>NC_141695.1:296251658-299077408 GCF_964263255.1 Lissotriton vulgaris
GATGATTTTCCCTTTTCCTGGATGAAGAATTTTGCAGCACATTGCACCAGTCTCCTTTGGGGGCAGAAGGACATGCTTTTATATTTGTTATCCTTTTGTTTATTATCCCAATAGGTATAAATTGTGATAGGATGGTCGGCTATCATTTGGCATTCTGTAGTACTGTAATGGATTTTAAGGAATGTGGTAGGAAACAGTTATTTGAATCTTCCTATGGTATTTCCCTTTTTTGGCAATAATTAGCGCTAATTGAAACATTCTAGTTGAATTTATAAGGAAGAAATCAAATGGGTGCATGTTTATTTTCACACTGCTGTGAGAGCAGAAGTCCTTTGGAAACTCGTCCATGGAGACATACTCGGGAAAAACAGGGATGTGAGATGGACGGGACTTATCTACACATCATCTGCTGTGTCCCTAATATGTGGGTTTTACATGCAAACTAACCTTTTGAGACATATGCTAAGTGACCATGATACAAATAACTTGCTGCCACACTTCTGGAGTGCGTTCTTTCCTAGATAATGATGTTTGTGATTGGTGTCTTTTTTGTCATCTCTTTTTTGACACATTGCTGCTGGCACTCTGGGATGAATGTGGATTTATGATGGATTGGCTATTTTCTGGTATGAGGCACATGTGGTTCATTGAAAGCTTAAGGATGTGCTGTGATTGCCGTTCGGGCTAATCCTGGCATATTACCTGTGTGTCCGTTTCTTCTCTCTGACCCTGTATTCTCTATATGTATCTCTTTTCAACGTTAATCACAATGGTTTGTTCCCTTGTAATTTTAGAATTCTGATCCAGGGAAACCATTGGAAAGTGTTTAATGTTACCGTAATGCCTTGAGGTTGAGCTTGACTGGGGTCCCTCTGAAGTGATTCATTCACCGGGTCTGCTTGGGGTTGGCTAAAGTCCTTCCTCACGGCCGCTACTTCCAGGTCCAGCAGGGACTTGCCCGCTCTACTGAGCTGGCACTTGACCAGGGGGTGCCTCAGGGCTCTGCCGTGAGCCCCACTCTATTTAATTTATATTTGGCCCCCCTGGCCTGGGTCGTCCAGGCGTATGGAGTGGAGTTGGAATCCTACGCCGACGACACCCAACTGCTGTTATCCCTATCTCAAGGCCCAGCAATGACAGCGTCCAATTTTAAGGCCTGTATGCAGGCTCTGGCGAATTGGATGGACTCCCATTGCCTAAAATTGAATGGCTCTAAAACGGAGGTGATAGTGGTGGGCGGGGAGACCAGCAGCTGGTCAGCCGAGTGGTGGCCGCCATGTTTGGGTCTCATCCCGGTACCCTGTGAGGAGGCTAAAAACTTGGGGGTATGGGTCAATCCTACCCTTTCTCATGAAGGGCATATCCGCCGGTTAGTTGGGAAGTGTTTTGGAGTCTTGAAGACCTTAAATAAAACGCTTGACCTCCTGCCCTTGCCAGCCAGACGGAGCATGACTCAGGCCCTGGTGACCTCCCGGATGGACTATGGGAATGTTCTATTCCTTGGGGCCACCGAGAAAAGTTTGGGGCGGCTGCAAGTTCTGCAAAATTCTGCCGCACGGTTAGTTCTGCGGCGGCCTAGGAGAGCAACCTCCAGTCTGGCGCTGGATACTCTGCCCTGGCTGCCGGTCAGGAAGAGAGTGCTTTATAAATGCCTCCTGATCTGCCATCGCATTGTATGGAATAGGGCTCCTTCTTACCTGCAAAACCTGGTGCATAAATATGAACCCTCGAGAGCTCTTCGCTCGGGAGGAACGGGCTTGCTGGTGGTTCCTCGAGTGAAGAACGCAAGAATGGGGGGGCGCTCTTTTAGTGTGATTGCGGCACGGAGCTGAAACAATCTCCCTTTGGAGATGAGACTAGAAGGCGCTGAAGTCAAATTTAGTGATTCAGAAAAGGGGGTGAAGTCAAATTTAGAGCATTGTTAAAAACTCATCTGTATAGGGCGCAGGGTTCACGGAATGGTGGGCAGTCTCTGTTATTGTTGGCTAATTTTTTTCCTCACTAGCGCGGGGACACGCCGTGAAGGTGTTACCAGGCGCTTTATAAGCTGTTATATTATTATTATTATTATCAAAGCTCAGTTCATCATCCTTTGGTAAGGAATTATGTAACCGAAAGTTTATTACATAGAATTTAAGAAGGTATTTTTACCAAGGTAGCACTTTTAGGAATTATCAATTTTTCTCTTCATTTTTCTTTTTGTATGAAGAAGAGTGAAGCTCACGATTGATTGTGTACATAAGATAGGATTTTGGAGACAAACTAATTAAAGAGGGAGACCGGATTTCGCCTAATGAATATCAAATTAGGAAATCGAGCAGTACTTATCCTTGCATCGACGGGTAAACTTTTTAACTTTTATATTGTGCTGCTAATGAGTAAGGATTTTCATCCTTTTCTGTGGAATTCCCCCCTGGGTCCTTTTTTTCTTACCTCTTTGTTCACTTGATACTACACACCCTTATTGATGTTTTTGGGACACAATTTGTGTGTAGGATATTATCACTGTCTACTATACCCACTATAAAAAGGATTCACACTGTGGTTTGTTTTTGGTATTGAATGAATATTTGGTAACTTTCATTAGTCTGATTCCACTGATAATTTTAAATAAAACATGTCTCATTTGTTAATTATTCTTCGCAAATAAATATTTTAATGATGCGTTGTTCTTGAAATGTCATGGGAAGAATGAATATATATTAGTCTTTCACCATTTTGTGGCTATGTATACCCTTCATCATAAATTGTACTCTAACTGTATGTTATTCATCGCAGTGCAGCACTGAAGAAGTGGGGTTATACATGAAATGTGGTGGATGCAAAATTAAGCTTCAAAGGCTGTACATTGTGATATTTTATTTACAACGGTTAAAATGTATCGAAATAAAGTCATTTTTTGAAGTTGGATTAGAGATATGAGATAGTGAATTTTGACAGATGATTCTTTTAAAGATTTGTTAAAACAATATAATAAATTGTCCTTAGTGATCAATAGTTTTTTGCTTCATTATATATTTGAGAGTGCTCTGTCCTTGAAAAAACTTTGAAGTGTACTTTATAAATTATGATCAGTGGGATAATCTAGTCTTTATATCAGGTGTACAATAGTAAGGCCACTATAACTGACTTAACAGCCCATAATCCTCCGTGTATGTCTGCTAATATAGTATAGGGTTAAGTGTGTGCAATCCAGTTGTTTAGTGTCTGAACAAACATGGTAAGTAGGGGAGGTTAAGTTCCCAAACTATGTTGTGAGAAGTTGGCCTGGTATATAATGCTCACTAATTCTTAGTGATCACTTTGTAGCATGCCAAGCAACCCTTATGATGATTGGTTGTAATTCAACCTTGTAGACCAGTTATCCTAGTGGTAACGTGGACAAAGCAGTCTTAGGCTAAACTCTGAAAGGCATGTGAAGCCAGCTGTATTTGTCAAAAAGGAGGGAGAGAGATCAATCGATCAGACGGGCACCAATTACCACCCAAAGAGAGGGAGGAAGGTCCAGTGTCAACTTGTGCCCGTGCGGATTACACGTTCAACAAAGGAGGGTGCTGAACTGTTCCTAAAGAAGACTAAACAGACTGGCTTGACCGAAGGTGTGTGTTACACCTTTGGGCATCCATTATGTTGGACGTGTTTGCCTCACACACCCGAAAGGGTGTCATGCTTCATCATAGGCGTTGCTCCTCGTCGGGGAGGTCCTGACGAATCGCGGGATCTTCCCAGGCGAGAAACATGTTGACCAACTCTCACTTTAGTCTCGTTTAGGGTTACGCTACCTAATCTGCTGTCACCCAGCGAGCTAATTCCACTTTTTTAACTGCAGTAGGGGGACCCCCAGAATAAAGTGTTTTCCGGCACCCTCTGCTACATTTTAAATCACTCTTTCTTCAGGATACTGATTGCCCTGACCCACATACCCGCACTTCACCAATAGGCTGTTGGACAAAAAGATCTCCGCCAAAGAGCCCCTCTCTGAGGTGAGCCCGTCGGGGATTGCACCGCCTCCCCGACGAGGAGCAACGCCTATGATGAAGCATGACACCCTTTCGGGTGTGTGAGGCAAACACGTCCAACATAATGGATGCCCAAAGGTGTAACACACACCTTCGGTCAAGCCAGTCTGTTTAGTCTTCTTTAGGAACAGCTCAGCACCCTCCTTTGTTGAACATGTAAGCCAGCTGTATTACCATACACAACCCCCTTGAATACCAAATGAAAGGGACACCACACAGATATATATTGAAAATATATATTGATTTATTAACTATAAAATCCCCTGGACTCTTTATGAGCACAGAAGCACAAGCGTTAAATCACAAGACAGTTTAAAATACACAAAAGTTGCACAATATGGATGAGCCCTAGGGGCCACCTAAACCATATACTAAGAAAGTGTATAAGAGATACCAATTGGAAAGGAAACAGGCCTAGGGCCTTGGGAATCGCTGGAGCTATTCGAGACTAGCAATGATTAAGTCGGGAAAGGCCCGCGGGACTCGGGTGCAGTGTTTAAAGTGCACGCACTTCTCAATGTAAAGTCTATGGTGCGTAAAAAGTACAAAGTTAGATAGTTCGGAACCTTCCGAGTGACCTAGAACGCTAAAACTTAAGACACAGGCCCTTGAGATGTGTACCAGTGTAGGAACACCGGCGGAGCTGAGTTACCTCACCCACAGGAAGCGGGTGCACAGGGTCGAAGTAGTGTCGGGTTTCGTCACGCTGGTCGATGGTGCTTGGAGCTGAAGATGCTGCAGGCGGCTCGATGTGAAGAGTTCCGGTGGATCCAAGGGTGGATCTGAAGTTGTGAAGACCTGAAAGCAGAGGGGACAATGTTCAAAGTCACTAGCCAGTGACTACCGTGGAACCAGATTGGAACTAGGCGATGTCGGGTGCAAACAGGCGTTGTCGTGTAGCTTCTCTCTGCAGCCACGTGGACACCGGGGGTCGAGGACGTCCAGGAGTCGGTCACGAGCTGTCCCATACAGGCTTCTCGCTGTTGGCGGTGTCGGCAACCTGATCGGAGCAAACAGGCCTTGGCTAATGCAAGCCACGCAGGAATCGAAAGATGCTTAACACTCGGACCAGCAAGGTCAGAGCGAGTGCTCCTTTTCACAGGAGCTTGGACAAGTCTGGAGCAACCAGACCCGCAGTGTAGTTTGTCGGTTTCATCGCCAAGATGGCCGCTGACCACGTGGCTAGTGGCCGGGATGGCGCGTTGAGTGGCACAATGCAAAGGGGCCCCACGCAGATCGTGGAGATGCTGGGGAGCTGATCTTAGGTGCACGGGCTGCTCGGTGGTGGGGGTTCTCAGTCCCCAAAGCACAACGTCGAGGGTGCCTCGGTTGCTGCGCTGTCAGCTTTTAGGGTATCTTTCAAGATGTCCGGTCCCACGTCTCTCGGTGCCTCCACGGGTCCCTTCTTTGCAGGGACTGTGGATCGGGCTCCGAGAAATTTGGGAGTCTGGGTCTTGTCAGGCTCTGGGCTCGGGCTCCGGCGGGAGGCGGCGGCAAAGCAGACGTCGAGTTGCTGGTTGGTGCCTGTGTTCACAGGGTGGCCACTCCTAGGCCACAAGGGAGATTCTATTCAGTCTTCTGAGCAGCAGAATGTCGAAGTCCAGTCTTCTTCTTTGTTTAAAGTTGATTCAGGATGATCTGCTGTGCAATGGCACTGCTCCCACTCTTATTCCCAATCTGAGGGGTGGATCACCTACTAGGTCCCTCCTCTGGGAGGAACCAGGAAGGGGGGCGGTTACACCCCCTTTCCGTTGTCCAGCTCCTCGCCAGGCCTGGGTCTTGAAAGTCCCAGGACCGGTTTGGACTGGCTTATGCACGGGGACACCTTGTGTGCCCCGGGCATGTCTGATTTTATTCAGCCCTGTCCTACCCAATACACAAAACCCTGTCTGGGGTGGTGCTCGCACCTCCCAAGGCAGGAAACCCTTTGTCCAGGCCACCATCTGCCGAGTTTCGGTCAGCAGCAGGAGGCCAGACTCGTGTCTGTGGTGGCAGCATCCATTTTGTGATGCTGAGGCTCTGGTTAACTTTAACCGGGGTTAAGGCTACACACATGTCGTGTCCCTCTAGAAGGGTGGAATGCTATCCCCGTCGACAGAACTGTCGAGGGGATAGTATTCCAATTCGTATGACACCTTACTCGACATGTTTTGGTAAAGCCAAACCAAAGATAGCATTTAACCGCGAGGATTATAATGCACTTAAGAGTATATGGTATGGCAATATCCCGGAACAGCTTAGGGAGTGGTTCCCGACAGCTGCAGACAGGCTCAGCTCATGCTAAAGCACCATCTCACATATTTCCAAGCACTCTGCCTCCAGGATTGAAGAGGCCTTCCATAGGAGTGGCTGATAGGAACATATGTGTCCAGTTTAAGGTTAGATATAGGGATACTATATCTAAGTAAGAGGTGATTACACCAACTTACCCCAGCTGAGTGATCAGCCAGTTGTGTCAAATATGGAGGCCAGGCCAGGGGTGGCACAATACATGCTGCAGCCCCTGGTAGGCCTTGGAAACACCTATGCCCTGGGTACCTAAGGTACACTGTTACAGGGGCCAATAAGGTGAACCAGTTCTAATTCGTAATGCACCTAAAGTGCATTGGCAGTAATTTAGAGAGAGAACAGCAGGCTGTGGGTCTGATTAGCAGGCCCACAGCCACATTAAGTCATAAACCAGTGAAGCAAAAAGCAAAAATTTGGGGTGACCATAGGATAGCAGACCCTACTCTCCTACACAACTCCCCCCCCCCCCCCAACGCAGGGACATTAGACTAACCTTGACCAGTTGTGTCTTCATGTTCTAAGTGGAAGTACCTGGAGAGACCATCTGCGTTGCCATTGTCAGTCCCTGGGCGGTGCTCCACTGTAAAGTCCATCCCCTGTAGGGAAATGGACCACCTGAGTAGCTTGGGGTTTTCACCCTTCATCTGATTAAGCCATAAGAGGGGCTTATGGTCGGTCTGAATCTTGAAGTGAGTGCCAAATAAGTATGGTCTCAACTTCTTCAGGGCCCACACCACAGCAAAGGCCTCCCTCTCAATAGCTGACCAACGTTTCTCTCTGGGGGTCAGCCTTCTGCTAATAAAAGCAATGGGCTGGTCCTGGCCATCTACAATAAGCTGTGAAAGCACTGCTCCCACTCCCAACTCAGAAGCATCTGTTTGGACAATGAACTCTCTTGAGTAGTCAGGACTCTTCAGGATAGGTGCAGAGCACATGGCCTTCTTCAGGTCATCAAATGCCTTTTGACAGTTTTCTGTCCACTGAACCTTTTTGGGCATCTTCTTGGATGTCAGATCATTAAGAGGCGTCACAATGGACCCATAGTTTTTAACAAACTTCCTGTAGTACCCAGTCAGGCCCAAGAAAGCTCTGACCTGAGTCTGGGTAGTTGGAGGGGACCAGTCCTTGATGGTCTGGATCTTACTCTCCAGTGGTTGAACTTGGCCTTCACCTACAAGGTGGCCCAGGTATACAACCTTGCTCTGCCCTATCTGGCACTTTGTTGCCTTGATAGTGAGGCCTGCCTTCTGCAGAGCCTCAAGCACTTCCTTCAGGTGGACCAGGTGATCCTCCCAGTTGAAGCTAAAGACAGCAATATCATCCAGATAAGCTGCACAAAAGTCATCCAACCCAGTGAGGACTTGGTTCACCAACCTTTGGAAGGTGGCAGGTGCATTTTTCAAACCAAAGGGCATTACCACAAACTGATAATGCCCACTAGGGGTAGAAAATGCTGTCTTGGCTTTAGACTCCTCAGCTAACCTGATTTGCCAGTAGCCAGCTGTCAAGTCAAATGTGCTCAAATATTTGGCAGAAGCCAACTTGTCAATGAGCTCATCTGCCCTTGGAATAGGGTGTGCATCTGTCCTGGTGACAGCATTGAGTCCTCTGTAATCCACACAGAACATCATCTCTCTCTTGCCATCTTTGGTGTGAGGTTTGGGGACCAGAACCACTGGGCTAGCCCAGGGGCTCTCTGAAGGCTCAATGACACCTAATTCCAGCATCTTTTGCACCTCAGTCTTTATACAGTCCCTGACGTGGTCAGGTTGCCTGTAAATCTTGCTCTTTACAGGAAGACTGTCACCAGTGTCCACCACATGGGTACACCAGTTAGTCTGACTGGGTGTCAATGAGAACATATGCCTGTATGCCTGTAGAACTTGTCTGCAGTCATGTTGCTGATGTTCAGTGAGGCTGCCACCTAAGGCCACACCATCAACTGAGCCATCCTCAGGGTTCTGAGTGAGCAGGTCTGGGAGAGGGTCACTCTCTTCTTCCTGTCCCTCATCTGTAGCCATGAGCAAGCCCATGTCTTCCCTGCTGACATATGCCTTCAATCTGTTTACATGGAGCACCCTGTGGGGGCTCTTGGGAGTTCCTAGGTCCACCAAGTAGGTAACCTCTCCCTTCTTTTCCAGAATTGTATGGGGTCCAGACCATTTGTCTTGGAGTGCTGCTGGGGCCACTGGCTCCAACACCCATACCTTCTGTCCAGGCTGAAACTCAACCAGGACAGCCTTTTGGTCATGCCAAGCTTTCTGTAATTCTTGGCTAGCCTCAAGGTTTTTGGATGCCTTTTCCATGTACTCTGCCATCCTGGAGCGGAGACCAAGTACATAGTCCACTATGTCTTGCTTAGGCTTTTTGAGAGGTAACTCCCATCCTTCCTTCACCAGACACAGGGGTCCTCTTACAGGGTACCCAAACAACAATTCAAAGGGGCTGAAGCCAACCCCCTTTGGAGGGACCTCTCTGTAAGCAAACAAAAGGCAGGGCAGTAGGATGTCCCATCTTCGCCTGAGCTTTTCAGGTAATCCTTTGATCATGCCCTTTAGGGTCTTGTTAAATATCTCAACAAGCCCATTACAATGTGGATGATAAGGAGTGGTGAACTTGTAGTTAACACCACATTCCTTCCACATAGCTGTCAAATATCCTGACATGAAGTTGGCACCTCTGTCAGATATTACCTCCTTAGGAAACCCCACTCTGGAGAAAACTCCAAATAAGGCCCTGGCCACAACAGGAGCTGTTGTGGTCCTAAGTGGAATTGCCTCTGGGTACCTGGTGGCATGGTCCACCACCACCAGTATGAATCTGTGCCCAGATGCTGTAGGGGGATCCATTGGACCTACAATATCAATCCCCACTCTTTCAAAGGGAACCCCCACCACAGGTAGTGGTATTAGGGGGGCCTTTGTTGTTCCACCTGCTTTACCACTGGCTTGGCAGGTTTCACAGGAGCGACAAAACTCCTTGGTGTCTTCAGACATGTGAGGCCAGTGAAAATGAGGGACAAGCCTGTCCCAGGTCTTATTCTGGCCTAAGTGTCCTGTTAAAGGAATGTCATGGGCCAAGGTGAGAAGGAAACCCCTAAATTGCAGAGGTATAACCAACCTCCTGGTTGCACCAGGCTTGGGGTCTCTACCCTCTGTGTAAAGGAGTCCTTCATCCCAATAAACTTTATGGGCACCTTGAGCATTCCCAGCAGCCTCAGCAGCAGCCTGCTGTCTGAGGGGTTCAAGAGAAGGACAGGTTAACTGAGCCTGCCTCAAGTCTGCCCTAGAAGGTCCCCCTGTCCCCAGAAACTCACCCTGATCAGGTTCAAGTTCTTCAGAGACAGTTCCTTCAGGGGTCTCAAGACCAGCTTCCTGTGAAGCTTGATCCTCACTTGCAGGCAGTTGGGAAGGCACAGCCTTAACCCTCCTGTTCTTCTTCTTGGAAGGTGCTTGGTCCATTGTTCCAGGATCCAAGACCTGAGGTTCAGAGAGGCACTTTTTGGCCTGTGACCTGGTCACAGCAAGGACATGTGATGATATCCCCAACATCTCTGCATGAGTCCTGTACTCCACTTCTGACCATAGAGAGTTCTCCAGGTCATTGCCCAACAAACATTCTACTGGGAGATCAGCACTAACCACAACTCTTTTTAGGCCAGTTACCCCTCTCCAGGAAAAGTTAACAACTGCCACACTATGTTTAGTAGTGATATTACTGGCATTGGTCACCAGGTAATTATCCCCTGGCATGTATTGTCCAGGGTCCACAAAGTTAGGTGTCACCATAGTGACACTGGCACATGTGTACCTGTAAGCTTGAGCCACTTCGTTATTAATCAAAGGCATCTGTCTGTATTTGCCCAGGTTACTGGGACTGATGTCAGGGGTCAAATCTATGTCCCCTTCACAAATCAGAACACCCTGAGTAAGGGTTCTCACTAGGTCAGAATCTCCTTAAGTTCCCAAGGTGATACCCACTACCCCCTTGGTTTGTGGACCCGCACTGCTAGCTGTACTAGTGGGTGCAGTTGCCTTAGGGGCTGCAGTGCTGGGGGCTCCACCCTTTTTACACTCACTTGTCCAGTGAGAGGTGTTTTTACAAGTTTTACACCAGGGTTTATTCTGACCTTCTTTCTTCTTCTTCTTGGAAGTTTGGGACCCACCCTCTGTTTCAGTTTGGGGCCCTGTTGAAGACTTCTGGTCTTTAGATTTCTGCTCCCCACCCTTCTGGTCTGTTTTCTTCTGGTCACCACTCTGGTTCTGGTTCTGGTTCTTTTGCTTAACTCTGGTTCTTACCCATTTATCTGCCCTCTTTCCCAATTCTTGGGGAGAGGTCAAATCTGAGTCAACCAAATGTTGATGCAACTGCTGGTTCTGACAATTATTTAAAATTTGTTCTCTCATCAGCAAATTATACAGTCCTTCATAGTCTGTAACCTTGCTTCCCAGCAACCATCCCTCCAGAGCCTTAGTGGCACACTCAACAAATTCAGACCAGTCCTGAGTCTGTGTCTTCTGGGTATCTCTGAACATTAACCTGTACTGTTCAGTGGTTAAGCCTAACCCATCAATCAGAGCACTCTTCAGGACCAGGTAGTTTCTAGAATCCCCATCACTAACTGTGAGGAGTCTGTCTCGGCCTCTACCTTCAAAGGAGAGCCACAAGATTGCTGCCCACTGCTCCTGAGGGATCTGCTGTACTCTGCAGGCTCTCTCCATTGCAGTTATCCATTTATGGATATCATCCCCAGCTTTGTAGGGGGGCACAAACTTACTCAGGTTTCTGTTATCAAAAGACCTGTCTTTATCCTTGTGGATATTGCTGCCACCAGTGGGTTCTATTACCCCACTCTCTCTAGGCTGTCTTGCTCTAGCAAGTTTCTCTTGGGCCAGGGCAACCTCTAACTCTTGTCTCTGGATCCTCAATTCAGCCTCTCTCATTTTGGCCTCATGTTCCCTTCTCTGAGGGCTAGTCATCTCCCTTCTGGAGTGACCATGAGAACCTCTAGAAGCATGGGAGTTTTTAGAGTCACCTGAGTGAGTCCTTCTCCTCCTAGGCTTCTGGTTAAGTCCACCTGGGGGTCTGAATGGGTTGTTACCTGATTCAGTCCCAAATAGGCTTAAGTTAGCCTGGTTCAGTCTACTGACCAGCACCTGACTATTTCTGTCATCATCTGACTCACTGCTCCCCCCCTCTGTCTCTTCTTCCTCTTCCTCTTCCTCCTCATCTACCTGAGGAGCTCCAGTGATGGGGGCTTCCTCATCTACCAGGATGATAGGGACAGGGGTGTCTACAGTGTCATCCTCTGAAGGATGGCCTCCTTCAGCATTCCCAGTGGGGTCTGCCTTAGAGGGCTTTAGAGTCTCAGACTGGTCTAAGAGCTCTCTTAGGTGGTCTGTAGTAGGGGAAGGCCCTGTCTTCAGACCCCTTAAGACACAAAGCTGTCTTAGTTCCTTAAAGGAGAAAATAGCAAATTTGGATGGTGCCCTTGGAGGGTCACTCTCAACAGGGATGTTCCCAGTGGAACCCTCTGCTCCAGACATTGCTCTAGGGTGGGTGGATGTGTTGCAATCTACCTACACTGGTGTTTACCTACTAAACCTATCTAGTAGTTGTAGTCAGGGTGTGCTACTCCCTTTGCTCTACAACAACTAAGTTCAGTAGAACTTAAGTATACTAGTCTTGTTTTATATGTACCTAGCAGGTACCTGTATGATCTTTCAAATGATAATCTCAAAGATTGTAATGGTAAAACAACAGCAAGCTCAGATCCCAATCCGCTGCTCACCAATGTGAGAAGTTGGCCTGGTATATAATGCTCACTAATTCTTAGTGATCACTTTGTACCATGCCAAGCAACCCTTATGATGATTGGTTGTAATTCAACCTTGTAGACCAGTTATCCTAGTGGTAACGTGGACAAAGCAGTCTTAGGCTAAACTCTGAAAGGCATGTGAAGCCAGCTGTATTACCATACACAACCCCCTTCAATACCAAATGAAAGGGACACCATACAGATATATATTGAAAATATATATTGATTTATTAACTCTAAAATCCCCTGGACTCTTTATGAGCACAGAAGCACAAGCGTTAAATCACAAGACAGTTTAAAATACACAAAAGTTGCACAATATGGATGAGCCCTAGGGGCCACCTAAACCATATACTAAGCAAGTGGTATTAGAGATACCAATTGGAAAGGAAACAGGCCTAGGGCCTTGGGAATCGTTGGAGCTATTCGAGACTAGCAATGATTAAGTCGGGAAAGGCCCGCGGGACTCGGGTGCAGTGTTTAAAGTGCACGCACTTCTCAATGTAAAGTCTATGGTGCGTAAAAAGTACAAAGTTAGATAGTTCGGAACCTTCCGAGTGACCTAGAACGCTGAAACTTAAGACACAGGCCCTTGAGATGTGTACCAGTGTAGGAACACCGGCGGAGCTGAGTTACCTCACCCACAGGAAGCGGGTGCACAGGGTCGAAGTAGTGTCGGGTTTCGTCACGCTGGTCGATGGTGCTTGGAGCTGAAGATGCTGCAGGCGGCTCGATGTGAAGAGTTCGGTGGATCCAAGGGTGGATCTGAAGTTGTGAAGACCTGAAAGCAGAGGGGACAATGTTCAAAGTCACTAGCCAGTGACTACCGTGGAACCAGATTAGAACCAGGCGATGTCGGGTGCAAACAGGCGTTGTTGTGTAGCTTCTCTCTGCAGCCACGTGGACACCGGGGGTCGAGGACGTCCAGGAGTCGGTCACGAGCTGTCCCACGCAGGCTTCTCGCTGTTGGCTGTGTCGGCAACCTGATCGGAGCAAACAGGCCTTGGCTAATGCAAGCCACGCAGGAATCGAAAGATGCTTAACACTCGGACCAGCAAGGTCAGAGCGAGTGCTCCTTTTCACAGGAGCTTGGGCAAGTCTGGAGCAACCAGACCCGCAGTGTAGTTTGTCGGTTTTGTCGCCAAGATGGCCGCTGACCACGTGGCTAGTGGCCAGGATGGCGCGTCAAGTGGCACAATGCAAAAGGGCCCCACGCAGATCAAGGAGATGCTGGGGGGCTGATCTTCGGTGCACGGGCTGCTCGGTGGTGTGGGTTCTCAGTCCCCAAAGCACAACGTCGAGGGTGCCTCGGTTGCTGCGCTGTCAGCTTTTCGGGTGTCTTTCAAGATGTCCGGTCCCACGTCTCTCGGTGCCTCCACGGGTCCCTTCTTTGCAGGGACTGTGGATCGGGCTCTGAGAAGTCTGGGAGTCTGGGTCTTGTCAGGCTCTGGGCTCGGGCTCCAGCGGGAGGCGGCGGCAAAGCAGACGTCGAGTTGCTGGTTGGTGCCTGTGTTCACAGGGTGGCCACTCCTAGGCCACAAGGGAGATTCTCTTCAGTCTTCTGAGCAGCAGAATGTCGAAGTCCAGTCTTCTTCTTTGTTTAAAATTGATTCAGGATGATCTGCTGTGCAATGGCACTGCTCCCACTCTTATTCCCAATCTGAGGGGTGGATCACCTATTAGGTCCCTCCTCTGGGAGGAACCAGGAAGGGGGGCGGTTACACCCCCTTTCCTTTGTCCAGCTCCTCGCCAGGCCTGGGTCTGGAAAGTCCCAGGACCGGTTTGGACTGGCTTATGCATGGGGACACCTTGTGTGCCCCCGGGCATGTCTGATTCTATTCAGCCCTGTCCTACCCAATACACAAAACCCTGTCTGGGGTGGTGCTCGCACCTCCCAAGGCAGTAAACCCTTTGTCCAGGCCACCATCTGCCGAGTTTCGGTCAGCAGCAGGAGGCCAGACTCGTGTCTGTGGTGGCAGCATCCATTTTGTGATGCTGAGGCTCTGGTTAACTTTAACCGGGGTTAAGGCTACACACATGTCGTGTCCCTCTAGAAGGGTGGAATGCTATCCCCGCCGACAGAACTGTCGAGGGGATAGTATTCCAATTCGTATGACACCTTACTCGACATGTTTTGATAAAGCCAAACCAAAGATAGCATTTAACCGCGAGGATTATAATGCACTTAAGAGTATATGGTATGGCAATATCCCGGAACAGCTTAGGGAGTGGTTCCCGACAGCTGCAGACAGGCTCAGCTCATGCTAGAGCACCATCTCACATATTTCCAAGCACTCTGCCTCCAGGATTAAAGAGGCCTTCCATAGGAGTGGCTGATAGGAACATATGTGTCCAGTTTAAGGTTAGATATAGGGATACTATATCTAAGTAAGAGGTGATTACACCAACTTACCCCAGCTGAGTGATCAGCCAGTTGTGTCAAATATGGAGGCCAGGCCAGGGGTGGCACAATACATGCTGCAGCCCCTGGTAGGCCTTGGAAACACCTATGCCCTGGGTACCTAGGGTACACTGTTACAGTGGCCAATAAGGTGAACCAGTTCTAATTCGTAATGCACCTAAAGTGCATTGGCAGTAATTTAGAGAGAGAACAGCAGGCTGTGAGTCTGATTAGCAGGCCCACAGCCACATTAAGTCATAAACCAGTGAAGCAAAAAGCAAAAATTTGGGGTGACCATAGGATAGCAGACCCTACTCTCCTACACATGTCATCTGCCGAAAAGCTTCATGGGCTGTGCGAAAAGGAGAAGCTCTGGAAGACCTCTGCCTCTTACCAGGACTGGTTGCCAAGGCCTGCTAGTCTCCCTGCTGTGTGAGGAGACATCACACAGGTAAAACAAGACCGCTTGCCCTGGAGCCTGAAGAATCAGCGCCTGTCTGCTTGGCAAGACCAATGTGCCCTTTGAGGAAGAAGAGTTAGAGAAATCAAGTCCAGTGGAGAGCCCTACCATGAGGACTCCCTGTGCTAGGTGTGAGGATTCTGCTGTGCACCAATCGGGCCACTGCCCATGTGTCCAGGATTGTTTTCTGCGACTCCCGTATGCCAGGAGAGTGATGCCATAGACTGTGTTAAGTGACGTGTGGTTCTTGCTACACCTGTACGGCTGCGCTGCAGTGACACCTTATTCCAGAGGTGGCCACTGATATAAGATAATTTCAGGGAGTGCCAAGACTTCTGACTGTCTGGGCCAGGGTGCTGAGGCTTGAAGAGCTTGCCCCTGTGTCACTACACATCGCGACAACTGTGAATGCAGGGAAAAGCGGAAGGTACCTGTTTTCTAAAAATGATTTGGGCCTCCGTCTGAATGAGAAACTGAGGCTACAAGTCGCAGGTGGGGCCCACACTGTGAGGGAACTGCCCCTAACTCACTACAGATGATTGCTGGAGACACAGTGGATGGGCAGGCAGACATGAGCGTAGGTCTCAGTGCCATATACCATGACAATCCACAAGTATCTAAACCACAGCAAAAGTCTTGGTCCTCTGTCTGGACCCTAGGTGCCTTTAATTTCTTATTTAAGGGTTGGAAATCCGAATGCCCTTCTGTCATCTGACCACTAGGTACCAATGTGACCTTTTAGCAATTATTTGGTAGTGATAGTGAATACCGCACGAGACACAGGAGCCCCCCACATGTGGGGACTGTCTCTCTCCCCATTTCAGTCCTGATGAAATGCCACAGATCCTTCCTGAACCACCGAGGCATGAAACATGTCAACACAAACTCACATACATGAGTAGATTGTTTTTCTACATTGTGAGAAATTCACAATGTATGCTGGCCATTTTAAACCTACTGTGGAGAACCCAGATTAAAATATAAGATTTAGGTCCCCCACAGGTAGTTTTAATTCACTACTAGAATCCCACCCTTTCCCACACCACCACAATCACCATCATAGCTTCTTATAAAAAGATCTCCGCCAAAGTGCCCTCCCGCGTGGCCCGTGGGGTATTGCAGCACCGACCCCATGTGGAGCAGAGCCCGATGATGAAGCATGACATCCTCATGGTGTGTGAGGGCCCCTCTTACTAATAAGGAAGTACCCATCCAAACTTCCTACCACTTTTCCAAACTGCGATTGCACACCATAGGAACAGCTACCCTACAGGATTGATACAATAAGCTGTATCTACATCCCCCTGATGGAGTCCTGACTGCTCCACCACGCCTACCAAGTGCAGAAGGGATACTTGGCCCAGTTGAGCAGGATCCTTATTAGTTCGGGACCGGGGACATCAGGAGTAAAAGGCCCCAACCAACACGCTTGGGCCCCGTAATCCCTGTGTTCCCCATGGCCCACTGAAAGGGATTCTGACTAAACCATTTCAGACTGGGAGAACTTTTTCCATTTATTGCTTTCAACCTTTCATGATGAACTGAAGTTATCACTTTTGATAATGTTGCATAAGGTGGGACTAGTGTAATCTTTTGCGATGGGGTCACTATTACAGCATTCTTATTCAATCAATCAATCAATCAATCAAAGCATTTGTAAAGCACTCTACTTACCTGTGAGGGTCTCAAGGCACTGGGGCAGGAGGTGCTGCTACTGCTCGAAAAGCCAGGTCCTGAGGAGTCTCCTGCAGGACAGTAGGACTTGGGTCTGCTGTAGGTGGATGGGGAGGGTGTTCCGGGTCTTGGCGGCGAGGTTGCTCTTCGGATGCAGGGGACTGTGGCGAGGACGAGGTCGGCGGAGCAGAGCTGGAGGGTAGGGGTGTAGAAGCTGAGTCATCTGTTGAGGTACACTGGTCCGGTGTTGTGGAGTGCCTTGTGTGCCTGAGGGAGGAGCTTGAAGGTGATCCTCTTGTTGATGGGGAGCCAGTGCAGGTCTCTCAGGTGGGGTGTGATGTAGCTGGGGCGAGGGATGTCGAGGATCAGGTGCGCAGAGGCGTTCTGGATGTGTTGAAGCCATTTCAGGATTTGGCCGAGGCTCCTGCATAGAGAGCATTTCCGTATTCCAACCTGCTGCTGACGAGGTCGTGGGTGACCGTTGTTCTTATTTTGGTGGGGATCCAATTGTAGATCGAGCGCAGCATGTGCAGGGTGTTGAAGCAGGGGGAGAAGACGGCGTTGACCTGCTTAGTCATGGATAGGGTTGATGTTCTGTGATTTTAGATTTTGGCCCGTATCTAGCCGCCATTTTGTGTCCTGTCGCCATTTTGTGTTGCCCTCACTCAGGCAGCACGGCGAACTATGTGCTTTTGCTTTTTCCAGCTGCTACGTGTCCTTTCATTCAAAAAGTAACTCCATTGTCCTTGTTCATGAAACCCGATGTCAGGGTTTGTCTGAGTTCGCTAATCCATGTCTGATTCGATTGATCCCTGTATCGACTGACTATTTGCCCTCTTCTATTCTTCCCTTATACTATCTTATCGGGCTGGCCTTCGCTATTCTCTCCTTGTATGCTCCTATTACACAACCATCCTTTGAGACACACAATCATGTCCTGCCACCTGCGAGAGGGGATTGTGAACACCATCACTGATTAATTTGTCGGGAGGGGTGACACACGGGGTCCGAGAAAGGTGCGTATTTTGAGACACCTGATAGCTTGTTTTCCAACTTTTGGTTCATTTTGTATGTGTAGGGAGTGGGATATTGTAAATGTGTTTACTATAAAAGACTGTACGCCACTGATTGAAGTGGCAGTCTCCTTAGAACCCACCTCGAGTGTAACTTCTAGGATAACTGTGCTTAGCTGCAGCTAATAAACCTGGCTTCCACGCTCAACAGAGTGTCTCGTGTCTCTGTTAGTTACAAGGCAGGTGAATCCGGGGATTTAGGCGTGCCCTGCGTGGCCCGGCCCATAAGGCCCGGTTCTCCAACTGGCGCCCAACGTGGGGCGGTTTCAGTGGTAGCGTTTCAGCCCGAGGGTCGTGAGAAGCCCCGCAAGAAAATTCCGGGGAATTTGGGAGCCACGCCAAGCGACCCCTGAATGTCGAAGTGGACCGAAGGTCTTTTACAGCTCAGCTACTCCTTTCCGACGGCTGCTGATGACTGCTGCCCCGACTACCGCCCTGCCTTGGACCCTCTGGTGATGATTGGTATCACGAGACGTTAGACTTACCTCCGTTGGCGTGAGAAGACCATTTAGTTAAGTATTCGTGGGTAGTGCCCACTTCTTTGTTTTGTTTTAGATTTTTTGTTATTTCGCCTATTGCAATAGTCGAAGCCGAGGGGTGTGTACTTTTGTACTGTGTTCTTTGCTTTCACTCCTCGAAGTTAGTAAACGGATCAGTGTGCTTAAAATGCCTGGTCTGAGCGGATTTAGGAAACTCTGTTGTTTTTGCTGTACTAGAGATTCCCGGCTTGAGGAGTCATGTCCGATTCCGCCGGTTGGAACTCCCACTTATGAGCTCTATTCCAAGCATGGTGTTGGTCCCATTGCCTTTAACGATGCATGGATCCGATACACAAAGAAAGATTGTGTCTTACGGTGGCCACATAATGGTAGCTTTGAGCCTGACATATTAGATAATCTGGAGTCAATTCTGTTCAAAAGAAAAGCCCGGCCAGCAATGTTTGACTCTTTCCACCTTTGGCGTAAGGAAGCCAAACAGAGAGAAATTAAACAAGCAAAAAGAGATAGTAAAATGAAAGATATGACGGTTATACAGGCTGCCCAGCAATTCAAAGACGATGAGATTGATCGAGCAATTGAGGTCTCGGATAGACAGCATCGGATGGCAATCGATAGGTGCTATCCTGTGTTACCCCCACAACGCAAAGATCTTGATGAAGATCCTTTAATGTCACATTTTTGGAAATTACCTCCGCCTTATGCGCCAGGTGCTAATGCACCTGCATTATTGCCACCTGTGCAGCAACCTGTTGTTCAGCCAGGAGCTCCGGTTCCCGCACCCTTGCCTCTTCCAGTAATACCGCCTGCACCTCCTTTGCCACAAACTTCTGTACCTCAGTCTCCTTTGCCTTTTGTGTCTCTTGCTACGGGTAGCCCTTCTCTACCTTTGCTTAATACTTCGTCTCCAGTTTTACTCCATACTTCTTCTCCGATTCGTAATAGGTTAGTTGATACTGTTTCTGGTCTTTTCTCCACCCTCTTTGGCTCGTTCAATAGGATCCTGCTTTCTCTCGAAGGCAATCCCGTAGTCAACTACCAGATTCCGAGGAACGGGTTGTATTTGACTCCCTTGCTCATAGATGGATGATGAATGGTCCATTATATAGTGTATCCGATATACTGAGTACCTTTCTCCAGTGGAATGCGCCTACACAGAGATAAGTTTTTAATGTTATGCGTGACGCACTCACTAAAGGATGGGAGGATATGAAATTGGATCTAACTCCTCAGGGTCTATTGGAGATACAGGATAAGTTTGATAAAGGACTTATAGTGGGTCCTGACGTTGAGGATGCTATACAGACACTTGTTACATTTAGGTCCTTATATTCTTCCCAGACTATTCCCGAACCTGATCCTGCAGTTAGACAGAAAATGAAAAATTATCCTATGAGAGAAGTTCATCCAGTGTGGAGGGAAGCGGTTCCGCAAGTAGGTGCTGCTCAAGCTGTCCCCGCTCATTTTCAGCTTGTATGGGTACATGTTCCTTGGAAACGAGCTGAAGTTCTAGCACTTAAGCAGTCTTTGCCGGACCTTCGTAAAAATCCTGCTGGTTATTATAAAGAGTTGTCCCAGACTGTTGATGCATGTATTATGAATTTGGCTGATGTTGATATGCTGATGGGGAATGTAGTTCCATGAGCATTGTGGGCTCGGATTCGTAGAGAGGACCACGACCAAGCTTTAGGTGGTAGTTGGGCTGATATAATTGCTGCAGATATAGCACAAGTGGGTGGTGCTAAGCCAGATGATTTGATTACACAGTTGCCTGGGAGAATAATAACTTTAATGAAGACGATGATGCCTGCTTTACGCGTTACCTGGGATAAGTTAGCGGCGTGTAAGCAAAAGAAGGATGAGAGTGTTTCTGATTTCTTTACTCGGTTTGAGGAGACATTTATTGACCATAGTGGTCAGGATTTGAGTACTGAAGGGGGACAACGATTATTTGTGGATAAACTTGTTTTCAATCTGCTCCCTGAATTGTCTCATAAGTTGAAAGATTCAGAAAGTTCTTGGGCTGTTTCTTCGTATATGCCCAAATATTAGCTACTGCTCAATATTATGAGAATAGGGACAAGGAGGAAAAAGATAAGGCTGAGAAGAAGACTAAGGATTTAAAAACGAGAGTTCTTCTTCAACAGGCTTATCCTCCTCGTTCCGGTCAGCGTCAGTTTCAGCAAACTATTCAGTCTCAAAGGTTGCTACAGAAACCTGAGCCTTTTGTTCCGCGACCTTTTCTTGGTCCTAATCAGTGCGCCTATTGTAAAGAGTAAGGCCATTTTAAGAATAGTTGTCTGGTTTTATTGCAGCATAATGGTGGATTTCAAGGACCGCGAGGCCGTGGTGGTTTTCAATCATCACCTAGGAGTAGAGGGCAAGGTGCGTTGCTTCAGGGGCAACGTTCCTTTCCCCCTCAGAACTCTTCGAATTATTTTGATCAGCAGCGCAAAATTACAATGATGATTATTGTGTTGAAGGTGAGGCTCAGGATTTTTATTCCAGCTAGGACAGCCATGGACAAAGTAAGGGAGTCGTATCAGTTCCAGTGGATCAGAGTGGGCCTTATGTTGAGGTAGTTGCTTTGGGTGTTATAGAGCCGTTCCTGTTGGATACTGGTGCAATGAGAAGTTCTATGATCCATTCGAATCTCCCTGGGGCACCTTTGTCTGGCTTAATGAACGTTTCTGTAGGATTTTCTGGTGCCCCAGTTGCTAACCCGGTTTCTTGACCTTTGCCTCTTTCGATTGGTCCTTACGATCTGGAAGCTCCACTTATTTTGCGGAGAGAATTTGTTTGGGTTGGATCTGTTGAAACGTCTTAATGCAACACTGTACTGTTTCCCCTCTGGTGTGAGTATTACTTTAGGTAAGAAATTGGTTTCTCCTATATATCTATCGAAGGATAGTTTTCTACCTGAGTTACAGTCTCTTCCTGCTACACTTTGGGATACAGGTCCGAACGATGTTGGTTTTTACAGATTCCTCCTTATGTGGTTACTATCAAGCCTAATGTTAAATTGCCACGTATTCCACAGTACAAGATTTCTAATGATGGTGAGCGAGCCTTGATGGCTAATATTTATGATCTAGTTCAGAAAGGCGTGGTTGAAGAAACAAGAGGCAATGTTTGTAACAGTCCTGTTCTCCCTGTTCTTAAACGCAGCGATCCTTCTCAACCACCTGTGTATCGCTTTGTGATTGATCTTCGGGAGGTCAACAAGATTGTTGTACCCCAGTTTCCTGTTGTTCCAGATATCACTGCTTTGCTTACTATGATACCAGCCTCGGCGGCATGGTTTTCTGTTATCGATCTGAAGAATGCCTTCTTTAGTATTCCTATTTCTGAGGAAAGTACAGATATTTTTGGCTTCTCTCTTGGAGGCCGAAGTTTCCGGTTCAAGCGTGCTCCTCAAGGTTATTGTGCTAGTCCCTCTATCTACAGCCAGGCTTTAAAATATCAGCTTGACGCGCTCATTTTGCCTCCAGGTGCTACTTTGATCCAATATGTTGACGATTTGCTGATTGCTACTGATTTGGAGGATGTTTGTAAAGATGTGACGGTTTCTTTGTTGCGTCATTTGTCTGATCTACATCATAAAGTGTCCCCTTCTAAGTTGCAATATTGCCGCCAAGAGGTTACCTATTTAGGTCGTCTCTTGTCGAAGGAGGGAGGACGGTTGACCCCAGAACGAATTCAAGCGATTGCACAAATGTCTGACCCAACCACACAGAGAGAGGTATGTGCCTTTTTGGGCATTACCTCATATTGTAGACAATGGATTCCGAATTTTTCCTTGTTAGCTGAGCCTTTGCTGGCGCTTACGTTGAAAGATACGCCACAACCCCTCCCTTGGACCGATGAATGTCAAAAGAGTTTTTCTGATTTACGTAATGCTTTGTGTTCTGCACCTGTGTTAGGTACTCCGGATTACAGTAAGCCTTTTACACTATATGTGCATGAAAGAGAAGTTTGTGCATTGTCAGTTTTAACACAACAATTTGGAGACAAACAACGGCCATGTGCCTATTTTTCGGCTACGTTGGATCCAGTCGCCAAGGCATTGCCTAGTTGTCTCAGAGCTACAGCAGCGGAAGCAATTTCTACTTGTCAGTCTGCTGGTTTGGTATTGGATAACACCCTTGTTGTTATGGTACCACATACAGTAGATACTCTTTTGAATAGGACTAAGACACAACACCTCACGAGTGCTCGCTTGTCTGGATATGAGCTAATGCTTTTGGCTAGCCATATACATATCAAGCGGTGTAATACTCTGAACCCAGCAACATTGTTGCCCATACCGGATGAGAAAGGCATTCAGGAACAGCATGATTGCTTTCTTCAAACAGAGGAGGAAACAAAAGGCAGAATAGATCTAAAAGATACACCAATTGTGGATCCGGACGGGATCCTATGGGTAGAGGGATCTTGCTTTAAGCTTCCTAATGGATAGACAACTGCAGCTTATGCTTTTACTACTTTGCATACTGTAGTGGAGACAGCACGTATTGCACAGAATTTAGCCCAAGCAGCTGAATTAATTTCTTTAACAAGAGCATGTGTTTTGGCGAAAGGAAGGAGAGTAAATGTCTACACTGATAGCCAATATGCTTTCGGTGTGGCTCATAGTTTTGGTCACTTGTGGAAGGAAAGAGGATTCTTTACTTCCCATGGGACTAAAATACAGCATGGCCAGTTGGTGACTGATCTTCTCGACTCACTTGCCTTGCCTAAACAAATAGCAATAATCAAGTGTAGCGCTCACAAAAAGATTATCGATGATGTGGGTCGTGGGAATGCTTTTGCAGACGCGGTAGCAAAAGAGACAGCAAGAGATGTACGTTGCGGGCCCTGCAAGATGGATCAGAGAAGGAGGAATGTGTGAGGACCCTATAGAAAGTGTGAGAATGGTTCAAGAAGAGGCTACTGAGAAAGAGCTGAATAAGTGGAGAGAAAGTACGGGAATGTTGGACACGACTGGGTGTTGGACGGAATTGTCAGAGCATCAACGATGTCTGTTACCAGACGCTTATGTACTACCTGTAGTCACTATGGCGCATGGTCCAGCCCATATCAGTGCAAAGGGTATTTGTAAAATCTTGGCTCCAGTATGGCAGAATGAAGGAATTCCTAAATGTTCAGAAAAAGTAATGAAGCATTGCATTGTTTGTCTAATGCATAATCCAAGAAAGGGAACCCCAACTCCAGCAGGTCATTTTGCTCCCCTACGTATCCTTTTGAGGTATTACAAATTGATTACATTCATATGGATCATTGCAATAATCTCAAGTATGTTCTGGTGGTGGTTTGTGCCTTTTCCATATGGATAGAGGCCTACCCCTTAAACTACAATACTGCCTTATCTACTGCTAAAGTTCTTTTGAAGGAGTTTTTCCCGAGGTTAGGTTTGCCGCGTATTGTCTAGTCTGACAATGGGAGTGAATTTGTAGGCCAGATCATGCAGAAAGTTTGTGCAGGTCTTGGTATCAAACAGAAATTCCATGCGGCAAATCACCCTCAGTCAGCAGGATTGGTAGAGTGTTATAATGGTACTCTCAAGCTCAAATTGGCTCACAGGTCTCGCCTGGCCTGATGCCTTACCATTAGCACTCTTGTCTACAAGAACTACTGTCCATTCCCGTTTAGGTTTGAGTCCATATGAGGTCGTTTTTGGGCGACCAGCAAATGTCTGGGGAGTTCCTCAACCTAAAAAGTATTCTGATATTCCATACCCAATGCTGATTGACTACTTGCATGACCTCACCACTAAATTACGTGTTCTTCATCAACAGGTTCAAAACGCTTTGCCAGAGGCCTCTGCAGACCCAGGTCATTCCATCCAACCTGGCGACTGGGTCTGCGTGAAGAATTTTCAGCGGAAGCGGAATCTGGAACCTCGTTGGGGCCCACCGCCTCAAGTGCTACTAACTACACGGACGGCAGTAAAGGTTGTTGGGAAAAAGAACTGGGTCCATGGCGTGCACTAGAAGAGGATACCCCTGCCCTTGCCTTTTGATCAGTGAGTACGTGAGGGGATAGCTAACAACAAAAGTGAAAAAGTACCTAGATTTGTACCGTTTAGTAGTGCACGCCTGGACCATACGAAGTCTGAGAAAGAAGACACCGACGTGTTAGAGGAGGCCGTCGCAACACATCTGCGTTTGAACACCGTGAATCCAGAAGCCTTGTTTAAGGACCAGACGATCCCTAATAAGACTCGATATAACTTGTGACCAAAAAACGGTCAAAGACAATTGCTGATTATACCTTTTTGTTTTTTGAAAGACATTTTAATGTGTTTTCTTCCACTATCCATCAAGTTGCAGGGTCACGGTAGGAGTCTTAAGCTGGGACCTGAGTAGTGACCTAGGGTCTTTAGGACTTGCAGTGTCATAGGACAGCTAACAATCACAGCTAAGTGATCTAAGAAGATTATCGTGAGCAATGCCTTTAGAGTAATGGATGCTAAAGTGGAAATTAATGATCAGACTGTAAATATGAAACAGCGATTTAAGAAGTCGATGGTTAGTCCATGTGGGATAACCTTATGTGTTTTGATATGTTTATGTACTTTATTAGCATGTGGAAGTTGGATTGTTTATGTTCTACAGCCGTTACCTGTCCCTACCTCTGTCCCCGTATCTTTTCCTGCTACTGCCTCCCCACATCGGTTTTATACACTTTCAGGACACGAACAGATTAGGAGGACCGAATACTTCAACAATTCGTTTATTCAGCTATTACACCAACACCAATTAGTAATGAATGCTACTGATTGTTGGGTTTGTAGGCTCATGCCTCATAAAACCGAGAGAGGCATGCCGTATTTGGTTTTTCCATTCTCCTTTGAAGTTTCCACCTGGGCTTATTTGGCTATGTTTTTTAACCTTTATCAAAATCAGCTGCAATATTCTCCTGGAAGTCCATACGGTGGTGGAGCAGATTTTAGTCAGAGTACTTTGATTAAGGGAATTGTGACTATGGCTAAGATTTCCCAGATTAGTAGGATTCCTACAGATGAGAAGAGAGCGTATGATGGATGGAACATAACGCAATATGTTACTAGCCTTACAGAAAAGACTAAACTAAGGAGCTCTCCGCCAATCTGGACTGTACCTCATTGAGGTAATTTCTGTTTACAAATTAATGGTCAGAATGTTAAGAATCAGCCAGAGAGGAGTATCTGTTTTCATACCTATGTCTATACACCTAAGATTCCCTCACCGCTTGTGCCATCACAAGGCACATATTTTATCTGTCACGATAGAGCCTATACACGGCTACCTACTTACTTCTCAGGAACATGCTATGTGGCTTTTCTTCTTCCCCCAACGTATACTGTGTCAGGTTCGGTTCAGGATGCTCCTCAGGATGGGGTTGATGCTATATGGGGGCCCACCTCTAGATCAACCCAAGTCTGACTGTGATTGTGCCCAGACTGTTAAGGTGATCAAGCGGGGGAAAAGTTGGGGTCCGGAGGAGAACAGCTGGGCTCTGGTCACCGTAACCTGTAACCACAGAAACAAGGAATGAGTACTGCAGTACCCTCAACTGTGTCAAAGACAATGGAACCAAATCCCCTGTTACCTAACCTGTATATCTCACAGGTGTGCCTATCTGCAGGAAGGATCTAAGGGCGGCCTCTATATCCCCTGGTGAATTACTGGAAAAACACAAGGCACAGACATTAGTAAACCCCCTGGTTCCCACCCTTCCTAGTTTCCAAATGAGCAGGCCAACCTAAACACCTACCCTTAGGAAGGATACAGATAACCTAAAGTTGCCCCGTAACACCATTCAATGAAAGCAAATAGAACGATCCCATTCCTGGCAATGTTAGTAAATAACAACAAAGTCTTTCTCCTCCGAGGAAATGCTGACCTCAGGGTGTGCAAGACGCTACTACCCCACACTGTCACTCAACATTCCCTATAACACAAAAGTTAACAAATCATAAACCCAGCTCCGAGTATGTGAATAGCGTCTTTACAGATCCCGCTCTGTAAGCGCTTTGAAGCAGCAAATCAGTACTGTGAATTAAAGCGGCACCAAAAACACGGTGTCCTGCATTAAGAGGAGCAAGACGCTCCCAGTATATACACAACAAATGTATTCTGAGTAAACAAGAGGACCGAAAACGCCCCTCTCGTTTCCTGGCAAAAACCTGAAGTTTGTTTGATGGGACGTCACTCGGGCGCTTCCTAAGCCCCTCCAAGTAATCCTGACTCGAGTGGAAATGATCTGGGAACCCCACGTTGTAGGCGCTTCCAAAGCCCCACCAGGTTACTCCACAAAACGGGTCTCCAAACACGAACAGCACTGAACCCACACGCTAAGGCGGCGTGTCTCTTCAGCGCTTGGCTGCACTTGCCTCTGCCGATCACCACGATACTCCACCAAGAACTACGCACTCGACCAAAGGCACAAACAGGAATAATCGGCGGCGCATCACCCGCCTGACTTCCTGTTAATCCTTCACCGCGTCGCGTCATAGATGTGCGCGGTGCAAAGGATCATGGGATCTGTAGTTTTTTCCATCCCGTTTCTCATCACAGGGCAGGCAGTGATCTACCAGAGGTCGGGGAGGGCGAATCGTGACATACTGCTCCTTCAAGTCATTACAAAAAGAGACATGGTAGGGGATTCTTTGATCAGAAAGACACAGCAGGACAGGAGGCAGCTGACTTCATAAAAGGGTTGCTTCCTTTCTGGGGCCCAATGGCCAATAGCAGAGACATCAGACACCTAGCTCTTGTTGTTGAGGCTACTATAAATGAAATTTCTGGAGCCTTGAGTAATATGACAGCCGAGCTTCAGGCGGATCATCTTATGACTTTACAAAATTGGATAGTTTTAGATATTATCCTTGCAGATAGGGGTGGAGTCTGTAAATTGATCGGGTCTAGTTGCTGTGTTTACATTCCTGATAATGCCCCTACAGTATACCAAGCTATCTCTAAGTTACATACCATCTTCGAATCTATACATCAGAACACGGGAGATTGTTCTGTGATGGCATAGTTTTGGGGACTACTGTCCACATGGGAATGGAAGATATTAACTTTCCTTGGAATGGTCTTGGCCATTATCTTCTCTTGTTGCCTTTATGTGCAGTGTGGACCTGTAATATGTAGTCTTTGTGCCGCTATGTGTGTCCCGAAGCCTGCGTCTCAGGAACATGCTATGTGGCTTTTCTTCTTCCCCCAACGTATACTGCTCCTTCAAGTCATTACAAAAAGAGACATGGTAGGGGAGTCTTTGATCAGAAAGACACAGCAGGACAGGAGGCAGCTGACTTCATAAAAGGGTTGCTTCCTTTCTGGGGCCCAATGGCCAATAGCAGAGACATCAGACACCTAGCTCTTGTTGTTGAGGCTATTATAAATGAAATTTCTGGAGCCTTGAGTAATATGACAGCCGAGCTTCAGGCGGATCATCTTATGACTTTACAAAATGGGATAGTTTTAGATATTATCCTTGCAGATAGGGGTGGAGTCTGTAAATTGATCGGGTCTAGTTGCTGTGTTTACATTCCTGATAATGCCCCTACAGTATACCAAGCTATCTCTAAGTTACATACCATCTACGAATCTATACATCAGGACACGGGAGATTGTTCTGTGATGGGATAGTTTTGGGGACTACTGTCCACATGAGGATGGAAGATATTAACTTTCCTTGGAATGGTCTTGGCCATTATCTTCTCTTGTTGCCTTTATGTGCAGTGTAGACCTGCAATATGTAGTCTTTGTGCCGCTATGTGTGTCCCGAAGCCTGCGTCACGAAAAACAGAGAACATTAGAATGATGTTACAGCAGCAGCTCGATGACCTTATGGCCATTGACATCGACTCAGATTGACTTGAGTCCCTGATGTATTGCCTGAGTAATGGCAAAAGGAGGGTCTGAGGTTCTGCGATTTCAGATTTCGTCCCGTATCTAGCCGCCATTTTATGTCCTGTCACCATTTTGTGTTGCCCTCACTCAGGCAGCACGGCGAACGATGTGCTTTTGCGTTTTCCAGCTGCTACGTGTCTTTTCAGTTAAAAAGTAACTCCATTGTCCTTGTTCATGAAACCCGATGACAGGGTTTGGCTGAGTTCGCTAATCCATGTCTGGTTCGATTGATCCCTGTCTCGACTGACTATTTGCCCTCTCCTATTCTTCCCTTATACTATCTTATCTGGCTGGCCTTCGCTATTCTCTCCTTGTATGCTCCTATTACACAACTATCCTTTAAGACATACAAGCATGTCCTGCCACCTGCGAGGGGGATTGTGAACACCATCACTGATTAATTTGTCGGGAGAGGTGACACACGGGGTCCGAGAAAGGCGCGTATTTTGAGACACCTGATAGCTTGTTTTCCAACTTTTTTCATTGGTTCATTTTGTATGTGTAGGGATTGGGATATTGTAACTGTGTTTACTATAAAAGACTGTACACCACGGATTGAAGTGGCAGTCTCCTTAGAACCCACCTCGAGTGTAACTTCTAGGATAACTGTGCTTAGCTGCAGCTAATGAACCTTGCTTCCACCCTCAACGGAGTGCCTCGTGTCTCTGTTAGTTATAAGGCAGGTGAATCCGGGGATTTAGGCGTGCCCTGCGCCGCCCGGCCCATAAGGCCTGGTTCTCCAGGGTAGTGTCAAGGATGACCACTGTTGGAGCTAATCCCAGTGCCGTGATTAGGAGTTGTCCAAGGCTGAGGGGTTGGGTCCGAGGATGAGGACCTCCGTCTTCTCCGAGTTCAGTTTCAGTTGGCTGTTCCTCATCCATTCGGCGACGGCCTTCATTCCTTCGTGGAGGTTGGGTTTGGCAGTGTGGGGGTCCTTGGTGAGGGAGAGGATCAGCTGGGTGTCATTGGCGTAAGAGATGATGTTGAGGTTGTTCAGTCGGGTGATGTGGGCGAGCGGTGCCATGTAAATGTTGAACAGCGTTAGGCTGAAGGATGAGCCCTGGGGTACGTCGCAGATGATCTCGGTGGCTTTGGAGCAGAAGGAAGGGAGGAGGATGCTCTGTGTTCTGACGGAGAGGAAGGAGGTGGTCTAGTCCAGGGCCTTCTCTTGGATCCCGGCGTTGTGGAGGCGAGTGCGTAGTGTGCGGAGGCAGACCGTGTCCAAGGCAGCTGATAGGTCGAGGAGGATGAGGTCTGCGGTTTCACAGTTGTCTAGCAGGGTCCTGATGTCATCGGTGGCGGCGGTGAGGGCAGTTTTGGTGTTGTGGTGGCTGCGGAACCCGGATGGGGATGGGTCCAAGATGCTGTTCTCTTCGAGGTAGCGGGTCAATTGTTTGTTGACAGTCTTTCCGATGACCTTTGCCGGGAACGGGAGCAGGGAGATGGGCCGGAAGTTTTTGATGTCCTTGGGGTCCGCCTTGGGTTTCTTGAGTATGGCGTTGATCTCGGCGTCCTTCCAGCTCTCCGGGAAGGTAGCTGTCATGAAGGAAATGTTGATTGCTTTCCGGGGATGGGGTGTGATGCTGGTGCTGGCTTTGTTGAAGACGTGGTGAGGGCATGGGTCCGAAGGAGATCCGGAGTGGATGGTGTTCCTGATCTTGATGGTGTTGTCGTCGTTAATGTTGGTCCAGGAGAGCAGGCAGTTGGTGCGGATTGTGGTCATGGGGGCGGAGGTCTCAGTGGTTGTCGGGCAGTCATGGTGTTGAAGCTGTCATGGATGTCTGCGATCTTGCGATGGAAGAAAGTGGCCAGTGAGTCGCACAGGTCCTGCGAAGGTAGGATGTCATTGGTGTTGGAGCTGGGGTTGGAGAGTTCCTTCATGAAGTTGAAGAGCTCTTTGCTGTTGTGTGCGTTGTTGTCTAGGTGGTCCTTGAAGGAGGCTCTTTTGGCGGCTCTGATGAGGTGATGGTGTCTACTGGTGGCGTTCTTTTGGGCTGCGTAGCAGTCCAGTGTTCGTTCCCAGAGCCAGTTCCTAGCTAGCTTCCAGCAGGTTAGCTTGGAGGCCTGAAGGTCTTCAGTGAACCAGCTGGCTTTCTTGCTGGTGTGGCTGTTGGAGGGTTTCTTGACTGGGGCGAGGGTATTGGTGCAGTCATCGATCCACTGTCTAAGATTGCGGGTGGCGGTGTCGGGGTCGGTGGGTGGGCTCTTGGTGAGGGTGGTGGTGAGCTGGTCTTCGGTAACTTTGCTCCAGTAGCGGTGAGGCATCTGTTGGGTGTGGTGGTGCGTGGGGGGTTTCCGGAAGGTGAAGTGGATGCAGGGATGGTCGGTCCAGTGGAGTTCGGTGGAGTGGTTGAAGGAGACGTGGGGACTTGTGGTGAACATGCGGTTGAGCGTGTGGCCGGCGGAGTGGGTGGTTGTTGTGACCAGTTGTCTGAGTCTCAGGGTGGCTAGGTTGTCGATCAGGATAGTGGAGTTGGTGTTGTTGTTGTTCTTGAGGTGGAAGTTCAGGTCCCCGAGTAGGATGTAGTCTGTGGAGGCGAGGGCATTTGTGCTGACGAAGTCGGCGATGGCGACGCTGAACTGTGATCGGGGTCCTGGGAGTCTGTAGAGGAGGGTTCCTCTGAGGGTGATGTTGGGATCGATGTGGATCTGGAAGGGCAGGTGTTCGGCGGTGCTGAGGGTGTCGTCAGTGTTGGTCGAGACTCTGAGGGTGTTCCTGTGGATGATGGTGATTCCTCCTCCTACTCCGTTGCTGCGGTCCCTGCGGGTGATCTTGTAGCCTTCCGGGATGGCTATGGCGATGTTGGGTGCAGAGGAGGGGTTCAGCCAGGTCTCCGTCAGTAAGGCGTTGTCTAAGATTGTTGAGTCGAGTAGGTCCCAGAGTTCAACATTGTGTTTGCGGGCGGAGCGGGTGTTGGGAAGAATGCATCTGAGGTGGTTGGGTTCTTCTTTTCTGCTTGGTGGGTTGGCGGGCCGGATGCTGGTGAAGCTGCAGTTCCGGCAGGAGAAGGGTCCTTGGGTGCACTTCGAGGATGCCAGGAAGCAGGTGTGTGATCATTTGGCGTTGAGTGCGTGGAGGGTGCTGGCTTTGTAGCGAGGGTGGGCATTGCGGCGTTTGTGGGGGCCAGGGGGTCTGGCGCTTGGCACGGTCCAGGTCCAGGCACAGAATTGATTGCCTTAGGCGCGCCTTTGGTGTGCCAGCGGCGCGGCTGCTGCATGGCCTCCAAATGAGGGGAGGTGGGAGGGAAGAGCCGCTGGGAGGCGGGAGCGGGGCGGCAAATGGGAGAGCAGGGAGGCGGGGCCCCAGGGATGCAGCGGCGGGAAAGAAGCGGGGAGGGACGGCGATGGGAGCTAAGGGAAAACGGGGCACAAGAGAAAGGGAAGGAAAACAAAATTAGGCAACAGAGCACAAGAAATACAGAAGGAAAATAAAATTAGGCAACAGGGCACAAGAAATGCTGAAGGAAAACAAAATTAGGTAAATAAGGCAAAGTCTGGCAAAGCAATGCAGCAGCGTGGGGAAGTTTTTCATTGAACATAAGTAGCTCGTATTACAGAAAAGGTTGGAGACTCATGAGCTGGGGTGTGGTGAAAGTGGGCAACGGGAGGGGAGCTTGGATTGGTTTCAAGAAGGGCAGATCCATGGATTTGTTCCCCGCCCAAATGCCACTCCTTGACTCCTTAAATAATATACTTAAGTAGGAGAAGTGTAATCAATCCTCACACAAAAGAAATGTGAACAATCAGCAATATATGTGCTTCAATGCATTTTTCTCTTTTTTCCAGGTACAGTTTTTCCATTCATTTCGAAGATTAAAAATTGCTACAGTTTCATGAAACCTTCCTCCAATACCTGCATACCTGGCTTTTACTCTCATGCATCGGATTGTATTATGAATTTCATTTTTCAATCCCATTCCTCTCTCTATTCCAATCAGGTGAAGAACAAAACAAAGGCTACACAAAGGTGCATCGGAGACCGGCATGTGCTGTAAGGATGCTTTTATGGAGCGATTGTATGCTTGGCTAAGTTGTTAGCTGTGGCCTTTGGACTTGGAATTACAAAATATGTTGAAGGCGAAATGGCAACAGATGCTTCCTTATCGTTGGTCCCTGGTGCGTTAATATTGTGTCGCAGTCCTTATTTGTAAAAAAAAGTAAGTCCCGGGAACTCGTCTGCAGGCAAACACAGTTTGCACCACACATTGCCACTGTACGTACACAACTACTAACCTTCACATGGCTACAAGTGTGACAATTCAGATTGTTAGAGGCAGCAAAAGCTTTAAGGATAGCTTGGGTGGCAGGCATTACTTTTTAATGTAAATTGAACTAACAAACAACGGTTTTTCGGCTCATCATTAAATTACGCAAACATCGCCACCACGTGGCAGCTGTCGTGGGTGCTGGTTCCAGCAATGCAGAGACCGGAAACCACCCTCTCAAATTAAGCACTGTTGTGCCGAAGCACTGTTTGCAAGTCCGTTGTCATTATTGTTAATATTTTTGAACAAGGTTCAGTTCATCTTGGTGGGCGTTTAGATTTATGGTAGACCTAAGCATCCTACAGTCACAGTAAGAGTTGTGTGAAAGGGGTTCACCTCGCATTGGGGGGACCTGTGGGTACTAGTGGAAACGCCTCACAGGACATTGTCCTGTGACATTGGTAGGAGTTGTACTGCAGGGTGAATCTCACACTACTACAGCTCTACACAGAAAGAAACTCTGCAGAGCTAGTGAGGCTTTCATTAGGAGAAGCTCACTCTTCTGGGATAAAACAGTATTGCCAAGGCACTTCAGGACTCTTACACACCACATGGATCTGGCAGCTCACTGCTAGAAGAAGCCCACACTACTGAAGTTCCTTGGCACTGACATAGCACAGCATGAGGAGTTTTACTCTACTGGAGCCCTGTACAGCACTAAGTACCAGACCCCGCAGTAAGGAAAGGGTCCCACTACTGGAAACCTGCAACCGTGGCAGGCCCACACATCGAATAATCTCACACTGCTGGATCTCAGCGTGACTTGCACTATCAGGGCACTGAAGGAGGAAGCTCACACTTGCTGATGCCTGTAGAGTACAAGTCAGTAGGCACTACATGGAGGAAGTTCACACTGCTGGAGCTCTACAACACTGGTGGTGAACCTCTTGGGAGACACGTGCACTGCTCGGGTCCTCTACCACTGACAGGGGACCCCAAGAAGAGCCTCGTGCTGCTAGAGTGCTACAGCAGTGCCAAGACACTGCAAGAGTAGGCCGTTGGGCACTACCACCAACAGGGCATCACGTCAGTAAACTCACAGCTTTGCGAGCTGGACCAATAGCAAGGAACTACTGGGAACAAGGAGGCCACCTCACTTCAGGAGGAAGATAAAACATGCCATTGTACACGAAACCAGACACTTCAACTAGATACTACAACACTTTTAGAAAACTACCCTGTGGGCGCACATTCTCCTGGGGTCCTGTTGCACTGACCGCATAGCAGGAAGCTCAGACTGCTGGAGTGATATGGAACTGACGGGGCCTGAAGGAGACACTCGTCCTGCTGAATCCCTGTACAGTGCTGGTGGTAGAGCACTACAGATGCTAAGCTACACTACTAGAGTGCCAACACCGTGGTGTGGCCTTGCAAGGTGGATCCCACACACACAGGAATGCGATAGGATGCACCCTAGTGCCCTGTTACAGAGGCTCACACCTGAGTAGACAATCCTATTGAACTCACCCTTTACACCTGAAGAGGTGAAGTTAGCCTGACCCAAGAAGTTTACGCTTATTTATATAGTGAAATACTTGCACCCCTATTATTAGAAGTTTACTTGACATCCATAGATGTAGAATCTCTAATTCCTACCATTTCGGAGGCTATAATGGTTGCCATGCTAAAACCAAATCAGAATCCTTTAGAGGTCGCCTTATACCACCCTTTATCCATGTTAAATGCAGACTATAACATTTTAGCTAAATAATTAGTGAATAAACGTTCGCAGTTATTGGATTGGATTAATCCCAAGTAAGAATACATCACCAAACGTTTGTAGACTATACCATCTAATCCAGAGGTCTTCAAACTTTTTTAGGTTGAGCCCCCCCAGCTGAATTTATTTAGATTTCGGGCCCCCCACCACTCGACAAAAAGTTCTGGAACCTAGTATTCTCCATAATCGACCGTCATCCGCATTTCCCAGTCCATATCTGGCTAATAATGTTAAACACACAGTAAGAGTGTTTAGAAAACTGCAGGTTTGCGAGTTGGTGCGGTGAAATGACAAAGGCTTACTACACAGTCTAAAACTACATTTTTCAAGATAAAATGTGTGCAAATTGTAACGGGTTCTCCACTTAATTCTTGCAAAGCCTCCTCAAAGAAACTTCTGTGGTCAATAAAATGAGTACCATTCAAAGACTATGCTCTCCACTGAGAAGCACTGTAGAGTTACCTTTATTTCACAGCATTTTTTATTTTACCGCATTTACTCAGGCCGTACTTGCATGTTTCCAAAGCCCCGTGCTTGTGTTTGGCATTGCAGGAACCTCAGGAACAAAGCCTTGTGCTTGTGTTTAGTTTTTCATGCCGTACTTGCATGTTTTCAAAGCCTTGTGCTTGTGTTTGGCATCACAGCATCCATGCATCCCTCCACCCACCCATCCATCCATCCATCCATCATGCACCCACCCATCCACCCATCCATTATGCCCCCATCCATCCATCCATCCATCCATCCATCCATCCATCCATCCATCCATCCATCCATCCATCCATCCATCCATCATGCATCCATCCATCCATCATTCATCCATCCATCCATCATTCATCCATCCATCCATCCACCACCCACACATCATGCATCCATGCACCCATCCTTCCACCCATCCATCATCCATCAATGCATCCATCATGCACCCATCCATCCATCATGCATCCATCCATCATTCATCCATCCACCCATCATGCATCCATCCCTCCATCCCCCCATACATCCACATGCACCCATCCATCCATCCATCATGCATCCATCCATCATTCACCCATTCACCCATCATGCACCCATCTATCCATTCCCCCATACATCCACCAGCCACACATCATGCATCCATGCACCCATAAATCCACCCATCCATCATCCATCCATGCATCCATCATGCACCCACCCATCCATCCATCCATCCATCATGCATCCATCCATCCATATAATCCATCATTCATCCATCCATCCATCCTCCCATACACCATACACCCATCCATCATCCATCCCTGCATCCATCATGCACCCATCCATCCATCAGGCATCCATCCATCCCATCACCCATATATCCACCACCAACCTCTTGGCACACAATAATGTAATGCAGAATTATACTTATTTCATGCATAATTATAGTTGTTTCACAAAGCCTCGTGCTTGTGTTTTGTTTTTCATGCCATACTTGCATGTTTCCAAAGCCTCGACCAGAGCAGGAACCTCTTGTGCATTACAATAAGTTGACACTGCAGGAACCTAGCCTTGTGCTGTGTTTGGCATTTGACACCTTATTACAATAAGTTACCGCATTGCTTGCGATTCAAACGATACTACGATGTAAAAGTCGTGGTGTGATGGCACCGCGATCTTTTGACATCGATGTGATGGGTGTTTCTCGTCTTTTAAAGACCTTTTGACATGTTAATGAGGTGTTGATAGTCTTCACCCCTTCTTAGGGCCCCTGCAGCTCCACTCTGCCTCGCCGCCGTGGGAAACAATGAAAGGTGAAATTTTATGGTGCTGGTGGAGTGCGCTCCCCCCCTGAGATGGCGTAGCGCCCCCCGATTAGATTCTAATCAATATTCGTTCTTTGGGAAATGGGAAGGCAGTGGTAGCTGCAATAGATGTGGCCAAAGCTTCCAACACTCTAAGGGGGCTAGTTCGATGCCCACCATCGCAAGGGAGCCAGGGACCGACTGCCAAAGTTGTGGCTTTCCCTTCATTGGCATTAGGATACATCCACCACACTGGCGGGTGCATCCTGGGCCTTTTACATTGTGGGTAGATCTGCTGGCTGCAGACCCACTCGCAATGTAAAAGTCCTGTGCACAGCATTGCCATGCACTACATGGCAGGCAACATGTGGTGCCTGCCACGTAGTGCATTGCAATGAGGGGGGGTACCATAGGTACCATCTATGCGCATCCCCCACCTCACAACAACCTGGGGGCCCGCAACGGGCCCCCAACAGCAGAATCTGAGTCTGCTCGCCACCTGCATCGTAATATGGTTGGCAGTGTCTTGCAGACACCGCCACCATATCATGCTCCTTTTCTGCCCGGTCGACGAGTCGACCGGCGTACAAGCGGCGGACTGCCGCAGACCCCACCAGCCACACTAATATGGCGGGGGGTCTTTCAAGTATGGATGGCGGGCGGAACGCCCCCGCTGGACTACCTCCAGCCCGGCGGGGCGATTCGCCCGCCATCTTAATGGGCCCTAAGTTGGGATTACCTACTTGTACTAATGGATGAAATGGGGACAGGAGCTGCGTATAGAGGCTGGGTGGATCCAATGTATATGAATTGAACAGCAAGGGTCAGGATGGGCATGGTTGTTTCTGAAGGCTTTGAGATACCGTAAGGCACGAGGCAAGTATGCCCATTGCTTTCCTTTCTTTTTACCTTGGCGATGGAGTCTATTTTAGCTATGCATAGAAGGGAGGGGTTACACAAAGTGTTATCCCTTCTGAGCCAAACACAGATCCTATCATTGTATGCAGACAATCACTGAGGACCTCCTAGGGTTCCTAGGTCGTTTGGAGAGACTTGGGGCTCAATCTAGCTTTCTGATAAATAAAAGTAATTCATGTGTGTTCCCCCTAAAGATGCAAGCGTAAACAGATGTTGCAGTTCTCCCTGCTCCCTCATTGCAGTGTTATCCGAGATCCATTTAATTTGGAGATATGTGTTTTCCACAAGGACAGGAAATGACTGAGCAGGCCCAGACCAGGAACCCAAAGCAGCTCAGGCAATTTTGTCAGACTAGCCCCATGGACGGGCGGGGTACAAGTGTGAAGCACTGCTGTTTTTTTTTTACTGGGGACCCATATTACAGCACCTCTGTAAAACCAGCCTTCCAGGGAAATGCCCGAAGCCCGCTACGGCCAGTCCAGCCCTGAGACTGGTAGGAGCCCATGGAGAATGCTGGTGGCAGCTAGGTAATCCATGTGCTTTTGGATCAACTTGCCCCTCTCCAGGATGGATAAATGAGGCTAAGAGGGTTGTTTTGCCCCGTTTTTTATATTTTTTGCAATGTTCCTATAGTAGTGACTGGTAGATTCTTTTGAGAAATAAATAGCTTCGTACCCAGCTTGATAGGGGGATGTCATAGGAATAAAGTTGCACCACTTCCTACAAAGGAGGGTGGACTGGCTGAGAAATACTGCCTGGCGGTGCAGCTGCAGTGATTGGCTGGATGGATGACAGGGGTATGGCAGAACTAGTATAGACTAATGCCTCACCCATGCGAACACAAATTCAGCTTATTCTCCTACGCTTCCTCTGTGGATATGCCCCCGTTCGTGTAAAGCAGGGATGGCACCAGGGAGAGAGATTTAGGCCCAGGGACTTGTTAATCAATCACAAATTGCTGTCATTTGACCAGTTATGTTAGAACATACAAATGCCATTGGGTCCGGTTTTTGCACACAGTGCACTAGGTAGGCAAGTAAAATCTATCCTCTGGCAGGGAAATGTGGAGCCACCCACATGATACGCTCCAACACTTGCTGACGCGTGGTAGAGCTGAAAAGGCTGTCACAATCCTGTATCGCTGCATCATTCAAAAATGCAAAGTAGACATCAGTCCCCTGCTGGAGCAGTGGAAACTTGATTTGAACAGACAACTGACGCTTAAAGAGAGGACCATGGCATTATCATACCCCCTTGACAATTGTGCGCAATGCTCACTTCAAATTGATAGACTTTAAAATACTCCAAAGAGCACATCTCACACACCAAAAATTACATTGAATTGATAGCAATGTTTCCAGTGATTGCCCTAGATGCCATCAGGTTGAGGCAAATATTGCCCTTATAGTTTGGAACTGGTCTGCTCTCGCAATGTATCAGAACGTGACGCGAAAGGTGGTGCAGGAAGTAACTGGAAGGAACTAGCCTCAGTCACTGAAGGCAAACATACTAGGGGCCTCATTTATGAGGCCGTGCGTCACTTTTGCCCTGCTGGTGCGTCACTTGTTGTGACGCACCAGCAAGGTAAAAAATGTGCCATGGGGCATCATATTTACGAAGTGACACATCTAGGTAGATGCGTCACTCTGTAAACCCCTGCGCTACATTATACCTGCGCCAGGTATAATGTATGCAGGGTGGGCGTTTTGACGCAAGTAAGCCTCATAGAAATGACGCAGTGAAATCTATGAGATTCCACTGCGTCACTTTCAGGATGCAAATGCGTCATTATCTTACACCTGCCTCACAGCAGGCGTAAGACTGACGCAGGCACATTGAAATGAGACTTGCCCATGTTAAATGGCCCATTGCTGAAGTTGCGTCACTTTTGTGACACACTCCAGCAATGCGTCATTTTTGCGCCCACAGATACGTGAGAAATACTGACGTATCTGTATCTCCTTGTGACATGATGCGTCATATTGTAAATATGACGCATCCACCATGTCGCAAGGATGGTGCAATGAAAAGTCATGCATCTCTGTTTTCATGCAGTGATGCGTCACTTTTCATAAGTGAGACCCTTGGTATATAAAAAGATAAAGATTGTACAATTACACAATAGGTTTGCAGATATACCGGGGATGATCACCAAATGACAACTAACCATGTCCTCTAAGTCGGCACGGGCTCTGTCACTAGATTCTTGGAGTCAAGAATTAATAAAATCAGTGGAAGCTGATGGTGATACCCTATAACAAAAATTGAAGAGAAGAGTGGGTGCCACAGCATGGGTTTCTATGCTGAGGGCCAAAACACATGAGATATCTCGTGAGGAGCTGGGAAAGTTACAGTGGGAAGCTGCTGTGCAATCCAGAAAACTGAGGGGCATATTTATCAATGTGTTGTGTTGCCCTTGTGCCACACAAGGGGGGAACAAGGGCAACGCAAAACTAAAGCAAGATGCATCAAGCCATGCAGGACGGCTGACGCGGCCCTGCAAGGCTTCATAGAGCTGGAGTAATGCAACTCAGAGCAAATCACTGCCTTGCATTACTCTGCCCCAGGGAGGAGTTCCATGGATGGAAGTCGGGTGTTCCCACGCATCCACCCACGGATTTTGGTGCATTCCCATATTTACCATTACTGGTAGACTTGGGAATGTTCACAAGAAAGAAAGGTGCACTCTGATAGAAGTCAGCCAGGAAACACAAGTATAGTCCATAAATCTTCTTTTTATTTAAAGTTGTTTGTTTAAAAAACCGGCACACAGCCAATGCATTTCGTTCCCTAGTGCCACGGGAATTTCGTCAGGGCTTACTCGTAAAGTCAGGTTATTAAATACGACCGAAATTGACAGAAGTAGTCCCCTTGAGGTGTATATTACCACCTATTTATAGATATCCAAATATAATGTATTCAGGTGATTCTGGATCATTAGAGAAATACTCAGAAATGAATGACAATGTTTCTAATAGGTGACTGTAGAAAAGACAGGTGTAGATGAAACCTGATACCAATTTCTTCTCGACGGTAGACGTACAGCGAGCAGCGTAATAACCGACAACAGCGTGGAAGTAACAGGAATGTGTGAAAATGCTATGCCTCCCCATGTGCCGCAGCAAGGAGAAATATGTTTATTTCTCCGTGTTGTTTCCTCTTTTTAAGTGTTCTGCATTCTACAACACACTTAGAAAGCGGAAAATGCCTCTGAGGATGGTTTTGTGCAGAAAGGTAGCCCCCCTGCACAATAACAATCCTGCTTACACTGCAGGAACCCTTGCACCAGACAAAAGGATGCCTGCATTGGTGCTAGGCAGTCAAAAGGGCCCCAGTGCAAGGAAAGGACAGGAATACACTGTGTTAAATACAGTGCAGTCCTGCCCTTTCCATTTCACATAGTGTAGCAAGGTGCCGTGCTGCGTGAAAGTTTGCTAAATCTGCCCCTAAGTGTATTGACTTTATACTTAAGTTGCTAGAATGGTGGATGATCTAGGTTTTTACACATGTCAGACTTTGATAAAGGGTGTCAGGTGATACATGTCACAGTTCCTGTTACTCAAATCGTTGAAAAATGGCGAATTTGTATATAATGTCATTGAAGTCGCATGATTTTTGCTCCATCCTTTTACATTTGGCTGGGCTACATATATATTTACATTAGGTCGTATGTACTCATGTGATGTAATAATACTAATGAGGTATGGTGCACGAAAGATATGGAAAGTGCATCTGTTTTGTAATATGACATATATGTGTGCGCATATTAACATTTTTCCTTTTCAGAAATATCTGTATTGCTTATATCAATCTTCAATAGCGTTAAGATTGTGAGGTGCTGCGCAAAAATGCATTTATGTTTAAAGTATTTTATTGAAAGGGTACACAGAACAAAAGGAATAACATTCAAGCAATGGCATTGTGCTGCAGTCCCGGGAGCCCATCTTCAAGTAAATGCTACATGTCCCGCAAGAGCAATAGAGGCTGCGTGGGCTCCTCGTCCATCAACATTACATTCAATAACACCCTGAGGTAGAAGAAAGTGTCTGTGCCCTCCCCTTTTTAAAAGAAACAGTTCCCCCCCAACTCCCCCCAGCCCACTCTTGTTCCCCAACCCCCTCCCAACACCCCCGCCCAGTGTCCTGTCTTTAGCCAAACCTACTGTGCTCAGCCCCCCCCCCACCACCCCCAAACCTTATCCAACCCATGATTATTGTGCAGTGAAATCTAGCGGTGGTGTCAATCTCAAGAGCCTCAAGTACCTCGGACAGGTCAGCTCCCTGAATTCGGTAGCCAGCAATGCGTGGAAGGGCTGCCACAACTCCCCAAATTGCTCTACCTCCCCGGCCATCATCAGTGATAGTTTTTCCATACCCAGAACATGCCGCAGCCTATGCAACCAGCCCGTGATAGATGGAACAGTGGTGGTCGGCCAATGGATTAGGATATTCTGAACGGCGGAGCCCAGTGCTATTGCAATTTGTCTGCCCCTATGGGATTTCAATGGATACATCAGCCCGTTGGGCAATCACAACAGGACATATGCCGGGAAGCGGGGCAACTCTATTTCAAATCGAGTATCAACCTCATCTAGCACCTCTTTCCAATAAAGGCTCAATACTGGGCACTCCCACAGGACGTGTGTCAATGTGCCCGGGTGCCCACATCCTCGCCAGCAAGTATTATCGATATGCCTGTCCATCTCGTGTAACCGCTCCGGGGTGTAGTACCAATACGTAGACACTTTAGTGAAAGTTTCAGTAAGGCCTACATGATATGCAGAGTGTTGTGCGCAGTATGAGATCTGGTCCCACTCTTTATGGCTCAACGTTCTTCCCAGCTCTCTGTTCCAGCGTTCCCTACCTGGATTATGAAAGTGTGAGGGGGAAGGCTGCAGTAATTTATATAGATCTGTGATGAGTTTAGCATCCGAGGTACGCGTCACTAGCCACCTCTCGTACGGCAATAGTTTCCTATCTGCCTGCTCACGTACATGTGGTTGCAAAGCCCAGTGTCGCACCTGCCAGTAGCGCATCCTATCTGTCTCAGCCAAACCATACTCCTCCTTAAGCGCTTGGAAAGGGAGAACTCCGTCCGGCCCGTACACATGGAAAAGTGACCTACAACCAGCAGCCCGCCAGTGCGCGAAAGCCCCCTGGGTAACCCCTGGTGTAAAGTCCAGGTTGTCTGCAATAGGAGTAAACGGGGAGGGGAATGAGGTAAGCTCGTGTGCCGTGCTAGTAGTGTCCCACACCCTCAGCGGGACCCTTGTTACAAAAGACGCGTAAAGATTCGGAGGGCGATGAGCCCTGCGCAAAAAGGGCACCTCTTGTAAAGGACGATCCGCAACAGCCTGATCTTGAAATAACCAATGCTTGTCCGACTCCCATCGGCTCAATTCAACCAGATATCGGAGCTGCGCCGCGTGAAAATACTTGCGTAGGTCTGGGATTCCCAGCCCCCCAGACTCCGGTGCCAGCATGGAGAGAACTCTCCTCATCCGTGGTTTGCGGCCTTGCCAAATAAAACGGGATAGGGTCGATTGTGTCTGCTGAAACCAGCCCTTAGGTGGGTGTAGCGGCAGGGCCCGGAATAGGTACAGTATCTGGGGGAGGACAGTCATTTTAACCGCTGCCACTCTCCCTAGCCACGATATCAACCCTTTGCCCCATCTCCCCAATTCCTCTTTAATCTTCCCAGTCAAGGCCGTATAGTTGGCTGTCACCATGGCCTGCAGCGTGGGTGCCAACAGTATGCCCAGATACTGGACCTGGTGAGCCGACCAATGCATGGGGAAAAGGTCCTGCGACTCTCGTCGAGTTGCGGGAGTCAGGGAAATATCCAGTGCTGTCGATTTGCCCATGTTCATTTTGAAGCCAGCCACCCGTGAGAAAGCCTCCAATTCACCAATACATGCGGGCAGTGCGCGTCTCGGTTCCTCCAACGTCAAGATCACATCGTCCACATAGAGGCTGACTGTGTGGACATATCCCCCCATCTTCACTCCGGTAGCGTCCGGATTCTGTCGGAGCCTCTGAGCAAGTGGCTCCATATGTAAAGCGAAAAGGAGCGGGGACAGGGGGCAACCCTGTCTGGTACCACGCTCTATGCCAAACCTCCGAGAGCCACAGCCATTCACCCGCACCACCGCCGACGGGAACCTGTAACAATTAAAAACCAGGGTCCGATATTTCTCACCTATCCCCATCCTCGTCATAACCCGTTCTAGATAGGGCCAGTGCACGCGATCAAACGCCTTTTCGGTATCCACCGAAAGGAGCATCCTCTCTCCCGGAATCCGGGAGGCCTTCTCCAGAACGTGCACCACTCTCTTGGTGTTGTCCACCGTCTGCCTTCCGGGGACAAAGCCAGCCTGGTCCGGCTCCACTAAGCCCGGCAAGTGAGGTGCTAATCGCGCCGCCAGAATACCCGTGTACAGTTTCAAGTCCACATTCAAAAGGGAAATCGGGCGGTACGAGATGCATTGGGTCCGGTCTTTCCCTGGTTTAGGGATAACCGAGATCGAGGCCTGTAGGAGGTCCGGAGGGATTTCCCCCGGCTCAGAGAATGAATTAAACAATTTGGCTAGTACAGGGGCCAACGTGTCACTGAACATCCTATAGAAGAGCGCTGTGTAGCCGTCCGGGCCTGGGGCCTTCCCATGTTTAAGCCTGGAGATGGCAGCGACCACTTCCTCGACCCGTATCTCTCTTTCGAGATACTCCGTATGTGACGGTTCTAGGGACGGGAGTGTGACCGAGTCCAGGTAGTCCTCCGACTCCTGATCCCGCAGATCCTCCCCGGTGTATAAGTCCGCATAGAATCGGCGGAAGGCCTCGGCTATCTGGTCGTCCCCCGTGACTAGTCCGCCATTCTCAGTCGCAATTTCCTTTAACCGATGACGTTCATTGGCCACCCTGAGTTTGTTCGCCAGTAGGCGACCACACCTGTCCCCCCGTGTAATAAGCGTGTTTCAGTCGAAGTGCAGCGTATTCTGCCCTGTCCATGTCCAGGGATGACAGGAGCTTTCTCGCTGCCTTCAGCTGTTTCCAAATCCTGGGGGCCCCCGTACGGCGGTGTACTTCCTCCAATTCCCTTACTTTTTGGGTGAGCTCGTCCCGCTTCTGCCTCCGGTCCCTGTTTTCCGCCGAGGAGATCGCAATAAATTCCCCTCTGACCACTGCTTTAAGAGCGGCCCATTGCGTCGCCGCCGAGGTATCTACGTTATCATTATGCGTCTGGAAGTCCCTGATCACCTCTGTAACCTTCTGCACCACAGACTTCTTGTGTAACAGAGCGTCCCTGAGGCGCCAGACCCCCCTGGGGGCCCGGTCGACCGGCAGAGAGAAGCTCCCTGAGACCGGCGCGTGATCCGATAGAGATAAGACCCCCACCTCCGATGTCGTAGGTAAGTCACGTACCGGACCGGTAACTATGAGGTGATCCAGCCTCGCGTAGGTTTTGTGTGCGTGAGAGTAAAAGGAGTAATCTCGGTCTGTGGGATGCAGGTGGCGCCAAAGGTCATGAAGATCCATGTCCACTAGTTGGGATTTAACTGCTTGTAACATTTCCCCTGTCTGTGGTGAGCGCTGTGCCGACCTATCTATAGTGGAGTCTGCCACCATATTTAAATCCCCACCCAAAATAATGTGCCTGTCCGGGGATGCTGTTATGTCCACCAATGCCGACTGAAAGAAGCTATCCTGACGCTCATTCGGGCAGTAAATCGAACCGATGGTAAATGTCAAAGCCCCCAATTTGAATCTATGCGCTAATAGTCTCCCTTTTTGTTCCGCAAACTTGTGGAGGACCTCCCCTCTAAAGGAGCTCGACACTAAGATCGCCACACCCGCCGTCTTAGTGCTAGACGAAGAAAAAAGCTGTGTGGGAAATTTGCGGGATCTTAACCTATGGCAATCTCATGCAAGCAAATGAGTCTCCTGTAAAAGACAAATGTCCGCTTGTGTGTTCTCTAGCAGGGACAGAATTGCCCTTCTTTTGACAGGGTTATTAAGTCCCTTAACATTAAGGGTTACTACCTTAAGAGTTGCCATCCAGAATCAAGACAGAATGTAACTAGGCATGGGCGGATTTTGCGGATTGGCAATCCGCGAATTTGCGGATTTGCGAATTTGCGGAGCGCGAAAATCCGCGAATCCTCGCGGATTTTTTTTTTGTGTGTTCGCACGGGTTTCTGCAAGTTCGCGAGGGTTTTGTACAATTTCGCAAATTGCGAAATTGTACAAAACGCTTGCGAACTTGCAGAAACCCGTGCGAACACAATGTGCCCAGTAGGGTATGTGCCTCTTGTGTGTAAAAGGTCAGAGAAAGATCAGTTCAGCAGATGAAGAGAAAGAAGCTCCTGGTCACAGGAACAGCACAGGTATTGCGCTCGTGAAAGTCAAGGAGGCAAAGTCTATCCAGCATCACAGCTGATTTTCCACGGTAGATTTGGGAAGAAGGCACACCTGTCCAGCCTCGACGACGCTCACGATTGTTTTTGGGCTAATGAATGAGTCACTGAATTTGAGCATCAACTAGTTCGAGCGACCATGTGTGTGTTACTATGCAATCGCCCCGAAGGGCGCAGGGGTCCCTTGAGTGGTCCATCAGCTGATTTTCCACGGTAGATTTGGGAAGAAAGCAGACCTGTGCCCAGCCTACTCATGCAACTATTTTACAATGGCGCCAGCAAGCTGCCAGCGCCATTGTAAAATAGTTACAAAGTTAGCTTGCACAGGAAGCACTTAGATAAAATAAAGCAGCACCTGCTTCGTTTTATCTAGTGGTTCCTGTGCAAGCTAACTTTGTAACTATTTTACAATGGCGCTGGCAGCTTGCTGGCGCCATTGTAAAATAGTTACATGAGTGGGGGTTCAACTTTTGAACTCGTTACGTCCGCGGATTTTTTTTTTGCGGATTTTGCGGGAAATCCGCAAAATTCGCGGATTGCGGATTTCCCAAAAATCTGCAAAATCCGCGGGCGTAACGGATTTCCCGCTCACCCTTAAATGTAACATGCAGTGGATCCTGTGTATCGGGGGGGCCTATGAGCCTCAACTGCCCGTGACGCCCCATCGGGCCATCGTGAAAAGATCAAGAACACTGAACGGACTGTACTCTCCCCTCCCCTACCCAACTCCTGACCCCCTCTTTCCCCAACTCCCCAACTCCCCTTCCACCCGCCTCCGTTCGGTCCCCCAACTCCCCCCTCCCTTCCCTCCCCCAAACCCCCAAAACCCCCAACTTCTTCAAAAGAATTGTCCCAGCCATGTCCTATCTGGACAAGTCTGTGGTAACTTATCGTAGTGGACGTCCAGCCACACCCTTCCCCCCTCTGCCCTCCCCCCAGCCCCTCATGGCTCTAAGCCGGCAAAAACAGAAATGCAAAGTCGTTCTCCCCCCGGAGCAGTCTTACGCTGTTAGTGCGACTCCGTCGTGCACCACTATGTCTCTGGAGGCTTCCTGGATGGCACTCGCCATTTCAGCCCTGATGGTAGGCGAACTCGGACGTTGGGATGCCGCTGATGTTCTGCGTCTCAAGACTCTGTGCCAGCCATCCCCGGAGGTGCGTCTCCTGCGAGGTGTGGCGGAGGCCTCCTCTTCCGCAGTGATCCCCAACACCTCGCACGTGTCCTGTAGGGACCTCAATTGATGTAGCACACCGTTCCAACGGAAAATAAGCCTGAAAGGGTGACCCCAGGAGTACGGCGTTTCATGTTGTTTCAAGAAGTCCGTTGCGATTTTAAACGCCTTCCTTTTCTGGAGGGTGATGACGGACAGATCTTGATACAAGGCCACAGGGTGTCCTCTAAACGTCAGCGAGGGTTTTTTCCTGACCTCCGCCATGATTCTTTCTTTCAGTGGAAAGTCAGGGAGAAACGCAAGGATATCCGATGGTGGGCCTGAGGCACGTCTACAAGGCCCCACTCGATGAGCTCTGTCAATTCGTACTGGAAAGTCCGCTGCTTCGCCCAAGATGTCCCTGAAGAGCTCCCTCAGATATTCCGCCACATCTGTCCCCTCTTCCGTGGATGGTACACCCCGGACTCTGATGTTATTCCGCCTAGAACGGTTCTCCAAGTCTTCGTTGTGGGCCTGGAGGTCCATCTGTTGGTCCCTCAAACGCAGCACCTCCTGTTGTAGTTGCGGGATCTCCTTGTCCTGCCTCTGAGCGGAACTTTCCACCGTGACCACTCTCTCGCCCAAGCTGTCGACTTCTCTCCGGATCTCGCAGACTTCCCCGGCCACCTCCTGCTTCAGCGCCTGAAAGTCGTCTCTCAGCGTCCCAAAAAGCGACTCCAGAAAGGACCGAGTGACTGGGGGTTCGCTGCCGCCTGTTGCATTGGAGCCACTCGCCGCGTTCGGGGACGGTTGGCTCCGGTCACCCCTGGTCTGGGACCTTCCAAGCATCTCGGGGAGCGTACGGTCGTTCTGTTTATTGCCCTTCTGACTCGCCATCTTGTCTTCCAGGCCGCCCTGCCAAGAACTAGCACCTCGCCAGCTGGGCACCGGGGTAGCGACTCCACTCGCCTCTTCTGGCTAGAAAGACTCCGCCTCGTATCGCAGGATGCCTCTCTGGGACCCTCCGTGTCCAGGGGGCGACTACAACGGCTGGGCGCTGTCGCTTCCGGCCTCGCCACAACCAGGGGCAAAGAGTCGACCGCAGCCGCGCAAATCGGGTCCTCTGGTCTGGCTCGTTCCTCGGCTACTGCCAAGTGAGCTGCAGTGAACCGATTATCCCTGACGTAGTTCTCAAGGGCTCAACACTTCGCCGTCCGACTCTTCACCATCACCGATAGCCAAAATGGCGCCTCCGATTGCTCCTGTAAGCCATCGTCCCCCCTCCGGTGAGGGTTCCAGCTATGGGCCTCTCCCCGCCCGGCTCAAAGTCAGTCACCAGCCGGCCAGAAGCGGACTCCTCCACAGCAGCTTGAGGGTCCCGGTTCCCTTCTCGTCGCTGCAACACCTTCGCTGCTTATGCGTCCAGTGACCCCGCCCTTCTGGCTCGCGGGCCTCCGATCAGCTAGGCCGCAGCCGCGGTCTCAATTTCGATAGGGATCAGCAGCTAGGGGCGGGTCGTCTCCGTGAGCAGCCCGTCCCCTCTCCAGGTTGCAGGTCCCGTCACGGCACCTAGCGTGGCGCCCGCTGCCCTCCGCCGTACCACCGCCGACTTCTACGTGCTTCGGGGAAGGAGCTCAGGACAGCCGCAGCTAGGATGCCAATTCTCTTCGCGCCTGGTCTCTGCGTTGCTCAGTGTCCCGGGCCGGATCTCAGTCACTCCGAGGTCAGAGTACGGCTCTGGTACAGCCCAAACCGTTCCCGCACCTTCCCCACCCGGTTTCACACCGATGGGGGGGAGAACAAGCTATACAAAAGGCTCAGGGCCCGGGCTGGGTCGGGAGCTCCGGGAGAAAGCGTCTCCTCACTCCGCCATCTTGGCCACGCCCCCCCCGCAAAAATGCATTTAAAGCATACATTCACCAGGGTTTAGTGAGAATGAATCATTCTCACTAAACCAGCTGTTGTTTTTGTTTAAAAAAATATATTGGTATATTGTGCCATGAATATGAGTACAGTATAAAATAGTAAATTCCTTTATTAAATATTTCATTTATTGGATCCTATGTAGGTTGCAGAACTGCTATGCAGTTTGAGAGAAATGTTAAGTTAGCACGATTGCGGGCCTTAAGTTCGCAGTCAAGATATTTAATACCAATTTAAAATCTATTTTTAAGCATGTTTTTCTTCTCTGCAGGTGTAGGCCAAAGGCATCTGTTAGTTAGTGAAAAGCACATTGTATGTCAGAGATAGTGAGGCAAGGAAGACCGGGCAAGTGGGATGATTTTAATGAATAAAAGAAGGAGTTTTACCAACTGGTACTATCTGACGAAGGGTGGAATACAAGGTTGCCTTGGATGCAGAGACTGGACTATGGGAGTAGTATTTAAGGCGCCAAGTTCTTTCATGGGAACTTGAAAAGTACTGTGATATGTATGAGGTCATATTTATTGAATATTCTTTGGGCATTTTAATTAGTGAATCCACCTTGAGGTTAGTCAGATTCTCTTTTAGACTTAGAGAGGTACAGACCTCTCTTGTCATCTCTGATTGTGGTGCTTTATGCTATACATGATTCCTTACCTATAGAACTTCTACAGAGTTTCTGATGCTGACACTGTCTTGCTTCTTTGATTCAATAGGGTTTCCCCTATCTTTATGTCAGTATAGGGTTTAGAAGTTGCTGAAAATCTTTTCCATATATGGGTACAAGGATCAAAACCATTTGTCTAGCCTTCAAATCCTTTTCCTTATTTTCTTTATCACCGCTACTAGATCATTATAGGTTCTGTGCTGTTAATGACTAATATTGATCTTCCTTTAATAATTTTGTACTTTACAGTATGTTCTTGAGATTGATTTATATTACTCTGGCTTTGAGTTTGTAATAAACATTTCAATTCAATTTCAAACTACTGAGTCAAACTTTTATTTTGTGGTTCAATTGATCTCACTGTACTTTGAGATTTAAATTGTTGTTAACCACTTTTCCTCTCAGGCTACTCTCAAGGTCTATTTTTTTTTTCAAGAGTTTTATATAGCGCAAACTAGACCCGAAGGTATAAGAGGGCTTTACATGACAACTAGTTACATTACAGACGGACACATTCATTTTTGTTAGGCACTGGGAGATTAAGTAATTTTCCCAGAATCACAGAATGTTGAGCGTCCCTACAGAGACTCAAGCCTGGTTCCCCAGATCAGAGGTTGATTGCCCTAGCCGTTAGGCTACACTTTCTCCCCTATTGATCACAATCAAATTGGGAAGTTCAGACCAGAGCGTTCTCACAATCATTTCACTCTGTATTTTCTAGTTTTCTCACCACTAAAGGAAACATGAGAACTGCCTTGACCTATTGATAAATAGTAAGTTGTACCCACTAAGGTAGGTTGAACAAGTTTGTTTTTAGACCACCCCTACTAACATTTAGGAAATTATTACTTTTTGGGATAAAATAGTATTTTATCATTCTGGACAATTATTCATTATCGCCAGATCTGGGTTTAACCAAAATCCTTAATCCAAATTAAGATGCACACTGAATCCCATTATTATTCCTCTGTTTATAACCCCAAAGAAGTTTACAGTTCTGCAAGATCTCTTTTGGTGTGCAGTTGTGATATTCTAGCAGTAATGCACACCATTTCAGTGGTATTTAAGGCTCAGAGTTTTTCCAGAATACCATTGTAGTGAGCATGATGAAAGATTAGATCAGATGTTGAAAGTTTTGATGGAAAGTGATTTGACTCTCACAAAATATAAATGTAAATTCAATTAAGAATCTTTTCATCATGTGATCATGTTGTATGTAAGAAGTCATTAGAAGTTCTTGTAGACGCTTTAGCCCAAACGCTGGACCCAGCTAGCAAAGTGTAATATTGCAGATTTTTGTTGTGGCAAAATTAGATTTCTCACATTGTATGGAACAATAAGGTAAGAAGTAACTTAACATTACTACATCCTTTGCATCAAGAGTGCTGGGAAGTACTAATTTAAAGAACCTGACAGAGGATGCATTGGCTATGAGTTTGGCTATGAGGAATTTACATAGATTATTTTGAGGTACAAATAAAAATCATAAACAACCATATACCACCTAGGGGTATTTTTACCAATGGTAAAAAAAATCTTGAAATGATCTTACCAAATTTGTGTAGGTGGATGAAACATAACATCTATCAGAACCTATGTCCCATGTCAAGTATGTGTTGAGCTAAAAGTAGAGGTAAAACACTTATAAAGGGGGGACTGATGTTCAAGGCATAGATTTAATGGTATTGAGTTTGTATATTTGCCTCTAATATTGTTTGACGAAGTCTGGAACAGGCCTATGATGAAAGACAAGGTTCTTTCTAAGGTATGTGAATTTCCAAAAATGTTTGTGGACAAGATAATGTGAAGTTGAGACACAAAGGACCTGTTTACGATCACGATCATGGTTGGAGTTGCCTCAGCCCGACATTGCCATGGATGCGAAACCAACCCACCTCCGGCCAGTTGTTCTGACACCGCAATTAGGATGCGACTGCACATGGTGCAGTCTCAAACTTCCATTATACAATGTGAGCTTGTGTGGTGTGCTGAAACTGTCCGCAGTCAAAGCTCCCATTGTAAAATGGAAGTTACTGCACATCCAACGGTGCGTACCACATGGTGCAGGGATGTAAAGGGGGGCATCACAGGTGCCCCCCAGGGCCACAACCGGAGGACCAGGGGGAAGGGGGACCTGCTAGGGGACATCAAAGACCCTTTACCACAGCAGTTCCATGTTGGAAAGGCTGACATGTACCTGCTGTTGGAAAGTGCCATCATAATCCTGATGGCGGAAACGCAGTCTGTTAGAGATTATGAGGCCCTTCTGACTGGCCAACGGGCTCATTGAGCCAGTCACAACCGAGTTGGATTCCCTGGCCAGTTTCAACTCCGACCACCATCATTATAATGCAGCAGTTGGAATTGAAACCTACAATGATGGTCGGAGAGCCACGAAACAGCGGTCGGAGGCTTTCCGACTGACATCGTAAACAGGTCGAAAGTGTTTTGAATGGCAAGGACCAAAATATGCTCCGAGGAGAAATTGCAGACGGTAGGCCACAATTTACTTCCACAAAAATACCTGGTATGAATTGGTGGCTATTGCACACTATGATTATTTGGGAAAGACCAGGAGACACGATGCATAGATTAGATTTTCATTTGTTGGCTGGATAGGGATGTGAAGCACATTTTGGGGGACTGAATAGAATTTGCTAATAGCGATGGTATTATAAGTACAATTAATCCATCCTTGATAGGGACTTATCAAACTGCCATCTTGATTTCTTTCTGGAGGTAATCCCTAACATTAAGGTATAAGAAACTACAAAATGATCGGAAAAAGAGTTGGCCAGTTTCTCTATTTTACCATTGGCTAACAGTTTGTCCGCCGAAACAAAATCTAATTGAGATGCTGTTCTGTATCTCAAGGAATAACAGGTAAATTGAGGGAAACCAGGGTGTCCTTGCACCGAGGGATCTGTTAAGGTGATATCGATTTTCAAAATTGAATTAACTTTGCGTTTTTAGGCTTTAATTGTTGTTTTGTTTTATTCGAGGTATCAAGTGTCAGATTCTGAATGAAATTAAAATCGCCACCCATGAGTAAGATACCTTCCGAATTCACCGCTATTTGATCAATTTGCTCAAGTGCTGTGGTTTCATCATCTATGGGGCCGTAATAATTAACTAAATTTAACACTGTTTCCTCAAGCTTTACCTTCACCCATTCCCAACTGCCTTTTCTGTCTCACAGGAATTCCAGAACCTGCCATTTCTGTGAATTTGATAGTAAAATCCTGACCCTTCGCAACACTAAATTAGCAGATGAAAAATATGCCAACGCATATTTCTTAGGTAGCGAAATCTTGGGTGTATCAGTCCTGAAATGCGTTTCTTGTAGAAATAAGATTTCAGGAGTGAGGGATGTTAACCAATTTAGAAATTCAGAGCTTTTACGTGGATTCAACAAACAATTCATGTGACATGTGATCACTTTTATATTTTGTGTCATTTGATCTATCTTTGCACACATATCTCAGTCCCCACGCCTCCAGAGACTTTATCTCCGCTTTTAGCCTTTCTTATACCCTTGTCTCCCACCAAAATGAACCTCTGCAGTATCTCGCTAGCTTGAAAACACATCCTATATAATTAATTCTTTTCCTGCTCATTTTTCCTCTTGCTTAACTCATCCTTCATTCACACCCACCCTTCATGCCCCTTCCAACTCCGGCAGTTGGGGAATAACCCACCATACCCCCTGCCTCCCCACCCTGAATAACCCCTAGACTGGGTGCCATGGTATTGCACCCTGAGTGACCTATTACCACCCCCCTTAGGGTGAGTGAAGAAAGAACATAAAACATTGCAGATGACGGTTAAGGCGAATCCCGCCTCGCATAGCAGCAGGTGACCACATCACCCCTCCTCCTGTTATGGAGCCGATTTGCGAATGCCGGTGGCCAAGCGAGGAGACGCCAACACGCTGGGAGTTTGGAGCCGATGACGTGGAGGCTCTTTTTTTTATTGCAGAATGGGATTTTCATTTTCTGGACACTTCTCTGACTTGTGCTGACCCCGGTGATTACAGAGGGGCTCGTCAGAGAAGAATTTGAAGTAGCCTGCTGAGGACACTGGGGCAAGGAGTTGAAGGTGCTTCTCATTCAAGAAGTGAGGTGAGCAATCCAGAGACAATTTGTTTCTTGGAGGGGGGGTCTCTTGTTGCTACTCAAACATTTCCAACATTTTCTTGGATTTTGCGCGGTGTAAAACTGTAGGACACTGCAAAAAGCATTAATTAAGTACTGACAGCTGTTATTTATCTCGATAGCACATATTAGCACTCTGCAGGTGCTAATGAAATGCTCAATAAGCATACATGTGAAGGTGGCTAAAAAAAGACTTGGCAGAGTGCTTGACATACAACTATGTATATCTGGATGTCAGTGGATAGCTCTCTCCTATACAAGAGGTCAGAAAATCACTGTAGTTTGGCTTCCTGGACCCTCTGTTAGGATGGGGAAGCAGTTAAAGAGTGCCAATGTAATTGCTCATGTTGACACAAATGTGGTTCTGAAGTCAAAAACTCAAACATCCCAGCTGAACATTGCCTCTGTGAATGCAAGAGCTGAACGCTTGCAGAAAGCTTGCAGAAAGCTCATTGAGGCTCAGCCCCAATATTAAGCCCTTTGAGCTCGGAAGATAATGTCCTGGATCTCGGGATAGGGGCTAAAGGTGATCAAAATCAGGGCATATCCGAAACTCTCGAGCAGGAAAAGGTGACTGTGGAACTAGGTGCTAAGGGGTTGGTCTCGGCCCTGTTTGGCTCAGTCACTGAAAGGGTGTAGATAGCTAGACATCAGGGAATTTAGAAGAGACGACGAACCAAGAGATCACAAGGGAAGACTACTCTAGTATGTCTCAAAGCAAGACTAAGGAATACCCACTATTTTTTAAACCCAAATTGCCCCCATTTGCCTCTGATAAAAAGGCAGCAGCAGGACAGCAAGAATAGGTTCAGCTACCGCCAGAAGAGCCCCAAGGAAACCAGCAATTAGAGGCCGGGACCAGCATCCAATATGAAATCAAAACCATGCGAAATCACATTCTCGATGAGATATGTGAGCTAAAAGCAACACAAGTAAATGAGTTTGCAGCATTGTATTCGCGCCTATCCAAAATCGAAGAAGCAGTCGGCTCCTATCCAGCAAGATTACAAGAAGCCGAATCCAGGATATCCCACCTTAAATATCAGATTACCTCGATGCAGTATCAGGCTGCTTTGGATAAAAAAACTGAAAAATATATTGAAAACTAAGCTGGAAGAGCTGGAAAACCATTCTCGACACTCTAACCTGCAGCTGGTCGGGGTCCCAGAAGGTTGTGAGGGCTCATAAATGCATGAATGGGTCAAGTCATTCATTAAGGATAATGTGCTGCCCAAATTCTCCGGAGATCTCACTATTACGAGAGCACACAGGGCCCCAGCCCAGCCATTTCCGAATTCAAAATTACCACAAACAATCCCAGTAAATTTCACAGATTTCTGAGTTAAAGAACAGATATTGACTAGAGCAATTCAAAAGAACCAATTCTCATCCTGCGAAGTTCCCAGCTGCCGCATTTTTTCAGATATGTCAGCAGCAGCTTCTCATTGGCGGAAAGAATTTGTCAAGCTTCTCTACTTACTCAAGGCACAGGGGGCCCAGGTGGCTTCAGCTCAAAAATTCCAGCTACGAGTCCTTGTGAAAGGAAAATTTCAAATTTGCAAATCTTGAGGAAGCACATACACTGTTACAGAACATTGCTATGGAAAAGTAGAGAGTTAGGAATGGTTGCTGTGTTTCTTCCTCTTTCTCCCTTTTTCTCACTCTTTTTGAAAAGAGATGAGAAGTTATTGATAATCCAGAGGCACTGACTAGAGAAAAGGGCCATGTACCACCTGAATGAAATAAATACGTGAAACACTTCAACAGAATAATTAATTATTGTGTCTAGATGATGCCCTCATACAGTAGTGGAAGAAGATTTGTGATTGGTCTGATACCTTTCCATACCTTGAAAAATCTTACAAATGTTATCAGAATTGCAGGTCTAGTGACCTGAATAATCTAATCAACCCAATTGTAATGCACATGACCCATAAACCTGTCCCAAATGTTGTATTCCTAGGCAAATATTTTCTTTCATTAAATCGTTTTTTCTTTATTTTCAAATATGAGAGTTCAGCATGCCTACTGTACAAAAACATTTTTGCTTGATTTAGTAGACTAAACTTTATATCCATGTAATACAAAAATCAGACAATCAGACACTTGTAGAGCCCGCTACCACCCGTGAGGGTCTCAAGGCGTTGGGGTGAGGGGGTTGCTGCTAGTGTTTGAAGAGCCAGGTCTTGAGGAGTCTTATGAAGGTGAGCAGGTCTTGTGTCTGCCGCAGGTGGGTAGGAAGGGTGTTCCAGGTCTTGGCGGCGAGGAGGGAGAAGGGTCTTCCACCGGAGGTTGTTCGTTGGATGCAGGCAACGGCGGCGAGGGCGAGGCTGGTGGAGCGGAGCTGGCGGGTGGAGGTGTAGAAGCTGAGTCTGCTGTTCAGATATGCAGGTCCAGTGTTGTGAAGGTGCTTTGTGTGCATGGGTGAGGAGTTTGAAGGTGATCCTCTTGTTGACGGGGAGCCAGTGTAGGTCTCTCAGGTGGCGGGTGATGTGTCTGCGGTGAGGGATGATGAGGATCAGTCGGGTGGAGGCGTTTTGGATGCGTTGTAGTCGTTGTAGGTGTTTGGCAGGGATTCCTGCGTAGAGAGCGTTGCTGTAGTCCAGCCTGCTGCTGACGAGGGCTTGGGTCACCGTTCTTTTAGTTTCAGTTGGGATCCATTTGTAGATCCTGCGGAGCATGCGGAGGGTGTTGCAGCAGGAGGAGGAGATGGCGTTGACCTGCTTTGACGTGGAGAGGGAGGAGTTGAGGATCAATCCAAGGTTGCATGCTTGGTCCGTGGGTGTCAGTGCTGTTCCCAGTGTGGTCAGCCACCAGGAGTTGTCCCAGGCAGAGTGGCTCGGGGCGAGGCTGAGGACTTCCGTCTTGTCCGAGTTCAGTTTCAGGTGGCTGCTCCTCAGCCACTCTGCAGCAGCCTTCATTCCCTCGTGGAGGTTGGTCTTGGCGGTGTGCGGGTCCTTGGTGAGGGAGAGAATGAGCTGGGTATCGTTGGCGTAGGAAATGATGTTCAGGTTTTGCTGGCAGGCCACTTGCGTGAGTGGGGCCATGTAGATGTTGGAGGGGGTCGGGCTGATGGAAGAGCCCTGGGGTATGCCGCAGAAGATGTCGGTTGCTTCGGGTCGGAAGGGTGGGAGGCGGACTCGCTGGGTTCTGCCAGAGAGGAAGGACGTTGTCCAGTCCAGGGCCTTCTTCTTGTCTCCGACTTCTTGAAGGCATGTCCTTAGTGTTCGTGGCAGACCATGTCGAAGGCAGCTGATAGGTCCAGGAGGATGAGGGCTGAGGTTTCACTGTTGTCTAGTTGGCTCCTGATGTCGTCTGCGGCCGCGATGAGGGCTGTCTCGTGCTGTGATTTCTTCTGAATCCGGACTGGGATGGGTCTAGGATGTTGTTGTCCTCGAGTTGTTGTGTCAGCTGTATGTTTGCGATTTTTTCAATGACCTTCACCGCGAAGGGGAGCAGGGAGATGGGCCAGAAGTTCTTGAGGTCTTTGGGGTTCGCCTTTGGCTTCTTGAGGAGGGCGTTGATTTCGGTGTGCTTCCAGCTTTCCGGGAATGTTGCTGTGTCGAAGGAGATGTTGATGACCTTCTGTAGATGGGGTGCGATGGTTGCGTCCGCTTTGCTGAAAATGTGTTGTGGGCAGGGGTCTGACGGAGATCCTGAGTGGATGGAGTTCATGATCTTGCGCGTCTCATCGTCGTTGATGTAGGACCAGGAGATCAGCTGGATGGTGCAGGTGGCGTTCGCGATGTTGCGGTCTGTTGCGGTTAATGTGGGTGATGTGTTGAAGCTGTCGTGTATGTCAGCGATCTTGCGATGGAAGAAGGTGGCCAGTGAGTCGCATAGTTCTTGTGAGGGCGGGATGTCGTTGGTGTTGGCGCTGTGGTTGGAGAGCTCCTTCACTATGTTGAAGAGTTCTTTGCTGTTGTGTGCGTTGTCTAGGCGGGTTTTGAAGGAAGATCTCTTGGCCGTTTTAATGAGGTGGTGATGTCTGTGATTGGCGTCCTTGTGGGCTTTGCGGCTGTCTGGTGTGCGGCCGCTGAGCCATATCTTCTCCAGCTTCCGGCATGTACGTTTGGCGGTCTGGAGCTCTTCAATGAACCAGGCGGCTTTCTTGCTGGTGTGGTTGGTAGGGGTTTTCTTGAGTGGGCAAGGGTGTTGACGCAGTCATCGATCCACTGTCTGAGGTTTCGAGCAGCGGCGTCACTGTCGGTGGGGTTGGTGGGTGGGTTCTGGGCAAGGGAGGAGTTCAGCTGGTCTTCGGTGACCTTGCTCCAGCAGCGTCGAGGGAGCTGTTGGGTGTGGTGGTGGTTTCTTGACGGTGAAGTGGATGCAGCGGTGGTTGGTCCAGTGGAGTTCGGTGGTGTGGCTGAAGGTGATGAGGGTGCTTGTGGAGAAGTTGGGGTCGAGCGTGTGGCGGGCGGTGTGGGTGGGTTCGGCGACGAGTTGTCGGAGGTCGAGGTTGGCGAGGTTGTCGAACAAGGTGGTGGAGTTGGTGTCATTGTTGTTTTCGAGGTGGAAGTTCAGGTCCCCGAGGAGAATGTAGTCCGTGGAGGCGAGTGCTTGGGTGCTGGTGAGGTCAGCGATGGGGTCGCTGAAGAGGGCCCGGGGTCCGGGAGGTCTGTAGACGAGTGTTCCCCTGTGGGTGATGTTGGGCTCGGTGCGGATCCGGAAGTGAAGGTGTTCGGTGGAGTTGACGCAGTTGTTTGCAAGAGTGTGGACCTGGAGGGTGGATTTGTGGATGATGGCTATTCCTCCTCCAATACCGTTGGTGCCGTCTCTGCGGGAGATCTTGTAGCCGTCTGAGATGGCTATGGCGATGTTGGGTGCTGAGGAGTCATTCCACCAGGTCTCGGTCAGGAAGGCAACGTCTGCGGCGGAGGTGTCGAGCAGGTCCCAGAGCTCGACGGTGTGTTTGTGTGCGGAGCGTGTGTTGAGGAGTTTGCAGCAAAGGTGGTTGGGTCCGGTCCTGGGAGATTTGGTGGTTCTGTCGCATGTGAAGTTGCAGGTGTGGCAGGAGAAGTGTCTGTGGGTGCGTTTCGGGGATGCCTGGAAGTAGTCGGCCGGTGTTGAGAGCGTGGAGGGTGTTGGCGTTGTATCGAAGTCTGGCATCTGGGCGAGCGCGGGGTCCAGGGGTTCTGGCGCTGGGCGCTGTCCAGGTGCGGACAGGAGCAGACATTTGCATTGGCACGCCTTCGGCGCGCAATCGGTGCACCCCCTGCGTGCGTCCGCAGCGCGTCTGGGCGGCGGCCTCCATTTAAGGCGGTGATGGAGGGAGGAGCAGCTGAGAGGTGGGAGCGGGGCGGCGAGGGGGCGTGGCCACAGGAGGCAGCGGCTGGAACCCCAAAAAAAAGGATACAGCAATGAAAAAGGGGGGGGCGAGCCGGGCGGGAAAAAAAGATGGGACAGTGGTACAAAAAGTTACAGATGTACAATAGTAAATGAAGTAAGATAAAAATAAAACTTGCTCACGCATAGGGTGCATATGACAGCTGACTTGACTCTTGTTTTGCTAATAGACTTGTGATCAGAGTTGGGGTTGGACTGTGTTTCAATACATGTTTAAAAACTGTCACTTTTAATAAATATATTACTAAGAAATGATGTGGTAGTGCACTGTCATTTACAGACAGCACGTTTTCATTGAAGTGGCCACAAACTTATCATTTGCACATCACTAAGTAAAGTGTTTTGATTTGTTTTGATCCTAATAAAATCTTTGTTTCTATCAGACTTCAAATTTTTTTTTAAAAGTGGTTTCCCATCTACTGAAATATATCTTGAAATATACGTACAGTTTATTTACAAACTCTTTAAGTGTGTTAGAAAAAAAGACATCCTACAGCCTTTCATTTCACACAACATGATTGACAGGTAGTTCACTTTACTTGACCTCTGTCTTTGAACACACAGCAGATGCAACAAGATTTTAAGTCATCTTTTTTGCTCATTCACTTTCTCACCAAACCAGGCCAGTAGTCCCTAAAAGTAGTTCACCGTGATAAAATCTGACCCGCCATAATGAGTGGGACAGTAGATTTTACGAGAGTTGCTTTCAAGTGAAAATGATGTGCACATACTCAAATGGAGTTTCAAATATTGATTATTATTCCGTATGTAGAATTTCCTGCTTCTCCTATGTCTGTGCTCACAAATAGTTTTTTTCCATGATTGCTGGATGGCGTAACACATTTTGTATGCATAACTTGCTAAGCCTTTTCTTGTCAGTCAGTACTCCATTACGCACTGTTAATTTGCAATTGTTTTGATGGCATTTTGTATGCACGTGCTCGGCTCGGCTTTTCCCCTAGAGTGACTAAATACAAATTTCTATTGACTTCAAAATACTCACAAAAATGTTTTTAAACAAAAGGCCACCTTGTGTAGAACTGTGCAGCCTTTGCATAGTGTTTACAAAAAGTACCCGAAGTTCACGAGGAGAAAATATTTGCAACATCGCAACCCCTTACTTTTTAGGCTTTATATGTGCGGACACCATATACTCAGAGTCCTTAATTAATATATAGCGCATAAAGGAGGAATGTGGTTTACACACGTTTTGTAGAAGAGTTGGCAACAGCTCGTCACAGTTGGAAATCTGAGCACAGAAGCCTAGACATAGCCGTTATGCAAATCCTCCCAAAAAAGTCCAGAAGCCTAACGCAAGCCAGGGGACAAATACAATGTCTTTCTGGCTCGAAAGATCTCTCTAATCAAGAACAAATGGTATCACAGTGCTGCAATGCAGATACATTGATATAGGTCTGATTTCCTATGTAGGCATCAATCCCAGCGTTAGTTAATGTCCACAGGGAGTCACAATCTGATTCCTGTCTCATTAATATTCATGAATTGGGTGAAATGCAACTGTTTGCAATAAAGACCCTTTTACAGTGTGAGGGTCTTAAGTATCCCTTTCCCTGCACACACTTTACTTCACTCTGCCTCTTTTATGCATCAGATCCAGAATGTTATGCTTCCTTGCTCATCTTTTGAAGACTATCTTGAACATTAACCCCTCCCTTGCTGGTGACGGAACCACTCATCATCAGCCGCGGTCGCGCTGTGCTGATGACGGAGCGGTTCCGTCACGGACTGCTCGGCACGGCTGCGCGGCGCGGATTCCGCACCTGCGCTGAGCATTCCATTGAGCTGGCGGGGCCGTGACAGAGCGGTTCCATCACCAGCATGGGAGTGCCGTGCGGCCCCCCACCCCCTTAGCACTGCGGCGGAATAGCCGCCGAAGTGAAGGGGTTAAAGGGCATCTAAAATGAACTATTCCCACATGGCCCTTGATGCTGAATTATCTGCTGCCTCTCTCTCACTGCCCCCTCTGGCATTTTGTTACAGTGTTGTTGTTTGCAATCAATGGCAGTGGCGGCTAGCACCTACAGGTGGGAGATGGGGCGCGTGCGCACACAAATAGAATTAACCCTGGGCGAAGCACTACGCTACGCTCGCGTAGTTTGCGAAGTTTACGCAACTTGGCACTACGCGAGCTGCACATGGCGCAGTGCGAACACGCGTAGCGCAGCGTAGCATAGTGCAGCGGTCATTTTTTGCTTGTTCGCAGTCCTCAAAGTCATGTTCGCGACCGCGAGCAAGCAAAATGACATCCCGGCTAGACTCTCCACGCGGGAGGTCAGGTTTCTCATTGCGAGTGGTCGTGCATGCTCGCGACCGCACGCAATGAGAAACTACCAGTTCGCGTTGAGAAAGCTGCCACTCGAGTAAAAATCTACTCGAGCGGCAGAAAACTACAGCTCGCACTGTGCAAGTTGCCGTTTTCAATGATTGAACAGTGCCGGATGCTTGTTCTCACTGTGCAATCATTGAAAATGCATCTTGCACAGTGCGAACATGCTACTACGCAGCTCGCATAGTGCTACGTGAAGTTCACGTAGTACGAAGTGCACTTCGCGTAGCTTCGCATAGCTTCGTGTAGCGCTACTTCGCGAACTATGCCCACCACTAAATAGAACAACAAAATTAAAAATTAAACACACTTACCAAACACATCCTCCGCTCCGGAAGTTTTCTTTCTTGACTGCAGTGCGGGCACCAGCAAACTCCCCTGACCAATCCGGGTGCTGCTCACATGCTGCTAATCAGCATCAGAGTAGCACACTGATTGGAGGAAGTGGCCTCTCTCAGCACTCCCAAGCACACTGAAGGCTTGCACTTGCTCTCAAACCAGCTGCCTAAGACAGCTGGGTTGAGAGGTTTAAATGTGCTTCCGTGGCTGTCTGCGGCAAGACCGCCGATCCACAGAGACATGTGCAATGTAAACTGTGCAGAGGCAGCCCTCTGCCCACCACTCCTCCTTGCTGTCACTCAGCTGGTCCCACCCCATCCTGACACCCTGTTCAGGACAGGGTGATGAAAAATAATATGGTAATAAATTTCAATTTTTCATCTCTGGGGCTTTGAGGGGCATTTAAGTAGGACGACACTCTCCCCCTCCGAGAGAAGAGCTGCCTCTGTCAATGAAGGACACAGCTATATTCATGATAAATCTTCAAACACCAACACCGCCTTTGTATGGTTTGTGATGTAAATGAAGTTTGCTGTGAATGTTTATGTGCGTGTGTGCGTGTTCACGTGCATGCATGGATGAAGTAGGAGCCTGACTTGATTGCGCTTAGGGTGTGCATGTATGGTTGTGGTGAGCAGATTTAGCAATGTAGTGAGAATAAGGATTTTTGTTTCTACGGCTTCCTTGCTCCTTGTTAGGGATAGACTGTCATATTTGGCAACAAGGCCAAGCAAGGTTCCTCAAATCTGTCATGAGGCGCCCACCCTAATCATGTGGAATTGCCGACATCAAGTTCATTAATGATGTCAAGATGTACTGGATTAGTCCAAATAAAGTGTTTGTTGCCTCAGTATTTGTTAGCAAGTGCTCACTTACCTCCACCTCAACTCACACGCTACAATCCGTCTTGATATCATTCACACTGATACACACCACACAAGTATTGCATTTTAATTAAAGAACAAAAGCTTTCCAAAATGCAGATGGAGCTATGCTCCACACCATGCCTTGAACAATTCTTCATCATTTATATGTGACCCCTTGCTCAGCTTCTTGAGAAGCACATGGTTAGGCTCAAAATGTATGCAGACAACACAAACATCTATTTCTTCTTGTACAGTGGGGCCCAACGAATATGTATAAACCACGTGTTCCACTAGATGAAGGAGATTCTAGTGACAGGACTTGCTGAGCCTAAGTCATTTTCATTTGTTTGGCCATCATGTCTTAGAATCCAACCCTATTCCTTGCCTAAAGTAAAGAACCTAGGGATCTGCTTCAGTGGTGACCTCTCTTTATCTGCCCCAAGTCAACAATTTAGCAATGGACGTAAATATGAAGGTGTCTCACCTCCAGAAAATCCTCCAACTTCTCCACACTAATCACTGTCAGACTGACGCTAGTCCTCGTCCTAGAATATATCAGCTCCTGCAATTTTATTTATTCTTTCCTCCATACAAACCTGAGTGCAAGGTCCCAAAGACTTCAGGACCAGGAAGCCAGACTGTACCCCAACCTATGCAAGCAGGTACACTTCAAGCCCTCCTCGAAGCAATAAAATGGCAACATATTTATGCCAGGAGCAAATGTAAATTCTTATTCTTAAAATACTGAAGCATACTTCAAAAGTTTATTTGTTCCTGCCACAACTGGCACTGTACTGTGAACCAGAGCCCTCCCCTCAATGTTCATTGGGCCAATCAATGATCCTTCAAAAGGATGAAACAAAGAGGAAGATGCTGGGCTTTTGATTGCCTAATCAGCGAATTCCCCTAAATCTGAATGTACGATCTTAATCCAACTACATGAGTTTCATAAAACTATTGAAATATGAACTGTTCAAGCTTGATATACAATTAACTAAAAATAGAAGAGCGGTAGTGTAAAAATTGGGTTATTAGTTGAGAGGGGTGAGAGCCGACCCAAATAATAAACTATAAAATTATATAACTAAAGAAACCTGTGCTCAACCCTCTGGAAGTTTGGCACAAAACCAGTCAAGCTTACCTTAGAAGCAATGTCTAAAGTATTTATTCAGCTCTCATGCAGTATTATGCTAATAAGGTGAAAACACAACAAAAGAAAAACCAATTTAGAAAAATTGGGTACATTTTAATAAATATAATGACAACAATACAACAAAAATCTAATCTGTAGAACCAGGGTTACGAATTATTATATTTCTAGGTGAAAATAATGCAAAAAAGTACAAAGTGTCCCTCGCAGCATCTGGTCGCACTGGACCGGTTCAAAATCATAAGTTTAATTTGGCTGCGATTGAGTTCATGTTGGATACAGGGACCAGTTTCCAGTGATGAATTTACCTTATCAGAGTCCAAGTCCATGGGTGGAGCAACAGCTAGACCTTTGCAATGGTGGGGGCTGTGAGGAGGTCAATGTCAGTGAAAGGAGCAATCATTGCTCGGCTTCACGTTGGTGGGAGACATGGGCGCTCGCTGTTTGGCACAAAGAGCAGATCGCCTTCAGAACTTTGTGCTGGTGGTAGATGCAGTGACTGTTGCTGATGCAAGGTGCCCACTTGCAGCGCTAAGAGCTCCACACTTCTGGAATTTCACATTTTAATTGGTTTTGAGGTGGGAGGAGTACACTCTGAAGCAAGCCAAGGGTCCAGGGACTGGGGGCCACCTCTGTGGTATCAGGACTTACTCCAGGCTAAAGTCAGCAGCTGGGCACAGGCAGGACCAGTTTGTACTGGTCAGCTGGGCAGCTGCAGGGAAAACCTCTGGACGCTTGTTACATACCTGTAGCTCAAATAGGAAGTCAGCCAAATGAGCATTGGAATCATTTCCGGCAATCCTGGGTTCCAGGCAAGCAGGTCCAGTGTTCCTTCTTGAGACAACAGGGCAGCCCTTCTTCTCATTCTTCCACAGGTCCAGGAGAGTTCTGATGAGAGATTCTGAAGGTGCAACACTATACCTGGTGCTAGCCTTTGTAGTTGAGAATATCCCTGGTCTACATCCAAACTGGTTGCGGTCAGAACTTCCCCTTTTCTTGAGTTTGGCTCCAAACTTTCTAGGTTGAAAAAGGCTGGGGTAGACCTGGGGTCAGTTGGCTTTGTGTGTGCTGCATGCAGGATTCTTCTATATGCATTAAGGGCCCAGCAAAACTTCTCCCCAGTCATCCTGTCAGAAAGCCGCACTCCATCCACGTCTAGGCCCCTTTTGTCCCCATGTCTGGAATGAATATATAACACACCACCAGAAAGCAACTCACAGTCTTTGTGACCCTGGACACTAGCAGAAAGGCACTTTAGTTTAGGAAAAAGGCCAACTTTCTAAAAGTGGCATTTTCAGAATAGTAACAGAAAATCTGACTATACCATTAAAGATGATTTTAAGTTATTATTCAAATGTGGAAGAATTTCTCTATCTGTTCACAAACTGAAGTTATCACTTAAGTATAATAAGGTAACCCAGTGTTGGTCTATGGGAGAGACAGCCTTATAATAATAAAACCGACTTTAGGAGTGTTTTTACTGCCAGGACACGTAAAACATAAGTACACATGTCCTATTTTTTAAATACCATGTAATTTGCCTTATTAGCCTTTAAGGCCTACCTTGGAGGTGACATACAAGTACTGAAAAGGAAGGTTTAGGCCTAGCAAAAGGATTAATTTGCCTGGTCACAATTGTAGTTTATACTTGCACTACAGGATTCAATGGCAGGTCCCAGACATACTTTACAGTGCTACCTTAGTCAGTGGAACAATGAATGCTGATGCCCAATAGTAGCATTTAATTTTCCGCCCCCTGAGTGCCTGGAGTACCATTTACTACAGACTTATAAGTAAATTAAGTGTGCCAATTAGGTGTATTACAATTTTGTCATGTTTAGGAGATTGAGCACAATCACGTTACCACTGGTTAGCAGGAGTAAAGTGCATAGGGAGCTAAAACACAACAAAAACAAGTTCAGGTAAGGAAAGCAAAAATCTGGGGTACCCTTCAAAAAGGGTCTGGTCCATCATTCGGTGAAGGTCTCTGAAGCAATCGAAAGGAAACACTGTGCTTTATAAAACTTCTCAATAAATACATCATACTTCGCCTCTAGCTCTTTACATTTTAAAAATATTTATGCCCCACACCTCCTTGCCATAAATACCCGATCCATCATCTTGTTGTTAATACTGAAGCAGAACCATAACAACTGACAAATAGCCAAGAAAGTGTGGGGGGTGGGGTACCAGAATGAGTGATAAGAAAATCACTTATTGTAAAGTTAGTTATCAGTAAGTAATCAAAAGCATTAGCACTTTATCATTTCTTGTCACAGCTCTAGCATTTTGTATTAGAGTAGTGTTCAATCGACAGCCCTCTGCATTCACCAATAGTGCATAAACATCATGAGTGCACGGGTTCCAAAAGGCCTAATATATATGTCTGATAAACCCAAAAGTCAAGGGTTAAAGAGGACTACCACAGTTACCCTAAAGCGTGACCCAAAAACACCTTAAAACCAGCCGCTTGGCCTACAGAACAGGTCTTCAAAATGTTTTGCTCAGAGCCCCCCTAAGCAAAATGTTTTGAAGTCGGGCCCCCTCCAAACATTTATTACAAGAATAGAATGGGAGCAATGGGAGGGGCAGGGCTGAGTGCTGGTGACAGAGATTGTGAGATCATTTCCGGAGGTATATTTTAGTAGCTCATAATCCACACAGGTGTCTGTGGATGACAAGGAAGGGCAAATTCCTGCCATCCTTCAAAGAGGCCTTGTACACCTAAAAGATGGTATAGAACAACATCAACATCTCGTTCAAGAGAAACAACAGCATCAACATTACTTTAAAGTGAAACTTAAAGAAAATAAGTTACCTGGCGATAGACAGTAACAGAAACCTCTGACATTAAAACAACAGTTACAGAAAAACGAAATCACATCGAGGCTTCTCAATAGGCAACAAAATAAGCCACAGGCTGGATATTTTAAAATAAACAGATATGTCACAGTGGAAGAAAAGGGAATTCACAATGTTGCTTATTTGTATTAAAATTCAGGGGATTTCATATTATAATGTTAATGAGTAAAATGTTAATCTGAGGGTTTTTTTAAGACTTGAAGCAGATGAACAGTAGTGGAGATGTAACAGAGCAATAGTTGTAAAGTACTACCACCTTTCCTTACCACGTAAGACTGCTGGCAATAGTAGTGACATTAATGTCACCCCAAAGCCAATTCGTGCAAACAGCCATGACACAGAAGACACAACCCAGGACCAGAAACTGTGATCAACAATTGCCACACAGGCTTAGGCAATAGGCACTGATACGAGAGAGATAACCCACCAATCCCAATAGAGCAGAGCATCACAGAGGAAGCACACCGCAGTGTGTAGTGGAGAGCACCTGTGTTAGACCTGGCATCATTGGCGTGAGTCTCCCTTCCATTTTTGACAGATTGCCTCCTCTGTTTTGATATGTTTTTGCTGGTTTTATGCTTTGGGCACTGTGCCACTGCTAATCAGTGCCACAGTGCAAGTACTCCCTATGTTAAATTGATGTACTAGTTGGTGATTCCATGATTGGGTTATTTGATGTATCTGTCAACCCCTAGTAAAGTGCACCATGTGTGCCCAGGGCTTGTAAATCAAATGCTGCTGGTGGGCCCTTGCTCACTTTGCCACTGGATTCAAGCAAGCCGGGCTGAAGAAGGCTGGAATGCCAGAAACCAGTCCTCGGAAGCTTGTTTCCGGTCCAGGGAAGACATGGCTTGGCAGTTCGGACTGCACTGTTCCCATGAGGCACAGGGTCAGACTGATTTGCATATAGCCATGTCTGAACTGGGGTGGCAGAGTGGGCTAAAGAACGGTGATGGATTAAACCCAGATCTCTTGACTGGGTGTGAGTGTCTGATTGATTCAGAAGCTCCGTCCATCACCAACCCCTTTTGTACCGCTTTTGGCCGCCATAAGTGTGGCAGGGTATACTCAGACGTGAGTCCCTTGCTCACTTTGCCACTGGATTCAAGCAAGCCGGGCTGAAGAAGGCCTGAATGCCAGAAACCAGTCCTCGGAAGCTTGTTTCCGGTCCAGGGAAGACATGGCTTGGCAGTTCCGGCTGCACTGTTCCCATGAGGCACAGGGTCAGACTGATTTGCATATAGCCATGTCTGAACTGGGGTGGCAGAGTGGGCTAAAGAACGGTGATGGATTAAACCCAGATCTCTTGACTGGGTGTGAGTGTCTGATTGATTCAGAAGCTCCGTCCATCACCAACCCCTTTTGTACCGCTGGTGGGCTTGCAGCACTGGTTGTGCCACCCACAAAATCAGCTTGTAAAGTGTGTTTTGAGCCTGCCATTGCAAGGCCTGTGTGCAGTCTAGCACTGCCATGTCGTGCACCCACTTGCCAGTCCCTAAACCTTCCCTTTGCTTCATGTTAGATACCCCTATTGTAGGTTTAAGGGCAGGGTGCAGTGTAAGTATAAGGTAGGACATGATCTGATGTGTTTAGCACGCCCTAATAGTGAATTACAGCCATTTACGTTTTTCACTATTGAAGGCTACCTGTTCTCCATAGGCAAGAATGGGCAGTTAGATTATTGTTGTTGTTGTAATACTTTATTCGATATTGTCATATCATAAAAGTACGTACATTCTATAAAAGCATGTTTGGTAAAATATCCAATTCATAGAATAAAAGGCAATGAAACATTATTTACATTGATAAGAACAATTTGATGACAATACTAAAGTACAACAATATTAAAATACATGTGAGTTAGAAACAGTGTGTATAGAATCTATATTTTGTTAGCATTTAACATCCTGGTGCGGATAAGCCAGGCGCATGATAGATATTTTGCCACTCCACATACAATAAGAAGGGATGTTGTATCAGTTGTAAGGATACGTAGGGCAACCCGGAAATCTCTGACCCCCAACTCTATACAAACTGGTTTCAACCATCTCAGTCTTGCCCTCTTGTAAGCTTCACAGCCAAACAGGAAATGTGGGAGGGACTCTGATTTGCACGGGCAGCATGGGCAAGTACTGTTTGAGACCCTTGATCCTTTCCATCTTTCAGTGAATTTATTGAGGGGTAGTGTCCCATACCTCATCTTTAGGAAGACCGATCTGTCTCTTGGTATTCTGATGAGGTCTAAAAACGGTTCCAACTTTCTGCTTGGCTTGTGTTCTAAGAACTCTGTGGGTAAAGATCTCCATTTCGAGCTCTTCTGTTCCTCTGCATCTACCCACTCCCAATAGATTTTCTTAATTACTTGCTTTGGGGAGGGGGCGGGGGGGGCTGAGAGGTCCAGAATTCGGCCAAGCCCAGTTTCATAACCATTTGTCTCAATTTATTTACCACTGTATTTTGTTCGTACTGATCAAGGTAATCCGTTCATGCATCTCCAAGCCATAGTTTGCTAGCTCTGGGGTCCTCCTCAGGCGCACCGAAAACAGCAAGGGGCAAAGGTGAACTATATCTAAGATAGAGCGTTTGCCCATGTCATGGAAAAGGGGTTTTTAGCGGAGTTGAGGTAGGGAGGGAGACTAAGTCCCTTATAAATTTGTTCTCTGCTCTTACCAGATCAGGAACATTTTCGCAACCCCAGAGTTCAGCCCCATAGGTTGCAGAGGGCAGCGCCCTCCCCTCATAAACAGCAAGAGCGGGGGCAATAGGTGTGCTGACTGACATTCGCTGGCTCCTTAAAATAGCACCTGAGACTCTCTTGAGGTTTAGTAGCATCTTGGCCACATGGGAATCCCACTTTATTCTGCTGTTAATTCTGATTCCCAGGTAGTCAAAATCCTTGACCACCTCAAGAGATGACCCATTAAGAATGATGTTGATTTTCTTAGCTTTTTTGGAAGGGGGCAACACCATCAACCTAGTTTTAGTCGTGCTAATGGTCAGCCCACGTTCGTGGCAGAACAGGCTAAATCTGTCCAGTAATTTTTGTAGTCCAGATGGGGTTTTAGCCAACAGGAGGGTGTCATCCACGAAGAGGAGAGTAGGTGTTTTCTCCCCTGCCACGACCGGGGCATCGGCACTGTACTCCCTCAGATGGTCTACTACCCCATTGACAAAGAGGGAGAAAAATGTCGGGGCCATCACACAGCCCTGGCGTACCCCCCTGTTCACGGACACCCTCCCTGTTAACTGACCCTGTCTCCCCCATCTAATCCTAGCATAGCTATCCTCATGGAGTTTGACTATAACCTCCAGGAGGTAACGAGGGAACCCTATATCCTGCAACACCCTCCAGAGTTTGTCACGAAGTACAAAGTCGAAGGCACTTTTAAGGTCTATAAAGGCCAGGTAGAGATTCCCCTTCATAATAGTTACTGTTTTCCAATATATTGCCCAGAACCTAAAAACCTGTTCCATTGTACCCACGTTTTTACGGAAGCCAGCCTGGAAGTGGTAAAGTATATTCCCCTCCTCTAACAATCTGTCCATTCTATTTACAATGACCCTGCCAACTACTTTCTATATAGCGTCGATTAAACTAATCGGGCTGTAGTTGGCAGGGTCCTCCCTGCCTTTCTTATGTATGGTAACCACTTCCGCACCCTTCCAAGAGTCGGGTACAGAATGTCCACTGAGGATTGAATTCATAAGGGGGGCAATAAAATCCGACCACAATTTGGGATCATGTATATATAAATCACCCGGAACCAATTCGGGCCTGCCACTTTTGCGGGGGTTATATTCCTAATAGCATCAAGAACTTCCCGAGTTGTAAAGGGTTCTACGGGTACAGACCCCTCAATAGATTATTACATTCTTATAATCCTAACTGACTCAGGGAACATGGTAGAAATTTGAATTTAGTATGCCTGAACTCAGAATAATAAAATACATCTTTTAGTAAAGTTGGTTCTAATATTCTGTGTTTGATAATACCACTTTTAGAAAGTAGGTATTTTCTTGCCTAACTGTCCAGGCCTGCCTCTGCTAGGTTGTTTATTCCTTGTCTGGGTTTGTGAGTGACAGGGCTGGGGAATTCCAGGAGACAGGCTGGGGCAGCCCAGTGGTGAATAGAGAGATCTGCATCTAGATGGGAGGGAGGAGTTGCACCTGGGACCTGAATAGAGCTGGGCATTCCCTATACAATGCTGGCTCCACCTCCTGTGGCTTGTCCGATGTCTCTGCCCTGCACTGTGAAAGGAGAGAAGGAATCCTGTCAACAAAGTGCTCCAGAGCTGTACCTTGTCTAACCTGTGCTGGCTCCACCTCCTGTGGGGCAGCTGATGTCTCTGCCCTGCACAGTGAAAGGAAGAAGAGAGTCATGCAAACAAAATGCTCAGGAACTGGTTTGGACTAGGCAGAGGCCTCTCTGCCTTCAGAGAACAAAGGAGTTTTGGGTGTTAATATTGGGACCCTGATCCCAAGAAATTAGATCAATTCTGGAACAAGAAACATTTTGCCAAGGAAGCTGTAGGAATTTGACTGCCCCTCTGCTAGTGTGCTGTTTGCTGGGTTGGCCTGCAGTGGTTGCTTCATGGCCAAGGAAAGGAGAAGGAACTTTTTAAGGACTTTCATTATCTACAGAATTTTCTCCAAGGGCTTGAACTGTGCTTGCCTCCTGCTGAAGTCTCAGGGACAATACTTCATCTCCAGCTCCCCTCTGAATTTACTTTCTGGGAATTCTACCTACAGACATATGTGTGTCGCTGGGAGCTGGAATCGCGATGCATCGAGAGGAAGCGTGTCGCCGCCGCAGCTAAAATCGTCGCATCGCCGGAGAAGTGAGCCTTGGCCGCATCTCCCTGGAAGCGTGTCTTCGTCAAAGCTACCTGCTGTTGCATCACCGCAGAAGCGTTATACCATGGAGAGAGTCACCATCGCATCACCGGAGAAGCATGTCGCAGGGCCTGTCGCGCCTCCAAAGTACAGATTTGTCGCAAGGCTGCCAGGGCGTCTACGCATTGTCAAGCATCAAGGTTGTCATTTTCTCGCATTGCAACCGGATCATCGCATCACATCAAGGTGCCATCTTGCGCATTGCAACAGGCCTGTTTGATAAATCTTCAAACACCAACACCGCCTTTGTATGGTTTGTGATGTAAATGAAGTTTGCTGTGAATGTTTATGTGCATGTGTGCGTGTTCACGTGCATGCATGGATGAAGTAGGAGCCTGACTTGATTGCGCTTAGGGTGTGCATGCATGGTTGTGGTGAGCAGATTTAGCAATGTAGTGAGAATAAGGATTTTTGTTTCTACGGCTTCCTTGCTCCTTGTTAGGGATAGACTGTCATATTTGGCAACAAGGCCAAGCAAGTTTCCTCAAATCTGTCATGAGGCGCCCACCCTAATCATGTGGAATTGCCGACATCAAGTTCATTAATGATGTCAAGAGGTACAGGATTAGTCCAAATAAAGTGTTTGTTGCCTCAGTATTTGTTAGCAAGCGCTCACTTACCTCCACCTCAACTCACACGCTACAATCCGTCTTGATATCATTCACACTGATACACACCACACAAGTATTACATTTTAATTAAAGAACAAAAGCTTTCCAAAATGCAAATGGAGCTATGCTCCACATCATGCCTTGAACAATTCTTCATCATTTATATGTGCCCCCTTGCTCAGCTTCTTGATAAGCACATGGTTAGGCTCAAAATGTAAGCAGACAACAAAAACATCTATTTCTGCTTGTACAATGAGGCCCAACAAATGTGTATAAACCACGTGTCCACTGGATGAAGGAGATTCTAGTGACAGGACTTGCTGAGCCTAAGTCATTTTCATTTGTTTGGCCATCATGTCTTAGAATCCAACCCTATTCCTTGCCTAAAGTAAAGAACCTAGGGATCTGCTTCAGTGGTGACCTCTCTTTATCTGCCCCAAGTCAACAATTTAGCAATAGATGTAAATATGAAGGTGTCTCACCTTCAAAAAATCCTCCTACTTCTCCACACTAATCACTGTCAGACTGACGCTAGTCCTCATCCTGGAATATCTCAGCTCCTGCAATGTTATTTATTCTTTCCTCCATACAAACCTGAGTGCAAGGTCCCAAAGACTTCAGGACCAGGAAGCCAGACTGTACCCCAACCTATGCAAGCAGGTACACTTCAAGCCCTCCTCGAAGCAATAAAATGGCAACATAGTTATGCCAGGAGCAAATGTAAATTCTTATTCTTAAAATACTGAAGCATACTTCAAAAGTTTATTTGTTCCTGCCACAACTGGCACTGTACTGTGAACCAGAGCCCTCCCCTCAATGTTCATTGGGCCAATCAATGATCCTTCAAAAGGATGAAACAAAGAGGAAGATGCTGGGCTTTTGATTGCCTAATCAGTGAATTCCCCTAAATCTGAATGTACGATCCAAATCCAACTAAATTAGTTTCATAAAACTATTAAAATCTTAACTGTTCAAGCTTGATATAGAATTAACTAAACATAGAAGAGGGGTAGTGTAAAAAATTGGGTTATCAGTTCAGAGGGGTGAGAGCCGACCCAAATAATAATCTATAAAATTATATAACTAAAGAAACCTGTGCTTAACCCTCTGGAAGTTTGGCACAAAACCAGTCAACCTTACCTTAGAAGCAATGTCTAAAGTATTTACTCAGCTCTCATGCAGTATTACGCTAATAAGGTGAAAACACAACACAAGAACAAGCAATTTAGAAAAATGGAGTAGATTTTAATAAATATAATGACAACAAAACAACAAAAATCCAATCTGTAGAACTAGATTTAAGAATTATTACATTTCTAGGTGAAAATAATGCAAAAAAATACAAAGTGTCCCTCGCAGCATCTGGTCGCACTTGACCAGTTCAAAATCATAAGTTTAATTTGGCCGCGATTGAGTTCATGTAGGATACAGGGACCAGTTTCCAGTGATGAATTTACCTTATCAGAGTCCAAGTCCATGGGTGGAGCAACAGCTAGACCTCTGCAATGGTGGGGGCTGTGAGGAGGTCAATGTCAGTGAAAGGAGCAATCATTGCTCGGCTTCACGTTGGTGGAAGACATGGGCGCTTGCTGTTTGGCACAAAGAGCAGATCGCCTTCAGAACTTTGTGCTGGTGGTAGATGCAGTGACTGTTGCTGATGCAAGGTGCCCACTTGCAGCGCTAAGAGCTCCACACTTCTGTAATTTCACATTTTAATTGGTTTTGAGGTGGGAGGAGTACACTCTGAAGCAAGCCAAGGGTCCAGGGACTGGGGGACACCTCTGTGGTATCAGGACTTACTCCAGACTAGAGTCAGCAGCTGGGCTCAGGCAGGACCAGTCTGTGCTGGTCAGCTAGGCAGCTGCAGGGAAAAAACCTCTGGAAGCTTGTTGGGTACCTGTAGCTCAAATAGGAGGTCAGCCAAATGAGCATTGGAATCATTTCCGGCAATCCTGGGTTCCAGGCAAGCAGGTCCAATGTTCCTTCTTGAGACAACAGGGCAGCCCTTCTTCTCATTCTTCCACAGGAGAGTTCTGATGAGAGGTTCTGAAGGTGCTGAACTCAAGTGGTGGGGAGTTGCACATCTCAATTTATTTTCAAAGTTTCATGCAAATAGTTTGTAAATATTGTCAAAGTATGAGGTTGCTGCCTGGGTGGCGTCTCTTGTCAAGGACGTCAATTATAACATCAAGAACTGTGATTCCAACGGATGTTGGAAGCATCCCCTGGCGCTTCACTCTTATGTGGTTGGAATACTCCAAATGAATTAATATAAATAAAAGTTCATGAGCATATTTTGTACAGGAATGATCTTATTTAAGGTCATAAGTTCATATTTCTTTCATGTAGTACATTTATTTAATTCGTTACATTCAATAAGGATAATCACTTATTCAGTCCAATGCATTTCGGGCTGAATAGCCCTTCATCTGGGACAACAACTAGAAGCAAGACAAAAAAATGCTATTCAAATGTCTTTAAAACAATATATCATGCAAAATCGTGTGTATGCATTACACAATTAAGTAAAACGAGTGAGAATTTGTGACAAAACAATAGTGCAACCCCGAATGTGCTTTGTGACAGAAAATAAACACAAAATAAACAGCCGGCATCACTCACGTGTTATTCTACCAAATTCACTTTGTCGTCTCGTTATATCACTACTGTTAAGAAGAGAATATATTAATTCCCAAGTCTATTGTGTGAAAGCAAAAATTTGGGGTACCCTTCAAAAAGGGCCTGGTGCATCATTCGGTGAAGCTCTCTGAAGCAATCGAAAGGAAACACTGCGCTTTATAAAACTTCTCAATAAATACATCATACTTCGCCTCTAGCTCTTTACATTTTAAAAATATTTATGCCCCACACCTCCTTGCCATAAATACCCGATCCATCATCTTGTTGTTAATACTGAAGCAGAACCATAACAACTGACAAATAGCCAAGAAAGTGTGGGGGGTGGGGTACCTGAATGAGTGATAAGAAAATCACTTATTGTAAAGTTAGTTATCAGTAAGTAATCAAAAGCATTAGCACTTTATAATTTCTTGTCACAGCTCTAGCATTTTGTATTAGAGTAGTGTTCAATCGACAGCCCTCTGCATTCACCAATAGTGCATAAACATCATGAGTGCACGGGTTCCAAAAGGCCTATTATTTATGTCTGATAAACCCAAAAGTCAAGGGTTAAAGAGGACTACCACAGTTACCCTAAAGCGTGACCCAAAAACACCTTAAAACCAGCCGCTTGGCCTACAGAACAGGTCTTCAAAAAGTTTTGCTCAGAGCCCCCTAAGCAAAATGTTTTGAAGTCGGGCCCCCTCCAAACATTTATTACAAGAATAGAATAGGAGCAATGGGAGGGGCAGGGCTGAGTGCTGGGGACAGAGATTGTGAGATCATTTCCGGAGGTATATTTTAGTAGCTCATAATCCACACAGGTGTCTGTGGATGACAAGGAAGGGCAAATCCCTGCCATCCTTCAAAGAGGCCTTGTACACCTAAAAGATGGTATAGAACAACATCAACATCTCGTTCAAGAGAAGCAACAGCATCAACATTACTTTAAAGTGAAACTTAAAGAAAATAAATTACCTGGCGATAGACAGTAACAGAAACCTCTGACATTAAAACAACAGTTACAGAAAAACGAAATCACATCGAGGCTTCTCAACAGGCAACAAAATAAGCCACAGTCTGGCTATTTTAAAATAAACAGATATGTCACAGTGGAAGAAAAGGGAATTCAGAATGTTGCCTATTTGTATTTATATTCAGGGGTTTTCATATTATAATGTTAATGAGTAAAATATTAATTTGAGGGTATTTTTAAGACTTGAAGCAGCTGAACAGTAGTGGAGATGTAACAGAGCAATAGTTGTAAAGTACTACCACCATTTCTTACCACGTAAGACTGCTGGCAATAGTAGTGACATCAATATCACCCCAAAGCCAATTCGTGCAAACAGCCATGAAACAGAAGACATTACCCAGGACCAGAAACTGTGATCAACAGTTGCCACACAGACTTAGGCAATAGGCACTGATCCGAGATAGATAACCCACCAATCCCAATAGTGCAGAGCATCACAGAGGAAGCACGCTGCAGTGTGTAGTGGAGAGCACCTGTGTTAGACCTGGCATCATTGGCGTGAGTCTCCCTTCCATTTTTGACAGATTGCCTTCTCTGTTTTGATATGTTTTTGCTGGCTTTATGCTTTGGGCACTGTGCCACTGCTAATCAGTGCCACAGTGCAAGTGCTCTCTATGTTAAATTGATGTACTAGTTGGTGATAACATGATTGGGTTATTTGATGTATCTGTCAGCCCCTAGTAAAGTGCACCATGTGTGCCCAGGGCTTGTAAATCAAATGCTGCTGGTGGGCTTGCAGCACTGGTTGTGCCACCCACAGAATCAGCTTGTAAAGTGTGTCTCGAGCCTGCCAGTGCAAGGCCTGTGTGCAGTCTAGCACTGCCATGTCGACTTGGCCAGGTGCACCCACTTGCCAGTCCCTAAACCTTCCCTTTGCTTCATGTTAGATACCCCTATTGTAGGCCTAAGGGCAGGGTGCATTGTAAGTATAAGGTAGGAAATGATCTGATGTGTGTACCATGTCCTAACAGTGAATTACAGCCATTTAGGTTTTTCACTATTGAAGGCTACCTGTTCTCCATAGGCAAGAATGGGCAGTTAGATTATTACATTCCTATAATCCTAACTGACTCAGGGAACATGGTAGAAATTCGAATTTAGTATGCCTGAACTCAGAATAATACAATACATCTTTTAGTAAAGTTGGTTTTAATATTCTGTGTTTGAAAATACCACTTTTAGAAAGTAGGTATTTTCTTGCCTAACTGTCCAGGCCTGCCCCTGCTAGGTTGTGTATTCCTTGTCTGGGTTTGTGAGTGACAGGGCTGGGGGATTCCAGGAGACAGGCTGGGGCAGCCCAGGGGTGAATAGAGAGATCTGCATCTAGATGGGAGGGAGGAGTTGCACCTGGGACCTTAATAGGGCTGGACCTTCCCTCTACAATGCTGGCTCCACCTCCTGTGGCTTGTCCGATGTCTCTGCCCTGCACTGTGAAAGGAGAGAAGGAATCCTGTCAACAAAGTGCTCCAGAGCTATACCTTCTCTAACCTGTGCTGGCTCCACCTCCTGTGGGGTGGCTGATGTTTCTGCCCTGCACAGTGAAAGGAAGAAGAGAGTCATGCAAACAAAATGCTCAGGAACTGGTTTGGACTAGGCAGAGGCCTCTCTGCCTTCAGAGAACAAAGGATTTTGGGGTGTAAATATTGGGACCCTTAACCCAAGAAATTAGATCACTTCTGGAACAAGAAACCTTTTGCCAAGGAGAAGAACCAAGGAAGCTGTAGGACTTTGACTGCCCCTCTGCTAGTGTGCTGTTTGCTGGGTTGGCCTGCAGAGGTTAATTCATAGCCAAGGAAAGGAGAAGGAACTTTTTAAGGACTTTCATTATCTACAAAATATTCTCCAAGGGCTTGAACTGTGCTTGCCTCCTGCTGAAGTCTCAGGGACAAAACTTCATCTCCAGCTCCCCTCTGAATTTACTTGCTGGGAATTCTACCTACAGACATTTGCGTGTCGCTGGGAGCTGGAAGCGCAACCCATCGAGAGGAAGCGTGTCGCCGCCGCAGCTAAAATCGTTGCATCGCCAGAGAAGCGAGCCTTCGCCGCATCTCCCTGGAAGCGTGTCTTCGTCAAAGCTGCCTGCTGTTGCATCACCGCAGAAGCATTATACCATGGAGAGAGTCACCATCGCATCAGTGGAGAAGCATGTCGCAGGGCCTGTTGAGCCTCCAAAGTACAGATTCATCGCAAGGCTGCCAGGGCGTCTACGCATTGTCACCGCATCGTCGCATCAAGGTTGTCATCTTCTCGCATTGCAACCGGATCATCGCATCGCATCAAGGTGCCATCTTGCGCAAGGCAACAGGCCTGCTGGCCGAGAATCTACGCATCAACCCCGCACCGGTACGGATCACAACGCATCCCCTACTCGGTGCAAGCATTGAGGCCCGATGCATCCTTTCCCCAGGATCACAGAACCGTGCATCTCCCCTTTTGCAAGCCGTTTGTTCACTTTGCATTATGCATCCAGGTACTTTGTTGAGAACTTTGTCGCATTTATCAGCAACTTGAACTAAGTAACTTTTACCATCTTTAAGTCAACTTTAAGTATAGTATTGTGGATTTTTGTCGTTTGTGGTCTTGTGTTAAGTCTATATAAAGAATACTTATTTTTATAAAACCTGTGTTGTTTCCATTTGTAGTGTTTTAACTGTATTAATGTGTATATTCACAAATGCTTAACACACTGCCTCTGAGATAGGCCTGTCTGCTCGTGCAAAGCTTCCAAGCGGGTGAGCAGCGGTTGTGAAGGAGCGTAATCCCCTTATCCTGACTTAGAAGTAAGGGTCCCTATTTGACAAAGGTGAATACCATTGCCAACTACAGACCCCCAGATCTAACAACCTGTCTCAGAGAAAATAAGCAACACTTGTGCCCAGTGACAACCTGACCAAGTGGAATCTACCACTGCTGGCACAGTAGCGAAGGTCTCCCAGCAAATGAGAGTTACTTGGGACATATGTTACTATTTGAGGTAGTAGACAGAAAATGAAAGGCAACATTCATTGAGTAAATCCCCCCGCCACTCCCCGCTTAAACATGGGCACTAATCTCTGTTGAGGTCTTTCATCGCCCACAAACCCAGCTGGCACCTACTGCATCCAATCCACAAACTGAAGGCCTGTCTGACATTTGTGTGGTTCAGGGTGGCCCTACAAGCATTACTCTTGGCCCAGGTACAGGCAGCACTCCAATGCTTAGTAGCTAGTTGGCACTACCTATCTCACACCCATATACCCACAGCTGGGAAGATTACTACAGCACTCCTACATTTAGAATGAACAGATCTATATATGGCTAACCAACATAATGCCAACCACAAAGCTAGCTGATCCCTTCACATTCTGATCCACAATTAAATATTCATCCATAAAGGGCCCTTTGCTTGAGAGTACTTGCCTCGGATTCGCTTGTGTATTTGCTCTGAAGGTATCAAATGGGTCGGACTTGAGAACAGCAGCACAAGTGTATGCTAGTGGCAGATTCTGGTCGCAATTAAGGCGTGTCCAAAAATTCTGCCTCAATAATTGATGCATGTATGTATCTAAGTATATACTACTAACCTAGCCAAAAGGAAGTGGTGTGCTGTCCAGTGTCTAAGGTAAAGCGTAGACACAGTCCCCAAGTGAGAGGAGGCGGGGTAGCTGGTCTGTGGACTGTGGTTGCATCATGATATAGTGTTTTTTAAAGAGTTCTGTATTTAGCTCTCTTCTAATCCATTATTCATTTAATTTATTATGGAATGCAACAATTTGCATCCACAAAATGAGCTGTACGGTTACCAAATAATGTAACAGGAAAATAAGAGAACTAAGAGATTTGTTGAGCCAATCGAACACAAATGATAAAGTATTTTGCAAAAAGGCAGGGATTTAACTTGACATGGTGCACAACACAATCTAAGCACAGAGTGGAGGCATTTATTCAAGCATTTAGGACTGTTGGATATGGAAGGGGAGGAAGATAATTCATATGCATAAAAAGTGTTGACCAGAAAGGGTCTCCCCTGGTTGCAGTGTGTAAAAGAAGTGCTTCCATACAAGCAAAACCCATATTCACATATGTTATTGGCAGCGTCTCTACTCTCAAAGCCAATACAAGCAAGGCAACCTTCTTCCATGCACCACTATAAAGTGCCTCTTAGTAGCCACTGCTCAAATAGTTACTACCTCCCTGGCACAACCTGCCCATTCCAGGGCTCTAACAGTTGGTTAAATACTTTTGTTGGATTAAAAAGCCAATGCTAACCGTCCAACTTCACCATCTACCAGATAACCACACATCTTCTCTTCTTGGAACAGCCATGAAGAAAGAAGCATCCAACATCAAAGATCGATGCAGTGACAACATACTCTCCACCACAGGCAGTCGGGCTTAACGCCTTCCCTGGCACAGAGACCGCAGCCATTCAGGCTGCAGACCGTGTCCATCTGAGGGCTGCTAACAGCAACACCTGCCTCTTGGCCCCACTTGACCTCTCAGCAGCTTCAGGCACCATTCAACATCCGCCACAGAGACAACACATATTTCAGTTGCAGACAGTGTCCATCTGAGGGCCACTAACAGCAACAATTGCCCTTTGGCCTGGCATGACCTTTCGGCAGCTTCAGGCACCATTTGCCATCAGCCACACAGACAACACATATTCAGGCTGCAGACCGTGTCCATCTGAGGGCTGCTAGCAGGGACACCAGCCTGTTGGCTCTGCTTGACCTCTCTGGAGCTTCAGGCACCTTTGACTATCAGGCAGATGTTCAGGTAGCATGTAGCGTCCATCTGAAGGCCGCCAACAGCAACAATCGCCCTTTGGCCCCGCTTGATCTCTCGGCAACTTAAGGCACCATTGAGCATCAGGCTTTGTTCAGCGTTTTCCAGCTTGGAAAGGGTACCTTAATCTAGAGTTTGAGCAGCTGATTCCATTCCACAGGTTATGGATGCATTAGAGGGGCCGTCAAGATAGGGGCAATGGCCAGTGACATGCAGAGTCCCTCGAGACTGCAGCCTCTCATGGGGGACTTCAATCCCTGACCCCTTGGGCCCTCGCAGCCATTAAGGGACCCGGGCTCCATTAGGATGCAGACTACAGTAACCTTTGGCAAAAATGTCTCCTCAGGCAAGACTTGGATGACTGGAGACTTGCAGTCCCTTATCCCTACTCCCGGATCAGCGCCTACATTAAACTTTGCTGCTTCCCATGGTGCAGCTCTACAAAGGAGCAGTGGGTGCCTCAGGGAATCTGGCTGCCGCTGGATACTTTATCCACGTGTTTGACTTGCATGGGTTCGCGTTGCCTACTTGTCTCCATTGTAACGAGCACAACACACAGCAGATGGAAGACACAACGTGTTGACACGCAACCTGATGCCAGGAATAAAGGAGAGCACACAGCCCCCCCCCCCCTCCCCGCCCCAAAGAGCAGCAGCAAGTGCCCTGAAGTAAACCTTCGCAAGAGGACATTGTCAGTCACAGCTTTCCAGACCTCCCTGTCAATCAGAGCCTAAACTCAGCCATCAGGCAATGAACGGCCTCATGTACTGTCGGTGACGCGCCAGCACACAGCCGTAACACTAGCACTGCAGGCCACTCCAGCCATCTTGTGTCCACGACATACCACACACCTCAACCTAAAATAACAAGAAAAGCGCTCTTAATGCAGTAAATCCCCTCCTCTTCTCGCACATGCTGGAATGTAAAAAAAAACAAGAAAATGAACAGACGTTTTGTTGATAACATTATGATGAAGCATGTATTGTTTCGTTCTCTGGTATTGTGTGCTTTGTGTTTTCTTTGAAGTAATTTTGCTGTCTCTCTGCGAAGCGCGCCGGCGCTGCAGCCAGCGGTTGCCATGGTTACTCTGCCGGCTCCGGGTGGCAGACGCGCTGCAGATGAAGGTTTGAGTCATTTTCGCTCGTGTCGAAGGAGGCTGGAGGGAACTGCCCTACAGGGGCCGGGGAGATTTCCCCACAGGGCGTTGGCGGCGCTAAGTGGATCGTAGGGCTGGGACTAAGTCAGTCGCTCATTTGACTCCGAGATTCAAGTGCCGAATATGGATGTCACATCCCTACCCAGAGTTCAGAGGCGCATCTTAAGAAAATCTCTGGATTTTACTAGAGTTAATTTCACCAATGTGTAGCGTGCGAGAGAGGAGTGGATAAAAAAACGAATCCTCAGCGTTAAAACTCTATTATTAGTGAATAGAGGAAAGGGGGGAATTGGAGAAGAGATAGAAAATAAGAGAAAGAAAAGGGAAAGGGGGAGAGTAGGAGCAGAAGTGTACGAAGACCACGTAAGACAAACAGAAAGGAGATTCAGGTGAGATAAAAGGGCGAGAGGAAGACAAATAGGGATGCTAGGGAGACAAGCGAGGAAGAGCATAAAAAAGAGTGAGGCCAGAATAGGTGTAGCGAGAGAGACAGGGGAAATCATTAGGAAGAAACGAATAAAAGGAGAAATGAGATGAGAAGTAAGAGGGATGGAGGACAGGTGCAAAGACAGAGAGAATGAGGACCTAGGAGACTCGCCAGGAGGGCTGCAGCTGTTAATGTGGTCGGTGCACTGGCGCTCGAGTCCAGAGGTGTGCGAGGCCCACCGCCCCCTGATTATGTCCTTATTTTAATATGGAGGGTGAGACCCATTTCCTTTGCTTCGAGTCCCATGACACGTAGGCTACACCACTCCCCTATTAGGTCTTTAATGCCAACTTTCTGTGTGTGTTGGAAGCCCTGAGGAATACGTGAGCCCATGAATATAAATGTTATCAAAAAATGAGTGAGTGTGGTGCGCTGAGGCCAGCTTGAACCCCCTTACACAGCCCTTGATCAGCAAACATACCTGTGCAGTGTAACTTAGTAAGTAAGGAACCTACACTGCTGTCAGACACTCATTGGCCTTTGCGTTCTTTCTCAGGAAACTGGGTTTATTTACCTCATCACAAGTTCAAATCTATGCCTCCCCAAAGCAAGTAGCGGAAGAAAAGCAAACGCCTAAGTCCTAACTCAGTAAGGTTGGCAAGGATGTGCATTGAAGACATAGCTCATGACACTATATTCGAAGACCGGCCCTGGCGCTTCAACTGTACGAGGACCATTAGTCCATCAGAAGGAGAAATCCCTCGGGGCAACACACACCATCGATTCCACGAAAGGCACTGCCCATTATTCCAGCTCCTGCAAATCAAGACAACAAGAGATAAGCCAAAACTTCTTTTAAACAAAGTTAATAATGCAAAATATGTAAAACTTACAACTGTAATGTGTCTATGAAAAAGAAAGAAGTTGGAATGCAATCACATCTAAAATCCTTCGCCCCCATAGGAGGGTGCCCACCTACTGGGTTCCTCTGTTGTTAGTGGCAGCCTCTTCCGAAACAACTGCAATGCAGCAATTATTACCCTCCAATTCTGTTTATTGTTTTCCTGATTCTCTATCCCTGTATCCACCCTGTTTCTTCAGACATTCCATGTATTCTTCTGTCAACCCTTTTGTCATGTCTCACCTCCATTAATGCCCCGGTTACTTACCGGTAATCATCATTACTCTGAGTACTAGTCTTCCTCACCACAGTATATATTCCCATCCCATCCCTCCCTGTCCTGTTTTGTGTGGGACTTCATCGTGCTTGTGGCTTTGGTTACAGGATAGTATGTGTGTGGGGGAGCTTGTGTTCCTTTTATGTCATTGGTGGAGGTGGATGACAGAGTGGGCCATATTGGAGGGATGGGCGGCTTCATGGTAATTTGCTCCCCCTATTAGCGAAATCGCTATTTTTTTTAGTTTGATGCATTGCATTTAAGTAATCTCAATTTGAGATTCCTTAAATGCAATCGCAATTTAAGTAATCGCAATTTTGCGATTTCCTAAATTGCGAAAAGTACACAAATTATGATGCATCGCAAATGCTGAAATTGTATTCGCAAACAGGCGAATTTTGCGATTCGCACCCTTTGCGAATGCAATTTTCAATGATGCATGTGCCCCTAAGTCACGTACAAAAGGAGTTCATTCATATTATTATAAACTGAAGATTTGAAACACCACGTGCACAGGGTGTGCATTATTTATTGCCTCTATATCATGTGGCAAGCTAGGGAACTTACTGGACATCAAGCGGTGCCTTAAGTTATGGTGGGTCTTAGCAGCCCCCTCCAAGAGCACACAGCTCATCAATATATAAGTCTGTACCTAGGAATCAGAATGTATCTGGCCCTCTGTCTGGTGTGTTCTCATGGTACAGCCTGATGATCTTTTGCCATTATGCTGTGGCTAGAATTACTGGTACCATCCCTGCCAAAAACATTCCTTCATCACCCAACATATCTTTCACCTGCCTAAGTAACCTTCCTTCATCCGACTTACAAGATTGTCGTGTCCTCTCTGGCTTCGAGATCCCCCCTTTCAGCTAACAAGTTGCTAGTACCACACAGTCCTCCCATTCCGCATCTCTGCTTCTTTCATCCTCAACAGCATCCTTTATAGGACATTATCAAGGATAGTTTTTACACCTGGCATGTAAATCACACTATATTTGCATTCAGTTTATTGTAGTTCTAGTTATCCTTTCAGACTCTTTCAACTTTCCATTAATGATCAATGATGTAAATGGTTTGAAGTCACTTCCTAAACAGAATTTGCAGCACCAGATAAACAGTTGCCACATCATTGCAAATTCTCTCTTTTGTTAACAGAATATACTTCTTTACTGCTTGACTCAAAGATTGAAAAGCAAACTATAAAGTTTTCGTCTTTCCTCTGTTCATTTTACCAACATGCCACCCAATCAACTGAGTTCAGCAGTAACTATACTTTCAGCTTCTGCAAAATCATTGCAGACAGGTGCCTCATGTTGGAAGTGGCCCTTTCTGCAGTGTCACCCCATAATGTTTTGCCTTCCTCCTCCACTTTTTGCTGGTTTCGTTTTTGAAGGCTTCAAGACTGCTAACCATTGCTAAAGTGCTTGAGCTCCCTTCTCAAAACATGGTTTGATTGATTGGCATATACTCAATTGGCATTATTTAATTTACCTGTAACCCGTTATTAAGTGCACTACCTGTGCCCAGGACCTGTAAATTAAATGCTGCTAGTGGGCCTGAAACACTGATTGTGCCTTCCACTTATGGCACCCTTAGACCCTGTGTGCCATGTCTACTTGCCACTTCAAATCCTTCACCTACCCTTAGACTCCCCTTTTACTACATAAAAGTCACCCCTAAGGGAGGGCCAAAGTATCCTTTAGGGCTGGGTGCTGTGTAGTTAAAAAGCAGAAAGTATACCTTTAAGTTTTACATGAACTGGTAGTGAAAACCACCCAAATTACTTTTACACTACTGTGAGGCTTACCCCTCCTATAGGTTAACATTGGGGATTCCTTGTTACATCTTATAAATTTAATTCTGAATTGGAAGAAAGTAGAGCTGTCATGTTTAGTACCTATGGAATTGTAATGATAAACCTTCTTTAATAGTGAAATTGACTTTATATCATCACAATTTTAAAAATGGCATGTTTATTTTTAGCACAGGCATGAGTGAGTTTGTTTGTTTGTTTTATTTAGTTCATAATAATTTAGCATGGCACATTGGACGTAATTCATCTTTTTTAATCTTGAATGTATAGTTTTCTGGTAATTTACGGGTTATATGGAAATGTGGGTCAGATTGTAACCATCAGTAAAGCATTTTGTAAAAACAACATGATTACGATAAGGATGTATTGGTAATTTATGTATCATCTGTCTCCTTGCAGTTACCCCTGTTTAAGGGCATATATACTGCCCGAAATGCATTGAGTTTTTCTACTGAATTAACATCATGCTATATGGGAGGGTGACTCCCCAGGTGTTGTTAATGAAAGGCCTGCCTAGGCATTCCTTGAATTTGGAAATAAAAACTTGAATTACGAGTGAACATGAATTGTTTATGCATTGTGACTTGGAAAATAAAATGGATGAAGACGCAAAAAAAATCTTTAGAACTTATTTGATTGGGAATGTTTTCTTGGCAGTGCACCCTGCGCTGGCACCTGACAAGATTCCACTACTATTGTGATATTCTTTGTGCGAATGGATAGAACGCACTTCGGGGCTGCACCTTGCAGTAACTTGAAAACTTCAACCTTGTTTGAAATGTCTAGGGAACAAGGAATGTATCCTACCACCTTTAAAGCAACTTTTAGAAAGATGGAATTTTTCTGCTCTTTGCTCTGTATGCCTTGTGTCTGTCGCCAATACACATTTGGGGTGAGTGATAGTTGGACCTTGTGAATTCCTTCTAGACAGCCACATACAAAGGGGGTTAAGTGTGACAGATGGGTCATTCACATCCCGTAGGGCCACTCTGGGCAGGATGGGAGGAAGAAGCTGGGCACAGTCTCATACTTACACCTGAATGTTCTGTGCTCTGTCTTCACAGAAAGGACTGCTTAACCCCCTGTAGTGAGTCTAGAGCCAGGAGGACCTCTGAGGAATTCAAAATCCCTCTTAGAAGTCTACCCCACTTTGGAGGCATCACTGGGTACACGAACTGGACTTCTGAGCCTATCAACTCAGTACTCCTCTGAGAATACTCTGTGGATACTCTGCCAGGAAGAAGGACCACTGTGCTGCTACAAGGACTGCCACTGTGTTGGACTGATAATCTGCTGGTCTCCTGCTTTGCTGTGCTAATCTGCTGTCTTCTGCCCACTTGCCAGGGAGTGAGAAGGACTAGGCCTGCATCTCTCCAGTCCAGAACCAGAGTGACCTCAAGTGCTTTCTGGCTTTCCTCGTGTTTGAAGTCTCAGGATCATCAGACTTCCAACTCACTCTGCTACAGCACTTGGACTCTGACATCTGTGAGTCTTTCCCTGCAAAGTGGTGCCAATCCAGTCCTGGGCACTTGGAAGTGGGTATAAAGCGATGTTCCCGTCAAAATCCCTGCATCAAGGCCTTTGCATTGCTCGGTAACAGCGCATATCCATTGAGGCCGACACATCGCTGCTGTTTCTGGCATCCAGTGCATCACAGCGTCTCCATCTCTGACTCATTTCCGACTCTGCGTAGATAAGAGCAGATGCATCACCTACATCATAAGGATTGATGACAATGCATCGCCTCCTTCGTTCCTCACATCTCACTCAACATCAATGCAAACAAGGTACTTTGCAGTGGGCCAAGGCTGGTCCACGTATCAGACCTGTGCTCCATCACGGTTGGCCTGAACTTTTGGGTATGTCCCAGTCTAGCACAACCAGATAGCTCCAGTTGGCACTTTCTGCTTCTCAGCACTACATTTCAATCTATTCTTTAAAAATTCAGAACTCCAATCCTACTCATTGGATTTTTATCATTTTTATCTTGTTTTGTTCATCAATTACGTTTTATTTTCCTAAACAGGTTTGGTATCTTTTTGTGTGGTGTTTCCACTGTTTTACTGTTTAAAATGTTGCACAATACTTTACACACTGCCTCTTAAATTAAGCCTTACTGCTCTGTGCTAAGCTACAAGGGGGTGAGCACATGTTAATTTCGGGTGTGTTTGTTACTTACCCTGACTAAGAGTGTGGTTCACGCTTGGACAGGGTGCATACCCTCCACCAACCAGAAGCCCAATTTCTAACACATTATAGTTTTTTGCATATTCTTTAAAGCGATCTGCAATTACTTTCCCTATTGTACTGAACATTTTGGTTAATCTGTGTATTTCTAGGACATGATTTTGTTGCAAACCCTTAAACGTAAGGGGTGTAAAATGTATGCAATTATAGGGAACATCACAAAACCTCATTGTCTTACAGGAAAGTCACCATATAATAGCCAGCCAGGGCAAAAACTTTACTCCCAAAGGATACAATGAGTCACAAAGAAATAAAATATACGAGAAAGGAGTGACTCAAACAGAACAAAGAACAAAAATATATCTTTACTTCAATGTTTCGGCTTCCGCCTTCATCTGGTAGTACAATATTGTTCACTCAATGCGCAATGTTTTTTTTGGGTCAATTCAAACAGAATTATCTGCTTATCTTAGCTGAGTTTACGAGTGCTTCCACCGAATCCATTAGAGAGTGAACACACTAAACCCTATTAGAAAAAGAGAACAACAACTAGAAATAGCAATTACTAAATAAGCATAGCATGATATCTACAAGCCATACAGCAAAAGTTCATAAAATAACTGTATTCAAGCTGGGGGAGTTGTAGTAGATCTTTTATGAAAAGTAAACCAGAGATCAAATATCAGATACAATGAGAAAGAAGGGATACAACAAGCTTTTTGGCTACTTGACTGAAATGCATCTACACTTTGGTTGTTTCCATTTAAACACTTGAAATGGTATGTATCCATAAAGGACTCCGGAGATCGAGACTCTACTCCACATAACATGTATCTGCCCTATGCTGATTGTCCATAGTAGAAGCCTACTAAGGTGAAAATTTATTGATCGGGGATTCAGATCCTGAAGGACAGCCCTTGTGGAGTCAATGGACCCGGTCAATACTAGGTTGAACATTTGACTAGTGCAGTTTTTGGTCATTTTAAAAAATATTTCAAAAGAAAATTGATTAATGCAGAGCACTGAGTGATCTGCGGTGAGGGGGGAGGCGGGGGGTGTGGAGGGCCTGAACTTGATTTTAAGCTGTGACACCCCCATCGTTTTTAGGTTAAATTTGCACGAGCAAGTAAGCCGCAAGAAGGGGCTGCTAGGGTCCCCCATAGTGGTGGTTCCCTATCCTGTCCTGCCAAGATTAATTTGCTCAACCTGGCCTTTTGCCTCACACATTGGCACTTTAATAAAGCCCAGTCTCATATGAACCATTGTACATTTAGCATGGCACTTATACCCGCTCCCTGACCCTGCACATAAGCATTTTTACCACTTGTAGCGGTATATTTAGGAACAGCCCGGCAAGTTTTCATTTTACTCCATCTAGGGTTATTGTTGGTGTTTGATCAGCCATCCCGTGATATTAAATTCCTGTACTGGGCCTTTTTTATCCTTTTAGATAGGAAGGTTTGAAAGAAAATATAAAGATCTAGCAATACGATGGCTGAATTAGTCATATGATGACTTTTTTATTCTTTGTTCTGTATGATATTGCTGTGTTTATGGTTTTAATTGACCAATAAACTTTCACAATATTCAGAATAAAGGACTAGCAAGATTAAGGCAATCCAAAATAACATATGTTCAAAGGATGACTCTTTGAGATATATTTAAACGGGTCTTCATCAGGATTACAAAGCACTCTTTGAAGAGATAAAGTTCACACATCAGAGTGGGAAAACCCACGTCAATAAATGTTTAAAAATTGGACATGGATCATACATGCTTACTTATATGAACAGGGTGAAGGGCAACAAAGTCTATGAATAAATTAATGAATTATTAAGTTTGTGCGTGTGATATTGTGAATGGGTGAATGCAAGAAAGAGCCACTGAATTGATGAATAGATGAATACGTCGAATGATGATTAACTAAGCATGTTGATTTTGAGTGACAAATGGAAGTATCTAGGCAAGTTCAGATATAAACCAAACCTTTCGAGTTCCCCAATGCTTGTACTTCATGCTACTGATGCAGTTGCTACTTAAAGAGTGAAAAATAATCTCTTTATGTATTGCCAGGTTTGGGGGAAATTAACCTTTAGGGAAATTAACATGTCAGAAACCTTTTGTGCTGTGATTGATGCTTAGTTTCTTATTACTTTGCCAGGCAAATAGTAATTCTAATGTCATACAGAAACATTTTGAATTCCAAGCAATAAAAAGAGGCACTAATATATTTCTTTTGTTCATATATCAGGTACAAAATAATGTTCCTAGTTTAACCTGCAGCTGAATATTTTTACATTCAAATTATTATGCAGCACAGGATTAAGTTTTAAATCATTTCCAAAATGCCTCTGGCTATTACTATTCCATTACAGTGAAGATTGCTAGAAAGCGCAACCTATTTGAAAGCTACTGTTAAGCCACAACTGTAACTAGAATTATTTCCTAGACATGATTTCAGCAATATCTATCTATCTATCTATCTATCTATCTATCTATCTATCTATCTATCTATCTATCTATCTATCTATCTATCTATCTATCTATCTATCTATCTATCTATCTATCTATCTATCTATCTATCTATCTATCTATCTATCTATCTATCTGTCTGTCTGTCTGTCTGTCTGTCTTTCTGCCTGCCTGCCTTTCAGTCTGTCTGTCTGTCTATCTGTCTATCTACAAGCGTGTCTGTCTGCCGGTCTACCTACTATCACCACTGGGTAGGTATAGTTAGGACCATGTTTCCATACGAAAAGCTTTTTTTGCTTTGCTAATAACTTTGGTTTTGGTTAACGAAACTTCACAAAACTTTCAGAATTATAGTCTCATTCACCCCAGCTCATTCCTGAAACGTTTTGAGGTGATGCATCAAGCCAAGAATGAGAAAAAGGAAAGGGTGGGCCAGTGTTTTCACCATTCTTTTTTCCAAAGTAAAATTAAACAGCAATACCGCAAAAACTGATGAACGGAATTACTCTAAATTTAGCAGAAAGCTAGATCTTTGTCCAGAAAGTATGTTTTTTGCAATTTGGTGTAAAAAATGTAAAGCTCTAACAGGCCATGGAGGATCCACGGACCCAACAGATCTCCAGTAGAGATCTGATTGGCTGCCACGACATCAACAAAGATGTGGCAGCACCCACATTATGACTCAGGGACTCAGTCCCTTGTCCTAGAAAAAAATGAAAAACACATAGGGGTCAGGGTTCAGAAACTCTCCCAAGCCTAGATTTGATGACTTGGGGCCAAAGACGTATGTAAAAAATAAATTACAGCAAATTTGCAGAAGATCTGCAGATTGGCAGTGAAATGTGAAAATTAAAAGCACTTTTCCTATGGGGGGTGTGGCTAGCCGAGCAGCGACATGGCCGCTTTCTAAGCCAGCTCCGCCAGCTGCGCTATTATTCCTGTTCCTAATCCTGCCTGGGATGCAAAGTTAACGTATCTATACTGACTCGGAGGTTGCTGACAGCGTGGAGCGACTGGGGAGAAACTTTGCCGGCCCTAATACGACCGGGCACAGAGTTATTGGCTCCGTAAGATCTGCCGGTGTGCTGCGAGTGCAGATCCCGCCTGGGCGGAGACCTGCTCTGGAGACGCGACCCTCTACAGCTCGGTGCTTGGCGGGCCCACCTGCGCGGACCGGGAATGAACACTCGAGACCCTGACATCGAGGAGGTGACTGAGACTCCCCGCCTGGTATGAGCTGAGGGCATACATCGGCAGACGGCGACATCTACGTGAGCGGGCATGAAGCAGTTGACGTGGTGAGTGCTGTTTGCCTGACCTTCGCGAGGCCTGGGGAACCGCCATTTTGGAAGTCAGAAAACGGTCTGATAGCCCCGGTTGACAAACTTCAGAGAACCGGGCTCAGGGCAACCAAATATGGACATGTGGGGTAGCTCCACTGCACTGACTCCTCAGTGATTGGGCTGACTTTGTACCACCGGGGCTGTGTCATTTGGCTCAGAAGCGGCGCATCGCCATTTCGCGCGCTTTACCGGTGTGTTTGCTCAGAGACTTGACCCGAGTGGCGGAGGGTGGTCTATGCTATATTTGAACTGGTGGGCACCCTGAAATATCCTCAGTTCGACTGACGCTAACAGTAACGGAGGTAGGAGCCGCCGCCGACCTGCGCCATATTCACCTGCCAGAAGCATTGCACACACTGCATCGGAGGGTCACACTGGATGCCCTTTGAGCCTGGATTATTTGTTCATTGTTAGCGCTAAGCCTGCGGGTCACATCGCACTTATCGCTTGATCGGCGGATCTTGCCCCGTAACCCCTGCGGGGTAGACCTGGCTGGTGAGCACTGAACTCGCGAGGGGTCGGTAATTAAAAGCGTGCTGCACACAGAGTTTCCTGTACCTGACCCACTGCGAGGGCCCCAGGGAGGTGAACATTGGCCCTACACATTGTTGGATAGTGTGCAGACAGCGCCCACAGACACGAACACAGGGCCGCCTGCGTCACCCCCTACCAACATACGACCTCCTGGCCGGAACCCTACAGTATCAACAGAGATGGGCAAGGGTGACCCGAGGCAACCTAAGCGCACGTTTGAGCAAAAACGTCAAGCAAGACAAAATGAACAGGATCGCGAAACTGCTGAGCATAATGCGCCTGATGCTTATCAAGACATTGATGTTAAGGCGTCGATGCTGGAGGTGCGATCCAGTCTTAGAAGTATTGACACTAAACTCGACAGCATGGCGTCTCAACTTGAAACGGTCAAGACCCAGGTAGTAGCACACGAAACGCGCCTGGACTGCCTCGAAAACAGGCACACAGAATGCAGTGAATTCCAGCAGGAGTCTAAAAAGCATATCACTAACCTGGAAAAGGAGGTTGTACTTCTGCGCTCAAAAGCTGATGACTTAGAAGCGCGTTCCCGTCGATGCAACGTGTGCATAATTGGTATTCTGGAGTCCACCGCCATCGACAAGATGGAGTCCTTTGTCACGAGCCTACTGCATGAAATATTCGATCCACACTTGTCTCAGGTCTTCACAGTGGAGCAAGCTCATAGGGCGCTGGGACAGAAACCACCTGTGGGTGCAACGCCGAGACCAATCCTTGCCAAGCTACTCAACTATCAGGACAGGGATCTCATACTGCGGCTTGCACGTGAGAAGGGTAAAATAACGCATGAAGGAAACTCCATCTCGTTCTAGCCCGATTTCACCCAACTAGTGCAGGCGTCCAGAAAAGAATTCCTCCCAGCTAAGAAGCTCATAATGCAGGCCGACATAAAGTACTCTCTTTTGTACCCAGCTAAACTGCGAGTAGTGCATGATGGCACTACCCATTACTTTACGGACGCTAAATCTGCTTTGAAATTCGCAAAACATGTTTGCAGTACTAGACCAAAGAAGATACATGCACAAATGGGAGATGAGGCTGGTCGCCTAAGTGATAATGATTGATCCCACTAGACTTGCTTCCAAAACCTTCTGTACTTAAATAGTGAAATTTTAATTCAGTTAAATGCTTGGTTGAGTAAATATATATCATTCTGCTGTGGAGCGCCATTGATTTGCTGTTGTTGCTGTATGGTGCCCTTGAACTTGCTGGACTCGGCTGCTGATCTCCGCTGAGTGCCCTGCACATTGGCTGCCGGATAAATTTAACGTATCACGATCAGTGGCTAGCAACCTAGGCTGAAATGCGCAGCCACCCTGTGCAAGCAGGGGTGTATGCTCAGGATACCACGCCCTCAAGGGGTGATTCCCAATGTTTGTAACTTTTCTTTGTGTTTACGCAATGCTTAGATTAGGGGGGGATATGACACAACCTGATTGGGGGGTTGCTGTGGGTGGAGGGGGGAAGGGGTTGTTGGGTTGTTTGGTAAGTGCTCAGTACTATTCTCAATTGCGTTGTGTGGTCATTAGTCTTGGATATACGACTAGACAACTATTGTACAGTAGAAATGCAGTATCAACATCGCAATGGATATAACAAGAGTGTTAACTTGGTACATCCGCGGACTTAGTGATGGCAAGAAAGCGAGATTAATGCATGGCTATCTTATAAGACACAAAATAGGTATTGCTTTTTGCAGGAGACACACATCAACTGTTAGGGGTGGTCGGATCTGACCACATTCATGAGTGTTCAACGTAGATTCCTCAGGGCTGTGTAGAATGCTCCTTTCCGCATTTGTTATTGTGCCCCTGAGATCCTTTTGTGACATTCCCTAAATCTCTTACTGCATTATGCTACGGTATTTTGAGACGCTCCCTAACTAGCTGAAAAGGGAGTTTCACCCGCAAATCCTTGCTTGGCTTACTGTTTGGTTAGTGACCACGCCCCCTCTACTCAGCGTCCTGCTCCGTGAGGTTCCCGTAGCGTTCTAAGATCCTGTTTTGCCTTCCCGTTCCCGTTTTGCTCCTTTCCTGATCCTGTGGTATTTGTCATTTGATTTCCGGTATTTCTTTTCCTTGCCCGTTGTTTGTCTCTCCCGCTCTTTTCTGTAAACTTGCTCCTTTCCCGGCACCTCCTTCCCCGGTGCCTGTCTCTCCCTTCCGCCTTGTTTCCCTGTCGGTCCTTCACTCCCCGTTTCTATTAGTGAATCTGGCGCCTCAGCCTTGTATTTCTCGCCGGTCATTTCTGTCGTCTATTGCAGAGTGATCGAAGGGGTTCTGTATGTGTTTGTTTATGCGCTCCACTCCATCTTAAGTTTACGAGTGGAACGCTGGTACATCTCTCTCTTGTATTGTATTGTTATATGTACACCTGCTCCGCTCCGTCCTAAGTTTACGAGTTGGATGTGGTGTGTGTATTGTGGGTGTTGTTTGTGTTGTGTGTTATTTGTTCCTCACTCCGCTCTGTCTTAAGTTTATGAGCTGGAAGTGGGAGTGTCCGTGTCACTTTGTCTTTAGCTCTATAAGTGATACGAGCCTGTCATCAGCTGCTCTTGTGGCCCAGTCTTGCTCTGTCTTCAGTTTAAGAGCAGGACTGAAATTGTGTACCTTCTGCCTTGGAGGTTTCCTTGCTGGTAGTCACCCAGGTTCCCTTCTGTACCACCTGGTTCTCGACTTGACTGCTAGCTTAAAGCCCTGACACTCACCTGGTGAGGTAAGTGGAATGCTATGTTGAACACTTATGTATCAGTCCTGTAAATTACTGGTGAGGTTAGTATTGTTGTACATTTATTTCCAGCCATCTCCTGCCTTCGAGACTGCAGCTACATCGTCCTTGCTGGGGGAGAGTGGTATACTCCCTGGGAAAATTCCCCTCACACTTTTTGGTAGGAGCTGACTTTGAGCGAGTTATCTCTTCTCGCTTGGGTCGTTGTTGTCTGGAAGTGTGTGGGACATTCATCTTTGCTCCTGTGGATGAACATCCTCCTCTTCCGAGGGGGATCCTTGACATCAACTCCACACCATCCCCCAGGCTAAAACACTCCAGATGGGGCTCGATTTATTCCGCCATTTACTCTATCTATGCCCGCGGGGTGGCTATTCTTATACGTAGAGGATTAGATTGGAAGGAACAGGCTGTACATGTTGACCCAGAGGGCAGATTTGTTGTATTATACGGAACCTTACTGGGAAAACCATTGGTGTTGGCAGCGATGTATGGTCCAAATGTAGACGACCCGGATTTCCTCAGGTCTGTATGGGCGCAAATAGCATTGATGGATTGCTCTACTGTCATTTGGGGCGGAGACTTTAATGTTGTACCGAATGATGATTTGGACCGCAAGGGGGCATCAAGGCCGTTGCACCCACATGCCAGGCAGGCATTGCTAGACATTCTCCAGGAGGGCTTACTACTTGATATATGGAGGTCCAGGCACCCGACGGTCAGGGAGGGCACCTGTATTTCAAGTCACCATGCTGCCTAGTCGAGGCTGGATTACTGGCTGGTATCGCCTGATGTGGCTACATGGACAGTGAATGTATGTAATCAGGCTAGATCGCTCTCTGATCATGCCCCATGCCTATTAGAAATTAGAATACCAGATGCCCCCACTCGGGCCTTCACTTGGCGCTTACCGCCGCACGCTTTGTTAGACTCAGCATTCACTGAGGAAATAAGAGCAGACATAGTCCAATACTTTGAGACAAACGCGGGCTCAGTGTCAACGGAGTCTGTACTATGGGATGCATTTAAAGTGGTAATCAGGGGGCAGTGCATTGCACATCGGGCAGGGGTACTACAAACCATTAGAAATACATTAAGCAAGATTGAAGGTGAGCTGAAGGAGATGGAATCACGTTTCTGTGATAGTCCCATGCATGAATTAGCGGTTCAAATTAAGGCTAAACTTCTAGAATTTAATGAGGAGGCACAACGGGAGGTAACGTTCTTGGGCAAACAAGTAGAACCCCGCAGGTACGGGGAAGGTGATAGACCCAGCAGGACACTGGCTCGCCTCATCTCCACCAGATCGCAGTCCACATACGTACACTCCATTATGAACCCAGACGGGGAGATGGTGGTAGGTCAGGAAGCAGTTCTCCACACTTTCACAGAGTTCTACTCTAACCTGTACAAAACCAGACAAAATATGACTCCAGAATCCCTTGATACAATAGACTTGGTATGGTTTAACAACGCACACCGCAAATACATGGACGTCCCGATCACAGCCCAAGATATAGCTGCAGTCATAAAAAGTATGCTGTTAAATAAGGCCCCCTGGCCCTGATGGCCTCACGATAGCCTTTTATAAGACCTATGCTGAAGAACTTGCGCCGCGGCTGCATGAAGTGTTCACCGAGGCCCTTGAGATTGGAACTCTGCCTAAGTCCATGCGCGAAGCCCTGATAATAATGCTTTTAAAACCAGATAAAGACAGCCAGTTGCTAGATTCTTATAGACCCCTTTCCCTCATCAACGTGGATGTGAAAATCTACGCGAAATCATTGCCGACAGACTGCAGCCGTTGCTATCGATGGTGGCCCTGCCAGACCAATCAGGCTTCATACCGGGGCGCGCAACATCCCATAACTTAAGGACTATATTCTCGGGGTTGCACTACCTTCACCCAACGGTACAAGCAGCGGTAGTGTTTTTGGACGCTACTAAAGCCTTCGACTCGCTAGATTGGCCTTATTTATTCAGGATTCTAAGTAGGATGGGATTCAGTCCACTTTTCATTAATCTAATACAACTGTTTGTAACGACCAGATTTTCGGACCAGATAGAATCAGCTCACCAAGACACCACCATCCCGGCCGATACGAATCCACCTCCCTCCTCAAGACCTACTTACCTCGGTACCTGGGTACCTACCTGGGGATGGGGAATTAGCAATATACAAGCTTAGATCATCAAAAATACCACCAAATCAATAGGGATTACTAGAAACAATCACTAATTGCTACAGAATTCCATATTCTACACCACACTCATACCTTATAGTCTTGCGGCAACTCAGGCCCAGACTTTGCTACCCTCCTCCTCATAGTGAAGGGGGGCAGTTCTGATCACTTACCATTACACACTGACCGCAATCAGTGCTCACGCAAGCCACAATCCTGTGGGTATACACACCGTATCCTCCTGGTGCTCTCTCTCAAGCCGCAATCCTTCGGGTATACACACCGTATCCTCCCGGTGCTCATGCTGCCGTCACAATCAGGTGACGATACACACCGTATCCCCCCGATGCTCTCAATCGCGCCGCTACACAACGGCAATCACTGTCCTATTGATACCTTCAACTCTCTCTCTCTCTCTATTGGGAAGTTTCTCTATATATCTAATATCTACTGGGAATGAATGTCATATTTTATGTGATAGATAGACAGTTCAATCCTCTCACACAAGAATGGCCAAATCACGGTATGCAAAGGTTATTCTCTGATTTAGGCGCTCCCTTGCTCAGTTACCACTTACCCGGACGGGAAACGCATCCGTCCACATAACAGCATCTGACTAGAAGAAAGGCTAGTCTCATCTTAATGATAACATTTGCACAGTGGTTCATTAAGAACTGGGGTCCCTTTATTACCCAATAGCAAATTATAACAACAATATAATACTACAATATAACATACAGCCTGAAAAGCAAAGGAAAGAATTAGAATATGTGTGTGCACTCTAATAAGAAAGGGTCGACGTCACCTTATGAGTACGAAGTCTGGACTCAGTTGTCATCTGGGTTCCCTTCTCGTCTGTGCCTTGGCTCATCTTAGGATCACCCCTGCAGTCACGGATACACGTCTGCACCGCTATTCTCTGTCTCCTCTGCTCCCCTCCAAGTCACTGGAACCTCTCTCTTGTTCTCTGTTTCATCTGTCTCACTCTCGTCGTTCTGCACTACTCCTCTCTCCTCTCGATCACGGACTATCTTTACCTTCCAACTTCGATCTTATAAATCAGTTCCTGCCACTCTAGTATTCGTTCGCTCCACTAACTTCTTCACTCTGCATGCTCTGATCTCAGTATTAAAGCTCACCAACTGCTCCAACTAAAGTAACTTCAATCTTTCTGAGAGATTATCAGCCTTCGGTCTTTTCGGACTTCAAAATGGTGACTGTCTGCTCCAAGTTGATTAACTGCAAAAATGCTAACGACTAGCTGCCGTCTACTAACTGACTGAATGAACTCTCCTCCTCTCTGTACTTCGCTAATATAGAACCCTGTTCATGCATGGAAATGTCCAGCCAGTAACCTGCCGCCCACCAATTTCTTGTACCACCCCATGCCAAGGACACGTTCTCAGCCGGCAGGCCTGATGTTGCGTCTTCGACACGAAGAAAAATACAGTCTTTCGATAAGGGCCAGCCCGAGCCGGTTCTCTCCAAGCGAACAACACCTTATAACTAAAACATCACATTTGACCTAAAAGCATCTCAAGCAGCCGAGGCAGAAAGAAAGATCGAGTCTCTACAAGGCCCGAAGTCAGCATAAATATGAATAACTCCATCAGGAACATACTAGTAACCTTACAAAAGGCCGAAATAATACCAATACTAAGGAATCTATCCCCTAACATAAGCTTATAGGCCCTAGAATAGAGAAAAGAATAGGGAATTATGTCAAGTATCTTGTAAATAGGCCAAATCTAAGGCTCTATTATAATGATAGTAGGCTAAAGTCACCTTGACTCAAAAATAGAACAAAAACCCGGTCAGAACACTGTTGTATACTTCCCCTACAGCGAGAGTACAGGTGAACGGATTATTATATTATCAGAAGCGAGCTCAGCTTCCGCTCCTGTATGCACCGGCTATCCCGTTGAGATGCAACCCTAGGCTGCCCTGCTGTTCCGATGCCGACCAGCCCAACACCGCAGAAGTGAAGAACGTCCCAATCCTCTACCCTCACCGTGACCCCCAACACCCGCGACCAAAACGGATGGTGGAGAACACGACACCGGGAGAAGGTGGGTAACAAAACAAGGGAACCCAAGGTTTTGGGGAACACAGCTCATCTCCTCTGGCTTCTTGGCAGCTGACAGCTTGACACAAACGAGACCGCTATAAATGAAAAAAGGGACAAGATTAAACACACCCCTACTAATAATACCAGTGCCAAGTACACACACGAACTACCGACCTCCCTGCTTACCCCAGTTAACAAACGGGAGTGGCTTGATACAAAACAGGACTTCTTCCACTCCAATGCAATCGTATTGGTTGTTTCTTGCGTAACCCCAGACCAACCACGCCCCCTCGGGAAACACCGAGAATGTCAAAGGGGGTAGAATTCACAATCTTAAGACTAAAAAAGGGCAGGGGAAAAAAGGCATCGAGGGAATTCGAAAGACACCCAAAAAAAACCTGGAATCTAAAAAAGAACACAAAGGTAGCACAAAAAACGGCCGTTATTCAGCTCCTTCGTGAAACCACCCAAACACAACGTACAACAAGATGGTTTGGATACAAAAAAGGGTAAATAACGGGACGCCAGAACTCATAGGAAACGCAGCCGCGAATCCCAGAACGTCACCGAATAACAAAAACAGGTCCCCAATAAGGGTTCAGTAATGCCCAATGGAATATGAAACAGGGTAACAGGAAAGAAAGGGATCAAAACCCAGCACTGGAAAAGACCGCTGGAACAGGACTCGAAGGAAAGGGAACAAGGCAGAACCGCAGGAACAGGAAACACACGGCAAGGGACCAATGAAGAAACCAAGCACCTGTTTCCTGTTGGCAGCCCGCTTATAAAGCAAGCCCTAGGGAGCATCCATAAATTCGCATATGCACTTGGCACTTTAAGCTAAATCCGCTGAACGGGGAACTAGACAGAAGGCACCCTTGAACCCCAACAGTACCCCCTCCCGAATGCCTTCTTACAGGCCTAGGTTTTCCAGTGTGTAGGCGATGAAACAGACAAACCAACCAGGCAGCATTCACCCTACTCGCCTGAACCCATGAACGGTCCTCTGGGGGATAACCCTTCCAGTCAATAAGGTAATACAGCCGTCCCTTCGTCCGCTTGGAATTCAAAACAGAATTAACCTCGTACTCCACGTTATCATCAATCAAAACAGGAGGAGGAGGTGGCAATTCTTGAGAAGTGGTGACATACGGCTTCAACAAAGAGGTATGAAATACAGGATGAATACTATACTCAGCCGGTAAAGTCAACCTGGTTGCAACTGGTTTCACCACTTTCTGGACAGGAAAGGGACCCACAAACCGAGGCTGTAATTTTCTGGGCCCGGCAACTTCAGATTCTTTGTTGCAAGCCAAACCCTATCTCCAACTGAATACAGAGGAGCTGGCCGTCTATGCCTGTCTGCCTGTACCTTCATGGCTTTCTTGGACTCAAATAGTTGCTGTTGGGCTTTCTTCCAGATGTCAATCAACCCCCTACTCAGGGAATCCACTGCTGGCACCCTCTCAGATGACTGAATAGGAATTGTCTTGGAATGGAACCCCATCGAACAATAAAACGGTGACATGCTTAACGCTGAGTGCATGCTGTTATTATATGCAAACTCAGCCACAAGAAGGGCTTGAACCCAACTGCCCGTCAGTGACGTTAGCAGACAACGCAAATACTGCTCCATGGTTTGATGGGTGCGTTCTGTTTGCCCGTCGCTTTGTGGATGGTAAGCTGTCGACAAACGTACTTCCATCTTTAATGACCGACACAGGGCAGTCCAAAAATGTGAAACAAACTGTGTCCCTCTATCTGAAACGATGGCAGTAGGCCACCCATGCAATCGAATCACTTGGGCCATAAACACATCAGCCAGTTCTCTAGATGTAGGTAACCCTGGTAAGTGAACAAGTGGGCCGTTTTAGTAAATAAATCCACTACCACTAGAATGGCCGTAAACCCTAAATCCAGCGGCAAATCGGTCACGAAGTCCATACTGACCGAATGCCAGGGGGAGGGAGGCACTGGCAAAGGGTGCAACAACCCAGATGGAGACATGTGCGAGGACTTACTAACAGCACACACCGGGCATGAAGCCACAAATACCTGTACATCATGGGCCAGAGACTTCCACCAAAACCAACGCATACACAGCTCTTTGGTCTTATTGACCCCCGGATGCCCAACCAAGGACGATGAATGACAATATGTAAGAACCAGTGTACGCAAATCAGGGGGCACAAACAACTTCTTTGTCTGATACAATAACCCATCCTTTAATGTGATCCCAGGTTCCGACAGACACGGAGCCAGATCCAAATGTTTCATTTCATCCTGCACTTTAACCATAAATTCATCTATGGAGGCACAACCAACTATCTTATCACTGGGAATCATAAGACAGGACTCCTCCATCATGCTTCCCTGTGACGGATCCGCATTAATCCGAGATAATGCATCAGATTTCCCCTGCTGAGCAGCTGGCCTATACGTGATGGTAAAATCGTATTCATTAAAAAATAGCACCCATCTCATCTGTCTTGGAGTCAAAGCCCTAGCGGACCGGAAAAACTCCAAGTTCTTATGATCCGTATAGATAGTAATGGGGTGACGAGCCCCCCAAAGATAATGGCGCCATTCCTCAAAAGACAGCTTTATGGCCAATAGCTCCCTCTCGGCTACCGTATAATTCTGCTCAGCCGGTAGTAGTTTCTTTGAGAAAAACGCAATTGGATGCATCAACCCAGATTCACTGTCACCTGAGACAACACGCCTCCAACGGCTAGCTGGGACGCATCCACCTCTACGTAAAACGAAAGGGCAGGATCAGGATACATCAACACAGGAGCAGATGTAAAAAGCCCGATCAATCTTTCCAAAGCCAACTGTGCTGCAGGCGTCCACTCAAACACCACTCCCTTCTTCAACAACGAAGTCATAGGCAAAACAATAACAGAGAAATGACTGATAAAATGCCTGTAGAAGTTGGCGAAACCAAGTAGCACCTGTATATCCTTAACACATGTGGGTATGGGCCAGTTGACAATAGCTTCAATCTTCCAGGGATCCATCTTAATACCATCCACAGAAATCAAGAATCCCAAAAACTCAACATGTGTCGCACCAAATGTGCATTTATCCAGCTTGACAAATAAACGGTGTTCCAATAACTTAGACAAAACCTGCAAAACATGAGCATCATGTTCCTCAAAGGACGGGGAAAAAACCAAAATGTAATCAATGTAAACAATCACACTGATATCCAAAAACTCACGCAAAACCTCGTTAATAAAAAACTGAAAAGCTGCAGGGGCGTTACACAAACCAAAAGGCATAACACAATATTCAAACAAACCAAACTTGGTACGGAACGCCATTTTCCATTCGTCGCCCTCACGGACGCGAACAAGATGGTAAGCACCTCTTAAATCAAGGTTTGTGAACACCTTGGCATGTGGCAGCTGATCTAACAACACAGGTATGAGAGGTAATGGGTACTTGTTCTTTATTGTGACTTTATTCAACACTCTGTAGTCCACACAAGCGCGAAGATCACCCTCCTTCTTCAGTATAAAAAATATGGAGGATGATACAGGCAAAGAAGAAGGTGGAATAAACCTATTCTTTAACATCTCATCCAAATACTGCCGTAGATGTTTCTCCTCCAGCTCCGACAACGCATAAGCCCTACTACAGGGACAAATGGCCCCCGGAACCAAATCAATATGGCAATCAAAAGCCCTGTGTGGTGGCAATACATTTTCCTGATCCTTATCAAACACCTCCTTGTATGCCACAAATGAAGGAGGCAAACTGTTCTGAACGCAACCAGTCGCAGCACAAGACGACGGAGACACCCAATCAGTCCCCTCACAATAACAGAGAAGAAGGCAATACTCCGAATCAAGCGTGACCAACCTCCACGCCCAATCGATTCTGAGATTATGGGCCTGTAACCAGGGCACCCCGAGTACCACCCCAAAAGCTGGTGCGGCTATCAGATCGAAACAGACGGTCTCAGAATGCCCATTATCGAATGTCATCAACAGGGGTTTGGTTTGTCGAACAATCGACCCAGAGGTTAACTCCGAGCCGTCAATAGCCCTCACGGGTTCAGGTTGTCTTTTCATAACACAGGGAACCATCAACTTCTCGGCCAACCCGATGTCCATAAAGTTCCCTGTGGCCCCACAATCCAATAACACCGACTACCACTTGATGAGTAAGCGAAGCAAGCCGATACCGTGAAACGATGCGGTACTCTTTGAACCGCCCCTTGTATATCATATGGATTACAAAATTCACTCTCAAGGACAGAAGGTCTCTCACACCCCCTTCCCACGAAAGTCACAGCCTTATTCACCGGTATCCGGGACGGTTTCACTGGACACTCTCGAGGGAAGTGTCCACCCCTCCCACAAAATAAACACAACTGCAACAAGCGTCTCCGCTCCTTTTCCTCCTTGGATAAGGGATCCTGCACCCCACCCAAAGGCATAGGTTCGGGATCTGTTTTTACACCCTCATTCTCTGGTGTTTCTCTCTTGGTTACAGTTGTCTTAGGGGGTTGAAACCTGATCTTTTCCCCTTTTCTTTCACTCATTCGATGGTTGAGTTTTACCACCAAATCGTTGAACTCAACACAATCTCCGGGGGATCTACAACCTGTGAAACTATATCTTTTAAGTCCTCGCACAAGCCCTGATAAAATAAAGAGGTTCTTTTTGCCATGGGCCATTGCATCTCTGCTACTAGGCGATTAAAAGTAGCCACATAACCCGGAAGATCCTGCTTCCCCTGCCGTAGCTTTAACAATTCAACATCGCTTGCCTGCATGAACGCATGCTTAGCAAACAGACTATGCATCTGGATCTTAAAGGCCGGGAAACTACTTAACACAGCGTCATTGCTCCTGACTAAGGGGACCACCCAGTTAGCAGCAGTACCCGAGAGATATGAAATCACAAACACTACCTTAGTAGTATCGTCAGGAAAAGCGGTTGGTCGACACATAAAGTGCAAATGGCACTGGTTCCTGAAAATAGCATATCTGCTACTGTCCCCGGGAAACCTCTCTGGAGCTGCGAGAGGTACCGGCACAGGAGTATTCACTGTAACTGACAAAGGAGAAGAAGACCTACTCTGCCCCCCACTCCTCTCATATTTAAATGCGGCTGGTTGAATCAAGGGGGGCCTAGCCTTTACTGAGGGATCCCTCCCTCTTCTCTCAGTTCTTTCCTTCACCTCACTCAGTGTCACCCGTAACTCCTGATTCTCCTGACGCAGGGAATGAACTTCACCCAGCATGAGTGGTAAGGCCTGCATAAATTCCTGCTTCGTAGAAGCACCCCCCCCCCTCTGCCTCCTCAACCATTCTTCACTCGGGCGGTGTATTAATTTGTGGGCTTGGTTTTCTGTTCCGATGCCGACCAGCCCAACACCGCAGGAGTGAAGAACGTCCCAATCCTCTACCCTCACCGTGACCCCAAACACCCGCGACCAAAACGGATGGTGGAGAACACGACACCGGGAGAAGGTGGGTAACAAAACAAGGGAACCCAAGGTCTTGGGGAACACAGCTCGACTCCTCTGGTTTCTTGGCAGCTGACAGCTTGACACAGACGAGACCGCTATAAATGAAAAAAGGGACAAGATTAAACACACCCCTAATAATAATACCAGTGCCAAGTACACACACAAACTACCAACCTCCCTGCTTACCCCAGTTAACAAACAGGAGTGGCTTGATACAAATCAGGACTTCTTCCACTCCACTGCAATCATGTTGGTTGTTTCTTGCGTAACCTCAGACCAACCACGCCCCCTCGGGAAACACCGAGAAAGTCAAAGGGGGTGGAATTCACAATCTTAAGACAAAAAAAGGGGCAGGGGAAAAAAGGTATCGAGGGAATTCGAAAGACACCCAAAAAAACCCTGGAATCTAAAAAAGAACACGAAGGTAGCACAAAAACGGCCGTTATTCAGCTCCTTCATGAAACCACCCAAACACAACGTACAACAAGATGGTTTGGATACAAAGAAGGGTAAATAACAGGATGCCAGAACTCATAGGAAACGCAGCTGCGAATCCCAGAATGTCACCGAATAACAAAAACAGGTCCCCAATAAGGGTTCAGTAATGCCCAAAGGAATATGAAACAGGGTAACAGGAAAGAAAGGGATCAAAACCCAGCACTGGAAAAAACCGCTGGAACAGGACTCGATGGAAAGGGAACAAGGCAGAACCACAGGAACAGGAAACACACGGCAAGAACCAATGAAGAAACCAAGCACCTGTTTCCTGTTGGCAGCCCCCTTATAAGGCGAGCCGTATGGAGCATCCATAAATTCGCATATGCACTTAGCACTTAAGCTAAATCCGCTGAACGGGGAACTAGACAGAAGGCACCAGGCCCCCTTGAACCCCAACACCTGCTTGGCTGTAAGTGAAGGGGATATCTCTATACGTGGAGCACCATTGCGTACATTTGCTGATTTATACCCGATTGGCACGTTTCAGGACCCCCAATCAGGTGGCGACGACGAGCCCCTGACCTTCAATGATCTTTTTACCTACCATAAGCTGAAAATGTCCTGTAAGGCTTTCTGGGGGCAGTTTCCTGAAGAACCTCCACAATTGCAGGCGCTCCAAAACTTGCTCGCTAGGGCATTCCCCAAAAAACTGGTCTCTAGATTGTATAACAGTATGCAGTTGCAAGCCCCTATTGTGGTACCAACATCCATGCAGGCATGGAATGCGGAACTAGAGGAGCCTTTGACAGAAGATCAGTGGTCCTTTTGCTGTAAACAACTCACTGAGCTATCACTAACTATAGACTCCGGCAAATCCATTTCAAGTTCTTACACAGATTTTACCGAACACCAGTCTATCTGCACCGCATGGGACTGAGAGATGACACTAACTGCTGGAAGTGTGGTGCCGAGCAAGCTTCTTTCTTGCATGTCGCCTGGAGTTGCCCAAGGCTTGCTGAATATTGGTCCGACATTTTTTCTGCTATTAATCAGATCCTCCTTAGAGCAGATGACCCTTCCTCGGCTCTTGGATTGTTGGGGTATGTAATTGATACTGCACCTAATAATCGTAAACTTCATGCCTTTCTGATTCTCTACGCTAGGTGACAGGTGGCTGTACTCTGGGGTCGTAGGTCATTGCCTAAATTTGATGCATGGTTAGCAGACGTTACTTATGGCCATACGCAACTAGATAGCTATCTGCTTCCCGACCCAGGGACATTTGGGAGCCATTCCTGCGCCGGTCGAGTGCCAGAGCAAGCACCCCCAACTCTGAACAGTCTCCCTCTGGGGTGGCAGGCGATGCTACTGGATAAAAAGATGGTCTATTTGGGTCTTTGGCTGCATGTTGAGGCCCTGCTTGCTGTTTGTTGCACAGGAATATGTAATTGTGATGTCTCAGTGTTAATTAGGTTTCCGAACACTGTGTGCACTTCTGTTTGTGAATATCTCTGCATATGCCTTGATAAGTAATGTGTGTCCCCTCGCTAGCTGTATTGGACTGTGCAGCATGTCCGGGGAAAATGGCAATGGTTGACTGCAAAGACTGGACATGTAATGACTACGTGCGTTGATCTACCTCCGATTTACTTACAGCACTGAGTTTAGTTTGTATTGGTCTAGTTTAGTTGTTGCCAGCGGGGGGAAATTAGGGGGTAAAACAAGAAAATGTACAAATCCTATGAGACCTTCATTGCAGTGTAATATCTTGATTTTGCATGCTCTTAGGCAGTTCTAATTACTTATGCAACTGTGATGTAATAAATGTGCAACTTTGAATAAACAAATACAAAAAAAAGCACTTTTCCTATGGAAACGTGGTCCTAAGTTTAACTACCCAGTGGCAAGTCTTTGCTTGCACAATTTAATTTTTATTGTGGCAAATGGTACGAAAGAATGTTTTCTATTAGCCTATGTGCGCGTAGTCACTTTATTGAAGGCGTGCAGGATGTAAACTATGTTACTGCAGTGGTGTTGATGGTATTCAACCTTGACATCCACAAACTGCAAAAACCCTTTCATTGATGTATTTTAGAAAGCATGCAGGATAATGTAGTATGGCAAGACTACCAGGGAACATTCAACCAGCATATAAAGCCCCTTATCACTTACCTTCATGATATTTTTTACCTAACATTGAAAGACCGCAATAGTTTTTTAAAAAAATGGTTAAGAAATAACTTTATGGATAACTGGAGAAATGTGTGAAATGAACACGGAACTTGTTGGCAGGACGCCATTGGACGGATTTTCTAGTGACGTATGAGATGTCCGGACTTCTGTGAGGCGATATTGTTTTGCAACGTTGTGGCCTGAGAACACTTAAATGACACTTGTTACATAGGATGGACTGTACATCCAATCGAATAACAGAAGTATGAACTGTGATCATTATTAATGGTCAATAATGGGTAACATCTAATATGTATTACAGCTTGCTCATTGAATGCACGTAGGAACATTGTATTATTATAGATTATGACTGTTAGAAACAGCATTTATGCAGGAATTGTTGTTTGACAAAAGCCACGGCCAGGGGCTGCTGGTGACATTTGAAAGTGGTGAGGCGTAAACTAATTTGCATATTGCACCGCAGCGATTGAGCGCAGCGAGCGAGCCCGAACCACCTTGCATCCATCCATACATCATTCATGCATCCACCCATCTATCCACCCACCCACCATCCATACATCATTCATGCATCCACCCATCCATCCATCATGCATCCACACATCATGCATGCATGCATCCATACATCATTCATACATCCACCCATACATCCACCCACCCATCCTGCATCCATACATCATTCATGCACCCACCCATCCACCCATCCATCCATCATGCATCCACCCATCATGCATGCATCCATGCATCCACCCATCCACCCACCCACCCACCCTGCATACATCATTCATTCATGCATCCACCCATCCATCCATCATGCATCCGCCCATCATGTATGCATGCATCCATACATCATTTATGCATCCACCCATCCATCCACCCAACCATCCTGCATCCATACATCATTCATTCATGCACCCACCCATCCATCCATCCACCCATCCATCATGCATCCACCCACCCATCCTGCATCCATACATCATTCATTCATGCATCCATCCATCCATCCAGCATCCACCCATCATGCAAGCATCCATGTAAATGTAAATGTATTGGCATTTATATAGCGCACTACTTACCCGGTGGGTCACAAGGCGCTTTGACCGCTGCGAAACCCTTCCTGGCTTCCCTGAGAGATGGTCCCTTAATGGGTATCTCCAGGGTGAGACCAGGCATCCCCGGCGGTCTGGTGGGGCCGTTAGTGAAGATGAGGCAAGCTAATGTCCAGAGTTGCCGAGTGTGATCGCTGATCAGAGTGGACACCGAGGCGAGAGAATTATCAAGTCCGCTGACGCTGGTCCAGAAACCTGCCGCGCCGGGAATCGAACCCTGGTCCCGGTCCGTCCTCTGCTCTCGGGTCTGCCGCCTCTACATCATTCATACATCATTCAGGCATCTGTCCATCCATCCATCCAACAAGTCCCCCAAAACAACTGACTTAGGGGGACTTGATTTAGTTTTCAGGCACGTAAATAACATTCCTGTAAACATTGTAAAAACATCTAGACGTTTGTTCAACTGAACACACTCTAGGACGCTGAATCCATCACACTGAGATTCTGTCACGATAAGGAAGACCCTCCGGCGTTTCCAATACAAGAACTTCACGAAGTGTAAACACAGCACACATTACTACTGCAGTAGTTATTTTTGAAAACATTATGGCAGGATTAAAATAATGGATCTGGTGGCAGAGTAGATAACTTCAAAATGTTTCTGACGTGTTCCTTTCAGTCACCACAAATGTGTAGAGAGTCACGGCCGGCATGAATCCGGGTGGTACGCGCGGGGGTGGGTGTGTATTTAATTACATTTTTACAAACAAATAAACTTACCAGGGTGAGGAATCTCCTCTGCCGGTCCCGCCGCGCATCCCGTCTCCGAGTCCTCTCAAGGCAAGTGGCAAATCATGAGACTGGATGTGACTCAAAGGCAGCTACTCAACTGTATCCTGCCTGTTGACAGGGCATGGGGCGGCCATACATCACCGCCTGTGCAGGATCCTATCTTCAGGCTCCTGTACTACATTAGGCATGCGCAGCATGCCTAATGTAATGTCAATGGAGCGGGGGGGCTGAAATTAAAAGCGCCCCTTGCAGATGCGCAGTCGGAGTCTGCTGGACTCCTGCTGCTCTCGCCTGGTGCACGAAACCGGTCCCCGGGAGCTTGTTTCCTTCCCAGTGTAAGAATTGGCTTCTGTAGTTTGGTTTGTCCTGTTCCCATCATGCACTGGGACAGGAACAGACTAATTTGCATACAGCCAGGTTCTGAAACTGGGATGGTGCAGTGAGCTAAAAAACGGTGTTGGATCTAGCCCTGATCTTTTGACTGGGTGAGAGCTTTCTGCTTAATTCAGAGACTCTGTCCCTCACCACCCCTTTTTGTAATTATTTTTGTCCACCCTAAGCGTGGAAGGGTATTCTCAGATGTGAGACCCTTGCTCATTGCACCATCAGGATTCAAGCAAACCGGGCCGAAGACGGCTGTAATGCCAGAAACCGGTCCCCGGGAGCTTGTTTCCTTCCCAGTGTAAGAATTGGCTTCTGTAGTTTGGTTTGTCCTGTTCCCATCATGCACTGGGACAGGAACAGACTAATTTGCATACAGCCAGGTTCTGAAACTGGGATGGTGCAGTGAGCTAAAAAACGGTGTTGGATCTAGCCCTGATCTTTTGACTGGGTGAGAGCTTTCTGCTTAATTCAGAGACTCTGTCCCTCACCACCCCTTTTTGTAATTATTTTTGTCCACCCTAAGCGTGGAAGGGTATTCTCAGATGTGAGACCCTTGCTCATTGCACCATCAGGATTCAAGCAAACCGGGCCGAAGACGGCTGTAATGCCAGAAACCGGTCCCCGGGAGCTTGTTTCCTTCCCAGTGTAAGAATTGGCTTCTGTAGTTTGGTTTGTCCTGTTCCCATCATGCACTGGGACAGGAACAGACTAATTTGCATACAGCCAGGTTCTGAAACTGGGATGGTGCAGTGAGCTAAAAAACGGTGTTGGATCTAGCCCTGATCTTTTGACTGGGTGAGAGCTTTCTGCTTAATTCAGAGACTCTGTCCCTCACCACCCCTTTTTGTAATTATTTTTGTCCACCCTAAGCGTGGAAGGGTATTCTCAGATGTGAGACCCTTGCTCATTGCACCATCAGGATTCAAGCAAACCGGGCCGAAGACGGCTGTAATGCCAGAAACCGGTCCCCGGGAGCTTGTTTCCTTCCCAGTGTAAGAATTGGCTTCTGTAGTTTGGTTTGTCCTGTTCCCATCATGCACTGGGACAGGAACAGACTAATTTGCATACAGCCAGGTTCTGAAACTGGGATGGTGCAGTGAGCTAAAAAACGGTGTTGGATCTAGCCCTGATCTTTTGACTGGGTGAGAGCTTTCTGCTTAATTCAGAGACTCTGTCCCTCACCACCCCTTTTTGTAATTATTTTTGTCCACCCTAAGCGTGGAAGGGTATTCTCAGATGTGAGACCCTTGCTCATTGCACCATCAGGATTCAAGCAAACCGGGCCGAAGACGGCTGTAATGCCAGAAACCGGTCCCCGGGAGCTTGTTTCCTTCCCAGTGTAAGAATTGGCTTCTGTAGTTTGGTTTGTCCTGTTCCCATCATGCACTGGGACAGGAACAGACTAATTTGCATACAGCCAGGTTCTGAAACTGGGATGGTGCAGTGAGCTAAAAAACGGTGTTGGATCTAGCCCTGATCTTTTGACTGGGTGAGAGCTTTCTGCTTAATTCAGAGACTCTGTCCCTCACCACCCCTTTTTGTAATTATTTTTGTCCACCCTAAGCGTGGAAGGGTATTCTCAGATGTGAGACCCTTGCTCATTGCACCATCAGGATTCAAGCAAACCGGGCCGAAGACGGCTGTAATGCCAGAAACCGGTCCCCGGGAGCTTGTTTCCTTCCCAGTGTAAGAATTGGCTTCTGTAGTTTGGTTTGTCCTGTTCCCATCATGCACTGGGACAGGAACAGACTAATTTGCATACAGCCAGGTTCTGAAACTGGGATGGTGCAGTGAGCTAAAAAACGGTGTTGGATCTAGCCCTGATCTTTTGACTGGGTGAGAGCTTTCTGCTTAATTCAGAGACTCTGTCCCTCACCACCCCTTTTTGTAATTATTATGGGGCAGCCATACATCACCGCCTGTGCAGGATCCTATCTTCAGGCTCCTGTACTACATTAGGCATGCGCAGCATGCCTAATGTAATGTCAATGGAGCGGGGGGCTGAAATTAAAAGCGCCCCTTGCAGATGCGCAGTCGGAGTCTGCTGGACTCCTGCTGCTCTCGCCTGGTGCACGTTTGTAGTGGAATGACGACTGACTGTGCTCATGCGCAGTTGAATCTGTGAAGCAGCTGCCAGCACAGGCAGGAAATGTAAACAGACGAATTTCGTCTGCCGTCTGTTTACATTTCCTGCTGTCCGTGGGCAGTTTTGCTTGTTGAATCTGCCTAGTGGGGCGCTGCCCCGACGCCCCTATGGACCAGCCGCACCTGGCCACGGCTAATAATTATACTAGTGTATGAACTTTTCAAAATGGTGGCCAAAGTCGAACAATATGTATTGGTTTGCATTGGGCTGTTAGTCCTCTGTTCACATGTAGACAGTATAATTGGTGGAGTGTTTTGTAAACATTTTGTACACGTGATCAAGGCGTCTGCCGAAACATGTTGTGTTTGCTTTGGACGATTAACACCTTAGCTGCGGCGCAATTCCCTCCCCAGTGCTGCGCTGTCCATTCGAACTAGTGCTGAATGAACGTTCAATGGACGTGCGCAGCACTAGGGAGGTAGTGCTGCCGTCGGCCAACGCTCCGAGGCAGCACTTAAGGGGTTAAAATATCAACTTGTATTGAATATCCGTGTGTCTGGGCGTTCTATATATATATATATTTAGGACCACATTTTTTGTTTTGCCAATAACGTTATAGCCGCTTGACAAATCTTTACGAAATATTAAAAAAGTTTCCCTTTTCGCTTCAGCTACTGTGTTGAAAGTTTCAGGGGGATCTGTCAAGTGGGGGTTGAGAAAAAAAGGGGTTCCCATTTCATGTTTTCCCCATGATATCTCTATGGAGATTTTCCATTTTTTCAACACGACTACACCCCTGACTGCTGAACGGAATCACACCAAATTTGGCAGAAAGCTAGATGTTGGTCCAGAAAGTGTACTTTTTGTGATTTGGTGTAAATCAGTTCAGTAGTGAAGTGTCATTGCATGGAGTGTCGTCAAGTATAATGTCAAGTATAATGTAGTCAAGTAGAGTGTCGTAGATTGGCATAGAGTAGTATAGACTGGAGTGTCGCGCAGTGGGGTGTTACCGGGTACCATCTCGTAGACTGGCATTGAGTGGAGTTGAGAGTTCTATAGTGCAGTAGCATAGAGTGGAATACAGTGGAGTTGAATGAGGTATAGTAGAGTATTGTCGAGAGGAGTGTCATACAGTACAGTAGAGTAGCGAGGCGTGTCATACAATCGAGTGTGGTAGTGTCATTGAGTAAGTGGAGTAGAGATGCGTATAGTGTAGGGGCATTCAGTCAAGTAGAATTTTCTAGAACTGAATGGCATACAATTAAGTGGCATGTCATAGTGTACAGTGAAGCGTCATACAATGGAGTGGAGTGTAGAGAGGAGTAGTGTTGAGCCCTGTCTTCTAAAGTGGAGTGGCATAGAGTGAAGTGGCATGTTATAGAATACAGTGGAGTGTTGTAGATTGGAGTGTCATAGAGTGGATTGCCGTACAGTAGAGTGTTGATTATTGAAGTATTGTTGAGTGGAGTGCCGCCAAGTAGAGTGCCAAAGAGGTGGCATAGAATAGAGAAAACAGTGTTCTAGAGTGGATTGGCCTAGAGTGGAGTAGAGTAACATGAAGCAGAGTGTTTTTGAGTGGAGTGTGATAGAGTAGAGTGGAGCAGTGTCTCATAGGGTGGTGTGCCTTGTCATACAGTGGAGTGGCGTGTTGTAGAGAGGAGTGGAGTGGCTTGTTATAGAGTATCATGTAATGTAGTAGAGTGACATTGCATGGAGAGGCATAGAGCAGAGCAGGGTGTCATAGAGTGGAGCTGTGTAGAGTAGAATTAAGTGTCATAGAGTGGAGTCCCACATCATAGAGTACAGTAGTTTGCACTGGCGTACAGTGGAGTAGCATAGCGTAGAGTGGAGTAAATTGTTATATATTTGTGTGGCATGTCTTACAGTGGAGTGGAGTGGCCTGCCGTACAGTGGAGTGGTGTGTCGTGGAGTGTCAGAAAGAGTTGTGGAGTGGACTAGAATGGAGTGGCAAACAATGGAGTAGAGTGTTGAAGAATGGAGTGGCATAGAGTAGAGTGTTGTAGAGTTTGGTAGACTGGAGTGGGATAGAGTAGAGTAGTGTGTCATAAAGTAGAGCGGAGTTAAAAGGGGCAAAATTAAAGTAGAGTTAAAAGGGGTGGAATGGCAGAGAGTAGAGTTGCGTGGAGCAGCATAGAGTTGAGTAGAGTGTCATACAGTGGCATAATGCTGAGTAGAGTGTTGTACAGTGGCATATAGTAGAGTGTTGTAGAGTGGAGTGTAGAGACATAGAGTGGAGTGTCATGCCGTGGCATAGAATGTAGTAGACTTGCATAGAGTAGAGTGTTATAGAGTGGAGTATATAGAGGATTGTCGGACAGTGGCAAAGAGTGGGATAAAGTGTCATACAGTGGAGTAGAGTGGAGTGGATTCAAGTTGAGTGACCTAGTGTAGTGCGGAGTAATGTGTCATAGAGTGGAGTGGTGTGTCATTAAGTGGAGTGGATTGATGTGTAGAGTATGAGGTGGAGTGGCATAGAGAAAATTGTATAGAGTTTCGTAGAGTAGAGCACAGTGGAATAGATTGGAGTAGAGTGTCTTACACTGTTGTGAACGTATCTAGAACCCTAATTAAATATTCCCGATTCATGCCCTTATGTGGTTATAACAAATGATATCCTTATAAAGGCATAAGAATCATATCCATATTTAGTCATAGCCAATGCAGTCCAAATACAGCAAGGCTACTTCCCTAGACTCCTAGAAAGTACAACGCATTCTTTAAACAAACCAAGCCTCCAGCAGCCCGGGAATTCCCCCTGCTTCTGTTTTGATTTGTTGTAGAACTCCTGAGAGTCCTGAAAGAACTGCCAGTTCTTAGTGACAGTTCTTAGTGACGTCCAACCTTACGTCGAACTCGGCACCTTCCAGGTATAAATATACCAGCATTTGCCTTAAGCAAACACACAGTGGTTTGGAGCAGAGCGGCTATCTACTTACCCAAAGCCCAGCTGATGCGAGTGCCGAAGGAAGCCGACCCTCCCATTTGACGCACTAAGAGAGACACTGTCTTTTCTCCTGCTGAGAAATCCAGCTCCAGTGTTTCCAGTCACCCTTGTGGGTTGCTGGGAGATCGAGTCCTGAGAAAGAGATACAAGACCTCCTTCATTCTAAAACCAAGGTACGGAGCTGATTAGATCCTTAGAGAATTCTTGATTCAGATTCTTGGCAAAAACTAACTTAAACTAAACTGCAGCTCACTTACTCCTTCCCACGTACTAGGCTTAGGTTAGGTACACCGGGGTAGGCGTATTTTAGAAGCATCAGTTGAGTACATTTAGTCAACTTTTATCATTATATGTATGGTATATATTTTATCAGTTTTAAGTATCATTTGGCTCAGAAACCATATAAATGCTTTTACAGTATTATTTCATAATACTCCTTTTACTGTATGCACTTTACTTTATGACAAGTATTGCAATTGTGGCAATTCACTTCTCTTGCATGAGAAAGAGGACTGCTCAATAAATAACAACTTTTATTGAAAACGCCCGTCTCTCTATTTCTCTGCACTCTGGTGTAACTAAGCATGCACGATTGACTGATGAAATAGCTATCTATTGTTTTCACACAACTCTGGAGATATACTCCTTATTGTGGAGGGAGCAAAGTTGTCATGTTTATGCGGTTGTCAGAAGCTAATCCCTTCTTGTCTATTCAGGAAAGTTAACTCATTTCTGTTCACTCGAGAAAGTCTCTAGTGACCTCTGAGCTAGCTGGCATTCATAATTAAGTCTAACATATTCAATAGAGACCTAGTCGACCTCAGTCCTATGTCTAAACTATCATTTATGTTATTCCAATGCGCATGGCGCCCAGCGTTTGGTAAGGCGATAATCTAACGCAAGATACTAGAGTAACTTAGTCGTGCTTTTCACACAGACCCCTTTTTACCGTAAAAACTCCAATAGACGTCTGGAGTGGGTAAAAGGTTAATATCCGCCAGAACTTAGTAGGAAGAGATTCCTATGTATTAGTTTTTGGTTTAGTCAATGTTGAAGGATACACTGTTCCAAAATATTGTGCACCTAATCTTTGTTTCCTTGAAACTTTCTCTGCAAACTTTCTGTCAGCAAAAAAGCCGGAAAGGAACGAAGAAAGAGAAGCTTTGACAGCTCAACTCTTAGCGGATGACACAATTATCTATAATGACGACCCGAATGCTATAATCATCCCGGTCAATATAAGGAAAACTATAACTATGAAACTTATAGAAAATGGAGTATCATCAAGAGGTGGTAAGTCATATTTGTGGTAGAGGCCCATGAATATCGGCAGACAGAGGTATTCTATTCCTGGATACATTTTCCAGCAGCACACGCTGTGACACGCAAGTTCCACTACTACAAAATAGAGGAATCTCCAGAGGAATACGCCCCTTTTGAGGACGTTGAAATTCCACTAACATACCAAAAGCACCTGCTCTGGTTTAATGGCGCCTAAAACATCAAAATCACATTACCAGGCTCGGTCCACTAGGTAGACCAGGAGCCACATGGCCAGTTCTAGCCAGCTACACACCACATCCCGACATTGAAAAAATGTCAAGCGGAGAACTTTTAGTTCAACTAAAACAACTAAATAAAATACATAGACAATTGGTCCAATATGTCATGCGGACTTCAACAGTCCAACCTGCAATTAGAATTCCACAAAACACCCCTCAACAGGGGAACACAAATAAAAGTACACCACAGAATATGCAATCATGTATTGGTAAAGTACCCGCAAAACGGGAACAAATTCCATTCTGGTTAGCTCAAAATATTACTCAAATAGAGGCAGTATTTCCTGATACTACCCCTCACAACAAACACAGAATTCTGACTATCTGTCTCCCAATGGGGATCGCACTACATGTGGAGGACTGTGACACTTGGGGCACAGTCTTTGCTTCTATCTACACAAAAACACATGGTGTTCCGTCTAGGGCGGGTATACCAGACGTACTAAGACAGATTCAAAATGAATACAGTCCAGAGCCTGCTTTAACTCTAGGTATGAAATTACTGAAAGACTTTAAGCAGGTCTCAGCTATATTACTAGCCAACATAAAAGTAGAAGCAGCATCTGTGGCGATCCACCAAAAATTGATAGAAACAGATATAGCAGACCAACCTTTTGAACTTGCCAGAATAATTGAAAAATCCTATGAAGAACTAGGTAGAGATAGTTTGGGTGGGAAACCACTAAAATCCCAACTAATTGAAAATCCTGAAAAGACTTTAATTAAAAATAATCTCAACTCTCAAAAGAAGAAGTGGGAGGGTAATAAACAAACCACTCCTAGAGAAAAACCGTTTCAGTCCAGAGGAAGGTCTCCTCAACGAAGGGATAGATCTCCAGAAGGAGGAGGCAAGTCTCCCCAAAGGGAGCCCTCTGAAAAAGATACAACCTTAGAAATAGGGACAATTTGAGAAAACCTGACAGATATCAAGATATTGATACACGTCCCTCTCGATCTTTTAAGACTTCCTCACAGAAATCCAAAAGAAGAGTACGGTCAGAACATAAAGAAGAGCACGTCAAGTCCAAAGACAAGAAACCTGCTCATCAAAGTAAAAAATTACAATTTCCCAGAAAGAAGGTAGCCAGTATTAAAGTAAAACATGCCGAGAATTCTGAGGACACAACTGAAAAACGGAGAGTGGGCCCAGACAATGCTAGACAGCGCAGCAGAAGTGACCATAGCTCGCAAGATCCTGATGAATCTTCTGGAGACAGTGGACACAAATGAATATATTCAAGTGGAAACTACAGACACCAGAGTTAGCGTGTCCCATAAACTATATGAAATAACATTACGTAGGGAGGGAGATAAAACTAGGAATATAAAAGGTCTCTTCTGGGAGAGTCTATCTAAAGGTTATGATATCCTTCTAGCAGAGAAAGTCTGGCCACCAGAGTTTGTCAGGGAGTGCCCACATGGCGAAGAAATGATTATGCCTGCCTTCTCAACTCACATTCCAATTCATAAAAAAGACACATTTGCTAGAAAATGGGCAGTGGCCCAAGCCCCTGCATTATATAAAAATCATGTAGGATGGGATGAGGATTGTCCTCACCATAAAATCCAGTTAAAAAATCAACCTACTGCACAGAGGCAGTATTCTGTTAAGCAAGAAGCTAAAAAAACAAAGTCAGAGAAATCTTAAATCAACTTGAATATCAGGGGGTGATTGAAACATGCACCTCACAAATGAACAATCCTTTGTTTCCTGTCTCCAAGCCAGACGATTCATATTGTCTAGTTTTGGACTAGAGACACCTAAACTCTTGTTGCAAAACATTTGCAGTACAAAACTCACACAGTGCAGCACTAATGAATAACATTGTGCGCAAAACATATAAAACAACATTAGATATTTCAAATAGTTTCTTCTGTCAAAACATAGCACCTGAAAGCAGATATTTGACCGCTTTCTCCAGCATGGGGACCCAAAACAATGTTGTCGTCTCCCACAGGGATTCAAGAATAGCCCAGGATTATTTTCAGCCGGGGTAACAGAGTTACTACAAAAGTATGATGATGAGGCATTATCTTATGTCGACGACATCTATCTTACAGACGATGACCTGGAGACACACTTGAAAAGAGTGAACACCATAATACTTAGATTCGCATCTGAAAAGTACAAATTCAACTTTAAAAAGTCACAAATTGCCCACCACATTGTCCTATTGTTAGGATATGAATTATCAAGTGAGGGTAAAAGCCTAGCAGACAACTTCTTAGAAAAGTGTGCAGTACTCCAAGGTCCAAAAACACTGAAAAACTTACAATCAATTCAAGGTTTCCTGAATTTCGGAAGAACATACATTCTAAATTATGCAGAGAGAGTTAAACCACTCTACGAACTAATAAAACCTGATTTTAATCCAATTAATTGGACTCAGAAAAACACAGAAATTTTACGATCATTACAAACAGACTTGTTAACTAAAACAAAACTGCAAACACGAGCTAACAAAAGCAACCTTGTAATCGGAGTCATCCCAGGAAGATGCGGATTCACATACCAGACCTCTAATGAGGGAGAAACTGTACCAATAGCTTACAAATCACACTTGTACACACAAGCTGAAATGAAATTCAGTTCTACTGAAAAAAATTCTAACTGCGGTTCAAACTGATGTAGCAAAAGAAAGAGCCCTAGCCCTAGGGAAGAGCATATCTGTACTAACAGCAGTATCAGCCCTTGAGGCAGTAACAAGACTAGGCATTCTAAATGCTAAAGCTCTAGATCCAAAATGGATACAATGGGAAAATTCTCTTGCAACAGAAGACGTGAAACACGCATTTGATCCGAAAATGAAAAAAATAGAATATATGGAATATGAAAATGAATGTCCTCTGCCAATCGAAATTCTGCCTCTAGAACAATACACCTGTGTTATCTACACAGACAGATTTGCAAAACACTACGTGTGGAAAAACAAATTTACAATGGAGCGTGCGCAATTGTAAAAGGTCGCTGGCGCTTAGGTAAATTCAGACCGATGGTCACTAAAACTGAATCACTCAGAAAATGTATAGCTCAGCGAGCTGAAATATGATTTTTAAAGATGGCGCTTGAAAATGCAGATCGCGAATTCCCGACACTTATAGTTTGCGATTCCCATTACTGCGTACAGTCTTACAATAATTTCATGCAGACCTGGATAAAAAAACAGTTACAAAGATGAGACAGGTGCCACAATAAAGCATAAAAAACTATAGGAACAAGTAGTTATTTTGCAGAAAGAACTACGAAAGACTCACGTGATACATACGCAGAGTCTTCAACGTGATGGCGTTCACGTTGCAGGGAATTCATTGGCTGACAGAGCCACAGCGGCAGCGGGTCAACCGGCTTCCGTAGCTACAAAAAAGCGTACGAAAAAACAAATAGATTAGTGAAACGCTGCTTGCAGTAGAAGCCTCCATGGAAGGCAATTATGCGGCGTTACCTCTGAATTATCCACTCGGAAATACATACATAATTGATGCGAACTTCGTTCCTTTCGCTCAAATCCTTGGAGTGGGGGATAGAGTAATTCCAAACACGAACCGGAGGGTCTTCTTGATTCAAGAAGCACACATGGGATTTGGTCTGAGGCACCAAGAGATCCTGAAATCTCTAATAGAATTACAATCACGATACTGGTGGCCGGGAATGAGTGTGCAAGTTTACAACTTTGCAATGGAGTGCAAAGACTGCAATAGAGATCGCAGTTATGAACCGGACCAAATTTCTGACTCTAACACAGGAAGACCAGCCCAGATAAACCTGTTAGACAGCATTAGACTATCTACACGCAGGCGTCCGACCGGACAAATGCGGTCCCATAAATATTAAGACGAGATTCATTTGGATGTGGCCCCAGCGCTCGGCTGACGCCAGAACTGTTATAAAAAGATTTGCGAGTCTTTATCGGCACATACGCAATTGGCATGCTACATTCTGACCAGGGTCCTGTGTTTAGCTCTCGGGCTTACAAGGAGGCCATGGCCAGCATGGGCATTGCATTGCGGTATTCTAATCCATTCCATCCCGAGGGAAATGCGGTAGTGGAGAGAAAAAACTGTGACATAAAGCAATCTATAACAGCGAGGGTATTAGGTTCGGGTGACGGGTGGGTCAAACATCTAATAAGTGTCCAACGTAGTCTTAATAATCTGCCAAGAAATTCTCTAGGAGGTATCACTCCGTACAAACTTTTGTTTGGTACATGAGTGATCATTCATGATCTCGATTGTCACACATTAGTTGTGAAACAAAAAGCCTTTGAAATCAAAGATCGTTTGGCTGTTTTACAGGACTTAAATGAAACAAGAAGAAGTCTAAGTAACACAAAGCTAAAGCCAAAAACCACTGAAGAAAAACCACCTGTCCCAGCAAGACCTGTCTGGATTCCAAAGATTGGGGATCTGGTCAGAGAAAAGATCGCAGTGAAGAAGGAATTTGGGCCTTCTTACAGAAAAGCAGTACCTGTCTTAGCTGTCAGCGGAACAAGAGGAGTAGTACTACCACCCCTTGCTGGTAAAAAGGAGAACCGAGTTGTATCATTCGACCTGGTAAAACCACAATCATGTGGCCAATAATAAGTAGGAGGCCCAGTGGACTACCAAGAAAAAGCAGAAGACCAAATCTTGCTACAATCCAAGAGGTTCAAACTGAGAGACTAATCACATTTGATAAACCTGCAGTGCATAAAAAAAGAACTATGCAACAAAGCCATGGAACTTGTACCTCTTGAAACCCAAATTGCGTCAAGAAACACCTGTCTACAATGATGTAGCCTCGGACTATTGTGGTAAATATTTAATTACCGTCCTAATTTCTATGCAGGTAAGTACTTAAAATAAAATAACTCAATCGGAAAGAAAGAAAGACGCAGAGTCCGTGGTGTTAGAGTTCTTAGGGGTTTTATTCCTTCAAAAGGAATGGTTCTAGAACCGGATATCGGATTCCTGACACCACTGGGGTTCAGGAAGGGATAGAGCATACTTTATTGACAATACATAACTTTTATACTTAATGCACATCATGAAAATCAATGCAGAAGGCGTAACAGCTGAGAGAAACAAGATAAGAACACACACGTGTTAGCAATACGTAATCAGAAGGCGGGAACTAGGGCGTGTACAGAGGTGTGTGCTAGAAGACGTCATATGAAAGTGTCACAAGTGGGTAGGTACATAGCAGAATCTTGCAATGTCAGCAGAAATCTGAAGTCTGGATGCGCGCACAGCTGCATGACGTGTGATTGACGTAAAGCTGGAGGGTGCAGGGGACTTGACATTTACACTAGAGGAAAGAGACAGAAGTCTGGCATGTCAAATCAACTCGTACCTATATCATATCTGATATCTAATGTTTGGGAACCATATTGTCTAGAAGGAAAGGTCTCTTGGGCAGAGGCTATCCTATACTGACTATGAATGCGTGCATATGTGCCTACGTGTCTGTGTGTAGAGCGAGGGGGTCATGGGCCTACCATGGTGACGGGAGCTATGAATTACTTGCATGGAGACAGAGAGGCCGGGCCCTTTGCTCTGCAGCCGGGGATTTGTTTATCTATTCTGCTGGACTGGAATGTGTTTTCGGGAAGCTGAGCTTGGCTATACTGATAGCATGAAGGTAAAATACTGTCTTTGGCAGGCAGGCAGGCCGAGCCAGGCTCCGCTCGCCTCGCAGGGAGTAGGACAGAGTTCACAGGTGGGGGCATCCCACGTTGCAGTTTCAGGAGGCAGAGACGCTTTTGAAAAGAGGCTCAATGACAGAAAACAGGGCCTAGCTCGCACAGAGCCAGAAATACGTGAAAGTGCACCATACAAAGGCGGTGGCAAGGCACATTTAGGAACGGAATATCCGACCCATTCAGGGTGGATCTGAAAGAGGACATGTTAACGTTGGACGCAAATGTATTTGCGTCTTCATAGCTGGCACAGGAGGGAAGTTACATGCACTTTAAGCTCGTACATGGAGACAGTGGGGTACACGTTAGGGAACATTTCTTGACCATAAAATTTATATTTCCTCATTCCCTCCTTGTTCCCTACGGACCCTTCATGATATATCAATCGTCATTAATCTATTTATTTGAGTAGTTAGCATCATCTGCTCATCCTTTTTCACATGGGTTTTAGAACGTTGACTTGAATGGGGAGTACAGGATGTGGCGCACAAGCCGCAAATCGCTGGCCCACATTGTAAACATAGACAGCAACTGAACACTATAAGTAGTATTGTTCCAAGGAGTGACAGTATTTTCCATCCCCAGGCTGAAATAGTAGTCCAGAGCCAACCAGACCAAGTCCAAGTGCCTGGATTCTGATGTATCTGACTAGCTATCTTATGGAGACGGGTAATAGCCTTATATACGGACGGAGCATTATCTGGGATGAAAACGCAACAAGCTGATCCGAGGACCTTACAGGCTCCTCCGCGATCGGCTAGTATGACGTCAATAACAAGACGATTTTGAAGAACGACAAGTCTCATAGCAGACTGTTCCTCAGTCAAGTTACCTAGGGCGGAAGTAGTCTCTTTCACTACTGCTTCGAGGGTTCTGGTCAAGTGGCGTATAGACTTACTATTAAAGATGGCACCTAAGTAGGGAAAGAAACCTTTATTGAAATCTGTGAATTTTTCCCATGCCGTTTCCGTATAGTCGACAATTGGGAGGTCCCGCTTGGGTCTGTGAACTAGACGGGAATTTCTATGATAATCTGGTGGAGCTAGGAAAACAGGTGGCAGTAAGAATCCAATGTAACAGGTCCCATCCCAATCTAAAGGCAAACGTACATATGCGGTCTGACCACAAATGAAATAGGAATGACGTGTAGCTTTGAATGTGGACTTGCCCTTATCACTAAATTCGATCACGGTAGTACATTTACTATGACCCAGGTGTATTGAACCCTTCTTTCTGATACATAATTCACCTTTGACTGGTAGTACTGACATAGTGGGCAAGTCTGGCTCGGTTTCGGATTCAACATTTAGAATCATAAGGTTAAGTGTAAAATTTCCTAATCCATAAACTTCATTTTCTAGATCAGTCCCTGTCCTTCTGGGAAGTCCCTCTTTGTCAGGATAACACATTTTATGCAGAACTGTGTTCAGGTTTCCCCATACCCAGTTACCCTGATAAACTACGGAATTTGAATCTAAGGCATTAATCAAACTAAACCAGGCTCCACATGAACCATTGTGTGTGAACGGGTACGGGAAGAGGGGTAGAACTCCCTTGTATTTCTGGTAGGGAGGGAGTCGGCCACATATCCAACAATTTGTAGCGTTGCTGGTCTGATGCGAGTGGTGTAACATACTAATGAATGTATTGTTGCGCAGCGCAAGTCGGTAGGACAATTCATGAAGGGGTAACTCACTAAAAGAATGCTCGGCAGTGTCATTAGAAGAAGAATGTGTACGTGTAGCAATAGGAAAATATATATGTAGAATTACACTTGTGACAATAATCGTAAGACTTAAAGAAAACATAATCCATAAGGTAACAATACAGTAACTTTTGAGAGATTTGCAATATCGTTGCTTCTTGATCTGTTTCTCTCTATCTCTCTCTCTATTGGGGTCTAGGGGATACATGTCAGAAACTATTTAACCGATTCACCTAGGGGAGGACTTAAACAATTAAACTGTCTGACTTGCTAGACCGCAATTTCAACTTGTACTCCTCTTGCGGAGTTTTCTCTACCATGGGAGGTTTAAAGTCACTAGAATCTGGGCAGTCCTTTGAGGGGGTGGAAGAGTCAGTTTCTGGCAGCAGCAGTTCATTACATTTTTTGACGTGACTTGTATGTATCCACCCTTTTCTGCCCTCAACCTTGATTGCAGTCCTCGTGGTTAGAAGGACGAGCTTCGGCTCCTGCCAACGGGGCTCCAGCGGACTCCTCCTGTCGAAATTTCGTATCAGCACAGTGTCTCCAGGACGGACATCGTGTGGCTTCACGTCAGTGTTGTCGGGAAAGGCTGCGGCAACCTGTGAACGACATGATTGGAGTGCAGACATCAAGGAGGCAAGGTAATCTGTCAGCATATTACAATCAACATCGGTTATTTTCTTAAGCATGGGCGTCCCCCACATATTTGGTGGCCTGCCGAAGACCACCTCATACGGGGATAGCCCTGATCTCGAATGAGGAACCATCCTCATATAGAACAGTGCAACTGGCAGGGCGACTATCCAGTCGACCCCTTTCTCTTTACAAACTTTAGCAAGACGGGTTTTCAGTGTCTGATTGTGTCTCTCTACAAGGCCAGCTGCCTCGGGGTGTCGGACGCAATGGAATTTCCACTGATATCCTAGCAGGAGTGAAACCTGCTTCATGAGCTCGGACGAGAATGGCTGTCCGTTATCTGAGTATACGATACGAGGCAAGCCGTACCGTGGGAAGAATTCTCGAACCAGCTGCTTGGCAGTGGTCGGGGCAGTGTAATCTGGGACTGGATATGCTTCTGTCCAACGGGAAAGTGCACAAACCACTACGAGGACGTACTTGAATCCTCAACAACGTTCCATCTGGATATAATCCATCTGGAGGACTTCAAAAGGGTGATCGGGAGGATGAAATCCACCTTGCTCTACAGGGACGCTTTTACCTGGATTGAACTGACAACAGATCATGCAAGTACGCACTTTCTGTTTTGCTGCTGCTCGTAAATGTTTGTTGTACCAGAGATTCTGTAAACTGTCTAACATAGCCTTTTCTCCCAGGTGTGCTGGACTATGTGCTGTATTTATTATGACTTGAACCATAGAGCATGGGGACCCAAAACAATGTTGTCGTCTCCCACAGGGATTCAAGAATAGCCCAGGATTATTTTCAGCCGGGGTAACAGAGTTACTACAAAAGTATGATGATGAGGCATTATCTTATGTCGACGACATCTATCTTACAGACGATGACCTGGAGACACACTTGAAAAGAGTGAACACCATAATACTTAGATTCGCATCTGAAAAGTACAAATTCAACTTTAAAAAGTCACAAATTGCCCACCACATTGTCCTATTGTTAGGATATGAATTATCAAGTGAGGGTAAAAGCCTAGCAGACAACTTCTTAGAAAAGTGTGCAGTACTCCAAGGTCCAAAAACACTGAAAAACTTACAATCAATTCAAGGTTTCCTGAATTTCGGAAGAACATACATTCTAAATTATGCAGAGAGAGTTAAACCACTCTACGAACTAATAAAACCTGATTTTAATCCAATTAATTGGACTCAGAAAAACACAGAAATTTTACGATCATTACAAACAGACTTGTTAACTAAAACAAAACTGCAAACACGAGCTAACAAAAGCAACCTTGTAATCGGAGTCATCCCAGGAAGATGCGGATTCACATACCAGACCTCTAATGAGGGAGAAACTGTACCAATAGCTTACAAATCACACTTGTACACACAAGCTGAAATGAAATTCAGTTCTACTGAAAAAAATTCTAACTGCGGTTCAAACTGATGTAGCAAAAGAAAGAGCCCTAGCCCTAGGGAAGAGCATATCTGTACTAACAGCAGTATCAGCCCTTGAGGCAGTAACAAGACTAGGCATTCTAAATGCTAAAGCTCTAGATCCAAAATGGATACAATGGGAAAATTCTCTTGCAACAGAAGACGTGAAACACGCATTTGATCCGAAAATGAAAAAAATAGAATATATGGAATATGAAAATGAATGTCCTCTGCCAATCGAAATTCTGCCTCTAGAACAATACACCTGTGTTATCTACACAGACAGATTTGCAAAACACTACGTGTGGAAAAACAAATTTACAATGGAGCGTGCGCAATTGTAAAAGGTCGCTGGCGCTTAGGTAAATTCAGACCGATGGTCACTAAAACTGAATCACTCAGAAAATGTATAGCTCAGCGAGCTGAAATACGATTTTTAAAGATGGCGCTTGAAAATGCAGATCGCGAATTCCCGACACTTATAGTTTGCGATTCCCATTACTGCGTACAGTCTTACAATAATTTCATGCAGACCTGGATAAAAAAACAGTTACAAAGATGAGACAGGTGCCACAATAAAGCATAAAAAACTATAGGAACAAGTAGTTATTTTGCAGAAAGAACTACGAAAGACTCACGTGATACATACGCAGAGTCTTCAACGTGATGGCGTTCACGTTGCAGGGAATTCATTGGCTGACAGAGCCACAGCGGCAGCGGGTCAACCGGCTTCCGTAGCTACAAAAAAGCGTACGAAAAAACAAATAGATTAGTGAAACGCTGCTTGCAGTAGAAGCCTCCATGGAAGGCAATTATGCGGCGTTACCTCTGAATTATCCACTCGGAAATACATACATAATTGATGCGAACTTCGTTCCTTTCGCTCAAATCCTTGGAGTGGGGGATAGAGTAATTCCAAACACGAACCGGAGGGTCTTCTTGATTCAAGAAGCACACATGGGATTTGGTCTGAGGCACCAAGAGATCCTGAAATCTCTAATAGAATTACAATCACGATACTGGTGGCCGGGAATGAGTGTGCAAGTTTACAACTTTGCAATGGAGTGCAAAGACTGCAATAGAGATCGCAGTTATGAACCGGACCAAATTTCTGACTCTAACACAGGAAGACCAGCCCAGATAAACCTGTTAGACAGCATTAGACTATCTACACGCAGGCGTCCGACCGGACAAATGCGGTCCCATAAATATTAAGACGAGATTCATTTGGATGTGGCCCCAGCGCTCGGCTGACGCCAGAACTGTTATAAAAAGATTTGCGAGTCTTTATCGGCACATACGCAATTGGCATGCTACATTCTGACCAGGGTCCTGTGTTTAGCTCTCGGGCTTACAAGGAGGCCATGGCCAGCATGGGCATTGCATTGCGGTATTCTAATCCATTCCATCCCGAGGGAAATGCGGTAGTGGAGAGAAAAAACTGTGACATAAAGCAATCTATAACAGCGAGGGTATTAGGTTCGGGTGACGGGTGGGTCAAACATCTAATAAGTGTCCAACGTAGTCTTAATAATCTGCCAAGAAATTCTCTAGGAGGTATCACTCCGTACAAACTTTTGTTTGGTACATGAGTGATCATTCATGATCTCGATTGTCACACATTAGTTGTGAAACAAAAAGCCTTTGAAATCAAAGATCGTTTGGCTGTTTTACAGGACTTAAATGAAACAAGAAGAAGTCTAAGTAACACAAAGCTAAAGCCAAAAACCACTGAAGAAAAACCACCTGTCCCAGCAAGACCTGTCTGGATTCCAAAGATTGGGGATCTGGTCAGAGAAAAGATCGCAGTGAAGAAGGAATTTGGGCCTTCTTACAGAAAAGCAGTACCTGTCTTAGCTGTCAGCGGAACAAGAGGAGTAGTACTACCACCCCTTGCTGGTAAAAAGGAGAACCGAGTTGTATCATTCGACCTGGTAAAACCACAATCATGTGGCCAATAATAAGTAGGAGGCCCAGTGGACTACCAAGAAAAAGCAGAAGACCAAATCTTGCTACAATCCAAGAGGTTCAAACTGAGAGACTAATCACATTTGATAAACCTGCAGTGCATAAAAAAAGAACTATGCAACAAAGCCATGGAACTTGTACCTCTTGAAACCCAAATTGCGTCAAGAAACACCTGTCTACAATGATGTAGCCTCGGACTATTGTGGTAAATATTTAATTACCGTCCTAATTTCTATGCAGGTAAGTACTTAAAATAAAATAACTCAATCTGAAAGAAAGAAAGACGCAGAGTCCGTGGTGTTAGAGTTCTTAGGGGTTTTATTCCTTCAAAAGGAATGGTTCTAGAACCGGATATCGGATTCCTGACACCACTGGGGTTCAGGAAGGGATAGAGCATACTTTATTGACAATACATAACTTTTATACTTAATGCACATCATGAAAATCAATGCAGAAGGCGTAACAGCTGAGAGAAACAAGATAAGAACACACACGTGTTAGCAATACGTAATCAGAAGGCGGGAACTAGGGCGTGTACAGAGGTGTGTGCTAGAAGACGTCATATGAAAGTGTCACAAGTGGGTAGGTACATAGCAGAATCTTGCAATGTCAGCAGAAATCTGAAGTCTGGATGCGCGCACAGCTGCATGACGTGTGATTGACGTAAAGCTGGAGGGTGCAGGGGACTTGACATTTACACTAGAGGAAAGAGACAGAAGTCTGGCATGTCAAATCAACTCGTACCTATATCATATCTGATATCTAATGTTTGGGAACCATATTGTCTAGAAGGAAAGGTCTCTTGGGCAGAGGCTATCCTATACTGACTATGAATGCGTGCATATGTGCCTACGTGTCTGTGTGTAGAGCGAGGGGGTCATGGGCCTACCATGGTGACGGGAGCTATGAATTACTTGCATGGAGACAGAGAGGCCGGGCCCTTTGCTCTGCAGCCGGGGATTTGTTTATCTATTCTGCTGGACTGGAATGTGTTTTCGGGAAGCTGAGCTTGGCTATACTGATAGCATGAAGGTAAAATACTGTCTTTGGCAGGCAGGCAGGCCGAGCCAGGCTCCGCTCGCCTCGCAGGGAGTAGGACAGAGTTCACAGGTGGGGGCATCCCACGTTGCAGTTTCAGGAGGCAGAGACGCTTTTGAAAAGAGGCTCAATGACAGAAAACAGGGCCTAGCTCGCACAGAGCCAGAAATACGTGAAAGTGCACCATACAAAGGCGGTGGCAAGGCACATTTAGGAACGGAATATCCGACCCATTCAGGGTGGATCTGAAAGAGGACATGTTAACGTTGGACGCAAATGTATTTGCGTCTTCATAGCTGGCACAGGAGGGAAGTTACATGCACTTTAAGCTCGTACATGGAGACAGTGGGGTACACGTTAGGGAACATTTCTTGACCATAAAATTTATATTTCCTCATTCCCTCCTTGTTCCCTACGGACCCTTCATGATATATCAATCGTCATTAATCTATTTATTTGAGTAGTTAGCATCATCTGCTCATCCTTTTTCACATGGGTTTTAGAACGTTGACTTGAATGGGGAGTACAGGATGTGGCGCACAAGCCGCAAATCGCTGGCCCACATTGTAAACATAGACAGCAACTGAACACTATAAGTAGTATTGTTCCAAGGAGTGACAGTATTTTCCATCCCCAGGCTGAAATAGTAGTCCAGAGCCAACCAGACCAAGTCCAAGTGCCTGGATTCTGATGTATCTGACTAGCTATCTTATGGAGACGGGTAATAGCCTTATATACGGACGGAGCATTATCTGGGATGAAAACGCAACAAGCTGATCCGAGGACCTTACAGGCTCCTCCGCGATCGGCTAGTATGACGTCAATAACAAGACGATTTTGAAGAACGACAAGTCTCATAGCAGACTGTTCCTCAGTCAAGTTACCTAGGGCGGAAGTAGTCTCTTTCACTACTGCTTCGAGGGTTCTGGTCAAGTGGCGTATAGACTTACTATTAAAGATGGCACCTAAGTAGGGAAAGAAACCTTTATTGAAATCTGTGAATTTTTCCCATGCCGTTTCCGTATAGTCGACAATTGGGAGGTCCCGCTTGGGTCTGTGAACTAGACGGGAATTTCTATGATAATCTGGTGGAGCTAGGAAAACAGGTGGCAGTAAGAATCCAATGTAACAGGTCCCATCCCAATCTAAAGGCAAACGTACATATGCGGTCTGACCACAAATGAAATAGGAATGACGTGTAGCTTTGAATGTGGACTTGCCCTTATCACTAAATTCGATCACGGTAGTACATTTACTATGACCCAGGTGTATTGAACCCTTCTTTCTGATACATAATTCACCTTTGACTGGTAGTACTGACATAGTGGGCAAGTCTGGCTCGGTTTCGGATTCAACATTTAGAATCATAAGGTTAAGTGTAAAATTTCCTAATCCATAAACTTCATTTTCTAGATCAGTCCCTGTCCTTCTGGGAAGTCCCTCTTTGTCAGGATAACACATTTTATGCAGAACTGTGTTCAGGTTTCCCCATACCCAGTTACCCTGATAAACTACGGAATTTGAATCTAAGGCATTAATCAAACTAAACCAGGCTCCACATGAACCATTGTGTGTGAACGGGTACGGGAAGAGGGGTAGAACTCCCTTGTATTTCTGGTAGGGAGGGAGTCGGCCACATATCCAACAATTTGTAGCGTTGCTGGTCTGATGCGAGTGGTGTAACATACTAATGAATGTATTGTTGCGCAGCGCAAGTCGGTAGGACAATTCATGAAGGGGTAACTCACTAAAAGAATGCTCGGCAGTGTCATTAGAAGAAGAATGTGTACGTGTAGCAATAGGAAAATATATATGTAGAATTACACTTGTGACAATAATCGTAAGACTTAAAGAAAACATAATCCATAAGGTAACAATACAGTAACTTTTGAGAGATTTGCAATATCGTTGCTTCTTGATCTGTTTCTCTCTATCTCTCTCTCTATTGGGGTCTAGGGGATACATGTCAGAAACTATTTAACCGATTCACCTAGGGGAGGACTTAAACAATTAAACTGTCTGACTTGCTAGACCGCAATTTCAACTTGTACTCCTCTTGCGGAGTTTTCTCTACCATGGGAGGTTTAAAGTCACTAGAATCTGGGCAGTCCTTTGAGGGGGTGGAAGAGTCAGTTTCTGGCAGCAGCAGTTCATTACATTTTTTGACGTGACTTGTATGTATCCACCCTTTTCTGCCCTCAACCTTGATTGCAGTCCTCGTGGTTAGAAGGACGAGCTTCGGCTCCTGCCAACGGGGCTCCAGCGGACTCCTCCTGTCGAAATTTCGTATCAGCACAGTGTCTCCAGGACGGACATCGTGTGGCTTCACGTCAGTGTTGTCGGGAAAGGCTGCGGCAACCTGTGAACGACATGATTGGAGTGCAGACATCAAGGAGGCAAGGTAATCTGTCAGCATATTACAATCAACATCGGTTATTTTCTTAAGCATGGGCGTCCCCCACATATTTGGTGGCCTGCCGAAGACCACCTCATACGGGGATAGCCCTGATCTCGAATGAGGAACTATCCTCATATAGAACAGTGCAACTGGCAGGGCGACTATCCAGTCGACCCCTTTCTCTTTACAAACTTTAGCAAGACGGGTTTTCAGTGTCTGATTGTGTCTCTCTACAAGGCCAGCTGCCTCGGGGTGTCGGACGCAATGGAATTTCCACTGATATCCTAGCAGGAGTGAAACCTGCTTCATGAGCTCGGACGAGAATGGCTGTCCGTTATCTGAGTATACGATACGAGGCAAGCCGTACCGTGGGAAGAATTCTCGAACCAGCTGCTTGGCAGTGGTCGGGGCAGTGTAATCTGGGACTGGATATGCTTCTGTCCAACGGGAAAGTGCACAAACCACTACGAGGACGTACTTGAATCCTCAACAACGTTCCATCTGGATATAATCCATCTGGAGGACTTCAAAAGGGTGATCGGGAGGATGAAATCCACCTTGCTCTACAGGGACGCTTTTACCTGGATTGAACTGACAACAGATCATGCAAGTACGCACTTTCTGTTTTGCTGCTGCTCGTAAATGTTTGTTGTACCAGAGATTCTGTAAACTGTCTAACATAGCCTTTTCTCCCAGGTGTGCTGGACTATGTGCTGTATTTATTATGACTTGAACCATAGAGTCGGGGAGAAACCATGTAGATTTTCCCTTCGTCATCCAACCCTGATCTGTCTGGACCCCTCCTAGCTCAGTCCATTTCTTGATTTCGTCTGGAGTAGCGTGTGTCTGAATATCGATTACATCTAGTGTGGGATCCCTAACTGTCATACAATGTGTCGGTACTATTGTCTTTGTCACATCAGTTGCCTGGGTGTGAGTCAATGCGGTATGTTTTGCTGTTTGGTCTGCCAGGTCGTTACCCTGGGAAATAGAGTCAGTAACTTTAGTATGTGCTTTACACTTCATTATGGATATGCCTGAAGGCAGATGTATTGCTTCTAACAGTGCTTGAATGAGCGGACCGTGTTGGATCTTGGCACCGTGAGAGGTCAAGAAACCTCGTTCTTGCCATAACATTCCGAAGTCGTGTACAACTCCGAAAGCATAACGTGAATCTGTGTATATATTAACATTTCTGTTCTTGGCTAGTATACAGGCTCGAGTCAGAGTGATAAGCTCTGCTGCTTGAGCGGACAATGTATCAATACGGTGTGTTTCTTTGACTTCAGTTTCGGTGGTCACTGCATATGCGGCCACTAATTCTCCTGTACTTGTTCTCAGACATGAACCGTCCACGTAAAGTGTCAGGTCGGGATTTGTCAGTGCAACATCTGTTAAGTCTCGTCGGGGCTTTGTTACTGCATTAATGATTTCTATACAATCATGCGGGGTTGAATCTGTCATAACCGAGGGTAACAACGTGGCAGGATTTAAAATGTTACAACGTCTGATTTCTATGTGTGGCTGGAATAGTGTCAGTTCATAACCTGTCAGTCGTGCTATAGTCAGGTGTTGAGTCTGTGTTCGGTTTAGAAGGACTTCTACAGAATGGGGAACTTGTACTGTCAACTGATGTCCTAATACTATTGAATCGCTTTGTCTGATTGCTAAGGCTGTCGCTGCAACTGATTTTAGGCACGCAGGCAGGGCCTGGGCCACTGGATCCAATGTACTTGAAAAATAAGCACAAGGCTTATGTGAACCTGCTTGATCTTGTGTGAGGACAGACAACGCTGTACCATCACGTTCTGTAACAAAAAGTGTAAAAGGTTTGCTGTAACATGGTGTCGCTAGAACTGGTGCTTGACATAAAGCTTTCTTTAATTCCTCAAAAGCCTGCGTATGTTCCTGAGTCCAAGGGAGGACAGTCGAAGTCGCTGCCTCCTGTGTCGTCAACTGTATCAGTGGTTTAGCTAGAAATGCATACTGAGGATTCCATTGTCTGCAGTACGAGGTGAGGCCTATAAAGGCCTGTACTTCTTTTTGTGTCTTGGGTTGTGGTAACTGTACGATTAACTGAATGCGATCAGATGTGAGCTGTCTCCCCCACTTGTTCAGCAAGTGCCCAAGGTACACTACTTGCTGAACACAGAATTGCAGCTTCGAAGGAGACACCTTGTGTCCCTTGTCAGCCAGAAAGTGTAAAACTGTCAGCGATGCTTGTTCACATTCGGGTTCACTTCGTGCGGTGATCAGCAGATCATCGACGTACTGGAGTAAGGCAGTGTTAACTGGCATTTGGATACAGTCAAGTTGTCTTTTCAGTGCTTGGCTATAGATGCTGGGGCGTTCTGTGAATCCTTGAGGTGCGCGTGAAAATTTGAAGCTTCGGCCATTTAAACTGAATCCGAAGAGATATTGGCTCTCTGGATCAATGGGTACACTGAAGAAGGCGTTCTTGAGGTCAATTACAGTAAAGAACGTCGCTTCTGAATCAATAGCAGTCAATAAGGATGAGATGTCGGGAACCACAGGATACTGTGGTACAATGCATTTGTTCAGTTCTCGTAAATCAATCACCAGCTGATATACTGGCGGTGCATTGGGATCAGTACGTTTAAGAATCGGAATGATAGGGGAATTACAGATATTGGAGTCGGTCTCTACGACCACTCCTTGGGCAATCAGCTCTTCAATGATTTCCAGTAAAGCCACTACAGCATCAGGTGGTAACTTGTATTGTCTGATTCGGGGTAAAACAACTCCTTGTTTGAGTGTAACACGGTATGGTGTAATGTGCATACAACCTACATCGGTTGGGCCTTGTGCCCACAGGTGTTTCGGTACATTTTTCAATCTGACATCAAACTCTCGTAATACATAGTGACCCTTAAAGTCACGTAGGAAAAGTCTAACTCCTTCCGGAGAACAACATATCACTGCTCCTAGAGCCTTCAGTGTCTTGATACCTAATAAGTTTTCTGGACATGACTTCGTGAGTAACAGGTCTGTAACACGTGATAATGGACCTACTGCTAGGGAAACGGGTTCTGATACTTCATTTACAATAGGCTGTCCTGAAAAACCAAGGGAAACATTCTGTGAGCCTGAGAGGGGTGCCCCTGGAACTTCGTTGTGACTGATTGTGGTGCGACTTGCCCCTGTGTCAATTAGAAACTTTCTGTCTTTTCCTAATACTTGACTATGTACATAAGGACCCTCTTGATCTACAGGAATCTCAATCAGAGGCAAGCCAACCTCCCTCTCTAGGCTATTTCATGTGTATCGCTGATAATCGGGATAATCAGATTGGGCATACTGGTACATCTGCTGTGAAACTTGCTGGGTCGCGGCAATGGGCTGTGGCTGTGATACCGCTACGGTCTGTGCTGCATGTGGGGAAGCATGCATAGGCTGTATATTCTGCGAAGTCTGTTGCTGGACCTGGTCTTGTCTAGGCTGACGCGGTCTTTCTTTAGTTTTACCTGTTGCTATATTGTGTTTCAGGACTGGACATTCGTTTACGTAGTGGCCTGGCTGCTTGCAATAGTTGCATGTCCCTTTAACAGGAGCTGCTGAATTACTTGTCTGGGTCACACCCTTTTTCTGACCGTCAGCTGGGACTGACTGGGCAACTAGCATTTTCATTTTCGTGTCTTTCATACGTCTATGTTCATGTTCTTGCTCTTCTCTAATTCTGTTCTGGTGATATTGTAACATTTGTAACATCTGAGATGGCGTATTTGCTTGCCATGTACTTTCGACTTTATATACACGATTCTTAACCTGTGTCAGGGAATTCTCTACTAATTTGCTTACAAAAAGGTGTGGGTATGACTCGCTGCTTGGTTTCAGGCCACTATTAATTATAAAACATTTCTCGAATCTTGAATAGAAGTCACTAGTATCTTCATCGTGTTTCTGTTTACAAGCTGAGATCGCGTCCCAGTCTTCCTTTTTAGTTGTCAGTAATCTTGGCAGAACCTGAACTATTAAACCTGGTAATGCTTTAGCTTTGTCCCCAAGGCCTAGCCCTAGAGTACGACCGTTTTCCTCGGCTTCTATTTCAGTCCATATAATCTTTTTGTCTCCCACCTCCCATTCTTTTTCCTTTAGTTTCTCGTAAATACCCGTGGGTAGCAGTACTTTTAACAATTTCATAATATCCGTATACGTGTACTCTCCCATGAGTAACATGTCCTTAAGTTCTCGGTGAAAACCTGCAGGGTCTTTATCGTGACAGGGCACTAGTTTCTTCATTTCTAATAATTCCAACTTTGTTAAAGGTGTGTACACAAACACACGTCGTAGGGTATTATCGGCATTCATAACTGGGTGTACTTCTCGTAAAGGATTCTGCCTGTCAAAATGAAACATTTCTTTTCTTTCTGGGGACGTATTGTGGGCCTAAGAAAGCGTTATATCTGTGCCGTTGTTCTAGAATTATTTGAATTAACTTGGTACTTAGGCCTCTCCATCTATTCATAAGCAGTGCTTCTAATGTATCAGGTAAAGGACCTGGATCAGAATGTTGATGTCTGTATAACGTGATGAGGTGCTGAATCATGTACATACCAGCTAATTTCTGCTCGTCTGGGGAAAGGTTCAAAAATGTCTGCGCTACTGTATCATTATTATATGTGCTAGGATTGTCAGCCCATATTACTGCTGACCGGGCTAGTTCTTGTTCATCCATAGAATTGAGTACATGGTACCCCATTCGTTCTTGAAGAATTTTATCGGTAGCCTGAAACAGATATTCGGGAGAACTCGTTTTCGAGATGCCAGAGAGAAAAACTCTCTTGCTTTCTGGGCGAATGCCTTTCTTAAGGTAATTTCCCTTACCTACATATGCTATTATTCCTTTAGCCAAGTCTTGTTCCTCTGGTTCGTCCTCCTCGGAGGAGTTATTCCTGTCACTATCTCTTTCCTTTTCTTGTTCCTTTCTTTCGTGTATTTCTATTACTTCTTTCCTGATCTTTTTATACATACTTGCTATACAATTCTGTTTATCGTGTTTTCCATCGGCTATATTCTGACCCCACTTGTTTAGTGCATCCATCTCGTCCTGGTCTACCCCAGTCCTGTCTCGTTCTCTTATTAAACAGTTTATGAAGAAGCGTAATATACAACCTTGAGTGTCAACTTTCTGGTGAGCCAGGGCCTCTTTAATACTTTCAGGATCTTCCCCAGTCTGGATAAAATGGTATATTCTATCTAGGTATTCAGTCATTCCTGGGAATAACATTAAGTAATCTGTAACTTTTCGTAAGCGTAGAGATGCTAACAACATCCTGTCGTCTTTACCGGGTACTGGATCGTATCTGCAAATTGGAAGAGGTTCCTTAAGCATGTCGAAACTTGGTGTTCGGGGTGTACGTTGCTTTAATATGTCCCTAAGGTTTAACCTATGTGTTTGTGGCGGGGTCTGGAGACCTCCTGTCGCACCTCCTGAGGCGGAGGCTTGAGCATGACTTGTCTGTGGAGTCTGTGTAAGTAACTGAACTGGTGTTTTACCAGGGTCAGGCCCAAACGGATTCAGTGTATTCATCTTAGGTGTTGGAAGTGGTGGAGGAACAGGTGGAACAGGATTTCGGGCAGGTGAACTCTGTTGCGGAACGGGCTGGGCATTGTCTCGGGGTAGGTTGCCACCACCGTCACCGTCAGTAGGCGGTACATTAGTACGTGAATTGGTGTAAGCGGGAGCTACATCGTCTAGATAGGAGGCAAGGAATATGTCTTTTGTGGTCCTGTGGCTTACTTTAGTCGGAACCAATGGTGGCGGCAGATCTTTCGGTATTTCTGGAGTGTCCTTAGGCGGACCCTCGGTCACTAAATACATGCCATTGGCAAGAGTGTTTCGCATGCGGTCTACTTGTTCTGCTTTTACTCGGATACCTTCAATAACTAATTCGTTCTCTCGGACTTCATCTGACTCTTCTCTATGTTTCTCAGCTTTTCGGAGTGCTTTTTCTGTACGCTTATGTGATTCTTTACGCCACAATTCTATGGCATCTTTCTGGGACTGTCTGGCTTTCTTTTTCCATAGCGCTTCCTCTACTCTCATGATGCACTCGGCATCCCATGTTCCGGTAGCAGGCCACCGGTGTCTCTCTTCTAGGTGCTTGGTATAATCGGCCCATAAATCTAGATACAGTATGGCATCTATGCCATGCTTATGGTACATAAAATTTCCAGGAGTATCCCTAGGGGGAATAGGAATTTCTTCCTCTAGTATCCCTTTCCTAGTTCCTATCTGTCTTAATTTATTGAAAAACTGCATCTTGTTACTTGGTACTGAACACTCGATACTTGTTACTTACTCTGAACACAGCTAGTTACACAAGAGCACAGTAATATACATCAAACAGTCACTCATACCACGACATTTATCACATGAAACATTTGAACACATATGAACTACCTTTGAGTTTCAGAAAAACGAGAACAAAAATTGAAACCTTGAATACTTTATGTACTGCTAAACAGCACAGATACACTGTCTAAAACAGTGCAGACCGTGTTTGTGTACCCAAACCCGTCTTTACCGGATGCATAATAATGCACCCGTCTAGATGCGTCCCCAGCAACGGTACTCACCGGGAAGCACGGAACAGAAGGCCTCGGAAAACTCGACTGGACTGAACCGGACTGGACTGGACTCGACTCGATACGTGGATACTTCGGAACTGGTGGGCCTCTTGACACCTCAGACCTTGCTTCTTTCGGCTAGGCTCTGGTCGGGATCCTCCGCACTCCTCACCGCCTCGTCTGGGTGCTGATCGCAGTCTCCGTCACCTCCGTGGGCCTGAGGGAGATACAGGAAATCCTGCGGGTACGCGTAAGTGTCCGTCTCGACTGTGGCAGGGGGCCAAGGCTGCAACGCACCAACCGGCGCGTGGGGTGGGGGAGGGGTCCCTGTTCGGGCGCCAGATTAATGTGGTAAATATTTAATTACCGTCCTAATTTCAATGCAGGTAAGTACTTAAAATAAAATAACTCAATCGGAAAGAAAGAAAGACGCAGAGTCCGTGGTGTTAGAGTTCTTAGGGGTTTTATTCCTTCAAAAGGAATGGTTCTAGAACCGGATATCGGATTCCTGACACCACTGGGGTTCAGGAAGGGATAGAGCATACTTTATTGACAATACATAACTTTTATACTTAATGCACATAATGAAAATCAATGCAGAAGGCGTAACAGATGAGAGAAACAAGATAAGAACACACACGTGTTAGCAATACGTAATCAGAAGGCGGGAACTAGGGCGTGTACAGAGGTGTGTGCTAGAAGACGTCATATGAAAGTGTCACAAGTGGGTAGGTACATAGCAGAATCTTGCAATGTCAGCAGAAATCTGAAGTCTGGATGCGCGCGCAGCTGCATGACGTGTGATTGACGTAAAGCTGGAGGGTGCAGGGGACTTGACATTTACACTAGAGGAAAGAGACAGAAGTCTGGCATGTCAGATCGACTCGTACCTATATCATATCTGATATCTAATGTTTGGGAACCATATTATCTAGAAGGAAAGGTCTCTTGGGCAGAGGCTATCCTATACTGACTATGAATGCATGCATATGTGCCTACGTGTCTGTGTGTAGAGCGAGGGGGTCATGGGCCTACCATGGTGACGGGAGCTATGAATTACTTGCATGGAGACAGAGAGGCCGGGCCCTTTGCTCTGCAGCCGGGGATTTGTTTATCTATTCTGCTGGACTGGAATGTGTTTTCGGGAAGCTGAGCTTGGCTATACTGATAGCATGAAGGTAAAATACTGTCTTTGGCAGGCAGGCAGGCCGAGCCAGGCTCCGCTCGCCTCGCAGGGAGTAGGACAGAGTTCACAGGTGGGGGCATCCCACGTTGCAGTTTCAGGAGGCAGAGACGCTTTTGAAAAGAGGCTCAATGACAGAAAACAGGGCCTAGCTTGCACAGAGCCAGAAATACGTGAAAGTGCACCATACAAAGGCGGTGGCAAGGCACATTTAGGAACGGAATATCCGACCCATTCAGGGTGGATCTGAAAGAGGACATGTTAACGTTGGACGCAAATGTATTTGCGTCTTCATAGCTGGCACAGGAGGGAAGTTACATGCACTTTAAGCTCGTACATGGAGACAGTGGGGTACACGTTAGGGAACATTTCTTGACCATAAAATTTATATTTCCTCACTATGCTAATATGAAAAAGGAAGAAGCAACTACAAAGATTAATAACAATCCTGATGCCATCCAAACAATTGACAGAACTGCATCTGGCTACTTCATCAATTTCAATGACTTTTCTGATGATCCAAGTGAACATTGAGACAAGCCAGCAAACAAAACTTTCAAAAAGAAAATTACATAGCTCTTTCATCAACTCAGAGTAACATATCTGATTTCACCATGGATTGAATTATGGATTGTGTTAGGTGTACTTTTCCTCCTTCTATGGCTCATCTTGGTTTTAAGTTTGGGTATATTTATTGATGGAAAATATAGTACAATGGACACAGCAAGTCAGAACATCAACTTGGTCCTGAAACCACACAGATCTTCTCACATCGAAAAATGAGAACTATTATCAGTGAACATCACAGCAAATCCTATACCTGGGGGTATAGCATGGGACAAAACTGATTGCGAAATCTATGGCCCGGTTGAACTCTTGAAATATCCACATCAATTCAAGATCTCTTTAAGTGACTTTGTATCACCTAGTACTTTCTCTGATGATTGGGACTTTGAAAATATTAATAATATGATGTCAGATTTAGAAATGTCAGCAAAATTTACAGAACATGATTATTTACAGGGTTCTTCGAATTATTAAGAAATGTATTGCTTCAATCACTTTGGGCATCATTATCTGCATAAATTTGCTAATCCTAGAAATGTTTTCAGTTATAATCAGTGGGAACATTGTCCCACTCCGCCAAAAGGCAGTTCAAAAACATTTAATGAAAAATTCCCATACTTCTCAGGGTTTAATATCACTAATCCAGAAACGTTTTATTTCAAAATGTTAAATAAGACAGGAATGAAAAACATGTTGACAAATACTAAACTGATTTATTCTGAAAAATATTATGAAAAAATGTCTACATTTGGTTTTGAATTTTGGAAAAACAACATTGAGACAAAAACCATCTGGGGTACAAAAGAGTGGCAGGTACAAGGTTTAGAATCATTGTTTAGAGCCTGCATGATCCCAGAACAAATAATGTTCCTGAATGACACCATTCAACAAACAACATGTCTTGGCCTAGCCAAGATAAAAGATTTAAACAACCCGTCTATACCAAAGTCTATGCCTGAAAAAACTACAGATGAGGGGTTAGACGTGTCCAATATTTTACAACAAAACAGAACTATTCCTGATTGGAACAAATGGTTGATCTGGCCCACAGACACTAATAACTGTCAAGATATATTCCTGAACAAGACACAAGGGTTCAAACAGAACAGGCCAGACCCAAGATATTCCCAGAGACAACATCCAGGGATAATTACAACATACAGTGTAGGAAAATTATGCCTCGATTACCCGAAATTAAGCAACACTTAACTTTACTTAAAGAAGGTGCTGACTTGCGAGGTTTCATAATGGGACCTTGCAAACAGCATCAAAAACGTTTCATATACGCTGGTATATACGCAGCTTACAATGAAGCTTGGAAAATAACACAAATTGAAACTGTAGAAAAAAATACGAGAAATTGATCGTACTAATTTGGAAAAATCACTTTCTGTAGTGGACAATGAGTTAACGACTCTGTCCTCCAGAATTTATTCACTGGACGGCATTGTATCATCTGCTATTGATATAATAGAACAGGATATGCTAATATTACAGATCCTCCATCCACAGTGCTATAGCAGCAAAGTCGATTTTGTGCCGCAATCTCACTTAACCCAGGCTATATAAAACATATTTTATTGGGGTCCTCCTTATAAATACATGATTCCGCACCCCGAGGACACCCAGAGGAGACCCTTGAGGTACCTAATATGCCCAAACAGTGTAGGGTATCCATTTTTAAGTTTCCTAAACACCAAAGTCGAGTTTTGGGCACAATGTAATATTCAAAAGCAGTCCTGTAACATAGGGCTGCTTAAACTGACCTAAGGCTTCAGCAGTGTACACATGCAAGTGCAGAAAGGGCGGCTGGCCTCTAAACTTCCATGCCCTATTATATACTAGGGACTTAAAGGTAGTTTCAATCCCCCTGCCCTATTATGTACTAGGGCCGTATAGGGTAGGTCATGCCAATCACATTGTGTACCATAGTGTTTTAACTGTATTTTAAGTGCCTCTTTTATCATAGCACTGACCCTGGGCCTGGTTAGGCAGGCCAAAGTCAGTCAGAGTCAATTACCACCTGTACCAGTCAGAAAAAGTTGGGGGTTGCCCAGGGCAAAGGATGACTTTGCAACAGACCCTTGTTGACAAAAGATACAACTAATTTGCTTCTGCCAATGGCCTCTCTTCTAGTTACTTGGTGATTCTGAAAAAGGAGGGAGCTTTCAGTCCAATATAAGATCTTTGGTATCTGAACACCTTTAAAAAAAAAAAGTTCAGGATGGTAACTTTACATTGTGGCCCTCATTAAGTGCAGAGCAGCTTTACCAATGTTATTGTTAATCTGCTCTGTACAATTACAAGGTGGGGTAAAATCAGTTTTGAAATTAAATCTTTAGATTTAATTTCCTGGTCAGTCCGGTCGCTCCTCCTGCCGCGTGGCCCACCCCGAGTGAGGCCGTTCTCCTCCCGCTGCCGCTGCCAAGAGTAGTTTTGTGCCCCTGTTAGGTCTGGCCCCCTACCCCTGACTTTCCCTCTGTGCCTGCTTCGTTTTTCACATTGTATTCTGTATTGTTTCATTGCCGTTTTTCTCGTCCCTCCTCGTGTTGGTTTTTGTTGCCCCTTGTCGCTCCAGTTCTCCCCTGCACTTCGGTGCCGCTGCCCCACCCCGCTCCCTGCAGCTGCTCCCTCTAGCATCACCGCATCGCTCCCCCCCACTCGCCACCCCGCTCCCGCCTCCCAGCTGCTCCTCCCTCCCACAAGAGTACTTTAGGCGAGGCTCACAGGCAAGGAGCTGTGACCTGATCTGACCTGGTCAGTCCGGTCGCTCCTCCTGCCGCGTGGCCGACCCCGAGTGTGGCCATTCTCCCGCTGCCGCCGCCGCTGCCAAGAGTAGTTTTTTGCCCCTGTTAGGTCTGGCCCCTTGCCCCTGACTTTCCCTCTGTGCCTGCTTCGTTTTTCACATTGTATTCTGTATCGTTTCATTGCCGTTTTTATCGTCCCTCCTCGTGTTGGTTTTTGTTGCACCTTGTCGCTCCAGTTCTCCCCTGCACCTCGGTGCCGCTGCCCCACCTCGCTCCCTGCAGCTTCTCCCTCTAGCAATACCGCATCGTTCCCCCCACTCGCCACCCCGCTCCCGCCTCCCAGCTGCTCCTCCCTCGCCCCGCCCCCCCACTCTCCATTTATGGCAGAGTGCATGCGTATGCGCAGCGTTGACGCGCAGCGAGCTCGCCGATTATGCGCCGAAGGCGCGCCAAAGGTAAGCCCGTCTGCGCCCGTCTGCACCTGGACCGCGCCCAGCGCCAGAACCCCTGGCCCCCGAAGAGGCCAGCCCGCCCGCCGGACTTACGACACCGCCACCCTCAATGCACTCAACAACGGCAAAATCCCCGGCTGCCACCGAGCCACCCCAGGACGCACCCACGGACCCTTCACATGCCAATCCTGCAAGTTCTCCTGCATCCGGACCTGTACCGCACCTGCCAAGCCGACCCCCAGCAGCAACCACCTGAAGTGCATCCTGCTCAACACCCGCTCCGTCCACAGACATGCCGTGGAGTTATGGAATCTCCTCGACTCCACATCTCCAGACGTCACCTTCCTCACGGAAACATGGATGAACGCCTCCTCAGCGCCCGACATCGCCATCCCGGACGGATACAAGATCACCCGGAAGGACCGCGTCAACCAGACAGGAGGAGGCATTGCCATCGTCCACAAGAACACCATCCGCATCACGACCAATCCGACGACACCCTCACAGCCGCCGAACACCTGCACTTCCAGATACACACCGACCTCAAGACCACCCTCAGAAGCACCCTCATCTACAGACTCCCGGGACTGCGCACACAATTCAGCGAAGACATCGCCGACTTCATCAGCCCGCACGCCCTCCCCTCCGCTGACTACATCCTCCTAGGGGACCTCAACTTCCACCTAGAGAACAACAACAACAGCAACAACACCACCCTGTTGGACAAACTCGCCAACCTCGGACTCAAGCAACTGGTGACCACCCCCACCCACTACGCCGGCCACACGCTTGACCCTGTCTTCTTCCAGCAAGGACATCTCCTTCAGCCACGCCACCGGACTCCACTGGACAGACCACAGCTGCGTCCACTTCAGCTTCAGAAGGACCACGCTCCACCACCACCCTCAACAGGTTCCCCGCAGAAGCTTGAACAAGATCACCACCGACCAGCTAGCCACATCCCTGAGCCAGAACCCTCCCGCCAGCTCAGCGAACCCCAACCAAGCCGCCAACAACCTCACAGGATGGATCACCAACTGCGCAGACGACCTCGCTCCACTGAACACCACCCCCATCAGACCCGGCAACAAGAAAGCATCCTGGTTCACGATGAACTCAAGAGCTCCAAGAAGAACTGCTGTGCCTTCGAGAAAGCCTAGCGCAGAGACCCGACAACAGACAACACGACCACCCTCAAGCACGCCACCCGAAAACACCACCAGCTGATCCACACCACCAAGAAAACCGCATTTAAGGAACGACTAGACAACAACGCCCACAACACCAAGGAACTCTTCAACATCGTCAAAGAGCTCTCAAATCCTAGCGCCGGAAGCAACGACATCACCCCATCACAAGACCTCTGCAACTCGCTCGCCGCGTTCTTCGACAACAAGATCGCAGATATACACAACAGTTTCAGCACTCAGCCGACTCACCCCACGACCGCACCAACGCCCACCACCACCACCCTCCGCGCCTGGAACCCGATCAACACCGAAGACACCATCTTCATGATGAACTCCATCCACTCCGGATCACCAACCGACCCCTGCCCGCACCACGTCTTCAACAAGGCCGACTCCATCATCGCACTCCGTCTCCGAGACATCATCAATGCCTCCTTCGACACCGCCACCTTCCCAGAGAGCTGGAAGCATGCCGAACTCAGCGCCCTACTGAAGAAACCTTCAGCGGACCCCACCGAACTCAAAAACTACCGCCCCATCTCGCTTCTTCCTTTTCCTGCCAAAGTCATTGAGAAGACCGTCAACAGACAGCTGGCCACCTTCCTCGAGACGAATGGATCCCTCGACCACTCGCAGTCCAGTTTCAGAGCCAACCACAGCACCGAGACCCACCTCATCGCAGCCACCAACGACATCCGAGCCCTGCTCGACAACGGGGAAACAGCGGCCCTCATCCTCCTGGACCTCTCCGCAGCTTTCAACACGGTCTGCCACCGTACCCTAGTGCAGCGCCTCAGCAACATCGGAATCCAAGAGAAGGCTCTGGAGTGGATCATCTCCTTCCTCGCCGGAATAACACAGAGAGTCCGCCTCCCCCCGTTCAGTTCAGAGGCCACCGAAGTCATCTGCGGCGTACCACAAGGATCATCGCTCAGCCCCACGCTGTTCAACATCTACCTGAGCCCCCTCGCGGCCATCGCACGCCAACACAACCTCAACATCATCTCCTACGCCAATGACACCCAGCTGATCCTCTCCCTCACCAACAACCCCGCCACCGCCAGAACCAACCTACACGAAGGGATGAAAGACGTAGCCGAGTGGATGAAGAACAGCCGTCTGAAACTGAACTCAGATAAGACGGAAGTCCTCATCCTGGGATCATCACCCTCCGCCTGGGACGACTCCTGGTGGCCACCTGCCCTGGGCAGCGCACCCAAACTGACGGACCACGCACGTAACCTGGGCTTCATCCTGGACTCCTCCCTCTCGATGACCAGACAAGTCAACGCCGTCTCCTCGTCATGCTTAAACATCCTACGCATGCTACGGAAGATCTTCCGGTGGATCCCCACTGAAACCAGGAAGACGGTCACCCAGGCGCTCGTCACCAGCCGACTGGACTACGGTAACGCCCTCTACGCCGGAACCACAGCCAAACTTCAGAAAAGGCTCCAGCGCATTCAGAACGCCTCAGCATGACTCATCGTGGACATCCTCCGACACAGCCACATCTCCGGACACCTGAGAGACCTGCACTGGCTCCCAGTCAGCAAGAGAACCACGTTCTGACTCCTCACCCACGCACACAAAGCTCTCCACAACCAAGGCCCCAGATACCTCAACGACCGCCTTACCTTGTACACTCCAACACGCCAGCTGCGATCGACCAGCCACGCCCTCGCCGCCGTTCCCCGCATCCGAAGAGCCACAATGGGAGGAAGATCCTTCTCCTACCTGGCTGCCAAGACGTGGAACTCCTTCCCCATCCACCTCCGCCTGACCCAACACCACCTCTCCTTCAGGAAGCAACCCAAGACCTGGCTGTTCGAGCAGCAGCAGACCGCCCCCCCCCCCCCCCAAGCGCCTTGAGACCCTCCGGGTGAGTAGCGCGCTATACAAATGCTTGATTGATTGATTGATTGGCACTCACTGGTATAGGAAAATGTATTCTTATTTTTGATGGTAAACCCGGTGTGGGGTGCCAGTGGGTATAGCCCTCTGATCAGGGGCATTGAATCAGGAAAAATGCATTGCCACTGCGAATGGACACACTGAATATGTCGGTTTGTGAATGAACAGAAAAGTCCCCTGATGAAGGGCTGTATCCCGAAATGCATTGGGATTGATTTAATCAGTGGAAAAGTGACTTACGTCTCTAAGTGTGACTACTGAACATGATGAACGTGACATTAAAACAATGAGTTAATAAAGTACGTCATACAAGCATTCAAAAACATACGACGGAGTTTAAATAATTGACATAATTTAAGGTATGCCAAGTGGGAATGTTGGCCTAGTTCTAGACAATGCATTTTTCTTATTTTGTCAAATCAGTTTTACCAGGTGTGATTTTATCACACAAGGTTCATCTGGGGGCAATTGCATGGAAACCAAATTGGGTGTGATAGTAAAGTTACTATTTTAAGTAGCATTTAGACTTTGCAGAGATGAGGATTGAACACCAAAAAAGAACACTTGGTCAGAGCAAGTGATAAAATATGAATCTGTTTTCAAATATACCTTTATAATGTTTAATGTATTTGAGGACACCACTAATGAATTTCAAAAGAGTTAGTTATTAAAAAACAAAAAAATCATAAAGAAAAACTTCTTAATTAAAACCCACAAACATCAACTAAATCATTACAACTGGCATCTTTTCTTTTTCATTCTTCAACACTGCTCTGTGGCTGAAGCACTTGCCGTGCATCACTTCCGTTCAAATGGGCATTAAAAAAGAAGACCTAGAATTATCACAAGGTGTCTCAATCCTTTAAATATGCCCAATGAATATATTCACACAAACTTTCACCTTGAATTGGATACTATCCTCAGCTTATTGGATGCAAAAAGGACCTCTTTACAGTCCAATTTTTTGGGGAAAAATATGTGACAAATTACAACAAAGGGCTATAATGCTGGAAAGGAAATACAGTTAGTCATGTCTAAGTGTACACATCAGTGTAGGGCAAATAAAGATACAGAGGTTCGTACTGTCTTTAGGATATGTTGAACTTAAAAGAGCCATAGATCGCGACAAGGGATGGAGTCGGGACGAGAGGTGGGCAGGTAGGTTTAGTGATGGTGGCTGTGTGTGAAGACCAAGGCTGATATTGTGGCGGGGATGGGCGGTTTGGCTTATGGGGCTGTGGTAACTGTGTGAAGGTGTGTGAGGGAGGAGTGCAGATGATTGTAAGTGAAGTAAACCCCCAAAAGGGATAGTGGTTGTCATGTATGTGGGGGCCTCATGGTGTGTTCACGAGGGTAGATCAAAATGTTCCACCTCCTGCTAGAAGTGTGTGAGTAGGGTGGCCCACTGGGGGAGATAGGTTGTTTGCACAGCCGGCATACCTCCACTTAATGGAGCACATCTTATTCTGCCACCCCTATTTGCACACCGCTCCATGCCATGCAGCGACTTGGGAGGCTGCAGGGGAGTGCCAGTGAAGCGTAAGAATGCGCTTGGCAAGTAGAAGTGCTAGAGCAACAAAGTGGTGCATCTTTTTGCTGTTTCTTATGATTTAATATGCCGAGGGAGCATGCTTCCAATGTGTAAATTTCTGGTAGTTCTGAGACCTAGCGTAGGGTGTTATGGACTGAATGCCAATAACTCCATAGAGCAGGAGCAAAGCATGTGCATGAGGACCAAATCAGGAGCTCGGCAGTGCGGGCACTCAATCTGAACCTCAGGAAGGTTTGTTGGCCCGGCATTAAGTATGCCCTGTGGACTATACAGAACTGTATATTTGTAAAACTGGAGTTGCAGGAGACCAGTTTGGGAAATTCATAATCCCAATACCATTCCATGTCTTACAGCACCCTCCCAAAGTTATCTTCCCATTTTTGCCACTTGCATGGGCCAGGCGGAAGAGGGCAGAGCTTTCAGAAGGAGGGTCCTTGTTTGGTGCAAGCTTTGCCCAGAGGTCCAGCAGGATAATCATTGAATCTGTGCTGCTAGAAAGTATGCCTGAAAGGAGGGGGCACCTAGGCCTCCCCAGTCAACCAGCAGCTGTAATTTTGTATGGGTAACTCGGTGGTGCTTGGCGCCCCAGATGAATGTGCATAGGAGAGTAGGAAGGAACATGGCAGAATAACTGGAAAGTTCTCAAACTAATACAGAAGGCGTGGTAAAATAATCTTCACCAAGCGATTTTGCCTATGGCTGCCAGAGAGAGGGTCTGCCAGAACTGAACTTGGGTTCTGATTCCCACAAAGGCCTTGCAGAGGTTCCCCTCGTATAGGTGTAGGGAGTATGATACAGATAGACCCCCAGATAACAGGTCACCTGAGCATGCCAGTTAGGACGGGTTACGTCTAGATGCATTTCACATGACAATTGGCCAGGACAGAGTGGACTTATGGCTGACTTTGCTCAGTTGACACAGACCCCAGCGGCAGAGGTGTAATCAGCTAGAGTATCCTGAAGTGGTGTAAGGTCAGCCATTAGTTCTGCAGATATAAGAGCAGGTTGTCAACATTTGAGGACACAGCAAGAAGGTGCTGTAATATTCTAGAGGTAGACCATCCAGTCCTAGTGTTTTATTCCTGGCAAGGTCACAAATCGCTTATGCCACATCAGTTGACACGATTGTGGTGTCTAAGGAGAGTCTAGTAGAGGCTGAGATACACAGGAGAATAATGTCTGCTAAGAATGCATTTGAGTGACCCACTGATGTGTCCATTGGTTCCCTGTAAATGGATGAATAGTAGTAGTACTAGAAGGCCTGCAAAATGTCAGTTTGCATGTGGGTTGTGATGATTGTGAGAAGCATTATCTCGATCTTCCACCTTCTAGGTTCATTCAAGCACTATCTTGCAATCCAGCACTAGTTGTCATCAATTTCGCACCCCATTTGTGTCTTTTCCCCTCATACTCTTCATGTTTTCCTCCACGTGTGTTACCTTCTCCATCCAGATCTCTACACACTGAGTTTCAACCCGCCCTTGAGTGTCCCACATATCTACTTACCGTGCTATTTCAATACAATGGTTAACCATGGCAAGGTGAGCGGGAGATTCTTTTATGGTCCGTGACCTCTAAACCCGCCCCTCAAACTTTGGATTTTTCAGTATACAGGGCTCCTCACTCCGCTTGCTCTGTTAATTATTTTTTTACAGATTTCTAAACCTACACCCCCACGTTACCCAACACAGTCCAGGGCCCTGTCGGTTCGGAAGTATCACCGACGGAGCGGTGAGCATCCCTCTCCTTTTTAAAATCTTTTTCCTTTCTGCTGGTTTTTACAAATCCAGCCAGTCCGGAGAACGGATTTTCATCACATCGTGCACACTTCCTTTTGTCTTTCAGACTTTCCCTACGACACTCCAAATTTCTAAAGGTATGATTGGGTCAACAAGTGCGCCGCAGTATGAGCAAATTTTTTTTTTATAAAGAGACACTCCCTTCGCTGTTTCCCCCCCGTTTTTCTTAGGTTTGCCCTTGTAATCTTCAAAATGTCATCCTATTGAGCTCCCCACTACTTGTCATGCATGTCGTTGGTTCTCTTGTATCCAACCGTCTCCCACGGATACATTTCCAGTCACATCACCGGCACATGTTACTTACCCTTATATCACAGTGTTTTTTCACTGATTTTGAGGTTCCCTTGGCAGTGGTCAAATTTAGGTGAAATGTTGTAAACAAACTATACTTTGTAGCACTTTGTCATGTACCCCATCACTTTCCCTTGTATCTCCCCCAGCCCGAAGAGTCGCAGGAAGATTGTCCCACACGCGATGAAACACGTGTCGGCTGGTTTTCTTGTTAAGAACAGTAAAGAAACTACATTCCAACAACTGATTCTAAGAAAAGAATCATTTTTGATTAAATAACAAGCTTTGTCTCCGTTGTTTTATGTGTCTACACTGACATAACTGTTTATATATTGTTAGAGTGTGCATGGTTATTCTGTTATTTAACGTCTGTGAGGGTGACACTTTAGTGACGGGGCGAGCCGGGAACTTCTGTTGGACTAGATGGGCCAGGAGTCTGGCAGATTTATCACCTTCCCTGTGGACTTTGGCCATGTGAGCAGTAAAATTATAGCATTGCAGGTTTTCCAGAAAGGCAGTGTAGGAAGTTTTTACTTCTATGAGTTGTGGGCAAGTACAGCAATAATATCTGCTGCTTTACCCAATTTACCTAGATTCTTCTCGGATCCCACTATGTCATACTCCCACAATCTTTTGAACACACATTCCTCTTGTAACCACCGTAAAGGTGTCCCACTCCTACGGCTGTGTTGTGGTTCTCAGAGAAATATTGCTGGATGTGGCCTCCCTATTCATCCTGGAACAACGGGTCCATTAGGCAAAGCTTGCGCAACTTCCACGTAGAAGTAGGAGGGGACAAGGGTGTGCACCTGAGGTGCATGCAACATGCATCATGGTTGGAGGCTGCACATCCCAGGTTATCTGAGTACTGGATAAGGGACACCAGGGGGAGGAGCAAAGGAAACGGTCAAGTTGAACGTATACCTTGTGGGGTATAGAGTGGAAGGAGAAGTTCCGTCTGATAATAGAGGCAATTGGCTATCATTATTCTAAACAGACAGTATATCCTGAGCTCATTTTCCCAGTAATTAAAGTCCTCAAACACAGGTTGATCTTCTCAATCTTCTTTTTATTTCGTAGCACTTCTTCAAAGCAAAGGTCTAGCCGCCAACACGTGTTTCGTCTTGTGTGGTATAAGCCACAGACTTCCTCAGGGCTAGAAATTTTAATACATAGGAATCCTATTCCTACTCAACAAACATGAAGCTGATATATGTTACAACAGTAATACCACATACATCAGGAACATGCCTACGTGACATAGTGCAGAAAAAGACCAGGCAAAGCACTCTCAGATAGATACCACGAGGGAATTACTATTGTTACTAAAGTGTCTCGCTCTTCTCAAAAGGTGCCTAGACATACCTATAAAGAAAGCCAATAACCACGCCAAAGTTTGGAATATGTGACAAAATAGCCAATAAAGATAAATAAACATTATAAATAAAGAAAAAAGTGCAAAACTGGAAATCAATATGATCCCAACAAAGTCACCTTAAGGAACCATCAGCAAACGCAAAAGAAAAAAACACACACATAAGAAAATGTGAAGTCGAACAAAGTCTAAAACTTCTATCAGTTCAATAAGAGAATCGTGGTCAAAGAGACCATTTCAATAAGAGGCGAATACTGTAGACTCACTAAATCACCGTAAAAACCTTCTTAAATGACCAGCACCATGAACAATAGTAATGTAAAGTAGTATATTGAATATCCAAAGTCTAAAAGAGAAAATATAACACAAACGCCAACTATTATTATCTATGAGGCGTGATCCCAATCTGTCTATGGTAATTAATTATAAGAGACTTATATATCAGTTGATCAAATCAAGGGCGTGGTTGTGTGTCCTCTCCAGTTATCTCTTCTAATAATTGCTATCCATCAATAACCCTTATATTGAAAAACACTGTAACTGTAATATCTATCTTCAAAATCCCAAATCAATGAATAAGGCAATAAAAGTTTATATTTAGATATACCTGTTCTATAACATTAAAGATTGTATTGACCCCTCCCTTAAAATACTCATGAGTGTATGTAGCATAAGACGCATAACGAAAGCAAATGTTCATAACAAGTTTACTTACAAGGAATCCTCTACTATTATTAAAAACATATCATGAGCAGTATTTTATCCCAATCCCTGCAAAGGTCATTAAAATTCATTCAAGTCTCTCAAAAATGGCGAGGAAAAACAATGCCTCCAAGCACCAGTTATTGAGTGTCCGCGCTACATTACCGCAGGACGAAACATAAAGCAAAGTCAAAAATGATTGCGGACGCGAAAATTACAGTTAAAATTTGCTAGAGAACTAACACCCGGACGGAGGAAATGTTACTATAAATCTTATCCCCCTCATATCGCATTCCCTAAGAATCCCTTAACATGTTTCTATAGCTTAAATCCAACTTCCACACAATACAAGGCCTTAAGTGAAAATGTATCAGATTAGAGAGGTTGAAAAAAGTTGAAATCAGTAAGTGGTGGGATGGTGCTACTCTAAAGGAATATCAGAGATTAGACAGGATTCCTCGGTCCTTAGGTCCCAACTATTCCCTACTTATGATGACCTTAAAGAAGATTTGATGCTTATTTGGGAAAAGGAACTAATTGGCAACTCTATGAAACTTATGAATCTCTTGATAGACAATTCAGAGAGGAAGAATCTGAAAACCATAACAGAAGTAGACACATTAGAGAAGAAAATAGCAGATTTGAATATAGCGGAGGGAATGAAGAAAAATTATGAGATCTTAAAGGGGATCTTGAAAAAAGATGAGGATGACATTAAGCACAGAAAGGCACGCAAACTAAAACGTGACGAGCAAGATTGCACCAATGGCAAAGTCTTTACTTTTGCCAAACGATTTGATGCTCTAATTAAACAAGACACACTTTCTGGTGACAAAAAGATAGCATCTATTAGAAATATCATCACAGACTCATCCAGTAATATATCTAGCAGTGGGGATGAAGGGGTTATGGATGGTACTGTTAAAACCTAGACTGCAATGTCAACATTATCAGCGCCATCTTGCCTCCTTTTCGAGCCCATTCATGCGCGTAAGCGGCAGCCATTTTAAATGCTATGGCCTCTCTGCCCATCGCCGACAGCCAGCGCGTCTCTCTCTCTCTCTCTCCTGACCTCGCAAGCATCCCCCGCGCGCTGACAGCCCCTGCTCTCACATGCCTTGGGTCATAAACCCCTCTTCAGCACAGCTCTGCCTCGGAACCCCATCCTGTTCCCAGCTCAACACCTCCCTTCATTCCTTTTCATGATCCCGGGTCCTTTAATAAAACCCCCTTTCCTCTGTGCCCGTTTGTCTTACTTGTTCCCAGACCGCCACCTGGCCCTGCGGATACTGTTTATTGCCCCCTATACAGTAGGAAGCTTCTCCCATCAAAAGATCCACGACTTGATCAAAGCCCCCACCCCATGAGATCCGATCAACCACATACATTCCGTGAATCGGCGGAATGTCCAGCTGCGCGACAATCATCACCTGTTGTGACCGGGGTGGGGACTTCAACTGTAAATGTGTGTGGGACCGGGCCAAAAGCGGGGATTCCGAGGATGTCCTTTCATACTTCAAAACATTGCAAGAATGTGTGACATGCAATAAAGATCATAAACCTGTTTATAAGAGGCCAGGCCTCAGAGATGCGGCCAGAGCACCTCGAGGAGATACCCTGTTGTCTGATTTGATGTGTTCTGCTCCGTCGGAATAAAACTTCTGTTTCCTGCCTTCCAGTCTCCAGCGCCTGCTTCTTTGTTTGGTAACTTGAGTGGGTATAGAGGCGGTTAACGCCGGGCAACTCTGAAAAAGGTCATCGGCCCTATCTTTTTCCACAATTGGCGTCCCAAACGTGGGGCCCATCAGCGATTCGTGGATCTAGTGGGAGAGGTCCTGATGACAGAGTGAACGACTGCAACGATCGGGAGAGCTCCTGTCCGATAGACCCTCGTCTGACAGCCGATCATCCGAACTTCACTGGTTCCGAACAGACCTCTCTCTCGAGTGATCTACGGTCCTGACTGGGAACCATCAGGAGTGCCGCGAAGATCACGAAGAATAGAGGACGTTCGGGTGCTGGATTCGGAAGACAAGAAACTGTCCAAGTGGTCCGGGTAAGGTCGTGTAAACGCGACAAATTGCGAAATGATTGTTTGATTGTTTGGAAAACACTAGTATTACTCTTTTGTTGGTTTGTTTGGAGATTCTCTGTCTGCAAAGAGGGAAGAACAGGTTCTCTCTTTGCAGGTAGTGAAAGGGTAGGTAACGCAGACTTTTGTCCCCGTTGTAACCCGTCGTGCCTACTTATTCTCCCCATTGATTGTTTGATTGGCCGAACATTGACTGTTCGATATTGGTTCTTTTGAGGTATTCACCACCTGCAAAAAACGAAGAATAGAAATATTCTGTCTTTGCACGCAGTGATAAGATAGGTAGTGCAGACTTTTGTCCCTGTTGTAATCCGTCATGCCTATCTTCTCCCCACTGATTAGTAGCCTGTTTAGCCCGGACCGCTTATTAGAGGTGAACCATCCGGCTCCACTGGAAGGCACCCCTAATAAGGACATGTTCATGAAGCATGGATTGATCGCTGTAGCTTATAGCAAGCTGTGGCATAAATACACGAGAAAGGATCGAGAAAGTCAGTGGCCACTGATAGGATCCTTCGATGAGGATAAAATAAGCGTGCTAGAAACAGCCCTTGGGAAGCACAAGACAACGCCCACTATGCTTGATAGTCTCGGCATGTGGCGCAAAGAAACCGAACAGCGTAAAAAGAGAAATGAGAGTAGGTTGGGAAAAGAGCTGCGAAAGGCAGCCCACCTAGCTGCTAAGAAATTAGAAGAAGAGATTAAGGAAAGAGAGGAAGCCAAACAAAAGCTAGAGGTAGAAACATCAAGCTAGTGTCCGGTTAGAATGCCCTCTACGCTCTATCCTGAATTACCCTTGAAACAGCGAACCAACGATGATCTTTTGTTAGGTCCCCCGATCATCCACATGCCCCCTCCATATGCCCCTTCCCAACCCTTAGCACAGCACCCGCTACCCCCAAGCACAGACGAGAGTAGTACCAGAGCTTCGGCCCCCATGGCCTCTGTGCCGGCCGAACCCCTTGTATTAGATACAGCACAAGCGGCAGCGTTAGATGACCCCGAGACCCGAAAGGCTGATTCCGCAAGAACAAACAGATTAGGCAAGGATGAGCGAGCAGGGATTGACAAGGTAGTGAGGACATTGATAGAAAGAAAGGAAAGTGAAGGGCACATCACGGATATGTTCAACTCATATGCAGGGAGCCACAGACGACATTTTGCCGTACGACTGTGTTATCATGTCTTGAATGCGTACGAGGACCGATATCGAGACAAAGGTCCCGAGAGCCTAACGACTCTGTACAGGAAGGTCGATATCGGGGATGAGGGCGAGTGTGATGTGACGGACCTCCTTACGCGTACGCTTGAGGTTTTCCGCCACCTCACTGAACAGGAATCGGAAGCTAAACCCACGACACCCGTAGCAACCGAACCACAAACTGAGCGAGCTAGCGCCATGATGCCAATAAGAGAGGCTGCCCCCTACTGGGTTCCTCCACGAGGTCAAGGAACTCACGATGACGTCAACCACCAAGATGCAAAAGGGAGGGTAGTGTACAACTGGGTCTACCAGCCATGGGATCGGCAAGATATTCTGACGTTCCGGAAATCTCTTCCTGATTTACGTAAAAACCCCACTGCCTTCTATACTGAATTAGGTACAGCCCTAGGTTCAACGATTATGACCCTGGCTGACATCGACTTGTTTTTCGGGTTATGTCTACCCGCTGATGTGTGGAAGCAAATCCGGAAAGTCGACCACCTTGAGCTGTTTAAACATACCTGGTCACAACTCGATGGCATAGATAGACAACGAGAACCTGGACAGAAGCCTTTGAAACCCATTTTAGACCTCCCGGATAAAATTGTACAGAAATTGAAAACCCTGATTCCAGAAAAGAAAGTGGACTGGTCGATAGTAACGGCTTGTCGTCAGAAACCCCAGGAAGATGTATCGGACTACTTCTCCTGGTTTGAAACGGTGTTCTCCGATTACAGCGGCCAGGACATGACCACTGCAACCGGACACCATCTGTTTGTCCAGAATTATGTTAAGGGTTTGTCACCGGAGGTCTCCCAGAAACTGCAGGCCAGCGAGAGTAGTTGGGCGGCCTCCAAACCTGCGGCTATCCTTCAGATGGCCCAATATTACGAACACCAGAAAAATGAAAACGATAGAGCAACAGAGAAAAAGAAGAAATACTTAAAAGAGAGGGTGATGATTGCTCAATTGCAAGGGGTGACTATAGGACGAGAGCAATACAAAGGAAACTACCAGACAAATGTCCCTAGGAACGCACCTCCTAAAGACCGCACCCCGACACCCCGCATTGGACGTACAGACATTAGCGAGGACCAGTGTGTCTTCTGTAAAGGATTCGGCCATTGGAAATCCCAGTGCCCGGTCCTGTTGGAGATGATCAGAAATAGGGACCCCAAGGACGTAGCGGGTGGACCGAGAAATAGAGGACAGCAACGAGGGCCCGCAAATGACACGACTAACGATAAATCAAACAGACCAAATACATTTGACCGACCCAGACAGAATCAGTACCAACAGTCTGACAGCGACGATGCCCACGACTTCGCATAGGACTGCCAAGGGCAAGGGAGGGATCCAGTCGAGTTCTATGTTGACCAGCAAGGTCCTTATGTCACTGCTAAGGTCCTGGGTACAAAGTCTCCATTTCTGGTAGACACTGGTGCAACACGTAGTGCGTTATCTAAATGACTGATTCCAAGGGCACCTTTGTCTGGCTCACTTGTGACATCGATAGGTTTCGATGGAGCGCCCTCCACTAACCCTTTGTCCACTCCGATCCCCTTCGACTTAGAGAACAAAATCACTGACACAACGTTTTTGCTTTCCGCCAATACTCCTGACGCCATTATGGGACTTGACTTACTGAAGCACTTCCGAGCGACTATTAGATGTTCCCAAGACGGAGTTCGAGTTTTCCTGTATGACAACCCCATTCTGCTCAGACATTGCCCTTCCCGACGCATGTTTTCTATCAATGACGCTGACATGTCTCTGCTTGACACTCTGCCTCTGTATCTGTGGGCCAAGACAGATTCGGACGTAGGACGCATGATGATTGACCCAGTGCACATCACTGTTCGACCGGACGCAATACTCCCAAAACTTCCACAATATCGGATATCGCCCGAAGGCGAGAAGGCATTGGTAAAGATTATTCAGTCACTGATAGACGCAGGAGTGGTAGAGGAAGTGGTTAGCAACGTTTGCAACAGCCCTATCTTGCCCATCATCAAGAAACAAGGAGAGGGGGATGAGAAAGCATACCGCTTCATCATCGACCTTCGAGAGATCAACAAAGTGGTTGTACCCCAGTACCCCGTGGTCTCAGACATCACCACTATCCTGACTTTGATTCCTTATACTGCCATCACCTTCACTGTCATTGACCTCAAAAACGCATTTTTCTCTATCCTCATCCACCCAGACAGCCGATATCTCTTCGGCTTCACCCTAAAAGCCCGCTCATATAGATTCTGTCGAGAACCCCAGGGCTACACAGAAAGCCCCAGCATCTACAGTCAGGCCCTCAAGAGGCAACTGGATGAAGTCCAGTTACCCGATGGAGTGGTATTGATACAATACGTCGATGCCATCCTTTTGGCGGCCGACACCACTCCACTAGCAGTCACAGCCACCATTCAACTCCTGCACTTCCTTGCGGAAAATGGCCACAAGGTCTCCAAAAAGAAGCTGCAATTCTGCCAACCCCAGGTCACTTACTTAGGCCACCTTCTGTCCAAAGACGGAAGGAAACTTACTCCCGACCGGATCCAAACCATTCTTGAAACCCCTGTCCCTAAGACTCAGAAACAGGTCCGCTCCCTACTAGGCCTCACCTCCTTCTGCCGACAGTGGTTACCAAACTTCAGCCTCATTGTGAAACCGTTGCTTTCTCTGCTAGCTAAAGATGTCCCCTTCCCGCTCCCTTGGACCCCTGAATGCCAATCCTCCTTCAGAGAGCTACGAGATGCCCTCTGTTCAGCCCCTGTCCTAGGTACCCCCGATTACACAAAGCCCTTCTCCCTCTACACTCACGAAAGGGAGGGTGTGCTTTATCTGTCTTGACCCAGTCCATTGGCCCAAAGCAACGACCATGCGCTTACTTCTCTGCCACTCTTGACCCCGTAGCCAGAGCCTTACCTGCCTGCCTTCGAGCTGTAGCTGCCGCTGCTATCTCTATCCGACAGAGTGAGGGGATTGTGCTCTCGAATTCCCTCTCGGTATTAGTACCCCATGCAGTTGACACCCTCCTGAACCAAACCAAGACGCAACATCTAACGAGCGCACGACTGACTGGGTACGAACTGACTCTGCTCGCACCCCACATCACCCTGAAAAGATGCACCACACTGAACCCGGCAACTTTGTTACCCCTACCAGAGAACGATCCCAATGTGCCCCCTGTACACGACTGTGTGACCCTCACGGACGAACAGACTAGAAGTAGGGTTGACCTCAGAGACACAGCTTTTCCTGACCTTGACGGAGAGCTGTGGGTGGAGGGCTCTTGCATCAAACTCCCCGATGGCACCACTTCAGCTGCCTATGCAGTCACCACGGCCCGAACTGTAGTCGAGACAGCCCGCATCACACAACGATCTGCTCAGGTAGCGGAACTGATTGCCCTGACACGAGCATGCATCCTAGCAGCAGGAACCACAGCGAACATTTACACCGACAGGCAGTATGCCTTCGGGGTGGTTCACCATTTTGGGCTCCTTTGGAAGGAAAGGGGATTCTTGACCTCGCACGGCACCCCTATCTTACACGGAGATTTAGTCTCCGCCCTGATCGAAGCTGTCCTTCTCCCCAAAAGACTTGCGGTTATCAAATGCCAGGCACACAAGAAAGTGACAGACATTATTGGACAGGGAAATGCACTAGCCTATGTCACTGCTCGAACCACCGCTGAAAATAGGACGACGACACGCATGTACGTGACCAGGTCACAAGCAGAGAAATGGACCGACGCTAGGGACACTATTAGGGACATTCAAATGGCTAGCACACAACACGAATTGACTGAATGGGCACGGGTGGGATTGAAAGACGATGAAGGTTGCTGGCGGACAAAGGACACAAACAAATGGTTGCTACCTGACTCATACCTGATTCCCATACTGACTATGGCACACTCCCCTGCTCACATAGGATCAGCCCCCATGATTGAACTTGTCTCCAGAGTTTGGCACAACGACAAATTCACAGACTCCGCCAAACGTCTGGTCCAACAATGCTTGATATGCCTGCAACATAACCCCGGGAAAGGAACTGTGGTACCCCGGGGAGGGTTTGGGGTTCCCAATCACCCGTTTGAAGTCCTGCAGATGGACTACATCCAACTAGACAGATGCCAAGGCCTGAAATACGTACTTGTCGTGGTGTGCGCATTTAGCAAATGGGTGGAAGCATACCCAACCCGTGATAACACTGCTATGGCCACTGCAAAAGTACTGTTAAAAGAATTCTTCCCTCGCTACGGCCTTTGTCGAATTTTATGAAGCGACAATGGCCCCCACTTCGTAGCCGAAGTCATCCAGCTCATCTTAAAGGGGCTGGGTATCAAGCAGAAGTTCCACGCAGTCTTCCACCCCCAGTGTGCTGGACTTGTCGAGCGACACAATGCCACACTAAAACTAAAGCTAGCCAAGATAGTGGCTACCACAGGACTAAAATGGCCAGACGCTCTCCCACTGGCATTGCTATCGATGCGTTCCACCCCCACCAAACACCATTTGACACCTTACGAGGTCGTTTTTGGCCGACCCATGAGCGTCTGCACCAAAACCGACTTCCATTCATGACGTCCCGGACGTCCTAATGTCTGATTACTTGCATAAATTGACTGAAACTCTGTCTGTCATTCACCAACAGGTGCTGCATGCCATCCCTGACGCTTCCAGGGGCCCCGGACACAACCTGCAACCCGGTGATGACATCCTAATCAAGAATTTCCAGCGCGCCAAGAGTCTGGAACCCCAGTGGACGGGCCCCTGGCAAGTCCTACTAGCCACCCGAACAGCTCTTCGAGTGGAAGGAAAGCAGACCTGGGTGCATGCGCACCATTGCAAGCGGATTCCCCCGACTCTGATGACAACTGAAGACGTGACCACCCAGGAAGAGCTCCTGGACAAAGACCGACCATCGCTGAATTGCTACCCAGACACAGAGACACTTGAACTTGGAAAGATTCCTGACCCTACCGTGCCATCCAAAGAAGGGTATAACCTGCGTCGAAAGGAGAGAGTTTCGGCTAAGCAGACCATTGACTAAGTCATAATTCTCAGATCGGTGGCCTAACACAACAAGGGCTGTCAGGAGAGAAAGCCAGACGAGGTCTTTGGTTCTGCCCGCTACCGAGCTCCCTTGAAGGTGATGGAAGCGCCCGATAAGAAGGTGATGGAAGCGCCCGATAAGAAGGTGATGGAAGCAACCGGACATCCGAAAATCCACTACAGGAACCCAAAGACAGACAGAATCCATAGTTCAAAGACAATTGCACTTTTCATCACGATCCTTTTCTGCTTTCTCCTCATGACCACGCTCTGGATTGTGGAAGAAAATGCACCTGCTCATGAAACATTCCTAACCACTGCGCAGCCTACCACCATGAAGGAACATTATTTGATCTCGCTCTCTCCTCAACTCAGAGAAAGGTGAAAGGAGTTTTGGAACAACTCCTTTGTGCAGCTGCTGCACCAACACAATCTTGCCACCAATGCCACCAACTGCTGGATCTGTGGGTTGCTACCCCACGCCACTGGACATTCGATACCTTTCATCCCTTCACCCTTCTCAATTCACGGCTCCTGCCTCGCTTGGCTGATCCTCTTGCAAGAGAGCTATAAGGACAATGCCACCTCCAGCAAAACCATGACGCATTTCTTTCATGAGGTCTGGCGAAACAAAACAAAGACACATTTCTGCCCGCAGACCTCCAACGACTCTATCCACATGGACATCCCTGCTAAAGAACGAATTGAAATGCAGGTGTTCAACAATCCAACCAGACCCACCTTCTCCTACCTACGGAAACGAACAGCTGCCACTCTGACTGTGGCTCTATCTGTCACCAACGTCACAGGCCATATGTGCATAGAGGGGCTTGGGACACAGCTGGTAGGCCGCAGTGCTTGCCGTTTTACCAGAACTTTGGACTCTACCGATCCACCTTCCTTTGTATCCTCTCCAAACATGTACTTCGTTTGCGGCACAAAGGCTTACACCTGGCTCCCCAAAGGCTGGGGGGGCACTTGTTTCATCTCCTTCATCCTTCCTCCGACCTATGTGGCTCCAGCGAATCATCATAGGCAGAAACGAGCCAAGGACATTGAACAAGCCGACTCTACAGGAGCACAGTTCCTAGATGCAATGAAGGGACTTGTTCCACTCTTGGGCCCGATGGCAAACAGCCGTGCCATCCGACATCTGACTCAGGCAGTCGAGACAACAATGAACATCACAGCTGGTATCCTTGCAAACAACACAGCCGAGCTTCAAGCGGTCCGCCTGGTGGCTCTCCAGAACCGCCTTGTTCTAGATGTGGTTCTAGCGGATCGTGGTGGAGAATGCCGCATTATTGGGTCCAGCTGCTGTACATATATACCAGACAATTCACCCTCAGTGTACAAGGCCATTGAACACCTCCACAGACTCTCCTCAGAAGTTCACCAGGAGCAGGAAGAATGGTCGCTTGGTGGATGGTTCTGGAGTACTGTTAAGAACTGGGGCTGGAGACTGTTTACCATTATCCTGATTCCTGTAGTTGTAATATGTGGGTTATGCTTAGGAATTCAATGCCTGCCGCCTCTGTGTTCGTTATGTGCGAATTGTATTTGCCCTAAGACTGTGGACTTTGGAAAGGAACGCATGGGAGCATTATATGATGCCGAGATTAGGAATTTAATGAAGATTGACATTGAGTAGACAAGCTGGCTAGATATGTTGAAAAGGGAGGACTGTTAAAACCTAGACTGCAATGTCAACATTATCGGCGCCATCTTGCCCCCTTTTCGAGCCCATTCATGCGCGTAAGCGGCAGCCATTTTAAATGCCATGGCCTCTCTGCCCATCGCCGACAGCCAGCGCGTCTCTCTCTCTCTCTCCTGACCTCGCAAGCATCCCCCCCGCGCTGACAGCCCCCGCTCTCACATGCCTTGGGTCATAAACCCCTCTTCAGCACAGCTCTGCCTCAGAACCCCATCCTGTTCCCAGCTCAACACCTCCCTTCATTCCTTTTCATGATCCCGGGTCCTTTAATAAAACCCCCTTTCCTCTGTGCCAGTTTGTCTTACTCGTTCCCAGACCGCCACCTGGCCCTGCGGATACTGTTTATTGTCCCCTATACAGTAGGAAGCTTCTCCCATCAAAGGATTCACGAGTTGATCAAAGCCCCCACCCCATGAGATCCGATCAACCACATACATTCCGTGAATCGGCGGAATGTCCAGCTGCGCGACAATCATCACCTGTTGTGACCGGGGTGGGGACTTCAACTGTAAATGTGTGTGGGAACGGGCCAAAAGCGGGGATTCCGAGGACGTCCTTTCATACTTCAAAACATTGCAAGAATGTGTGACATGCAATAAAGATCATAAACCTGTTTATAAGAGGCCAGGCCTCAGAGATGCGGCCAGAGCACCTCGAGGAGATACCCTGTTGTCTGATTTGATGTGTTCTGCTCCGTCGGAATAAAACTTCTGTTTCCTGCCTTCCAGTCTCCAGCGCCTGCCTCTTTGTTTGGTAACTTGAGTGGGTATAGAGGCGGTTAACGCCGGGCAACTCTGAAAAAGGTCATCGGCCCTACCTTTTTCCACAGTACCACTGAACAAACAGGGAGTCACTCTTTTTTAAAGGAGGTACAAAGGATAAGAATGGGGAATTCGAGGCAACAAGATCAGAGAGTAGATACAGTAGGGCCACCAAGAGAGGAAAAAGGGGTGGACGTAAGTGCAGGAGAAATGGAACGATACCACACACGTTCCTGGAAAGCCAATCAAAAGAGATAGACACTAGTAATGACATTCAGATTATTAACCTTTCCAGTAAGACTCTCACTGATGATATATCAAATGTCCTAAAGAGAGGTATGAATTTCTGCCCTACTAAGAACTGTGATATCAATGATGTGATAATTGATGTATACAAGTTTGTGAGGCAACTAAAGATGAAACATTTTTTTTCATCTAACATTGGTAATAAAGAACGACTTCCTAAGAAAATGTGTATTGATGTTACGATACATAATGTGTATGACACCAAGATGTTACTCTCTATTACAGAGAGTGAGAGTGACCCGATAACACTGCATCAAGTGCTACTGGACTTGGATTGTTGCACTAATGAAAGTGAGAGTAGTGGGCTTAATGAGAAGTCCAGATGGACAACACAGCTATCTAGTGGTAACAATATAGATGCCTTTTACAAAACTGTAAACAGGGAACTAGATATCCTGGAAGAGAGACTAAAGGGGGTCAAATCATCTCATTATAAAAATAACTTGACATTTAAAGAAAGGACTACACTTAAAAATCTCGGGGACGACAACTCCCTCATTATCATAGAGGCGGATAAGGGGGGCAATGTTGTTTTCATGCATAAAGCTAAATATGATGCTGAAGCACTTAGCCAAGTGAATAACAGAGATTGGTATAATGAACTGCCTCACAACCCCGTTTCTGACATTACTAACAATATCAATGATCATCTTAAAAGATGGCATACTGAGACCATCCTCAGTGATGAGGAGTATAAATATTTGACTATTGACAGGCCACGCTTTCCTTGCCTTTACATCTTACCTAAGGTGCATAAGGATGCAATGTCACCCCCCGGTAGACCTATTGTATCTGGGATAGGTGGCCCCACCGAAAAATTGACAGAATTTGTTGACATATTCCTACAGCCATATGTAATGAATTTTCCTTTGAATATAAAGGACACAAAACATGTCCTTAGCATCCTCAATGAATTAATTTGGGAACCAGAAATTATGCTGGGTACAATGGACGTTGTTTCATTGTATACAAACATCAGTCATAAGCATGGCTTAGAAGCCTTAAGATACTTCCTTTATAAACGGCTAGTCAAACTGTTGAACCACACTGAGATGCTCTTGACCATGTCAAGACTTACACATGAGCATAATGTTTTCTTATTCAATGGACGTTGGTACAAATAAACGTGTGGGACTGCCATGTGTTCCAGATTTGCACCGTCCTTTGCCTGTCTCTTTATGGGGTAGCTGGAGAGGGTGCAGATCTGGAGCCCTGGTGGTGTACGATAGCAACAGTATATTCACTACTATGGAAGGTACATTGATGACCTATTGTTTATTTGTACAGGTTGGGAGGTGGAGCTTTTGGAATTCCTTCAACATCTGAATAATAATGCTTACAACATGTCATTTACGATTAATTACAGTCGTGAAAGCATTGTATTTTTAGACCTAGTACTATACATTAATCAAGGGAGGCTATGTAGTAAACTATATAGAAAGAGTACTTCATGCAATGCAGTGTAGCATTCGGACAGTGCTCACCCAAGATCACAGGGTAATGCAATTCCATTCGGAGAACTCTACAAAGCACGCCATAATTGCAGTGAAGATTCGGATTTCATCCCTCGTGTGAAGGACATAGAGAACAGATTTTTAACCACAAACTATGAAAGGGAGGTGGTAACTAGAGCTAAAGAGAGAGTATTTAAATTAGCCAGTAGAGACACACTACATTCCAATAAGAACCCCAAGAAGGACCGAAAGAACCAGTAAGAATGTTTACAGGCTATCACACATGGTCCTCTAAAATCTACCAAATTTTGAGAAAATATTGGTCCATGCTCACTGCTGATCCGATTTTATTACCATACGTAGAAAGTCATCCTTCTATTACCTACCGTAGAGGAATGACTATTAGAAACATGGTTATTCCTAGCTACCCTAAATTGCAGAAACATAATCCATCATGGTTACACACACTGAATAAGGGATCTTTTAAGTTTTGTAACTGAAGTCTTAGTAGGCTGAGCAGGCATGGATTACAGACTTTCAGTTATAATGGTGCTAAGACGTTTTAGATATCCACTCACATAGGCTATAACACCACCTATGTGGTATATGCTGTAAAATGCCACTTGGCTGGAAAACATGTATTATCACCCGATGAATATATGTTGATTTTATTTTGACTGATATGTAGAATGTTAACATTGACTTACTTTATATTAGTTCGTTCTGCTTGGCTATAAGGTATCAAGAGATCTGCTATACATTGTGTTAACATGTCGATTTGTTTGAAAATATATGCCCTGCAAAGTTTTCTGCTGACTTTATCTGGATTTATATGAACAATGTTCACAGAGACAGGAAAATCCTTTTATATCTTAAGCACAAATGTGGAATTTACTTTTCATTATGCACTAACATTATCTCTTTCTTCTCACCGCTCATTACCGCTTATTGATCTAACTTACTATGCCTTATATATATTTGACCGAAACACGAATTGCCCGCTTTATAAAATTGAAGATGTTGGGTGACATTCTCCCAGTCTGTACTAGTCATTTCTCGATTTTGTGGACCGCGTTATTATTTACTTTTCCTTTTTGCTTTGACTTTACCTCTTATTACCGATTTGCGGTTGTTAGAGATATAAGATATTTAGTGGAAGAGCTTATTAGTCGGAATTACACAACTAACCACGCTTCAGAGTAAATTGTTAGACTTAGATTATGGTCTGGTTTTACACCACTCTAAAATGGCGTAATTTAGCTATTGGCCTTTTAGTCCCTCTTCGTAATTGTGGACTATGTGAGTATTTAAAGCCCCACTCAATATGGCGAAGTTGCTAGACGCCACTTTGCTGAGACTGCCGTATCGAGCCATGCTGTTAGTGCTGGTAAGTCTGATTACCTTTGCTATGGTCTTATGTCCCGTTAAGTTTGGGATTTTATTGTCTGGCAGTTGGATTTAAGCTATAGAGACATGTTACGGGATTTTTAGGGCATGCGATATGAGGGGGATGCGATTTATAGTAACATTTCCTCCTTCCGGGTGTTAGTTCCCTAGCAAATTTTAACTGAAATTTTTGTGTCCACAATCACTTTTGACTTTGCTTTCTGTTATGTCCCGCGGTAATGTAGCGTGGACGCTCAATAACTGGGGCTTGGAGGCATTTTCCTCACCGTTTTTGAGAGACTTGAATTAATTTTAATGACCTTTGCAGGGATTGGGATAAAATACTGCTCACAATATGTTTTTAATAATAGTAGAGGATTCCTTGTACGTAAACTTGTCATCAACAGTTGCTTTCGTTATGCGTCTATTACTGCATACACTCATGAGTATTTTAAGGGAGGGGTCAATACAAACTTTAATGATATAGAACAAGTTTATCTAAATATACATTTTAATTGCCTTATTTATTGTTTTGGGATTTTGAAGATAGGTGTTACAGTTACACTGTTTTTTACTATTGGGTTATTGATGGATAGCAACTATTAGAAGATATTACTGAAGAGGACACACAACCAGTCCTTGATTCGATCAACTGATATTTGAGTCTCTTATAATTAATTACCAAAGACTTGATGGGATCACGCCTCATAGATATTAATAGTTGGCGTTTGTGTTATATTTTTTCTTTTAGACTTGGATATTCAATATACTAATTTATATTACTATTGTTCATGTCGCTGGTCATTTAAGAAGGTTTTTACGGTAATTTGGTGAGTCTACCTTATTGGCCTCTTATTGAAATGGTCTCTTTGACCACGATTCTCTTATTTAACTGATAGAAATTTTAGACTTCGTTTGACTTCAAATTTTCTTATGTGTGTGTTCTTTTCTTTCGCGTTTTCCGATGGTTCCTTAAGATGACATTGCACAGATCATATTGATTTCCAACTTTGCACTTTTTTCTTTATTTTGTCACATATTTCAAACTTTGGTGTGGGTATTGGCTTTCTTTATAGGTATATCTAGGCCCCTTTTGAGAAGAGTGAGACACTTTAGTAACAATAGTGTTTCCCTCGTGGTATCTATCTGATTTCATGAGTGCTTTACCTGGTCTTTTTCTGAACTATGTCACATAGACATTGTTCCTGATGTATGTGGTATTACTGTTGTAACATATATCAGCTTCATGTTCGTTGAGTAGTAATAAGATTCCTATGTATTAAAATTTCTAGCCCTGAGGAAGTCTGTGGCTTATTCCACACAAGACGAAACACGTGTTGAGAAGATCAACCTGTGTTTGAGGACTTTAATTACTGGGAAAATGAGCTCAGGATATACTGTTTGTTTGATTTAATGGTATGGTTCTCTATACCATCTGGTGAGCGGTGGATGACCGTTACCTTATCCTTTGAACTATAATCTTGTGGATTGGTTTTACTGTTTCACAACTCTGCGCATCTGTCACACAGTCATCCCTTCTTTTGTATATTATCATTATTCTAACTCTCTATTAGTTTTTAGATATTTCCCCTGTTGTTCAATTAGTTTTCTACTTTAGAATCTACATAATTTTTGTTTGTACAGTCTATATGCTTAGTATATTGATATATTTGCTTCAAGGTTTCCCTCCAATTAATGATCAAGAAAGTAGGTGGGGTTGCATTACAGAGTTTTCGCATGCAACCACCCACTTTTTTACTATGACAACCATGTCTCTCTTTTTCCAGACTAGGGATGGCTGAGGTGCATATGTTACTGTTATAATGTGTTTTAGTAGCAGCAGCTAGGCTGATGCTGTACTCACACTAATGACATATTTTGGTCCTTTTGATGTCATCTTAGAACGTTGGATCAGGCACTGCCAGTCTGCCGGTGTGCTGTGCCTGGTGACCGTGTGGTGTGGGGTCTCTTCTTCTACTAATAAAGTACATCCTTCTTACAACGAACTGCTGTAGAGTGCCTTTGTTATTTACAATATTTTGGTGACGATGATTGGAAGAGGAAACCTCCTGCATTTTTGAAAGATTATATGCGTTCTTAATTTTTGTGTGCGTTTCCTGCTGTCTATTTGTATTGGTCTTTTTGGGTTTATGTGGGTTGTATGTTTTTCTTCGTTCTTTTTCCCCAGCTTTATTCTTTGTTGTGGTGTGTCTTCATCTGGTATATGTCCTTCTGTCTTGTGTCTGTGGTAGTCGGGGTACTGTTCTTGTATTTATTCTTTTTACTTTCTATTACTCGTTTTTATGTTCCCAGGTGGGGAGATGTGTTATAATGTGCTTTAGTAGCATCAGTTAGGCTGATGCTGTACTCACACTAATGATTCCTTTTGATGTCATATTAGAATGTTGGATCAGGCACTGCCAGTCTGCCGATGTGCTGTGCCTGGTGACTGTGTGGTGTGGGGTCTCTTCTTGTACTAATAAAGTACATGCTTCTTACAACGAATTGCTGTGGATTACCTTTGTTAATTACAACAGTTACACACACAACCACTCAACTAGGCTCGTTAAATGTTGGCCCTTGACCTGCACTGGATTTAAATTATTACAGCTTTAGCTGAAGGAATGTAAGAAAAACAGAAAAAAACAATACTGCATTTATCCAGTCTGCAAGGAGCTCTGAGTGTATATGCACACAGGTATTGGGCAACTTGTCATCTATTCTTTTGTCAAACTGCAGATAATCTCCTTATCATGGCATAATTTGTGATGCTTACATACAATATCTTCAAGAGTTCTTGTGTCCTTCATTGTAAAAAGCTCACATCTTCTGCTGCTGCGACAGTGAATTTACGTAACGGTTTCACTGCATTAGCACTAACATATTATTATGTTATATTCTAATTTGAGCGTTTTACTTATTGTAGTAAATCCATATTGAATCATACTGTGAGTCTCATAGGCACTTAGACTGACGTTTCCTTATTCATCATAAACCTGTTCAAGGAGACACTCCCAAATATAGGTAATTACAGAGGTCGAACAATGTATTTGCAGATAAATGTGCTATACAAAGAGAATACACCGTCCTTATTAATTCTATTTGGTTTATTTGTCTTGTTCCTTCCCGCTATATGGATCCACGGTCACCTCCCTATACACTGTATCCAGTAGTCAGAAAACATAATGTACGTACATTTTTAGAGATTTAGAGAAAAGGGTATAGATTCATTTTTTAAACTTTGTTTTAAAACATTTTAATAAATCAAATCACAAAGTCAGTAAGCAGATCAAAGTACATATCAGTTAAAAGGTACATCATTGAGCATGCAAATTTTACATAACATAGCCAGTAAGATTTTCACTGTTCTGCTCTTCTGTGCATTGCCAGATCGTCTGTCAGTGATGTGCAAATCTCGCCCCTGCCCATTTCTTAGGGCAGCCACACATTTTATATACCTCTTTCTCTGCTATCATGCAGCGATCCATTTCCCCCATCCAGCCAACTGTTAAAGGCCGTGAACTGGAACCCCAAGATATTGCAATAGCTCTCTTTACTAACAGGTATCCTAGTGCCACCCATTGCTGTTCTATTTCAGTCAGGTCAGTGGCCTCCCAAATGTTCAGGACCCTGGTGTCAAATTGATTTGTTTTTCTAACATGTCCCTCATTTTGTTTGTGGCATTTTCCCATAGAGGGCGTATCTCGGGGCAGCTCCAGAGGATATGATAAAAAGTGCCATCCTGACCACAACCTCTGAGGCCTAGCGCATCTGTCCTATAGATTCAGTTTTAAGCCAACTTGCATGAGATATACCATGTCACCCTTTATTCGTTTCTCACATAAAACACTTTATATAATAATCTCCTTTATCTTCTGTAAATCAAAAGCTTGACAGTTTATTCTGGGGCAATTTTTATGCCTTCGCCAGTTTCAATTTGTATATACTGCATGAATTTTATATATATGTGAAGTAATATGTTGTACTTTTTGTATTAATGTATCACATCATTTGTAAAAATTTTCATATGAGTATTGTTTACGCTTGATATTTATTGTGTATTGTGAGTGTTTTCATATTATTAGATGTGTTGAGGATTTTTTCAAAACTTTTTTCTTTTCATTTTACCTATTTCTTTCCATTTTATTGTTATTGCTGTTCAGAATACTGATTATCAGATAACCTTTACATGATTGATTATGTAATTTATTTTAATAGTAAATGAAATATTAAGAATCCCTCATCAACAAGTAAACTACAAAAAATAAAATAAAATAAAGTAAATATCACAAATTCATGTTCCCACATGGCCTTTATTAACTAATTACATGAGAATGATTGTGGTTGCCAAGGGGTTTGTTATTACGGTGTGGAAGGAGTAGAGCTGTGATTCAGGGTTTCGAGATCACCTGCCATGCCTCCGGGAGTGACTAGTGGTGTGCCAGGTCCAGAAGCAATTCTCCTGCACGTGCAGTTGAGCGGGGTAATGGGGTATGGGATCTAGCCAATGCGTGGTCAAGCACACAGTTGTAATCACTGCCTAACACTCATGGTAGCATGGTTCTATGGGCGAGTGTCACCGGGAGGGCATCCCCAAAAGGTTCTCTACTCGGTATTGGGAATGCAGATGCTCCTGATGAGTAATGGCTCGCCATTAAGGTGGACCTCCTGGAGTGCATAACAGCCTTCTTTATCAATGGTTGAATGTGTTTTCTGATATGGACTACTGGGACGAACCCATATCAGGGCACCGCGTGAATATGCTGAGTGGGTGGTGGTGCAAGGCCCCTCCAAAGCTTGTGCAAGCAGGTCAGCTCACTAATTTTGATATGAGTCTCCTGTAGAAAGTCGATCTATACCTACTGGTGCTTGATATATGAATAGATAAAAGATATACAATTGATGGACGGAATGCAGAACAAATCAAAACATTCACCTCCAGTCAAGAGATCTGGGTTAAATCCATCATTCTTTTGCTCACCATGCCACCCCATTCTGCATTATGTCCATCAATTGTTCTTTTTTCCCCTGAGTGGGACTGGTATTCCCAGACATGGGTCCCGTGCTCTCCATGCCACTGAAGTCAAGCTATCCTGGCTAATGAGGGGTGAAACCCCAAAAATGGTGCTAGGATGCTTGTATCCAGGGAGGACCTGGCCTGGCAGTTCCAGCTGGACTGTTCCTCTTGAGCGGAGGGTCAAGACTAATTTGATTATGGCTGGGTTCAAACTGGAATGACATGCTGAGAAGAAAACAATGGATTTAGGACCCGATCTCTGTACTCGGTTGAATGTAAAACATTTTTCTGCATTCTGTCCATCAATTTTTATTTTTGCATTTGTCACCCCGAGTGGGCCGGGTATGCCCAGGCGTGGGTTCTGTGCTCTCCATGTCACTGGAGTCAAGCTATCCTGGCTGATGAGGAGTGAACGCTGAAACCGGTCCTAGGATGCTTGTTTCCAGTCCACGGAGAACCTGGCCTGGCAGTTCAGGCTAGATTGTTCTCCTTGGGCGCAGTGTCAAGAATGATTTGCATATGGCTGGGGTCAAACTGGAATGGCAAGGGGAGCAATAAAACAATGGATTTAGGCCCAGATGTCTGTACTGGGGTGAATGTAAAACATTGTTCTGCATTGTGTCCATCAATCGTTCTTTTTGATATATGAATAGATGGCATAGGGCTTTCCAGCAGTGTGCATTCCCTGGATGTTCCAGGTGAGGAAAGAAACATCAGCTAAGGGGGCCACGGAAATGGGAGGGTGAAGCGAGCAGTGTATGGGGGTTGGGCCACCCAGGGTTAATGCCACCTTACCAGGTTGCCTGGTCTGTGCTCTATAGACCACAGTCCCGCCCGCCAGATTGGAGCCAGTGTGGGACGGGGTAACTGAATTTAATATCTCTATATGTTGGGCCTACCACAACAAGTAGTATGCCCAAACGAGGCATGTTCAATGAGCTCTAGTGTATCGTGAGGATGTGTCTAGGTGTCAGGAGATAGTAGAGTGGCAGTGGTGCCCTTAAAGAGTGAGGGGGATTCAGGCTGTTTCCGGCTGGAGGCTGCCGCCGGCGCGTGCGCCCCACTCCCCAAAGTCCAGAGCGGGAGAAGTGTTGGCATGAAGAATCTTGGGAGAGAAGGGAAATGTGTGGCATGGGGAGCTTGAGTGAGTAAAACAGGTGATGGGGTCTCTGCGGCAACGGTAGTGGACATAATGTTGATCTTTTCACTAATACAAACCAGTTTCATGAAACAGTCATCCATGGGAGCTGTGAGGGCACACTGTTCGGATAAGATTCTCAGTTGTGGCATTCCGAGCTGGGGGGCATGTGAGTCCTGTTGGGAGTCAGCAGGCTACAGAGTGTCATCATCTGGTGAGAAAATATGTGGACCTTTTTCATCGACCATGGTTGTAGTCTTAGTTTCCAGGTTAGCTTCAGCTTGTAGAGCTCACCTGCGGTCTGTCTGCTCCTGGTTTGGTGAGCTAGTCCAGGATATACAAGATGTGGGTCTAGCATACAGCTTTCCCTGCTGCTGACCTCGTGGCTTCGGGTGGCCCAATGCAGATTTGGTGTGGAACAATGTTGACCCTCTGTGGTGTTGGTCGGCAAAATCCCAGGCTTCCTCTGTGCCTGTGAAGAAGATGGCGGTGTTGTCAGACATTATCTTGAGGATAGCTGGAAACAACGGAGAGTTTTTCACACCTGGTTGTTGGAAATGTCTCTTGACTTCCACAAAGGGGTAGCGGCGAGCCACTCGGGTATAACCAGGAACTAATATGATGGTTTTGTCCTCTACCCAGAGTGGACCCGCTTGTCGAGCCATGCAGATGATAGCATTGCGGATTCTTAAGTGAAAACGTTTAGCCAGCATGGGGTGGGGAGGGTTTTATGTTTGTGGGCCAATGGGCCCTTCCAGAGAGTAGAAAAGGATGAGGTCCGACAATGGAGTGAAATATTTGAACCAAGTCTCCATATAAGCAAGGGGATCATTTCCCTCAATCCACTTCAATAGCGCAAGGATGTGACTGTTGCTCCTACAAGAGCGTCCCTCCCGGTCCTCTGCCCCGTCCTCGAGATGTTGGACTTGGTCTTGTAAGTCCCAGCTTGCAGGCTGATTGTATGCTATGAGCGGTTGTAGGGCAGTAAGTGTTTCTCACTGTCAGATACTTTGTCTGAAAGCTTATGGTGGTCGTCGCGCATAAAGCTGATTTGTGAACACACAACCTTCAGAGCAGCGCAACTGAGAACTCTATATGCAATATCAGTGCCAAAATAGTAAGTAATAATACTGATCGTAGAAGCTTTAATTGCCAGGGTTTTAAAAGAAGGTTGGGATCAAATCACAAATTCAGAAATTCCACCAGTCATGCTGGTAGTGGAATACCAGTCAGTGTGGTCATATAAATAGCAAATTGGCACTGCTTCGTTCCGCCAGCATCCCGTTCTGGATCACCGGCTCCACTGAAATACGATCACTATTAATTACTTCCTATTTTGGTACTGATATTGCTTATAGAGTATTCTGTTTTGCGCTTGCTGCTCTCAAGGTTGTGTGTTTGATGCACCTCCCTATTAGATGACTTACTTTTGTCGATATAGGATATTCTGATTGATATCCAGAGGACGCTCTTATGTCTGATGTTTTGTCCTGATGTTGACCCTTTAATTAATTACGGGTCGAAACGCCGTCAACGCTAATATGTGGCCTCAAATGAAGAGGATATATTTTTTGTTGTGTGTTTCTGTTTTGTTTTGAGCAGTGGGGCGAATTCACAGAACTAACGTAGGACACAATCCTAAACTTAATAGTTTTGGTATTCACAGAAAGCATTTAGTAGTCCTTAAGTTAGTAGTAGTGCCTTAAGTTAGTATTTTGTCCTAAATTAGGATTTTGTCATAAATTAGGATTTTGTCTTCAATTAGGATTTTGTCTTAATTAAATTTAAGACAAACTTAAGTTAAACTTAAGTTTAATTTAAGACAAAATCCTAATTTAAGACAAAAACCTAATTTAAGATAAAATCCTAATTTAAGACAAAATCCTAATTTAGGACAAAATCCTATTTTAGGACAAAATCCTAATTTAAGACAAAATCCTAATTTAGGACAAAATCCTATTTTAAGACAAAATCCTAATTTAGGACTACTAAATGCCTTCTGTGAATACCAAAAGTAGTAAGTTTAGGATTTTGTCATAAGTTAGTTCTGTGAATTGGGCCCTATGGGGCATAATAGCAAGAACCTTGTAAAAACTATTGTCGTTTTATCAGCAGGGAACTGCCACTAAAACGGCGATAATGAGCTTGCTAATATGCATTATAGAATTCCAATAGAAGCCCAGGTTAGATGTGCAAGACATCTGACCAGGGCTTCTATTGGAATTCTACAATGCATATTAGCAAGCCCATTAACACCATTTTAGCGGCAGTTTCCTGCCGATAAAACTGCGTTAATTTTAACGTGGTTCTTGCTAATATGCCTCTATGTTTTTGTAGTTTCCCTCAGCCACTTTCTGTTTGTTTACACATGTCACTGTTTATAATTGTAACATTGTTTGTGTAACTTTGTGAGTGCCATTATTGTTTTATGAAAAAGAATTGACAATAAGTTTAACAAATTGAAAGTGATTATCTGAACATGGGTTTTGGATGTTTTACCAGTTGGTCACCTTTAATGTTGTACTTGAACCACTGTTTGGATTCCAGTATTATTTAACCCCTGGTTCAGGTTCTAGGGTTGCCCCTGTTGTTCGTAACTACCCAAGGGGAGAGCTACGCTGGAGTGCGGCTGATGGTATCGCACCATATCAGGGGCCCCAGTGGGAGTTGCATGGAGATCGCTTCAACCGTGGAGGTGCATGTAACACCTCAATGTTTGCACCCAAGTGGGATAATTAAGTGCCCAGCATTTTAGGGTGTAAAGGGAGTACAGCTCAAGGCTGCAGGGGGATTCCTTGGGACGATCACCCACGAGGGCGGCTGTCTTTGCGATGCAGGTCCGGCCGCGTCTCTTATGAAGTCTGTTCCTGTTGTCCCCGTCACAGCCCGGGTATTGCCGATCACTGTACTGGGGAGAAAAGTCAAGTAGCGACCAGCACTTCCCCCACACCCAGGGCAGCGCACAACAGATTGGTGCCACAGCCCTCCGCTGTTGGATCGACCACAGCAAGGACTCCGCTCTCTCATGCATCCCAGAGGTAGATTTGAAGTACCATCATGGGAAAAGGGAGGTTTAGGGGGTGGAGATTCAGTTATTGAAGGTATGCATTGTATGAAAGTAGGATCTGCTTCTTATGGTCATCCCCACTTTTTGCTTGATGATACACTGTTTTTGATTAGTCTGACTTGGATCCTGCTGATCAGGACCCCAGCCTATCTGCTTTCTCCCTAAAATGTAATGCCATGTACTTAGGTACACTTTAGATTGGATACTGGGGCACCTTTGTGTGCCCCTTGTATATGGTACACATGTACCCAGGGCATAGGTACCCCAGAGGCCTCCCATGGGCTGAAGCATGTATTAGGCCACCCATGAGAGGCCATACAAAATGGAACTACAGGCCTGCAAGTGCAGCCTGTGTAAGCTGGTGCTTGCACCACTTACGAAAGATATGTTTACTATATCTATAGGTCACTATACTAAAACCCCTCTTGCAGGCCCTAGCAATCCTGAAGGCAGGGTGCTGGGTTTTATGTGAGAGGGTGCCCCTGCATGAGCAGAGCACCCCTGCAGCCTTCGGAAGCCATTCTCTCAGGTTGTCGGTGACGCAGCCAGACATATAGGTAGAGGTGCATTATAATGCTAGAGTAAAATGCTATCTCAAAAATGGCTGCAACTAAATATATCGTATTTGGTATCAAATACTGTTAGATTTGGGGGTCTCTAATTGGCACAGGTAATTACTTGTGACAAATAGGGACCCTTGCCTCTAGTCAGGGTAAGGAGGTACACTCCTAAAATAAGCCCTGCTCACACCCTTGGTAGCTTGGCACAAGCAGACAGGCTTATCTCAGAGGCAGTGTGTAAAGCATTTGTGAACACATACAGTAATCAAGTGACAACACTACAAATGGACACCACACAGGTTGTATAGGTATAAAAATAAGTATATTTTGTATAGAGTTACCACAAGACTAATGAATGACAAAAATAATCCACAATACTATTAAAGACCAAGAATTATGGTTAAAAAGGCTTAAATCAAAGATCTGTGTGAGTTGGTAGCCCTGTCCGGCTACAGCGTTGTTGAAATAACACAGGGTCTAACAAATCCAGTGGACCGTGTTGGTCCGGACCCACTCAAATGTTGACAGACTCAGTCACAGTACCTTTTACTCGATGCAGCCGGCACAAACATGCGAGCCAGTTCCGGTGTTCATCACGGTGTAGAAAAGTATGCATTGCAGGACGCGTTGTCACCCCAAGGCGTGCGTTGCAGGGCGAGACGGTGCTTCGTTGCGGTGTCCCCAGTTTGCGGTGCGGCAACATAGCCGGAGTTTGGGAGCTGGCGTCGATCAGTTCGGACAGCGGTGCGAGTAGTGTGGTGCGTCGTGAAGTGTGCGAGGGGGTGCCCAACTCCGGTGCGTTCACAGGACTTGAAGTCAGCCGTACTGACCGCGTTGGTCAGACCAGTACGAGTCGGTGTAGCGAGGCGTTGCATGTCGCGGTGTGCACCAGTCGCGGTGCAGGCAACAGCTTGGTGACGGTGTCAGGACTGAGTCGGTTAGCTCAGAGCTTGCGTTGTTCGAGGTGGACGTTGGTCGATGCGGTGCCTATAGGACACCGGGCTGGTCGTGAGAGTCGGTCACAGCTCCCTCCCTCTGTAGCCACTGCAACAGCGTTTCCAGCAGCAATCCACAAAGGCTGGTGAAGTCTACTGGTCCTGAGACTTCGGTCAGGGGGCAAGCTCTCTTCCAAGCCCTTGGAGATCCTTTACAAGTTGAAAGTAAAGTGCACAAAGTTATTTCTCCTCTCTTTAGCATTCAGGCAACCACTGCAGGCCAATCCCCCAAGCAGGACTTCAGCCTGGGAATAGTCTCTCCTCAGTTTCCCCAGGTTCCTATCCTCAGCAAAGGTTTCTTCTTGTAGTCCAAAAGAGATCTAATTTCTTGGGATCAGGGCCCCAATATTTATACCCCAAAATCCTTTGTTCTCTGAGGGGACAGGGGGCCTGTGCCCAGTCCAAACCAGTTCTGAAGCACTCTGTTTACCAGACTTCTCCTTTCCTTTCACAGTGCAGGGCAGGCACATCAGACGCCCCACAGGAGGTGGAGCCTGCATTGTGGAAGGCAAGTACAGTCTTGGAGCACTTTGTTGACAGTATTCCTTCTCTTCTTTCAGTGAGCAGGGCAGAGACATCAGTCGCACCACACGGGGTGGAGCCAGCATTGTGGAGGGCAGGCCCAGCCCTATTCAAGGTTCAGGTGCAACTCCTCCCTCCCTTCTAGATGCAGATCTGTCTATTCACCACTGGGCTGACTCATCCTGTCTCTTGGAAGCCCCAGCCCTGTCACTCACAAATCCCAGACAAAGGAACAGTGGCGTTTTCTGTGCACAGGCGTCGGGGCTACACCCCCCTTACATTTACAAAAAAATGAAGCAATCATAGATAGCATTAGCAATGGTTAAAATCAGCTTTTTGATTCAAAACATACATTTCCATGTAAGTTTGAGTTTCTAAAATGAGGGCACTAGTCTGCTGTACTCATGGACATCAGCGTTGTTACTGTGCTCCACATCAATACGGACATGTGACAGCGCTTTAACTACTTGCTCCCCTGCCCCTGGGCAGGCGGGTATTTGCTGGGCTGATAATCTCTCAACCCTGAGGCCTGTGAGGTCATCAGCTCGGCAAAGACCTAGCATTAAGGCCCAGTCTCCACCCCCTGACGATGTGGAGGTCGAGTTGGCCACGGGCGTTTTACAAACAAGCCCGGTTTCGCCAAGCCTCCACATCAATCACGGAGTGGAGAGCATTGTCACCCCTCCCTCCCCTAACTCATTGCAGGGTGTGGGCGGAACCACACCCTGTGACAAGTTAGAAAAGGTGTGGCCAGTGGCCAGTGGCATACAGGAACACCAGAAATCGAGTCTGTGCAGACACAACTTGTTGTGTGAGACTGCTCCCTGCATGCGTGTATTCATTTGGAGTTGGACGCCATTGGAGGAGAATACAAGAAGAGTGGAAATGGGCGGTAATTTACTGGTAGGCTAGCCTGTCTCATCTAATAATATTAGCCACTTTTCTCAAGACTGTGGGCCTTATAACTCACAAGTGCACATTGCGCGTGCATTCGCATAGACACAGCCCTTCACCCCTTCCTCCCTATCGTTCGCTCACTCTAGATCTTACATGTTAATGCTGTGGCAATCTGTCTAAGATGGCGTCCCAGAACTGAGTGTGTATTAAAACACCTCACCTCACCTCACCATGAGTCATTAGTACCCCCCAAGGAGTTGCCCAAATGGGGCCTGGCATGATTGATTAGGCAGAGGCGTGCAGCCTGTTCACGGCTGCACAGAAGGACATAAAATGTAATCTTACATGCAGACACGGACAGCCCAGTTCAGGCCTGGCGGGGAAGCACCAGTGGGCGAAGGGCAAGATCAGATGTCGCAGTAAAAATACAAACGGCACAAACAAGCACAAAACACCAGCCCAAAATGCGGGAATCCAATCAGCGCTAAAGTGCCAAGGAGAAAGAAAGCCATTTCTCACTCCAGTCAGCATTTCAGACAGAGAAAAGCTGCTCCCTGTGTTTTGTTTGATTTGGCTTAGATTAGAATTAATTCTGCAACTGATCAAGTCAGGGCGTCTCGTACAACTCTGCATCAGCGAGGCCTAGGAGGCCTTGGAGGATAGCAGAAAGAGATGGCTTAATTGTGTTTTCAATAGTGTTCCCACCGTCTGACACAAGAATTATTTAGTGCCTCCATCGCAGCTTGTGAGCAAGACCCCGTATGTGAAGGAGTCAGCAGGCAGTTTACAAGTTCAGAGTGTATGCTAAGTGCTTGGTAGAGTGCATGTACGTCCAAGCCTCACGGCTGATGGATTTGCCATGGACCCCGTCCTGTACTGCCGAACTCCTGCTGGTGCCAGACTATTAATTACAGGCTTCGAGTCCCCGAATACACTTCTTTTGTAGTTTTGGGACTGGGCCCATCCACAGCACCCTTCGCCTCAGCAGGCACCGATACAGGGCCCCATCCATTCTTGGCCTCCCCTTTGGGCAAGTTTCATGCAAGCCTAGGAGTTCAGTAGGCAGCAATCCCCAGCAGGCTGGACCATTTGCACCAGGGCCGACTGCCCTTCAATAGCCACTGTGTGGTCGCAGACCACAGATGTACCCTTGTAGCAGTGTCCACTACTACAATGGATTTACTGGAGACAAGTACTCAAGTTATGAGTAACGTGGTAACCCCGACTCGGTTTCTGGCTGCAACGAGAAATATGCTGTAGACTCATAGGAGTTCTGCTTCATCAAACAAAGCTACCTTTACCTATTTGTAAGCATTGCAGGACCTTACGGCCTTGATTCAACCAGAGTCCATGTGTTTTATGTCTTTAAACTCTGTATACCTGTGTACAACGGAGCCGTGACCTTAGAGTCTCGATCCATTGGTTCTGTCACACTTAGTTGAGTTGTTTGTACATTTTATTGCCTTGAGGCTAGAATCATTATAGATTCTCTGGTCCAGACCCCAAGATGACAGCTTTATGTGGTTCTTTGCTCGCTTGGGGTTCTTCATTAGTGTGTGTCAGTGAGCACTGAATGCATGTGATTCTTTGTGGCCCACATATTATGTGAATTTAGTTCTATGAGTTCTCAATTACAGGGCCTTCACTGCGTGGTACTTGAGTGTATGTGATTGTGTATGTCATGCATGTTCCCACCCTGTCATTTATGTTAACCATTACTGTGTGAGTTTGTAGGATTTCCTGTATGAAGAACATTGTTGTCATTTATGCTCTCACTCTCTCTCTTAGTTAACTATGCTGCATGTATAGAACTATTGCCATGGTCATTTACAAACAGTGCTGTAAATGAAGCACAATTGCTTTGCCTTTTCACAGTGCCCCAAATGTAAAATACATTGTTAGGTCAATTACCTTATTTCCCTGTATGACTTGTGAACCAGGCATTATCATGGCTATTTCCAAATGTAATTGGTTGGTATGTAAGAGATTATTGCAGTGTCATATTGCTCCTCATCCAGGTTGCAGTATCCACTCACGCCTGGCACAACGCAGGAACGGTTGGCAATCTGATTTCGGACTCAAGCGGTCACAGTGACTTGGCCACCTGATTTAGGTGCGCACATGAAGAGCGAACAGGTGGACAGTGGCATATTTTGACAACTAACCTCCCGAAACAAATGCTGTAACACCCCTCCCTCTGCCCAGTCCCAGCTTTACCACTCACAGACCTCACCTGCCGCCACTGCAAAGGAATACACAATCTCGCAGAGGCAGGCTTCAAAGGTTAGGCAAGCAAATACCTACATTCAAAAAGTGGTATTTGCAAAGACAGAATGTTAAAACCCACTTTACTAAAATATGTATTTTATCATTCTGAGTCCAGGCTTACAAAACTCGAATTTCTACCATGTTCTCTGAGTCAGTTAGGATTATAAAATGTAATAATTCTAACAGCCCATTCTGGCCTATGGAGAACAGGTAGCCTTGCAATAGTGAAAAATGAAAATGGATGTAATTCACTATTAGAACATGCCACACACATCAGGGCTTGTCCTACCTTATACTTACAATGCACCCTGCCCTTGGGCCTACAATAGGGGTGAATAATATGTAGAAAAGGGAAGGTTTAGGGACTGGCAAGTGGGTACACTTGCCCAGTCAGCACGAGAGTACCCGATTGCACGCAGGCTCTGCAATGGCAGACCTTAGACACATTTTACAAGGCCGCTTCTGTGAGTGGCACAACCAGTGCTGCAAGCCCACTAGCAGCATTTGGATTTACACACCCTGGGCACACTTAGTGCACTGTGCTAGGGTCTGACAAGTACACTAAATAGTCAATGATGGAGTCACCAATTAATATATTCATTTACAGTAGGAAGAGCATATGCACTTTAGCACTGATCAGCAGTGGTAAAGTGCCCAGTGTCATAAAATAGCCAACAACAGGTCAGAAAAAATAGGAGAAAGGCAAAAAGCTGAGGGAAGACCCTGCAAAAAGGGCCAAGTCCAACAAATACCTTGGAATCAAACCTCCACACCGCTAACCGGGAGGGTCCCCTGAATCTGTCCAATATTCCCCCGAGGGTACTTAAGGGCTTACCTGGCTGTAGGACCTTAGATTCGACATGGAACCACCGACCTTCGACTGTCTGGGCACTCTAATCTTCGCTGGACTTTGACTTTGTCTCCCTCTCCATCCAAAGCATTGTCTGTGTCCATGCATCATAAAGCCTCTGTGCAGAACCCGTGGAGCATCAAGGACAACTGAAGTATCTCCCTAGAGGTGAAGGAGTCAGTCCCCTGCGTTCACAGGCACCGCAACTGAACTGACTGGTCTGCTGATACTGAGCTCCTGCAGACTCCGAAGGCTCCAGCATTACAGGGGGTGGGTTCCTATATTTCTTGAGGTCAAGCTGCCCTCTCACCAAGTCAGAGGCCAGTATCCCTTGTGGGGACCGCATAACCTGAACCCTTGTCCACCATGTACTTTTGCAAGTGCATATACTTGTTGGCGTTCCCAAACAAAGTGGATTAGGCTATTAGCCCCAGCCTATGCGCACATTTCATACAAAGGACTCCAGCCTCCTCATACTCTGTGCCCTGCAAGCTGTTACTTTGTGAAACTGCTAGAGGTATCCTCGCGACTCCTGTGCCTCCGGCCTGTAGGTCCATTTAAGGGACAACACTGCTTTTCTTGAGCTCCCCTGCTTGTTCCAGGCCTGCCCTGACTCCCTTTGCTGTGGTGAGTGTCCTGGTTCTTGCAAGGCCAGACCATAACTTTACTCAAATTTCTTCATCGGTTGCCCTGCAAAAGCTTGTTGTTGGCCCCTCCGGACACCGACCCCTCAGCACTTGACATCCTTTGTGAGACACCTCGAATCCGGCTCCTAGTCATCCTCAACACCTCCTGATCTCTGTGGAGGCAGAGTCAAGGTCTTCTTCATCACACCTGAAGCACCAGACATTGGTGGACATTCATCTACTGATTCCCTGGTCACTCCAGAGTGATCCAGACTCTGTCCCCTCTGCTTTCAAGTTCCTTCCATCAAGAATCCACCTGTGGATTCCACCGGACACTTTTCTTCTTTCCAGCAGTGGCATTTCTTTGAAGGCTCCCACTGAGATCAAAGACTGTTTCCGATGCCTTCAGCTCTATGCACCCGGCTTCCCTGGGATAGGCAACTCTGGTACTTTGGTATCCACGGGTGGGGTGGCTCTTCCACCTTCTATGTTTCAAAGGGTTTCTTTGTAATCCACTTGGAAGGGTCCTTAAACTTTAAAACTGCAACCGTGACTCTCCCATTGAATTGTGCGTAGCACGCGGTCGTGTTCTCACACTGCACTCATCCTCCGTGGGGTCCCTCCATACTTTCCTTGAGTGGTTCCTTGGGATCCCAGAAATTATACAATCTCTAGACACTGCCTTGACTCAAGTCGTGGTTTTTATACCAATATTTTAGTATATGGTTTGGTCTCCCCCTGGAGCCCACTGTGTACTAGTGCTACTTACAATTGTTTCTGTGCTACAGTATTGTGTGTTTTGTGTTTATCTGTGTGTAGAAGATACTGTGAGGTATTTTAAGGTGTGTTATAATAATAAAAACATATTTGTATTACTGTGTGGTTCTCCTTTCATGTAACCAAAAACATAAGCTTGCATTCTGGTAAAACAAGCTACTTAACATTCCTTCAAGACTAAGCCAAAGGCTGCTCACCACAGCTACCAATAAGGTTATCTTTGACCTCTTAAATCACAACAAGGGTTGTTTGGACTGGTACTGCTGTGTGTCAATTTAGATGCCCGTACATAGATTTACTTAATCATGTTGTTATATAGGCACAATTTGCATTGCCCTTATTTAGGCATATAATCCCAGTCCTTATTTAGGCATTGGCCATGCAATCCAAATACAGACAAATACATCTGTCCATATATCCCACGTCACAACAAGATCTTAGAAACCAGACCCTTAAGCCATTGGGACATTCCCTGCTTGGATTATTGATTTCTCTAAGAACTCATTTATTATGCATGAACAACTATTCCTTACAGGTTCGTTCATGACGTCTTCCTCTGCCTCACTTTACGTCAATGCTAGCATTCCAGGTATAAATATACCTTCACTTGCCATGGCAAGTTACGGCTCAATACTTACACTACTGGGCTCGGCTGCACAGCTCACCACAGCAAGTTCAGAAGGAATTCGAGTCCCCGCCTGACGCACTAACCAGACGCTGTCCTCCCGGCTCGCAGAGATTCCAGCTTCCAGTGTTCTGACTCCCTTCACAGGGTGTTGGAGTTTGAGATCCGGAAAGAGATTCCCACCTCTCTCATTCTAAGGTATGGAGCTGACTAGAACCTAGAGGGACTCTTGGCACTTACTAAACTTACTCATGGCATACAAACTATAGCATACCATACTATAGAAAAGATCACCTACATCTTACCTCGTACTACACTTAGGTTAGGTACACTGGGGGAAACTATTTAGAAGCACCAGATGAGTATCCACTTTTAGCCTGTGTTATTTATGTGTATGTATATGAACATAGGTCAAAGCTAAAAGACAATGCTTTTACAGTGTTTTCTTCTTACTTACTGCTCATGCTGTACATTTTATATCTTGCATACTGTCTAACAATCGTCACAGCTCATATCTCTTGCATGAGAAATGACTGTTCAATAAATTCTTTTATTGAAACGCCCGTCTATTCTTTCTTTGTAACTCTGCAGAAACTAAGCATGCACGATTGACTGAGTGAAACTGTTATCTATTGTTTCCACGATTCTGAGACATGTTCCGATTCTGAGGGAAACAATGGTGTCATATTTATCCGGTTGTCAGAAACTAATCCCTTCTTGTTCATTCGAGAAGTTACTAGTGACCTCTGAGTTAGCTGGCACACTCAAGTGGTTAAGTTTAATGTACTCGATAGGAGCATACTGACGTTAGTCCGATGCTAAAACTATAGTGTATATTATTCCAATGCGCAGAGCCTATAAGGGAAATAGGAACTACACTACTTGGCGCCCTATGGTTTGGTAAGGCACTAATTTAACGCTATATACTGAAGTAACTCAGTTGTGCTTTTCTCAGAGACCCCTACTGATAATACTCCACAAGACATCTGGGGTAGGTAGGGATAATATCCGCCACAGCTGAGTAGCATGAAAATCCTATGCATTAGCTGTTTGGTTTGTTCAGCATTGAAGGATACAGTGTTCCAAAATATTGTGCACCGTGGGCCTCATTTATAAGAAATGACGCATCGCTGCATGAAAGTAGTGATGCGTCACTTCTCAGTGCGCACTCCTTGCGACATACCTGATGCATCATGTTTACTGTATGACGCATCATGTCGCAAGGAGTTACAGATACGTCAGTATTTCTGATGTATATGTATGGTGCAAAAGTGACGCATTGCTGGAGTGTGTCACAAAAGTGACGCAACCCAAGCAATGTGTCCTTTCACATGGGGCAAGCCCCATGTGAAAGAGCTTGCGTCAGTCTTACACCTTCTGTGAGGCAGGTGTAAGAAATTGACGCATTTGAGTCCTAGAAGTGGCGCAGTGAAATCTGGTAGATTTCACTGCGTCACTTCTATGACCCTTTCTTGCGTGGGAACACCCCCCTGCATACATTATACCTGGCGCAGGTATAGTGTAGCGCAGGGGTTTAGAAAGTGACGCATCTACCTAGATGCGTCACTTTATAAATGTGGCGCAACAAGGCGCGATTTTTACACTGCTGTTGCATCACAAAAAGTGACGCAACAGTGGTGCAAAAGTGACGCAATGGCTCATAAATGAGCCCCCTTATCTTTTGTTTCCTTGAAGCTTGGTCTGCATTTTTCCATTAAACAATGTCCGATAGCAACAATAACACCGGGACCGGTGGAGCTGCGGCTGACCCAGTCGTAACAGTTTTAAATCATACAGGTTTTAATGAAACCGAGGTGGATGTTATAAACATCCCTCCAAATGTAAGGAAAGCCATCACTCTAAAACTTATAAAACATGGTATAACACCTAGAGGTGGTAGAGCAGTTTTCGTGATAGAAGCACATTAATCTTTTCAGATAGAGGTATTCTATTCATGGATAGTCTTCCCAGAATCAAATCCAGTAACAAAAATGTTTCACTTCTACAAAGAAGATGAACCACCTGAGGAATGTATTCCTTTTGGGGATGTTGAAATTCCACTCAGATACCAGGAGCATCAGCTCTTGTTAAAAGGCATTACAATCAAATTTCCAGGCTCGGTCCACTAGGTAGACCTGGAGCAACAAGGCAGATTTAAGCCAGCTACACTCCTCATCTTGACATCGAAGCAATGTCAGACGATTAATTACTTGCTCAAACAAAGGAGTTATTAAAAATTTACAGATAATTAGTCCACTATGTCATGCAGTCTTTCACAGTCCACACACCATTAACCACTCCAAATCAAACACCTCAAAAGGGTAATACTTTAAAAATTACTCCACAGACTTTACACTCAGTCATGGGTAAAATGCCCACAAAATGTGAACAGATTCCATTTTGGATCGCTCAAAGAATTACTTAAATCGAAGAAGTATTTCCTAATACTAGCCCTTATAAGAAACACAGAATCCTAACAATCTGTTTACCAACTGGGGATCACACAATATCTGGAAGCCTGCACCACTTGGGGTACAGTGTTTGCAGCCATCTATACTAAAACACATGGTGTTCCGTCTATTGCGGTAATACCTGATGTCCTGAAAAAAATTCTAAACGAATATGGGGCAGAGCCTGCTCTAAATGTAGGTATGAAATTACTGAAAAACTTCCACCAGGTCTCAACAATAATATTATATAATATTAAAGGGGAGGCAACATCAGTGGTGATCAGCCAACCCTTAAGGGAAATTGATGTAACAGAACATCTACATGAACTACCCAGAATAATTGAAAAATCCTATGATGAATTAGACAGAGACAGTTTGGGTGGAAAACCTTTGAAACCACACCTGTCTGAAGCTCCTGAAAAGGACTCTATTAAACAAATCCTACACCTTCTAAAAAGAAGTGGGAAAATAACAAACAAAATTCAAAAGAGAAACATTCTCAATCCCAAGATAGGTCTCCTCAAAGGGAGCCCTCTAAAAAGAGGTATAACCTCAGGAATAGGGATAATTTGAAAAAAACTGACAGGTATCAGGATACTGATACACGTTCCTCTCGTACCTTTCAGATATCGTCACAGACATCCGAAAGAAGAAGACGTTCAGATCAAAGAGAAGAACGCGTGAAGTCCAAAGATGATCAACACGTTCAGAAAAACAAACCAAAACCTTAAGTCTCCAAAAAGAAGGAAGCAGGTCTGAAGATCAGCCATGCCGAAAATTCTGAGAACACAACTCAAGAACGGAGAATGGGCTTAGACAATGCTGGACAGTGCAGCAGAAGTAACAACAGCTCGCCAGAACCTGAAGGAACTTCTCGAGACAGTGGACTTGAATGAATACATACAAGTCGAGACTGTAGACACAAGGGTTAGTTCTCCACACAAGTTATATGAAATAACCCTCCAGATGGTGGGATACATAATAAGAAAAGTGAAAGCACTCTTTTGGGAGAGACTTTCAAAGGGTTATGATATACTTCTAGCAGAACGGGGCTGGCCATCAAAATTTGTCAGGGAGTGCCCATATGGTGAAGACATCATTATGCCTGCCTTCTCCAACCAATACCAGTGCATTTAAAATATACATATGCCAGGAAATGGGCAGTAGCCCAGGCCCCAACATAATATAAAAATCATGTAGGATGGGATGAGGACTCTCCTCACCACAAGATCCAATTAAAAAATCGACCTACTGCACAAAGGCACTATCCAAAAAAGCAAGAAGCTAAAAAACAGGTCATGGAGATCTTAGATCAACTTGAATACCAAGGGGTGATTAAAACATGCACCTCCTCAATGAACAATCCTTTGTTTCCTATTTCCAAACGAGACATCACATATCGTCTAGTTTTGGATTACAGACACCTGAACTCTTGTTCAAAGACATTTGCAGTGCAAAATGCACATAGTGCAGAATTAATGAATACCAATGTGCGCAAAAAATATAAAACCACAGTAGACATTTCGAACGGTTTCTTTTGTAAAAAAATAGCACCTAAAAGCAGGTACTTAACAGCTTTCTCAATAATTGGAACGCAGCATCACTTCCGTCGACTCCCACAAGGGTTCATGAACAGCGCAGGGTTATTTTCAGCAAGAGAAACAGAGTTACTACAAATTAATGATGATGAGGCATTGATGATATCTATCTGACAGACGCTGACCTGGATAGGCACTTGAACAGGGTAAATACCATTATATTGGGATTCAGCTCTTAGGTCCAAAAGAAATCAAGAATTGCCCAACTTAATGTCCTTTTCCTAGGACATGAGATTTCAAGTGAAGGTAAAATCAGGCAGATAACTTTTTAGAAAAGTGTGCACTGCTCCAACCTCCAAAAACGCGGAAAAACTTAGTCGATTCTAGGTTTCCTAAAATTTGGAAGAACTTACATTCTAAATTACGCAGAAAGGGTTAAACCTCTCTACGAATTAATCAAATCCGATTTCTAAATAAAAAATTGGACTCCAGAATACGCAGATATCCTGCGTTCACTTCAAGCTGACATGTTCGCAACAAATCACTTACAAATACACGTAAACGTACGCAGCATAGTGGTCCGAATCATTCCGGGTCAATGCGGATTCACCTACTTAACTTTTAATGAAGGTAAAATAGTACCAATTGCATACAAATCACATTTGTATACATAAGCGGAAATGCAATTTACACATACAGAAACATTTCTGACAGCAGTTCAAACCGCTGTAGCAAAAGAAAGAGCTCTAGCTCAGGGGAATCACATAATTGTCGTGACTCCAGTACCAGCCTTAGAGGCAGTTACAAAAGCGAGCATTCCGAATGCAAAAGCTTTACATCCAAGATGGATACAATGGGTTAATTCTCTTGCTGCAACAGATGTTTTTGATCCTTATTTAAAAACACAAGCATTCCTGCAATATGAACATGAATGTCCTCCGCCCGCAAAAATTCTGCTGCGTGACCAGTACGAATTTATAACTTACTACCAGCCCGTCCTGACGTTGTCCGGGTATGAATTGCTGCAGGCCAGTAGTATAATGTTTTGTAGAATTTCATTTTGATAGCATTTCTTATCTGTGACAGGCTTGTGAAATGCTCCGATTCACAGTGCACTGCTGATGCACTTAAGAGTGCGCGTTCAGTAGTGTGTGAACTCGAGTTTCCCTACTTTATTTTTCCTTGCATTATTATATAGCGCCAACTCGACAACATGGCATGAGCACAATTTACATTACAGAAGAACACATTAATTTGTGGTAGGCATGGGGAGACAAAGAGATTTGCCTGGAATCACAGGATGTTGAGCTGATGCCGAGTTTCGAACGTAGCTCCCCAGCTCTAAAGTTTGCAATTCTAGAACTTGTGGCAGGAGGTGTGTCTAAAAGTGTATGTCGGTGCTGGCCATCAATGAGAGAGACCTGTGCATTTTTCAAATGGGTGGTCAAAAAATATGAGTATGTTGCTGGAGATGTGGGCCGCCGTGCCACCAATGTACTTCGTGGGGGAGGGTAAACACCCATTATTCCGCAACTTCTTTCCGCATACCATCACTCCGCATACTTTCATTAGGAAAGTACCATGACTCCGGAATGCCATTATAACGCATGGCATTACATTTTATATGCCTTTACCACGCATATATTTACAACGATTCGCTGTAAATGCATGAATGGTAAAAACATGTTTTTTTAATGTTTGGATAAGGTAAGTATGGGTATAGGGGTATATGTTTTGGGATACTGAGGTATATGTTTTGGGGTGTTTGGGTATTTTAAGGTTTCAGATATAGTTTTGGGTTATGGGGTACAGGGGTAGTTTTACGCTTTAGGGATAGATATGGGTTTTGGGGTACAGGGGTATTTTTAGGGTTCAGGGCTAGGTTTGGGTTTTGGGGTATAGGGGTATTTTTAAGGTTCAGGTGTAGGTTTGGGTTTTGGGGTACAGGGGTATTTTAAGGGTTCAGGGCTAGGTTTGGGCTTTGGGATACAGGGGTATTTTTGGGGTTCAGGGCTAGGTTTGGGATTTGGGGTACAGGGGTATTTTAGGGTTCTTGGGTATGTTTGGGTTTTGGGGTACAGGGTTATTTTTAGGGTTCAGAGCTAGGTTTGGGTTTTGGGGTACAGGGTAATTTTAGGGTTCAGGGATAGGTTTGGGTTTTTGGTTACAGGGGTATTTTAGAGATCAGGGGTAGGTTTGGGTTTTGGGGTACAGGGTTATTTTTAGGGTTCAGAGCTAGGTTTGGGTTTTGGGGTACAGGGGTAATTTTAGGGTTCAGGGGTAGGTTTGGGTTTTGGGGTACAGGGTATATTTATAGAGTTAAGATAGGTTAGTCTCTAAGGGTGTTGGGGTATTTTACGGAGTAAGGGTGGATTATGATTATGGGAAACAGGGGTATTTAAAGGGAGCAGGGTGGGATTCGTTTTTAGGGTGTTAAGGGTAATAAAATAAAATAATAACTACAAATAATATAAATAATGCAATTTAAAAGAATAAATGTTTTAATTAAACTAAAAAAAAATTGTTAAAACTTTCCTGCTTTCACCCCTACCATGCCGCCCACGCTGATCGAGACTCTACGCGCTTTAACGTCCATTGCCCACTCCTGCCCCTGAACTGTTCCCTCCTTTCTCGCAGCACTGTTACAAACAAGACAACCAGTCCTGATGATGATCCCAAATGAAGTGGATCGAAACGCCGTCGACTCTGCAGCGCAATACTAGGCGCATTTACTACTGTGGCTCTTAAAAAACGTTTAAAAATTGACAAATTCCTTGTTACAGGGTTTTTTCCCTTCACTGTACTCGAGCCACTCACTGTATATTTTCAACACCATTGTCACTGTGCGCCATCTATGCTGTCACTCCTTTCACTTGCGCCGTCACGTCCTTTCACTCGCACGTGCTTCGGCACCAAGTGTTTTAAGGTTGTCACTCAAATCACTTGATACAGTGCTGCTTCAACTGTATTTATCTGACCATAAGAAACCTTCAAATATAATATGATTTACAATCTTTAAACAAATGAATTTTGGTCTCCTTATCTTCCTTGTTTTGTAATGCTTTGTGCATGCATATTTAATTGATTACCTGTTGGGACATTGTTTATTTTTCTACCTTCCTAACCCAGTCCTGACGAGGTCTATGGGTAACACTCCTGTATCTTTTTACTTGACTTTTAATCAACACGACGTCTCTGTTTTCAAAATTCAATCTCACTGATAAACAGGTCGAACTGGCAAAAAGGGGAGCAAACTATACAGTGCTGAGCACACTCCTGTATCTTTTTACTATATTGTGAGCAGCTGCTGAGCTGCGAGAGTCCGTACCTTTGGGTACTTTTTTCACTGACCATATTTGTTGGGTCTACTCGCTGTGTCACTTATTAGGGCACACACGATGTCTAAGGAGTCCTTAAGCTATTCTGAAGAATATATCCAATCTATGATGGTTGCTCCTTCCCTGCTTTCTGGAACCCCATCTGTACTCACCTCTTCTTCTAACCCCAACTCTTCCCGAGTACTATTGGATCGACTAGAAAAACTTTAAAAAAAGCAAATCAGAACAGAACGCCACGCCCGTGTGCTAACAGACTACCTGAGATCAGGCGTGATCCCTGTTAGTCTACAAATCCGAAACTCACCAGCCATCTTCACTCAGGATCCCAAATTCCGAACCAGCTTCACCCATCTAGCAACCACTTGTTCCCGTCATTGGATGGTCCTTGGGATAGATACAGCCATTGAACACTGCCGCCTAGAACTAGAGGAGATTGCAAAACTTGAAAAACTCATACTGGCAGATACTTCATTCACGGATGCCAAAAGTCTCCTTGAGAAAATTAATACCACTATCTCCACTTTCAATACATTTGAACTCAACAAAAAGATCACAAAGATACAAAAAGATATTGAGTACTATAAAGTGGAACCGACCTACCCTTACCTGAGTGACGAGTTCTTCAGCACCCCATACATCCCACCGAGAGCACGAAATTGGGGCCGCTACAGAAATAACCAACGAATCACTTTTTCAGACTCATCCAATACTTCTATTGAAGACCAGGATTCCTTCCCAAGCACCTCAGGACAGAACAACAGACCACCGCCACTACTTCCACAAGGATTTTAAGGCCAAGGCTGCGGACGTGGCCAAACACAACCTCTAAATCGCCCTATCATAAACCGCCAATACCAACCACAATTTGCGGGCGAACGCCAAACACGCAACCGTTATTACTAATGGGGACCCCAACAATAAATGACACCACCATGGGAACATCAGCTGACCAAATGATATCCATTTTCAATCTGTCAGATCACACCTTGAGCCATAACGAGACTGCCCTACTTTCAAGAGGCCTTACCTTTGAACCAACCGAACGCACTAACTATTTGGATCTCCAATCCAGCCTTTTGAAATTCTTCAGGAGAATAAGACTGAAGCACTTCTTCGCGGACACATCGGATTCCACATCTCTGTCACTATCCCCGTTTCATCCGCCCTCCACCTTTAACCCACCGTCACAAGCCATGCCACCAGAAATCCTTGCATTTGAATGTTTAGTGATGCAAGATGTTATGAATCTCAAATCCCAACCGCAGTTCATCCCCTACAATCTTCTGATGGCTAAAAAACAGGCTCTGCGTTCATTGAAAATGAATTCTGAAATCATTATCAAGCCTGCGGATAAAGGGGGTGGGATTGTGGTCATGGCAGAAACCAAATATGATCAAGAAATACAACAACAGCTTGCCAATTGAGCACACTACCGTCCGCTTACCACAGAACCCATTGATGACATAAGATGCAAAATACAGAACATTACCAGTCAAGCTAAAGACCTCAATATCATCACCAAAAAATAATTTCATTTTCTGAACAACCCAAGCCCAAGCACTCCGGTATTGTATATTCTACCCAAAGTTCACAAGGATAAAATCACACCCCCCCCCGTCCCCTGGGCGACCGATTGTCTCTGGATGCGGTTCTATTTTGGAACCCCTCGGCAAATACATTGATGCCATCATTAAACAATTCGTCCTAGAAACGGATACCTATATCCGTGACACAATGGACTTAATCTACACAATTGAACGACCAGCCTTTTGACACAAGCACACAAGTCATGGTGGGAATGGATATTGAATCCCTCTACACCAATATCCCCCATTATGAAGGATTACAAGTCATCAAGACATTACTTCTGTCCAGACCTCAACCTACACGAATACCTACAGAGTTCATCATGAGCCTTTTGTGCATAGCCCTCCAGAACAATTACTTTTTATACCGTGATACCTACTATCTACAAGTAAAATGTGTATCAATGGGCGCATGCTTCGCTCCCAATTTTGCCATCCTGTTTGTACATAACCTGGAGAACACTCTCATCCTGACACCTCTCAATCCCTCCTTCTCCAACATCCACCTTTGGCGTCGCTACGTCGACGATGTCCTGCTGATTTGGAATGACACACTGATAACTCTGGATAACTTAATCAACTGGCTGAACCATTCACAGGAACATTTGAAATTCACCAGTGACTTTAAAAACAATGAGCTCCCATTCCTTGATGTAACCATCCACGCAGAAGACGGCAAGCTAGGTACCTCACTCTACCGTAAGCCCACAGAGAAAAACACCCTACTGTTATCCTTCAGCCATCACCCAAGAGGAATATGTGATGGACTACCATATGGTCAATTCTTGCGAATTCGCCAGAACTGCAAATGGCGCAAAGACTACTTCCGTGAATCAGATGTACTGACGAAGAAATTGCTCCACAGAGGCTACCCACGACGTTTGGTTAGCCAGGCGAAAAAAAGAGCATGGTACTGCCATCGCGAACATCTCCTCAGCCCACAACCAAAGAAACCCATGACCAGGATCCCCTTTGTCTCCAAATTTAATCCCAACAGTAACAAAATCAGCAAAATCATCAAGAAAAACTGGCCACTTCTACGCTCCCACAAACAATTCCAAGAAGAACCATTATTTTCCTATCAACGCGGCGATAACCTCGCCAAACATCTGGTGCATGCAATAACCTGTCCACAAACATCAACAGACAAGGACACCATAACCACTGCTTGGGGACTAGATCCCATCATTGGACACTACAGATGCCAGACTGCAGGGTATGTCCACTAACTACCAATATAAAGGACTTCACATTCAAAGGGCAAATTCGCAAACTGAAAATTCACACTAACTGCAGTTAACAGAACGTCATCTATGCAATCAAATGCCCCTGCAATCTGATTTACATATGTCAAACCAAACAAATGGTAAAACAAAGAATCATTCAGCACAAAAGCAGAATCAATTGTAAGACTCTGACAGCACCATTGGTCACACACTTCATTGAACTCAACTATGTTGATACAGACCTGAAGTGGCAAATCATCGAAAAGCCCACCCTCCCTATCCGTGGTGGTGACATCAAAATCCTCCTGAACAAAGCCGAGTGCAAATGGATGACCCTATGTGACTCTATCAACCATTGTCTAAACACCATTGATGAATGGAACAGTACCGTCATGACATAGAACTCCACAACTTGGCTCTATACCGACCCTTCTCTATGGACCTGTTACGGCTGTAACTAACCTCCCCCCCTTCCTACATCTGATGTGGTTAACTCCTTCACAAGTACTACTGTCTCCTATCGCTGTGCTCTTTTCTCTTTCAATTCCGTGCCAAAGTATATTTCCCTACTTGCACAGTTAATATGCTGCCTCTGTCTATGTACATGTCAAAGCACCCGGTTAATATGCTGCCTCTGTTTATGTACATGTCAATTCACCCATTTGACGTAGGGACTATGCCCTCAATACATGCCTGTTAGCATATGTTTAGGTGTAGATATGTTCTGGCTACCGTTCTTGTCCATATTCAATTAATTACCACCACGCTAGTCGAGAATATTGAGACATTATCAGCCATTTGTTTACGTTTGTCCATGACGGTCATTGCAATGTATTCATATGTTGGTAACCTCCTTTCAGTACTCCTCTCCGCCTCCCCTGCTCCACCCCCTCCCGCGTGCGCCACTGGACACGCCCCAGGCTCCCTTCAGCCTATCACATCACCCCTCGCATCTGCACATATACGGAAACGAGTGTTTCGGCCTGCCTCGCCGAAACACCCGAACACAGAGATTGACATGAGAGCAGACTCCACGATTGATACATGTATGTCCTGCGGGCCCCCCCTGGTCTGTTTCACCTCCGTTACTTCGCTTAGTCGCATACTTAACTACCGCTCTGTTTTGTTTCAAGACCTGTTCCCCTTCATAAGACTTAGACGAGCCGTGATTCCTTGACTCGCTTTTTCCCGTTAAGTAATTTCTGACTTATAATTTTCACTATCACCGCCCACACTGGTCTGTGACCTAATTGCCCCTTTACAATTATCTCGTCCTCAGGACCCACGAGAAACAGATCGCCTCCCACCTTCAGCCATTTCACAATTAACTATTTCTAGAGACAATCCTCCCTTTCAGGTAAGCCGCTTCCATGATTGACCCCGGTGCGATCACCACCCTACTCCTTTCATCACCTCCCTATTTATCACTGTTAAGCCATGTACCCTCCAGCCAGCCTCTATCCCTTCACTCCCTATTACCACTGGTAGCACACAAATGCTGCATGGCAATCTGTGCACTTCCATCCCGTTTTCAACCATAAGCGCTCCGATTCCTTTGTGTTTTTTAATCCTTTCATCCTCACGTTAGTCACCCGTTTTTCATAGTTCTGGACCGCGGTGCCTTGCCCTGTGACTTCTCATTCACCCCCTTTCACTCATCGATGCAAACATTTTTGTTAAACCTTTCCTGCTTTCACCCCTACCACGCCGCCCACGCTGATTGAAACTCTGCGCGCTTTACCGTCCATTGCCCACTACTGCCCGAGAACTGTTCCTTCCTTTCTCGCAGCACTGTTACAAACAAGACAACCAGTCATGATGATGATCCCAAATGAAGTGGATCGAAACGCCATAGACTATGCAGCGCAATACTAGGCGCATTTACTACTGTGGCTCTTAATTTTCAACACCATTGTCACTGTGCGCCGTCTACGCTGTCACTCCTTTCACTTGGGCCGTCACGTCCTATCACTCGCACGTGCTTCAGCACCATGTGTTTTAAGGTTGTCACTCAAATTACTTGATACAGTGCTGCTTCAACTGTATTTATCTGACCATAAGAAACCTTCAAATATAATATGATTTACAATCTTTAAACAAATGAATTTTGGTCTCCTTATCTTCCTTGTTTTGTAATGCTTTGTGCATGCATATTTAATTGATTACCTGTTGGGACATTGTTTATTTTTCTACCTTCCTAACCCAGTCCTGACGAGGTCTATGGGTAACACTCCTGTATCTTTTTACTTGACTTTTAATCAACACGACGTCTCTGTTTTCAAAATTCAATCTCACTGATAAACAGGTCGAACTGGCAAAAAGGGGAGCAAACTATACAGTGCTGAGCATTGAAAAACTGAAAAAATTGCCATTTACTGTAGCAGAAAAATCAGCTACTGAATGGATCATTCATGGCAAACTAACTCTGCCTGTTACAACTATTCATTTTCAGTATTGCCTAAAAAACATACCATATGTATGTACAACACCTGAGCACACCATATTATTATTTCAAATTCAAGTAATGTAGATATTTTTCTAGAACAGTCAATGAAGTCTCAGCGTCCTGTATATTCTAAATCCCAAAAATCTCAAAGGAGAATCCAAACAAATCTTCTTAGGTTGAGATCTGGTTTTAATATCCACAGTTCATAAGAGGAAAGACAGCAGCCGACGCGTGTTTCGCCCGCAGGGCTTTTTCAAGGCTGCAAGCAAGATATTTATATATATCTATCAGATAGTGATAACTTTCAATCTGATTGAGACATTGCAATTGTCAGTTGGGCATGCAAAATCCCTCGTGACTAAAGATAATCAACCTAGTTTTATACCAAACACATTTAAACCAAATAAAGTGATTATAGACAGACAGAAACACCCTGGTGGATCAAGTCTCCCAGAGACCATAAGATTATACTGGTGGAAAAGTGTGCATGGATATTGACCATCTACAATATTGGAGGACCAAGGGAACACACATCACAGTTCAAAATGCAAATTGTTGTATAGGGGTGACTATGTACGGAATGTTAACACCAATTAAAGACCATGACCACCACCAGGTGCAAACAACATGCACCTGTTAGTATAAAACTTCTCACCTATTTGTTTGTTATTCCAATTGTTTGTAGTTGTATCAATATTCTCTTATATATGCTCTCTTCTTGGATGGATGGATGTAGTCCCCCAAAAGATATTAACGAAAAATGACGCTTGATGTGAGGGTTTGGAGTTTCTATTCTCACTCTGTGAAGATAACATCCATGTTAATAATATTCCTTATTGGGCAAACTAACGTCACATGCCAGTTATACATTCTTATTCCCGATAGATCAGTGCATCGGTGTTAATAGTGTTCATTACTGGGCAAGAAAAACGTCTCATATAAGTTTTGAATTTTTATACCTGATGAGCCAGTGCATCATTTAATCATACGCTTGCCACAGAGAATAAAACATCTATGAGAAAAGGGGCTACAGTAGGCCAATGTCTAGTATGCTCAACCCTTAGGGTGGGGACTCAGGGGAAACATATGTGCCCATAGCAAAAATAATTAATTTTTATATAAAAAGAAGTAAAAATGGCAAGGTTTTAGAACATTCCGCCTTACCATCAATATGATAGTTGTGGCCCCAACAAATAAAAGCTTGTCCTCTTTCAAAGTCACCATTCAATCTTAGGATTCAGATCCATCCTATAGAATGTGTAATCCTCTCGAATCTTGATAAATCCAAGATTACATTTATGTGAGACCAGACCAAAGTTCAGCAGAGAAAGAAAGGGACAGTCAGCAAGAGAGTGTATGCTGCCGTGGCATTACTAATCTAAGCATATTTTTATTCATGTTACATCTTTCTAATCAGTATAAGAAGGAACAATAATCCCGTAGCTCACTATTTAAGTCAGGTATGATGTCTCGATATGTGTATAATGTTACACTTTGTCAAAAAGGGCTTCTGCCAATATCGCACGAAGCCGCATTTCCTGTGTAATTGTCCATTCAGCAAGTTTGTTAAAACAGTAAGTGTTATCAGGGTTATGGTTAAGGCGAGTGGAGTTGTCTAACCCCTATAAGAGGTGCCCAATGAACTTCTTTCCAAATTTTACCAACCACAGAAATCCCGCCAGGATAGATACAAGTCGCGACTTCTGTATTACAAATCCCGCCTTCATCCACAACCTGACCAAATACAATTTTTTATATTCGTATTAAATTGAAAAAAGTTACCTCAACAATTGGCTGGTAAGGTAATTATTCTTAAGACTTCATCATCACATATATACAAAGATTATTCCACCAATATAAACCATGGACACCAGTAGTCTTGTGTCCACCATTACAATCTATACTTAATGGTACCAAAGTGATTTCGTAGAACAAGAAAACATTACATAAATAAAAAGCGTTAAGAGGGAAAATCTGAGAATGCAATTGGAGGAATACCTCTATAATATTCCTATATCAATGATGATTATAGAAGGTCATATCCAGGATGACTAGTTATTAATTCATATTGGATAGTATCCTTTGGTGTGCACATTAAAATTCAACTCTCCCGATGGTGGGATGCGAGTGTCCTTCGTAAATACATAGCTAAAGAACAGGTACCAAGAGGACAGCGCATACTGATTTTTCCCTCCTTTAAAGACCTTGATAGGGGTCATCTCAAAGAATGGGAAAAGTTACTGGCCAATTCCTCTGCGGGTATGATAGACATCCTAATTAGTGATGCGGAGCTCAAGTGAGATAAACTTCGAGTGGAAATTGCAGTGCCAGAAAAAGAAATTGACGATATGAACCTTCCAGAGTTTGTACAAAAAAATGTGGTTATACTTAAGGAAGAGATACAGAAACATCAACTCTACTTAAAAGAAAAAAAACTGCAAAAAATAAGAAGGGATGAGAGGGATTATCACAACGGTAGAGTATATACATTTGCCAAAAAATTTGATAATGTTAGGACATCAGGACATGCCAACAAAGATGACAGGTCAGCCACTACCGAAACCCCGAGCATGTCAGCGGCCTAAAGCTCTAGTAGCATCACAAGTGCAGAATCATCTAGTCTATCTGAGCCAATCCCCAGTACCAGTACGGACCCCTTTTTTTTTAGAGCTTCAGAGGTTCCGCAAAGGGAACAAACAAGCCCTTCAAAAAGAGCGATTCACAAGAAAACAAGGAGGGGCAAATGCAGAAAAAGACCCAAACACAAAAGTGGGGATGACGAAAAGATCAGCAGCACGCAATCAGCAGAGATGGATTGTGTCCTTGATGAAAATGAGAGAGATAATGTCAATGTGATAAATTTGTCTGACTATGAACTGTCTGAAATTGAAATAAATCTTCTAAGCAGAGGCCTTGGATTTTGTCCGTATTCTATCCTAATTTTACTTCATTCCATTTAAGTTGTTTCAAATTCACCAGAAAATTGAAGTTACACAAATTCTTCAAAGAACAAAAGCAAATAAGTACAAATTCAACTGACGTAGACATATTACGACAATCCCAGTCAATCAAAGATATAAAGGCAATACATCTATTAATGACTATGGGTGGCCAAGAGACATCCATGTCACTTGAGAGTCTGGCAGCTGAACTAAATCTAGACACTTATGATGGTTCAGACAGTGGACTAAGGCCAAAGTCTACATTTACACCACACTTATCAAACAAAAACTGTATAGACATCTTCCAGGAATTGGTTTATGAGGACTTATATAAGTTGGAGGACAGATTTAAACTCTCATCATACAAAGACAAATATAATCTCTCTTGTGATGAAAGTGATGCCCTTAGGAACCTTGCTGGTATTACCTCCCTTGTCATCCGTGAGGCTGACAAGGGAGGAAACATCGTACTTATGAATAAGGTAGACTATATTAGCGAGATAGACAGGCAGCTAGCTGCCGAAAACACCTACACATTATTACCTAGCAATCCAATGAGATCAACAGTCACACTTATTGAGACATGTCTTAAACACTGGAGAAGTAAGGGACTTATGTCAGAGACAGAATTCAGATATCTTTTCAACGACACTCCAACAAATCCATGCATATATGTGCTTCTCAAAGTACATAAGCAGAGTAGATTTCCGCCAACAGAAAAAATATCAGAATATATTGGCATGTATCTACAACAACATGTGGTGAATCTGCCATCATACATAAGAGACACCCGAGATGTATTGAGTAAGATATCTGATGTGGAGTGGACAGAAGGCCACTCATTGTTCACAATGGACGTGTGTTCATTATACACATGCATACCTGGAGAGATGGGCCTGAATGCGATAGAACACTATCTGGACTGTCGCCCAATAGAATGCTATGAACACACACAAATGCTACTGGACTTAATCAATCTAGTTCTAAACAACAATATCTTCCTACATAATGGTCGGTGGTTTCACCAAAAACGGGGTGTGACACATATTTGGCGTAATTGTCCTGAACATCTGTCACAACATATTCTATACTATGGACGCTATATTGATGATGTCCTGCTCTTTTGGGCAGGATCCAAACAAGATTTAGATACATTCTGCACATTTGTCAATGCCAATGACTTCAATATATCATTCACTATGGAGTCCAGCACCAGACAGATACATTTTTGGGATATCACAATCATTGCAGATAAGGACAAACTAATGACTATACCATACAGAAAGAAAACGGCGTGTAATGCTACTCTGCACGCAAAGAGTGCACATCCACCCTCACAGATTAATGCAATACCATTTGGTGAGATGCTATGCATCAAACGGAATTGCAGTGTAGAATCCGCCTTAAATGAAGAATTAGATAATGTGGAGCGGAGATTTGCACAGAGAGGGTACTCCCCTTCTATCATCAAACAGGCAAGAAATAAGGTGAATCGAATCAAGAGGTCCACTTTGTTGACAAACAAAAGTAAAAGAAAAAAGAATGTCAAGAAGATGAATTTCATTGCACCATACTCTAGTATAAGTACTGATGTATATAAGATTTTAAAAAAACACTGCCGCTTACTCACACATGATACTGATCTCAAAACAGTAGTAGGAAACAATCCTGTCATTACACATGCCAGGGGCAAAACCTTGAGACAATATCTGTGCCCAAGCTTTGTATCACCTATAAGCACTAAGACTTGGTTAAGCTGTACCCAAAAAGGTTTCTACTGCTGTGGGAATTGCAGTATATGTTGCTTTGGGCTACACAGAAAGACAGAGTTCAAATACAACACAGAAAAAACATACAGCATCAATAGTTTTATAAACTGCAACACAAAGTTTGTAGTGTACTGCATTGTATGTGTATGTGGCAAAATATATATAGGAAGTACCATCAGAGCCCTAAAGGATAGAATACAGGAACACATACGTGCGATCAAGAATAACAACACACAATATCCATTAGCAGTACATTTCAACACCACACATAATGCCAATGATCTACATAAACTTGGCTTTCATGGCATTGAGAACGTCAACATGGGCCCAAGAGGTGGTGACAAACTGTCCTGCTTACGTAAGACAGAAAGTTTATGGATCATAAAACTACGTGCTGTAGAATGCGGAATAAACATCTTTAAAGATCTCCATGAATTTCTCTAAACGAATAAGTAACTTGAATGATTGTACTGCAGTCACACTGGTATTTCATAACATGTGTGTAACTGACTGCATAATTGGACCATCATATCTGTGTATGCTCAAAGGTGGTATGTGACATATAAGCCAATGCATATGTACAAGAACTTACTGCAATCACTGAATTTTAATGTTCACACCAAAGGATACTATCCAATATGAATTATTAACTAGTCATCCTGGATATGACCTTCTATAATCATCATTGATATAGGAATATTATAGAGGTATTCCTCCAATTGCATTCTCAGATTTTCCCTCTTAACGCTTTTTATTTATGTAATGTTTTCTTGTTCTACGAAATCACTTTGGTACCATTAAGTATAGATTGTAATGGTGGACACAAGACTACTGGTGTCCATGGTTTATATTGGTGGAATAATCTTTGTATATATGCGATGATGAAGTCTTAAGAATAATTACCTTACCAGCCAATTGTTGAGGTAACTTTTTTCAATTTAATCCGGACCCTAATCTTTGATCCAACTATTTTATAAACAGCACCCAAATTGGATTACAACCGATTCGGATTTAATTGCCTCCGATAAACCCAGACCCAACTGGTCTCCAAATCGGAAATGGATAAGATTCCTGCATTTTCGATATACAAATCCGCAGCTCTCAATAATGGCAGCCGCAGAATTACAAACGTCGATAGAGTTTAAGTGGGCAAGTCCACTTTCTACTTCCATTACAGCATAGGCGTCTTCCCGTAGTGTATTAGAGGCGGGATTTCTAAGCCGGCACCAAACAGGAAGAAGAAGCACTAGTTGGCTCCACACTGAGTGTACGAAATGCACAGACGAGGTGAGACGAATATAAAAATTGAATTTGGTCAGGTTGTGGATGAAGGCGGGATTTGTAATACAGAAGTCGCGACTTGTATCTATCCCGGCGGGATTTCCGTGGTTGGTAAAATTTGGAAAGAAGTTCATTGGGCACCTCTTATAGGGGTTAGACAACTCCACTCGCCTTAACCATAACCCTGATAACACTTACTGTTTTAACGGACTTGCTGTATGGACAATTACAAAGGAAATGCGGCTTCGTGCGATATTGGCAGAAGCCGTTTTTGACAAAGTGTAACATTATACACACGTCGAGACATCGTACCTGACTTAAATAGTGAGCTACGGGAATAATTGTTCCTTCTTATACTGATTAGAAAGATGTAACATGAATAAAAATATGCTTAGATTAGTAATGCCACGGCAGCATACACTCTCTTGCTGACTGTCCCTTTCTTTCTCCGCTGCAACTTTGGTCTGGTCTCACATAAGTGTAACCTTGGATTTATCAAGATTCCGGAGGATTACACGTTCTATAGGATGGATCTGAATCCTAAGATTGAATGGTGACTTTGGAAGAGGACAAGCTTTTATTTGTTGGGGCCACAACTATCATATTGATGGTAAGGCGGAATGTTCTAAAACTTTGCCATTTTTACTTCTTTTTATATAAAAATTAATTATTTTTGCTATGGGCACATATGTTTCCCCTGAGTCCCCACCCTAAGGGTTGAGCTTACTAGACATTGGCCTACTGTAGCCCCTTTTTTCAAAGATGTTTTATTCTCTGTGGCAAGCGTATGATTAAATGATGCACTGGCTCATCAGGTATAACAATTCAAAACTTATATGAGACGTTTTTCTTGCCCAGTAATGAACACTATTAACACCGATGCACTGATCTATCGGGAATAAGAATGTATAACTGGCATGTGACGTTAGTTTGCCCAATAAGGAATATTATTAACATGGATGTCATCTCCACAGAGTGAGAATAGAAACTCCAAACCCTCACATCAAGCGTCATTTTTCGTTAATATCTTTTGGGGGACTATATCCATCCATCCAAGAAGAGCGCATATATAAGAGAATATTTATACAACTACAAACACTTGCAATAACGAACAAATAGGTGAGAAGTTTTATACTAACAGGTGCATGTTGTTTGCACCTGGTGGTGGTCATGGTCTTTAATTGGTGTTAACATTCCATACATAGTCACCCCTATAAGACAATTTGCATTTTGAACTGTGATATGTGTTCCCTTGGTCCTCCAATATTGTAGATGGTCAATATCCATGCGCACTTTTCCACCAGTATAATCTTATGGTCTTTGGGAGACTTGATCCACCAGGGTGTTTCTGTCTGTCTATAATCACTTTATTTTGGTTTAAATGTGTTTGGTATAAAACTAGGTTGATTATCTTTTGTCACGAGGGATTTTGCATGCCCAACTGACAATTGCAATGTCTCAATCAGATTGAAAGTTATCACTATCTGATGGATATATATAAATATCTTGCTTGCAGCCTTGAAAAAGCCCTGCGGGCGAAACGCGCATCGGCTGCTGTCTTTCCTCTCATGAACTGTGGATATTAAAACCAGATCTCAACCTAAGAAGATTTGTTTGGATTCTGCTTTGAGACTTTTTGGATTTAGAATATACAGGACGCTGAGACTTCATTGACTGTTCTCGAAAAATATCTACATTACTTGATTTTGAAATAATAATATGGTGTGCTCAGGTGTTGTACATACATATGTTTGACCTGGGTTCATTTGAATCCTAGGACTGATTGACACTTTGGTGGGTAGGTGTCATACACCTTAGGAGCACCCCAGCCATAGTTGCTTTTCCTTCTTTACTTTTGCTTATATTAAAATTGGCTTAACTTTGTGATGTGCGGTTTAAATTAAGCAAACCCATTTGCTACATGTGTCACTTAAAAAACATACCAGCAGGCCAATATGAAAGGTTGGGTAAAGAATACATCAAGACATCCTGGGGTTTACGTTACACACAGAGATGTTGGAGTGGGGGGCGTGAAGTGTTTCTTAGCGGTACACAATTTTGAAAATACACTGAGTGGTTCTAACCTATGTCAACTTTCAAATGGAAGTTACATTGTGTTGAATGAGCACAGCTGCTGTGGCATGTTGCCAGGCATTCCATATCTAGTAACTGTTACTTCCAGGGTCACTTGCTGTATGCAAGTCTTGTTCCCCAAAATAGACAAAGTCAGGAAGTCGCCTTTATGGCATTCACTGAACATCTCTTCTATACGAATTGATACTTTAAGCAGAATGAAAGCCATTCTTTTACAACAAACCTTGCCTTTGACCTCCGCGAAAGAAACCTATGATCTACAAATTGCAAGGACTTAGACTGAGATACAGGCTCTGTTAAGTACAAACTGCCCCACACATTTCACAGAAATGTTGGAACGTAGCTTAAACATGTTTGATAGGAGCGGTATTGTGCATGTATTTAAGAACGTATGTTCAAGACTATTAACACCTTTTAAAGCAGTCCTCAGAATCATTCCAAACTTTGTACACTCGTTTTTTGGTGGTCTGCCGCTAATTCTAGCACTTGTTGGAGGAATCCTGTTTTTATTCCTACTGCTATGCTATGGCAAGCCAATCCACAGGCGTCACTCCCAGCACAGTAGAGAAAGCTCTCCTGGAAAGGAAGTGTTGTGATCTCATAGTACAACTTTTGGGCTTACCTCATCGACGAGAATTAAATACCACATGGTTTCTGTCTTTCAGACAAATCAGGCGGGATTGCATCTAAACCTGTTCTACGCTGCCTGCTTTGAGGTGAAGTATGCGTGCTAGACATCAGTCTAACACTCCCATCAGTCATTCCAACAGATATCGATACTCTGCTAGACCCGATAACGGCCCATGCTCTGTGTTGTCTCCAGCTGCTACCAATTCTGATGACGGTATTCATTTAGATCTCACAGATACAAATTGCTACTGCTGAGGTACGAGAGGAAACAACAGGCATGCTGGTAACATCGGAAACAAACATTGCTGATGCGTCCAACGCTGGGGGCGATGCTTTGCATCTATGTTCAGGTAATCTTCTAAACAAGGTATTCCAACTTTCGCATAAAACGGTTGGTGATTTTTTGTCTACAGGAATAAATGATTTCATGCTTTCTCCATCCCCATAAACTGACTATTGAATTAGTACACAGTGTACCAGGAGAGACTCTGAATTTGAACAATAGACAAGACTTTGAACTTTTTCCTATGATTAAGTTTTTTTTCTCCAAATTTGTATTTTTCATTTTTATGCCTCAAATACTCTGCTTACGGTTAAACTATTCATAGAAAATAGTTTATTTTGAACACTTCCAGAGACAATGAGTCATCTTGTCAATTTTATTTATGTAACCTGACATGAAATGGTTTCGAACTTTTTCTTCTGTAATTATGAACCATTTCATCATGTGTATATGTTTATGGTCATTCATTTAGTGTTCACTATAACCATATGCTTAGAATGAAATTTTGCTTTGAATATTTACAGCACCTTTGCATTCCATGCATAGCCACTATTTTAAGAGACATTTTTTAGAATATGCTTTTAGATATGTTTTAGTGAATCATGTGATATTTTATTTGACATATTTATCATGTTTAGCATTTAGCATTTCGTAATGTCGTTCTATCGAAATTGGAGTGGATGTTGTGTGTCGATTTAGATGTACGTACATAGGTTTACTGAATCATGTCCTTATATAGGCGCAATTCGCATTGCCCATATTAGGCATAGAATCCCAGTCCTTATTCAGGCATTGGTCATGCAATCCAAATACAGGCATGATCACCTACAGCCATCCATCCCACTTGGAAGTAATTCGAGTCCCCGCCTGATGCACTGACCAGACGCTGTCCTCCCTGCTCACAGAGATTCCAGCTTCCAGTATCTGACTCCCTTTGCGGGGTACAGGAGTTTGAGATCCGGAAAGAGATTCCCACCTCTCTCATTCTAAGGTATGGAACTGACTAAAACCTAGTGGGGCTCTTGGCACCTACTAAACTTACTCTTGGCATACAAACTATAGCATATCATACTATAGAAAACAGCACATACTTCTTACCCCATACAACACTTAGGTTAGGTACACTGGGGTAGAACTATTTAGAAGCTCCAGATGAGTATCCACTTTTAGCCTGTATTATTTATATGCATGTATACGAATATAGGTCATAGCTAAAAGACAATGCTATTAAAGTATTATTTCTTCTTACTGCTCACGCTGTACATTTTATATCTTGCATACTGTCTAACAATCGTAACAGCTCAGATCTCTTGCACGAGAAATAAGACTGTTCAATAAATCCTTTTATTGAAATGCCTGTCTATTCTTTCTGTGTAACTCTGAAGACACTAAGCATGCACAATTGACTGAGTGAAACTGTTATCTATTGTTTCCACGATTCTGAGACATGTTCCGGTTCTAAAGGAAACAAAGTTGTCATGTTTTTGCGGTTGTCAGAAATGAATCCCTTCTTGTTCATTCAAGAAGTTTCTAGTGACCTCTGAGTTAGTTTGCACACACAATTAGTTAAGTTTAATGTACTCGATAGGAGCATACAAACCTTAGTCTGATGCTAAAACTATAGTGTATATTACTCCAATGCGCAGAGCCTATAAGGGAAATAGGAACTACACTACAGGAACTAGGAAATAGGAACTACACTTAGTGGACAGCACATTCCAGTCCAACTTCTCACACGCATGTCTTGAGGTCGCATATTTATTGGAGTTCTTTCGAGATGGGAGTTGAGTTTTTGGAGGTCTAATTGTTTTCATTGTCTGTATAAGAGTTCGTTGTTGTTGGCTTTTGGTGTCTTTGAATTGTTGTCCGCAAAAGGTGTCTTGATTTTGAAGGTCATCTTATGGGGAAATTGTCTGTTACTATGCTATGGCCTATTTCAAGAGGGTATATACGGCATCCAGATGGTGTCTAGTAGAGTGAGTTGAGCCAAAACAATCTGTTGGAGAATGAAGGCCCCAATATTGAGTGTGAAAGCTCTGGTTAGATTCTTCTTGCCAAAACATATGTAACGGTCTCCTCGAATCTCTAGGTCAGCATAGTTCAGATGGGTCTTGGTCATTGTAACTAATAAGACATATTTAACGTGGGTAGTTATAACTTTGTCAAAGATTAATTGAAAAGGAATGTTTTGTCTAGCTAAAACTTTTTTCACTTTTGAATAAATCTGCACAAAACGTTAAAACAAATAGGCCATCCAATTTAAGTTCATCATGGAAAAGTTTTGTGCAGATTTGTCGAGCATGGACAAACAAAATGGGAATATCAAAAGTGACCTTTCCAATTTACCTCCCATAGAATTGTTTGTTTTTTGAAACTGAAAAAAACAGTAGAATGGAACCACATCAAATCTTGGCTGAGAGTTTAACACTACTCAAAGAAGTAATTGTGCTTGGTTTGGAAATAATGCATTCAGTTGTTTTTTTAAATAATTAGCATTTTAAAAATATTCTAGTCTAGGCAAGTCAAGAAGAGGCTACATTTTAGTGGTATCTGGTTAATTATTTCACAGAGATCGCCAAACCTTGTTTTGCAGACCTATGCGGAACAAAAATCAAAAAAAATACTCAAATGTGAAGTGGACTTTTTCCCAGATGTTGATATTAGAATGGCAAACCCACATCCATGTCATTGATCTGACTCACTGACTGTAACCAGAAACTGCCATTACAAGACTCTTGTATGAAGTACTCTCTTTGAAAAAATCAAGGACATATAAGGGGTCATTGTGAGCACAACCCGACACCCAAGCCTAATTAGGGGATTAGGGGAGGACTCAAAGTGCTCCCCACGAATACATTTTTTTACAAAGCTGAGTTTGCTGTGGGGTTTTAATCCTAGGAATGGATGGGTTTGTGAACCCCAGCAAAGCCCCTGAAATCAACCACTGTTGAGGTCAGAGGTCATGAGCAGCCGTGGTTGGGCACAAACGGATAGATGAAGCATCCAAGGCCAATCATCTGCTGTGGATGAACATAAAGATGATAAACTGAAAATAACAACAACTTCCAAGGGAGGAAGAGAAGATCATTCTGCATGCAAATCACTGGTGTAAAAATTGCACACACTCTGGAGGCAAAAAGAAAGTAAATGAGAGAAGGGTGAGGTTCAACGTGATGGATCCTGTAGCAAATTAATTCTGGTATGTACTCTTTTGAGACAACCTAAATTATGAAAAACCTATGAACTAAGCAAACACGTACTCATGAGTGGAAGATGAAATGCAGCAACAAGTTAAAGAAAGCAAGGAACAGTTTCACTGGAAGTTCTTGAAGCTGTGAAGGAAGAAGACCCAAGGATGCAGATGTTCACAACATACTGCAACAAATGCTAAGAAGTAACTTGTTCAGAAGTAAAAAATAGATCTACCATCTACCTACACATTACTAAACTACAATGTATGTTGGTTCAATAAAGTATTTAAAGATAAAAACAATAAAACAAAATCAACATGAAAATAAACAAAAACAATTTATGAAACAAAAAAAGTGTTCAGTACAGTCAGCCATAAAAAAATAAAAAATAATAAAAAACACCAATAGCACAAGAAAATAAGTACTCCAGAATAGGAGGTGGGTCTCAGTGATGAGTCGGGAGCATGGCCTAGCCATAGGCTAGGTCTTGTAGCCAGCCTCCTCTGTGAGGATTGGCCATTTGTGCCACAGCTTTGGCAAGGGGCCCTAAATGCAGGCTCTGCTTCCAAATGTCGATGTGGAACATGATATAAAAATACAGAAATCCAGGTAAAAAAAAAAAATCAATAAAGGAAAATTATGACTAACTTTTCTTTTAAGACCTTAACATATCTTTAAAAGTACATCTGAAATGTATTCACAAGACTGCAGTTAAAGTGAAATTATGGAAATAAAATAAAATCTATAACACTTTGAAATTTGTCAATTATGCCTATGACGTTACATTTGGCTTAAGTAATGATATGTTAAATTACATAGTTATTGACATCGCAGGTAACATCTTAAATGGCATCACTGATGTGTCATTTTAAGCTGTTTTAGGTATTAAAATTGTGGTTTGAATTGTGAAGTACTATATAAAAAACATATTAAGTAGAATTACCTATAACGTGCGTGTTTTAGAGTGATTTAAGACAGGCTAGAAATACAAGCATGAAGATTGTATAGGAATGCCATATTTTAGAGTCATTAATTCACACATACAATATACCCAGCTGTATGTAAAATAAATTGTTAACAAAAATACCATTTGAAATCCACTCAGAACATAAGACAGTGTTTTTCATCAAAATAAATTAACCGAATAAAACAGCAAGGAAATATATAAGCCACTGGCGGCTCGAGTTTATAAAACATACAGATACACAGAGTAGGAAAAACTATCCCCTAGTGCTGCCTTTAGCTGCACTAAAGTACAGAACTTCCATCAAATACAATACTTTTAAAAATGATTTAATAAAACCTGTAAGCCAGGACTAGCAGAATTTCACTAAGCATTGAGTACAACGCTGTTATTATCAGCACTCTATTCACATTGGAAAGATTCTTTATAAAATAAAGATTATTGTCAAATCTCAGAGGTGTTTAAAAGTAGGCCTGGGCGGAGTTCGCAGAAAAGTGACGAAAAAAACTGTGCTGCGCTACGCGGAGTTGCTCTAGTACTGTCGTTTTTTGTAATGAAATACAGAACATTTTGCGCATCTTTCAATAGATCAAAAAAAATGTAAAAGCGTTCACGTCTGTAGGCAACCAATATTAGGATTTCACAAAACATTAAAGTACCTTATGGGAAGAAAAAAAAAGCAATAGCCTAGAACTATTATTGACTGCACTAGAATACAAAAACGAAATAAAAGAGCGATCAAATTCATGAGGCACCACTGGTCGAACTTGAAATAACACATTCTGCAAGATCCATGCTCTGTAGGGCTGCTGTTTCCGGCTCTGAAAAAGAGGCAAGCGTCTTTATGAAATAAAAATAATCAGAAAACCAAAAACAGGCTCTAGGCAATCCAAATATCAAGTTGAAGGAGCACATTCATGCTAAAATTATTATAAAAAACTTGCTAAAGCTGTCTACCCGCACTGTGATTGAATGCACATAAAGCTAGGCCACATAATTCCTTGATTAAATACATTAACAAAATGAAAGAGCAATAAAATCCATTAGCCTCGCCGAGCATGATTTGACTAAACATTAAAACACACACAGTAAGTGGCGCTTAATACAACCTAGCACTGCTATTGCCTGCAAAAAACCAATAACACTTGAATCTTTCCTAAAACACATTAAGAAAATAAAAGAACAATAGAATGCATAAGCGAGAGGTAGGTAGTTGAATTTCACTAAACATTGAAGGCACGCTGAGCTGCCATTTCAGCACTAGGTTGCTTTGTGTCTAAACTGCCTATCTAAGAGAAAGAATTACATGTGAGATGAAGTCAGGAAATAAAAGAACCCCCTGTACAATATAATGTGAGCACTCAGTAAAAGTAGGGAGAACACTAAAAAAAGAGAAGAGTAAAAAGCAGAAGAGCACACAAAACAGAGAAGAATGTCATATATAATGTTCTCAGCTTCAGCCATAACATAATAGATAGCAATGTGTAATAATTAAATTCTGCACACAGGTAAAATATACAGTTCCAACCAGTGGCAAAAACATAATTGGAATAGCGGCGACCTTGGGATGTATGCTTCGCGGGGTGATTTGGGAGAGTGGTACACGCCAGGGGACTGGCAGGCAGGAATTGCTATGATTACTCTTGGTAATCCCCATTTCTCTTACTCCTACTCGTCCTCGACCCAGTCATCACTCATGAGGTATCCCACAAGACAGGAAACACAACAGGAAATGCTTTTAGGCTCCACTCCCCCTCCTGCCAGGTGCTATATCACTCCTAACCACTAGAAGCACATTCTGACACACCAAGCAACAAAGGCCTGGACAGGGAGGGAGGGTGGGAAGTATGACTGGGTCGAGGGCGAGTAGGACTAAGAGTAATGGGGATTACTAAAAGTAACCATAGCATTACCTCTACGTCCCTCGTCCTCGACCCAGTCATCACTCATGAGGCATACCAAAGCAACGCCCAACCAGGCCTTTGGCACACCAAACACAGCAAAATACAGACCATACACAAAGTGCAACAAGTGAAAGTCTTAATAAAACACACAGATTAAGAGCGGGGGGCAACCCCCACAGCTTGCAACACCCCACAACCAAAATTGGTCCAGTCAGAAAGGGCACAATTCAACCGGTAGTGTCTCACAAACGTAGACTCGGAGGCCCACGTCCCCGCCCGACAGGTCTCATCAAGAGACACACCATGATAGGCAGCCCAAGAGGCAGACACGCCCGAGTGGAACGCGCCTGAACCCCCGCCGTACAAGGCAAACCAGCACCAAGATAAGCTAGAGTGATGATCGCCTTAATCCAGCGACCCAGAGAAAGCCTGGAGGCAGCCTTACCCTTACCAGCCAAACCAAAGGTCACAAAGAGAGAGTCAGAGGACCGAAACCCCGCAGACCTAGCCACATAAACAGACAAGGCACGCTTCAGATCCAAGGAATGAAGTAAGAGCTCAGAAGGAGAAGAAGGAGAAGGACACAAAGAAGGAAGAACCAGCTCCTGAGAAGAATGAAATCGAGAGCGGATCTTGGGGACAAACCCAGGATCCAAAGAGAGCACCACAGCGAGAACCAGAAAACGCAAAAACGGAGGAGAACAACGCAAGGCCGTAAGTTCCCCCAGCCGTCTTGCAGAAGTAATAGCAACCAGAAAAGCCACTTTGTAGGACAGGAACTTAAGGTCCACCGACTCCAAAGGCTCAAAAGGGGAGGATTGCAAAACACCCAACACCAAAGAAAGATCCCAAGGGGGCACCAGGGAACAGACAGAAGGGGAAGAAAGAGAGAAACTCCGAAAGAGGCGAGAAACCAACAAGCTATCCGAAGGTAGAAAAGAATACGAATCCCGGAAGGCACGGATAGCAGACCATTGGCCCCACAAGGTAGACAAAGCAAAGTGCTTCTGAAAGCCATACAGGAAAAACTGAAGAACAGAAGACACAGGGAAAGAGGAAGGAGACAGACCAAAGGAGGAACACCACCTCGAAAAAGAAGACCAGTGCTTCGAATAGGAAGCCAAGGTAGACTGCCTTCGAGAGGCCTGCATCACAGAAATGATGTGGTCGAGCAGACCATGGACCCCAAGAGACAACCGCTCAACCTCCAGACCGCAAAGGTGAGAGGAACCAGAAGGGGGGACTGGGACCTCAGAGGAGAGGGGTAGCGGGGCAGAAGCCGAGGAGGGCATACTGCTAGGCTCAGCAACAGAGGAAACCAGGACCTCCTCGGCCAGTGTGCAAGAACGGCCCCCACCCGAGCCCCCTCCAGCTGAACCTTCAGCAAGAAGGCAAGAATCAGAGGAAATAGAGGAAAGGCATAAAGAAAAGAAGGAGGCGACTGGAGAGACAAGGCATACACCCCCAGGCGCCCTCCTACGGAGACCTGGAGCAGAACAGTGGAACTAGGGCATTGGAACAGGAGGCAATAGATCCAGATCCGGAGTCCCGTACTTCTGGCAAAGCAACCGAAAGGTCCGGGGAGCCAGACACAGGGACAGAGACGAAGGGAACCTCCGGCTCAATGAATCCGCCACCACGTTGTCCATACCCCAAATGTGCCGAGCAGACAGGGCCAGAAGATGTTTCTCCGCCCAGTCCAAAATGGAGCAGGCCACCAGATTCAGAGATGAACTACGGGTCCCGCCTTCATGATTGATATAGGACACAGCCACCGTATTGTCCGATCTCACCAGGACATAGCAACCTTTCAGATGAAACAGTAAGAAACTAAGCACCCTCTCAACGGCAGACAGCTCCCTCCAGTTGGACGGCCAGCGCGACTCCGACGGGAGCCAGCGAGCCTGAACCGCCCAATGATCCAGAGTCGCACCCCAGCCTGATGCGCTGGCATCCGTTTCCAAAACCAGAGGAGGAGGCAGATGGATAAAAAATCCCCTTGGAAAGATGGGAAGAATCCAGCCACCACTGGAGAGCAGCCACAACGTCCAGAGACACAGGCACAGGAACAGCATAGTGCAAGACAGGAAAGGGGACCCACCTCTTCACATGTCACAGCAGAGGGCACAGATGAACCCTGGCCCAGGGCACGGTAAACACAGACGCAGCCATGTGACCCTGAACTTCCAGCCATATCAGGAGGGGATCTGCAGGCTGGAACAACAACCTCCCCAACAACAACTGAAGACGACGAATCTGGGCGTCCGGCAGGAACACCTTGTTCAGTACATAATCGAACACGGCTCCGATGAAGGTTCTCCGGGTGGCAGGCACAAGGTGACACTTCGGCAAGTTGATCAAGAGCCTGTGTTCTCTGAGCGTAATCATGGTCAAGAGAAGGTGGCAAAACATTACCTCCAGAGACGGAGCCTGAACCAACCAGTCGTCCAGATATGGGAACACGGACACCCCCAGGAGATGGAGATGTGCCACCAAGGGAGTCACCACCTTGGTGAACACCCGGGGGTGGACCGAAGACCAGATGGAAGGACGCAAAACTGCCAGTGCTGACCCTCCAGGCAGAGGCGCAGAAAAAGCTGATCCCCCACAGCCACTGGGACGTGAAGATAAGCATACTGGAGATTGAGAGTGGAGAACACCCAACCGGACTGGATCAGCGGAATCACCTTCTGGAGAGTTTCATCTTGAACGGGACCTTTTTCACAAGCAAGTTCAGACCCCGAAGGTTGATGACCACCCGGAAACCCCCGTGATCTTCGGCACCACAAAGATGATGGAGTATATGCCCATCCCCAGCTCCTTCTCCGGAACAGGGACAACCGCAAGCTTGCTGACCAAAAGACAAACCCCTTCCAACACAGCCAGACGGGGGAGGCATCCTGAAGCGATGGGGTCACCACCACCCCGGAGGGGGGGGACAGGAACTCGATCCAGTAACCCCGGGACAAAACATCCAGCACCCATCTGTCGGAGGTCGTCAATCGCCAAACAGGAAGGAACATACGAAGTCTCCCACCAACCACAGGTGGACCACCAGCGAGAATAACCTCCTGGATGGCATAGTCAGGAACGTTGCGGGCCAGAACCAGCACCCCGCTGGGATTTCTTCTGAAACTCTAGCAGAAAATAGCAGCCAGTGCTACGCTGACTCCTGAAGGAGGATTGTTGAAACCTGGAAGGCTGGCGTAACGACCTGGCACTGGAGAAGGAGGAACCCCCACGGGGCGGAAGGTCATGAAAAGACAAAGAATGCTTGCATTCTTTAAAGACCTTATGCAGCTTCTCCTCAAGAGAGTCACCAAACAGACGGGTACCAGTGAAAGGCAGCCTCAAAGCCATGGAACGTTGGGCCGCGTCCGTCTTCCAATCCCGCAGCAACAGGTTCCGACGGGCAGCAATAGAGGAAACACAGGACATCGCAGAAGCCCTCACTGAACAAAAGCGATGTCCAACAGGAATTCTGCCTGGTGCTCCATGGACTCCAGTAACTCCGGACAGCTGCCACCCTCCTGCATCATAGAAAACAGGGACTTGAAATCAGTCAGCAAAGACTGAGCAACATAGGCCCCATAAACACCAGAGCGAATAGCAAGGTGAGAGGCAGCATAAGACTTCTTCAGAGCCGAATCGACCTTCCTGTCCACACCGTCCTTCAGAATATTATTATCCGCCATGGAAGGACGAACCACATGGACATAAACCTGGGCATAGCGATATGATCCGGGTCCTTCCACTCTTTCAGCAGGACATAAGACACAAAAGGGTGCACTGGCGAAGAAGAGGCAACAGGCTTCCTAAACTGTGGCAAGAGCGTATCCTGAGAGGAGCTGGGCGCAGAATCATCAGGAAACCCCATATTAACCTGAATATGGGAAAGTGTATCAGGCAAGAGACCCCTGGAAATGTACTTGCCCTGAAGCTCAACAGCAGCTAGAGAAGACCCATCAGAATCATCAGAGGAGGAAATATCTGAATAAAGGGCAGCAGCACCAGAAAGACCATCAGCAGCCTTCTTGTGCGGCTTAAGATCAGAAAGTGTCTCCAGGATAAGGCACTTTATCCGATCATCTTCCTTCCTGGCACGCTTCACAGGTGTAGCGGATTCTCCACTGGACCCAGGGGAAGAGGAAGGCACAGGAGAGGAATGCTTCCTCTTGTGATGGTGCTTGCCCATAACAAACTCACACTGGTTCAAAGTAACAGCAGCAATAGAAGCAGGAATACCACAAACAAAACACCCCCCCTAGCGCATTTATAAAGGGCAAAACCCAACCAATTAGCCCCCCACGGAGGGAGAATTGCAGAGGTCGAAAGAATTCAAAAAACGACCAATCCCCCAATCGGAAATACCGAAAGAGGCAAGCCCTGCCGTTGGCCAATCACCATTGAGGCCGAAATGAAACTATGCGAGATGAAGGGGGCGGCACCAAAGCGAACCCACGGCCAAACAGCTAGCGCGGGTCATCATACAACATCACCGCAGGAAATCGCCTCTAAAGACAGGCGCCCCGGAGCCCACCCAGGCGCCCATCTAATAAACAAAAAATTGCTCAAACGCCGTAAAGTAATTGAAGCAGGGCAACCCTTCGCAAGCGTGAGCAATCGAACGACGTCAGCCACTAACGAGCTGACACCGAGTCCCCTCGAGCAAAGCACGGCATGCTGGCGAGGGACAAACACCCAGAAGAGGGGGAAAGCGAGGGGAAGCGCGCCCAAGAGACAGCCAAGCGCTACAGCCCCACATGCCTACCTGCATCCATCCGTGCAGCAGGACCGGCTCCCAGAACTCCGCCACCAGAAGGACCTCCAGCGTCACGAACAAACCGGGCAGGAAGAAACAGGGAGACCCATGGAGCCACGCAGCACAGGTCTCCCGAGTCCAGGAGGAGACAGGGAAGCCCAGCAGCCCAACTTCAGAGAATCCCACGACGGTCCACGGGAGCCTCCCAGAGCCCAGCAGAGGAGGATCCACCAGACAAACGAAGCAGGTAAGTGCCCTTTACTCACCCCAGCGATTCCCATCAAGTAAACTACCAACAGGAAACAAACAGGATGTGCTTTTAGTGGTTAGGAGTGATATAGCACCTGGCAGGAGGGGGGGTGGAGCCTAAAAGTGTTTCCTGTTTTGTTTCCTGTCTTGTGGGATACCTCATGAGTGATAACTGGGTCGAGGACGAGGGACGTGGAGGTAATGGCCTCGAGCAACTACGGATGGGGCTAGGAGGACATATATGGAAGTTGAGTGGGGACTCCAGCCACAATTTGGTTGGAAGATGACGAGGTGGCCTGGTGAACAGCCAGAGGATTAAAAAAAAATTTGAGCATTTTTTGGAGGGGTTTTCAGCCACTGGGTAGGTGGTGGGCCTGGTAGGGGTTTGAGCAGGGTCAGCGTGGTTATGGAGGGGGATAAGGTGAGCGAGGCCTTGCCCCTGATTACAGAGGCTAGGAGGCGATTGCTGCGGTCAGAGGCGAAGGAGGGAGGGGCGATTGTTGTGCATTATGTTGTACAATTACGTAGTATGTATTTATTCAGCTTGCGCAGTTGTGCATTCAATGTATTTGTTCAACTTGTAGTTCAGTTCTTCAGAACATTTTTCCTTGGCAATGGGTATTACTGACATGACCTGCTGAGGAGAAGTGTCAGAGGTGCCAAGCTCATGCGCTGTGTTTCAACTACTGGAATAAACTTGAATTTTCACCAATTGCTTCCTTGCCTATTACTCAACAATTTTGGCGACGAGTTACTGTTGAAAGACCATTCAAGAACACACAACAATTTTGGAACTATTTTGGCACTTTTCTGGATTTCGTAAGGAATTGTTGTTTTATATACTGGAATATTCATCACTTTGAAGGGAATTGTACTCAACTGGAAGATATCTACAATGTTGTGGAGATTCTCCTGTGGCATGATATTTTGGAATTTTTACTACTTTAAACCCTGCTTACCAGACTGTGCCGCAACAGTGGTTGGTGCCCTTCAAATCTTGGAGCCATTACCAGGAAGAGAACATTTGCTGCCTGCATTTGAATCTGCACACGTACTCAGGAATCCAACCGCGGTGAGATTACAGCCGTTCTTTGCCACCTGGAACATTGCATCATTCAACAAGTGTGCATAGCAGGCTTGATGTCTTACACGTCATTTCTCAAGGTCACGTTACGCCATCTTGATTTTGTGTAATCTTTTGCAGAATCACGCTTTATGACACGCATCACGGCAGATTACAGAATTCACTTCAGCTTGGCACAAATCATTTTGTGCAAAGCCGGACACTTCCCAACGCATGCACCTGCCTTTTCATTTACGAATTATATGATGGGAAGATGCTTTTGGTAACTGTAGTTTTTTTCTTTCTCTTTCTTCGTTATTACTTGAAGGACATCAAAGGATCATAGTGAACTAGTCCCTCTGGGTGAAGAAGGGACACTATATCCAAACTATTCATTTTCTTGCTTGATTATTTTAATGGCAGCACAGAATTTTTCCTTACAGCCACCACAGGCCTTTTGGCCAGTAGGGGGGTGTTCAAGTATGAAATGGACAGAATGGAAAGCATATTTCTTGAACTTCATTAAAGCTACTGATGAGGAGCATAAGATGTCCTCAGAATGGAAGGAAACTATCTTTTTAATTGTTGTTGTGCCCTGATATTTTAAAGCTTATGAAGAAAAGACAAAAGTTGCTGTGAGTGGTGATTTCGATGCATTCCATGTTATTCTAAATGATTTTGACAACCATTTTGCTCCCAAAGTATGCATAGGTATTATTAGGTATACGTTTTTTCAAAGGAAATAAGAAGTCAATGAATCCATAGATTAGTATGTTTAGGCCTTAAAAAGGTTGTCGGAAGACTTTAAGTTTCATGATTTTCAAGACCAGTTCATCAGGGACCAAGTGGTCATGCACACCAGAGATCCTCCTATTCAAGAGAGACTATGGATCAATGGGGATGCACAATTGAAAGATATTTTGGCAATAGTGAGAAAAGCTGAATTATCTAGTCGTAGCGCAAAGGTTCTTTAATCTGATAGTAAACTTGAGTCAGAAAGTACTGTCAGTAAAATTAGAAATGAGTATTGATAAACAAAGTAAACACCGGTCCCAAAAGACAAGATTCTACAAAAAAATGGTACCAACCTCAGATATTACCAATGTGATAGCAGTTCTCATTTAGTTTCCAGCAGATTGTGTCCCGCTATCAAGCAGAAGTGTTCTAATTGCAATATTGTAGCTCATTTTGCCAAACTGTGTAAGAGAAGGAATAATGTTAAGGTAAAATGTGTGGACATGGATATATCCAGTTCTAGTGATGAAGAACATGTAGTTAAAAAAAAACACCTTCTCATAATCAGTTGGAGCATTATGTTTCAAAAAGTTATGATTCTAAACAATTGTTCCTTCTCAACATTATTGAGAAGAAAGTTGATAATAAGAAAAAACCCTTGTATTCAATGTTATTAGATGGGGTGACTGTACAAACGAATGCAGACTCAGGGTCACCTTACACCATTGTGGATGAAGAAACATGGAAGAACCAATTAGTTAAGAATTTAGGGCAAGATTTACTTCGCCCTGACATACACCCTGAAGGGATTTCTGGAGGGAAAATTGATATGGTGTGTTTCCGCAAATTGTTATTTAAATTTAAAGGGAGAGAATCTTATGGGAAACTTTACATAGCAAAAAAAGGCCCAGCGGTGGAAGGACCAAGACAATTTAGGAATAATTCTTAATCCAAACAATGCAGATCCAGTTATGATTTTGGAAGACAATGTGAAACTGTGTAAGGAAGTCCTAAACAAGTTTCCTAAAGTGTTCTATAGGAAATTGGTAAGATCATTGATTTCGAACACCGTTTTATCTTGAAACCAAATGCTTGTCCTAAGGTTCATAAAGTGAGGCATATTCCTATCTCACTTAGGAAGGAGATGGAATTAGAATTAGAGAAGCTATCTAAAGCAGACATTATTGAACCTATTAAGTCCTCGTATTGGATTTCTCCAATAGTCGTTACCCAACACAGTAAAGATAAATTGAGGCTATGCATTGATTTACGCCTTTTAATCAATAATATAATTGTTGACAGGTTTCCTCTACATATAATTTCATGAATGTTGACTCTAATTAAAGATGCCGATTGGTTTTCTACTATTGACTTATTGGCAGCATATCATCAGATACACTTGAGTGAGGAAAGTAAAGCTCTTACTGCATTTATTACACCCTCATGTTGTTTTTAATACACAAAATTGCCTTTCGTCTGGCATTCCCTACAGCCAGTTTTCAAAGGTTATGCAGCAGCTTTTAAGCAAACATGATAAGGTGCTTTGTTTCCAAGACAATATTTTAATCTTTGGCAAAGATAGGGAAGAACATGATAGTGTGTTGATGGATGTTTTGAGTGAGTTGGAAAAAAAGGATTGATAGTTGAACACACCAAGTGAAAATTTGCAGTGAACTCCATTATGTATTCAGGACATGTTATCGGTGGTGAAGGGGTTTCTACTCAACCAGCGTTAGTAGATTCTATTGTTAATTCTCCCCATCATAAGAGGAAGGATGAGGTACGATCCATTATTGGTTTAGTGGAATTCTACTCCAAAACTCATACAACAATTTTCGAGTAGAAAATTTGCAATCAGATACTTACTTAAGATTGGGAATACGTTTCTTGGAGTGAGGAGTGTGACAAGCAATTTGAAGATATAAAGAAAGCTATTGCCGATGCACCAGCTTTGTGCAGTTTTGATCCTGAACTTGACAATTGTATTACTGTGGATGCTAGCAACAAGGGGTTAGGTGGCTTGCTTTCTCAGATCAATAAAGAAGTTAAGAATATATTGTTGCTTATGCATCATGAGCATTATCACCTACTGTAGAGAAATTTTCCGTGATAGAAAAGGAGACTCTAGCATTCATACGGGCATTAGAACATTTCTGAGTGTTTGTATGGGGGAACCTTGTATTGTACCAAGTGATCACAAACCATTGGTAAGGTTACTAACCACAGAAAGCTTATTTAAAGCCTCTGCCAGGATTGCTAGAATGTCATTAAGATTACAAGATTACATTTACAAAATTGTTTATGGTCATGGTAAGAAGAAGGTTGTTTCAGATTTCTTATCACGCATGCCTACTGAATTACAAGACAGTTCTGATCATAAATGGGAAAATGTTCAAGTTGCCTTGGTTCATGACATTTCCGTCTGTATTTATCCATATTTATTTTTGGGCCATTTTTTCTGTATTTATCCATATATATTTTGTGTTTTGCATATAAATGTAGTTGTAAATCTGTACATTTCTATATTTATTTAAATGATAGACGTACAGTCATACTTTGCAGCTGTAGTTGTATAATACTGACCGTGATTTACAACAACTCATAGTGTTTATTACAGATGGATGGCATAAAAACACTAAACTTTCTAAAGGATTAAAACCGTTTTGGGAAATTCGTGTTGAATTATCTGTACTCCATAGTAATGTCCTAAGAGGAGAGAAAATAGTTCCCCCTTTATCGCTCAGAATGTGTACTAATCAAGATGTGTCAAGAAGAGCGTGGTGGCATCGTCAAGACAAAACAGAGGGTATTGGTGGCCAGGTATGGACATATGTATTGAGAAAGTGGTGAGGTATTGTGTATGGTGTGCCAATTCTGACAAAACCCTTGTCACTTTGAGACCTGAAATGTCTAACCCAATTATTCCTAGTCAACCGTGGCACACCATTGCCATTGACATTATGGGGCCCATTAGTGCCCAGAATAAATATATTTTGTCTCTTATAGATATTTTCTCAAGATGGCCTATAATAAAGATTGTAGATGAAGTTAATGCAGAGGAAGTACTAAAACTTTTCGACAATATTTTTGATGGCAAAGGTTTGCCTGCACTACTTATTAGTGACAATGGAGTGCAAATCACGTTTAAAATTGTGAAGGATTATTTTGAAAGAGTAGGGATAAAACATAAAACGACTTCTTTAGACTAAGCATGGGTGGAAAATCCGTTACGCTCGCGGATTTTGGGGATTTTCGGTAAATTCGCAATCCGCGAGATTCGCGAATTTCCCGCAAAATCCGCAAATTCGCACGCAGCGGATTTTTTTTCTTTGCAGTGTAAGTTCGAAATTGCGAACATGTAGGTGCGGCGGGCAGCAACAATCTCGCACTCGCGAAATTACAAAAATTGCAATTCTGCACAAGAAATCTACTAGCAAGCAGCATAGACCTTCTGAAAATTATGATTTTTATCAGAATAACTCCTCAGGTTGACATTTGCCTGCACTTTTTTGGATTTGAGGCCTTTTGATTTTCTTTGGATAACTTTTGGATTAGAAATCAACTTTCTCATATAAGCTTGGTGGGGCATTACAGTTGCTATAATGCTGTTCTGCAGAAAAACGAGTTTTGCAAAAGTGAAAGCAGGTTCAAAAGTTCAAACTCATCATTAGTAAACCGTTCCCTGTAGTGCTTCCTGACAAGGGCCCCTCCAGAGTTCAGTTGCTAGTTGCAACAATTGTATGACCCTGCTCTGACCCTCACAGCAGGCTCATAGAATAGCTACAAGTAGGCCACAAAGGTCCTGGAAAAAAAAATTGCACTGCAACAGAAAGCAAATTACAGATAAGGAAGCAGGTGCCAGACTGGAATTTTAAAACAGTGACACATTAATAAATCAACCCCAAATTAATTCAGGTCAGTTGAAGCAGGCAGGTGTGCTTGCTTTTTCCCCCATAATCTACAGTGATGATGAACCAGAGGGTGGCATAAGGCATTGATGTACCAGAGGGTGGCATGGGTGAAACAGAGGGTGGCAGGGGTGAAACAGAGGGTGCTGGGAACCTGTGATGATGAAACAGACGTAGAAACAACATAATCGTGACCGTTGCGAGCCGACATATAAGTTCGCAATTGCGAACTGTTACAAAACCCTTGCGAACTGTCAGAAATCCTTGCGAACTGGTAGAAATCCTTGCGAACACACAAAAAAAATCCGCAAATTCGCGAGAATTCGCGGATTTTGCGGATTGCAAGTTCGCAAATTCGCAAAATTCGCGAACGCCAGATTCGCAAAATTCGCCCATGCTTACTTTAGACAATCCAAGTAGTAATGGCATGATTGAACGGTTTAATAGAGTGCTTAAGAATACTTTTCATTCAGCTGTCATGAATGGTGGTGATTGGGAAATGCAAGTATTTAAAACCATATGGATGTATAAAACCACACCTCATTATGCATTAGAAGTATCACCATTTAAAGTAATGAGAGGGAGAATGGTCAGAACTAAATGCAACCCTGAATAGTTGTTTAACCCCTTAAGTGCTGCCATCGGCCAACGGTCGTCGCAAGCTCTACCATGCCAGTGCTGCGCACGACCGTTGGCCGACGGGCCAGCACCCTTTCTTCGAACGTTAAGCACTGGGCGCTGAACGTTCGACGCTCCTATGAGTTTAATGCCTTCAAAGCTATCGTGCCTTTGGATGTCATAAGGTTTAGAATTGAAAAAAGCATCTTAAGTACAAGGAGACTTATGACCTTAAACATGGAACAAAGGTTTGTGACATCAAGGTAGGATCTTGGGTCAAGGTTAAAAAGCCATGGGAAGTAAAGAAGGGAGCAAGCCAACTTTTTGAACCAATGAGAGTAGTTAAAGTCTTATGTAATGCGGTACAATTAAACAATGGCAAGGTCTGGAATTTGAAACGTATAGCAATATTAAAAGGTTCTATTGACCTATTTGAAAGTAATAAGAAACCGGCCAGTTCTTCCATGAGGAAGGACTCAGAAACTTTTGAAATTAACAGTAATCTAGTGTGTGGCAGTGACACTAAAGATAATAGCTACAGTGAATGTGTGATTGTGCCAGATGATCACATTCTTGATGAGGAAGGAGAATATAGGACATGCAACTGATATTAAGAGATCTAAACCTATTGTTGGGAATGGAAGTGTGGTTGATGGTTCTGAACTAATGTCCAGCAATGGAGGTGTGGATGAAGGAGGTCGTAATACACACATTCATACAAAACCTAAATGGGTGTCAGACTTTGTGTGTGATGATTACTTCACATAATACCTTTTTTTTTACAATTGTTCTCTTTTTTTCTTTTTAGAAAGGGAAGATGTGTTGTGTATTATGTTGTTCAGTTACGTAGTATGTATTTATTCAGCTTGCACAGTTGCGCAACCAATGTATTTGTTCAACTTGTAGTTCGGTTTTCTTCCAAATGGTTTGCCTTGGCGACAGGCATTACTGACATGACCTGCTGAGGAGAAGCATCGGAAGTGCCAAGCTCATGTGCTGTGTTTCAACTACTGGAATAAAGTTGAATGTTCACCCCTTGTTTCCTTGCCAATTACTCAAAAGTGACCTTGAGGGGGTGGTCATTGCAGTGGGCTGGTGGGGTGGTATCTTCTTGTTCGCTGCCGAGCACCAAATCGGGGAGAGGTAAGGAGAAGGTAAATCAGCTTCCCACTTACTTACCTGGAGCTGCAGGCAACATCGGGCCGAATCAGCCTAGTGCACAGAACGCAAACGGGCGACCAGTGCCCCTGGACTGCAGGAGGTGGGTCGCTGGACGGCATGGCCAGCAGCAGTAGGGCGGGACATGATTGCAGGGTGGACCAGCTCTTCAGAGTCACGCGAGCACATCTTCACGCCCAGATCTTGTGAGAAGGCCCAGAAGGCCTCTCGGCAAGTGGACTGTCAAGCCCAGCTTTGTCGGTAGTAGCAGTGATAATCCAGCGGAGCGATGAGGAGGGAGGAGAGGATCATGTCAGAGAGCACAAGGTCGATGGGAAGGATATTTTCTTCCCCAGGCAGTGTCTATCGCCCTTTAAGGTATACTCTGAAAGACCACCTACAGGAGAGAAAACAGCCCAGGCCCTCAGGGAATTGGGCATTGAATCAGGAGACTCCAGGATGGAAAAAGGGAGCAGGGCAGCTCCGGTGAGTGAGCTAGATAGGAGAGGAGAGATGGGGGAGGGTAGGTAGTTGCAGATCGGTCTGGGTGCCATATGGAGAGAAAGGTATGGCACAACAGGTCTCTCAGCTTGGCGTGACAGGACAGACTCAGGAGAGTCCATTATGGGTTGGATGCCCTGAGGGGAAGAGATGGCATGGTCCAGGGAGTCCAGCAGGAGGTCAACAGTAGGCACAGGCAATACATCAGGAGGAAGGTCTGGTGGGGCATCCTCGGCAACATGCAGGCACAGGCCTGGTGCCCATTTCTTAGAGGGAAATGATTACTAGTGAAGAAACTGACTGGGGGCATAACCTGTCAAACAGGGATATGACGGTGACATTAAGAAGCTAGAAAGAACAGTCATGAGATGTTGGTGAGCATGGCCCACTTGATTTTGAAGAGGAATTAGAGGAAGGATAGTTAGGAGACAGGATGAAGAGGAAAAATGTGGGAGGTCAGAGATTGGAGAGCAAAGGTTTGTCAGGGTTAAAGGTGGAAGACAGAAAAAAGTTGATGTTTTGCCAATGCTGACAATGACCACCTGGTGCGGATTAGTTCGACCACATTGGGTATGGGAGAGATGATTGGGCAGCAGACTTCAGCGCAGGTTCCCACCCTGAAACAAGGTAAGTAGGGGGCCTGGGATCGGCCAGTGGTGCTGTCAAACTGGGTTGAGTGAACTGAGTACATCACAGGAGAAACAGAGGTACAGTTGCACAAAGGTAAAATACATAGCAGATGGGGTTGGAGAAATCCAAGGGTGCAGGAGGTCAGGGGACAGTATTTGGGGAGCAGGGTCCACAAGGAAACAAAAAGTAGTGGGAAAAGGAGCTGACGAGAATGGGGTAAGGGGACAAAAACAAGAAGAGTGCAGCAAAGGTTGGTGACATGGAGGAAACAGAAGCAAATCAAAAACAGAGCAAAGAGGTGAAGAAGAAAAAGCTGCAATACATGGGAATTCCAAAAACGTTGGTGGTACATTTGATGAATGCCACCAAAGAGGGATATGTAAGGAACAGTATATAGAGGTGTTCAAGTTGTTACACAGGCAGATCAGGGCAAAGGAGGGGTTTAAAGAGGAGGAATAAGAAATGTAAAAGAGTCCTCTGGTACTCTTGAAATTGAGAATTGGACAGCCTCATTTTGAGTTATGCCACTGTGTACTGCAAGAAGTATTTGGAGCAATGTATGGCTCTTTTTCAATACAGGGATGTGATAATAAAGATTAACATCACATTTGGGTGATATGCCTGGCTTCGTTATGACAAGGATTTCTAGGCCCAGTTGGCAGAGGATGTCTAAGGGAAATGGGGGGAGTTGGACAAAAACTTCTGGACGCACAAAATGGCCCCATCTTGGGCAGCGCCCACGGTCTTCACGGCCAATGGATTGCTACTATTTTATTGGCCCTTTCAAGAAAGCCCAAACTCAATGGTGGTGGGTGTATCGGTAGGGGTCAGCCAAGCGGAGAGAATTAGCATACTGGGTATACAGCAGGGGATTTTGTAATAGGGAATATTGTAGGTTCAGGCATGAGTGCTCAAAGTGCTAAGTACAATACCCCCTTGTGCAATGCAGCCTTTTACCCTGGTGGAGCCACAACAACACCTGGACACTCTGGGGTGCAGATGTTGCCACGAGGAGTGGTCAGGGGGCCCACTGGATTTGCGGACAAGGGCTCATACTCCAGTTAACCTAGACAGGCTGGAATATTGGCTGCAGATGTATGACAAGCGGGAGGTGCCAAGGAATTGCTAGTGGGTTTTCATAAGGGCTTTATTTTGGGGTACGGAGGGCGATGGGTCAGGAGGTGAGTAGACAATCTAAAATCTGCCAAATAGCACCAGGGAGAAATTGATGAAGAAGATGCAGGAAGTGAGGATGGCAGGGCCTTATAATGAGTGCCCAATGGATCTGGAAATTGTGTCCCCAATAGGCATAGAGCCTAAAAACAGGAAAGGACAGTTTCTCTTAATCCAAGCAAGCAGCCGCAAGGAGGCATGACACTCAGCGTGTTTTTGATGTAACAAAAGTCCAGGTGGGGTGGATGGGAAAAGGGAGAATGTTGTGGAAGTAATTTTTGTCATCTTTGAATACGATGCTAGATAAGGACAGCAGTCCGTATTTGCTGTTTTTACATGTTGGTGAAAATTACCTGGTAAGGATGAAGGTTTTGGCATTTTTGAGGGCAATGATGGAGGACTTGAGAGAGATAAAGGCAAGATGGGCAGGCACCTTTATAGTTTGGACAGGATTGATGCCAAAGGGTATGGTGAGGGGCAGGGAGGCTAATGGCGACTGACTAGCCTGGAAGTAAGATTAACAGGGAAATGAGGACATCAGTAGAGTTTGCCGTATGGACATAAAGTACGAGGAAGTGTGCTTCTATGGGAGGGAATGGGGTACGTTTGTCTCCAATGGAAATGGATCTTTAACTGTTACACTTGAGGGAGTCCTTGAAAAGCGTGTTGGGGTTGTGCTCGTGAGCGTATTAGATTTGTCTTGGGCAGGGCAGAAAAAGTCCTTCATGGGTTTTCTGAGTGGCAGAGTTACAGGATGTTTTCGTGGCGAAAGAAAGTTTTGATTGACAGTTGGGGTAAGCAAAGCAGTTGGAAAGAGGGGGTGGGGTAAGCTGACAGTGGTTAGGGATAGTAAGTTGTTGGCAGAAGGTTATGGAATACTTAAAGTTGGGAGTTTAACGGATGTTGAGGAGTGATTGGTGGTACTTAGGAGTGTGGGAGTGGGTATTGTGATGAATAAAGATGTTTAGTGAGGAAATATAGTCTTGTAAGGTTTTTTTTTTAACATTAGTTTTTCTGTCAGTGGTCTGTGCTGGGCAATCTCACCCAAAGCATCCAATCTTAAAATCAAGATGTTCATGGTGAAACTTTCCTTAGCTAAGCTGTTCAGACCATGTATTGGATGTGACTGTGGAAAACAATTAAAATATTGTACCAAAGAGACAAAGCATCCGAATAATGTCTCTGGTCAATGTTCTGTATTAGGGGAAGGAGTCAGTTCCATATTGGATAACCTGCTTTGGAACAAAAACGGCATAACATGAAATACTGTATCTAGTATGCAGTTACACAAAATTAGAGAGTTCTGCATCCCATTCTGAGTGATAAACTCTGGTTGGAAGTGTCCATAGTTTATTTAATGCATAAAGAACTCTTCATTTCTAGGTATAGCTGTACTGCGGAAGGCTTACACCCTGATTATAATTCATCAGCTATTTAGCAGTCAACAGAATGTATTTTGGTTAAAAAGGATAAACTTACTGAGTTAGTATGCCCCCTTTAAGGCTAGGGTACTCTCAGAAATAATTTGACCAAAGTCATTCCATGGATGGCTTGATTCAGTTAATTAAGTAGTATAGTTATATTGCCTCCCCAGCTGATTACTTCTATTGCTTTTAGGGTCATCACTTCAAGCACTGGTTCCTATTTACTCAAACCCAGCATAGGGCAGGATAAAGGGCAATTTGGCCGGAAATCAGTACTCTTACCGAATTCCCTATGCAATTGGATCAGTAGAGTCCCCTGGGCCCAGATTTCTCCTTTTTTAAAAAACTTTTATTGCCACGCCTTTGTTTTTGTTTTGCGTTTATTGTATTATATTGTAATTGCATTTATATAGCGCTTACTACCCCTGACAAGGCGTAGAAGCGCTTTTTCGGCAGGTAGCACGCTACTCCGGGACCCACAGAGAATTAGTGTTGAATTAGTATAGTGAAACATGCAAGTACATTTTAAGTGGTGGATAGGTTAGTCAGTTATTTGGATATGGAATGATAGCAGAAGGATAGAGGAGGACAAACGTTTGTATTTATTTATCGCTTGTTGACGCACGCTATTCAGGAAGCCTATAAAGGATTAGACCACCTCCTTTTTTGGATATTCAATTTTGGGTGACTATTTGATAGCCTAGAGGAATGGCTTCATATAGGACTGGAGCCATATCCTCTCCTAACCATGATTCGGTTATGAATAGTATGTCTGGTTTTGCATCAGTGAGAAGGTCGTAGATATGATGCTTTTTTTAGAGAGGGATCGAGCATTTATTAGTAGACAGTGTAGAGAGTGGCCTATGGTGATAGTGGGACTTTGTTTTGTAGAAGAGTGATCAGTATTGTGTGGGTGTGTAGCAGGTGTGCGTTTAGTGCTGGTATTAGCTGTATTAGGATAGCAATCGTGTAGCTGTTCTGTATTGTGTTCCTCATCCAGCATGCTAAGAAGACATTTTGATGATGCCTGCATGTGTATGTGTTGGAGATGGTGTTTGAGAGTGAGTTGGAGTGCTGTGTTGCTTTTGTTGTGTAACATTGCTGTGAGGTAGACTTGGGGAAGCAAAGTTGTGACGTGTGGCATATTGCTTATATTTTTTGCGTGTGTATAAAGTGGAAGGTGTACGAGTCAGGGGAGGTGGTGCAGCATGTGGGTCATGTCGTAATGTTCTAAATTGTCCAGCGGATGAGAGGCGGTTGGAAGAGAGGTGCTGTATTGCTGTATCTGTGTTAGGTGTGGTGGAAGAGTGAAAGCTTGGCATTGGGGTTTGTTCCTTTGTGTGGTTTGAAAGGTGGGTATATGTTTGTATTTTGTGATGGTAAGTATTATGAGGTGCTCTGAAGATCTTGTTGTGCTGGTGTGTGTGATATGTTTTGCTTTTGAGGTGTAGTGAAAAGGGGTGCTGATGTATATGTTTCATGCACCGGATTTGGTTGTGTAGTATTGTTTGTGAGAGGAGGTTGTGACGTAGAGTGTGTGGTGATGTGTTTATGAGTAGAGTGTATGTTGTCTGTAGGAGGGAATGAAGTAGAGGTGAGAGTGTTTATCTTAGACTGGTTTGTTTCAAGAGTTACAAAGTGTAGTGGTGTGCAGTGTGTGTGTTGTGTGTTAGTGTTATTATGGTAGAAGGGAGAAGAGGGTGTTTGTTGGACAACTGATGGAAGGATCAATATGTGTTTGTTAGTGATAAAAGGTGGTCTGTTAGGTGTAATTACAGCAGGGAGAGTGTGTCTGAATGGGATGTAGTTATGTATGGTGTTGATTGGCGTTGTGTTAGTGATGAGTGTATTGGTTAGTGGTATAGGATAGAGTTGTGTACTGTTTGTGGGTGATGGTGGATATGTGTGGTAGTTGGGATAGTAGGGTGTGTAGATGTGGTTTGGTTGGGTTGGTGGTGCATGCTGGTACATTAATCTGTGCATAGTGTTGTGCATGGTGTACATTTGGTGTGAGTGTGCTGCTCTGTTTGTGGATGTGGATGGTGTTGGCTGGGTTTTGCTAAATGAGAAAAAGGGCAGCATTTCTGGCCCTAGTCCTGACCAGTCTCGAACAGGCTCAAACAGGCAACTACCCTTGTCCTCTCACCCTTAACAGGCTCAAACAGGCAACTACCCTTGTCCTCTGCGCCCTTAGCCTCGACCCCCAGGCTGAGACGCCCTAAGCCTGGACTTTTTTATAGACCTAGTAATCAGGTGACCCCTTCAGCCAATGGAATACCTAGCCCTAACACTATCCAATCACAACACTAGCCCTAAAAATCTAGAACCAATAGGGGACCAGGACCTTACTGCCAATCTTAGCCCTAGTCCAAGCACCCAATCAGTTCAAAAACCCTGATCTCTACGTCCAATAAAAGCCTTAGCCCTACCAGTAGTCCCAACCCAAGTCCAAGCAGCCAATGGTACAGGTGGCCAAGTCCCTACTTCCAATAGAAAGCCTAACCCTACTTTTAGTCCCACAACTAGTCCAACAACCAATCACACCAGAAGCCCTAAGTAGCTACTTCCAATTAAAGGTCTAACCCTAGCCCTAGTCCCACCCTACTCCCAACAACCAATAACATAGGAAGCCCTAGTCTCTACTTCCAATAGAAATCCTAACCCTAGCCCTAGTCCCAACCCTACAATGATTGAATCACAGACCCAGAAAGCAATCAGAACCCTCAAATACCCAACCAAATGAGGATATTAACCCTAACCCAATAGAAACACCAGATACAACCACCAATCAGTGTACACATGTGTCAACCACTAGCAGACAATATAAGGTCCCAGCGACCTCAAACAAGGTTTGCAGGCCAGGGAGTTGGTAGCTGCTTCTCCTGTTCAGAACTCCCTATGAGACAGACAGGCTCCATCCACACTTTGGACTTCTGCAAGTAAAGGCTTCACTAACTCGAAATCTAACAATACTGTTTGAATACAACTTTACTTCCCCTGCTGGACAAAAAACGAAGTGCACAGGCCCCAGTAAATACAGTTTAAACAGCTCACAGAAGCACCCTCTGATGTAGAATATCCCTGTTTCTGGGAAGGGAAGGCAGGGGGGCTGGCCTCACTGGCTTGTGAACACAAAACGGTGGCTGGGGGTGCACTGTTTTAACACACAGGTCTTAGCACAGAGCAAAGGAGAAATTTGGACGGAAAACAGATTTGTCACCAAGGAATGAGAAGGACAAACTACAGAGGTTGAACTGCAAATCCCACAATTCAGCACGTTAAATGCAAGCAATCATGGGCAGGGAACACCACAAGTTTAAAACACAAAACAGGTGATAAAATATGCAATCACAGGCAGGTCAAAACTGCCATTTTAAACTGTAACAACCACATGCAAAGACAGTAATCACAGAAAGTGAAAATCGTTTTTTAAACAACTTTTGTTTTGGGAAGAGACAGCACTAGTCTGTCTCCTTACCACTTCCTGGACTCTGCTCACTGCAATCTGGGGCACAGGTAGGCTGCAATTCACAAGAGATGAGGGGAGCAAAAGAGGAGTGACCCGGTGGCTATGTCCCCCTTTCGGGTTGTCAGCAGAGCCAGAACAGAAGCTTGAAGAAGTACGGATACCTAGCATCAGCGACTGTCACCTTGTGAGAAAGATGACCAGGTGTGAAGAAAGGTTGCTGCTGTGTCTTTCATATTGTAACTGAGGCGCTCGTACAAAGCCGTCTTATACATTACCATGAGCCACTCATCATGTTGGGGTGGGAGTGCCAGAGAACACAATTTTTCGCAATTGTGAGCGATGTATTTGCATACAGATCAGTCTCTCTCCACCACAATTGTGCCACCAGTAGCCATTGTTCCTTCTTGCTGCTGCACGTACTCTGTTTTAGAATTGTAAACCGCATTGAGGTCCATGCACGCTTTTTCCAAGTGATGCCTGATGGGGGCGAGAGGTGCACCGTCTAAAGGGGTGTGAGGTTAGGTATGGCGCTCTCCAGGGTCTTCTGTTGCTCCGTCTTCAGCTTATGGAAAGAGCAGCAACTCTCATAAGTTGACCCTTATGGTCACCTTGGCTGTCATCCACAATGTGAGTATGGAAATGACGGACCCCTGATCATGGTCCAAGTAGGGGGTGACATGTGACTGTAGCTGGATCTTGTCCGGGGTGTCCTGTAATGGGAAATGTTGAGGTGCCACAGCTTGAGAGCTTGAGACCCGAGTTCATCAATCCCAGATCCACTGAAAGGAGAATCAGAGAGCCTGCTCTCAAGGGCACAAGCATCCTGCGATAATGCGATAATCGCTTGAGAGACAAGAAAGTAGTCCAGTCTTGATTGGGTAACTGCACCTGTGAGGAAGTTAATTCATGCTCAGTGGGATGCAAGAAGTGCCAAGAGTCAACATGACCATAATTTGATGTGGCATCTCCCAGAAGTGCCCAGTCGACATTATTGCCCATGTCAATTGGGGTGGTATAATCCAGGATTGGATCTTGGGCCAAATTCCAATCACTCCCTTTTAGCAAGTGAGTGACATCAATTTCTGTCAAAAGGCGATTAAACTGCAGGAAGAATGAGCACTTCGGCCCAGTTGGTGTGTGAAGAGAGCCCGCACAATGTTCCGTAGCCCAGTCACAACTTGACAAACATGTACCGTCCCTCAGGGTTGATCCACATTGTTCAGCACCATAAGCGGGAGTGACTTACTCTGGAGGATTGCCCTGTCACAATTCTGAGGCATCTTGGTTCTATCAGCTGGCAAGGGTGGGCAGCTGCTATGAATTACTTTCTCCACCCAGCTGCACCAAGGTTTCTCGACTTCCGCAGGTCAGAGGTGGGTTTCCTGATGCAGGGCCACGTCAATTACCTTAGATTCAAGGTACGCAAGCACCATTTTGCATTTGGTGAAATATGTGTAGCCATGTATAGACCAGGAGAAGGAAATAGTATTCAGAGTCTTTGTTTGGTACATCAGGAAGTGGTGGCACTAAGGTAGGGAGAGAGTACACTGATATGTTGCGCTGGAAGGCAATTGTAGCTGGAGTAGGCCAAAAAAAGGAAGGAAAAGGGGAAGGGGGGAAAGGTAGGTGCTGGCCTGGCCCATGGGGAAGGGGAAACGAGACACGGATGAGGGGCGCAGGCAGGAGGTGGTGGGGAGAAAGTGGTGGGGGAAGGATGGGTGAGGAAGAAAAAAAGAAGGGGAACAGGGATTCAGGAGAAGGGGGAGAGGAGGAGCCTCATTCAGGGTTAAGGCAGGGGGTAGAAAATGGGCATCAAAGGCAGACAGATGTTGAGAAGTCCTCTGATGCCCAGGTAAAGCTTTAGTCTGCTGGTTTAAACTTGAGATTCTGTGGAGCTGAGGAGGCCCCTGTGCAGGAGGAGGAAGAAAGAAGCCAGTGAAGAATTCATGACGGGCAGGTTGTGGTGATAAATGGTAAAGTGGAGGAGAGTAAGAGCAAAGTGTATGGGAGAGTTCCCTCACCAAGGGCCAGGCACATAGGTACCAAAGTCAGCTACACCGGCCCCCTGGACACACAGTGGCGAGCAGGCTGGGACGTTAAACAGGACCTCAGAGAGACCCCTAAATGGAGGAGAAACCATGCCCACATACCTTTGGCAGGAGAAGTGAGGATCCCAGACCAGTAGGGCACCCACAGACAATAAAGAGTAAAGACCAGAAGGATGGAAGAACGAATTTAGGAGAATAAAGACTATGGAACTGAAGAACACAAGAGCCTCAAACCTGCAAAATAAGCATAACAACAAGAATCAGAGAACAATGGAACAGCAGATAGGCATGCAGGCAATACTCATCTATCAAGATAGACAAGAATATTAGGAGGCAGCAGTTCAAAACAGGGTGCGCCTCAGTTTGAAGTCAGGCCAGGCTTCAACGTGGAGCATGATTTGTCACACCCTCAATCCTGCATGATGTCCACCACCAACCCTTGAGACTAGATGGTGGAGCTGGACCTGCAGAATGCCTATTTCCTCAAACCTGTCCCTATCAGCACTACCTGTAGTTCGTGTCTGGACAGGAGCACTTTCAGTTCGCTGTGATCCTAATTGGTCTCACCAGCACCCCTGAGGTGTTTTCAGAAGTGAAGGAGGTGGAGGCAGCTCATCTTCAGAGGTCAGGAGTACTGGTCTTCCCCTACCATGGCAAATTGCCAATAAAGGCGGCCTTGCCCTAGGCAGTTGTCAACCATCTCCATACTACAGTGAACCTCCTGACCTCACTGGGTTTCACTATCAACATGCTGAAGTCGTACCTCACTCCTTCTCAGACGCTCCCCTACATTGGAGCCATTGAAGACACAATAAGGTTTCTGTTTTTCTCATTGGAAAGATAGTCCAGGACATTCAGGGCTTCCCGAGCTTTCAGCCTTAGTCCTGGAATTCAGTGAGTTCAGCCAGAGGCTGCTTGGACTGATTGCCTCCTGGCATATGCCATATGACATATGCAGGATCTGCAATGGGATCTGAAGTCCCAGTGGGCCAAACATCAAGAGGCCCTCTCTGATCTAGTTCAGATTTTGGAGGAGACAGCGAAAGATCTGCAGAGGTGGGTACTGAACCACAATTCAGACAGCGGCAGACCCCTCTCCCTTCCCAATCCATAGCTGACTATGGTGACAGATGTGTCACTTCTGGGCTGAAAAGGCATCTTGGGAGAGGTGGAGATCAGAGGCCTCTGGTCTCCGGCGGAGTCCCGGCTCCATATCAGCCGCTTGGTGCTGAGGGCCATCCGCTTCATACTGAAAGCCGTCATGCTGTCCATTAAGGGGAGCCTGGTACAGGTGCTCACAGACAACACCATCAAGATGTGGAACTGCAAAAAACAAAGCAGAGTAGGGTCATGGACCCTATGCCAGGAGGCCTTGAGCCTCTGGAAATGGCTTGACCCCCAAGGGATCTTCCTGGTGTTGAACCACATGGTAGGCTCTTTCAATGCCAGGGTGGACAAACTTAGCCTTTTGCACCTTAGTGATCAAGAGATGTGGTTTCACCTGAAGGTGGTGTAAGGTTACTTCTGTGAATGGAGAGAAACTTTAAACGATCTGTTCGCTACTGCTGAGAACACATAAGGTCAGAACTTCTACACGTTGGAGTTTCCAAGGTATCTCTTACTTTGAGAAGAGTTCTGCCTCGGGTAGGCCTCAGGACTTTTGAACGCTTTTCTGACAATATCACTCCTGCCGGAATTCCAAAGAACATCAGAACTGACCGGGCAAAAGTCATCCTAGTGGCTCTGGACTGGGTCTGTTGAGTATGGTATGCAGAACTCCTGAGCTTGGCCATCTGTCCTTGGTACAGGCTGCCCATCCACAATGATCTGCTGTCTCAGGAGCAAGGCCCGGTCTCCACCCTGGCCTTCACAATCTTCACCTTCATACACGGAGATTGAGGTAATGAGGTTGAATGCCTTTGATCTCCCTCCACAGGTGGTTGACGTCATCTTGGCAGCCAAGCGTCCCTCAGCAAAGTCTGTATACACCAAAATTGTGGTTTGGTGCAGTGCATGTCATAGTGTCTCCCTCCAGGCTCAACTGTCTGGTGTCCTGCTTGTTCAATCCCTTGTCCTACAATGTTTTGCTTTGGGCACAGTCAAAGGTTATCTTTCGGCCCTTTTGGCCTTCCTGCGATTGCCTGATCAACCTTATTTAGACCATCTACATGAATCATACCAAGGATCCCAGAGGAAAAGAAGGCAAAGCTGTACAGAAGCCTACCTCCTTGCTCTGGATTCTGCTCTATATTAAGATCTGGTAGTCAGTGGTTAAAAATCAGCCTCCGGAAGGACTGCATGCTCATTCTACAAGGGCCAAAGTTGCTACCTCTTCATTACCATGCAGAGTCCTTGTCCTTTACATCTGCCAGGCAGCTGTGTAAGTGTCCCTCCATGTATTCACAACATTCTAATGCCTGGACAGCTAAGTCTGCCAAGAAGGGCAGCTTGCATGCTTGTTTTTGCAGAACTTTTTTGTTGAGTCCATTCACAGCCCACCTCCAATTATGTACTGCTTTTGTATCAATTCAAAAGGTGGGGCATCTGTGGCTAGAAGTCTCAAGTAGAAGAAAAAGTTACTACCTTCTGCAACGCTCTTTCTGGTAGAGAATCTATCTAGCCACAGATTCCTCATTGACCCGCTCATCCTCCCAGTTCTGTGATTGGACTCTACACTTTATTAAGATCCCAAGTCTAGGGGTTTTGTACACTGGTCTATCAGTTTTCTTTTGGGGCTCCACATCTGGGAAAGCAAATGACATCAGCTCGCTGGAGTGGCACCTATATAGGCTCTGCACGTCACTTCCAGAGTGAGACAGGGTCAGTGCGGAGCAACATTGTGCCACCATCCGGTGTACAGAGGTACTATGGAAAATTTCTGGTTCCAGTGTGATGCCTGGGGAATATTCAGAATGTGAGGATTCTGCAACTAGACAGCGTCTCTAACAGAAATAGCATTCCCAAGGCTAAGTACATTGTTCGTCCTTGGGTGACAACATCCTGCAGTCCATCAGGCCTCATTTGATTCCAAGAAGCATATGATGACATCTGCTCATCTGATGGTTACAGGTGTGTTCCTAATGGTAGCATGCACTGTTCATTGCCTGTTCTATGTTGTGGTACACTGAATTGCTATTTTCCCAGACTGAGAAAGACATAATGGGTTTTCTCTTTGATTCAAGGAGCTTGAGTTGTCTTGCTCAATAATGACCATAACTACTTGAATAATCATTGTATGACCTGTAGATGTGGTAGTATCCGTTTTGCAGGTAGCTGGACGGTACAAGTGAAACCAGTAACTTCACCTAGAGAGAATCATTTTAGTATACCATCATCATGGACCTAACTTAAATATTTTTTTATGTCCTTCATTTTTCATTTTACAATCACAACACAGTGGGTGCACATTTACCAGCAGGCGATCAGCATAGATCTGTGAGCAGTTTACATTACAGAGGAAAAGACAATAGAGGTAGACAATTTTAATTGATAATAGTCGCACGTCTAGGAACTTGGGAGCAATGTCTTTGGGAGCAACCACACAAATCCTCTTCCATCCCACTGCTGCTTGACTCCGAATCATGTTGTTTACACTCAGCCCCCCCAGTATTTAGGAGGTCCCTACAGAGCTCTTTCCATACTATGAGATCTTCCTCAAGTTTTTCCTCCCTCTTGCTAGCCTTCATGTGCACGTCCTCTGCAATCAACCATACACACAGGTCTCTCAACCAGTCGACCATCATGAGAGAGCATCTTCCCATCCATACTATTGCGATCCTTCGTCTTGCTAGATCCAGGAGTAATTTCAGCAGTTTGTACGCCATTGTTAGAAATGGGAATTTCTGGTTGGCTGAGGCTTGCGCCAAAGCCAGGTAGAAACCACTACTCCTAGTCAGGGCAAGGAAGTTACCTGCCAAGATAACCCTTGCTCACCCCCTTGGTAGCTTGGCACGAGCAGTCCGGCGTATCTCAGAGGCGATGTGTAAAGCGTTTGCGCGCGCACCAGCAACAACACCCAAGGCCCACCACAAAGGAAACTCCACACAAGTTTATATATAAAAATAGCCTTTGTATTATACCAAACACATTAGATAATAAACACACATTTTTACAATGTACCATAGGCACAGGCAGAATTTACAGGGGATTATGTACATGGGACAGGGCCACATGGGCCACTGTCAGGAATAAGCACTTGGTAAAACTAGCACTTAGCACATAGAACATATAATGTAGCACCAATTAGCAAATGTAGCACACAACCAGTAACCACTGGTAAACGGTAAGTACCACCTACGCAATCCTAAACACCTTAGGCAAATATCACGCAGGGAATCATAAACTCACTAGCATCACTGTACTAGGGCAAACAACCTCCTAGGTATAAAAATACATTGTTAGAGGCAAGGGCAAAAGCATTGCATCAATCACATTAGGCAGGTACACCATCTGCGCCCAAGCATTATAAAACTGACCCCAGGCCAACCTGTCCTCTCGGGGCTCACACACCCTCCGTCCAGCAAAGTCAGGGCAGGCTGCGCAGGCAGCCAAAGAACAGGCCTAAACGTGGCAGCTGCTCACTAAGTGCTGGGCAGCTGTAGTAGGGAGCCTGGCACCAGCATGCCTCCTGGTTTTCTGCGGGGCTCTTAAACAAACAATGGGGCCCCACACAACGTGGGAGCCTCGTGGCTCTAGAAACAATGGGGCCCTCACGAGCCTCGTGGGATGTGAACAACAATGCGCCCCGTCATTCGAGTCCCACCTCTAGGTACTCGAAATCAATAAATGCCCCCGGAGCCTCTCGTGGGCTCTTAAGAAGAATGCCCCAGGTTGTTGTAGTCCTGCTCGGGGGACTCGAAGTTTGCACAATGCCCCCTGAGGTTTGAGAGCAAAGGGGGAGCGGCCCGCTGCCTCTCGGGGCTGCTTTCGCACCAAAGAAAATGCCCAAAACGTCAGAGTCCTGCTCTGGGACTCCCGCCGAGACTCTGAGGCCCTATACGACGACAACACCCACAGGAGGGGAGGGGCGGGCACCGGCAATGTGCCCCGATGCCCTCCTTTTCAACACTGAACACCGGGGCCCCACGGGGCTCTCTTATTCACCCGGTCCCGCTCCTGGGCTGCGGGTATCCTCACTGGCCACGGGCGGGGCTCTTTGCTCTTCAGGACCTTGCTGGCGGCAGGCGGGGAGGACTGCCGGTCTCCCTCTCCACACTGGGGACCGGCGATGTGCGGCTTGGCTCCTCAGACACACGCAGGAGCGCTGGGTAGGCTCCCGCTCGCTTCCTACTTCTGCAGCACTTCCGGGTCTGGCGCCTCGTGTGGTCGCTAGGCAACGCCCGCAGCAGGGACCAATCCCAGCGCGGCGGGCTTTGCCACGTCAGAGGCAGCTAAGATGGAGATCCCCGGGTCCGCAGTGGTGATTTCAACACGGGGTGGGCTCCTGTGAATTAGATAAATAAAACAGGGTGGGCACCTGTTCTTGAATTCAGCACACAAATGGGCAGCAAAGAAACGGGGTAGCACCCGAGCCGAGTTTAGGCCAATTTGCGGGGCCACACACCGAGTGAGCACCTGCTTCATAAATAAGCACAAAGGGGATCCCCACTCCGGGGAATCCCTCGAGGCAGGGAAGGGCAACTCGGGGCTGCAGGGACAATTAAAGCGCTCCCAAGCGCTAGGGTCCCCCTCCCAAGTCCAGCGGAAGTATAGCAAAGCAAAAAGCTCTTTAGGAAGGAAAACGCAAATAAGGGGGCAAGGCTGGGCCCAGGGGCCGGCCCACTTGTCCCTCCAGGCAGGAAGGCAGTCCTAGTGGCGGTCCACCTGGCACCCAGCAGCAGCAGGCCTCCCCTCCAGTCAGGAACAGAGAACCTTTTGCAAGGGGACACAGCCCCTTTTTATACAGTAAATCCCTTTGTCCTTAGGTACAGGGTGGGGGGAAAACCAGTCTCAGCTGGTTTTGGAGCACTCTGATGTGCTCAGCCACCCTTCCTATTAACTAGTCAGGCTAGGGTCATCAGTCGCACCACAGGGGGCGGAGCCAGCATTGTGTGGGGAAAGCCCAGCCCTAATCAGCTCCCAGGTGCACCCCTCCCTCACATCAGCATGCTAATCTCTCCACTCACCACCGGGGCAGACCCATCCTGACTCCTGGAGCCAGGCTCACCAGCCAGCTCCAGCCAATCACACAAATTACATTAACATGCCAACTTCTAGAAGGGGCACTTCCACACTAGACACAATCATGCCGCATACATCATTGCGCTGCATTTAATCACACGAGTCCGCACATACCAAACTCGCACCTGCACTCCCACGCATCAGGAACTAACATGGACACATACATTCCCCATGCATTCCTATGAGAGGGCAGGCCAACCTCACTACACACACGCACTTTACCCTTGGACACAGTGGTAAAGTGCGCAGAAACCAAAAATCACTATTACCAGGTCACCCTTAAAAAGCAAAAAGTTCAGGGGTGAACCTGCCAGAAGGGCTAAGTCCTACAGCCATCTTGCGTTTTTTAGGCCTAGGAACCTGCCACAAAAGGCTGTGCAGTGGGTTGTGCTCAATGCAAAGGCTGGTTCCTCCCTTCACCCGTCCAACCACTAGTGTCCAGAATTGGTGCACCTTGGGGGACACCCAGACTAGGTGGAGGAAGTCCGCCCCTGTACTCCACATCTAGGGCAAGCATCATTGCGGTCCAGGTCAAAAACGACACAGTCTCTTTGGGGTCATATACATGCTTTGCAGGTAATTAAAATGTATTAATTTAAAGCATGCATTGCAGGACAAAGTATAAGTTATAGCGCATGCTGTTTTCCAAGTTTTGTCACCCAATGCCAGGATGCCTTGACCCTCTGGAAATAGCCAAGCAGCCCGTGCCCTAGGGGGAGCACACAACATCAGTCCTTGTGGCCCTATATAATAGAGAAAAAGTTGGCGCCTGCTTCCACACGCAAGTATAACGCTCCGAGTTTGAGTTGTCTGAGGAGCATTAGGTATCGTAAGCCATGTTGCCCAATCTAGGTCCATGAGGCCAGCATGCTGAAGGTATTGGCTCTGACCCAGTCAAAACGCCTCACATGCCTGGTCATATGAAATGAAGGTTTCATAAGGGTACAAGTTCGCCAACACCTGACAGCCTTCCTCCCTCCAGGCCTGAACTAAAATGCTTTTCATAATTTTTCGTACAAGGGCCAGGGACTATACTTTTAGTTCACAGTGAAACTGTGCATGCCTTTAGAACACACTCTAAAAGTACTTGCCACACCTTTGCGTTCTGTCTGACCATGTATGGCAGGTTGCCTGGAGCGCCCGCCCCCTCAAACAGGGCGGATGGAAGCCTATCCGACTGGGCTGTTCCTCCAATCAAGCGCTTTTCCCAATTATCTCCTTCATCTATCCTCTGTGCTGCATATTGCAGGTGCACCCCATAATAATATAAATCTAATCTGGGGGCTTCCAGGCCCCATCTTCATGGTGCCTCATTAAAACCTGCATGGTCATCCTGCTACGTCGTCCCACCCAGTAGAGGGCCACCAGCAATGAGCTCAGCTGCCTGAAAACCCTCATGGGTATGCTGCACATGAGTTTTGGAACACATATAAACAGAACGGAAGAATAACCATCCTGGTCACCACTACTCTTTCGATGAGAGAGCGGTAGGGAGTTCCAAAAAGCCATTGACCGCCTCAAGGAGTCAACCACCCCGATCACATTCAGCTGTTCCAGCCGCAATTCCTCATGAGCAACCTGTATGCCTAGTTATCAGAAGTGCCCAGTCTCCCAACTCAGACCCAGCCTCAGAAAGATCTCCGGCGGCAGCACCACCACACAAGCCTATTCAGGTACAGGCCGGAGTCGTCTGCAAACTCATCCACCAGCTGTAAGAATTTAGAGACTGCCAGACGGAGGGGGGGATGCAATATAAAACAGAGCATCATCAATATACAACAGTATTAAATGGAAGCTCTCTCCAATGGGGATTCTCCACTGTCCAAACTCCCATCGGGCCCACACTGCCTCATTGTATAATTGCAGTAACGTTTGCACCAACTGTTCTGAGTAAGCCTAGTAGTAATCAGTTGGAAACCCATCCCACCCCTGGTGCCTTGGCCCCAGGCAACTCTCGAAGTGCCTTGGTTGATTCTTAGGTCGTTAGTCGGGTCTACAGCCAGTAGCAGCCCATAGTGGGAGTGCTGCTGGTTGCTGATGTGGGGCGGGGGAGGGGCAAGGTGGGGGGTAGTAAACTACAGATTACGTCCGATTAGACGTAAGTAAACCTATAAATAAATAAAACGAATTTTGTTGCGCGCTGCATCGGCAAATGCGATGCAGCATGCGCAATGACATTTGTTTCATTTATCTAATCGGCCGTAATCCATAATTTTCCACCCCCCCCCACCCCACACTGCCCCACCCCTTCCCCACATCCGCGCCCAGCAGCACTCCCACCACAGGCCGCTACTGTCTACAGCTCCTCCTTGGCTGTCAGTGGGAGAGGAGTCAGTTGTAAGCCCCCAAGGAATGGGACAAAACGGTTGCCCCGAACTAAAATGTCCACAGTTTAAACCATCTGCAAGTACTGCACCACTTCCAGTATGCCTTCTCTAGAGTGCACCTAGTTTCCGGCTGGATTGCGCAAGCAGGTCATCAATGAAGGGGGCCGCTCCCTGCGCAAAATCCAGGCCAGTAGGAGGCCAGACTTGTCACCTTCGGCGTGAAGCCACTGGCAACATCAAGTGAGTGTTGATTTGTCCAACCTGTCACAAATGTCACAAATGTTTTTGCGCAGCAGGCGCACAGTGGCATATTGAGTAGGGTGTTCCTGGTTACCCGGCTGGGTCTCTGCCAGTGCATCTTCCTTATCCCTCAACTCCCTCTGCTACTGGCATCAAACTCCACAGTTGAGCCCCATACCCACTCCCTGGTTTACTGCTTTCATTGCCTCCCACTCAGTGGATTTAATGGAAGTCCCATTCAAATTAAGGGTCAAATATTCCGAGAGCGCCGGAGAAAGCGTCGCCCTTCCCTCCTGGTCCTCTAGTATGACATGGGGCATCCTCCATTTTCAGGGACCCCGAAAGGCGGCATTCCACTGCACTACACAGCACACTGGTGTGTGGTCCAATAGAAACAGGCCTGGTGCGTTACTTCAGCATATGGAAATGCAGGCGTCTTTGGCACCAATACTCTGTCAAGCTTACTGTGCGTGTTATGTGTGGGGGAGAAGTAACTGAAGAGCCCTGTGCTGGGTGCCCTCCAGATGTCCTGTGGGCCTATTTCCCTCATCACTACCTTCAGTTTCTTCATCATGCGAGGCTTCGTGCCTGCTCTGGGGAGATGCCTATCCATCTTGGGGTCAAGAACACAATTAAAATCCCAACCCATATCAATGGTGGAGGCACGCTCTGCTGCTAGTAGGTCCTGCATTGCTTGGTAGGAAGCAGGCTTGCCATTTTAAGGGGCGTATGTGTTCAGTATAGCTATGTCGGGGCCATCTAGCTTTCCGGGCAGGAGCTCAGTGCAACACACCACGTCTGCCTCCATATACACCTACTTTAAATATTAAATCCATCAGTAGCACCTGTGGTCCACTGTTTCAACACTGACTTCGACCATCAACTGAAAGTGTAACTGGTCTTCTTCTGACCTGTAATCAATGACCCCTGGTAACTTGGCTTGCAAATTATAGACTTTACTGTGTCTGGATCAGTAGTTAAGGTCCAGGAGCCTCATTTATGAGGCCTTGCGTCAGTTTTGCGCTTCCGATGCATCACTTTTTGTGATGCATCGGCGGCGTAAAACATGCCCCCTGTTGCGCACTATTTCAAAGTGACGCTTTATAAACCCCTGCGCTACATTAAACCTGCGTCAGGTATAATGTATGCAGTGGGGGCGTTCCCCCACAAAAAGCCTCATAGAAGTGACGCAGAGAAATTTATGAGATTTCACTGTGTCACTTCTAGGATGCCGTTGCGTCAAAATCTTACGCCTGCCTCACAGCAGGCTTGAGACTGATGCAGGCTTGTCCTGATTGTTTGTTGGAAAAACATGTTTTCATCTGTGTGTGTCTTCACCTAAAGTACCACAGCATTTGTACAAAAATGTACTACTGAAATAAAGCCCAAGAAGCATATGAATTAATTAAATTAAACCTGAATATCTCTAGCGTAGTTACTAACTAAATAAATCACAGAAAGTTTCTAACATCGCCAGGTGCCCAGTTTGTTCTTTGGAAATCTGTCAAATTAAATACGTTTATACTTTAGATAGCGGGTATTTCTAAGATCCATTTTGCATTTCCAATTGTGGCCAACAATGTTCCCAATTAGCATTTAATTCAGTGTGGATCGGGACTGGAAAACGAGATGCAGCGCTATAGATTAATGGTTGTGCTGTCTAAATCAGTCAATAACGAAGGTTTCTTCTTCCTGGACCGTTTGATGTATCAGTAATCGGTCTTTATTGATTTCTTTTAATTTCTACCCTCACCAGTCCTTGTTAGGATGCGTTTTGTACTTCTCTTGCAGTTTCAATCTATGCACACCCTGAAAAATATTCGGTTCGGATTTTTCTCTCCACAATTCTTTAAAATTATGTTCGAAGCTTAAATAATATCTAGTAGTGACATTTTCCATGACTTTTTTTTAAAAATCACCGACGAAAGCCTTTAATCGCTGTCATTTATATTGATTCATCAATGCCATTTCCATTGATTGATATTCAGTCTAAAAGATTATTAAACTCATCCGGCCTCCCTCCTGCATTATTCTCTGTGATGAAGAGCCTTTAAAACCCTCCCTTACAAGACCTAAACATTTACTCAAAAGAGAAATGTAATCAGAGCACAGTCTTATTTTTTACCAAACTTTCAAAGACATCTAAAATTCTATTTTTGCCCTCCATCATCCAAGTACCAGTAGTACAGAACATCTTATACTGTCTGAGTTTTCTCTTGTGGGAAATGATGAGTTTTTGTCTCCTCTGTCACAATGCAGGGCCTCCGATAGACTTCTTGTCAGCATTCTCCATAAAGAATGTTTACTCATCCTACTTTGAGAACAAAATAGAATCCATCTATGGAAAAATCTTAGTATCCCAACCAAATGGTGATTCCTTAATTGTTTCTTCCCCCAATGAAAATACCAACCTTACACTAACTACATTCCCTCCTATTAACATTGAAGAGCTTGATTTAATAATGACCCAAGTAAAATCTGGATCGCCGGATGACCTTATTCCTGTAAAAATCTTAACCCCTCTCCGTACCCAGTTAGCCCCCTACATTCAGGATATTATCAACCAGTCTCTTAAAGAGGGAAAAGTACCAACTGAATGGAAAAGAGCAGTGGTGAACCCTATCCGCAAGAATGCGGCTCTCCCATGGACGGAGCTTTCCAACCTCCGCCCTATCTCCCTTCTGCCTTACTACAGCAAGATGGTCGAGAAACATGTTAACGCACACCTGTCCAATTACATCGAGGCAGCAGGCGGCCTAGACCACTCGCAATCTGGTTTTAGGCCCAACCATAGCACCGAATCAGCCCTCTTGTCAGTGACAGATAACATCAGAATGTCACTTGACAGAGGGAGCTCAGTGATTCTGGTGCTATTGGATTTGTCCGCTGCCTTCGACACGGTGTCGCACAAAATTCTTCTCGACCGTCTGAAGGGAGAAGAAGTAAAGGGAACCGCTCTTGCATGGCTGGAAAGCTTTCTTGAAGACAGACAACAAGGTGTTAAACTAGGCTCCCATAAATCTGTCTGCAGGAAGCTTACCAAGGGTGTGCCACAGGGCTCATGTCTGAGCCCCACGTTATTTAACGTATATGTGGCCCCCTTGGCAGAGATTATAAGATCTCACGGGTTCTCACCAATCTCTTACGCTGACGATACTCAGCTGCTGTTTCCTTTTCAAACCATTACACCTGCAGTCATGCAATCTTTCCAAGACGGCATGAGAGCGGTGGCAGGCTGGATGGCCCAAAACTTCCTCCAATCCAAAACGGAGGTCATGTTGTTTGGAGGGGCCACCCTGCTCTGGTCCCCGGAATGGTGGCCAACTGAGCTTGGACCTGTCCCAGCGCCCAAACAAACCATCAAAAACCTGGGGGTACGCCTTGACCAAACTCTGATTATAAAAGATCACGTCAGCCAGGTCACGGGAACGTGTTTCCGTACAATTGGTCTTTTACGGCGTATCTTCCCCTTCCTACCAAACATCTATAGGAAAACGCTGGTTCAGGCACTAGTCCTCGGGCGGATTGACTATTGTAACAGTCTACTCATTTCCGCCAACCAGGAACAACTGCGCAGACTGCAGGTGGTGCAGAACACCGCGGCAAGACTCATCCTGAATGCCCCTCCCCGTACCCCCTCCCGTCCTCTTCTTTCCCACCTTCACTGGCTTCCAGTGCAACAGCGGGTAAATTTTAAACTCTGCTGCATCATGCATAAATGCATCTATGGGTCTGGTCCCAAATATCTGAAAGACATTTTCTTTCCCTACTCTCCCGGACGCACTCTACGCTCCAGCAACACTATGCTGCTATATGTACCTAAAGTCACCAGAGCGAGACAGGGTGGTCGAGCCCCTCCCTTAAAGGTCCTTTGCTGTGGAATTCCCTCCCCCCCCCAGCTAAGACAAACCCCCAACCTTCTTAACTTTAGGAAGAAACTAAAAACTTACTTGTTCACACAAGATTAACTTAGCCTTCCCTCTGTCACTCCTCAACTATAGTTTGTCTAACTCATACAGAAGCCACGCGCGGAGATACCCCTTCGGGGCTGATTCAGGCGCGATACAAGACTATAAATAAATAAATAAATAAATAAATTGATCTGAGTTGGGCTAAAGCTACTGTTAATTCTTCTATTAGAGAGGGCTTTGTAGCAGTGCTTAGTTTGTGCTGGTGCTTTCCAGTGCTTAGCACAAGCACCTCATCCTCGGTACCGGCACTTATAGCACCAGTTAAGGACATGCTTATTTAGAAGGCACATGCTTTTCCCCACAATCAGAGGATGTTGAGCCACGCCGCGTCTCGAACCCAGTTCCCCAGCTCTGAAATCAGCAGCTCTAGCCATTAGGCCAAGTCCTCTCCAGAATAATAAGTGCTGGGGCTCTAGTCAGGAGGCAGTTTGCACCAACACATTTCTCCTGTTAGCACTGCCTCCATAGCAGAGACCCGGCATTTTTTATATTTACAAATTAACCACTGCTGGAAGGGCAGTGTTTCATTAGCTGTCCAGATTTGTTAACACCCACAATATTCTGTATGGTGTTCAGATGGGATTTTGGGCTAGCCATAGTAGCAAACTCACTATTGTCTCAGTACTGGATGACCTGAGACTATTGGTGCATTCTGATGCACCACGGCTCGAATTTTGCTGGATTTAACAGCAGAATTTGGAACCATGAAGCATTCCATTCTCCCTTCCAGATTTGAAGATATTGATATAAGAGTCATTACCCTTAAAGGACTTCTTAACCAATATAGGGGCATATTCTCAAGAACATGTGATAACCATGGCAAAAGTTACTTAACCCAACTTCCAACATTGCAGTCTATCGCTGAAAAAATTACGCAGTGTTAACCAAGCACTCTCAACATGGCGGGATCATGCGACAGTCTCCAGATAACGCGTCAAATGACCGCATTGAAATCAACACCGCGCCTCAAAAAATGCGAAACTCTAACGCAAAAAAAGCTGCAATGAGGCCAACCATGATATAAAAATCAGTGAAAACCAGCCACAGGCCTGCAATTCACACGCATCAGGAGGGAAAACCCCCCATAAAAGTAGACAAACAAATGCCAAACAACAGTGAAGCACAATGGATGGTGCCGGAGCAAGCACGACAGAGAACCAGAACCCCAAAAGCCTCCGGGAGGACCTGCCTGGGACCCCGGTGTCAGAGAAGTCGAAGGAGAAGAAGAGTAGGAAAAAGCGCTTCAGTCCGCAGGAAAACAGGATCATGATAATTGAGGTGGTCGAACACCATCAACAACTGTTCGTCCCCTCCACTGTGTCATTGGCAACCAAAAATGGAATGTGGCAGTCCATCATGGACAAGGTAAATGCAGTGGGAGTGCTGAAGAGGACAATGGAAGAGGTCAAGAGGCGTTGGAATGACGTCAAGCACAAAACCAAGCTGAAACTCGCAAACAACTGGAATGTAGCAATGCAGACTGGAGGTGGCAGTCCTGCACCACAGGAGGAGCTGGACGAGATGGAGGAAATGGTGTTCACAGTCATCAGTGGGGAGACGGTGACTGGAGTCGGGGGACCTGACACTGCTCATCATGACCGGACACAACAGCAACAGGGTGAGTAACGACCAGGGACTGGGGGAAGGGGGAGATGGGCACAATGGCACACATGCACAATTGAGTTGAGCACATCTGCGGACAAACCCTGCCCCAGACCTTACCTTCCACCACGAGATCAATGTTCACATATATGCAACATCTTGGCACTGTATAAGCACAGTAGTCAAAGGCACATCACAGAGAAGGGATAAAGGAAAGTAAAACAGAGCTTCAGGGGTCACACCCCTGAAATGCAGCACACAAACATTACATGCAGAACACAGCAACACTGACAACAATGTGTCACAAACCGCAACATGTCCACAAGCAAACACAGGAAACAACTGGTGCCACCTGGGGGTAGACACTGGCCAATCATACGTGGCATTGCAGGGAAATGTGAGATGTGCAAACACACGCACGTCTGTTATCGAAATGTCCACTGTCCCCCATCAAATAGGCAGCTCCTCCCAAACTGCCACGATGTACACAGTCATGCAGTCTGTATGCAAACATGTACAATGTACAATGCGACAACATACATGTGAACACATTGTTAAACTGCTTCTCCCTTTCACATTGCAGAAGGACAATCTACACCACCTGTAGAGCAGCCCGACCCTCTCTTCTCTGATGACGAAGAGGACCACCACAGCTTCGACTCCGATACCCTCCGAGAGTTCATTGACAGTCTGTTTATTTATCTCTCTCTCCCCCTCTCTGTCTGTCTATTTCTCTCTCCCCCACTCTGTCCGTCTGTCTCTCTCTCTCTCTCCCCTACTCTGTTTGTCTATCTCTCTCTCCCCCACTCTGTCTGTCTATCCCTCTCTCTGTCGGTCTCTCTCTCTCTCCCCCTCTCTGTCTGTCTATCTCTCTATACCCCACTCTGTCTGTCTGTCTCTCTCTTTCCCACTCTGTCCGTCTATCCCTCTCGCCCCCACTCTGTCTGTCTAGCTCTCTCTCCCTCGCTCTCTCTACTTCGCTCTCTCTTCGCAGGTCTGTCCCCTGATGTGTGCAGGACACACCTTCTCGTCATGATTTTTGTCTTGCAGGCTTTGACCTACGGAGTGTCCCGAGGGGTGCCTCCATGTGTCTTCATTTCTGTTCTGTGTTTGTTTTAATACATTTTCATTTGTTGCTTCGAAGGTGAATGTGTGATGCTCATTTTTGTGTTGACACATGCATGTAACCAGATGTGATTGTGTGCCATCAGGCGAAATATTTGGTACAAGATTCAGTGCAGTTGATGTGGCATGTCTTTGTTTTGGGAGGAGACCCAGGGTGGGGGGTCCTGGGGGTGGGGGCAGTGGGTATTGTGGCCCTCTTGGGTGTTCGGCCTGCATGTTCGGTGGTTCCATGGCATCTGTTGTTCTTCAGGTGTGGCTCTGGCCTTGGCTCCTGTTTGTGGTGCAGGCTGTGGTCAGACTTTGCACCAGGTCAGAGCAGGAGAGATTTTCCTGCTGCTAACGCGCCATATCGAATGTTTTAGGTTCTTATCGCTGATCAGGCTGGTCGTTGAGAATGTTGTGGAGTGGTGTTGTTGCAACTTTTGGCACGGGAACGCCAACTCTGCATCTCATTACCGATAGTTGCCGGGGTCATCTGTGGCGATGTTTTTAGCGGCTGCTATCACAGGTAAACTGGTGCTATGGGCTGTTAGCACCAGCTTGTGAATGGGAGGTTAGTTTTATCGCGACCATGGCTGCGATAAAGTGCCATTAACTCAGCAATAGCTCCTTGAGAATATGCCCCATAGCCTTTTGATTCTCTCAGGTAATGCTCCTGAGGTGACTCTCAAGGTTCCATCTTTTCACCACTTCCTTTTAACTTGTACCTAACTGCTTTGCCCCATCTGTTTGAGTCTTTTGGCCTAAACTTCTTTCTTTGTGCGAACGACTCCCAAATACTAGCTAGCTTTGAGAAGTGTGGTTTCATAGTGGTGGTTAACTTGTGCGGCCATCTAGTGAAAGTACAACGCTGGACTAATTCGAATTTTCTTAAGTTAAATTAATCCAATACTTAGATCTTGGGTCTATCAAAACTAGAAGCGGCAGCTCTGGCCAGTTTATGTTGCCCACACCATGAGCCCCTCACCATCATAGATCCCAGTGGTGAAAAAAAATCTGAGCATCAGATCAACGCTGTGCAACCTTAACTAAACAAGTGGTGGTGGAGCTTAAGACTTGCTTATTCGAGCTGCACTGCCTCAAAGGAGGACTTTCTTCATTTACACGCCCCAGAAAATTCTAATCCTAAATGCTTTTATATCCTCAATGCTAGACCATTGTAGTGGTATTTAGATAGAGTTATGTACATTTCTTATTGTGACATTAAAGCTGGAGCAAGACTTGGCAGTGAGGTTTTCTAGAGGTGTCAAATGCACTTTCCTCATCTTGCCAACTTTAGCACAATTGTACTGACTGCTTGTAAAGAACAAATTATGTCCAAGTCAACTTTCCCTAGTTGACGAGGTGGTTTATTTTCCAAACCGTTCACACCTTAGTTCTTGTTGTAGACCAGGGGTCTTCAAACTGTGGGGCCCAACCCCCAGGGGGGTCGTGGAGTGATAGAAAATGGGTCCCACATTCCAGGTCACACTTATGTCTATTACTATTATTTCCAAAAAGGTGTCCTGGGGCTAATAACCATCTGCTGGCTGAAATGGCAAATAAGAAACACACAGAAGGGGAAGGAGAACCAGCCAAATGGGGTTACCTACATGGTATAGGGCCAGGTTTTTATAGCTTCCTAAAGGATAATAGATTAATGGTGGAGCGTAGCAAAGGTGGGTGAAAGTTCCATAACTGTGCAGCTGCACCAAAACAGTGAGGCCGACTATTCATGTTTTTTGAATTAGGGAACAATAAGAAGATTGGCACAGTCCGAGAGGAGCATACAGGTATGCCCAGTGAGGAGAGATGAGAGGGTGAGAGTAGATGGGATGAGAGAGGACAGCATGGGAGCGAGAGAATTAGATTTAAGAGATCAGGGATGAGGAGAAATGTGAAGTGCTGAAGAAGTGCAGAAACGCAAGAGGAGAAGTGAGTGTGAGCGAAAGGTGATTGCACAGAGAAGGGATACTGTCAAACGGTGAGAGAAGATAGCTGAGTGATGATCTGTGACATAAAAAGAGAATTTGGTATGATGTGGGTGAGGGACAACAGCGATGAGGGAAGAGAGGGAGTACTAAGGTGGGTGCTGAGGTAATAGGGGAGAGGGACGTTGGTTCAAGAAGGTGTGGAAGAAAAAAGGGGAGATGTGAATGATGAATGGTGGACTGGAGAGGTGTAAGATACAAATAGACAGAAATTTGAAGGAAGAGACTTGAGGTGAATGAGAGGTGATCAGGGTAGAGAGAGGTGATGTGTCCAGAGAGGCCATGAGATAAATTAGAGAGGAGGGCAGTGAAAAGACTGAATGGCAAGAGGTGATTAAACATGAAGTGAGAGGTTGAATGGGGAGAGTTCAGAAGTTGTAAAAAGGGGTGAAAGAAAATGGCTTTCAAAGTGAGAGACGGATGGAAGGGAGGGGTGAGAGGAAAGTGGCAAGGGTAAACTGCTTAACTCTGCATAAGTCTAACAGGGTTTTAAGGGACCCTTGCTGCTCCCGGCCAGTGCCAGGTGAGCTTCTAATGTGGCAGCACTTATTCCTGCAGAGTGCAAGGCCCTTCACAAAGGTTGCCTAGACATCTTTCTGTTGTTTATTGCTGTATTTTCATCATAAACTGGTACTGATGAGATGAAATCTTTCCTCAGTGTTACTGTGTGTAAAAATTGCAAAATAATGCATTATTTATTTTTTCTCACCATACAACTTAGTCGAGCCTGCCGCATAGTTTTGGTCCTCACCTGCCTCATAATTCCAGTAGCTTTGCCTATAGGTTTAGAATTGTTTGTCGGGGGTCCTTACGCCTCAAATTTTTGACTGGGGGGTCTTGGCATCCAAAAGTTTGAAGACCTCCGTTGTAGACTGTCCTCTCCGGCTCTGAGGACGACCTTTCATCAGAATCTAATGGTTCCTAAGTCTCAACGGAAGTCATGACGGTCAAAAACATTCAAAATTAGAACCTTCTTCCAGATCTACTCAAGGGCGAATTAGAAGACCTCAGATTCAGAAAGAGGCTCAAGACCTGATATTTTTCCTTCTAGTTAAGGTTGGTGACAGCTGCAATATGAATCTGTTTTGATCTGCTTTTAGCTCCACGATACTGCAGGCGGGGTGAAAGATGCGCTTTATAAACAAAATAACAGCGACATCTTTGGTATCAAAGAGGATAATCTATCAATTTTATTGTAAGATCTTTGGTATCTATTTAAATTCTCCGAGCATCAGTACTTTAAACTATCATAAATATCACTAAACTTGCCCATTTGTTTTAGCAAGACAACTTCCCCTAAAATAATTTAAATTCGATCTCAATTTTTTCATGAGTTTATATACCCAACAAACAGACAAGCTATTGTTCAGAATGAATACAGATTCTTTGTTACTTATATTTTTTTTACTGTGCATTAATCCATATCATTATTAAAGGTCGCTAAAACATTGACACGAACATTTTTAGATGAAAGTTAAACACATTAAAAGCAGCCATGTGAAATAATCTTTGGACCTCAGATGAAGCATGTGAGAGCTCCTCTCAGTTACCTATTTCCCTTTTCTCTCCTGTTTGTTTTGGCCATATAATAACTTTAGCTACTGGCATCTCCTGTTCATCAGTGAACTAATGTATCCTTAAGTCTGATTTTTGTGATCTTGTCCTACACAATGCATATGCGTACAATTAACTAATGATCACTCTGCTTTATTTTGTCTACATGTAAATAATGAGTCACATGATATTTCATGGTTGCTGAGCTCTTCAAGAGATATAAAAAAGTATAGCATATGCCAATCAACTTCAGCCACACAGAGCAGTATATGCCTTGTAGTTTCTTTCTTCTCTTCCTGTGCCATGTTTATTGTTTAATCATCATTACATCAGCTTTGCAAATCCATATCTGCACAGTTTTGGGGGCAAGTTGTGGTGCTAGCCGGTAGTAGAATGCCACCACAATGTACTATATTGCATTTGCATTTCTATAGTGCTTACTACCCCTGACGAGGAGGTGAAGTGCTTTAAACCAAGCTGCAAGGTACTCCTGAACCCATGATTAGTGAATAATCCAGTGGTTATTGATTATCAATCAATCAATCAATCAATCAATCAAAGACATTTATAGAGCGCACTACCTACCCGTAGGGTCTCGAGGCGCTGGGGGGGGGGGGGGGGTGCCGTTACTGCTCGAACAGCCAGGTCTTGAGCTTCTTCCTGAAGGAGAGGTGGTCTTGGGTCAGGCGCAGGTCGGCAGGGAGGGAGTTCCAGGTCTTGGCGGCCAGGTAGGAGAAGGACCTTCCTCCTGTGGTGGCTCTGCGGATGCGTGGGACGGCGGCGAGGGCAGATCGGAGGTGGCGTTTGGGAGCGTAGAAGTTGATTCGGTTGTTGAGGTAGCTCGGGCCTTGATCGTGTAGGGCTTTGTGTGCGTGGGTGAGGAGCCGGAAGGTGATTCTTTTGTTGACGGGGAGCCAGTGCAGGTCTCTCAGGTGTCCGGAGATGTGGCTGTTCCGTGGGATGTCGAGGATGAGTCTGGCTGAGGCGTTCTGGATCCGCTGGAGTCTCTTCTGGAGCTTGGCGGTGGTTCCGGCGTAGAGTGCGTTGCCGTAGTCCAGTCGGCTGGTGACGAGGGCCTGGGTGACGGTCTTCCTGGTCTCCGTGGGGATCCACCAGAAGATCTTCCGAAGCATGCGCAGGATTTTGAAGCACAACGAGGAGACGGCGTTGACTTGCCTGGTCATGGAGAGGGAGGAGTCCAGGATGAAGCCCAGGTTGCGTGCGTGGTTCGTTGGCTTGGGTGCGGTGCCCAGGGCGGGGGGCCACCAGGAGTCGTCCCAGGCGGAGGGCGAGGAGCCCAGGATGAGGACCTCCGTCTTGTCTGAGTTCAGTTTCAGGCGGCTCGTCGTCATCCACTCGGCTACCTCTTTCATCCCTTCGTGCAGGTTGGCTCTGGCGGCGGCGGGGTCGTTGGTCAGGGAGAGGATTAGCTGGGTGTCGTCGGCGTAGGAGATTATGTTATGTAGGCTTTTGGGATTAACTTTGTGCTCTCAGAAAAAACATTCTATGCATTAACTCCAGTTGGCACATATACACACCCTGTATAGAAGGTGCTCTTCACTCTTGATGTGTTGAAGGGGAATATTTTAATGCAAAAAAACTGCTGCCAACACCAGCGCAGGTGACAAGTTGCACTATATTTCTCCTTAACACCAAATGGATATAGGGGTAAGCAGAGCAGAAAAGTGTAAAAGAGGGTGAGGAGAGATGTGGGTCAGCACAAGTGGCTGGGTTCGGAAAAATAAAATGGGGAAATGGGACAGAAAGAATGGCGGGAAAAGGGTAATTGGCAGTACTTCATTTGACCAGCTGGTGTCAGGTGCTCAGCATCACACTTAATTGTCAACACCGGCATTTATTACACATGGAGGCACGGTTTGTCCAATTTTGAGTTGTTTAGTAATTCAATGTACATTTATAGCTTTGGGCGACTAAGAATATTCTCAATTATCACACTTGCAGGAGTGTGATGGTTAGTAGTTGTGTAGGTACTGTCATTGGCAACACTAGTAGGGTCAGTGGGCAGTGAAAGGTGCAGTGGCCTTTTGACGGGCCCCTCGCACTTATTTTTTTTACAAATTAATTGCTGGGATTGAGGGAAAAAAAGACGAAGACATAAGTAATAAAGACAAAACTGAAATGTGTAGAAGCATGCAATACTGAACGGTGTATCGAAATGAGGTCACACTTTACACTATGGAACATCTATAAGATCAGTGCAGAAATGCACACTGTGAACATGGGGCTGAGTGCACCGCAGGCCCCAGGCTCCTTCCCCCACCAGTATTCCCCACCACCTAATGTGCTTCGAGCTATGACAGCTCGAAGCACATTAGGTTCCGTTGTCTCCCGCAGCGTGGGACGCGCTCCAGAGCTGTGACAGAGGCAGACGGGGCTGAGCAGATTACAGGCCCCAGGCTCCTTTTCCTGCCAGGAAGCGTTACAACGACAGCCCATGGTCAATAGGCCCGTGGTCTCCTGCAACACAGGATACACTCCAGGGGCCATATTATGTATTAAGGCACACTTTCCCTGTTTGCACCAGGCACACATTAAAACAGGTGCACTGGATGCAAACAGGTAAAGTGCACCCTATTCCATAGAATGCGTTGCCCCCAGGGCAGCCGCACACTTGTGTTGCCTTGGGGGCAGTGCAGTCCTCTGAAACACAGAGTGGCTTCGAAGCAGCCGTTCCATGTTTCACAGTGCAGGCGACAACCCGCTTGCACTTTTAAAGGCGATTAGAGATCCCCGTGCAGGCTTGGTGCAGCCACTGACTTCACCCACCTGCAAGGCGATGTCTTGGGGGTCCACAGCACCCCATTTGCCCCCTCCAAAGGGCTGTTCTCACTGGGTGCCCTGACAGTAAGCCACCTTTTACGTCTATATCTGTAAAGAATGAGGCACAGGATATGTCATGTTTGCTGAGCTCTTCAAGAGAAATAAAAGGTATAGCATATGCCATGCAACTTTAGCCACACAGAGCGGTGTGTTGTGCCCCCGGGGCACTTTCACAATATGGCCGCAGAGCTGTGATGGGGTCCGATGGGGCTGAGGGGACTATAGGCCCCAGGCTGCTTTTCCCGCCAGAAGGCAGAACTATGACAGCCCGAGGCACATACAACTCTTTGGACTCCCACATTGCGGGACGTACCCGGACCACAGCGGGCCTGTCCATGCCTGTCAGATGCTGGACTAGGTCACCCCTCTTGGTCCTGCACTAGAAGGCACGTTTCTATTCTTATGTGCCTTGCAGCTGTTTCTTTTTAACAGTGCATCTTGTTATGACTGGTTGTGGTCGCTACTCTGACTACAATAGTGAGAAAGAAAAAAGAATCGGGGGTCAATCTGCCACTACTCCTTCAGTGAAATGTGCCTTCATTGACAGAATGCTGGAAAGGGCTATGGGGTTCATCAGCAATGAAATTTCAATCACTTTCCTTGAACATGGGCTGTTACACAGCTCCAACTATCAACAAGGCTGTCATAGACCCACCCCCTGGCCCAACGCCAGGTTTGACCCCTAACTCCAACACTCCAGTTGATGATGTCACAAATCCTTTTATTGCAGCCACGATTTCTATTGACAATCCCCAATCTGTATCTAACAAAAGGGCTAAGCAGGGAACTCGCAACAAGCACAGTGATATCCAACCAAACAAACCATGCAAGTCAAACAACGGTCATGGGTTCTGCCCATCACTCTCTTCCATCTCTCATCAACAGGGGTTTTGAGGGATTCATTCCCTAGTCGAGGGCTGTTGTACCAAATTTAAGGAGCACCTGCAGGCTGAACTCTCTCGTCTTCTAGATCGACTTAAATCTATTGAGTCACAACTTGTGATTCCTCCCCAGCAGCTACCCTAAACAGGTACTGCCTTGCAAGTAGTGCTGATGGATAACCAACCAATGCTTGCTTCTCAGGGGCATATTCTTAAGGACTTATTGCTGATTTAACAGCACTTTGTCACAGCAAAACCGGTGATAAATATATTGCACCTTTCACAAGCTGGTGCAAACAGCCCATTTCACCAGTTTACCTGCGATAGCATCCGCAAAAAAACATCACCACAGATGAACTATCTCTAATGAGATGCAGAATAGGCATTCCCGTGCCAAAAGCCGCAACAACATCACTCCGCAACATTCTCAACGACCAGCCAGATCGGCGATAAGAACCCAAAACATGCAATAAGCTGCGTTAGCAGCAGCAACCTAACACCTGCTCTTACCTGATGTAAAGTCAGACCCCAGCCTGCGGCACACAGAGGGAGCGCAGCCCAGAGCCACACCTGAAGGGCAACAGATGCCATGGATCCAAAGATCATGCAGCTGGGAGCCCCAACAGGGCCACAACACCCACCGCCACCACCCCCAGGAGTCCCCTCCCCGGGCACCCACCCTCCCCAAGACATGCCACATCAACTACACGAAACACGTACCAAATAATCAGCCTGATGTTGCACAATCACATTTGGTGACATGTGTCATCACAAAAATGAGCATCGCACATTCACCTTCGAATAAACAATTGTAATTTTATTAAAATAAACACAGAAATAAATGAAGGCACATGGAGGGTCTCCTCAGGACAATCTGTATGTCTGTAAGGCAAAATTCCAGATGAGAAGTTGTGACTTGTACTCATCAAAGGACAGAGAGAGAGAGAGAGAGAGAAGGAGAGCAATAAAGAGGGAAAGAAAGAGAGGGAGTGAGAGAAAGACGGACATAGAGGGGGAGCAAGAGAAAGTTGGACAGAGAGGGGGAGAGAGAGGAAGAGAGAGATAGAGAGAGAAAGACGGACAGAGAGGGGGAGCGAGACACAGATAACAGAAGAAATGGACTGGGAGAAAGCGTGCCCACACTGCGCACCCAGGCCTCACTGCTCACCTGCTGACACTGGTGTGTCTCCAACCTCGTGTCGGTATGTAGTGCAGTTCACCAGGTCTCGCATCTGATACTGGGTCCAGATACACGATTGCCAAAGTACACACAATTTCACACGCCATCATCGCCTGTCCGCCCCTGGGTATCGTGGTGTGGACGCCATCATGTAACCTCCGGGCCGACGGAATGTGATGTCGCAGGGCCCGAGGCCCTCAGGCCTACATGAACACCACACGGATACACCCAGATAGGGAGTGGAAATGGCATCGAGCACGTGCGCCCGGGCCTTTTTATTGGCAGGGTCACATGTCCTGTGACACGTGTGCTGGATGGGCATGGTGTGGGTGTATACCAGCTGTGAGGGAGTGGCTGTGGCATGCTGACAACTAGACCTGTGATCAGCAGATCACTACAAGGAAGACCTGGTACATGCAGCATTGTCGACCACCCTGTAAGCGTAAGCATAGTGGGCTGGCCTGGCGTATGCCAGTTCAGTGTAAGGGTGCAAACAATGACCCCAGGGCCCCGGGCGTGGGTCCGTACAGGGCTGGACAAGAAAGTTACTAATGCGTGTGTCTCTGTTGTTATGTCGGCGCCACCTGGGCCGCTTTCGGCAATATGTCACCCTGTGACCCAAGTCCAATGACGTAAGAGGAATTCACTGAGTCCACATTCATCCATACTTCTACACTTGAAAGACCATATACATTACACATCTGTGTGATTATGGATGTTTAATGCACATTCAGTGGAGTGTTGCAGCTGGAGCAGTACAGGGTCGTGCAAACCTCACATGATGGTGTTGGCCCATGGAGGGCCAGCCAGAGTCCATCAGGGAATGACAAGTCCAAAGGAAGGGGAATAGTTCAGTCCGCAGTCTGATTGCTGTGTCATTGGTGACCAAACAGAATATGGTAGTCCATGTCAAGGTCCAAGGTGTGTGTCGCAGAGTGTCTTGGGGGACAATGGAAGGTGATGATGAAGAGGGCAGAACCAAGCAGGAACTAGCTATATGGCGGAGATGAACGCTACTGTGTCCTTCTTACCACGAAGGCAGATTCAACCGCATTTTCGTCCTCTGCTGTTTCATTTGCCTCACATGCGGGTGGTGGTGTTCTGTCTCCTGCACTGTGTGGCAGTGACACCTCAGGGGCCGGAGGTGGAATGTCTGCTGCACTGTGTGACACTGACATTTCAGGGGGCGGAAATGTGGATGTAGTGGTAGCAGCAGCATACATCAGCGCCAAGCCTTATGGCAGCAATGCCATGAGGATAGTTTTGAGGTCATTGAGGAAACCAGCTACCACTCACTGGTGTGCAGCTATGACAGCTGCTCCTTCCGCATTCGCCTGCTCCATGGTCTTCATTAACCTCCGCATGTTTCCTAACTCCTGTGTGACATCGCCGGAGCCACTTGACTGTACCGTTGTTCGATTCTCTGAGTCAGGGCTCCAGCAATCTCAGCCATGGTCCATTGGAGAGCATTGAGTGGACTGTGGATGTCCATTAGGGACTGTGAGTGGTCCCTGATGGGACTAAGACACCCACGTATCGTATCTGGTTTGTCTGCCATGCGGTCGAAGCCCACCCACACCTGTTCAGCCAGCTGCTCCTGGCACCCCTACACATGGCGTTGGAAAGCCATGTGTTCTTCATGGGGGTCCTGGGAGGCAGCTGTGGTGGTGGGTGCTGAATGCTGTGTGGTGTGTGCAGGGGGTGGGGTCTCCTACTAGCTACTGGGCTGCCTAGCTTCTGGAAGTGGGCTACGTAGGCTGTCCACGAGCTGTTGGAGGGCGTCAGAGTTGAAGCTGTGATGGTCCTCTTCGTCATCAGAGAAGAGAGGGTCGGGCTGTTCTGCAGGAGGTGTTGATTCTCCCTTTGCAATGTGAAGGGGAGATGCAGTTTAACAGTGTGTCCACATGTATGTTGTCGCATCGTAAATGTGTTCATACAGACTGCATGCCTGTGTACATTGTGGCTGTTAGGGAGGGGCTGCCTATTTGATGGAGGACAGTGGACATTTCTACAACGGACGTGTGTGTGTGCTTGTACTTGTATATTATCAAGTCACATATCCCTCCAATGCCAAATGTGATTGGCCAGTGTCTACACCCAAGCAGCACCAGTTGTGTCCTGTGTTCAGTTGTGGATGTGTTGCGGTTTGTACCACATTGTTGTCAGTGTTGATGTGCTCTGCATGTTATGTGTGTGTGCTGTATTTTGGGGGCGTCGCCCCTACAGCTCTGATTTTGCTGCCCCTTATCCCTTTCATGGGGTGTGCCTTTGACTTCTGTGCTTGTACAGTGATGAGATGTTGCATACTTGGGTACATTGGTCTCTTGGTGGCAGTTGGGGGTCTGGGGCATGGTTTGTCTGAAGATGTACTCTACTTAATTGTGCATGTGTGCCATTGTACCCTTCTCCCCCGACCCTGGTCTTTAGTCACCCTGGTGCTGTTGTGTCCGGTCATGTTGAGCAGTGTCTGGTCCCCCGACCTTGCCACTGTCTGATGACTGTGGACACCATTTCCTCCATCTCGTTCAGCTCTTCCTGTGGCGCACGACTGCCACCTTCAGTCTGCATTGCTGCCTTCCCGTTGTTGGCAAGTTTCAGCTTGGTTTTGCGCTTGACATCATTCCAGCGCCTCTTGACCTCTTCCATTGTCCTCTTCAGCTCTCCGACTACATTCACCTTGTCCACGATGGACTGCCATAGTCCATTTTTGGTTACCAATCACACAGTGGAGTTGACAAACAGCTGTTGATGGTGTTCTACCACCTACATTATCAGGGTCCTGTTTTCTTGCAGATTGAACCCCTTCTTCCCACTCTTCTTCTCCTTGGCCTTCCCTGTCCCCGAGGTCCCAGGCTGGTCCTTCTGGGGGCTTGTGGGGTTCTGGTTCTCCTCTGTACTTTCTCCAGCAACATCCATTGTGCTTTGCTGTTGTTTTCTTTTGTTTGTCTGTTTTTTTCTATATGTATGGTGATTTTTCCCGCCTTGCATGTGTGAATTCCAGGCCTGTCGCTGGTTTTCACTGATTTGTGTATTGCGATTGGCCTCATCACAGCTTTTTTGTGTTCGTGTTTCACATTTTTGCCGCTTGGCGTTGATTTTACCGTGGTCATTTGTCACGTTGTCTGGAGACTATCGCATGGTAGCGCCGTGTTGTGAATACTTGTTAACACAGCATAATTTTCCCGCAATAGACTGCGATGTTGAAGGTGCCGTTAAGTTTTTTTTGCGTTGGTTATCACACGTTCTTGAGAATATGCCCCTCAGCCTTTTCCTTGCAGTATTGCTATATCTGGAGTGCCAGGGGGGCGGGTGGTAATACCTGGTAGGAACGTGCTAGTCCTCCTAATATGGCCTCAGGGCCTAATTTAATTTCTGGGTCACAGCCTGAGTGAATTCTGTTTGTATGCTAATATGCATAAGGCAGGGGAAAGGGCAAGGGAGGCATTTTCTAATCCTAATCGCATTGCCATCAATTTTCCCTGTACAGCCTGCTCCTATGTGGCGATACACAACAGAGTTCCTCCTCTACCTCTACACACAGGTCAGGAAAAAACCTATGAGAAGTTCCACCAGAAAGTTCAGGATTGGCTTGCATGCCATAAAAGATTTCCTTTCTCCCTTGTCAGTTGCAGCCTGCTGACTCGCAGGATTGGATGAAATGGGCCTGGTCCAGCTGATTCACATGGGCTTGTGTTATTGTGAATTTCTGATCTCCCCTTCTGGTGCAAAGTCTGTTCTTTGGGCCTATGACTGAGACTGTAGTTAGGGGTAACTTAACCCAGGTTCCATTAGGATACTTCTCTAAACACAAGAGCTTATTTACAAGCCCCTTGTGCGGCCAGTACATCACTTTTTCCCATATTAAAAGTGGTGCCCCGGCAGCACATAGGGCTTGTAACTAAGTCCTGCTGTTTTTTTCACCCATGGCTATGAAACCACATTCACTGATACTGGCATGAACAGACAGGTGAATACACTTCATGTGCCTCAAGTGTCTCAATTGGCTGGGGAAGCCTCAGATCTCCCTTGTGTGAGGGATCAGGGTTTAAGACCTGTAGCAAACCATTATGAGTCCAGGGTGGACTGACTTTCAGATGACATCAAGGCGCATTTTTTAACTGACAACTTTATAGAAGATGGGGCTTTGAAGAAGAGACCATCGACTAAGGGTACCAATTGTTCCTTTTCTTTTTTTTTTATCTGGAACATTGCTGGGCTTAAGCACAAGATTGTTAACCCGACCTGGCTAGACTTCATTGCTAAATTTAATTCCATCAAGCTGCAGAAAACACCTCATCTTGTGCAGGTTTTGCTTGCTATTCTTGTCTTGCTATTCCTTCCATACAAGGCAGGGCCAAGGGCAGCCTTTCCGTATGGGATTACTTGAGTCTAAATGTGGATGTGCCGGTCTCACATACAGTAAGTTTTGCCTTTCAAGCCCTGCTCATCAAGGACAAATCGAGTTTTTTCTAATTTTAGTTGATACATTTTTATAATAATGATTTTTTAAATTCTGTATGTGTTCATTTTACTTTATTTTATTTTATGAATCTGAAGCCTCTTGGGGTTGGATTCCTGTTTCGTCCTACTTATGGTCTTGGTGGGAATTTTAATGCTAAACTAGTAGTAAATGTTGAGGCAGAAGAGTTTAAGTGTTCTGCATCCTTTAAGGGTCACCCAGACAGTAAAGGGAAGGAGTTAGACCAGTATCTATCTGCACATGTTCTTGTTGACAGACTTGATATGTTCAATGGAGATAGACCATTCCTGGCCTTTGTTAGGGGTGTGGTCAGACTTTGGTCTTCGTTGATACTATATTTGTAACAAGGAACTTTTTACCTTGGCTTTCATAGGTGCTGTTTTTGAGACAGAGTGGGGAAATCACATTGCTTGACTTGAAGTAGGGCACTTTCCAGTGCTCAGGACAAATGCCCCTGATGAGATAATATCTTTCACTCAGTACTCTAACAATGGCCTTAGACTTGTTTGGCACTTGAAGGAATGAGGGGTTACCCTTGGCTTACTGTTGCAGACTCATCTAAAGTCTTTTTAGACTGTCTGGTAGAAGCAAGTGGGGAAGAAATGCTAGTCCACTATGAAAATGTATGTTTGTACATCAGGAACAACTTGCTGAAGCCTACTCAGCGTATTCAGGAGAGCCTGCAGTGATTTTTAGGCACTGCTCAGCTGCAAACCGTAGGCTAAGGAAGGTACTTTCAGCCACACCGAAAGACCCAAGCCCTGCCTGCGAAGCCCGGAATTTCTAAAAAAGTACCTTGAAGAGTAGGAAGGATGCCCTGAATAGACCAGATTGTGACCTTTGGGAAACCACAGAACTCTCAAATGACAGCAAATGGCCTCATTTATGAGGCCTCTTGCGCCGCTTAAACATCACTCGTTGTGACGTTCTGTGGCGCAGGAGCCTGCACGATAATTATCAGGCACTTTTTTTACCTTAATGCTGGCTGATAAATATCTTTCCCTTTAACACAGTTTTCTGCGTTAAAGGGGCAGGCAATGGTTTTTACTGGGGGTGTTCCCAGTAACATCCATGGCTTTTTGACAATGCCACAGATTTATGAGAAATTGTAAATCTGAGGCAGTGACCTCAAATGTCAAATGTATGCCTCCCCATAGGAGGCATAAGGGATGCACAACAAGGAGAAATATCCTTATTTCTCCTCAGTTTTTTCTTTGGGTGCTGCATGCCGCAACACACATAGAAAGAGGAAAAAGCCTCTTGTGATTGCTTTTGTGCAGGAAGGTTCCAGCATCATGGTGCAAAGGTGCCTGCGTTGGCTCACGGCACCCCATTTTGTGCCAGAGAAGAGGAAAAGAACAGGAATGTACCAAATCTGATAGATGCAGCACATTCCTGCCCTTTTGTTTTGCCATAGGGCAGCACAGCAGGAAGGCCTGTGCTGCTGCCCTACGGGAAAAACTAATAAATTAGGCCCAAAGTGTTTTGGGGCATGGTCAACAAGGTTAGGCAGAGGGAAAGCCCAGCTAATTCCCTTTTAAGCTGTAACGTTGGGGTCTTGCATTTTAGCACTATTTATCATTGAAGAGAAGAGAATTGTGTAGTGGAACTGCTTTGGGGCAAAGTACAAAACTCACCATCTTTGTCTGTCATCTTACCGAAGTGGTTGATGCAATTAGGCAATGTTCGGGTGGTAAAGCCGAAGGACTGGATGGGGACCTCCTCAAGTGCAGTAGTGATCTGTGGGACCCATGCTCACGAATGCATTTAATAATTAATTGTGCCCTTTACACAATAGTTCCCATTTTCGCCCAAATGCCATCGCCCTGTTTCCCTTATTGATAGTGCTATCAAGATAATTGGAAGGATAATATTTAGTCATTTAAAATCTTGGGAAAAACCAAACAGTATTCTGTACCCTTATCAATTTTGATTCAGTTTTGGGCTGGGTACAGTGAAGCAGTGCCTGAAAATGTATTTGATAGCCGGCAAGTATACCATCACCAAGCACTGCCCTCTATACCTGGCCTTTATTGACTTATCAACAATATTCACTTGGATTTAGGGGTTGAGGAGGCACTGGTGATCTTTTCGCATATAATTCATGAGAATTTGGCTGCGAAGGTTGAATTTGGCCTGGCAGGAGAAATGTGTGTCATTTTCCCCTTTGCTAGAGGTGTGCGTCAAAGCTGCATATTGGCTCTATTGCTCTTTGTTATACATCAATCACTTGAGCTCCTTCTTGACAAATGTTACTAGGGATATTCCAAGGATAGAAAATTAGCCTCTATCAGTGTGATTTTATGCAGATGATGCAGTATTTATGACATAGACCCAGGGCAAGACTGGGAACCCAAAGCAGCCTGGCAATTCTGTCGGACCAGCCCCCAGGGGGCTTGGAGGTGCAAGTGTGAAGCATTGATGCTTTTGTTACTGAGGGCCGATATTGCAGCACCACTGCAAAACCGGCCCCCAGTAACAAAACTGGCCCCCACAGCTGCAAAACCATCCCAACCCTTCCAGCCTCCTGGGCAAAAACCAGATGCCCGCTTTGGCTAATCCAGCTCTGCACGGACCCCGAGAGCACTTTGCATGGTGGTGCAGTCTTTTGTCACCTTTATGGGTAATTTAGATCTGGTCTCAAACTTTGGGAAATTACACATTATGGCTTGCGGCCCAGAAAGGAACAATATCCCAAATTAACAAACAGTGGTCAACTCCTTGGCAGTGTGAGCTATTTCAATTACCCAGGGGTTGCCTTTAACTCCACAGGTTCTTGGCAGCCACAGATTAGCAACTCACACTTGAAGTTTAGCAGATCCGCTGGAGCACTATTCCATTTACCCCACACCGCAGACAGACCAGTTCTCCCCACCTGAATATATACAACTCTCGGCTATGAACTTGTATTGTGTTTTTAATGACGTTTAAAGAAGAATCATCAAATATAAGAATAAAAGAAGGATATTTTCGGGGAGATTATCTCATGTTTGGCAATCATTAATCTGGATACTGTACTATACTATTTGTTGTTAATTTCTTTTACTTTGGGGTATGTGCTGAGCTATTCTGTACCTTGTGTTTTTGGTCATCCAAAATTGTGGAAACTAGGAAGGTCAAGTTCTCAGCTCTTTGCACTACCATTCTTGCCCATACTTTAAAACTCATATACTTACTGGTGCAGGCCTTGCGTGCCCTTACCTTCTTTCTCGTGTTTCAACTCTCGGTTTGTCTCTACAGCTCTGAATGGTGCTGAGGTCTGGGGCTACCACAATGTTATTCCCCTGAAGACAGAAGGAACCCATATTTGCAGGCGACTCCTTCATCTCGTTCCTACAAGTTCCCATATTATTATTCATCCAGAGCTAAGCCTTCAGCACATATTTGATAAAGCTAAGTTGGCCCCACTTTTGGTCTGGTTCAGTGTCTGGGCCAATATTGGGGCCAGCTTCAATAGGGATATTATTGCAATTTGTTTAAACTATACAAGCGCCTAGCAATCCGTTGGTTGGGTTACGTTTTTAAGACTGAAAATGAAGTAAGTTTGCCCAACATATTTGATGTACACTTTACTTTAATTACGCATGACAAGTTGAATGTCAAACTCCATTTTCTGGGGCTTTGTTAATCCCAGATATTGCTTATTGAATTCAGTGGAAGCGCTATCAGAGATTACATCATGCTCTTAGCCCCTGTTGAACCCCCTATGTATTTAACCCTACAACTCACACGCTGAGAGAGATCCCTTCTTCTTTGCTTTAGGGCCAGTAGGTTGTGGTGACTTTTATGTCTCTCTGAGGCTCACAATCCTCTGGGTGCCTTTGTACCAGCCAGTCCATGTGATGGGTTGTCTGAACAAACACTGATGCATTCTATGTTTTTTGTAAATTCTACAGTTCATTTTTTTGGTTTTCCCTAAAGCCCATTTGAAAGCTTTTAGGGTTTTCAGAAGTAGAGGAGAGTGGTATTCCATCTTCAACTCCTAAGCAGACCTGATATCTGCTACAGAGTATGTTCCTTTCTTAATGCAGCAGTGAGGTGTAAAAAATTGATGGAGAGTAAAGCCGCTGGCAGAAGCCATGCTCATAGTTCTTTAAAGTATGTCAACCTGTACCTACTAATGTGATTGTAGGTGGCACTACTGTGGGACCTTTAGTAGGTACCTTTGCTGCTGTTGTATGATTATGGTCGGTGATGATGATTAAGGTACCAGAATGATGTAGCCGCTGATGGATCTTAGGGCCCGATGTAGGTGAAATAGATTTATCGATTTTCAATTACCGAATTTTACCGATTCGGTAATTAAAAATCGGTAAATCTATGGGGTGGACATGTAGGTATTCCAGATGTGCTGGAATACCGAATCGGATGCTTTCGGTATTTACCGATTCGGTAAATACCGAATCGGAAATGCCTATTCATTCCTATTGGCTTTGAAGCCCATAGGAATGAATGGGCATTACCGATTCGGTATTTACCAAATCGGTAAATACCGAATTCCACAAGGGTGCAGGGGGTGTCACTTTGACACCCTCTGGCACCCCCAAAACAGGCTCGGGTGCCATGTGGCAGGCATACATGCCCTAAGGGCAGGTCTGCCTGTCACATGGCATAGTGTGCATGCACACATGTGCATGCACACCGGAATCGGTATTTTACCATCAAATTGGATTTGATGGTAAAATACCGATTCGGTAAGGCCTTTGGGACTTTGAAGAGTCCCACCTACATCTGGGTGGCTCACATTCGGTAAATTTACCGATTTTTTATTTTACCGAATCGGTAAAATTACTGAATCGGTAATTTTACCGATTCCGTAAAATAATGCCCCCTACATAGCTATCACCTATTTACCGATCGGTAACGGCCGAAAATACCGATTTTCGCCCGTTACCGACCGACCTACATCTGGCCCTATATGGGTTACTTAAACCTCATGCTGTAATGCTGAATTCCCTTTTACTTCTGAACTTTGCTTGGACTGTATTTATTTATTATGCAGCTATGCCGGATGCACTCTGTCCTTTTGTGTGCTTTACATGTTTTATATATCTGTATGGCTACTTTTGTGTGAATAAAGCATATTGAATTGAATTGAATTGAATTGATGAGTGCAGCTTGATGTTCTAGGTCCACTGCCGTTTCCTGCTTCATTTGACAGAAAGTCCTGTAAATAGAAACAACATTTCCTTTAGTGCTCTCGGAGCTGAGCCTTCTTGACCCCTATCAGTGCGTGGGCGGGCGTCCTCGACGCTCAGGTTGGGTCTGGCAGACAGCAGTCTGAGGTAATAAGCATTCACGTTGCCAGCTCCTCATTGGACAGAGAAGTGAGAATGGCATTAGGACAGCAGATAGTGGAAACCCGAGGCCTTTTCCACGGATCTGCAACGGGGAACAGGCCTAAAGAGTGCCAGGGATAAGTGCCTTTCCTTGGCAGCTCAGCGCCTCCAGCGGCGTCCCATGGGACCTGCTGGGCCGTCACTCCGCGAGATTGTTATCCCGTCACCAGGGCTACGCTCTTCGGGCCCGCGTGGAGCAGCGCGTGCCGTGTCACACTGGCGGAAATCCAGGGATTTGAGAGATGCTGGACGGAATGATTGTCATGGAGCACAGTCTGAAAAAGAGGCTAACAAAAATACCGTTTATTAAAGAGATGTTTCTCCTCCTCCCACTTGACACTGCTACTTAAGCTCTTCACTGCCGACATTATCTTTCGTGACATCTCCAATAAAGGTTATTGTGAGTTTCGTGTAACAAACTCCAGGGAAAGCGCAGTTAAATAAACGAGAACCAACCACCTCCACTCTGGAAATAATTAGCTATCACTGAATGCCAGGGAGAGGCAGTGCCCTGTTGGGGACCTCGCAGGCTGGCACCGGCAGATCGGCGGCATTTATTTTAAAGGCCTTTGCTGAAAAATCAAATCGTTCGAGCCAGCGTGTGTGTTGGCAGAACTTTTGTTTATGTACTGCTCGGGTTCAGGAAGCGCTCCAGCTTAGTTCGCAATGAGGAATGACAATGTTATCTTTGTTTAATCCCGGGTGATATCCTGCAGGCCCCTATACAGACCCGGACATTGATATGTTAAAACCTTCACGAGACTCCAGCGGTCTTCCTTAGCTAACCAGGGATGCGTGACAACCTTAACCAGCTTTGCCTTTTAGACTAAGCAATTTTCAAGCTGGGATTTTTGAGACAAACCTGACAATGCTAAACATAACTTTACGTCCAATAAGGCAGCGTGGCGCTGCCTAGAAAGCTAGTACTGCAGTAGGGTAACTTCGGACGTGTGTCAAAGTCAAAGTCAAAAAATCTTGTATAGCGCACATTGGGTTAGGTCTCAAGGCGCTTGCAGACCATTCAACTGCCTGAATTGTCTAGGTATTCGGTACTATGGGAAACGAAAAGTCACCCCTACTTCTAAGACAGTGGATACAAATTTGGATGGATATCTCCAAAAGGCAGTAGGGACTCTAACTAAGGAAATAGGAATTGCGGAGCAAAGACTTTCACTAGCCCCCTGCTCGGTTGTTGCAGTCCCAATAACTTCCCAAGCATCTAACCTGGAAGTTGTAATGGATTAGAGACCACCTCCTCCTTTATCTCCATCTGTAATTATTTCAAGTCAGGATGTTACACATACCCCCAATGAAGGAGCTGAGCTAACAATTTGTCCAGAAATTAAAGCCACTGTGCCGACAACCGCTCCTGGAGGGAAACGAAAATGACCAGATCTGGCAGGCGCGAAAGTAAAGTAAAAGGTCACTCTCCGAGGGTCAAGAGAACCAAGCAAACTCACCTAGTTGGAAACTTTGCTAGGACTCGGTCAGGTGTTGGTAAACTGGATAAAATTGTTGATAAGTTTAGTAGAATTGTACAGTAGGCTTTGACACCCATCCTCTCTAGATTAGATTGTATGGAAGACCATCTTGCCCAATTTTTGTCGGGTCAAGGTACTAAGATGGCAACCAAACAACTTGATAATGTTTCCTGTCAAAGAAACCTAAATTTTAAATATAATGAGGTAATCCCTAGTGTCATAATGAACTGCCCAACCCCTTTGAACATTCCATCATGTGTAAATGGCCAAGTTTAGAGTACAGAGCCACTTCTGCATAGTGCCAGTATTAATTCCAATGGCCTCCACAGCACAGGATTCGACTTTGGCTGGGAACCTCCACAGGAATACTGAAATCCCAGGTCAGGGGACCATAAACCAGCCAAGACCAATCATGAAGATAGGGGGAAATCTTCACACAGGATTTCAAATACATCTGGCCCAGTGCAGGATCTAAAGACCAGGAGGGGTGCACAAAATGTCTTAAACTTACCCCCGGAATGTACACCATATATTGTGATTCTGAACGGAGGGCCCTGTCTGGCTCCTGGCCAGCAAAAAACTCGCCAAAGCCTTATTAATAAATCAGCTCACTGTTGCTATAAGAAAATCTTGCTGAAGTTAAATTGGTCTGAAAAAATTATAATGGCTAGGTGAGTGAGCTGGCTAGGTTCCATGATTAAACATGGGGTAGGAACTGTGTGGTGCTGAACTTTAGTAAGGCATGGTGTGCTCGCTTTGTCCTAATGCATTTTATTGATTGGTCTGATGACTCGATAGAGATCCACCCTTTGGGTTCTTTTTATCCCCAATATCATGAAGTTATTGCAAGAAGATTGCCTGTATGGATTGATTCAAATTTACATCCTTATAGACAACGTCCCTCATTCATTTTTCCTAATCGGTTTGATGTTCTTTCAGGGCTGTCTGAAGTTGACTGACTATTTGGGTGTTCTATTCAATCAGTTGCTGTATTTGGATTTGGTAAACACTGCAATGCTCAAGGGAGAGGAATTCTTTTGGAGGAGTACAAATAAAGGGGTTTGTGGAATCATTTGAATTCCCCTCTTTTAGAAGAAACCCTAGCAGTAAGAGCCAAGACAACTATGTAGTCTAGGCACCATATAATAACTTGTCTGTAAATGCTACTACTTCTAGTCAGGAGTCGGGCTTGTCTCCTACCTCATTTGAGCAGTCTGCGGATGACAAACTAGTGAGAGTGTAAATCAAGGCCATATAATGACTCCAATTGAGACCACTGAGACCACTATTAGTCAAGTGCCGCTATCGTTTGTTACAGTAGGTGAACAAACCACAGTTGATTAATCAGCTTGATTGATCAATCGGGGTCACACAAAGGTTTCACTGAAATGTATATCATGGAACATAGCAGGAATTCATTCGAAAACGATGAGGTGTGGCTAAATTATATTAGAGGCTTTGATGTTATTTACCTACAGGAGACGTGCATTAAGCAAGACTTAGTGCTGAATGGTTATTGCTCTTACACGGTCCATACAACACCTTCCCCATCAGGAAGAGCTAAAGGAGGCTTGGTTGTGATGATTGCAGTTAGATACAAGGCCATAAAAATTACCCCTGTTGTCACAACTCCCTGGTACTAATTAATTTTAATTGTTGATATGTTACAGGTCTAGCTTTTCATTGTGAATTGGTACTATAATATGTTTAACCAAAACAATTGTCAGGTTATAGAGGCCCTGCGGGATGAAATTAACAAAACCTCTGAGAAATGGCAACCATTATGCATTTTTGGGTAGGTGATTTTAATTGTTCTTCCTGCCCACATAGTTCTTACTATGCCTGCAGACTGCTAAATACAGAGGGGCAGCCCCTCCTGCACTTTATTCATACTGCCCAGGGTGAGGCCCTAAATTCTACCATCGAGGAAAATTACTTGGGTCTCATTAATGATTTAGCTAGCAACCGCCTAACACAGTGTCCCACTTTTGTTGGAGGGGGTAAGGAAAATTGTATTGATTTTATGATAATATCGCAGATGTATTTTTCATCACTTGTTGATGATTTTGAGGTGGAGCCAAATAATGCAGCAATCACAATCTCCTGACAGCTACTTTTAGCATAATAGCCCAACCTGGGAAAAGTCAATGATTGCCCTATACTTTTTAATCCTAATAAAGGGGTAAGACTCAACTGAAACCAAGTAAACCCATCTGATTTTGAGTCAAATACTGTTTAATTATGACTCAATCATGAGGTGCTCCAATATGGTGTCCCCCCAGCTGAGATCATTTGTGATTTTGAACTGATATGTGCAGACATAGCAAAGACACTGACCAAATCAATTAAGGCCAGGAATCTCCATGAGACAAGGGGCCAAATGTACGATGGGATTGTGCATGCTGAAACAGGTTTGCAAACCTGTTTGCACATGCAAAATCACTGTTGGCCATGTACAATTCCTAAATAGCAAGTCACAATTTATTTGCGACTTGCTATCTTGCTATTTAGGAATTGCGAGTCACAATTAGGAAGGGGCGTTCCCTTCCTAATTGCATCTACAATGTTAAGTGCAAATGTTGTGTGACTGCAGTTGTGATTGCAAAACACTCGCAAATTACCACCCTCTTCAAAAGTGTGGTAATGCAGTCTCAATTTGGAAGGGGTCACCACTTTGCGACTGTCTCAAAAAATATTTTTTAAGGGCAGGTAGTGGTCCTATGGACCACTGCCTGCCCTTAAAAAATGAAATGAAAATGAAATGTTTCATTTTTTTTTGTTTTTTTTAATATATCCCATTTTTCCTTAACCCCTTGGGCGCGGCCGCGATTCTGCGCCTGTGCAGCAGAATTGCGAGTGGGCGGGTTTATGACGGCCCCCAGCCGCCATCAGCACACGCCCACCATAGTGCATGATGGCTGGGGGCCGTCATCAGCATCGAAGGGGTTAAGGAAAACGGCTGCCTTTAAAAAAAAAAAGCTGCTTCATTAAAAAACAGTCCCAGACATGGTGGTCTGCTGAGCCCAGCAGGCCACCATCCCTGGGAGGGCCTGTCATTCCCAATGGGCTCGCAAATTGCGAGAGGCTCATTAATATCAATGAGCCTCGCGATTTCCGACCCCATTGGGAATTGCAAAATAGTGTAAATACACTGCTATACGTTTCATTCAGCGCCTCGCAATTTGCGACTCGCAATGAGTCGCAAATTGCGAGGCGCTAAATGAAATGGTCGTACATCTGGCCCAAGGTGGTTTAATGCTGCCTGCTCTAATGCTCAAAACACTGAATTTGGCTCTCCACGCTAATCGGGCAGATTTCAGCAGCCCGTAACTCCGGCTCCAGGGCCCGCAGCAGCTCCAAACTCGGAACGAGTGTAGAGTACACCACCTGGATGCGGAGCCCGGCCTTCTGGGGGTGATACAGCACCCCGTGGCGCAGGATCTAGGAAGGATCAATTACCAAGGAGCGGGAGCTGCAGGTCTAGGCAGCCATTCCGCAAGAGCGCCCTCTAGCGCCCCCCAGCACACATGATTCCTTAATTTTCCGACACTGTGGTTTACATTGCAGACTCACAAATGGTGAGTTCGGAGAGGGATACCTGCTAGGTAATTTCATGGCACACACACACAGTAGCAGGAAAGGTCTGAACTGGCAGGACATTACTTAACATCCACCTACTTTTTCCCTGCAGGAGAGAGTGCATATGCTGTGCAGGACTACATCCTCACACCCTACCTCAATCCAGCCACAGCAGCAGAGCGGAGGTACAACAGTGCTCACAGAGCCACAAGATGCACCATGGAGAGGACCTTTGGAATTCTCAAAAGCCGTTTCCGGTGCCTCCATAAGAGTGGCGGTACCCTACAGTACAGCTCTGAGACGTGTTGCAAAATTGTGGTGGCCTGCACAATGCTACACAAAATCGCTACCAAGAAGGGCACCCCAGTGGATCTGACCGATGCAAACACATCAGATGAAGGATTCAGCTCCCTAACGCAGACGTGTATGTGGAGCCGGGGCAGCTGCCGGGTGCCTGAGACGTGATGACATCACACAGAAGTACTTCTAGGTGAGAAATGAGTACACAATGCCAAAGGATGATGATCAAAAATAGGTTTATTCCCTTAACACCAGGGTTACTAATGTCACACAGTGTGACTGTAAGTATATTGGTAGAACACGTTGATGTCACAGTGCCAACATTGTTCCGAGTCAGCTGGTCCATATGGCATGTGTTGCCTCACAAGATGCCATAGGTGCATGCTGCCCCTTCATCTCCGGCCCTGTTGCCTCTCCTTCTGGCTGCGCACTGGCCTCACTGCTGTCTTCCCCGGCTCTGGCCTGACGCCCACTCCGGCACCTTTCAGCAGGAATTGGAGGAGTTGGGGTGCTCCTGCTGGACTGGCCATCAGTGTCAAAGCTGCCTGGTGTCCCAATGCCGCCTATGACTACAGCACACAGTTGATCAAGCGAATGCGTGACCTGCACCAGGCCCCTAGCCACATATTGACAGCAGTGTGCCGTTTCGTGTTGCATGCTAACACATCTTATAGCATAGAGATTGCGGTGAGTCACAGCCCTAGTGAAGAGGTGCAGGTGGGTGTTTAGGCGATGTTGTTCCCTGCTCCTGGCCAGATGGTCTCTTCTGTTCTCCCGACAATTAGCCTCCAAAACTGCAGACATGGTGGTCACCCCAAGCCTCAACTCTGACATATGGAGGTTATGAGTGGCTAGTTGGCGCTGAATTGACAAAATTCCTTTGCCCTGCAGGCACTGTGCACGCAACATGTTGCTCTCCAGGCCTGCAAACACTGAGTCCGTTTCAGAGGTGGCATTGCTAGTGGTGGCCCATGCCCTGTGTCTTGCACCTCTGCGGTTTGCGGTTTGTGCGCTGCCTTGGGACTTGGGTTGGACCGGTCTGTGAGTCCTCAGCGGTATCTGTTGACTCTGACGCCATTAGTAGCAGTGGTGGAACGATTTTGAGCCGTTTAATTGGTGCTGGTTGTGTTACCCTTGTTGCACCCTGCTCCTCTTGCTCTGCCACATCCACATCTGTAGCTGACTTCACCCCTTCAGCCACTGTATCCTGTGTTGTTGGTTGTGCTGTAAAATTAAATGCACACATTAGTTGTGTGTCATGTTTATTTTTTTACAGCATTAAAGTTCTTTATGCAACTAATCACATGACTAGTACTTGTCTGTTTTCGCATTGCAAGTATGACTCTTCCCTATGTACACTTGGTATGTGTCACAGGACCAAGTATCAGTGCATGGGACTACATTTCCCATAATGCAATTCTAAATGGGCTTGTACACATGTACTGGATCTCTAATCAGGCATGGGTGTTTGGGGTGGTGAGTGGGATGGGTATGTTTTGGGGATATTGGCATGCATCTTACCTTGTCTGGTTTCTGTATTTTCTGAGCTGTCCAAATCAGCCACGCCCATCACATACTCAGGCATGAGTGTGCCCTCCACCAACTCCTCCAGGGTCGTCGGCTCTGGTGCAGCTGTGGTCCCACCTCCATTTGCTTTTGCCTCTGCCATTCTGAGGTTCCGTGACAATTCTCTGTGGTGTTTTCGACTCGCCCGAATATGGTCGAGTCCGGTATCTATGAACCGCAAATGACGAGTTTAGTGGGTGTACGCGTTTTCACCGTGCTAGCCTAAACCGTTCGTTTGTTTCGTGGGTTTCTTCAACTGAACCCACGGGTTCCATTTTAGATGTGGCATCCATGTCCGCTTCGTGACCCTGGGATTCCCAAACTCTTGCGGAAGACACGTGTTCCTCTGAAGGTGTCTTTATGATGAGGGGGATGACACTGTAAGGCAGATGGCCCCGCTCGAGGCTCATCTTGCCGTGCCGGTCTATTGTCTCAGTTGTGCATTCATTAGGCACGTCTCCTTTGATCCCTGCAATCGTGTTTCCTGATATCACCCCTTTTATACTCTCTTCGATCTGTTCGCTATCCTCGTCTTCCTCTGCACCTGTTTCTGTCTTTTCCTTGATTCGTTTACAGCCGAACGGAATGCACTAATGGTGGGAAGATGTACTTTTACAGTTGGGAACCGCCAAATGCTACTGTAATTATGTTCCGGGCCCTGAATACATGAAAGCGACCCCCTATGAAATTTACTGTGGGAACCGGGTTGTAACCTTTTGTCTGTCATGTTATCCTATGACGAAAAAACTGTATAAAAGGAGCGATCTACAGATACAATTCGAAGCAGGCTCCGTGAACCTACATGCTATGTACTTCTCGTGACTTCTGTGTTCCCTGCAGTAAATAAACCTCGAATCTTTGACGCCGAAGGAAGTGTCCCGTGTCTCTGTCATTTGTACGCCGGAACAGGTATCCCACGAAGGTTTCAGGTGTTATCCCTGGCACCGCTGGGTCGTAGAAAAACCCAGTCCTTCAATTCTGGTGGCCACCCTCTCCTTGGATCTTTGCCTCATGTCATACCACCGCTTGTGTAATTCCTCAATTGAGCAGTGGGTGACGCCAATCGCATTTACTTTTTCTTGTATGTCGTTCCAGATTTTCCTCTTCCTAGCCTCTGGAACACGGAGTGAGCTCTTACCAAACAGGAGCTCATGTTGTCTCACAACCTCCTCTGTCAGCACCTCAAGCTCCCTCTCAGAGAACTTTTGTTTTCTCTTTCTGCTGTGTTCCTCTGGCTGCTTGTCACCCTCCTGTGAATCCAATTCAGCTCCTTGGAGATGCAGAGTCAAAAGCACACTCCCTCCTCACAGTGTCTCAGGCAGCAAATGAGTCAGGAACATGTGCAGGCAATCAGGTGCAGCATGGGCAGTCACATTTCCTGGTTGTGATGTCATCATTCTGCACCTGAATTACTACTTTCCGTTTTTGCGATTCCTTAATAGCGAATTCGCTATTAAGGATTCGCTGTTTGAGTATTCGCTATTTAATTCTGCGAATTTTTGGGAATCGCCATTTTTTAGCGAATTTTTTTACCTACATCGCATTTTGCGATTCCGAAAATGCAATTTGCAAAAAATCGCATTTTCAGAATCGCAAAACTGATTTTACCTACATATGGCCCATTGTCACTTACAACGCCAGTACCTCTAACTCTCACAAATGCGAGACCTATTATATTGCAAATGCTTGTTCTAATTTGGGGGTTTGTTATCCTAACTGTCATTAATTATTTAAAACCTGTATGTTTAAGTGCCCCTCTGTTTCATGTTGTTTAGCATTATTTTTGGTTTGCTGCTTGGTTCGCTAACAGTATTCTTGGAAGGATGTGTTAAACATCCTGCTCCTGAGCAAGATTGTGGAGAAGTAGGACATCCTTTAAAGAGCTCCCTATATGTCATTGGTGCTGACATGCCCCCATCACTCCAGTACCAGCCAACAAAGATATAAAATATAGAAGGTTGAGGGCATTCAGCCCGCCTCACCTCCAGAGATGACCCCTACCTACGAGCCCGCGAAAAAGCTCAGCATGTCAAGCAGCTCCCCTCTGCTACAGCATGACAGACAGATCTTCTGCTTTCCTAGCCCACCATAAACACCCTTCAGTCATTAAGCTGGTCCCCTAAAAGAAGGGCACACCTAAGACAGCATTAGCCCATAAGCATAAACAAATACTGTAATTGAATCAAGCAGGTTGCATGGAGGCACCTAGCCATGGATACACACGGCCAAGCAAGCAGCCTCACGAAGGACACCCTTGCTCTACACATTCCTAACTTGGAAGCCACGTTCTACCTCATAAGATAGGTATGGAGTCCTGGGGAAAAAAGACCTGGCTCCCTTAGTTGAAATGTGACTGGATGGCGCTGCACTGGAGGCTGCCATCTTCCTGCACACTGACACCACTGTTGTGATTGGTCTGACCTCTGTGGTTCTGGGACTGGGAGCCTGAGCATGTTCTCCACAGAGAACATGCACAGTGCTCATGACTGTTTGGCCGGCGTGAGACGGCAGGCCAAACCGTCATGTTCACTTACAGAATGCCACCACTCCTCCCCCTCTTCCTTTGACATAGGACAGCCTTGCCCCAACAACCTGAGCAAGGACAACAAATAAAATGATAATAACAATGCACTATTATAATTTTATTTTTCCTTTTTCACCTGCTCACAGAGCAGCGGGGCGACGCTCCTCGGAGGAGCGCCCCTGCTCAATATTCATCTTTACTCTATCTGAAACATTTCAAAACACATGAATCTTTTATTGTATAATTAACACCTTAGATGCGGCGCAAATATCCCTCCCCAGTGCTGCGCTGTCCATTGGAACTAGTGCTGAATGGACGTCCAATGGTCGTGCGCAGCAATGGGGAGGTAGTGCTGCCGTCGGCCAACGCCCCGACGCAGCACTTAAGAGGTTAATAAACGTTTACAAAAATAAGACTTGACAAAACCTTACATCAGATTACTGAGTCGCCTTAAAACAAACCCATTTTATTAAATATATGATTATCCGAAGGTCACTCTAGACAGAAAACATTTGACTCTCTCTTGAGTTTCTGATTATCCAGAGACAGAAAATAGCTGCTTCTCTAAAGTTTCTGATTAATCAGAGATGTTTTGTGTGCTATTGTAAACAAGGAGCATATTTTAGTTAAAACTATGCTAAAACGAAAATCTAAAGGGACTGCATGTCTGTCGGTGTATAGCATTCCTTAATTACCAAAGAGCAGGATTTAATTCTTAGTCGTCTAAAACTTGGGAATAAAAAGATGGTGTTATGCATAGGAGAAGTCTTGGCAGCAGCTGATTATATGGGCCAGTGAACCTTTCTTCTAGTGACAAAATCAACAGCTTTTAGTGTGAAGTGTGAATTGACAATTTTGTTTAAACTATTTTGTCAAATAGACCAAAATTGAGTCTGGTGATTTCCTTTTTAATTTAAATTGAAGCACTAAATAAGTTGCACTGATTCCTGAGAGTAAGATATCCATAAAGTGCCTTCCTGCTCAACTGAGAGACAGGCATTGGAACCCAAAACAAGGGGTCTTGATCCTTGTTTCTTTTTAGGTCTCTCAGACCTGCGTTGCAGCGCGCATGCGCTGCTCACTCTGCAAAGCTTATTGTGATCAAGGAAATTTCAGAAGGGGACTTGAAGCCCCACCCATCATTCTTCTTGGCTTGCGTCAATGTTTAGGGTAAACGCTGGCTTCCCATTGCAAATGAGGCTTTTTGTGACTGCCCTGTTTCCTTCTCGGACGGCCTATCCGGACTAACAGCCACATGCATCAAACGTTTGTGAATTCGCTAAAATAGCTAATCGCAAAAATAAGGCAATTGCGATCGCAATTGGAAGAGTAGAAATGCATGAACCTTAATTTTGCAAAAATCGCTAAATTTTCGCAAAATTAAGGAATCGCTAATAAATTCTGCGAAAACCATCGCGATTCCCTGTTTGTGATTCGCAATGAAAGAATCGCAAATAAGGAATCGCAATCCAAATGCATGAAAAATCGCAAATTGCGATTTTGATGAAAATCGCAATTTTGCTATCGCAATTTAAGAAGGGACACAACCAGGTGTTAAAAATGAGTGCAAATCAGAAACAGCAGAACACCAACAGAAACATATATAAACACACCCACAATGAGGCCCCAGTATCCAAAATGGTTGCCCTGTACCTGATGGCGAGTAGGATGAGGCTGCAAGCGGCTCAAGAGAGAGGGAGGCAAATCAATGAGCGCATCTTCAGAATACGCGTCACTCTGCTTGGTCAGGAGGAGGATGAAATATATGACAAGTATAGGCTGAATGGGCAAATGATACTTGATCTGATCCATGAACTGGACCCTATCCTGCAACGACAGACCCATCGGACCAATGCAATCCCAACGCATGTGCAGGTATTATGTTGCCTACATCTACTGGCGTCAGGCACTTTTCAGGGATTCATAGCAGTAGCAGGAGGTGTGTCTCAAAGTGCAATGTCACGAATATTGGCTGATTTTCTTGATGCTATGATGGTACGGATACACAACCACATATCTTTTCCTACCACAGCCCATGAAATAGCTAGGACCAAGCAGGAGTTCTATCAAATTGCTGGATTCCCCCAAGTACTGGGTTGTATTGATTGCACCCATGTGGCGATATGTCCCCCAGCAGCTCAAGAATATATGTATCGCAATAGGAAAAGTTACCATTCCCTGAATATTCAGGTGGTGTGCAATGCAAAGAACATTATAACGGACATCGTATCTCAATTCCCTGGCAGTGCACATGATTCTTATATCTTCAGGCAAAGTGGCATTCAGACCCGTCTAGAAAGGGGAGAGTTCGGAGAGGGACATTTGCTAGGTAATTATGTGCAACACATCTTTCCATACCTTGTACACATGTAAAACTCAAACAACCACTGACAGCCTTTCTATTCCCTCATGTAGGTGACAGCGCATACGCCTTGCGAAACTACCTGCTGACACCATACCTAAATCCAGCCGCACAAAGGAGATACAATGCAGCACATATATCTACCAGGAACGTGATTGAGCGCACTTTTGGCCTACTCAAGAGCCGATTCAGACGCCTCCATAAGACCGGAGGTGCAATGAAATACAGTCCCGTCAAATGCTGCAAGATGGTGGCAGCATGTGCGTGCCATGCTGCACAACATAGCAACAAAGGGAGGTTTGGAAATGGAGCTGTCTGACAGTGACTCGGAGGACGGAAACCAACAAGTACCACGCCACCCTGCCCAACAGGGCACTGGCGCAGAAGAAGGCCGCAGGCGCAGATTGGAGATTACACAGAATTACTTCTGAGGTCAGTAATGAAGACACAAACACAATCATTGAAATGCAAAGTATACTTTATGTAAATGTATTGTGACCGGTGAACATTGGCAAACAGCCATAAGTGACTTATGTCACTATACTCATTTGAATAGGAAAAGCAAGAGAAAAATTAAATGAAATGTACTTGAAAGTCAGTGATATGGTCACATCGTGTCAATGGTTACCTCACCATTTCGCTATAAATGTCAGGTTTGGAGACTAGCGTTTTTTACCCCGTACACCCAGATGTCTGTCTTGCGCAGCATCTTCTTGCCTTTCGTTGGCAGTGGATGGGGTAGCGCTGCGAGTAGTGCATCTCACAGCAATTGCTACAGGCACTGTGCTACTGTTCATGCTTGAGGCACACTCACTGCTGTCATCCTGTGCAGTCATGTGCACTTGCCTACCAGATGCATTCATCTGGTCTACTGCATTGGTCACTTGATGCAGTGCTTGGGCAAAATCTCTACTACAGTGACACATTTCCCTCTGCCAAGTGACTGATCTACGCGCCAGCTGTGTGGTGGCTGTGGCCATACTATTGCTGCTCCTCCCTTGTTGTTTGAGTTGCTGCATCAGTTGGCGGTGCTGTCTTTTGCGCGCTGCATCCTCCTCTTGCATGACCTTTGTGAGTTCCTGTACACTACTGGCCAGTAGAGCAATGTTGCCTGACATCTGTGAAATTTCCTCCTTCACTAACCGAGTGTTCTTGATCTGCAGGCGATGCGAGCGGAGCATCTGTCCCTCCAAGCCACCCCAGACAGGATTTCTCGCCTCCACCTGCTGTGGTCTGCGTGCCCTGCGTCTTCTCCTTTGCGATCTACACGTGCCTCTCCAGATCTGTGTTGGTGTGGGTGTTGCGATGTCTGTTTGCCGTACACGGACTGCAGGTGCAGCATTGCCCTCATCATCGGAAGCCATGGGACGCAGTGTTGGGACAGGTGCCCTACGGGAATGAGGCACACGTGAATGCGTAGTTGGCAGTGCTTGTGTGTCCTCCTGTTCTGAAGCGCTGCTGTGTTGCATTTCCTGTGCATCAATGTCCAAGCCCTCATTGACTTCTGCATCTGTGAGGTAAAACAGTGCAAAACGGCATGGATGTATGCTTGTGAGGGCATGTCAAAGTTCTAATTTAATTAAATTGTACATATTCTGAACATCTGCTACTGCTTTTCTTGTAATTTTGGGCATTACTGTGTGTGTGTCATTGTCAGTACTTAGCCAGACTACAACTCCCATGATGCACTTCCCTCAGTAATCTAATAGCAAACAGGCTTTACAGTGTGTGCTCATGCTGTGCTCTCCAGACATCCTGACTTATGTACTTGGGGCTATTAACACATGTATTTCTCTTACCTGCTGAGCTGTGTGCAGCACCGGAGGTGTCCAGCTGCGTGAGTCCAACAACTGCTTCAGGCTGGATGGTAGACTCCACCAAATCCTCCATGGGAGTGTTCCCTGTGTGTGGCGGTGTGCCCCCTCCTGTCTTCTCTGCCGCCTTCAAACGGTCTGCAATGCTCGCCTTGGCACGACTGCGTAAATCATACCATCTCTTTTTAAGTTCTTCTGTAGAACGGTGAGTGACCCCAATGGCATTGACTTGGTTCTGAATCTGGATCCATATTTTGCGCTTTTCCTGCTCTGGAACCTTGAGTGAGGCTTTACCAAACAGCTTGTCATTGCTGTCCACTACTCCCTCTATTAAAGTCTCCAGTTCTTTTTCAGAGAATTTCATTTTTCTCTTCCTTGTACTTTGGCTGTCCTGTGGTTCTTTGTCAGCTTCCATTTTGAAGTTCTTACAAGGTGTAACACAGTCTTTCTCACTCTCTCTCTCAATCTCCTCCGCTCCCAGAGCCAGCTCCCTCCTCCTCCCTGTGCCTCAGCAGTGAAAATGAGGCTTGGACAGCAGTGAAAATGAGGCGTGGACAGCACATTTCCTGGTTGTGATGTCATCAACATGCATCAATGCGCGACCTCGCAATTTGCGAATTCGCTAATTGCGATATCGCTATTTTTTCGCAGATTTTTACCGATTCCTTAATAAATCGCTATTTTTTTGATGCATTTCGTTTTGCGATTCCTTATTAGCGATTCCTTAAAAATCGCTAATAATTAATCGCTATTTCTTTCAATGATGCATGTACCTGTACGTCTTTTGCTTGCTGCGTTACACAGTGGGCTTTATCTGGTGGGTGAGCACTCTTTTGAAAATGGACATTCATGGGGATAATGGGCTGCAGAGCTATGTGCTTCCCATTTATTATTACTTTAATGAGCGAGGCACCCGCTAGGGACACCACGCTCACTTTAATCTTTTTTATATTTTTTTACTTTAACACTGAGAGCAGCGCCCGCTTCAAAGACACCGCACTCAGTGTTAAAGTTAAAAAATAAAAATAAACTGAGCGCGTGTCCTTAAAGTGGCGCCATGCTCAGTTACTGCCTGGCATAATACTGATTCACTTAAATTAACATCCAGTAGTGGAGTGTTTGTGTTTTAAACCCTTGATGTCGGTAAGTTTACATGGACCTCCACTGTGACTGTTTCACTTAAAGTTACGTCCTCCGTGTTAATGAGTGTAAGTAACAAGCTGCCTCTCTGTACCCAGTGCCTGGATATATATGTATATATCAAGGCTGTACGTCTGCCTGGGAATTTACGCCTACCATGTGCAACTATCCAGTGCTCATAAAAGCAAGTGTGCATGGTGCTCATAAAAGCAAATGCGCATGCGTTTATTTTTTTATTATTTACTTCTATCAGCAGCAACATTCTTGCTACCGTTTGTCCCAATATGTTGAGAGGAGGAAAGGGAATAAAGAATAGGCAAGCCCATCGGAAGCTTTTGTAGGGCTCGGTTCCCTAATATCATTAATTTATTGCTCAAAATGTAAATAAAATATAAAAAAATTCCTGCGACACATTTTAGAGCATGTCTATGTTATACCTGGAGTAAATATTTGCAAGCCTGCTCGTCCATCCAGTGTGCTGTGATGAAGTAAAAAAAATCCTATACTATATATAAAAAAAAAATTTGTAACAGCACAACCTCCCCTAAACACCCAACTCAAACCTGGCAGTCCTTCAGTTGATCCCCGCCTTCCTGTAGTTAAAGGAGGAATCCTTGAATAGAGAGGTGAGTGCGATAAGAAGCGGAATGTTAGAACACAATTTTATCGCACTTTTTCGCAAACTTCTTCTCCAGTCCTGGGAGTTTTAAACAAAGACTTGTCCTCTGTTTATGTGCTGGTGCGGAAATGCTTGAAGTGTGAGGAAAGAGGGCGAAGTTGGAATGCACTTTTTCCCCATTGTTACCTCTGCACAGCCAAGTATGAACAAGGCTGACAGTTTGGAGGGCAAAATGCTTGAGACGCCCACAGTTGAGGGTGAAATATGTGAACTGTCCACAGTGAGGGTGAAATATGTGAACTGGCAGAACTGCCAACTGTAGACACCTATATATGAAACAAATCCAGTTTACGTCCCTGAGGCAGTACACGCTTTGGCGCCCTGCCCTGCATCTGGCAATGCAGTAGACGTGTAGACACAGTGCACCTCATACACACCTCTAGGCACTGTGCCTGAGCACTGCACCCCACAAGGCAGCAGACGTGTCCATACAGCATGCCTCTAGGCCTGGCATCCAGCAAGACAGTAGACGTGTGCGTGCAGCGTGTCTCACACACTCCTCTAGGTGCTGTGCCCGGGCACTTCATCCCACAAGGCAGCAGACGTATCCGTACAGCCGGCCTCATACACTCCTCTAGGCGCTGGACCCCGCATCCCTTAAGGCAGTAGAAATCTGCGTGGAGCTGCCTCATACACTCCTAGGTGCCTGTGCAGGACGAGGCACTATATGTGTGCAGTGTGCATGTAGCATGCCTCATATGCTGTTCTAGGCGCTGTGCCCGGGTCATGCACCCCTTAAGGCAGTAGGCCAGTGCATGCTACATGCCTCAATATCGATTCAAGAATGTCAAATTGCACTTTCTATTATACATACTTTAATTTAAATGCTATTTGTTTATGAAACAAAAATCTATCATTTATACAAATCATTTTATTCTAGACAAACCAACTTGTTTGTCTTAAAACCAAACACGTACCAGTCACTATATCCTGCACTTCCTGAAAACTCTTTTTGGCGCCTGTAACCCTCCGTCATCATGACCGTAGTGCAGTCTATTGATTTCAGACACAATGTCTGCAGGGCCAGACTGACCATAGTGGGCATCGGACGTTTCCCCGGTAGGCCGCTAGGGTGGGGGCCGGTTTGGGGCCCCTGGGGCCGTTTTTGTTACCGGGGGTCGGGTAGGGTGACCAACCGTCCCCATATTTCACAGACAGTCCGTCATTTCATTGCAAAGTACGTTGTCTGTCATAATTCTTTATACGGACGCCGTTTGTCGGTAATTCTGGAGTTTGCAGGAATCTGTTATGCCCCCTTTGAGAAGCCTCAGGAGTTTTACAGCGCTCACTGTTGGGGGCCAGCTTGTGTTTCTTTGAAGTGAAGAGGCTTCAAGAGCCCCACCCAGACCATGCAGAGGTTCAATTAGCCCCATTGTCATTCTGCCTGTGGCAATTCCCTCATCCAGAATGACAATGTGCCATGCAGAAGTTACAGCATGCTATGTGTCTGTGCCTGCATTCTGCATTTAAAAACATCAGTTACAACTATGGTGGAATACATAAGCTTTCGGAGACATGCATAATAGAAGCATTCTTGCTAACATACTTAACACCTTGGCTGCGGCGCGAATTCCGCCGTGGTGCTCAACATTCCAATCATGGGCGTGGCTCGAACAGCCCCTTGCCGTCGTGCGCACATGCCCACTGTGACTCATGATGGCCGTGGTCCATCATGAGCACGGAAGGGGTTAATAGTAAAATTCTGTCCGCTGTTCAGAAGGATGAATAAAAAGCAAACTAAGTTCAACTTAAGTGCAGCTAAATCACGAGCCATTCTTTGGGGTTCCCAGTGCCCAGCATTTTCAATTAGATGTCAGGGCTAATGGCAAAGACTTCTAAGTTTTTGTGCCAGCCTGCAATTATTATGCCACCGTAAAAATGTCAAAGTAACACTGGTGATTAATGTATTTCATTGAGAGATATCTGAGCTTTGACTGATCCCAGTTTTAAAGTACAGCAGTTAAAAAAAATAGTTTTTATGTAGATAGTTCGTGGGTTAATTTGAATAATAATACATATGTATTAGTAAGAACAACCCCGAACCACTATGTTATGTTTTAAACCCTGAGTTTGTATTTCTACAGAGCAAGAATTCTTAACATATAGTTCGGGCAACTGGAATTATGCACTGTTGCGGCTGCAGTTATATTCTCATAATTATTGATTTGTCGCATTTACCATATAACCCAGTATCTGTTGCATAATGGTCAGACTTAAACCAAAAAAAAGTTATTAGCTCAAATGGATCAAAAGTTGCTAAAAGAGTGGCAAAAAATATGTTCATGTGTAGTGGAAAGCCCTTCAGTGGGCACCTTTCCGTTGCTTATTTATGTTTTTAGTTTTTAAGCTGGTACCGATGAGGGGAAATCTTTGCTCAGACAGTATTTCCAATTTACCATGTATTAAAATAACAAAATAAAAAGTAATATTAAAAAATATGTGCCACATTATGCTGTATAATTTGCTTTTACTTGCTGTATAATTCAGTCAACCCTTTTGCATAATTCCAGTGGCCCTGCGGATAATGCCCACCCGTATGAATGACATGTAACTCCTACATCTTGCAGCCCTCATTGTCTTAAGTAGTGTTAAGTCTTGCACACTTATGAGCCATTGTCTCTGAATAAACTGTGTGTGATGTGAAGCGCTCTTGACACCACATTGTGATGAGTACCACTATAAAAAAAAATACACATGGGAGAGGATAAGGGGAGAAAAGAGGGACACTGTTGAATGGTGGTACTGAGGGACTCTTTGTAGAATTTGGTCTTTGGGGGAGGGGTGGGACCAACAAAATTGTCACACCGGGTGGAACCAGCAGTAAAGCTGGCTCCGCCAGTGGCGCAATTATTTGCTGAAACCACATTTCCGCACATTATCATTTGCGCGCTATATAGATTTATCAGTAAAACTGCACGTTGTCATTTTGCCCATGCAATGGAAAATGTTCTGTATGTAAAGGACAGTCCCTCCTTCTGACCTACAATAATGCCTCAACTGCGTATGCAGTTTCTAGTCTGTAGCACACTACTATGCATCAGTGGGAATCTGCAGTTTTACAGCTCAAACAAATGGCCCAATCAGTATACTATTTCCCAAACACAGGTAAAATAAGGAGGGCTGATATAGGTTAGCCAGGGCATTATGTAGTAATGTCTACTCTTTTCTAACCACTCTGGCCCTAACACTCAGCAGTCTGCAGCCAATTATGGCTCATGCAGGCTTGGTCATAACTCCCTTTCCTGCTTCATGCTCCTACCCTCACACAATGCCTGTCTGCTGTGGGTCTTATTCATCACTCAGTACTCTACAAGCCCTAAACCAGACATTACCAGCCTGAACAGACATGGAATACGTGAAGCGATCTGACACATAAAGATGTCCACTCGGAGGAAAGTACTCTCGTCCAGCACTGCAAGTCTAAAGCTACATTCTATGCATGCTGCTTTCCATCTAAAATGGCACTCAGATATGAGATGCTGGTAACGAAGTCCATCCGAGCAGATCTACCAGACCATTTATTTTACCAAACATGCCTCCTGAAGACCATGAATTGTAAACAAAATATCAGACTGGACAACCCAGTGCAGTAACCATGTAAATAAATTGAGATCATGCGAAATACCACAAAAAGACCTGCAGAGTTGCTGGAAGCTGCGCGCATACCGAAAAACCATGAAGTGCACGGTTGGCTCAACATAATGTACTTTTTGACTTCTACTTATGTTGGTTGTCTATTTACTTATATACAATTGTGCGACCTCCTCTGATGTTTCTGTAAAACGTACCTTTTGTCTTGAATTTTGACCTTCTGTCCTGAATTTATGTCCTGAGTTTTGACCCTTTGCCCTGAATTTTTACACTCACCATACTGAATTTGCACCCATGCCAGTTGGTCACCCTAGGGGAGGGTTGCCGCAGTATCAGTCAGCGTCACCCATGTCTCTGGAACCCTCTATCTACACATGGAGCAAGATGTCACTCTCTGGGTTGTGTCTGTGGAGTTATCAGGAATGTGATATTAGCCCAGTCTGTCTACATGATCGGCCTCTTAGTGACCTGTTCTTGTAGTCACAGGTCTGCAGGCGTGCGAAGACCACTGGACGGAAAGAACTTTAGCCCCTGTAGAGAGCCACTCGGGCTCTCCAATACTTTGTTGCAACATTCACACACGCATTCACGCATACCCCGGGGCGGGCCCGCGGCGGGGTATAAATAAAGAACGCGGAAGACCGCTTGGGGTCTTTCCGGCTACTATACAACTGTCGTCTGTGTCCCCTCATTTACATTCCTGTGCCCCGTGTCAGGCCCTGACCTGACACACCACATTGGCGACGAGCTCGGCCTACCTGTTCGCATGCCAGGCTGCCTCTGTCTGTGGCTCCGCGGTGTGTTCACGTCCTGCAGCCGAACCCACCCGCTTGTGTTGCCGAGCCGACCCCGGCTTTGAGGCCCGCCCACACGTCTACCGGCCGGGAGCGCCTTCGGCTGGCGGGACTCGCCGGAGGGTCGGTCTACGCCTGTCCAGTCAAGGAGGTGCGGGTGAGTCTGACCCCCTTCCCACCAGCGCGGCACCCCTGCGTGCTCCTGCCTCCCATTCGGCACGGAGCTATCAGCGGCGCTGGGACCCGGAGACCCCGGTGAAGACGAGCTGCGCGCAACTGGCGCAAGGGCGCCACGTGGTCCCGGTGAGGCCCAAAGACACGCCCCCCCAGCACTGCTGCAGCCGCGATCCCAGCTGGTGCGCTCCAACGACGCACACACGCCCTCTCTGCCCCCGACCTCGGCAGGCGAAATCGGAGGGGAGCAGAGAAGACTGGGACATATACGCCAGCGATAGCTCGGGTACATCTGTCTTTGTTAGTAGATCACAGTCTTACATCGAGTTCTATCAATTCTAGTTACGTCAGAATTGGCTTAACTATTCGTAGCGATAGCGTGTGTCCATCTGTCTTTTACCAGTAGACCATAGTCTTTCCTCGCGTTCTATGAACACTAGTTACGTCAGGATTAGCCTCATTAGCTGCAGCGGTGGTCACATAAATACGCGCGAACTGAACCACACTTTATCCCGGGACTACGCCCGAAGCAGACGTTCGCCTCCACGCAACTGCATCTTTAGGATCAAAGGTACGCTATCTGTAAATAGAGAATGGTACGCGTTAAACTAAACAGTCGAGCGCGGTAGAAATTGCCATAGAAATTACCTAGTAAATTATAACATAGGATTGGTTGTTGTCCTGCAGGAATCTGGAAAGCTGTATAAATTATATCAACACTCCAGAACTTCATTTTCGCCATATTGCGGAGAAGTTATAAGTATACAAGCTATTAACAGAGGTACGTAATATGTACTTGTTAGCTAAACTGTTAGATTATACATTATTAAATATATATCCCTGTCCAAATCTATAATAGGCATTGTTCTTGTTTTAAGGAATCAGACGTGTTTATGCGTATGGCCATTAAATATACATCAAGTACTAATCGGCCACTGACCCCCTACCAGTGACGTTCATCAATTGTCAAAAAGCCCGGTAAGCATGCAATAGGGCACTTTAGAGAATACCTGTTGTTTGGAGATATAATTATAGGTTTACCTTATTGATTTTCCCTTTATTTAATTCTTTCAGTTATCAGATATCGCTGGTATCTCAGATTTCGAGAGCCAATTAGCAAATAATAATAGTGTGGAGGCGACACTATTTAAAGCTCTAATCTGGGTAAGAAAAGCATTTAAGTTGATTCATCCTCGGCATAGTCCTTGAAGTTATCAGACATAGCCACAATCATAGCGTATTTTAAAAGGTGTATCTCTCATTACCATCTAGGCAGTTTTTATCCGAGCGAGACAGACTGAAATATCTAACTATTCGTAGCAGATCATAAGAACTGACAAGTCCTCAAAATAGGTTAGTTGCCCCCTTTTTCAATTAAATTAACCACTTTCAGAAAGGATTTCATCCATGATAGTCATGTATACCTGCGATATTAATTGTTTTCTATTTTTTGTCATCAACGTTACAGAATCAATTTTGAAAATCATGTGTTCCGGTTCAGAATATTAGATGGAACCGCTCTAGCGTCAAAGTCATTTCTTATATGTGAATTTCATTCTTACCTGTGGTAAGTGCAAACTAGATGCATGAACGTAGCAACATCTGTTAGTGATAATCCTATCGCAAGAATAAGTAGGCTCTCTATATAGATATTCATAAATAAAAAAGATCTACGTTTCAGATACTTCAGTAAGAACAGAAACATCAGTGTGATCTAACTGATTAAGACTCTAATAATAATTAGTGGAGAGTAGAATAGTGTCTTAATATAGAATTAGGAACTATTAGAGTTAGTCTCTCCTTTTTTCCATCTACATTCGATCCTATATCTGCCCTTCTCTGAATTAAATTCTCAGCTCTATTCTCACTATCTATGATTGATGTTAGTTTTGAGCATCTCTCATTAAACACTGTGATATAATGCTGACTGAATATTAGAGAATGAAACATCATAAGGTAATCAGACCTGCTCTTGTTTTGTCTATCTGAAATTTAATATTACATCTATATTACATCTGTCATACTGTGCATTATGTTCTATAATTTATAAAAGATAGATAACTGATGCAATTAATGAATACTCCCTTTATTTGACACGTAGACCGATGCATTTTCTGTTACAAATTATTATGTGTCAGAAATGATTGTCTGTAAAATAATGGTGATCAATCCTTGAAGAATGAAACAATGAGATTAGTAACCCACAAGTCATCACATCAAGATACTGTGGTATTAAACCATACAAAATAGTAGCAGGCTACAAGAGAGGTTATGATATATGATTTATGCTTTACAATCTTTCTAATTATCAGTTGTGTTTTGATTAACTTAGGACCTGAGTTTTTGAACAGTGTTTCCGTAATTTTTATAAAATATGTAAAGAATAAAATATTATTGTAATAACTGGGAATGAAAAATTAAACTATACATCATTTTATTTTCAGAAAGTTGTAAATTGTCTTGAGAAAGGCGCTGGCCGCCGAAACGCGTCGACACACAACTTACTCTTCTATGTCCAAGAATTTTTATGTTATGATTGATGTAAATTCAACTTTTTATGAAATGTATTTTTTAGCTATTGTTTATGTGACTGTAATAAACTTATGTATTTAATTGGAAGCTGTTCATTCTCAGTGTTGGTCCTTTTCGTATTGTGTTTTTAAATTTAGAATTACTGCCTAGGTAGTTTTCTCCATTGATTTATTCCCTGACCTAGGGGTTGATTGTTAATTTTCATACAGGGAACCCTTGTTGTTTTCAAAGAGGGGGGACATATACGCCCTATTGCACAGGGTCTACGCAGAAAAAATAATAATAATAAACAAGCACAGGCTAAACCAATCAGCCGAAGGACCACTTCTAGCCCCCTTTAAGCAACACGTCACGGCCTCCAGTTCACGTATTTTTCACAACACAATCACCAAGGGGGGCACAAGGGGTCAGCAGAGGAGTCCCCACCCCATCAACGGGTCTTGACCCGCCTGTATACCAAGGCTAGCAGCCTCACCGCACAGGGACCAAGCGAACAGACATCTGAGGGCCACAGTAGTTGAGCCATGTCAGTAGTAGCGCCTGGAGCTGGCCAAGATGGGGCAGGTCAAAACCCACCCGCAGTGGTCGCCCCACCACCTGCGATAGTCGCTCCACCTCCACCGGGCCCCAACTAAGCCGGAGCCCCTGCACCGATGCCGCCCACCTACCTACACTCGGGCGCAGCGCCAAATCCCCCGTTCAGCGAGGCGGCAGACCCTGCGACTGCGGCGCCGAGATGGAAGGCGTGGGTCGGAAGATTAAACCTCTACTTTAAAGGCACCAGGGAGACGGATGGAACAGTGAAAAGGTCACTCCTCATCCTGTATGGCGGGCCAGAGATCTACGACCTATTCGAGACGCTCCCCAATACTGGACCAGAGCACGACTATGACGCTGCGGTCGCTGCTCTTAACACACACTTTGATACACAACTCAATAATGAATTTGAAAAGTTTAAATTCAAAAGAGCGTGGCAGACAGAGTCTAAATCGGTCGACATGTATTACGCCAGACTGCGCTGGCTAGCCAGCACCTGCCCTTTCACCAACCCACGGGAGGAAATCCGAGACCAAATCACAGTGGGCTGCAGGTCGAAACTACTGAGGAAGCTCATCCTCCGCCAACCGGGTATATCGCTGGATGAGATACTAGTTCTAGCTAGGTCACACGAGCTGTCCGATGCGAGGGCGGAAGAAATGGAGGTTGCGCTACGCACGCCGATTATCACTCCAACCGCCGCTAGGACAACACCGATCAAAGAGGAGAGGATCAACACCATCCAGAGACGACCCACGACCGTCCGCCCACGAACCACCACCTCCTGAGGGAACCCATGCGGATACTGTGGTGAAGATCATCCGGCGACAGCAACATGTGGTGCAAAAGGAAAAACATGTCTGAAATGCGGGCGGCTAAACCACTTCGCCGCTATATGCCGAGGAGGAAAGTACAGGCCAGTTGGTCCGAGACCCTGAACAATGACGCAACTGGTCCGACAGCTGTCGCTCGATCAGGAACTACCCCCTCCGGATCATCAAGCTCAGGAAAGGCGACCTCGATATGAGGACAATGAGGACGATGAGGTATATGTCATCTCCTACGTCAGCAGAGCCTCCACCAAGCGAAGACCTCCACCCATGTGTTCAATAGCCGTAGAGGGTACCGAGATGACAGCCCTCATAGACACGGGGGCCTACGTGAACGTCATGGACTCAGAGCAATATGAGAAGATGTCTCCCAAGCCTCCTCTTGCACCTTCCACCACGAGGATTTATACCTATGGTGGCACTGAGCCGCTACCGCTAAGAGGAGTGATCCAAACGACCGTCGTGAATGGCGACTACTCCACTGAAACACGTTTCCACATCACGGAAGGAAAGAAGGGAACCCTCCTAAGCTGCCACACGGCGGAAGACCTGGGACTTGTGTTTTTTGCCAACCAGGTGCATCAGGCACATGTGGATATCCTCTTGAAAGACTTCCCAGCGTTGTTCCAAGGCCTCAGGAAACTGAAAGGACGGAAGTTCAAGCTGCATATCGACACATCTGTGCGACCGGTAGCCCTCCGACACAGGCGGGTGCCATTCAACCTGAGACCGCAGGTCAAAGAAGAACTCTGGAAACTGGAAGACCTCGGCGTAATAGAGAAGGTGTCGGGCCCGACACCCTGGGTTTCCCCATTGGTAGTCGCACCCAAACCAAAACAACCTGGGGCGATCAGGTTGTGTGTGGACATGAGGCTGCCCAATGCGGCCGTCAAACGGGAGAGGCACATCACCCCCACAATGGATGATATTGTGGCTGACCTGAACGGGGCAAAATGTTTCTCGAAGCTAGACCTCAACTCGGGATACCATCAGCTCGAGTTAGAACCAGCGAGCAGGTATATAACCACGTTTTCCACCCATGTGGGACTTCGTCGCTACAAACGGCTGAGCTATGGTGTCTCTTCCGCTGCAGAGGTGTTTCAAAACGCCATATTCTAAGTACTCTCTGGGCTGAGCGGGGTAATCAACCTCAGCGACGACATCCTGGTGTACTCGGCGACCCTTGAAGAACACCACGAACATTTCAGGGCAATTCTCCAAAGGCTCGTGGACAGCGGGTTGACCTTCCACAGGTAAAAATGTTCCTTTTATCAGGAATCGATAGACTTCTTTGGCTACACCTTCACGAGAGAAGGACTGAAGGTTGATCCCAAAAAGGCGGAGACGATCAAGGCAGCAAGCACCCCCAGGAACCCCACCAAAGTGCGTAGCTTCTTGGGCATGGCCACCTATTGTGGCCGGTTCATACCCAATCTGGCCGCTCTTGCAGAGCCCCTCAGAGCCCTCACCCGGTAGACCACAAGTGGGAATGGACAGTAGCGGCCCATAACGCCTTTCAAGACATCAAGGCCAATCTCCTAGACACTACTGTAATGGCCTATTTCCAGCCCCGCCGCAAAACTGAGCTAATCGTCGATGCCAGCCCAGTGGGCCTAGGTGCAGTGCTCCTGCAGGAACATGGACCCGAGGTGTGGAAGCCAGTCGCGTATGCCAGCAAAACGCTGTCGGATACCGAAACCTGGATGGAGCGCCAAGCCTTCGACTGGAAGTCAGCCACGCGTGCCAGCAGCTGTGGCAAATCCGGAGCGAACTGAGCGTAGGAGACGAAGGAGTCATCCTCAGAGGGCATCTCATCGTAATGCCTGAGAGCCTCCAACAGAGGGCACTGGCGTTGGCGCACGTAGACCACCAGGGAATGGCCAAGATGAAAACCCGTCTGAGAAGCAAAGTATGGTTCCCCGCAATGAACAGTTAAGTCGATGCAATGGTACGGTCATGCCATGCCTGCGCCATCACCGGCAGCGCTGGGCCCATTTCCTGGATGGAGGGCCAAGCCTTCGACTGGAAGTCAGCCACGCGTGCCAGCAGCTGTGGCAAATCCGGAGCGAACTGAGCGTAGGAGACGAAGGAGTCATCCTCAGAGGGCATCTCATCGTAATGCCTGAGAGCCTCCAACAGAGGGCACTGGCGTTGGCGCACGTAGGCCACCAGGGAATGGCCAAGACGAAAGCCCGTCTGAGAAGCAAAGTATGGTTCCCCGCAATGGACAGTCAAGTCGATGCAATGGTACCGTCCTGCCACGCCTGCACCATCACCGGCAGCGATCCGTCTCCAGCGCCTGTGATCACGGAGGATGCTCCACAGACGCCCTGGACACATCTCAACATAGACTTCGGGAGTTTCCCAGACGGTCGACATACCTTGGTCCTGGTTGACTCGTTCTCAAAATTCCCGGTAGTTGAGATCATCTCCTCGACAGCGTTTTCCCAAGTAAAGAAAACTTTGAATCGTATTTTTGTCACTATGGGGCTCCCCGAAGAAATCAGATCAGACAATGGGCCCCCTTTTCAAGGAAGAGAATTTCAGAACTATCTTGAGAGCCTCTGGATCAAGCATCGGAAGATCACCCCCCTGTGGCCCCAGGCAAACGGGGAAGTCGAGAGGCTGATGAGGACACTCAACAGAGTCCTGAGGATTGCTGTAGACAACGGGGAGGATCCAGAAATGGCTCTTGATCAGTTCCTAGGGGCCTATCGGCAGACACCACATAGCACCACTAAGTGTGCTCCCGCCCATGCGCTGTTCAAGAGGGCGCCCCGCGACAGCATCCCGACAGACAGCACCTGGGTGCCTGACAATAGGAATGATGAAGCCATTCAAGCTAGGAGACAAGCCACCAATCAGAAAGCGAGTGAATATCGCCATGATAAAGAGCCTACCTTGAAGGAAGGGGACACAGTAGTAGTGCGAGATCGGCACCCGGGGTGGAAATTCCGAACACCCTACGAGCCCGAGACGTGGGTAGTAGACAAGATCCAAGGGACAATGGTCACTGCCAGGCAAAACGGGCAAGTGGTGACCCGCAATGTGTCATGTTTTAAGAAAGCACGAGAACCAGCTGGAAGACCTGACACCATGGAATGATCAGAGGTAGAAGATGATGGCGGTCTGGACCTCGGAAATTCATTGCCAGGGTCACCTGTAGCCAGGCGTGGTGGAGAGAGTCGATCACCCAGAGCAACACCACAAAGCATCACTGTCGATGACGGTCGCCCCTGTGGGACCCTCAGCGGTGAGAGTGAAGGGACAACTCCGGCCGGGGTTGCGACATCCCCTTTTGCACGCAGCCAACGCTACAATCTGCGGTTGAACCCGAGGCCCAGCCAGAAGTTGAGAGACTTTGTCTGGACATCCCCTTGAGCTGAGAAGCTCCTGAATTGCTGTAAGGACAGATCTAAATTGAAGGAGGGATGTAGAGAGCCACTCGGGCTCTCCAATGCTTTGTTGCAACATTCACACACGCATTCACGCATACCCCGGGGCGGACCCGCGCCGGGGTATAAATAAAGAACGCGGAAGACCGCTCGGGGTCTTTCCGGCTACTATACAACTGTTGTCTGTATCCCCTCATTTACATTCCTGTGCCCCGTGTCAGGCCCTGATCTGACACACCACAGCCCCCACCTTTGCCCCTCTTTTGTCAGCTGTGTGGGCAGGCCGGGCTGGGGCTGCAGCTGGATCGCTCATTGCAGTGTCTGGAAGCTCAGTCGCTCATACCGAGGCTGTGTGCAGCTGCACGCGCCCTCCTTTGGTTTGACTCCGAGCATTTCATTTCTTTTCATTACTGCAACCTTATTCCTTTCAAGTGCTCCCCTATATGCAGACGTGAATGGAGTGTTCCAAGTGTCCTGGATTAGATGAGAAAGTTAGTCTTTTCACATCCCTGCCCATTAATAAAAAACACGAGGGTGCCAGGGTACACTCCATCTACAAAACAAGCATTTGCAGTACAATAAGTCTTACAATTACGCGAGTTTAAGCTATTGGCATTATAAATGACAATGCCTTTCATTTATGTTTTAAAACCAAAAATAAATGGCATTGGTATTTGCAATGTCAATAGCTCAAACTTGCGTTAATTGCAAGACCTATTGCATTGCAAATTCTTGTTTACAGTAAGTTGCTAATGGGGCCAGGGTATGGGTGAATCCCAAGCGAGCTCAGAGGACTATGCCAGGATGTACTGTTTACAATGCACTAATCAACTGAAATGCAACGGACTGACGGCTTCCTTACCAGCTGCTATTGCTGGCATGACTACAGAGTTTCTTCGTATTTCCACCAACATGATGGAGGTCATACAGCTCGGGAACACTTCCAGTACGTTCAATTACTGGTGCCTAAGGAATTAGCACCCCTACCCTCTAACTACACCCTCTGATTATGCAAAATAATTTGGTATCACATTTGACTGCAAGTTGTTATTTTAAACACATACCACAAAACTATCAGGTGTAGGCTTGGTGGCTCTACAGACTTTGTGGAAGAGACCATTAGATGTCAGTTGTCCACTCTTTGACATTGACTCTGTGGGGCTACTGCTGTTCTCTTTCTCTGGGATTGCCAACATATCTAATCAGTGGCGGCTCCTCTGCTAAGGAGGAGGAGCATTGCCCCACTGCTTTAGCTGCAATTGAATACAAAAAATAAAATTATAACAAAGTTTATTATTTCTTCGTTTTTTGTATTCAGCTTGCATCTGAAACAGTTGAGTGGTGCTGGGCTCCCCATGTCAAAGGGGGGGAAGTGGTGACCGCACCTAAAGAGCGTATGATGCTTTGGCCGGCAATCTCGGCCAGCCAATGCGCCATGCGCACTCTGTATGTTCTCCATGCATGCTTATTGCAGCCTGGGCGGAGAACATACACATTCTCTGTCTGAGCACCAAAACACAGTGGTCGGACCAATCTTAACGCTGCTAAGACAGCGTTGTGATTGGTAAGGGGATTCTTGGAGGCTGTGTGCTTTCTTCCGAGAGGGAGGTCGGAGAAAGAAAAGGCGGCGGCCGGCGATAAAGGGGTACTTTTAAAAAGAAATTATCATCCCCTCCCTCATCCCCGCTCCGCTCCGCCCTCCCTCCTACCCTCCCCACACCACCATCCCTGGTTGGTAGCAGCAGCTATTGTATCTAATGCTGAGCTCAAAGCAAATTCAGAACACGGCTCCACACAACCTACTATGGTTATGTAAAACATCTCAAGTACTGATTGCTAATTAGGAAAAGCTGCTTATTTAAGGTGCTAGTGGTATGTCATAAAGCCATCTACCATCCACCCTTTCAGGTTCCTTATTTGTAAACACTCTGAACTCAGATTCTAACTTGCTGACCTTGTGGTGAGTCTGCACATGTCTGAATCACGCTGCAGCAGCCTTCCTTTTTCACCAATACTGTGAAAAATTGGAATTCGCTTCCACCTAAACTGAAGTCAATTTTCCAATCTTTCCTTTTTTCGAAAAATGCCTTAAGACACTCCTCATTAGTAGGCCATAAACACTAGAGCTAAGTGTGGTGTTTTAATGCTTTCAGCACCAAAAATTGTCAAACTCTACAAGTGTATAAATAAATCAGGTTAGTAAATACATTCCAGCAGCGACGCATCCTTAAAAAACGGATAGACCCGCCGTCCCCCACCTTTTCCTAGACATGAAGAGTGCCTGACAGACACTCTTTATGTTCAGGTCAGACACTGAGGAGCTATACATGCTCTAAATGCACAGATGCCTGGCTGCCTGAACTGAAATTTTCCAGGCTGAAGATGTCACAGCCCTGTGGGTGTGACCTCCTCAGCCCAGCAAAGCAGTTGGAGGACTTCCCTTTAAAATTTGGGCGCTTCAATTTTAAGCCCTGAAGTGCCCGGGACAAGCGTCAATCATTGACGCCTCGTCATGGAGTGGGATGGGGTCAGCGGTCTCAATGACCCCATGCCACTCTGTGACAAGTAAGGGACTGCCGCCTCTTCTCTTTGGCTGACCTAAGGCTAACCAATGAAAGGAAATGGCATCCTCCAGGAACCTCAGAGGCTTGCCACCCAAGATCACTGCTGCATCCGTTAAGTTTTAAAAAACAAATTGGTGTGTGGGTGTGTATGTAAGATTGGATGTGTATTTGTGATTGCGGGCTGTGAATGGGTGTGTGTGTATGTGTGTGTGTGTGCTTGTGATGGGTGTATGTGTGCATGCTTGTGAATGCATGGGGGTGTGAGTGAGTGTGCAGGCAAGCGGATGAGTGTATGGATGCGTGGCCTGCCCGCTCCCCCTCCTGTTCGTATTACCGTCAGCCCCTGATTCGATCTCATTTTACAGAATGCAATAGAAAGCTCAAACTCTTTATGAAATGTAGTTGTTCTGTTCTATTGAAAAGCTCTATGATACCCTTAGAGTCTATTTAACACTTTATATAAGCTGCAAATGAACACAAAGAATTGTATTGTTTTTGTTTCTAGTGCAGATTCTAAAACTGCCAAAAACACAATAACTTCATTCCCTACCAGGACTTACACAAAAACTGGCCATACGAACCCTGAGTTTTTTTATGGCCCTACCATTTTGATCTTTTCTTTGAGCCATAGCTGCTACAAAGTCAGGCTCACCGGTGATGCACCTTGGGCGGATAGCCGAGCAGGTTGGTTCCAGTCTCCTCTTGGTTCTCACTTGAGTTTGTAGTAAAAAAATGTCTAGGTTCCAAATTTTTGATTTAGGCTATCCACAGCAACACCACCAAGGGTCCAGGACTGAATGGGAATTAGGATTCACTCAGGCTGGGTCTAGGTGTGGGTTCAAAATGTCTGAGCCTTTTCTGTCCCTGATGCTCTGATCAGAAGACCAACCAACTAGCCTTGGTTTTGCTGGGTTCAAGCAGTGGAACAGGGTCCAAGCAGCATGGCAGTCCTCTAAGAGTTCAAGGCAGGCTCTAGGAGGCAAAATACTGAAAAATGATGCCTAAGGAAAAATTAAAGCAATCCTATAGGAGATAAAGATACAACTAATTATCTCTATCTTTTAGAATTTATTTTCTTCTAGAACATATCTATATTTTTTACGTCTTCAAAAAATGGTGCTCAAAAGAGAGGGTTTGAGGTTTCTTTTCTATTTATTACCCCTTCAATTTCTTTTTCAGTACTGAAAATATCTGATTTTTTTACTGTTTTTTAACACATGTATATACATACATGCACATCTTATACATATATACACCTATTTACAATATATACACAAACAATATATCACAGTACATATTTAACAATTATATCCTTTTTTAAGTCCACGCCCTTATTATTTTAAACTAAAGGATGCTTTGAAATCCTGTAACCAAGAGACAATCCTTAATAAAGGTCACCATAAGAAAAATAAGAGCATAGAGGGAACAATCATTAAGTCCTGCTAGTCTTATGCTCTTTGTTTGAAATAAATTCCCGTATTCAAATTTTAACATGGTGCCTTCCATGAAAGTGTCGACGCGTTTCGGCGTTACTAATTTCCAGGCCTCATCAGGACCAGGGCATTCAAGGTTCCGCCATCTTCATTGTGGAGTGGTGTGGCTCACTGGTCAGAAGCGGCAGACCCGGGAGCAGAAGTCGGCCGGGACCAGGGTTCAATTCCCGACGTGGCAGGGTCGTGGACTTGGGTCAGCAGACTCGATAATTCTCGCTTCGGTGCCTACTCTAATCAGGGGTCCCACTTGGCAACTCTGGGCATTAGCTTGCCTAATCTCCACAACGGCCCCATCAACGCCGGGGATGCCTGGCTCCACCTTGGGGACTCCCAGCAAGGACCATCCCACAGGGAAAGCCAGGACGGGTTCCCCAGCGTAATACAGCGCCAGGAAACCTATGGGTAGCAGTGCGCTTTACAAGCTCAAACATTAATTAATTAATTAATTATAGTCCTACACCTCCTAGAGCATTTCTTTCCCCTTGAAGTATCCAAGTAGTTCACGAATCTGGCTGCCAGCCTTTGTATCATAAACAAACATCTCTTTTCTAATCAATCCAAGGGAACACTCGTAAATGCCTCAAGCACGTTTTTCTCCTATGCGCTCCTTCACTTCCGCATTTCACCAGGCCGCCATTACTATCTCCAAACACTGTAGGAGGCAAAGCATTCCTTGCAAGTGCAACAAAGCAGTTGTGTGCAGTACACAGCACACCACAGCAGCTATAGTGTAGTTCCTATAGTACCCCTGCAGGACCTACGCTTTTGGATAACATACACTGTGGGTCTGGTGGTAGACTGATTCTGTGCACCCCCACCGCGTATTTTATCCATGTTTGCATTAGCTAGCTCACAGTGCCACTAGAATCTCCTTTTATCAGAGAGATTAGTTTTTGGCAACCTCATAACATAACAACCCTGATTCTTCAGACTTGTGGAAACAATATACTACTTTTCACCGAGTCACTTGTGATTGCTAATTTAGTCTCAGAGAGATACACGGAAGAAACAGTTGAGCATGTTTACAATAAGATTTTATTGCACCGTTGTTTTTCTAGTGTAAAATATATGTGCTGCTACAACTGTTACACAGTAGCAGAGATACAGGATCGGCAGTACAGCGAATAAAATGGAATAGTACAGTTTTACCATTTTGCAATAAATACATGAATGTAAAATGCATTTACAAAATAAAGCACATACTCCTACGATACCTGTCTAGATGTACCTAAGTGTACCTAGCATGTGAGTAGGTCCGAAAGAGCTAATAAAGAATCCTGCTAGGATTTAGTCGAACCCCATTATCTGAATAATGAGAGTGTGGGACCTCGTCCTGGTCTCGAGTTGGACACTCCGCAAGGGATGTTTAGACCAATGTCAGCTGGAGCAACTGCATACAGGAGCCCCAGCGTCTCTGGTCAGTGTGTTGGCCTTGAAGTCTTGGTTCCATTAAACTACTGATAGCAAGAGGTGCTGTATTTATACAGAGTTCCTTTGTCCCTTGTGCGTGTGTTAGCCATTGTTTAGTGTGAGAATGACCTATGGGATAAATCTTGTGCGTCGATAGGAGGAAGGTGAAGTATACCCCCTGGGTAGTATCCTCATAAATTATTCATATGTGCTAAGGATGCCGTACTAGCAGTATTGATTGGCAAAAATCCTCCCTCTGCATGGAACTGGGTGAAAGATATACAGGCACATGCATCAATGTTGGCTTTTGGGATTCCTTAATTGCGATTTTTAAGGAAGCGCAATTAAGGAATCGCAAAAGCCTATGCATGTAGAAATTGCTTAAAAAATAGCATTTCTAAACATTCCTTAATTGCGACTCGCAAATTGCGAATCGCAATGAAGGAATAACTCCCCATTCATTCCTATTGGCCTAGAGGCCCATAGGAATGAATGGGAAGACATTCTCAATTAGAGAATCGCAAATTGAGAATACAATTTCAAGGGTGCCAGGGTGTCAAAAGGACACCCTGTTGCACCCCTGAAATTGATCTGTGCACATATGTTGCGCACACCCATGCCCTAAGGGCATGGGTGTGCGCAACATGAAACGAAGTTCAACTTCATGGTAATTTGCTACTCCTACTAATCTCAATTGGAATTCCTTAAATGCAATCGCAATTTAAGGAATCTCAATTTAGAGATTCCTTAAATTGCGATTTTTGCATTTGGGATGATGCATCCCAAATGCAAAAATACCGGTCGCAAAGGGGCAGATTCTGAGAATCTGCCAGTTTGCGACCAGTCTTTAGCTTGATGCATGTGGCTGTTAGTCCATAAAAGGCGTTCAATCCTTATAAGGCGTTCTGTCCCTATAAGGCGTTCTGGCCTTATTAGGTGTTCTTATCCTTATAAGGTGTTATGTCCCTAAAAGGCTGGTTCATGTGAAATGTAGGGGAGATGACGTAGGTGAAAGGGTCCTATATGAAACATAACACAGCAAGCATTCCTCAAGAGTCCTTCAGCAGGTCCAGAAAGTGAACTGAAGATTGGGTCTGAGGGTCCTCTTTTTATACCTGCTGCCTTCTTTGAAGTAGGAAAAGTTTCTAGAGAATTCCCTCTGATGTGCTTGGTTTCCAGCTTCCCCTGCTCAGGTTCCAAGCGACTTACATGAACAGTCTCGGTGTGTCATGTCTTTTGTGTGAAGGCAGAGCAAAACCTATTCAGTTGCAAGTCGGGCTGTGCCCAGCTCCGTCCTCCAATCCTACCAGTTGATGACCCACCCAGCACACTTAGGGCCAGATGTAGGTAAATGAGATTTACCGATTTTTAATTACCAAATTTTACCGATTCGGTAATTAAAAATCGGTAAATCTGAGGGGTGGATATGTAGGAACATCCAGATGTTCCTTTTACCGAATCGGTAAATATCTGTATTTACCGATTCGGTAAATACCGACCGGTAATGCCCCATTCATTCCTATGGGCTTTGAAGCCCATAGGAATGAATGGGGCATTACCGGTCGGTATTTACCGAATCGGTAAATACCGATTCTGACAAGGGTGCAGGGGGTGTCACTTTGACACCCTCTAGCACCCCCAAAAAAGGTTCGGGGGCCATGTGGCAGGTATACGCCGGGCACACCCTGGACGGCATCTGCACAAACTTGGCTTCCTTAGATGTTTCTCCCCCATTACCACAAATATGGACAGACCATTGTTTCATTCCCTTTTCTATCAAAACTAAATCTCTGCTGTCACCTACCGCTAAACACTCTCACACCCCCTTCCCCATCAATTGGAAGAAGGTAGCTGAGTGCATCAAACTTAATCCCCAACCGGCTGTCCCCCCCCTCCCATCACTGGAGATGCATCGCAAGACTCCATAAATTTCCATCTGTGGATTGACAGAGTGGTCTCTGCTAATTCAAAATCTGCCACTCAAAAATCAGTTCGAGGTAAAAAGAAGCCCAATGCCCCCTGGTACACTCCGGCCCTCACTGACTGTCATCTCAAGTGTAGGATTTTGGAGAGAGAATGGAGAAAAACCTACGACCCCACTTCCAGATCCATATACATTCTCCAGAGGAAATTATATCTTTCTAATATAAAAAAGCAAAAAGGGCATTCTTCACCCTGGCAATAGACTCAGCCAAACAAAAACAACAAACGATTTTCAATATAGTAAAATCTTTCACTCACCCCAAGTCATTAGCACTCGAAATCCCCCCTTCACAAACTCTCTGCGATCAAATCGCAGATTTCTTTGAGGAAAAAATTAATAATATTCATAAGGATTTCCCCCCTCCACCCACTCCAACCCAAGAGACTGACACAACCATTCCCTTACTAAATCAATTCACAACAGTTTCTCTGCTGCAAACGCACAAAGCCATCTTGGCCTGCAAATCAGGTGCCCCCACGGATTATTGCCCCCCTATCATCCTACACTATCTTATCGAGGTCGTAAACCCACTAATTAATGCCATTGTGTATGAATCTCTTAACTCTGGCATTGTCCCTACTGAGTGGAAGAAGGCAATATGCGTCCAATTTCCCTTCTCCCAGCGCTAGGTAAAATTACCGAGCAATTAGTTCATGAGGAATTAAAAATTTTTGTGGAAGACAAACGCATCCTGCACCCACAGCAATCCGGCTTTCGCCCTGGCCATTCTACAGAAACCGCTTTGATTGAGTTATCAGATACCATCAAGTTCTTGCAGGATGAGGGCAGGCAGGCTGTCCTCATCCTGCTCGACTTAACCGCGGCCTTCGACACCATCTCACATGTCATTCTAATCAATAGAATGCGTGAGATTGGTGTCTCGGGTTCCGCTCTCGCTTGGATAACATCATTCTTGTCCAACCGCTTTCAAACGGTTTCCTTAGGCCCCTTTCTTTCTGGCGAACGACCTACCATCTCAGGTGTACCCCAGGGTTCCATCCTGAGCCCTCTCTTTTTTAATATATATATGGCCCCCCTCCTCACATTGATCGAGTCCCATGGAAACCTTGTGACATCCTACGCTGACGACACCCAGCTTGTCGTCACCATTGACAAAAGACTCCCGGACGCTGCCCTCAGATTTCAAAACTGCCTTTCACAAGTCTTCTCCTGGCTTAACCTGAATCATCTTAAATGCAACAGCGCCAAAACCGAAATAATACCCCTAGGTAAAGGCACACTCTTTTCCCCCAAAGACTGGTGGCCCCATAACTCCGAAGCACCACCGAGCGCGGTCTCTTCAGCCCGCAATCTTGGAGTTCAATTTGACGCATCCCTCAGCTTCGATGAGCATGTGCGCATTACCGCAGGGCGCTGTTTCAGTCTGATCAGGCAACTAAAGAAATTTTTCAATTTTTTGCCTATTTCAGCCAGGAAATCAGTCGCGGTGGCGCTTATCCTCTCCCGGCTGGATTACTGTAACGGCCTCTTAGCAGGCATCAAGAAATCCTCCCTTAAAAAATTACAAAGTGTTCAACACGCAGCAGCCAGGCTTGTCCTGAAACTCCACCGTAGGTCCTCGGCCTCTGCAGCCCTCAACGCCCTTCACTGGCTGCCCCTCCATAAGAGAATCTTATTCATGCTTCTAGTCACTGTCTTTAGATCCACCAGGAGCACAGGTCCATCTTACCTGATTAAGTGCTGCCAGCGTTATATTCCAACCCGCTGCTTGAGGTCATCAGGTGCTAATCTAATCACTGAACCCCGAATAAAACTAAAAACCAAAGGCGGAAAGACCTTTTCATTCCTGGCTGCTAAGGCATGGAACCGTCTTCCCCCCAACCTCAGGCATGCCCCCTCAGAAAGCCTTTTCAGGAAACTCCTGAAGACTTGGATTTATTCTCAGTCTGACTCATCGGTCCTCGCAGCTATCTGATCCTTGCTCCCCACAGTTGATCTTCTGCGTGCTCAGCGCCAAGATGCTCCCTCCGGAGCGAAAGCAGCGCTTTACAAATGCTAATAAATATCAAATATCAAATATCATCATCCCGCAGCCTCAGATGTCGTACAGACCCCTACTGACTGACTGTTGGTGGCGATCCGCCCTACATCATAATCGGGCCTTGTATTTTGAATTATCTTCAAATAAAGCTGTATGTTGAAGGTAGCTGAACACATCAATCTCCTTTTTAAAAAAATCAAATGACCTCTGCTGAGCACAAGTCAAAAAGATTACACTTCCTTCACCTCCAAATTGACCAGGGCAATCTCAGGTGTCTGAGGTTATACAACAGATATAAGTGTCTGAACCCTCAAGCCTTGCAGCCAATCGTTCCATAGCTTTTTAAAAACATTGTGTAGAGGAAATGTCAACTATTGACTGACCATAATATAACTTCATTCTTGCATTCTTCACACAACAAATAATTCTGTTCCAGAGTACATGTACTACAAGTACCATAATCCCCATTAATGGTTTTCAAAGCTTTTATTTTAGATCAATTATTAACATTCACAACCTCTGCTTGAAAACCTGGTTGTCAGACGGATAGCCCTCAGCAGCAGATCTTTCCCCCCATCAGCGCCTGGATAACTTCATGGGTGATAAGCAGCTCTCTATAAATCCTGATTGATTGATTGATTGATTGATTTGCATTGGTTTATGGTTGTGTATACCAGTTGAAAGCACTTGTACTGTAGTAAGATACAATCTTTTCTCTTCTTGTGTAATTAATTTTGCGAGGCTCTTGAGAGATCGAGCCTCTTGGGAGAGGGGTAGGCCTAATGGCTAGGGCGGTCAACCTCAAATCTGGGAAACTGGGTAAGAGTCTTGGCAATGACGCTGAACATCCTGTGATTCTGAGCAAATCACTTAATCTCCCCTTGCCTAACAGAAATGAATGTGTCCTCATGTAATGCAACTGGTGATACTTTGATACCAAATTCAGGTCATGTTTGCGCTATATAAAACTCTGTAAAATAAAGACAACATGGCAGGGCCACTCAGTAAATTTCCATGTGACTCTCGCAAGAGTCTCGTGGGACTGTACGAGCCCCCCACCTCAAGCATCACTTATAGAAGCTTGTAATTGACTCTTGCAGGATCATTGAACGATTTGAAAATGACCCAATTGAAAGGCTAATCCTGTTTAACAAGTGTCTCTGCGCCTTATAAACATCAGCTAATACCAACTTAACCCACTTTTCTAACTGCCTCCCTTCCATCTTTTCTCCCTTCTTGTAAGTCCATATTCCTTCTGAAGCGTACTTATTCTGCTGGACACTCCTCTTGTGACTCACATCTCCATACTGAACCATAGTTGGCCTTCTGGATATTGGGACACAATGTTATCCACTTGGCAAGAGAATATGCCATTAATTGTGGTATTGACAAGAATCTAGGATTTCCAAACTTGGACATCACTTGGATTGGCCATAAAGGTATGAAGTTGCTTCAGTTGTTACCAATGGTTGATAGCATTTTGGATTGTGAGCACCCAGACCTGATGATAGTGCACTGTGGTGGCATTGGCCTAGGGACAATCTGAGGAGCTGCACTTGAAATCCAAATCGAGGAGACCTTTTCACAATTGATGTCTTTCTTTTCACACACTGCCTTTGTATATTCTAGTTTACGTCAAAGACAAAAATGGGAATGGTCAAAAGAGTTTTGGCAAAAATGGCAATGGTCAAAAGAGTTTTGTTCTAAGGTTGAGAAATCCAGGAACCATGCCAATAAAAAAGTCTCCATTTCTTCATGACCATGGCATTGGCTCTGTCTATCATAACAATATGCGTTTTGATATATTAGGTGTCTATAGGTGAGATGAAGTACACGTCACTCCAGAATGGAACAGGATTTTCCTTAATAACACCAAAGAATGCATCCAGCTTTGCCTGATTGCTCACACAAGGGGGGGGGGCCTGGGGAGAGGGGTGTGAGGGGTGGGTAGGGCTACAGAAGGCACATACAGGTACTAACCATACACATACACACCAATCAATCAATCAATCAATCAAGAAATTTATATAGCGCGCTACTCACCCGGGGGGTCTCAAGGCCCTTGGGGAGGGGGGTCTGCTGCTGCTCGAACAGCCAGGTCTTGAGTTGCTTCCTGAAGGAGAGGTGGTCTTGGGTCTGACGGAGGTGGATGGGGAGGGAGTTCCATGTCTTGGCTGCCAGGTAGGAGAAGGATCTTCCTCCCATGGTGGCTCTTCCGATGCGTGGAACGGCGGCGAGGGCGTGGCTGGTAGAGCGAAGCTGGCGGGTGGGAGTGTAGAAGGTCAGGCGGTTGTTGAGGTACCTGGGGCCCAGGTCGTGGAGAGCCTTATGTGCGTGGGTGAGAAGTTGGAATGTGATTCTCTTGTTGACGGGGAGCCAGTGCAGGTCTCTCAGGTGTCCGGAGATGTGGCTGTGCCGGGGGATGTCCAGGATGAGTCATGCGGATGCGTTCTGGATGCGTTGGAGTCTCTTCTGAAGTTTGGCTGTGGTTCCGGTGTAGAGGGTGTTTCTGTAGTCCAGTCGGCTGGTGACAAGTGCCTGTGTGACCTTCTTCCTGGTTTCGTTGGGGATCCAACGCAAGATCTTATGGAGCATGCGTAGGATGTTGAAGCATGAAGATGATACAGCGTTGACTTGTCTGGTCATCGAGAGGGAGGAGTCCAGGATGAAGCCCAGGTTGCGTGCGAGGTCCATTGGTTTGGGTGTGCTGCCCAGGGCAGGGGGCCACTAGGAGTCGTCCCATGCTGAGGAAGATGGTCCCAGGATGAGGACTTCCATCTTGTCTGAGTTGAGTTTCAGGCGGCTGTTCTTTATCCACTCGGCCACGTCTTTCATCCCTTCATGTAGGTTGGTTCTGGTGATGGCTGGGTCGTTGGTGAGGGAGAGTATCAGCTGAGTGTCGTCGGCGTAGGAGATGATTTTGAGGTTGTGTTGGCGTGCGATGGCCGCGAGGGGGCTCATGTAGATGTTGAAGAGGGTGGGGCTGAGTGAAGAACCTTGTGGTACGCCGCAGATGACTTCGGTGGCCTCGGATCTGAATGGGGGAGGCGGACTCTCTGGGTTCTTCCGGCGAGGAACGAGATGATCCACTCCAGGGCCTTCTCTTGGATTCCGACGGAGCTGAGGCGCTGCACTAGGGTGCGGTGGCAGGCAATGTCGAATGCTGCGGAGAAGTCCAGGAGGATGAGGGCCGCTGTTTCCCCGTTGTCGAGCAGGGCTCGGATGTCGTCAGTGGCAGCGATGAGGGCAGTCTCGGTGCTGTGGTTGGCTCAGAAGCCGGACTGCGAGGGGTCGAGGGATCCGTTTGTCTCGAGGAAGGCGGCAAGCTGTCTGTTGACGGTCTTCTCGATGACTTTGGCAGGATAAGGGAGGAGTGAGATGGGGCGGTAGTTCTTGCAGTCGGTGGGGTCTGGTGATGGTTTCTTCAGGAGGGCGCTGAGTTCGGCATGCTTCTAGCTCTCCGGGAAGGTGGCGGTGTTGAAGGAGCAGTTGATGACGTCTCGGAGTTGGGGTGCGATGACGGAGGCGGCCTTGTTGAAGACGTGGTGTGGGTATGGGGCGGTTGGTGATCCGGAGTGGATGGTGTTCATCGTGCGGACGGTGTCTTCGGTGCTGACCGGGGTCCAGGCGCGGAGGGTGGTGGTGGGGTGCGTCGGTTCGGTGGTTGGGTGCGTGGGCTGTGTGCCGAAGTTGTTGTGTATGTCGGCGATCTTGCTGTGGAAGAACGAGGCGAGTGAGTCGCAGAGTTCTTGCGAGGGGGTGATGGCGTTGGTTCCGGCGCTGGGGTTGGAGAGCTCTTTGACGATGCTGAAGAGTTCCTTGCTGTTGTGTGAGTTGTTGTCGAGTCGTTCCTTGAATGCTGTCTTCTTGGTGGTGTGGATCAGCTGGTGGTGTTTGCGGGTGGCGTGCTTGAGGGCAGTCATGTTGTCTGTAGTCGGTTCTTTGCGCCAGGCTTTCTCGAGGGTGCGGCAGTTCTTCATGGAGTTCTTGAGATCGTCGTTGAACCAGGAAGCATTCTTGCTGCCGGGAATGTTGGGATGGTTTTTCAGGGGTGCTAGGTCGTCAGCGCAGGTGGTGATCCACTGTGTGAGGTTGATGGCTGCTTGGTTGGGGTCCGTTGAGCTGGCGTGCGGATCCTGGTTCAGGGATGTGGAGAGCTGGTCGGAGGTGATCTTGTTCCAGCTCCTGCGGGGAACCATCTGCGGGTGATGGTGAGTCGTGTTCCTTCTGAAGCTGAAGTGGACGCAGCTGTGGTCAGTCCAGTGGAGTCCGGTGGAGTGGCTGAAGGTGATGTCCTTGCTGGAGGAGAAGATTGGGTCAAGCGTGTGTCCGGCGTAGTGTGTGGGGGTGATCACCAGCTGCTTGAGTCCAAGGTTGGCGAGGTTTTCCAGCAGGGTGGTGGTGTTGCTGTCATTGTTGTTCTCCAGGTGGAAGTTGAGGTCCCCTGGAAGGATGTAGTCGGCGGAGGGGAGGGCGTGCGGGCTGATGAAGTCTGCGATGTCTTTGCTGAATTGTGTGCGAGGTCCTGGGGGTCTGTAGATGAGGGTACCTCTGAGTGTGGTCTTGGGGTCAGTGTGTATCTGGAAGTGAAGATGTTCGGCGGCAGTGAGGGTGTCGTCAGAGTTGGTCGTGATGCGGATGGTGTTCTTGTGAACGATGGTGATGCCTCCTCCTGTCTGGTTGACGCGGTCCCTCCGGGTGATCTTGTAGCAGTCCAGGATGGCGATGGCGACGCCGGCACTGAGGAGGCGTTCATCCAGGTTTCCGTGAGAAAGGCGACGTCTGGTGATGTTGTGTCGAGCAGGTTCCAGAGTTCCACGGCGTGCCTGTGGACGGAGCGGGTGTTGAGAAAGATGCACTTCAGGTGGCTGGTGCTCAGCTTGGCGGGTGCGGTGCAGGTCCGAATGCAGGAGAAGTTGCAGGAATGGCAGCTGAAGGGTCCGCGGTTGCGTCGCGGGGTGGCTCGGTAGCATCCGGGGATCTGGCCGGTGTTGAGTGCGTTGAGGCTGGCGGCGTTGTAAGTCCGGCGGGTGGGCTGGCGTCTGCGGGGGCCAGGGGTTCTGGCGCTGGGCGCGGTCCAGGCGCGGATGGGCGCAGACGGGCTTGCCTTTGGTGTGCCTTCGGCGCACAATCGGCGCACCCGCTGCGCGTGAACGTTGCACGTGCATGGGGGCGACATAAAAAGGTAGCCGGGAGGGAAGGTCAGCTGGGTGGCGGGAGCGGGGCGGCCAATGGGCTGTCGGGGGGCGGGGCCGCAGGCAGGCAGCAACAGGCAGGAAGCAGAAAACCAGGCGGCAGCAGCAGGAGGAGCGTGGGGGCGACCAGGCCAGTGAAGGCTCAGTGGTCGCTTTTATTGACTAGTTTTGTTTTCCTTTTTCTTATGGAATCTAGATGGGCACTGCTATACCCTTTAGATGGCTAGGCTAGAACCATTACGAATTGTCTCAGTCAATGTTTGTGGTTTGAACGATGCGTCAAAGAGACAAAAAGTGGCCATGGGCCTACGAACACTTGGGGGAAACATCATATGTCAACAGGAAACCCATGTAGAACAGTCCCAAATACATTTACTAAACACATTAGGGTTTAAAGTAGTGGGCGCTACCACGCAAGGTGCCAAGACAAAGGGGGTAGGAATCTTAACTGACAGAAAATTTTCTATCAGCAATCCACGAACCAAATCAGATTCACTAGGAAGGTGGGCCATCACTCAGATTCAACTCCCTAATAACATCTCTTTCACTCTCTGCTCACTATACGGAAGCAATGTTGATGATCCCGGGGCCATTAATCAAGTTTCCAGTGAAGTAGCACACTGGCCCTCCCCGATAGTTCTATGCGGGGATTTTAACATACACCTACCTAGCAATTGGGATGCCAATACAACCTGGAGATATAAAGGAAGGAAACCCCAAGTCTTTCAAGCTTTAACTAACCTCATTCAAACTCATGGACTGATAGATGGCTGGGCGAGCAAAAACCCTTCACTACCTGGGCACACTTTTTACTCAGCCCTGCATCAAGTATCGGTTAGATTAGACTACTTCTTTGTTTCTGCATCATTGGCCGCCAGCTTCACTATAGATATTGCACCCCGTTTTATGTCCGATCATAACCCTATCATTCTTACCATAAGGGAGTTTGGGAAATCCAGAGAGGCTTCCAGATGGAGTTTTGAGAAAGCTTTATTGTATGACCCTAGTTATATAAATCACATGCAAGGATGGATTCAGGTGCTCCTGGAGATAAACATTGGTTCCGCTTCCCAAATGACAGTCTGGGATACCCTAAAGGCAGGGATCAGAGGTGATACCCTTAGGTTCTCTGTCCAAAAAAACAGAGCGGAAAAAACCCAGATCAAAGATCTCCAAGAAAAATTAAGAAAAATAGAAATAAAGCTAACCCAAACAATCCACGCAGGGCTAGATTGTCAGTCAATCCAGAAAGAAGCAATTCTGGCTAGGGCGGAAATAGGGGCGGTGTTTATGGGAAAAATCACAGCAAATTGGGCAGCGGCAAGGGAGAAGACGTATGAGTGTAGTGACAGCATTGGACATCATTTAGCTGTTACGACGAGACAACAAACTACCTCTAGTGAAATCCACAAATTCAGACTTTCTTCAGGCACAGAGGTCACTGATCCTAGCTGTATTCGGCATGAGTTCCAGGAGTTTTATGCTAGGCTATAAAAGGAAGAAATCTGCTGCATGGCCACTGCTCTAGACAGAGAGATCTTTGAATATCTCAGCGAGATCGAACTAAGCAAACTTAGCCTAGAAGATAGCGAACTATTATATCTTACTCCTACATGGGAAGACATCCTGGATGCCCTCAATAGCCTTCCTGATGGGAAGACTACTGGCCCTGATGGCATCCCAGTTTAATTTTTTTAAATCTTTGCCAATCAAATCAAGGTCATATTCACAGAGGTAATCACATCCATCTTCAGCGGTGCCTCCCCTTCAGCCTCTTGGTCTAGTGCTAGAATTTCTATCTTCCCAAAAAAGGATAAATCTCCACTAGATATGAGTTCTTACAGACCAATAACTCTTATCAAGTGCGACTCTAAAATATTTTCCAAGGTATTAGCCTCCAGAATATCCCGAGTAGTGGAACCCCTTGTCTCAAAATGGCAACATGGTTTTATACCTAAGAAAGGGACTACCGAACATGTCAGGAGAGTTATTACTCTGTTTGATGCTGCCCAAGTAACCGGAGACCCGATGTCACTCATATTACTCGATGCCGAAAAGGCTTTTGACCGGGTCTCATGGCGATTTCTCTGGAAGGTAATGGACAGTATGGGGTTCGGAGGCCAGTTCATGCAGGCGACGCAGGCACTCTATCACAATCCAACTGCTAGTGTCGCCATAAATGGACAACTGACGGAGCCCTTTAAAATCTCACGAGGCATCTGGCAGGGCTGCCCCTGCTCCCCGCTACTGTTTGCTCTTTACCTAGATCCCCTTATCAAACAAATGGAGAAAAATTGCAACATTTCTCCAGTAACATACTTTCAAAACAGCTGTGAAATCTTGGCTTACGCTGACGATCCTGCCAATTCCACACGGGCACTAGAAAGCGAGGCCCACAAATTCGGGAGATTATCTGGGTACGCCCTAAATAAGAACAAAACACAGGTACTAGTAAATAGCAAAAATTATTTGGACTGAGGCCAGAGTGGTACCAAAGGCTAAATACCTGGGCGTACTAGTTTCACCTAGACTGGAGGTAATAGTCGCAGTTAATCTGGCTCCCCTTGCTGTCCAGACGAAGAAGGCAATAAAACAAATCGATAACTTACATCTAACATTGGTCGGCAGGTGCAAGCCATTAAAATGACTTATTTTCCCAAGTTACTTTATTTTTTTCGCTGCATTCCCCTTGAGTCAGTAAAAAAGATTTACTTAAATTCCAACAAATTTTTACCCAATTTATTTGGGCATACGCTCAGCCCAGACGTGCACTAAAACATCTCACACTACCGAAAGATAGAGGGGGATGGGCTTTTCCTAACATCACCCTATACTACTGGGCAGGCAGTCCTGCAATACAGTTCAGTTCTAATAAGAGAACCTACCTTTGGAGCTGAACCGTCTTTACCCTCACCCTTTCTGTCCCTGTTAGGGGAACAATACTGGGGCTGTCTGGTCCGAGAAACAGCCTATGGATATTACAATCGCGTTAAATTTAAGACGCTAATGAATTCTTATAAAGTTTTCCGCCCTGTCCGGAGAATTTTTGGAATTGGTAGATACAACTTTTACTCCCCTATAATCAATAACAACAACTTACCTGATATATTTAGTTCATCCTATCTATCTGAATGGCACGGAGCAGGGATAACAAAACTAGGGGATCTTATAACAACCAGGGGGATTGAATCCTTTTCAACCTTACAGATTAGATTTAAACTAAAAAGTCAAGAACTATTTAAATACATGGCCATTTACGACTACCTATCTAGGAAAGTGGGAGGAGCCAACGGATTTGCCGAGGTTGAGCTTATGAACACTCTCCGGAATGTCACCACTGTTCGCATTGGAAGTATTTATCAAATAATAAATAAGGAAACCCCAGACGATTTAGAAACCATTGCTTCAAAATGGCATACTAAACTTGATTCCCCCAAAGTATATTTTACAACTCCCTGCGGTTATCACAACATATCCTAATTTCTGCCAAACTACAAGCACAGCATTTTAAAACTATGGGGCAGATTTATGAGGCCGTTGCGCCTCTTTGCGCCGCAATTGCGTCACTTTATTTGACGCAACTGCGGCGCAAACAATGCGCCCTATTTACAATGTGACGCATCTAGGAGATGCGTCACGTTGTAAAGCACTGCGCCATAAGGAGGTGTTCCTGCGCAGGGGGGGGCGTTCCTGCGCAGGAACGCCTTCTGAAAGTGGCTGAGTGAAATCTATGAGATTTCACTCAGTCACTTTCAGGGCAATGCTGCGTCAAAACCCTGCGCCTGCTTGAAGCAGGCGTAGGTCTTGACGCAGCATTGTGCAGATGGTGTACCCCCGAGCCTTGCTGGAGCTGAGTCGCGCTTGCGACGCAACTCCAGCAATGCGCCACATTTCCGGCACAGATGCGTCACGCATCTGTGCCGTTTTTGCACCATGGTGCGCCGCATTATAAATGCGGTGCACCATGGGTGGCGGAGCTGTGGCGCACTGTGGCGCACGTTAACTGGCGCATCCCTGGGGATGCGCCAGTTAACATAAATCTGCCCCTATATTTTTTCTGTATATGACACCTAGCAAAATCATCAAATGGGGATCTGGGAGAGGAACATTATGCCCACGCTGCTCTGAAGTAGGGGCAGTCTCTATACACATATTTGCAACATGTCCAACTATCAACTCCACCCTACTCAGAGTACAGAATTTACTCTGCGAAATAACTAACCAATCAATCCTCCTAAACCCTACAACCATTCTTTTGGGACACAATCTGACTCTTTAAGAGTAAAGGAGGAAGGGCTGATTTTTGTTGCAATGGCAGTATGGAGGATATGTGTCTCCTCCGGAAGGCTAGATTCTGAGTCCCCCTCCTACGCACAATGGTTGGCTAGATTAGTCGCTACATACCATCTAGAAAAATCTGTATATGCCAGGAAAGGACGAAGGAAAAGGAGGATGGGGCTTGAAATCTGGGTGGTATTCTCCAAATGGATTGATCAACAAGGGGACCCAGAGACATAATAGGGTTATTAGAAACCTACAATACATTTTTAGTTATCTTCCTTTGTCACAATATTTTCTATCTCTGTCCTTTGTTCTTTGTGTATGCTTATTTGTACCTATGCTACTGGCCTTTAATAGATGTGAAAGATGGGAGGAGGGGGGGGGGTCCTGAAAAAAACAGTTCTATCTGTAACTGAACACTACACACTATAATCACAAAGTCTCTTTCAAAGCCATCCTATTCTTGCATCATATTATTATTTGATGTTATAACTCCACTTTTTGAAAAAAAATACTGACACCCGCAAGACTCTCGTGAGAGTGTGAGCACCCAAAGGCCTGCCTCGAACCGTATATTTGTCTGACTCTCATGAGAGTCTTGTAAACTCAAACACTTAGCATATATCTCCTGGATAACAGTCCTGTATTCTTCGGTGTGAGCAGTAGAGTGTACAAGCACATACGCCTCTCTGCTGAGATCTCTCTCATCAGGCAGATTTTCTCTACCCCTTGCTACTTATTTACGCTCACGCAAGAGGGTCTCGCAAAATCATACATTTCTTTGGTGGACAGAATTTACACCCTCTTTTATTACAGTGCTTTAGAGTCCCCACTAGTAGGGTATGTGCAGAAAGTAGCCTATTTACTCAGAGCTTTCCAGAGTATAACAGTAGTATATTTTAGGGTGTAAGGAGAGACTTGGCTCTATGCTGACACCTCTCCTCAGTGGGACTATTATGCATAGTAGGTTGTCGGAGGGACTGGCCGTTCTGCTGAGACTTCTTTCTCAAATGATGGGTGTCCATAGCAGGGTGTGTGAAATGGACTGCCCTCTTTGCTGAGAACCTCTCTTGGACGATTGGTTTATGTAGTAGGGTATGGGGAGGGATTGACCTCTCCGCTGAGACCTGTCTGTCAGATGACAAATATGATTAGTAGGATGCGGAGAGAGACTGGCCTCTTTTTTTTTAAACCTCTCTGTCAGATGACAAGCGTGCATAGTAAGGTGAGTGAAGTGACAGCCCTCCTCGCTGAAACCTCTCTTTCAGATGAAGGTTTGCGTAATAGGGTGAGGGGAGAGACTGGCCTCTCCTTTCAGTCCTCTCTCTAAGATGAGGGTGTGCATAGTAAGGTGTACTGAGGAACTGGCCTCTACTTTCAAACCCCTCTCCCAGTTGACTGGTGTGTGTAGTAGAGTGTGTGGATAGTGTATAGTAGAGTGTGTGGGCCTTTCTGCTCAGACCTCTTCTGTAATGACAGCTGTGCATAGTAGGGTTTGGAGAGGGACTGTGATCATCTTTCGGACCTCTCTCGCTCAGGTGAAGGGTTTGTGCAGTGTGGAGTGGGCAGTGTAGGAAGCTGGCTCTGTATATATTATGCCAAAGTAAAGGTATAGGCCCACATGCATCAAGCATTTTTGGAGTCGCAAACGGTGCGATTCCTTAAAATCGGCCGTTTGCGATTCCAAAAATGCTTTTTTGGACGCATCAAGCAATTTTAGAAATCGCAACATTTCTGCGATTTCTAAAATTGCGATTGCTTTTAAGAAATCGCAAATTTGCGATTTCTTAAAAGCAATGCATGATTACTTTTAAAATTGCGAAATCGCAATTAGGGGGTCAAATTTAAAATTTGCAAAAAGTGTTTAAAACGCTGAAAATGCTTTTTTTTCAACATTCATGTTACGGACACACATGTCCTTAGGACATGTGTGTGTAAAACATGATGCGAAAAATACATTTCAGGGGTGCATGGGGGGGTCCTTTGGACCCCCCCTACACCCATGAAATGCATTAACAAATTGCGATTTTCAAAGTGAAAATCGCAATTTGCTAATGCCTTCCCATTGCTTCCTATGGGCCTTTTGGCCCATAGGAAGCAATGGGAATAGCGAATTCGCAAATTGTATTTCGGTAATTTATGCGATTCGGTAAAAATTGCGATTTTTACCGAATCGCATAAATTTACCGAAAATAATCATGCATCCCGTTTTGCGAATTCTAAAATGCGAATCGCTATTTTTCGCACTTTAGAACTCGCAAAATCCCGGGATGATGCATGTGGGCCATAGTTAGAACAGAGTCCAGAAGATCCCCAGTGGTACAGCAGCGTCAAAATTAGATCATCACTAACAGCTCTCTTTGTGGTAATTTGGTCGAGAGGTTAGGCTTATCGAGAGGGTGTGTGAAGCATTTATTGTATTCACTCAATCAAGACTGAAGGCACACATTCGGAGACTGAATCCAAACCAATTATATGTGTATAAAAAAGATATACTTATGTTTTATTTCTAAAACCAAACAGGTCTTGGTACAGGTAGGTAAAACATATTTTCAAATGCATAACTTTACAAGGAAATGCAGCTGGGAAAGGAATTGCAATCGTTACAGGTTTGTATATGCTGTAAAATCTGTTTTAAATACAAAGAAATTACTCATGACTACTTTTGCGTTACTTTTTGATTACAGTGATTACTTGGGGTGATATGCCTAGAAATCACAGTGATCCTACAGTGCACTGGTAATTAAGAATTTTTTGGTTTTGTCCATTCAAAAACAGGTCAACACAATTTTAGGAATGCAACCTTGTAGCATTGGTACCTATGGGGACAAGAAGGTTATCAGTTTGCATGTAAGTAAGTGACATGCAAGAATAGTTTTTGAGGTTAGAACCAAGGTTCCCCAAGGTTCAGTTAGGCACTCAAATTGCACCACCAGCGGCAATAAGATGGCCAGGTACAGAAGGCAGGGGCACATTTTTACAAATGGGGCAAAGAAGTCTTCGGACAGGGCCACTCATGTGTCGGAGCTAAACTCCTGGGGTTAAGATCAGCACAGCAGGAGCCCACAATCAGCACATGCGCTGCACCACCAGTGGCAAAGAGGTGGATGGATGCAGAGTGCCAAGAAGACATCTGGGACCCTGTGGTTGACAATGGAGATCTCTGGTTCGAAGAAAAGGCTGCAGACTGAGACAGGGAGGCATCCCAAAGATGACCAGTGGCAGAAGAAGTAAGTTGGTTTCTTGGGGGATGCCTGAACACTGTTGGTTGGCCCACCCAAGGCAGTAGAGCGCCAGGTGCAGGGGTGTCTTTTGGTGTCTGGTCTTCTTACCAGCTCCGGTCGCGGTCGGGAGGACCCTTCAGGTTGAGGATGCATGCGTTCGCTTGAAGCTTGAGGTAGGTCAGGAATCACCAGATCCCAGGTCAGGATCACTCAGGAGACCTCCTTGTGGTGTTGGGCCTATCAAACTTGGCCCGTGGAAGTTGATGCAGAACCGCAGAGCCACCTGGGTCCTGGGTTGGAGTCTATGTTGAGCAAATCCGTTGCTCATGAGAGACAGAGTCTATGAGATAAGTGCAGGGCAGGTCCTCTGGGTTCAGGGTGGAAGCTGGCTGGTTTCTGCGGTAGGCAGGTCGGTGTCTGAACAGGCCAGTAGGGCTGGGGCCAAACCAGGTGGTATTCCTCTTCTTCCTGGGGCAGAATGGCTCTTTGGCCCTTCTACTTTCTTCCTTGAATCTGAGGAGGCAAATTTCAGGGTCACCCTTAAATACAAAATTTAGGGGCGTTAAAGGGGTATGCAAGTCAGGACTAATAGGTCCCTTTCTTGGGGTGAGTACACCCCCAATTATGTCACCTTCCAGTGGGAGGGGGCATGAGCCTCTCACTATTTGGCTGGGTCCCCTCATCTTCAAGATGGAGGGGACTGAGATGTGTGCTTCACCTTGCCTCCCCCACCTCAGGGGTGGGGTTGGCAAAGGTGGGCACACCTTTCCTCCTAACTTGGTTTTCCTGCTTCTGCCCAATGTAGGAGTCAGAAGCTGTGGGAGCCAGTAGCTGGGTGCAGCAAAAGGTAGGGATATCTTACAAAGGCGGCAGGCCTTTGAAGCATTCCTTCGTGGACCCAGCCAATCCTGGGGGAGGAGGCATGACACCTCTGCCCAGGATAGACTTTATTTCTTGACCCAGAGAGCAGAGGCCCTCTACTCAGGGATCCAGAAACCTGCCTGGTGGTGTCAAATGGTGGGCAACCATTCAGGAACCACACCAGGGCTGGTCGTTCTTCAGGGGACATCTCTAAGATGCTCTCCGAGTCTATTTTACATTGAATCCCACACTGGCATCATTGTGGGTTTACTGTGCTGAGAAGTTTGCTGCCAACCTTCCCAGGTTTCTGTATAGCCATTATAGAGCTGTAGAGTTTTTAATGACCAACTCCCAGACCATATGCTCTTTATGGCTTTTCTGCACTTAAACAATGACTAAGATGGACTTCGACACTGTAAGGGTACTGTGTTCAAGCAACTGTACCCTTACATGGGGGCCAGTGCATCATGCTAAAGGGGTGACTTACCTAGGCCCAAGGTAGTGGGCTAAAGGCATGGCATTCACTTTTCTCCACACTAAAACACGCAGCCTGCAATGTAAGTGTGTGGGTGGCAAGGTGCAGGACCTCTAAGGGTGGCACAATAGGTGCGGCCTTATCTGGTCCCAGTGCCCTTGGTCCTCATGGTAACATTTAAAAAAACCTTACCTGTGGCCAGAGATGTGCCAATTGTGGGTACAAAGGTACAGGTTTGGGAAAGAACTCAGGCCCTGGGAACCTGATTGGAAGCGACCCAGGGCACAAGAAGTCAAGGTGCATCAAATGTTAGGCTAATATTGGGGGGTAACTATGAACAATTGGCACTTTCCTAAAGGCATGGACTGGCCTCTCCTCTTCTTTTATACCCTTCTCTCAAATGATGGGTGTGCGAAGTAGGGTGGGAAGAGGGACTGGGCTCTCCATTTAGACCCCTCTCTCAGATGATGGATCTGCTTAGTAGAGTGTGAAGGGAATGACCTCTCTGTTCATTCCTCTATCTGTAATAACGGCTGAGAGTAGCAGGGTCAATCAATCAATCAATCAATCAATCAGAGTACTTGTAAAGCACGCTACTTACCCGTGAGGGTCTCAAGGCGCTATGGGGAGGGGGGAGGGTGCTGCTACTGCTCGAAGAGCCAGGTCTTGAGGAGTCTTCTGAAGGCGAGTATGACTTGGGTCTGCCGTATGTGGGTAGGGAGGGTGTTCCAGGTCTTGGCGGCGAGGTAGGAGAAGGATCTGCTGCTGGAGGATGCGGGGGACAGCGGTGAGGGCGAGGCTGGAGGAGCGGAGCTGGCGGGTGGGGGTGTAGAAGCTGAGTGTGCTGTTCAGGTAGGCTGGTCCGGCGTTGTGGAGTGCTTTGTGTGCGTAGATGAGGAGCTTGAAGGTGATCCTCTGGTCGATGGGGAGCCAGTGTAGTTCTCTCAGGTGGGGGGTGATGTGGCTGCGGCGGGAGCAGGTTGACGATCAGTCGGGCGGAGGCGTTTTGGATGCGTTGTAGTCATCGTAGGTGTTTGGCTGGGATTCCTGCGTAGAGTACGTTGCCGTAGTCCATTCTTGTGCTGACGAGGGCCTGTGCCACCGTTCTTCTTGTTTCGGTCGGGATCCACTTGAAGATCCTGCGGAGCATGCGGAGAGTGTTGTAGCAGGAGGAGGAGACGGTGTTGACCTGCTTAGACATGGAGAGGGAGGAGTTGAGGATGAATCCTAGGTTGCGTGCATGGTCAGTGGGTGTTGGTGCTGTTCCCAGTGTGGTCGGCCACCAGGAGTCATCCCAGGCTGAGGGGGTGGGTCCGAGGTCCGAGTTCAGCTTCAGACGGCTGCTCCTCATCCAGTCGGCGACTGCCTTCATTCCCTCATGGAGGTTGGTTTTGCCGGTGTGTGGGTCCTTGGTGAGAGAAAGGATGAGCTGGGTGTCATCGGCGTAGGAGATGATTGTTAGAACCGGCTGTCTCTAGTTGGCAGAGGTATGCACTTCTGACAAATAGGGACACACCTTTTCTAGTCAGGGCAAGGGGATCACAGCCTTTGATAACCCCTGCTCACCCCCTTGGTAGCTTGGCAGAGCAGACAGGCTTATCTCAGAGGCTGTATGTTAAGCATTTATGACCACATACACTAATAAAGTGAATACACTACAAATGGACACAACACAGTAGTATTATAAAAATAAGTATTTTTATATAAGGCTTAGCACAAGACCAAATAACGACAAAAATATACCACAATCTTATAAATACTCTTGGAAGGAAAAATAATAGTTCAAGTGTAGTTTCTTCTTAGCACAAAGTCTTAAGTATCAAAAGTAACTCTTCTTCGGTAAAACACAGTTCTTGGCAACAATGTAACTCACACTGGAGTCACACGACGTCGAGGCAAAGTTAATCCAAAGGTTCGGCGTCGACCGCGAGGAGCGCTGCTTCGAGCCCGGAGTCGCACAGACCCCCACAACACAGTACCTTGGAAAAGCGAAGCACACGATGATCAGCGGCGTCGAGATGTCCGGCGTCGCGTCTTCTGCGTCGATCGGGCCTCGGAGTCAGGGCGATCTGCAGCGGCGTCGACAGATGTCAGGCAGGAGAAGCGCTCACGAGGCGAAGCAGGATACGGCGTCGTCGTCGATGTGGATGATGATGTTGCAAGAGTGAGCAGCGCTCACGGCGTCGAGAGGGCTCGAAGTCGATGCAATCAGCAGCGGTGCAGACACGGGGTCACTTGGAGCTGGAGCCGAACTCGCTACTCACTGGCGTTGCTGCTGGCGTCGATCGGGCCCGGCGGCCGGCGTCGAGGAAGGGGGACACTGGAGCCGTTACTCACGATGTCGAGCTGGATTCGGCGGCGTCCGGCGGCGTCGAGATTGCTGGTTTCTTTCAGAGGTGCTGGACTTTCAGTTTCCAGCAACAAGAACTTTTAGCAGATGAAGTCCTTTAGCCCTGTGACTTCAACAGGAGGCTGGGACTCTTCCAGCCCTTGGAGATTTTCTTTAGCAAAGCTTGAGAGTGCACACACAGTTCCTCTCTCCTGGTTCCTTGGCAAAAATAAAGAAGCAACTGCAGGATTCCCCCAACAAACAGCACACTGGCAGAAGGGGTAGGCAAGTCCTTGGATCAGCAGGCTTCTTGTCCTTGGTTCAGGTTTCCTTGTCAGAAGTCTTGGTTCAGGGGGCCTTCTCTTATACCCCTTTTTGGCTTTGATCCCTTTGTCCATGCAGGGGAATTTCCCAACATCCTGGGTTTGTTGTGGGTGTAGCCAGGCAGAGGCACCTGGCCTATTCACTGTGCAGGGCTGGGTCCTCAGACGCCCAGCAGGAGGTGGAGCCAGCATTGTCACTGGCAGGAGCAGAGCTATCGGCCTCCTGGTAGGAGGTGGGGTCAGGATCGTCCCTGGCAGGCACAGAGCCATCAGTCGCCTGGCAGGAGGTGGAGCCAGCATTGTATTAGGCAGGGCAGGCTATCAGGAGCTACCCTTCCCCTACTCTCAATGCAAATGTCTCACTCATCCCACACTGACTCATTCAGACCTCTGGAGCCACCCAGCTCCTGTCACACACACACCAAACCAGCAGAAACCAGAAATAGTTAGCTAAGAAAATAGCCACTTTCTAAAAGTGCTATTTTCAAACCCAGAGTCCAAAAACCATCCACACAAACGGATGCATGATTAAACCCCGAGTTCAGGGATACCAAACTCGACATTGCACCATGCTCCCCGAGCCAGCTAGGATTATAGCATTAATAATCCTGGCAGCCCATTCTAACTAAAGGAGAGCAGGTTACCTTACAATAGTGAAAAACGAATATGGCTGTAATTCACTATTAGGACATGCCAACTTGGTCAGGCTTGTCCTACCTCATGCTTACAATGCACCCTGCCCGTGGGCCTACCATAGGGGTGACTAACATGAAGTTAAGGGAAGGTTTAGGGACTGGCAAGTAGGTGTACTTGCGCAGTCAGCGTGACAGTACCAGACTACACGTAGGTCTGGCAATGGCAGACCTGTAGACATACTTTTACTAGGCCGCTCTTGTGGGTGGCACAACATGTGCTGCAGGCCCACGAGCAGCATTTGTATTTACAAGCCCTGGCACTCCTGGTGCACTAGACTAGGGACTGACAGTAAACCAAATAATCCAAACATGGAATTCAATCAATACAGCAATTTTATATAAGGAGCACTTGCACTGTGGCACTGATCAGCAGTGGCACAGTGCCCAAAGCATTATACCAGCAAAAACACCGTAAACAGTGGAGGCAAACAGAAAAAAATGGAGGAGAGACTCAAGCCAATGATGTCAGGTCTAACAATGATGTTGAGGTTGTGATGGTGGGCCACTTGTGCGAGGGGGGCCATGTAGACGTTGAACAGCGTCGGGCTGAGAGATGAGCCCGGGGGGACGCCACAGATGATGTCGGTGGCTTCGGATCGGAAGGGTGGGAGGCAGATGCTCTGAGTTCTGCCAGAGAGGAAGGACGTGGTCCAGTCAAGGGCCTTCTCTTGGATTCCGGCTTCAAGGAGGCGTGTCTTTAGAGTGCGATGGCAGACCGTGTAGAAGGCGGCTGGCAGGTCCAGGAGGATGAAGGCTGATGCTTTGCCATTGTCTAGTTGGCGCCTGATGTCGTCTGTGGTGGCAATGAGGGCTGTCTCGGTGCTGTGGTTTCGTCTGAATCAGGACTGGGACGGGTCCAAGATGTTGTTGTCTTCCAGGTGGCGGGCCAATTGCATGTTGACGATTTTCTAGATGAACTTTTCCGGGAACGGAGCAGGGAGATGGCCCGGAAGTTCTTGAGGTCCTTGGGGTCCGCCTTGGGCTTCTTGAGGAGGGCGTTGATTTCGGCGTGCTTCCAGCTTTCCGGGAATGTCGCTGTTTCAAAGGAGATGTTGATGACCTTCCGTAGTTGGAATGCGATGGCTGCGTCTGCTTTGTTGAATACATGGTGTGGGCACAGGTCTGACGAAGATCCTCAGTGGATGGAGTTCATGACCTTGCGTGTCTCAACGTTGTTGACGTCGGACCAGGAGATCAGGCGGTTGGCGCTGGTAGTGTTTACAGGGGAGGTGGAGTTTGGGGTAGTCGGGGTGGTCGTGGCGTTGAAGCTGTCATGGATGTCAGTGATCTTGCGGTGGAAGAAGATGGCTAGTGAGTCGCACAGTTCTTGTGAGGGCGGGATGTTGTTGGCGTTGGCGCTGGAGTTGGAGAGTTCCCTTATGATGCTGAAGAGCTCCTTGCTGTCGTGTGCGTTGTTATCCAAGCGGTCTTCGAAGGAGGGTCTCTTGACTAATCTGATGAGGTGGTGATTTCTGCGAGTGGCGTCCTTGTGGGCTGCGTGGTTGTCTGGTGTGCGTTCGTGGAGCCATATCTTGTCCAGTTTCCGGCATGCACGTTTGGAGGTCTGGAGCTCGTTGGTGAACCAGGTGGCTCTCTTGCTGGTGTGGCTGTTGGAGGGTTTCTTGAGCGGGGCGAGGGTTTTGGTGCAGTTGTCGATCCACTGTCTGAGGTGGCAGGCTGCGGCGTCTGGGTTGGTGGGGTCGGGGGTGGGTTCTGGGCGAGCGTGGTGATCAGCTGGTCTTCGGTGACTTTGCTCCAGCAGCGGCAAGGCAGCTGTTGGGTGCAGTGGTGCGTGGTTGGTTTCTTGAAGGTGAAATGGATGCAGCGGTGCTTGGTCCAGTGGAGTTCAGTGGTGTGGTTGAAGGCGACGTGGGTGCCTGTGGAGATGACGAGGTCCAGTGTGTGGCGTTGGTGGGTGCAGTGACAAGTTGTCTGATGCCAAGGTTGGCGAGGTTGGCGATCAAGGTGGCGGAGTTAGCGTCGTTGTTGTTCTCGAGGTGGAAGTTCAGGTCCCTGAGGAGGATGTAGTCCGTGGAGGCGAGTGCGTGGGTGCTGGCGAGGTCGGCAATGGAGTCGCTGAACTGAGCCCAGGGTCCGGGGGGTCTGTAGATGAGTGTTCCTCTGAGGGTGGTATTGGGGTCGGTGTGGATCCGGAAGTGGAGGTGTTCGGTGGTGTTCAGGTGTCGTCTGCGTGGGTGGCAACCTTGAGGGTGGACTTGTGGATGATGGCTATTCCTCCTCCAATTCCGATCTTGTAGCCGTCCGGGATGGCTATGGCAATGTTGGACGCCGAGGAGTCGTTCCACCAGGTCTCAATCAGGAAGGTCACATCTGGGCCGGAGGTGTTGAGCAGATCCCAGAGCTTGACGGTGTGTTTGTGTGCGGAGCGGGTGTTGAGGAGTATGCAGCGGAGGTGGTTGGGTCCAGTCAGTTTCAGTTTCAGTTTTTATTGTTGACTGTTCAATTATTTAAAATCATTACAGTAAAAATAAAATAAAATACAAAAAAAAAAATGAAATAAAGCAAAAAAATAAATAAAAAGTTGGATCCCACCCCCCCCCCATATTTTACCCTCCCCTACCGCCTCCCACCCCCGCCGAACTGCGTGTCTTTCAAGCCCTATTTCTGGCAGTCCGGTCCTGTGTTGCCAGGTCCCTTTTTGCCTTCAGCTCTTGGAGCTTGATTTTGCTTCGGCAGATCAACGGGCTGGCTCCTCAGTGACTTTGGATTGTTACTGAAGCACATCGTTTGCCTGTTTCTGCCTCTATGTTGTTCGTACTTATGGTAAAGCACTCGCACCTAGGGCCAGTCTGATGTGATGAATGAATTTTGCTGCTCTGGCGAGGGAGTGGGTTGTTGTTTCTGAGAAGCACCAATCTGATGCCTCCCTGCATGTACTAATGCCAAGATTTCTGAAGATGGGGCGAAGCATCCTTTGTCGCTCGTTGATTAGTTTGGGGCAGCAACATATTAAGTGGAGCCAGGATTCCTTTTGGTAATTGCAAAGGCGACAAGAGGAAGCACCAACTGCGCGTGCCCATTCAGGATTGAGGTCCGCTGTTCTTAAGGCCACTAGTCTCATAAAAATAATTTTCCGACGGGCCTGGGCCCCTAGTGCTTCATTTAGATATGGTTGGGCTTTCCCCATGACATAAGATTCGTTCAGTGCCTTAGTAAGGGTATTCTGGCGAAGAGCGTTTTGATCCAGTTCGAACGAAATAGAGCGGACCTGCCGTCTCATGATGTTTGACCAAGTCTTGTGCGGGATTTCTGTTAGGCACAGGCTTTGTGGTTCAATGTTAAGGGTCTTTATTGCTATACCCAGCTTGATGTGCCAGGGGGAATCCTTTTCTCTAAAGATTGTTTCCGGATGATGTTTAAGAGAGTCTTGGGGTGCTTTCAGGACTCTAATGTAGTACTTAATTAGGTCCCCCTGAAGTGCCATTTCTGGTCTGCTGAGCCCTAGTTCCAGCCGTAATCTAATGTTCCTTGCATACCTTGGTGTTTGCAGCACGATGTTGTGTGCTTTGACCTGCGCTGCTGATATGAGTTTGTCAAGGTCTCCAGGTTGGGTCCAGTCCTTGGAGGTTTGGTGGCTCTGTCGCAGGTGAAACTGCAGGTGCGGCAGGAGAAGGGTCGTGGGTCAGTTTCGTGGCGGCCTGGAAGCAGGTGTGGTTTCGGCCGGCGTTGAGTGCATGGAGGGTGCTGCCGTTGTAGTGGAGTCTGATGTCGTGGCGTTCGTGGAGTCCAGGGGTTCTGGCGCTGGTAATGGTCCAGGCGCGGACGGTCGCAGACGGGCTTACCTTAGGTGCGCCTTCGGCGTGCCAGCGTCACACCTGCTGCGTGCGTCCGCTGCACGGCTGTGCAGCGTCTGGCATGTATGGGGAGGTGGGAGGGAGGAGCAGCTGGGAGGCGGGAGCAGCGAGTGGGCAAGGCCGCAGGGGGCAAAGCGGCGGGGAAACAATGGTACAGAAAGCAAAATGGGGCACAAGGGGGGGAAACGAGTGGCACAGAGCAGAAAACGTGGCACGAAGAGGGGGAAACAGTTGTACAGAAGGCAAAGTGAGGCACAAGGGGGGGGGGGAAACAAGTGGCACAGAGCAGAAAACGAGGCACAAGAGGGGGAGACAGTGGCACAGAAGCAAAAAGGACAGAGGACACTTACCAGCGGCAGTGGCAGCGGCAGCAGGAGCACACAGTCGGAGCTGAGTGGAGGGGGAGCGACCTACCAGTTGGGTCAATGGTCGCTCACCTCACCGCGCAGCGTCCGGCATATATGGGGAGGTGGGAGGGAGGAGCAGCTGGGAGGCCGGAGCAGCGATTGGGCAGTGGGCAGTCAGGGGGCAGGGCTGTAGGGGGCACAGTGGAGGGGGAAACGAGTGGAACAGAGGGCAGAAGGGCACAAAAAACAAGGTAAAAACGCGTGGCACAGAGGGCAGAAGGGCACATAAAACGAGTGGAACATCCGGCAGAAAGGCACAAACAACTAGGGAAAAATGGGTGGAACAGAGGGCAGAAAGGCACAAAAAACGAGGGAAAAACAGGTGGAACAGAGGGCAGAAAGGCACAAAAAACGAAGGAAAAACGGATGGAACAGAGGGGAGAAAGGCACACAAACGAGGGGAAAACGGGTGGAACAGAGGGCAGAAAGGCACAAAAAACGAGGGAAAAACAGGTGGAACAGAGGGCAGAAAGGCACAAAAAACAAAGGAAAAACGGATGGAACAGAGGGCAGAAAACCAGGCACAATAGGGGGAGATTGTGGCCCAGAGCAGAAAGTGAGGCACAAGAGGGGGAGACCGTGGCACAGAAGCAAAAGGGACGGAGGACACTTACCAGCGGCAGTGGCAGCAGGAGCACACAGTCGGAGCTCACAGTCGGAACTCACAGTGTGGTGAGGGACTAGCCTCTCCTGTAGACCTGTGTGTCAGAGGACAAATATGCACATTAGGGTGTGGAACAGGACTGGACTCTTCTTTCAGACCTCTCTGTCAGATGACAAGTGTGCATAGTAAGGTGCATAGTAAGGTTTGTGAAGCGACTGGTCTCCTTGCAGGGACCCTTCTCTCAGATTAAGGGTGTGCGTAATAGGGTGAGAGGAGAAACTGGTCTCTCCTTTCAGACCTCTCACTTAGATGAGGGTGAGAGTAGTAGGGTGTGAGGATGAACTGGCCTCTACTTTCAGAACTCTCTCTCAGATGGTGGGTGTGCATAGTAGGATGTGTGTAAGGATTGGGCAGACCACTCTCTCAGATGATAGGTGTGCATAGTTTAGGATTTGGGGAGCAACTGGCCTCTCCTTTTCAGATTCCTCTCTAAGATGGTAACTATTCATAGTAAGGTGTGTGTACGGACTGATCTCTTTTCTAAGACTACTCTCTGTAATAATGGTGTGCATAGTAGGGTGTTAAGAGGGACTGGACCCTCTTTTCAGACCTCTTTCTGAGATGATGGGGGGTGCATAGTAGGGTGCGTGGATGAACTGACCTCTCTGTTACGACCTCTCTCTGTAATGAACGGTGCATAGTAGGATGCGGAGAGGGACTAGGCTCTTCTTTTTTACCTCTCCCTCAGATGACAGGTGTGTGTAGTAGGGAGTGACTATGGTCCGGCTGCTTCTTCCAGACCCAACTCTCAGATGACAGATGCGCATAGTAGGGTTTGGACAGGACTGGCCTTTCCTTTCAGACCACTTTCTCAGATAACGGGTGTGCACTGTAGGGTGTGGAGAGGGAAGACCTCTCCTTTCAGGCCCCTCTCTCAGGTGATGGATGTGTGTAGTAGGGTGTATGGGGAGGGAGTAGCCTATCCTTTCAGACCTCTCTCTCAAATGATGGGTAAGTGTAGTAGGGTGTGTGTAGAGAGACTAGTCTCTCTCCACACACCCTACTACACTCACTAGTCTCTCCGCTGCGACGTCTCTCATGGATGACGGTTACGTATAGTATGCTGTGGTCATGGACTTTCCTCCCCACTAACAGCCCTCTCTTTGATTATGGGCATGCATAGTTGGGGATGAGCCTTGACTCTACTCACAACTCTTCTCAAGCCAATGGGCGTAAATAGTAAACTCTGATAAAGACCATCTCCTATAAGACTCCTTCCTACAGTAACAAGTGTACACTATAGTGTAGTCAAAGATTACCTGCTCCTTCCTATTTTTCATGATCCCTCGAGAGTCTTGCAAGATCAAACATTTAAAAAAAATAACCTTCTAATCTTCATAGTACTTATGTCTTACCACTTTCTCTCAATACCAAGGCCACAATATGTATTTCTATTAGTAGAATGTATTGAGAACTCACCTACTCCTTTTTACTATTCAGAATCCCGCAAGAGTCCCACGTGATCATAATTTGTTTTATAAACAATATACATTTATTTTCATTGCAGCAATTATGCCTTAGAGACTGTCTTTAAAAATCTAGGGAGACAGAATGCCTTTCTGCAGCCCTCAATCCCTCAGCCAGCTGTTTTATTTATTCTCCACAACACCTGCAAATTTTGACAATGGCGGGCATTTAGGGGTCTATTACGATGGTTGGTGGACAAAGTCCGCCTACCATCCTATCGGGAAATGGGACCGCCTGGTATGTGCGTATACAATTAGGATGCGCCCACCACAGTGGCGGGCGCAACCTGCATTTTTTACATTGCAGCGGGTGGTGCTTTCAACAGCACCCGCCGCAATGCAAAAAGGCATTTGTGCATTTGCATGTGCATGCAAATGCAATGGGATACCATAAGTACCCCCCATGTGCACCCCCCTCACCCCAACATCCTGGGGGCCCACAACAGTCCCCCAAATGCGAACACCGCATGCCTTTCTGTGGCAGCTGCTTCTCGCCTGCATAGTAATATGGAGGAGGCAGATCTCCCTTCCGCCGCGGTACCCCCGCTATCATAATATGTTGGGGGAAATGGAAGGCGGGCGGGAGATAATGTCAGGTGTATCGCCACCACCATGCGCACAGTGGCGATCCGCACGACATTATAATAGACCCCTTAATTTCCAGCCAGCCAATAGGAGCCTTTGCGAGATTCGCGGGAGCGCATGAAGGCTCACTGAAAAAATCAGCCTCTTGTCCAATCACAGAGCTCCATTTTTTTAATTTGTTCTCTTGTGGGATGCTCATGAGCCCAACTGTCTAAATATTGATTATTTGTTCCCCCTATATATTTAGAAAAAGACAGAACAGGTTTTCATCAAATCAGAAAAAGCACAATCTGTGGAGCAAGATTTAGCTTCCTTTCAAATTTGGTGCAATTCCGTTCTGCAGTTTTTGCTGTAGCCAGTCTTAAAGAAGTCTACAGAAAATGCATGGGGATTTAGTGTTTTGGGTTCCAGTTTTTTCTCAACCCCCGGTGGACGGGTCACCCCCGAAACTTCCCATAAAGGAACTGAGGTGGATTAACTTTGGTTTTTGGTAGGTTTTGTGAAGATTGATCAATCGGGGCTAAAGTTATGAGCAACACCCAAAAAGTTCTGTCTATGGAAAAGCCGCCCTAACTATAACTACCTACTAGTGACCACCAGTAGGTAAGATATGCCTATAACTATATCTATATATATAACTTGTGGCGATGAGATGCTGTCACGCCAGTTTGAACAGAAGGCCCATTGCTGATGGTTTCAAGGGCAACATATCCAGCTCTCCTTGCTTTTATCTACCCACTGTGGAAGTTATTGAAATGTTACTATGATGCATGCAGCAACACCCATTCGGGTTTTGAATCGACGATAGACACTGCAAGTACCAGCATGCTCTGCTGTTTATGCCCACTAGGGCAGTACTTTTGTATACGCCCACTGAGGCTAAAATCAATTAAATTGAGCAGAAGGTCTAAGTCAATAGTTTGTTGTTTTTATTTACGGAGGCTTGTGATTAAGGATATTAGATCCGAAGTGCGTAGAGCCGCATATGAATGATGAAAGTTTGGAGGCTGAGTGGTGGGGCTGCCTCAGCATCGAAAGGGAGAACCATTTAAAAACCCCAAGGAACACTCTGTTAATACCACTTCGTCTTGATCTTGGGTTAAGGTCCATTGGCCATTCAGCTGTCCTTAAAGTGCTAATGTTTTGGAGAAGACTTTGGACCTGTAACACTCAGATACCAGTAAAGGAGGCAGTGGAGGAGCTACTAATGCTCCGTAGGCAAACAGGGTGTCTAATTTGGTTTAGGAAAGTAAGGCAATGGCTTTATAAATTGGGGCTGGGATTCATGTGAGATGACAGTCTATCACCACAAGAATGGGCTCCCAGCTCAAAACGAGGTACTGGGATCTTGTTGATCCATTTTGCACTGAAACTAGAACGCCTAGCACTTTACCCATTGGATTCCTAGATTTTTAAAGACGTTTTAAGTTTGATTCCTCTATGGATGATGTTGAACCTCCTCAAGTACGAGCACTTTATATAGAGTTTATACTTGGGGTGCTCTCATTGAATGCCATGAAAAGTAAATGGACTAACCTGACTGTAACTTCACTATGCCCTATGTGTAGTGCCAGTTCGGATACTTTAGAGCACTTTATGTTTTTCTACCCTTTTTCTGCCAATTTGAGAAAAAATTGATTATTTCAGCTTGTCGATTACTGTCTGTTTCGCCCCCTATAGATGCATTGCATGTTTTTGGATCAAGATGGCTTGTTTTTACACTATCAAGATATTTGCTTTATGCATGGTGGCAAATGTCTAAATCTGAAGCAAGACCATGATAGAGGAGACAGGTTATAAAAGAGGCTGAACATTTCTTAAAATGATGATTGTGAATTAACTTGACACATTGATGTTTTTATATTAAATTATTTTAATGATTTTAGAATTTTTGTAATGTCTTCTTTAGTAATCAAATTCTCTTTTACCCATAATAATGTAAAGGAGCATGAAATGATTGTTTTTATATGTAATGATCATGTTTTATTTTGATCGAATAAACTTACTACTACTACTACTATATGTTATATATATTTTTTTTCACTAAAACACCAAAGGTTACAGGGGCGGTATAGCTAGGAATTACCATTATAAAAAAAACCTTAGTCATTCACAGAAAAAATCAAAGGTTACAACCACATTATAATTAGCAAATAGCATTTAAAAAACATTAGAAAACCACAAAAGGAAAAAAGGTTATTGGGATGTTATAATTAGGCTGACATTTCACTTGTACAAAACCAGAGAAATTCAGCCGTTATAGTTAGCTGAATTAACTATAACTCGCACGCCTGCAATGAACTGCATCACTCATGACGTGGTCAGCGACAACATTAATGACATCACTGATTATGAACGCTGAATCCCGACGGCGCAGCGGGCGGGCGCAGCGGGCTTGCCGGCGGCGTGCCGAAGGGGCACCAAAGTCAAGCCCGTCTGCACCCGTCTGCGGCAGACCGGGGCCAGGGGCCACCTCCCCTACCCCTTTAATGGGACGGAGGAAGCACTAAAGCATAGAGTCTATTTACCAACTGAGGACCCCTGTAATAACACGCTGTTGCCACCAGTTCCACCCTTTGGAGATCCCTCTCCTTTGTCCCCACTGTAATACAGAGCTCATGAGCCTTCCTCACAAGAATGAACTGCGGGACTACCATATGTTTCTCCTAAACTGTAGATCCCTGCCTGAACATAGTCCGGAAATATAAATGTTGCTGGACGAGCATACACCGGACATAGTCTTCTTGACTGAAACATGGCTAACTCAAGATTCTGAGCCTGATTTGGTGCAAGCCCTCACACCAGGCTACCAGATAGCCCGCACAGACCGCACCCACAGAAATGGCGGGGGGCTCGCCATTATTTATAAGGACACATATATGTGCCGCTGCCCCCTGGAGACCATCGCAGACTGGGAAAGCATGCATTTTGTCATTGAATTCTCCCCCAATGACAGCTTCACTGGTATTCTTATCTATCGCCCTCCTGGGGCACTCAAACAGTTTCAAACAGCGTTACCCTGCGCTGTGGCCGAACTGGTCACCTTTCCGGCAAACTTTACGCTACTTGGCGACCTTAACATACATTTCGAGAACACCTTGGATAGCGTCGCCGTAGAGATGACGGCGAGTCTGGCTGCAGTCCAATTAGAGCAACTTGTTCCATCCCCCACACACGTCAAAGGCCACTTGCTAGACCCTGTATTCAGCCACTGCGCGCACCTCAAAGTAGACAGTATCAGTCGTCTCCCCTGGACTGATCATTTTCTGATCTCCCTCACCTGGACCACACACAAATCTGTCCCCCCCACCCCTACCCCTCGCAGAATGAGAAACTGGCCTAAACTATGCCTGGACCACTGGACCAGCATTCTTACAACCACCAGACCCACACTCAACTGCGACCCTTCCCTAGACTACAATGAATATTACAACTGGATTACGAATTCGCTGGATTCTGTACTCCCCCTCCGCACTACTAGCTCAAAGAGGCATCGTAAAACAGCACCCTGGTACTCAGAAGAGCTCAGAGGCAAAAAGCGTCTATGTAAGAGGCTGGAAAGAAAGAGGCACCTGAGCTACGCTGCCACGGACAAAGCTATTTATAGGGAGACCATTAGAGTCTACAAATCAGCGATAAAATCGACACAATCGGTCAATTACACCGAAAGAATCATGTTGCTAAATCTTAGCCCAAAGAAATGTACCAAACAGTAAAAAGCCTGACCAGGCTTCCACCACCACCGGCTCCTAATCACAAGCCTCTCTCCCGATGCATTGACTTGGCTGAATTCTTTTTCCACAAAGTAAATAAAATCTACTTATCATTCCGGGACCTCAACTCGGAGCTTCCCACTCAAGGACCCCATCTAGTTGTTGAAGTGGAGGAGTCTCATCAAAATACCTTAGACCATTTTCCACAGCTAGACCCAGAAATACTCGAGCCTCTGATGCCCCAAATAAAATCTGGATCCCCGTGCGACCCTGCCCCACCAAGCACGCTGGCCTTGGCTGACCAGGTCATTCTTCCAACGCTAATGGAGTTGCTGAACTCCTCCATAGTGACTAGCACTGTACCACCCACCTGGAAACATGCCATGGTGCGAGCACTCCTGAAGAAACCCACTCTTGACCCTGGCAACCTCAACAACTACCGCCCGATCTCATTGCTCCCCTGGGTAAGCAAAGTTCTCGAAAAACATATTAACATCTCCTTAACCAGGTTTCTCGAGAACAACCATCTGCTCGACGCTACCCAGATGGGATTCCGCCCCAAACATGGGACGGAGACGGCTCTGATGGTAGTAACAGAGGAAGCAAGGCGGATCTTAGATCAGGGGGGATCAGTGGCAGTGATCCTCCATGATCTGAGCGCCGCCTTTGACACGGTGAACCATAAAATCCTCCTTAGCCGTCTTCCTAGCATAGGAATATCAGGAGAAGCCTTGGCCTGGTTCAAGTCCTTTCTAAGTGATCGGACCTTCCCAGTCTGTTGAAGGAGCCTCGGTCTCCGCAACCAAGTCTCTGGGCTGCGGGGTGCCGCAGGGCTCCTTCCTGAGCCCTACACTATTTTAATGCGTATATGAGACCGCTGGCTGGGATTGTCCGTCCGCATGGTATTAAGATCATTACATATGTGGACGACACCCAGCTAGTGGTCTCTCTTACGCATAAGAACTGCCACCAACCACAGACCAGCCTGACAACCTGCTTGGTGAAGAGCTGGATGACGAAGTCATGCCTGAAGCTCAACCGGGATACAACCGAGCTTTTGCTCCTTGGCCCTCCAGCTCCCTTCACCTTTGAGCTGTTATGGCCCATTAGTTTAGGCGCACCTCCCACACCGAAAGAAAATATAAAAAGTCTTGGGGTGTGGCTGGACAAGTCCCTGACCTTCAATACACAAGCAACTAAACTGTCAGCGACTTTGTTTGGTCTCATCAGGATGATGAAAAAAATCCTCCCGCTTCTACCTTTTGACGCCAAGCAAGTAGTTATTCAGGGCCTAATCCAGTCCTGCATTGACTTCAGTAACGCCCTGTACTTAAGAACGCCTGAATATTGCCTGCAAAAACTGCAGCGTATTCAGAACTGTGCAGCACGCACACTCCTTGGAATCCCACGCAGAACCCCAATAGAGTCTGGGCTGAGAGCTCTACACTGGCGCCCTGTCAGAGAAAGAATTAAGTTCAAATCCATGTGTATCACCCACCAAGCTTATTTGAAAGCTGGCCCAACAATCAGCCATTCTCTGATCACCCCTTACTATCCAAAGAAAGAGCTTCGCTCCTCCCATGCCTTTCTGGCAGCAGTCCTCCAGATCCTGAGATCCAGAGCAGGAGGCCGGTCTTTTTCCTACAAAGCGTCCAGGTTATGGAACTCACTCCCCCTACATCTAAGATCCAACCCTAATCTGCTGACCATCCGTAGATAGCTCAAAACGTTTCTTTTCAACCAACTAAGCTTACCCCTGGATCGATTTCACTGCAAGGTTCAATCTAGTTCCTAGCGCCTGGACGCCTCAGGGCAGCTGCTGAGCTTAACAAAACCCCTTTTCATTTCATTTCATTATATCTCATCGCTCATTTCCAGGGCTGAGTGGGGGGATGGAGCTCCCCACACATTATTCCTAAACATAGCCCCACGGAGCTGGCGGTCCGAGGGGCTGTGGGGGCCATGTGGCCCCGCATTTCACATATTTAGCTCCAGAGAGGTTTTGGTCCCCAGGGCTGCCTGGGGGGGCTAGAGCCCCCATGCATGTTTTGTAAATATAGCCCCCCGGGAGGTGACAGTTCCTGGGCTGCTGGGGGGCCTCCTGGCCTGCCACATTTAAAGAAATTAGCCCTGGGGAGGTGGTGGCGCCTGGGGCTGCGGGCGCCCACACAGGCCTCCGCATCACTATTTTTGCCCCGGGACCTGGCCGACCTGGGGTCTAAAGCAAACAAAGCACAGGACCCTGTGCATTGTTTTAAAAAAAATTCTGCCACATTTGCGGATCCACTGTGAATCCCGACAATTTCTTTTTTAAATATGCCTTGTTTTGGGCCTGGGGGGTACCTGTGGGACTCCCTCAACAAGCCTAGGGGGTCAGGGTTTTCTACCCTGCCCCATTTTCTTATTTTTTCCCGTTTATGCTTGCGACCCTATTCAACCGAGTCACAAGATGGCAGCCAACACTTCCTGGTTTGAATCGTTTGTACAGCTAATCAGATCTCAGGCCCAGAATTGGGAGGGTTCGCTGATCCACCGCGGCCACAGTTGTATATCTGAGAAATGTACACATTTCTCAGGAACTAATGAGCAGATGTACACCCTTTAACAAAAAGAGTGCTTTCTGGACCAAGAGCTACATGTTTGCAAAATTTGATGCATTTCCGTTCAGCAGTTCGGGCTGTAGCCGTGCCTAAAGTTTCCTATGGAAATTAACATGGAGAAAAAGTGTTTGGGGACCACCCATTTTCTCTACCCCCACTTAAAGAATCACCCTAAATCCTTCAACACAGCAGCTGAAGTGAGTGGTGTATTAGTTTTGAAAAGTTTGCAAAGATACATCAAATGACGCCAAAGATATTGGCAAAAAAAAAACGCTTTTCCTGTAGAGACTAGGTCCTAACTATAACTACCTACTCACACACCCAATCAGTGACCCAGAACAGCACTCACACAGCCCCTCACACATCCATACAGCCACTCACACACCCACTCAGGGACCCAGGGAACCACACATACACCCACCCACAGATCCATTCCACACAAGTACCCACACACCCACTCATACACCTACATATACACTACACAACAACCCACACACCTGTACAGCCACTCACACACCCATTCAGATACCCACACAGCCAGTCACACATGCACTCACACAGCCATCTACATACTCACACAGCCATATAGCCACTCACACACCCACTCACACACCAATACAGCCACCTATGCCAACCATCACAAACCCACACAGTCACACATGCACTGACACACCCACCACACACTCACACACCCACTTACATACCCACACAACCACTCACACACCTAGGTCACAGGGATGTTACGGTTAAGAAATAACATTAAAAACTGTAGACGTTCACTGGAAAAAAACAAAGGTTACAAAGACGTTATAGTTAGGAAATATTATTGACAAAAGAAAGCTGATGCTAACTCAGCAGACTGCCTACATTTCTAAAATACAGAAAAGAACGGTGTCTAGGACAGTGGCTCCTCCACTAGAAATCTATAACGTTAAATCTTTAAGGAGGGCTGTCGAAAATAGTTTTTTAGATCTCTTTTAAACTTACCTCTTAGCACCCCTTTAATCCCTTTATATTAGGATATGGCCCAGAGAAAACTGTCTCACAAGCTTCATTATGAATTATTCATGTTCTGGCATCGCTTGTGGTCCGTTGAAGAGCTAGCTCCACATCGAGCAGGAATGATTGGCCTTTTGCAACATCCTCAGGTAAACTTGATCCCCTGGTTTAGTTATTTGAGAGGTTTACTCTGGCGATTAGGGCTGGAGGCTTATTGGTGAAATCCTGAAAGCCTATCTTTTATATCAAAGGCTAAGGCCAAAATGATTTGTTGGGAAACAATTGTGGAGAAGGAAACACTGAATTTGGCAGGTACCTTGACTATGGATTTTATGGATTTTAAGCGCACTGCAAGCTATGTAGGAACAATTGATGACATTGTCCCTCCTCTGGCTCACAAAACATTTACACAATTTTGCTACAAAACTCTGCCAACCAAATAGTTTTGCTGTAAATGTAACTGTAATGTTTCCTCTGACAACCTCTACCCATCTTGTAAAGTCAGTACAGAATCTATAGTCCACTTGCTATTTTTTTGCCCATATTGCCCATATTATAAAAAGTTGAGAGGCAAGTGGATAATTCCATTGAGCAGACTGGTTGGGCCTGGGAACTATATTGAGGTGTTGACAATTTTGTCTACTGATACAAGCAGGACAACTGTATTTTCCCTGGCTAAATATTGGCATGCACTTTGGATTAAGCTCGTCGAGCTACACAGTCAGAAAGCCTTTTGCCATTTTTACGGCAAAGTCTCTAACCCTAGGATTAGAAAGTAGCATCCATACTGAGTTGAAAAATGACAAAAGCATTTCACTATTTCAGGCACAGAATTACAGCTTTAGATTGGTAAGATACTACAGCCTGGAATGAACGCAAGCAATCGCTAGCACTCAACCTTCGTTTTTATTAGAGCTAATCCAAGAGATTTAACTTTGTTCAGAAAAAAGGAAGCAACCAGTATAAGTCAAAAAATACGTTTCTCAGGCATAGAGTGCTATATATAACAGCATACCTTCACAATATATCTGTTTTTGACTCTCTTGTAAAACGGAACATCTGATATTGTTGAAAACTAAGAGCATGGACAAGAAATATTTGTCCTACGTATTTTACAATCTGTCCTTGTACCACCTCTAATATAACAATGGTTGCATTTAAAACTAGTTATACTTTCAACTCTTGATGCTTGTAATGTCAATTTCTGGTTAGGACTACTGTGATCTGCAATATACAACATGAATCAGCATTGTGTTGCCTTACTGACTACAGCAATTATCCTCCTTGAATTATCAATACCTTAAACACAATGATTCTATCATTTAGCTTCATGTAATATGGATCCATATGCTATGGGAAACAATAGTTCAGAAATCCCTTTAACCCATAGTCATTGTTTTGTTTCTAGTTATTGACTGTAAGCAAATGAAGTAGTCTCCGAATTTAAATGTGTAAATGTTTAAAGTCACTTCCTTAACGCAATTGCATCCTCAGAAGACTTCTCTGAACACAGTAATAGATACAAGAATATATGCCATTTGTTAAACAACTCCTGAAGTTGTTGTGGATTTCCGACAACATATTCCCGCATGCAGAAGCAAAACACGTTGACTGCATAGCAAAGATGCTGTGGCCCATGGGAAAACTTATGTCCAACAGTAAAGCTGGCCGCCGCTATTCTCAAATGGTGTGAGAGTTCGAGAATCATGGGCAATGTAGTCCGTGCTCACTAATGTTGCCCAGTGTGGCCTCCAAAGATGTAAAGCCTTTCACCAACTGTGCTAGCCTTAGTTGTCCAGCTACAACCCTTCCTTTCATTCAGTGGAGCTAATGCGAGTACACTCAGGGGCATATTCTCAAGAACGTGTGATAACCATTGCAAAAGTGTACACTCAGGGGCATATTCTCTAGAACGTGTGATAACCATTGCAAAAGTAACTGAACGCAACTTCCAACATCTCAGTCTATCGCGGGAAAATTACGCTCTGATAACGACGCATTCTCGACATGGCAGCCCCATGGGATAGTCTCCAGATAACACGTCAACAGACCGCGTTAAAATCAACACCACGCCGCAAAAATGCTGAACGCAAATGCAAAAAAATCTGCGATGAAGCCAATCGCGATTAAAAAAAAATCTGCGAAAAACAGCTACAGGCCTGCAATTCACACGCGTCAGGCGAGAAAAATCACCATAACAGTAGAAAAGAACTGACAAACAAATACCAAACAACAGCGAAGCACAATGGATGTTGCCGGAGCAAGTACGGATGAGAACCAGAACCCCATAAGCCCCCCAGAAGACATGCCTGGGACCTTGGGGTCAGGGAAGGAGAAGAAGAAGCAGTTGAGCCCGCAGGAAAACAGGATCCTGATAAAGGAGGTGGTAGAACACCATCAACAACTGTTCGTCACCTCAACTGTCAGTTGTGGACAAGGTGATTACAGTGGAAGTGCTGAAGAGGACAATGGGCAATGGAAGAGGTCAAGAGGTGCTGGAATGACTTTGAGCACAAACTGAAACTCGCAAACAACCGGAAGGCAGCATTGCAAAAATACAGACTAGAGGTGGGAGTCCTGTGGGACAGGAGGAGCAGGACGAGATGGAGGAAATGGTGTCCACAGTCATCGGTGGGGACACGGTGGCTGGAGTTGGGGGACTGAGGCTCCGGACACTGCTCAACATAACCAAACACAACAGCACCAGGGTGAGTAACGACCAGGGCCTGGGGGGACAGGGGGAAATGGGTATAATGGCACACATGCACAATTAAGCTGAGCACATCAGTGGAAAAATCATGCCCCAGCCCCCAACTACCACCAAGGGACCAATGTACCCAGGTATGCAACATCTCAGCACTGTCTAAGCACAGAAGTCAAAAGCACACCGCATCAAAGGGAGGAGGGGCAGCAGAATCAGAGCTGCAGGGGCGACTCTCCCAAAATGCAGCACACAAACATAACATGCAGAGCACATCAACACTGACAACAATGTGGCACAAACCACAACACATCCACAACAGAACACAGTCATAATTGGCATTGCAGGGAAATGTGAGTTGATAATGTACAAGTACAAACACACACACATCTATTGTTGAAATGTCCACAGTCCCCCATCAAATAGGCAGCTCCTCCCAAACAGCCACTATGTACACAGTCATGGAGTCTGTATGTAAACATGGACAATGCGACAACATACATGTGAACACATTGGTAAACTGCATCTCCCCTTCACATTGCAGAGGGACAATCAACACCTCCTACAGAGCAGCCCGCCCCTCTCTTCTCTGATGACGAAGATGACCACCACAGCTTCGACTCCAATGCCCTACAAGAGTTCATTGACAGCCTCTGCAGCCCACCTTAAGTATCAGGGCAGCCCAGCTGCAACAAGAAGGACACCCCATCCCCTGCACAGATCGCACAGCATGCAGCAAATACCACCACAGCTGCCTCCCAGGACCCCCACGAAGAACACATGGACTTCCAATGTGTGTGTTTAAATGCAAGCAGCAGTTGGCTGAACAGGTGCGGATGGGCTTCACCACCTGCACATGGCAGACAAACCAGATGCCATACGTGGGTGTCTAAGTCACATCAGGGACCACTCGCAGTCCCTAACGGACACCCATAGTCCGCTCCATGCTCTCCAATTAACCATGGCTGACATTGTTGGAGCCCTGACTCCGAGAATAGAACAACTGTCCAGTCAGAGTGGCTTTAGCGATGTCTCCTGGTAGTTGGGACACATGCACAGGTTAATGGAGACCATGGAGCGGGCCAATGCGGAAAGATCAGCTGCCACCACTGCACACCAGCGATTGGTAGCTAAGTTCCTCAATGACCTCAAAAATATCCTCATGGCATTGCTGCCATAAGGCCTGGTGCTGATAAATGCTGCTGCTTCCACTACATTCACATCCCCGCCCCATGAGGTGTCAATGCCACACAATGCTGGAGAAAGGCCAGCACCGCCCACACTTGAGGCACTTGAGGACGAAGATGTGGATGAAACCGCCTTTGTGGAAAGAAGGACGCAGTAGCATACATCTCCGCCATATGGCCGGTTTCTGCTTGGTACTGCCCTCTGCATCATCACCTACCACTGTCCACCAATGCACCCTGCAACATTCACCTTGGACCTCGACATGGACTGCCATATCCTGTGTGTTCGCCAGTGACACAGCAATCAGACTGCAGACTAAACACTTCCTCTTCCTTTGGAATTGTTATTCCCTGAAGAACTCTGGCTGGCCCTCCATGAGCCAGCATTGTAAAGTGGGGTTTGCATGGCCCTGTAAATGTAAATGTAAATGTGGCGTATTTGTATAGCGCGAACAGTGACCCGGAGGCATCCCGGCGCTTGTACTCCTACCACAAGGGAACCCCTCCTGGCTTTTCCTTGTGGGGTGTCCACTCCTGGGCATCCCACGGTGAAACCAGGCATCCCTTGTGTATCAGGGGGCCTTTGTGGAGACTAAGCAAGCTATTGCCCAGAGTTGCAGCGTGGGACCCATGCTTAGAATCGGCACTGAGGCGAGAATATCCTGTCAGAGGAATTTAAGCCCGAAACCCGTCGAGGCGGGAATCGAACCCTGGTCCCTGGCCAGCGTTCTGCATCAAGGTCTGCCGCTCTAAGCATTGAGCCACACTTCTCCACATGCAACACTCCACTGAATGTGCATTAATCATTCTGAATCACACAGATGTGTCATGTCCATGGTCTTTCAAGTGTGGTAGTATGGATGAATGTAGGGTCATTGACTTCCTCTACGTCCATGTGCCTCTTGTTTTTGGACTTGGGTCACAGGGTGACACATTGCTGAATGTTGTCCGGGTGGCGCAGATGCAACAACAGTGACCCCCCTTTTGATACTTCCTTATCCAGACCCGTACAGAACCACGCCCAGAGCCCTGGGTTCATTGTTCAAACCCTTATGCTGGACTGGCATACGCCAGGCCAGCCCACCAGGCTTATGCTCATGGGGGAGACAACGCTACATGTGCCGGGACTTCCCTATTGTGATCTGCTGACCACAGATCTAGTTGTCAGCATGCCACAGCCACTCCCTCATGGTTGGTTGACACCAACACCACACCCATCCAGCACAGGCGTCACAGGACATGTGACCCGGGCAATAAAAAGGGCCGGGCACAAGCGCTCGAAGCCATTTCCGACCTCTCTCTGGGTGTATCCATGTGGTGTGCATGTAGACATGGGGGCCCAGGGGCCTGCGACATCACATTCCTCTGGCCCGGAGGTGACATGATGGCATCCGCATCACGATACCCAATCATAGAGGGTCCATGACTTTTGGGGCACAGACTTGGTGGCACCGGATACACTGTGGCCGGCACTGGCGCACCGCCAACGGACGGTGTCTTTCGGTGCACTGAGGTAAGAGCACCTTAAGTGCTGAGCGGGTATGCAGCCTGCGAAGATGCCTTGTCCCGGCGGTCCGGACTTCTCCGGTTTTGTGTGCTCTGCTGGATCGCAGTATAGGTCTTAGCCAGAGGAAAGTTAGGGCCTACCTCCATGTGGTGTTGCCTCCTGGATCACAGAGTTAGTGGCACCTATGAGGCTGAGCGGGTGTGCAGCCTGCAATGATGCCGGGTGCACTGGTATGTCCTCTGCCAGGGGAAATCCAGACTCAGAATCAAAAGTGAGACCTGATGGCCTGCGGGGCGGAGCTGCATGATGTGGAGGGTGCCAGGTCAACTGGCCCAGGGCTTGTGGCTTGAGCGGCATGTGGTGGGCCCTCTTTTCTACACAGTTGTGGCGGAAGGTGAACAGTGAGGCCTGGATGCGCAGGGGCGGGCATGCACCACTGGGCTGGGGGAGGGGCTGGGGTGCAGCTACCTGAGTTCGGAGGGGTGGACAGACGATGATGTTGTGTGTAATTGTATATATTGTGCCATTCACGTATCTGGACTCTGTTTCAGATGATGGGTGTGTCTCAGATGTGGGACCTGGTGAACTGCACTACATACCGGCACGTGGTTGGTGACACTCCAGTGGCAGCAGGTGAGCAGTGTGGCCAGGGTGCGCAGTGTCCGCACTCTCTCTCTCTGTCCCTCTCATCTTTTCTCTGTGTCTTTCTCCTCCCCTCTGTCTGTCTACCTCTCTCTCCCCCTCTCTGTCCGTCTATCTCACTCTCTCCCCCTCTCTGTCTGTCTATCTCTCTCTCTCCCTCTCTGTCCCTCCCTCTCTTTCTCTCTCTCTGTGTCCCCCTCTCTCCTTCGCTCACTCTCTGTCCCTTGATGTGCGCAGGACACACCTTCTCATCATGATTTTTGTCTTGCAGGCTGTGACCTACTGATTGTCACGAGGGGAGCCGCCATGTGTCTTAATTTCTGTTCTGTGTTTATTTGAATTCATTTCCATTTGTTGATTCGAAGGTGAATGTGTGATGATCATTTTTGGGACTACACATGCATGTCAGCAGATGTGATTGTGCAACATCAGGCCGATTATTTGGTACATGATTCCATGTAGTTGATGTGGCATGTCTTTTGCTGGGGGTGCCAGGAGAGGGGGGATTCTGGGGGTGGTGGCGATGGGTGTTGAGGGACTGTTGGGGCTCTGAGCTGCATGATCAGTGGCTTGATGGCATTTTTTGCCCTTCAGGCGTGGGCTGGGCTCCCTTTTGTGGTGCAGCGGTGGTCCAACTTTGCACCAGGTCAGAGCAGGTGTTAGTTTCCTGCTGCTAACGTGCCTTATCGCATGTTTTGTGGTCGTATCTCCGATCTGGCTGGTCGTTGAGAATATTGCAGAGTGGTTTTGTCGCACCTTTTTGCACGGGAATGCCTACTTTGCATCTCATTAGCGATTGTTGCGGGGGTCAACTGTGGCAATGTTTTTTGCGGATGCTATTGCAGTTAAACTGGGCTGTTGTGAAATGGGTGATACATTTATCGCGACTTTAGCTGCAATAAAGTGCTGTTAACTCGCCGATAACTCCTTGAGAATATGCCCCACAAAGTATAATATCTGTGCTCACACATATAGAGCGGGAATCCACACCTCATGAAAGGTATTCTACCACTTCCTAAAGAACTCCTGGTCTCTTTTTTCTACCCTTCTTCATAGTCTACACTTCTTTTCTTAATCAACAGCGAAATGGGCATTTGGGCTAAAGAATGTATGCTCTCTTCCTATACACTGCTGAGAGAAAAATTCTCTCAAGAAATATATTTGGGGATGTGGAAAAGAGTAGTGCAAGTCCTGAAAAACTCTGGGACCTGCTCTAGTCATTCCTGAGACTGTTACCATCTACTGCAAGCACACACCTACGTCACTGGCAGTGATTTATCACCTAACTGGGTTGGGTACCACCACCTTGAATCAGCTAATAAGCATTATTTGATAGATACTGTCATAGTCGTAGATTTCAAACTTGATCTTAATGTCCCGGTTGACCTCGATACACAAAACAAATCCCCGTAATTGAAAAAAGAATGTCTGATTTGTAAAGCATTACAAGGACCCCAAAAAGGGCTTTTTGCACTGAGACAAGTAATTAAAATGGAAGAACTGAGGCATACAAATGTCTATGTTGTTTTAAATTGCCAAGTTTTGAGCACTTTTTGGAACTAATAGGCAATTCGTGAGGCAGGTCATTCCACTAATAGGTAGCAAGAAAAGTAAAAGACATTCAGCCTATTCTTGCTCTTTGTACCCTTTAGTTGATGTCAGATTGGAGTTGGATGAACCTAAAGGGCAAGCTCCAGCATAATGTTGAATAACATCATGGCTCGTGGGACCTTTCCTATTCATAGCCTTCACCATAAAATAAAGTGCTTTACAAGTCATGTGTTATTTAATTGGTATCCAGTGAGGCTCATTCAGTGAGATGTAATTGAATATCTGTGAGGAAGATTGAGTACTAGTCTAGAAGCCATGTTTTGCACAATTTACAATCTTTTAACACCTTGGGTGCTTGAGTTCTTCTCCCTGCTGTGCTGGACCACAATAGAAATGGGTGTGGTCATGACGATCTCAGCTCGTCATGAGCACACGAGAGGTGTACCTCATGACGAGCTGAGCTCGTCATGAGCTCCGAAGGTGTTAAGAAAGCCAAGGAGACCTGAGTAGATTGCATTTTCATAGTCTAATCTGGAGGTAATCAAAGCATGAGCAACAGAATTACAGGTAGACTTGTGCAAAAAGGAAGAACCTTCTTCAAGGCTCTTACATGCTCAAAGCATGTAGGTCTCACAGAACTGATTTGTGGGGAGAAAGAAAGATTGTGATCAGAGTATGCCAGGATTTCTGGCTGTGTTAGGTGGTTGAGGAGGAGAACCTAATCCTAAATCAGAGGGCAACCAGTGGTGGGTTCAGGTAGAGTTCTGTCCAAACAGTAACACTTCAGTTTTCTCACCATTTACTTTGAGTCAGCTCTAGTTCATATATGTGGACATGCATTCCTTGAAATTACCGTATGTGTTAATGGGAGAGTTGGAAACAGAAAATACAAGTTTGTTATTCATCAAATTAACACCATACTGAATGTGTATGACCTTAGTAACTCTGCTAATGGAGTCACATACACAAGGAAGAAGGCAGGTTTAGAGATGAGCCCCGAGAAACTCCAAACAAAAAGGAAAAAGCTGATAAAGTATATGATCCTGAAAGGACTGATTGGGATCTGTCTGTGAGGGTTCAAAGACAAAATATCGATGTAAAAAATATAAAAGTAAAAAATATCGATGAAAAAATATAGAATGCAAAAATATCGACTCCCTATACTTAAACAGGTAAGTACAAAAAATATTGGAAAAATATATTGATGTAAAAAAATATTGATGTAAAAAATATAGTGGTATAAAATATTGATTACAGGAAATGCTGTCTCCTTTTCGTCATGGCCGCCCTGCAGGGTTGGGGCCCCCGACGACATCATCTTGTGTGGATGTATTTAGAAGGGGGGCATGACCCGCCCTCATCACCACGAGCCTGAGGATTACCGGCGATACTTCGTGGAAGGAAGAGGGAAAGGGAGCCGAGTGAGGCTGATGCCTCGACTTAGCAGGTACTGGATCAAGCGTTTATTGACATTGAGAGGCAAGGAGCAATGAAATGAGTGCACCAGCAATCCCTGCAGTTGCCATACTTACCTGGAATATCTGAATGGGGTGAGCCATGAAGAAAAAACATCACTGTGACTATATAGACACACGTTGCTTTCCCAAGTGCATTATGGACATTGTAGTGCGGCAAGTATGGGGCACATGATACCTCTGGGGCACTGCACTTATGAGACTACACCTTTGAGAAAGGCAATTGGCCGAAACGCGTCAGATGGTTTCCTGCTTCATTGCCTACGCCAACAGAAATAAAGCCAGTAAATCCAGTAACCGGGCTGTGACAAATTCTTTTGTTTGATATTGATGACAGGAAATGCTGTCTCCTGTTCGTCATGGCCGCCCTGCAGGGTTGGGGGCCCCCGATGACAGCATCTTGTGTGGATGTATTTAGAAGGGGAGCATGACCCGCCCTCATCACCACGAGCCTGAGGATTACCGGCGATACTTCGTGGAAGGAAGAGGGAAAGGGCGCCGAGTGAGGCTAATGCCTCGACTTAGCAGGTACTGGATCAAGCGTTTATTGACATTGAGAGGCAAGGAGCAATGAAATGAGTGCACCAGCAATCCCCGCTGTTGCCATACTTACCTGCAATATCTGAATGGGGTGAGCCATGAAGAAAAAACATCACTGTGACTATATAGACACACATTGCTTTCCCAAGTGCATTATGGACTTCCATGCGGCAAGTATGGGGCACGTGATACCTCTGGGAAACTGCACTTATGAGACTACACCTTTGAGAAAGGCAATTGGCCGAAACGCTTCAGGGGGTTTCCTGCTTCATTGCCTACGCCAATAGAAAAAAAGCCAGTAAATCCAGTAACCGGGCTGTGACAAATACTTTTGTTTGATATATATATATATATATATAGATATATATCCAACGAAATGGTCGGCGATGAAGCGTTGATGGCCACTTGCAGCGGCGGGCCAGGACGGGATCGCCACTCCCAAATATTCCAACACACTCGTTCGCCCTTTCGCATAAAGGCGTCTTGCAGGATGAGCCCGACCGCTCCACAACGACTTCTACAAAGCGGGGCAGGCCATCGACAGGGTGCACATCTACCCACTTGGATTTACTAGGTTTCAATTGTGAGGACATGAGGAGCGCGCCCACTGGGGAGAACGCACGAACACTACAAGACCCAGAAGACCGTGCGTACGGTCACCCCCACATGGGCAGGACTTTCATATTAAAATGGTGCTCTCTGCCTTTCATTAACCATACGCCACTGAAGAAGGGATACCTTATTTCCCGAAACGCGTCTGGTGTTTAGACTTTTACCGTTGCTGTCACGGTGTTCTTTTGCCTGCTTGCAAGATGACATTAAAACATGTGAGCAAGAATTTTCTTCCTGTGGTCACTTCGCATGGGTTACCTGCATTCGTTGGATATATATATATATATATATATATATATATATATATATATATATATTTATATATATATGTAATTTTTATATATATTTAAAATGATAAAATGAATTAAAATGAATAGTTTGTTAATAAAATGCAAACGCTACTGCTCGAACAGCCAGGTCTTGAGTTGTCTCCTGAAGGCGAGATGGTCCTGGGTCAGTCGAAGGTGGGTGGGGAGGGAGTTCCATGTCTTGGCCGCCAGGTAGGAGAAGGATCTGCCTCCGGCGGTGGCTCTTCGGATGCGTGGTACGGCGGCAAGGGCGAGGCTGGTAGATCGTAGCTGGCGGGTGGGCGTGTAGAAGGTCAGTCGGTCGTTGAGGTACTTGGGGCCCAGGTCGTGGAGAGCCTTGTGTGCGTGGGTGAGGAGCCTGAACGTGATCCTCTTGTTGATGGGGAGCCAGTGCAGGTCCCTCAGGTGGCTGGAGATGTGGCTACGTCGGGGGATGTTCAGGATGAGTCGGGCAGAGGCGTTCTGGATGCGTTGGAGTCTCCACTGTAGCTTGGCTGTGGTTCCGGCGTAGAGGGAGTTTCCGTAGTCCAGTCGGTTGGTGATGAGTGCCTGGGTGACCGTCTTCCTGGTTTCGGTCGGGATCCATCGGAAGATCTTGCGGAGCATGCGTAGGGTGTTGAAGCACGATGAGGACGGCGTTGCCTTGTCTGGTCATCGAGAGGGAAGAGTCCAGGATGAAGCCCAGTTTGCTTGCGCGGTCTGTTGGTTTGGGAGCGGTGCCCAGGGCGGGAGGCCACCAGGAGTCGTCCCAGGCGGAGGGCGATGGTCCCAGGTTGAGGACTTCCGTCTTGTCTGAGTTCAGTTTCAGGCGGCTGTTCTTCATCCACTCGGCGACGTCCTTCATCCCTTCGTGTAGGCTGGTTCTGGCGGTGTCGGGGTCCTTGGTGAGGGAGAGGATCAGCTGGGTGTCGTCGGCATAGGAGATGATGTTGAGGTTGTGTTGGCGTGCGATAATTAAAAAATCGATATTTTAAACAACCTTATTTTTGTAAACAATATTATGACTATATTTGTTAGAATGATGTATATTACCTTAAATTCAATATTTCTGGCCCCGATATTCTTGCTGTCGATATTTCTGAATCACGATATTTCCAACTCGATAGTTGTGTAAGGCGACATTTCCAACTCAATATTCTGTCTCAACACCGTTTGTGAGATCGGACCACAACCATTTTAGAGAAGTTTTAGTTTAAAGAGTAGCTCTCACAAGATGGAATCTTGAAAAAGCTACTCAATTATTATCGGCTGGAGAAGTAATTCACCAGGGGTGCTAAAAGGGCATTCTATGCTTAAAGTCACACTTCTTTAGAGGGGCAATTACGTCTTGCCATCATTCTCTGAAAGTACTTGAACAAGAATTGCCAATATGTTTTTTTAGACCAGGTGTGTTAACTGTAGTCAGGTGGAGTCAGGGGAAAATAGAGCAAAAAAAGCAATTGCAAGATAACCTGTCCATGGTAGAGGGCATGGTGAAACAATGGCTAGACTATAGGTGCGGGTGCATCATTGGTGAAATAAGCTACACACTGACCAGATCAAAAGCAGACAGGCTTTTAAGAAATAGGATGTGAAGGGTCATCAATATGGAAATTTAAATTGCCTAGTATGGCGAAACTGGAGCGACTGAAAATTAAAAGTGTCATGTATTGTAAAGGTCATGTGAAGAAGGTCTGTAATAAGAGCTCCATTGAAGCAGATTTGTGTGACAAAGGATCTATGAAAAAAACAATGTTTCACCACCTTCAATAGTGACCACAGATGTTGTTACGGGAAGAAAATTATTTATGCTTTATAGAAAATCCACCACCAGAATGACCTTTTTATTCGCTGTAGATAACTGAGTATTCTTGGGCTAATGCAAGAGGAAAATCAGGTGCAGAGCAGTCCTTTAACCAAAGGCCCAATGTGCACAACACATTTTTCCATAGACACAAAATGGGTAAATCCCTTTGATACATCTGGGCCCACCTTTCCATAATGAATAAAGCGTCCTGTGTATATTCGCAAAAAAATCCCAAGTATTGGCACTGTATTTAGGCAGCGAACTAACATTTAAAAGAAAGACGTTACCAGCACCATAATGAGCCGAAATGTCATATGAAAGTGCATCTACTGAGCCCACCTCCAAAGCAGGCAACAACTGAAATGTAGAGAAATCAGATGTGTGACAATACAGGTCCTGTTACTGTGTGTGTGGCGAAAGAAGTGCACAATCTAAGGTCTTACTTACTAGTTTATAAGTCATTGGTTTTGTTGCTAAGTAGATTGTGTGTACCTTACTATTTTCTTCCACATGCCAGCGGTCATGGTGCTTGGCTCTTCTCGGACGTGGATCCGTGCCTTTGACATGCCACTGGCACGGATGCGCAACAGCATCATTTTTTCTGACACCATAGGAGGAGGGAGTGTCTACTCAAACAACTAGAAAGCCATCAAACACATAAAAGGTGATGGCAGAAATACTTGCAATAAGTCTAACCGCTGGCAATCAATTAATATAGATTTCCAAAGCATCATTCTTTTGCCCACCATGCCACCTCAGTTTGCACCCTGCCATATGAAAACCAGTCTTGATCTTGTTCCAATAGATACAGTCTAGACTAAACTGCCAGGCCAGGTCCTTTCTGACCCGGAACACGAGCAATCCAAGACTGGTTAATCTCTGGTTGTGGCTCATCTGTCAGGTGTATCTCGGTTCCTGTGGCTCAGGTGATGGGAGAAGTGAGTGTAATAAGCCTGAATACTGGCAATTTCTCAGTGCAGTATTCCAAACCTTTGTTTTTGGCCCACCATGCACCTCGTTATGCACCCAGGCCTGGCCAGCTCCTTATTCAGCAGGAACACAAGCAACCCAAGACTGGTTTCACCCTGACTGGTGCTTGTTCAGTTGGGTGTAGTTTAATACCAGTGATAAGGCGAGCATGGGACCCACGAGTGGGCATCACTTTTATGTATGTTTTATGTGCGATATGCACTGTGCAAAGGGTATCCTCCTACTTTGGTACTGTGCTCACTTTGCCATTGGAATGAAGATGCCCTCAACTGATGAGTCCCACCTAGATTTTGCTTCTTCCGGTTCGGAGAGGCCCTGACTTGGAAGTTTGGTCTAGCCTTTTTCTATTGGAGCAGGATTAAGGATGATTTGCATATGACTGGATGTTATCTAAGGTGGAATATTGGGCACGAAAAACAATGGACTGGGATGCAACCCTAAATTATTCCCAGTGGTTGAGATTAATTCAATCATACAACCCATCACTTTTTTGTTTTCTTCATTCTACAAACAGAGTGCAACACCCACTTTTAAAATGAAGAGAGAAATTAAGAACTGCCTAGAGCTGAGAACCTCCTGTGATTGCAAGCCAGCCTGCAAGATTGCAGTCTGAATCCAATGGGCTTGCTTATCATGACTCTTAAAAATCACTCTAAACTCGTTAAAACCATCACACATTTCAAGGGCCAGGCACTCAGTCTTATACTGGCCCATAGGGGAGGTCTAGCTGTTCAACCTGCAACCTACTGGCCTGGACCGACCACTTCCTAGTCATATTTGACTTCTTCTTACCAGGCCAGGGAGAACAGACACAACTGTTCGTGACTTGTTGATATAATGTTGGGAGTAGAATTCTGTGGCCCATGATTATGTTGTTCCTTCACGACCATTGTAGAGAGACAATTTATCTAAGGACATTGATATGACACTAACTAGGTTTATTTGAGAGCTGGAACACCCCATGGGCTGGATTGAGCTATTGCGGTCGACATGGAAACCTTTCGGCATGTTATGGCACCTGTGGTTCATGGAAGCTTTTAAAAAAAAATGTCAACTTGAAATATGCCAACGAGAACATAAATGGCACAGGCGTTTCAGTCATGAGGATAGAAATCTCTATAAATCCCACCCAAGGCTCTACAAAAAGACTCTATTTTAAGCAAAATCGTAATTCCTATGTACCCAGATTCAACAAGCAAACATATGTCGGCAAAATCTATTCAAGATGGTGATAGACTTCATTATACTTGCTTGTTCTGTAGTAAACACACTTATCTAACCAGCCCTTGGTGATAACCTTTCTACTATTTTCCAGCACAAAATACAAGTCATCTATGATGAGCTCAAAACCCTTTTTTCTGGCAGGGCAATCACGGCTTTCCTGCCAGGGGTACTCTAGTGCTTCATTTGTTGCAGAGCATCCTTGTACAATCATGGTAAGACTTAGAACAGGCAATTGGAAAACTGATTTGCTAACATCAGAGTGTCGATTTGAGGTTAAATTTGAACCTAAACCTCTCATTACTGTGAAACATTTTGTAGCTCCAGTACATGTTACAGAATAATAGCACAACAAGTACCAAATACAATTGCTTAAGTGAGTTTCTCAAGTTAGTAATCGGAGTTTAAAATGAGTTTCTTATAGTGGGATTTGATATTTGTTCCCAGAAAGGACCTGCAGTCTTTTCTCCTTCATTGGTGTTATTATAGTTCTCTTGCAAGTCATCCAGGAGTAACAAAGACTCTATATAACACCTTTTGTTGGCCTACTCAGGCAAGATGTAAAGGACCAAGTTGCACAATTATCTCGCAAGCAAAAACATATCACCAGAAACCACAAGGCTTACTTTTTTCAATACGTCTATGAAGAGAAGGGTTAGGGGTGAATGAAGGTTCAGCATACATGCCCACAATTATATGAGTCAAAGGTATGCAGCTCCTAAGAAAAAGAAAAAGAGGAAAAGGTTGGTACCATTTGAGGTATCAGATCAGGGGATCTGACCCATTGGAGAAAAAGACCTCGGCTGGTCCATGTTGGGCTGGCACTGCAATGCCAATGTGAAGAGTGATGTGCACTGTAAGTGAGCTGAAGTGTGTAGGCTGTTGTGAAGTGAGTTAAAATACCCCAGCCCAAACCAAAAGTACATTTAATCTCTGGATCCCTTTGTTATAAGAAAAACAAGTGATGGCTCGGAGTGGGCATAACGGGACATGGTGGCCCAAGGAATGATGTCAATAAATGATCACAGCAATTTTTCAGGACCAAACAAAGGCGAAACTACTCAAGGGTGAGTCGGTCACAGTATGGGCCATTCCAAAAACTATACGCTACACTAGCCACTGACATTATACATTAAAAAGGCAAGAAACATGTTGACCTCCACATAATTCCGTGAGCCAACATGGACCATTGCATTACAAATGTACCCCACTTCTTAGAGCCCTGGCTAGGCCTAAACTTCAGAAAAACCCTTTTTGGAACATGCAGAGTACTATAGCCATCTGGTTTTACAAATCCTTTTTCTTTGGCAAAAGACAAGATGGTTTACCTCAAAGTATGGACATCTGTTCCCACCATGAATTTTAATGTAAAAGGGATATTATTTTCAACTTGCACTCAGGAGACAGGCTGACCATGGAGGCATTCTCAAGGTTGGTGACAGGAGTATGGGCCGTAGGGATCATATGGACCTGAGGTGGGGGGTCTGATGAGTACCTTTTCCGTGTGAGGTGTCTAGGACTCCCTGAAAGGCTTCTGAAAGGCTGAAATAAATGCATGGCCACACATAGCTGGCAGAGGGAGTCCGAGCCTAGAGCCTCTCTCAACCCAGCAGGCAGGGCCTGAAAGAGCTCTGACCAAGGACCCAGTCAAAGCTTTCCTCTATGCAGGAGCTGGGGAACTTTCCCAGAGAATGCATAACCCCATCCAGGGCATTTTGTGACACTGTCGGCCTGTGAATGTAGCCCAGGGCCAGGAAACTGCACCCTGGGTCTGCCAGCTGTCTTACCAGGGGATCTGATCAGAGCTCTACTCCCTGCTGGAAAAGGGGAAGCCTAGTTGATTCTGTGGAACCCTGTCCTGGGCATTTTGTGACAACACAGGCTGACAAATGGAGCCAAGGCCCTGGGAAAGGCACACTGTGCCTGCTGGGGCCTTAATGAGGCACCCAGTGAGAAATTAACAAACCACCCAAGGAAGGAATGACGAGTCGCAGGCGAAGGTTGCTGTGAGTAAGTTTAATCAGCTCAAGAGCAGCACAGCGACAGCCTCAAAGCACAGCATCCAACTGCCAGAGTAGTCAACATTCCACTCGAAACCTCGGAACTCCCAACGCTCAGGGTTCCAACTATCAGTGCCATAAGGGCACAAACACAGAATACTACATTATCCTCATTTCTGCAAACAAAAGGAAGAAAAGAAAAGAGTGTAGGAATTGACAGAAGGAAACGGGAAACTAAAGGAAAAAGGCAGGAAGGAAAGAAAAGGAAAGTAGGAGAAAAAGAAAGAAACCCTGACAAGCACAAGACAGGCCAAGAACCCCACATAGCAGGACAGGGAAAGAAAAGAACTATCTGAACCTGACAGGAATCCTGGGTACCCTCACACTCCTGCGAAGTGTGGGCGACAGATCTTCATTAGCAGGTTTGCTGCCAGAAATGGCGGATTCAGAGGAGGCAACTTTAACTTTGACAACCTTACAGACATTCCACCAATGGTTGTTGTTAACCTGCACAGCATTCCCACAAACCTTGTTGACAACAAACGGTTCAGAGAATTTACTCCTGCCTTTGGTGACATGAGCAGGATTCTTAATGCGAACAACATCACCAACACAGAAGCCATGAGACACCACCCTTTTCCTCTCATCAAAATGGCTTTTCTGTCTAGCCTGGGCTTTGTTAACGTTTTCTCTCACAAGACCATCAATGCCATCTATGACATCCATCTTGACCCACTTGGACATCCAACCTGGACAAATCTTAGTCGACGGTTTCCTCCCTCTTAGAAGCTCAAAAGGGGAAAAACCAGTGGAAGAATGTGCGGTGGTGCGGTAAAACCATAGCATGGAGCGAACAGCGTTCTCCAACACACACTTACTGGCAATGGCCCATTGGACACAGTTATTCAACACACGGTTCATTCTCTCGACAAGGCCATTGGACTGGGGATGGTACAAAGAACTCTTCTTGTGAGAGACTCCACTTTGGGTAAGGAAAGACTCGAAATCAGAACTAACAAACTGTACCCCATTATCGGTCATGATACATGAAGGAAAACCCTCTCTAAGGAAAATATCCTTCAGGAACAAAATGACATTAGCGGAGGAGGGCTCATTGATGAACCGAACCTCTGGCCACTTTGAATAGTAATCAATGGCCACGATGGCAAATCGTGAGGTGGAAGGTAAAAGGTTAAAGGGCCCGACCAAGTCAACTCCAATCTTTTCCCAAGCTCTCTCTGGAAGTTGAACTGGTTCCAGGGGGGGCGTCCTCACTTTTAGACTTTTGTCGGAACTGTTGCATATGACACAACCATCAATCATCGAATCAACACAAGCATCCATTTGTGGCCACCAAAAGACATCTCGCAACCTGCGTTTAGTGAAAGTTTTCCCTAAGTGACCCTCATGTGCACCATCCATAAGACGTGCCCTCAAACTCTCCGGAGGAATCAGCCTACCACATCGCAAAAGAATACCATCCTCTACGTGAGTTCTTCAGCAATCTTAACATACGTCTGAAATGGTCCAGAGACATACTTTTCCCTCGGCCAACCAGACTTCAAAAATTCAATGACACGAGCAAGGATAACATCCTTTGCCAATTCTCCTTTCCACTCAGATTCATTCACAGCACACATGCCTTCTAAGTCCAATGCCGCTACAAAACAATCCTCTTGATCATCTTCTCTCTCAACCTCGGAGTCATTCCCAGAGATAGGAAAACGTGAGAAATAGTCTGCCCTGACATTTTTTGCTCCAGGCAGATAAGTAATGTCAAAATCGTACTGTAGGAGCTTGGTTGACAACCTTGCAATTCTAGGGGTGTGCTCTTTAATCTTTTCACCAGACAAAATTGAGACCAAGGGACTATGATCAGTGCGTATAGTGAAATGACTGCCCCAGAGAAAGGAATTGAATTTTCTGACCACCCACCAGCAGGCTAATAACTCTTTCTCGATGACCGAGAAATTCATTTCTGCACCACGCAAAACTCTTGACGCATAAGCTATGGTGTTGTCGACCTGACCATTCTTCTGGGTGAGCACAGCCCCAAGACCAAACCCGCTGGCATCAACAGTCACCACACATTCCTTATTGGGGTCAAAGGCTCTGAGAACACTGTCACTCACTAGCTGAGACTTGATCCAATGAAAAATTTCATCACAATTCACATCCCACACAAAGGGTACATTTTTCTTGAGCATGTTGGTTAAAGGTTGAATTTTTGACGCGTAACCCTTGATGAATCTAGAGTAGAATTCACTCAACCCTATGAAAGATTTCAAACCAGGTTTATCCAAAGGAGGAGAGGCATCGACAATGGCTTTAACTAACCCTGGACGTGGTTCAACCCCCTTGTGAGAGACTACATGCCCAAGGAATTTCATTTTCTCTTTAAGGAAAACACATTTCTCCCTTTTGAGAACAACGCCTTTACTTTGCATAATGCCTAACACCTGACCCAAAGAAACGTCATGTTCCCCTTTGCTTTGCCCAAAAATTAAGACATCGTCTTGGAAAACGATCACTCCGGGAGTGTCCTTGAACATCTGACTCATCAATCTCTGGAAAACTGCTGCCGCAGAGGCAAGACCAAAGGGCATTCTACAGTATTGGAAGCTGCCAAAAGGCGAAACGAAAGCAGTTAGGTGCCTAGAAGACTCACTCAACACCACCTGGTGGTAAGCAGATGCTAAATCCAACTTAGTGAACCACCTAGCGCCCCTAGTTAGAGACAATAAATCCGTGATCTTAGGCAAAGGGTGCGAGTCAACCCAGATGTTTCTGTTAAGGCTGCGTAAGTCGACACAGACGCGTAAATCTCCATTCCTTTTCCTTGCAACAACAAGGGGAGACAACCACAACGATGACTCGATGGGTTCAATAATACCCTTTTTGCACAAATCCATGAGTTCCTTTTCAAGACTGTCCCTGACACTAAAAGGCACACCCCTTACCTTATGCTTGACCGTAATGGCCCCTTCCTTAACTCTGATTTCATGTTCGAAGCCTCTAATTGTTCCAAGGCCTTTACTGAAGACTGAGGGAAACTTAATTGCCAAACCCACTACATAGTCATCAGTTTCTACAAATGCCAAACTCTCAGGAATTAAAACATCCTCTTCCATTCCAACCTGTTCTCTTGCACCAGGTCTTAATATTAACCAAAACAAACCACCATGGAACCACCCCAAAATGTTAAGACCCTTGCAAGGCACATAAACTTTCCCAAAGATTTTCCTCCCCCTGAACTGAATGATATCCTCAAAATACCCATCCAAAGCTATTCTGCGCCCCTCAAAGGACAAAGGAGCTCTGTCGGGAGGTTCAAGTTTTCTTCCTGGCCAAGTCTCATTAAATAGTTCTTGGGTGATCATAGTGACCTTTGCTCCTGAGTCTACTAATAAAGAAATTACTTTGTCACCCACACCGAAATTTTCGTATGGATCAACACAATCCGCAGGGTCACCAACAATGACCCCATAATCACGCACAGCTATGACCATGTCTTTGTCGACTTTGGTAGACACATCAACGGAAACTTCGCCCTCATGAACCACAACAACCATATCTCTAAGGTCATCTTGGATGGTACTAATGTGATCTTCCCCCCTGCTGGAGTTATCATTGCATTCTGTAACACAACCTACTCCAGATGTGTTGACCTGACTCTGTGGCTTGTTGCCAAAACTCATATTTCCCTGCCTAGGGTTTTGACAAATTTTGGCAAAATGACCACATTTTCCACAGGTGCGGCAAGTAGCACTCCTAGCCGGACAGAACTTATTATCCTTATTGTGAGAGGGATTCCCACATCTATAACAAATGTCACGTCTAGAAAACAGATTCCTATCGTAGCGTTGTGGATAAGAAGAAGAGTTCCTCTCAACAGGTTGTTGACCAGGGCCAGTTCTGGATTCTCTGTTCTCCTTGGACCTCACAATGGAGACTGTCTCTTCATTCTTCTTTTCAAGTTCTTTAACTTCTTTCTTCGATAACTCAATGCTTTTTGCAGTGCGGATTACTTCTTCCAGAGTAGGATTCCCTAACGTGAGCAATTTCTGTTGTATCGACTTGTCTGTGCACTTGCAGATGTATTGATCCCTGATCAATTGTTCTCTGAAACCTTCGAACTCACACTCAGCACTCAATTGTCTCAGAGTGGATACATAGGTTTCCACATCTTCGCCTGGGAGTTGATCTCTTTTGAAAAACTTATGCCTGATCACAACGAGGCTAGGTTTCACGTCAAACCTCAGCTCCAATTTCATCCTTGTCTCAACAAAGTCATCGATGTCATCTTCATTGTTTCTTGCAATAGGAGGTAAGTGTTTGAAGATTTCCCTACCCTCGAAACCCAAAGAGTGCAAGAGAAGACACTTCTTCCTTTCTGCGTGGTATCTAGACGCGCCTATTGCACCAAGGTATGTTTCGAAGGCGTCAAACCACTTCTTCCAAATAATTGGCGGATTCCCTGGTGTTTCCAGGAAAGGCGGTGGAGGCGAAACAGATTGCATCGCTTGACAAAGTAAATTGGAATGGAAAAGAAAAAGAAGGAAAACAAGTCTTTTGATGTCGCTGTGCCAACTGAAGAAAAATTTTCCCTTAGAACGTACAGAATGCAGGCTTGTAAGGCAACGAAACACGATGCAGAGGAGGAGACTTGTTTTGCATTAAATGATTCCGCTTTGCTGGCTTTCCTTGAATTAATTTTATTAACAATTGACTGTGAATGTAGAAGTAGCGCGTTATGGAGAAGAGGGTTGTTAAAGTTTTTAAAGTACTTTGACAGCGTGTAACATACAACAGTAAGCTCTGTTGATTCCTTTTTGCGTTTTCAGATTACAGCTGTCCCACAACGTGTAGCGCAACAGTATTAGGGATTGTTCGTGGTTTGCCAACCACGTAGATTTCAGGAGATAAAATGGCCGCTGCGTGCGTGGACTCGCGTTGCCAACCACAAGCGTCGCCGTCAAAATGGCCGCCGGGTCGTATACAGCGTGCCTTGCGCTGCCAACCACACGCTCCACAGTGCCAACCACGACCGTTGCACTGCAGCTCTCCGCCCCAGATGGACGCGCAAAGAAAACAAGTCGGAGCACTTATCTGGAAGTGTCCCTCGTCGTGCGCTCCGATCAGGACAGGCTCCTTCTGTGGGTTCCGCTCTTCTCCCTCAACGCGACTCCTCTTCTTTGCCGGCGCTAGGGCACACCGACCTTCACTCAGGATTCTCCTTGATTGACGAGGTAAGGCAGTAGGTCCGTTTCATGCTCTTGAGCATCGTCGCCACATTTCTGAAGTATAAATGACGAGTCGCAGGCGAAGGTTGCTGTGAGTAAGTTTAATCAGCTCAAGAGCAGCACAGCGACAGCCTCAAAGCACAGCATCCAACTGCCAGAGTAGTCAACATTCCACTCGAAACCTCAGAACTCCCAACGCTCAGGGTTCCAACTATCAGTGCCATAAGGGCACAAACACAGAATACTACAGTAAGCCTCCCTGACACTGCAGAAGTGTATCCCAGTAGTGCAGAAAACTAAAGATCCATATTTGCACCTAGGCCTGCTATATGTTGAAGTAACAGCAAGAATGGAATTAACAGCAAGGAAAACCTTTTTTGGAGGACATAAAAAGTAGCGTGATTTTCTCTTCACCAGCTACAGGATAACTGACTTGGGTAGAATCCCTCACCAACAAGATTCTAATAACACCACACAGCATGACATGGTGAACACACAAACCCCCTACTACTACATCCCCCTCCCTTCTACCCAACAGCAGAAACCAAATTACAAATCAGTAAAAGGAATGCAAAGCAAAAGAAATAATGTGTACAATGCAATAAAAAAAATAGAACTTAACCCTTCAATTATGACACAATTTGTGGCAACATAAGCAAGGGAAAACAAGAAGACTAGCACACCTGTAAATAATCTCTGCACAGTTAGCACCCAAAGTGTAAAAGACCGTCACACTGTTTGCACTCAATCCTCCTAATACTGAGGAGGTCTGCGAAGCCTGGTACAGTAAATTCCTCTGTAAGTATGGGCGGAAAATCCGTTCCGCTCGCGGATTTTGCGGATTTTCGGTAAATTCGCAATCCGCGAGATTCGCGAATTTCCCGCAAAATCCGCAAATCCGCGAGCAGCGGATTTTATGGCTTGCTCGCACTGTTCGCGTGAGTTCGCGGCTTCCCAGTTCAACTTCGCGCCCCGCGAATAAGCGCTAAATTGCAGAAATACGATCTTAGCAAAACTGAAACTACTTACCAGGTTCAAAAGTTCAAGCTCATCATTAGTAGCCATTTCCTGTAGTGCTTCCTGAGGGGCCCCTCCAGAGTTCAGTTGCCTACTTGCAACTATTATGTGACCCTGCTCTGACCCTCAGAATAGTTACACATATGACACAAAGGTCCTGAATTACAGCTAAGGGACACAAGCAGGAGCCAGGCTGGAAGTTCAAATCCAGTGACACATTAATCAGCCCCTAATTCATTATTGTCAGTTGGGGCAGGGCAGGTGTTGTAACTAATTTTGCAACAATGAAAGCACTTAGCAAGTGCAAAAGATCACTAATCAGGAAGCACTAAGGAAGCAGGTGCCAGCTAAAAAAATATTCTGTGACACATTAATCAGCCCCAAATTAATTCAGGTCACTTGAGGCAGGGAAGGTGTGCTTTGCTTTGCCACAATAATGTACACTGGACAACCAGAGGGTGCTGTGATGAAACAGAGGGTGGCATGGGTGGGCCAGAGGGTGGCATGAGTAGTCAGAGAGTGGCAGTGGTGACAGAGGGTGGCAGTGATGAAGAAGAGTGTCCCAAACAGGCTGGACACGTAGAAACAACAAGTTCGCAAAACTTGCGACCCGACAGGTAAGTTGGCGTTTGCGAAATTGTACAAAAACCATCGCGAACTGGCAGAAACCCGCGCGAACACACAAAAAAAAAATCCACAAATTCGTGAGAATTCGCGGATTTTGCGGATTGCGAGTTCGCAAATTCACAAAATTCGCGAACACGAGATTCGCAAAATTCGCCCATGCTTATTCCTCTGGCCCCATCATGAGGAAAGAGGACATCGGGACTAGGAGCACAGACATCACAAGCCCCAAACTCCACTCTCTCACCCCCAGCACCATCCCTATTGCTGGTCAGCTCTTCATCCCTCATCAACATGAACAAGTTCAGACCCACATACGACCCCACACAATCATGCCTCATCACTTTATTGTGAACAAGCCCCTCTCTCTGGTACAATGCCACTTTGCATTTGTTACTGTTGGCCAAAAGAACATAACTGTCAAATTTCCTCTTGAACTTTGAATGGGCCCCAAAATGTAGACAACCCTTTGCAAAGTCTACAATGCCTTATTTTGACCTAGGCCCCTGAACACACACCTTTATCACCGACCATGACCTCCTATCCACCATTCTTCTCGTGACAAGAATTTGTAAGCCAAGCCAGGGGCAACTTACTGTCTGTCTTCCTTCTGCACATTTTCTCAAAAGTAGAAAACCTGGTCAACCTGTTGTTGGGATTCTCTGCATACACAGAACTATGCGCAGGAAAACAAGACCTCAGTGTATAGGGGTTGTACGTTCCTACCACCTTAGTTCCCAAAATCCCATAACTAGCTATAGTGTCGCATTCATTCTCCGACAAAATCATGAAGCTACAAATGATTAGACTACCCAGAACACATGTTTTTCGACCATGCACATCGTGTTCAGACTAAACTCCAAGAACGGAGGAGAATGCAGAAAGCAGAGCGTTTTCATGTGAAAGACACAAATCGAGTCTTGCAAAATAAAGTCATGTAGTAACATGTGCAAAAGCAGAATCATGGCAGCAGAGGTCATGCTAACTTAGCAATGTCTAGAATAATCCTAAGGGTCACATAACACCCTCCCCCTGGTAAGGTCGTAGTGCCTAGACAAGTATGTTGAAGGAACAGACGTGCTCCTCGTATTGTGTAGCTTCCAAGAGCATATCTGGACAACTTGCATGATATTCAATGAAACTTTGTTGTAGGATGTCCTGCACAGCCTCGTAGATATCCCATTCTGCCAAGATTCCAAGTGTAGCAGCACACCCCATGTTGTCATTCCCAGAACAAGCCCTCTCATGGGCCTCTAAGGGACCCATTAACTGGTGAAAATCCGCTAACTGTACATGTTGTATTGGAGAGGCATAAATCCGAAGCCCATAAGAAAGGGCACCGATGACAGTAGAAGACAGGATGCACGCAAGTGAAGAAGGCAAAGCGAAAAGTCAATCCATAACTCACGCTAAGTGTCGCTAATGGCAAGAATCCAAAAAGTTGTTGCATTTGGTCACGGTACAGTTGCAATTGGCCTGGTCATTGCATTACCACATGATGAGCAGCAATTGCGTAGTAGAAGCAGAAGGAACAGTATTCCACCTGCAAGCGCCAGTAGCAAAGGAAAACCTCCGAAGACGCTAGAAAAGATAGAATGAATAAAAGCTGGTAGTACTCCAAATATCGTCTGAAAAGAAGTCACAAGGCTGAATCTCACATTCTCAAAATCGTGAGCAAGGCCTTTTGTGTCACACACATTAAATATTTGATGTATGAGCTCCGCATAGTGAAGTGGGAGGTTAGTGTTCAGAAGTGACTGAATCTCGCTAGATGTCCTGGCCACCTGCAACTCGAAGGTCTCTTGAGCTGAAGTGAGGGCCACTTCTTGTTGGAATAATAGAGCATTTAGCCTGCACAATTTGTTGAAATCCGTTTTTAAAGTTGGAATGGAAGGCCAAATCAAACTATCTACTTTCCTATGCGGGGGTGGAAAAAACATTGCTACAACAAGTAACACATTGTGAAACTGTTACTAAAAACAGGATTCCTCCCCTTAAACCACAGCAGTCGTGGTTATTCAGAATGAGATAACTGCTGTTTGTAAGCAATGTAAAAGCGGGAATTATATTTGGGCGAGAGTTCCTTTAAAAAAAAACAAGCAAGATAAGGCACCAATACATTACAAGCGTCGTGCAACTTAACGTGTTTACAAACTAGGGAATTATCTACTGTAGAATCGCAGTCCTCCCCTGTTAGGGAAATTTCCTTATCATCCCGTTGACATCTGTAAGTGAAAGGAAGGGACCATAATTCATGGAGAAATTAACTACCCAGGGGCTCAAAGCGACCTATCCGAAAATGTTGCATACATGATTTAAATTGAAACAAAGAAAATGGGAGAGATATTACCCCATGAATTATCCAAACTGCCGAGTCAGTTTCCGCCACAGAGAATGGCAAGGACTCCAACTGTTTCATGTGTAATAGTGTGTATATAGAATATTTCAGGGACATAAATCACTGTTTATCAGTCAAATTAAAAGCTGAAAACAAAGCAGAAGCATTTAAGTAATCCCAAGGGACTTTTCCCATTTTGAGAGTTTGTAACGTCCATGCAAACTCCATTACTGATCTCAATTGATTTTGACCATAATACAACACAGATACATCATTCTGAACAATATCAATAACAGATGACAAAATATTATCCAAGGTGTAAGTGCGTGAGGACAGTGTACTGATGCTATTGTCGACCACTGCAAGAACTTTTTCTAAATTTGCCTGATCTATTTGACGCAGACGTAAAGCTGCTTCAACCTGTGAAAGATTCCAAATTTCATTGTGATCTGCATATAGAAATCTCTTGTTTCTAGGGGCTCGAGAACCCAATGTAAAATCTGCCAAAATAATGTCACTCGACAAGAGTGATAAATGATGTTTTACTGACGACAAAGTGGAATGTACCAACCATTGTTGGCATAATTTACCCAGTATGTGGGGACAGTGTTTCAATTTGGGAAACGAGGATCCAGTCTAATCTGCGTGAAACCAGGAGTCACATTATAAAAACGTAGTTGACATTTGTTTGAACTCGTGCGCCAGACCAACCAACTGGATTGGTTAAGTTCAGAAATAGAGACATTGCGAAATAAAGCTTGCAATACATCCATGGTATAATTAGTCTCTGTGATCCAATTGTGAAACTCCGCTAAGGACGGGATTGATGGGATGTTCAAATTGTTTGCAGATGCCAAGCCAAAACAAGTGGTCTGGTGTACTGTGTCATTTAAAAATCCAATTTGACTTGGAATTAGGCAAGCAGGATTCAGAGCTTCAGTGCCCTGAACCTGCCATGCTTTAGTACCCTAAATTGATTTTAAATCATTGATATCTTTCCAGTGATCATAACCTTGTTTTGCCAATTCAGTTCTGAAGTAAGAGGAATAGATCAATTTAGTATGGGTAAGAATACATTTGGGCTGCAATGATTAACGCAATTAGAAAAATAGGATTCTGGATTAGACATGTTGTAATCGGTAAAATAAGCAAACTTATCCCGAAGTGTTTTAGAACTCCCTTGGATGGGAGTGGGACAATGTTCCCATTGAGTGTAATTAAAGACAGTTCGTAATGTTTTGTGTAAGTAATGATGCTTATAATGTTGATAACAGAATAAATCGGCATAATTGGCAGAATTGAAATACAAATCATCAGCATCAAAAGCAGCATAATATTTCAAATCAGAAAACAATGAATGTACAGCTTGCACATCCCAATCATCAGAATATACAGAATATAAGTTTTCTGTAACCACATCTCCTAAGGCAATGTAAAAATACGTATGGTATCTTGAGCACTTCTGTCGGACCGTGGCCTTCAAAATCTACTTTATCCCATACAATGCCTTCTGCAATTGGGAAAGCTGAAATGTTAACAAGAGCTTGAATTGGGATGATGTTTGAGCTGCCAGAACTCCATCTACCAAGTACATAGCAGAGCAAATAATGACCATTGATCAGTAAAAAAAAACACAGTCACAAATCCAATCAACATGAAAACGAAACTCAGGATAAGCACCGACCATATGTAGGTCCAGGATGGGACAAGGTACGTCTTCTCGAACCACGAGATAAAAATACACTATTTTGTTGGTGGAAGTTTCAAATTGGAAGACGAAGAGAATGAGTCAGAAGAGAAGCTGGCATGATCTTCAAAGTAACTGCTTGCAGTTCTGTTAATTATAGGTGGCAGTGCTGGGTCAGGGTGATGTTGTCGTGGACTGATCAGCACCTCACAATTCGACTCATCTGTAGGATAAGTGTACTCAACATCTGTATTGGAAGATGGAGGCATGACAGGTGAAAGGTCAATAGCAGTGTCCATCACTCCCTCACCCACACGGGCATTAGTGGAAGAGGATGATGTCAGCGGATTCAATGAAATTGTGTTGCATAAAACAGTAGGCGTGACACTATTCAGAATTGGGCAGATGGTGTAACTTGACATTGTCCACTGAGATGTATCTTTTTTCTTTACGACTAGGTAAAGGTGGTAGAATTATTGTACAAGTACCCTTCAGTACAAGCACAAGAGTCAGACATGGAAGTGTCCAACCAAACTGCACAAAACCCAGAAGAGGTGACGCTAAAATCACTATTGACCACAATGAATAAAAGTCTCTCTTCAATCGAAGTCAAGATGGACAGAATTTGCACCAGGATGGACTTCATAACACAGAAATTAGATAAACAAGATGGATGGCTAGGGGAAGAGGAAAACAGAACTTCAACACTAGAAGACAATCACAACCATCGTAAGGGACAAATTACAGAAATGGACAGATTACTCAAGATGATTGGAGCAAAAAACGAAGACCTGGAAGCGGGATCCAGAAGGAACAACATATGCATTCTTGGAATTCCAGAGTCCACCAACACAGGGAAAATGGAGGAATATATAGAAAAGCTGCTTACCACCTGCTTTGGTAGAGAAGAATTTCCGTCCCTGCTGATCATGGAGAGAGCGCACAGAACGTTAGCGCCAAAACCTCTGCCTGGAGCGCCACCAAGGCCCATAATTGCAAAGATGTTGAAGTATAGAGATTGAGACACTGCCCTGCGTAAGGACAGGGAAATGAGATCAAAATGGTTTTGTGATTAACACCATATCACTATATCCAGACTTCCCTTTGGCGGTCCAGGAAGCATGCAAAAAATTCTGCCGATCAAGTAGAAACTACAGCAAGCAGTTGTGGACTATGCCATGCTATATCCTGCTCGACTGCGTCTCTCCTATATTGGCAAACAACACTTTTGCAATACACCGCAACAGGCAGCAAGTCTCATAGGGACACTCCTGTGAAAAGCTAAATGCACAGACAAATCACCTTCAACTAGCAGAGAATCGTCGCCCCAACATGAAGAGGAGCAGTAACCACACACTAATAAATGCATTACATGCAGTCAGAGAAACGTGCACAAAAAACAATGCCTCGACGTGACAATAGATTGTACATGATACGTGCACGCTGTTGGTTTCAGGCCCTTGTGTTGCATGGACACTTGACGAAAATACATATATTTCCAAGTGGAATTGGAGAAATCAGGAAAAAAGTATCCAGACACTAAACAACTACACTCCGGGCGCCCTCCTGGGTGGTGGCAACCGGGCAGGAGGTCCAGCCTTGCCCCCCAGAAGACACGGCTCAAAGGGAGATCCCCGACCTCTCCCAATGTGGAGGAAAAACCTGTTCTTTTTAGCTACCCTCATTGCCGGGGATTGTTAATTATTTTGTTGATTAACTATGCATTTACTGTGAAGTTCGAGAACCATATAAATAAGTAGGCTACTTTCCCAAGCTACTATAACTTCTCGTCAGCTAAAATGTATGATATGCATAAGATGCGGGACAAATGCTATAAGGATAATGTAGGAAATACTATGAAGCAGTTAAGTTGCATATTTGTTAAGGAGTATTTGGGACGGGAGGGCGTGCTACACAGCAGATTGCGGAGGCCATTGTGGGAGGGGGTTATTGGTTATGTAGAGATAGCGACAGACACACAACACAAGATGGCATGTGGGATGGCATGTGGCTCATCAGAAATGGACTTATGCGCACACACAATACCAGTTCAACAGAACACAATGTCTCATTACAATGTCCCTGAACAGGAATAACAAAGATCAACCAGCAGGTATAGGTCTAATGACCTGGAATGGGAGATCCCTGGAAGAAAAGACATCCGCTGGCCTATTTGGATAGAAATCATGCGACTATTGGTATGCCTAATTATGTTTGCCTCAAAATGAGCTTCTCACAGATATTTTGCTTCATACTCATCCTACTCAAGGGAACTGCTATCCTAATTAAAGAGAACACACTGTATGTCAAAGAGGGCCGGTTAGTGATCCACAAGGCCTGTAGTGCATAGCTTGGGGCAGATTGGCTTCACAATCGGTAACATTAATAGGCTGCTATGGCCCCCAATGTGGACTATGAATCGTAAAGTCAATTAGGGTTTTATTGATGTCTTTTTAGATATGCAACCCCTTGGACACGTTAGTCTATTTAACCGACTACAGGACATGACTACATGACGCATGTCTCTTATGATTTATTCAGACTAAAGTGAAGTTAACTCTACATTCTATTACTCTAGTGAGTTATCTTAATTAGCCCCCATTGGGTGCCGGAAATTCGTCAACCATTTTAACAAACCATACTGAATTGAAATTATTTCTCTACCCGTATAGACTGTTGTAAGGACACTTTATAGTCCTGAGGAAGACCCCTTGTGATATTTCCAAATTGACACATACATCCTGGGTTGAAAGGGTGACCCATAGGAAAATCACGTCCTGAGTCACTACACCCGAGCAATCATTCCTAAGGATAACAAAGGGTGTAGGTAGAACCAAATAGAAAATTGGGACCTGTTTGTACCAATAACTTTCTGTTGTCTTGATATCTGTATCAGTTATTTGTTGTAAATATTAATATAGGTTACTCTGCCACAGTATATGTTGTATTATTCCATTTTGTCCTGTTATTCAACTGTACTGTGGAATTTTAGTTTACGAGCTGAACATCATCTGCGCCAGCTTGTCACCCATGTACAACGTGCACGACAGCCATTTTAGGTATCATGGTCTCCCTGTCCACGATCGATCGCCAGCGCGCCCCTCTGACCCAGCAGGTATCCTCCGCATACCCTGGCTCCCCCTCCCTCCCCCCATGAGCATAACCCTTCTGCATGACCCTGTCCTTGGGAGTCACGCCTGCACCTGACCAGCATCTCCTCTCCTCCCATGAATGCCCCTCTGTTGATAAACCTTCCCTCCGCGCTCGATTGTCCACGCGGCATGAATACCACTCCTTTGATGACCCCTTCCCCCGTGTCCAGCTGTCCACACAGGTCCGAGGCCATCGCCTAAGCCGGGAGATATCTTTTTACTGCCCCTTATTGTATGAAGTCACTCTTCTTCAAAGGACCCTCTATTGATCAAGACCTCCCCACCCCCCGGGATATGATCAGGCGCACACATCCTAAGAATCGGCAGAACACTCAGCTGCGTGATGACCCCCTCCTCTTATCAGCAGGTTGAGGATCTCTATTGTAGAGGCATGTGGGGTGGGATTGACACGAGGATTACGGGGATGTCTTTTTCCTTACTTCACAATGTTCTGATTGTAATAAAGAAAGGTCACATGCCATAAACCAGTGTATAAGAGGCCAGGCCTCCGAGAGGCTGTTAGAGCACCTCTAGACGATACCTTGTTGTCTGATCTGATGTGTTCTGCTCCGTCGGAATAAAACTTCTGTTTCCTGCCTTCTGGTCTCCGGCGCCCGCCTCATTGCTTGGTAATTTGAATGGTACAAAGGCGGTTAGCGCCGGGCAAATCTTGAAAAAGGTCATAGCCCTACCCTTTTTCCACAATTGGCGTCCCAAAGCGTGGGGCCCATCAGCGACACGTGGATCCAGTGGGAGAGGTCCCGACGACAGAGTGAACGACTGCAACGATCGGGAGAGCTCGTGTCCGATAGACCCTCGTCTGACAGCCGATCATCCGACCTTCACTAGTTCCGAACAGACCTCTCTCGAGTGATCTACGGTCCTGACTGGGAACCATCAGGAGTGCCACGAACATCACGAAGAAGAGAGGACGATCGGGCGCTGGATTCAGAAGACAGGAAACCGTCCATGCGGTCCGGGTAAGGTCGTATAGACACGACAAACTGAGAAATGATTGTTTGGTTTGGATAATACTAGTATTACGCTTTGTTGAACCCTCTGGAGATTCACCGTCTGCAAACGGAGAAAACAACAGGCTCTCTCTTTGCAAGCAGTGAAGGATAGGTAACGCAGACTTTTGTCCCCATTGTAATCCGTCGTGCCTATCTTCCTCCCCCACTATTTTCCCGAACTATCGTTCGTGGATTATTGTCTGGAGATTCTTTGTCTGCAAACAGGGAAGAACAAGGTCTCTCTTTGCAGGTAGAGAAAGAGTGGGTAACGCAAACTTTTCATACCCACTTATTCTCCCCACTGATTGTTTGATTGACCGAACACTGATTGTTCGGTATTGGTTCTTTTGAGGTATTCACCGCCGGCAAACAACGGAGAATAGAAATATTCTGTCTAGTCTTTGCCCGCCGTGATAAGATAGGTAGTGCAGACCTTTGTCCCCGTTGTAACCCGTCATGCCTATCTTCTCCCCACTGATTGGTAGCCTGTACAGCCCGGACCGCTTATTAGAGATGAACCATCCGGCTCCACTGGAGGGCACCCCTAATAAGGGCATGTTCACTAAGCATGGACTAGTCGCTATAGCTTATACTAAGCTATGGCATAAATATACAAAGAAGAACCCTGAAAGTCAGTGGCCACTGATAGGTTCCTTCGATGAAAACAAAATAAAAACATTGGAAATAGCGCTCCAGAAAAATAGGACCACGGCCACTATGCTCGATAGTATAGGCATGTGGCGCAAAGAAACGGAACAACGAAAGAAAAGAGAAGAAGCAAAAATAGGGAAAGAATTGCGAAAGGCAGCCCACCTAGCCGCTAAGCAACTAGAAGAAGAAATAAAAGAAAGAAAGGAAGCTACACAAAACCAAGAATCAGGGTCGACAGGTCAATGTCCTGTTAGGACCCCCTCTGCGCTCTACCCTGAATTGCCCTCCAAACAACAGGCGAACGATGAGTTACTGCTAGGTCCCCCAATCATCTACATGCCCCCTCCATATGCCCCCTGCCAACAAAGCTTGCAAGCCCCGAGTGCGAGCGAAAGTGACCTTAGTGCTAGTGCACCAGCCCTCACGGCCTCCGCACCAGCCACATTAACAACATCGTCAGACGACCCCGAGGCTAGCAAACAACCACCAGCCAGACCAAATAGGTTGAGCAAAGATGAGCGGGATGGGATCGACAAAATAGCAAAGACATTAGTAGAACGAAGGGAGAGCGAAGAATACACAATGAGCATATATAATTCACATGCCGACAGCCACAGACGGCATTTCGTTTTGCGATTCAGCTATCACATCCTGAACGCATATGAAGATAGGTATCAAAGTAAGGGCCCCGCTAAACTAACAACGCTGTATAGGAAGATTGATGTTGGAGATGGGACTGAATGTGAGGCGACGGAGCTCTTCATGCAGATGCTTGAGGTCCTCCGCCACCTCACGGAACAAAAACCAGAAGCCAAGGTTACAGTCCCTGAAACGACCTCAGTAGAAGTAGCCAATACTATGATGCCCATCAGAGAGGCGGCCCCTTACTGGATCCCGCCACGTGGCCTGGGAACAAGCGACGATACTAATCACGCAGATGCAAAAGGGAGAGTTGTGTATAATTGGGTTTACCAACCATGGGACCGAAAAGATATCCTAACCTTTAAACAAACTCTGCCCGATCTGAGAAAGAACCCGACAGCATTCTATACCGAATTAGGCACAGCCTTGGGTTCGACGATAATGACTTTAGCGGACATTGACTTGTTCTTCGGGTTATGCCTGCCAGCTGACGTGTGGAAGCAAATCCGGAAGGCTGACCACACGGATCTGTTTGGACATACCTGGGACCAACTCGGTAAACTAGATAGACAGCGAGAGCCAGGAAGGAAACCAGTAAAGGACATACTGGAACTCCCAGACAAACTAGTTCAGAAGTTAAAGACACTGATCCCAGAAAGAAAGGTAGACTGGTCGATAGTCACGGCCTGTCGACAGAAACCCCAGGAAGATGTGTCAGAATACTTCTCCCGATTCGAGACAGTGTTCTCCGACTACAGTGGCCAAGACATGACCACTGCAACCGGACAGCACCTGTTTGTACAAAATTATGTAAAGGGCCTAACACAAGAGGTCTCCCAAAAACTGCAGACGAGTGAGAGTAGTTGGGGGGCCTCCAAACCCGCAGCTATCCTTCAGATGGCTCAGTATTACGAGCACCAAAAGAATGAGAATGATAGGGCGTCCGAGAAAAAGAAGAAAGATTTAAAGGAAAGGGTAATGATAGCCCAGATACAAGGTATAGCGGTAGGACGGGAACACCAAAGGGGGAACTACCAATCGACCACCCCCAGAAATCTACCTCCTAAAGATCACTCCCCAACACCACACACTGGACGTAGAGACATTAGCAATGACCAATGCGCCTTCTGCAAAGGATTCGGCCACTGGAAATCCGAGTGTCCGGTTCTGCTAGAGATGAATAGAAATAGGGACCCCAGGGATGTGGCAGGTGGTCAGAGAAACAGAGGACAAGGACGAGGGCACACAAATGACACCAACAATGACAGATCAGGGAGATTGAACACATTTGACCGCCCCCGACAGAACCAATATCAACTGTCCGATGGTGAGAATGCCCCTGATTTTGCATAGGACTGCCAGGGGCAAGGGAGGGATCCAGTCGAGCTCTGTGTTGACCAGCAAGGTCCTTATGTCACCGCTAAGGTCCTGGGTACAGAGTCTCCATTTTTGGTAGACACTGGGGCGACACGTAGTGTGTTATCGAAACGACTGATTCCAAGGGTACCCTTGTCTGGCTCACACATTACATCGATAGGTTTCGATGGGACGCCCTCCACTAACCCTCTGTCCGTACCTATCACCTTTGACCTAGAAAGCAACACCACTGACACGACATTTCTGCTCTCCTCCAACTCCCCTGACGCCATTATGGGCATTGACTTACTGAAACATTTTCGAGCTACCATTAGGTGTTCCCCAGATGGAATCCGAGTCATCCTGTACGACAACCCAGGCATGCCCAGATCCTGCCCCTCACGACACATGTGCTCCATAACTGACGCTGACCTGTCCTTGCTTGACACCCTGCCTCCGTACCTGTGGGCCAAAAATGACTCTGATGTGGGACGAATGATGATTGACCCTATTCATATAACTGTAAGACAGAACGCTATGCTCCCGAAACTCCCACAATACCGGATATCCCCAGAGGGCGAGAAGGCACTGGTAGCGATCATTCAGTCTCTGGTAGATGCAGGAGTGGTTGAAGAGGTGGTCAGCAACGTCTGCAACAGCCCAATCCTACCTATTGTTAAGAAGCAAGGCGAAGGAGATGAGAAAGCATACCGCTTCATCATCGACTTGCGAGAAATTAACAAAGTGGTTGTACCCCAATACCCTGTAGTCTCCGATATCACCACCATTCTGACCCTCATCCCGTCCACTGCCACCACCTTCACTGTTATCGACCTTAAGAATGCGTTTTTCTCTATCCCCATCCATCCAGACAGCCGTTATCTCTTCGGCTTCACTTTAAAATCCCGCTCGTACCGATTTTGTAGAGCTCCCCAAGGGTACACTGAAAGCCCCAGCATTTACAGCCAGGCCCTCAAAAGACAGCTGGATGCTTTCCAGCTACCAGATGGAGTGGTGTTGATCCAATATGTCGATGATATCCTTTTGGCGGCCGACACCACCCCACTTGCAATCTCAGCCACTATCCAACTCCTACACTTTCTTGCAGAGAATGGCCATAAAGTTTCCAAAAAGAAATTACAGTTCTGCCAGCCACAAGTGACATACCTAGGCCATCTCCTGTCCAAAGAAGGGAGGAAACTCACGCCCGACCGAATCCAAACCATCCTAGACACCCCCGTCCCAAAAACACAAAAGCAAGTCCGCTCTTTGGTTGGCCTAACCTCTTTTTGCAGACAGTGGTTACCTAATTTCAGCCTCATTGTAAAACCCCTACTTGCCCTATTAACCAAAGATGCCTCCTTCCCGCTCCCTTGGACCCCTGAGTGTCAAGCATCCTTTAAGGAATTACGAGATGCACTCTGTTCAGCACCCGTCCTGGGAACCCCGGATTACTCCAAACCCTTCTCCCTCTTCACCCACGAAAGGGAGGGGTGTGCATTGTCTGTCCTGACTCAATCAATTGGTCCTAAGCAGAGCCCTTGTGCCTACTTCTCCGCCACTCTTGATCCTGTAGCCAGAGCTTTGCCTGCCTGCCTTCGAGCAGTAGCTGCCGCTGCTGTCTCTATCCGTCAGAGCGAGGGAATCGTACTTTCCAACTCCCTCACTGTGCTAGTACCCCATGCTGTCGACACCCTCCTGAACCAAACCAAGACTCAACACCTGACTAGCGCACAACTGACAGGGTACGAACTGACGCTACTTGCACCCCACATCACACTAAAGAGATGCACGACTTTGAATCCTGCCACATTGTTGCCCCTGCCTGAAAATGACCCCGACGTTCCTCCCATACACGACTGTGTGACCCTCACGGACGAACAAACTAGGAGTAGACTTGACCTCCGAGATACTGCTTTCACTGACCCCGATGGAGAGCTATGGGTAGACGGCTCATGCATTAAACTCCCAGATGGCACCACTTCAGCTGCCTATGCAGTTACGACAGCCCGAACAGTAGTTGAGACAGCCTGCATCACACAACGATCTGCCCAGGCAGCAGAGCTGATAGCCCTCACACGAGCATGCATCATAGCCACAGGGACCACTGCGAACGTATATACAGACAGCCAGTATGCCTTGGGGTGGTTCACCATTTTGGGCTCCTGTGGAGGGAGAGGGGATTCCTGACGTCCCACGGCACCCCTATCCTCCACGGAGATCTAGTCTCCGCCCTGATTGATGCAGTTCTCCTCCCCAAACGATTAGCGGTGATCAAATGTCAGGCACACAAAAGGGTGACAGACATAGTCGGACAAGGGAATGCACTGGCCGACATCACTGCACGAACCACAGCTGAGAATAGGACGGTGACACGCATGTATGTGACCAGGTCACAAGCAGAGAAATGGACTGACACAAGGGAAATGATCAGAGACATCCAGTCGGCCAGCACCCCTCACGAACTGATTAAATGGGCAGGGGTGGGTTTGAAGGATGATGAGGGCTGCTGGCGAACAAAGGATGCTAACAGATGGTTGCTACCTGACTCATACCTGATCCCCCTACTGACGATGGCACATTCCCCTGCACACATAGGATCCGCACCCATGATCGAACTCATTTCCAAAGTCTGGCACAACGACGAAATCCCCGACTCAGCCAGACGACTAGTCCAACAGTGCCTTATCTGTCTGCAACACAACCCCGGGAAAGGAACTGTGGTACCCCGGGGAGGGTTTGGGACCCCCAATCACCCCTTTGAGGTCCTACAGATGGACTACATCCAACTAGAGAGATGCCAAAGCTTGAAGTATGTACTAGTCATCGTATGTGCCTTCAGCAAATGGGTAGAGGCCTATCCAACCCGTGACAACACTGCCATGACTACTGCCAAAGTACTACTGAAAGAATTCTTCCCTCGCTATGGCCTTTGCCGAATTTTATGGAGCGACAATGGCCCCCACTTCATAGCTGAGGTTATCCAATTAATCTTAAAGGGGTTGGGGGTGAAGCAAAGGTTTCATGCGGTCTTCCACCCCCAATCCGCCGGCCTGGTGGAACGCCATAATGCCACACTGAAGCTGAAATTGTCAAAAATAGTGGCCACCACTGGACTTAAATGGCCGGATGCCCTCCCACTGACATTGTTATCGATGCGCTCCACTCCCACCAAACATCATTTGACCCCCTACGAGGTTGTATTCGGGCGACCGATGAACCTCTGGACTGCTCCCAAACCAACCTCCATTCATGACGTCCCGGATGTCCTACTGTCTGATTATTTGTGCAAATTAACTAAAACGTTGTCTGTCATTCATCAACAGGTGCAGCAGGCCATCCCCGATGCTTCCAGGGGCCCCGGCCACGACATCCAGCCGGGAGATTTCGTGCTAATACGAAATTTCCAACGGACCAAGAGTCTGGAACCCCGGTGGACGGGCCCCTGGCAAGTGCTGATTACCACACGGACGGCGCTTCGAGTGGAGGGGAAGAGGCACTGGCTGCACGCGCATCACTGCCGGAAGGTCTATGCAAACCTGGCCACGACAGAAAACGTCAACACCCAAGAAGAGCTCCTGAACAAAGACCGACCGACATTGAACTGTTATCCCGATACTGAGGCACTCGAACTTGCAAAATTCTCTGATCCCACTGTGCCATCCAGAGAAGGGTATTTCCTGCGTCGAAAGGAGGGAGCTTCGGCTAAGTAGGCCACGGACTAAGTTAAATCTCAGAACGGTGACCTAAGCACAACCAAGGGTTGCCGGGAGAGAAGCTAAACGAAGTCTGTGGTTCTGCCCGCTACCGAGCCCCTTGAAGGTGATGGAAGCGCCAGATAAGAAGATGATGGAAGCGCCGGACAAGAAGATGATGGAAGCAACAGGAAATACCCACTATAGAAACCCAAAGACTGACAATTTGCACAAATCAAAGACAATCGCCCTCTTTATTGTCTTCCTCTTCTGCCTCCTCCTCATGACCTCCTTCTGGATTCTGGAGGAAAGCACACCGGCTCATGAGGCATTGCTACCTACTGCACAACCAACACCCCTGAAAGAGCATCACCTAATCTCTCTGTCGCCTCAGCTCCGAGAAAGGCGCCGGGAATTCTGGAACAATTCCTTCGTGCAACTGTTGCACCAACACAACCTTGCTGCAAATGCTATGAACTGCTGGATCTGCGGGTTGCTCCCGCATGCCACTGGACACTCCATCCCCTTCATCCCTTCTCCTTTCTCAGTTCACGGCTCCTGCCTCGCCTGGCTGATCCTCATGCAAGAGAGCCACAAGGACAACGCCACTTCCAGCCAGACAGTGTCGCACTTCTACTCTGGGTTCTGGCTGAACAAAATAGGAAAGACCTCTGCTCCCCTGTGTCCTGCGCTCACAGGCGCCACCTTCCTTAAAGACATTCCAGCCAAAGAACGTGTCGAAGTACAGGTGCTCCACAATCCAGCTAGATCCACCTTCTCTCATCTGCAAAAACAAACTACTGCCACTCTGACGGTGGCTCTGTCTGTTATCAATGTCACAGGTCTTGTGTGTCTCGAAGGCCAGGGAGCACAGCCGGTGGGTCGCAGTTCCTGCCGAATCATCAGAACATTGGACTCAGCCGACCCCCCTTCCTTTGTTGCTTCTCCAAACATGTACTTTGTGTGTGGCACCAAAGCCTACACCTGGCTCCCGAAAGGTTGGAAGGGTATCTGTTACATTGCCTTCGTTCTTCCCCCCACGTATGTAGCCCCTGCCAACCATCACCGGCAGAGGTGTGCAAATGACATTGGACAAGCCGACTCCACTGGAGCACAGTTCCTAGATACAGCAAAGGGACTTGTTCCTCTGTGGGGCCCAATGGCAAATAGCCGCGCTATCCTACACCTGACCCAGGCAGTAGAAACAACGATCAACATCACGGCTGGCATCCTCGCTAACAACACGGCTGAGCTTCAGGCGGTCCGCCTTGTGACCCTACAAAACCGCCTTGTCTTAGACGTGGTCCTAGGCGACCGAGGAGGAGCATGCCGCATCATCGGATCCAGCTGCTGCACCTACGTGCCAGACAACTCGCCCTCAGTCTACAAGGCAATTGAGCACCTCCACAGACTTTCCTCGGAGGTTCACCAAGAACAAGAAAGATGGTCGCTTGGAAGCTGGTTTTGGGACACTTTGAAGGACTGGGGTTGGAAGTTATTTTCTTTCGTACTGATACCTGTTGTAATATTATGTGGGTGTTGTTTAGGTATTCAATGTCTACCCTCCTTGTGCAGCCTCGTTTCTAACTGTATGTGCCCAAAGACTTTGGACTCCCGAACTGAGCACATGAGTCCCCTCTATGAAGTAGAAATACGTGGCCTTATGGGGATAAATCCGAACTGACAAGTTGGCGAGACATGTTAAAAGGGAGGACTGTGGAATTTTAGTTTACGAGCTGAACATCATCTGCGCCAGCTTGTCACCCATGTACAACGTGCACGACAGCCATTTTAGGTATCATGGTCCTCCTGTCCACGATCGATCGCCAGCGCGCCCCTCTGACCCAGCAGGCATCCTCCGCATACCCTGGCTCCCCCTCCCTCCCCCCATGAGCATAACCCTTCTGCATGACCCTGTCCTTGGGAGTCACGCCTGCACCTGACCAGCATCTCCTCTCCTCCCATGAATGCCCCTCTGTTGATAAACCTTCCCTCCGCGCTCGATTGTCCACGCGGCATGAATACCACTCCTTTGATGACCCCTTCCCCCGTGTCCAGCTGTCCACACAGGTACGAGGCCATCGCCTAAGCCGGGAGATATCTTTTTACTGCCCCTTATTGTATGAAGTCACTCTTCTTCAAAGGACCCTCTATTGATCAAGACCTCCCCACCCCCCGGGATATGATCAGGCGCACACATCCTAAGAATCGGCAGAACACTCAGCTGCGTGATGACCTCTCCTCTTATCAGCAGGTTGAGGATCTCTATTGTAGAGGCATGTGGGGTGGGATTGACACGAGGATTACGGGGATGTCTTTTTCCTTACTTCACAATGTTCTGATTGTAATAAAGAAAGGTCACATGCCATAAACCAGTGTATAAGAGGCCAGGCCTCCGAGAGGCTGTTAGAGCACCTCGAGACGATACCTTGTTGTCTGATCTGATGTGTTCTGCTCCGTCGGAATAAAACTTCTGTTTCCTGCCTTCTGGTCTCCGGCGCCCGCCTCATTGCTTGGTAATTTGAATGGTACAAAGGCGGTTAGCGCCGGGCAAATCTTGAAAAAGGTGATAGCCCTACCCTTTTTCCACAGTACAACAGTTCTATATTCCATGCAACATTTAATGGATATTTACATTTGGACAAATTAACTTTGCTTACTTGTTTGGTGTGTTACGACTGATCCGGTGTTTTTTTTAACTTTAAGTTTTTAATCATGATTAATATTCAGGATACTAAGCACAGTGTAGCAATTATCATCCCTTCCTGTTTCCAAGCAGAAACATTGTGTCCATTTTCCCCTGAACATTCCAAAGACATGTGTGAAATGCAGCCAGCCTGCGCGTTCTTCTAACCAGGTATGCGAGCAACCCGGTACTGATACTCCTGAAGTCTAGAAGCCAGTTTAGCCAGCCTAGCTGAGCCCTTACCAGTTCCACCAGGACTCAAAATTTTGCAAAAATATAAACCCCATAAAAATGTCCTAAAATGTTCGACAGACCAGGCTGATCAGTGGGCTTTAAGCTTTAGGTCAGAATAGTTGCTCTCACATTCAAAGAGCGTGAGGTGAAAGCTATTTTTTTTTCAGTACCTGCATGTACCTGGGATAAGACTGCTCCAAAACCACATGCACTGGCATCCACTGTTAAAAGTTTTTGAGTTGACTGCCAAATGGTGCAAAAATACCTGCCTCACAAATGTCCTCTCTTACCAAATCAAATGCCCTCTGTCGATCTTCACTCCAAACAAACATAAACCCCTTCTGCAACAAAATTTGTAATTCTTTAGTCTTGCCTAAATATTGCATAATAATACTTGATCACAAGGGACAGGTGCAGATCTTGCCAACTAGTCATTTCTGGGTCAGACACCCTGCCTTAAAATTGTATGACAGGGGTTTTCGATTTCCTCCACAGGAAACCTACATTTGTCCTTCCTCAAGGTAAGGCCCATCTCCCTTTCCCTACCCAACACAGACTTCAGGATTTTGTTATGTTCCTGAATGGACTTTCCAAAAACCAGAATATCATCCTAAAAATTGGACAAGGTCCAGAGCACACAAACAAGGGTTGTTTTCTGTGAAGGGTTATCACATATATTTGAGACACAAAGGATAAGATCGTCACCAGAATGTTCTCTCAAATGTTTTTAATTTGGTTCATAATTGGTACCCTTATCAAAAAGGAGATACCACAGAGAAAACGGCCAGCCGGCAGGTGTTTCGTCAACGTGAGATTCCCGTGGCTCTTCAGGGCTGTTCTTGTGTGAGAGAAAGACGATATCGGGGACCGGTGATAATTCCAACCCTGTCCTAGTCGAGTTAAGTAAGTAATGGACCTAAATGGGCCAGTACGATGGGAAGACTTCGTATATTCACAGAAAAGACGAGACAGGCGGGTAATGCTGTCCGTCGATCAGCGGTGGCTGTGTGCTGAGGCTGTGTATGATCGATTCGTGGTTCCCATATCCGGCAACCACGAATCGATCATACACAGCCTCGGCACACAGCCACCGCCGTCTTTTCCGTGAATATACGAAGTCTTCCAATCGTACTGGCCGATTTAGGTCCGTAACTTACTTAACCCGACTAGGACCGGGTTGGAATTATCACCGGTCCCCCGATATCGTCTTTCTCTCACACGAGAACAGCCCTGAAGAGTCACAGGAATCTCCCGTTGACGACACACGTGTCGGCTGGACGTTTTCTCTGTGGTATCTCCTTTTTGCTAGGGGTACCAATTATAAACCAAAATAAAAACATTTGAGAAAACATTCTGGTGACGATCTTATCCTTTGTGTCTCAAATATACGTGATAACCCTTCACAGAAAACAACCATTGTTTGTGTGCTCTGGACCTTGTCTGATTAAGTTCGAAGGAGGGGGCGCCTCCCCACTCTCTCATTTTCAGAGGTTATGGTTTTCCTCTGACCAAGACGCACCAAACCGAAACTCATTCACACTCTTATACTTCCTTCCTTACCATTACCGTGGATATGTTGAGCGCCATTATTTTCTGAACACTAAAAAAAGTTTGCTGAACTCACACATCATCCTAAAAATTGTTTACGTTTTTCAAACCCATGAAAACCTCACACATGATCCTTTGTAAAACACCTGCAGCCGAGGATAACCCGAAAGGCATCCTATGAACTTGAAAAGTACCCTTCATGGTGATAAAAGCCATACAATGTCTACAATGTTCATGTAGCCTGATCTGGTGGTAAGCACTTTTCAAGTCAAGCTTTGTAATGTACTTAACACCCTTAAGCAACAGTGGCAGTTTGTTTATATTGATGAGTGGAAATGTGTCTGTTACCACATGCTGATTTAAACTGTGAAGGTCCACACAGAACCTGAGCTTGCCATCACTCTTCTTGGCAATAGCTACCCGGAGAGTCCCATTCAGAACCCTTGACAGCCTCTATCTAAGCATGTCAGCTAGCATTTTCTTTACCATGCCCCTCACAACTAGTGGCACTCTTCTCAATTTGTGTTTAACTGGGATGGTACAATTTTCCAAAACAATCCTATGGGTATACCCCTTCATTTCATGCTGCTTCTCATTGAACACGTTTTTCATCTCAACCAACACCTCTTCAGTAATAAAATCAGTCACAGCCAAAATTTGACCAGGGACATGGAGATTAATAACAATATGCAGGCCAAATGTATGCCCGCATCGCAATGTAGGTGGTCCATGTTCAGCCATGTAGATCTGTACCACAATCTGTTGTGATTTGAACTCATTGGGAGACAAAAAATATCCCAACATGTCTATCCTGTCTCCCTGTAACTTCTAGGGTTAATGTCTTTAGACAAGAGAAGAACTTGTGGCCACTCTGCCAGCCACATCTCCTTCGGTACGATTGTGTACAATGAACCGGAGTACACAATCAGTTCCACACATTTGGCTCGAATACCAAACAATGCTTTTGATCGAACCTTTGTAACACATTTTTCACTTCCAGAAAGGAACATCACCACAGTATCCTCATTATCGTCTTCCCAGATGATGTCTTTGGTGACCACCACACAGGATTTGGACGACTCTTTGCAACCCCGGACATAATTACCTTTACACCCACATCTTCTACACGCTTTGTTTGTAGCAAAGCACTATTTGGAATCACTGGTATGGTGTGCACCACCACACCTGGAGCAATCCTTCGCTTTAGCCCCCCTCTGTGCTCTGGCTTTGTACTTGATTGTTGTTCCTTTAGCTGCCTCTTTTTTTTTTCCAACAGCTGCAACATTACCTTCCACCATCTTTTAACCTTGCCCATCTCCTTCACACATCTCTCCTATTCATCATATACCTTGGCAATGTAGATGACATTCTTCAAGGATGGCTTTTATGTTGCCCAGAGGTGCACCTGCATTTTTTACTTGACTCTGAACAAGAAGTTGGTCCTTGATCAACTCTTCCAACATTTGACAGAACTTACATTTTATTGACAATTCACATACGCCTAAGACAAAGTCATCCAAAATGTCTCCAGGTTTTTGTGGTCTGGTATAAAATGTGTAACACAACTTTACAATGTGCTCCTCCTTGGCAAATCTTTTCTCCAAATGCAGCTTGACCTCCTTGAAAACATCCCAGGCAGGTTGATTGTCAGTACCAAGCATCAGGGGTAAGTATTTAAAAATATGATGAGCCTTCTTGCCAATGGTGCCTAATAACAAAGCTTTCTTTCTCTCAGGAGTAAATTCCTGCTCATCTAGTGCTAAATGTTATTGGTAAAAAGGTCTGTTCACCTCACCCACTGAATGGATGGTTGACCTTGCTGTTCCAAGACTGCAGGCGAAATCACAATTGAAGTAGCTGCCATAGTTAAAATGCAAGAAGATCTGTGAAAGAGGTAAAGGTGCACAGAAATATAGCTCTGGGCCCAACACTACAGATCCTGTTCACACTACTGGCAAGTCTCAATGTCACCTTTATTGGAGCACATAAGATGTAGCATGATTCTCTCTTCGCCAGCCACTGGACAACTGACTTGGGTAGAATCCTGCACCAACAAGATTCTAACAACACCTCACAGCATGACATGATGAATAGTCTAAGCCCTGAGTACTACACTATACCTGTGACTTGGATTTGTCCGAGCTTTCAACCTTCATGAGTGGAATCTGTCCTGGGTACGGAAGGATGCTTCTGGTTGGTAGAGGAGCTTCGCAACCCTCATGGGGTCAAAAGTAAATCTTGTCATAAGAAAGATCTGATTGGTGCTGTAGACTCTTTCTCCCCCAGAAATAATGATCTGGGGGAAGATGACTATGGTTTCCTGGATTTTCCGAAAAGAGAGAGGAGGCTTCTGAGTGGCGGTAGTGCCTTGAAAATGAGAACATTTCTAATTATCCTTCATTGTGACATCCATTGCAACACTAAGGGGTCTATTAGTATGTCGGGTAGATTCCCACCACCCGCATCGCGGTGGCGATCTGCAACCATTTACCGTCCACCGGTTTTCTGCCCGTCGACGACGTCTGCAAGACACCGCCATCCATATCAAGATTCAGGCGGTGATGTGCCTAAGGGCATGCAGTGTCTGCATGTGGGGACCCGTTGTGGGCCCCCAGGGTGGGGGGGTGCACATGGGGGGTAACCAAGGTACTCCTCCTGCATTTTCATGCACAATGTGGCAGGCACCGCATGGTGCCTGCCGCGTTGTGCATGCAAATGCACAACATGCCTTTGTTCCCTTGCGACTGGTGCTGCTAAAAGCACTGCCTGCCGCAATGTAAAAAATGCAGGATACCCCCGACAGTGTGGTGAGCCCCTCCTAATCCTCCCTGCAGGACCGCTGCACAGATGGTGGGTTGTCCCTTTTGCCAGTACGGTGGCAAGCAGACCTTATCCGCCTGCCATTGTAATAGTCCCACAAGTCTTAAGCTCAGAATCCCGTTAATTTTTGTATACAAAGGGCACTATTGACATTAGCATGACAAAAATGCACACCGTCAGTGCTTGATAAATGCCTCACAGAGAACATTTTGCTCACCTCTGATCTTAACACACCATGGTATGAATCTAACCAAATCCCATTCACGGTTCAGATTTTTAAACTATTTTACTCAGAAGCAGTACCAGCAGTGATATTAGTTTCCACACATTGGAGCTCTCCTACTGTGCCTGTTGTCAGCTTACCCTCTGAAATAGATTAATATATTCATCCTCCACAGCAAGAAACATGAAGTGTACTCAGATTCCCACTTCTTACTCCCACCAGATCTAGCTGGCAGGCCAGCACCAGCTTCAGAGGAAGGGGGACTCTATTTGCATGTTCTGTTGATCCTTCTGCTCGCTAATTATGGCATGTGTTTTTTTTCATCCTCTTTGCACAGCTATCTGAAGCAAGGGGGCTTCAGATAGCTGTGCCTGTAGTCTGGAGAAGGCCTCCTTCCTGTAAATTGTGCAAACTATATCAGTCATCAGCCATCAGCCATCTGATATGAACATCAGGAAAGCAACTAAAAGGTGCAGTTCCTTTTTAAAGTGGCTAGGGCATTCATCAGAAGTGTACGTTGGAGGTGAAAACACAGTTAAAAGCTGTCTTTAGTTTTTAGTATGCGTTGTCAGTCAGTCAGAAATCTTTATTCGGCAGTGAACCAGCCATAAAAGAGTACGTCATAAAAGAAAAATACATTTCTGATTAAAAACACAAAGGAATTAATAAAATACAAGCATCAGATGAAAATTCCATAAATAGAAGGGAGCACTTTACAAATGTCCAGATACCAATCTCTTGAGGTAAATGCTACAAAAGCAAGTAACCACAACAATGTTTTGAACAAGAGATGGTAAATGTGCAGAGAAAGGGAGAGTCTTCCAGCATAATACTTATCAGCAACAGTTTCAGATATCATCATTAATCATTGTGGGAATCGATCCCAGACTAAGGGATCTTAATTGCTTAACATGAGTAATAATAAAAAACATGGAGATCATTTCCCAACAATGTTCCAAAGCCGAACTGCAGAAGAAATATATTTATAAACCATTAGGCAAGTGAATTCATCTTTTAAAAGCTGAAGATAGTACAAAGCATCCCGACATTTTCTAATATCTAGGAGTTTTAAAAGTGGTTTTAAAAAAGCAGATCTTGGATTAATATAATGTTTACAAAAAATCATGAAGTGCAACATACTCTGGACTGATTCTGAATCACATGGGCATAAATCTAATGTGGCATCAGAATATATGTTACATGTGAATGAAACCATGAGGTGACAGATGCCCAACCTGAACCTAATAAAATCATACAGGTTGGACTAAAATAAAAGGAGAGATAAGGCTAAGTGCCTGGAGAACAAACTGAAAGTGAGTGATCTGCAACCCTTTGTTTTGGCCTCTCCCGAATGCCTCTTGGCAGGAAGGAGCAAGATAAGAATTCTCTTTTCAGCTTTACCCTTGATATTTTCGCAATATTTACAGGGTTGTCGAAACAATCCGACAATCCCAATTTCTCCAGCTTGAGATTTAACATAAGAAATCCGGGGGATTTTATTCACCCACTCCAGTTTTAGACAATCTGTAATAACGGCACAGTTCAGGCAAGCTTCTTCCTTTACCCAAAAGTTGTGCTTCAATAATAGAGGAGCTAATTGTATACAGAAAGACAGGGGGATCACTCCAAGTTCGCTTTGACAAATAGTTGCGCCAGTACTTATTGGGAGAGTCAACAAGCACTTTAAAAACGTGTTGTCAGCTCTCTGTAGGCCTACAACGTTACAAAAACTCCAGACTCCAGCATCATACAGGGTAACAGCACACATACCTGCTTTATAGATTTCAATGATTGCTTTGATGGGACAGGAGCCTAGTTTTTTAGTAAACCTAAAGATGGCCTCCAGATTTTGATTGAAACCCCTAGTCCTTGCCTCAACTAAGTGAAGTCAAGTGTTTTTTGTATTGAAAAGTTCCTAAATAGGAAAAGGTGGCCATACAAAAAAATTCTAATTGTTTATAAAACATGTCTTTAAAATTGTGGGGGATTTACCCATCACCATAATATGGGATGTCTCTACGTTAGTCTTCAGGCCAAGGTCGTTCATAAAATTAATAAAACTAATTAAAAGTCTTTGCAGCCCCACCCCAGTTCTAGACATTAAAACACAATAGTCTGTATATAATAATGTTGGTATAAAACTACTGCCTATCTGAGGAGCATCCATATTCCAATGTTTAATGTGGCTTTTTAAGTCATTTATATACAGACAGAATATAAATGGGGCAAGCACACAGCCCCAGGGTAGCCCTTGGTTAATTAAAATTGGGCAGTGAGTTCCCCACCTGCTCCATATATAAATTTCCCGATGCATAGCTGCTAAAAAATGTATGATAGCCGCTTCGATGCCCGTTACCAGCATCTTCTCCCAGAGCCTCCCTCTCTGCACCCAGTCAAAAGAAGGCCTCAAGGCCATGAACCCTAGATAAAGAGATCCAGGCTTGGCTAATGTGTATTTGCCCAAGACCAGGTGCAGATTAAGGCACTGTTCTACTGTGGCCAGGCCTCTCCTGAAACCATATTGAATATCCGAAATCTTTCCGTTTTCTGTTACCCAAGCCTCAAGCCTTTCTAAAATTACTCTGTCCATAATCTTGCAGTCAATTAATAGCATTTGGGATCCACCCTATCACCTTTTTTAAAAATAGGAACTATTATCATGGATCTCCAGGAGTCTGGGGGTCCCTGAGCCACATAGCAACTTAAGATGTTTGTTAGCAGCGGAAGCCACAGGAGAGTCTTAGCTAAAAACAGATCAGCGGGGATACCGTCAGGGCCAGAGGCCTTGTTACTCACTGTGAGTTAGGGCCCTGTCCACCTCATCTTATGTTGGGGGTGCCAGGGTTGATGCACCATATTCAGGGCCCGATTCCGATCTGAAGGGCTCCGAACCATGTTCGGAGCGCTTCCGACCGAATCGGTATGTGTCGGACGGATTCCTTTCTGACCGAGCCATTCCGATGGGCTCGGTCGGAAAGGAATCCGACTCAGATTTCCGGATGGCATACGACGGCCTACGACGGGCTTGGAGAGCCTGTGTGCCAACCGGAAATCTTCCAGTACTACCCCGGTCGCCTCTTTCATCCGAGGGAGTACGATGGCAGTTTTTCACTGCCTTTACGTGCCGGTGTGTCTGGCACGAAAAGGCAGTTGGAAACTGTCTCTGGAGGCCCCCAGCAGGGCCCCCATGGGAGTGAGGTCCCCAAATGGTGGCCTGGGGCACCTATGGTGCCCCTCCGTGGATCCCAGCACCCGGTGGCAGGCACCTTGGGGTGTCAGCCACAGGATGCAGGGATGAACTGCACCGCTGCATTTCACATTGCAAGAATGCTCTCCGGTTGGAATGCATGCTTGAATTGTGAACCATACGAATGCGACCGAACAGGGTTCGGTTGCATCGTAATAGCAGGATCGTGACCAACCACAGCAGGTTGGTCAGTTACGGGTCATGACCGATGTCGGACGGACCTGAGTCTGTCCGACATCAGAATCGGCCCCTTGATGTTAATACTAAAATCAGGGTCAATACCGATTTTATAAAGGGCTGAGTTCGACCCAAGTCTCAGGCACGTTACATCGCAAACTTTTACAACGCACACCATTACAACGCAATTTTTACAACGCAGATTCCTTTACAACGAATGCCTTTACAACGCATGACATTACATAACAGATGCTATTACAACGCATGCCATTACAACATAAGTATAGGTAAGTATATTATTTTATAAAAAAACGTAATTAATTAAAATTTAATTAATTTAATATATTAAATAATTTTTAAATTAATTAATTTGTACATATATATATATATATATATATATTTTGAAAAATAGTTTAGGTATTTATAAATAATATTCTAACTCCAGGGGAGTGTAATACTAGGGTAAGTGCTGGATAGTGTAGGGAAAAAAATTACTTTAATTTTATTTTTAAAAGAACTATTATTAATAAAGACTATTATTACTAAATAATAAAATTATACACATTATTTTTTTATTTATTTAAATTATTTATTTAAAAACTGAACCCTAAAAATACCCCAGTTCCCCAAAACCCTAAAAATACCCCTGTACCCCAAAACCCAAACCCAGCCCTGAACCCTAATAATACCCCTGTACCCCAAAACCCAAACCCAGCCCTGAACCCTAAAAATACCCCTGTACCCCAAAACCCAAACCCAGCCCTGAACCTAAACTCAAACCCAGCCCTGAACCCTAAAAATACCCCTGTACCCAAACACCCAAACCCAGCCCTGAACCCTAAAAATAGCCCTGTACCCCATACCCAAACCCAGCCCTGAACCCTAAAAATACCCTGTACCCCATAACCCAAACCTAGCCCTGAACCCTAAAAATACCCCTGTACCCCAAAACCGAAACCCAGCCCTGAACCCTAAAAATACCCCTGTACCCCAAAACCGAAACCCAGCCCTGAACCCTAAAAATACCCCTGTACCCCAAAACCCAAACCCAGCCCTGAACCCTAAAAATACCCCTGTACGCCAAAACCCAAACCCAGCCCTGAACCCTAAAAATACCTCTGTACTTCATAACCCAAACTATATATATTAACTTACTTTAATTAATTTATTTAACTTATTTTTTATATTTTTGTAATTAAAAAAAAGGTTAAATAAAATGATATACTTACCTATACTTACGTTGTAATGGCATGCGTTGTAATAGCATCTGCTATGTAATGTCATGCGTTGTAAAGGCATTTGTTGTAAAGGATCCTGCGCTGTAATGGTGTGCGTTGAAACAGTATGCGTTGTAAAAGTTGCATTGAAACGGTTGCATACCCTCAGGCATAATTGCCACATCAATTTTACCACTGTTGGTATTAAAATTATCCTGGTTAACAGTTTTCCAAAAAAGTTTAGAATCTCTACTCTAGCAGGCTACGTGAAGTTGTTCTCAAACTTCATGTCTATTTTCTGGTTTGCGTTTCTCTAGCGCCTGCTTATATTCAAGGCGTGACTGCTTTACCTCGGATATATTTCGGGTTTTTATTTTTAATGTCTTAATTAATTTGTAATGGAAAAATGTGCAGTCACTATTAAACCACCTTTTGTTGCTCTGTGGCCTAGACTTAGTGGGCCTCATTTATGAAAAGTGACGCATCGCTGCGTGAAAACAGCGATGCGTCACTTTTCACTGCGCACTCCTTGCGACACCAATGATGCGTCATATTTAATGTATGACGCATCATGTCGCAAGGACTTACAGATACGTCAGTATTTCTGACGCATCTGTAAGCGCAAAAGTGACGCATTGCTGGAGTGTGTCACAAAAGTGACGCAACTCCAGCAATGCGTCCTTTCACATGGGGAAAGCCCCATGTGAAAGGGCTTGCGTCAGTCTTACGCCTGCTGTGAGGCAGGCGCAAGATTTTGACGCAACCGCATCCTAAAAGTGACGCCGTGAAATCTCATAGATTTCACTGCGTCACTATTACGAGGCTTTTTGCAGGGGAACACCCCCTTTGCATACATTATACCTGACGCAGGCATAATGTGGCGCACGGGTTTAAAAAGTGACGCATCTACCTAGATGTGTCACTTTTTAAATATGGCGCAACAAGGCGCATGTTTTACGCTGCCGATGCGTCACAAAAAGTGACGCATCGCAGCGCAAAACTGACGCACGGCCTCATAAATGAGGCCCAGTATTCTTAGTTAATGTGACATTATGTTCTCTATTATTGCTTCGAAAGATGCTACCATAACAGAAGGGTTTCTCTTATCTTCCAGGCAGCCTAGGACTTGAGTCAAATTAGTTCTTAAAATTTGACGTAAAACCCGGTCTGGGTTTATAGTAGACCACTTCAGTAGTAACCCCTTATTCTTGGCATAAATTATTGGGCCTAATCTTGCAGATGGCATTTGATCGTCAGATTTGGTCACTAGCTCCAAAGATAAAGGATAGTGATCACTGTAACAAATTTTATGAATGGTGAAGATCAAGGACTGAGGTTTAAATTACTCAGAAAAGGGAATAAAATCGCCCAATGTATGTTACTATATCAGTGCCTACAGAATTTATAAGATCCACACTAAGGGAGAGAGAAAATGTTGACAATAGTGAGTTAAAAAATATTCCCACAGGGATTGTGATTAAAAGGATAACTACCATCTGTAACCCCAGCTACTAAATGACATGCAGCCTGTTTTGAAAGGGGACATAGTTTGCAGTTAAAATCGCCACCCCAAAGCACTACAAATCTGTATTTATCTCTTCTACATGGCTTGTCAATGCATTTTCCAGCTCTTGGGCAATACTTCTGTTTGTGGCATTAACATTATTTTATTGTGCATTGCATAATTAGCTTTCAGGCCATCTGTTTAAGCCTAAATAGAATTAAACACCATCCAGTGTCTCTGACAGGTTGTCTTTTACAGACAGTTGTTAGGTAAAGCAGCTGCAAGGAAACAGGCAGAATGTTTGATAGGCTATATCTTCTAAAATGGTGTTAGATTTAGGGCATATCTCAGCCTTATGCAGCATGAAGTTCTTAATAAGCGACTGGTATTTTCTTGAAATAATCCACATTTCGGCGGTTCTAGCCAGTTGGGAATTCTCTTCATTCCATTTGGTCCAAGTTGCTATCTAGCACTTTACACTTTAGGAGTGCGCTAAGTTGCATATTTCAAGATCTTGAATGTGTGAGATATATTATTTTTAACTAGAGAAAGTTTGCTGGGTAGACTAACCCTCGTCGGTCTTCCCCCAACTTTTTGCCTTCCTCTTCCTTTTTCTGATCTGTGTAATACAAAGCTTTATTTCGATATAAAATATCTTAAAATGTCCTTCAAACAGTGGAAAAAGTTTAAAACTGACAATCAATTATACAATACAATAATTAAAAGGGATATTAAACCATGAATCAGCTTTGAATAGTTTTTCTGTGCAACAGACATCATTAAAATGCATTGGCTAAAAATATAAGGAAAAGTCTAAAACCAGTGACATCTTTACCGTGGAATATCAATACAGAATCAACATAAGGCCTTTGATCTTATCAGCCAGGCCCAGCTTAGGTAGTTGGCCACCCCACAGGCTAACGTAGTATTTGTCTCCGTTTGAAGGATTCTAAGGGCAGTTGAATGATTCCTTGTACCTAGCAATCGACAAACAGGTCTTAACCATTTTTCCCTCGGTTTGGAGTAATCTTTGCATACAAAGAACAAGTGTGGAATGGTTTCAACTATCCCAGTGCAAAATGGGCAAGCGGCAGGGGTCTGATTAGGAGGTTTCCACTTATGAGTAAGCTCGTGGACCGGAAGAGTTCCCATTCTAAACTCAATGAAGAGGGCCCTGTCCCTGGATTTCTTGATAAAATCCAGGTAAGGCTCAAAGCGAGGCACTGTCTTATGCTGACGAAACTCATCAGTCAGCCTGCCCAGATCGGGATCTCTATGAGCTTGGTTGTCAACCCATGCTCAATATAGTCTCTTGATTGTCAATTTGGACACCGGGGCCACTATCTCCCATGCAAGATCAAGGCCGATGGCCAAAAGAAGTCTTTTGATGTTTGCTAACCAGGCGATCTTGTAAGTACCCTGGAGATTCATTACTTCCTTTAGGCCATCGGCGTAGCTGGATAACTCTGGGGTACGCCAGAGGCGACCCCAGTATAAAAGGGGGCGTAGGCCGACCAAGTCCTTAATTGAGCATCGGCCCAAATCACTCAAGAGAGGTTTCCTAGATGATCCCCTAGGGAGTAAAACAAGCTCTCTGAAAAACGTATTCTCTGCTGTCACGAGGGCATCAACATTATTGAAGCCCCAGAGCTCCGCTCCATATAAAGCACTGCCTATTGCCTTTGCAGCATAGATCTCCAGGACAGGAGCAATAGGTCTAGAGGTTGCAGCTCGATGTTCTCTCCCAATGACACCTGTAACCCGCTTATGGCTTAGAGCCTTTTTTTAATGTGCGGCTGCCATTTAAGATTATCCGCAATTCTGATCCCCAGATGGTCGAAAACGTTTATGCATTCCAGCGGCTCGCCTTCGAGCGTAAGGGTGGATTTGGCAGCCCTGCTTGGATTAAAATAGAGGAGCTTCGTTTTGGTGGTATTAATAACTAGGCCCCTCAATTTGCAGAACAAGCAGAACCAGTCAAGCAGCTTCTGTAGGCCTGCTGGAGTTTTCGAAACCAACAGCGCATCATCCGCAAAGAGTAGTGTTGGGACCTTAACACCAGCCAGGACGAGGGCATCAGCATTAATTTCAGATAAGAAAGAAACTACCCCATTTACAAACAACGTAAAGAGGGTAGGGGCCAGGACGCATCCCTGACGGACACCTCTATTTACAGGGATCTTTTCTGTTTTTTGAGCCGGAGAACCTCATCTGATTCGTGCATAGTTCCCTTCAGATTCAGAATGGGGAGTGGGAGCCCCATGTCCCGCAGGACCGACCAGAGACGCTCACGGGGAACGAGGTCGAAGGCGGTCTTCAGGTCTATAAATGCGAGGTAGAGACCGCCCTTGCCAATGCTTACAACCTTCCAGTGCAGTAGCGCCAGCCTAAATGCCTGGTCGATTGTGTTCGTACATGGCCTTAGTCCCGCCTGATACTGTGATATGATGTTATTCTCCTCTGCCCACAAGAGAATTCTCTCCAGTAGAACCCTGCCAACCACCTTCTGACCAACGTCAATAAGGCTTATAAGGCGGTAGTTGGCAGGGCTCTCCCTGGCCCCTTTCTTATAAATAGAGATCACCCCTGCTCCTTTCCAGGAACTTGGTACTGGTGAGCACTCGAGGAGTGCATTGATCAAAAGTGCAAAATAAGTAGCCCATTGTTCAGGTTTTGCCTGGAACAGGTCACCTGGAATGCCATCCTGACCCGGGGCCTTAGCGGGCACTATTTTGTTTATGGCCACCACCACCTCGTTTTTCTCTATAGGGTCAAAAGAGTCAGATGGTCCAATCATAGGTTCCAATAGATGGCCACAGTGCCCATTACCCTCAGCAACCTCATCCCCTCCATACAGTGTACTCAAATGGTCGAACCATTCTCTGTCAGTAATATGATTGGGAAGTTGGTCTGAACCACAACCGTTTGATAGTCTTACTAAAGCTCAGAAGAATTCTCTATTTTTGGACTGACTGGCTATATTCAGGTTGGCCCAATAATTATCCTCCCATTCCCTCTTTGCTACAGATATGGCTTGCCTATATTGATGTCTTGCGAGGCGTAACTCTAAAGGGTTGCGAGTTTTAATGGCAAGCATCAGGATATACTTTTTCCTCTTACAGTTTTTATTGTACCAGTGCTCAGCTGGTTTCCTGCCCATGGGGTACTTTTTAGGGGCCATACTCTCCGTAAAGAGAGATGCTATCAGATCAGTGGTTTCAGTATAGATTGTCTCAGCCTCAGGGGGACCCACCTTGTTCGTGCAAGCTACTAGAAGTTTGGGGGTCTGTTTACTTAGAATTTCATCCAAGGCACTGATTTTCTGATCATTCAGAGAGAATTCCTGCCATTTAATAAATATTTTGCAATTAGAGGGAATTAATGCCTTAGTTAGCATATGGGGCCTGGTGCAATTCCGATGGTCCGTATGGTGCAACAGTTCCCGCATGCAAAGACACAAGGGATTATGATCGCTATGGATAGAAGGAATGACTACCATGTCGATCAGGTATTTCCTTAGCCTTTTGTCCACCAAAATGTAGTCAATTCTGCTAGGGCAGGAGACCCTGTTATATATGTTGGCTCCTGAAAAGTCTGAAGGGGTACGCCCATTGACAGCTTTTAAACCATGCCCAAGCGTTAGTGCATTTAATTGTATAACAATCGGTGACCATTTTTTCACAGGCGGGATCTGCAGGAGTGGTATATCCCATCTAACATCATCTTCCTCTATTCCTGCATCACCATTTACCGCCAAGGGTTCAAAAGTGCAGTTAAAATCACCAGCAATCAAAAATAGAGTGTCAGAGGGGCAAGATGTAAGAATTTCTGAAACAGTGGAAACGGTTGATGATTTTGCCCCCCTTGCAAGCCTCTGACATAAATATTAAAGACTTCCAATGTAACATTGTTCTTTGGGTCCTTAATAGTCAACCTCATAAGGTCCAGTGAAATATTTGGATGATGGACAGTCTGCAGTTAAGTGCAGCTTTGATCCAGATTATCAGCCCGCCAGACGGACGGCCACGCCCAGAGGAAATAGCTGGAACATGGAAGCAACAAAAACCTGGCTTATACAAAGGCTCTGGACTCCATGTTTCTTGGAATATGCACAGGTCATAGGCATCGATAAAAGTATTCCAGTCAGGTAGGGATAGTTTTTTCTTCAAGCCCTCTATATTCCACGAAACAATTATTTTTTTTTTAAAGATATTTTTATTGAGAGAATAGAAAGATAGAAACAACAGAAGAGAGAAGGGATGAAAGCACATGAATTGCAAATCAAAGAAGTGCCCACGCAGGGGCCAATGTCGAAGCCAAGAAGCAGTAACAGCAATGAAAGGCCGAACAGCGTCATCACTCAGGGCAGGACAAAGAGTTCAAAAAGAGTTCAAAAATCTGCCCGGTACAGTGTCAAGTCCCCCGAGAAAACCCGGAGGGGAAAGCCCACATTAATATCGGGCAAGGCTATCCAAGTCAAAGGCTTAGTCGACCAAGTCCATGTACGCCTCCAAGCAGTTCGGCCATAAAAGAAACAAGGTGGCAAGGAAGATCATAAAAAAGCAAAACGTCCACATCCCCCTCCAGAAAGAAAAACAAACCAAAACCCCCCTCCCAGAGGCTCCAACCTCCCCGGTACATCCTTCCCCCCCCGATGGTGGCAGCCTGACAACAACCATTCACACAAACACAGTTCACACCTGAAACAGATGTAGGGCGCGTATGGTGGGCGGGCAAACCGCTGACGGCAACCCTCGAGAGAGAAAGCGGACCAGCGGGCCCCATCTGAAAGCAAAGTTCTTGAAGTTATTTCTGAAAATGTCCGCCATACGCTCCACACTCAGCAACCTCCATAACCTAGCAAACCAAAGGGAAAGAGCTGGGGCCTCCTTCTTTTTCCATGCAGCAGCCAGAGTCAATTTGGCCGCTCCCAAACAGAGCCAAAGGATGTGCTTGTCAGCCCTGGTTTGGTGCTCCAGAAGCGGGTCCCGAAGGCCCAGGAGCACGAAGCCAATGGAATCTGGAATTGGGTAGCCCAGGATCTCCCGAATATGAGACAAAATCTCCTCCCAGTAAGGGCGTCTGATGGGGCAATCCCACCAGATATGGCGAAAGTCCCCCAGGAGACCACAGCCCCGCCAACATCCATCAGAAGCGGAAGGAAAAATCTTTTTCAACCGGGTCGAGTACAGATACCAATCTAGCATGGTCTTCATGTGTGCTTCTCGCAAATCGATCGAATGATTAAATTTGTGCAGATCTCACCAAAGGTGGGACCACTCGTCGTCGGAAATATCCCGCCCCAGGTGGTCCTCCCACAAACCCATGTATCTAGGGCGAGGTGAGATAGCCGTAGTTAACAGTAAATCATAAAGGAAGGAAATCACCCCCTTCATGGACGATGTGCGTGTGATGTAAGATTCGAAATCCGTGGGAGGCCTCGTCGCAGCGTCCCGTACCTCAGGAGACAATGCCCAATGCAGCAGCTGGGCGTGCCGGTAGCGCTCAGTAGGTGGTACACCATAGTCACGCATGCAATTTTGGAAGGTGAGCGGCTCATAGCCATGGTACAAGTGTGTAAGTGCGTGGCAGCCCCTCGCCTTCCACCCATCAAAGGGCCCCTCAACAAGAGCCGGCGGAAATGCCGGATTAAAGCGAATAGGTGTGAAGGGGGAAGGAAAGGAGGTCCATCTTTCATCACTAGAGACCGAATCCCAAACCTTCAGAGTAGTGCTCGTAGGGGTGCTAATGTATGCGTTGCGAGGCCGATCCCCTTTCGCCTTCCAAACCAGGTCCCGTATAGAGCGCCCCGCCACGCTCCTGTCCATATGCAGCCAGTGCTTCTCGGACTCCATTTGGGTCCATTCAGCCAGCACCCGGAGTTGAGCCGCTTTGTAAGAAAGAAGCAGGTCTGGAAGGCCAGCCCCGCCCTTCCTCAATGGTCGGCGAAGCGTAAGAAAGGAGAGTCTAGCAGGGCCCCCTTGCCAGATGTAACGTAGAACCATAGTCTTCAGACGTCGAAAAAAAACCCCGTCCAAGGAAATGGGGAGGGCTTGGATAGATAAAGAAGCTTGACAGCATGCACGCGCCCCAGCCAAGAGATAAACATAGGCTTCCAGCAATTCAGCTCAGCCTGTATCTGAGTCAGCAACGGAGGGAAATTAGCGGCATACAAGGTGGCGATGGAGGAGGTCAGCCGGACCCCAAGATATTGTATGGAGGAGCTAGACCAGGATAGGGGCGTAAGCGGTCGAATGCGCTCTACCTCAGAGGGTGGAAGCATGAGATTGAGTATGTATGATTTGCCGGGATTCACCCGAAAGCCCGCCACTGCTTCGAATCGGGATAGCACGTCCTGCACCCGCGGGAGGGAAGTCCCAGGGTCAGCTAGCGACAAAAGGACATCATCAGCAAACAAAGATATTTTGTGCTGTTCCCCCAAAAAGGGAAGACCCACAATATCTGGGTCCTCTCGTACCCTAATGGCAAGAGGCTCAATGCTGAGCGCAAAAAGTAAGGGAGACAGGGGGCAGCCCTGCCTTGTGCCACGGGAATGAGCAAAAAAGGGTGAGACATGACCATTCACCATAACTCTCGAGCGCGGGCCATGATAATTGGCCCGAAGCATGTCTATAAATTTAGGAGAAAAGCCAAAAGCATGTAGGGTACCAAAGAGAAAGTCCCAGTCCACCCGATCAAACGCCTTTTCAGCGTCAAGGCCTAGCAGAACAGCCGGAATCTTAAAGCGCTTAGCTTTCTCGATCAGATGGATCAGCCGTCTAGTGTTATCATGGGTCTGGCGGCCCTTTATAAAGCCCGATTGATCCGGATGGATGAGGGCAGGCATGAGGTCCTTGAGCCGGGTGGCTAGGATAGAAGAATACAGTTTGGCATCAACATTCAGTAGGGCTATGGGGCGGTACGATTCACATTTAGATGGGTCTTTCCCCGCCTTGGGAATGATCGAAATCATAGCCTCCGCCATAGTGCCCGAAGTATGGCCCGCCTCCCTCATTAGATTGAAAAGAGTCACCAAGTGGTCTCCCAACTCGGATGCGAACGTCTCATAGAAGGAAGCCATATAGCCATCCGGGCCCGGGGCCTTTTGCGGTTTGAGGGACCGAATGGCCGATAGCACCTCCTCCCTAGTAAAGGGGGCCTCCAAGAGCTCGTTCCATTCCCTGGAGACCTGCGGAAGCGACAGGGCCTCCAAGTATGCTCGCTGAGTGGCCGGCACCAAGCGGTCCGCCGAGTATAGTGCGGCATAGAAGTCGCCGAAGAGCTCTGCCTTAACCGCATCCCTGTGTTCCACTACCCCGGAGGGGGTCCTGATGCCACCCACATATTCCCTCTCACGTTTATCACGGAGCTGCCGTGCTAGGTGCTTCCCCACTTTGTTGCCCTGAGCATAGGAGAGGTGCCGTAGGCGCAGGAGGGTATATTCTGCTCGATTATTATAATGCGCTCTAAGCTTCCCCCACACCGCAGCTAGAGGGCGAAGGGTCTTTCTAGAAGGATTCTGCTTATGCGCAGTTTCCAACGTCGTCAGTTCTGCCTCCAGCGCCTCCCTCTCCTCATGACAAAGCCTGTTCAGGGCGGAGTTCAATGCGATGCACGTGCCCCGTGTCGTCGCCTTGAAGGCGTCCCATTGGGTGAAGACCGAGGTGTCACCAATCTTATTTAGCTCAAAGAACTCGCCAATGGCCGCCCTAAGCTTCTTGCAGGATTCCTCATCCCGCGTAAGGGATGCCGGGAAATACCATTTGCGGTGAGGGGACGAATCTGGGGCCCAGATCAAGCACGTCGCCAAAAGGCTATGATCAGAAACCGAAAGTGGAAATATTTTGCTATCACGCAAGTCGCCCTGTAGAGATTGATGCACAAAAATATGGTCAAGACGGGAATATGTGTGGTGAACATGTGAATAGAACGTGTAATCCCTAGTGCGGGGGTGGAGGGAGCGCCAGCTATCAATAAGGCCCAGACTCAACAAGGTGTCGCGCAGCTCCGGGGAAAAGAGACCCATCTCCGTCCTCTGCTGATGTGAACAATCAAGACATTTATCCCAAACCAAATTGAAATCCCCCATCACAATCAACGCTCCCTCCCTGAAATCCCCAATCACTCTCAGAAGAGTCTCAAGGAACCCATGTTGACCTGCGTTTGGAGCGTAAACCACCACCCACGTGCAAAGCCTACCCATGAGCATTCCCTTCACCATCAACCACCGCCCCTCCTTGTCCCCCCGCACCCCCACAGGTTGAAATTGAAGGGTAGAGCGGAACAAAAGCGCAACCCCTCGGTGCTTAGTAGTGGCTGAGGATTTATAAATCAGGGGATACTGCCTGTGCTTAAGTCTGGACTCATCTTTACGAGCCAAATGAGTCTCCTGCAGGCCCACCACATCTAGCTGATGATCAAGAATATACTTCCATATTTTCTGGCGCTTTTGAGGAGAATTAAGGCCTTTAACGTTCCATGAGCCTATCGTAACAGGCGACATCGAGACCAATATCCCCCCCCTCGCTCCAATCAATGCAGCCCACCGCCAGACAAAAACCAGACACACCACAGCCATACCAGGTCCCCAGCCACCACCACCGGGATCCATCCCCAACAAGCCCACTCAAACCCACAGGAGCCTCAAAAACAACCCATAAAAAGGGGAAGCAAAAAGTGGAAAGAGAACAATGAAAGTCGGACATGACCGTAAGGGTCGGGGGTAGAAGACCCTGGTAATGCCCCCCCCCCGAATCCAGGGTCGGGGTAACCCTCCAGTGGAGAACTGTCCCACAGAGTACCTGAGGTGGTAGAGCCCCCCGGCTCCCACGGGCCGCTGTTGAGGAAACCTAGGCCGCCGAGGAGCTGTCCACTCGGCTCGACTCAGTCACCTGGGCCACCGAGGCCAAAGCTTCTCCTCTTTCACTCTGGCTCGCCGACGGCGATGGCCCCTCTGCTACGCCATGTCGGCCCACTCTTTGCCATGCTGGGGATTGAGAACGGCCACGTTTTCTTGGAGAGGCGCTGGCGTCCGCCGACGCCGATGTTTCCTCCATTCCGAGCAGCTCCCTGGTGGCTGCTACTGTTCGCACCTGCACCAGCCTATTTTGCCACCGGAATATAAGCCGAAAGGTGTGACCCCACTAGAGTAGGACACCCCGTGCTCCCTCAGGAAGGCCGTGACCGGGCGGAAGTCCCGTCGCTTTTGCAGGGTGGAAGATGCCAGGTCCTGAAAAAGTTGAGGGCTGTGCCCACGAAAAAGCAAGTTGTTAGTGTCTCTCGCCTTCCTCAAGATCGCCTCTTTCAGTTGAAAGTCGTGGACACAAACCAAGATGTCGGGAGGCGGCGAGCGCGCGCCATGCGGCAGGCCCACCCGATGTACTCTGTCCATCTTGACTTCATTGCGATCGTCCTCCACGAAAATGTGCAAAAAGAGAGCTTCCACATATTCCCGCAGATTACCACCGTCTCCATCCCACGGCACAGCTCGTATTCGGATGTTATTATGATGGGACCGGTTTTCCAAGTCCTCGCAGTGGGTCTGGAGGTCCAGATTTTGCTCGCCAAGCTGGAGCAAATCTTGCTGTAGCTGATGGACGTCCCCACTAAGGCCCAAGTCATGGTCCTCCAAGGTCGCCACCCGCTCGCCGATGCCATCCACATCACGGCGGACCTCACGGAGGTCAGAGGCTAGTTGCGCTTTCAGTTCCGTGATGTCCTCCTTGATGGAGGAAAAAAGCTCAATCAGGAAGGCCTTTGTGACCGGGCCATCAGCGTCGTCTTTGGTCGGCGATTTGCAAGGGCCGGGGGGCGATCCAGATGCCCCCTTCCCGGGACCGTCCTTCCCCGGCTTAAGGCGGTTCCTCGTCGGCATGATGCGACACCTCAGCTCAGACGGTGAGAGGCAAGATGGCACCACCCCTCCGCCCCGTCGTCTTCTGCGCTGTCCAGCAAAGCTCCAGACAGGTCGGCGCCTCCTCGTCACCTCTGCTCGGGGACAACAGCCAGCTAGGACGCCGGGATCACAGGCAGGCTCGCCACAATCCCATTGGGGGGGACTCGCAAAACAAACGTTCCACTCGATAACTTGCTAGAGTCCCAGATCCCCTTGTGTGAAGAGTCGATGTCTCCCAGACAAAGCCCCGTAGGCCGCTCCGGTCCATGAGCGTCACCAAAGTAACACCTCGGCTAAGTCCGCCGTCCCGTGTCGTAGCTCGACGGGAAAGGGAACAAACCGATGCAGGGTACCTCAGCAAACCCAGGAGAGTCAAAAGCCGAGGCTGAATTCACCCCAATGTCGCTAAACAAAGCTATGAAGGGCTCGGGGTGCCGGAGGAGCTCGCAGGCACGTCTTACTCCGTCGCCATCTTGGCCACGCCCCCCCACGAAACAATTTTAAGGTTCCTAGGTAAGTCATTGGAAGAATGCAGTACATTACTAGTGGGGATGGGGATTAAATTGTTATCAGACAGGGCCCCCTGTCTAATTGGGGCTATAGTTGGTAATACCAAGGCTGGGGTTTGACAAAGCCTGGGGGGAATGATGCAACTGGAACTCGATGGAGCAATTAGAGTAATGGGTACCATTGGTTTGGCTTGGAGTCAATCCACAGACTCTAATCCGTAAAACTGGTTGTAACAGAAGGTTAGGTTAGGGGATGGTAAGGGTTCACACCGGCCCACATTAGTCAAACTCCTCCCCTTCTGCTAAATTAGTGACCAACCGTCACCCGCCGGTGGGGTGTAGCCCGGGGGATAAAAGTAGGCTAAAGGTAGGGATACTATAGAAGCACCAGAGTTGGATTGTCTCCAGTTGCAAATGTGCCCTACTGTCCTAGGATCTTTAAAATGAACTAGGATACAGTCTCCCCTAATGTGCTTGACCGAGTGGCCCACCCAAGAGACCCTACGCACTATAAGTATTTTACTGAAGACGGATTGTGGTAAAGGTCTGTGTTTATTTAGCCAGTCGATCACCTTGCTACAGAACTAACCAAGGACTTAGCCGCATGTGAACTGAGTCTAATAGTTTCACACCCCACCCACTCCAAAGGGAACCTTCTAGACCCTATATTCTCAAATATTGCGGATTAACATCAGCCGAGCCATACTCAATCCCCTGGACAGACCATATGGTCATATCCTTCACATGGAAGATGCCCACATCCGGTTTAACGAAACCCCTTAACAAAGTCCTGGGTAGGCGCTGGACGAAATTGGAAGCGAATGACTGGCTAGAGGCATTGAAAACAAGTGAACCCCAGGCCAATCAGGACATTGACAGGGCAAATAAAGACTTCAATCAATGGATCGAACTATCATTGGACAGTGTGCTCCCAAAAAAACATATTTCCAAAAAGAAAGGTCCCACTAAACAACCCTGGTTTACTTCAGAATTAAGATCCCTAAAACAAGAATGTAAACGGTTGGAGAGGCAGTGGCGAACACACTTTAAGGAAGAGAAGAAAAACAAATACAGACTCACTATAAAGAAATATAAATCTGCCCTTAACATGGCCAAATCCACCTTCTATGCAGAAAAAATTGAGGTCTCCGCCAACGCCCCAAGAGAGATGTTTAAGATAGCTAAATCTCTGTTAAAAGTCCCTGACCCGTCATCATCACCAGCATCCACTGAGGAAGCTGACGCTCACTGCGATAATTTGGCGAACTTTTTTGCTTCTAAAATCCAAAAGATCCTCCTTTCCCTTCCTCCCCTATCCTTGGAAGAGCCAATCCCTTCTCCGGTAGACGATATTGACACTGTTCCGCCTTGCCTCCCCTTCTTCTCTCCCCTTAGTGAAGAGCTCCTACCCCCGCTTTTCAACTCTATAAAAAGCGGCTCTCCCCTAGACCCTGCCCCTATGAACATCTTAAATCTGGCCCTGCCTCACATTAGTACGCACATCACTAATCTAGTCAACACCTCACTTGAATCCGGTAAGGTACCTCAAGATTGGAAACTGGCCATGGTCAGGACCCTGTTAAAAAAGCCACACCTCGATCCTCAAGACTTCTCCAACTGCCGTCCCATTTCCCTTCTCCCTGGCATCAGTAAGCTTACTGAAAAATGGGTGAACAAACAGCTAGCATCCTTTTTGGAGACCCATAATTTGCTTCATCCAACTCAAACTGGGTTCCGGAGAGGACAGGGAACAGAGACGGCATTGTTGAGGGTGGTCGAGGATTCCAAGAGGATTCTGGACGCAGGTGGCAGCGCGGCCATTACCCTCCTGGACCTCAGTGCCGCCTTTGACACAGTGAATCACCGTGTTCTTCTGTCTCGTCTCAGAAGGATTGGGGTCACGGGCAAGGCCCTTAGGTGGCTGGAGTCCTTTCTTGGCAACAGATTCTTCAAGGTCTTTTCAGAAAACAGCTGCTCTCTGCCAATACCATTACAGTGTGGGGTGCCACAGGGCTCCTCCCTTAGCCCCACACTGTTTAATGTTTATATGGCGCCCCTGGCGGAAGTAGTAGCTCCTTTCGGAATCCAACTAGTAAGCTATGCTGACGACACCCAGCTAGTTGTTTCTCTTAATCAGGTGGAGTCCCTCCCTTCCAATCTTTGCAGCTGCCTGGAGGCGGTTGCGAAATGGATGGACTTGTCCCACCTGAAATTGAATGGAGGAAAAACGGAGCTGATGCTACTAGGGAAAAAGGCCATATTCGACAACTTGACACACTGGCCCTCCTGCATGGGCCCTGGGCCCACTCCAAAGACCAAGATTAAAAGTCTTGGTTTTTGGCTGGATGCAGAGCTGTCATTTAAGATCCAGGCAAGGAAGACAGTGCCACCTGTTTCGGGTTGCTGAAGACAATTCGAAAAATCCTCCCCCAGCTACCCGAAACAGCTAAGAAAACCATAGTCCAGTCCCTTGTTCTATCTAGGCTGGACTATGAAAACGCGCTTTATCTTGGAGCCCCTGTCTCGGTTATCCGGCAACTTCAGGTTGCCCAGAACTCCGCAGCAAGGCTACTTACGGGTATCAGCCATCCTACATCAGCTAGACCCGCGCTTTGCACCCTGCACTGGCTCCCCATAAAAGAGCGGGTTCACTTCAAAACACTTTGCACGGTCCATAAAACACTTTACGGTAGAGGCCCCCCCATTTTAGATGACATGATTAGGCCATACAAACCTCCTAGGAATCTCCGTTCGAATCCACAAAACCTTCTGGTACCCCCCAGGATCAACAGGGCCCGCACAGGGGGTCGTCTTTTTTCGCATAATGCGGCTAGGTTATGGAATGCTCTTCCTCCATCCCTTCGTTAAGAACCTAACCTACTCGCATTTCGAAAAAAGCGAAAAACTTTCCTGTTCCCTAAAAACTAGATAACACAGAACTCTGCATCTTTGTAATCCATCTCCTTCTGGTTAGTCCTAAGCGCTGGGATGCTTCCGAGTAGCCATGCGCTATAGCCTTTTAATAATAATAATAATAATAATAATAATAATAATAATAATAATAATAATAACCTTGTTCCATAGGGACGAGAAGGATTCTTGCTCGTCCTTTCTTAGAACCGGGACCCCAGCCAAAACTACCAGGTATGGACTTACTTCTGGTGGCAGGTCGATGTTAATCCCCCCTACATCATCAGACCCCTTGGGAGCCCCAACCCCATCTTTCAAATGTACTGGAGTACTACGACTAGGTGATACAATTGGGCCAAATGCAGGAGCATTCACTGGGGGAGCTATTGCAACCTGCTTCACTAGACTCTGGTCTGAAGAAGTTGTTGTGACAACTGCATTCCCCCCTGATAGCGTAGCCCTCGGGGGAGAAGCAGCTTTGGGAGTGGCCACCCTGACCATGCTATCAAGGATTCCCAGCAACAAGGACTTGATTTTACTAAGTTTTTGTTCTATCCTGGATAACCTATCATCTACAGGACGAAGAAGGAGATTAAATAAATCACCTATCTTGGCCAGTAGGGAGTCCTCCATTGCCATCCCACTATCTAGGCTGCTAACTCCACCCACGATCTGTGATACCACCCCCAGAGGAGCCTCATTGGATGAGTGTACAATTGCCTGAGTGGACTCGGGCGTCTTCCCCTTTTCAACCATTAGGGTTCTTTTACGTTAAGGTTGTTTCTCTTTTTTCCCTTTTGATGTAAAGGCCAGCCCCTGCTTGATCTTAGGAATAGCCCCTTGCCGTCTTTCTCAGAGTTGCCTGGTACATAACTCCCTAGGTGGGCTAGATTCACCTATGGCCTTGAGGGAAGGTAACAAGAGCAGATCGGATGCCGTGGACTGATTCCCTAAAGAGGAGTTGTCCAGGTCACACTCTGCCAGACCATTCGACAAGGATTCTGGAATAACAGGTGCGCCAATATTAGAGAAAAGGGCATGATGGTCTGGTGAGCGTGCATTAGCAATGTGACCCATGGATGATCTCCTAGCGAGTTCCAAATCCTGAGAGACCCGCCTCTCCATCAGGGAGATACTCTGGTCTAATGCAGTGTTAACCTTAATTAAAAATGTGTCCATAGATTTAATTAAGGATGTGTTAGGTGCTTTAGGATTGCCACCCTTCTGAGCCATAGCAGTAATAGCTCGGAGAAAACATAAGTTGGTGACTTACAGTTGAGCACACGGGGATTGTGATGAAAGGGGGTGGCCCGTTCCGTCCTTCAACGTTCTTGAACGGGCTTAAACGGGTTCGCCCTTGGCCCAGGCTTCGCCCGGCTCGTCTCGCGCGTGTCCCACGAAGCGGGTCTCTGCGCCGATTATATGCGCCTCCTGGCGCAGGCGCGTCGTCAGTGGTGGCTTTACTGACTCTGGCCGGTGGCGGCGTGGAAATATGGCGTGGCTGACTCTGGCCGGTGGCAGCGTCCTCCTCCTCCTCCTGTGTGCAGCGGCAAAGTCAGGTAGGTTTTGCGTGGCTCTGATCTCGATTTTGCTGGTATTAGGACTCTGCACACTTTACTACTGCTAACCAGTGCCGAAATACTTGTGGTTTCTTAGCAAAACATGGTAATATTGACTGATACCCAACTGGCATATTCAATTACTTATATACTATATGTGCCCATGGCCAGCAAATAACTGCTACAAGTGGGCCTGTAGCACTGCTTGTGCCACCATCTTAAGTAGCCCTCTATGCATGTCTCAGGTGTGTGCAGTTTACACCATGCTATTTCGACCTGGTAAAATAAACCTTTTCATCAAAAAATGCAGCAACAGAGGAAATATAGCCAGGTCGCCCTCCCCTCACATAGTCCATACACAAATGACCTGGTTACATAGAACACTATAACTCTTTTTGGCTTATATCAAACAGGTATTATATACTCCTGATTGGGGCCATGCTCTTTTATCAGTCATGCCCACCTACAAGAGTTTTAGTTTGTCAACCAACCCCAAATAATCTCACATCTACCAAGGAGAAAGAGTGAGAAAAGTCAGAAAGTGCCTCACGTAAGCACCATCCATGGAGCTACTGGTTGGTACTCACCAGTTTGGTCGTTCTGTGATCATTGACAACTTTCATGACAAAAAAAGAAAGGAGAAGAAGTTGAAGTTTTGCCCAAATCTCAAGTTTATGTAAAATGGTGAAGGAAAATAATGTGTAGATGATAATATCATCCATCAACCGTATGGACCCCGCAATGTGCAAAGGAAGAAAAATAAATTTCTAAATTAAAATTAGTTGTGGACCACTATTCCATACATACTTTCTTTTCAACAGTGTCCACACTCAGATTAAATGAAACGGCATGTTTACACCATTTTAATTGGAACATCCAACATGTTGCATTGCCTCGTACACTTTAATGGCAATTTAACCGGTATACAGTCATAATATTGAATACAAAATATCGATTGGCCAAAATATCGAGTTAAAAATATAGAATGGACACAATATCGAATGGACAGAATATAGACTACAAAAATATCGAATAGAATAGCAAAATATCGAATAGAACAGCATTAATATCGAATCCAAAATATAGAATGAACAAAATATCGAATGGCCAGAATATAGACAACAACAATATCGAATTTGAGGTAAGTAAGTTAATATGAATTTTTAAAAGGGTTTTTTATGTTACTATATGTGTGAAAAGTGTATCTTTATTTTATAATTCATTTTAATAATTAATTTAATTGTATTTAATTTTTGCGTAATATAATTCTGTAGCGGGTTGTGGGTTTATAGGGTGGAAAGTAATTTATATATAATTATTTAAATATGTTAATTTATGTATTGGTATTTATGTTGAATTAATTGGTAATTAATTATTAATTGGTAATTAATTAAAATATAATTGGTAATTAATTTTAATTAATTGATTAATTGATAATGATGTTAATTAAATTAATGTATTTTCTGCAGCGGGTTGTGGGTTTAATAGGGGAATAGGGTGGGAAGTAATTTAAATATAATTAATTAAATATGTTAATTTATTTATTGTTATTTATTTTGAATTAATTGCTAATTAATTAATAATTGGTAATTAATTAAAATATAATTGGTCAATAGTTTTAATTAATTGATTAATTGATAAATATGTTAATTGTATTGATTTCTTTTCAGTAGTGGGTTGTGCGTTTATAGGGGAATAGTGTGGGAAGTAATTGAATTAGAAATAATTAAATGTTTAAATTTCTTTATTGCTTATTAATTGTTAATTAATTTAGTGTTAATTGGTAAATAATTTGTATTAGTAGGTAATGTTTTTTAATAATTAAATTTCATTTGTATTGTTAATTGATTAATTAATATATTATGTAAAATTGTTAATTATTTTACATTATTTGTAATTGGTATTAATATTTAATTTAATTTAATTCATATATGAAGTATTTACTTTCCCTACTGTTGCAGTCACTGGAGTGGTAATAGTAATTTTTACCCCTATGCTATCCAACGCTTTTCCTACTGTTGCACTCTCTGGAGTGGGAATAGTAATTTTTACCCCTACGCTATCCAACGCTTTCCCTACTGTTGCACTCTCTGGAGTTGGAATAGTACTTTTTACCCCTACGCTATCCAATGCTTTTCCTACTGTTGCACTCTCTGGAGTTGGAATAGTAATTTTTACCCTCCCGCTATCTAATGCTTCCCTACTGTTGCACTCACTGGAGTGGGAATAGTAAATTTTATGCCTACGCTATCCAACGCTTTCCCTACTGTTGTACTCTCAGGAGTGGGAATAGTAATTTTTACCCCTACGCTATCCAATGCTTTCTCTACTGTTGCACTCTCTGGAGTGGGAATAGTAATTTTACCCCTACGCTATACAACGCTTTTCCTACTGTTGCACTCTCTGGAGTGGGAATGGTAATTTTCACCCTCCGGCTATCCAATGCTTTCCCTACTGTTGCACTCATTGGAGTGGGAATAGTCATTTTTACCCTCCCGCTATCCAACGCTTTCCCTACTCTTGCACTCACTGGAGTGGGAATAGTAATTTTTACCCCTACGCTATCCAACGCTTTCCCTACTGTTGCACTCTCTGGAGTGGGAATAGTAATTTTTACTGTTACACTAGCCAACTCTTTCCCTACTGTTGCACTCTCTGGAGTTGAAATAGTACTTTTTACCTCTACGCTATCCAATGCTTTTCCTACTGTTGCACTCTCTGGAGTTGGAATAATAATTTTTACCCTCCCGCTTTCTAATGCTTCCCTACTGTTGCACTCACTGGAGTGGGAATAGCAAATGTTATGCCTACGCTATCCAATGCTTTCCCTACTGTTGCACTCTCTGGAGTGGGAATAGTAATTTTTAACCCTACGCTATCCAACGCTTTCCCTACTGTTGCAGCTCAGCTCGTCATGAGTGTATGGAGGTGTACATCATGACGAGCTGAGCTCGTCATGAGCGTCCAAGGGGTTAAAGAAAGGAGTGTACCTCTCGACTTACAAAATTACCCGCCCCACTTGGGCCATCATCTCCTTCACATTCTTCAATATGCAGACGATCTAGTCATCATGGACCATATCAATGTGGGGCTCCTACGAGCCTTGTTCAGCCTACACCAATACAGCATACAGAATTCCCTTACTATTAATCCAGACCAGATGGAAATCCTTGTATTCGGCTGCCATAAATACAAAAAACTAATTTCATGTACCCTGGGTCCGAGGTTCATCACGTCAGTCCTGAAATACAAGTACCTAGGGGTTTGGTTCACAGAATCTGCCTAGTCATTCACTCAAAAAAAGGATGTGAAGAAGAAATCAACTATCACTTATGGCCTAATTAAACTTAACAACAACTGAAAAAGCCTGTCAGCAGAAGGAATTAGGAAAGTCCTTCATACCTCCCTTCTCCCAGCACTTTCTTGTGGACACCAAGCTTTCCCAGGAGCATGCTCGGAAATCTTGGAGCGGGCACAATTTGTAGGCTACAAAAAGATCTTCCATCTACCAAAACACCTTCACAGGGCAAGACTCAGACTAGAATTTGGTCTGGTCAAACAAGTCCTATTCCTTGAGGCTGACTTTCTTAAATTTTACATCTATGTCAGGAAATCTCCGGAAAAATCCCAAAAGTGTTGCCTCACAGACATTTGAAAAAACAGGCTCCCCGTGGAACAACCAAGTGAGCCCTGATCACCACAGAAATAAATCCATCAGATGTCAACTATCTCTTATGCAACCTGTAAAAGCCCATCAACACACAAGTGCAATTAGCCTAATTCCAGAAAGATCTGGCCTCATTGAAATCATCACCCTTTTTGGCCCCGTTAAATGGTTCAAATCTGGCAACCAAACCCCAGTCTTACCTCTTTGTCTCTCTCAATCCTAAGACCCGGAGAGAGATCATGTACATGAAATCGCTGGCCCTACCGATAGAGGATTTCAACCGAGCTTGGCCAACCAAAAACTGGAGGAGCCTGCAGGCTATGCAATTACAAACACAAATCGTGGCTGCACCTCCTGTGCTGCTGTCCCGCCATAGTCCAAGAAAGGACTTAGGGAACTATTTCTGAGGCAAAGAGCAAGGACCTGTTTAGAGGTCTTGGCGATATGCCTCTCAAAAACAGAGCTCTCTGCCTTGGCTCGCTGCGGAAGATTTACACAAATTCTCAGGGACGCTCTCCACCCTCGTCCTGGCCCCACCCAACATTTACATAAAGTTCAAAAGCTGATATCGAATTATTGCATATCACTAACCGGGGACAGACTTTCTCTCCAAAAGAAATGATATCCTGAGATTACGTCTCATAATTTTAAAGACTAGTTGGCAGAAGGAGCCTACAGCAACCATATAAGACTAACAACCATCCTAAAACCAAGGACCACAACGATCCATTTTCTCTCACAATCTTTAAAACAAATAAAGTGGAACCAGCATGCTAGCTTATTCATGCTGGTTTTGGGCTTCATGCCTGCACACACACCTTATCAGAGAGTCAGGTCTATGGGTAGAAGATGCAATGGTTTTAGATCTCATCCATACTAATATAATAAAGAGAGAGCCCAAACCTTTGAGGCGGGTAATCGCAGGAACCACAGCACCAATCACAACACCCAATACGGTGTTGGAAAGGGCATTTACAGCAGAAGGACATAAGCTATGTAGATGTCCACCATGTACATTTAAAAGATAAAAGAACCGTGCCAGCAGAGTAGTACCTTGTGGGCGTGTCTGTGTTGTGCTGTGGGCATGTGCTGGGGGCGTGACAAATGCTGGGGGTGTGTGGTACGTTCATGCCATGTCTCATATTGTAGTGTGGCTCGCTGGTTAGAGGCGGCAGACCCGAGAGCAGAGGACGGCCCGGGACCAGGGTTCGATTCCCGGCGCGGCAGGTTTCTGGACCAGGGTCAGCGGACTCGATAATTCTCTCGCCTCGGTGCCCACTCTGATCAGCGATCACACTCGGCAACTCTGGGCATTAGCTTGCCTCATCTTCACTAACGGCCCCACCAGACCGCGGGGGATGCCTGGTCTCACCCTGGAGATACCCATTAAGGGACCATCTCTCAGGGAAGCCAGGAAGGGTTTCGCAGTGGTCGAAGCGCCTTGGGACCCTACGGGTAAGTCGTGCGCTATATAAATGCCTATACATACATACACATACATACATACATACATACCCTGCTCCCTTTAAATACCCCTGCACCCCATAATCATAACCCACCCTTACTCCTTAAAATACCCCAACACCCTTAATCACTAACCCATCTTAACCCTATAAATATACACTGTACCCCAAAACCCAAACCTATCCCTAAACCCTAAAAATACCCCTGTACCCCAAAACCCAAACCTAGCCCTGAACCCTAAAAATAACCCTGTACCCCAAAACCCAAACCTACCCCTGAACCCTAAAAATACCCCTATACCCCAAAGCCAAACCTAGCCCTGAACCCCAAAACCCAAACCTAGCCCTGAACCCTATAAATACCTCTGTACCCCAAAACCCAAACCTAGCCCTGAACCCTATAAATACCCCTGTACCCCAAAATCCAAACCTACCCCTGAACCCTAAAAATACCCCTGTACCCCAAAACCCAAACCTAGCCCTGAACCCTTAAAATACCCCTGTACCCCAAAACCCAAACCTAGCCCTGAACCCTAAAAATAACCCTGTACCCCAAAACCCAAACCTACCCCTTAACCCTAATACCCCTGTTCCCCAAAACCCAAACCCAGCCCTGAACCCTAAAAATACCCCTGTATCCCAAAACCCAAACCTAGCCCTGAACCCTTAAAATACCCCTGTACCCCAAAACCCAAACCTACCCCTGAACCCTAAAAATACCCCTATACCCCAAAGCCAAACCTAGCCCTGAACCCCAAAACCCATACCTATCCCTAAACCCTAAAACTACCCCTGTACCCCATAGCCCAAAACTATATCTGAACCCTTAAAATACCCAAACACCCCAAGACCTATACCTCAGTATCCTAAAACATATACCCCTATACCCATACTTACCTTATCCAAACCTAAAAAAACATGCTTTTACCATTCATGCATTTACAACGAATTTCGTTGTAAATGTATGTGTTGGTAAAAGCATATAAAATGTAATGCCATGCGTTATAATGGCATTGCGGAGTCATGGTACTTTTGTAATGAAAGTATGGGGAGTGATGGTATGCGGAAAGAACGTTGCAGAATAATGGGTGTTTACCCTCCCCCAGTAAGTACATTGGTGGCACGGCGGCCCACATCTCCACCAACATACTCATATTTCTTCACCACCCATTTGAAAAATGCACAGGTCTCTCTCATTGATGGCCAGCACCGACATACACTTTTAGACACACCTTCCGCCACAAGTTCTAGAATTGCGAACTTTAGAGCTGGGGAGCTACGTTCGCATCTCGGCATCAGCTCAACATACTGTGATTCCAGGCAAATCGACTTGTTTCCCCGTGCCTACCACAAATGAATGTGTTCTTCTGTAATGTAAATTGTGCTCATGCCATGTTGTCGAGTTCGCGCTATATAATATTGCAAGGAAAAATAAAGTAGGGAAACTCGAGTTCACACACTACTGAACGTGCACTCTTAAGTGCATCAGCGGTGCACTGTGAATCGGAGCATTTCACAGGCCTGTCACAGATAAGAAATGCTATCAAAACGAAATCCTACAAAACAATATACTACTGGCCGGCAGCAATTCATACCCGGACAACGTCGGGACGGGCTGCTAGTGTTTGTATAAAGCACATTCACTTTATTGAAGAGACAGGACTACGGGCAAAATATGCGATGGTTTTACATCTCATGTCTGCACAAAGCACATGTACTTTATCTGAGAGCCAGGACAATGGACAAAATATGCTTAGTCAAAGGGACAGGAAGAAAGAATCGTTAAACTGATACTACAAAGCAGGTGTCTGTTTATCGGGGAGGAACCGACTCCACAAAGTACACGCACTTTATCAGAGAGTCAGGACCACGGGCAAAACATATGCTTTTAAAGAGTCAGGGACGCAGATCTGGAGAACTGTTGGGACATAAAGCAGTGGATATGTTCAATCCATGCATGAATTCTAAGTTGCTTCACCATCTACAAACCTGGGTTCAAGGCCCACTGCAACGTGCCATACTCTGAACTCTAAGATTTAAGTTAGGGTATGCTAAAGATCTATCATATTGTTTATTTTCATAATGTTATTTTACTGCAATGCAATGGGTTTAATTAACTTATGCAAATAATATTTCAGTTTCAATTTCATGTAGTGTGCCTGGACGGCTGTATGACATTGCAACTTATGCTAATACATAGCACGCCATTACATCACGGTTTTTACAATGCAAGTCGTTACAATGACTTGCGTTGGAGGGCGCTGGACTTAGGAGTTGTATAATTTACTATTCCAACTCCAGTCTACATACAGTAGGGAAGGTGTTGGATAGTATATTATACTATTCCTTGTCCTAGAGCGCCATTCAGCGCAAGTCGTTGTAACGACTTGCCTTCTAAAAACCGCGATGGAATGGCATCGCGATGTAACGACAATTTCCGCCTGGACAGAACAGGACAGATCTGGTTCTTGGATGCAAAAAAGACTTTCCTCCTCTGACTGTGGCTCTGACCCCAGAATTTTTAGAACAGTTCTGGATCAAGAGCCACTTCTGCAAAGGAGAAGAGCTGAAGATCTGTGAGGAGGAGTATTGCCCCTTTGTTGCACGTTGCACGTTGCTTGGCTGGGTTGGCCTGCAGTTGCTGCTTCTGCCTTAAAGAGGACAAATACTTGTCTTTTGCTTCAGAAGGTTCTCCAAGGGCCTGATTTTGCACTCTGTTAAGAAGTCTCAGGGACAAAAAGACTTCACCTACAGCAACCTTGAACTCCACTACAGGGAGTTCTGGCCTCCCTGGTGGGGCCTAATCCAGTTGCTCAGTGGACTAAGGCCACCACTGCTGGGGCTTGTGTTCGATCTCGTTGTCACAGGTTCAAATTATGGTGGGACCACTCAGCCTTTCATCCATCTGAGGTCGATAAAATTAGTGCCATTTATTTGGGTAACAAGAAATATCTGTTATTCAGCGCCAAAATACCTCCGGGTGAATGTGCGCTTTATAAATACACATTTTATGTTATGTTTTGCTGACTTTCCTGGTGAAAATCCACGCATTGCCCTTCTAGCACTGTTTATCCCACCAAAAACACATGCATCACCAAGGTGCATCCAAAAAGATCGATGCAGTGCCTTTGTGCAGCTCATGAAATCACAGCAGCCCAAGCACTGGGTTTCCGAGGTTCGAAACTCCTGCTCTGACTCCAAGCCTGTCTGTGGCTATAGAAATTGAAGAGGTGTCTGGATCTCAGGCACATCTATTTGCAACGCCTGGATTCTCTCACACGTCACACCTGTGCGCAAAGTGCGACACCCGCAGATCTTGAGCCATCCAGAAATCAACACATTGCTTCCCCTTACAGTCTGGATTTGATGCAACATGTCTCCTGCATGCAGCAGAACCAGAAAGGGGCGACCACTCGGTCCCCCTGAACGTATGGTAGGGGGCCCGGATCCCCCCGGGAAACCATTTTGGGCGGGGGGCGTGTCACGGCTGGTATGCCCGAAGTGGAGTAGCCGGGGCGCGCCTTTTCCCGCCCAGGAGGGGTTGTCCTAGACACCTACACCGTCGGCCACGCCCAGGAGGCGTACCGGAGGAGGGTACACGCCCTCCCGAAGAGGAATAAAGAGAGCAGGAATCCGAAGAAGCATCCTCTTGTTCCTGTGCTTGGAAGTTGCACCCACTCATTGCACGTGAGCCCTCGACGGAACAAGGAGCAATTTTGAGAACTTGTAATTTTTGTGTTTCTCTTTCAGGACTTCGAGCCTAAGGGTCCAGGACCGTGTTGAGCAACGGTGATCGAATATCCGTTAACAATGCCTGGCAAGAAGGCGGGAAAGAAGTCCGGGACTGATCAGATGCTTCGTATGCTGATAAAAGATATGGCGAGTATGAAGAAGCAGATGGCAGCGATGAACAATACGGGTAAACCGAAGAAGGTTATAGGCCCGGCATTGCCGGGAGTTGTCCCCGCGGGGAGGGGTAAAAGGGTCAGGAATAGGACGGCAGGGGAGGAGGTCCCGGTTCCCGAGTTACCCTCGGCAAGCCCGATCATTCCAGTCGAGGCCCCCGTACCGATCCCAGACGCGGGTCAACTGATTCCGGTTGTTGTTACGCCCGCCAGCGAGGAGGACATGCCTCCAGAATTAGCCGCCCAGTTGGCCGCATGGCTTGGCACCGGGAGACACGGCCGAAGAGGCCAAGTTACTAATGCAGCAGTTGCGGCGCCGCGAGATGCCGCGAAGGCGAATCTCCCTCTTGTCCCCCCACAGGTGACCTCGGAAGGACCGGCAGCTGGTGTTGAAAAAACAGCGGGAACAGCAATGGAGCCGGGTAAGCAGGCATTGCCAATGGCAAGGGAGGGGTCTTTGCCCTCAAGACGGGAGAAGGTGGTCCAACATATACCGTTGGCCACGAAAGAATTGATATGGGCTGATAAGTATGTGAACATGTTTTCTCTGCTGACTGACCATCGCGAGATGGAGTATGTTAAGACACAGAAGGATTTGTGGCACCCGAGTGTATGGCGAGCCAAAATGGCGGGATTCAGGGTTGATGAGACAATCTCAAATTGGGCCAAGGCCTTTGCGATGTTTTCTGCAATTATTGGGGAACGTAAGCCCGAGGTTTCGCCCGAATTGTCCTGCTATCAGGCACGAATAATTTTTTTTAATGAAACATATGAGGGCAATGAGTGGATGGGTTACGATATGAAGTTTCGTAAGGCCAAGGAGTACGATTCATCTCTGACGTGGGATTGTCTGGACTCGATCTCTTGGCAGAAGCAGCTCCTGCCGGGCGCGACGAAGTCGTCCTCGCTTGGCGGGAATGGGTCAGGGCCTTCCCGCCATCAGCCTGCGGCGCCCTTTCGAGCAGGCCCCGCGGGCGACCACCAACCAAGGAATGGTGGGAATGGGGGTAAGAAAGGGGTCTGTTGGAATTTTAACAGGGGCAATTGCACAAGGCCACAAGGGACATGTAAGTTCAGACATTTGTGTGCAGGTTGCGGAAATTCTTCACACCCCGAGAGTTTGTGCAGAGCCAAGAATGGTGATACGGGGGGTAGAGGAGGGGCCAAACAGGTCTGAGCGGGACCATTGGGTACCGCTACCTACCCCCGTATATATCATGGCAATGATCCCCTGGCTAAACGAATACCCTGATCATGTCTCCGCTGGGGTGTTGAGGAACGGCTTCTTAGATGGTTTCCACATCCCGGCGGGGGATTTTCGTGGGGAACCACTTTGTAGAAACCAACTGTCGGCTCAGCATAATCCAGCGGTGGTTGAGAGGAAGATTGCAAAGGAGGTTGCCCTTGGCCGGGTTGTTGGCCCATATAGGCACCCGCCAGTAACTAATTTCATCTGTTCCCCGTTGGGAGTAGTTCCCAAGATGGACCCGGGGGAATTTAGGCTGATCCATAACTTGTCAGCTCCGAGGGGTCTTCCAGTGAACAATGCGATTGACCCGGGAGTTTGTTCGGTGCGGTACGCATCCTTCGATGATGCCGTCACCATGTTGAATCGCCTGGGGCCCGGAGCGCTGATGGCGAAGTCAGATATCGAGTCAGCGTTCCGGTTGCTCCCGGTACACCCACGGGATCAGCGTCTGTTAGGCTTTGTGTTCCAGGGCCAGTACTACATGGATAGATGTATGCCAATGGGTTGCTCCATCTCTTGTGCTTATTTTGAGAAATTCAGTTGTTTTCTGGAATGGGCGTTCACCAAAGCCACTGGCCATACCCAGGTTATGCATTACCTAGATGATTTTTTGTTCTTGGGGCCAGCCGGCGACACAAAATGTGCGCAGGCGTTACAGGAATTTTGCACTCTCATGAAGGGGTCCGGGGTGCCATTGGCACCAGGTAAGACGGTTGGACCATCTACTTCACTCGAGTTTCTTGGAATTGAGCTCGATTTTGTGGAAGGATGTTTCCGTTTGCCAGTGGGGAAAGTAACGAAGTTCAGGGCTTCCCTTGAACTGTGCATTAGCAAAGAGAAAGTTACCCTTCATCAGTTACAACAAGCAGTGGGCCAGCTTAACTTTGCCTTAAGAGTGATACCAATGGCCCGCCCCTTTTCCCGCTCTATTGCACAAGCCATGGTTGGTCTCAAGGAAGGACACCACCGCACGAGACTGTCTGCAGAGGTTCGCCAGGACATGCGCATATGGTTGGCATTTCAACGGTCGAGTGGTGTGGAACAAGCCGCCAGCGTCCTCGGACGAGCTGGGTTTGTGGACCGACTCGGCGGGGAGCGTGGGATTTGGCGCCATCTTTGGTAATCGATGGTTGGCGCAAACATGGCCGACGTGGTGGCACACCAGCGGTCTCACAGGTAACATTGGGTTTCTCGAGTTGTTCCCCATTTTTGTGGCTCTGAAGGCATGGCCGGATGAGTTCCGAGATCGCTCTGTGGTGTTTTGGTCCGATAATATGACTGTAGTTGAATGCATAAATAATCAGGCAGCACGCTGCAAGTGGATATTGAGATTACTGAAGGAAATTGTACTACTTTGCATGAGACTGAATGTACAATTCAGGGCAAAGCATGTGCCAGGTGTACTGAACCAGGCGGCTGATGCACTCTCTCGTTCACACATGCAGGCTTTCAGGGGTTATCTACCTTCCGCGGACCTAGCGGCGGCACCATTTCCCGAAGCACTCTGGCTACTCGGTGCCCCGGATTACAAGACCTCGTGGCAGCAAGCTTAGCCCCCAGGACAAGGAAGGCATGCGAAGGAGCGTTTCGTTCTTATTGTGCATTTTTGGGTCTGGCAGGGCGGGACAATTGGGGTCAGGAGGATTACGTCCTGAAGTTTCTAGTTGCACTGCACAGTGCAGGCCGATCAGTGGCAACGGCCAATAGGCACCGGGCCGCCATTTCATTCATGGCGCAGGCGCATGGCATCAAGGACCCGACATCGTCCTTTTTGGTAAAGAAAGCCCTTCGTGGTTGGCAACGCCTTGAGGGTCGTAGAGTAGACGAAAGACGCCCGATTGGGTTAGAAAGGTTGTCCCTGCTGATGTCGATACTCCCCACGACATGTTCCTCCCAGTTCGAGGCAGTGCTGTTCCGGGCCGCTTTCGCATTAGCGTTCCATTGGGCTATGCGGGTGAGCGAGCTGGTTGCAAGAAATAAGAATGATGTGGAGGGAGGTCTGATTAAGGGTGATTCAATGGTGGTCACAATAACCCGGTCCAAGACTGACCAGAGTGCTATGGGAGACAGTATTGTTGTCCAGCGCATGCGAGGGTCCCCCTTGTGCCCGGTGAAGTGCGTTGAGGAATATTTGGCGCGAAGGGCGGATACATGGGGGGGAAGCCTGCTGAGACACATCGATGCCACCCCACTGACGAGGTTCCAGTTTCAGAGGGTGCTAACAATGGCAATCGCAGCGGCGGGCTTGGACCCGGGCGATTTCGGGACCCATTCCTTTAGGATAGGGGCTGCTACAGAGGCTACAGCCAGGGGTCAGAGTGTTGAGAAGGTGAAACAACTGGGACGATGGTCCTCGAACTGTTATAAAAGGTATGTGCGGTTGCACATGTTGTGAAGTCAATTTCATGCACTCACGCTTCTTGTCTTCTGTTTGGTTTACAGTTTCGCGAGCATGCTATGCGGGGCGGACTGTGCAGTCGACCCGGCACCTGGGGACCAGCGGTCAGAGATCACCGGCTGAGGAAAGAGTGGTGTGGGTCGTGGGCCACTCATACGTGAGGCGGGCCGGGGACGTATTCAAAGCAGGTGACGTGACTCACGCAGCTGGGGAATACGGGTACAGGGTGACCTTCCACGGAAGGGGCGGGCTCTGTATTGACCAGTTTCAATGTTTTGTCGAGGAACTGTTAGGGCGACAGAGGTCACCGCCGTCTGTAATCATAGTACACCTGGGGGGCAATGACTTGGTGACACTCGGTCGGCGAGTACTACTCGAGCGAGTTTTATCTACTGTTAGCTGGCTGGCGAGAAGGATCCCGGGGTGCATGATAGCATGGTCCCACATGATTCCCAGGAAGGTGTGGCGGGGGGGCCTCTCTGTGTCAGCATTGAACCATTCAGTGAAAAAGGTCAATAACAAACTTGGTAGGTTGTTTCGCTCGGCACAGTTGCACTGTATTCCGCATGGATGTATTTGGGGGCATCACATGTATCTCGATGATGGGGTCCATTTGTCCCGGGAGGGGAATGTCTTACTCATAGGAGACTTCATAGCATGGTTAAGGGGTTTGTAAAAGCATGACCTTTAGTAGGTGTTTGTGGGGGGGCCGGATAGCCGGTCAATTATCCGGCCTGTGGTGGTAAGGTCATGATCGGTGAGCAGTAATTTCAAGGTCCCTAGAGGGGGGGCGCCACCCACTATGGATGGGAGCGCCCGGGGGGAGGCGGCCATTGGCCCCTCACACGGGGAGGCGGCACCCACTAAGTATGGGTCGCCTAAGGGAAGACGGTCATAGGCCCCTTCCAGGGGAGGAGGCGGCTGGATGCCCCTCCTACGAATTCCCCGGGGCCCGGATATCCGCGACGGCGGATGTGATCGACAGTGTGGGATGGGAGGGGGGTCCACGCTACCTTCTTACAGACACCTCACACGAGTCCTCGGACGACCTTTAAGATGGCGTCGAGTTAAAATAGGGGGCCCCCGCAAGACAAGGGAAATTGGAGTTGGCACAGAGGTACAGTCCTCTGCGCGCCCGCCCTCACACCGTGAGGGGGGGAGTTCTGGTAGTAGGGATCTGACACCGGTTGCGACCTTGCCGTTGGCCCGAAATGCTAGGATGTACAATTTTAATTTAGAAAGTATGCATTTGCAGGATGTTAGACTCGGCTAGGAAATCCTTTGTACTAGAGATTTGTTAAGGTTAGCCAAAGAACATGTCTTCATCGAAATGTAATAAATGAAAATTGTACATGATATGAAACTGTTATTTTAATGTTTTAATTTTGTTTCATATTTTAATAAATACGGCCGGGAGGGTAACTCCCTCCCGCCTTCCAAAAGTTCAGAACTGCGTCCGTCTTCCCATCCTTGGGGATTGTGTTGGGAGGGGGTGACAGGCATCCCGGCCATATGGAAAGGGGCGACCACTCGGTCCCCCCGAACGTATGGTAGGGGGCCCGGATCCCCCCGGGAAACTATTTTGGGCGGGGGGCGTGTCACGGCTGGTATGCCCGAAATGGCGTAGCCGGGGCGCGCCTTTTCCCGCCCAGGAGGGGTTGTCCTAGACACCTACACCGTCGGCCACGCCCAGGAGGCGTACCGGAGGAGGGTACACGCCCACCGGAAGAGGAATAAAGAGAGCAGGAATCCGAAGAAGCATCCTCTTGTTCCTGTGCTTGGAAGTTGCACCCACTCGTTGCACATGAGCCCTCGACGGAACAAGGAGCAATTTTGACCCACCCACCAGCCCCTTATGGCAACGTTAGTACTGCAATAAAGTGATTTGCTTTGATAACATCTTTTTCCCTTGTGTAGCGGTTAATAACATGACAATGTTAGTACTGCAATAAAGTGATTTGTTTGATAACATCTTCTTACCTTGGTTTAGCGGATGATAACGGTCTAAGTTTAATGATGTGATGAATGTCTAGTAGTAGAGACAAATATTGCAATGTACAGTATAATTTTCTCCCTTAGTAGGTAAACAAATGTCGTATTTATTTTTTGGTCGGGCGGTAAGGTCATGATCGGTGAGCAGTAATTTCAAGGTCCCTAGAGGGGAGGCGCCACCCACTATGGATGGGAGCGCCCGGGAGGAGGCGGCCATTGGCCCCTCACACGGGGAGGCGGCACCCACTAAGTATGGGTCGCCTAAGGGAAGACGGTCATAGGCCCCTTACAGGGGAGGAGGCGGCTGGATGCCCCTCCTACGAATTTCCCGGGGCCCGGATATCCGCGACGGCGGATGTGATAGACAGTGTGGGGTGGGAGGGGGGTCCACGCTACCTTCTTACAGACACCTCACACGAGTCCTCGGATGACCTTTAAGATGGCGTTGAGTTAAAATAGGGGGCCTCGCTACCTTCTTACAGACACCTCACACGAGTCCTCGGACGACCTTTAAGATGGCGTCGAGTTAAAATAGGGGGCCCCCGCAAGACAAGGGAAATTGGAGTTGGCACAGAGGTACAGTCCTCTGCGCGCCCGCCCTCACACCGTGAAGGGGAGAGTTCTGGTAGTAGGGATCTGACACCGGTTGCGACCTTGCCGTTGGCCCGTAATGCTAGGATGTACAATTTTAATTTAGAAAGTATGCATTTGCAGGATGTTAGACTCGGCTAGGAAATCCTTTGTACTAGAGATTTGTTAAGGTTAGCCAAAGAACATGTCTTCATCGAAATGTAATAAATGAAAATTGTACATGATATGAAACTGTTATTTTAATGTTTTAATTTTGTTTCATATTTTAATAAATACGGCCGGGAGGGTAACTCACTCCCGCCTTCCAAAAGTTCAGAACTGCGTCCGTCTTCCCATCCTTGGGGATTGTGTTGGGAGGGGGTGACAGGCATCCCGGCCATATGACGCCTCACCACCCAGCAGACTCAGGAGTCGATGCATCACTGTGTTTTCCCATGCCTGGCTCATCTGTGGCTGTTTTGTTTAATGGATTCTGATGCAGCCTAAGGTATTTTGTGAAAAACACCTTCATGTTCTCTGGACAGAATTGCTAAAACCTTTTAAAAGTAATATTTTGATTAGTGTCAGCTGTATTTTTGTCATTTTGGTCTTGTTTGGTTTAGAAAAAGATACTTTATTTTTCCAGCTTGTGTGGTATCCTTTTGTATTGTTTTCACTGTGTAACTGTGAGCTTTGATACTACTGCTTTACACATTTCATCTGAGATAAACTTGTCTGCTCAAGCCAAGCGACCAAGGGGGTGAGCAGGGGTTATCTAGGTGTAAACTCCCTTATCCTGACTGGAAGGAAGGGTCCCTACTTGGACAGGGTGTATACCACTGCCAACTTGAGACCCCCATTTCTAACACTGCCAGTGAAAAACTCTTAAATGTGTTTTTCACTAGTAGGATAACATTGGGATTACCTTATTATATTTTATAAGTGTAAATTACAAGTGAGAATCCATAACCAAAGCATGGTGTTGTTGGAATCCTTATTTAAAATTCTAACTTATGGTGAAGTCAAATTTTAAATTACAATTCTGAAAATGCCACTTTTGGAAAGTTATCATTTTCTTGCTTTAGCCTTTTGGTGCCTCATTTACAATGATTTGGCGTGGGGCAGCACCGCAAGCCTTTTGACTGTGCTGCCCTACGCCAAATGGAAAGGGCAGGAATGCGCTGTATTTACAAAATACGGTGCATTCCTGTTCTTTCAGCCAGATGCAATTTGGTGCCCAGCTCCAATGCAGACACCCTTGCACAACGGTGCAAGGGTATCTGTGTTGCTGACAGGCTTGTTTTTGTGCGGGAAAGGACATCTTCAGGCACACAAACAAACAATGGAGGTGCTTTCCTCTTTCCATGTGTGTGTGCTGCAGAATGCAGCACACATGGAAAGAGGAAAAGATGAGGAGAAATAAAGATATTTCTCCTGGTTATGCTTGTCTTGGGAAGAAGTACAGTCTTGATGCATTTCCAGGTTTACAGATCCTTGTAAATCTGAGAATGCGTCAAAACCCATGGGCATTGCATGGGAACACCCACCACAACACCCATGTAACGCCTCACTGGCGCAGTGTAAGGCAACACAGCGACTTGTGCTGCATTGCCTTCATCATATCTGCGAGGACAGGAAAAGCCACGCAAAGTGGCTTGCGTGGCATCGAAGATATTTGTCCGCACTCTTTGCTGCCGGAGAGTCATTAAAGGTGATGCACCGATGGTGCAAGGGGCTTGTAAATAAGCCCCTTGGGACCTGCAGCCTGTCTCTGAGCACATGACTGGGTGTAGTTGGCATTTGGGCTTTGTGTATTCCGCCTAGACATCCACACACAATGGGAGGTTAGGTGTGTCTCAATGGTCCATCTCTGGCAGGGTGGGAGGGAGGAGAAGGGCACAGCCTCACTTACACTTGAATAGGCTGTGTCATGTCCACACAAAGTAGTCTGCAAGCCTCCCTGTAGTGAGTCTTTTAATCTTGCACTGACTGATAGGAACAGTGGTGGGAGGACCTAAGATCACCAACAGTTAAGGGAGCTTCTTGTTGTTTGAGTGGTGAGGCCATCAAGGTCTGAGCTTCTGCCAAACAGAGCTGCTGCATCTTTGACTGATACCAGAGAAAATGAAAACTGCTTGCACCGTTCTTGACAGCAGGCCTTGTACTCAAGACTTGCAGTAAGAAAACAAACAAGTAAAGTGCACATTACATCTGTGCCTCCACCAATAAATATGTGGATTATTTATTTTGCTTTATCGTAACCCTAAAAGAACTCTTAATTGTGGGACATGAGTGAACTACTGGCCTACAGGTTATTGATCCAGGCAGGACTCGCACATGCCATTTTCAGTTTATTTTGTGGGTTATAACTCTATAGCATCTGATTTAGGACCCTGTGTGTACTATATCAAATGTTCTGTAGTATTTTGTTTCGGTGTGTAATTAAAGTAATTCTTATTTATATTTAAAAAAAACTGGGTTTGGCAGCATTTTATTGTCTCTGATGTAGCTCTCTTGAGTTCTGCATGTTTGTAGCCTCACACAACCTCTTTGACTGCTCACCATCGCTACCTTGAGCATCAAGTGTCAGAAAGATGTACCTGGCAACCAGTTTGCAGCACCTTAGGAGGTCAGCCCCTGAGACATCAGCAGTAAAAGAGCTCAACCAGTTCAGTTAACACTCTTTAACCCCTGCTTGCCCTGTGGCCCCTGAATGGGTTCTAACATGTTTGAAGTTTAAGTTTGCAATACTTACTTCTCTGTGTTGTGGCTGGTACAGATTTTCCATTTTGGTGGTTAAGTAGTGGATCAGTGTTTCTGAGCTGCTCTTGGAAACTTGCAAGTCTCTAAACACTGTTATATAGCATCAAATAGCTATTGCCTTCTAGCACTGCCTGTTTTCTGTCAGAAAGAAGCAGCGGACACATCAGCAATCCTCCCCATTGGAACCCTCTTTCATGGGGTCTCTATACAATGCAGCTGGATTGTGTACTACCACAAAGGATACAGGGACACATCTTACACAGAAAACTGAACAAATTAAATAGGTTCCACGAGCAATGACCACTGAGTGACACCACATTTCAAGACCCTACTAACAAAAAGCAGCTGTCAAGTCAAGTCAAGTCATAAAATTTATATAGCGCACTACATACCCAGAGGGTCTCAAGGCGCTTAGGGAGGGGAGGAGGATTACTTGTCAAATATCCACGTTTTAAGTTGCTTTCTGAATGCTAGGTGGTTCTGGGTAAGGCGAAGGTAAGTGGGAAGTGAGTTCCATGTTTTAGCTGCCAGGTATGAGAAGGATCTACCTCCCATGGTGGTCTTGTTGATACGAGGTACAGTGGCGAGGGCTTGGCTGGAAGATCGTAGTTGGCGGGAGGGGGTGTAGAAGGACAGTCGTGAGTTGAGGCATTCTGGTCCGATTTCGTAGAGTGCTTTGTGTGCGTGGGTTAGAAGTCGGAAAGTGATCCTCTTATTGACGGGTAGCCAGTGGAGGTTTTTCAGGTGACCAGAGATGTGTTCGTTGCGCGGGATGTCTAATATGATCCTGGCTGAGGCGTTTTGGATTCGTTGGAGTTTTTTCTGGAGTTTAGCGGTAGTACCTGCGTAGAGGGTGTTTCCGTAGTCCAATCGGCTCGTGACCAGAGCATGGGTGACTGTTTTTCTGGTTTCGGTGGGGATCCAGCGAAATGTTTTTTTGAGCATGCGAAGAATGTTGAAGCAGGATGAGGAGACGGCGTTGACTTGTCTGTTCATTGAAAGTGAAGAATCCAGGATAACACCTAGGTTCCGTGCGTGGTCTGTCGGGATGGGTGCTTTTCCAAGGGCTTCCGGCCACCAAGAGTCGTCCCATGCAGAGGGGGAAGTACCTAAGATGAGGACTTCTGTTTTATCTGAGTTCAGTTTCAGACGGCTGTGTTTCATCCATTCGGCAACTTCTTTCATTCCTTCGTGTAGGTTAGTTTTGGCGGTGCTGGGGTCATTGGTGAGTGAAAGGATCAGTTGAGTGTCATCCGCGTAGGAGATGATGTTGAGGTTGTGTTGGCGGGCGATGGCCGCAAGGGGGCTCATGTATACGTTGAAGAGGGTGGGACTGAGTGAGGATCCTTGTGGTACGCCACTGATGACTTCAGTGGCCTCGGACTTGAATGGTGGAAGGCGGACTCTCTGGGTTCTTCCGGTGAGGAACGAGGTGATCCATTCAAGTGCTTTTCCTTGTATTCCGATGTTGCTGAGGCGTTGTAAAAGGGTGCTGTGGCAGACTGTGTCGAAGGCTGCAGAGAGGTCGAGGAGGATGAGGGCGATTGTGTCTCCATTGTCCAGTAGAGTTCGAATGTCGTCTGTTGCTGCGATGAGGGCGGTCTCAGTGCTGTGTTTTGCTCGGAAGCCAGACTGTGAGGAGTCGAGGGATTTGTTGGCTTCGAGGAAAGCGGCGAGCTGGTTGTTGACAGCTTTCTCGATGACTTTGGCCGGGAAAGGAAGGAGCGAGATGGGGCGGTAATTTTTGAGTTCGGTGGGGTCCGCTGTGGGTTTTTTCAGAAGGGCGCTGAGTTCAGCGTGTTTCCAGCTTTCCGGGAAGGTGGCGGATTTGAAGGAGCAGTTGATGACGTCTCGGAGGTGCGGTGCTATGACGGAGTCTGCTTTGTTGAAGATGTGGTGAGGGCATGGGTCTGTGGGGGATCCTGAGTGGATGGAGTTCATCAGGCGGATGGTGTCCTCAGTGGAGATTGGGTTCCAGTCGTTAGGGTGTTCAAGGGGGGTGAATGTTCAGCATATGGTTGGGTGGGTTGGTTGCCGGGTTGGTTGTCGAAGCTGTTGTGGATGTCTGCAATTTTGTTGTGGAAGAATGAGGCTAGGGAGTCGCAGAGGGCTTGAGAGGGGGTGATGTCGTTGGAACACTATGAAATACTCATCTTGTCTGCTCCTTTTTGCTCTGTATAGCGACAAGACGCCTCCGGGTATTCATGCGCTTTATAAGTTGTATCATTAATTCATTCATTCACATTTACACAGGAGATGTATGAAAAGATACTCTGGTATAAAAGGGCTCTGCAGGATCCATATTTACAGAGGTTCATGTGCCGATTGTTTGTGAGAATACCCAGGAAAAAATATTACGTAGCCAAAAAAATCTAATCCTTGATATCTACAACTAAAATATTGTGGCAGTTAGTGCATATAGGTATGTATTGAGTTACTATTCTTAACTGCACATCAGCATTCAGTTATTTATAGATGAAGTTAAGTATAGTAAACCTAAGCTTAACTATAAATGCTTACCTTCACAATGCTTTGGTTCTTAGTATTTAGGCCTCAGTATGTTAGCCCCATGCTTTGTTTTCCTTGATATTCTAGTGGAAAACCTTATCCACATAACGGTACAGTAACTCGTTGGAACATCAAATAGTAAATAATGACAGTTGATGTAACCGGCCAGCTATCACAGAAATAGGCTAACAGCCTTATTATTACTTCAACGGTCTCGGAGCTCCCATGCTGTCACCTTGCTCCAAGATCGCCAAAGCAATTAAAAACAACTTTTTTTTACTCTGGCGGACATTTTTGTGGGCTGTACAACCCCGGAGAACGTCCTAGCGTTGCCGAGCAGCACTGCACACATTGGGCAGACGCGCGCATGTGCAGAAGCGAGGAAAGCTCGGATAATGTCGGCAGAGCCCCGAGGAAAGCCCACGAAGGCGGGAGGACACGGCAGGGAGGCAGAGCAGCCCCAGAGCTACTCACAACACGTGAGCGCCTTCGCGCTTGCAGGGCCGGCTCTAGGCATGTGCAAGCTGTGCACCTGCACAGGGCCACCAAACCCCAGGGGCCACCACGCCAATATATATCCTTAATATATTAATCCTCTGAGGATGGATACATATTTGCGTGGTGGCCCCTGGCAGGGATTTGGGGCCTCTGGCTCTGTTCCACTTCTAAACTCCCTGACCCCCTCCCCTCTTTACTGGCCTGCGCGCTCCGCCCCGCCCGGACCCCCTCATCCGGGCCCCCTACCTACGCTCCCTGCCCAGGGCCACCATGAGCCTAGAGCCGGCCCTGGTGCTCGGCAGCCCAAAGAGGAGAAAACTGAGTAAGCCATGAGTTAATGGCAAGCAGCAAAAGGTGGCAGACAAAACAAACCGTGGCAAATTCAAGCACCACAGTGCAGGCATCAGAAACAGAAACACAGCGCTGCACATGGGAAGGGCCTCCCACCTCAAGACACACCAACAGATTAACAAGCACTAGCAAAGTCAAGTACTCGGTATCTGTAGGAAGGGGAAAACCCAGACAAAAAAAAAGAAAAGAGTAGATCAAACGCGCAGAAGCAAGATTCAGCCATGATCAAAGCAGCTCGGACGCCCCACAGGACGTGAAGTCAACCCAGAAGAAGAGGTACATCATGTCAAACGTACGAGGGAAAGCAACTCAACAACCAGTACAGGCAGCTGAACAACCAGTACAAGCAGCTCAACAACCAATGGCAACGCATCCAGTGCACACTCAAATCGCAGCACTCCCGCCGTTCAGTGAGCTTATTGACCCGGCTACCGCGTCGCCAAGGTGGAGAGTATGGGTTAGTCGCCTCAATAACTATTTCCTAGCCACCAGAGAAATGAATGGCGCCGTTAAGAGATCACTGCTTTTACACTTTGCGGGTGATGAGATATATAAATTGTTTGAGCATCTCCCAAATACTGGTGCAGCCACCGACTATGATGCAGCGGTCACCGCATTGAATGCTCATTTTGATCCCCAACTCAATCCTCATTACGAACACGTCAAGCTCAGACTGGCTAGACAAAGAGAAGGAGAATCAATGGACGCGTATCATGCACGCCTCAGAGAATTAGCGAGTACATGCACAGAGGATGATCAAGCTAAGGAAGTAACATCACAACTAATTCAACAACTAAAGCAACAAGACGCTGCGGACGTTCATACTTCGACAACCCTGGATTACCCTGCAAGAAATCCTGATCCTCGCTCGATCACACAAATTGTCGGATGTCCAAGCGACAGCAATGGAAGCCGCACTCAACCCGCACACTGATCAAGCAGTCGACGTCAAGGTGGAGAGAGCTGATGCTGTTCGAGCAACATCGCATGGAGGAAGATGAAGGTGGCCCACAAAGACAACGCGACGACCCTCGTGTGGATGGTGTGGGAGAGAGGAACATCCTCCAGATAGCTGCCCTGCAAGGGGAAAGTCGTGCTCAAAATGTGGAATCCCGAACCACTTTGCGAGCGTATGTAGAGGAGGCTGGCGAGGAAGAGGCAATACCGAAAGAAAGCCACCAACAGGAGCAGTTAGGAATCTAACACTGGAAGAGCCAACAATGTCGAATTCAAACAAAACGTCCACCCGATGCCCGCAGCGACTGGACGACTCGTCAACAGAGGAAGACGGAGAATGTTACTTTGTGTCTTTCGCAAGTGATCTCAAGAGGAGACAAAGACCACAGCCCAAGTGCAACATCGAGATCGATGGGTCCCCTGTGACCGGCTTAATTGACACAGGAGCACCAGTGAATGTGTTGGGGTCGCAACACTACAAAAGACTGACTCCGAGACCACCTCTTACTCCGTCGAAAATCAGGATTCTGACTTATGGGAGCCAAACTCCATTACCGTTGAAAGGGAAAATGACTGTACAGGTGAAATCAGAGAACCAAGAAGTAGCAACGATCTTCCACGTCGAAGACAGAGAGGCTGACATACTAGTCGGGAGTCATACTGCTGAAAACCTCAACCTAATTGCTTTTGTGAATGCGGTAAAAGTTCTGCAAATTGATGACATCCTGGAGTTGTTCCTGCAGCTATTCACAGGATTAGGGAGCATAAAAAGACCACCCGTTAAGCTGCACATAGACAAAGCCATCCAACCGGTGGCGCTGAGGCACCGACAGATTCCATTTCATCTCTGACCACTGGTGGAACAAGAGCTCAGAGAGCTAGAACGCCAAGGAGTCATTGAAAAAGTGACAGGTCCGACCCCGTGGGTGTCACCTATGGTGATTGCTGAAAAACCAAGGCAACCCGGGAAAATTCGTATATGTATTGACATGAGGATGCCCAATCAGGCTATCAAACGAGAGAGACACTTGACCCAACAGTGGACGATATACTGGCCGATCTAAATGGAGCACAATAGTTTTCAAAGTTAGATCTAAACGCCGGCTATCATCAGTTAAGACTAGCGGAAGAGAGCAGGTACAAAACTACATTTTCGACTCACCTAGGGCTCCATCGATATAAAAGACTGAACTTTGGGATATCCTCAGCAGCAGAGATATTTCAAAATACTGTGAGGGAAATACTGTCCGGTCTTAATGGAGTCCTTAACGTCAGTGACAATATCCTTATCCATTCCAAGACCATTGAGGAGCATCACCGACGACTACGAGCTACCCTCCAGCGGTTGGCGGAGCACGGTGTAACGCTTCACCGAGAGAAGTGCCAATTTTTCCGTAAGTCAATCGACTTCTTTGGGTATGTGTTCGTTCAGTGCCGATGGTGTCAAAGTAGATCCCAAGAAGTCCCAGGCAATCCACCTCGACCCGCACTGACGAATGCATCTGAAGTAAGAAGCTTTCTAGGGATGGCAACGTATTATGGAAGATTTACCCCGAACTTACCGACCATTGCGGAGCCGTTGCGAAACCTCACGGAAAAGGAAAACCCATGGAAGTGGTCAGCAGAAGAAGACAAGGCCTTCAAGCAAGTGAAGGGGTCCCTGCTGGACAGCACGACAATTGCATATTTTGACACTTCTCGTCCCACGGAACTGATAGTAGACGCCAGCCTGGTAGGTTTGGGAGCCGTACTCACTCAGGAGACTGAGCTAGGAACCTGGGTCCCGCTGGCATTTGCGAGCAAAGAGCTCACTGCAACTGAGGCCCGCTACTCACAAATCGAGCAAGAAGCACTTGCGATCAATTGGGCATGCAACCATTTTCATTTGTATGTTAGCAGGAGCCCATTTCGGGTGATAGCGGACCATCAACCTCTGTTACCAATGTTCAAAGGAACAGCTCCGCACCCCCCTCCAAGAATCGAGAGGTGGGTCATTCAGCTGCAATACTATCAGATGGAGTTATTGTACCGCCCAGGGGCCGAGAATCCCGCAGATTTCTTATAACACCATCCGGCTGCAACAGCAGAGTCGAGGGCTGAAGAAGAGACACAAACAGAAGCACTCTCAATAGAGAAAGTGAAGGAACACCTTAACAACGATGCATGCCTCAAGCGAGTGTCTGATGCCCTGAAGGGTGGATCCTGTGAAGACTTCCTCAAAAATGTACAAGGGTGGAGTGAGTCTGACAGAAGTCGCCTGGGAAACTTTGGAGAGTCAGAGATGAACTCAGTTCTGCAGAAAACTGAGTTATCCTGAGAGGATCACGCATCATAATACCAATAAGCCTGCAGGAGCGAGCGACTGTCCTAGCCCATGAAGGCCATCAGGGCATCGGAAGAATGAAGTCTAGGATGAGAGAAAAGGTGTGGTCCCGGACTTAGAGGACAGCGTCGAATCCGTTGTATGCAACTCTAAGGGGTGCCAATGCTGAGGCTCCGGCACCCGTGATCACCAAAGATCCAGCCCCATCACCGTAGTTATGGCTGAGTCTTGACTTTGGAAGTTTTCCCGATGGGAGAGTCACGGCTGTCATCGTTGACAGCTACACTAAGTACCTGATCGTCGAAATATTACCGTCTACTTCCTTCACGAATCTTTAACTGGTCCTGGAGAAAACGTTTGCCCTGTTCGGATTGCCACAGGTCATCAAGACCGACAACTGGCCCCCATTCCAGGGCAGGGAATTTAAAGACTTTCTGACATGCCTGGGAGTTAAGCACCATGGATAACTCCTCAATGGCCACAAACAAATGGCGAGGTAGAGCGGTTTATGCGCACAACGAACAAAGTATTGTGGATTGCAACAGCTGAGAATGCTGATCCTGAATTGGTGTTACAACAATTTCTGAGGGAGTATAGCAGTACGCCTCACTGCACTACCCAGAGGTCTCCATGGTCGCTCATGCTAGCAGGTCCCCGTCGTGACATGCTACCCACGGCTGAATGCTGGAGACAGGAACCGTATGACCCCAGGATGACCCAAGCGAAAAGACAGGAGACCAATGACAGAGCTACCCGGCGGTGAAAGGCGAAGACCGGCGTCATATTGCCCGGGTGTTCTGTACTAATACGGAACCGCTGGAGCACAGGGAAGTTTCGAACTCCCTACGAACCCGGAGTATGGATTGTGAAGTCAGCTAATGGAACAGCAATTACCGCAGAAAGAAACTGTCACAAGAAGTGTGTCATAGTTTAAGAAAGTTTCAGCTGTGGATCGATCCTCACCTGTGATGACCCCGTCAGGAGTCTCGGAGACACCGGGGGACGGAATTGAAGACGTCGCGGATGACATCCCTTCGTCCAGTTCGACTAAGTCACTGTTGTTCGAATCTCACATAATGACCATCAGGTCAAAGATCCGGGATCTCCAAGTCAACGAAGTCAACGATCTAACCCCAAGCACCAATATAGCCTCAGACCTAATCCCCGGGCAAACCAAAGACTGGCAGATTTTGTTTGCTGAATCATTTGGACATTATCTTGTTTTACATACCAATTTGGGAAGGAATGTAATGTTCTAGTGTTTCACCCGGCTGGGTGAGGCCCCAGAACTGAATCCACTCTTTGTATCACTCTCTGGCCAGGCGTGGCCAGAGAGCTTACATAAATGGGCGGGGGTCGCTCTGGACTTCCGGTCCCGACCAGCCACCAAGAGTACATGTGTCTTCATTGTATTTGCTGGAGCCCATTGTGTTGTCCGAGTGCCTGAGCAAAGTGGCCCCTGAGACCCCTCAGACCTCACACTTTCGAGCTTGCGCAGAGTAGCGGGATATGGACGGCTGGAGTTGTGTGGATGGGGAAGAATCTTTGTTTCACCCCTAGTGATACTCGCCCCTTAGACCTCTAGAACTCTCCCGAGGACTCTACGGAGACGTGGCTCTGTGTCTACGTGCCCTTCCTCCCACCCCCAGGGTCTAGGGGCTTTCTAGACCAGCGATGGTCACTGCAACGCTGTCTGGGGGCTCTGTCCATGGATAGCCGGGCTTTGAGAATTCATCCAGAAGGGAGAATGAAGGGACAAAAGGTGTGCGGGGTGGAGGCGGAAACAGTAAGTATTGTACCGAGTGCCGCATCGAGCTTCTGATTGCATGTTTAAAAGTTGCATATGCCCACGGTGATTGGCATCACACAGTACGCCCCCCGCGCCCCGGGACGAGTGTCTGCCTTGGCCGTCTGTCCTATAAGACTTGCGAGGATGTCATATGATAGCTTAGCAGGTTACATGAAGCTCCGATGTGTAGGATCATTGTTTCCACACGTTGAATTAATTGACCAGTTTCATCCTACTATACCAGTGGGTGATCTTGCCCAAAATAAGTTGACATGTCTGTGTGTGAGGCATGTACCTGTGAAAAATAAGTGTCTCAAGGGGAGCGATTTGTAATGATATCTCCATCCTACACAGCAAGAAGCATTATCAAAGCTTGCAGGTCTGACTTTGCTGTAGTGCGTGCATAGATTGTTAACATCACAGGAGTGACATATACACCCAGTAGCAGAAGGTCCCTACCTACTTTCTGCAAGCATTGTCTGAATGGGAGGCAGTAGCTGTAATGGCTTGCCCGTCAGTAGATGCTAATCGAATGTAGTTTGCTCACTACCTCTACAATCTGATGCAATCTTTTGAAATTTTATGATACCAATGTATCAATTCTAGGGTGCTCCCCAGGTGGTGTCTTCCGTCCTGGAGACATCTATGTCATGAATACCACATTGTGCTTCTAAACTGACTTTGGTTGCATCCCCATGGGCACTCCTATGTTCCTACTAATAGGAACATAGGATGCAGTGTACAATATACTATCATTGTACACTGATTGTACACTGCTGGTTCATTGAAGTATATGTGATACGGATAGAGATGTATTTGTTGATATCTCATGACAATTATGTGTGCTATGATCTTTTTGTAGTGATGCTCCCTGAAGAAGGGCGAGTAGCCCAAAATGCATAGGAGCTACAAAGGCGAGATGATATAAAAAATAAATCTAAAAGCCTGATGAATGAATTGAAATGAAGACAATTTCCAAGAATTGACAATTGAATAAATGAACAACATTGAAAATTATTTGCTGTTGTGAAGTATTTTGGAGTCCTATTAGTAGGAACATTGGAGTGCCCATGGGGATGCAACCAAAGTCAGTTTGGATTGCCCACCAGTAGAGCCAGAAAAGAACAACTGAAAAGTTATCTAAAAGGTGAAAACTATCTATGTCAAGAGTGACCCAGCATTTGTAGGGGTCCTGCAAGTCCGGGGATTCAATTCTGATAAAGCAGGTGTAGTCCTTCTTAATTCTCTAAACAAAGTACAATTATGTTGGGTTATAGTGCTTCCTCATGTTTACATGGCTACAGTTTACAGTTGTAAATAACCACGTTAAAAATGTTTGAAACGAAAAGGCACAGCTAGTGTGTTCTCCTTCACGTATGTTGAAGTACAAATTGTAAGCGGACATAATACTCCTAAAGTAATACAGATTTTATTGTTGTTTTTGGTAAATGAAAGGTGCTGGAAAATAGCTTGGTTCCCCGGAAAGGGGACCAGGGTCTGGTTTTAAACACCGGAGGCTTCTTTCACCAGGAGACAGATAGCTTCACTGTATTCTCCTCCCACCCCTTCAGATCACCTCTGAATTGTCACAGTCCCCTCGAAACTGTGTTTGCACCTCCTCTACCTTTGTGGGACAGTCCCTCTTAAACTCGAGACCACTCGTTGCTTTTCCATTTAATTGCTTTGACCATCACATGTATAGACTACTGCAATTGAGTATATGGGGAGCCTTCCACCTTAAAAACACCCTGTAAACTTCAAAAAGCACAGTATTTGCTGCCTCTTATTTCTGGTTTGCAAGATTCCTGTTGTATTAACACACTCCACTGGCTGCCAAGTAACGAACACAGGTTCAGCCATATATTATTAAAGTGAAAAGATGAAGTTTTGAGTACTTAACTGCTGTACAGATGCCACCCTTTAACTATCATGGTATTGAGCTTCACTGCTCGCTTAGTGGGCCAAAACAATGAGCATGTGCTCTGTTTCTGAATAAATAACTCTGTATAACAAACACACATGAATAAACTGCACGGCATAAACCTAGAGTGACCAGAATTCTCAAATTTGCCTGGTCAATCCTTGGGGCATATTACCTACAAACAGCGATATTTATCGCTAAGTAGGGTTAGCGGCAAAATTATTATCGCCGTGCTTCACCGATTTTTATCACTGAGATAACTTGCTATTAGCAAGGTTTATCTCAAAAGTGATAAAAATCAGGCGAAATGCGTGAATATCGCTGACAATACAGCGATATTCACGCATTAGCGTAAAACAGCTCTTAGCCATGTTATCCACCTCCCATTGGATAACATGGCTAAGAACTAGTATTAGCAGAAGTTAGCTTCTGGAGATATTTCCATTGCTTCGCCTTTGTAGGTAATAGGCGATAGCGATGTTTGCGACTGTTTTCAGTCGCTAACATTTTGGCACGCCCACTTTGCATGTCATTATCGATAATTATCGTTGACATGCAAAGCGGGCTCCAAAATGCTCGCTATTGCCTACAAGCTGTCGCTAACTGGTGTTAGCGACAGCTTGGTAATTGGGCGATGAAATTTTCGCCGCTTTAGCGGGAAAAAGTCCCGCTAAAGCGGCAAAAAGGCCCTTGGTAATGTGCCCCCTGGTTTTTAAAGGATTGTCCTGGCGTCCCAAAAAGTTTTGTTCTCATAAATATATGTCCCGGTTTTCGAGAGAGTCGGGTGAACAAGCACATTCTTCAGTGTTGTGCAATACCACGATCACATCAGCCCTCTTGTCAAACCATCATCATAAGCTCCCTGATCTTGAGTCGCCTTTTGCGCTACCTTGCCTCGTTCACGCAGCACAGCAGAATTTAGTGAGGAGAAAATCCGCGTCTAGGAAGGCCATTAACCAAGGCCTGGATCAGCAGCTGCCTAGCTCTGAGGCGGGGAACATCGTTTACGACGCGGTTTTGACACCGCAGTGCCTTTACCCCGCAGCTATTACAACGCAAGTCGTTACTACGACTTGCGCTGGATGGTGCTGTGGGATAAGGAATCTTGCAATTTTATATTCCAACACCTTCCCTACTGTTACCGGAACTGGTGTTGGAATATAAAATAATAAGATTCCTAAATCCACGCCCTACAACGCAAGTCGTTGTAACGACTTGCGTTGTAAGACTTGCGTGGTAAAGGCATGCGTTGTTACAACATGCATCCCTCTGAAGCCCATCCCTACTGTATTTGGGGGAATTATTTAATTTAAATCCAATTGAAGATCTATATATTCAGAAAAGAACCCCTGAGTAAGATTTTAACAATCATTATCAGGAGCCAATACTGCCACAAGTTTCACTGAGTTGGAAAGAGGTGTTTCGCTGTCTGCTGAGCTCACCGAGCTATTGCACCCAGCTGTAGAATGAAAACGGAGCTTCATGGCTGTCTACGAAATCTTGCTTCCAGACCCTCTGGCTGAATCTGGAATGACCTTTGACCTCAGATGGATTATACCTGCTTTGACTCTAGTAATAACAGGTGATAATTGCAAAGAGTAACGGAAACAATGCGCCTCTTATCTCGCCGGAGTAAAGAGTAGGTTTCACCAGTAAGAGCAGTATCGTGTGTGCTAGGGCTGGGAGTAGTTTGTGAAGTAGCGCTACGCGAAGCTACGCAAAGTGCACTACGCGAGCTACGCGTAGTACTACACGAACTGAGTAGTACATGTTCGCACTGTGCAAGATGCCGTTTTCAATGATTGCACAGTGCAAACAAGCATTTGGCACTGTGCAATCATTGAAAACGGCATCTTGCACAGTGTGAGCTGTAGTTTTCTGCCGCTCAAGTAGATTTTTACTCGAGCGGCAGCTTTCTAAACACAGACTGGTAGTTTCTCATCGCGAGCGGTCGCGAGCATATGCAACCACTCGCAATGAGAAACATGACCTCCCCACGTTGAGAATCTCGCCAGGAGGTTTATTTTCCACGCACGAGATCGGCAACTTGATGTTGCTGATCGCAAACAAGGAAAAAGTCTCGCCGGGATGTCATTTTGCTTGCTCGCGGTTGCCAACTTGACGTTGAGGACCACGAGCAAGCAAAAAATTACCACTACACTACGCTACGCGTGTTTGCACGGTGCTACGTGCAGTTCGCGTAGTGCGAAGTAGCGAAAACTTTGCAAACTACGCAAGCGTAGCGTAGTGCTTTGCCCAGGCCTAGTGTGCACTGTGTTGGGGTGCAAAGTGGAGATGCAAGCATCAAAAAGCTTGAGCTGTAACTTTGTCCTCCCTAGGAAAAAAGTCAAAAGGCTTCACTAGTAGCCTGCACTGGTCCCATCCACCTTCTTCAGTGCAGTGCCCCCGGTCAGAGTTGGTGGGCATTTTTAACATCAAATGCAAAAGTGGTGCAGATAAGCCTGACAATGCTTTAATCCATGGTGGCAGAACACCTACAATAATGTGCTGCATGATTAACCACTTATAAGGTCCCAAGGGCGAGACCTATTGGTTATGCCAATGCTTGTTTTTTAAACCCCCCCTGGAAAAGCACTGACCCTTCAGGAGTTCGCTTCTCCTGGCCAGCTGGAAGCAAGTAGCTTCCAGCGCGGCCCCAGCTGCAGTGGATGACGTTGACGGGCAACGGCGTCAGGTCGCTGGGGGGTCAGGGGGGAGGGGGGTAAGGCGGTATCAGAAGCGCTTCCACTGCCATCCCTGGTGGGGGCTTTTAGAGGGGCAACCAGAGCTTCCCCCGTGGGTGGTGTAACGATGGCTTGAACCCATTTCCAGTACATGCCAACCGTGGTCGAGTGGCTCACAAGGATTTAAGCTTTCCATAGTATGCAGGGCACAAGTCCTATAAAAAAAAGTGGGGGACTGACAATATACAAATGACCCCATGACATCACGTGCTCAATGTATCCCGGTGATTGAAAATTACGCCGGGACACGTTCAGCTTATTTATGTGGGGCCCAGCTTCTTGGCAGGGGGGACAGCGTCCACCCTGTTAAAACAGTGGGGGTACGCCGTCCATCCGCGTGTCCCCCCTACTCGAGCCCTGATAGTATGAAATGCATTGTACGCTCCCAGCGCAGCTCCCCCAACACTTCCCTGTGCTGTGGAAACTGACGTCACAATATCTCCAGAGCCTGCTCATGAGTGCCCATTTCTAAAACAGACAATACTCGCTGATGAAGACTGGACTCTCAGTGCTCCTATGCAGCACTGCACCTCATTACCATAAAATGCGATGGGTCCTATGGGAACGAATCCAAGAGATATAGAACATAAAGTTAAACGGAGGAATGTTCAAAGTACGAATATATTAAATGGTCTACATCACAACCACAAAGAAAAATAGACTGAGGAGATAAATTGGCATTTCTAAAATAGATCAATTACCATTTCAAAAAGAGTGGCGTGCTAACTTTTAATGGTAATTGAGTCTGTAGGTGGTATCTTCTAGCAGTAGAAGCTTGATTATTCAGGCCCAGCATGGCAGTGCATCTGTGTCCCTTCAGCAGCGCCATCTCTCGCGCTGGACAGCTCATCTGCTGAAAGAATCTGTCTGTGTCAGACAAGCAATTCAGCTTCAAACGCTTGCTAACAGGAAATCCTGTCAGCTCTTACACATGTCTGAGCAGGCAACGCGCCTCCTGACAGACAGCCCTTCAGAGGATGCGGCTCCGGCCCAGACTCAACGCCGGCACGCGGTGGGGAGCGCGCTGAACAGCGTGACAAGAGCCATATGTGTACGGGGTTAGTGACAGGAAAAATGTGGGAGGGAAGATGGCGGGCTGGTGCGCTGACACTGAACTTCCACAAGGCCCAACCACACACAGCTGATGTGGTGGTCCCAGACAGGAAATATCCTGATGGGAATGATGTCGGAGGGGCCGCTCTAAATAAGGAGGCTCCTTCAACACCGGTTACTGGCGGTGACTCCTCCTGGAAAACGATGCCTCTCGCCCGTGTCAACGAGGCGCGGAAGTAGGGTGACATGTTACTGCAGGTCATGCTGTCTCCAGACAGGAGAAGTACACAAAAGTCCGCTACATTCTGGGAGAGACCTTTCAACATAAAGGGGACATTACTTTTTTTTTTTTCAAGAAAAGACCACCACTTTGGGTGGTCCGTCATAAAAAAAACAACATTGCTGACAGGTCGGATATGTTGTTAAGGCTTGAAAAAACTGGATCATTGATTTTTTCCCCCTAAAGTGGCTCCCGCCATGGAGGCGGGAGAGGGGCAAAAGGCTCAGCCCAGTGCCAACCTCAAAATATGGCGGGCCTGTAGCAGGTGTTGTGACTGAAGCAGTAGTACCTCCATCCAAGCCATACAGTGGCTGTCCCTCTAGTCTATAAATCATGGCCAACATTTGTAGAGAAAAATAGATTTAATATAATGGCAAAGTCAATATTTATGAACTGCTTTAAGTGTATGTGCTGCACATGTTGTGGGACATGTTTGAATGCACAAACAGATGCGCACAATCACTGAACTTACCCGTATGTGAATATTCACCCAAAGAAAACACTCACACACACACTCACATGCAGACAAGCAATTCCCACTAAGGCACATACAGCCACAGGTGGATGTTGCATTTATTAATGGAATAGTTGATGGCTGTGGTTGTATTCAGGGACGCATTATTGACTGGCCATTGATGCATACAATTGGTGTGGTTGCAGAGCTACATGTAAACAAATAGTGGTGGAAGGATACATGTTTGATTGTGGGTTGATGTGTGAATATGTGCGTTTAGATGATTTGATAGGTGCTTTGGTGTGAGTGTGTAATTGACACGAGTATGAAGAAGTGGGTGAGTACCTGAGGAGGGAAGGATAAATACCAGAGTGCATGGGTGGAGAAGTATGAGCAGGACTGTAGGTGGGCAGATGACAGTGAATGGATGGATGTGTGCCTAGGTGAAGGCGGAAAGATGCATGGATTGAGTTGCATGGACATGAGTCATTTCCAATCACAATGATATGCTGGTCAACAACATATAATTTATGAACAAGAAACAAGTGTTCTCACACCGAGTCCTACAAACATGAGATTTTAAAGTAAGTCTCTGAGTTCCGACTCTTTTTCGTATGGACTGACTACACAGGATCTCGTGCCCTGTGAAATCGGAATCTCTCTCTGTCCTCAGACTGTTGTGACATAGAAGAAGAATAACGTGAAATTACATGTTGGCATCCCTTATAACATTACAAAAGGTGATCTTTGTTGGTTAATTTTCTTCCGATAACTAGCAACTCTTTCAAAAATAATATGCATCTGCTCAAGGACTTTTGGGGTAAATAGGCGGAACCACCCCAATAGGTGGTGCCTCACATTGCCCAGCCAGGACCTAATGGTCTAGTAAGTCTGTTCCATGTATATGTTGAAAAAGATAGGTAAGAGTATTGCTTCCAGGGTACACTCCTGGCCATTTCAGATGTTCCTGAGATCCATTTGTCAATCTTCACCATTTGGTGTATGTTGGTGCGAAAGGAGGAAAACCAACTTATAACCTGACAGCGAAAACTCATGCAGTGTTATACTGTACTGACCAGCATGTACCTTCATGCAGTGATAGATATTGATCATCCGGACACAACCCTCTCATGATCAATAGCCTCTAAAAAGTCTAGAAGGACTATTTTGCATGAAGCACTTGTATTATTCAGTGAGATCTGGGGATTTTAATCAGAGAGTCTGTTTGTCTTTTTAGCACATTTTAACTTGACCCTGAAGGGGGGGGTGATTGTAAAATTTTTAAGTTCACTCACCAAGTTGGAATTGCGCCGCTCTCCCGCCAATTTCGCCTATTCCCTGGTCCACCAAGGAGTGTTTCGATTCTGTGGAGGGAAATGGTGTCAGGAGTCAGGGCGCAGGGCAGAGGTCAGGAGGTGGAGCAACTGACTATTTGAGTCGCATGGCAGCAAAGACGCGCAGTGGACGCACGCACCGGACGCGTGCAGCGGGCGCTCCTAAGGCAAGCCCATCTGCGCCCGTCGACGACCTTCCATGACCAGGGACCAGGACCTCTGGCCTTAGGACAGGGCTCTTAAGATACTAAGTGCCCCAGCTAATGGCACTACGACCACCCGGCAATGAGGAATGTAGGCAATGTATTGGCCTAACCTCTGGCAGAAGAGCCTGCCCTAACTGCCCCTTTAAATTAAGTCACTCCATGCAGTGACCTGCCTGAAAACAGAAAACAACAGAGCTAAATCTACTCCTCCTGAACTGGAGGTCCATGCCAAAACACGTCTGAAATCAACATCCTCCTCAGTGAAGAGCAGCCGGAGGTGCTGTTCCTGACTGAAATGTGGCTGCACAAAGATGCAGAACCAGCAGTGGTACAAGCACTACCCCCAGGATATCATATGCTTAGGAGGGATAGGGTGTCTCAGAAGGTCGGGGGGTCGCTATTGTCCTTAAAGATAACGTAAAGGGGGGCATTGAACCAGATATCATCCAGGATTGTGAAAGCATGGGATTCGCACTATACCTTTTCCTCCACATGTTCATTATCTGGAATTCTGATATACCGCCCCGGGCCCGTGTGGGACATTTGTCAAACCCCTTACAGATACGGCAGCAACAAGGGCTAACTCCGCAGCTAACGTCACTATTTTTGGGGATCTCAACCTGCACTTAGATGAGCCCAATAAAGCTTAGGTTCTGAGCCTTACACAACATCTACAGGCCTTACAACTCACCCAAAATGTCACTAGCCAGACACACAACAAAGGTCACATACTAAACCCAGTATTTTCGAATAAAGAAAAGCTCTCTGTAGACAGTCCATCCCCTTGGTCAGATCACTTTATAATCCCGATACTCTGGAAGTCATCAACCATTATACCTAACACTCGGGCGCCAAAGAGCTGGGACCAATCATGGGCAAAACAAGCTCCGGAAATCTGGTCTACAACACTGTCGAACGCTCATCCTCCAGGTGACCCTGATCCTGGTATAGCCTCCGATAACTATAACGAATGGATTGTAACATCCCTGGACTCCATTATTCCACATAAATGGAGTACAAAGAGACCTAAAGAAAAATGATTTTCATGGTACACCCCTAAAATACGGGATTTTAAACAGAAATATTAAAAAACTAGAGAGGGCTTGGAGGAAAGATTACTGTCTAGAGAAAAAACAGAAATACAGAGAAGCAAACAAAACCTATCAGACAGAAACGAAGAGAGCTCAGGCACAATACTATGAGGAGAAAATAAATATGGCAGCCAATGCTCCCATGGAAATTGCCAGAATATCAAAAAAGCTGTCAAACTTCCCCCAGCCAGAAAGGTCCGTAGAATCAGCACCTCAACGCTTCATGGATTTAGCAGAATTTTTTAATAAAAAATTCTCGATATATACAATGCATTTCCTCCAGCTCCTGGTCCAGAGAACCTGATCTCTGAATCAGAAGGTACTAATGATGGATCTGATTGTCTAGTCGACTTTCTCATCCTAGACCTTGTCACTCTCCAAACGTTTTACTACAATCAAATCAGGATCCCCCTGTGACGCAGCACCAGTGCACTTGCTGCACAAGGCAAAGGAGGGCATACTACCTTTATTATTAGAAGTTCTCAACTCGTCCATACTCACCGCCAAAGAACCAAGGTCTTTATAAACACCCCATGGTAAAAGCACTAATTAAAAAAACCCAACCTCAACTGGGAAATATGGAGCAACTACCGTCTGGTTTAGTTACTGCCCATGACCAGTAAAATCTTTGAAAAACATGTAAATAAGACCCTTACTAATTACCTTGAATCCCACGCGATTTTTATACCTCCCAGACAGGCTTCCAACCTAACCATGGCACAGAAACAGCACTATTAACAGTCATGGATAAATCACGGAAAGTCCTTGATCACGGAGGTACAGTGGCGATCATCCTGCTTGATCTGAGTGCCCCAATTGACACTGTAAATCACAGCATTCTCTTGGACAGACCCAAAGCTGTGGGAGTCTCAGGCAAAGCCCTATCCTGGTGTAAATCCTTTCTAATGGATAGATCATTCCAGGTATTTGAAGGCAGTCATAGCTCAAGAAACGTCCCGCTAACATGTGGAGTCCCACTGGGCTCATCATTGAGCCTCACCCTTTTCAATGTGTATTTAAGACCTCTGGCTGAGATAGTCCTCCCGTATCAGGTCCAGATCGTGACCTATGTGAATGACACACAGTTAGTCGTAGCCCTTAACCACCCTAAGAAGATCTCAGTCGACCTTGAAGCCTGCTTAGGAATGGTGGTCACTTGGATGGACCAATCATACCTGAAGCTTAACCGGGACAAGACTGAGCTAATGATTCTTGGCAATCACACGAGCAGCTTTCCAGCTTTGAATTGGCCCAATTGCTTGGGTCCACATTCCAAAACCCAAAGAAAGGATCAAAAGCTTAGGAATCTAGCTAGACAGGTCACTAAAACTTGACCACCAAACAGTGCAAGTAGCAGCTCCATGCTATAGAATCTTAAGGCAATTGCGGAAAATATTGCCACTTCTCCCGGTAAGGGCACGCCAAACTATGGTACAAGCATAGGTGTCACCACGGTTGGACTATTGTAACTCTATATACCTGGCCACCCTGAATGCTACCACATTGAAACTACCGGTGGTACAGAACTACGCAGCTAGACTGCTACACAACATCCCCAGAAAACAATTGGCTAAACCAGCGCTGAATGCACTGCATTGGCTACCCATCACAGAACAAATAATGTTCAAATCACTTTGCAAAGAGCACAAAACCCTCTCTGGTATAAGTCCAAAAATTAACCTCTATTTGATGTCTTTTCATCGGCCCTCTCGTAGTCTGAGATCAGCCAACTTATTCCATGCGAGTGTTCCTAAAATCATGGGAGTATGTTCGGGTGGGCGTATGTTCTCATACAATGAGCCCACTCTATGGGACACGCTACTGATCCAGCTTCTATCAACGACTCACTACCTAGCATTCAGGAAACAATTAAAAACATGGCTCTTCCAGAACTTGCAGTGAGACTGGAATATTCTAGTGTTGCAATGATCGCTGGAATGCCTAAGGGTAGCTATGCGCTTTATCAAGAATGAATTAAGAATAGGAATAAGGAAGAGTAAACATCATGTCCATTTTAAGCATGTGATCTTTAATTTAGAGTGCAGCTATTTCTATGCTGAAACTGGCACTACTTACATAACATAAAATGTGTATTCATAAAGCCTATGTTTAACCATGGGTATCTTCGCGCTGAATAATAGATGTTTATTGTTACCTAACTCAATGGTACTCATTTTATTGATCTCAGCAGGATGAAAGCCTGAGTGGACCCGGCAGGATTAGAACTTGTGACCATGAGGTCAAACAGAAGCCCTTACAGTGGGTGCATTAGCCCATTAAGCCACCAGACCCAGCTTAGCCCATTATCTTGGATGCCAATTAAAAGGTGGACAACAGGTATGGAGGAAGATTTTTTTTAAAAAGCTGGGCAAAAGTCCTTCGATGAAGAATGCATTTATTAGGTTGCACCATGCAGATCTAATGACATGACAGTTTTGTTTGATGAAGCGTACTATTTATTGGGTTTAGAGGCCCAGTTTATAAGCTTTATGCCTCTTTGCCGCACATACCTATAAACCGTTCACTTAAAATAGGTTATCCATCAGGGCTATCATGTATCCTTCCTCTAAACAACGGCGTGCTCCTCCCAATGTCCCCATGGAGATTGCCATTTCCGAATGCAGACTTTATACCCCTATTGGTCAGGGACTGCACTCAGAAAACAAATTGATCGTGACTATAAGAATAGAGTACTGCAGACCCTCATCACCCATTCTCCCTTCATTGACAACCAGTTGGTGGGATTAGCAAAATAGAGGTATGTTTCATTATTTCTAACAAAGCAGGGTTCTGAGGATCCTATTGAATGGGATTGTACTGCTGCTGTGAATTTGCGCATTCATTGCAGCTCAAAATGAAGGTCAAATAGCAAAACAGTTATTTTGCAAATCTCTGCCTTAAAACCCAGCCTTTAGTATGTTGGGCGTTACATTGGGAACAAGGGTAGGACATTTCAGGGTGATGAATGTTGGTTGGCTTGGCATTAAGTGGCATGCACACTACAACTTTTCTGTATTTTGAGAGAAGGATTGTTTGAGAGTGGAGTTCTTGTGAATGTGAGTGCAGCCAGCTTGACTGTGACTTGGCTTCCTAGGTTTCCGTTACCACCAGCATTATGTATTTGAGATCAGATGGGTTGTCTCGTATAGGATCACTTGGAAGGCATTTCTTTGGTGTATACACCATAATCCTAATGTTAAGGTGGCCCGCCTAAGGTAGTGTACAGGAATGATGAGCTTGACACTAAATAGAAACTTTAAGTAGAATTTGACATTTCTTGCTGTGTATGTTTTTGATGTAATGGTCAAGGAAGAAAAGCTATCAAATGTGATGCTAAAGAGATTTTGCTGAGGTTATATTTTTTGTTAAAAGCTTATGGTTTGCCAGTCATTAGGTCATTTCTGGCATGTGCTATTAAATAGCAGGAAACATTTGGTCTTCTGTGTTTGTAGCTTAGCTTAAGCTTTTCATCTAGGTACATAGTTGGTGGCCATCTGCATATTTGTGAAAATATATTCCCAGCTTTTAAACGCCACCTGGTGGTATTTAAAGGTAAACCCAGAAGGTTGGGACCTTATAGGACATAGGAAGGTTTAGAGAAGAGAAGTACACATGTGGATGTATTGGTATCTGTTAGTTATAGATGGCCTGAACATGGATCACTGTTCCTTCAGTGCTAATGCTGTTGTTTAGGATTTTTTTAGGAGACACTCGTTGTCAAAACTGTCAGAGGCTGCTGAAAGGTGAAGAAAGACAAGGAAGCAGGAGCTTGTTCACTGAAGAGACATAGGCTCAGATTTACTGACAGAAAGGGGCATGTGTACAAGCCCCCAGAGCCACCACAACGTCACTTTTACGGATGTTGTGGTGGAGATAGGGGCTGCGCCTAATATACAAAGCAGCGTTAAGCTACTTGACGTGGCTTAACGCTGCCTTGTACATAAGGCACCCTTTCATGCTATGGTTTGCGTGAACGGGGCATGCAATGGGTGTTGTGGTGGGCGTTCCACCGTCACACCCATTGCACTTGTTGCTACCCCCTATGTAAAAGGGTGGCCTACATAGGATGCTGCACCACAATTAAGACCAGGAAAACCCCGGGAGTAAGTTGGCAAAACAATGAGAAATGTATTATTTCTCCTCGTTTTTGCTTTTTCCATGTGTGCCTTGTGCAGCACCCATGGAAAAAGCTAAATGCCATGGTGTGTTTATGTACAGGAAGGTGTCCTGTACATAAACAAACCTTTTTAAAAAAAAATCATTTTGTCACTTTCATGAACGTGACAGGAAGGGACACCTTCCTACACATAAACAATCTTCCCCTGCACGCAGACACCCTTGCACTCGTGTAAGGGGGCCTGCGTTCGCGCTAAGTTGCTAAACTTAGCACCATCGCAGGGGGAAACGCAAGGCAGCACCACATTCTTGTAAATATGACACGCTCCGCCCCTTCCTTGTACATATCCCTAAAAGTGACACTAAAATGGTGCAAAGCAACATATTGGTAATTACTTTCCTGTGAACTGCGGGAATTTATTTCATTTGTGCTGAGGTTCATAGCGCACATCTAGGGCCTAATTTATGAGAAATGACGCATCGCTGCATGAAAGTGCGCACTCCATGCGACATACCAGATGCGTCATATTTAATGTATGATGCATCATGTTGCAAGGAGCAAAAGTGACGCATTGCTGGAGTGTGTCACAAAAGTGGCACAACTCCAGCAATGGATCCTTTTATATGGGGCAAGCCCCATGTGAAAGGGCCTGCGTAGGTCTAATGCCTGCTGTGAGGCAGGTGTAAGATTTTGACACAACGGCGTCCTAGAAGTGACACAGTGAAATCACATAGATTTCACTGTGTCACTTCTACGAGGCGTTTTGCGGGGGAATACCCCCATGCATATATCATACCTGACACAGGTATAATGTAGCGCAGGGGTTTACAAAGTAACGCATCTGCTTAGATGCGTCACTTTGTGAATAATGCGCAACAGGAGTCATGTTTTACGCCGCCGATGCGTCACAAAAAGTGACCCATCGGAAGTGCAAAACTGCGCAAGGCCTCATAAATGAGGCCCCTAGTGTGTGCAATTCTTCTATGTTTTTCTAGACAGAGGAATTTGTACAGGAAGGGGATGCTAGACAGCACCCACTAATGTCTGCAGTCTGTGCATCACAAAAGGTACACTTCAAGATTGCCAGCACGGGGAAAGGTATGTTTGAGTAAAATACCCAGGCAAATTTTTGAAACCAACTAGCACATGAAGAGTGGCTTAGGCCACATAAAGAAATGATAATCCACTACTGTTTGTACACATTAGAATACAAATTTAATACTTGTTATAATAACATGATATTTGATAAAATCGATACATAATTATACACAGAAGGTAAAAAAGTTTTTTGTAGCATTATAGCATATGCATAACTTCAATCATTCAAATAGTTCATAAATATAAAAACTGTTGGAGGGTTTCCTGTCTCCTGTCAGGAGACAGGAAACCATCCTGTGTATAATTATGTATCGATTTTATCAAATATCATGTTATTATAACAAGTATTAAATTTGTATTCTAATGTGTACAAACAGTAGTGGATTATCATTTCTTTATGTGGCCTAAGCCACTCTTCATGTGCTAGTTGGTTTCAAAAATGTGCCTGGGTATTTTACTCACACATGCTATTTGCCCTGACCCAGGAAGTTGATCTGTATCAGGGGGTCCTTGCTGTCTCGCATATAGCACCGGGAAAGGCAGCAGGCCGCCTTAAAAGTTAAGGCTCTTAGCTGTGTTTTGACCCTTGTTCAATCCAGCAAAGCAAATTTGTTTGCTGCCCTGCACTTCACTTTAGTAAATATGCCCCAAGGAGTGCCATCTAAAATTTTAAAGATGGAGGGTTGCAAGCTGTGCCTAGACGAGTACCAGATTGAAAATTCCCTAGAAGGTGATTATTACAAGCGTTCTCTACTATGTGGCAGACAGCAAATGTTTCAGAATCTTGGAGACCAGTGATTATCCGGAGTTGTCCAGGATGTCAATCAATATTAGATTTCTTGAGAAGAGGATGAATGTGAGCTGAGCATTGCTAACAGACTCTGGGAGACACCCCTGGCTCTGATAGATCTTTAAGATTGTAACCACAGAATTCCCAATAGTTGCACTACTTTTGCAGAGCAACCGTCCAGAACATGTTCATGGTCGCTCAAGAAAAAGAAAATGCTTCTGGTAAAAAAAAAAAAAAGCATTTTCATTTTACAAATCAAAGTTGGAAAGCAAGGGAAAAGTCTCCCTTGAGGACCCAAGTTTGATTTTTTTTTCTTGCTGTTTTACTTACTACAGGGTATACGTTATAATTACTCGAGAAAACTATATTTGGTGTGGTTCAGTGTTACTTCTTAGTTAAAAAAGTTATGTTGTTACTAATATTTTCACCAAACTATAATGTAACTCTACGTTTTTTTTAACATAAAGTAAGATATACTTACAATTCCTAACTATAACATCACTTTGTCAGCGTATTTCTAGTCTTTTTTTAACTGAGTAATTTTGTATTACTATACACAAGGTCAAGCTTTTGCTACACATGGCCATAGGGTCTGCATTCAGACCCTGCAGAGATGCAATCCCCCTGCCGCACTCAGTGTTTGGCTGTGAACGGCGTGGGGTTTCCTGCAAGGACTAGCCTCTGGTGGGAGATCAGGGATCGGGGTTGGTGGAAGAATGCACACAGAGCCTAGCTGCTAAACCCCCTGCCTTTGAGTCTTTCATTAACTGTTTTCAAGCTACTAAATGCAGCCATAGAACCAACCAGACAAGGGTTCTGCATTCCAGCCTTAGAGTGCTTTAAAATATACGGTAAACTCTCCTGGGGTCATGAATTTAATGACCCTGGAGACTTACTGTTTTTTTTTTATGTTACTGCAGGGCCGCTACACTTCCTGCAGCTCCCCCAAAGTATTAACAAAAAGGCTTGTTGGAGCCACTCCCTCTTATAGGGGCACAACCAAGCACCAAAAAAGTTAACAAAAAGCCCATGCAGAGCATTATGGAGCCCTCCTAAGCAGAGCAGTAAATAATAAATGAGATGCTCCTGCTGTTAATTTATTATTCACCTTTAAAAAATAAAACTAATATTACTTATTTGGGCTGTCCCGGTGCCTACCCGGGCTCCCACACATTGTTTTTTATGTTTGCTGATGCGGGGGAGTCGTAGACGCAGACCACTGCTGCCCAGGCTTGTTCCCTAGCCACCATTGTGATGGGAGACAGCCACTTTGTTATTTTTTTAGTGGGTGCCTACCACAGGTACCCTCAAGCTGATTTTCCTTAGGGCCAGAGAGGGAGGCCCACAGCAAGAGTCAGCCTTATTTTTATGTAGGTCGTTGCCTCAGTGCCCAACCGGGGTCACCCAGACTGCTAGCACTGTTGGGGGCTGTGAGGGAATCCCAGAGGACACCAGCACCTTTCCTTTTCTCCTGTCTGGGTGGGAGTAGTATTTATTTTACTGCTCGTGCTGGGAGGGAGCAAAGTTAGGTTCTTTGCCCAGGGAGGGAGCAGGTAGGGTATGCCCACACTCCACCAAACAGGGAGCTGAATATTCTCAAGGGTGAGCTCCCTAGGAAAAATCCAGAGCATCAGACACCGGATGATAGGGTCCCGAGCGCCTCAACAGGCTCTTGGACAGGGAAACTGTGCAACCTCGCCTGCCCCTTTTAAAATAAATGAGCCGAGTGGGCTTTTTTTTGCCACAATCCATCTGGGACCACCCCATCACAAGGGCAAGGGGGCAGGGTATCCTTACCATGTCCTTTATATTTTACTTTTTCATTTTCAGGACAGGGGATTAAGTACCCAGAGTCCTGTAATGACCTCCACAACATTTTCTTTCATGTTTTGGCCTGTCAATCAGAGCACTCAATCCCGCGTGACCAGGTAACCCATGGGAAGATAAGCTCTAAGGGCTAATTAGAACGTAAACTTTTTTTTTCACGTATGCGAAAGTCCCATGAGCCCAACCATCTAAATATACAAATGTGTTTGCACCTTAACAGCACTTACTTTTTTTTGCCTCTCTGGAGGGCGAGGCCCCACAAGGAATTTATTCAATGTTATTACACGGGAAGGGGGCGTATGGGGCCCTCCTTCCTGAACTGATTTTCGCCCCCTTCTGGAACCATTATTGACCCTGGGGACTCCATTCCCCAGGGCCAGCTTCTGCTATGTCCCGCCCCCCAAAGGGCATTGTGGTTTCTCTACCTGTACTGGTGCTGGCAGAGAAATCTGTGTTTGCTCTCGCTTAGCAGTAGCAATTTTAAGCTCCTGCCAAGCAAGAGCGAACACTAAGGGGGTCATTAGGATGACGGGTGGACTTAGTCCGCCCGCCATCCTGTCGGGAGAAGGGACCACCCACCATAATGACGGGAGTCCCGTGGGGGGTATTAGGATGCGCCCACCACAGTGGCAGGCGCATCATGCATCTTTAACATTGCGGCGGGGGTGTTTACATGCCCGCTGCAATGTTAAAAATGCTTGTTATGCATTTGCATACACAAAGCGGCAGGCACTGCGCGGTGCCTGCCGCACTGTGTATGCAAATGCAGGGGGTTACCACAGGTACCCCCCATGTGCACCCCCACCTCGCCTTCACCATGGGAGCCTGCAACGGGCCCCCAAAGTGAAGACCGCATGCTTTTCCCTGGCGGCATTGCCACCACGGAACGACATCTGACAAAGCCCATCCAGATATGGCTGGCGGTGTCTGATGGACACCGCCACCATATAAACCATTTTCCGCCCCGGTCGCCTTGCGGCGGACGGTCTTTCCATCTGCCGCGGATCCCCCAGCCATGTTATATGGTGGGGGTCATTGCAGCAAGGATGGAGGGCAGATCGCCCCCGCCAGGCCGGCGGTGGCTACTGCTAGCCTGGCGGGGGCGATCCGCCCACCATCCTAATGGGCCCCTAAGTCTGCTCCTAACGAGCGGGAGCATGACAAATGCTCCTGCCCACTGGGAGTCGACCTTTTGTCTGTTTCCCTGCCCGCAGTGAAGCAGGCAGGGATGCAGATGGAAATCTTTCTCCCACCCGCAGGGAGCAGCATTATTAGCAAGGGGAGCTTTGGGGCTCCCCTTGCAGCTCCCAACAATAATATGGATGTGGTCCCTGGGGCTGAAATCTACCTTGGGAGAGGGGCTACATGGGCCAGTAATTGGCCAGGCCCTGGAGGATATGGTCCCTGAAGCCAATATTGGCCCAGGGCGAGGGATTGTGTGCCCCTCTCCCTTATTATAACATGGCTGGGCCCCAGGAGACGGAATCTCTGGCCTTGAAACCGGCATGAGGAGGGTGCTGCGTGCGCACACCGCATTTACAATGTGGCTGGGCCCGGGAGATGGGGTCCCTGGGGTGGAAATCAGCCCATGAAGGGGGGCTGTATGCCTCCTTCCCCATAAATCCAGCAGTAGGCACGTAAGATGGGGCCTCCGGGGCCAAAAATGGCCTAGGGAGGAGGGTTACATACCTCTTCCCCCCATAAATGCACCGAACCCTGGGGGAGGGGATCCCAGGGCCAAAATTGGCTCAGGGACGTGGACAAATGCCTCTCTGCTCCAGAAAATGTGCCAGGCCCCAGGGGATGAAGTCAGTGGGGCTGAAATTGGCATAGGGTGGGAGGTGCTGCGTGCCCCCAATGCCCAGCTAGCTACCTTTTGGGGGTTGGCAACAGGGCCTGGCCATAAACCAGGCCTTGTGGCCAACTCCCTACTGCACATGGCCAAAGAGTGTGCGCAGTGTGAAGTTGGCTGCATGTGGGGATTGGCTGCAGGTGCCGAAAACGGCCTGAGGAGGGGGGCTACTTCTGCCTCCCCATTTACAATATGACTGGGCCCCGGTAAATGGGGTCCCAGGCTTGAAATCGGCCTCGGGGCTGCGTGCCCCCATCCTGATTTAAAAAGGCTGAGGGCCCCATGGGATGGAGTCCGTGGGCCAAATTGGCCTGGGGAGGGGGGCTGTGTGACCCCTTCCCCCATAAATCCAGCAGTGGATCCCGGGGGATGGGACCCCTGGGGCCATAAAAGATCTGGGGAGGGGCTGCTTGCCCCCTTCCCAGCTAGCTGCCTTTGGGGGGTTGGCTACAAGCCCTGGCCACAGGCCAGGTCTTGTAGCCAAGTCCCCACTGCACACAGCTAAAACCCATGAGCGGTTGGATTATTGTATGGTAATTAAATATTACTTTACATTAAAAAAAACTAGAAATTCTTGGAAAAAAACAAAGGTTACAGGGACGTTATTGTAAGGAAATAGCATTTAAAAACCATAAAAATTCACTGAAAAATAAAAAGGATACAGGGACATTTTAGTTAGGAAATAGAATTGAAAAACTCAGAAATTCACTAAAAAAAGAACAAATGTTACAGGGACTTTATAATTAGGTTCATATTTTACATACACAATACCATAGAAATTCAGCAGTTGTAATTATACTTATCTCAAGAAACGATAACTCATGTATAAGGTAACTATAACTCATGAACTCGCCATACACTGCTAAATATCCACACCAGTTGTGACATTTTCTATGACATCATTGATAATAGCACTGCAACATTTACAAGAACATTTTTGATGGGAAAACTGTGAATGGATGGAGCGCGAGTTATAGTTACCTTAGTACACAAGTTTCAAGAAGACATTTACAATAGGATGTCAGAGTGCTGTGTTACTCCAAAATTGGTAATACAGCACTCCAATATTTTTTTAGTTTCAGGGATGCGCCGTATTTCCAAAAATATGGCACACCACTGCCTTTCCCCTAGCGCTGGAGCTAAAAAGTTTGCATGACAGTCCATGCCTTGTAGGAACTTGCTTTGGCGTTCCCATCAATGTGCCTTTCTAAGGCTCATCTCCTGAGACTGCCAAAGCACTGTCTACTCTGGCAAGCAGAATCAGTATGGCTTTGATGGTGTGGTGATGGTGTGGCAGTGGGGCAGTGGGGTGCTGGTGTGCTAGCCTGCTGCCACACAGCCTAAGTCGTATTCAGGCCCTAAGAATCATTGAACAAGGGCCAAGGTTGTGGCTGTACCTGTACTCGTGAAATCGGGGGTATTTGTGATATCCCACCTCAAATAATAATCACTATCCTTGTCAGGGTGAACCACTATAGTTACTAAAGAAAATTGTGCTTAGCCCTCTGGTAGTTTGGCACTAAGCACTCAGGTTTACTTTAAAGGAAATGTGTAAACTATTCATGCAGTACTCAAAACTAATGAAGTGTAATAAAAACAAAACACAACACAGGAACAAACCCAAACCGATTGAGAAAAATAGAGTACATTTTAATAAATAAAATGACACTGGTATTCCTTTTTAAAATTTGAATCAAAATAGTATCAAAACGCATAAAGGTTATCTATTCTCACTAGATCATTTTAAAGTTAAAAGATAAATCCAGTCATGATTTACGAGTGGCAGGCTGGTGACGTTTGAAAGTCGTGAGGCGTAAACGTTAGGCATTATAATTTATATAGCTAGCGACTTGAACAGGTTTCATGGACAAGCATGGGGTCCATGAATGGCCCCTCTCCCGAGTAAGAAAAGAAAAAAAGATTGTCAAATGTAGGTTTCATAGTAAATGAATGTAGGGATAAAGCAAGGCTTATAAAGCATTGGGAAAGTATAGTCTTTAAATATTAAACACATTAGAAACTGCCCAATATCTTGCTGCATTAATATGTTGAGCAGTTAATGTAATGTGTAAATTTTACAGCGTGGCAACTTATGCACTTTAAAATGTATGCTTGCCACTGTCTTGCACTACATGCAGCATTAACTTTGAAAAAAAATGCTCTAACCACCAGGCTTCGGTAAGCACCCACAGCTGCAGGCTGCAACCGGTCATATAGAAATATGTGCAGACAGGTCTTTAAGTGGGATGATTAAAGTAGGGGCTCTCTACAAAGGAAAATGTCAAATAAATTTCTGTGATTCCTATAGTGTCATCCGACCAGTATTTTGTTCACTGGTTTCTCTCTGTGTTGTAATTGTATCCAGATAAATAACACAACTGATCTACACCTAAAACCTTTCACTACGATTGGCATTTTCAATGGGTGTTAGCTGTTTAAAATAAATGAGTAACAACAATGATTTGTTATAAATAAGTAACATTGGAAATGTTTCAATTCTGAAAAAGTGAGTCTGGGAATTAGATAGCATTGAGCCTGTGGAATAAGTTGTTGCCTTCATTTATGTGTGCTTTATGTTAGATAGGTACCCTCTTTTTCTCTGCATATCATGTCCATCTGCATATCTACAACCATTCCTCTTGAACATCCTCTTCTCACTCTTCCCTGAATGCACTTCCTTGCATCTCTGTCACTTCACTGCCCCCAAGCAAACACTGCACTTCCTCAAATGTAAGCACTTTATTTTCTCTTACTTTTGCCTGCATCTGTGTACCCCCTTCCCACACACATACATAAAATTTATGTTGCAAATAGAATACATAAACATTGTTCTATTTGCTCTGCAAAGAGGCCAACCTACTGACACACACTTTGTTTCACTTCAGCCTTAGTGCCTGCCTGCTCAATCAAAGCCCCTCATAAACACCTGCCATGGCTCAAGCCTCAAAGTATATACAGAAAAAAATACAGATAAACAACATTCTAAAATAGCTAACTCTTGGGGAATGCAAGATTAAGTGAAGTAGGAGAAATAATAGAGGAACTAAATCACTGAAAAGTATTGCCTCTATGTTTTTAACATTCAATGTTTGGAAGTAAATCCATGTTTTTGGCATCAGTGTTAACTTAGGGGCATGACACTACAGGCAGTTTTACTGTCACAAATCAGAGAACATGCCACTATAATCACATATTTCTCGCCTTGCTTCACTAGGATATTTGGATCAACTTTGCAAGGGAACAGGAAAGAACCCTGCTCGTTATTTGTATCCATTTCGCAGTGGGACAAAGGCTGCAGCTCCACTTCTAACGGGACCAGTGACGTGTAGTCCAGGCCTGGTTTGTCTCAGTAGGGAGGTTAGCGTGATGAGAGGTCTAAGCACAATATACATAACACAACTTTAGCTTGCAAACACTTACCATTACCGAGACCAAGGCACCGGATCAGACACGCTTGCATCCACTCTCACGTCTGAACAAACGGTGGGATCTACGCCTTTGAATGACGGAATTCTAAAGTCACGCAGGTATGAAGTCTCCTACGCCTGAAACAATGTTGCCTATTGCGTCACTGGCCTACAGAGTGCAAACAACCATAGACCACAATGGCAATGAAGGGCTTTACAACAGAAAGCCCTGCGTTCCGCATCACAGTTCCAAATGTTGATGCAATGCCTGGCTTCCATCTCCTGCTTTAGAGCGAGGCAAGTTTTTCTATGCGCTTTTATGTTTTGATGTTATTGCCTGCACTATGACCAATTCTGCACATCCCTCCTTTCTCACACAAACACCCCATCCCACCCTCCTTTCCCCAGGGCACTTTAACAATTGTGTTGCCAGAATGATACATGCAGCTTGAATAACACATTGTGATTAAATAACAGTGTGCTAATTGAATTGTATCCTTTCTTTTGATATTTCTTTGAAATATTTATTGTACACTTTTGATACCTCTCACTGCGACCCCTCTCTCTATATATCATATAGCACCCAGGTCCCAGTGACTTTATTGGGTAAAACCCCCCCCCCCTTGTCTAACGTATCCTGAGCAGGTGCATACCTGCAAGATTTTTCAGAAGCTTGATTAGAGCAAGCAATACCATGGTGGAGAGCGAATTACTGTCATATAAAGAGGATTATATACATCAATTGATACAGAATCCATCAAACAATTTTCTTTCCACTACAGCAGCGAATATAGACTTTATACTAAACGATAAAATGTCTCATCTTGAAACGCTAGAGAAAAAGCTATTCCGGACTCACCTCCATGGGCGTTTGCTAACAAGGTACCTCCAAGAAAACATTACCCCTGTGGGTTTGAAAATTAAGATCGAACCGGCCATCTTTGTGGATGTCCCCAAATTCAAAGAGGGGTTTAGCTTTGTGGCCAATAACTGTTCCCGGCACTGGATGGTGCTGGGAGTAGAGACAGCCGCAGAGCAGGTACAGGTCCTCACAAGGGAGATTTTCAGCACTGAGAGCGGAGATTAGTGGTGACAGCACCCTTACAAATGCCAAGGATGCATTAGACACTCTGGATGCTACCCTAAAGTATTTTCATGTGACAACGCAAACCAAGAAATGAGAGAAATTGGCTAGGGAATTACGCCAATTTGATAAGATGAACGTGTACCCATATTTACGACCCGATTATTATAAATAAGATAATCAAGGCCGATTTACTAACCGCGGAAGTGGAGGTTACAGAGGGAGGCGGAATTTAACCACCTTTTATGATTCATCCTACAGCTCCGAGAGTGACTCAGCACCACCGGACCCAGTTCCGCATATAACTACCAGTACCAAGATTCTGGGTAGCAGTAGCATCCTTTTTTAGGCCAAGGCCAGGGACAATGGAGACCACCTCGGGGTGGAGGCAACGACTGGGCCCGTGGACAACAGCAGGGACAACAGTCGAATGCCGCCAACTGGGACGGAGGAAGAGGCAGGGCCCAGAAACAGGTCACCTTCTGACCAGAGAACGACAGCGAGATATCCACGAGGAGGAAAGTCTACCCTTGGTAATCAGCCCAATTGATATTCAGGTCGAAAAACATAACCTGGTGACTACGACCAACCTTGTCACAACGGTTGCAGCTAGACCGGTGGTCAACATCTCCAAATATCAATTAAAAGACAATGAAATCAAGGTCCTGGGTAGAGCCTTTCGTATGTTCCCACGGCGCCACCAAATAAATTCCAACTTAAGACTAAACTGTACAGGTTTTTCAGGAAGATTCGCCTACGGTATTACTTTAGGAACTCCACCACACAACAAAAGACCTCGGTCACAGGACTGAGAGAGCCCTCCATTTTCCCGCCCCCCCCACGTATGCTATTGAAATTGAAATGATTTTTGTAGAGCGCGATAGCTACTCTGAGGCGTCCTAGCGCTGTGGATTGGCGCATGTGAATGAAGGGGGAACTGAGTTTATTTATTGAATAGTAATGTTTTTTGCTTTTTACGGAAGGATAGGAGGTTGGGTTCTGAACAAAGGGGGAGCTTGTTTATGGTCGATTGGGGTGCTCCCAGGTAGAGGGCGTTCCCAAAGTCCAGCTGGGAGAGAATCAGGCCCTGAATCATAATCTGTCTTGCCTTAAATGGGAGGAGGGGGAGGATTTTACGGATGAGCCAAAACAAGTAGCTGAGAGTTTGACTGTTTGGAAATTGAAGGTGAGTGCCTTGTCCAGCCAGATTCCTAGGCTCTTGATTGTGTCTTTTTCTCTGGGAGCAAGTCAAGGGAGGTTGGCCATATGGAGTCGATAGATTTTTGGGGGGAGTTGCCTAACACCATCAGCTCTGTCTTGTCTCCATTAAATTTGAGACAAGACACAGTCATCCAAGAGAAGACTGCTTCTTAGCAGCTCCTCAGGTAGCTGGGCTGGAGCAGGGGGTGGTTCATGGTCACCACCAGCTGACTGTCGTCAGCATATGAGATGATTTGCACTCCAAAGGGGCGGACAACCTCAGCTAGGGGGCACATGTATATGTTAAAAAGCATGGGGCTCAGGGAGGATCCCTGTGGTACCCCACAGCTGAGTGGTTTCCTGGGGGATGTGGCATTGCCCTCAAAGACTTGGAAAGAGCGGTCTGATAAGGAGGATTTGAGCCAGGTAATTGCTTTAGTTGCTATTCCTAGATCGCAGCGTCTATGTAGAAGGATGTTATGGTTTACGGTATCAAAGGCGGCACTGAGGTCCAGGAGAATGATGGCCGCAGTGCCACCTTGATCGGTAATCATCCTAGCTCCCTCTGTCACGGCGAGGAGGGTGGTCTCCGTCCCGTGCATGGGACGAAACCCTGTTTGGAAGGGATCTAGCAGTTGGTTTTTTTCCAGGAACTCTGTAAGAATGTTATTTACATGTTTTTCCGTGATTTTGCTTAGCCAGGGTAGCAGGGAAATGGGGCGATAGTTCCCTGGATTTTTCTGATCTGGGTTATCTTTTTTTAGAAGGGCTTTGACCATTGCCTGTTTTCAGCTGGGTGGTACGATGCCCGTGGCCAGAGAGGTGTTGATCAGGTCAAGAATGGTGGGGAGAATGTGCGAGGAGACTGTCCGTAGAGACGGGGCTGGTGCTGGGTCACTAGAGGAACCAGATTTCACCTGGGTCATGATGGTTTGAAGGATAGTGGAATCCAATTGAGGGAAAGTTTCCAAGAGGACTGCGGGAGGAGGTCCCGCATCCTTGTGTCCAGTTGGGAGGGGTAGAGGTGGAGCGTGAGGAAAGGAGGAATAGATGGTGTGGATTTCATCATGAAAATACTCGGCTACGTCATTACAGCGTGTTTGGGTATTATAAGGATCTAAAGGTTTTTCTGGGAGTTTTAGCAAGGTTTTTGCGATTTTATAGATTTCTTTGGGGTTTGATGCTGCTGCATCTATTTTGTTTTCGAAGAAGATAGATGGAGCGCTTCTAATTTTATTTTTGTAAAGTTTTATGGAAGATCGATATGCAGTTTTGCTTAAAAGGGAGTAATCTAGACACCATTTCCTTTCAAGTTTTTTACATTGACGTTTCATGTTGCGCAGAGCCACGGAGTACCAGGGCGCATTCTTTGGGCTGTGTTTTGGTTCAATATTGGTCAATGGAAGTATAGAATCCAAGGACTAAGTTATCCATCTGTTGTAATTCTCGTTACTTAAGATAGGATCAGAGTTGCATGGAGGGATAGAAGATTCCAGGGTGGCCGCCCACTGTGTGTGGTTGAGTTTGACCACTTGCGGTCTCTCCGGAATAGAGAGGGTGGGGAGGGGTAAAGGGTTGGGGTTGTCCAGAAGAAGGGAATCAAGAAGTGGTCAGACCATAGGAGGGGGCAGTGTATGCCCACTGAGATGTCCGTGGAGTTGCTGAAGATAGGGTCTAGGAGGTGGCCCCTAGAGTGAGTTGGTTTCAGTACTCGTTGTGACAACTGTAGTGCCTCGAGGTTGTTCGTTAATTCTGTGGCTGTATGGTCTGAAGGGGTCATCAAGATGGATATTGAGCTCCCCTAGCAGGGTCTAGTTGGGTAGGCTGCAGACTCTGTTAGCTATGGAAAGGGATAAACAGTCCAGAAATTGACCCATAGTGCCAGGGGGGCGGTAAATGAGGATCCCTGAAAAGGTACAGGTGGGGGAGAATTCTAGGGAGAAGGAGAGACTTTCGCAACTGGGTATTGGGTTGGGGGAACTGCAGCAGTCATAGCATTCTTTATATATGATCCCTAGGCCTCCACCTCAATCTTAGCGTTTGAAGATGTGGTGACACGAGATGTGGACAAACTCCTGAGTCAATATAAATATACTAAATTCAACCTTAGTAGAGTAGAAAAAAACGCACTGACCACCCTGAAAAACAAGGAAGTGGTAATCAAGCCCGCTGACAAGGGTGGGGCCATCGTGGTGCAGGATGTTTGCAAATACAAAGAGGAAGTATATAGACAACTGATGGACGGAATAAGCTACCGGAAACTTGGGAAGGATCCATCGAAAGACCTGGCCCTCGAGATTCTACGAGTCACCCAGAGGGGATTGGAGGAAGGTTTTATCTCAAATCAGGTATATGTGGGTCAGACACAGCAAAAAGTAAAAGCAAGAATTTTACAACATTGTATTATGATCCGATGTGAGGTACCTGGGGCCCCATTGGTAGACCACTGCAAAAGATATGGACATATCCCTGATGTTCTGAAATGGCTAGTCCTGGAAAAGGTTACGATAGAACAAAGGGGAGGGGACATATAATTGATCTTGAACATCTGTGAGTCTAAATGGATGGCCACTCTGGACTCAATTAACAATGGCCTCAATGAGGTGGACAGTAGCCATGCACAACTGGCGAGACTGGGTCGTTAAATCACACACTTAGGCTGTACTTACTGGTCTCTTTCTTGTAAAGGCACGCTAGGATTGAATTAAATCTGATGCACTGACAGTATTACTATTGATGTATCGTTGACAAATGTCGCCTCCATCCTCCTGTGTGAGAGGTGCGTGGCAAGTATTATGTGTCCAACGATAGAATCGTGATTTCTAACTACATGCCCATTTATTTCCCACAAATGTTTACTGAGAATGTCTATCCAATGGTTCAAAGTACTGTTTAAGAATAATCCAAAATAATATGTAATTAATACATTTGCGGGCCACTATGGTCGTATTTAACTGTGGGTTCGCCAACACCCTTCTGTGTATGAGGTGGCGATCGTAACATAATCTGAGGTATGGTACATGAACTATGCCACCGGCCCCTCTTAAGTTGTGATTTGACGGTATGGGTACTCGTGACTTTAGTGCTTTTACACCGCCCTGTAGATACATTGATAAAGATTTTTTTTTAAACGAAATTTCAAAACGGAATAGTCTTTTTTTGATGGCTTTTTGACGCGTGACGTCATGGCACATGTGCACGCGGCAGCCCTACAATGCTGCACGCGGTTGCCAGCCTCATCGGTCTTGTCGAGGCCATGTATTTCACAATTAAGGACGCCGCATGTACTATCTTTGCCGGTATCCTGGTATATAACCCCCCCCCCGTTACTGCATCCTCTCTCAATGCCCTGATGCATTCCATTGCGGACTTTTCTCTCAAACACTCGCACTTTACAGTGTTGGGAGATTTTAACCTTCATATTGACAACTCCTCCTGTGCTCAAGCCTCTTCAATTCTGGAAACCCTTCAAGGACTTACCTTGTCCCAATTAGTTAAAGGCCCCACGCACAAAGCTGGTCATACACTTGATCTGATCTTTTCAAATCGCCCTGGCATTTCTGTCCTTCCTTCGCTTCCCCTTACATGGTCTGACCATTTCCTCATCCCCTTTCATATCACCATTCCTTCCCTTCCCCCTCCCTCTTCCCTTAATAGAGACAGTGGTCGTAAATGGACCAAGGTTACCTGTGAGGCTATTGATTCCCGATTTCAATACAACTTTAATCAGACGGAAGATCTGGACAAGGAAACGGCAAGATACAATTCTGCCCTCACCTCTGCACTGGATTCCATTGCTCCTCTCGCTCCCATGGCGTCTGCCAGATCTCGTCCTTCGGCCCCTTGGTTCTCCCCTTTGCTACGTGAGGAAAAGAGTAAATGCAAAAGGATGGAACGCAAATGCGCCAGAATTATGACCCAGTTGTCAAACTGGCATATAAATCTGCTTTAAACAAATTTCAAACACTCAAACGCTCCTCCATGAGAACCTATTTCTCAAACCTTATCCAACAGGCGCAGAACTCGTCCAAAACCCTCTTCACGATTGTGAAGGATTTTGTTACCCCTACGGCCATCAAAACCCAATGCATTCCTACCCAAGACCTATGCAATGGACTCTCTGCTTTTTTTCAGGACAAAATCATTAAACTCGCCTCCTCTTTTGTCTCTGTCTCTCCCAACCTACCTCCAGATGTTTCTCACCCCACACACTGCTCCTTTAATTCCTTTAGCGAATTAACCTTTGACTCTGCCCTATCACTACTTCATCAAGTCAAGTCTGGCTCACCTTTAGACCCAGTACCTGCTAAAGTGATGGGCAATCTTGCCCCTGTCTTAATTAACCCCCTCCTTTCCATTTGGAACTCCTCCCTGACCCAGGGTCTTTTTTCTTCAGTTTGGAAACAGGCTAGGCTACTTCCCATCCTTAAGAAACCCAACGCTGACCCCTCTCTATTCTGCAGCTACCGACCCATCTCGCTTCTGCCTAAACTCGCCAAGGTGTTGGAGAAAGTGGTTCAGAAACAACTGGCCCAGTTTTTGGAAACAAACAAACTACTACACGATTCTCAATCCGGCTTTCGAACCGGTTACAGTACCGAGACTGCGCTGTTGGAAGTCTCCGAGACAATCAGGGAATCAGTGGATAGGGGTGAGGAGGCCATGTTGGTCCTCCTCGACCTATCCGCTGCATTTGACACGGTTTCTCATGTCATCCTTGTATCTCGACTACAACAGCTGGGGATTGAGGGCACAGCCCTTGCATGGATCAAATCCTTTCTGTCCGGACGGACCCAGAGGGTATTGTTACATCCATTTCAATCCAAAGACAAACCCCTCTTGTGTGGTGTGCCACAGGGTTCAGCCTTGAGCCCTTTATTGTTCAATGTTTATCTGGCCCCTCTTGCCAGGGCAGTTGAGTCTTGGGGAGTCAGGGTGGTCTCTTATGCTGATGATACTCAGCTTGTTTTTTCATTTAGAGACCATTCTGAGTCCCTCTTCTCCAACTTTCGAAACTGCCTTGGCAACATTTGCACCTGGATGGCTGCTAACCATCTTGCCCTCAACACTGAAAAAACTGAGGTTCTTTTTTTCAGCCAGAAATCTACTCCCCCTGCAACTTTATGGTGGCCCACCGTTCTCAACCCACCACCCATACCAGTGCAATCAGCCCGCAACCTTGGCTTCATATTTGATAACACCTTGTCCGGGAAAACTCAGGTCAATAAAGTAGCGGCGGCTTGTTTTAATAAACTGCGCATGATCAGGAAGATCTTTCCCTATCTCCCCCAGTCTTCCCGTAAAACAGTGGTCCAGGCACTCATTACTGCACACCTTGACTATGCCAACAGCCTCTATGCTGGTGCTCCCCAATATCTCATTGACCGACTCCAAATTATACAAAACGCGGCAGCAAGGCTCATAGGTAACATCCCCCCCGCAACTCGGTCAGAGCATACCGAGAGGAGCTACATTGGCTTCCCATAGCCCGTCGCATTGACTTCAAGGTTCTGATCCTTGCCTTCAGGGCAATCAATGGCACTGGCCCTAGCTACTTGAGCAAAAGGCGTAAGATATCCTCTTCAGTAAGGCATCTGAGATCCAACAGCCTACGCCTTCTGATCGTTCCTCGATTCAGACTCACGCGTACTGGTGGCAGAACTTTCACCGTTACGGCCGCCAAGCTTTGGAATAGCCTACCCATAGATCTTAGGTTCTCCGAATCTGAACAAGTCTTCCGTCGCAAACTGAAAACATGGCTGTTTTCTAAGCACTAGCCAGCAAGTTCCTTGTAGACCTGCTCTTCTGACAGATAGTCATGAACTAGGCAACCCTCTCTGTGATAAATAAGTAGTCTTAGCGCCGGGACACCCCCGCTGGAGGTAGCCGTGCGCGCTATAAGCTTCTTAATAAATTGCTAGACCGGACGGAGGAGCGTGAGGTCGTGGAGATCCCCCAACCTTTTTGGAGGTAAGAACTCTGGGATCTGCACACAGTTAGGTACGGGGAATACCGTGTGGCATGAGATAGTTTCCCTAAATCGCCTCTATTTTACTTGATTTTCTGGTGTACGAAGACCGCGGCTGCGGCCTGTTTGTTCCGAAGCACGGCTGCAATTAACCGGCCCGTGCATGTGAGTTGACATTTTCCCACAGGAATGTTTTATGTCCTTAGATGCTTGGTTGTGTATACGCTTGTGTCATAGCTAGAGTTACTTTACAACCTTCGTTTATATTCTTGCCTGTAGCACCGAGATGTTAATGATGGAATTTGACTGATTTGATTAGCAGGGATCGATTGACCGCTTTTGAGCTCCGTTGACAAGTGAGTGATTGCGCACCCTCTTCGGAGCTGTATTTGTTTGAATTGACTTTTGCTATTTGAAGGTGCGAGTCATACGTCCCTATGTTTGTTTTTTTATCCTCTGCAGTACTGAGAGGACCATGACGGCATCTGACTGAACTTGACTTCTAGGAGTTTGATAACTCAATTAACAAGTGAGTTATCGTCCATGATCCAGCTTGTTCAGATCTCGAGTATTTCAATTGAATGTTTTTTGAAGTACTCTCCCACCCTGTTTTACAAGTTGTTCCATGTTCTCCTGCCTTAGTTGAGAGCCGGACGGCCCAACTTCCCGTGATGAATAGTTAACAGGTGTTTGTACATGTTCTTTGGCGCCCTCAGCGCGGTTTTAATATACTTTCTACTTTTTATAATACTAGCAGCCCGTCCGGACGTTGTCCAGGAGCAATTAGGCTTCAGGGCCCCCATCCGCCCCGACGTTGTCCATGGGTCCCCCGGAGCCTTCCTCCATATACTGCAGTATTCCACCTCTATGTTTACTTTGTATGCTTTTGTAACCTGAACATGTAACTTTTTCCTCCTGTAATGCACCGCTTGGCTCACTTTTTTAATGCTCCGTTTGCTTCCTCTTGGTACCAGCACACGTCACTTTTTCCTACTATACCTCTATGTTTACTTTGTACGCTTTTGTAACCTGCCCACGTAACTTTTTCCTCCTGTAATGCACCGTTTGGCTCACTTTTTTAATGCTCTGTTTGCTTCCTCTTTCTACCTGCACACGTCACTTTTTCCTCCTATACCTCTATGTTTACTTTCTATGCTTTTGAAACCTGCACACGTAACCTTTTCCTCCTGTAATGCACCGTTTGGCTCACTTTTGTAATGCTCCGTTTGCTTCCTCTTGCTCACGATGTAAGCTTTTGTAACCTGCACACGTAACTTTTTCCTCCTGTAATGCACCCTTTGGCTCACTTTTGTAATGCTCCGTTTGCTTCCTCTTGCTCACGATTTTCATTTTTGCTTCATTTTTCTGCCACTCACCGCTCCTAAATAAATAAATAAATAACATACCTCCGCCGCTCACCCCTCCTCCCTGCCTGTCCGCCGCTCCTCCCCGCCTGTCCTCCGCTCCTCACCACCTGTCCGCCGCTCCTCAGCACTCCTTCCCGCACCATGCCCGCCGGTCCTCCTCGCGCTCCTGGACGCGGCTCCTACCCGCGCTCCTCACGTCGGGCACGCACCTCACGGCCGTCGCTTCTTCCAAGGGACTACTTTTTTTTCTGTAAATTTTTTAAATAACGTATATTTATTACGTTTATATAGCCTATGTCCATCTGCACACCCTTACGATTACAACGATGTATCGGTATGTGGATGGCGATGTGGTTTCCGAGTTTACCCACCTCAAAGGTTCAAAGTTCTTCCTTTATAATAGTAGTATAGATTAAGACTTTTTTCACCTCACCTTCACAGAATTACATGCCACTCTGGGTCCACCTTGTCCTGATGAAGACCCCGTCTTAAGGTTTTACGTACATCTACCTATATGCTTTGTGGTTAAAACGTCAACGGCTACAACTACACACCAGCCGGCGCAACCAACATTGTGATTATTATTAACATTAGTGGCGGTTGCATGGTGTTATGTAAAATTGTAGAGCATTAGCTTCTCCACCTTTATATACTGGCTCAGTGTTCTGAAGCCAGTTTGATGTTTTTCTATGCACTTTTATGTTTTGATGTTATTGTCTGCACTATGACCAATTCTGCACATCCCTCCTTTCTCACACAAACATCCCATCTCACCCTCCTTTCCCCGGGGCACTTTAACAATTGTGATGCCAGAATGATATATGCAGCTTGAATAACACATTGTGATTAAATAACAGTGTGCTAATTGAATTGTATCCTTTCTTCTGATATTTTTTTGAAATATTTATTGTGCACTTTTGATACCTCTCACTGGGACCCCTCTCTCTATATATCAGAGCGAAGCGGGGCAGGCAGCCTGAAACAGACAGTCCAGCCCAGACTCAAATACATAGATTACAATTGTATCTCTAAATAAATTGATCTATTAATATGTTTTTATGCAAATGTGTAGGAATTTCAGAGGGGCACAGCCCCACAGCGATAATGGAGAAACCACCTCTGGATGCATTCTACAAAGATTGATTAAAAAATATTTCACTTGAGAACAAAATGCAAATGGAACATAAGATAATATATGTGGAGGTGACCTATCGGGGAATAAAAAGAGATTCAGAAAAAAGATGATAACCAGATGGTAACCATTTTAAAATGCAGCCTACATTAGCTATAATCAATCTAAACTGTAAAAATACCCAAGTCACATGTTAATATCAAAATAGAAGCAACAAAACTAATTATGAAAAAATCTCCATCAGTGGCACCTCTTAGGGGTTTGGCTTCACTTCAACAGAGGCCAGCAGCAGGGTTCAGGGGAGGTCCAGTTGCAGGGTAAGAAACCTTCTTGTATCCCTGTGGATCAAACAGGAGGTCAGCCAATTGACCCTTGGAATCACTTCTGGGGTTTTGGGTTCAAGGCAAGGTGGTCCCATCTACCCTGAGGCCTTGGAGACCAGGACAGTCCTCCTTCGGAGGTCCTTGGGAGTTCTGAGGAGAGGTCTGTGGGGGATCTACTCCTATGCTCATTGCTAGCAATTGGGTGCGAGAAACTCCTGGCTACTTCCTTAACCACTGAAGGGAGGGTTCCCAGGTGTGACAGATATTAATAGGTGTGATATTGATGAGCAGGGTGCTGTTATGGAACACAAAATAATGCATACATCACTATCACTATCACTGAATATACTTTGCAAACACATGTCCATTTGTTTACAGTGTCCCTTTGCAGTACCAGTGTTTTAGCCTAGGAGGTCATCCTACAGAAGTATTTATGATTATTCTTATGAAACAGTCCTAGACATTCCCTGTAAACGTGCATATTTCTTAGGGACCCCAACTCCCTTGCTGGCCCATGGTGGGGCATTGTTTTGTTGAGGAGTCCACGGAAACTGGTAGTTCTATGACTTACCATCAATTTCATCCCTGATGGAGTGGGTTTTGAACGTGGTCAAGCAGTTACAGCAGCAGCTGGACATGTCTGATTGCTCAATGGTGGAAGAAGATGTGTAGAGGTGATTAGAGGTGAGCTTTGGCCTTTTATACCTCCCTTTCCACCATCTCATATGTGGTGGCTGAACTGCCACTGTGGCTGTAAAGCAGCTCGTAATTCAGCCGGCGGTTTTACTGGCGGTCCGAGCCTCCCACAGCCTCATTGGCCCATTCCGTGGCAGTCACAGTGTGAGTTGGCTGTTGGTGTCTAAGGTTCACCAGTGGTCTTTACAAAAGCAATCTGACCACCTCGTAATTCAGTGGTTGGACCGCTCAGCTCACAGTAGTCAGACCGCGACCACAAGTACAGTGTCATCATAGCATTGCCTGTCCTACAGTCAACCATGTGGGACAGATCAAGGCTTGATTGACCAAAGAAAAGGACTCCTGGTACATCATGTCATTAAGTGAATTGCAGAAAGATGATAGACACAGTATGATGGGCTCATCCTGGCACTGAGTGGCAAATGAAGGATGACTCCACCATGGCATTTACCAATGTGAGTAGATCCCTTCATCCCATCATATCAGTGCCAAGCAGATGCACATAATGGCAATATTTGGGATATTTTACCAAGAAAAAAAAAGATATTGAGTGTGTATGAGGTTAATTAGTTGAACATAATTCTACACAACTTTATAAATTCTACAGGCATTCACTAAACCGGCAGCCTGTGAAAGTCCAGATGATTTCTCCCAGTCCCTATGCGATGATATTTCTCTGTTTTTTGAAAACAAGATAAATATGATTTATGATAAAATTACGAAGGCCTCCAGCCAAAGGAACAACATTTCAACTCCCTCTATTCTGCCCACATATGGAGATAATTCACTTATGACTTTTCCGGCAGTTAGTTATTTAGACCTTCTTTCTCTCATTAGCCACATAAAATCGGGGTCCCCTGATGATTTTCTGCCTGCTAAAATGGTTGCCTCCCTCTGCTTGGACCTCAGATTCAATCAGTTATAAATCTTTCTCTTAAGGAAGGACAGGTGCCTATGGAGTGGAAGAAAGCGGTGGTGAACCCCATTCGTAAGAAAGCAGCACTTCCTTGGACAGATCTTTCAAACCTCCGACCCATCTCACTCCTGCCATACCTTGGCAAAACGACCGAGAGGCATGTGAACACCCATTTGTCTAATTACATCGAGACAGCGGAGAATCTAGACTACTCTCAAACTGGGTTTAGACCCAATCACAGCACCGAATCTGCCCTCCTCTCAGTGACCGATAACATCAGGATGGCATTGGATGAAGGGGGCTCCATGATTCTGGTGCTGTTAGATTTATCTGCTGCCTTCGACACGGTGTCACATGAGATACTTCTCGGTCGTTTGAGGGAGGTTGGCATAGGAGGCGTGGCTCTGTCCTGGTTGGAGAGTTTTCTCTCAGGTCGCCTACAAGGAGTCAGATTGGGCTCCCACCATTCCTTCTCAAGGGAGCTCACCAAGGGAGTGCCACAGGGCTCATGCCTAAGCCCCACACTCTTCAATGTGTACGTGGCCCCCCTGGCAGACATTGTAAGAGCACCCGGGTTCACCACGGTGTCATGTGCTGACGACACCCAACTTCTGTTCCCTTTTCAGACCCTCACGCCCCCAATACAAAAATCTTTTGCGGACGGTATGAGGGCAGTATCGAACTGGATGGCATCAAATTGCCTCCAGTGTAATGTAGGCAAAACAGAGGTCATGCTGTTCGGAGAGGCCACTCTCCTGTGGTCTCCAGAATGGTGGCCCGTGGACCTTGGACCAGCACCAAGTCCGAAACAGACTGTAAAAAATCTCGGTGTGCGCCTAGATCAGGCACTATTGCTGAAAGAACATGTAAGCCAAGTTGCTGGGTCTTGTTTCCGTGTTATCGGACTTTTACATCGTGTTTTTCTGTTCTTGCCTGGTAACTACAGGAAAACACTTGTCCAGACCCTAGTAGTCAGTAGGCTGGACTACTGTAATGGCCTGTTCATCTCGGCCAACGAGGAACAACGAAATAGATTACAAGTGGTCCAGAATACCGCGGTGAGACTTGTTCTCAACGCCCAGCCTAGGACTCCCTCACGCCCCCTTCTGGCCAAACTTCACTGGTTGCCGGTTAGGCAACGTGTCAAATTTAAAATCTGTTGCACCATACATAGGTGTTTGTTTGGTACTGGCCCCAAATATCTGAATGAAAAATTCAACCTCTACAGTGCAGGACGCTCCCTGCGTTCCAGTAGTCAGCAGTTACTTCAGGTTCCAAGGGTCAAGAGAGCCAGACAGGGAGGTCAAGCTCTCTCCTACAAAGGCCCCATTCTTTGGAACTCACTCCCACCCACTCTGAAACAAACTACTAATTTTCAGTCCTTCAGGAAGTCTCTAAAGACCCATTTATTTTTAACATCCTAACTATTAGTAACTTCACAGTGTATAATCTTGATTGGGCTCCTCTGGTAAAAGCGCAAGCGTGTAGATACCCCTTCGGGGGTCGAGTCCTGCGCTATATAAGAATATAAATAAACAAATAAATAAATAAATAAGACCGCTGACGTTCCATCATGTCTACTGCCTGTTCAATTATATTTCCAGTTCGAAAATGACCTCTGTGATGCTTATATCATTTGAAAGGCTGTAAAACAACTGATTATGTATATTTGTGATGAAACTGTTACCATGGGACCGGATTTAAAAATCCCAAAAAGACTGTATCTAGCAGATCATTGTTTGAGATGTACCTGATATTGTGGTCACCAATAAAGTGTGTTAAAAAAAAGGAAAAAAAGATGGCCTTGGGGACCGCCACCCCCCAGGGCCAGCTCCTGCAGTATCCCTGGGTGCCCACCCCCGGGGACATTGTAGTTTGCAATGACAGGGCGGGATCCTAGCGGCTTCCACCCTGTCATTGCAAACTGCTTTTCTATTTGGAAGATTTTTGTGAATTCCTTTGTTTTCTGAATACCTTTGGCTCCATAAAATATAGCTGTGTCCCACAATCCACACTCTAAGCATCTTGAAGGGAGGTCTGGATGCACTCAGATGGTCTCTGTAAATGAAATGGCAGTTTGAAAAGTAAGATTTTTCTAAAATGGTGGATAAGAGGCAGTTTTGAAAAAAGAATAGAAATGATTGGTCGTGACAACATTCTACACTGAAAACTAGGGTGCATGTTTCTGTTTTTTAAAAGCATGATTCTTATTGGTTAACAAAAACTGATTGAAATGAACGTTACATAAAATAAGCTGATATGTTGAAAAGTCAAGCACAGTTGCTATTTTGATTAGCAACATTGTGTGATGAACTTTTGACCTATGCGCTCAGTTAAGTGTTCCATGAACTGTTTCTATGGTAACAGCCAGGCAGAAGGCAGATTGGGGGTAGGGTTGAAATGTATGTCGTTTGGAAAGGGTTAAAATGTGTAACCAACAGAAATGTGTGTTTGCTTTTGAATTAATGAAGAAAGCAATGTGATTTGATGTGAAGGTGTTTATGTGTTGAAGTACCACAAAATAACATAAAGGGCTATACCTACCAATAGCCCAATCCCATTACCCAATAATCAATCAGTTGGCAGTGTAGAAGGTTCAATCGTTTATTAAGCAAAATACACTATAGAGGAGCCTCTCCAACCCTCACCCATCAGGTACGCAGAGAAGACTGCTGGCTCGTATCCAATACACGATTATACACCTATTGGTTCAACACACATAATCACTGTAAAAGGAGAAACACCAGTTAGCCCTCGAGCTCCAGGCAAGGACCATATATGGCACACATGATTAGTTCAAAGCTTCACTATTTATTACTCGGAAGGTCAGAAGGGGTGACTCCCTTTCGTCTTGGTGCCCGGGAGTGTAGGCACAGCGCCTCTAGGAATGCGCTTATCGACCCAAAGCCAAATGTGACCTTCATTCCCAGGACAGTCAAGAAAACAATCTACTTTCAGCTGCTCTCAGTAACTCATATGTACTGGGGCTTGACAGTTGCCGAAGAGTAGCACATGGTTACAGCCCTTGTTCGAGCAAATGTTAGAAAATGGCGTCTGTATGGTTTTTCGGCCTGCTCCCGTTATCAATAGATATGCTAGTATACAAACATTGTCCTTCCTACAAAGCATATGTATATATCAGAAGAAAAGGTACATGTAGATACATCATGCTAACGTAATATAAGTCCGATACTCATGATGTAAGGAAAATCTAATTTTTATCCCTCAGTGTTCAAAATGAGAGGGAAACTGTGCCATTATTTGGTTCTCTTTAGAGGTGTTTAAAACAGAGATTCTGTATAAGAAGATCTGCTGTGTGACTGATATACGTGTTATTCTACAAAACAATTTGAAAGGTCAGTTATTAATTTGTGAGGAAATGTATGTGGTGCATTTTAATTTTAAAGAGACTAACGTGTTTTTCCTGCTAAAGTGCAGGGAATACTTATTTTTTTTCTATATAATTTTATTGTGAGTGTGTGTGCATTTAAAAAGTATTCTGAGATAAGCATTTGTGTATTTTATGTGCTTGCAGACAGATAACTATGCTGTTCTCATGTTTTGGTAGAATTAGAAGCCAGTTAAGTTTTATTTATTTGAAAAAAAGAATCAAGTTTCTAAATTAAAATGCAGTATTTATTCTAGACTATGAAATGTGTTTTGGTAAAATGCAATGGGTAGTGTTGTTTGTCTAGAATCACACAGTGAGTCCTGGGTGCATTTAGGAATCCTTCTGATAAAAATAGTCTATACTAATGTGTAGTAGAACATTTTGTGCAATGTGTAGAGTCACCTAAAGTCTTGTAGAGTGGTAAATGTGTTTTCATAAAAGGTAAGGGATAGAGTTGCTTGAGTAGAATCAGACAGTAATAAGTCTGTGGATTTAGGAATTACTCTGAGAGCAGTATTTTGGTAGTTCATGTGTTTCCCGACGTAATTGATTAAAAACGTATTGTGTTCTCACATTTTGGTAGAATTAGAAAATAGTCATTGGTTATGTGTTTCCAAAATGAGTTTAATATTAATAGTAAAATGCAGTTCTGAAATATATGGAATGCATGCTTGATGTTTTTGCAGACAAATAAGTACATGTAGTCTTGCAGTGACACTTCCACCAGTATGATTTCCTACACTACCCAGACACCACTGCACTACTGTAAACCCTTAATATCCCTCCAGCGTGACCACCTACACTACCTATTCACCACTGTAATACCCAAAACCTTAAATCTACCCCAGCAGAACCTTGTACTCTACCCAAACACTACTTTATTTCCTAGAACAGTACCCTACCATGACCTCCCTACACTACACAAACACCACTGCACTACTTTAAACCTGAAAATGCTATCCCTAGCATAATCACCTACGGTACATAAACACCACTGCAGTATGCTAGAGCACTACCCCAGTATGACTCCCTATAGTACCTAAACACCATTTCACTACTCTAAAGCTTAACTCTATCACAGCAAGACCCCTTAAACTACCCAAACACCACTATAGTGTCCTACTACTGCATGTATAAGAAATCTTGTTATTTGTCTAGAATCACACAGTGAGTTTGTACATTTAGGATTCACTCTGAGCGAAGCATTTTGGTAATTCATGTGTTTCCCGATATGTAATTGGTTAAAATCGTATTGTGTTCTCACATTTTGGTAGAATTAGAAAATAGTCATTGGGTATGTGTTTCCAAAATGAGTTTAATATTAATAGTAAAATGCTGTTCTGAAATATATGGAATGCATGCTTGATGTTTTTGCAGAAAAATAATTACATGTGATCTTGCAGTCACACTTCCACCAGTATGATTTCCGACATTACCCAAACACCACTGCACTACTGTAAACCCTTAATCGACCTCCAGCGTGACCACATACACTACCTATTCACCACTTTACTACCCTAAACCTTAAATCTACCTCAGCACAACCAACTACTCTACTTAAACACCACTTTATTTACTAGAGCAGTACCCTACCACGACCCCCTACTCTACACAAACACCACTGCACTACCTTAAACCTTAAAACGCTATCCCTAGCGTGATCAGCTACGGTACATAAAAACCACTGCAGTATGCTAGAGCACTACCCCAGTATGACTCCCTATAGTACCTAAACATCATTTCACTACTCTAAAGCTTAAATCTATCACAGCAGGACCCCTTAAACAACTACACAAACACCACTATAGTATCCTACTACTGCATTTATAAGAAATCTTGTTATTTGTCTAGAATCACACAGTGAGTCTGTGCATTTAAAAATCACTGTGAGGGAAGCATTTTGGTAATTCATGTGTTTCCCGACTTGAAATTTGTTAACACCTTGGCTGCTAAGGCAATTCCCATCCTGTGCTGGAAATTGCTATTCTTCTTTATTCATGACGAGCTCAGCTCGTCATAAGTACAGCTCCAGTGTGCCTCATGACGAGCTGAGCTCTTCATGAGCAGGGAAGGGTTTAAAAGCGCATTGTGCGTTCGAAAACAGTCATTAGTTATGTGTTTCCAAAATGAGTTTAATATTAATAGTAAAATGCAGTTCTGAAATATATGGAATGCATGCATGATGTTTTTGCAGACAAATAAGTACATGTAGTCTTGTAGTGACACTACCCCCAGTATGATTTTCTACACTACCCAAACACCACTGCACCACTGTAAACTTTAAATCTACTTCCAGCATGACTACCTATACTACCTATGCACAACTGTACTACCCTAAACTTTACATCTACCCCAGCAGAACATCCTACACTACCCAAACACCACTGTACTTTTCTAGAACATTGCTCCAGCACAACCCTCTATATTAGACAAATACCACTGTACTACCTTAAAAGACTAATTCAGCACAATGTTCTACAGTACATAAACACAACTGCACAACCCTAAACCCCAAATCTACCCCTAGCACGACCCCCTACACTACCCCTTCACTACTGCACTAAACTAAATAGTAAAACACTACCCCAGCACAATCCCCTACACTTCCCAAACACCATTGCAAAATCTTAAACGTTAAATCTACCACAACATGACAGTCCACAGTATTGAAACACTACTGAACTACCTTAGAACACTATCCCAGTATGTCCCCTACACTATCCAAATACCACTGCACTAACCTAAAAACAAAATCTACCCCCAGCACGACCCCCTGCACTACACAAACACCACCGCTCTACCTTAAACCCTAAACATTATCCGTATCATTACCCTGTACATGAAATAAACACCAGTACACTACCCTAGTACACTAACCCAGTACAAAGTCCGACACTACCCAAATACCACTGTACTACCCTATTACTCCATTTATAAGAACTATTGTTATTTGTCTAGAATCACAGTGTGAGTCAGTGTCCATTTGGGAAAATTGAGAGAATGATTTTGTTACTTTATATGGTTGCAGATATATAAATACATGTACTCTTGCAGTAACACTGTCCCTAGCATCATTCCTTACACTACAGAAAGACCAGTGCACTATCCTATACCCTTAATCTACCTCCAGCATGATTACCTACAGTGCCCATTCTCCACTGCACTACTCTAAACTCTAAAACACTATAACAGCACAACTCACTACACTACCCAAACACGATTGCACTACCGTAAACCTTAAATCTACCTCAGCACGACCCCCTACATTACACAAACACCACTGCACTATGTTAAAACCTAAAACACTATACCTACAATGATTCTGTACACTACATAAACACCACCACACTACCCTAGAACCCTACCCCAGCACAACCTCCTACTCTACGTGTTTACCACTGCACTACCCTAAACTTTAAAACACTATACCAGCAAGAGCCACCACAGTACCCAGGCATCATTACACTACCCTAAACCTTAAATCTACACTAGCATGACCCCTACACTATCCAAATACTACTGCACTACCCTAACAAACTACCACAGCACGACCTTCTACACTACACAAAGATCAGTGCACTACTCTAAACTCTAAATGTACCTCTAGAAAGAACCACTACACTACATAAACACCACTGTACTACCGTAAACACTAAAACACTACCCAGCATGACCCTTTACACTACTCAAACACCATTGTACTGCCATAAACTTTAAATATACCTCAGGATGATCACATACACTACCTAAATATGACTGTAGCATCCTAGAACACTACCCCAGCAGGACCCCCTACACTACTACTGAACTACCCTAACACACACTACCCCAGCACGACCCAATACACTACACAAACACCACTGCAGTACCTTAAACCCTAAAACACTATCCCTATTATGTCCCCATACACTACATAAACACCACTGCACTACCCAAGAACACTGCCCCAGCACAACCTACTACCCTACTCAAACACCCTTGCACTACCCAAGCATGAACCTCTACACTACACAAACACCACTGCACCACCTTAAACCCTAAGAACACTATCCGTAGCATGACCCTATATACTACATAAACACCACTGCACTATCATAGAAGAGTATCCCAGCATGACCCCCTATACTATCCAAACATCATTGCAGTACCCTAAAACTTAAATCTTTCCCAGCACGACCTGTTACACTACCCAAACACCAGTGCAGTATCCTAAACTCTAAAACACTATCTTAGCATGATTCCCTACACTATTGAAATACTATTACACTTCCCTAAACCTTAAATCTACACCAGCACGACCTCCTACACTACTGAAATGCCACTGCACTACCCTAGAACTGTATATCAGCACGACTCCCTACACTAGACAAACAACACTGCACTTCTCTAAATTCTAAATCTGTACTGTTGCAAAACCATAGTGACTGTTTATGTACCATGTAGTAATGTATTTTCTAAAGTAAAAGTGAACCAAATATGAATTCATTCACTCAGTGTCTTTCCTTATAGTATTGTGATCTTTTGGTAAATATGGATGTAGTCATACACTGCTTCAGGTTTTAGTGTTATGGAGTGCTTCAAACTGCTATGCACTATGTATGTAGTACTCTTACAACCTTCACAGTTGTGCTTCAGGGCTACAATTTTATAGTCAGAATTTTTTTGAAAAGTGTTTCTTGTTTTTAGTGTGAATATATCTAGCACCAGATCAGTGTCTGGACAACTCATGTAGAGACCCCCTGGTCCAGGGAGATTCTTTATTGATAAACGTCTGGAAATACTCCCTTCATATGTTCTCCGCTATTCAAATTTTCTCCTACTAGGGGATTTTAATTTGCATTTGGAAAATAAATTGTATACAATACCAAGGAGTATCAAATATTCAAAAATATCTTTTCAAAAGTCATGTGTCGACAAAGTTCATATTCAAAAGAAACTCTTAAAGCAGGCTTTGCTTCTTCTTTTCGGTTTTTCTTTTTCTTTTTCACTTAAAGATGCTTCGAAACAATAGTTGTTCCAATACAGCCAATTCAATAGGTGATCAAATATATTTCCATACAGCCAAACAGCCTACGCGTTTCGTCCTCACAGGGACATCATCAGGGCTGTAGAAAGTAGGAAAGAAAAAAGAAAACAGTTCTATAACTGGCCATTAATTAAAACATACGTCAATTTTACTCCTAATATCATTTCTCTACAAAGCCTCAAGAAAAAAGGAGTTTAATCCATTACGGCCAGGTTGCTAGAAAATCAAAATACTATGATATAACAACATTTTTATACTCAGTAATTCAATGATATGTAACATAAGGTTTCCTTCATTCTACCTATATGACAATCTAAGCAAGTGTTCTAGCAATGCCTGCCTATATGACATGCTAATCAAAAAATAATAACATAATTCCATGAGAAATTTCGACAGAACTACTCCTCTTGCATGTGGTAAAAATATATCTACTAGACACTTTTTCCTAAGGTTTAGTACCATACGGGGGAATTAATTTATTCGATTCCTGTATTTACCTATTTAGTTATATGTTATCCCCTGTTTGAGAGCAACATAGTAATAAGAAAAATTATTACTCAATAGTGATTTAAAATATGACAAGATTAGGACACAACAAGTGTCTGGAACAATAAAATAGCGACTGAAAATTATAAAACTAATACGTGAATTTGGGTGCATGTACACAAACGCCAATAAGTATTGGGATATGTAGGTTAGGTTACCCTCTATTTGGTTGCGACAATTTTTTGTCCACACAACAATATTTGGCTTATATATGCAAGACGAGTTGAAGTTATCGTGGCCGCTTTTTTATAATTATCGTGGCCGCGTTCTTATAAAACCTGAAACACTATATTAGTCGTCGCGTTAGTCTTAGTGCGCTTTACAGACCTTAACAGACATGCGGACAAGGGTGGGAACAGATACGCATGAGTAGAGCCAGCCTTGATGTGATTCGTGTTAAGGTCGGACTGGCTAATGTCATATTTTAATCCACATTTACCCCTCCAAGCACCGGATCGAATCTATTCATAATTAGTTTATATGCAATCTTCGGTGCACACCGGTACACACAAGTTAGGATCGGGTAATTATTGTTATTTTTGGGTTCAGTAAAACCGCTGTCCGCTCAACAGATTGGCCTATACATGTAAGACCAATTGAGCCAATCGATGTTAGTCTTCAACAAACCGGAAATACTACCCAGGTTTCTGCTTTAGATTGAGCGGGACCTGTATTAAAGAAATATAGACGCAAATAGGTCTGCGGACGTAATAGGGAACGTAAGCGAAATTATCAAGCCGGCATTCTGGCGCAAATTTAGGAAGATTGTGATTGGTCTGCAACATGTTTAAATAACGTTAATCTTTAACAGTGAATTGTCGACTTTTTACCAGGCGAGTCGTCGAAGAAATCGGATGCGGGAGAAGCCGATATTTACAGACAGAGGTAGGCTCATATCAGATTCCGTTCAGAGAAGGCCCTTAGTTGGTTAAAAGAGATGCGATCTGTTTACCGCCAGGGGACCAACAATTTAGAAAATTTCTTCTTTTTTTACGTCTTTCCTATCCTAGAACTGCCTTTTTGAAATCACTCGCTAACTAGGATAATTCGCAAGGCAAAGAGAATGAACTTTCAGCGTTGGATGGGATTTGAATGGTAGGATTTGTGTTGTTCTATATGGGTCCTCTCAATTCGTCATAGATTTTTACACACCAGGTAGCAATGCTATGCTTTCGCCTAATTATATTAGGTTACTGCATCAACTTAGATTATAATACTGGTTATATATATTTATATAACACAATTAAATTATAAGAGATATTTTTCTCCGTTTAGATTTATGGACGCAAGATATTACAGGTTATTGTCATTGAAGACTTCTCTTACCGCATCCGAGCAAACAACTTGATCCTAACGGAAGATTTTCCTCAGTTATAATTTTTATCTAATCTAGGTGAGCAATTTTAATTTGTGTTAATAATTTTTCTTATTACTATGTTTCTCTCAAACAGGGGATAACATATAACTAAATAGGTAAATACCGGAATCGAATAAATTAATTCCCCCGTATGGTACTAAACCTTAGGAAAAAGTGTCTAGTAGATATATTTTTACCACATGCAAGAGGAGTAGTTCTGTCGAAATTTCTCATGGAATGATGTTATTATTTTTTGATTAGCATGTCATATAGGCAGGCATTGCTAGAACACTTGCTTAGATTGTCATATAGGTAGAATGAAGGAAACCTTATGTTACATATCATTGAATTACTGAGTATAAAAATGTTGTTATATCATAGTATTTTGATTTTCTAGCAACCTGGCCGTAATGGATTAAACTCCTTTTTTCTTGAGGCTTTGTAGACAAATGATATTAGGAGTAAAATTGACTTATGTTTTAATTAATGGCCAGTTATAGAACTGTTTTCTTTTTTCTTTCCTACTTTCTACAGCCCTGATGATGTCCCTGTGAGGACGAAACGCGTAGGCTGTTTGGCTGTATGGAAATATATTTGATCACCTATTGAATTGGCTGTATTGGAACAACTATTGTTTCGAAGCATCTTGAAGTGAAAAAGAAAAAGAAAAATCGAAAAGAAGAAGCAAAGCCTGCTTTAAGAGTTTCTTTTGAATATGAACTTTGTCGATACATGACTTTTGAAAAGATATTTTTGAATATTTGATACTCCTTAGTATTGTATACAAATTATTGTTGTAGTGGCCTCTGCGGTGGACCACTCCAAGTGAGTGTCTAAAGAATCATCATTAATTGTGTACATCTAATTTTGATCTCTTGAAGTGCATATAAGTAGGTGACTTTCGCCGCACAGTATTGTTTTGTTGCATTTGGAAAATAAAGGCTGCAAAGAATCCTTGGGCCTGAATCAATTGGTCTACTCTGCCACACATAATAAAGGTCACACATTGGATAATATTTTCACCATTTGTGTAGGGACAGCTACCGCATTGCCAACTCCTGTAGTTTGGTCAGACCACTATTTATTATCCTTTAGCATATTGATGCCGGGTCAGGCCTTCCCTGGTAGCTGCTCAAAACCGACATTGGTTCGGAAATGGGTGATATTAACCCAGGATGACTTTGAAGGAGCATTGGTGGGCAGCCTCCCTGAGGTTGGGGACAACATCTTGAATGCCGATAATGTAATATCTAGTTGGATGCTGGAGGCAGTTAACTCCCTGATTCCGTTAAAATAATGCAATATTGGGCGTACCTCTGCCTCTGCGAAGTGGTTTTCGGCAGATTTGGCGCAAATGAAATCTAGTTGTAAGCATCTCGAGCGTCAATGGAGGAAAAGCTATAGGGATGAGAATAGACAGAAATATCTGGAGGTTTTAAAGCTATACCATCGTCAGATCAGGAAAGTGCGCAGGGACTACTATTCTGGGCAAATTGATTTAGCTAAAAATTCAACAAAGGCCATCTTTCAGGTAGTGAAACAATTGTCCTCTTTGGAACGAGTAACAGCTGTGCTTCCTGCCTCTACGGACTACTGCAAAGCGGTTGCTGATCTTTTAACTAATAAGATTGCTAAGATCTATGCCACCTTAACGAAAGCAGTAGGAGTTATGTTCCTGCTATTGGCTTGGATATTCCGGGGCCTGAGGATATGTTTGTCCTCTGTCCCTTGGTGGAGGCTGAGGTGACCAGGCTGATGGAGGTGGTAAAATCTGGGTCACCTCTAGACCCGCTCCCCCAAAATTTCTGCTACTGGGAAAGAGAATTATTGCTCCTGTCTTCACCTCGCTATTGAACCTGTCATTTAGAACTGGCCAGATCCCTAGCAATTGGAAACATGCAATGGTGGTCCCTTTGTTGAAAAAACCCTTATTGGACCCGGCTCTTCCTGAAAATGTAAGGCCAATATCTCTTCTTCCCTATTTGGCTAAAATTGCTGAGAAACACATGAGTGGCCATCTCTCAAAGTTTCTGGAAGAGAGGCAGGTTCTGCAGGATACCCAGTCTGGGTTCAGGCCTATGCATGGTACAGAGTCCGGCTGGTGAAGGTAGGATGGTGGCCTTGATTCTGCTGGACCTGAGCGCCACGTTCGACACGGTTTCCCATGGCCTTCTTTTAGAAAGGCTAAGGGAAGCCGGGGTCGGAGGTATTGTGTGGACCTGGGTGAAGAATTTTCTGGCAAATAGATCGTTTCAGGTCCTGCAACATCCTTTCAGTTCCAGAATTTGTCCTTTAAACCAGGAGGTGCCGCAGGGTTCGGCTCTTAGCCCAACCCTCTTTAATATATATAGGCGCCCACTTGCAGACATGGTTTTGAAACATGGAATTCAGCTAGTGTCATATGCTGAGGATACTCAGCTAGATGTGACTCTGGAACAGAAGGAACCTGAAGGGGCTGCCGATTTCAGAGCCTTCCTGGGGGAACTTATGGGCTGGATGAAACTGAGTTGTCTCCAGCTAAACGCAGGGAAGACAGAGGTGTTGGTGTTTGGGAAACAGCCCTCTCTCTGGTCACAGCACTGGTGGCCCTAAGCACTGGGAACTTCTCCAGTGACAAAAGCCAAGGTGAAAAATCTGGGAGTGTGGTTCAACAATAGTCTCTCCTTCGCCTCGCAAATTTCAGCTGTGGCTGGGATGTGTTTTGGCATTTTGAGGATGATAAGTAAGATCTTGGACTTTCTCCCCCTAGATGCTAAAAGGTTGATTGTACTGGCGTCGGTTACATATTGCCTTGACTATTGCAATCTCCTGTATATGGGGGTAATGGCTAAAAATCTGAATATCCTGCAGAAAGTCCAAAATGCCGCAGCCCGGCTCATCCTGAATGTGCCTAGGAGGGCTTCGGTGGGAGAAGCCTTAAAGGCACTGCATTGGCTTCCTATTAGAGCTAGAGTTACCTTTAAGGCTCTATGTCTGACTCACAGGATCCTTGGAGAGAGGTGACCGCGTTTCTTATGGCCTCTCCTTAAAGCTCACCAGCCTGCTGGTAATTTGAGATCATGGGGTAGTGCAGGAGTGATTGTGCCCAGGGTGCGTAAGGAACAGTTGGACAGAAGATCTTTTGGCTTCCTGGCAGCTAAGGCCTGGAATGAGCTTCCAGTGGATCTTAGGACAACTGAGTCTGTCCACCACATCATACGGGGTTTCAGTTAGAGTCCCTGTCCTCCCTGCTAGTGCTGCAGTCAACCACTATGCGGTCGCCATCTTGCTTCCTCCCTTTTTTACGGGAGGCACAGTATAGATTTAATGCTGCTCCTAATTACCTGCTGGTTGTTCTGTGCAAGGGCACAGAGTTCTGCAAAGTCTGGATTCAGGTGGAGACAAGTGGCTGGAGGTGTTCTGCCCGGAGTGTCTCTCTTGCTCCGATGCAAGAGGCGTAGCGGCGGAGACAGGCGTACCAGGCAAAGGGAGAGGAGTGAGGACGATATGGTGCCAAAAGTGGTGACCGGGGCAAAAGCGGCAGCGGCAGCCTTGAAGAAAATGGAGGTGGTGAAGGCGGAATCTGGCAAGGGGGAGCCGCCACCTGAGCCGGCAAGGAAAGGGAAACAGACCTCAGTGAGGACCCGTCAGGCAACAGCATCAATTGCGGAGCTACTCTCACAGAGCAGTAAGGAGAAGGGCTCAAAGGCCGGGACTGATGCGCAGGGAGCGGCAGCTGCTCATGCGGCCGTGATGAAAGCACAGAGAGCAGAGGCGGCATTGCTGGCACTGGGGTCAGGTCTAGACGCGGTGCAAGCCCCTTGCCCAGAAGATGTTATTAAGATTAATCATGAAGTGCCCCGAGCCCAGGTAACTACTATCCCCACAATCCCGATAATGGCAGATTCAGAGGCACCTGTGGTTAGCCTAAAGGAACCTGGTAATGAGGTAGCAGTTGGCAGAGATGTGAGAATAGCTGAGGTGTGGATCTTTGAAAACAACGCCACCAGCCCTGAAGAGGAGAGTAATTCAGCTATGGCTGCTATGGCCGATCAGGAAGCTCTGGAAATAGCTCAAACAGATGATGGCAACACTTTGGGAGGAGGGGAGATCGGAATACCATGTCCATCTGCTGCTCTGCTGAATGGTAAAGATATGTTGAATTATGAAAAAGACAATGATCCTAGTGAGTGTTTTTTTTCTGTCTCGGAAGGGGTGGAATGGTCAGAAGACGAGGAACGGAGCTCAATCCTGGGGGACAGTAACTCTGAATCAGAGAGCGATCCTGAACTAGAACCTCCAGGGACAGCCGTAAGACCTAACACACTATTAAAACGCATGAGCAGCCTCTAGGAGACTTAAGCTGGGATCATTCCTCCTCAATGCCACTTCAGGGCAGTCCCAATGCGGAAATGCTAACAACTCAACCCCCTCTTCTGGAAGTGATTCATCAGGCAATTCTCGTTCATAGGGAGGAAAGCCAGGATAGCCGCAAATCTCAAGCCGCAATGAGGAAGATGCAGGGCATGGTTAGGAAACTGTCTAAAGCCTGCGTCAATGTGGTGGACAGGGTCTCAAATCTTGAAGAGAGGATTGTTGCAACAGAATCGGAGGCGGCTGCAGCCACCATTAAAGTGGAGTCCCAACATGCCCATGTTATTGATATCCAATGGGAGCTGGAGGACATGGAAAACAGGCTCAGAAGAAATAATCTCAGGGTGCTTGGGGTACCAGAGGGAGTAGAGGGGGCAGATGTCTGAGCCTATATGTTATTTGAGTCTGCCTTCCTTGAGCTCTCGGACTGGAACTGGGCTGGAGGAAATCCAGAGGGCTCATCTAACCCCTTTCAAAATACGTTGTAATGCAAAGGAAGAAGATAAGCCAAGAGCAGTTCTAATCTTTTTGGGGAACTTTATCCTGCGGCAAGCTATAGCTGGAAAAAGCAAGACCAGACGCAAGAAGGTCTAGTGGTGGAGTCACGTTCTTTGTCCACCTGGACTATTGCCATACAACGGTCGAGAGGCGCTGGAGACTGAGGCGTTTGATCAAACCCTTTCAGGATAAAAATATTCAAATATACCTCATAAATCCGGCGCAACTCAAGATAATAAATGAAGGGCGGACACAGTATTTTTCATCGGAAGTGAAGGCGCAAGAATATTTAGACTCAATGGGGAGTTAGAGAGTCGCTCTTTTGGCTTGAGTAAGGGGGAGAAGCATGGTTTGTCTCTGGCCACTTATGAGAGTCTTCTTGATCTTAGGGTGTGGAAAAAGGGGTATTGATTTGTTACATTGTATTTGGGTAAGAAGGTCCTCACTGCTACTGTTGCAAGCATCACATGCACAGATCAAGGTATGAGCGCTTCACGAGGGAGGGTGCAGGGGTTGGGGAGGGGAAGAAGGTAGAGGGGTGGGGGTGGCAGGGGCCTCAAGGGGAATAAGGGTAGTGGGGTGGGTAAGGAGGGGGGAAAAAGCATAAAAAAGAGAATTTTTGGTACAAAGGCAGCTTCATTCTTGGATATGAATTGTGTATTATGGGCTATATATGGTTTTGTTACTCAGTTTCTGGTGATAAAACAGAAGGAAGATTGTAAACAAAAGAATGACAAATCTTAGTATATGCTCTTTGAATATTGGGGGGCTAAATGACTGGAAAAAAATGGGGTAGATTGGCCGAGTTTGTTAAATTAGAGCATATAGATGTATTGTATTAACAAGAAATGCATCTTCCCTGGGCAAAAAAACAGCTGTTAAATTTAGGAGGTTATGAGATTTTGTCCTGTTCCTCTCAGACCTCTCTAGTGAGGGGGGTAGCTATTCTATGGAAGGTGGCACTCGGGGGCATAAAGCGCTCCAGGACCGATACCTTAGGGAGATGGGCACTGGCTGAAATGAGCATTGGCATCACCATCTGTGGGATATATGGTTCTAATCAGGATGACCCGGAGGTCTTCGAGTTTTTAGAGAAGGAACTGATTGGATGGCCTACCCCTATTGTGGTATGCAGGGATTTGAATATATCAGCTGGCCTTGTGAGGGAAACCATGTACTCGGGCCGGAAGCCAAGGGTATTCCGTGCTCTTTGGTCCATGATGCAATCACACGGATTAATAGACGAGTGGGGGAATAAGGAGCATGGAAATCACAGGTTTACTTATTTCTCCTACCCATTTCAGAAATACACTAAATTGGATTATTTTTTTACCTCATCTACAGAATTAAGCATGGTTAAGATCCAGAAATTACCAAAAATCTTATCAGATCATAGTCCGCTAATTTTGACCCATGACTCTATAATGCCAGCCAGAAAGCATAGGCCTTGGTCTTTTGAAACTAATAGCGGATAGTACATATGTGGAGCATATGAAAAACTGGTCCCTGGGATTCTCCGATATAAATCGGTTCAGCGCGCCCAGAAACAGTGTCTGGGACGCGTTTAAGGTGGCGTTCAGGGGTAAGACCATCAGTTATGCTGCCCAGCTCAGGAAGAAAACTCTGGCAGAGAAGGAGAGGTTATAAGGTCAATTGATAGGAGCAGAAGGGCAACATGGCAAAGATACCCTGCAGGGAAAAGAAGGGAAAGAAAGTCAACTAAGAATTAGCTCTATTAAAGCAGGCATACTTGAACAAATGGTTAAAAGGCTGCCTCCGAATATCAAGTTTACAGAGGCAGAATGTATGAGACAGGAGAGCAAGCTGGGAGGGCGCTCACACTCCGGATCAGGCAGGCTACTACTTAAAATTTAATAACTTGTATTCATGAGCAAGGTCAGGATTATGTTGAACCTCATGATATCTTGAATGTCTTTAAAAACTATTATCAGACCTTATATCAGGAAGAGTCAGCTGCAGAGATGCCACAGGGGGAATATGGTGAGGAAGGTACTAAACTGGACCAGGGGGAAAGGGAAATTTTGGAAAAAGATATATCAATGAGTGAAGTATTGGAAGCATTACAAGAGCTATCACTGGGCAAGGCAGCAGGGCCTGAGGGCATCCCTTTAGAAGTGTATAGGTGTGTTTCATATGAGATAGCCCCAATGCTTTTTGATTTATTTAATGGGATAATGAATATGGGTAAAATACCTGAAACATGGAAAAACACAAATATAGTGGTATTCCACAAGAAAGGGAAGCAAAAAGAACATCCTGGCTCCTACAGGCCTATTTCTCTTATAAATGCGGATAATAAAATCTACGCAAAAATCCTGGAACCCGATTGGGGAGGATCATTGGGGGTCTGATCTCCCCCTGGCAGCATGGTTTCATTCCAGGCCGGGGAACTACTGATCATATCAGACGACCAATATCCCTATTTGATTTCCATGCTGCCGGGGGGGGGGGAATGGCAATGATCCTCCTCGATGCGGAGAAAACGTTTGATCGCGTCAGGTGAAAATACCTGTGGGGGGTATTGGAGGGAAGGGAGTTCGGATCAAGAATTCAGACTGCCATCAAAGCCATATACTCTGATCCAGCGGCCAAGGTCCAGCTGACGGGTGAAAGCTCGGATAAAATCCACATAACAAGGGGGACACAGCACGGATGTCCTTGCTCACCCATCCTGTTCGCGCTTTATATAGTTCAACTACTAAAGCAGATACTCGGCAATGCAGAGATAAAACCTGTCATTACAAATGGATTTGAGACTAAAATTTTGGCATACGCCGATGACTTGCCAGTTATCTCTGTGGAACCAGACGCAGCCTTATTTGCACTTGTCGAAATTACAAAGGTATTTGGGATGTATTCAGTATATCGGTTAAATGAGGAGAAAACCCAGGTGATCTGTACCCAGAATAATATTAAATAGGACCCGAGATATGTAAACTCTGCAGTATACGTAGGAATAACGATTAATGCGGCACCCAAACTCATTATCAGGGATACTTTTACCCCAGTGGTAAAATCAATGGAAGTAGAACTAAAAAGAATAGATACATTACACCTGTCATTAATAGGGAGATCTGATGTCCTGAAAATGACAATGTTTCCTAAAATCCTGTACATGTTTTGGGCTATTCTCTTCCTAATAGATAAAAAACTGATTAAATCAATAGAAGCCATATTTATGAATTTCGTATGGCAATATGGCAAGGTTCGAGGCTCGCTAAAATTTATGTCCATTCCACAGGAAATGGGAGGTCTGGGGATTCCCAATGTAAGATATTATCACTGGGCCTGTCTGCTAACTCAAATGGCAATTTTATTCGACCCTTTTGTAAATTAACCATATGTTCCATACAGGAATCAAAGTCTGTCCATCGATATATGAATTAATATTAGGGAAGAAGGCAACAGGGGTCTTACTGAGAAAGACGGAGCGGCAGTATTTTAAGAAAATGAGATATAAGACAATAGATAGCGCCTGGGGGTTGTGGAAATCAATTCAAAAGCTACTAGGAATCCCAAAGATCATACACCTTTATGGAATTCAGGGCTTTTTCCAAACCTATGCATTGATGGTATGTGGAAATATTTTGAGCAGCAGGGAATCCGGACAGTGGGAGACATCATGGAGGGGGAAGAGGTCAGAAGCCTCGAGGATCTACAGCAGAGATATAATATATCCAGTAATGAAGGCTTTAAGTACGCCCAGGTCGCCCAAACACTTAAATCTAAAAGAACCCGGATCATCTCCGTTAAAAGGTGTAGTATACTGGAATATCTGTTAAAAGGAGGCAGTCGGATCAAAAATCATTTATAAAACCTTAATGTCAGAGATTCAAGATGATTTGGAAAAAAATTAAGCTTCTTGGGCTGCAAAATTAGAAGATCCAGATGTAGATCTGGATAAAGCTCTACATCTAGATAAAAGGTTTTTTACGCTCCTCTAACTTAAAAGCACAACACTTAAAAACACTTTTTAATCTATACTATACACCCTCTAAACTGTTTGAATGGGGCAAGAGGAAAGATAATAGGCGTCCCAGATGCTTGGAAGGTCCGGCCGATCTCCTACACATGTTCCATCAGTGTGATAAGTTAAGTATAATTAAAAGTGAGATAGGGACAATCTGGGTTGGGTTGCTAGGCGTCAAGATCAGTCTATACCCAACCTTAATGATCTTAGGAAGCGAAAGCAAGCTGGGCCTAAAGGTAGAGACAGAAGCTCTTGTATTTATATTGGTGGCAGTTTTCCGTATCCTTATATCAACGGCATGGAAGGATACTGTTGCCCCATCTTTCCAGATGTGGCTGAAAAGACTCTTGGGTATACATAATATTGAGTCTGCCCTATATGAGTACATGGCCAGAAAAACACAGGAGCTGGGGCTAAATATATGGGCACCCGTGAAAAGCTGGAGAGATATACGGGTTTAGTGATAAACTTTTATATAGTTGTGCAATATAAGTCTGTGTATAATGGTTTTATATTATTCCCCCGATTATGGAAGCACTTTTAATTTTATAACTATTTATTTATCCTGTTTTCTCCTTTTTTAATACCTCCAGTCGCAATAATGTATGATAAGATGTTTATGATAATTTTTGTACCAATTAAATTCTCAATAAAAATGTTATTAAAAAAAAAAAAGAAGGACAACTGAGTCGTAAGAAATCGAAAACATAGCTCTTCCCACGGGGAGGTGCCTTTTTGTTTGGTTGCCCGAGTTATGGCGGCTGCTGGGGAGGGCTTTTGGGTTCAGTTATGTGCTAGCGTGGGGACACTCCAGTTGAAGTAACCATTGCGCTTTATAAGCTTACCAATAATTATGTAGTGTACAGGATCATAGTAGGGATAGTGTTTTTGGTTTTAACATAGTGCAGTGGTGTTTGTGTAATGTAGGTGGTTGTGTTCTAGGAAAGTACAGTGGTTTTTGGGTATTGTAGTAGGACGTGCTGAGGTAGATTTAAGGTTTAAGGTAGTGCAATCGTGTTTGGGTAGTGTAGTGAGTTGTGCTGGTATAGTGTTTTAGAGTTTAGGGTAGTGCAGTGGTGAATGGGTACTGTAGTTTTTCATGCTGGAGGTAGATTAAGGGTATAGGGTAGTGCACTGGTCTTTCTGTAGTGTAGGGAATGATGCTAGGGATAGTGTCACTGCAAGTGTACATGTATTTATATATCTGCAACCATATAAAGTAACAAAATCATTCTCTCAATTTTCCCAAATGGACACTGGCTCACAGTGTGATTCTAGACAAATAACAATATTTCTTATAAATGGAGTAGTAGAGTAGTACAGTGGTTTTTGGGTAGTGTAGGACGTTGTACTGGGCTAGTGTTCTAGGATAGTGTTCTGGTGTTTATGTCATGTACAGGGTAATGATACGGATAATGTTTAGAGTTTAAGGTAGAGCAGTGCTGTTTGTGTAGTGCAGGGGGTCGTGCTGGGGTAGTGTTCTAGGAAAGTACAGTGGTGTTTGGGTAGTGTAAGAGATTGTGCTCAGGTAGGTTTAAGGTTTAGGGTAGTGCACTGGTGTTTGGGTAGTATAGGAGGACGTACTGGGATAGCGTTCTAAGGTAGTTCAGTAGGGTTTCAGTACTGTAGACTGTCATGCTGTGGTAGATTCAACGTTTAGGATATTGCAATGGTGTTTGGGAAGTGTAGGGGATTGTGCTGGGGTAGTGTTTTACTATTTAGTTTAGTGCAGTAGTGAATGGGTAGTGTAGGGGGTTGTGCTGGAGGTAGATTTAGGGTTTAGGGTTCTGCAGTTGTGTTTATGTACTGTAGAAAATTGTGCTGAATTAGTCTTTTAAGGTAGTACAGTGGTATTTGTCTAGTATAGAGGGTTGTGCTGGAGCAATGTTCTAGGAAAGTACAGTGGTGGTTGGGTAGTGTAGGAGATTCTGCTGGGGTAGATTTAAAGTTTAGGGTAGTAAAGTTGTGAATAGGAAGTGTAGGTGGTCATGCTGGAAGTAGATTAAGAGTTTACAGTAGTGCAGTACATAGTGCTCTTACAACCTTCACAGTTGCACTTCAGGGCTACAATTTCTTTGTCAGAATTTATATGAAAAGTGTTTATGTAGTGTAGAGGATCATAGTAGGGATAGTGTTTTAGGTTTTAACATAGAGCAGTGGTGTTTTTGTATTGTAGGGGGTCGTGCTGGGGTAGTGTTCTAGGAAAGTACAGTGGTGTTGGGGTATTGTAGGATGTCGTGCTGAGGTAGATTTAATGACATCAGTGATGTCATTTGAGATGTCATCAGTGATGTCATGAGTGATGTCACTGACCATGTCATGAGTGATGTAATATGTGACATTATCAGCAGTGCACTGCAGGCGCGCGAGTTATAGCTAGCTGTACTAACTATAATGGGGGAATTTCAATGGATTTGTATGAGTGAAATGTCCAGCTAACTATAACGTGTGAAACCTATTGCTTTTTCAGGGAATTTCTAAGGTTTTTTAAATGCTAATTCCTAACTATAACGTGGCTGAAACCTATATTTTTTTCAGTGAATTTCTAAGGTTTTTTAAATGCTAATTCCTAACTATAACGTGGCTGAAACCTATGTTTTTTTCAGTGAATTTCTAAGGTTTTTTAAATGATAATTGTTAAATGTATAAATTTTTTAATTTCTTGCTTTTTAAACTTTTATTATTCATTTTTTTAATAAATAATTACATTTTTAAAATTTTTATTTTACATTTTAATGTAAACTAAAAACAAAAACAAATACCCCAACATTTTTTATAATATATATATATATTTTTTTTTAATAAAAAAATGTAATTCTACATAATTCCTTTCTTTTGGGATAATTGCACCATACGTCTACAGTAATCTCACTGTCTTTTGTACTGTAAGTCGTACTCGGTACGTATGCACACATACATCACAAATACGTATTGACGTTACGTGGTGCATCAGCGCTTCCATGTGACGTCATTTGCGTTCGTACAACACACCGTGCTCGTACCCCACAACACTTTTATATTGTTTAAAACGATATATCTATGTATTTATTGTAAAGTTTAAATGTAGACATTATCTGGGATAATCAAGAAAATAGTTTATTTTAACTTTTAATAAGCGCATATTACTTTTCAAAGCAATTACGCACATCGCGACGGTACATCGTACGTACATGCGCCGTAAGAGCTCCGTAAGAGCACCGTAAGAGTACGCACAGTCATGTGACTTTAAAAGAAGAGATTTTATTGGTTCATAATACTTCCTACTCCAATTTTGGAAAAACCCCTCCCATTTTGATCATTCTACTTGGACTTTCTGAGGAGCAGGATATTTTCTTTGGTTGTGAAGTCCTGTAGAACTATTTTTCATTATTATGGCAGGTCGGTCTCCAACACCCTCAGACCACTTATCAGATGAAAATACTATTTTACCTGAGCCTCCTCAGTAGAAGAAAAAGGAAGCCTTCATCTGGAAATTTTTTACCTTTCCGGAGGATCAAAAGAAGGTGAATGCACCATTGGACACCTGCAAGCTACGCAGTGTGACACTCTCTCGGGGTGACCCTACAAAACAATACTCGTTCGGGACTGCGAGTATGGATAGGCACGTGAAGAACTTGCATCCACATAACTATGCGAGGGAGGCAACACGCAGCCTGCAGGATAATCCACCACCTGCAGTGGCGAGCACCTCAAGTGCACCACCACCACCTGGAAGCACTGCAATTCTTGTAATTATTCTCCAGTTTGCAGAAATAAAGTTCCTCTGCAAGCATTGCAATGAATTGCTTTGCTACGGAGAACAGTCAGTGGACCTGATTGTTAAGAGGCAGGAGCAGCATCAATGCCCCAAGTAGTAAATTTTTTCAACATTTTTTTTCCAGGTCCACAGTTTTTTGTTTTCAAAAGTTCCATTTTTCTGTTTTTTGTTTTAAAAAATAAACAAAATTGTTAAAAAACAAAAAATATATATAAAACAACAAATAAAAAAGACAGTTCTTTTTAGAACTACCTCTACTGGTCAAAATAGAGAACTATATTTCTATGTTAGTCTAAAAGTTTGTCAGAAAGAATGTGTAGTTCATTAATGAATGAATGAATATGAAAGTGCATAACTATAAGGATGTGCTACAGCATAAATCTATAAGGTGTTTACCTGAATGTAACAAATGCATATAAATATGTTACAAGTCTATGCTTCAATTTGCACTATTGGTGAAACTGCCTGGATGAATTTGCATGTATTAAGGGCAGTTTTACAACCCCCTTGTGCCTCTTTTACACAACCGTTGCATCACATTTGTGATGCAGCGGTGATGCAAAAGATGTACCATGATGTATGCTAATTACAATCTAATGCAATTAGAAGGTGCGTCACATTGTAAAGCCATGCGCCAAAAGGAGGATTTCCTGCGTAGATGGGGGGTGTTCTGACGCAGGAACGCCTCCTAGAAGTGACTACGTGAAATTTATAAGATTTCATTCAGTCATTTTTGGGCTTATACTGCGTCAAAACCCTGCACCTGTTTAAAGCAGGTATAAGGATTGACACAGCATTGTGAGCATAGGGCCCAAAAAGCATTGCTGGAGCTGCATTGTGCTTGCAATGCAAGTCAAGCAATGCGCCATCTTCACAGCACAGATACATCACATATCTGTGCCACTTTTGTCCCATAGTGCACCACATTGTAAATATGGTGCATCCATGATGGTGATGTCACAGTGCACAATAACTGTCATATCTCTGGGGATCTACCAGTTATTCTACATCTAAAAATTACTGTTTTAATGTAGTGAATGCCTTACTACACACTGATCAATGAGTCACTACAAAACTATACCAAGAGTAACAGAGTGTTTGGTGGAAGTGAAAAGATAGAGACTGCAACATTCAACATAAAAAAGGAAAATTTGCAGGTGCATAGAATAATGTATGCACAGTCTGTAGGGGTTTGAAGCACTCTATGCCCTTAGGCCTATTTTGCACCATGTGTACTTGACTACTCACATAGGCCTCATGTATGAGTTTTTGCCATAGTAAAGTGCAGCAGGCCTTCCTGCTACGCTTCCCTATGGCAAAAGAAAAAGACAGGAATGTGCCATATCTATAAGATACAGCATATTTCTATCCTTTTCCCTTGCGCCAGCGCACAATGGTCTGCCTGCACCAATGCAGAAACCTTAGCACAATGGAGCAAGGGTGTCTGCGTTGCAAGGATGATTATTTTTGTAGAGGTAGGGAAACCTTTCTGTAGAAAAGTAGTCACAAGAGACTTTTCCTTTTTCTACGTGTTGTGCAGAAAGCAGCACACATAGAAAACAAAAAAATAAAGAGAAATAAAACTATTTTTCCCCGTTGCACCTTCCTGACGCCACCCCTGCGGAGGAATACGTTTTTGGCAGCCCCTCAGATTTTTGATTTCTCATAAATATGCAAAGGTGTAAAAAGGTCATGGGTGTTCCTGGGAACACCCTCAACAATGCCCATTTCACACCTTTTTAACGTAGAACACGGCAATAAATGAGCTGATATTCATCAGGCAACAGTACACCAAAAAAAGTGCCTTAGTGCTGCTTGATAAATATCACGCTGACAGTTGTGCCACAGAACATCACAAAAAGTGACGTTGCAATGACACAAGAAGTCTTATAAATGAGGGGGTGAATGATTACAATTCTGCAAGGAGAGTCTCTAGGTGAAACAGTGTTTGCTGCAAGTGTAAGGAGAGAGACTAGGGAATTGAAGGTATAAAACACAAATTTGCCGCTACAAAGAACAGTGTATGCATAGTCAAAAGGGGTTTGAAACAATCCATACCCTAAGCCCACTTTACTTCATTAAAACTTTTATAGACACTTTTGGGCTTATGCTGCGTCAAAACCCTGCACCTGCTTGAAGCAGATGTAAGGATTGATACAGCATTATGAGCATAGGCCCCAACAACACTGCTGGAAGTACGTTGCGCTTGGAACGCAAGTCAAGCAATGCACCACCTTCACAATACAAGTACATCACATATCTGTGTCATTTTTGCTCCATAATATACCACATTGTAAATACGGTGCATCCATTGTGGTGATGTCACAGTGCACAATAACTGACATACCTCTGGGGATATACCACTTATTGTACATCTGCTGATTACTGTTTGAATGTAGTGAATGGATTATGGCACATAGCTCTCCTTTTCCCTTCCACCATAACTCAATAGTGTGCCTATGCCAACTTTTGAAGTGCAGCAGTACTAACAGCTCTGATTTCCAGGCTAGACAAAGACAAATACCGCCTGTCTATCAGCTACAAAAAAAGCACACTAAAGGCTTTCAGTGTTAATCGGAACTCTGCAATTCCTTTTGTGGAAATTCCTTTGGTGTCTCGAACTTGCTGCACAAAGCCTTAACCTTGGCCTTGGCTCCCTGCGCACAGTGAAGCCTCTTGCAGAGAAGCTGGAAGTACAATATACATGCCAAGATAAAAATGTGTGTTCATGTGTTCACAGTTTATCTTCACTTTTCGTGTACGCCAGAGCTATTCTGCATAGAACCATTAGAGAGACGTTCCATGGCTACTCTATGAAAATTCAAGGCACGTTCTCTCTGCTTGCTCTCTCATTTATTGATGGTAGAATATTCATGATGTGTTATAAGCTAAAACTGTGCACAATTGTAAACCCTATTGAAGAAGTGCTCTGTGTATGAATCAAGGCTTGGCTTTTCTTGTGTTAGTGGTCTCTACACAGCAGACATCTTCTCTTGCAAAGAGCTCTAGAAAACGCCTTTCAGGGTAGAAACTAGTACAGAACTCAACTTCAGTTAGGTGTAAGGGAGAGTTTCTTGCTGGAAGAAAATTACAAAACGTGCTGGCTTCCCCCTCTGCGGTCTTGTAGCAACAGAGAGAGAGGGAAACAGAAAGAGTGAGTGACACATACGAAGAAAGAGAGTTACAGAGCAAGCAAGAGGAAAGTAAACAGAGAGAGAGAAACAAAGAGAGACAGAAAAAGACAGAGAGAGAGGGAGATAGAGAAAGAGAGACACAGAGAGAGGAGAGTGAAAGAGATAAAGACAATGACAGACAGATAGAGATAGATACAGGGATAGGGGCAAAAAGGTAGAAGCAAAGACAAACAGAATAGAGAGACAGAGAGGGAGACAGATAGGGATAGATAGAGATAAAAATAGAGGGTGTCAGACAGAAGGAGGGAAACAGATAGAGGGAAGGAGACAAAGAAAGAAGAAAACTATAGGCAACAAACAGAAAGGGAGAATGAGGGAGACAGAGAGAGGGAGACACAGGAATATAGACCTGCAAATAAAAACTATAAAACACAAATTTGCTAGTGCATAGAAGAGTGCATACATAATCAATAGAAGTTTGAAGCAGTACATGTCCTAAGGTTCACTTTCCACCATGTGTACTTAGATACTACCTGAATGATTCCAATTTTACAAGAAGAGTCTCTCAAACCATTCCCAATTTTAAATCATAAATGTATTCCTCTAACATTCCATAATTTAATAGAGCTTCTAACATAATTTCTTCTGAAATTTCATTTTCTTCATTATAACTTTCAAAAATCTTTTCATGTAACTCGATGTCCTCTAAAGCTTCAATAAAATCCTCATCCATGGGGGGCGTGGCCAAGATGGCGTCAGAGTAAGACGCACTTCCGAGTCCCTCCGGCGCCCGACCAGCTTAGCGTTGTATAGCATCGTCCACAGGGTGCTGATCGGTCTCCAAACACCTGCAGAGGCCACTGACATCGAGTGGTGCGGTCCGGTGCTGCCAGCGGGACAGCGGGAGACCAGAGAACGCCATTGGAGGAGAGGCGACTTCCGGCCTTGTAAGCACCGGACTCACGTGGGAAGGAGGCCGGCCCTGGCGTGCGGAGGAACCCGGCGCCGACTGGGCGCGGAGTCGAAGAGCCGCGGAGCCGCGGGTATCATCTGCCTTCCATAAAGCCTGCCTGTTCTGTGGCACACCGTCGAGGATGGCCTGGCGGTTTGAGGAGCTCAGCGGCGGTCATCTGCGGGGAGTTGGAAGCTGGCTGACCACGGGGAGAGTGCAATCGGGCTATCAGCGGAGCTGAGAGAGGCTGGGAGCGGCCGTTAGTAGAGTATGCCGGAGAAGCTGGTTGTGGCCACTGGAGGAGGTGGACGACCCTATTGCAGAGCAACTTTGGGATTTCTGGTGCCCTGACCGCAGCGTGAAGCAGCTGGAGATGGGGGGTAGGCCCGGACCTGAGAGCACAGGTCTTGAGGACGCCGCGGAGCTCCGCGGTAAAAAGACTCGGGACCCCCTGTTCGAATTACCTACCATCTGGAGCCGAGACACGGCGTCTGGTGCCCTGGGAGAGAGGGCTGAGGAGTCTGGCGGCCAGAGACAAGCCGAGGCCCACGGTAGCAGTACGGCCTACATTGCCTTACGGCCTGCAGAACTGGCCTGGTCCATCCTCCAGCTGAGGCCGTGACATAACCCCGAGAGGAGTGTAGGGGAGCACTGCCGGAGCCCGGGGGTCCGGACTGGTGGCCCCGATCTACAGTAGCGGAGGACCCAGGGTCGGGAGCAGCGCACTCTGCGGCCTTGACTGCCGGTCGCACGCATCACTGCATTGACTTTGGAAGGCGCCTCCTGGCGGGAAGCTTTTCCGACGCCATCTTAGCTGGGCAGCCACTGACTGTGGCGCAGTTACGCGGGGGCCGAAACTAGATGCCTAGTGAGGTCCGGCACTGTACCTGAGCGCCCCTTATTCCTGGGGAGTGAACGACGGCCCTGGTCCCACGCCAAAGCCGGAAATCCATGATGTCTACCACACTTCGTAAGGGAAGGCTGGGGAAGGACGGCACCTCTAAGTCCACGCAGCAGCCGGCCTCCCCCGGGGCCAGTGGTTCGTCCAAGCAGTCGGATGATGAAGCGCCCGCTACCAAGGCCTTTATGACTGAGCTATTCGCCTCTATTAAAGAGGACATTTCTAAACTCCGCGCCCAGTTGGCATCGGATCTCCGGGAGGTGCGGAGAGAGGTAGATGGAATTGGTGAACGTGTAGCGACGCTGGAGGATCACGATTTGAGTGTAGCGAACGACGTGCACCAACTACAACAGGACTTCATCCGTCTTACGGAGCAGAATTTGGACCTGCAGACCCACACAGAGGACTTGGAGAATCATTCCTGGAGGAATAACATTCGCATTAGGGCAGTCCAATGGGACGGAGAAGCTGTGACCTCCGTCGCTATGTCCAAGCACTGTTCTTACAGATTTTAGACGAGGAAGAGGTGCAAGAAATTAAAATGGATAGGGTACACAGAGTCGGCCTGCCTAGAAGGGGAGGGGGTCCCCCTCCGGACATCCTCGTTTGTGTGCATGACTTTCAGGTGAAGGAGCGCATCTTGCGAAAGGCTAGAGCCATCACTTCCTTGCAATTCAGGGACCACCTCCCACAGCTCTACCAGGATCTGGCAGTGTCGACACTTCAGAAGCGGAGGGAATTCCGCCCCGTAACCTCCTTCCTGCGGGAACGCAACATTTCGTACTCCTGGGGGCACCCCTTCCATATCATATTCCGGTGGCAAAATAGGCTGGCGCAAATTCGCTCCCTGCAGGTGGCAAAGGATCTTCTGGGTCTGGAGGACGTTCCTCCCTCCCAAGCAACACGTTCCTCGCCATCGAGGAGACAACACCGGTCTTCCTCCTGGCATAGAATTGGTTCGTCCCCGAACCGGCGGCGACCGCATCGCGCTGCTAGCTTGCAGGAAAGAGGGGATGTGGTGGCACCGGTGGCCTCGGCCACAGTAGCAGATTTTCAACAAAGCTCGGGAGCAGCGTGGTCCCAGATTTTATGAAGGTTGAGCGCCGGAGGGACTCTGGCCCTAAGGTCCCGGGGTACTATTGTACTTTTGGAGAAGACACCCCGGACCGTGGACCTGGGGGTCCCGGAGTTGGTGCCCCCACCCCGATTCCAGTCCGATGAGGGCCTTGTGAACTATGATCCATTGCAACTGCTGAGTACTCTGTTCAGGTTCAGTGTTTTGAGTCATGCCTTGTTGGGTTTTTGTCTGCTGGGGTGGGTAGGTGGGGGGTTCCAGGGGTGGGGGGCACAGGGGGGGTGTTGGGGTTTGGGGCGAGGGGGGAGGGGAGAGGGGTGGTGACCGGAAAGTGTGTGTGTGAGGTATTATTTGCGCTGGTGGTGTTCTTCATTGCGATCACTATCTTGAGCCTTAATGAGGAGTATACATTTTCTGATGTTTGCATGGAGGGGGATTGTCTGGAACTCTGGGACGGGGTGTGTACTGTTCCTCATGGACAGGGGGCGCTTGGGACATTGTTATTGGTGTCTTTAGCTGATTGTTCTCAATGTAAGGTGCTCTTCGGGTCGTTTTATCTGCCTGGCTTTGGGAGGTCCGATGATGTGGAATTGCTGGGGAGGAGGAGAGATCTGAGGAATGGTGGAGGCTGGTGGGAGGTGGGTCGGGCCCAGGGGTGTGACCGGGGACTGGGCTCTGATCATTCTACCAAGCACACAGAGCGGAGTTCCCCACCATCATTATGCCTGTTAGTATAGGAACCTGGAATGTGAAGGGTCTCAATTCCCCGCAAAAGCGCCAGAAACTCTGGAAGTACCTGTCGGATCACCATCTTGATGTGGTTGCCCTCCAGGAAACCCACTTAGCTAGGAAAGATGAACTAAGGCTCCGACATAGACACTTCCCCCTTATTTATAGGGCGTCAGCAGCAACCAAGCATAGAGGGGTGGCCCTCCTGTTCCGGGCGTCTCTCCACTTTCAGCCTCTGGGGGTGAGTAGTGATAAGGAGGGTTGTTGGATAATGGTGAAGGGGTCATTATATGGCCGACAATATACGTTTGTGGTGGTTTATGCTCCTAATTCTGGACAAAATGATTTTTTACAGGGCCTGATGGACAAGATGGGGGACATTGTGGAAGGGCACTTGTTCCTATTGGGGGACTTCAATATGGTGTGGGACAGGGATCTGGATAGTTCGGGGGCACGCAGGGCAGATTCTGGGGTCTTTTCAGAAGAAACGCAGCGGCAAATAGGCGAATTGGGGTTGGTGGACAGCTGGCGCTTCTTACACCCTCAGACCAAGGATTATACATTTTTCTCACATGTCCATCGCTCGTACTCTCGTATAGACCAAATTTTTGTTAGCCAGGCCCTTAGGGGAGATGTCCAAATAGCTAGGGTTTTCCCACTCTCAATATCTGACCATAACCTGGTGGTTCTTGGACTGCATTGGTCCGTGGGGGGGGATGGTTGGCGGAAGTGGTACTTCCCAGCAGCGTTGGTACGGGATGAGGTGTCTTGTAAGGAGCTGCAAAGGGCTATGGGAGAATTTTTTGCTCTTAACCCGCCCTCCGATACATCAGTGTATACCACATGGGATGCATGCAAGGCCTCAATACGGGGTACATGCCTCGCCCTCAATGCGAATCTTAACAAGCTTCGGAGGACAGAGAGGGAGGCCCTGGAGACGGAACTCGCTACTTTGGAACAGGCGCGCATGTCAAACCCCTCTAGGGTGACCCTCCGACCATTGACGGCGGTGAGAGGAAAATTGAAAGCCCACTACAACAATTGGGCTGAGTTTACCCTCCTGCGCCTTCGACGCGTCTCCTACTCTCAGGGGAACAAGGTGGGGCGTCACCTGGCCCGGCAGCTTTGTGATAAATGCGAGAAGGATTATGTTGGGGGCATACAGAATCATACGGCACAGGGATGCGGACAAAGCAGCACTTTTTGGCCGCTTTTATGCAGATCTCTATTCGGGCGACGACCTTGACCCAGATGCCCAATCTGCGTTCTTGAATAGTCTCCCTATACCACAGGTTTCCAGGGAATGGAATGACTTACTGTCTTCCCCCATCACTAGGGAGGAGGTATTGGACGCCATCAAGGCTCTGAAACTCCACAAGGCCCCGGGCCCTGACGGTTACACGGCCTTGTTCTACAAGACGTTCGCGTCGGACCTCTGCGATTACCTGGTTTGCCTCTTTAATGCAATGGCATCTGAGGGGAGAACCTCTGAAACTATGGCCGAGGCTTTGATTACCGTCCTCCCCAAATAGGGGAAGGATCTTACCTAATGCGCGTCTTATCGCCCGATAGCGCTCCTTAACCTGGACGCTAAGTTGTATTCTTCTATTCTTGCTGGTAGGTTACAGGATCTGATGCCGGCCCTTGTCCACCCGGACCAATCCGGATTTATAAAAGGTCAGCAAACTCATGACATCTTGAGACGCGTGATCCATCTAATCGAGAAGGCTAATAGATTTCGCATACCGGCGGTATTAGTAGGGCTCGACGCGGAGAAAGCCTTTGATCGCGTCGATTGGGCCTTTTTACATCGCACACTGGAGGCCTTCGGATTTTCGCCCCACTTCATAAGAATGCTTGAGGCTAACTATCACAGCCCCACCTCTTGGGTGCTGATTAATGGCCATAGATCAGGGAGTTTCCACTATTCCCGAGGGACTCGTCGGGGGTGCCCGCTCTCCCCACTCCTCTTTGCCTTAAGCATTGAACCGTTGGCTCTAGCGATTCGGGAGAACGAACAAATCTTGGGCCTCCCCTTCTCAGGTGAACAACATAAGATTTGGCTCTTTGCGGACGACGTATTACTTTCAGTCAGAGATCCGGCACTATTGTTACCCCATGTCCATATGGTGCTCTCGGACTTTGAGAAGGTGGCAGGATTCAGAGTCAATTTCGACAAATCATATATTCTGAACCTAACTCTACCTCCGAAGAGGTGCACCGGACTCAAGCGCTTACACCATTGTCATGGTCGACCTCGTCCCTATTATATCTGGGTGTGAGACTGACCTCTACCCTAGGCGCACTGTTCCGGGCCAACTTTCCCCCGATGCTGACGGCGATACGCGCGGAGCTGGAGAGATGGAAGCCAAAGTACATCTCGTGGTTGGGTAGGATTCATGCGCTTAAAATGGTCCTCCTACCAAAACTTTTTTATCTCTTCCAAGCATTGCCCATTCCAGTGGAATTGGACTATTTCCGTCGACTAAAGACCCTGATGTTGAAATTTGTATGGCAAGGCGGCCGGGCGCGACTTTCCTATGCAGTGCTTCGACGGCCACGAAGGGAAGGGGGGGTGGGGTTCCCAGACATGCACTTGTATTATAAAGCTGCCCAATTAAGAGTGCTGGTGGAATGGTCCCAAAAGCTCTCAGAGAAGCACTGGCTCCATATGGATCGGAGTGTGGCCGGAAGATCCATCTGGGACCTGGCCTGGAAACCTAAGGCGGACCGACCCAGAAACGCGTACATTAGCACCCCCACCAGCACGGTGTTGAAGGTCTGGGACACGGTCAGTGGCGACGACCGGTGGACCACCTTCCCGTCCCCATTTACTCCCATCCATTTCAACCCGGCCTTTCCTCCGGCCCTGACGGATGGACCCTTTGGTGTCTGGAGAGAGGGTGGTTGCAGAGCCCTCACTCACCTGTTTCATGGCACAGCGCCTCTTACCTTCCAAACCTGTATGCGGGATTATGGGGTTTTGCCCACTGAGCGCTTTCGGCACCTCCAACTCCTACACTGGGCAACGTCACCTGGAGTGGTGGTTGCCGCTATTAGACCATTGACGAAGTTTGAGGCCTTTATTCTCCGCACGTCCACCATGAAGGGAACGATTTCCTTGATTTATGGGATGCTACTAGATACCACGGTGTCCCCCCGACCTCGATACATGGATCACTGGGAGACCACATTGGGTAGGGACATTTCTGACAATGAGTGGAGGAGCCTTTGGCGAGATGTAGCGGCACATAATCATTCAACAGATCTTAGAGAGGCGCATCTGAAGCTTCTATTTGACTGGTATCTATATCCATCTAAGTTACATCGGATATTTCCGACGACCTCCGATAAATGCTGGCGTGGCTGTAGTATGCTGGGTGACTTCCGCCACATCTGGTGGGATTGTCCTGCCATCCGACCATTCTGGTCCGAGATCCTATCCCACATCAAGGAAGTGATGGGCTTTCCAATTCCGGATTCCGAGGAGTATGTCCTGTTGGGGCTTAGAGACCCGCTGTTGGAACACCAAACTAGGGCCGATAAAAGCATTATATGGCTGTGCCTGGAAACGGCCAAATTGACTTTGGCAGCCGCTTGGAAAAGCCCGACAGCTCCGGCTATTTCTTTATGGCACGCATGGTTATGGCGACTACTAAGTATTGAGAGACTGTCAGATATCTTCTTGGGGAATTTTAAAAACTTCATGTTTAACTGGGGCCCCCTGGTTAAGTTTCTGTCTCGAGGTTTGCCATCTGCGGTTTGCCCCTCAGCTCTCCGTGCATTACATCTCTTCCAAATTTAACAACCTGCTTGTATGATGTTGTTTTGAGTGCATGATGGTCGCCACCACCGGGGACAGGGTGGGGGGGAAGTGGGGGTGGGTGGATTGTTGGGCTGGGGTTGTTGCTCTACTTTTGGTTGCGATAAAATTTGCATGTGAATATGGATTGTACGGCCTTCCTATATGACTGTGATTCTGGTTGGGGCACCACCTACTTTTGAGAACTTTGGACTATTTGCTGAGACGTTGGTGCTCCCCCCGATCGATGGAGATTGGCGAACAATGACATTTGCACTTCGCCTGCCAAAGCTAATGGCCGTCTACTTTTATGTAATTTTTTTTTTCTACAGCACTGTTCTCCAGCACCCCCTGTGTGGGGATTTATGGCGGGATGTCGCCTGTTCCTTTATTTTCTTCTCTTCCTTTTCTCACCTTTCTTTTCCTCCTTTTCTTCTGCTTAAAACCTTGAATAAATGAAAAATTTACAACAAAAAAAAATCCTCATCCATGTTTTATCGAAGAAATTGCAGCTTATATCTCCAGCAATATTTCCATCTTCATTTTCACAATCAATAAAAGGTACATTTAACTCCTCTATCAAAGTGTTAGAAATTTCAATACTTTCTTCTACATAGTTCTGCTCTTCTTCCATAGTGATTTTTTTAAAGGTTGTTGTTCCTTGTAGAAAAACATTAACACTTTATTTTATCATTTTTCCTATTACTTAAAACAAAACTAACTTTATCAACTAATTTTCTCTTTAAAGCATATATTTTACAAATACCATTGCCAACTAATTTATAAGACCATATTAATGAAATTGCTTATATGATTTTTTTAGTTGAAAAATGTTATTACATTTTCAAACCAGTCACTCATTACCCCTATGAGAAAAAATAAGGCTATTATATTAAAATGCAGTACTAAAAAAAGTAGAAAATATCTATTCACCTTACCAGTTTCAGAGGAGTTGATGTGTTGTAGTTAGATGCAAAAAATACAGGTACACTCTATATATTTTTTTTAATTTCTTCAAAAATTGTTAAAAGATACAAACCATCTTTACAAACTTATGTACACCTTGGACATTCTCTTACTTCAGCTCTCTAGAAGTACATCCCATCGATCATTTTTAACACTTAGTTATACTTACTTTCAAAATAATAAAAAAAAATGTTTTAATACATTTTGCATCTGTAGAAGATAAAAAAATACAATTACAATTTATCTTTTACAATACAAAATCATTTGTAAAGAATTTTAGATGCCTTTTTTGTTGTTCTCCGAATATAATGAAATTCACTAGAAACAGTGAGTTCAATAGTACTCATCACATAACAGCGGGCAAAAAAACGACAATCAAGAATATTATCTAAAAAAAAAAACAACAACAATCTCAATAACAATCTCAAATATTTTTCTGAAAGACACATTTCTTACGTAACTATGAGATATGGCAAACAATCTTGAAAAAACAATACACCATCATTAATTTTGTTCCATTATAAATAATGTTACTTACAAATATATGCTGTCAAAATTTACAACAAAAAGTCATTAAAAGTTTCACGAACTTTTCCCCATGGCCAAATAGTATGTGTGAAATTCTTAGTTTAAAAGTTGTTCAAAAGAAACTTTTAGCGTCTGCCTCCCAGCATTTAGATCCAAAACCACTGACATAATTTGCACCGTCTTCCACTGCTCATTCTTCAGTCCAAAGCTATTCAACATTTATATGGCCACCTTTACACAAATGGCCCACCAACTGAACTACAACATTATCTCCTACATCAACGACACCCAGCTCCTCCTCTTCCTCACCAAGGAGCCACATACCACCAAAAACAACTTTCACAACACAATTAAGCATGTCACCAAGTGGATAAGGAGCAGCTCTTTAAAAATGATTTCACACAACATGAAAATACTCTTTCTCAAACTCACCCCCTTAGCTTGAGATAACTCCTGCTGATCAACTACACTATGAACACTACCAACACCTACTGAACATGTACACAACCTATGATTCATATTAAACTCCTCCCTCTACAAATGTAAACAAGTCTACAGCATTTCCTCATAATGCTATAATACCCTCAACATTCTCCACAACATTTACAAGTACATCCTAAACAGGAAGAAACAGACTACACTGTGGCAACACACTCTACACAAGAATTATAGCCAAACACCTATAACGACTACAACAACTACAACCAATCCAAAGCACCTCCACCTGATTGATCTTTAATATCCCCTGCTACAGCCACATCACCCACGACATTATACACTTACTCTGCCTCAACATCAACATCAACAAGAGGATTACCTTCAAGCTCCTCACCCTCACTTACAAAAGGCAGTACAACACCAGACGAATCTACCTTAACAGCAGTAATTCTGAAAGGCCAAATTTTTATCTTAAAATTTGGGCTTTAAAAATATTAGGTAAGAATTTGGTAACTCTTTAGGCAAACGTTGCTTAAAAACGAATTGAGTATCATTACAATGTATCCAACCTTTCATACATTTTAAATAAATAGTGTAATATCCAGATGTTGTAGAAGGTCCATCATGAAAAATTATTGAAAGAGCTACAAAAGTTCTTCCTGATATTGAAACTTGACCAGCTCCAACATGTTTAATTAAAGTTTCCAATTTTCTTCCATCAGCTCTACAACGTTGCAGCATTAAAATAACATATTGTCCATATCTTTGTATAAATACTGTTGATAACATTTCTGATTTACATTGGCTACAGTCCATGTTTTGACTTGTTCCTCTAACTAGATTGTTAAAGGACACTGATTCACAGTCTGGTAAAGTCAAATATATGAATATTTCACTGTCTATGTTAGTGTAACATGTAAACAAACAATTTTGACACTCATGTTGCCATTTATAAGAAAGGCCAAAAAGATTTTCAATATCTATACCTTTATCTTCCAGTACACCAAGCATAAACATTAAAAATTCCTGACAATCTTGTTGAATATTCTGCATAAATTGGGTAGAACCAGAACACATGTCCAAAACATTTTGAATATCAGAAACTTTTTGTATTTTACTTTTATCACTACTATATTTCTTATAAACAGAATACAACAATGAGCAGAATCTTTCGTCCCAATTTTCAAAAATTAGCTGTTGCAAACTTTCAAGAAATAAAACAACATTAACTACTACATTAGCATAGTAGTTGACACCACTACTATTTTCAAACCGATAACCAACATTCTCTTCAACACTGTCCTCTTTCTTTTTGCTTGCACTCGCAACTTCATCTTGGTTTTTTTCTTTCTCTACAGTTTCACTACAGTATTCTCAAATCTTCTTTTTCTACCAACCACACACTTTTAAATTACTGGATATTGACCTAAATTGGGAGCATATTCTCTTCTTAACCTATTATACTCTTTCACACAGTTTGCATCTACACTAACCTTTGTCTCATCAAAATCAATCAAGTACAAACCAGATAAAATTCTGACTCAGGACAAAGCAACATATGCCATTCCCTCTTCAAACACGGTACTTCCAATATTCACTAAAGCACTATCTACACTTAAACTTTGAGATTTATGAATGGTCACCGCATACTGTTTTCTGCTTACATACAAATCTTTTAGAAGCAAGAACTGAGATGAACAACAAGTAAATTGTTGTATTTCAGGAATTTCATCAAATTTGATCTTTAAAAATTCAAGTCCATCTCTATTTACATAATTAACAAAATCAACAATTTTACCCATTGCTCCATTTACTAAACCTTTTTCCACATTCAAATTATGTCGTAAATTTCCCTACAGTTTACACATGCATATAAATTCTTTTCTAAACCAGCAGTTTCACTTATCAACTTCTCCAAAGAATCCAAATTCCTCTTCAACTTTTCAGTCAAAATAATAGTGATTTCTTCATGCTCTATTTTATCAATAGCTTCTAATTTTATAATTTCTTCATTTTCCAACTTTAACATTTCTTCATTGAATACAGAACATTCCCGCTGTGGTAAATAAATATTTACCGTCGGAATTTCTATGCAGTAAAGTTCAATAAAGTAACTCACTCGGAAATGAGAGGCAGAGTCCGTGGTATCTGAGTTATAAGGGTTTTATTCCATAAAATGGAATGGTTCGAACCATGGTATCATGTTCCTTTCACCACTAAGGTTCAGGAAGGGATAGACAATACTTTATTAACAGAGTACAATATGTATAGTCAATGCATATAGTGGTGATGGATACAGAAGGCGTAACAGCTGAGAGAAACGAGATAAGAACACATGTGCATAACAGAAGGCGTGTACGAGGGCGTACACAGAGGTGTGTGCTAGAAACGTCACATGAAAGTGTCACAAGTGGGTGGATACATAGTGGAATCTTGCAATGTCAGCAAAAATCTGTAGCAAGGATGCGCGCGCAGCGGCATGACGTGTTACTGACGTGAGGCTGGAGGGTGCAGGGGACTTGACATTTAGCACTAGAGGAAGAGACAGAAGTCTGGCATGTCAGATCGACTCGTTCCTAAATCATATCTGATATCTTGTGTTTGGGGAACTATATTATCTAGAAGGAAAGGTCTCTTGGGCAGAGGCTACTCTATACTGACTATTAATGCGTGCACATGTGACTACGTGTCGGCGTGTAATGCGAGGGGCCATGGGCCTACCATGGTAACGGGAGCAATGAATTACTTGCATGGAGACAGAAAGGCCGGGCCCGTTGCTCTGCAGCCGGGGAATTGTTTATCTATTCTGCTAGACTGGAATGTGTTTTTGAGGAGCTGAGCTCGGCTATACTGATAACTTGAAGGCAAAATACTGTCTTTGGCAGGCAAACAGGCCGAGCCGGGCACCGCTCGCCACGCAGGGAGTAGGACAGAGGTCAGGGATGTATCCCACGTTGCAGCTTTCAGGAGGCAGAGATCAGAAAGGGCTCGATGGCAGAAATCAGGGCCTAGCTCTGCAGGGCTAGGAAAACGTGAAAGTGCACCATGAAAAGACGGTGGCAAGACATACTTAGGAACTGAATTATCAATCCATTCATGGTGGATCTGAAAGAGGACATGTTAACGTTGGACGCAAATGTATTTGCGTCTTCATAGCTGGTCGAGGAGGGAAGTTACATGCACTTTAAGCAGGTACATGGAGACGGTGGGGTACACGTTAGGGGACATTTCTTGACCATAAAAATTCAAATTACCTCATTCCCTCTTTGTCCCCTACGGACCCTTCATGATATATCGATCTTCATTAATCCATCTATCTGTTCATATAACATCATTTGCTCATCCTTTCTCAGGCGGGATGTAGAGCGTGAACTTGAACGGGGAATGCAGGCTGTGGCACACAAGCCACATATCGCTGGCCCACATTGAATGCAGAGACAACAACTGAATACTATGGCCAATATAATCCCTAGGAAAGAAAGTAGCTTCCATCCCCAGGCTGTTATCGTACTCCAGAACCAACCCGACCAAGTCCAGGTGCCTGTATTCTGATGAATCTGATTAGCGATCTTATGAAGACGGGATATGGCTCTATATACTGACGGTGCATTTTCTGGAATGAAAACACAGCAACTCGATCCGATGACTCTACAAGCCCCGCCCCTATCGGCCAGGATGACGTCAAGGACGAGACGATTCTGAAGAACAACAAGTCTTATAGCAGACTGCTCCTCCGTTAGGTTACCTAGGGCGGAAGTAGTTTCATTCACTACTGCTTCAAGGGTTCTGGTCAATTTTCGTATCAATTTACTATTCGAGACAGGTCCTAAAAAGAAAAAGAATCCTCTATTGAAATCTGTATATTGTTCCCATGCTGTTTCAGTCTGATCGACAATTGGGAGTTCTCTCTTGTGTCTAGTATGTATAAGCTGAGGATTTCTATGGTAATCAGGAGGAGCTAGAAAAACAGGGGGCAGTAGGAATGCAATGTAACAAGTACCATCCCAATCTAGAGGTAAATGTATGTATGCGGTATGACCACAAATGAAATAGGAATGACGGGAAGCTTTGAATGTGGACTTGCCCTTATCACTGAATTCGATCACAGTAGTACATTCACTATGACCTAAGTGTATTGAACCATTCTTTCTGACACATAATTCGCCTTTAACGGGTAACACTGACATAGAGGGCAAGTCTGGTTCGGTTTCAGACTGGACATTCAGAATCATGAGGTTAAGTGTATAATTACCTAATCCATATACTTCGTTTTCTAGATCGGTCCCTGTCCTTTGTGGGAGACCCTCCTTGTCTGGGAAACATGCTTGATGCATGACTGTGTTCAGATTTCCCCATACCCAATTGCCTTGGTAAACTATGGAATCAGTGTCTACAGAATTAATTAAGCTGAACCAGGCACCACAGGAACCATTATCCGTAAACGGATACGGGAAGAGGGGCAGAGCTCCTTTGTATTTCTGATAGGGAGGGAGTCGGCCACATATCCAACAATTTGTAGCATTGCTGGTCTGATGGGAATGGTGTAACATACTGATGAATGTATTGTTGCGCAGCGCAAGTCTATAAGACAATTCGTGTGGAGGTAGTTCACTGAACGTGTGCTCTGCAGTGTTATTAAGAGTAAAGTGTGCAATAGGAAAAAACATATGCAATAATACACTTATGCCAATAACCATAAGACTCAGAAAAAACATAATCAATAACGTGATGATGAAATAGCTCCGGAGAGATTTACAATGTTTCTGTTTCTTGATCTGTTTCTGTCTATCTCTCTCTCTATTGGGGTCTAACTTGTACATGTCAGGAACCTGTCTAACCGCTTCACCTAGGGGAGGACTTAAACAATTAAACTGTCTGACTTACTAGACCTCAATTTTGTTTTGTACTCCTGAGACGGAGTTTTCTCTAACAGGGGGAGTTTAGAGTCACTGGAATCTGGGCAGTCCTTAGAGGGGGAGGAAGAGTCTGGCAACAGTCCGTGAAACTTTTTTATATGGCTTGTGTGGAGCCAGCCCTTCCTCCCTTCCAACTTCACTGCGGTCCTTGTAGTTAGTAGCACCAACTTTGGCTGCTTCCATCTGGGCTCCAGCGGGCTTTTCCTGTCGAAATTTCGGACGATGACAGTGTCCCCTGGACGGACGTCGTGTTGTTTTATTTGGGTGTTGTCCGGAAAAGCTGCGGCAACCTGTGAACGACAAGATTGTAGTGCAGACATCAAGGAGGCAAGGTAATCTGTCAACATGTTACTATCAACATCGGTTATTTTCCTCGGCAAAGGCGTCCCCCACATATTCGGTGGCCTACCAAAAACCACCTCATACGGGGATAGCCCTGTTCTAGAGTGTGCGACCATTCTCATATAAAACAATGCAACTGGCAGGGCGACTATCCAGTCTACCCCTTTCTCGGCACAAATCTTAGCAAGACGTGTTTTCAGTGTCTGATTGTGTCTCTCTACGAGACCTGCTGCCTCGGGATGTCGGACGCAGTGGAACTTCCACTGATATCCTAGCAGGAGTGATACCTGCTTCTTTAGCTCGGACGAGAATGGCTGACCGTTATCTGAGTACACGACATGAGGCAAACCGTACCGTGGGAAGAATTCACGAACCAACTGTTTGGCAGTGGTCGGAGCAGTGTAATCTGGGACTGGATATGCTTCTGTCCAACGGGAAAGTGCACATACAACTACGAGGACATATTTGAATCCTCGACATCGTTCCATCTGGATATAATCCATCTGGAGGACTTCAAAAGGGTGATCGGGAGGATGAAATCCACCTTGCTCTACAGGAATGCTTTTGCCTGGGTTGAACTGACAACAGATCATGCAAGTACGCACTTTCTGTTTTGCTGCTGCTCGTAAATGTTTATTGTACCAGAGATTCTGTAAACTGTCTAACATGGCTTTTTCTCCTAAGTGTGCTGGACTGTGTGCGGTGTTAATCATAACTTGAACCATAGAGTCGGGGAGAAACCATGTGGCTTTTCCCTTCGTCATCCATCCCTGGTCTGTCTGGATCCCTCCTAGTTCAGTCCATTTCTTTATTTCGTCTGGAGTGGCATGTGTCTGTATGTCAATTACATCTAGTGCGGGGTCCTTAACTGTCATGCAATGTGTCGGTGTCGGAACTATTGTCTTTGTCATATCAGCTGCATGTGTGTGAGTCAGAGCTGTGTGTTTCGCGGTTCGATCGGCCAGGTCGTTACCCTGGGAAATAATATCTGTAACTTTAGTATGTGCTTTGCACTTCATGATAGCTATGGCTGATGGCAAATGTATTGCTTCTAACAATGCTTGAATGAGGGGACCATGCTGGATCTTGGCTCCGTGAGAGGTCAAAAAACCTCTTTCTTGCCAGAGTACACCGAAGTCGTGTACGACTCCAAATGCGTAACGTGAATCTGTGTATATGTTAACGTTCCTGTTCTTGGCTACTATACAGGCTCGAGTCAGAGCAATGAGCTCTGCAGCTTGTGCAGACAGTGTATCAATACGGTGTGTTTCTTTGACTTCAGTTTCAGTGGTCACTGCATATGCGGCCACTAATTCTCCTGTGCTTGTTCTCATACATGAACCATCCACGTAAAGTGTCAGGTCTGGGTTAGTCAGTGCAACATCTGTCAAGTCTCGTCGGGGCTTTGTTACCGCATTAATGATCTCTATACAGTCATGTGGAGCTGGATCTGTTGTGTTCGAGGGTAACAATGTGGCAGGATTGAGTATGTTGCAGCGTCTGATTTCTATGTGGGGCTGGAACAATGTCAATTCATAACCTGTCAGTCGTGCTATAGTCAAGTGTTGAGTCTGTGTTCTGTTTAAAAGAACTTCCACAGAGTGTGGAACTTGTACTGTCAATTGGTGTCCTAACACTATGGAATCACTTTGTCGGATTGCTAGGGCTGTCGCTGCAACTGATTTTAAGCACGCAGGCAAAGCCTGGGCTACTGGGTCTAATGTACTCGAAAAATAAGCACACGGCTTAGGTGAACCTGCTTGGTCTTGTGTGAGGACAGATAATGCTGTGCCATCACGTTCTGTAACGAAAAGTGTAAAAGGTTTGCTGTAACATGGTGTTGCTAAAACTGGTGCTTGACATAATGCTTTCTTTAATTCATCAAAAGCCTGTGTGTGTTCCTGAGTCCAAGGGAGGACAGTCGAAGTCGCTGCCTCCTGTGTTGTCAACTGTATAAGTGGCTTGGCTAGAAATGCGTACTGGGGAATCCATTGTCTGCAGTAAGAGGTGAGGCCAATGAAGGCCCGCACTTCCTTTTGTGTCTTGGGTTGCGGTAAGTGTGCAATTAACTGAATGCGGTCAGGTGTTAGCTGTCTCCCCCTCTTGGACAGCAAGTGCCCAAGGTACACCACTTGCTGAACACAGAATTGTAGCTTTGAAGGGGACACCTTGTGTCCCTTGTCAGCCAGAAAATACAAAACTGTCAGTGATGCTTGCACACATTCTTGTTCACTCCGGGCGGTGATCAACAGATCATCGACGTACTGGAGTAGGGCAGTGTTAACTGGCATGTGAATACTGTCAAGTTGTCTTTTCAAAGCTTGGCTGTAGATGCTGGGGCTTTCTGTGAATCCTTGAGGTGCGCGTGCAAATTTGAAGCTACGGCCATTTAAACAGCATCCGAAAAGATATTGGCTTTCCGGATCAATGGGGACACTAAAGAAGGCGTTCTTGAGATCAATTACAGTAAAGAACGTCGCCTCTGAATCAATAGTAGTCAATAATGATGAGATGTCTGGGACCACAGGATACTGTGGTACGATGCATTTATTTAATTCTCGTAAATCAATCACCAACCGATAAACTGGAGGTGCATTCGGGTCAGTACGTTTAAGAATCGGGATGATAGGGGAATTACAGACATTTGAGTCGGTTTCTACAACCACTCCTTGTGCAATTAGCTCTTCAATGATTTCCAGTAAAGCCACTACAGCATCGGGTGGTAACTTGTATTGTCGGATTCGGGGTAATACAACTCCTGGCTTGAGTGTAACTCGGTATGGCGTAATGTGCATACAACCTACATCAGTTGGTCCTTGCGCCCACAAATGTTCTGGTACATTTTTCAATCTGACATCAAAATCTCGTAATACATAGTGACCCTTAAAGTCACGCAAAAACAGTCTAACTCCTTCCGGAGAACAACATATCACTGCCCCTAGAGCTTTTAATGTCTTGATACCCAGCAAGTTTTCTGGACATGATTTCGTGAGCAATAAGTCTGTAGTACGTGACAATGGACCAACTGCTAGGGGAACAGGTTTCGATACTTCATTAACAATAGGCTGTCCTGAAAATCCAAGGGAAACATTCTGTGAGCCTGAGAGGGGTGCCCCTGGAACCTCGTCGTGACTTATTGTTGTTCGACTTGCCCCTGTGTCAATCAAAAACTTTCTATCTTTTCCTAATACTTGACTATGTACATAAGGACCCTCTTGATCTACAGGAACTTCAATGAGAGGCAAGCCAACCTCCCTCTCTAGGCTATTTCATGAGTATCGCTGATAATCGGGGTAATCAGACTGTGCATACTGGTACATCTGCTGTGAAACTTGCTGTGTCGCGGCAATAGGCTGTGGATGTGGTACCGCTACTGTCTGTACTGTCTGTTGTGGAGCAGGCATAGGCTGTACGTTCTGTGGAATATGTTGCTGGACCTGATGTTGGACCTGATCCAGTCTAGGCTGACGTGGTCTCTCTTTAGTTTTACCTGTTGCTATATTGTGTTTCAGAACTGTACATTCATTCACATAGTGACCTGGCTGTTTACAATAGTTGCATGTCCCTTTAACGGGAGCCGCCGTATTATTAGACTGTGTCATACCCCTTTTCTGACCGTCAGCTGGAACTGACTGAGCAACTAACATTTTCATTTTCGTATCTTTCATACGTCTCTGTTCGTGATCTTGTTCTTCCCTAATTCTATTCTGGTGGTACTGTAACATTTGTAACATTTGGGAAGGCGTATTTGCTTGCCATATGCTTTCGACTTTCAAAACACGGTTCTTAACTTGAGGCAGGGAATTCTCGACTAATTTTGATACAAAGAGGTGTGGGTATGACTCGCTACTTGTTTTCAGGCCACTGTTAATAATAAAACATTTCTCGAATCTAGAATAAAAATCACTAGTGTCTTCGTCGTGTTTCTGCTTACAGGCTGAGATTGCGTCCCAGTCTTCCTTTTTAGTCGCTAACAGTCGAGGCAAAACCTGTACTAATAAACCTGGTAATGCTTTAGCTTTATCCCCAAGGCCTAACCCTGGGGTACGACCATTTTCTTCGACTTCTAATCCAGCCCAATCAATCTTTTTGTCTCCCACCTCCCATTCTTTCTCCTTTAGTTTCTCGTAAATGCCAGCAGGCAATAGTACCTTTAACATTTTCATAATATCTGAATACGTGTAATCGCCCATGAGTAACATATCTTTAATTTCTCGGTGAAAACCTGCAGGGTCTTTATCATGACTGGGCACTATTTTCTTCATTTCCAATAATTCCATTTTAGTTATGGGTGTGTATACGAATACACGTTCTAGTGTGTTATCGTCTTTTCTGACCGGATGTACTTCCCGTAAGGGATTCTGTCTGTCGAAGTAAAACATTTTTCTTTCCGGGGGTGGTGGAGCTGAAATAAACTGTGGTTTCAGGAAGGCACTATATTTGTGTCGATGTTCTAGAATTTTTTTAATTAAATCAGTACCTAGGCCTCTCCATCTATTCGAGAGCAGTTCTATTAATATATCCGGTAAGGGACCTGGATCAGAATGTTGGCTTTTGAACAACGTAATGAGATGCTGAATCATGTATGTACCAGCTAATTTCTGTTCATCAGGGGAGAGGTTCAAAAATGTCTGTGCTACTGCATCATCATTATATGTACTAGAATTGTCAGCCCATTGTACTGCGGACCGGGCTAGTTCTTGTTCATCCATGGAATTGAGTACATGGTACCCCATTCGATCTTGAAGTATTTTATCAGTAGCCTGAAACATATGTTCAGGAGAACTCGGATTTGATATAGCAGAGAGAAAACGTCTTTTGCTTTCTGGACGTATTGTTTTCTTAAGGGATCTTCCCTTACCTACATATGCTATCATGTCTCTAGTTGCTAATTGCGACATTTCTGCTGTGGTCTCTGGTTGTTCTTCCTCCTCCGAGGTTTTCTCGTCATCTGACTCTAGTTGCTCTTCAGATACTCGGCGGGCATGTATTTCTATTATTTCTTTACGGATCTTTCTAACCATAGTATGTACACTGTTCTCCTTATCGTGTTTACCATCCGCAATATTCTGGCTCCATCTATTCAGTCTATTCATCTCACTTTGTGGAAAACCTGCCTGATCTTGTTAACTTATTAAACAATTAACCAAAAATCGCATTATTAAACCTTTGTTCTCAACTTTCTGACGTGACATGGCTTCAGCAACACACTCCGGTCCTTCTCCTGTTCTAATAAAATAATACAATTTGTCTAGATGTCCTGGCATTTCTGGTAGTAACATCAAATAATCTGTAAGGCGTCTCAAACGTAGGGACGCTAACAACATGGGTCCTGTCGTACCAGGCACTGTGTCATATCTGCAGTCTGTAAGTTCTCTTCTAAGTTGTTCGGCCGGTGCACCTTTAGGTGTCCGAGCCTTTGCTAACTCTCTCATTGTCACTCGGTGTAACGGTGGGGGTGTTTGATAACCTCCTGTAGCACCTCCTGAAGCGGAGGCTTGAGCATAACCTGGCTGTAGGGTCGGTACCTGCTGTAGCTGGGTTGGATCCTGGACCACGCCAGTCCCAAAAGGATTAGATGGATGCAGTTGTTGCATACCAGGGGGAACAACGGGAGCGGGTGCGGCTAGCGAACCTGGCGGGATCTGCTGTTGCGGACCTGGGGGCTGATGATCAGGGGGCGGGTTACCGTCAGCAGGTGGTACACGGGCAGGTATATTGGCATATGCGGGAGCTACATCATCCAAGTAGGACGAAATAAAAATGTCTGCTGCGGTCTTGTGACGTAATTTAGTCGGAACCAATGGAGCGGGCAGATCTTTTGGTATTTCCGGAGTGGCCTTAGGTAAACCCTCGGCCAAAAGAGGATACATACCATTCACAAGAGTGTTTCGTTGTCGGTCTACTTGTTCTGCTTTAACTCGTATTCCTTCTTCAACTAGTTCGTTTTCTCGAGCTTTATCTGAATCTTCTCTACGTTTTTCTGCTTTTCTGAATTCTTTCTCTGTACGTCTATGCGATTCTTTACGCCACAATTCTATGGCGTCTTTCTGAGATTGTCTGGCTTTCTTTTTCCATAGCGCTTCTTCTACTTTCATGATGCAATCTGCATCCCATGTCCCTGTAACGGGCCATCTATATTTCTCGTCTAGGTTCTTAGTATAATCGACCCATAAATCTAGATATAATATGGCATCTAAGCCGTGTTTGTGATACATAAAATTTCCAGGAGTGTCCCTAGGTGGGACAGGAATTGCTTCCTCTAGTATCCCTTTTCTAGTTCCTAATTGTCTTAACTTTGAGAACAATGGCATCTTGACACTTTGGCACTTTGACACTTACTCGAACTTGAACACAATTTTTACACAGAAACACAGTAATGTAGATCAAACAGTCACTCATACCACGACATTAATCACATAGAAACATTTTGGACACATATTGACTATACATGAATTCTATAACGAAAACAAAATCGAACCATTGAAGACACAAATTACCTGATATACTGCTAAACAGTACAGATACACTGCTAAAACAGTGCAGACCGGGTCTGTGTACCCAAACCTGTCTTGACCGGATACATAGTAATGCACCCGTCTAGATGCGTCCCCAGCAACGGTACTCACCGGGAAGCACGGAACGGAAGGCCTCGGAAACTCGTCTGGACTGGACCGGACTGGACTCGACTCGACTCGTGACGTCACAGGTACGTCGGAACTGGTGGGCCTCTAGACACCTCGGACCTTGCTCTCTCGGCTGGGCTCTGGTCGGGATCCTCCGCACTCCTCACCGCCTCGTCTGGATGCTGATCGCAGTCTCCGTCACCTCCGTAGGCCTGAGGGAGATACAGGAAATCCTGCGGGTACGCGTAATTGTCCGTCACGGCTGTGGCAGGGGGCAAAGCCTGCGACGCACCTACCGGCGCGTGGGGTGGGGGAGGGGTCCCTATTCGGGCGCCAAATTAATGTGGTGAATAAATATTTACCGTCGGAATTTCTATGCAGTAAAGTTCAATAAAATAACTCACTCGGAAATGAGAGGCAGAGTCCGTGGTATCTGAGTTATAAGGGTTTTATTCCATAAAATGGAATGGTTCGAACCATGGTATCATGTTCCTTTCACCACTAAGGTTCAGGAAGGGATAGACAATACTTTATTAACAGAGTACAATATATATAGTCAATGCATATAGTGGTGATGGATACAGAAGGCGTAACAGCTGAGAGAAACGAGATAAGAACACATGTGCGTAACAGAAGGCGTGCACGAGGGCGTACACAGAGGTGTGTGCTAGAAACGTCACATGAAAGTGTCACAAGTGGGTGGATACATAGTGGAATCTTGCAATGTCAGCAGAAATCTGTAGCAAGGATGCGCGCGCAGCGGCATGACGTGTTACTGACGTGAGGCTGGAGGGTGCAGGGGACTTGACATTTAGCACTAGAGGAAGAGACAGAAGTCTGGCATGTCAGATCGACTCGTTCCTAAATCATATCTGATATCTTGTGTTTGGGGAACTATATTATCTAGAAGGAAAGGTCTCTTGGGCAGAGGCTACTCTATACTGACTATTAATGCGTGCACATGTGACTACGTGTCGGCGTGTAATGCGAGGGGCCATGGGCCTACCATGGTAACGGGAGCAATGAATTACTTGCATGGAGACAGAAAGGCCGGGCCCTTTGCTCTGCAGCCGGGGAATTGTTTATCTATTCTGCTAGACTGGAATGTGTTTTCGAGGAGCTGAGCTCGGCTATACTGATAACTTGAAGGCAAAATACTGTCTTTGGCAGGCAAACAGGCCGAGCCGGGCACCGCTCGCCACGCAGGGAGTAGGACAGAGGTCAGGGATGTATCCCACGTTGCAGCTTTCAGGAGGCAGAGAGCAGAAAGGGCTCGATGGCAGAAATCAGGGCCTAGCTCTGCAGGGCTAGGAAAACGTGAAAGTGCACCATGAAAAGACGGTGGCAAGGCATACTTAGGAACTGAATTATCAATCCATTCATGGTGGATCTGAAAGAGGACATGTTAACGTTGGACGCAAATGTATTTGCGTCTTCATAGCTGGTCGAGGAGGGAAGTTACATGCACTTTAAGCACGTACATGGAGACGGTGGGGTACACGTTGGGGGACATTTCTTGACCATAAAAATTCAAATTACCTCACCGCAGTGTTGGCATTAAGCAGATTACAGACTTGTTTTTTGCAATTTCCATATATATTTTTTCTGGAACAATATTTTCATTGGGAAACAAATTGGGAAGTAATCATCTCAGAAAGCTTGTTTGCCATGTTCTGTCACTTTTCCAATTCTTACATCTTGAAGAATTTTTCCATAATCTGCATCATTTACCTGATGCATATTTGTAATAAGTTCCTTATACTCAAAATATGACCAAATATTAACATTTCCAATGCTCCCCAAAGACTTTCTGGTATCTTCATGAACCATTGTTTTAAACACTGGTTGTCCTTTTACAGGAGTAAGTTGTAGTAGATCTCTAAAATCTTTGACGTGTTTTCCTTCAAATAATACATCATAGTTTGTTTTAAGACTTTCTTAAATGTACAGAGGCAAGCATTAAATTTGAATCCATGCTTACCTCATCAATAATGAGAACTTTCATTTTCTTCAAGACTCTTGCAACTTCAAAACAAGCTTCTCCAGATAGCTTATAGTATTCTAATTTGTTTTCATGCTCTACTGGTAGCATTAATAAACGATGTAAAGTAACTCCTTTAATATTGTGTGCCGCCAACTCAGTTGGAGCAGTGACAACACAAGACAAATACGAGTCAGTTGTTTTGTGTATATAAGTTGAAATTATAAAACATTTTCCTGTTCCAGCTTGTCCACTCACATACATAGGTTAAAATAATGAGCAAGAGCACTCTTTTTATTCATGAAGTAATCCATGATTAATCTGTTCTCTCACTTGCTCATATATTTGTTTCTGCTCAATATTTAGTTGTTCTTCCAAATTACCTAAGTTTCTTACATCTTCTTGAGCTTGATACATTGCTGTTTCCACCTCTTCAATAGCAGTTGCTGCTTCATTTTGAATAATTGGTTCTAATAATGGATCCTGAATTAACGGAGCAGAAGTTTGACTGACTTGAGAACTGTCTCTACCAATCTCAGCTGCAATTGTAGCTTCTTGTTCAATTTCATCGTTCAACATTTTCACATAATTAGCAAAAACAGGACATTCTATATTATCTTTAGTTGCATTGAAAGAATCATCATAGCTGTCAAAATCTCCAAGTAATTCAAATTCTGAACGCCATGGCTTTAAAAAATGCAAAAGAGCTAAGTAGTAAAATTCCCTTTTGTCAGGAGTTTCGCAAATCACTTTACGGTGATTATTCAAATGTCCTTTTCTTTGTTTTACCAAATATCCTTCAGAACCAGTCACGGTATATATACCATTATTGATGGTTTTTTTTTAAAAATATAATATTGCAGCACTTCATAGAGACAAATATTCTCCAGATGGTGACTTCTGTTTGGATAATATGTATCCAACATATTTGTTTTTGCAATATCTGTACTTTCTGGCTCCTTTTCAGCTAAATATTCAATTTCTTGTACAGATTTTAGTACTCGGTTTTGTGTTGCAGCAAGACCTAGACTCACCCAAATGATTGTTCTAGATTTGGAGTATAGACTTGCAGATGATATGCGATCCGAGCATTCATATGCTCCAAATTCTCAATGAGATAACATCTTCAAACTGTAAGTTTGACAATCCTAACCACTCCTGAGGCGGACCCAAACCCAAAACAGCGGATTCGAGCGCTGTTACAGGGCACTGTGAATCCTTTGCCGCCATTACCAACCTTCCAGGGACACGCCCACTGCCGTGAGGCCACGACCCCCACCAACAGTATAAATACAGAAATGCGCTGACCACTAGCGCGAACTGACAATCCTAACCACTCCTGAGGCGGAAGCCGGGAGACCTCTGTCACTCCTTTTAAAATTGTTTCTCTTGTGTGTTTTTTAAAATTGACACGTTACTCCCCGTGCACAGACTGCAATTGAGACTCACCTGAACCCAAAACAGCGGATTCGAGCGCTGTTACAGGGCACCGTGAATCCTTTGCCGCCATTACCGACCTTCCAGGGACACGCCCACTGCCGTGAGGCCACGCCCCCCGCCAACAGTTCACCTACTTATCATGTGCATTCCCAGGATGCGCAGCGGACGAGCGCAGCGGGCGCGATGATGGCGCGCCGAAGGCGCGCCTAAGGCAAGCCCGTCTGCGCCAGTACAAGCCAGTACACGCCAGGAGCCAGGCAAGAGGACTGAGGTAAGGTCAACCTACTCAGGGGATGCCCTACGCCATCTCAACAGGCCTGTCCCATTGCCATGCTCCCAAGTGCTGAGAGGAGACTGCTGTCTCACCCATTGTCCGGATTGCTCTTTCAAGTACACCCCCTCTATCAACAACGTCCCCAGCCAGACGACCATAAATATGGCACTGATCAACTGCAGATTGCTGCCCAAACACGCCCTTGAAATAAACATGCTTATCGAGGACCTTAACTTAGAAATCCTGTTCCTCACGGAAACGTGGCTTACGCCTGACTCAGACGCCGACATAGTCCAAGCCCTTCCCCCGGGATTCGGTATCCAACACCTCCACCGTCCCAAGGGCAGAGGAGGAGGCATTGCTGGCATCTTCAAGGAATCAATACCATGTTGATTCCTCGATAGCCCTCTGCTGGACTGTGAAAATGTCCTTTTTATCATGCAAATCTCCCCCTGCATTTCTCTTTCCGGACTCCTCATCTACCGCCCTCCTGGCACCATGGGACAATTCCGTGACTCCCTCCTAGAATGCTCTTTGGCCACGTCTAGCGCTCGGCCTAACTTCCTTATTTTAGGGGACCTCAATGTCCATATGGAAGACAGCAATGACAATACTGCCACAGAACTGATCCAAGATCTGGCAGTCCACCAACTGCACCTACAGAACTCCCTCCCCACCCACAACCGGGGGCACCTGCTTGACCCCATATTTTGCAATTTCCCTGACCTTGTGACCAGCTCTCCTATCCCTGTACCGTGGTCTGACCACCTACTCATTCCCTTTAGCTGGCGTATCCAGCCTAAACCGCTGCAAATCCAAGCACCAGGCAGACCATCGGGTCCCTGGGCAAAATTAGACTACGACAAATGGAACCAAGCCCTCAAGGATACTATCCCAACCCTTAGCGCTACCCCTGACCTTGCTGACATTGAATTCTCATCTTGGGTCACCAATTCTCTAGACATAGTTCTCCCCAAAAAACCTTATCGTAAACCGAGGACAAAAGCTACCTCACCTTGGTTTACCCAGGAGATACGCCTCCTAAAGAAAATCTGCAAAAGAGCAGAAAGAGTATGGAGGAAGGACTTCAATCCCATCAGTAAAAATAATTACAGACTGACGATTCTTAATTACAAAAAGGCTCTAAAGAATTCGCAAATCTCCTTTGTCAATGAAAAAATCAGCAAGGCAGCAAACTCGTCGAGAGAGACGTTTCTCATCACGAAAAAGCTTTTAAAACCCCCCACACCCCCAGCTGCACGCAACCCCTCCAACGAACACTGTAATGTGTTAGCCAACTTTTTTTGACTCAAAAATACAAAAAATACTCAAACAACTTCCGTCTCTTCCTCCTGTGGATTCCTCTCTCCTTCCCCCCTCTCAGTGCCAGAATCGAGACACTGAGCTAAGCAAGTTCCACCCCATTAACGTGGAAACCCTTGGCTCCATACTCAAAGCCCTCAAAAGCGGATCGCCCCACGACCCAGCCCCTGTGAGACATCTGAAGCAGGTCGCCATGAGCGTCCTACCACCTATGACCAACCTGCTAAACACTTCCTTCGAATCCGGAACTGTTCCCACTAGCTGGAAAAAAGCGGTGGTGAAGGCACTTATAAAAAAAAAAAACCTTGACCCGGACAACCTGGCTAACTTCAGGCCGATATCACTCCTCCCCGGCATTAGCAAACTGGTGGAAAAATACATTAACTCCCAGCTCTCTCATTATCTGGAGTCCAACGAGCTGCTAAAAACCTCCCAAACCGGTTTTTGCCCGGGCCAGGGGACAGAAACAGCGATAGTGGCGGTAGTCAAAGAAGCCAGGAAGATCATCGATGCAGGAGGATCAGTGGCAGTGATCCTCCTGGATCTCAGCGCAGCATTCGACACCGTCAACCATAGTATCCTGGCCCAACGCCTGGAAAACCTCGGCATCACTGGGACGGCCCTCGACTGGCTAAAATCCTTCCTCCACAACCGCTCCTTTCAGGTGGCGGAGGGAGATTGCATCTCCAGGGAAACCCCGATACGTTGCGGAGTGCCTCAGGGCTCTTCATTGAGCCCTACACTCTTCAACGTATACATGGCACCTCTTGAACAAATTGTCGTCCCCTATGGCATTGAACTCCTGACCTACGCGGACGACACTCAGCTGGTCGTCTCCCTCAGCCAGTCAGAACTCCCCTCCGTCGATCTGTACTCCTGCCTGGGGGATATAGTCAGCTGGATGAGCGATTCCCACTTAAAGCTCAATGGGGACAAAACCGAGCTAATGGTGTTGGGCAACCAGTCCCACTTCCGCCCGGAGTCCCTATGGCCTCCCAGCATGGGCCCACCACCAATCCCCAAAACTGATATTAAGAGCCTGGGGATTTGGCTGGACGACAAGCTCACCCTCAACACGCAGGCCAGGAAAACCGCAGGCACATGCTTTGGCCTACTACGGTCCATCCGTAAGATCCTCCCATTGCTCCCATTCCAGTCAAGAAAACTACTCATACAGGGTCTTATACTGTCAAGACTCGACTACGGCAACGCCTTATACCTCGGCTCCCCTAAAAAAGTCATATCTAGGCTCCAGGTGGTGCAAAATGCCGCCGCCCGAATTCTCACAGGCACAAAAAAACGCTGCTCTGCTAAACCTGCACTCAAAGAACTCCATTGGCTTCCGGTGGAGCAAAGGGTCCAATTCAAAGCCATGTGCCTTACTCACAAAATCCTGCACGGAAAAGCCCCCCCTGTCCTTAAAGATCTCGTGACACCCTATACGACTAACAGAACCCTTCGCTCAACCAACGCCCATCTGACCCAAATACCCAGGATTAAGAGAACACGCTCTGGAGGTCGGCAGTTCTCATATCAGGCGTCTAAGATGTGGAATACTCTCCCACCGGACCTCCGGGCCCAGCCTAATCTCATGTCATTTTGTAAATCCTTGAAGACATGGCTGTTCCCCTGACCTCTTTATACCCCCGCCTGACCCTCCCTCTGGATTTCAGTTAGCGCTGGGACGCTCCCGGGCAGCCATGCGCTCTATAAATCACCTTCCATTCCATTCCATTCCAAGTATATAATTTCTTACTTAGACTCTTCTCATGGGAAATCTCTTCCCACATTTCCTTCAATTCTGTCTTTTCTGATTATGTTATGTATGATGTTAAATATCGAGCAACAACAGGTATTTTTTGCGATACTATATCGCAAAGATGACATAAAACTGTTCACTCTTCCTTTCGCTATAACTGGTCGTGGAAATCCAAAACAGCATTTGGTGTAATATTTGTCTTTTGATTTGAACTTTCGACGACAGTATTTTTCACAATGATGGCTTTGGAATCGTAAGACCTGTTGTCTTAAGTCCTTATCCTGTGTGCTTTTGGATATATCACATCTAGCGTATTCTTCAATAAAATACATCACAGTATCATCTGACTCTGTTCCAAATTTGGGAGCATCTTTCATCCATAGTAGCATGTCTATGTGAGGAGCCCCTCTTGCTTGATACTCCTTTCTCCAAAAGAAGTCCACAACCTCTCCAAGAGGAATTTTTTTTTATTGTTGATAAAAGACATCATAGATTCAAATCTATGATTGAAATACCTGCATATATTTACTGGATCCAAAGAGCACAATTCTCCAGGTGTCTTGTATTCAATATTTATTATATTTGGATTTGCCTCTCGAAGAAATTGAAGTAAATCATCCCAAGCATATTCAACACAGCTTAGAGTAAGGAACCATGTAGGAGTTCCTAAGTTCCTTAACATACCTTTAAGTTCTCCATGACGACGGTACCAGTACTCATTAGTACCACGCTGACATGCCATGAGATAAATTAGCTGAGATTCCAAAACATTATCTTTCTGGTGTACTTTATCCATAAATTCCTTTGCCAAAACATTTTGCAGATGTACACCTGTTTTCAATATATGGTTTACTGCATAAGAAAGTCCAGACAAATCACTCTCAAACAAAAGATGAAACAAATACGGAATACATTGTCGAAATCTTGGATCTTCTGCATACAATCTTAATGTCCGGTATTCAGATGCAGGAATCTGCACAGGTCGGTCATCATATTGTCCTCCTTTTCCTGTAGGAAACAAATGAGGGAAACAACAAGCTTCCAAGCTTTTTTCCCATACACTAATGGGACTGCCCTTTGCTTCTTTCATTTGGAATAACTCTATAGTATTCCCCATCACTTCTTTGGAATGCAGAGGATGAACACTGTAATGTTCATATATTTCTTCAGTTCTGGACACATCCACTTTTTCAATTTGTCCAGATGGCAAGTCACTATCTATTGTACAGTTATTTCTTCTTCACTCATAAACACGTCTTTATAATATTGATTATTTTTCATCAGATACATCATTGCCTTTTTTACTTTCCTAATATCCACTAATTCCTGCCAGATTTTCTTACTCTTTGTAGGTACGCCATTAACAAGAATAACTAAAGGATCATCTTCTACATTTTCTACACCAACGGCTTCAATATTTTTCTTTAAATCTAATGGCAAATATACAACTCTTCCCTTTAATCCTCTCTGTAAATCTGAAGGAGGCAATTTCCCAGTCTTAGGCTCCATACGAACAATAGCCTGAAAAGGATGCACACATTGAATAAGAATAGACTCATAAGTATTTAAATCCACCAGTTCAGAAGGAATTTTTATCAACTCCAAATTATTATGCACAGCTCTAGCAGGCATTTTATTTTCATCTAATTTATTATAACAATATTTACAAATACACTGATCACAACCCAAATTAAAAGTATTCTCTAACAAATAAGTTACAAATTCCATCCACTCCTTATTATTTTCCTTTTCACATTTTAAATACAAATCAACAATCCTAGTCTGATTTTTATAATGAGTACGACAACAAATACAAGAATAATTTGGTGTTTCACCTGAAATCACCTAGAACTTAGTAATTTCTTGCTCAAATTTTTCTGAACTGCAATGTTGTACATTTTCTTCTACATTTCGTTCTACTAACGTATCAATTTCTGTACAATTTTTTTCTATACCAAAATAACTAACCTGAATTTCATCGCAAACGTTCATTACATCTGACACAGATCCATGCAAAAGAGCACTGTTCAACTTCTTTAACATTAGACCTGGACTTTTGCATAATACAACATTCTGACTAATTTCCTCATTTCAGTATGATGTACTGCTAACATCCTGAAATGGTGAAAAACACTTCTACATACTTTTTTAGAAATACAAGCCAAAGAATGTCCTTGCAAACCAGTATTTTCTCTCACTCTGCAAGGGTCTAATCCTTGCAACATCTTAATCTTTTGTTTAACACTTTTCTTAGTATAGTTACATAAGAAATTACATAAAAAATCAATAGATTCCTGCTGTACACTACAAATACTACTGCAATTCCAAGTGTACACTGAAACTTTAGGCCTTCTCCCTATTACTTCAACAGCTAACACCTCTTCTACATTTCTAGGAACAATTTTCACTTTCTCAATAGGACAACCATTTTTAACCTCATAAGCACGACCTGTAGTGTCAACTGCATGCAACAACTCATTACTCTGCAAATAACTCTCCTCATTAAAAAAAGGCTCCGAACTTGAACTATGTTTCCATTCACCCAAAAAAACATCAGAAAAATTACTTCTATTAATTACACTTTTCCACTTACTTTTTCTGTTCATTAAATGGACTGACTTATCTAGTAATCGAATTCTATTGATTACTAAAACAAAAAGTATTTATGTTCAAAAACGTTCTCAACTAAATTTTAAATACATTTTCTCTTCTTATAAGATGCAGTTTTCTTCTTACAATTCTTTATTAACTTAGTCAAATTAAACAGAATTCTATTATAAAACATCTTCTTCCTTATTTCCTGAAATTGGTTTTGTCTCCATTTACTATATCCATTTTTTTCACAAGTTTTTACATGTTTCTTTTCTCTTAGTGGCAGAAACAATAACTGTATTTTTAACTTTGCGCACACTACTGTTACTGGTTGACAATCTTCGCAGAAAAGTCTTAGATTTCTTACCAGGACTTTTTTCTTTCTGTTAACACATTGTTCTTCAGGTAAATGTTGTACATGAGATCTCTATGAGTAAACTGTTTTCTTTCGTCCTTTCTTCTTCTCAATTTTCGAAGGCATGATGATTTTTTTTCAGTGATGAACAAAAGAATGTATTATAAAAAATATATATCACTTTAGAAAAATAAATATATCTAATAGACCATTATATTACTTATAGGAAGAGAGGAGATATTATGACAACAAACATCAGATTATGATAATAGAAGGACTCACAACAAGCAAAAGAGGACTATGACACAATAGGAAATATAAATAAAAAAGAGGATATAAGCAGGCACTACATTATAAGAGGATAAATAAAGTATGAAAACACTGAACAATATGAAGAGATAATGAGCAGTATGAGGACAAAGATGTCAGTATGAGTACAGAAGGTAAACTATAAGAAGAAAAACATAGAGAATAAGAAGACAGGGGAGCAGTATAAAAAGAGGTTAGACAAGGGAGTATAAAAAGAACTACGACTAATAGAAGACAGACGAGACAATGAGGACAGAGAGACACTAAGGATCCCATTAAGATGGCGGACAAATTGCCCCCACCAGGCTGGCGGTACCCAACACCAGCCTGGCAGGGACAATGCACACACCAACACAACTAGAATGACCCCCCGCCAAATTAGCATGGCTGGGGGTCCACAGCAGGCAAAATGGCTGTCCACTGCTTTTCCACCCCAGTCGCCTAGCAATCAAGACAGAAAGGAATTAACATGGTGGTGGTGTCTAATACACACCGCCAGACATATTATAATGGGCCTCTACAGATGCCTTTCTGTAGTAGCGAAGCCACCACGGAAAAACAAGCAATCTTTACTGTGAGGGCCCCCTGCGGACCCTTGTAGTGAAGGAGTGATTGAGGTGCCATCCGCATTGTGTATGCAAATGCATATATGCATTTTTAGCATTGTGGCAGGCGAACCTGAGAGCACCACCCACCACAATGTTAAAAATGCAGAATGCATCCACCACTGTGGGGGACGCATCCTAATTCGCCCCCACAGGACTCCCACCCTTATGGCAGGCAGTCCCAACTACCATGAGGATGGCAGGCGAACTAAGTCCACCCACCATCCTAATGACCCCCTAACAGTACAGAAGACACTATGACAACAAGCAGCAATATAAGAAAATACAAATGAAAATAAAGAAAGAGGGAAAATATCACAAGAGACGAGACACTATAAGCAGAGAGAGGTAGACTATGAGAATGACAGTTGACATTATGGAAAAAGGTGAAAGAGTAAATCTTGAATTTTCACAGACACTCAGTGTGATTCTAGACAAAAAAGTTTAAACCATACATTTCACCAAAACACATTTACCACACTAAAATATTTTAGTGACTAAACATATTCCATGTATATAACCACTACATTTCAGTAGACAATCCTGACTCATTTTGCAAATACATTTCCAATTTGCACCATTATTTTATTTTGCCAACATTACATCCAAATATGAAACACAACAAAACAAGAAAGAAGCCCAAGGGGCTTATAAATAAGCACAAGAATATCTGCAGCAGTCTATGCATACTGACTGGAAAATTATTAAGAGACAGATATGATGAGAGAGAGAATAATAAGAGGTCAGAGGAGAAACTATAAAAAGAAGGGACACTATTAAGAGACAGGAGGAGACAATAAAGACAGAGAGGGATTGAAAGGACAGGAGAAAGTATGACAAAAAGTGGCAGTGTAAAGAAAGATAAATTAAAATAAGCAAAGAAGGTAAATATCAGAAGACAGGGGACACTATAAGCAGAGAGAGGTAGACTGTGAGAGAGACAGCACAGGTTATGGAAAAAGGTGCAAATATAAATCTTTAATTTTAACAGACGCTCAGTGTGATTCCAGACAAAGAATTTTAAACCATGCATTTCACCAAAACACATTGACCACACTAAAACATTTTACTGACTAAAGACAATCCATGTATGTGACCACCACATATCAGTGGACAATCCGGACTCATTTTGCAAATACATTTCCAATTTGCACCATTATTTTTTTCCTACATTACAACCAAATATGAAACAAAATAAAACGAGAAAGAGTCCCAAGGGGCTTATAAATAAGCGCAAGAATATATGCAGCAGTCTATGTATACTGACTGGAGTATTATTAAGAGACAGATATGATGAGAGAAAGAAGAATAAGAGGTCACAGGAGAAACTATAAAAAGAAGGGGCACTATTAAGAGACAGAAGGAGACAATAAAGACAGAGAGGGATTAAAAGGACAGGAGAAAGTGTGACAAAAGTGGTACTGTAAAGAAAGACAAATTAAAATAAGGAAAAAAGGGAAATATCAGAAGAGACGGGACACTATAAGCAGAGAGAGGTAGATTGTGAGTGAGACAGCACAGATTATGGAAAAAGATGCAAGTATAAATCTTTAATTTTAACAGACGCTCAGTGTGATTCTAGACAAATCATTTTAAACCATACATTTCACCAAAACACATTCACCACACTAAAACATTTTACTGACTAAAGACAATCCATGTATGTGACCACTACATTTCAGTGCACAATCCTGACTCATTTTGCAAATACATTCCCAATTTGTACCATTATTTTTTGCCAACATTACATCCAAATATAAAACACAAAAAAATCAAGTAAGAGGCCAAAGGGGCTTATAAATAAGCGCAAGAATATATGCAGCAGTCTATGTATACTGACTGGAGAATTATTAAGAGACAGATATGATGATACAGAGAAGAATAAGTGGTCAGAGGAGAAACTATAAAAAGAAGGGGCACTATTAAGAGACAGAAGGAGACAATAAAGACTGAGAGGAATTAAAAGGACAGGAGAAAGTATGACAAAAAGTAGCAGTGTAAAGAAAGAAAAATTAAAATAAGCAAAGAAGGGAAATATCAGAAGACAGGGGACTCTATAAGCAAAGAGAGGTAGACTATGAGAGAGACAGCGCCAACTATAGAAAAAGGTGCAAGTATAAATCTTTAATTTTCACAGACGCTCAGTGTGATTCCAGACAAATAATTTAAACCATACATTTCACCAAAACACATTGACCACACTAAAACATTTTACTGACTAAAGACAATGCATGTATGTGACCATTACATATCAGTGGACAATCCTGACTCATTTTGCAAATACATTTCCAATTTGCACCATTATTTTTTTCCAACATTACATCCAAATATGAAACACAATAAAACAAGAAAGAGGCCCAAGGGACTTATAAATAGGTGCAAGAATATATGCATCAGTCTATGTATACTGACTGGAGAATTATTAAGAGACAGATATGATGAGAGAGAGAAGAATAAAAGGTCATAGCAGAAACTATAAAAAAAGGGGCACTATTAAGAGACAGAAGGAGACAATAAAGACAGAGAGAGATTAAAAGGACAGGAGAAAGTATGACAAAAAGTGGCACTGTAAAGAAAGACAAATTAAAAGAAGGGAAATATCAGAAGAGAGGGGACACTTTAAGCAGAGAGAGGTAGACTGTGAGAGAGACAGCACAGATTGTGGAAAAAGATGCAAGTATAAATGTTTAATTTTCACAGACGATCAGTGTGATTCTAGACAAATAATTTTAAACCATACATTTCACCAAAACACATTGACCACACTAAAACATTTTACTGACTAAAGACAATTCATGAATGTGACCACTACATTTCAGTGCACAATCCTGACTCATTCTGCAAATACATTTCCAATTTGCACCATTATTTTTTTTTGCCAACATTACATCCAATGCCAATATTACATTCAAATATGAAACACAAAGGAATAAAAAAGAGACCCAAGGGGCTTGTAAATCAGCGCAAGAATATCCGCATCAGTGTATGTATATTGACTACAAAATTGTAGATTTAAAACACAAGCCTAATTCTACAAAAGCAACACTATTAAATATTCTACAACTAAAAAAGTGACTACACACATTCTACATTTTTTAGTACTGCACTTTATTACACAAAGGTGACTAACTAAACACATTAACTTAGCAAATTATTTTATCACAATAGTTATCCAAATGGAGAGAAACTCAGAATATGGTTCTACAAACTTTACAGGAAGAAACACATTACTACTACTAAAAATAAAATGCAACGCATACAGTCCCTTACAAGTAATAAACTCACCTTTCAAACTGATTAGAATATTAAGAAGAATGTCACTCACACAGCAGATAGCCTCACACAGAATCTCTTTGCTTCAGTGCGTGCAGCAGAACCAAACAAAATGGCACATTTTCCCTCTCAATTTACACATATATACACATTAATAACAAATCAAATTCCTTCACACAATAATTCAAAACCAAAGACACATTTCCATTGGTTCAACATTTCAAACGTTTCCAACTGACATAACTTTCCACCCTCCCCCCAGCAGATCATGCAAAAGTTAACTGTCAACAGAGGTCAAAAGTTCAGCACTCTATAAAACACTGCTACTCAACAAGTTTTGACTATGCATAAGTACTTACATATAAGTACTAATAAATAGAAAAGGTATAATTAGAACCAACCAACATATAAACACATAAACTTGATAGACATTTGTAAAATATATTTTTTTATTGAGTTTTTCATGCTGAGATACGCTTATGGGACGTCTTACAGACTTCGTACTGTATGTCGTATGTACTATCACGGTACGCGCACTGTAAATCTATCGTAAAAAAAAATAGCGTCTATTAATCATTTTTTATAATCCCCGGGGACCCCATCCCCTGGGGCTAAAATATAACGTTGGGGACTGTGGGGGGAGCCCCAAAGATCCCACGGTCCCTGCCGGCTCCTCGCATCCTTCGGCAGCCGGCATTGCTTTCCATCAGAGAGAGCAGCCAACATACTGCTCTCTCTGACGAAAAGCAGTTTGCTTTGGTAGGGTGGGAGCTGCGAGGCTCCCGCCCTACCATACCAAACAGCAGTGTCCCGGGGGTAGGCACCCCGGGACACTGCAGGAGCCGGCCCTGGGAGGTGGTGTTCCCCAGGGCCACACAAGGCTCCAGGAGCGCGGGCCCCCCTCCCAACATTAGCCCCAGCCCGGGGCTCGGGGGTCCATCACGGACCCCCTATTTTACATAGTAGTGCCCCGGGGAGGTGGCGATCCCCAGGGCATGTGGGGGGGTTAAGACACCCCACACAGGGTTTTTTTTTTAAACAAAGCCCCGGGGGTGGCAGTCCCCGGGGCTGCGGGGGCTGTGAGCCCCCCCACATACTTGGAGAAAAAGCCCTGGGGGTGGCGGTCCCAGGGAGGCCTTAGAGGCCCCCCATAACTAATATCAAATTTTCAATGGGTGGTGGTCCCCGGGGGTGGGGGTGTTAAGACCTCCACACAGGTTTATTCTTTTTTGAATGAAGCTCAATTGGGTGGTGGTCCCCGGGGCTGCGGGGGGCCTTAGAGGCCCCCATAACTAATATCAAAGCCCCAGGGGGTGGCAGTCCCCAGGGCTGAATGGGGCCATGAGCCCCCCGCATATTTAGAAAAAAAGCCCCAGGGGTGGTGGTCCCCGGGGCTCGGGGGACCTTAGAGGCCCCCCATAACTAATATCAAGGCTCCAGGGTGTGGCGGTCCTCGGGACTACGGGGGCCTGTGAGCCCTCCGCATACCTAGAAAAAAAGCCCCAGGGGTGGCGGTCCCTGGGGCTCGGGGGGCCTCAGAGGCCCCGCACAACTAATATCAAAGCCCCAGGGGATAGTGGTCCCTGGGGCTGGGTGGTCCGTCACAGACCCTCTATTTTACATAGTAGTGCCCCGGGGAGGTGGCGGTCCGCGGGGCGTGTGGGCTAAGACCCCTCTCACAGGTTTTTTTTTTTTAACGAAGCCCCGGGGGGTGGCGGTCCCCGGGGCTGAGGGGAGCCGTGAGCCCACCCGCATACTTAAAAAAAAAGCCCCGGGGACTAATATCAAAGCTCCCGGGGATGGCGGTCCCGGGGGCTGCAGGAGGGGAAAGAGCCCCCCTCAAACATATTCCTTAAGCTCCGGGGGATGGGGTCCCCGGGGATTATAAAAAATTTGTAATAAAGGCTATTTTTTTTACAGTAGATTTAACGCGCACGTACCGTGCTCGTACGTACGACGTACGATGCAAATTCTGTAAGTCATCCCGTAAGCGCACAAAACTAAGAAAAGCAAAGGAATGGACATTGGTGATCATTGTAAAACCCCCTAACTAACCCAAGAGAGTCAGGAAGTCCTATAGCAAACAGCAAACATTTCCTGTCAATCTACACATTCAATCCACACACATATACAAATCAATAACAAATCACATGTTTTCCCACATCAAATCAAAATGAAGCACACTTTTCTATTGCTTGAACTTTTGAACCTTTTCCAACCGACAAAACTTTCAACCCTTTCCCCAACCACATTCTGCCAGTTACCATAGAAACATTTCAGGGAACACCTTACTGACAACACAGGTGAAAAATTCATCATACATTCAAAACAGCAAGTGTGCTTGACTTCTCAATATACCAGCTTATCTTAAGTAATGTTCTTTTCTACCACTTTTTCTTAACCAATAAATGACAGGCTTTTAATAAACAGAAAATTGAACCCGACTTGTCTGCCTAGTAACATTTCAAATAACCAATCACTTCTTTGCTTTTCTTCAAAACTCCACTTATCCACCATTTTAGAAAAAAAGAAATCTTCAAACTGCCCTTTCATTTACAGAGACCATCTGAGTGCATCCAGACCTCTCTTCAAGATGCTTACAGTGTGGATTGTGGGACACAGCTATATTTTCTGGAGTGAAAGGTACGCACAACAGAAAAAAATTCACAAAGACCTAGATTTACCAAATGTGGACATTAAATGGATTGGACAGAGAGGGTTAAAGTGGCATCAATTGACGCCATTGGTGAAATCATTTATGCATCTCCAGCACTTTGACTGGGGTAGGTCTGGAAATGTTTATGAAGGACACCTTACAGAACTGATGACACTTTTCCCCAAAACTACCTTTGTCTATTCTAATATATGTCAAAGGCAAAAATGAAACTGGTCCAATCAATTTTGTCCACAGATTGAGAAAGCTAGGAAACATGTGAATAAATCTGTTTCTGCGGTTCTCTGAGACTATAGAATGGGGTCCATTTACCATAACAATCTGCGCTTCAATATGCATGATATCTATAGGAGAGATGGTGTACATTTTACAGGTGAGGGGAACAGAGTCTTCCTCTTGAACTGTAGACTCTGCATCGGTACTTACCTGTAGGTAATAAAATCTCCCAATATACACAAGGGCTCTTTTTAGAGCCACCCAACATATAAACACATACACTTCATAAATATCTAAAAATATTTTACTTTTTCTACCTTAGGTACGCTTATAGGATGTCTTACAGACTTCGCAACGTACGTCGTACATGCAAGCATGGTACGCATACCGTAAATCTATTGTAAAAAAAAATAGCGTCTATTACTAATTTTTTATAATCCCCGGGGACCCCATCCCCCGGGTCTAAAATATAACGTTGTAGACCGTTGGGGGAGCCCCAAATCCCCCACGGTCCCAGCCGGTTCCCCGCATCCTTCGGGAGCCAGCATTGCCTTTTGTCAGAGAGAGCAGCTAACATGCTGCTCTCTCTGACGAAAAGCAGTTTATATCTTGACAATATTGTATGTAAGCCACATTTACCTATTCCCTGGTCTGACCATTACTTGGTAGAATTTACTATAACTATCCCCCTGCCTGTCACCTCTCAGACTGCTCCTACAGGACGTAGGGTGATGAGAAATTGGAAAAAACTCGATACTACCCAACTGAATGCGTGCCTTGAGGAAACTAGGCCCCTCACCACCATAACAAATATCGAGGAGACAGAAGTTATTTATAACTGGCTTAGTTCTGCCATCAATGTATGCCTTCCACAAAGAAATAAAAAACATAACTCACATCATCCTCCTGCCCCATGGTTTACGGAATCAATTAAACTTCAAATAACTGCATGTAAACATTTAGAGCGTCGATGGCGGGCTCATTATGACCCCTCGATAAAGCTATTATATAAAGCTGCCCTAGCTAAATATCATGCTAACTGTAAAATAGCCAGAGCTGAATACACCAAATTAACTATTGAGAATGCTCAAAACCGTCCCAAAGCACTTTTTAAAATTGTGCAAGAACTCTCTGGTTCTACCTGTCGATCAAAAGCCCCATGTCTGAACTCCTCACAGTCCAATACTTTGGCAGAATTTTTTATAAACCAAATAGCTAAAATCTACGCAGATTTCAAAGACCCAACTTCTTCTTCGATAGTACCTGAATCTCCTAGAATGATTTCTCACTCTGACGATGCTATACCGGACCCATCTTTATATGACACCTCTCAGCACCTAGTTAACTGGGATTTGCTCAACCTGTCAACACTAAGTGAGATCATTAAAAAAATCAAATCAGGTTCCCTTCTGGATCCCTGTCCCACTCAAGTCCTTTTGACACTCGACACTCGACACCCCGTCCCTCACTCTCATTCTGGAGCTCCTTAACTCCTCCCTAAGTGAAGCTAAAGTCCCCAAGGCATGGAAACATGCTATGGTATCACCCTTGCTGAAGAAAGCTAATGCGGATCCAGATGACCCTTCTAATTTCCGTCCAATCTTGCTTTTACCCCTATTTTCTAAAATCTTGGAAAAACATATTGTCACCCAACTTACTCACTTTACGGAATCAAGAAATCTCCTTCACACATCCAAGTCGGGATTTAAGGCAGGATTCTCAACCGAATCGACTCTTCTAGGGGTCTCTGAGACCATACGCCGACAAGTTGACAATGGGGAAACCGTGGCACTCATCTTACTCGACCTCAGTGCCGCGTTTGACACGGTTTCCCACACCAGCCTCCTTAACACCTTGCAAGTTTGTGGCATCTCTGGATCTGCCCTTGCATGGCTCAAACGCTTCCTCACTGACAGAACTTTCCAAGTCTTCTCTTCCACTTCCTCCTCAAAACCACATGACTCTCAATTTGGGGTTCCCCAAGGCTCGATTCTCAGCCCCATATTATTTAATTTGTACATCAGTCCCCTTGCTACTTTAGTGGAACAATCTGGGTTGACGATCTACTCATATGCTGACGACACCCAGCTTATTTACTCACTTTCCGCTAACGCACACTCTAACCCGTCTTCCCTCTGCTCCGGCCTTAACAACATTGCCAAATGGATGCACGATAACAAACTGAAACTCAATGGAGGAAAGACCGAGCTGCTTCTGTTTGGTAAACACACTGCCTTGTGAGGCCCCCAACATTGGCCTCCTCAGATGGGACCCACACCCTCTCCCTCCAAAACCGCTCGCAGTCTTGGCATCATTTTTGATGACCAAATGTCCATGAAACAACAAGCGGTCAGAGTTGCAGCCACTTGTTTTACCATCCTCAAGTGGCTTAGGAAAATCATATGGATGCACCCCCAGGACACACAAAAAACCGTAGTCCAGGCTCTAATCAAATCTAGACTGGATTACGGACATCTTGTACCTAGGAGCCTGTAAGGAAGTCACGAAGAAACTTCAAACAGTACAAAACGAAGTGGTTAAGCTGCTTTGCAAACTGCCCAAAAAATCTTCCACCTCCTCTGGGTTACTCAATCTTCACTGGCTTCGAATTGAAAGCCGCACACAAATTAAAGCCTTGTGTTTCATGCACAGAATAAAGTCAGGCAAAGCACCATCCTACCTCAGTACCCTTGTTCACCAATACTGCCCCCCAAGAACCCTCCGCTCCTCAAGCCAACATAAGTTTCAGGTACCCAGGATTAACCGAGCAAGAATGGGTGGACAATCCTTCTCATTCCTTGCCCCCTCACTTTGGGATTCCTTCCCTATCCAGCTTCGCACAGACCCATGCTACCTCCAATTCCGTAGGAACTTAAAAACATGGTTGTTTAACCAGTGATCCTCTTTTGGCCCTTCTGTCCCCTTACTGTATTCTCGCTTAAACTGTCTTTAGCGCTGGGAAACCTCTGGGTAGCTGCGCGCTCTATAAAAATAAATATAATGATAATAATAATAATAATATAGCAGGGTGAGAGCTGCAAGACTCCCGCCCTCACACTGCTCCCCCTCTCACTGGATTGCCCCTGGAGACACCAAGTACCTACTTGCACCAAACCTGGTGAAATACTTACAAACCCTTTCTTTTCCATTTGCGAAGACAAATGGACTGCATGACCCTGTATGCACAGGGGCAATCCAGCTGAGAGGTGGAGCAGCGTGCGCCCAATCCTGTTTACTGTTTAAGGGCTCCCGTGAGCCTCCCTAGCTGACGAGCTAGTGGTGCTGCACCTGCGCGCCCGGGAGACATCGAAGCCTGTGACTGTTGTTGGGCAGCCTACTCAGCTGCCTCATTACCTATCTCTATTGGTGAAGGATATTGATCCAGAAACACGAGTCGATGCTCGTGTCTTGAGATGCCGGGAGACACCAAGAACCTACTTGCACCAAACCTGGTGAAATACTTACAAACTCTTCCTTTTCCATTTGCGAAGACAAACGAACTGCATGACCCAGTATGCACAGGGACAATCCAGCTGAGAGGTGGAGCAGCGCGCGCCCAATCCTGTTTACTGTTTAAGGGCTCCAGTGAGCCTCCCTAGCTGACAAGCTAGTGTTGCTGCACCTGCGCGCCCGGGAGGCATCGAAGCCTGTGACTGTTGTTGGGCATCCTACTCAGCGGCCTCTTTACCTATCTCTACTGATGTAGGATATTGATCCAGAAACACAAGTCGATGCTCGTGTCTAGAGATGCCTGGAGACACCAAGTACCTACTTGCACCAAACCTGGTGAAATACTTACAAACCATTTCTTTTCCATTTGCGAAGACAAACGAAATGCATGACCCAGTATGTACAGGTGCAATCCAGCTGGGAGGTCAAGCAGCGTGCGCCCAATCCTGTTTACTGTTTAAGGGCTCCCGTGAGCCTCCCTAGCTGACAAGCTAGTGGTGCTGCACCTGCGCGCCCGGGAGGCATCGAAGCCTCTGACTGTTGTTGGGCATCCTACTCAGCGGCCTCATTACCTATCTCTACTGATGAAGGATATTGATCCAGAAACACGAGTCGATGCTCGTGTCTAGAGATGCCTGGAGACATCAAGTACCTACTTGCACCAGACCTGGTGAAATACTTACAAACCCTTTCTTTTCCATTTGCGAAGACAAACGAACTGCATGACCCAGTATGCACAGGGGCAATCCAGCTGAGAGGTGGAGCAGAGTGCGCCCAATCCTGTTTACTGATTAAGGGATCCCGTGAGCCTCCCTAGCTGACGAGCTAGTGGTGCTGCACTTGCGCGCCCGGGAGGCATCGAAGCCTGTGACAGTTGTTGGGCAGCCTACTCGGCGGCCTCATTGCCTATCTCTACTGATAAAGGATATTGATCCAGAAACACGAGTCGATGCTCGTGTCTAGAGATGCCTGGAGACACTAAGCACCTACTTGCACCAAACCTGGTTTTATACTTACAAACCCTTTCTTTTCCATTTGCGAAGACAAACGAACTGAATGACCCAGTATGCACAGGGGCAATCCAGCTGAGAGGTGGAGCAGTGTGCGCCCAATCCAGTTTACTGTTTAATGGCTCCCGTTAGCCTCCCTAGCTGACGAGCTAGTGGTGCTGCACCTGCGCGCCCGGGAGGCATCGAAGCCTGTGACTGTTGTTGGGCAGCCTACTCAGCGGCCTCATTACCTATCTCTACTGATGAAGGATATTGATCCAGAAACACGAGTCGATGCTTGTGTCTAGAGATGCCTGAAGACACCAAGTACCTACTTGCACCAAACCTGGTGAAATACTTACAAACCCTTTCTTTTCCATTTGCGAATACAAACGAACTGCATGACCCAGTATGCACAGGGGCAATCCAGCTGAGAGGTGTAGCAGCGTGCGCCCAGTCCTGTTTACCAAATAAAAGGGGCCCACATTAGCGAAGCATATAGTAGAAAAAAGTGGCCATTTCATGGAAATCAATGGGAAAAACTTGCACACATGGTCATAAAAAAGACTCAAGACGTTAAAATAAATACCGGCACACACACTGATCTGTCAGACCAGCCCATACAGGGGAATGGCCTGACTCCCCTATAGGCCAGTCTGACCTAGGGTTACCAACCATCTGTAAATTTCACGGTCTGTCCATTATTTTGGTGTCTAGTCAATTGTCCGTAATAATTCTTTTTACGGACGCCATACTTCTGGGGTTTGCAGGGATGACCCCCTTGAGAAGCGTGGCTGCCATGATCCCTTTGAGAAGCCACAGGGCTTTCACAGCAGTCCCTGTTGGGGGCCAGCTTGCACTTCTTTCAAGTGACAAAGCTTCCACAGCTCCTCCTAGACTTGTCAATTAGCCCCATTGTCATTCTGTCTGCGCCGATTCTCTCATATATAACTACAATGGGCCATGCTGCAGTTACAGCATGTGGTGTGTCTGTGTCTGCATTGCAGAGTCTGGTGCCATAAATGCTTGGGATGTTCCTGACTGCCAAACAACAGAAACAGTATTTTGCTTTCACTCCAAAGGACAGCGATGGCTGTGATGCCTCTAGTTTAAGAATTTTTTTTTGTGGAGTGTCAGTCCAGCACATTTCAGGAATCGAACTCTGCCCATTAATTCTCAACTCCCTGTTTCTGCATAGTTTTCACCCAGCGGGAGGATGGGTATTTTTGTCACCTGCTTTCCCCATCTCTTTTTTGGGACACCACCACCCACCTAATTACCAGGATGTTTGAATTAGTGTATGTCACCCTGCCATGTGCAGCTTCCTGACGGATAGTTGAGCTGACATATTTGTTTTCTTTTTTGTTTTTGGTGGCACCTGTATCCTTTTCGGCAGACTGGCTCAATCTATGCCTAGGGCACCAGACAGGAATGCCTAAGCTTTAGAAGGCACACATCCCATGAACGTTAAAAAGAAGTGGATACAATATAATTAGCCCGTTTGTCAAATTAATAAAAAAAATGAATTTTAGAAGTACACTTTTAACCCACTTTGTAGCTTAAGAGAAAAAAACTTGTTTTTAGGCAAATATGAACAATGGCTGTGACTTTGTGCCATCACTCACACTGAAGGGCACAATGACAAGTGGGTTGACCTATAGCCCCTTGCTGTATGCTGTGGTGGGCTGAATGAAAGTGTAAATGTAACAATTTATCAGGCCAAGGAATGATGCAGGCTTACCAAAGGCCCCTTTATATATTTTTACTACTGCGCAACTCCTTCTGTGTCTGTAAAACGTACATTTTTTCCCCAAAGTTTTGTCCTGAATTTTGCCCTTGTGTCCTGAGTTTTGTCCTTTGTCCTGAATTTTTACACTCACCGTCCTGAATTTGCACCCATGGCAGTTGGCCACCCTCGTCTGACCCTGCGCATATCGGAGCTGCATATAACCCTCTCTGTTGCCAAGAAGGCCGTGACTCACGAACTTCCTTCACAGCCAGCTCCTGGAGCAAAACAAGCCTTTTCCACTCAAGGCAGCAATATTCTTAATAACAGTGCCGTATTTATAGAGCACTTCAGGTCTCCGGTCCCCGAGCGCTTCAGAAATGGAGTGTATTTGAAGATTTCGCTCTTCAGTTCCTTGTTTTACCATCCGGGGCTGCGATAAGCGTGCAGGGTTATAAGCGTGTCTTCCTTTGGGGATGCAGATATTAAAAGGTCGGTCGGATTCCAACAAGAGGCCCCCACCCCACAGATCTCCCAATGTGAAGAGCTCCACGCGCTCAGCTCAGAGCGCGCGCGTGCGCCATTTTATGAAAGAGCGAAAGAGGCATTCCAGAAATGGAAAGCGTTTTTATCTATGTTCCTTTCCTTCCAGCACTGCCTGCAATTAGGCACTGCGTGAGGAGACAATGAGACTCATTTGAAGATGGAGACTGTAAACAATGAAAGAAAATGGTATGATTATCTTCTTATTGTTCACTAGGCTGCTTCCACTTACCTCTGACCATAGAAAAGCCCGGGCGTGAGGTATAATTTTCTTAAATGAAATCTAAGACGAAAAAGCTAAAGCAACTGTTTGCTGGCAGCACAGGTGTTGTAGTGCTTGGTGAATGGAAACCAACCCACAAGCAAGTGGGCGGATTTTGACGCAAAAATGCTTTCAAGCGATTGCAAAGAATTTTTTGCCATATTTATGACCCGGTTTGCAACAATCTTGCATGACGCAACGTGATGCAAAGCGACACAAACCTGAGGACAGATATTTGAAGCCACGCAAGGCCTTTGTGTGGCTCCAAAAATCCAGTGGAACACAATTCATACCAGAACCTGGGCTTCTACGGAAATTTACAAGGGCATAGGGGGAGGCGCCATCTTGGGGTGGGTGGATACCGAGCCTGGCCGGAGTTAGCGGTCCAGCGCTCTGGGGAGACAGGCTACAAGAGGCAATGTGTGTCAGGGAGCGCAGCGGCCGGGCGCAGCGGGCGCGACGATGGCGCGCCGATGGCGCGCCGAAGGTGCGCCTAAGGTAAGCCCGTCTGCGCCCGTCCGCGACCGGCCGGGACTAGGGGCTATAGGCTCTGCCCCGCTACACACCTATTCCTCCCAAGAAATACTGGATCTAAAACCTTCTAACTCCGCCTGCCCATTATTGCCTCGACATATACTCAAAAAGACCAGCGATCTGGGCATATCTAAATCTATACTTACTGGACCCAGACACAAACGTAGCACTTTTCAAACTAGCCCCTCCCCCAGCATTAACCAACCACTCCTAAACCTAAACTGCCTGTATCTGAATACTAGATCACTGGTTAAACACCAGGTTGACATCTTCTTACTATTGTCCACTCAGAGACCGGACTTACTGTTACTCACAGAAACTTGGCTGACGGAAGAGTCCCTACCAGATATACTAGCGACACTCCCTTCCGACTACTATATTTTAGCAGCCAACCGCACCCCTGGTAAACCTGGTGGTGGTGTGGCCGCTATCATACATAAATCACATAATTTCATATCTCTCCCCCCTTTGTCACTGACTGGTACGGAGAACATTGTCTTGAAAACTGATACCGACAGCGGTGCTTTAGCCATAGTCCTACTTTACCGCCCCCCTCACTCCATGCCCACATTTACTACATGTCTCACAGAACAAATGGCCTCAATGGTAACCAACTATTCTAAAACTGTTCTAGTGGGGGATTTAAACCTCTGGTTCGACAAACCTAATGTCGATCTGCAGGCAAGAGAACTCCTAGAATATCTTAATGACATCAACATGATCCAGCATGTACTATCCCCAACGCACGAAAAAGGCCACAACTTGGATCAAATCTGGTCACAGAATATTACTGTCCCCCCCATCACGATTCTGCCCTGTATCTGGTCTAACCACCATCTTATTCACTTCACCCTTATGGTTAAGGGGTACCAGAAAGTGTCAACAGCAGTGGCCGGGACAACCCGTAAATGGAGGAATATAAATCTACCAGCTTTCTTAGACACCCTGTCCGCCACCCTGCCACATCATGATAATGACGGAGATGTAGATTGCATGAATTCCACCCTCACTGCAGCCATTCTCAAAGCTGCTGACATGCATGCACCCGCTGCGACCTTTTCCCGCTCCCGGCACAGTGAGGCTCACAAATGGTTCACCCCCGACCTAAAACAACTTAAACTAGAAGTCCGCCAGAGTGAAAGGAAATGGCGATCTCATTATTATACATCAGATAAGGAGACTTATCTACAAACCAGAAAAAAATATAAGAAAACCTTACTTGAGAAGAAAACATCTTATTTCTCGGAGAAAGTTCTGAATTCCCAAAATCAAACTAAAGAAATTTTTCAAATTGGCCACGATTTGTGCAATGATGAACGCTCAGCCCTCCCGACAGTCCCTTCACGCAATCTCTGTGACGCTTTAAATGACTACTTCCTAAATAAAATACTCTCCATAAAACAAAGCATTGCACCTTCTTGTAACTTAGTTTACAATGGCGAAGACAATCCGAATCTAAATACTCTCGAAATGTTACCCAAGATTGACCATAAATCTTTCCTTGAACTGCTTACACGGGTGAAATCAGGTTCACCCAACGACATATGCCCACCACACATTATCAAGGAAATAGGCATCGCATTTCCACAAGCTATTCTCCCGATTCTCAATGAATCCCTTTCACAGGGCAAGGTTCCCACAGATTTTAAAAATGCCCTCCTTATTCCATTGACAAAGAAACCTGGAAAAGATCCTGCCGATATGTCTAACTATAGACCCATTTCCCTCCTGCCTTTCCTCTCCAAGATCCTGGAGGCTCATGTTTCCAGCTGTATCTCTAATTTTATGGAGACATCGAACTATCTGGAACCTAATCAAGCAGGTTTCCGCCCGGGCCACTCAACTGAGGCGGTGATTTTAGCGGTGCAGGACACACTCAGGGCCAATGCAGATGCAGACGTACAGCAGGCTCTGATACTGCTCGACTTGTCGGCCGCGTTCGACACGGTTGACTATAACATCTTACTCAACCGTGTCGAACAGGCCGGCCTTAGGGGTTCTGCTCTGAGGTGGATCGCATCCTTTATTGATGGCCGAACCCAAGCAGTACAACTGGGAACATTCACGGCTACCAGACATCACTCCATTTGTGGGGTCCCGCAGGGCTCATCACTTTCCCCCCTGCTATTTAATTTGTATCTCCGTCCCCTTTTATTTTCTCTCAAAAAATTCAAAGTCACAGCGTACAATTACGCTGATGACTTACAATTGGTATTCACTCTCAATACACCTGATGCAGTGACTGAATTTCAGAAGACCATGAGGCATATCCAAGGTTGGATGAATGATAACCACCTTAAGCTGAACCCTGGCAAGACGGAACTACTCTTGCCCGGGAAAAGCGAACCCAGCTGGGGCCCCCATTTTTGGCCCACCGATATGGGAACTCCTCCTGTTAGCTCCGCCTCAGTAAAAAGCTTGGGGGTCACTTTAAGATCAGATCTGTCGCTGCACTCTCAGGTAGGTGCAGTGGTGTCAGCAAGTTTTTTTCAGCTCCGCAAAATAAAAAAAATTGCTCAGTTCCTTACACACTCTGCCCTCATTCAAGTCACTATAGCGCTGGTGCTGTCCCGTCTAGACTTTTCAAACAGCATTTATTTAGGCTTACCATTGGGACTCTTGAAAAGACTCCAATTGGTCCAGAACCAAGCAGCCAGACTCATAACTAAACAACCCAAGAGGCACTCAATCAAATTAGGCATGAAGGAGCTACACTGGTTACCTGTGGCCCAGAGAATAGCTTTTAAAACCTGCTGTATAACCTTCAGAGCCTTAAATAATTGTGGACCAATTTTTATTAAAAACCTAGTGACAAAATATGTCCCCACACGACACCTCCGATCTGCCCAGAAAACACTAGTGGTGGTGTCTCGATTCAAAAGGAAACGACAAGGGGGCCGCTGCTTTCACCACCTCGCTGCCACCCTTTGGAATTCGTTACCTCTACCACTCAGACATAGTAAAGATCTGCTCACGTTTAGACATGCCTTGAAGACCTGGCTGTTTGAGCAAGCCTATTTATAGTAGTTTTCACAGCAACATGTATCATTTCTTCCTTCCGACAGCGCCATGAAGCCCACGGGCGCACGAGCGCTTTAAAAATGGCATATAACATAACATAACATATTATCAACCCCGTAATCGACGCTTTAGCGGCAGTTTCCTGCCGATAAAAGCGGCGATAATGTATCGCCCTTTCTTGATACATAATTTTACAGAAAACAATGTGGCTGCAAAATCGTATAATTTCAGTGGCCCTGGTTATCTGAGCAACTGTTACACTGATTTGTTCCAGCACATGCAAGCTTACAGTTTGAGGATCCAAGACTGTTCCTTGGGGGTGTTCATTGGTCCCTGGTCATTGGTCATTGGTGGGGTTTATGAATGATATAACTGGTATCTGAAAATATTTGCAATATGTTATATAAAAGGCTGATTACGAGCTTGGCGGTCCAACCGCTTGAACTCACCGGCCACGAATAGACCAGAGAGCTAGCAGTCCTCAGACCGGCTTATTACGAGTTTACCACAGTGCCAGGGGTGTGGCTTTGGAGATCTTGTGGAGGTGGTGATCATTTTTCGATATATAACGACACCTGTGTGAACATTTTGAGTGCATATGTGGAAGAGGTGTGGCACAGCCGCCAGGAGACCACAGGGTTCATTCACGGTTCCATCCCCGGCGGCAGGTTAACCCAGCACCATGTGACTCTAGGCAATAGCATGCTTAATCCTCCCGATGGCCCCCAGTGCAGGGGCACCTCGTCGGAGGTAGCTGTGTGCTTTACAAATGCTGGCATTTGGCATTTTCATTTACATATGTGTTGAATGCATACGTATGCATGATAAATGTGGAATACTACTATCTACCCATGGCCAGAGTCTAGCCCATATGTGGGCAGTACAGGCAATGGGTTTTTGGTACAAAAAGGACTGACCTATATAATGCCACAAACAGGGTCGCAATACTCGGGGTGAAGATGCTGCTGTGAAGCGGGGGACCTGAAGAAAGGGATCCATGTCCAACTCCGATGGCAAGAACAGGATAGGGGTGAGTACGCACCCCAAATGCTTTGTTTCTACTAACTTGGAGCTGACAGTCCCACCGACACAGTTTGCGTGTCGGAAAGCCAACTCGTAATATGGATGGTGGTGAAACTCCTCTCTACCACCCTATAGCAGCTGCTTTTCCCAGACCACGACCCCAGCTGTATGTGGTATGCTGGTGGTGTCAGTGGTTTAGCCATGGTCTTTGAAATAGCAATTGGCCCATTTCAGAATACTGTGTTCGGACCACCAAACTCACGGAGGTTGGACTGCGGGTATGGCAGTTCACGGACCGCCAAAGTCGTAATAAGGCCCTTAATATTAATCAACTAGGAGTTAACGTGTTAACGGTTACTGGGACTATTACTAGTTTATCAGTCGTGGGCTTAACCTTGTTACCCTACTCCATATTATCCTCAGGGAGATTGCAATGGTGAGACAGGAGAATGCACTGGTAAATGGTTTTAGGATCTGCATCATGAGGCTCCCAATGAGACACCTTTCCTGAAGTGGAAGGTCAACAAGGACCAACAATAGACCATAGCTGGTTGCTCTATAGGAAGTAAAATTCCTCTCCATAAATGGTGCAGGTTATGAAGGAAACTCTGCCCTAAATTTCCGCAACCAAGGAAGCTTCATTCTGAAGATGCGAGTCTAGAGCCACAGGGTCAACTATAAATCCTAATAGGTATCACTGTAAACTTTGTTGACCATGCTGCATTTTCAGCTGAGAATGGCTGAAAGTTGGGAATAGGCCAGGTGCTTAATCAAGTTGATTGACTTTCAGATCCTATATGGAGCAATTCCATCGGGGAGGGACTGTAAGAACCATTGTAAGAACCACTCTCTTTGAATTTGAAGCATAAACTAGAAAAAGCAAACAAAAGTAAAACAAGTTGTAAAATAAAATGCAAGTGTTAGAAGAAGGAATAGATTGAAGAGAAGTTTTGGCTTATGGTTGTGTTATATTTGAGGGTTGGAACAGTGTATGGTGTGTCATGTGATGCACTTTAAGGGGGATATTCACAAGGACTTATCTCCAATTTATCCCCACTTTAAGGCAGCAAAAGTGGAGATAGAATTAACACCCCATTCACAAGCTGGTGCAAACTGCAGACATTGCCTATATTCTCGCAATAACTGCCCTAAAAAATGTATCTCCGCGGTGGACACTACCAACTAACCCTAATTAGATGCAGAGTAGGCGTTCCTGTGCAAAACACATGAAAAAACCAGAACACCACTTTCACAACCAAATGCTAGATCCGCGATGCGAGTCAAAACCACGCGATAAGCCGCTGTAGCAGCAGGTATTTAACACTTGCCTCCTGCAGGGGTAAAGCCGGACAACTACCTGCAGTAGGCAATGGAGCCCCACACACTGCCACACCCGAGGAACAAACAATGCCATGGAGCTACTCATCATGCAGCTCGAAGCCCCAACAGGGCCACAACACCCAACGCCACTACCACCAGGGCCACCACCACCCTAGGACCCAGACCTGCCCCTGACCACCACAGAGGCAGCACAGAGTAGGACAGCAGACCTATCAAAAAGGCACCAGTCTCACAGACCTAATGCCCGAGAAAGTCATTGCCCACTACAAGATCAAAAGGACAACCATCATCTGCATCATGGCCCACATCACCCAAAGATTGATTGTCCCAACACAGCGGCCTCTGATACCTTCCAACCAACTACTGCCAGAGTCGGGGGGTTCTCACAGTCAGCCCTCTCAAAGTTCATCACACCTGTCCTGGATGCCATCCTCAGCTTCATACCCCAGCACCTTCACTCCCCCCACACTGTGCAGGAACAGCAGGAGACCAAGAAAGGCTTCTACGCCATAGCTGGATTCCTGACCGTATTAAGGGCAGTAGACTGCACAATGTCCCAATTGTGCCCCCTGCGGATACAGCACACCACTACCGTAACAGAAAGCACATTCATTCCATCAATGTGCGAGCAATAGTGAACCACCGGGGACTCTTCACCAATGTCGTTGCAAACTACCCCGGCAGTTTGCATGATTCCTACATCTTCCGACAATACATCATCAACCAGCGCTTCCAGGATGGCTCATATGGAACTGGACTGCTCATTGGTAAGTGCCAAATCAACACACCACACACCTCAAAGCCACCATTACACAACGCATAACTATGGGTAGTAGTAGTAGTAGTAGAAAAGCTTTATTCGATTTCACAGAATATAAAATCATAAAAGCAACAATTCATTTGTTAAATCAAACAATCCAGTAAATTACAGATGAGAACAATAAATAAATTCATAAAAAGTTTTAAGAACTTATTAAACTTTTTCTTTTCCTCAAGATACTTTTAAAAAAAACTGTCATTATTCGAACACAGTATGCATCATTTAAAAATTGTAGGAACAATAGTGCCGGGCGACATTGATGCCATGAACCATGTTTTTTTTTAAGTGGTTTTATCCATCTAGTCCTTTCTGCTGAATAAAATTTACAAAAACATATTACATGCAAGGTAGATTGGTCTGATAGATTGTCGCACTGGCATTTACAGAGCATTCTGGACCAGTTGTTTACTTTAGGGAATGTAGTTAGACGAAAGAAATAGTCTAATCTAAATCTTGTCAGAATATACCTATCATAGCCCTACTGACACCAGACCAAAAAGGGTTGTATTGAAGCCGAGACCAGGGTGAGTTGATGTTGTAATACGTATTTTTTATTTAGTTCCACTCCTAGCCTTAATGTTTCTAAATGGTTCCAACAGAGTGACTTTAAATCTTTCCTCGTTATGTTATTTAGGCTTGTGATAAAACTCAGGTCTCCTCAAGTTTGTCATTTGTAAACTTGCGGATATAACTCAGCCATGGAATCTTAACGGCCTGATCCAAACCCAAGGAATCTTTAATTATATCTCATTTTAAAACTAGGTCAGGTGCGGTCCAGGCTCTGTGCCATAGCGGTAAAGGTTGCATGCTTCTCAAGTCGCTGACATAGTGGATGCCCAGTTCAGAGTGACAATTAAAAACAGACGTACTTTGAGGAATGGCTAAAATAAATCTTAAAAAAGCATTTTCTACCTTTTGTATGGATGAGGTATCAAAGACTCCCCAAACGCCGGCTACAACTGTGAGAATGCACACGTGTCCAAACCACATACAACATGGCAATCAACATGCCCACCTATCAGACACGACAACACCACTCCATGGTGATCCTGGGCTACCCCTGCTCACAATACAGCCATATCATGGCACCCCAGTCACACAACAGCTGAACGTGTGTAGATGCAGAATGCAGCCATGTATGAAGGATGCAAGTGACCCGTTAATGGCAATGTACACAACGACAAGTGAAGCCTGGATGTCCAGGACAGACATGGGTAGGCAAACTACAGATATGTCCATGCAGACCACAACTGCTGGCGACGGGAGAGTAGTGAACAGTGAACGCAACCACCAGGCCGTGGCTCAAATAGCAGAAATGTTGCTTGCTGCCTCTCCCCATGTGTGCATTAGCAATGTGTGTGGGCCCTGAGTACGCTGGGACTGTGCAGGGATGTGGACAAAAACCATGTGGTGCAAAACGTGGTTCTCTCCGGGAAAGGCCAACGTCACTGACAGGGTGATGCCTCGCAATCTGCCATGAGGTCGAAGCCGTGAGCAGCGGGCCTGTGAGCTTGTGCGCCTGCTTCACCCCAAGACGCTGATACCCAGACTGTTAGGACTGAAAGACCTATGGAGCATTACAGTGTCACACTCTGTATTTAAAAAAAACGTAACAAAGGTATCCCGACAACTGTCAGTTGCAGAAGATAAAAACACGCTATCCAAACGATCTCACGGTTGGGTAGTACTGAATATGTATAAAGCTTTAAACAAAAACTTTAAATAAAGAAAAGGAAATATAATAACTAGGCCACGGAGACACAGCAAGGAAGCGCAAATACACTCAAAACTGCAAGTACAGGCAGGAAGAGGCGGGTGAATGCGCAATCCACCAACAAAGAGTGCGAAAGGAAGCAAACCCAGGGAAGCACAATGCAGGCAACCACTGCTCACAAGGGGAAGAGGCTAAGGTGACAGAAAGGGCCAAGGGACTGAGGGAACAAGACAGAAGATACCCCAGGAGTAGCCAAGGGACCACCACCATTAGCCCAATGCAACCCTAGACTCCCCCAATACTTCCGACAGCCAAGAAGGAAGCCCTGAGCCAAGACGAGAAAGCAGACGGGAGGAAGAGCAAGCTCCAGGGAGCCCTCTCAGCGTTGTTGTGCCGCAAAACCAAGCCCGACACGATGCGGGAAATATGTGCGCGCAATCATCCTCCCTCACCAACTTAGTCCCGTTTCTACCCAAGAGAGGCGAACCAACAATACCATGGGAAGACTGGAAGAGGTACTTTATGAATTACCTATTGGCCCTAGAAGGATAAAGCGAAGGAGAGTACTCGAGTTCCAGAAGAAAAAAAATACTCTTCCACAATCTGGGTCCAGAAGGAATCAGAGTATATGACAACCTGGTAAAGGAGACCAGACCAGCCATGGACACGGACGAATTCTGACATGCAATAGAGGATCTAGACTCACACTATCGACCGGTAGTATGCGTAGCCATAGACCGGTGCAACTTCTTCCAGAGGAAACAAGGAGGGGGCGAAACAATTGATGAACATGTAGCAGCCTTACAGAAACTAGCACTGACGTGCAAGTTCAGAACATTGCACAACAAACTGGTAAGAGACTAAATAATTATGCACATGTCCAACACAGCCATACAAGAGAAGTTGTGGGTGAATGGTGACGCTCCACTCAAGGAGGTATCAGCCTTAGTGAAAAAGGCCGAGCTATCGAAGAGATGCGCAGAAGCAGCAAGGAAAGACACCATAAGCAAAACGACGGTAACGGAAGGGAACAAACCGGGCAAAAGCAAACAGTCAGGGCCGTTCAAGAACAGTTCCAGAGGGGACCACCGCAGAAAGCTGGAGGAATGCAAAGGACCAAATGGGAAAGCAAGGACAACTGCTACAGATGCAGAAGCCCTTTGCACGCTGGCAATGACAAGGTCTGTCCAGCCTTCAGGGCCAAATGCTCGTATTGTGGTCTCATGGGTCACTATGAAAAAGTATGCAGGGGCCGACCCAGGAGAGCGGAAGAGAAATACGTAGCCCAAGCAGGCGAGGAGGAAGACGAGGCACAGGCAGAAGAGGAAGAAGAGGAGGAAGTGTGTAGGATCCTTTGTGTATCATCTGATCCATTGCCCCTTTAATAGTGTGTTTCCCTTTTAATCTTATGTTCATTCTCAATGTGCACATGCATTTACTGTAAGGTTCTGTTATGGAATTGTTTATCTGTAAAAGACTTGTACTGGTTATTTTGAGAGAGGAGCTTGGAGCTAAGAGTACTGTGCTGTTCTGCTAATAAATCAACCTCCTATTTTCCCTGGATTCTGCCTCAATTCTTTACAAAATTGGCGACGAGGGTGTTCTGTACCTATCTACTCAAGTCAGCACAGGTGTGGTACATATTTGAGGAATTTTTCATAAGGAAAAGAAGAAGAAGAAGAAATGGAATGACAACTTCTAACAATATGGATCTATCTTGATTGGAATATCTTTCATTGGACTTTGGATTACTTGCCCAGATACAAAAAACTTTTACTTCAACCGTGGTTTGACTCTGAATGAAATATCTGTGGCTGTTGCCATCTTCGTTTAGTTACTGCACGCTTTGGATGCAACAAATTGTAAGAGACTATTATTCAGAGAGACATGTCGAAAATCCTGCTTCTCTGGTGAATTCAAGGACTGGATGGAGATTTAAATGCACTTTTCCACTTTCAAAACGGATAATCGGAAAAGATTCGGAAAAAACGCTTACCGCGTTATTGTTTGAAGCTCACTGTATCCTGGCAGCGTGTATCCTGGCAACCGCTTGTGGCAGCAGCGTCATCACTCCGGATCACCGAGGCTTCGTGAACGACGTGACATCATCACGCTGTGACGAGGACGTCGGCGGCCATTTTGGGCGTTGTCATGACAACTGTAGCATCGGGACACTGATTAGTTGCTCGGCAGCGGAAAGTAAAGCGTTTTATCTGGAGTGCATCACGGAGGTTTCCATTCGGCTTCTGTAGCTATACGAAAGAGATAAGTTCTCCGGCGAGGAGGTCTGAAATAACTGGTCGTCTTGCAAGATTGTTAGATTCAAACTATTTTTGGTAGTGACTGAGAATATGTTTTGAGTGACAGTTTATTTTTTTTTGTTGTTAAAAAAAAAAGACATAAGGTGGTGTATGCAAATACTTTTAAGAGTTTTCTCTTGTTCTCATCATTTCTTACTTTTGTATCCAAATACTTTTAAGGGCGTGTGGGTCTTTTCTCCACAGAATACCTTTTGACATAATACCTTTTACCTCATGATGGAGTTTGAACCTCCCACAAAGTTCTTGCAGTGCAAGGGAGACCCACCCATGCCTTGGAAAAGGTGGAAAGAGGAGTTTTTAACTTACCTGAAGGCCATTGATGGGGATAGGATGGGAAATGAGAGAAAGAAGAATATTTTTCTACATTTTCTGGGGTCAGAAGGGCAAGCTATATTCAGGACACTTCCTTCTGTGCCTTGTGAATTGGGAAGTTTTGATGAAGCGATGCTAAGAATAGAGACACGATTTAAACCTACCACTAGTATAGCGCTAAATAGGTATAAATTTTACACAAGAGCTCAGAAAGAGGGAGAAACGTTTGATGATTTTTTAACTGGTTTAAGGTCTTTAGTTGTTTCGTGTGAGTTTGGGGAAAATACTGATCAGATGATTAGGGATCAGATTATTGTAAATGTGAGATGTAAAAAAACACAGGAACAACTGTGGATTTTGGGGAACCCAACTTTAAAAGAAAGTATATCTACTGCAAAAGCGTTTGAACAGTCAAACAAATGGATGAAAACAATTGAAGAAAATGTTAAAGGGGGAAAAGGCGATAAGTCAAATGATGATGTGTGTGCTTTGAGCAATGTGAATACAAAATCTTATCCACAGTCTCAACAGAATTTTCACCAGCAACAAAGCAGAGGCATGGAGAAAAACCAAATTGTATGCTTCAAATGTGGCAGCAGTAATCATGTTGCTTCATTTAAATTCTGCCCTGCGATTGGAAAAGAATGTACCAAATGTGGTAGGATAGGACACTTTGCAAAAGCTTGCAGAGATGAAAGGAGGAGGAATTTCGATCGTAATGCTAGCCATTACAAGAAGAATGAAGTTTCCTGTGTTAGACCTTATTATGATTCCTCGTGTGAAAATGTTTGTGCAAGGTGTGAACATACAACTTCAGAAGATACTATTAAAGAAACTGGTATGGTAGTTACCCTAGTGAATGTAGGGGTGGTTGATGGTGAAATTCTTAGTTCCCCAAAGTGTGTTGTGACATTCTTAGATGTTGATCTAGAACTGATGGCTGACTCTGGTTCTCCGTGGACAATTATTACCCAAAAATACTTTGATGAAAAATATGGTCTGAGATTTTCTGAAATATATAGCAGCTTTAGGTTTTACAGGTTTGAATATTGATTTCATTGGCTTCATACAGTCTGTTATACATTTTAAGGGAAGGTCTGCTGTGATAAAGTTATATGTAGCAAGGAAAGCTATTGATGTACTTGGGTGGAGAGACCAATGGAAGTTAGGAATCATGTTGAATCCTCGCAACAGAGAACCAGTTATGATACTAGGTGATGAGTTCTTGGACGGTAAACAAATTGTGTCAGTAGGAGAAGACAGAAGATGGATGTTGTTAGCAGAAGAGTTTCCAAGGGTATTTTCTGACAACTTAGGAAAGTTGAAGGGTTTCACTCACGCCATTAAACTTAAGCAGGGTGCTGTGCCTGTTGTGCAGAAATTAAGAAATGTTCCACTCAATGTCAGGGAAGAACTTGGGGAAGCATTGCGTGAGATATTGAATAATGAGGTTATAGAGGAAATAGAGTCATCCGAGTGGGTTTCGCCTGTGGTTCTTGCCAGGAAACCTGATAAAAGTTTGAGGCTATGCATTGATTTGAGGGCTTTGAATGCAAACATAGTTATAGATTGTCATCCTCTGCCGAATATCAACGAGGTAGTGAGCATGTTAGGTGGAGCCACTGTGTTTTCCACTCTCGATCTCAGATCGGCTTATCACCAAATTGAGTTATCACAGGAATCAAGACATATGACGGCTTTCATCACTCCACAGGGTTTATATCAATTTAAAAAAATTGCCATTTGGCTTAGCCTCGGCGGCATCAGTGTTTCAAAGGTCCATGCACCATCTGTTTAGAGAAATGGGTAGTTACGTGAAGTGTTTTCAGGACGATATTCTCATTTTTTCGAAAAATGATGATGTGCATTTAGACCATTTAAGGAGTGTGTGTAGAGTGTTGAGTGAGTCCGGTTTAACCATTAAGAGCACAAAGTGTAAATTATTTCAGACTACGGTAGAGTATTTAGGTCATACTTTGTCTAAAGATGGTGTTTCTCCGAAAAAGTCCCTGATTGATGCAATTTTAAAAGCACCAGCACCTGATTGCAGAGATAAGTTGCTTTCTTTCTCAGGTCTCTGCGAATACTACAGCAAATTTATTAAGGACTTTGCGACCAAAATGGAACCTATAAGAGCGTTGGCAAGGAAAAATGTTGAGTTCATATGGGGGAAAAATAACAGTGCGCTTTTGAAAGTATAAAAGCTGACATGGTTGCGGCACCGACTCTCAAACCCTTTTGTTTGAATAAGTTGTGTATGTTGACTGTGGATGCTAGTATGTATGGGTTAGGGTGTGTGTTGTCGCAGAGGTCTGGTGGAGAGGAATGGAATGTAGCGTTTGCCTCTCGCACTCTTACTCAGACAGAAAGAGGATATGCAGTCATTGAAAAAGAGCTGTTGGGCTGTGTTTGGAGTGTTGAACACTTTAGAAACTATATTTGGGGAGCAAGATTTTTAATAAGGACTGATCATAAACCATTGGTGGGAATTCTGTCTCCTGGGGGAGGCGTCAAGGCCACTGCTCGCATTGCCAGACTCATGTCACGTTTTGCAAGAATACAGTTTTGACATTGAGTTTGTTCCAGGGAAGTTGAATGTCACTGCAGACTGTTTATCTAGACTGCCATGTAGTCATGAAGGGAAAGGTGAAGAGCATTGTGGAGTCTATGCCTGACAATTTCAAGTCTATTTCAGAGGCAGTGTGGAGGAAATGTATGGACGAGGATCAATTGCTTTGCAAGGTTAGAGATTTTGTTCATAAGGGCTGGCCAGCCAAGTCTGAGTTGTCTGCTGATGTTGTTCCATATTTTAATGTTGGAGATGAACTTACTTTAGAAAATGGTTTGTTGTTCAAAGAAGGAAAATGTGTCCCACCTTGTGGTATACGTGAATCTATTTTGAAACTCAGTCATGAGTGCCACATGGGAATATCTTCCATGAAGAGGCTTATTAGATCTAGCATTTGGTGGCCTGGTGTTGACAGGTTTGTTGACAGATTTGTAAGAGAATGTTCTGACTGTATTGAGAGTGACAAAGCGTGTAGATGTAGTCCAGCCCCTTTGTCACCTATAAAGTGGCCAGATTTTCTGTGGCAAAAGTTGGGTATTGACATCACAGGTCCTTTCAATTTTTTACCACAGGACTGCCGGTTTGCCATTGTAGTAGTGGATTACCATTCCAAATGGCCGGAAGTTAAGTTGATTTCTCATCCCAACACTAGTACTGTCATAATGTTTCTTAAAGAGTTGTTTGCTCGTGAGGGTTCTCCTGAGATGGTGATTTCAGACAACGGTGTACAGTTTACATCGTCTGAAATGATTGATTTTTGGAAGGTATGTGGTATCAAGCATATGACAACGGTGCTGTATGAACCTCAGGGTAATGGACAAGTTGAGAGGTATAATAGGGTGCTCAAACAGGACATCCTTTGGGCACGCTCCTTTGGTGGTTTGTGGAAAGATAAGTTAAGAGAGAGGTTGTGGTTATATCGCATCACACCGCATTCTACGACGGGGGTTTTACCTTTTTGTTTGTTGAAAGGTAGGGAACCGGTTTCTAAGTTGTGTCCGTGGTGGTTTAAGAAGAACTTGTTTCCTTGTGAAAGTAAAGTGGATGTGTCTGAGGTGGCTCGGAAGGTTGAATCTAAACAGGAGAAGTCCAAGATTTACTATGATTCCAGGATGAATGTTAAAGTTCCCCTTTTCCAGACTGGTGATTGGGTGAGAATACGCAAACCAGGTTTTATTTCCAAAGGTGAAATAAAATATGGAAAGCCTATTCGGGTTGTGAGAGTGAATCGAAATAGTGTTGTAACTCAGGATGGAAAAGTATGGAATGTTAGACGTATTTCAAAGTGTAGAGTTTTGGACCATTGATTTTCTTTTATGTTGATGGGTGTACATAGTTCTTTCATTTTCTTTTGTTTTTCTTTGCTGTGTACAACTTTTCTTGAGAGGGGAAATGTGTAGGATCCTTTGTGTATCATCTGATCCATTGCCCCTTTAATAGTGTGTTTCCCTTTTAATCTTATGTTCATTCTCAATGTGCACATGCATTTACTGTAAGGTTCTGTTATGGAATTGTTTATCTGTAAAAGACTTGTACTGGTTATTTTGAGAGAGGAGCTTGGAGCTAAGAGTACTGTGCTGTTCTGCTAATAAATCAACCATCCTCCAAAGTTTTCCCTGGATTCTGCCTCAATTCTTTACAAAGTGTTATGTATAAATGACCAAGTCATGGGGATAAACTGCACAGGATCAAAGAAACCGGTACTAAGGATGAGAATAGGCGGAGTAGAGATCGACATCATCGCAGACTCAGGGTTTTGTCCCCTCACGTTTGAGTTTAAAGGATGCCAGGCAAACTGCAAGCTGTATGTGGCTGAAAAGGGGCCGTCAGTATTAGGATGGATGGACCAAGGGGCCTTGGACATACAGCTGAAACCAGGAGGAGCAGAAAAAGTGTTAATGATGGACACGGAACGAGGGTATGAGGAAGACGCATGGAGAAGAGAATGCCCAGAGGTCTTCAAAGGAACCATTGGGAAGATGACCAAGTTCATGCATAAAATATGCTTAAAGTACGAAGCATGCCCGGTGAGCCACAAGGTCAGGAACAGTCCGTTCCATAGCCGAGAAGCAGTACAGGAGGAGCTGGGGCGGCTAGAAAAGAGTGGAATCATAGACGCCATTGAGAGTGCCGAATGGCTCTCTCCCCCCGTAGTAGCACAGAAGCCAAATGGAAAGGTGCGTCTATGCATGGACCTCAGGTAGCTGAATAAAAACATACTGGTAGACAAATTACCCTTATCCCGGATTAATGAAATGCTGGCGAAGACGAAGGGGATAACGTGGTTCTCCACAGTAGACCTGTCTTCAGCGTATCAGCAAATCGCATTGCATCCATCGTGCAGTTACCTCACGTCGTTCATAACTCCCTTTGGATGTAACAAGTTTGTAAGGATGCCGTTTGGATTAGTGTCAGCAGCCAGTGTGCTCCAAAAACGTATGCACAGGCTATTCCAAAAAGTGGAGGGAGTACAATACTTCCAAGATGATATCCTCATCATGGGAATGTCAAAGGGAGACCATGACAATAAATTGCATATGGTGCTGTCAATACTGGAGAAGAACGGACTCACGGCAGAATGGGCAAAATGCTAATTTTGTGTAAAATCAGTAACATACCAGGGGCACGAAATCAGTGAGAAGGGAATTGAACCGAAAAGAGCAAATGCAACAGCCATACGAGACGCACCTACACCCGCGAAGAAGGAAGACATCAGGTCGTTCTTAGGAATGGCTGAGTTCTACAGCAAGTTCATTCCACACTTTGCCTCCAAGACCCATCACCTAAGACAGTTGATGAAGGAAAATAATGTGTTCAAATGGGCAGCAGAGGAACAAGGAAAGTTGGATGCCCTCAAACAAGAAATATGCAATGCGGTACCACTCAAGGGTTTTGACCAAACGGCCCAATCTATGCTGACCACTGATGCTAGCAACAAGGGCCTAGGAGCAGTGTTGATACAGAAGTCAAAGGAAGGGGAAATCTCCACGGTCAGCTTTGCCTCAAGATCACTGGCACCCAACGAAGAAAAATTTAGTGTAAAAGAAAAAGAAATGCTAGTGACAGTGTGGGCCATGGAACGGTTCCAACAGTTCTTATGGGGTTCTAGTTTTCTACTTCGCACGGACCATAAACCCTTGGTGAAAGTCCTTACCTCAAGTGGGCATGCCCATACCACAGCACATATTACGAAAATTACCTTGAGATTACTAGACTTTGTATATGAAGTGGAATACATCCCGGGGAACAAAAATAGAGTAGCCGATTTCTTAAATAGAGCTGCTGCTATGGAACGGGCGGAACATCAAGAACCCTCAGTATGGCAAAGTTACATGGTGGCTGTCAGGCAAGATCACGAGCAGGTGATCAGCGAACATGAATGGAAGCAGGCGTACACCCAAGATGACACATTAGAAGCGGTGAAGGGATATGTGATACATGGGTGGCCGGACAAGAAACATTTAGATAGCCAGATGAAAAACTTCTGGGAAATTTGGGAAGAATGATCGATTGGAGACAACCCAGCCTTATTACTGAGAGGGGACATAGTAGTACCTCCACAGAGCTTGGTGGAACACCTCCTAACGATCCTTCATGAAGGACATCTCGGCATCATGAAAACGAAGGCCTTAGCAAAGCAGGCATACTGGTGACCTGCCATGGACAATCAAGTCTAGAGACACATAAGAATGTGTGAACCATGCAGCAGGGCGGACAAAACACAGACGCTCTTAAGACCACCCATACGCAAGTTCAACATAAGCATGGGTGAATTTTGCGAATTCGCGATTCGCGAATTTGCATATTCACGAATTCGCAATCCGCAAAATCCGCGAACTTTCGGGTATTTGCGGATTTTTTCATTTTTTTGTGTTCACAGGGTTTTCTGCCAGTTCGCGAGGGTTTTGTACCTGTTCGCAAACGCAAACTTACTTGTCGGGTCGCAACGGTCGTGGCTATGTTGTTTCTACGTCTGGTTCATCACAGCACCCTCTGTTTCACCACTGCCACCCTCTGTCTCACCCATGCCACCCTCTGGTACATCACTGCCATCCTCTGGTTCATCACTGTAGATTATGGGGGGAAAAGCACACCTGCCCTGCCTCAACTGACATGAATTAATTTGGGGCTGATTAATGTGTCACTGAATTTGAGCTGGCACCTGCTTCCTTAGCTGAAAGTACTTCCTGATTAATGATGAGCTTGAACTTTTGCACCTGCTAAGTGCTTTCAGTTTTGCAAAATTTGTTAGCACACCTGCCCTGCCTCAACTGACATGAATGAATTAGGGGTTGATTAATGTGTCACTGAATTTCAACTTCCAGTCTGGCACCTGCTTCCTTATCTGTAATTGCTTTCTGTTGCAGTGTAATTTTTTTTAATAAGACCTTTGTGGCATACTTGTAGCTATTCTCTGAGCCTGTTGTGAGGGTTAGAGCAGGGTCATAGAATAGTTGCAAGTAGGCAACTGAACTCTGGAGGGGGCCCTCAGGAAGCACTACAGGGAATGGTTACTAATGATGAGCTTGAACTTTTGCGCCTGTTGAGTGCTTTCAGTTTTGCAAAAATCGTTTTTCTGCAATTTTGCGGGATTCGCGGGGCGCGAATTTGCGCGAGATCAAATTCGGAAGCCGCGAATTCGTGCGAATATGCAATTTCTTTTTTTTGCGGCGTGTTAGTTTGCATGGTTTTTTGCATTTTCATAAGCCGCTGGTAGCGCAACGAGGCGAAGTTACCCTAGCGGTCGTACATGGGCGCGGCCATCTTGTTTGCGTGGCGCTATGTGTAATCTCGCAAAGTGTGCAGCTCGCTAGTACAAGTTCGCGTGTGATCGCGGGGGAAATCTCGCGCGAACTTACCCACACGGTCGTGAACGGGCGCGCCCATCTTGTTTTTCATTCATTGCTATGGTTCTGGGCATGCTTTCTGTATCCTCTCTCAATCTCTGCCATCCTTTGCTTGTTTGAAGTTTTTTTTGATGTGTTTTACTTATTGTCCATTCCTCTATTATTCTTGCTCTATATTTTTGTGTTTTCTGCTACTTTAGGTTAATTTTAAAGTACTTTTTTAAACTCTTTTCTTTTCTTCTTCCCTATTCTATTTCTTATTTCTTATTTACCTTCCTTACTCCCCAGACCATGGTAAAGGGAGCCAGGAAGCAGCCCGAGAAGGGGAAGGGTCCCGCTCCCTGTGCCCGGCTCCCGTGCGGGCGTTTGAGGGGAGAGCTAATGATGCCACGGGAGCTCTTTAGCGCGGAAGAGGTGGCCGCACTAGTGTTCTATATGCAGCGCTGCCACCCCAGGACCATCATGGCAGGCGGCAAGATCGCAAGCGGGTATGGGCTCCGGGAGCGCCGGAAGCAGTGGGAGAAGGTGTGCCGGGCCATGTATTCTCACTCTCGGGTCCGGCGCACCTACAACCAGGCCACCCACCGTTGGACGGATCTCCTGGACCGGGAACACGTCTTGCTCGACCTGCTCGGCATCGAGATCCCCTGGCTTGGTGAGTAGTAGTAGCTATTTCATCACTACTCTGTTTTCTCCTGCTCTGTGTGTTGTTATTATATTGCAAATTTTAGTTTTTTACCAAGAGCAATAATGCTGCCGATTACATTGTAGGTAAATTATATTTCAAAATCTTCTGTGCATTTCAGGTGCACTGCTCTCCTTCTCAGTAGCATTGCTACTATGCTTATTTGTTTTTGATTTTGTGTTCATTTCATTGGCCTGAGAAATCATGTATGAGTGTAGTTTACAGAACTGCGTAATGCTAGACACTAAGGGGCAGATTTGCAATTACCGGCGCATCCCTGCAAAGTAGCAGGGATGCGCCAGTAATTGTGCGCCACGCCACCACCACCCATGGTGCCCCGTATTTACAATGCGGCGCACCATGGCCCAAAACGTCACAGAAGCGTTACGCATCTGTGCCATAAAGGCAGCGCATTGCTGGAGTTGTGTCGCAACGATGGTGCAGCTCCAGCAATGCTCTGGGGTGCCCTATTTCCCCAATGTTGCGTCAAGACGTACGTCTGCTTCAAGCAGGCGCAGGGTTTGAGTAACGCATCATTGTCCTAAAAGTGACTGATTGAAATCTTGTAGATTTCCCTCAGCCACTTTTAGGATGCGTTCCTGGACAGGAACGCCCTCCCTTGCGCCAGAATGCCCCCTGATGGCGCAGGGCTTTACAACGTGATGCATCTCCCATATGCGTCACGTTGTTAATATACGCTGCACCATGGCGCCTCTTTTGTTCTGCCGCTGCGTCACAAAAGTCACGCAACAACGGAGCAAAAGAGCCGCAAGGGGCTTGTAAATCTGCCCCTACAGACTCAAGTCCAGTCCTTCCTTTGTATACCTGGCAATAAGAAGAAATAGTGGTGGCGGATTGATAGTTTGAGTATTTTAATGACTGGTTAATGTAGTAGGAAACTTTTTAGTGTTGTCACTGATCTGCAATCACGATGGACTTTGTCTGTCACTTCGCGTGCTGCGGACTGCTGCCTGCCAGTCCTAGGCGAACCTTTTTAGTAGTTTGTTTCGTGAGTTACATAACTTTCCAAGTCGACGTTCCACAAATCAAGCAATACTAATATCGTAGTAGACCACATGAGATAGGTCAATATATCCCGTGGAATAGTTGTCTATTTGCTATTCCCGTGATCATCTTCTCGCACTGAATGTTAGGAACTGTGGGAGTGATAACCTTAGGGGGTGGCTGATAGTTCGTCTCGGGAGTGCTATGTGTGTAACTTCCGCTTCCAACCCACACTAAGCCACCATGCTTGAGGTAATGCCGACCCCTCACTGATCAGAGCAGGTTTAATTAATGCCAGCTCCTTGGTCAAGCATGCAGCGGATATTTTTGAACTGTTGGCAGAGAAACAGCTTGACCTACTTTTTATAACTGAAACCTGGTTAAACGACACGTGTGCCCCGGTGGTGGAGTTTGCCATTCCACTGGGCTTTAAAATCACAAGGGTAGACCGCCCGCTTGGAAGAGGGGGCTGTGTCGCCGTGGTTTATAAGGGCCAATGGGTTTTCTCCTGCAAACCCCAGTATCAGCTGGCAGACGCCGTGGTGCTCCATTTTTCCCTTGTATTTAACTCACATTTTATCGTAGGTGGTACACTGGTGTAACGGACTCCGGGATATGTTGGGAACTTTGTGGGGGCACTGGAAGAGGTAATAACCCAGTGGGCGCTAATATATTCAAGGTATCTCCTTTTGGGGTATTTTAACATCCATGTTGATATCTTGGACTCCACGGAGGCCGTTCGCCTAGGCGAAGCCCTCTCCATGGCCCATCTCAAACAGTGGGTTGCTGCACCCACACATGCGGGGGGCCATCTCTTAGATCTGGTCTGTTCTAACTTCGACATTGTTATGGCCTGTCCTGAGAACGTGACTTGGCCGGACCATAGGCTGATCAGGTTCTCCTGGTTTTTGGTTACTGCCTCGGAGTGTGGTCCCTCACTTGCCCATTCACAGAAGATCAATTTAGACATCCTGACGGACTCCCTATCTTTAACCCGTCCACTAATACCCTAAGAGATTGAGGCGGCGGTTAGCACTTCTAATACTTGGGTAGAACACGGGTCCGCCGCCTCCATCAATAAAGGCTGTATCCGCAGGATGCGATCTACACCTTCCAAACCTTGGTTTTCACACACCCTACGGGAACTTAAACTGGGATGTAAGATACTCGAACGGGTGTGGAGACAAGCCTATCTGCCCGAGGCAAAGAGAGATCTGTGGGCGGCACAAAAAAACTACTATGCAGCCATCAGATCTGCCAAGAGCAGTTACTATGCAGGACGAATTGATAAAGCAAATAATAACAGCAAGGACATTTTCTCTATTGTAAAAAGCTTTTTATCCCCACGTGCCGCACAACCTCTGCTGCCCTCATCTGAGCAATGGTGTGAAGAGCTCTCTTCGTTCTTCGTAGATAAAATTGCTAAAATTCAGGATGACCTGCATGCCGTCTGTGACGTCTTTCTGTCTCCCCCTGCATTCCCCCCCTCTACCATGCCGGAGCCAGTTGATCAGTTTGCCAACTTTGCTCTGTCTACTGAGTCCGACATCATTGCTGTCCTTGCAGCCTTGAAATCGGGGTCTCCTTCTGACCCTTGCCCTGCTAGGGCCCTCGGGGGACTTGCGGAAACAGTTGGTAATGAGGTCACCCAGATTATTAATCTTTCTTTTCTTTCCGCAACTGCCCCCCTTTGTTGGAAGCAAGCCAAATTGCTGCCACTTCTGAAAAAGACCGGGCTGGATCCCGCTGTGCCTTCCAACTATCGGCCCATATCATTCCTGCCAGCCTTAGCAAAAGTTTGCGAGAAGATCGCTTTTAAACAGTTGGACAACTTTGTTGAAACATCTCAGGCACTGCATCAAGCGCAGTCTGGATTCAGGGCTGCTTACAGTACCGAAACAGCCCTAGTTGAAATGTCGGAGGCTATCCGGGAGTGCTTGGATGGAGGCGGCAGAGCGGTTCTGATTTTATTAGACCTCTCTGCCGCCTTCGACACGGTACCCCACTCCCTTCTTCTCACTAGATTAGCCACCATCGGCATCACCGGCCCGGCACTCGACTGGTTGACGTCTTTTTTACATAATAGGTCGCAACAAGTCTGGATGCCTCCATTTGCTTCCTCACCAAAGAAACTCTCTACTGGAGTTCCCCAAGGGTCTACTCTGAGCCCCTTGCTTTTTAATGTTTACCTTACCCCTTTGATCTATCTAGCAGAACAGCTAGAGGCAAACATTATGGCCTACGCCGACGATACCCAACTTCTGTTCACCTGGCCCAAGAACAATTTGGATACGTCGGCGGTCCAACTTTGCCTCTCATCGGTTTTCCGATGGTTAGCACTTGCCCAGCTCAAATGTAACGAAGGCAAGTCTGAGGTTCTCTTTTATGGCTCTTTCCCCGATAATTTTAGCGATCTCCTATGGCCCAGCGATCTGCCCTGTCCAAAATCCATTGGTGGCCCAGCAAAAAACCTGGGAGTTTGGTTTGAGAATGACCTCAAGTTTGAGGACCACATCAAAAAAACTCACGGGGGTCTGTTTTTCTACCTTGAAAACCCTACGCAGGTTTTTTCCCCTCCTCCCGAGAGAGGCTAAAGAGACAGTCTTGCGCGCTCTAATACTCTCCAGGCTGGATTACGCGAACGGCTTGTTCTGCGACCTTCTGGCCTATCTGATTCAACGCCTCCAGGTCATACAAAATGCGTCCGCAAGGCTCTTGTTTAATATACCCAAGAGATCCAGTCTCCGCCCCTTCCTCCGCAGCCTCCATTGGCTCCCAGTTGCCCACAGGATTATGTTTAAAACTCTTGTCCTCTCTTATTGTGCTGTTCATCAGATTGGCCCTGCCTACTTGAGAAAAAGGTTCACTCTGTACATCCCTAATCGATCCCTCCGGTCGGCCAATCAGTGCCAAATGACCATGCCCAAATTTAAGTACTCCCGATTAGGTGGTCAGTACATCTCGGTCAGAGCTGGGAGGGCCTGGAATGCCCTCCCCCTCCACATCAAGACCGCTCCGACCATCATGGCCTTTAAGAAAGGGCTGAAAACTCACTTGTTTAACACTAATCTGTAATCTACCATTTTTCTGCCCTTTCTTTTACCCTCTCAATCGCTCTTACCTTCTCACGCCAGGATACTATTTTAGTAATAGATCGCGCTACAAAAGCCTTTATATCATATCATATCATATTTCGCCAAAATATTTTGTTATTATTCTTTTGAAATGTTTCATTTGGTTGACAACAATCATCTATGTTTTCGGGTCTTTCTTTCTTTCATGTTGTACATCAGCTCCCCCAGGGGCAAGAGGACAGAGGAGGAGGCTACTGCTGCTGTACAAGGCCAGGATCGGTCAGGCGAGGGCTCCTTTGCTGGCCCCGGTAAGTTTTAATTTTAAAATAGAGTACCTATTTTTTCCTAGCGTTCCTCATTCGATTTTTTCTAAATCGTCTTTGATCTTCTTGTAGACTGTATCTAAATTCTTATCCTACCTCTACTATGCCTCCCTGTGGTATTACTAGATTATTCTTATTAGTCTGTCTGTGTAGCAAACTAAGATTGCACATTTGGCAAAAGTTGTTAAACGAAACTCCCAATCTAGTCAGCAATAGCTCTATGCACTTAGTGCAGTCCTCTGGGAGTGTCCATAATGTATTTTCAAGTCTTCTAAATGTTTATGCTTTGACAATTCCCAACAATAAAATGTGAATGACCACCAAGAAAGAATAAGATACTACTTTACTTTTGGTTTGGATAGGAGGACAATCCATACTACTACTGTTTCAGGGACAAATCTGCACAAACAGAACTATGGACACTAAATAGTGCATTGTTTATCAATTGTAATAGGCGCAGGTAGACTTTCCACATACCTCAGTGATATCAGACTTTGAAGAACTCCCAATCTCCTTACTGACTAGATAGTGTGGCAGAGTCATTTAGCTCCCGAATTCATCGATGATTGATCCCCAATGATGATTATCCAAGCAGGACAAGAGTACGGAGTCAGAGTCCAGAAGTGTCAGAGGCACGGACTCATGCTTGCAAATTGCAAAACCTTTTGCTCAGTCACTCTTGACCAAAAACCACAGAGTCTATTTCAGTTTTAAAGCTTTATTAAAAGTAAAAACATTTATTAAAATCAAGCTTGTCATAAAACATAAACGATTGATTAAAAATGGAAACGTGCTTAGTGATTTATTTCACACATTTATTGTGGGTGAGCCGAGCCCTCACCTGGTTTGCACTTTAATTTTTCTTTTTGGTGCTGAATCATTGGTCACTCCGTCCTAGTGATGATGATCTGATCTTCCTCTTGTTTTTAGAAGTGAAGCTTCTGTATGTTATGAGAAAAATGGTGCGTGTTAAAAAGCAAGCATTCATCAGTTGTGCCAAAAAGTGCAGCAAGACAACACCCTTCCCTTGAAAAATGGACATTTTTACTTTAGAGTAGACAGTCACAAATTATTAGATTGGTTTCTGTATTCACATTTCTTAATTCCTAGACAAAATAGTAGTGAGTGGTGTATGTCTATGACATGTAACATTCTTAAATGTACTTTGTAGGTGGAACATCTGGTGCCGGGCCCAGCGCGGAGGTGGAGGAGGATACTTCTGGGGAGGAGGCGGTGCAAGTGCCGGAGGAAACTGGTGTGCGGGTTGCCACTGTAGTGGCGGGCAGTGGTAAGCTCTTATATTCCTTACTTATTGAGATTGCAGACTGCAGAGTGTGCTCTCTGCACGGGTGTAGTATATATGTTCAACAGTTAAGTTACTATACTGTTAAGCAGACTTTCAAATTTAGAACAAAGTTTTTATCAACCAGGTAGTAGCCTCCTCTAAATTTACTCAGCGGTGATTTTTTTTTTCGAGAATCCAAATCAGATCTGAGATGAACTTGATGGATGGGATGAACGAAAAGCGAAAGAAGGGTGTATGTAAGTGTAGAAGGACGAGCAAGTTAAAAGTAATGATGACTGACAAAGAAGAATGATACGTGTTTGATTGGTGCCCGAGGTGGCTGGGAAGGAATATGATGCATGGCTGGGTGAAGGATGAAGCAAGGATGGGTGGAAGGAGAACAGCCTGGGTGGGTGAAACAGAAACTGTATGTGTGCGCAATATATCCTTTGGTTGAAATTCAAATGCAAGTCAAGCACGGATGTATGGCTTGCGGTTTCCCAAATAAAATGAAAAGGTTGTTTTCCCGTGAGAAAACGTAAGGTTTGTCCAGATGAGAGATATGAAGAAGAATGATTGACATATAGTTTGAATGGATGGATGCCTGGATCATGTTACTATCTGACTCTTAGATAGCATTTGTGTATCTAGAGAGAGTAGACGGTCACTGGATGAACTAAGTGTTACTTTGAAGAGCATGTAACACCGCACCCGCAAGTCCGTCCCAGTATAGGAAAGGCAAGGAAAAGAAGTTTTAAATAAATTTTGTCCGAATACTACCATGAATAGTAGCAGTAGTTTGTATTGCAAGCACAGCATATATCCGGCTATACGATGGCCACTCACTACCTCTGTTAATAAGTTTAGTAGAACTCGGTCATTCATGTGTGGATGTATCACTGTTCAATCAATAAAAAGCAAAGCACCTAAAGTCATCCCATATGTAAGCAAATACATACCATGTGCAGTGATAGATAATCAGATTATTTATCTTCTTCATTTTCCTTTTCTAGTATTCATTGGCACTGTAGGGTGAAAGTTAAATTAATTAAGCAGTAGCCCTTGTAACAGAGTATTCTCAGTGCCACCTGTAATAGAAAAGTAAGAGCATCCCCACCTGCATTTACTGGACTGGTACAGTAACGCAAGTCTGACTCACTCATCATGGCGGGCGTCTTTTTTTCTCGGGTGCAAGTTGACTGCGCTCGCATTATGTCGGCTTGCAGAAGTTAACGTACCAATTTTGCTAAATAAGAGAGAAGAAGAAGAATCAGACTGGTGTACTGTCATAGTCGACTCTAATGGAGTGAGTCCATAGTGCTCGTAGAATTGATTCCTTAAACTCCCACTAATGTTAGAGCAAGGATGAAGAAGTGGGAGGTTAGATAGATACTGTCCACAATAGTTATGTACTGCACTTGCAAGTTGCTAGTTCTACTGTGACACAACTTTCTGCTGAATCATTTTGTGTTAATCTTAAAGAGCATTGGTTACAGACTATCAGCCTGATTCATCAAGGTGAGTATTTGCTATTCCTTAATAGCGATTATTAAGGAATCGCTATTAAGCAAAATGCTATTCACCAAGAAATCGCTAAATAAATTGCGATTTCTAATTATTCCTTAATTGCGATTAGCAAATTGCTAATCGCAATTAAGGAATATCTCCCCATTCATTCCTATGGGCCCAAGGGCCCATAGGAATGAATGGGAAGACATTTCAATGTGCGAATCGCAATTAGTGATTCGCATATTGAAATTGCGATTTCAAGGGTGCAGGGGTGTCCAAAGGACACCCTGTAGCACCCCTGAAAGGTATGCTACATTGGTGTTGCGCACACACATGTCCCAAGGACATGTGTGTGTGTAACATGAAACTTAGAAAAATGCATTTAAATGCATTTTTCTAAGTTTCCGCTATTTACCACGAGGTTTGACCTCGCGGTAAATAGCGGGACATTTTTGCTAATTTGCAATTTAAAAATGTTTCAAGAATAGCATTTAAGGAATCTCTAATAGAGATTCCTTAAATGCTATTCCTCGCAAATATGCAAATTCTTAAATAGCGATTTTTGCATTTGGGATGATGAATCCCAAATGCAAAAATACCGCTCGCAAAGGGCCAGATTCTCAGAATCTGGCCCTTTGCGACCGGATTTAACAATGATGAATCAGGCTGTATGTCTTTCTTTCTTCATATAGATGCTCCTTCCAAACCAACACGTAAGGAGCTGGCTAAAAGGGCCCGGTAATGGAGGCTGGAGGCGACTGTCGCCGAATATCGGCGGCTGGTGGCCCAGGAGGAGGAGGACACACAGAGTATGTCGACCACATCCACGGCGACACCTGCATCCTCCTGCGCGCTCCCTGGGTCAGCTAGTCAGCGCAGCAGGTCTCCAGCGGTACGGAGCCGGGGTACAGCAGCCACCTGCCACCGCCGAGCAGCCAAAAAATCAGCTGCCCCCCACAGCAGTACCAAAAAAAGGTTGCACCGCCTTTCACTCAGGGTATCCTACCTCGAGCAGGAGCTGTTCAACACCAAAACCCTCCTCGAGACTCACAGCAAAGAGCATGCCGACCTGGCCCGAAAAGTCAAAAGCAGCCAGCAGTAAGAGGAGACTGTCCCTTGCCCATTTTTTAAAGACTTCTGGGGGGTGGGAATTGGGAGTTGGGTCTTTTGGACTTTTCATGGACATTCGTTGGGGTTAGCGAGTGGGGGTGGGTTGGGTCTTGCGGGAGATTATTTATGTTAGGGATATAAATATACTTTAAACTTTATCTTAGCATACGTGTTTTTTTTACTGCTTTTGAGGCTGGTGGGTGGGGGTTTAACAGTAAGTTTGTTTTCCTGAAACGTAAGTGGCATCTTGATTCAAGTTGTGTAAGTAATTGCCCAAATGTTTTCAAAACTAAGTGCCTCTCACAGAGTAAGTGAATTCAATAGTCCTAGGACTTTACTAGTACTACCGTCAGTCTCTCGTCTCTCCTAATACTCCATTATACTACCTCCCCCCAAACGCTTATCTTACCTGTAATATGTGTTTGGAAATAGGGCTAGGCACAGGGCTGGCTGCACGGAAAATGGCGATTCAGGTTGGCAATTCTGGGCGGATAAAATGTTATCATTGCTGTGGTACTAGTGGTGTTACACAGTGGCAGTTGCAGCATCTGAAAAAAAAGAAAATAAAACCTTGTTTGTCCTTACCGTAGCATTAGAACGGTACGATAGAGAATATAGCAGGTCACAGTACACTAGAACAGTGCCACAATGTGGCCTAACAAATGGTAAAGTATTGAAAGTATAACTAGTACTTGCGTTGAATTTCTTTGACATTGGCTACTACTACAAGAAATAGTACTGAAGGTGAAGGACACAGCCGCGTAATAATTTGCCACGTCTAGGAGGAGGATGTTCTTGATGACCAGTCAAGTTGATGGCGCACATGAAAATCTGCTTTAATTTGCCAATAGTGACTCTGTGTCAAGCTGAGTAAGAATATATCCTCAGATTCCTTCACCAGCCTGTTGCTATGACCTTATCCTCCTCAGCAAGTGTGTGGAATTATTGCTGTCATTTAGTCACACATCAATCAAAACCACACAGCCCGGGGGAAGAGGGTTAGGGTTTGGAAAATGGATGGGAATGGCGTTTTTTGGGAAAGTTTTGTTGAGAGAAGAACGAAAAAGCAGAGCATGGGCAAACAATAATTGAAGATAAACAAATCATTGGGTACAAGGCTATCCATAAATCTTTTAAGTGACATAAAGGAAGTGCATGCACTACTGCATGCATGTTTACTGAAAAGTAAGGAGTACTTTCGACAACCGTGAATGAAAGAATGCGACAGTACAGGGCTGCAGTAAAAATCATGCGTTTTCAATTGCCTATCTCTGCACTCAGAGAAACACTTCTTACATTAAATTAGGTTTACAAAAATAGCAGAAGTAAAACCTATACAATGGCTGTAGGGATGAATTTAGAAGCAGAGATCAAAGAAATGCAGAGTCACACTCATAGAAGTTCACAGCAATAACACTACTTAAAAGATAATTAGAAAAGAACAGATACTGTTTCTGTATGTTGTTGTAGTTGTCCTGTTGAATTTGGTAAGTTGCATGCATACAACCATTCCTCTTATTAGTGGGACTCCTCCATTTCATCTGACGCTCCGTCCATCAATGTTGGTGACCAGAAGACACCCTGTCCACTGCCTGCCTGGCGGATGCTGAATTGCGGCGCGCTAACGTGAAGCCAGACTTCATCCTTTTTTTCCCATTGCACAGGCTGAAACCTGGCCTTTAATTATTGATGGAAAAACAGGAAGTGATATTATAACACCACTGACAAATAAATATAAGGTATGTAGGCTGTGTAGTGCAAAAAGTCACACTTTGAGTTTCCTAATAGACAGTACAATATTTTTGAAAGTGTGTACTCTGTCTGAGTCTCCTTTTGAAGGATAAATAAGTATGGGCGAATTAATTTAGCGGATCTTTCCCCTCAAGCTAGGTGTACTGTAAACTGTGTATTAGAACAAAATTAGACGTTCCCAACAGTGCTCCCAGACCCTTACTAAACCCAGTCGCAAAAATGTAGAAGACCCCCAATCAAATCTCCAAGTAGAAAATGGTGACAAAACGTACTTTGAAAGTAAAGTAGGCCCAAATCCCCCCTTACCCACCATGGATTGTATTCAAACCACTTGCAAGCAAGCAAAAGTATCCATACCCAGCATTGCTCCAAGACTCGCAAACCCCCCCACAAACACCAGGAACCCCCACAAACAGCCCCCCGAAAATGGTAGAGTGAGTAAAATCTCAGAAAATGCAAAAACTTTTTCCCCAGGGATTGTCTCCAAAACACTTTCTTTCGGGTATTAGACCTTCCCAGCAATGGCCCCAGAACTGTCAACCTGGGCGAAAACACGTTTAACCCCCCCAAGAAGCCAAAAGGCAAAACCCGGGAAAAGCCACACTTAGAAAACTTTGGGCCTACCTGGAATTCAGTCCAAATGCGCTCTGCAGCTACGTCCCAACTCCCCTTTTCCACCATGGATTTCCTGAAAAACAAATGCAATCATCATTAGACTGTGCCAGCAGTGCTCCCAGACCCCAAAACCCACCCCCAACAACCTTAAAGCCTGCCAAACAGCACCACAAAGACAGGCAAGTGATCAAAAGCGCAAAAACTTTTCCACCATGGATTTGGTCCAAAACACTTGATTCCAATATTACACCTTCTCAGCTTTGCCCCCAGACCCCTGCAGCCACCCGCAAAAAAGCAGAACACCCCCAAACAGGCAAAAAGCAAAAATGGGCCTACCTTAAATTCAGTCCAAATACGCTGTGCAGCTAGGCCCTAACTCCCCTTTTCCACCATGGAATTCCTGAAAATCAAATGCAATCAACATTAGACTGTGCCAGCAGTGCTCCCAGACCCCAAAACCCACCCCCAACAACCTAAAAGCCCGCCAAACAGCACCCCAATGACAGGCACGTGATCAAAAGCGCAAAATCTTTTTCTGCTCCGATTTTCTCCAAACCACTTTTATCCGGTATTAGACCTTCACAGCAATGCCCCAGACCCGTCAACTCACCAGCAAAGAAGTAGAACACCCCCCAAGTGCAGAGTTTTTCTTCATTGGGTGTAATCCAGCCATCTGCTTTGAGGGAAATAGGAGTCTGGAGGAGGAGGATAGAGGAGCATGTTCTTGTGAACGTGTGAACCTGAGGAATGCAGACTGCGGCACCTTCAAATCAATAAGCAAATAAGTGAAGACAGTTCTGCTGATGGGCTTGTTTTTGTGATTAGGTGATTAAAGTTTTTATTTATAGATTTTGCAAAACAAAGAAAGACAGACACACAGGAATAAAAGTGAATAAGGACAAAAAAGAAAGTTAGTGATTCATTGACTCATTTTCAGGGCTCGGTGTCAGGGAAGAAGAGCTCGACCTCAAACTCTGAGAATTCAGACGGGAGTAGGTCAGTTAACAGAGAAGAACTTCCCTCATCTAAGTTGGTGTCCTCCTCATCTTCTTCCTGCGTGCATTCTCGTATTTTGAAATCTGGTGGTATGAGGTGCTGATTCATCTTGATCATTGTTAACCTCTCCACATTTTTGGGCGAGAGGCGGGTCCTTCTGGAAGTTACAATGCCACCAGCAGCACTGAAAACAAGTTCAGAAGACACGCTTGCGAGTGGGCAAGACAAGTAATTTATAGCCAGTTTGGTGATCTCTGGCCACACATCTCTTTTCCCATGCCAATACGCCAATGGGTCATCATTAACATAGACCTCTGTTAAATCATTCAGATAGTCCTGCACCATCGACTCAAGGTTCTCCAGAGTTCCTCCACTTTAATTACTTTTTTCTGGAACCTTTTGAGTAGCAAACCCAAGCTGAGTTAGCCAATCCTCTTCTTCACACAATGTTACTGTTGTGTCTGGTGCCGATGATACGGTTGCTGGTGTCTTTAATGGCTGAGAGGGAAAATCACTCACTTCTGCCACAGCCACAGATGCAGAAGTGTATTCTTTTGACTCCGGATGGCCTGCTGATGCTGATGTACTGCCTTTTCCTTCAATTTCCTGCCGTTCTCTTTCAAAGCGACTGGCTGACACAGCTAGCCAATGTTTGTACTTTGTAACATCTGCGTCATCAAAAGGAAAGAATACTCTGCCTGCCACTGCCGTTTTGTGCCGTGGATCCAGAATAGTAGCACAAATGTAATGCTGTTCTGTGTGGATCTTTTGAAGACGTTCATCGCAAAGTAGGCGCTGTAATAACTTCTCCGCCAACTCAAATGCTTCTTGCTTTCCCTCATTTTGAAACGTAGAAGACACCACCTTCAGTTGGTGCTCTAGCATGCGCAACACTGGGATAGCTTTTCCCAAATTACAGTCCTCCCTTCTGACTGCACGCGTGAAGACCTCAAAAGGATGAAGAATGTCTGTCAGGCTTTTAACTAGCTTCCATTGCTCCACCTGTATCCTCAGGTCCATCATAGGTGTACCCAGTGTAAAGAAATACTGATCGACTACCGCATATTGCTCACACAGACGCTCAAGCATGTAGAAGGTTGAGTTCCAACGTGTTACCACTTCCTGGATGAGTGCTTTCACTGGCAGTTTACGTTCATGTTGCAGGCACCTCAGCTGCTTCCGGGCTTTAAAAGAATGGTTGAAATGTGTGCACATTCTTCGGCAGGTGGTCAGTAACTCGCACACTGGACTTTCTTCACTCAAGAATTTTTTAACAACCAGGTTTATACAGTGCGCCAAACACGGCACTCTGAAATAGCTACCGTTATCCATGGCCTTAACTACATTGGCGCCATTATCCGTGGAAGCATAACCAATCATGCGTTTTCTTGGGGACAGCCATTGAAAGACCTTTGTGTTAAACTCATGCAAAATGTTTTCTCCTGTATGACTTTTCTCCATGGCAAACATGGCTAGCGTTGCATGTTTCTGAGCAGCTTTAAAAACTTTGTCCAGGTCAACACCTACATTTAGCTTTGCTTTAACCCCTGAAAAAGAGACCCAGTGTGCCGTGATGCACATGTAATCAACGGCTTGGCAACTGGTCCACATGTCTGTTGTCAGATGTATAGTGTGAACAACACTCTTCTGCAAAGCTGCCCCATCACCTCCAGCACATCTTCATGTAGTGCTGGAACCGCAACTCTGGCAAAATAGAACCTGCTAGGAGCCTTCTATTTAGGGCAGAGCATTGCCACTAATTCAAGAAAACCCACCCCTTCCACAAAAGAAAAAGGGAGAAGGTCCAGCACTAGCATTGTAGCCAGCTTAGTGTTATACCGACGTGCCGTTGGGTGGTTGCGTTCAAATGGCGCATCTGAAAACAACATGCTTCTAAGGGTGGGCTGGACCATTTTACGGGATGATGATGACTTCTTCGACCCAGTTAGGCTCGGTGATGATGAACTTTTTTGCATTGGTGTCTCTCTCTCTCCCACACTCTTAGTGTGGCTCATATATCTTGCAGGGGGTGTGCTGCTGACAGGGGTCCTGGGTGTAAGTGAAGAAATGTTTGACGCTTCTTCCTCCTCGTCATCATCAGATGAAACATCAAGGGATACAATTTGTTGACTTGCAATTCAGGCTGCCTTGATCTCCTTTAGGTGCGCATGCCATTTGACAGTGTGCTGTCTCTCAAGATGACCTCTCTGGCCTCTGGTACCATAGTTGGTACCAAGCTTACCACGACTAACTCGAAGCTTACAAATGGTACAAATGGCTATGTTTTCCCTTGTTGGGCTAACACTAAAGAAGTCCCAAACTGCGGACTTCAAATGTCTGTGGGGGGCGGAGGAGGCGATACTAGGAATGCTAATGCCAGATGAAGTGGAGGATGTGTGTTGCCGAAATTTACTACGTTGTGCACTTACAGCACCACTAATTGAGGAAATGGAGGTTGAGGTGGATGGAGGTCCCTTCTGGCGCGAAAATATGGACGTGGTAGGTGGTGGTGTACTAGTTAACTGCATTGGTGGTGGTCCCATTGCCATGTCGCCAACATCACGCTCAGCAGCATTTCGGTATAGGGTTAAAATGTCTGTTTGCTGCATGCCCGCTGAGGCTGGAGTGACGTGTATGATGACTGCGTCGTCGTCGTGAGAGTCTTCATCAGCAGGATTATACGCCACTTCTTGTTCAGCATCATCATCACACTCCATAACTATGAGACTTTCGGAGACCTTGCTTTTACGCTTAGCTACCTTTGTCAGATCATGGTGTGCCTCACTCTCAGACGGCCGTGGTGGTTCCCAATTTTCATCCATATCATCAGAAAGAAGGGGGCTTGAAGAAGAGGTAGACACCATCCTTGATCTTTTCCTTGCTAGGAATCTGGAAGACAATGAATGATCAGGAGGAGTGGCTTCCTCAAATGATACTTCGGCTTGAATGTCGATTTCCTGATGTGCCCCTACTTCGGGAGGACAAACTATTGTGGGCACTTGTGCCGCTCCATGCACCTCTGCTTGCGCATCTCCTTGCGCCGCCTCTCCTTCCACATGTACTTGGGCTTGTACTTGCACATGTGGTTGTTGTTGCGGCTGTGGTTGTTGAACACTCGTCAGATGAGTTACAACAACCTGTGTTGATTGACGGATGCTGCTACTTTCTTGCAATGAGCCAACATCACTGGTCGATGGTGATTGAACAACTATACTGGCTGCCTCTGCAGCACTCAAGGGCTTGGACTTAAGTTGGCGTGGTGGTGGTGGCACTGAGCCCAATGGAGCGGAGGTGCTGCTCCCAGCTTGGTCCCCAGCAGACCCCGCTGCTGCTGCAGGCGTACTTTTTGTCCCCCAAAAATGCGGCGTTCGGCACACCAGTCTCCTTGGTAAGTGGCACCACTTGCTTCTTCTGCTCCTTACTGGCCACTTTCTTGCTAGAGGAGCTACGAGCAGCTTTTTTTGGGGCCATCTTCTTTAGATGTCAGAACAGCAGGCGGCAGTTGCACAAGTTGCAGAGTTGTCTGTGGCCACACGTGACGTTGTGCTGCACACACCGCAGCAGGACTTGTTCCTGGCACTGATGAGGAACGATGAGGCTGATGATTCGTTTTTCTGAACCTAAAAGCAAACAAAGCCAGAGGAACATCAGTTAAATGAATGTTGCATATGTAGCGCTTCAATTAAGAGTTTGCAAGTAAGCATTTTTATTATACCCACCCCCCCAAAATGGAAAGACCAATAAAATGCACCACTGACAGAGTACCCCTCGGCATAATGGAGGAAAGCATGGCAGACTGGGTGCAGGCTTATGGCACAACAAAGCACACTGCCTGGCTTCAAAATGGCCCCTGGACCTCCAGCCACATGGCCCGGCCCTGCCTGTACCAGTCCTCAAAACGGCCCCCACCCACATGGCCATGCCCCATCAACACCTCAAAAAATCGAAAAACAGACAAAAATCACCACAATCCAATGCCATCCATGCCCACAATCAGGTTCAAATTCAAGACACCCCACAGAAAGACTAGGCCCATGCACCACTGGGTAACCCTGGGCATAATGGATGACTGCAAGGCACATTGGATGCAGGTCTATGGCACAAAGCACACTGCCTAGCTTCAAAATGGCCCCTAGTACCCCACCACATGACCAGGCCCTGCCTGGACCAGGCCTCAAAATGGCCCCCACCCACATGGACAGGCCCCAACACTACCCCAAAAAATCGAAAAACACACAAAAATCACCACAATCCAATGCCATATATGCCCTCAATCATGTTCAAATTCAAGACACCCCACAGAAAGACTAGGCCCATGCACCACTGAGTACCCCTTGGCATAATGGATGAAAGCATGGCAGACTGGTTGCAGGCCTATGGCACACCAAAGCACACTGCCTGGCTTCAAAATGGTCCCTAGACCCCCACCACATGGCCAGGCCCTGCCTGTACCAGTCCTCAAAATAACCCCCACCCACATGGACAGGCCCCATCAACACCCAAAAAATCGAAAAACCCACAAAAATCACCACAATCCAATGCCATGCATGCCCTCAATCATGTTCAAATTCAAGACACCCCACAGAAAGACGAGGCCCATGCACCACTGAGTACCCCTGGGCATAATGGATGAAAGCATGGCAGACTGGCTGCAGGCCTATGAAACAACAAAGCACACTGCCTGGCTTCAAAATGGCCCCTAGACCCCCACCACATGGCCAGGCCCTGCCTGTACCAGTCCTCAAAATGGCCCCCACCCACATGGACAGGCCCCATCAACACCCCAGAAAATCGAAAAACACACAAAAATCACTACAATCCAATGCAATCCATGCCCTTATAATGTTTACATTAATGAGACCCCACAGAAAGTCTCAGTCCATGCACCACTGAGTACCCCTGGGCAAAAGGCCACAACACCACCCCAAACAAATCGAAAATAACACACAAAAATCACCACAATCCAATGCCATGCATGCCCTCAATCATGTTCAAATTCAAGACACCCCACAGAAAGACTAGGGCCATGCACCACTGAGTACCCCTGGGCATAATGGATGAAAGAATGGCAGACTGGGTGCAGGCCTATGGCACAACAAAGCACACTGCCTGGCTTCAAAATGGCCCCTAGACCCCCACCACATGGCCAGGCCCTGCCTGTACCAGTCCTCAAAATGGCCCCCACCCACACGGACAGGCCCCATCAACACCCCAAAAAATCAAAAAACACACAAAAATCACCACAATCCAATGCCATCCATGCCCTCCATGATGTTTATATTAAAGAGACCCCACAGAAAGACTCAGTCCATGCACCACTGAGTACCCCTGGGCAAAAGGCCCCAACACCAACCCAACAAAATCGAAAAACACACAAAAATCACCACAATCCAATGCCATCCATGCCCTCAATCATGTTCAAATTCAAGACACCCCACAGAAAGACTAGGCCCATGCACCAATGAGTACCCCTGGGCATAATGGATGAAAGCATGGCAGACTGGGTGAAGGACTATGGCACAGCAAAGCACACTGCCTGGCTTCAAAATGCCCCCTAGACCCCCACCACATGGGCAGGCCTTGCCTTTACCAGTCCTCGAAATGGCCCACACCCACATGGACAGGCCCCATCAACACCCCAAAAAAATTGAAAAACGCACAAAAATCACCACAATTCAATGCCATCCATGCCCTCCATGATGTTTACATTAAAGAGACCCCACAGAAAGACTCAGTCCATGCACCACTGAGTAACCCTGGGCAAAAGGCCCCAACACCACCCCAAAAAAATCAAAAAACACACAAAAATCACCTCAATCCAATGCCATCCATGCCCTCAATGATGTTTACTTTCAAGACACCCCACAGAAAGACTAGGCCTATGCACCACTGAGTACCCCTGGGCATAATGGATGAAAGCATGCCAGACTGGGTGCAGGCCTGTGGCACAACAAAGCACACTGCCTGGCTTCGAAATGGCCCCTAGACAATCACCCACATGGCCAGGCCCTGCCTGGACCAGGCCTCAAAATGGCCCCCACCCACATTGACAGGCCCCAACAACAGCCAAAAAATCGAAAAACACACAAAAATCACCACAATCCAATGCCATCCATGCCCTCTGTTAGACCTGGCATCTTTGGCGTGGGTTTCCCCTATCTTTTTGCCTCTACCTCCTGTATTTTTGATGCTGTGCTGGATTTAGTTTTTGCTGGTTTAGATGCTTTGGACACTCTGCCACTGCTGATCAGTGCCAGAGTGTAAGTGCTCCCTATGTAAATTGTTATCATGATTGGATATACATGTTTGGCATATTTGTATCACCATGAAGTCCCTAGTAAAGTACACTGGGTGTGCCAGGGCTGGTGATGACAAATGCTACTAGTGGGCCTGCAGCACTGATTGTGCCACCCACCGGAGAAGCTCTAAAATGGTGTATCAGGCCTGCCACTGCAGTGCCTATGGGCAGTTTAGAAATTGCCATGTCCTCCTGGTCAGTGTCCCCACTGACCAGGCCTAAGCCTTCCCTTTTGTGCACATCAGTCACCCCTATGGAAGGCCCAAGGTACCCCCCCTGGGCTGGGTGCAGTGCATGTGAAAGGTAGAGCATGTACTGGTGCAGGTGACATGCGCTGGTAGTGAAATACAGCCATTTTCGTTTTTCACTATTGTAAGGCTATCATGCTCTGTAGATTAACATGGGGGATGCTGGCTACAGTGGCTTCCAGCATTTCTTCTCATAGGAACAAGATAGGACATAAGTATCTAGTATCCCCGAACTCAGAATTTAATAACACATCTTTTAGGGAAGTTTGTTTTTAAATCCTGTGTTTGAGAACAGCACTTTTAGAAAGTTGCTGTTCTCTTGTCTGACCCTTCTGTGTGCCTTGGCCTGTTTGTGGATTGACTGTCTGGTTTAAGAGTGACAGGGGCTGGGGATTCCCCAGGAGGCTGGCTGAGTCAGCCCTAGGCTGAATTACTGCATTTGTAACTGGAGTGGTGGGAGGAGTTAGCACCTGGGCCTGAATAGGGCTGTGCCTGCTTGCCACAATGCTGGCTCCACCTCCTGCTGGGCCGCTGACGACCCTGCCCCTCACTCTGAAAGGAAAGAAGAAGCCAGTAAAACAAAGTACTCAGGAAACACCCAGAACTGGTTCAGACCAGGCTCAGGGCCCACATGCACAGAGAGAACAAAGGGGCATATTACCAACAACTAGCGATAATTATCGCTATCTTGGTTTAGCGGCGATATTTTTATCGCCGAGCTGCGTCGGTATTTATCGCTTAGGAACCTTGCTATTATCAAGGTATATCTCCTAAGCGATAAAAATCGGCCGAAATGCATGAATATCGCTGAAAAGTCAACGATATTCATGCATTACTGAGCTAATGCTCTTAGCCATGTTATCCACCTACCATTGGATAACATGGCTAAGAACTGCTCAGGGGCAGGTGTTAGCTTTTGGAGATATTCGCGCTTAGCGCGAATATCTCCAAAAGTTGGTAATAGGAGATAGCGATGTTAGCGACTGTTTCCAGTCGCTAACATCTTGGCACGCCCACTTTGCATGTCATTAGCGATAAATATCACTGACATGCAAAGTGGGGCCCAAGATGGTCGCTATCTCCTTCTAGCTGTCGCTAACTGGTGTTAGCGACAGCTAGGTAATAGGCTTTCTTGGCTTTTGAAGCCAAAAAAGCGGGGATAAACCCCCTTGATAATATGCCCCAAAGACTTTAGGGGTATAAGTACAGGACCCCTGACAACAGAAAATTAGATCATCCTGGAATCAAGAAGGAACCTCTGCCAAGGAGAAAGCTGACTCTGAAGAAGGAAGACTGTCCTGGTGTTGCTCTGCTGGGGTGGCCTGCTGTTGCTTTTCTGCCAAGGAGAGGGGAAGGACTTTGCTGTTGTGCTGTGTACCCTGTCTTGAAGGAATCTCCAAGGGCCTTAGAAGAGCTGGCTCCCTGTTCTGATGTCCCAGGAACAAAAGGACTTCACCCCCCAGCTTCCCTGAACTCTGCTGAGAGAGTTCTGTCCTTCCTAGAGTGCTTGATCCAGTTGTGGGGCCTCTGGAAGTTGTACCTGTGCTGGGAAGCTTGAAACTAAGCTTGAGAGACTTTTGCAATTGAAAAGTGTTGCATCGCTCGCTTGCGGAGCGCATCCCAGACAGTGCGAGAAGTTTCCCGCCGCTACGAAGGTCGAGATCATCGCACCGCCTGACGCCGCTGCCAGAGCTGTCGCATCCTTCGTTTGCGGGACACACCCGATCGGTGCGGGAAGCCGAACATCGCTGCGAGTGTCGTCGCAGAGCCTGTCGTCGCTGGGTGAGATCGCCGCACCGCATGCTTGCGGACCGCACCACGTCGCTACGAGCATCATCGCAGAACCATCGCATCGAGGAGCTGCGAGAGAGAGGATCCTCGCTGGACCGCGCATCGTCGCCCCGGAAATCGTCGCAGCCCCTACGAGATGGTCGCATCGTGCCTTTGCGAGAACAAACATCCTACGGAACCTACGCACCGGAATCCATACAAGTGGCCTTCCTCCCCATACAGACCGGATTCGTCGCAACACGCCCGCTGCTGCAGCGGGGCTGTCGCATCCCCTCCCCAGGGTCTCAGGAGCAATGCATCGCTTGTTTTCCACCACACCAGCTTCTGCTTTTGGAACTTTGTTGCAACCTAAAGGTATTGTGAGTAAACGTGACGCAACTGTGAACTTTTCACGCATCTGTGGAATATTTTATCACAACCTAAAGAACTTACATTACAACCTTAAGAACTCTTTTGAAACCATATTCTTGAACTGTGTATGTTGGACTTTTGTCGTTTTGGTCTTGTGTAGTTTAGATTAAATACTTTTATTTTTCTAAACTGTTGTGGAGTCAGTTTGTGGTGTTTTCACTGAGTTACTGTGAGTGTTGGTACAAATATTTTACGCATTGCCTCTGGTTAGCCTAGCCTGCTCGTGCCAAGCTACCTAGAGGGTGAGCATGGGTTATCTCAGAGGGCTATCTCCTTGCCCTGACTAGAAGCAAGGGTCCCTATTTGGACAGTGGTGCATACCTCTGCCAACTAGAGACCCCCAGTTCTAACATTGGTGGTGAGGCGGTGGGATTTGAACTTGTATTTGTACTTGACCCACAGTAATTGGTGTACATCACTAGTGAGTGCAGACCACTACGCCACCGCATACTACTGGTTTCTGGTTTTTGATTCTATTTTTGAGTAACTCTTCAGAGCATCATGTCTGCGAAAGGAAAGGCACTCAGTGAGGGGGCAGAAGTAGAATTGGAGTTTGCCATTGGAGATTTGTATTCATACAAAGTTGAGCATCCTAGGAAATTCTGCCTTGAGTTTGAGTGCCCCATAAAGAGCGCCTACAGAAAGGAGGAGCTGCAGAGAATCTTGAAGGCCCATTGGAAGGCACAAGAGGGAAATGATGATGTGATTGTAGAGAATGGTTTTCAAGTCACAGATCTGCCAGTGAGTGGGCAGAGTAGGCTCAGGAGCTGGCAGCAACCATTCCAGCAGGGGCCTCAGCCCAGAAGAGTTACAAGGAAATCAGAGAGTAAGAGAATATGAGTTGGAAGTTCTAAAAATGAAAATGAAGCAATTGGAAATGGATAAAGAGAGAGAAAAGGCTGCGGAGGAGAGCAAAAGTGCCCGCGCCTTGGAGGAAAAGAAATTGCTTTTGGCTCATAAGTTGAGCATGAGAGAACTGGATCTTAGAGCCAAGGAAGTGGATGCCAGTTCAAATGGTGGCGTGGACTGAAAATAATTGCTGGCCCCCACTCTGGTTTCTTGTCTCAAAATTTAAGAACAAACAAACAAAGAAAAAATCTTCTGTTTGTCGGGATATTTTATTTAAACGCTTAGAACTTTTTCAATCCTATTTATATATTTTTTTCATGAGTGAGAAAAACCCTGTGCAAAACACTTATACAAATATACAATACTACTATACATCAAACATACATACACTTATGAACAATTTATACACAAACTTCTTTTTCAAAAATAGCGATTATGTATCCACAAATAATTATTCTTTGCGAAATGACAAGCCACTACAAAAACCACAAGGTGAAAATGGCAACAAAATTTCTTTAGGAAAGATCAAAAAGACAACTTTGAAAATTAAGTCAAAGTGATAAACAATAAATTCATAAACTCTTGTTATCTTTCGTTTAGTGCCTGCCTGCTGACGCGTTTCGAATCTGAGAATACATTTCAGATTCTCATCTGGGCTCTTTCATTGTGGATAATCCACACAAAAAGATATAAAAGAAGTGCATTCAGTAACTGAAATCGTGTAGAAATCTATTCCCCCTAAAGACGCTGGATGTCACAAGGCAAATTACCTTCATAAATGGGCGACGCGGTCCCGCGGTCCAATTATTCTAATGAGGCTAATGTGAGCCTCAGCCTTTTAATGGGACAGTTGACCTGATGTGTAAAAATAAGGCATATTTACTGGTCAGTCAAGGAGCAGCGCAGTCAGCCTGGTTCTAGAACGCAAAAGCTATGGGTTCGTACCTTTTTCCGTGAAATCAGTGTTTGAAGGTTACGGTTGTTTAAATCTCAAACTCCAAACGGGAAGCTCTCTCTGGGGCTCCAACGCAATCTGAAAGGCACAATCAACGGTCGTGCTCAGTGCCCGTTGTTTTCTTTACGCTTGTGGACAATCATATTGGCTTTGGGTAGAGACGTACCTGTATCTGTTTACATCTGTGGCGGAGATCGCAAATGGCGTTTCTGCTTCTCCTTGTTTCTCACACCCACGGGTTCGGTTCAGTGGGGGGGACCAGGGTTTGGATTTCTCTGCGGCATTAGTTGCGGTGTGTACAAATCGCGCTGAACGCCTGGATAGAAGCTTAGTTGTTTAGGGGAAGAAAGTGAGGGGATCGCAGTAGCGTGTGGAGACCTTGCGCTCACTCACCTATCTCTTCCTATGACGGACCAGGGAATACGAACTTTCTGATAGCCTGGCGGCCATGTGTGGCTCCTACAGTAAAGTTAACCACTGCTGGGCATTGTGGATGTTGTAGTTGTAAGAGAAAAATCACAACTGCGTGTTTTCAAAGCCTGGAGATTTCAGAAAGGGAATTCAGCCCTGTTTGCGTGCTATTAAATTTTAATATCACACGCTACTGTGATCCCCTCGCTTTCTTCCCCTAAACAACTATGCTTCTATCCAGGCGTTCAGCGCGATTTGTACACGCTGCAACTAACGCTGCGGAGGAGTCCAAACCCTGGTCCCCGCCACTGAACCGAGCCCGTGGGTGTGAGAAACAAGGAGAAGCAGAAACGCCATTTGCGATCTCCGCCACAGATGTCAACAGATACAGGTACGTCTCTACCCAAAGCCAATATGATTGTCCACAAGGGTAAAGAAAACAACGGGCACTGAGCACGACCGTTGATTGTGCCTTTCAGATTGCGTTGGAGCCCCAGAGAAAGCTTCCCGTTTGGAGTATTAGATTTAAACAACAGTAACCTTCAAACACTGATTTCACGGAAAAAGGTACGAACCCATAGCTTTTGCGTTCTAGAACCAGGCTGACTGCGCTGCTCCTTGACTGAGCAGTAAATATGCCTTATTTTTACACATCAGGTCAACTATCCCATTAAAAGGCTGAGGCTCACATTAGCCTCATTAGAATAATTGGACCGTGGGACCGGGTCGCCCATTTATGAAGGTAATTTGTCTTGTGACATCCAGCGTCCTTAGGGGGAATAGATTTCTACACGATTTCAGTTACTGAATGCACTTCTTTTATATCTTTTTGGGTAGATTATCCACAATGAAAGAGCCCTGATGAGAATCTGAAATTTATTCTCAGATTCGAAACCCGTCGGCAGGCAGGCACTAAAAGAAAGATAACAAGAGTTTATGAATTTATTGTTTATCACTTTGACTTAATTTTCAAAGTTGACTTTTTGATCTTTCCTAAAGAAATTTTGTTGCCATTTTCACCTTGTGGTTTTTGTAGTGGTTTGTCATTTCGCAAAGAATAATTATTTGTGGATACATAATCGCTATTTTTGAAAAAGAAGTTCGTGTATAAATTGTTCATAAGTGTACATATGTTTGATGTATAGTAGTTTTTTGTATATATGTATTAGTGTTTTGCACAGTGTTTTTCTCACTCATGAAAAAAATATATAAATAGGATTGAAAAAGTTCTAAGGGTTTAAATAAAATAACCCCGACAAACAGAAGATTTTTTCTTTGTTTGTTTGTTCTTAAATTTTGAGACAAGAAACCAGAGTGGGGGCCAGCAATTATTTTCAGTCCACTTTACATAGGTCCAGCTGCCCCTTTGTCCCAGGACCAGACTCTGTTTTTTCATAAAGTTCAAATGGTGGCAGCACGCAGCCAGTGCATGGGGTTAAAGTATATATTCCCAAAGACCTGGTACATAATTACCATAGGAGTGAGGATATTTATGCCTGGTTCACTTCGTATGAGATTGCATTGAGAATGAATAGTGTGCCTGAACAGCATTGGGGGGGCGGGCCTGGGGAAACATTTTGAGGCTTCTGATAGGAGTGCTCTAGAGCGCTTAGAGATGGCAGGTACCATGACCTACCCCAATATGAAGGAGGTCTTATGCCTCAGGTATGGCCTTACTCCAGAGCAGTATAGACTGCAGTTTAGAAACTCTAAGAAGAGAGAGTCTGAGACTTGGATGGAATGTGTGAATCAGTACTCACGTGCACTGGAAGGTCGGATGAAGGGCAGTAAAGTAACTGATTTTAAGGGGTTGTTGCATTTAATCAGTTGGAAGCACTTGAGTAGTCTTTGTGTTCCAGAGCTGCACCAGCATCTTTTAGACAGCAAGCTGACAGACCCCATTGAGCTTGCTAAGGAGGCGGACCGCTGGACCAGTACCAGGGTCCACAGAGGAATTGTGGGTACCACAGCCAAAGGTGGGCAGGGTCCCCAGCATAAGAGTGGGGGGACAAGGGTAACCAAAAGGAGTTCTCACTAGGGCCCCAAAATTGTTCCCAGGGATAGGAATCCCAATCCCCCAAACCTAGACAGCCATGGCCCCCTAAGGGCAGGCGGGACAATAGAGACAGAAGAGATAACCAAGGTCCCCCTACCTGCTATCACTGCAATGAGGTGGGCCACATTGCTCCAAAATGTCCCAAGAAGAAGCTAGCACCCACTGGTGCTACCGCCCCAGCGGTAGCTAGTGTAGCTTTGGGTGGGTATTTGGTTTCTAGTGACTAGGGGGAGCTAGCAGTTATGACCCTTGTCTCGATAGGAGACCGAGAGATGGTCCAGGAAACCTTACTGCCCTCTAACACTACGAAATATGGGCAGAAGGTGACCATCAATGGGAAGGAGGTTGAGGCTCTGAGAAACACAGGAGCCAGCGTGACACCCGTGAGGTGTCAGTGGGTGTCTGAGGAGCAAATCATCCCTGATGTACTCCGCCCTGTAGTGGCAGCTGACAGCTCAGTGCACCTCTGCAAGCTGGCGCATGTTCCCTTTGAATGGGGGGGAGTCTCTGGTCTTTTGGAAGTAGTTGTCAGTGATGCCTTGCCTGTAGACTGTCTGTTAGGTAATGACCTGGAGAGTTCTCCATGGAAGGATGTAGAGCACAGAACTCATTTGGAAATGTTGGATTTGCCTGCGTGGATCTGTGTGACCACGCGTGCTATGGTAGCCAGTAGGGGTGATTCAGCAGAACTGGAGCCTGAAACAGTGGCCCAGAGACCTGCCTGGAGAGGAAGAGGCAAGGGGCGCAGGAAACCCGCTCCAACAGTTCCCACGGTCCAGGAAGGAGCAGAACCTGAGGGGGATGCCCTGGTACCTACAGGGGAACAGGTGGCCAAACTGGGAGACCTACCTGAGCTGACCCATTGGCAGCAGGAAGGTGGTCCCTCCAGGGAGGAGTTCTGCCAGGCGCAGAAGGAATGCCCTTCCCTCGATGGTCTGCGGCAACAGGCTGTAGATCAGGCAGCAGGTGGAGCAGTCAGAGACCACTTTATATCCTGGGAAGATGACCTACTATATAGCGAGCCTAAGTTTGCTGAGCCCGGTGCAGCCCGTGTGCTGGTGGTACCCGAGCGCTTCAGAAGCTTCCTAATGGGTCTGGCTCATGACGTGCCTCTTGCAGGACATCTGGGGCAAGACAAGACCCTGAACCGGCTTGTCACCCACTTCCACTGGTCCCAGATGAGAAAGCACGTTGGTTCCTTTTGCAGATCTTGCCAAACCTGTCGAGCCAGTGGCAAGACTGGAATGAAGTTGAAGGCACCCCTTCAACCCTTCCCAGTGGTGAGCACCCCTTTCGAGCGGGTGGGAATAGACATAGTAGGGCCCCTGGACCCCAAGACAGCCTTAGGCAACAGGTTCGTCCTGGTCTTGGTGGACCATGCCACCCGGTACCCGGAAGCAGTCCCTCTCAGGACAATCACAGCACCCGTGGTGGGCCATGCATTGATGGGGATCTTTTCCCGTGTGGGGTTCCCCAGAGAGGTGGTCTCCGACCGGGGTGCCAACTTCATCTCTAAGTACATGAAGTCTCTGTGGGAGGAGTGTGGAGTAACTTATAAGTTCACCACTCCTTACCACCCTCAAGGAAATGGGTTGGTTGAAAGGTTCAACCGGACCCTAAAAGGTATGATTATGGGCCTAGCGGAGCCCATGAGACGGAAGTCGGACGTCTTGTTACCATGCCTGTTGTTTGCCAATAGGGAGGTGCCTCAGAAGTCCTTAGGGTTCAGTCCCTTTGAACTCCTGTATGGCCAACCTGTTAGAGGACCTCTCTCACTGGTGAAGGAGGGTTGGGAAAAGTCCTGTGGGAAAACCGCCCAGGATGTGTTCAGCTACGTGCTGGCCATCCGCAACCAGACACAATGCTTCCGGAAGCTCGCTCAGGCGAACCTGGAAGCAAGCCAGGAAGAAATGAAAAGATGGTACGACCAGGATACCACTCTGGTCGGATTTCAACTTGGGCAGAAAGTGTGGGTGAGGGCGCCAGCGGAGCCTTGTGCGCTCCAAGACAAGTGGCCTGGGCCATATGAGGTGGTGGAAAGGAAGAGTGAGGTAACCTACCTGGTTAACCTGAGGACTCCCAGGCAGCCCCTGAGAGTCTTGCATGTGAACCCCCTCAAACCACACTTTGAGAGGACTGAAGTGACCATGTTCATGGCTACAGATGCAGGGATGGAAGAGGATAGTGATCCTCTCCCTGAACTCCTGGCAGTTAAGGAGCAAGATGGGTCAATCAATCAATCAATCAATCATGCCACTTGTATAGCGCGCTACTCACCCGGAAGGGTCTCAAGGCGCTTGGGGGAGGGGGGCCGCTACTGCTCGAAAAGCCAGGTCTTGAGTTGTCTCCTGAAGGCGAGGTGGTCCTGGGTCAGCCGAAGGTGGATGGGGAGGGAGTTCCATGTCTTGGCCGCCAGGTAGGAGAAGCATCTGCCTCCGGCGGTGGCTCTTCGGATGCGTGTTACGGCGGCGAGGGCGAGGCTAGTGGATCGTAGCTGGCGGGTGGGCGTGTGGAAGGTCATGCGGTCGTTGAGGTACTTGGGCCCAGGTTGTGGAGAGACTTGTGTGCGTGGGTGAGGAGTCTGAACGTGATCCTCTTGTTGACGGGGAGCCAGTGCAGGTTCCTCAGGTGGCTGGAGATGTGGCTGCGTCGAGGGATGTCTAGGATGAGTCGGGCGGAGGCGTTCTGGATTTGTTGTAGTCTTTTCTGTAGCTTGGCTGTGGTTCCGGCATAGAGGGTGTTTCCGTAGTCCAGGCGACTGGTGACGAGGGCCTGGGTGACCGTTTTCCTGGTTTCGATCGGGATCCATAAGAAGATCTTGCGGAGCATGCGGAGGGTGAGAAAGCATGAAGAGGAGACGGCGTTGACTTGTCTGGTCATCGAGAGGGAGGAGTCCAGGATGAAGCCCAGGTTGCGTGCGTGGTCTGTCGGCTTGGGGGCGGTGCCCAGGGCTGGGGGCCACCAGGAGTCGTCCCAGGCGGAGGGTGATGGTCCAAGGATGAGTACTTCCGTCTTGTCTGAATTCAGTTTCAAGCAGCTGTTCTTCATCCAATCGGCGACATCTTTCATCCCTTCGTGGAGGCTCGTTCTGGCGGTGTCGGGGTCTCTGGTGAGGGAGAGGATCAGCTGGGTGTCGTCGGCGTAGGAGATGATGTTGAGGTTGTGTTGGCGTGCGATGGCTGCGAGAGGTCTCATGTAGAGGTTGAAGAGGGTGGGGCTGAGTGATGATCCTTGCGGGATGCCGCAGATGACTTTGGTGGCTTCGGAACGAAACGGGGGTGGCAGACTCTCTGTGTTTTTCCAGCGAGGAACGATATGATCCACTTCAATGCCTTTTCTTGGATGCCGGTGTTGCTGAGGCGTTGGACTAGGGTGCGGTGGCAGACAGTGTCGAACGCGGCGGAGAGGTCCAGGAGGATGAGTGCCGCTGTTTCCCTGTTGTCGAGAAGGGCTCGGATGTCGTCGGTGGCTGCGATGAGGGCGGTCTCGGTGCTGTGGTTGGCTCTGAAACTGGACTGCGAGGGGCCGAGGGATCCATTCGTCTCGAGGAAGGCGGCAAGCTGTCTGTTGGCGATCGTCTCGATGACTTTGGCAGGAAAAGGGAGGAGCGAGATGGGGGGAAGTTTTTGAGGTCGGTGGGGTCCGCTGTTGGTTTCTTCAGCAGGGCGCTGAGCTCGGCATGCTTCCAGCTCTCCGGGAAGGTGGCGGTGTCGAAGGAGGTGTTGATGACGTCTCGGAGTTGGGGTGCGATGGTGGAGTTGGCCTTGTTGTAAACGTGGTGGGGGCAGGGGTCAGTCGGAGAACCGGAGTGGATGGTGTTCATCGTGCGGGCTGTGTCTTCGGTGGTCACTGCGGTCCAGGTACGGAGGGTCGTGGTGGGGTGCATTGGTTCGACGGTTGGGTGCGAGGATGGTGTGTCCAAGCTGTGTGGATATCGGCAATCTTGCGGTGGAAGAACAAGGCGAGGGAGTCGCAGAGGTCTTGTGAGTGGGTGATGTCGTTGTTGCCGGTGCTGGGGTTGGAGAACTCCTTGACGATGCTGAACAGTTACTTGCTGACGTGGGCGTTGTTGTCCAGTCGCTCCTTCAGAGATTTCTTCTTGGTGGTGCGGATGAGCTGGTGGTGTTTGCGGGTCGCGTGTTTGAGGGCGGTCATGTTGTCAGTGGTCCGGTCGAGAAGCCAGGCTTTCTCGAGGGTGCGGCAGGTCTTTTTGGAGTCCTTGAATTCGTTGGTGAACCAGGAGGCCTTCTTGCTTCTGGGTTTGCTGGGAGGGTTCTTCAGTGGTGCGAGGTCGTCGGCGCAGGTGGTCAGCCATTGCGTGAAGTTGCGGGCAGCTTCGTTGGGGTCCGGTGTGTTGGCAGGTGGGTTCTGGCTGAGGGAGGTGGTGATCTGGTCGGCGGTGATCTTGCTCCAGCTTCTGTGGGGAACCTGTTGCGAGTGTTGGTGGGTAGTGGTTTTCCTGAAGCTGAAGTCAACGCAGCTGTGGTCGGTCCAGTGAAGTCCGGCGGAGTGGTTGAAGGCGATGTGCTGGCTGGATGAGAAGACGGGTTCAAGCGTGTGGCCGGCGTAGTGGGTGGGGGTGTTTACCAGTTGCTTGAGACCGAGGTTGGCGAGGTTGTCCAGCAGGGTGACGGTGTTGCGGTCCTTGTTGTTCTCCAGGTGGAAGTTGAGGTCCCCTAGGAGGATGTAGTCGGCGGAGGGGAGGGCGTGTGGGCTGATGAAGTCTGTGATGTCTTCGCTGAATTGTGTGCGTGGTCCGTGGATGGTGTGGTCCTCTCGCCCACCCAGAACAGCAGAGGGACTGTCGCCAAGTGTTGGGTCAGTTCTCCTCCCTGTTCTCCCTGACCCCAGGAGTCACCAACTGGTGCGTCCATGATGTGGACACTGGAGACAGTCTGCCTGTGAAGCAAACATTTTACAGGGTAGCTGACAAGTTCAGGGCCAGGATCAAGGACGAGGTTTCCAAGATGTTGGCGCTAGGGGTGATTGAGCCCTCCAGCATCCCCTGGGCTAGCCCAGTGGTCTTGGTACCAAAAGCTGCTGCGCCAGGTGCCACTCCAGAACTCAGGTTTTGGGTGGACTACCGTGGGCTCAATGCGGTCACGAAGACTTACGCACACCCCATCCCCAGAGCTGATGAGCTTGTGGATCCGTTGGGACCTGCCCAGTTCCTCAGTACATTTGATTTGACGTCTGGATACTGGCAGATTGCCTTAACTGATGGGGCCAAAGAGAGGTCAGCATTTTCAATGCCAGAGGGGCACTTTCAGTTCCGAGTCATGCCCTTTGGGTTGAAAAATGCCCCTGCCACATTCCAGAGACTGGTTAACCAGGTACTGTCCGGGCTGGAGGAATTCAGCGTTGCATACCTGGATGACATTGCTGTGTTCAGCTCCACGTGGGAGGAACACTTGCAACACCTCTGTGAAGTGTTGAAGGCTCTGCAAAGGGCAGGCCTCACTATCAAGACCAGCAAGTGCCAGATAGGGCAGGGATCTGTGGTGTATTTGGGACACCAGGTGGGGAGCGGCCAGGTGGCGCCCCTACAGGCGAAGATTGATACAATTTTGGCTTGGGATCCCCCCAAGACACAGACAGAGGTGAGAGCCTTTTTAGGACTCACCGGGTATTACAGACGGTTTGTCAAGGGATATGGCACCATTGTCGCCCCCTTGACAGAACTCACTTCTAAGAAGTTGCCTAAAAGAGTGGACTGGACTGAAGCCCGCCAAACTGCTTTTGATGCCCTGAAAACTGCCATGTGCACAGCACCGGTGCTCAAGGCACCTGACTTTTCCAGTGAGTTCATAGTACAGACAGATGCTTCAGAGCATGGTGTGGGAGCAGTACTCTCACAAATCACTGAGGAGGGAGGAGACCAGCCGGTAGCTTTCATTAGTAGGAGGCTACTCCCCAGGGAACAGAGGTGGAGTGCGATTGAGAGAGAAGATTTTGCTGTGGTCTGGGCTCTGAAGAAGTTGAGGCCCTACCTGTTTGGACTCACTTTCGTGTTCAGACCGACCACAGGCCCCTCAGATGGTTAATGCAGATGAGGGGTGAGAACCCAAAACTGTTGAGATGATCCATCTCCCTGCAGGGAATGGACTTTACGGTGGAACACCGCCCTGGTACAGAGCACGCCAACGCTGATGGTCTGTCCAGGTTTTTCCGCCTTAGTGAAGCGAACTCCCAAGGGGGTCAGTAGTTCTCCCCACTTTCATCTGGAGGGGACACGTGTTAGTCCTGGCATCTTTGGCGTGGGTTTCCCCTATCTTTTTGCCTCTACCTCCTGTATTTTTGATGCTGTGCTGGATTTCGTTTTTGCTGGTTTAGATGCTTTGGACACTCTGCCACTGCTGATCAGTGCCAGAGTGTAAGTGCTCCCTATGTAAATTGTTATCATGATTGGATATACATGTTTGGCATATTTGTATCACCATGAAGTCCCTAGTAAAGTGCACTGGGTGTGCCAGGGCTGGTGAAGACAAATGCTACTAGTTGGCCTGCAGCACTGATTGTGCCACCCACCGGAATAGCTCTAAAGTGGTGTCTCAGGCCTGCCACTGCAGTGCCTATGGGCAGTTTAGAAACTGCCATGTCCTCCTGGTCAGTGTCCCCATTGACCAGGACTATCCCTTCCCATTTTGTGCACAGAAGTCACCCCTTTGGAAGGCCCACGGTACCCCCCTGGGCAGGGTGCAGTGTATGTGAAAGGTAGAGCATGTACTGGTGCAGGTGACATGCTCTGGTAGTGAATTACAGCCATTTTCGTTTTTCACTATTGTAAGGCTATCTTGCTCCATAGATTAACATGGGGTATGCTGGCTACAGTGGCATCCAGCATTTCTTCTCATAGGAACAAGATAGGACATTAGTATCTAGTATCCCTGAACTCAGAATTTAATAACACATCTTTTAGGAAAGGTTGTTTTTAAATCTTGTGTTTGAGAACAGCACTTTTAGAGAGTTGCTGTTCTCTTGTCTGACCCTTCTGTGTGCCTTGGCCTGTTTGTGGATTGACTGTCTGGTTTGAGAGTGACAGGAACTGGGGATTCCCCAGGAGGCTGTCTGAGTCAGCCCTAGGCTGAATGACTGCATTTGCAACTGGAGTGGTGGGAGGAGTTAGCACCTGGGCCTGAATAGGGCTGTGCCTGCCTGCCACAATACTGGCTCCACCTCCTGCAGGGCGGCTGACGACCCTGCCCCTCACTCTGAAAGGAAAGAAGAAGCCAGCAAAACAAAGTACTCAGGAAACACCCAGAACTGGTTCAGACCGGGCTCAGGGCCCACATGCACAGAGAGAACACAGACTTTAGGGGTATAAATACAGGATCATCCTGGAATCAAGAAGGAACCTCTGCCAAGGAGAAAGCTGACTCTGAAGAAGGAAGACTGTCCTGCTGTTGCTCTGCTGGACTGACCTGCAGTTGCTTTGCTGCCAAGGAGAGGGGAAGGACTTTGCTGTTGTGCTGTGTCCCCTGTCTTGAATGAATCTCCAAGGGCCTGAGAAAAGCTGGCTCCCTGTTCTAAGGTCCCAGGAACAAAAGGACTTCCCCCCAGCTTCCCTGAACTCTGCTGAGAGAGTTCTGTCCTTCCTAGCGTGCTTGATCCAGTTGTGGGGCCTCTGGAAGTTGTACCTGTGCTGGGAAGCTTGAAACTAAGCTTGAGAGACTTTTGCAATTGAAAACTGTTGCATCGCTCGCTTGAGGAAGTTTCCCGCCGCTACGAAGGCCGAGATCGTCGCAGCGCCTGACGCCGCTGCCAGAGCCGTCGCATCCTTTGTTGGTCGGGACGCACCTGATCGGTGCGGGAAGCCGAACATCGCTGCGAGTGTCATCACAGAGCCTGTCGTCGCTGGGTGAGATCGCCCCACTGCTTGCTTGCGGACCGCATCACGTCGCTGCGAAAATCGTCGCAGAACAATCGCATCGAGGAGCTGTGAGAGAGAGGATCCCTGCTGGACTGCGCTTCGTCGCCCCAGAGATCGTCGCAGCCCCTTCGAGATTGTCGCACCGTGCCTTTGCGAGAACAAACATCCTACGGAACCTACGCACCGGAATCCATACAAGTGGCCTTCCTCCCCATACAGACCGGATTCGTCGCAACACGCCCGCTGTTGCAGCGGGGCTGTCGCATCGCCTCCCCAGGGTCTCAGGAGCAAAGCATCGCTTGCTTTCGACCGCACCAGCTTCTGCTTTTGGAACTTTGTTGCAACTAAAAGGTACTGTGAGTAAACGTGACGCAACTGTGAACTTTTCACGCATCTGTGGATTATTTTATCGCAACCTAAAGAACTTACATTACAACCTTAAGAACTCTTTTGAAACCATATTCTTGAACTGTGTATGTTGGACTTTTGTCGTTTTGGTCTTGTGTAGTTTAGATTAAATACCTTTATTTTTCTAAACTGTAGTGGAGTCAGTTTGTGGTGTTTTCACTGTGTTACTGTGAGTGTTGGTACAAATCCTTTACGCATTACCTCTGGTTAGCCTAGACTGCTCATGCCAAGCTACCTAGAGGGTGAGCATGGGTTATCTCAGAGGGTTATCTCCTTGCCCTGACTAAAAGCAAGGGTCCTTATTTGGACAGTGGTACCTAGCTCTGCCAACTAGAGACCCCCAGTTCTAACAACCTCCATGATGTTTACATTAAAGAGATCCCACAGAAAGACTCAGTCCATGCACCACTGAGTACCCCTGGGCAAAAGGCCCCAACACCTCCCCAAAAAATCGAAAAACACACAAAAATCACCACAATCCAATGCCATCCATGCCCTCAATTATGTTCAAATTCAAGACACCCCACTGAAAGACTAGGCCCATGCACCACTGAGTACCCCTGGGCATAATGGATGAAAGCATGGCAGACTGGGTGAAGGACTATGGCACAGCAAAGCACACTGCCTGGCTTCAAAATGGCCCCTAGACCCCCACCACATGGCCAGGCCCTGCCTGTACCAGTCCTCAAAATGGCCCCCATCCACATGGACAGGCCCCATCAACACCCCAAAAAATCGAAAAACACACAAAAATCACCACAATCCAATGCCATCCATACCCTCCATAATGTTTATATTAAAGAGACCCCACAGAAAGACTCAGTCCATGCACCACTGAGTACCCCTGAGCAAAAGGCCCCAACAACAGCCCAAAAATCGAAAAACACACAAAAATCACCACAATCCAATGCCATCCATGCCCTCCATGATATTTAAATTAAAGAGACCCCACAGACAGACTCAGCCATGCACCACTGAGTACCCCTGGGCAAAAGGCCCCAACAACAACCCAAAAATCGAAAACACACACACAAATCACCACAATCCAATGCCATCCATGCCCTCAAAGATGTTTACATTAAAAAGACCCCACAGAAAGACTCAGTCCATGCACCACTGAGTACCCCTGGGGAAAAGGCCCCAACAACAGCCCAAAAATCGAAAAACACACAAAAATCACCACAATCCAATGCCATCCATGCCCTAAATCATGTTGAAATTCAACAAAACAGTTGTATCATGCACCCATAACTAACCCTGGTCCTCCTGGATACTGTGGCTACCCACAATATATTTTATTTAATGTTCTGAAAAAGTTCCAAAATTGTAGTTGCAGCAACTGTAATGCCACAAACAAACTTACTTGTGAAATTTCTAATACAAAAGTGATCCAATGAAAGTCAAAAAGGCCTCAAATCAAAATATCCAGTAGCATCTACAAAAAGTAATCCAAATCAAAGTGAGCAGGACATGAACGAAGCACTGGGAGGAGCCTGCTTGACAGGAAGAGGAAGTTGAAGACTGTAGGGCACTTCCTTCCTCCCACCCCCCGCCCCCAAAATGGACTCCTTGCAAAATAAAGTGCAGGCAAATGTCAACCTGAGGAGTTATTCTGATAAAAATCATCATTTTCAGAAGGTTTATGCTGCCTGCTGGTGGATTTCTTGTGCAGAATTACAAATTTTGCAATTTCGCGAGTGCGAGATTGTTGCTGCCCGCCGCATCTACGTGTTCGCAAATGTTTACTCTTGCGATGCGTGATTACGGGCCTTTATGACGTACTCCCGTTGACAAACTCTCGCTGTGCAAGGTGGCAGGCGCGATGACGTAATCGTGGTCGACAAACTCCCGCGGGATCCTGCAGCAAGATCCAAAATGGCGCAGCACACGCAAAACATGGAGAAAAACAACTCTGCAAACGCTGAATGACGGTAAGTGAACGCCGCTCGCAGTTTGTGTCAGCCAAATGGGACGCTTTCATGGTCCGAAACGGAATAGAAGTAAAACACACCCCCATATACCACCCGGCGGGGAACGGATTAGCAGAACGATTCATCAGAGTAATAATGGGATCGGTGCAAGCAGCAATCAGCGCAGGGGGCAGGGCAATTCTGGGAAAGAGAGCTGACAAAGATGTTATGGGCGTATCGCATCACCCCAGCCAACACGGGATACAGCCCTTTACGGATACTGCGAGGAAGAGACCCATTCACAAAGGACAACCTGGCGTGGAAACATTTGGTAGTTCAGAGTAAGTAGTCTCCAGCAGTAGTGAGAAGAAATATGGAAAGGGCACGAGACCTGTACACGGAACATTACAATAAAAGGCAAAATGTCCGAGGAGTGGATTTGGAGAAGGGTGAGTGTGTCTGAGTAAAGCTGGCAGTGCTGAAAAGGAAAGGTGACAGCAAATTCACCCCCCCACAGCCGTACAATAGATCTGCTCTCCTCAGCGATGGGAAGGTATGGTCGCAAGACAGGATTGCAAAGTGCAACAAAATCCTTAAGTGGGAGGTACCGGAGGAGATCAGTCCACAACAAGAAATGAATGATGAAGAACAGAGAATGGAAAGGACAGAGGAGATGGACAGGTTGGAAGAGTTGGTGCAGGGAGAAGAATATGAAGACCATCTCCAACGGGCAGAAGAGGAAACGGCTAGAGAGCCCATATCCCCAACGCCAAGGAACCAAGGAAGCGACAGGTTCAGTCAAGGACAAAGAACAGCAAGAGACAAGGAAGGGGTAAGTCCGGTCAAGTCTCAAGGTGAACACTCTGGTCGAGAACCTACAGGAACAAGGTCATGCAGAGCAGTTAAGACCCCGAAGAGATACGAAGAGTTCAATATGGAGACCAAGTAAGACTGTTCCAGCACCTCACTAACACTTGTTGGGGGCATGGGCAGACATTGAACATTTGTCAATGGTTAATTGAGAAAGCATTAAAGAGGGGAGATATGTAGCGTCCCTCTAGTTGTTGTAGGGGCAGGCGCAGCCGGCGCAAACTTGCAGCCATTTTGTGGAGCCGCGACTTCGGAGCCGAGCGGACGCTCTCCCCGGCGCTCAGTGTGAATAAAGAGTTGTTCTACATATACTGGCTATCAGAGTGATATATTTATTATAAAGGCAGCACTACATAAATCTATCTCTGGAACGTGATTTAAATGTGCTTTAAAGATATCATCTGCAATCTAATAGTGAAACTGAACATATAATCCAAGTTCTAGGATATTGTTTGAAATTTTCGCTGACTGTCACTCAGGCAAATATATTGTTTTATTTTGGTGGTCGAGTGGACTATATATAAGGCAAGAAAATAGTGTACAAATTTGGATAGATCATTGAAACCTCATTGTCTATGGTTGTGGATAACTATCCTAAATTTAAAGGAGACTGTTAGCATCAGATTCATTTATAGAAAGGTCCTGCTTTTATGAGTCCAGCACGCCACAGAACAACTGTTGCCTGTTTTGAGGAGGCACAACAACTTAAAGATGGTTTAAGGAGTTTATTAAGTTCACAGCAATGACCCCTGAAGGACACCAGCCACTCTCCACAGCAACTGCTCCTCTCTGGTCATAACATTCCAGAAAAGCACCAGAGAGAGGAACAAGTTGCCAGGGAACAGAAGGTTTCCATCAGGATGACATGTAAATACAAGTAATCAATTCATGTATACATAGAAAGAATATAACACATCTTGGTAGAATATAACAGCCTGCACAACGCAAATTCACCATAAAACACTTGTTATGATTTTAGAGTGATCCTTTATCAGGTGAACATAACACAACTGCACTTTGCTCAGCACTAGCATTTCCAGTGATGAAGACACCAGATAAGGAACAAGCCTCAAAATGCCCCTTGAACATTGCAGCAGTCAATCACCTATGGCCCCAGGATGTAATACTGCAAGAAACAAGTCAGATGGACACACTCATAAACACAAATAATTGCACAGCAGAGGGCCTTCATTTGGTTAAAGGACTCAATGTCAGAGAAGCCAGTCAGTTGCATTCATCAGATAAAACTGAAACAATTCCTAGTGCCACTCTCCATAGCACACATGACACACCCGGACCACCTCCGAATGTGACCTCCAGTTGGTATTTATGGCCCCTTCTATCCGAACGGTAGAAGCATCTAAACATGCAATTTATGACCCACTGTCCCATCATTTCCTGCCCAAGGTGGATGAGCTTCACTTTATTGCACCAACTGTACAGTATGAAGCATGCATGTACCTAATGCAAATTGAATTCTGGCACGCAACTGTAGGCCATGTAGCTGCTATTCCCAGCCATTATTGTTTCATTAAACTTAAACTGTACCTGATTCCCAAGACTCTCTATTCTCTTTTTTGATTATTAGAAACAAGACACAATTCTCAATTCTTTTTCTTCCATTTACAGCTCTTGAGATCACGAAAAGGTTACAATCCTTTTAATCATTCCTGGAAAACCTTTTGTGTGTGCCCCCTGCTATTGCCTCGTGTTTTTCTTATGTGTCCTTGAAGATGTGTGGAGAGGAAGAACATTGTTGTCATTTGCCTGGTTTGACAGCTGTATGTTGTAGTTTGCATTCCTGCTCCTGGTACCCTCTCAGCACTTTTGTAATGGCATGACTATTGATGTTTTCCTTCTGTGTGGCTGCTCTTACATGGGGTACGGTCCTCATAATCTCACCGTATTGTCATTCAGTGGAAATGTGCCTTGAACTCCTACTCAAAGCTGCCATGCTTGGGAAGTACTTTGGAATAAGGGTCCCGAAAAGTTTGTCCATATAGGTGCCTGTAGTGCTGGGCAGAAATAGTCTTGCACATGTGCACACTGTGTTGGCAGAAACCACTGGAAGCTCTAGGCATACCAGGGTTGCTTGTCTGAGGTGAAACTTCGAAGTACTGGCACTAAAGGGATTGGCACTGCATGCCATGAGCATCTACAAGTTGGCAATTACAGTCAAATTGTAGTTCTTTGTCTGATGGGTCCCAGACAGGCTAACCACACTAACATGGTGGAAGGGCCTTTAGTATACAGGGAAAAATCCCTATCCATCAGAAGTCTTTTATGAGCCGGCCTTTTATGCCAAATGTTTCCTTTTTAGGTCGAGTTTACTCGAACCTATTGTTGTCAACGCAAAAAATTCCTTTCCTAACAGGCGGATTTGGCGAATTTTGGACAGTGCACGAGAGAGTCACGTGACTCCTCGTGGACGAGCATGCCCATCCCAGCCTTCCCACTGCCAGCAGCATTTCTCCACGGCCGCCAGGCCACATCAAAGTCTTCCCCAGCACTGCCCCGCCCATCAATCACCCTCCCACTGACACCCCCCTCCCTCTCCATATGGTGCGCTCTGTCTCAGGCCTCTGAGCCGTCCCTACACTCCCCGCCCACCCCCATCCTTCACACCCTTTGTCATTACTTCGGCCCCGAGCCTGAGCCATCCCTACGCTCCCCGCCCACCCCCATCCTTCACACCCTTCGGCACCACTCCGACCCCGATCCTGAGCCGTCCCTACGCTATTTCACTTGTTTAAATATTCTGGCTGATTTTTTCCCTCTCAGCCTGACACCCGGCTCACAACCACCAGGCTTCCTTTTAACAGAGCACTTCCCTCAAGTTTTTGTGTTTTTGGGGCTTAATTGGCACCCTACCAGCATGCTGCACACCCACCATGTAGTTGCCATTCTGCCCCCTGGGCAGATTGATGCAGTACGGTTTCGTGGGCAGGTAGAATCAGTACACAGCTGTTTTCAAGTTTGTCTTTATTTTCATTCTCTGACTTCAAAGTTAGAGGATTTCCGAGTTTTGCTTGTACACCTGCAAATGCATACCCTGCATGAGCCGTGCAGGGGCTGCTTGTTTGTCCTTTGCCTCTTTTTCTAAATAATTAGACACTCCCTGCAGATCTCATTTGTCTCTACTCTCTCCTTTGAGCTGGAGTGTCTGAGCATCCACGGCCTTCGAACATTTACTTCCATCTGTAAGATCAGAAAGAGCATCTGTCAGGTCAGAAACTCGTGGCCCTCAGAAAGCCAAATATATTTTCTTGAAGTCATATGTAAGTGTGACAACAAAGGCAGTAAAAAGTCTCTCCTTTGCAGTTATTAGATAAGTGCTGTCTAAACATTCAAAGTGCATATCCTGATGTAGCCTACTATTGCTGCTCTGAGCCTGTAAACAATTGTCAGTTCTACATCATAATTATTTGGCAATTCACTTTCTTAATTTGTAAACACGTTTTCTTGTGCCTATATTTCAGTAAAACGTGATTTCTGTCCATCCGCCTACTTACATTTTCGTAACTAATTTAATTCAAATGTGGAACTCTCCTGTGTAAGAAATTACCCAGGTGCCTGGGAAGCCACACTGATGCATATTCAGCACGAGTTCGTGGTGGTAAGGAAGATGGAGTGTGAGGAGGCTTTATCCTGGCTTGGCCAGCATCATGACTGTTTGCTCGTAATATTCATTCATTTCCCCGTGGGTTGGGTTACTGCAGCTGTGTAGCCCTATATTTTATCAGACGATCGCATGATAATTAGTCTGTGAAGCGAGGCACCCTCCAACTCCACCCTCCAACTCCAACTCCACCCTCCAACTCCAACTCCACCCTCCAACTCCACCCTCCAACTCCACCGCCCAACTCCAACTCCACCCTCCAACTCCACAGCCCAACTCTACCCTCCAACTCCACCCTCCAACTCCACCCTTCAACTCCAACTCCACCCTCCAACTCCACCCTCCAACTCCACCCGCCAACTCCACCCTCCAACTCCACCCTCCAACTCCACCCTCCAACTCCACCCTCTAACTCCAACTTCACCCTCCAACTCCACACTCCAACTCCACCCTCCAACTCCACCCTTCAACTCCACCCTTCAACTCCACCCTCGATCTCCACTCTCCAACTCCAAATCCACCCTCCAACTCCAACTCCACCCTTCAACTCCACCCTCCAACTCCACCCTCCAGCTCCACCCTCCAGCTCCACCCTCCAGCTCCACCGCCAACTCCACCCTCCAGCTCCACTCCCCAGCTCCACCCTCCAGCTCCACCAAATCACTCAGGGACACCACCACATCACTCAGGGACACCACCACATCACTCAGGGGCATCACTCAGGGGCACCACCACATTACTCGGGGACACAACTACATTACTCGGGGACACCACCACATCACTTGGGGACACCCCCACATCACTCGGGAACACCACCACATCACTCGGGGGCACCACCACATCACTCGGGGGCACCACCACATCACTCGGGGACACCACCACATCACTCTGGACACCACCACATCACTCTGGGGCACCACCACATCACTCGGGGACATCATGGCTCAACTTCAGTGCCAGGAGAAATACATGCCCTATGATCCATTCAAATAATCAGGACATATAGTGAGAGACGCATCTCACAATTAGGCACTAAATACTTTTTGGAATAAACGACTTTCCCTGGCAAGATACAGGACAATTAACTATTCCTTTGAGGGAAAAATTGATAACATTCCTCTGGGATGCCAACATAACCTTCCTCAGATTCATAGTAGGACCCTGATATATCAATTGTAAATAAGATTTTGTTGATATATGAACTCACTTTTCTTTTCACTGTGTATTGTTGATATTTGAACCTATTAATTTTATCACTGTGTATTTTTTCTCACGTTGATTCATTTATAAGTCAGCAAGTTATTTGTTGTAAATATATGTTGAATGTACTTTATGATATAAGGAGATAATCAAAAACGAGTTGTTCACACCCAATGTGTACCCCTTTGAATTCTTCGTAAAATAATGTGCTAAAAAAACATGAGCGTTCATTGTCAATAAATAGGACTTGAACATAAAATAATTTGTGTGATCCATGGTGTCAGAGGCATTGTAGACTTAACAATATTTATATTGTCACTTTGTCAGGGCCAATACTTCAACTAGTTTAGTGTAGAAAGAAAATTATAATGTTACCACGCCACAAACAAAAAACTAGTGTCTTAGGGCCAGATGTATCAAGTTTTTTTGCATTCTCAAACGGGTGAATCTGCCCGTTTGCAAACACAAAAATAGCTTTTCCGATGCAGCAAACCTAATTTTGCGATTTGGTAACCTTTTACTGAATCGCAAAATGGGTTTGCGATTTGGCAATAGGAAGGGGCGTGTTTAGGCCGTACCTTCCTAATACCGAATCGCATCGGTATGTATGAATGTTTTGTGACCGCAATTGCGGTCTCAAAACATTTGCATTTTACCACCAGGTGGTAACATGCAAATGTACAAATCACTAACTGAATCTTACTAATAGAAGGTTTCTTGTAACTATTGTCATAAAAGTTAAGGGCTACACTTCCTCCACGGGGACCATTTGCATTGATATTAACTTTTAGAAGGTTGGCATTTTCTGGCCTTAGCCATTTAGTGCCTGTAGCCTGTCTCTGGGTCACATGACTGGGTGTAGCTGACAGTCGGGCTTTGTGTATTCCTCATAGACCTCCATACATAAAGTGTGCAAGGATGGGCCATCACTGGTAGGATGGGAGTGCGTAGCTGAGCCCAGCCATACTTACACTTGAATTGGCTGTGTCCTTCCTCCACACAAAGCACTGCATACCCCTGTAGTTAGTCTGGAGCCATGACAGGGAAGTCAGGATGCCTGGAGACTTCAAATAAAATTTCTAGAAGCTTCTCCCACCTTCAAAGGAAGGGCATCAGGTATAATTTTTAAAACTCAGACACCAACTTCTCAGTACACTTCTGGACCTGTGGATACGACCCAGACCCAGAAAGATGGATTGCTGTGCTGCTGAAAGGACTGCCACTCTGCTGGATTGCTTCTCTGAAGGACTGCTGCCCTGCTGCCTGCTGCCCCCCTGCCTGGGTGAGAATAACTTGGCCTGTATCTGCTCCAAAGTGACTCCAAGGGTCAGTTGGCTGGGCTCATGACTTGAGCCTCGGATACAGAAGGCTCCAACAACTTTGAACCTAGCACCTGGTCTCTGGCATCTGTCAAACTACCCTTAGAAGTGAGCCTAACGTGGTCTGCCAGTCTTTGTGGATCAAGTGGAACTGACACATCTCCTCGGCTTGGCACAGTAACCCCGAGCAGAACCGCCACATCGCCGCTGTTGCATTTAACAGAGCTGTCGCAAAGACGCGCATCGCATTGCAGCCCATCACCTGCTCAGAACCACCCCTGTGTGACGCTTTCTCGGCATAGTCTCTCGCATCACTTGTCGACAGCAACCTCAACAACAACGTTGGACTCCGATTCGCAGCCTCACAACTCCTCAGAACTGACGCATCACGATGACTGTACAATGCATCCTCAACCCCGGGGTTTGGCATCGCAAGCCCTCCTCAGCAGGATCCTCAATGACGATGCAGGACCTCTCCTCACAGCCACGCGGCATCTCAGAACCAAAGCATCGCTTCGGCTGTACCACACATTTTCTAAACAGATCCTCGCAATGCAACAGAAACTAGGATTTTAGGTACTTTACGCAGCGGACCTAACTAGTTCTCTTTAGCTGGCTCACACTCCATCGCAGTCTGCGTGAAACCGTGACTTTGTCCTGGTCTGTCATGACTATATATCCACAGTTGGCCCTTTGTGCCTTTTGGCTCTATTTCTAATGAAATCTTCAAACCTCCATGTCTATGGTTTTACCAATTGGGTTTTTGGATATTTGGTCTTGTTATTTATTAAAAATTCAAAATCTTTTTTTAAATCTGTTGTGGGATAATTGTGTTGTGTGTTTCACTGTGTTACTGTTTGAAATGGTGCACAGATACTTCACACATTGTGTCTGAGTTCTGCCTGACTGGTATGTGCTAAGTTTAAGCATGGGCGGAAAATCCGTTCCGCTCGCGGATTTTGCGGATTTTCGGTAAATTCGCAATCCGCGAGATTTGCGTATTTCCCGCAAAATCCGCAAATTTGCACGCAGCGGATTTTTTTTTTCTTGGTGATACAATTTTGTGGCGCGCGGAGTTTACTTCCCGTCATTCATCGTTTGCCGAGTTATTTTTCTTGATATTTTGCGAGTGCTGCGCCATTTTGGATCTTGCTGCGGGAATTTGGCAAGCGCAATTACGTAATCGCGGCTTGCCAACTTTTACAGCGAGAGTTTGTCAACGCGAGTACGCCGTGATCACGTATCGCGGTACTTCGCAATTGCGAGCTTTGAGATGCGGCGAGCAGCAACAATCTCGCACACGCGAAAATATAAAATTTGCAATTCTGCACAAGAAATCCACCAGCAAGCAGCATAAACCTTCTGGAAATGATGATTTTTATCTGAATAACTCCTTAGGTTGACATTTGCCTGCACTTTTTTTGCGAGGAGTCCATTTTGGGGAGGGGGGTGGGGGGTGGGAGGAAGGAAGTGCCCCACAGTCTTCAACTTCCTGTTCCTGTCCAGCAGGCTCCTCCCAGTGCTTTGTCCATCTTCTGGTCACTTTTCATTTGGATCTGGAGCTGGAAGGATTACTTTTTGTGGATGCTGCTGGATATTTGGATTTGAGGCCTTTTTGACTTTCTTTGGATGACTTTTGGATTAGAAATTTCACAAGTAAGTTTGTTTGGGGCATTACAGTTGCTGCAACTACAACTTTGGAATTTTCGATTTTTGGGCTGTTTTGGGGCCTTTTGCCCAGGGGTACTCAGTGGTGGGTGCACTGAGTCTTTCTGTGGGGTGTTTTGAATTTAAACATCATGGAGGGGCTGGATGGCTTGGGATTGTGCTGATTTTTCTGTGATTTTCGTTTTTTTGGCCTGTTGTGGCCTTTTCACCCGGGGTAGTGAGTGGTGCATGTGCCTAGTCTTTCTGTGGGTTGTCTTGAATTTAAACATCATGGAGGGGCTGTATGGCATGGGATTGTGCTGATTTTTCTGTGATTTTCGTTTTTTGGGCCTGTTGTGGATGGACAGGCCATGTGGTTGGGGGCCATTTTGAGTGCTGCTACAGGCCCTGGCCATGTGCTGTGATGGAGGGGGCCATTTTGAATGCAGGCAGTGTTCTCAGGCCTGCACCCATTTTGCCTAGCTTTCATCCATTATGCCCAGGGCCCAGGGGTAGTGAGTGGTGCATGTGGCTAGTCTTTCTGTGGGTTGTCTTGAATTTAAACATCATGGAGGGGCTGGATGGCATGGGATTGTGCTGAACCGGCTTGTCACCCACTTCCACTGGCCCCAGATGAGAAAGCACGTTGGTTCCTTTTGCAGATCTTGCCAAACCTGTCGAGATAGTGGCAAGACTGGAATGAAGTTGAAGGCACCCCTTCAACCCTTCCCAGTGGTGAGCACCCCTTTCGAGCGGGTGGGAATAAACATAGTAGGGCCCCTGGACCCCAAGACAGCCTTAGGCAACAGGTTCGTCCTGGTCTTGGTGAACCATGCCACCCGGTAACCGGAAGCAGTCCCTCTCAGGACAATCACAGCACCCGTGGTGGGCCATGCATTGATGGGGATCTTTTCCCGTGTGGGGTTCCCCAGAGAGGTGGTCTCCGACCGGGGTGCCAACTTCATCTCTAAGTACATGAAGTCTCTGTGGGAGGAGTGTGGAGTAACTTATAAGTTCACCACCCCTTACCACCCTCAAGGAAATGGGTTGGTTGAAAGGTTCAACCGGACCCTAAAAGGTATGATTATGGGCCTAGCGGAGCCCATGAGACGGAAGTCGGATGTCTTGTTACCATGCCTATTGTTTGCCAATAGGGAGGTGCCTCAGAAGTCCTTAGGGTTCAGTCCCTTTGAACTCCTGTATGGCCACCCTGTTAGAGGACCTCTCTCACTGGTGAAGGAGGGTTGGGAAAAGTCCTGTGGGAAAACCCCCCAGGATGTGTTCAGCTACGTGCTGGCCATCCGCAACCAGACACAATGCTTCCGGAAGCTCGCTCAGGCGAACCTGGAAGCAAGCCAGGAAGAAATGAAAAGATGGTACGACCAGGATACCACTCTGGTCGGATTTTAACTTGGGCAGAAAGTGTGGGTGAGGGCGCCAGCGGAGCCTTGTGCGCTCCAAGACAAGTGGCCTGGGCCATATGAGGTGGTGGAAAGGAAGAGTGAGGTAACCTACCTGGTTAACCTGAGGACTCCCAGGCAGCCCCTGAGAGTCTTCTCAGACCACACTTTGAGAGGACTGAAGTGACCATGTTCATGGCTACAGATGCAGGGATGGAAGAGGATAGTGATCCTCTCCCTGAACTCCTGGCAATTAAGGAGCAAGATGGGTCAATCAATCAATCAATCAATCATGCCACTTGTATAGCGCGCTACTCACCCGGAAGGGTCTCAAGGCGCTTGGGGGAGGGGGTCCGCTACTGCTCGAAAAGCCAGGTCTTGAGTTGTCTCCTGAAGGCGAGGTGGTCCTGGGTCAGCTGAAGGTGGATGGGGAGGGAGTTCCATGTCTTGGCCCCCAGGTAGGAGAAGCATCTGCCTCCGGCGGTGGCTCTTCGGATGCGTGGTACGGCGGCGAGGGCGAGGCTAGCGGATCGTAGCTGGCGGGTGGGCTTGTGGAAGGTCATGCGGTCGTTGAGGTACTTGGGCCCAGGTTGTGGAGAGACTTGTGTGCGTGGGTGAGGAGTCTGAACGTGATCCTCTTGTTGACGGGGAGCCAGTGCAGGTTCCTCAGGTGGTTGGAGATGTGGCTGCGTCGAGGGATGTCTAGGATGAGTCGGGCGGAGGCGTTCTGGATTCGTTGTAGTCTTTTCTGTAGCTTGGCTGTGGTTCCGGCGTAGAGGGTGTTTCCGTAGTCCAGGCGACTGGTGACGAGGGCCTGGGTGACCGTTTTCCTGGTTTCGATCGGGATCCATCGGAAGATCTTGCGGAGCATGCGGAGGGTGAGAAAGCATGAAGCGGAGACGGCGTTGACTTGTCTGGTCATGGAGAGGGAGGAGTCCAGGATGAAGCCCAGGTTGCGTGCGTGGTCTGTCGGCTTGGGGGCGGTGCCCAGGGCTGGGGGCCACCAGGAGTCGTCCCATGCGGAGGGTGATGGTCCAAGGATGAGTACTTCCGTCTTGTCTGAATTCAGTTTCAAGCAGCTGTTCTTCATACAATTGGCGACATCTTTCATCCCTTCGTGGAGGCTCGTTCTGGCGGTGTCGGGGTCTCTGATGAGGGAGAGGATCAGCTGGGTGTCGTCGGCGTAGGAGATGATGTTGAGGTTGTGTTGGCGTGCGATGGCTATGAGAGGTCTCATGTTGACGTTGAAGAGGGTGGGGCTGAGTGATGATCCTTGCGGGACGCCGCAGATGACTTTGGTGGCTTCGGAACGAAACGGGGGGAGGCAGACTCTCTGTGTTCTTCCAGCGAGGAACGAGATGATCCACTTCAATGCCTTTTCTTGGATGGCGGTGTTGCTGAGGCGTTGGACTAGGGTGCGGTGGCAGACAGTGTCGAACGCGGCGGAGAGGTCCAGGAGGATGAGTGCCGCTGTTTCCCTGTTGTCGAGAAGGGCTCGGATGTCGTCGGTGGCTGCGATGAGGGCGGTCTCGGTGCTGTGGTTGGCTCTGAAACTGGACTGCGAGGGGCCGAGGGATCCATTCGTGTCGAGGAAGGCGGCAAGCTGTCTGTTGGCTATCTTCTCGATGACTTTGGCAGGAAAAGGGAGGAGCGAGATGGGGGGAAGTTTTTGAGGTCGGTGGGATCCGCTGTTGGTTTCTTCAGCAGGGCGCTGAGCTCGGCATGCTTCCAGCTCTCCGGGAAGGTGGCGGTGTTGAAGGAGGTGTTCATGACGTCTCGGAGTTGGGGTGCGATGGTGGAGTCGGCCTTGTTGTAAACATGGTGGGGCAGGGGTCAGTCGGAGAACCGGAGTGGATGGTGTTCATCGTGCGGGCTGTGTCTTCGGTGGTCACTGCGGTCCAGGTGCGGAGGGTCGTGGTGGGGTGCATTGGTTCGACGGTTGGGTGCGAGGATGGTGTGTCCAAGCTGTGTGGATATCGGCAATCTTGCGGTGGAAGAACGAGGCGAGAGAGTCGCAGAGGTCCTGTGAGTGGGTGATGTCGTTGTTGCCGGTGCTGGGGTTGGAGAACTCCTTGACGATGCTGAAGAGTTCCTTGCTGACGTGGGCGTTGTTGTCCAATCGCTCCTTCAGAGATTTCTTCTTGGTGGTGCGGATGAGCTGGTGGTGTTTGCGGGTCGCGTGTTTGAGGGCGGTCATGTTGTCAGTGGTCCGGTCGAGAAGCCAGGCTTTCTCGAGGGTGCAGCAGGTCTTTTTGGAGTCCTTGAGTTCGTTGGTGAACCAGGGGGCCTTCTTGCTTCTGGGTTTGCTGGGAGGGTTCTTCAGTGGTGCGAGGTCGTCGGCGCAGGTGGTCAGCCATTGCGTGAAGTTGCGGGCAGCTTCGTTGGGGTCCGGTGTGTTGGCAGGTGGGTTCTGGCTGAGGGAGGTGGTGATCTGGTCGGCGGTGATCTTGCTCCAGCTTCTGTGGGGAACCTGTTGCGGGTGTTGGTGGGTAGTGGTTTTCCTGAAGCTGAAGTGAACGCAGCTGTGGTCGGTCCCGTGAAGTCCGGTGGAGTGGTTGAAGGCGATGTGCTGGCTGGATGAGAAGACGGGATCAAGCGTGTGGCCGGCGTAGTGGGTGGGGGTGTTTACCAGTTGCTTGAGACCGAGGTTGACGAGGTTGTCCAGCAGGGTGACGGTGTTGCGGTCCTTGTTGTTCTCCAGGTGGAAGTTGAGGTCCCCTAGGAGGATGTAGTCGGCGGAGGGGAGGGCGTGTGGGCTGATGAGGTCTGTGATGTCTTCGCTGAATTGTGTGCGTGGTCCGTGGATGGTGTGGTCCTCTTGCCCACCCTGACCCCAGAACAGCAGAGGGACTGTCGCCAAGTGTTGGGTCAGTTCTCCTCCCTGTTCTCCCTGACCCCAGGAGTCACCAACTGGTGCGTCCATGATGTGGACACTGGAGACGTTCTGCCTGTGAAGCAAACATTTTACAGGGTAGCTGACAAGTTCAGGGCCAGGATCAAGGAAGAGGTTTCCAAGATGTTGGCGCTAGGGGTGATTGAGCCCTCCAGCATCCCCTGGGCTAGCCCAGTGTTGACCTCAGTTTCCTCGGGATCAGTATGTAGTTAAAAAGGCCCCCTTCAGATCTATCCAAACCCAGATTGCTATTAAAGCCGTGGGCTAAAGACGGATCAGATGAGGGCTGCAGGAACAAACGGGAAGGAAAGGAAGGGGACAGCAGGGAGGGAGAGCTGTAAGACAAAGAACAAATATATTGAAATCTGTTCTTATTCAAAGGTACATAATCAAGGTCGTGCATCTACTAGTTCCCTACCTGATAAATGAATAAAGGCTGCGATACTCAAAAGATACCTCTCGTCTTATGAGAACAGGCCTTGTCTGAATAACTGGGACCTCCCTTCTGTAATACACAAGTTGAACCAAGGTATGAAATGCCATGCACCAAAACTATCATGGAACAAATGGAACTGAAGGACTGAAACTTCACCTACCCTTAACTCCCTTTGTTCAGGTATTAAGTGGGGGTCTATGACCATGCCTTCTCAACAGCCATGTAGAAAACAAATAAAGGACATGGGTTACGTCACCCTATTAATGTAAAGATCAACCAGTACCTTTGTAGTCTGGAGACACACGAACCCGCCTCCAAAAGGTTGAATGAATGTCGCCTCGGTTAACTCCACCAAGACTTCTTCTTCTTCAGCAATACTGACAAATTAACCCTCTGCAATAGCCGATGAAATAAGGCTCGCCAACAGAGGATTAAATAGGATGAGAAAAAACCCTTTCCGCATTAGCCGATGCAATAAGGCTATCCAACGGAATAGGGTTACTATAATATAAAGCTATAACAATTCCGTTTCCGCAAGAGCCGATGCAAAGAGGCTCGCCAACGGAAACGGGGAAACTCATGTAGCGCTGGACCCTTCGATTCCTGTCCTCCGCATGAGCCGATGTTAAGGCTCGCCAACGGAGATACAGGGAAAGCAGCGCACAAGATGAACTATGGAGCGCCTTCCGCATGAGCCGATGAAGAGGCTCGCCAACGGAAAGCCGAAGAACGCACACACCAGATCTCGGTCTATGGCAATTCCCACCGGGTTAGGCAACACTCCAGCAAGTAGAACAGCAAACGGACGGATCCACACGAAGAACACAAGATCAACGCAGGTCACAACCCAGCCGGGTCACGAATCAGAATATCCGACACCGGAAACAGGAAGTTAGGCCCTTTTATTCCCTCCTCCATGCCGCTAAGCATTCTGGACCCTGTAGTTGTTTGCTCTCCGTGTTAGTACAGTGAGGCGCGAGTCAGATCATAACAGTATATTCCCCCTCACCTAGAGCGCCGAACAGGACCTGGACTCAAAGGATGCAGGCGATGAAACTCGGCAACCAGCCGAGGGGCATGTACGCCAGACGCCGGCTCCCAGGAATTCTCCTCTGGTCCGTATCCTTTCCAGGCCACTAAATAACGCAATCCCCTACCATGCCACTTGGAGTCCAGGATACCACTCACTTCGTATTCAGTCCCATCGGAACATACCAAAGGCGGAGGCAGACGTTGGACAATCCGCCCCGCCGGCTTCAGCAAAGAGACATGGAACACAGGGTGGATTCGAGGATGTTGAGGCAACCTCAATTTCATGGCCACAGGATTGATACATTTCACGATAGGGAAAGGTCCAATGTATCGAGGGTTGAACACACTGTACTTCTTAAAACGAAAGTTCTTCGTTGACAGCCATACCCGGTCACCCATTTGATACATAGGGCCAGGACGTCGTTTCCTATCAGCTGAGGACTTATATGCCACCTTCGAGGCCTTCAAATTGTCCTGGACCTTGACAAGGACGTCTTTAATTTCACCAATCCTCCTAGCCGCTTCGGGTACCGAGGTTTCTTGAATAGGATGCAAGAATGGCATGAACCTAGGGTGATGACCATACGTCCCATAGAAAGGGGACACCTTGATGGCCGAATGTGTGGCATTGTTGTACGCCACCTCAGCTAACCACAAATATTCCACCCAATTGTCTTTCCCTTGAGACACAAAACACCGCAGGTATTGGTTTAAGGACTGGTTGAGACGCTCAGTCTGTCCATCGGTTTGAGGGTGGAAGCTGGTTGACAGTGACGTTTCGATGTGCAAAGAGGAACACCAAGACTTCCAGAACATAGCTGTGAACTGGGAGCCACGGTCCGACACTATAACCGCAGGGAGACCATGTAAACGCACAATATTCACCATCAGCAAACGTGCCAATTGCCCAGCCGAAGGAACCTGCGGACAGGCGATAAAATGGCCCATCTTCGTCAAAAAGTCAACGACCACCAACACTGCAGTACATCCCTGGTCCTTGGGCAGACCCACCACAAAATCCAAAGAAATTCTTTCCCACGGAACTGACGGAGTGGGCATGGGGCAAAGAAGACCAGCAGGACGCCTATGATCCGACTTTGCGGCAGCACACACAGCACACAACGAAATCCACTTCTTTACATCAGCCCGTACCGACGGCCACCAGGATTTACGCATGATCAGATCTAATGTCTTTTCTACCCCCATATGACCAGCACTTGGGGAAGTGTGACACCACCGGTACATTTGTTTGCGAAGGGGTTCTGTCGGGATCAACAAACGCCCTCGATTGACGGGGAATCCATCCCTCAATTGCCATTCCGGGTGAGTGAGCAACCACTTCCGCCATTGTTCGGTGGTAACGCCTCTAAGGATACCCTGCAGAAAGTCATCGGGTTGGAGGGCACCAATCACCTGTGTAGGTTTCACTATGGAGGTATCATTCCCCATTGATGGCGTCTTCGAAGAAGACTGGCGAGTGAGTGCATCCGCTTTTCGATTATCCACCCCCGGGCGGAAGGTGATAACGAAATCGAATTCTGAAAAAAAAAGCATCCACCGAAGCTGTCTAGGGGACAAATGGCGTGCTGCTGACATATATTGCAAGTTTCTATGATCTGAATAGACAGTTATCTTATGCCTGGCCCCCATCAAAAAGTGTCGCCATTCGGTGAAAGCGATCTTTATCGCCAGAAGCTCCTTCTCCGCGATACAATAGTTCCTTTCAGCCTTATTAAGTTTCCGTGACATATATGCCACCGGGTGCATAATCCGAGTCAGCTCATTGCGTTGAGACAGGACTGCCCCTACTGCCACCTCTGAAGCATCTGCCTCAACGATAAACGGCAACTCAGGATTAGGGTGAACAAGCACCGGTGCTGACACAAACGCCTGCTTCAAGGTCTCAAAGGCGGCTTGAGCTTCAGAATCCCAATCAAATCTCTGATCCTTGTGCAACAGTCTTGTGATGGGTGCCACTACTCGAGAAAACTGGTCAATGAAGCGACGATAAAAGTTAGCGAATCCCAAAAAACCCTGAATGTCCTTGACATTCTTTGGGACTGGCCAGTCTCGAACCGCCTGTATCTTGCGCTCAGCCATTTCCTGACCCTGAGGGCTAAGCATAACCCCCAGAAATTCTACGGTAGACACATGAAAGTCACATTTTGACAACTTACAGTACAAGCTGTGTTGTCGAAGGATGGACAGGACAGATTTCACATGACCTACGTGCAGGGCCTCAGACTCTGAATAGATCAGGATGTCATCGATATACACGATGACATATTGATCCATGATCTCCCGCAGCACATCATTAAGAAAAAACTGGAATGCGGCGGGAGCGTTGCATAGTCCAAACGGCATAACCAGGTATTCAAATAACCCATACCTGGTTTTAAATGCCGTTTTCCATTCGTCTCCCGACCTCATCCTGACTAAATGGTATGCCCCTTTCAAGTCCAATTTAGTGAAAATCTTTGCACGCTTTACTTGTTCCAACAGGACGTTGATCAAAGGCAATGGGTATCGGTTCTTGACCGTTATCTCGTTAAGCGCTCTGAAGTCTACACACGCCCTCAATTCCCCATTCGCCTTCGGGATAAAAAAGAGGGGAGATGCAGCAGGGGACTTGGAAGGGCGGATGAACCCCAATTTCAACAGTTTGTCCAAGTATTGTCTCAAATGGATATTCTCAGGTTCAGTTAAAGCATACAGGCGTCCCGCAGGCACCACAGCCCCGGGCATCAAATCTATCTGGCAATCATACTGCCTATGGGGAGGGAGACCTTCCGCCAATACCTCATCAAAAACATCATGAAATTCGTTGTATATGTGAGGCAATACCACATCTTTTTCAGCAGCAGTAGCTACGCTATTCCCATTAGCTAGGGCCAAAGAGGGTCTCTGAGTACAACCAAAACAGTGCTCCCTACAGTACTGTGAATTCATGGTTACGCTATTAGTACCCCAGTGAACCTCAGGGTTATGCCTCTGCAACCAGGGTAATCCTATTATTATACCATACTGAGGGGCTTGTATCACACTAAACGTGACCTTTTCGCTGTGATTCCCATACCTCATCTCGGTTTCGGAAGTCTGATAACAAACAGGACCTAGATCTAGTTTTCTCCCATCCACAGCATATACCTCATCACTATGCTCCTTAGGAATTAAAGACATTCCCATCTTTTCCGCCTCAGCCTTGTCTATAAACATCCCCGTGGCCCCTGAGTCCACCATAGCTCGAGTAGGGACTGGCACCATACTGATCATCAATACTATGTTGATAAACAAATGTTGCGCACTTAACACCGGATTTACCATTGAAGGAATACAAATACGACTCCACGGGCCTCCTTCTTGCTCCCTAGAGTCTATTCGTTTTCCGCCGGTTTCTCACTAGCAGCAGATACCCCTCTATTCGGACGAAACTTGGAGAATTTGGGCTTTATAGGACATTCTCTGACAAAGTGACCTTTTTTCCCGCAATACAAGCAGAGGCCGTTCTTCCGTCTTTGCTCTTTTTCTGTGGGTGTAAGAGAGGCGCGCACTGCACCTATCTCCATGGGTTCAGAAGTGGATGTGAGAGGACTATCCGGGGATTTAGTAGGGCCAGGTACCGGGATGGTTCTGGACTTGGCCTTGGGATCGCCTTTTCTATTCTTGAGCCGGTGATCCAGACGTAACACCAGACTAATTAAGTCTTCGCAAGTCGTGGGCTGGGGATCAATCTGGGCTATGATGTCTTTCATGTCTTCTGTTAAACCCTGATGGAACAGGGACGCCAATTTCGCCTCTGGCCACTTGGTCTCGGTTACTAATCTCCTAAAGGAATTCAGATATGTTAAAATATCCTGATTTCCTTGCCGAAGCTCCAACAATTCCTTGTCGGCAGTATACGAGTCGGCTCTTCTATCGAAGACCTTGACAAACTCATCCCGAAATGCCTCCCAATCATGCATCAGAGGGTCATCCCTTTGGATCAGGGGAACTGCCCATTGTGCCGCATCCCCGGCTAAATAAGAAATCACGAATGCTACTTTGTTTTGGTTTGTGGGAAATGAGCGTGGTTTGCATGTAAAATGCATGAGCACTTGGGACAAAAACACTTGTACGGAACCAGCGTCTCCCTTAAAACGTTCAGGATTTGCAAGTGGGACACTGGTGGGGATTTCTAGTACCACTGGACTGGGCTGATTAGAACCAGAAGCCCCGGCATTAAAGGGGTTTTTCTGTATGGTGTCTAATCTATTACGCAACTCCGTGGCCTCTTGTCTAGAGGAAAGGAGTTCGGTCTGTACTACAACTAGAGCAGCCAGCACGTCATCTAGGGTAGCCATGCCTACACACTGACCGGGAGGATGTGTAACCGTGGGTCGGATATTCTGTTGACCTCAGTTTCCTCGGGATCAGTATGTAGTTAAAAAGGCCCCCTTCAGATCTATCCAAACCCAGATTGCTATTAAAGCCGTGGGCTAAAGACGGATCAGATGAGGGCTGCAGGAACAAACGGGAAGGAAAGGAAGGGGACAGCAGGGAGGGAGAGCTGTAAGACAAAGAACAAATATATTGAAATCTGTTCTTATTCAAAGGTACATAATCAAGGTCGTGCATCTACTAGTTCCCTACCTGATAAATGAATAAAGGCTGCGATACTCAAAAGATACCTCTCGTCTTATGAGAACAGGCCTTGTCTGAATAACTGGGACCTCCCTTCTGTAATACACAAGTTGAACCAAGGTATGAAATGCCATGCACCAAAACTATCATGGAACAAATGGAACTGAAGGACTGAAACTTCACCTACCCTTAACTCCCTTTGTTCAGGTATTAAGTGGGGGTCTATGACCATGCCTTCTCAACAGCCATGTAGAAAACAAATAAAGGACATGGGTTACGTCACCCTATTAATGTAAAGATCAACCAGTACCTTTGTAGTCTGGAGACACACGAACCCGCCTCCAAAAGGTTGAATGAATGTCGCCTCGGTTAACTCCACCAAGACTTCTTCTTCTTCAGCAATACTGACAAATTAACCCTCTGCAATAGCCGATGAAATAAGGCTCGCCAACAGAGGATTAAATAGGATGAGAAAAAACCCTTTCCGCATTAGCCGATGCAATAAGGCTATCCAACGGAATAGGGTTACTATAATATAAAGCTATAACAATTCCGTTTCCGCAAGAGCCGATGCAAAGAGGCTCGCCAACGGAAACGGGGAAACTCATGTAGCGCTGGACCCTTCGATTCCTGTCCTCCGCATGAGCCGATGTTAAGGCTCGCCAACGGAGATACAGGGAAAGCAGCGCACAAGATGAACTATGGAGCGCCTTCCGCATGAGCCGATGAAGAGGCTCGCCAACGGAAAGCCGAAGAACGCACACACCAGATCTCGGTCTATGGCAATTCCCACCGGGTTAGGCAACACTCCAGCAAGTAGAACAGCAAACGGACGGATCCACACGAAGAACACAAGATCGACGCAGGTCACAACCCAGCCGGGTCACGAATCAGAATATCCGGCACCGGAAACAGGAAGTTAGGCCCTTTTATTCCCTCCTCCATGCCACTAAGCATTCTGGACCCTGTAGTTGTTTGCTCTCCGTGTTAGTACAGTGAGGCGCGAGTCAGATCATAACACCCAGTGGTCTTGGTACCAAAAGCTGCTGCGCCAGGTGCCACTCCAGAACTCAGGTTTTGGGTGGACTACCGTGGGCTCAATGCGGTCACGAAGACTTACGCACACCCCATCCCCAGAGCTGATGAGCTCATGGATCGGTTGGGACCTGCCCAGTTCCTCAGTACATTTGATTTGACGTCTGGATACTGGCAGATTGCCTTAACTGATGGGGCTAAAGAGAGGTCAGCATTTTCAATGCCAGAGGGGCACTTCCATTTCCGAGTCATGCCCTTTGGGTTGAAAAATGCCCCTGCCACATTCCAGAGACTGGTTAACAAGGTACTGTGGTGTATTTGGGACACCAGGTGGGGAGCGGCCAGGTGGCGCCCCTACAGGCGAAGATTGATACAATTTTGGCTTGGGAGCCCCCCAAGACCCAGACAGAGGTGAGAGCCTTTTTAGGACTCACCGGGTATTACAGACGGTTTGTCAAGGGATTTGGCACCATTGTCGCCCCCTTGACAGAACTCACTTCTAAGAAGTTGCCCAAAAGAGTGGACTGGACTGAAGCCCGCCAAACTGCTTTTGATGCCCTGAAAACTGCCATGTGCACAGCACCGGTGCTCAAGGCACCTGACTTTTCCAGTGAGTTCATAGTACAGACAGATGCTTCAGAGCATGGTGTGGGAGCAGTACTCTCACAAATCACTGAGGAGGGAGGAGACCAGCCGGTAGCTTTCATTAGTAGGAGGCTACTCCCCAGGGAACAGAGGTGGAGTGCGATTGAGAGAGAAGCTTTTGCTGTGGTCTGGGCTCTGAAGAAGTTGAGGCCCTACCTGTTTGGACTCACTTTCGTGTTCAGACCGACCACAGGCCCCTCAGATGGTTAATGCAGATGAGGGGTGAGAATCCAAAACTGTTGAGATGATCCATCTCCCTGCAGGGAATGGACTTTACGGTGGAACACCGCCCTGGTACAGAGCACGCCAACGCTGATGGTCTGTCCAGGTTTTTCCGCCTTAGTGAAGCGAACTCCTAAGGGGGTCAGTAGTTCTCCCCACTTTCATCTGGAGGGGACACGTGTTAGACCTGGCATCTTTGGCGTGGGTTTCCCCTATCTTTTTGCCTCTACCTCCTGTATTTTTGATGCTGTGCTGGATTTCGTTTTTGCTGGTTTAGATGCTTTGGACACTCTGCCACTGCTGATCAGTGCCAGAGTGTAAGTGCTCCCTATGTAAATTGTTATCATGATTGGATATACATGTTTGGCATATTTGTATCACCATGAAGTCCCTAGTAAAGTGCACTGGGTGTGCCAGGGCTGGTGATGACAAATGTTACTAGTGGGCCTGCAGCACTGATTGTGCCACCCACCGGAGTAGCTCTAAAGTGGTGTCTCAGGCCTGCCACTGCAGTGCCTATGGGCAGTTTAGAAACTGGCATTTCCTCCTGGTCAGTGTCCCCACTGACCAGGACTAACCCTTCCCGTTTTGTGCACATAAGTCACCCCTATGGAAGGCCCACGGTACCCCCCTGGGCAGGGTGCAGCGTATGTGAAAGGTAGAGCATGTACTGGTGCAGGTGACATGCTCTGGTAGTGAATTACAGCCATTTTCGTTTTTCACTATTGTAAGGCTATCTTGCTCCATAGATTAACATGGGGTATGCTGGCTACAGTGGCTTCCAGCATTTCTTCTCATAGGAACAAGATAGGTCATTAGTATCTAGTATCCCTGAACTCAGAATTTAATAACACATCTTTTAGGAAAGGTTGTTTTTAAATCTTGTGTTTGAGAACAGCACTTTTAGAGAGTTGCTGTTCTCTTGTCTGACCCTTCTGTGTGCCTTGGCCTGTTTGTGGATTGACTGTCTGGTTTGAGAGTGACAGGAACTGGGGATTCCCCAGGAGGCTGGCTGAGTCAGCCCTAGGCTGAATGACTGCATTTGCAACTGGAGTGGTGGGAGGAGTTAGCACCTGGGCCTGAATAGGGCTGTGCCTGCCTGCCATAATGCTGGCTCCACCTCCTGCAGGGCAGCCGACGACCCTGCCCCTCACTCTGAAAGGAAAGAAGAAGCCAGCAAAACAAAGTACTCAGGAAACACCCAGAACTGGTCCAGACCGGGCTCAGGGCCCACATGCACAGAGAGAACACAGACTTTAGGGGTATAAGTACAGGACCCCTGACAACAGAAAATTAGATCATCCTGGAATCAAGAAGGAGCCTCTGCCAAGGAGAAAGCTGACTCTGAAGAAGGAAGACTGTCCTGCTGTTGCTCTGCTGGACTGACCTGCAGTTGCTTTGCTGCCAAGGAGAGGGGAAGGACTTTGCTGTTGTGCTGTGTCCCCTGTCTTGAATGAATCTCCAAGGGCCTGAGAAGAGCTGGCTCCCTGTTCTAAGGTCCCAGGAACAAATGGACTCCCCCCCAGCTTCCCTGAACTCTGCTGAGAGAGTTCTGTCCTTCCTAGAGTGCTTGATCCAGTTGTGGGGCCTCTGGAAGTTGTACCTGTGCTGGGAAGCTTGAAACTAAGCTTGAGAGACTTTTGCAATTGAAAACTGTCGCATCGCTCGCTTGAGGAAGTTTCCCGCCGCTACGAAGGTCGAGATCGTCGCAGCGCCTGACGCCGCTGCCAGAGCCGTCGCATCATTTGTTGGTCGGGACGCACCCGATCGGTGCGGGAAGCCGAACATCGCTGCGAGTGTCATCACAGAGCCTGTCGTCCCTGGGTGAGATCGCCCCACTGCTTGCTTGCAGACCGCATCACGTCGCTGCGAAAATCGTCGCAGAACAATCGCATCGAGGAGCTGCGAGAGAGAGGATCCCTGCTGGACTGCGCATCGTCGCCCCGGAGATCGTCGCAGCCCCTACGAGATTGTCGCACCGTGCCTTTGCGAGAACAAACATCCTACGGAACCTACGCACCGGAATCCATACAAGTGGCCTTCCTCCCCATACAGACCGGATTCGTCGCAACACGCCCGCTGTTGCAGCGGGGCTGTCGCATCCCCTCCCCAGGGTCTCAGGAGCAACGTATCGCTTGCTTTCGACCGCACCAGCTTCTGCTTTTGGAACTTTGTTGCAACTAAAAGGTACTGTGAGTAAACGTGACGCAACTGTGAACTTTTCACACATCTGTGGATTATTTTATCGCAACCTAAAGAACTTACATTACAACCTTAAGAACTCTTTTGAAACCATATTCTTGAACTGTGTATGTTGGACTTTTGTCGTTTTGGTCTTGTGTAGTTTAGATTAAATACCTTTATTTTTCTCAACTGTAGTGGAGTCAGTTTGTGGTGTTTTCACTGTGTTACTGTGAGTGTTGGTACAAATACTTTACGCATTGCCTCTGGTTAGCCTAGACTGCTCATGCCAAGCTACCTAGAGGGTGAGCATGGGTTATCTCAGAGGGTTATCTCCTTGCCCTGACTAAAAGCAAGGGTCCCTATTTGGACAGTGGTACCTAGCTCTACCAACTAGAGACCCCCAGTTCTAACAACCTCCATGATGTTTACATCAAAGAGATCCCACAGAAAGACTCAGTCCATGCACCACTGAGTACCCCTGGGCAAAAGGCCCCAACACCTCCCCAAAAAATCGAAAAACACACAAAAATCACCACAATCCAATGCCATCCATGCCCTCAATTATGTTCAAATTCAAGACACCCCACAGAAAGACTAGGCCCATGCACCACTGAGTACCCCTGGGCATAATGGATGAAAGCATGGCAGACTGGGTGAAGGACGATGGCACAGCAAAGCACACTGCCTGGCTTCAAAATGGCCCCTAGACCCCAGCCACATGGCCAGGCCCTGCCTGTACCAGTCCTTAAAATGCCCCCCATCCACATGGACAGGCCCCATCAACACCCCAAAAAATCGAAAAACACACAAAAATCACCACAATCCAATGCCATCCATGCCCTCCATAATGTTTATATTAAAGAGACCCCACAGAAAGACTCAGTCCATGCACCACTGAGTACCCCTGAGCAAAAGGCCCCAACAACAGCCCAAAAATCGAAAAACACACAAAAATCACCACAATCCAATGCCATCCATGCCCTCCATGATGTTTACATTAAAGAGACCCCACAGAAAGACTCAGCAATGCACCACTGAGTACCCCTGGGCAAAAGGCCCCAACAACAGCCCAAAAATCGAAAAACACACACAAATCACCACAATCCAATGCCATCCATGCCCTCAAAGATGTTTACATTAAAAAAGACCCCACAGAAAGACTCAGTCCATGCACCACTGAGTACCCCTGGGGAAAAGGCCCCAACAACAGCCCAAAAATCGAAAAACACACAAAAAATCACCACAATCCAATGCCATCCATGCCCTAAATCATGTTGAAATTCAACAAAACAGTTGTATCATGCACCCATAACTAACCCTGGTCCTACTGGATACTGTGGCTACCCACAATATATTTTATTTAATGTTCTGAAAAAGTTCCAAAATTGTAGTTGCAGCAAATGTAATGCCACAAACAAACTTACTTGTGAAATTTCTAATACAAAAGTGATCCAATGAAAGTCAAAAAGGCCTCAAATCAAAATATCCAGTAGCATCTACAAAAAGTAATCCAAATCAAAGTGAGCAGGACATGAACGAAGCACTGGGAGGAGCCTGCTTGACAGGAAGAGGAAGTTGAAGACTGTAGGGCACTTCCATCCTCCCATCCCCCCCCCCAAAATGGACTCCTTGCAAAATAAAGTGCAGGCAAATGTCAACCTGAGGAGTTATTCTGATAAAAATCATAATTTTCAGAAGGTTTATGCTGCCTGCTGGTGGATTTCTTGTACAGAATTGCAAATTTTGCAATTTCGCGAGTGTGAGATTGTTGCTGCCCGCCGCATCTACGTGTTTGCAAATGTTTACTCTTGCGATGCGTGATTACGGGCCTTTATGACGTACTCCCGTTAACAAACTTTCGCTGTGCAAGGTGGCAGGCGCGATGACGTAATCGTGGTCGACAAACTCCCGCGGGATCCTGCAGCAAGATCCAAAATGGCGCAGCACACGCAAAACATGGAGAAAAACAACTCTGCAAACGCTGAATGACGGTAAGTGAACGCCGCGCGCAGTTTGTGTCAGCCAAATGGGACGCTTTCATGGTCCGAAACGGAATAGAAGTAAAACACACCCCCATATACCACCCGGCGGGGAACGGATTAGCAGAACGATTCATCAGAGTAATAATGGGATCGGTGCAAGCAGCAAACAGCGCAGGGCAATTCTGGGAAAGAGAGCTGACAAAGATGTTATGGGCGTATCGCATCACCCCAGCCAACACAGGATACAGCCCTTTACGGATACTGCGAGGAAGAGACCCATTCACAAAGGACAACCTGGCGTGGAAACATTTGGTAGTTCAGAGTAAGTAGTCTCCAGCAGTAGTGAGAAGAAATATGGAAAGGGCACGAGACCTGTACACGGAACATTACAATAAAAGGCAAAATGTCCGAGGAGTGGATTTGGAGAAGGGTGAGTGTGTCTGAGTAAAGCTGGCAGTGCTGAAAAGGAAAGGTGACAGCAAATTCACCCCCCCACAGCCGTACAATAGATCTGCTCTCCTCAACGATGGGAAGGTATGGTCGCAAGACAGGATTGCAAAGTGCAACAAAATCCTTAAGTGGGAGGTACCGGAGGAGATCAGTCCACAACAAGGAATGAATGATGAAGAACAGAGAATGGAGAGGACAGAGGAGATGGACAGGTTGGAAGAGTTGGTGCAGGGAGAAGAATATGAAGACCATCTCCAACGGGCAGAAGAGGAAACGGCTAGAGAGCCAATATCCCCAACGCCAAGGAACCAAGGAAGCGACAGGTTCAGTCAAGGACAAAGAACAGCAAGAGACAAGGAAGGGGCAAGTCCGGTCAAGTCTCAAGGTGAACACTCTGGTCGAGAACCTACAGGAACCAGGTCAGGCAGAGCAGTTAAGACCCCGAAGAGATACGAAGAGTTCAATATGGAGACCAAGTAAGACTGTTCCAGCACCTCACTAACACTTGTTGGGGGCAGGGGCAGACATTGAACATTTGTCAATGGTTAATTGAGAAAGTATTAAAGAGGGGAGATATGTAGCGTCGCTCTAGTTGTTGTAGGGGCAGGCGCAGCCGGCGCAAACTTGCAGCCATTTTGTGGAGCCGCGACTTCGGAGCCGAGCGGACGCTCTCCCCGGCGCTCAGTGTGAATAAAGAGTTGTTCTACATATACTGGCTATCAGAGTGATATATTTATTATAAAGGCGGCACTACATAAATCTATCTCTGGAACGTGATTTAAATGTGCTTTAAAGATATCATCTGCAATCTAATAGTGAAACTAAACATATAATCCAAGTTCTAGGATATTGTTTGAAATTTTCGCTGACTGTCACTCAGGCAAATATATTGTTTTGCCTACTTTGGGGTTTTATACAGGGCATGGAAGGCCCTTTTGGTGGTCGAGTGGACTATATATAAGGCAAGAAAATAGTGTACAAATTTGAATAGATCATTGAAACCTCATTGTCTATGGTTGTGGTTAGCTGTCCTAAATTTAAAGGAGACTGTTAGCATCAGATTCATTTATAGAAGGTCCTGCTTTTATGAGTCCAGCACGCCACAGAACAACTGTTGCCTGTTTTGAGGAGGCACAACAACTTAAAGATGGTTTAAGGAGTTTATTAAGTTCACAGCAATGACCCCTGAAGGACACCAGCCACTCTCCACAGCAACTGCTCCTCTCTGGTCATAACATTCCAGAAAAGCACCAGAGAGAGGAACAAGTTGCCAGGGAACAGAAGGTTTCCATCAGGATGACATATAAGTACAAGTAATCAATTCATGTATACATAGGAAGAATATAACACATCTTGGTAGAATATAACAGCCTGCACAACGCAAATTCACCATAAAACACTTGTTATGATTTCAGAGTGATCCTTTATCAGGTCAACATAACACAACTGCACTTTGCTCAGCACTAGCATTTCCAGTGATGAAGACACCAGATAAGGAACAAGCCTCAAAATGCCCCTTGAACATTGCAGCAGTCAATCACCTATGGCCCCAGGATGTAATACTGCAAGAAACAAGTCAGATGGACACACTCATAAACACAAATAATTGCACAGCAGAGGGCCTTCATTTGGTTAAAGGACTCAATGTCAGAGAAGGCAGTCAGTTGCATTCATCAGATAAAACTGAAACAATTCCTAGTGCCACTCTCTATAGCACACATGACACACCCGGACCACCTCCGAATGTGACCTCCAGTTGGTATTTATGGCCCCTTCTATCCGAACGGTAGAAGCATCTAAACATGCAATTTATGACCCACTGTCCCATCATTTCCTGCCCAAGGTGGATGAGCTTCACTTTATTGCACCAACTGTACAGTATGAAGCATGCATGTACCTAATGCAAATTGAATTCTAGCACGCAACTGTAGGTCATGTAGCTGCTATTCCCAGCCATTATTGTTTCATCAAACTTAAACTGTACCTGATTCCCAAGACTCTCTATTCTCTTTTTTGATTATTAGAAACAAGACACAATTCTCAATTCTTTTTCTTCCATTTACAGCTCTTGAGATCACGAAAAGGTTACAATCCTTTTAATCATTCCTGGAAAACCTTTTGTGTGTGCCCCCTGCTATTGCCTCGTGTTTTTCTTATGTGTCCTTGAAGATGTGTGGAGAGGAAGAACATTGTTGCCATTTGCCTGGTTTGACAGCTGTATGTTGTAGTTTGCATTCCTGCTCCTGGTACCCTCTCAGCACTTTTGTAATGGCATGACTATTGATGTTTTCCTTCTGTGTGGCTGCTCTTACATGGGGTACGGTCCTCATAATCTCACCGTATTGTCATTCAGTGGAAATGTGCCTTGAACTCCTACTCAAAGCTGCCATGCTTGGGAAGTACTTTGGAATAAGGGTCCCGAAAAGTTTGTCCATATAGGTGCCTGTAGTGCTGGGCAGAAATAGTCTTGCACATGTGCACACTGTGTTGGCAGAATCCCCTGGAAGCTCTAGGCATACCAGGGTTGCTTGTCTGAGGTGAAACTTCGAAGTACTGGCACTAAAGGGATTGGCACTGCATGCCATGAGCATCTACAAGTTGGCAATTACAGTCAAATTGTAGTTCTTTGTCTGATGGGTCCCAGACAGGCTAACCACACTAACATGGTGGAAGGGCCATTAGTATACAGGGAAAAATCCCTATCCATCAGAAGTCTTTTATGAGCCGGCCCTTTATGCCAAATGTTTCCTTTTTAGGTCGAGTTTACTCGAACCTATTGTTGTCAACCCAAAAAATTCCTTTCCTAACAGGCGGATTTGGCGAATTTTGGACAGTGCACGAGAGAGTCACGTGACTCCTCGTGGACGAGCATGCCCAGCCCAGCCTTCCCACTACCAGCAGCATTTCTCAACGGCCGCCAGGCCACATCAAAGGCTTCCCCAGCACTGCCCTGCCCATCAATCACCCTCCCACTGACACCCCCCTCCCTCTCCATATGGTGCGCTCTGCCTCAGGCCTCTGAGCCGTCCCTACACTCCCCGCCCACCCCCATCCTTCACACCCTTTGTCATTACTTCGGCCCCGAGCCTGAGCCATCCCTACGCTCCCCGCCCACCCCCATCCTTCACACCCTTCGGCACCACTCCGGCCCCGATCCTGAGCCGTCCCTACGCTATTTCACTTGTTTAAATATTCTGGCCGATTTTTTCCCTCTCAGCCTGACACCCGGCTCACAACCACCAGGCTTCCTTTTAACAGAGCACTTCCCTCAAGTGTTTGTGTTTTTGGGGCTTAATTGGCACCCTACCAGCATGGTGCACACCCACCATGTAGTTGCCATTCTGCCCCCTGGACAGATTGGCAACGAGGGGACAGTTGCACGGGTCAGCAAGGCGGCAGACTGCCATGAACTTTCCCCCTGCCCTCCCGGCGATGCCGAGTGCGCCCCCGGAGCTAAACTTTGCCACTTCCAGAAAGCATGGCCTCTTAGCCAAAGGGCGAGCATGTGGGTACAGGAGGAGGCAAAGTGTGCAAACTGCAGTGCCAACAGTTCATGCGCAGCAGGGGTCGGGCCTGTAGCACATGCAATAACACGCACTCACACAGGCACACCAGAGCAGGCACATTAGGGCAGCAGCAGACCCGTTAGCGCAATGCCTTTCCATTTAAATCACCACACCCCTGCCAACACATCCATCCATGTTAAAATAAGTTTATCGCAAAACTCGGCATTCTATTTTTTTTAATCGCCTCTTTCCGCCTCCCCCCCACCTCCGCCACAGCAATGCGAGAGCTTTTTTTATTAAAGCAGTGTTGCACGCATGTTCTTTCCTATTCCTTGGATCGGAACCTTTTTTTTTATACATTTTGGACGTGCAGTTCCAACTGAGTGCGCAACCCGGATCATGGCTACCAGGCTTCATTTTTACCAAGCTCTTCCCTCAAGTGTTTCTGCTTTATTGGCTTGATTAGCGCAATACCGGGTTCACCAACGCCATGCCTTGCAAGGTTCTCTTTTGTTTTATGTTATATGCTTTTTTGGTTGCAATTATAAATGGGCATGTCCCACTCAGCGTGTCATCTGTCTTTTTTTAAATATTCTGGCCGATTTTTTCCCTCTCAGCCTGACACCCGGCTCACAACCACCAGGCTTCCTTTTAACAGAGCACTTCCCTCAAGTGTTTGTGTTTTTGGGGCTTAATTGGCACCCTACCAGCATGCTGCACACCCACCATGTAGTTGCCATTCTGCCCCCTGGGCAGATTGATGCAGTACGGTTTCGGGGGGAGGTAGAATCAGTACACAGCTGTTTTCAAGTTTGTCTTTATTTTCATTCTCTGACTTCAAAGTTAGAGGATTTCCGAGTTTTGCTTGTACACCTGCAAATGCATACCCTGCATGAGCCGTGCAGGGGCTGCTTGTTTGTCCTTTGCCTCTTTTTCTAAATAATTAGACACTCCCTGCAGATCTCATTTGTCTCTACTCTCTCCTTTGAGCTCGAGTGTCTGAGCATCTACAGCCTTCAAACATTTACTTCCATCTGTAAGATCAGAAAGAGCATCTGTCAGGTCAGAAACTCGTGGCCCTCAGAAAGCCAAATATATTTTCTTGAAGTCATATGTAAGTGTGACAACAAAGGCAGTAAAAAGTCTCTCCTTTGCAGTTATTAGATAAGTGCTGTCTAAACATTCAAAGTGCATATCCTGATGTAGCCTACTATTGCTGCTCTGAGCCTGTAAACAATTGTCAGTTCTACATCACAATTATTTGGCAATTCACTTTCTTAATTTGTAAACACGTTTTCTTGTGCCTATATTTCAGTAAAACGTGATTTCTGTCCATCCGCCTACTTACATTTTCGTAACTAATTTAATTCAAATGTGGAACTCTCCTGTGTAAGAAATTACCCAGGTGCCTGGGAAGCCACACTGATGCATATTCAGCACGAGTTCGGTGTGGTAAGGAAGATGGAGTGTGAGGAGGCTTTACCCTGGCTTGGCCAGCATCATGACTGTTTGCTCGTAATATTCATTCATTTCCCCGTGGGTTGGGTTACTGCAGCTGTGTAGCCCTATATTTTATCAGACAATCGCATGATAATTAGTCTGTGAAGCGAGGCACCCTCCAACTCCACCCTCCAACTCCAACTCCACCCTCCAACTCCAACTCCACCCTCCAACTCCACCCTCCAACTCCACCCTCCAACTCCACCGCCCAACTCCAACTCCACCCTCCAACTCCACAGCCCAACTCCACCCTCCAACTCCACCCTTCAACTCCAACTCCAACTCTACCCTCCAAATCCACCCGCCAACTCCACCCTCCAACTCCACCCTCCAACTCCACCCTCCAACTCCACCCTCCAACTCCACCCTCTAACTCCAACTCCAACTTCACCCTCCAACTCCACACTCCAACTCCACCCTCCAACTCCACCCTTCAACTCCACCCTTCAACTCCATCTCCACCCTCCAACTCCAAATCCACCCTCCAACTCCAACTCCACCCTTCAACTCCACCCTCCAACTCAACCCTCCAGCTCCACCCTCCAGCTCCACCCTCCAGCTCCACCGCCAACTCCACCCTCCAGCTCCACCAAATCACTCAGGGACACCACCACATCACTCAGGGACACCACCACATCACTCAGGGGCACCACTCAGGGGCACCACCACATTACTCGGGGACACCACTACATTACTCGGGGACACCACCACATCACTCGGGGACACCCCCACATCACTCGGGGACACCCCCACATCACTTGGGAACACCACCACATCACTCGGGGGCACCACCACATCACTCGGGGGCACCACCACATCACTCGGGGGTACCACCACATCACTCGGGGTCGGGGACACCACTACATCACTCGGGGACACCACCACATCACTCGGGGACACCACCACATCACTCGGGGACACCACCACATCACTTGGGGACACCACCACTTTACTCTGGGGCATCACCACATTACTCTGGGACACCACCACATCACTCAGCCCAACCACATCATCACTCAGCACCACAACAGCACTGTCCTTGCTTGCTACCAACAAGCATTGCCATAGCCAATAGGACTCGCATTAGAAAAGTGTAAGCTATTAGCTTTGTGAATAACGATGCCAATAATTTATATGTTTTCAAAGCCAACACATATTAAAAAAATGTGTCATTTACAATACCAATAGCTCACACTTTCCTAATACGAGACCTATTGCATTGCAAATGCTTGTTTTATTGGTACATAGTTGTGGGGTTCATTGTGGATTGTTTCTGCTTTTCAACCTTACTCCTTTGAACCAAAAACTTCTACATTTCTGACTGTGGTCCTTATTCTCCAGTGTCTCCATCTAATTATCTGTTCCTCTGGCTATTTCTAGCTCGCTTCTTTCTGTGATGCCATTTCAATGCAGTACATGCAGCCCTTAAAATCCAGCATGCTAACGCTGACGATTTTGGTGAAACTTTTCAAATCTTGTACAGTGAAACTGAGCAAGAAAGGGTTATACGGAAGATTTCCTTCTGCCACTGTTTAGGATATTGGCACCTAGAGGTTTCTTGTGCATCTTGTGCCTTTGTGCCTTTTGTCTTGTAGTACTTATTAGGCTATATTTTGAGAAGGTAATATTCTGCTCTACGTGGCTCTGCTCGGATAGAGATTGTGGCATCTACATGGGGATGGCCATACTAAGGAATCACCCCTAAGTTCAGATCAGAACAATCTCAGACATATTTAACAGTATACTGACAACAGAGAGGAATTTACGAAACAACGAGAACCTCTTCGAAACGGAAAAGAATATTTGGAACACCTGCGTATAGAGTGTGCATTTCATTTTTCTTAAAATTGTGGAACAGATTAACATGGGGAAATCTGTCCGTACATACATGGTGTTCTGATTTTTAGCTTGCTTAGGTACAGGATCCAATTGACATGAAGTCTTTCATCCAGAATGCATTTTATGAGCTCTTTCACATTTACATAAACAGACAGTATATGAGGTCTGAAGATGAGGTAATGGTTATGAATCTCATGTCTGCTATTCAATGTTCGTCATTGTTGTAACAAAACACAGGACTACTTCTAATTCCGACAGGTCTTAATATTCTGTATTCCAAGATGTGAGTCAGTCTCAGAGGAAACAAAAAACACATATTTTGTGCCTATCTTGTCACTTTGTCAGGGCCAATACTTCAACTAGTTTAGTGCAGAAAGAAAATTATAATGTTACCACGCCACAAACAAAAAACTAGTGTCTTAGGGCCAGATGTATCAAGCCTTTTTGCATTCTCAAACGGGTGAATCTGCCCGTTTGCAAACACAAAAATAGCTTTTCCGATGCAGCAAACCTAATTTTGCGATTCGGTAACCTTTTACTGAATCGCAAAATGGGTTTGCGATTTGGCAATAGGAAGGGGCTTGTTTAGGCCGTACATTCCTAATACCGAATTGCATCGGTATGTATGAATGTTTTGTGACGGCAACTGCGGTCTCGAAACATTTGCATTTTACCACCAGGTGGTAACATGCAACTGTACAAATCACTAACTGAATCTTACTAATAGAAGGTTTCTTGTAACTATTGTCATAAAAGTTAAGGGCTACACTTCCTCCATGAGGACCATTTGCATTGATATTAACTTTTAGAAAGTTGGCATTTTCTGGCCTTAGTCATTTAGTGCCTGTAGCCTGTCTCTGGGTCACATGACTGGGTGTAGCTGACAGTCAGGCTTTGTGTATTCCTCATAGACAGCCACACATAAAGTGTGCAAGGATGGGCCATCACTGGTAGGATGGGAGTGCGTAGCTGAGCCCAGCCATACTTACACTTGAATTGTCTGTGTCCTTCCTCCACACAAAGCACTGCATACCCCTGTAGTTAGTCTGGAGCCATGACAGGGAAGTCAGGATGCCTGGAGACTTCAAATAAAATTTCTAGAAGCTTCTCCCACCTTCAAAGGAAGGGCATCAGGTATAATTTTTAAAACTCAGACACCAACTTCTCAGTACACCTTTGGACCTGTGGATACGACCCAGACCCAGAAAGATGGATTGCTGTGCTGCTGAAAGGACTGCCACTCTGCTGGATTGCTTCTCTGAAGGACTGCTGCCCTGCTGCCCTCCTGCCTGGGTGAGAATAACTTAACCTGTATCTGCTCCAAAGTGACTCCAAGGGTCAGTTGGCTGGGCTCATGACTTGAGCCTCGGATACATAAGGCTCCAACAACCTTGAACCTAGCACCTGGTCTCTGGAATCTGTCAATCTACTCTTAGAAGTGAGCCTAACGTGGTCTGCCAGTCTTTGTGGATCAAGTGTAACTGACACATCTCCTCGGCTTGGCACAGTAACCCCGAGCAGAACCACCACATCGCTGCTGTTGCATGGAACAGAGCTGTCGCAAAGACCTGTATCGCATTGCAGCCCATCACCTGCTCAGAACCACCCCGTGTGACGCATTCTCAGCACAGTCTCTCGCATCACTTGTCGACAGCAGCCTCAACAACAACGACGGACTCCGCTTCGCAGCCTCACAGCTCCTCAGAACTGACGCATCACGATGTCTGTACAATGGGGTTTGGCATCGCAAGCCCTCCTCAGCAGGATCCTCAATGATGATGCAGGACCTCTCCTCACAGCCTCGCCGCATCTCAGAACCAAAGCATCGCTTCGGCTGTACCACACATTTTCTAAACAGATCCTCGCAATGCACCGCAAACTAGGATTTAAGGTACTTTACACAGCGGACCTAACTAGTTCTCTTTAGCTGGCTCACACTCCATCGCAGTCTGCCTGAAACCGTGACTTTGTCCTGGTCTGTCATGACTATATATCCACAGTTGGCCCTTTGTGCCTTTTGGCTCTATTTCTAATGAAATCTTCAAACCTCCATGTCTATGGTTTTACCAATTGGGTTTTTGGATATTTGGTCTTATTTATTTATTAACAATTCAAAATCTTTTTTTAAATATGCTGTGGGATCATTTTGTTGTGTGTTTCACTGTGTTACTGTTTGAAATGTTGCACAGATACTTTACACATTGTGTCTGAGTTCTGCCTGACTGGTATGAGCAGTTACATGAGGGTTAAGCGCAGGTTGATTTAAAGTTTGCTAGCGACTTCACCCTGTGAATGATTGAGGTTGCTGCCTGACATGCCCCCCTGAATCAGTAACTCCATTTCTTACACAGTGTCAAGTGGATAGCAGATCAAATAATGCATAAAATCACAAAACAAGTACCAGACTTCTTGTTGCACTTTCCTTACCTTTGAATTTCCCAGGCGTCAGGCTGCATCCGTAAACTTTTGCTGAGCAATACCCCTTGCGCGCTATGTCGAGTGGCTCCATTCGGCGCCATTGATGATGTCGGCAGTTTTGGTTATGACATTGCGGTGCCTACATAGGTGCCACTCAGATGCGCGGATGTCAGTTCTTTTCTTTCCGAGCCAGTTAAGCACTGATCCGGGAAGAGCTACCCCTCTGCCGCTTTTTGCCAGGCTTTTTTCTCAACTTTTGTCGAAATGTTTGAAGACTTCATGTGTGAGGGATGTTGGGTAGGATGACAGGTTTTAAACCGTGCACGACTTGTTCCCGCACGATGTCTGTTATCGATCTCCACTGCGTTTGTCTGTGGTGTCTTCAATGTGACCACGATTCGAAGTCATGTTCAGACTGCTGGGCGATGGCTCCAAAGACCTTGAGGGAGCGGGCATTGAAGTTGCTCACGGCCCGGCAGTCAACACCGTTGAGCGAGACTCCGAGGAGGTCACGATCCTGTTGAAGAAGAGGTTGTGGAATCGCTCTCTGAGCCCTAAGTCCTCTTTCTCCAATTTGAGGTAATCTGGACACTCGGGGAAGTGGTAGAAGAGGAAGAAGAAGTCCAAGCGGACTTGGACTTCACCTCAACTGACGTCCATCATCGAGAGAGGTAAGGAGCACCAACGCTCTAGGCATGGTTCTGCGGAGCCGGAGCCAAAGTCTACTTTGCGCCTCCTTCTATTTCTGGGAACCAGAGAGACTCCCTTTCAAATTAAGGATTTTTACGAGGCCATACGCCATGTATTTAAACGGAACGACCCCATTGGTGAGCCAACGGGCCCCGCGGGTCAGATGAGCCCTATTGGGTTCGACGTCGTCAGCTTCGGCCACAGCGCCGGTGCGGCCTCAGGGGTCCAATCTTGGATCCGGTTTGACACCGGTTGTACCAATGCGACCTTCCCCTACGTCGAACCCGAAGTCAGTGCCAGCAGCGTAGCTGGCAGCTGTCGGTGGCACAAACCCCATCCTCATCCCCAATGACATGGAGTCGAACGGCGTTGTTCGATGCCAATTTCGAGGTCGGCAGAACCCAAGGGTTCTATGTTGTTGCCTGAGCACTTTGTGGACATGTTAGGCTCAGTAGAGGAATGGGAGCAGTCTAGAGCCCCTTTAGAGAACCAGGATGTCTCTGAGGAGACTATGGACTGGTATGGGGAACTTGGGGAAGCCAGTGGTCTGGATACTTCCCCAGACACTGGCATGCTCTCTCCGCCTACAGTGGCTATGGAGGAGGGGCGTCCTATGCTATGGTGGTTAAGAGGGCAGCTGTGGTCCTTGGAATGGAGCTGCCCTCAGTGCTGGTCAGGACTAATCTCCTGACTGAAGCGCTTCAACCAGGGTTTCCACCTCTGAACCCCTTTAGCCCTTTAATGAGGCACTTAGAGCGTCCTACTAGGAACTTAGTCCAAACCTAGCACAGGGGCTCCTGTGAAGAGGACGATTGCACGCCGCCATCGCCCAACACCAGGCGACCCAAAGTTCCTCAGCCAACAACCCACCTCAGAAAGTTTGGTGGTGCAGGCCTCTACTTCCCAGGGCTTATTCCCTTCCATCCCTCCAGATAGGGAATCCAAGAGACTGGATTCCTTGGGGAAGAAGTTGTTTTCTTCCTCCTGTCTGGCATTGCGGTCGGTAATTATTGCATGCTTTTTGGGCCGTTTTCTCCCACTCTCTTTGGGAGACGATTGTGCAAGTATTGACACAAGTCCCGGAGGAGGCCCGGGCTGTGCTCTACCAGGCTGTCAAGGACGGAAGAAATGCGGCAAAATTCACCATTCAGTGTGGTTTGGATATGGCCGATTCACTGGGCAGGTCTATTTCATCGACAGTGGCCTTGAGGTGCCACGCATGGCATCGTATAACTGGCTTCTTGGAGGCTGTCCAAGGCAATTTGACAAGCCCTTTGATGGAACCCGTCTTTTTGGGGAAAAGGCTGACTTGGCCCTGGTCAGGTTCAAGGACTCTTGAGCTACAACCAGATCCTTGGGCCTCTCCTCCACTCCTCGTGGTCAGCCTTCCTTTTGCCTCTTTCATGGCAACGGAAGGGTTTTCCAGCTACGTCAGCCCTATCCTAGCCACCGTCCCGCACACACTTCCCAGGTAGTGCATGGACGTGGACGCGGTACATTCCGTCCTTGGAATTGAGGTCAGAAGTCATTCACCCTACAGCTCCCAGCCGCTGCAGTCTCCAAGCACTCCGAGGCTGATTCTGCAGGACCACACTACTCCAGGGGGTGGGAGAATTAATCATCATCTCCCCCGCTGGAGATTTATACCAACAGACAAGTGGATCTAGCAGATCATCCAGGAAGGCTTTTCTATTAATTTCCTTTCTTTTCCTCCTACTATTCTGCCAAGTCAGGAACGGCTGGCGGTGGATCAGTTAAAACTGCTCCAAGAGGAAGTTACTGCTCTTTTGGCCAAAGGAGCTATAGAAAGGGTTCCAGTTTCAGAAGTAGGCAGTGGCTGTTATTCCCGTTACTTTCTGATTCCGAAGAAGAACAGGGATCTTTGGGACATTTTGGATCTTTGGACCATCAACCTCTTCCTCAAAAAGGAGAAATTCAAAATGCTCACTGTTAGAAATGGGATTTCTGGTTGGCTAGGGCATACGCCAAAGCCAGGCAGAAACCACCACTCTAGTTAGGGAAAGGGAGTTAGATTGCTGAGGATAACCCGACTCACCCCCTTTGAAGCTTGGCATGAGCTGTCAGGATAACCCAGAGGTAATGTAGACAGCGTTTACGCAACACACACTCACATCAGCAATACACTAGGTACACCACAAAAGAAACTCAACACAAGGTTATATAAAAAATAGTCTTTGTATTATCCAAAACACATTAGAATCATAATCACACATATACACTGTGCCAACTGGCACTAGGCAATATTCACAGTGGACTATATACACAGGACAGGGCCAGTTGGGCCACTGTCAAACCCTTTAGAAAGCACTAGTAGCACATATGAAACACAACTAGTGATTACTGGTAAAATAACGTACCTAGCAGCATATATAGCAACATCAAACAGATTCTGCAGAAACATCAGAAGCATAAACACCATGGGCATAAATCCCATTTGGCAACCATCAGCATAAACACATTATGCCTACATTTGGCAGTGCACCACAGTAACACTAACTAGGTGCATACATCACCTTAGGGCCTTGCACCCTTATCTACATCATAAAGCTGAACCCAGGCCGACTGGCCTTCTGTGGTGCTCAAGTGCCCTTTGTCCAAAATGTCAGGGCTGTAACTGGGGTCTCTCAAGTAGCCCTCTGGCTGCCAATGTCGCGAAGCAATGTGCGAAATGCACTGGGACACAGAGGTGCGTCTCACCCCCTTCTCATCAACGAACAAACAATAAAATGCCCCCTTTGTTGCAGTTCTCCTCTGTCCGGTGGGCATATGTAGGAAATTGGCCTTGGCACCACTGTGCCAGGGGAGCCCCACTCTGGGACTCTAAACACACAACTGCCCCAACATTGCAGCTGCCAAAAGAAACCAGCACCAACACTGCTCTGCGAGCATTCGCTCCGGTGCACTGGCATCAAGAACAAGGCCAAAGTGCAGCCCTACTCACCGGGGCTCTCTGGGTGCCGCTCTCGGCACCAAGGAAAAAGGCTCTTGGGCATTCCACTCACCGGGGCTCTCTGGTGAGCTCGGCTCCTCTCCTGGCACAACAATGAGGGACTCGTCTCAGGGCAGCTCTCCACTGGGGAACTCATTTCCCCGTCATGCCCTCCAGACACTTTGCTCCTTCTGGGTGGGACTCAGCCACATGGCCCGTTCACCGGCTCTTCTGCCTTGCAGGCAGGGTTCCTCCCACCTTCCGGCTAACTCAGCTGAGACATCTGGCCGGCAACAAGGTCCCACCCACAACCAGGCAGCTTGCCTGGCTTCCGGGTCGAGCCGCCGTGGTTCCTCTCTTTGTGGAGAAGTGCGGGTTGGCTCCCGCCGTAAAGTAAAACACCAATGTGGGGTGTGCTCCTACTCAGAGGGTACACAACAGCACGGTGGGCTCCCGCTCTTCACTCACAATGCGGGATAGGTTCCCGCCACCAATCTGGCATTAAAAACGCAGGGTGGGTTCCCGTTCCCTTTGCAGCAGCACGGGGGGTCCCTACACTGGGGACTCCCTCTGCAGGCAAGTCGCAGTACAGTGCTGCACAGCTCCATGTTCCTCCTTTTCTCGAATCAGGATATAGGTGCTATGGGCCACAGTTCCTAAGAGCAAAGTTTCAGGAGCACAAGGCTGGGCCCAGGCAGGCCAGCTCACAGGGCCCTGCAGCAGGTAGGCAGTCCCTTGTGGTGGTTCCTCCTTGGGCCCAGCACCAGCAGGTCTCCTTAGTAGCACAGGGAAGCGCAAAAAGCACACACTTACCTGGGGTCACAGCCCCAATATTTATACAACCTTTTCCTTTGTCTGCCCTTGGCACTGGGCTTGGGGGAACCACCCTGAACTGGTTCTGGGTTTTTGGAGCACTCTGTTTACATGGCTCCTCTTCCCCATTGTCCGGTAGGGGCTCGGTCATCAGACCACCTCGGGGGAACGGAGCTAGCATTCACCTAGGCAGGCACAGACCTATTCAGGGTCAGGGGACTACTCTTCCCAGTACTCCAAATGCAGATATCCCATTCAGCCTAGCGCTGACTCACCCTGCCCTCCCTGGAGCAACACACACCTCACCAGCCCCTGTCACTCCAAAGCCAGACATGCAATCCACATCAGGCAGGCAGACACATAGCACACAGAAATGCCAACTTTTAAAAGTGGCATTTCTAGAATAGTGATAATAAATCTGCACACACCATTGCGCAGCATTTATTATTACCATTCCAAATATACCAGACTTGACGCTGCTCCTCCCATATCAGGAATTACCACTGAACAACTTATCAGGGAATCCCCAATGCATTTCGGTGAGAGAGCAGCCTCACAGCAGTGAGAAACCAAAATGGTTGTTTGTCACAACCAGGACATGTCACACACTTAAGGTACATATCCTACCTTCTACCTACAATACACCCATAAGGCTGTAAGAGGGAGGTCACAGACATGGCACACCCTTTTGGTGTCACGTCACAGCGGCAGTAACAGTGCGCGCACAGGCCCTGCAAATGCAGAGGCCTGAGACTGGTTTGAAAGGCAACTTTGGTGGGTGGCGCAATCAATGCTGCAAGCCCACCAGTAGCATTTAATTTACCGGCCCCGGGTATCTGAGATACCACTTTACAAGGGACTGACAGGTAAATTAAATATGCAAAACAGGTGTAGACCAATCTTACCTTGTTTGCCACAGAGAGCACACACACTTTACACTGGACAGCAGTGCTAAAGTGCCCAGAGTCCTAAAACCACCAACACCATGTCAGAAAAAAGGCTAGGAGGAAGGCAAAACGTTCAGGGAAGACCTGCAAATAGGGCCATGTCCAACACTTACAGTCTTATCTGCTTTAGACCGAGGAGACTGCATGAAGGCTATTTTCACATTCCCATCCAGCCAGGCTACAGGCGTTACCTATATTTCAAGGCCACGAGCACTTTCAGTTTACCATGCTCCCTTTCGGCCTTACCAGTGCCCCTTGGGTGTTCACCAAGGTGATGGGGGTGGTTGCAATTCATCTGTGCTGGTTAGAGGCTTCAGTTTTCCCCTAACTCGATGACTGGCTGTTGAAAGCGTCCTCTCCCCGGGCAGTCGTCTCCCACCTTCAGACTACGGCGGACCTCCTGCATTCGCTGGGGTTCTCTATAAACATGCCAAAGTCACACCTGACTCCTCCTCAGATCCTCCCTTTCATCTGAGCTGTTATGGACACAGTGCAGTTTCGGGCTTGTCCTCCCAAGCAGCGAGTCCAGGATATGCAGGTGGATATACAGTTATGATTACGATATTTCAGCCTCTATCCCGGATTTCGGTGAGGTTGACTCTGAGGCTGTTGGGCCTCATGGCCTCCTGCATTGTGTTGTTAAGACAAGCGAGATGGCGTATGTGGGCTCTGTAGTGGGACTTGAAGTTTCAAAGGGCACAACATCAGGGAAATCTCACCGACATGGTTCAGATCTCAGAAGGAACTATGAGGGATCTGAGGTGATCGATAACAAACAAAGATTGGGTCCAAGATAGACCTCTCTCCCTTTCCCCAACCGGATTTTACAATTGTTAGGAATGCATCACTTCTGGGATGGGGGCCACATGGGAAGATTGAGATCAGGGTCAATGGTCTCCGGCAGAGACAGGGCTCCACATAAACTTGTTGGAGCTCAGAGAGATTCGCTTGGCATTTAAAGCATTTCTCCCCTCTGTCAAGGGGAGGTTGGTGCAGGTATTCACAGACAACACCACCGCCATGTGGTACTGCAACAAGTAAGGCGAGGTGGGGACATGGAGCCTTTGTCAAGAGGTCCTGCATCTCTGGATGTGGCTGGACCATCAGGGCATTACCCTGGTGGTTAAACACCTGACAGGTTCTCTGAACGCCAGGGCAGACGATCTCAGCCGTCGATGTCTAGTGGATCTCATATGGTGTCTCCAGTCAGAGGTGGCGCAAGGTCTCTTTCATCAGTGGGTAGAACTTTGGTTTGATTTGTGCGCCTCCGAAAAGGACACGCAATGTCAGCAGTACTGCACGCTGGAGTTTCCAAGGCAGCTATCGCTTGGCGATGCGTTTCGTCGCAAGTGGAGCTCGGGCCTGTTGTACGCCTTTCCGCCTATACCACTCCTGCCAAGTCTTCTGAAGAAGATTAGGAACGACCGGGCCCAAGTCACCCTTGTGGCACCAGACTGGGCAAGGAGTTCCTTCAATCAGGCTGCCCCTTCAGAAGGATCTTCTGTCGCAGCAGCAGGGGAGGGTTCGCCACTCGAACCTGTCAACTCTGCGCCTCCATGCATGGAGATTGAGTGGCAGCAGTTGATGGCTTTTGACCTTCCTCCCGAAGTATGTAATGTTATTCTGGCGGCCCTCCACTAAGTAGGTATACGCCTGCCGTTGGCAGAAATTTGTATTATACTGTACAGAAAGGTCTATTGACCCTATTTCTGCTCCTCAATCTACTGTACTTGTATTCATTCTGACCCTTGCCCAGCAGGGCTCTGCTTTGGAAACTCTCAAGATTACCTTTCTGCTCTGTCTGCTATTTTGCGGGTGCCAGACCAACCTTCTCCCTTTAAATCTCCTATTGTAAGTAGATTTCTAAAAGGGCTGGTTCACTTGTTTCCACCCATGCACTCTTATTATGCCACAATTGGACCTTAATTTGGTCCTCACGTATTTGTTGTGCGCTCCATCAAAAAAGCCTTCTTAGAGGTGATTACATCGGCCCAGAGGGTGAGTGAGTTACAGGCGTTATCCAGCTCGCCTCCTTATTTTATGTCCTTTCAGGACAAGGTGGTGCTGCGCAGCAGGGCATCTCTTTTACCAAAGGTTGTAGCCCCATTCCATCTGAGTAAGTCGATCACTTTGCCCACCTTATTTGCCCCCCACAGCCCTCTATGGAAGAGGAGCATCTCCATCGACTAGACCCAAAACAGAGCGTTGCCATTCTACCTTGGAACTTGGAACTAGAGAGTTATGGGTGGATGACCAACTCTTTGTGGGGTATGTGGGAGAAAAGAAGGGAAAGGCAGTGCAGAAAAAAAAACATTTCTCACTGGGTTGTTCTCTGCATTAAAATCTGTTACGGCTTGGCGAAGAAGCAGCCCCCTGAGGGATTAAGAGCCCATTCCATTAGGGGAAAGGCTGCGACTACAGCCTAGGCACGGGGTGTCCCAGTCCAAGACATCTGTCAGGCAGTACTGTGGGCATCACTCCACACGTTCGTAAAACATTATTGCCTGGACGGTCAAGTGCGCAGGGACGGACACTTTGCCCGCCCAGTCGTGCAAGACATTTTAGTCTAGTCCATGAGTCCGCAACCCAAAGGAATCTGCAGCTAGAAGTCTCTATCAGATGAACAAGTTACTTACCTTCAGTATCGCATTATCTGATAGAGACTCTATCTAGCTTCAGATTCCTTACAGCCCCACCCATGCCTCCCCGCTTTGCGGACTGATGTAGTAGGTTTAGGGTTACTCTCTTTTCAGGGCCCTAGTTTTGCACACATTTACGTCAGTCACATACTAGGTCTGTGGTTCTGGCGTGGAAAAACGAAAAGTACTGACGTCCACTGGCCTGGGTGGTTCCTAAGTAGGCACTGCAATGTCATAACAGACGCTACCAACGTCATCGACGGCAACTCGGAACCGAATTTAGCCACCCGACGTCACGCGCAAGGGGTATTGCTCTGCAAAAGTTTCCGGATCCAGCCTGATGCCTGGGAAATTCAAAGATAAGGACTCTGCAGCTTTATAGAGTCTCTACCAGATAATGAGTTACCGAAGGTAAGTAACTTGTTCTTTGAAACATTATCAAACTGTGAAAAATTGAGTTGTTGTTTGAGGGGGCTGAAACCATACTCAAACAACAGCCACTATCCTTGTTGGAGGGAATCACCAAAAGTCACTATCCTGTGCTTAACCCTCTTAACCCTTGGCACAAAGCAGTCAGGTTTAACTTAGAGACAATGTGTAAAGTATTTATGCAGCACGCAAAAAGTAATAAAGTGAAAACACAACACAGATAAAATCTCACATCAATCTAGAAAAACAGAGTCAGATTTAATACTTTATTTGACACCAAAATAACAAAAATCCACTCAGTATAACTGCAGATATATGCAATTTTAAAGAATTCAGGTAAGTATAGCACCTAAAAGCACAAAGCATGGCTCACAGTTTTCTGGTCATGGGAGCTCGGGTGAAAGTCACAAGTTCAGGCCGATTGCGATGGGCTGTGAAGATTTCTGTTCACAGTGGAGAAGGCTGAGAATGGTCGTCACTGTAGTGGAAGAGCAGGCCTGGTGTCATGGATAGATGTTGCAGTAGCGCCGAGATCTTGTTGGGTGTCGTGGACAGTTGTTGCTGGAGATTCCCATTGACGGCCACCACAGGCTGTCGATGTTCTATTGCAAATTACGCAATTATTCAAGATATCAGAAAATTGGATCCATACGATATTGAAGTATTAGCACAGGATTACATGGTTCAAATGCCATTACTTCGTATTTATTTTGGCAGAACAGTGGGGCATATTAGCAAGAACCTTGTTAAAATTATCGCCGTTTTAGCGGCAGGAAACTGCCACTAAAACGGCAATAATGGGCTTGCTAATACGCATTATAGAATTGCAATAGAAGCCCAGGTTAGATGTGCAGAACATCAAACCTGGGCTTCAATTGGAATTCTATAATGCATATTAGCAAGCCCATTATCGCCGCTTTAGCGGCAGTATCCTGCCGCTAATACAGCGATAATTTTAATGAGGTTCTTGCTAATATGCCCCAGTGCTCTAAGGGTTGATTTCATTCAATAATCGCCTCACATACCTTGCAATAAGTAAGCCTTATGGAGACATAAGTTGGTAAAAATCTTTATGGTTGAGCAAATGTAGAGATCCAAATAAACCATCATCACTAGCCATTCCCCCCAACACCTAACATTGCATAGCCAGCATTCCTTTCACACTTAAAATATGATCACTTTCAGAGACAGTCCTTTTAACATGTTTAGGTCTTTCAGTATGATCCATACCAACTTGGCAAGCGCCCACTTTTCTGACACTTGTTGCACATTTGTGTGATAGTACGGCAACTCTTGGAATGCCCCATATGACATTTGTTGCTAGAGCCGCAATACTTTAAATCATCACCTTCGTCATCTTCCACATTCCTCACACTGTTCCTTCAAGTCACATCTTCACCTCTCTGTATTTTCCACGGTATGTCTCTCCTACTTACATCAACTAATGCATCTAACTGCAAGCATAGAGCCTCTTGCCAGTTCTCCAACTTGTTCCGGGTTGGGACTCTCTGTAGTTAAGTGGCTTCCAGTTCTTTTTACTGTTAGTCTTTTCTGGTAGCCTTTTCAAACAGTAGCTATTGTCCTGCCCTTGGCATGCCAACTTCCCAGAGGTCAAGTGGTAGATGCTTCGTGCTAATGTCTTGAGCTCTCCTGATGTGTGAGTGAAAAGCATACCAGCACAGTGCATTCAATACTAACGCTACCTAGTTCTATCTTGATGGCATGTCTAGAGTGTACTCCAATTTGATTAAACGGCTAGACACGTGAATGGCTCACCATTCTCTCACCACTGGCACACGTCCATCAGCGACAGCGTGAAGCGCATGAGTCGTGTTCACCTTGGCAAAATTCAAAGACCATGGTGGCAATGTTGAAGCTGCATGCCAAGGCCTCCTGAGACAGATATGCAGTGGATGTTTAAGTGACCCCCTCATGATTTAGGGGCGCACACACAGCAAGGCTCATCTGGTCCAGGCATGGTGGAGGTCATGTTCACAAGGTAAGGAAAGATGTTGCCGAAAATTGATCGATTTGTTATCAGGCTACTGAACCCCAACCCTTGGATTGAAGCAGGATGGTTTATTACATGGCAACAAAGCTGAGCAGCCACTGGCACGGAATGTAGAATAACATTCCACAACAAAGTGCAGTGTCAAAGCTCATAGGTTTCAGGACACAACTCCTCATAAGAAATAGAATCAAACAGACCGCTTGCGGCTCTAATGCTCTGTGTGCTTTTCTGCTGTACTTTGAAGTCATTGCTTTGTTAATTCTGCCAACTAATTAATTTATGTAAATCGCCATGAAGCAAAGCAATACACACGTCACGTAAAATACAAAATGAATAAATATATCGAAATGCTGGTTCCAGACACCCCGAGGTGGAGTGCTGTAGAGACAGATATCTTTATGAGCAATGCTTGGTAGCTGTGATGGCACCAAGCACGGTTTGTTTAACAGTGTAATCGTTTGTCTGAACAAGAACCAGACGTTTTGCGCATTTCTGCCTGTGTCAGAGCCCAGCAGGGCGACCATCTCTAGGGCTTCCATTAGGCACTGAACGCTGCTGAACGGTGCGACTTCCCTCCTCCATTCACCCTCAGCTGTTAGATAGTTGTTCATTGTGGAGGATCAGTGTGTCATCTAAGCCTTTATGTTTAATAGGCACTTTCTCTGCCTCTGCACTCAATTATTTCTATTTCCAGAAACGTCATCCTACACAGTCCCATTTACTTACTAATTGCGATGGTGGTCTCTCCCCTCGTCCTGCACTGCAGTTAGAATGCCCCTTGAGCACTGCTGAGTCCCTGGCAAGGTCACTTCCTGGGGATCACTGACAAAATATCGACCTACAAAATATCGACCTACAGGAATATTGATGCAAAAATATCGAAGGCAAGACTATCGACATCCTATCTACAACATGGTAAGTACAAAAATATTGAAAATAAAATATAGATGGTAAAAATATCGATGTTAAAAACATCATTTTTTTTCTGTAAAAATATAAATGTAAAATAAAGCAAATAACACAAATAAATAAAATCAACATAGTTAAAAACATCTAATAATGTTTAAAATTAATAAATAATACATATATAATAATAATACATGAATTAAACATATACATAAAATATATAATATATATGTACTTAGCAATAAGTTGTAATAATTATTTTAATAATTTATAAATTAATACAAAATATTATAAATTACGAATACATTTACAAACATAAAACAAAAACATAAATAAAAAGTAAAGAATTATGTTTAGTAAATTAATTTTTTTTAATATACATTCATATTTTTAAATTAATTATATAAAAGGGTGGATAGCGTAGGGGTTAAAATTACTATTCGAACTCCAAAAATTGCAACATTAGGGAAAGCGTTGGATAGCGTAGGGGTGAAAATTACTATTCCAACTCCAGAGAGTGCAACAGTAGGAAAAGCATTGGATAGCGTAGGGGTAAAAATTACTATTCCCACTCTTTTAACCACTAATTTGGGGCATTTATAAATACGGATAACTAATACGATGTATTACTATATATTTAGGGGTCCGTACACAGTGATTTTCGTGATAAGGCGGATTTTTAAAACTGCAACGTCGGGAGACGAGTTACTCGTAACGACATGCTGAATCTATGATATATCTTGACTATAGTATAACTGCAGGTGGGTTTATTTAAATTTCTTTTCTAGTTCAGTATACGCTTTGCATTGAAGACTCACCAACAAGTGGTCTCCCTTTATAGCAGAGTGTTATCTTGTTTCCCTAGTTAGCCGCTCCTGTCAGTGTCGTTTTAATTGATTCGACCAGAAGAATAGATCTCAAGATTACGTTTGAATTCCTGTATCCTTCTTTGATTCTGACCGCTGTGCCTTTTACGAGGCCGGGTCACCCCCTTCGCTCCCCACGCCTGCAGCTCCTGCCTCCTGTGCCTGTGCTTGGATAGAGCGTCCCAGCCGCCGCTGGGCCGACCGGACCTCTCCTCCCGCCCTCTTGCCTGCCGCTGCCTGCCTCCATGTAGTGAGCGACCCAGCTGCCGCTGGGCCGCCTGGATCTACCCCGCTTGACCCTGGTTGCGCGTTCCAGCAGCCCGCCGTCCAGAGGTCCCGCCGCTGCCTCCCTGCGGCCCCGCCCACCACCAGCCCATTGGCCGCCCCGCTCCCGCCACCCAGCTGACCCGCCCACCCGGCTCCTTACTTATGATGCCCCCAGAGCGACCGCGCAGCGGACGCGCGCAGCGGGAGCGCCGACTGAGCGCCGAAGGTGCGCCAAAGGTAAGCCCGTCTGCGCCCATCCGCGCCTGGGCCGCGCCCAGAGCCAGGACCCCTGGCCCCCGCAGACACCAGCCCACCTGCCGGACGTACGACGCCACCGAACTCAACGCACTCAACGCCGGCCAAATCCCGGGCTGCTACCAAGCCACCCGGGATGTACTGCTGATTTGTTATCTTCAGCGCTGCTGTTATTTTAAAATACCGCTTTTGTATTTGTGTTCATCTAATTTGCATTTCCCCTGATTTTAAATGCAATCTTTGTCTGCCCTCTCACTTGCACCTTAAATTGGGCCCCCCACCGCGCTTTTCGCGGATCTGTCACACTTTTCCTTCTGCCTTCGTGTTTGGCGCTGGGCGCCATCTTGGGGGTGTTGTGTTGCGAGTGTGCCACCTGTTTGAGCGCTCTAGCGCTCACTTGGAACGCAGGTGAGCCCTATTTAAGGCGAGCTAGGCAGTAGCTCTGCCTTGGAGAAGGTAGTAGCACGCACGCGCGCTATACTGCTGATTTGTTATCTTCAGCGCTGCTGTTATTTTAAAATACCGCTTTTGTATTTGTGTTCATCTAATTTGCATTTCCCCTGATTTTAAATGCAATCTTTGTCTGCCCTCTCACTTGCACCTTAAATTGGGCCCCCCACCGCGCTTTTCGCGGATCTGTCACACTTTTCCTTCTGCCTTCGTGTTTGGCGCTGGGCGCCATCTTGGGGGTGTTGTGTTGCGAGTGTGCCACCTGTTTGAGCGCTCTAGCGCTCACTTGGAACACAGGTGAGCCCTATTTAATGCTCGCCTCCTGCGCGCAGCGGTGACGCGCAGCGGTAGCGCCGGACTCTCGCCGGAGTCAAGCCAGAGTCCTGCCCGTCTGCGCCCGTCAGCGTCCCGGAGGCGGACGGAGCGGCGGGTGGGACTTTACCACCAGGGATGTGTTCCCCTGGGACCCCTGTCCTGCATTATTCCCCTCCTGAACTTCGTTCTCTCAACCCTCAGGGCTCAGGCTGTCGCACTGTCTTTCCCGGACGTCATCTTGGGAAATCCTGCTGCCCTGGCTGTGGCTGGCGCCTGACCCGCTCGCTCTTTCCACGGCCGAACATTAACACCCTTAGCGTGGGCTTTGGTTGCATGCTATTAAACACCAGGTCTGCATGTAAACATGCGCAAGACATCTTTGAGCTATTAGACATAGAGAAGCCACTATGTCTCATGCTCACGGAGACGTGGTGGGGTGATTCCTCTAACCCTGATGTCGCCATGGCAATCCCGCCTGACTATAACATCTTCAGGAAGGACAGAGCCAAGGGAAGGGGCGGCGGAGTGGCACTGCTGGTCAGGAAAGGCACCCCGTGTGCGATCCTACCAGTAACGGACATCCGAGGTTCGGAGACCCTAGCCTTTTCTATTATTCTATCGCCGCATCAATCCTTCAAGGGACTGCTCGTGTATAGGCCACCTGGTGCACCCGGCACTTTCTTTGAAGATCTGGATTCGGTGCTGGTGGGGCTGGCCCTGAAAGCGGAACATTGTATCGTGGCAGGGGACTTCAACTTTCGGATGGATGATCCATCCGACCCTGCTGCCATTAAACTTTCTGAGGCGCTGACCCCGCTGGGGCTGATCCCCTATGTACAGGAGCCTACGCACGAGAAGGGGCACACTCTTGACCAGATATTCTCGTCCTCCCCTCTTGAGGACATAGTGATTACTCCCGTCTTATGGTCAGACCACTTTCTTGCCAAATTTGTGATCAAGGGCATAGTCAAACCATTGCCTATCTTGGCACTTCAACAGGGTCGTGTCCACAGGGCATATCACCGAGTAACCCCAGAGACGCTGGCTCAGGCAGCAATGGTCCATCCTTTCCCCCTCTCTGGCGATCTGGACAGGGATCTGCAGACCCTGCAGGACTGGCTTTTTGACAGGCTAAATGATCTTGCCCCGGAATTGACATCTCGCCCGACACCGAAACGGGTTTCTGCGCCTTGGTTCACCGCTGCACTGTCGGCCACGCGGCAGCAGTGCAAGGTAGCCGAAAGAGCCTGGCGGGCACAATATGATACTGGTGCCAAGCAGACCTACAAAACGGTGGTTAAGGCTTATCACCGGGACATCCGCCTGGAAAAAAAAGCATATTTAGCCAGGAGAATAGAAGCTGCTTCGAACTCCTGCAAGGAGATTTTCTCCATTGTGAGAGAATTCACTTCTCCATGGTCTAATACCTCGGACGAGAAGCCATCAGGCACCTGGGCTACGGACCTTGCTGATTTCTTTACGAGCAAGATCCAACGCATTCAGGAGGCATTCCTGACACCAGTGTCCACGGTTCAGATTGAACCTGACATCACCGCATCACCACCGGCCAGGCCAGGTGTGACGCTGAGTGTGTTTCCACCGATCTCTGCCACTGACTCCTTAGCTATAATGGGCAATTTAAAATCGGGCTCACCCCTTGACCCATGCCCGGCTAAATTTTTAGCGAAAATGGCGGAGGTGATTAATCCATTGGCCAACCCGCTGTTAAATCTTTTGCTGAAGCATGGAGTGGTCCCACAAGCTTGGAAACAGGCGATGGTGATTCCCTTGCTTAAAAAGCCTGGCCTAGATCCGAAGGCCCCAGTTAATTATAGGCCAATCTCTCTGTTGCCGGCTCTCACGAAGATTTTGGAAAAACACGTACAAGGTGTGTTGTCCAATTTTCTTGAAACTAACGAGATCCTGCATGCCACCCAATCGGGCTTTCGTCCCCATCTTAGTACAGAGACAGCGCTCCTCGAGGTCTCAGAAACCATTAAAGGGGTTCTGGACACGGGGGGCAAAGTCATGCTGGTGATGTTAGATTTGTCGGCGGCGTTCGACACCGTTCCCCATGATGGTCTTCTCGCCAGACTCTCTGAGATAGGCCTACGGGGGACGGTGTTCGATTGGTTTTCTTCCTTTCTAGCCGGCCGCCGGCAAACGATCTGGGCCCCGCCGGATTCCGCCGTGATGCCGCCTCTGGGAGTCGGGGTCCCACAGGGCTCTATTTTGAGCCCGACCCTCTTTAATATCATTATGACCCCATTGGCGGCGCTGGTGGAGTCATTGGGTGCCCAGATCGTATCCTACGCGGATGACACCCAGCTCCTCTTCTCTTGTAAGAGGGGAGGTGACTTTGATGGGGAGAGTATTCGGGATTGCCTTGGGGCTGTTTTTCACTGGTTCCATCTGAACAGCCTCAAGTGCAATTCCGATAAGTCCGAGGTACTTTTCTTTGGGTGTGACACAGAGCCAGACTGGCAGGCCTGGTGGCCAATGAATATGTTCCCTCCGTCTTGTTCCTCTCAGGTTGCCAAGAATCTGGGGGTCAAGATGGATAATAGGCTAACCTTGAAATCTCAGATCTTGGGGGTGTCGGGCACTTGCTTCGGCATCCTTAGGATGCTGCGAAGGTTTCTGCCCCTGCTTTCCGAGGAACACAGGAGACTGACAGTCCAGGCTCTGATTGGGTCCAGGTTGGATTATTCCAACATTCTTTACCTGGGCCTTCCAGAGTACTTGCTGCAGCGGCTTCAAGTGGTGCAGAATGCCGCTGCAAGGGCAATTTATGGTCTGAATAGGCGCTCCAGTGCCTCGGGCCTGTTGAAATCTTTGCACTGGCTTCCCATCCGCAAGCGGATCGACTTTAAGGCTCTCACTCTGGCCTATAAAGCTCTTCACAAGGGGGGAGCTAAGTATCTCCAAAAGAGACTGGTCTTTTATCAACCGACCAGGTCTCTGAGGTCAGAATCCCTGTACTTGGCAGTTGTTCCACGTGTAAAGAAAGCGCGCCTCGGAGGCCGCTCTTTTGGATTGTTGGCGCCACAGCTGTGGAACTCTCTGCCGCTTGCTCTGCGGGGAGCCACTAGTCTGCTGGCCTTTAGAAAAGCCCTTAAAACTTGGCTGTTCACTCAGTAGTCTGTTGGTTGTGAGTCTTTGTCGGGCACTCCGTTTTTTTTCTTTTATCTGGTGTTATGTTATTATGTCGCAGTTTTTCTTTCTCCAATAAAGCGCCGGGACACTCTTTTTGAGTAGCCGAGCGCTATATAAATAAATAAATAACATAACATAACATAACACCCCGAGACGGACCCACGGACCCTTCTGCTGCCACTCCTGCAAGTTCGCCTGCATCCGGACCTCCACTACTCCAGCACCGACCAAGACCAAGACGAGCAACAGCAGCAGCCACCTGAAATGCATCCTGCTCAACACCCGCTCCATCCACAGGCACGCCGTCGAGCTCTGGAACCTGCTCGACACAACTTCACCAGACGTCGCCTTCCTCACGGAAACCTGGATGAACGCCTCTTCAGCGCCCGACATCGCCATCGCCATCCCAGACGGCTACAAGATCATCCGTAAGGACCGCATCAACCAGACCGGAGGAGGCACCGCCATCATCCACAGGAACACCATCCGCATCACGACCAACACCGACGACACCCTCACACCCGCCGAGCATCTGCACTTCCAGGTCCACATCAACCCCAAGACCACCCTCAGAGGCACCCTCATCTACGGACCCCCGGGACCACGCACACAATTCAGCGAAGACATCGCCGACTTCATCAGCCCGCACGCCCTCCCCTCCGCTGACTACATCCTCCTCGGGGACCTCAACTTCCACCTGGAGAACAACAACAACCGCAACACCACCACCCTGCTGGACAACCTCGCTAACCTCGGACTCAAGCAGCTGGTGACCACCCCCAACCACTACGTCGGACACACACTCGACCATGTCTTCTCATCCAGCAAGGACATCACCTTCAACCACGCCACCGGACTCCACTGGACGGACCACAGCTGCGTCCACTTCAGCTTCAGAAGGACCATGATCCACCACCACCAGCAACAGGTTGCACGTAGAAGCAGGAAGAAGATCTCAGCTGACCAGCTCGCGACTTCCCTGAGCAAGAACCCACCCACCAGCGCAACAAACCCCAGCCAAGCGGCCACCAACCTCACGAAGTGGATCAGCAACCCTGCAGACGACCTCGCCCCCCTGAGGACCCCGCCCAGCAGACCCGGCAGCAAGAAAGCCCCATGGTTCACCGACGAACTCAAGAGCTCCAAGAAGAACTGCAGAGCCCTCGAGAGAACCTGGCGCAGAGACCCTACACCGGACAACATGACTGTCCTCAAGCTCGCCAACCGAAAACACCACCAACTGATCCACGCCACCAAGAAAACTGCATTCAAGGAACGACTGGACAACAACGCACACAACAGCAAGGAACTCTTCAACATCGTGAAAGAGCTCTCCAACGCCGGAAACAACAACATCACCCCTTCGCAAGACCTCTGCAACTCCCTCGCCTCCTACTTCCACAACAAGATCGCAGACATACACAACAGCTTCAGCACTCAACCGACGCACGCCACGACTGAACCACAGCCCCCCACCACCACCCTCCGCGCCTGGACCCCGATCAGCACCGAAGACACCATCCGCACGATGAACACCATCCACTCCGGATCTCCAACCGACCCTTGCCCTCACCACGTCTTCAACAAGGCCGACGCTGTCATCGCACCCCACCTGCGGGACGTCATCAACACCTCCTTCGACACCGCTACCTTCCCGGAGAGCTGGAAGCACGCCGAACTCAGCGCTCTACTAAAGAAGCCATCAGCCGACCCCACCGACCTCAAGAACTACCGCCCCATCTCGCTGCTCCCGTTCCCTGCAAAAGTCATCGAGAAGACCGTCAACAAGCAGCTGGCGGCCTTCCTCGAGACGAACGGATCCCTCGACCTCTCGCAGTCTGGCTTCCGGGCCAACCACAGCACCGAGACCGCCCTGAACGCAGCCACCGACGACATCCGAGCAACAGCGGCCCTCATCCTTTCTTGACCTCTCCGCGGCCTTCGACACTGTCTGCCACCGTACCCTAGTGCAGCGCCTCAGCAACGTCGGAATCCAGGGGAAGGCACTCGAATGGATCACTTCGTTCCTCGCCGGAAGGACACAGAGAGTCCGCCTCCCCCCGTTCAGATCAGAAGCCACCAAAGTCATCTGCGGCGTTCCTCAAGGCTCCTCGCTCAGTCCAACCCTCTTCAACGTCTACATGAGCCACCTCGCAGACATCGCACGCCAGCACAACCTCAACATCATCTCCTATGCCGACGACACCCAGCTGATCCTCTCCCTCACCAACGACCCCGCCACCGCCAGAGCCAACCTTCACGAAGGGATTAAAGAGGTAGCCGAATGGATGAAGAACAGCCGCCTGAAACTGAACTCGGACAAGACTGAAGTCCTCATCCTGAGATCCTCACCCTCCACCTGGGACGACACCTGGTGGCCCCCCGCCCTGGGCAGCGCACCCAAACCAACAGACCACGCACGCAACCTGGGCTTCATCCTGGACTCCTCCCTCTCCATGACCAGACAAGTCAACGCCGTCTCCTCGTCGTGCTTCAACATCCTGCGCATGCTACGTAAGATCTTCCGATGGATCCCCACCGAGACCAGGAAGACGGTCACCCAGGCCCTCGTCACCAGCCGTCTGGACTACGGCAACTCCCTCCACGCCGGAACCACCGCCAAACTCCAGAAGAGACTCCAGCGGATCCAGAACGCCTCATCACGTCCCGTCCTGGACATCCCCCGTCGCAGCCACATCTCCGGACACCTGAGAGATCTGCACTGGCTCCCGGTCAACAAGAGAATCACCTTCCATCTCCTCACCCACGCACACAAAGCCCTACACAACCAAGGCCCAGGATACCTCAACAGCCGCCTCAACTTCTACGCTCCCAAACGCCAGCTTCGATCGACCGGCCACGCCCTCGCCGCTGTCCCCCTCATCCGAAGAGCCACCACAGGGGGACGGTCTTTCTCCTACCTCGCCGCCAAGACATGGAACTCCTCCCGACCCACCTCCGCCAGACCCAGGACCACCTCGCCTTCAGGAAGCAACTCAAGACCTGGCTGTTCGAGCAGTAGCGGACCCCCTCCCCTAGCGCCTTGAGACCCTCTGGGTGAGTAGTGCGCTATATAAATGCTTTGATTGATTGATTGATTCAAAGGTACGTTGTGGTATGTGCCTTTTTGAGCTTCGAAAAATACATATATTGGTCTGTTTATGGTAGCACTATTTGGAATTGGACAAAAACAATTGTTTTTGCCTTCTCTGGTATAAACCATATGACATTTGATCTAGGGTGTCATTTACCTCTATGAAACTGTGTGTTCAGCAAAGAGGTCATTATCCAGTTAGCCTTAAACATTCAAAAAGAAGCTCCATATATTATTTACCTATCTGAAAAACGATGCTTTAAGAGCTTTCTTTTGCCTTATTCAAATGAATTATTCAGTCGGAATGCACTGATTTATGAACTGTGAATAATGATGAAGTAAGGAATGTACTGTATTTGTATTTATATCTGTCTGGTTAAATGTGACAATGAATTGTATATATTTGTTTGTTAAATTGTAGCCATGCAACAATGGGATCTGATATATGATCTTGAGCCACGTAACAGTGTATTCAGTTTAGTAGTCCAATGTCTGTGATATATGTGTGACATATTTGTTGTAAATAAGGATGTGTAGCAATGATACTTAGGCCCTGATTAAAGTAAATGAACTATGCTTGTCTGGCAGAATGTATAAACATATTTTATATATATATTTATTAATATTACAGATTTTAATCGGATGCTAATGTATTTCCTGAAGAAGGTGACGATATGTTTGTAGCTCACCGAAACGCGTCGATGCTAAAAGGAAAAAAAAAGACTATCTTGAAAGATAACAGTTTTTGACGCTAAGCTTAACTGTGCTCATCAATCTGTTGTGCTTCCTTCTTTACCAATAGGAACTAGACTTTTCCTTATATTTCTGTCCGGTTCTAATGTGTTTTTATGATTAAATTGTACTTTTTTAATGGAATATATTTCTTGATTTGGACCATATTGGTCATTTTTAATGTCTGCCTTGTTTAATAAATTTGTGACACACATTGTTTGTATTAACCTTTTTGCATGGCCTTATTGTGATTGTTGCATATATATCTAGTGATTTGTGTTGTGTAAGTTGTTTGGGTATTTTTACTCAATAGTTATATGCCCAAGGGGACTTCTATTTTTTTACATTTGTCTATTGGTACCCACTCCCTTTGATGTCTTGGGTCCCTCTCTTTTATTAGAGGTAGAGGTAAAAATTACTATTCCAACTCCAGAGAGTGCAACAGTAGGAAAAACGTTGGATAGCGTAGAGATAAGAATTACTATTCCCACTCCAGAGAGTGCAACAGTAGGGAAAGCGTAATGGTAAAAATTACTATTCCAACTCCAGAGAGTGCAACAGTAGGGAAAGCGTTAGATAGTGTAGGGGTAAAAATTACGATTCCCACTCCAGAGAATGCAACAGTAAGGAAAGCGTTGGATAGCGTAGTGGTAAAAATTACTATTCCCACTCCAGAGAGTGCAACAGTAAGGAAAGCGTTGGGTAGCATAGGGGTAAAAATTACTATTCCCACTCCAGAGAGTGCAACAGTAGGGAAAACGTTGGATAGCGTAGGGGTAAAAATTACTATTCTCACTCCAGAGAGTGCAAAGTAGGGAAAGCATTGGATAGCTTAGGGGTAAAAATTACTATTCCCACTCCAGAGAATGCAACAGTTGGTAAAGCGTTGGTTAGCGTAGGGGTAAAAATTACTATTCCCACTCCAGAGAGTGCAACAGTAGGGAAAGCGTTGGATAGAATAGGGGTAAAAATTACTGTTCCCACTCCAGAGAGTGCAACAGTAGGGAAAACACTGGATAGTGTAGGGGTAAAAATTACTATTCCCACTCCAGAGAGTGCAACAGTAGGGAAAGCGTTGGATAGCGTGGGGTAAAAATTACTATTCCCACTCCAGAGAATGCAACAGTAGGGAAAGCGTTGGATAGCGTAGGAGTAAGAATTACTATTCCCACTCCAGAGAGTGCAACAGTAGGGAAAGCGTTGGATAGAGTAGGGATAAAAATTACTATTCCCACTCCAGTGAGTGCAACAGTAGGGAAAGCATTGGATAGTGTAGAAGTTAAATATAACATACGTATAAATAATTGTTGTAAATAAAATAATTACAATTTTAATTCTTAAATAACTTCATCATTTGCAAATCCCCATTGATAATTACTAAAAACATAATTACAATTAAATAATTAATTGACAATAAATACCAATAAAAATAATTAACAAATATAAATACCCAAATAATATTGAACACTAAAATATTTTTCAAAACAAAAAACATATTATTAATTAAAAATTGATTAACAATCAAAAAATGGTAAACAGTACATTTATTTTTTAATAAAAAGTATTTAAAAAAAAAAATTATTTACCAGTTAATAAAATAAATTTCCAATTAACAAAAATGAACAATACAAAATATTATTTACCAATTTCAAAAAATGATTTACCAATTAAAAAAATTAATTGCCAATTAAAAATTGCAATTACCAATTACAAACCTTAATTACCAATTAATAAAATTAATTACCAATTAAAATAATTAATAACCAATTAATTAATAATTAGAAATAAAATAATTATCAATACCAATCAAAAATAAATATTTACTTAATTACAATTAAATTACTTCCCACCCAATTCCCATATAAACCAACAACCCGCTCCAGTACTAAAACATAACATTAAATTAAAAATAACATTTTTAATATATAATAAATAGTACACATATAATTTAAAACAAATAAAATACTTAACAAAAACATATAACACATACATATAAAATACATAATAAAATACATAACAACAAGCAAATATCGATATTAGTAACATCGAAATTAGCGACATTGATATAATTGATATCGATATTACTAACTTCGATATTACTTACATCGATATAAAAAAAATCTATATTACTTACCTTGGAGTCGATATTCTGTCCAACGATATTCTTGACCTCGATATTCTTCACCTTTGATATTTACAACTCGATATTACTGTAGGTCGATATTAGGGAATCGATATTTCGACTGTGCACCATGAGATGTATCACCCAAGCAGCAGAACTGGCTACTGGAGCCCAAATGTTGAGAAGCAGCTTCTGCTGCAAGGAGGAGGGCTGAGATTATCCGCAGTGCTGCAGCTGCCATCTTCCCCGCCCCCCTCCCCCCAGTGCTGCACTTTCTGTACAATGAGTAATAACGGTACAGTTCACCGGCTCTCATGTCTCTTGCCGCCCATTGTTCCCTTGCAGATGGTGTGAGACAGACGTAGGCAGGTGAGTGAAGTCAGCAAGGAATCGTATCTAGGAGGTTTAGTAGTGTGAGACATACGCGGGCAGGTGAGTGAAGTCAGCAAAGAGTCGCAGCATGGACGTTTAGTAGTGGGAGAGAGCTGTACGCAGGTGAATGAAGTCAGCAAGGAGTCGCAGCCTGGAGGTTTAGTAGTGTGAGACAGATGCCCGCAGGTGAGTGAAGTCAGCAAGGAGTCGTCGCCTGGAGGTTTAGTAGTGTGAGACAGCTGTACGCAGGTGAATGAAGTCAGCAAGGAGTCGCAGCCTGGAGGTTTAGTAGTGTGAGACAGACGCGGGCAGGTGAGTGAAGTCAGCAAGGAGTCGTAGCCTGGAGGTTTAGTAGTGTGAGGCAGATGTATCCAGGTGAATGAAGTCAGCAAGGAGTCGCAGCCTGGAGGTTTAGTAATGTGAGACAGATGTGGGCAGGTGAGTGAAGTCAACAAGGAGTCGTAGCCTGGAGATTTAGTAGTGTGAGACAGACATGGGCAGGTGAGTGAAGTCAACAAGGAGTCGTAGCCTGGAGATTTAGTAGTGTGAGACAGACATGGGCAGGTGAGTGAAGTCAGCAAGGAGTCGCAGCCTGGAGGTTTAGTAGTGTGAGACAGACGCGGGCAGGTGAATGAAGTCAGCAAGGAGTTTCAGCCTGGAGGTTTAGTAGTGTAAGGCAGATGCGGGCAGGTGAGTGAAGTCAGCAAGGAGTCGCAGCCTAAAGGTTATGTAGTGTGAGACAGACGTGGGCAGGTGAGTGAAGTCAGCAAGAAGTCGTAGCCTAGAGGTTTAGTAGTGTGAGACAGACGTGGGCAGGTGAACGAAGTCCGCAAGGAGTCCCATCCACGAGATTTAGTAGTGTGAGACAGACGCGGGCAGGTGAATGAAGTCAGCCAGGAGTTAGAGCCTGAAAGTTTAGTAGTGTGAGACAGACGCTGGCAGGTGCTTGAAGTCAGCAAGGAGTCGCATCCTAGAGGTTTAGTAGTGTGAGACAGACGCAGGTAGGTGAATGAAGTCAGCAAGGAGTCATTGCCAGGAGGTTCAGTAGTGTGAGGCAGATGTAGGCAAGTGAATGAAGTCCTCAAGGAGTCGCAGCCTGGAGGCTTGTAGTGTGAGACAGAAGCTGTAAGGTGAGTGAAGTCAGCAAGGAGCAGAAGCCTGGATGTTTAGTAGTGTGAGACATACGCAGACAAGTGAATGAAGTCGTCAAGGTGTCACAGCCTGGAGGTTTAGTAATGTGAGACAGATACGGGCAGGTGAATGAAGTCAGCAAGGAGTTTCAGCCTTGAGGTTTAGTAGTGTGAGGCAGATGCGGGAAGGTGAGTGAAGTCAGCAAGGAGTCGCAGCCTGAAGGTTATATAGTGTGAGACAGACGCAGGCAGGAGAGTGAAGTAAGCAAGGAGTCATAGCCTGGAGGTTTAGTAGTGTGAGACAGATGCTGGAAGGTGAGTGAAGTCCGCAAGGAGTCACAGCCTGGAGGCTTAGTAGTGTGAGACAGACGCAGGCAGTTGAGTGAAGTCAGCAAGGAGTCGCATCCTCGAGGTTTAGTAGTGTGAGACAGACCCGGGCAGGTGAATGAAGTCAGTAAGGAGTTTTAGCCTGGAGGTCTAGTAGTGTGAGGCAGACTCGGGCAGTTGAGTGAAGTCAGCAAGGAGTCGTAGCCTTGAGGTTTAGTAGTGTGAGACAGATGCGGGAAGGTGAATGAAGTCAGCAAGGAGTCACATCCTCAAGGTTTAGTAGTGGGAGACAGACCCGGGCAGGTGAATGAAGTCAGTAAGGAGTTAGAGCCTGGAAGTTTAGTAGTGTGACACAGACACGGGCAGGTGCGTGAAGTCAGCAAGGAGTCGCTGCCTGGAGGTTCAGTTGTGTGAGGCAGATGCAGGCAAGTGAATGAAGTCATCAAGGAGTCATAGCCTAGAGGTTTAGTAGTGTGAAACAGACGCAGGCAGGTGAGTGAAGTCAGCAAGGAGTCATAGCCTTGAGGTTTAGTAGTGTGGGACAGACGCAGGCAGGTGAATGAAGTCAGCAAGGAGTCGCATCCTCGAGGTTTAGTAGTGTGAGACAGACGCGGGCAGGTGAATGAAGTCAGTAAGGAGTTTTAGCCTGGAGGTTTAGTAGTGTGAGGCAGACGCAGGCAATTGAGTGAAGTCAGCAAGGAGTTGCAGCCTGATGGTTATGTAGTGTAAGACAGACGCGGGCAGGTGAGTGAAGTCAGCAAGGAGTCGTAGCCTTGAGGTCTAGTAGTGTGAGACAGACGCAGGCAAGTGAAAGAAGTCATCAAGGAGTCACAGCCTGGAGGTTTAGTAATGTGAGACAGACGCGGGCAGGTGACTGAAGTCAGCAAGAAGTCGCTGCCTAGAGGTTTAGTAGTGTGAGACAGACGCTGGAAGGTGAGTGAAGTCAGCAAGGAGTTGCATCCTCGAGGTTTAGTAGTGTGAGACAGACGCGGGCAGGTGAATGAAGTCAGCAAGGAGTCACAGCCTGGAGGTTTAGCAGTGTGAGACCGACATGGGCAGGTGAATGAAGTCAGCAAGGAGTCACAGCCTGGAGGTTTAGCAGTGTGAGACCGACATGGGCAGGTGAGTGAAGTCAGCAAGAAGTCACAGCCTGGAGGTTTAGTAGTGTGAGACAGACGCAGACAAGTGAGTGAAGGCAGCAAGGAGTCGCAGTCTGGAGGTTAAATAGTGTGAGAGAGATGCATTCAGGAGAGTGAAGTCAGCAATGAGTAGCAGCCTGGAAGTTTAGTAGTGTGAGGAAAATGCACACAGGTGACTGAAGTCAGCAAGGAGTCGCAGCCTAGAGATTTAGTAGTGTGAGACAGATGTGGGAAGTTAAGTGAAGTCAGCAAGGAGTCACAAGCGTGGAGGTTTAGTAGTTTGAGGCAGATGCACACATGACAGGCGAACCAAATGCAGTGCTCTGCACAAAATGCTCTAGCTGCCCCATTCCCTTCCTCTGACCACTCTAGCAGTCACTGTCCAATCATTCTGTCTCCCTACTTGCCTCTGCTCTTTCTACTTCCTCACTTATCTTTTTCTCTCCACCTCTGTCCCTCTCTCTCTCGAAATCTCCCCTACCTGCTGAAATTAACCTCTGGGAGCTGGGGAAAGTGACGGAAGCACCTGGGGCGGCCCTGGTTTTCACAACTGGCCTCCAAGGGCTCCAGCCTACATCGGAATTGCCTGATGGAATAAAAGGCCTGCCTGGCCCTGAACCCTAGGCCAGGAGAGATAGCAGCCTGGAGGCTTTGCATTGTGAGTATTGTGTGTATTGTGACTCAGACAGGTTTTTGAAGCCAGCACGAGGTGCCAGCCGTGAGCCTTGTAGTGTGCTACAGACACAGGAGGATGACTGAATCAATCAGCCCAGGTAGCAACCTGGCCGCTATACCAGTTAGAACCAGACTCAAGTCTGAATGGAAGGTGAGGTTCGTGTTGTATTCTCTGCACTTATGTTTCTCTGTACCTCTTTAAGTCCTGCATTCCATTTTCCCTGATGTCATCTTCTCCTGTGTTCTGCCCTGTCAGTTAGCTCCCTGCTTTCTGATGGGAACACCAGTTATTCTCTGTGGTGCTTAATAAACACTTATTAAGCCATATATTTGTCTACTGGCTTCATTTACAACACATGGCGACGATGAGCAGAAGGAGCTGAACAACCACAGAGGGAGGAGAACTCCACTGGTGAAAAGAACCACACAGATTTTGAGGAAAAAAAAAGAAAAAACTCTTGAGGACAGAGGAAAAGAGGAAAAAACTCTCGCATTTCAAAGAACCACGCAAGTTTTGAAGAAAAGAAGAACCTCATATTTCATATCATTAGAAATATCTTTGCAAGTTTAAAGAGAAGAAAATCTACGCTTAGAGCAGAAGCCTGCAAGGTTCCCAGAACAACTGGTGAGTTTGGGAGAACATTTGCCTGTTTATACCTTGCATCTAATTGTGACTTTGTTCGTGTTGGGATTGTAAAAGGGGCGCACCCTGCAGAAGAAATTGTATTCCGTGCTATCTTTCGGAAATCCTGGATATAAATGAAACTTTGGCATTAAGGAGAGCGCAGCTTGTGCAGAGGAAACGGAGCGATTTGTGTTGTATCTCTGACATTGCTGCATGACAGTAAACATTTTGTTTTCCTCTCGTGTAAACCGGCATCACCGGTACAAACAGAGAAAATTTACAGACTGCATCATTTAAAAAAAGCCTCCTCGAGCGGTGAGACACACGAGCATACTCACCGTTCGAATCTAGTGCCATTGTTTTTTTTCAACGGAGCCATCGATGCCAGTGTCAAGAAGGAAGCATTCGGCACAAGAAAGAAACAAGCGTCATAGACGGAGGTGACGTAGCGGCAGTGACGCGGCTACGTAACGTAACGTACGTAGCGGCCATCTTAAAGCTTGGAAGGTATCTAGGCAACGGACACCGCTTCCGAGCAATTAAACATCGCAAGCAACAAACATCGCACTAATTGGAAACAGACGCTTCCGATGGCATATAGAAACGAGCGACTGAAACGAGCCTCTGGAAACAGAAATGAGCGTCTGCAGGAAAATTAAAGGGTGAGAAAAACATTAATTTACAAATCGAAATTGTTTGCTTATAAGACTCAAAGCGGATTACATTGAAAAGTTATCACTAACACAATCCCATATTATAGGAAGTACAGAAAGATTGAGGAAAGCATATATTGCACAGAAAGATTGAGGAGAGCATATAATCCCCAGAGTTGCAAGTTTAATGTGAAAGAGTGGACACATCAATTGAGTTTGACCACCTCTGTGTTAAAGGGAGTAGTGCCCTTGCTATTTAATTTGAAAAGAATTTTGAAATGGAAAATCTGAATGTCATTGCACCTCCAATGTTCCTACAAACTACTGGAGATCCACCCATCGAGTGGGATGACTGGATAGACATTTTCGAGAATTATATTGAAGCACTTGATGGGAAAGATTTCAGTGCAACTAGAAAAAAAGCCCTCTTGTTAAGCGCATTAGGCAAAGAAGGTCAACATTCTTTCAAATACCTTCCGGTAGGAGTAAACCAAGATGGTAGGGCGATAACCAATGTATACACAGAAGCTAAAGCTCGCATGAAAAAACAATACGCAAAGGAAGTAAACATTGTCATGGCGAGGCACAAATTTTACACTCAACCCCAAAGGAATGAAGAATCAGTAGACCAATTTGTGGCTAGGTTACGCGAGCTGTCAATTAAATGTCATTTTGGAGAGATAAGGGACGAAATGATAAGAGACCAGCTGATAGTACAATGCCGGAATAAAAAGATGCAGGAAAAACTGTGGGCCGCAAAAAATCCTACCCTACAAATGGCCATTGACATAGCAAAAGTGGTTGAGGAATCGAACGCATGCATGAAAGAGATGGAAAGAAAAGATAACACAAAGGAAAATGTTCAAGGGAATGGAGTTTCTTGTGTTGATCACGATGAAGTTGCTGTTGTAAACAAGAAAAGTGTAGATCAGGGAGGAAGTAGTCAGAGGAGATTTAACAATGGGTTCTCAGGCAATGACAAGAATAGATTTCAAGGAAGAATGTGCAGTAGGTGTGGGAGTACTTTCCACAGTTCGGACTTCAGGAGATGTTTTGCAATTGATAAGATGTGTAGGAAGTGTGGGAGGAAAGGACATTTTGCTAAGATGTGTAGAGGTGCAAACGCTGATAAAGTAGCTGTTGTCGAAAACAGGGAAGAAGTAAGAGACATCGTCAGTGTTGAGGGTGCCAACAAAATATTGTGTTTGGGTGGGGATGGTGTGAATGAAGGCGAGCCTGGAAGAAGATTCAGACCAAAAGCCCTATTTCTTATTGATAAAATTGAGGTCCAGCTGATGGTTGATCCTGGATCTTTGTGGACTATTATCCCCAAAGACATGTATTTAGCAAATTGGAAGGATGTGCAACTGTTTGCTAGTGATATTAATGCCTGTGGTTATCAGGGTGAAAGTATAGAAGTGATTGGGTTTATGGTGTGCGTAATATCATTTAAGGATCGCTCTGCTGAAGGCAAGGTGTATGTAGCAAAATCTAGTCCTGCAATTTTAGGATGGGGGCAACAGTATGACCTCGGAATAATAATAAATCCTAGGGCAGCACAACAAGTGATGGTGATAGATAGCATAACCACGGATTCGATAGTTGAAGGGATGAATGGTCTGTTTGACGAGCATATTGGAGAGTTGAGAGGTTATGTGCATAAAATTGTTCTGCGGGATGATGCCATACCTATGCAACACAGGGTGAGAAAGGTTCCATTCATTGCACGCGAGGAAGTGAAGAAGATGCTGAAAGAGATGCTAGACCAGGGGGTGATAGAGCAGATCGAAACGTCACCCTGGATTTCCCCCGTAGTTATTACGACCAAATCCGATGGAAAATTTCGTTTTTGTGTGGACCTTCGCACCCTGAACCAGAACATTGTAGTAGACAACTTCCCCTTACCAAACATCAACGAGTTGGTCCTATCACTAAAAGGGGGAAAGTATTTTTCTAAGTTGGACCTTCGCAGCGCCTATCATCAAATAAAACTACACCAAGACTCAAAGGCACTGACCGCGTTCATAACAACTGAGGGAATATACCAATTTACACGAATGCCTTTCGGACTTGCCTCTGCAGCCGGGGTGTTTCAAAGAATGATGGGGGCTGTACTGAAGGGTGTGAACAACGTAGTGTATTTTCAGGACGATGTTCTGATATTTGGAGCGACTGTTGAAGAACACAATGTGATTTTGAAGACTGTTTTGGAGAGGATGGAACAAGCAGGATTGACTCTTAAGAAAGAGAAATGTAAATTTGCAGTCGAGGAGGTTGAATATTTTGGGTATACCTTGTCTGTTGACGGGGTAAAACCCAAGAGAGACTTATTGGACTCCATTAGGAATGCACCAGCTCCATGCGACAAAGATCAGTTGAGGTCTTTCCTCGGCCTCATCGAGTACTACGCTAAGTTTGTCAGAGATTTTGCAGGGAAAACCGAAAAGATCAAGGTGCTGTTGAGGAATGGATGCAAGTTTGTGTGGGGTGTGGAACAGGACGAGTGTTTTAAAAAAATCAAGGTTGAAATTTGTGAGGCAGGCATATTGACACCGTTCGACACCAACCGCAAGTCAGTTTTGACAGTGGACGTGAGTGCTGTGGGTGTTGGTGCGGTTCTGGCTCAAGTACACGAATCTGGTCTTAAGACTGTAGCGTTTGCTTCAAGGACACTCACTATGGCCGAGAGGAATTACTCTATAATCGAGCGTGAAGCCCTAGCTGCAGCATGGGGTTGCGAGTATTATAGGATGTACTTGTGGGGGTTCAAATTCACGTTATTGACAGATCACAAACCCTTAGTTAAAATACTTTCACCTGGCGGCGCTGGCAAGGGTTCTGCCAGGTTAGCTAGACTCGCTGCTAGGATCCAAGAGTATTTGTACACCGTGGAGTATATTCCCGGCTGGAGGAATTGCCAAGCGGATGGACTCTCTAGACTCCCACTACCTTGGGAGATGGTGGACAAGTTAGGAGTGGAATCTCTCAACTCAGAGGGTTCTGTGGCCGCTGTGGATGAAGTTGTAGATATGTGTGCTGGGGCAATTAGTAGGAGTTTGTGGAATACCTCAATGGCTAAAGATGTGGTGTTGGGTGAAGTCAAAGACCTGATTGCGAAGGGTCCAAGGAGAGAGAGTTGCTTATCTCCTGCACTTCGTCCTTATTTGAAGGTTCTGGAACAATTGTCTTTCTTGGACAAAGATGGGTTCATGATTTTAATGGATGACAAATTCATTCCCCCACAAGAAGTGAGATTTACTTTATTTAAGTTAGCCCATGAGGGTCACCTAGGGCAGTCCCTCACTAAGAGGAGAGTCAGAGAGAATTTTTGGTGGCCCGGAATGGACTCCGAAATTTCTCAGTGGGTGGAGAGATGTACTGATTGCTTGGAAAGCGAGAAGAGACTTAAAGTGGGTAGCCATACCGGTTGTGGCTCAATAGTAGATCCTGGGTGTCCATGGCACACCATATGTCTTGATTTTATTGGCCCGTTCTACCAGTTGAGTCAAGATATGAGGTTTGGGTTAGTAGTAGTTGATGTCTCTTCCAAGTGGTTAGTAGTCAAATTCATGAAGGAGATCACTACGAACAGTACTATTGCTGTGCTGAGTGAGATCTTCAGAGAGGAAGGCTTTCCCACAAGGATCATTACCGATAATGGGACGCAACTCACCTCCCTGGAGATGGCTAATTTCTTGGGAAGGTGCGGTATTGCACACTCAAGGACCTCACTTTACAACCCCCAGGGGAATGGCGGCATAGTTGAGAGGGCAAACCGCATGGTTAAAGGTGCCATTCAAATGGCGATTTCTTCTAGGATGGATGTGAGGAGTTTGGTTAATGACCTGGTTTGGGCCTACAGAACTACTGAAAATGGTGTGACCGGTGTGATTCCGTTTTCTGTCATGAGGGGACGTTCAGCGGGCACTAAGCTTGTTGCTGCATGGATGAAGGAGTATCTGAACGCTGACGTTCCTGTTGGTCCTGGTAAGCCTGACACCGTGTGTGAATCAGTTGGAGCGTCTAAATTCGCAGTGAATGATTGGGTGAAAGTCAAACCGGGTCGAGTTGGTGTTGGATTGACGAAGTTCAGGGGACCATTTAAGGTCAGGTCTGTCCATAAAAGATTCGTGACTCTATTTAACGGTGAGAGTTGGAACTTGAGGCGTGTGGCACTGTACAAAAAAGCTGAGCCAGAAGGTAATGTGTTTCCCAATGAGACTAGTGCCAGTAGAACCAATGAGACTAGTACCAGTAGAACTCCGAGAGTGAGAAGACCTCCGGGTTACTTACGCGATTTTGTTTGTAAGTAAGGTCTCTCTCTGTAACGAAGAGCATGTACTTAGTATTTTTTTCTTGTTTTATATAGATTTTTCTTTGTTTTTCTATATGAAGGGAAGAGGATATGTTGTATTCTCTGCACTTATGTTTCTCTGTACCTCTTTAAGTCCTGCATTCCATTTTCCCTGATGTCATCTTCTCCTGTGTTCTGCCCTGTCAGTTAGCTCCCTGCTTTCTGATGGGAACACCAGTTATTCTCTGTGGTGCTTAATAAACACTTATTAAGCCATATATTTGTCTACTGGCTTCATTTACAACAGTTCGCTCTGAAGATTAGGATCGTACTGGGACAGAAAATAGTCCTGGGCACCAAACTGTGACTCAAACTAGTAAATTAAATAGCTACAAAAGGGGCCCCTGTATGCAAATTCAGACAATATGGAAATTAGACACCCTATGTAAGTGTTTTGCAAGGTATGGAAGAATGTGTGGATTCTGCTTGCTGCTGGCAATGTTTGTTTTATTATCAGGGAAATTAACATTAAAAACCGACCCAGCAGATCATAAAATAGCCCAGACGTATCGCCCCACACACTGACCTGTCAGACCAGCCCAACGCGCATACCCTATTGCCCTCTAGGCAAGTCCGGCCCTACAGAAGATACAGATTTGCGTGTTACTGGGTCGGGCGGACAAAGGCAAGAATAAGAGCAACACTAATGTATTCTTGTTAAGGCAAAATTAAGTTCTAGGGTCCACGCTGAACTAGGTGACTTAGGGCTTTGTGAGGAAGAAGTAAATGGTAGGTGGTCGTTTATATTGATGGGAACAGTCAGAAACGAGCTATCTTGCAACAGACTGGGCTTTATCAGCAACTAGATTTTAGAACAACAAGGGAGCCCAAAGAAGTCAACCAGGGAGCTCGGGAATTAACTCTTTTAAACAACAGTGGTCCCTAGAACGGGGAATTATTCTTCAGTAAATATAGACTCAATAGTAACTATATTTGAGGGTCATGTCCAGCCGGACAGAGGTCTAATTTTTACTTAGTCAGCGATACAAAACAGTTTCTTAACAAAACAATACATTAAGTGGGACACAATCCTGTGTCCTAGTAAGCATTCCAAAAGCAGGAAGGAAGGGAACCGACAGGGGGTTCAGGCACAACTTTACGGTTTGTTACAGATAGAAAATGCACATTGACACAACTAAGGAACAAATCGCGGAATACAGCTTTACAGTTTCAATGAATCATTGTTTTGACATGTATAAGGTGCTGCAGGGTGTCGACGGTGTCGGTGCACTGACAACAAACAGACCCCGCGATCGAGCGGCCACCGTTCCCTCTCCCTACCGGCCATTCTGCCTTGCAATCATCGCCATGGCGCTCGTGATATCCAGCCGCTTAAACCTACTCTGGTGAGCCCGGATTAATCCGATAGTCGCCATTGTGCTTGTGGCATCCAACCATCGATACCTACTCCGGCATCCATCCTTAGGCTCCCTTGCCCCACTACTATTGCCCCTGATCGTAGCTATTCTCTGATGATCACTTGGCAAAACAGCCTAATATAACTATAGGCATGTACCCCATGTCCTGATGATGATCCAGATACCCTCAAGGCTGGATCAAAATGCAGTCGACACCCTAAAGCACCTTATACATGTCAAAACAATGGTTCACCACCCCACGAGCCTCACTGACAAAACTATGCCCCTGTTTAGGTCATATGTGTATTGTGCCACCCTAAATGTGTATTATGAATCGCAGGCCAGCACAGAGCCAACTGTGAGCCTTTGGTACCCACCATCTTGGCAGCCCGTGTACAGTGGCGTTACTGGGGAGGAGCCAGATGGGGCAAGCGCCTCAGCTGTATTTCTTCTGGCCCCTCTTTCTACCCCATTACAATGGCTGTCACTCCTGCCACAGATTTTCCAGCCATGCCATCGAAAACATGTGCTAAAATGTGGCACATTATGAAAGAAATACGCACCCCCAAAAGTCGCATATCTCATCGGAATCAGACTTTTGTCATTGAAATATTCAGATGGGATGTCTCACTGAAGGGGATGCGCTGTCCTTTCATAATTTTGTAGGAAAAGCAAGTTTTCGCGTGAAGAGTGTCTGACACAGGCTAGTAATTTCCCATTAATCATGGCAGCAATAGACATGGGACTGTGTTCTTTGACAGCTGTCTGGTGCTTTGTACGAATGGCAAACGTAAAGTAAACAAGCATTTGCAATGCAATAGGTCTTGCATTTACGAGAGTTTGAGCTTTGGCATTGTAAATTACAATACTTTTTATTTATTTATTGTTTTTAAAACTGATAAATAAAAAACATTGTCATTTACAATGCCAATAGCTTAAACTCTTGCAAATGCGGGACCTATTGCATTGCAAATGCGTTCGGCGCCCGTGCTATAAAACCTTTAAAAAAGTATTAGGAGAGAGCATGTCCTGCCTGCCAGAGCAGGCAGGACAAAGCTATTTGAGAAAATATTGTTGGGAGGCTGTAATTAAAGCCTACCGAGTAACAACACACATAACTAAATATGGGCGGAAAATCCGTTCCGCTCGCGGATTTTGCGGATTTGACAATTTTGCGATCCGCGAATCTCGCAAAATTACCGAAAAATCCACAAATCCGCTCGCAAGAGGATTTTTTTTTTTGCAGTTTATAGACTTTGTAACATTCTGGCAGGATGCTCCTGTCACCATAAACTAAACCTCCACAGGAAGCATATTTACTTGCAACTATTCTCTGACCCTGTCCTGACCCTAAACAGCCGGGTGCCCGAGGCAAGGTCAGAGAATAGTTACAACTAAGCCATGCCCGCAGCCCGAGTTGAAGCTCAAAATCAGTAATGTTTTAATCAGCCCAAAACATTAGTGAGCACGGTCGAGGCTGGGCAAGTGTGCTTTATCCCCATCTCTGCAGTCAAAATTAGCTGTAATCCTTGAGGGAGGTCTTTGAATCCATGAGTTTCTCGAGCGCGATCCGTGTGTAGTTCCTGTGACCAGGAGGCTGCTTTCTCCTCATATGATGCCCTGCTCACTCTCTGACCCTTAATACACAAGAGGCATGTGAACACGCATAGAAGCCCCACCCGCTTGGCCCCGCACACCACACACTAGCGGTATGAAACGTCTTCCTGCCCTTTCCTAACTATGATGGACAGCTCACTCAGGGGACCTCAGCGTCTTTTGGCTCTGTGGCAAAGTTACAGGCACACATGGTCACTGGAGACAAATCTTCTGGCCCTTTACGCAGCTGCAGTGTAGGAAAAGCACTATACATTTACCTAACGAGCTAGCTGTAATCCTTGCCCCACTGAAGAAAGCCCCCAACAACCACGCCAGCAAGAGAGCCTCATGGTTCACAGACGAGCTCCTGACCTCTAAGCGCGCATGCCAGAAACTGGAGAAGAGATGGCTCCACTCCCGCACACCGGACAACCACGCAGCCCACAAGGATGCCACCCGCAGACACCACCACCTCATCAGATCAGCCAAGAGGACCTCCTTCAAAGACCGACTGGACAACAACGCACATGACAGGAAAGAGCTCTTCTGCATCGTAAAAGAACTCTCCAACCCCAGCGCCAACGCCAACAACATCCCGCCCTCAAAGGAACTGTGCGACTCCCTTGCCAACTTCTTCCACCACAAGATCACTGACATCCACAACTGCTTCAACGCCACGACCGACCCAACCGCACCAGACCCCAACCCTCCTGCGAACACCATCAGCACCAACCGCCTGGTCCAACGTCTGCGATGACGAAACACGCAAGGTAATGAACTCCATCCACTCAGGATCTCCGACGGACCCGTGCCCACACCACATATTCAACAAGGCAGGCGCAGCCATCACACCCCAACTCTGGAAGGTCATCAACATCTCCTTCCAAACCGCAACATTCCCGGAAAGCTGGAAGCACGCCGAAATCACCGCAAGAAGCCCAAGGCAGACCCCAAGGACCTCAAAAACTTCCGGCCCATCTCCCTGCTCCCGTTCCCGGCGAAGGTCATCGAGAAAATCAATAACATGCAGCTGACCCGCCACCTAGAAGACAACAACATCCTGGACCCATCCCAATCCGGATTCAGATTAAACCACAGCACAGAGAAAGCCCTCATCGCCACCACAGACGACATCAGGCACCAATTAGACAACGGCGAAACATCAGCCCTCATCCTCCTGGACCTATCTGCAGCCTTCGACACGGTCTGCCATCGCACACTAAAGACTCGCCTCCATGAAGCCGGTATCCAAGAGAAGGCCCTCGACTGGACCATGTCCTTTCTCTCCGGCAGATCCAAGAGCGTCTGCCTCCCGCCTTTCTGATCCGAAGCCACCGACATCATCTGCGGCGTCCCCCAGGGCTCCTCCCTCAGCCCGATGCTGTTCAACATCTACATGGCCCCCCTCGCACAAGTGGCCTGCCACCACAACCTCAACATCATCTCCTGCGCCGACGATACTCAGCTTATCCTCTCCCTCACCAAGGACCCACGCACCGCCAAAACCAACAGCCACGACGGAATAAATACCATCGCCGACTGGATGAGGAGCAGCCGTCTGAAACTGAACTAGGACAAGACGGAGGTCCTCATCCTCGGGCCCAACCCCTCAGCCTGGGACGAATCCTGGTGGCCTACTAATCTGGGGACAGCACCGACACCCACCGACCACGCACGCAACCTGGGATTCATCCTCAACTCTACCCTCTCCATGTCCAAACAGGTCAACAACGTCTCCTCCTCCTGCTACAACACCCTCCGCACCCTGCACTCTCTGGAGTGGGAATAGTAATTTTTACCTCTACGCTATCCAACGCCTTACCTACTGTTGCACTTTCTGGAGTGGGAATAGTAATTTTCACCCCTATGCTATCCAACGCTTTCCCTACTGTTGCACTCTTTGGAGTGGGAATAGTAATTTTTACCCCTACGCTATCCAACGCTTTCCCTATGTTGCACTCTCTGGAGTGGAAATAGTCATTTTTACCCCTACGCTATCCAACGCTTTCCCTAATATTGCACTTTTTGGAGTGGGAATAGTAATTTTTACCCATACGCTATCCAACGCTGAGTGGGATTAGTAATTTTTACCCCTACGCTATCCAACGCTTTCCCTACTGTTGCACTCTCTGGAGTGGGAATAGTAATTTTTACCCCTACGCTATCCAACGCTTTCCCTACTGTTCCACTCTTTGGAGTGGGAATAGTAATTTTTACCCCTACGCTATCCAACGCTTTCCCTACTGTTGCACTCTCTGTAGTGGGAATAGTAATTTTTACCTCTACGCTATCCAACGCCTTACCTACTGTTGCACTTTCTGGAGTGGGAATAGTAATTTTCACCCCTATGCTATCCAACGCTTTCCCTACTGTTGCACTCTTTGGAGTGGGAATAGTAATTTTTACCCCTACGCTATCCAACGCTTTCCCTATGTTGCACTCTCTGGAGTGGAAATAGTCATTTTTACCCCTACGCTATCCAACGCTTTCCCTAATATTGCACTTTTTGGAGTGGGAATAGTAATTTTTACCCATACGCTATCCAACGCTGAGTGGGATTAGTAATTTTTACCCCTACGCTATCCAACGCTTTCCCTACTGTTGCACTCTCTGGAGTGGGAATAGTAATTTTTACCCCTACGCTATCCAACGCTTTCCCTACTGTTCCACTCTTTGGAGTGGGAATAGTAATTTTTACCCCTACGCTATCCAACGCTTTCCCTACTGTTGCACTCTCTGGAGTGGGAATAGTAATTTTTACCCCTACGCTATCCAACGCTTTCCCTACTGTTGCACTCTTTGGAGTGGGAATAGTAATTTTTACCTCTACGCTATCCAACGCCTTACCTACTGTTGCACTTTCTGGAGTGGGAATAGTAATATTTACCCCTACGCTATCCAACGCTTTCCTTACTGTTGCACTCTCTGGAGTGGGAATAGTAATTTTTACCCCTACGCTATCCAACCCTTTCCCTACTGTTGCACTCTCTGGAGTGGGAATAGTTATTTTTACCCCTACGCTATCCAACGCTTTCCCTACTGTTGCACTCTCTGGAGTGGGAATAGTAATTTTTACCCCTACACTATCCAACCCTTTCCCTACTGTTGCACTCTCTGGAGTGGGAATAGCAATTTTTACCCCTATGCTATCCAACGCTTTCCCTACTGTTGCACTCTCTGTAGTGGGAATAGTAATTTTTACCTCTACGCTATTCTACGCCTTATCTACTGTTGCACTCTCTGGAATGGGAATAGTAATTTTACACTTCAGCTATCCTACGGCAATAATATTGGATATTTTTTAATTATATTATGTTACTATATATATATGTTTTATCAAATATATTGTAAAAAAATGTATTATAACTTTAATTAATTATTTAATTATTATAATGTAATTTAATTATGTTTAAGTATATTTTAGTAAATAATTTTTAATATTAATTTAATTTAACATAGTTTTTAATAAAGTCTATATTTTTACAAACAATATTTTAGTAAACGATAGTTTTTTACTCGATATTTTTGTACTTACCTGTTTGTAGATACAAACTCCATATTCTGTCTTTCGATATTTTGTCGCCGATATTTTTGGTAGTCGATATTATGTCCCTCGATATTATGTCGGTGATCCTCGATGAAGGCTTGCTTCTCTGGCGTTGCGATGATTTCAGCTGTGGCGGCGACATGCTTCTTCTCGATCCGTCGCGCTTTCAGCTCCCAGCGGCACGCAAGTGACTGGAGTCAGAATTCCCAGCAAGGGAATTCAGGAGGGAGCTGGAAGTGAAGTATTTTGTCCCTGAGACTTCAGCAGGAGACAGGCACAGTTCAAGCCCTTGGAGAATATTCTGTAGATGAAAGTCCTTACAAAGTTTCTTCTCCTTTCCCTTGGCAATGAAGCAACCACTGCAGGCCAACCCAGCAAACAGCACAACGGCAAAGGGGCAGTGCAACTCCTGCAGCTTCCTTAGTTCTTCTCCTTGGCAAAAAGGTTTCTTGTTCCACAAGTGATCTAATTTCTTGGGATCAGGGTCCCAATATTTATACCCCAAAATCCTTTGTTCTCCGAAGGCAGCGAGGTCTCTGCCTGGTACCTCCAAACCAGTTCCTGAGCACTTTGTTTACATGACTCTCTTCATCCTTTCACTGTGCAGGACAAAGATATCAGCCGCCCCAGGTGAGGTGGAGCCAGCACAGGGGAGGGAAGATACAGCTCTGGACCACTCTGTTGACATGATTCCTCCTCTCCTTTCACAGTGCAGGGCAGAGACATCAGACAAGCCACAGGAGGTGGAGCCAGCATTATAGAGGGAAGGCCCAACCCTATTCAGGTCCCAGGTGCAACTCCACCTTCCCATCTAGATGCACAGCTCTCCATTCTCCACTGGGCTACCCCAATCTGTCTCCTTGAATACCTCAGCCCTGTCACTCACAAACCCAGAGAAGGAATACACAACCCAGCAGAGGCAGGCTCAAATGGTTAGGCAAATAAATACCTACTTTCTAAAAGTGGTATTTTAAGTATGGGCGTAAAATCCGCTCCGCTCGCGGATTTTGCGGATTTTTGGGAAATTCGCAATCCGCGAGATTTGCGAATTTCCCGCAAAATCCGCAAATTCGCACGCAGCGGATTTTTTTGCGGCGCGCGGCGTTTATCATCGTTTGCCGAGTAGTTTTTTTCGATAGTTTGCGAATGCTGAGCCATTTTGGATCTTGCTGTGTGATCCCGCGGGAATTGGCGAGCGCGATTACGTCATCGCGGCTTGCCAGCGATAGTTTGTCAACGCGAGTACGGCGAGATCACATCTCGCGGTACTTCGCAATTGCGAGATTTGAGATGCGGCGAGCGAAAATATAAATTTGCAATTCTGCACAAGAAATCCACCAGCAAGCAGCATAAACCTTCTAGAAATGATGATTTTTATCTGAATAACTCCTTAGTTTGACATTTGCCTGCACTTTTTTAGCGAGGAGTCCATTTTGGGGAGGGGGGCAGGGGGGTGGGAGGAAGGAAGTGCCCCACAGTCTTCAACTTCCTGTTCCTGTTCAGCAGGCTCCTCCCAGTGCTTTGTCCATCTCCTGGTCACTTTTCATTTGGGTCTGGAGCTGGAAGGATTACTTTTTGTGGATGCTGCTGGATATTTGGATTCGAGGCCTTTTTGACTTTCTTTGGATCACTGTTGGATTAGAAATTTAACAAGTAAGTTTGTTTGGGGCATTACAGTTGCTGCAATTAAAATTTTGGAATTTTCGATTTTTGGGCTGTTTTGGGGCCTTTTGCCCAGGGGTACTCAGTGGTGGGTGGACTGAGTCTTTCTGTGGGGTGTCTTGAATTTAAACATCATGGAGGGGCTGGATGGCTTGGGATTGTGCTTATTTTTCAGTGATTTTCGTTTTTTTGGGCTGTACTTGTGGCCTTTTCACCAGGGGTAGTGAGTGTTGCATGGGCCTAGTCTTTCTGTGGGGTGTCTTGAATTTAAACATCATGGAGGGCATGGATGGAATGGGATTGTGCTGATTTTTCTGTGTTTTTCGATTTTTGACCTGTTGTTGGGGCCTTGACCAGGGGTAGTGAGTGGTGCATGGGCCTAGTCTTTCTGTGGGCTGTCTTGAACTTTAACATCATGGAGGGCATGGATGGAATGGGATTGTGCTGATTTTGCAGTGTTTTTCGATTTTTGGGGGTGTTCATGGGGAGGGACATGCCATGTGGCTGGTGGCCATTTTGAGTGCAGCTACAGGCACTGGCCATGTGCTGGCAGGCAAGTGGCCATTTTGAATGCAGGCTTTGTTGTTAGGCCTCCAACCATTTTGCCTACTTTTCAACCTTTATTTATGCCCAGGGGTAGTGAGTCTTGCATGGGCCTAGTCTTTCTGTGGGTTGTCTTGAATTTAAACATCATGGAGGCCATGGATGGAATGGGATTGTGCTGATTTTGCAGTGTTTTTCGATTTTTGGGGGTGTTCATGGGGAGGGACATGCCATGTGGCTGGTGGCCATTTTGAGTGCAGCTACAGGCACTGGCCATGTGCTGGCAGGCAAGTGGCCATTTTGAATGCAGGCTTTGTTGTTAGGCCTCCAACCATTTTGCCTACTTTTCAACCTTTATTTATGCCCAGGGGTAGTGAGTCTTGCATGGGCCTAGTCTTTCTGTGGGTTGTCTTGAATTTAAACATCATGGAGGCCATGGATGGAATGGGATTGTGCAGATTTTTCAGTGATTTTCGTTTTTTGGGCCTGTACTTGTGGCCTTTTCACCAGGGGTATTTGAGTCTAGCATGGGCCTAGTCTTTCTGTGGGCTGTCTTGAACTTAAACATCATGGAGGGCATGGATGGAATGGGATTGTGCTGATTTTTCTGTGTTTTTCGATTTTTGACCTGTTGTTGGGGCCTTGACCAGGGGTAGTGAGTGGTGCATGGGCCTAGTCTTTCTGTGGGGTGTCTTGAATTTAAACATCATGGAGGGCATGGATGGAATGGGATTGTGCTGATTTTGCAGTGTTTTTCGATTTTTGGGGGTGTTCATGGGGACAGGCCATGTGGGTGGGGGCCATTTTGAGTGCTGGTACAGGCAGGCCCTGGCCATGTGCTAGGAGGCAAGTGGCCATTTTGAATGCAGGCTTTGTTGTTAGGCCTCCAACCATTTTGCCTACTTTTCAACCTTTATTTATGCCCAGGGGTAGTGAGTCTTGCATGGGCCTAGTCTTTCTGTGGGTTGTCTTGAATTTAAACATCATGGAGGGCATGGATGGAATGGGATTGTGCAGATTTTTCAGTGTTTTTCGATTTTTGGGGGTGTTCATGGGGAGGGACATGCCATGTGGCTGGTGGCCATTTTGAGTGCAGCTACAGGCACTGGCCATGTGCTGGCACTGGCAGGCAAGTGGCCATTTTGAATGCAGGCTTTGTTGTTAGGCCTCCAACCATTTTGCCTACTTTTCAACCTTTATTTATGCCCAGGGGTAGTGAGTCTTGCATGGGCCTAGTCTTTCTGTGGGTTGTCTTGAATTTAAACATCATGGAGGCCATGGATGGAATGGGATTGTGCTGATTTTGCAGTGTTTTTCGATTTTTGGGGGTGTTCATGGGGACAGGCCATGTGGGTGGGGGCCATTTTGAGTGCTGGTACAGGCAGGCCCTGGCCATGTGCTAGGAGGCAAGTGGCCATTTTGAATGCAGGCTTTGTTGTTAGGCCTCCAACCATTTTGCCTACTTTTCAACCTTTATTTATGCCCAGGGGTAGTGAGTCTTGCATGGGCCTAGTCTTTCTGTGGGTTGTCTTGAATTTAAACATCATGGAGGGCATGGATGGAATGGGATTGTGCAGATTTTTCAGTGTTTTTCGATTTTTGGGGGTGTTCATGGGGAGGGACATGCCATGTGGCTGGTGGCCATTTTGAGTGCAGCTACAGGCACTGGCCATGTGCTGGCACTGGCAGGCAAGTGGCCATTTTGAATGCAGGCTTTGTTGTTAGGCCTCCAACCATTTTGCCTACTTTTCAACCTTTATTTATGCCCAGGGGTAGTGAGTCTTGCATGGGCCTAGTCTTTTTTGTGGGTTGTCTTGAATTTAAACATCATGGAGGCCATGGATGGAATGGGATTGTGCAGATTTTTCAGTGATTTTCGTTTTTTGGGCCTGTACTTGTGGCCTTTTCACCAGGGGTATTTGAGTCTAGCATGGGCCTAGTCTTTCTGTGGGCTGTCTTGAACTTAAACATCATGGAGGGCATGGATTGAATGGGATTGTGCTGATTTTTCTGTGTTTTTCGATTTTTGACCTGTTGTTGGGGCCTTGACCAGGGGTAGTGAGTGGTGCATGGGCCTAGTCTTTCTGTGGGGTGTCTTGAATTTAAACATCATGGAGGGCATGGATGGAATGGGATTGTGCTGATTTTGCAGTGTTTTTCGATTTTTGGGGGTGTTCATGGGGACAGGCCATGTGGGTGGGGGCCATTTTGAGTGCTGGTACAGGCAGGCCCTGGCCATGTGCTAGGAGGCAAGTGGCCATTTTGAATGCAGGCTTTGTTGTTAGGCCTCCAACCATTTTGCCTACTTTTCAACCTTTATTTATGCCCAGGGGTAGTGAGTCTTGCATGGGCCTAGTCTTTCTGTGGGTTGTCTTGAATTTAAACATTATGGAGGGCATGGATGGATTGGGATTGTGCTGATTTTGCAGTGTTTTTCGATTTTTTTGTGCTCTATAACTGAACTGATGTTCCTCTGTCTTCCATTTTTTTTAGGTGCACAAGACTCAAGAGAACCACCAGTGCCAGGAAGAAGTCCTGCAGCGGTGTGTGTGTGCAGCATAACGTCACGCGACGTCACGTCTGGCCTCAGACAACTCTACAATTCGTGCAACTGCGGCCTGCTGTCTGACCTGCTCTGAAGAAGATGGCCCCGCCCCCAAAGAAAGTTCTCCGTAGCTCCTCTAGCAAGAAAGTTGCTAGTAAGGAGCAGAAGAAGCAAGTTACCAAGGAGGCTGGTGTGCCACCCGCCACGTTTTTTGGGAGCAAAAAAAAAAGTACGCCTGCAGCAGCAGGATCTGCTGGAGACCAAGCTGGGAGCAGCACCCCTGCTCCATTGGGTTCAGTCCCTCCACCACCACGCCAACTTAAGTCAAAGCCCTTGAGTGCTTCAGAGGCAGTCAGTGTACTTCTCCAATCACCATCGACCAGTGATGTTGGCTCATCGCAAGAAAGTAGCAGCAATGTCCCTGAATCAACACAGGTTGTTGTAACTCATCTGACAAGTGTTGAACAACCACAGCCGCAACAACAACACCATGTGCAAGTACACGCCCAAGTACATGTGGAAGGAGAGGCAGCAAAAGGAGATGCGCAAGCAAAGGTGCATGGAGGTTCACAAGTGCCCACAATAGTTGTTCCTCCCGAAGTAGGGGCACATCAGGAAATCGACAATGAAGCCGAGGTATCATTGGAAGCCACTCCTCCTGATGATCATTCATTGTCTTCCACATCCCTAGCAAGGAAAAGATCAAGGGGGGTGTCTACATCTTCTTCAAGCCCACCTCGTTCTGATGCAAGTGATCTGTCTTGGGAACCACAACTGCGGTCTGACAGTGAGGCACACCATGATCTGACACCGGTACCTAAGCGTAAAAGGAAGGTCGTCCAAAAACTCAAACCTATGGAGTGTGATGAGGCTCAACAAGAAGTGACAGATACTGCTGGTGATGAAGCCTCTCACGATGACGACGAGCCAGTCATCACAAAGGTCACTGCAGCCCCACCGGGCATGCAGCAAAGAGACATTTTGACCCTATCCCGAGAAGCTGCTGAGCGTGATGATGATGTCGGCGAGGAGGCAATGGAAATGGAATCATTAGATTTGGAGTTAAGTAGTACACCAAAACCTACCGCTTCCATATTTCTTCCTCGCAAGAAGGTACCCACCTCGTCCTCGACCTCAATTCGTGGTGGTGAAAGTGCAAAACGTACTGAAGTTCGGCAATCCACATCCTCCACTTCATCTGGCATTAGCAGCAGGACCACCACCACCAGTATCGCCGCCTCCTCCGGCCCCCGAAGACATTTCAAGTCTCCAGTTTGGGACTTCTTTAGTGTTTGCCCAAAAAAGGAAAACGTAGCCATTTGTAGCCTTTGTAAGCTTCGATTTAGTCGTGGTAAGCTTGGTTCTAACTATGGTACCGGAGGCCAGAGAGGTCATCTTGAGAGAGCGCACCCTGTCCAATGGTTTCCGCACCTAGAGGCGGTCAAGAAAGCCGCAATTGCACGTAATGAAAACGTTGATTTTTCATCTGGTGATGACGAGGAGGTAGAAGACGATTCAAACACTTCACTTACACCCAGTTCCCCTGTCAGCAGCACACCCCATGGGAGCCACACTAAGAGTGTGGGAGAGAGTGAGACATCAATGCGGAAAAGTTCATCAGCGAGCGTAACTGGGTCGAAGAGATCATCATCATCCCGTAAATCCTTGGTCCAGGGCAACATTAAAAAGATGTTGTTTACAGAAGCGCAATATGAACGCAACCACCCAATGACCCGTCTGTATAACACTAAGCTGGCTAAAATGCTAGCTCTGGACCTTCTACCTTTTTCTTTTGTAGAAGGGGTTGGTTTTCTAGAATTAGTGACAGCGCTCTGCCCTAAATGGAAGGTTCCTAGCCGGTTCTATTTTGCCCGAGTTGCGGTTCCAGCACTACATGAAGATGTTCTGAAGGTGATTGGGGCAGCTTTGCAGAAGAGTGCTGTTCACACTATACATCTGACAACAGACATGTGGACCAGTGGCGCAGGCGCTGATTACATGTGCATCACTGCACACTGGGTCTCTTTTTCAGGGGCTAAATCAAAGCTAAACGCAGGTGTTGACACGAACATTGTTTTTAAAGGTGCTCGGAAACATGCAACACTAGCCATGTTTGGTTTGGAGAAACGTCACACAGCAGAAAACATTTTGGATGTCTTTAACACAAAGGTCCTTAACTGGCTGTCCCCACTAAAACGCAAGGTTGGTTATGTTTCCACGGACAATGGCGCCAATATAGTTAAGGCCATGAGGGACGGTTACTATTTCAGAGTGCCATGTTTGGCGCACTGTATAAACCTGGTTGTCCAAAAATTCTTGGGTAATAAAGGCAGTGCAGCGTACAGTGTATTGGACACCTGCCGAAAAATGTGCAAGCATTTCAGCCATTCTTTTATGGCCCGGAAGCAGCTGAGGAGCCTGCTATATCAACATCAAATGCCAGTGAAAGCACTCATCCAGGAGGTGGTAACACGTTGGAACTCAACCTTCTACATGCTTGAGCGTCTGTATGAGCAGTATACGGAACTCGATCAATATTTCCTTAAAGAGGGTACAGAGGAGCTGAGGATGGGTGGGCCGCAATGGAACATAGTTGAAAGCCTGACACGCATGCTTCGTCCTTTTGAGTTCTTCACGCGTGCAGTCAGCAAGGAGGACTCTAATTTGGGAAAAGCTATCCCATTGTTGTACATGCTGGAGGACCAACTGAAGGAGGTGTGTTCTGTGTTTGGAAAAGATAAAAACCAAGACTCTTTGCTTCTGGCTGAGCAATTATTAGAGCTCCTACAAGGTGATGAACGTCTTAAAAAGATCCACTCAGAACAGCATTACATTTGTGCTACTATTCTGGATCCACGCTATAAAAAGGCGCTGGCAGGCCAAGCATTCTTTCCTTTTGATGATGAACATGTTCCAAAGTACAAACGTTGGCTAGCCTTGTCAGCCAAGAAGTTTGAAACAGAACGGCTGGAAATGGAAGGAAATGGCAGTACATCAGCAGGCCATCCCCAGTCAAAACAATCCACTTCTGCACCTGTGGCTGTGGCACAAGTGACCTCTCAGCCGTTAAAGACACCGGCAACCGGATCATCTGCACGAAAGACAACAGAAACATTGGAGGCTGAAGAGGATTGGCTAGCTCTGCGTGGGTTTGGTTCTCAAAAGGTCAGAGGCACAGCAAGAGCTAAGCAAAGTGGAGGAACCTTGGATGAGGACCTTGAGTCGATGGTGAAGGACTATCTGAATGACTCAACAGAGGTCTATGTTAATTCTGACCCATTGGCGTATTGGCATGGGAAAAAAGAATTGTGGCCACAGCTCACCAACCTGGCTTTAAACTACTTGTCTTGCCCACTCGCAAGCGTGTCTTCTGAACGGGTTTTCAGTGCGGCTGGTGGGATTGTAACTCCCAAACGGAGCCGCCTCTCGCCCAAAAATGTGGAGAGGTTAACAATGATCAAGATGAATCAGCACCTCATACCACCAGATTTCAGAGTACGAGAGAGCGTGCCGGATGAAGAGGAGGTGGCCAGCAACATAGATGAGGGAATTTCTACTCTGTCAGGTGACACTGAGCTCACCCTGCCTGAATTCGCAGAGTATGATGACGAAGCCTTATTCTTATTCCTGGACCGTGATACCGAGCCCTGAAAATGAGACAACGAATCAATAACTTTCTTTTTCATCCTTATTCACTTTTATTCCTGTGTGTCTGTCTTTCTTTGTTGTGCACAGTTAATATAATTCAAACTTTAATCAGATAATCACAAAAACAAGCCCATCAGCAGAACTGTCTTCACTTGTTTGCGAATTGATTTGAAGGTGCCGCAGTCTGCATTCCTCAGGTTCAGAAGTTCCGAAGAACATGCTCCTCTATCCTCCTCCTCCAGACTCCTATTTCCATCAAAGCAGAGGGCTGGTTTACGCCCAATGAAGAAAGACTCAGCACTTGTGGGGGTGTTGTTCTACCTCTTTGCAGGTGAGTTGACGGGTCTCTGGGGCCATTTCTGGGAAGCACTAAAAGTGGTTTGGACCAAATCCGAGGCGGAAAATTTTTTGTGTTTTTGATGCCTTGCTTGCCTTTGAGGTGCTCTTAGGGGGGGTTCCGTCTGTTTGTGGGTGAGTTTCGTGGTCTGGGAGCATTGCTGGGACACTCTAATATTGATTGCATTTGCTTTTCAGGAAATCCGTTGTGCCAACCCCGACTTATGGCCTAGCTACGCAGCGCGTTTGGACCGAAGGCCCAGAAATATTGCAAGTATGAGATTTTGCTTTTGGCCTGTTTGGGGGTGTTATGCTTCCTGGCGGGTGGGTTGGCGGGTCTTGGGGCATTCCTGGGAAGGTCTAATACCGGGTAGAAGTGGTTGGGACAAAATCCAGGCCGATTTTTTTTTGGCTATTTCTGACATTTTGCTCTATGTAGCGTTTTCGGGGGCCTGTTTGGGGGGCTTCCTGGTGTTTGTGGGTGAGTTTCGTGGTCTGGGAGCACTGCTGGGACACTCTAATCTTGATTGCATTTGCTTTTCAGGAAATCCGTCGTGGCAACCCCGACTTATGGCCTAGCTACGCAGTGCGTTTGGACCGAAGGCCCAGAAATATTGCAAGTATGAGATTTTGCTTTTGGCCTGTTTGGGGGTGTTATGCTTCCTGGCGGGTGGGTTGGCGGGTCTTGGGGCATTCCTGGGAAGGTCTAATACCGGGTAGAAGTGGTTGGGACAAAATCCAGGCCGATTTTTTTTTGGCTATTTCTGACATTTTGCTCTATGTAGCGTTTTCGGGGGCCTGTTTGGGGGGCTTCCTGGTGTTTGTGGGTGAGTTTCGTGGTCTGGGAGCACTGCTGGGAAAATCTAATCTTGATTGCATTTGCTTTTCAGGAAATCCGTCGTGGCAACCCCGACTTATGGCCTAGCTACGCAGTGCGTTTGGACCGAAGGCCCAGAAATATTGCAAGTATGAGATTTTGCTTTTGGCCTGTTTGGGGGTGTTATGCTTCCTGGCGGGTGGGTTGGCGGGTCTTGGGGCATTCCTGGGAAGGTCTAATACCGGGTAGAAGTGGTTGGGACAAAATCCAGGCCGATTTTTTTTGGGCTATTTCTGACATTTTGCTCTATGTAGCGTTTTCGGGGGCCTGTTTGGGGGGCTTCCTGGTGTTTGTGGGTGAGTTTCGTGGTCGGGGAGCACTGCTGGGACACTCTAATCTTGATTGCATTTGCTTTTCAGGAAATCCGTCGTGGCAACCCCGACTTATGGCCTAGCTACGCAGTGCGTTTGGACCGAAGGCCCAGAAATATTGCAAGTATGAGATTTTGCTTTTGGCCTGTTTGGGGGTGTTATGCTTCTTGGTGGGTGGGTTGGCGGGTCTTGGGGCATTCCTGGGAAGGTCTAATACCGGGTAGAAGTGGTTGGGACAAAATCCAGGCCGATTTTTTTTAGCTATTTCTGACATTTTGCTCTATGTAGCGTTTTCGGGGGCCTGTTTGGGGGGCTTCCTGGTGTTTGTGGGTGAGTTTCGTGGTCTGGGAGCACTGCTGGCTATATATACTTTACTTTGCAAGAGGTTTGAAGCAAATCCATGGTGGCAGAGGGGAGTTAGGGCCTAGCTGCAGAGCGCGCGCTGAGTGATTTGGGAAATTTGTGAAAAATTGACTAAGTCCCCATTTTTGTACTTTTGCTCTTTGGCTGTTTGGGGGTCTTCTACTCGTTTTCTCCTGGGTTGACGGCTCTGGGGCCAATGCTGGGAAGCTCTAATACCGGATAAAAGTGTTTTGGACCAAATCCCAGGCGGAATTTTTTTTGTGTTTTTGATGACTTGCTTGCCTTTGAGGTGCTCTTAGGGGGGGTTACGTCTGTTTGTGGGTGAGTTTCGTGGTCTGGGAGCATTGCTGGGACACTCTAATCTTGATTGCATTTGCTTTTCAGGAAATCCGTTGTGCCAACCCCGACTTATGGCCTAGCTACGCAGCGCGTTTGGACCGAAGGCCCAGAAATATTGCAAGTATGAGATTTTGCTTTTGGCCTGTTTGGGGGTGTTATGCTTCTTGGCGGGTGGGTTGGCGGGTCTTGGGGCATTCCTGGGAAGGTCTAATACCGGGTAGAAGTGGTTGGGACAAAATCCAGGCCGATTTTTTTTTAGCTATTTCTGACATTTTGCTCTATGTAGCGTTTTCGGGGGCCTGTTTGGGGGGCTTCCTGGTGTTTGTGGGTGAGTTTCGTGGTCTGGGAGCACTGCTGGCTATATATACTTTACTTTGCAAGAGGTTTGAAGCAAATCCATGGTGGCAGAGGGGAGTTAGGGCCTAGCTGCAGAGCGCGCGCGGAGTGATTTGGGAAATTTGTGAAAAATTGACTAAGTCCCCATTTTTGTACTTTTGCTCTTTGGCTGTTTGGGGGTCTTCTACTAGTTTTCTCCTGGGTTGACGGCTCTGGGGCCAATGCTGGGAAGCTCTAATACCGGATAAAAGTGTTTTGGACCAAATCCCAGGCGGAATTTTTTGTGTGTTTTTGATGACTTGCTTGCCTTTGAGGTGCTCTTAGGGGGGGTTACGTCTGTTTGTGGGTGAGTTTCGTGGTCTGGGAGCATTGCTGGGACACTCTAATCTTGATTGCATTTGCTTTTCAGGAAATCCGTTGTGCCAACCCCGACTTATGGCCTAGCTACGCAGCGCGTTTGGACCGAAGGCCCAGAAATATTGCAAGTATGAGATTTTGCTTTTGGCCTGTTTGGGGGTGTTATGCTTCTTGGCGGGTGGGTTGGCGGGTCTTGGGGCATTCCTGGGAAGGTCTAATACCGGGTAGAAGTGGTTGGGACAAAATCCAGGCCGATTTTTTTTTAGCTATTTCTGACATTTTGCTCTATGTAGCGTTTTCGGGGGCCTGTTTGGGGGGCTTCCTGGTGTTTGTGGGTGAGTTTCGTGGTCTGGGAGCACTGCTGGCTATATATACTTTACTTTGCAAGAGGTTTGAAGCAAATCCATGGTGGCAGAGGGGAGTTAGGGCCTAGCTGCAGAGCGCGCGCGGAGTGATTTGGGAAATTTGTGAAAAATTGACCAAGTCCCCATTTTTGTACTTTTGCTCTTTGGCTGTTTGGGGGTCTTCTACTCGTTTTCTCCAGGGTTGACGGCTCTGGGGCCAATGCTGGGAAGCTCTAATACCGGATAAAAGTGTTTTGGACCAAATCCCAGGCAGAATTTTTTTTGTGTTTTTGATGACTTGCTTGCCTTTGAGGTGCTCTTAGGGGGGGTTACGTCTGTTTGTGGGTGAGTTTCGTGGTCTGGGAGCATTGCTGGGACACTCTAATCTTGATTGCATTTGCTTTTCAGGAAATCCGTTGTGCCAACCCCGACTTATGGCCTAGCTACGCAGCGCGTTTGGACCGAAGGCCCAGAAATATTGCAAGTATGAGATTTTGCTTTTGGCCTGTTTGGGGGTGTTATGCTTCTTGGCGGGTGGGTTGGCGGGTCTTGGGGCATTCCTGGGAAGGTCTAATACCGGGTAGAAGTGGTTGGGACAAAATCCAGGCCGGTTTTTTTTTAGCTATTTCTGACATTTTGCTCTATGTAGCGTTTTCGGGGGCCTGTTTGGGGGGCTTCCTGGTGTTTGTGGGTGAGTTTCGTGGTCTGGGAGCACTGCTGGCTATATATACTTTACTTTGCAAGAGGTTTGAAGCAAATCCATGGTGGCAGAGGGGAGTTAGGGCCTAGCTGCAGAGCGCGCGCGGAGTGATTTGGGAAATTTGTGAAAAATTGACTAAGTCCCCATTTTTGTACCTTTGCTCTTTGGCTGTTTGGGGGTCTTCTACTCGTTTTCTCCTGGGTTGACGGCTCTGGGGCCAATGCTGGGAAGCTTTAATACCGGATAAAAGTGTTTTGGACCAAATCCCAGGCGGAATTTTTTTTGTGTTTTTGATGACTTGCTTGCCTTTGAGGTGCTCTTAGGGGGGGGTTACGTCTGTTTGTGGGTGAGTTTCGTGGTCTGGGAGCATTGCTGGGACACTCTAATCTTGATTGCATTTGCTTTTCAGGAAATCCGTTGTGCCAACCCCGACTTATGGCCTAGCTACGCAGCGCGTTTGGACCGAAGGCCCAGAAATATTGCAAGTATGAGATTTTGCTTTTGGCCTGTTTGGGGGTGTTATGCTTCTTGGCGGGTGGGTTGGCGGGTCTTGGGGCATTCCTGGGAAGGTCTAATACCGGGTAGAAGTGGTTGGGACAAAATCCTCGCGGAAAAGCCTTTTGGCACTTTTTGTAACTTAGGGTTCGTTAGGGTTAGCCCTAGCAGCAGGATTGCATGTGTTTCGGGGTGTTCTAGATTATTCCAACTGAGTTCTGGGGTCTTAGAGCACTCGTGAGAATGTGTGATTTTGGTTGCAAGTCATTTGAAGAAAATCCAAGGTGGGAAAGGGGGGATTTGGCATAGTTAAAGAAAGCCTTTGCCACTATTCTTAACTTAGGGTTCGTTAGGGTTAGCAGTATTTCTATTGCATGTGTTTGAGTGGGGGGGATTTTGAGTCTTGGAGCGATGCTGGCTATGGCTACTTTTGCTTGGTTGCTTGCAAGTGGTTTCAATGCAATCCACGGTGGGTAATGGGTAATTAGGAAGGGGGTACTTCGGCCTATTTTTACTTTCAAAGTAAGTTTTGTCACCAGTTTTCTGCTAGGCCTCGTTTTTTGAGATTTGATTGGGGGTCTTCTACATTTTTGCGACTGGCTTTAGTAAGGGTCTGGGTGGGAGCACTGCTAGGAAGATCTAATTTTGTTCTAAAACACAGTTTACAGTACACCTAGCTTGAGGGGCAAGATCCGCTACATTAATTTGCCCATACTTATTTATCCTTCAAAAGGTGACTCAGAGTACGCACTTTCAAAAATATTGTACTGTCTACTAGGAAAATCAAATTGTGACTTTTTGCACTCCACAGCCTACATACCTTATATTTATTTATCAGTGGTGTTGTAATATTATATCACTTCCTGTTTTTCGTTGAATAATTACAGGCCGGGTTTCAGTCTCTGTAATGGGGAAAAAAGGATGGAGTCAGGCTTCACAGTAGCGAGCCACAATTCAGCATCAGGCAGGCAGTGGACAGGGTGTCTTCTGGTGACCAACATCGATGGACGAAGCGTCGGCTGCAATGGAGGAGTGCCGCTAATAAGAGGATTTTTTTTCTGCAGGCAACTTACTTACCACTTCCAACAGGACAACTACAACCACATAGATACAGTATCCCTTGCCTTTTTCTCTGACTGTGACTGCATTTCTTGGATCTCTCTCTGCTTCTAAATTGATCCCTTAACACATCACTTAGTCCACTCCACTATCACATCTGCACCACACATAGTCATTTGTAAGTGCTCCTACGTAATTCGCAAGTCGCAGCACGCCCCAGCCCGTAGAGGACTGGGATGGCCCCAATGATGAAGCATGTCACCAAGGGGCAACCCTGGTGAGTGAGGGGACACCTAGAAAACAAGCAATTTCTCCTTTTCTATCTACTATACCTTCCAGACCAACCCCACTGAGTGTTGTTGTGAATGGATTTATAGTGACCAGCAAGGCTCTCGGGTATCTGGCTAAGTACAGAGACCTTATGTTGAATATCGTTATCAATAATTCCACACAGGCCCTGTACTGTCGCATTCTTTCTTCCACAGTTGTCGAATGTACTACTTACTTTTCACTGACATGCATGCAGTAGTGCATGCACTTTCAAAGATTGATGGATAGGTTTGTACCCAAAGAATTGTTTATGTTCCATTGTTTGTCTATGCTGTGCTTTTTTTTACAGGGTGTCTTCTGGTGACCAACATCGATGGACGAAGCGTCGGCTGCAATGGAGGAGTGCCGCTAAAAGGAGGATTTTTTTTCTGCAGGCAACTTACTTACCACTTCCAACAGGACCACTACAACCACATAGATACAGTATCCCTTGCCTTTTTCTCTGACTGTGACTGCATTTCTTGGATCTCTCTCTGCTTCTAAATTGATCCCTTAACACATCACTTAGTCCACTCCACTATCACATCTGCACCACACATAGTCATTTGTAAGTGCTCCTACGTAATTCGCAAGTCGCAGCACGCCCCAGCCCGTAGAGGACTGGGATGGCCCCAATGATGAAGCATGTCACCAAGGGGCAACCCTGGTGAGTGAGGGGACACCTAGAAAAAAAGCAATTTCTCCTTTTCTATCTACTATACCTTCCAGACCAACCCCATTGAGTGTTGTTGTGAATGGATTTATAGTGACCAGCAAGGCTCTCAGGTATCTGGCTACAGAGACCTTATGTTGAATATAGTTATCAATATTTCCACCCACGCCCTGTACTGTCGCATTCTTTCTTCCACAGTTGTCGAAAGTACTACTTACTTTTAACTGACATGCATGCAGTAGTGTATGCACTTTCAAAGATTGATGGATAGGTTTGTACCCAAAGATTTGTTTATGTTCACAATTGTTCGTCCATGCTGTGCTACTTTTTCTTGTCTCCCAAAACCTTTCCCAAAAACCCCCGTACCCATCCATTTTTCAAACCCTAACCCTCTTCCCCCGGGCTGTGTGGTTTTGATTGATGTGTGACTAAATTACAGCAATAAATCCACACACTTGCTGGGGAGGATAAGGTGATAGCAACAGGCTGGTGAAGAAATCCGAGGATATATTCTTACTCTGCTTGACAAAGAACCATTGCTAATGTGAAAGAACTTCAACCGAATTAGTAGTTATACATTACCATTTGTTAGGCTACAATGTGGCACTGTTCTACTGTACTTCTGTCACCTGCTATATTCTCAGTTGTACCGTTGAATTGCTCAGGAGGACAAACCAGATTTCATTTTCTTTTTTTTCATAGGCATGCAACTGCCACTGTGTCACACCACTAGTACCACCGCTATGAGGAAATTTTATCCGACCAAGATTGCCAACCTTATTCGCTGTTTCCCGTGGAGCCAGCCCTGGGTCTAGCCCTACTTTCAAACACAAATTACAGGTAAGATAAGCGTTTGGTGGTTTGGGGGTATAATGGAGTATTAGTACGAGAGACGAGAGACTGAAGGTAGTACTACTAAAGTCCTAGGACTCTTGGATTCACTTCACTTAGTCTGTGAGAGGCACTTAGTGTTGAAAACATTTGGGCATTGACACTTAAAGGAAGAAAATGGAACTAAACTTTCAGGAAAACAAAGTCACTGTTAAACCCCCACCCGCCAGGCAAGCAGTAAGAAACGGGTATGCTCAGATAAAGTTTGAAAAAGTATATTTATATCCCTAACAAAATAATCTCCCGCAAGACCCTCCCTAACCCCAACGATTGTCCTTCAAAAGTCCCCAAAAACCCAACTCCCAATTCCCACCCCCAAAAGTCTCTAAAAAAGGGGCAAGGGACACTATGGGTGGATGCTGGCAACTTTTTGGGCCAGGGCATCATGCTCCTGGCGGAGCAAGGCGTGCTCTACGCGGAGCCCCTCCAACTGGTTGGAAAAGTGGTGGAGCTCCTGCTGGAGGCGGGACACCATCAGGGTACTGCGGCGCAGGCGTGCCTTCAATGCCTTGTAGGTGCAACGGCTGTGAGAGGAAGCTGTAGCTGTTGTCCTTGCTACTCGGCGGTGGCGTTTGGCTTTGGCAGCCCGGCTCAGTCTGGGTGGACCACTGTGCTGGGTGGCACTGGCAGCCCGTGGGGGAACGGAGGCCGATGCAGACAACGTAGTTGTTGTGGTCGACTGCACACTTTCTTCGTCCTCCAGGGCCACCAGCCGCCGATATTCGGCCACAGTGGCATCGATCCGCCGTTGCCGGGCCGCTCTAGCCAGCTCCTTCCTCCTTGTTCGTTTGGAAGGAGAACCTATATGAAGAAAGAAAGACATAGTCTGTAACCAATGCTCTTTAAGATTAACTCAATCATTCAGCAGAAATTTGTGTTGCACTACAACTAGCAACTTGCAAACGCATTACATAACTATTGAGGCCAGTATCTATCTAACCTCACACTTCTTCATCCTTGCTCTAACATTAGTGGGAGTTTAAGGAACAAATTCTACGAGCACTATGGACTTCCATTGGAGTCGACTATGAAAGTACACCAGTCTTATTCTTCTTCTTGTCTCTTGTTTTGGAAAATTGGTACGTTATCTTCTGCAAGCCGGCATAATGGCAGCGCAGTAAACTTGCACCCGAGAAAAAGAGACGCACGCCATGAGGAGTGACCTAGACTTGCGTTGCGTTACTGTACCCGTCCAGTACATGCAGGTGGTGAAGCTCTTACTTTTCTATTACGGGTGGCACTGAGAATACTCTGTTACAACTCAAGGGCTACTGCTTAATTAATTTAACTTTCACCCTACAGTGGAAATGAGTACTAGAAATGGAAAATTGAAGAAGATAAATAATCTGATTATCTATCACTTCACATGGGATGTTTTTGCTTATATATGGGATGACTTTAGGTGCTTTGCTTTTTATTGAGTGACCAGTGATACATCCACACATGAATGACTGAGTACTACTAAACTTATTAAGAGAGGTAGGGAGTGGCCACCGTAATAACCGGATCTATGCAGTGCTTGCAATACAAACTACTGCTACTATTGATGGTAGTATTTGGACAAAATTAAAAGTTCTTTTCCTTGCCTTTCCTACACTGGAACGGACGTGCGGGTGCAGTGTTACATGCTCTTCAAAGTTACACTTAGTTCATCCACTGACCGTCTACTCTCTCTAGATCATGGGTACTCACAAACTTTCTCTCAGGGGCTACATTTACAGTGTAGTTTGGGGCCGAGGGCCGCACTGGTGGGGGCGGAGTCAGAGGGGGCGGGGCTAAAGCAAAACGATAACTTGTGACCATGAGGTTGCACACAGGTCCCTGCAGCAGATGCCCTCATCCACTGAGCCACCAGACCCAGCATTTACATACATCTCTCTCCCTCCTGCTCTCCCTCCTGCCCTCCCTCTCCATCTCTCTCTCCCTCCTGCCCTCCCTCTCCCTCCCCCTCTGTCATGTCACTGTGTGTGTGTCTATCTGTGTCAGCCTTCAGCCCGGGTTGAGACCGCTTCCTCAACGCGCACACACAGACAACAACACCAAAGTACTTAACAGGTCTTTAAAAGACCATTAACATATTATTGAGGCTTTGTTTGTTGTAGCGCCCCTGCTTCTCCACCCTGACAATCACTGCTTGCCCGGCCCCACAGAGCAGAGGCTTTGTTCTATTTCACCTCTTTGTGGCCTTGCATCTCCACTCTGCTCTGTGGGGGCCGGGGGAGCAGTGATTGTCAGAGTGGAGATGCAGGGGCGCTAACAGGTGAAATACAAAAAAGCCTCTGCTCTGTGGGGGCCGGGGGAGCAGTGATTGTCTACAAGGTCTGCGCACCGCCAAGGAAGGCTTGCCGGGCCACCACCGGCCCGCGGGCCATACTATGAGTACCCCTGCTCTAGATACACATATGCTATCTAAGAGTCAGATAGTAGCATGATCCAGGTATATGGACACATACAGTTTCTGTGTCACCCACCCAGGCTGTTGTCCTTCCACCCATCATTGCTTCATCATTCACCCAGCCATGCATCTCATATTCTTGCCTTCCCAGCTAGTCTTCAATCTCAATAAGTAAGGAATATATAAGAGCTTACCTCTGGCCGCCACCACCACCGTCTCAACTCTCACAGCCGCCGCCTCCTCCCCTGAAGAATCGCCCTCCGCCTCCGTGTCGAGCACCACCACCTCCACACTGGCCCCGCCACCAGATGTTCCACCTACAAAGTACATTTAAGAATGTTAGAATAAAGCACTCACTAGTCTTTGGTCTGGGAATGAAGACATGTGAAAACAATGTAATTTGTGACTGTCTACGTTAAAGTTAAAAAAAATGTCCCTTTTTCCAGGGAAGGTTGTCTTGCTGCACTTTTTGGCACAACTGATGAAGGCTGTTTTTTTAACACGCACCATTTTTCTCCACACAGACAGAAGATGGACTTCTAACAACAAGAGCAAGTTGAAACGAGGTGAGAGCTTGGCTCGACCACAAGAAATGTTTTCAATTAATCGTCAGCACTAACCACTTTTCCATTATCAGTTAAACGTTTAGTTTTATTATGACTTCATTTTAATAAATGTGTTTACTTTTAATAAAGCTTTTAAACTTAAATACAATCTGTGTTTTTTGGTCCAGACTAGAGTGACTGAGCGAAAGGTTTTGCAATTTTTGCAAGCATGAGTCCAGATAGAACACTTCAAAAGACATTATGGACAATCCCAGAGGACTGCACTAAGTTGATAGAGCTATTGCTGACTAGAATCATGGGAGTTTCGCCAACCGTGCAATCTTAGTTAGCTACACAGACAGACTAATAAGAATAATCTAGTAATACCACAGGGAGTCATAGTAGAGGCAGGATAAGAATTTAGATACAGTCTACAAGAAGAGCAAAGACAATTTTGAAAAAAGTCAAATGAGGAACGCTAGGAAAAATAGGTACTAGTCTAAAATGAAAACTTACTGGGGCCAGCAGAGGAGCCCTCGCCTGCCCGATCCTGGCCCTGTTGAACAGCATCCGCCGCCTGCTGCTCCTGTGTCCTCCTCTCGCCCCTGGGGGGAGCTGACGTGCAACATGAAAGAAAGAACAGAAAACATGGATGATTGTTGCTTGTCAATGTCAACCAAATCAAACATTTCAAAAGAACAATAACAAAATATTTCCGCGAAATTATATTGATTAGGGTTAGTTTTCATTTATTTGCGGACCTGTGACTTCGAAAGTCACGTAACTCACTAAACAAAGTACTGAAACGTTCACCTAGGACTGGCAGGCAGCAGTCCGCAGGCAAGACGCAAAGTGACAGACAAACTCCATTGTGATTTCAGTCAGATCAGTGACAACACTAACAGTTGCCTGCTACATTACCAGTCATTTAAATAGTCAAACTATCAATCCACCGCCACTATTTTTCTTATTGTCAGGGGTACAAAGGAAGGGGCAGATTTAAGCCCCTTGCGGCTCTTTTGCGCCGTTCTTGCGTGACTTTTGTGACGCAGCAGCTAAACAAAAAAGGGCGCCATGGTGCGGCGTATAATATTATAACAACGTGACGCATTTGGGAGATGCATCCCGTTATAAAGCCCTGCGCCATCAGGGGGCGTTCCGGCGCAAGGGAGGGCATTCCTGCGCTGGAACACATCCTAATAGTGGCTGAGGGAAATCTACAAAATTTCAATCAGTCACCTTTAGGACAATGATGCGTCACACAAACCCTGCACCTGCTTGAAGCAGACGTACGGCTTGACCCAGCATTGGGGAGATAGGGTACCCCAGAGCATTGCTGGAGCTGCGCCATCGTTGTGACGCAACTCCAGCAGTAAAGCTTTGGTGACGTTTTGGGCCCATGGTGCGCCGCATTGCAAATACGGCGCACCATGTTTGGTGGTGGTAGCGGGCCGCACAATTAATGGCGCATCCCTGCTACTTTGCAGGGATGCGACGGTAATTGCAATTCTGCCCCTTAGGGGCATACTTACTTACGCGTTCTGGCGCATCTCCAGAGATGCGCCAGATCAAATGCGTCACGCAAAACTACCCTTGCGACACGGCAGATGCGCCTCATTTACAATGCGGCGCGCCCTGGCGCAAGGGTAGGCACTTGCGTGACGCATCTCGTCACGTAAGAGCGGCGCATCGCTGGAGTCACGTCGCCAACGCAATGCAACTCCAGTAATGCTCAGGGCCACCCAATACTTAACATGCTGTGTCAGTCCTTTAGCCTGCTTCGAGCAGACATAAGGAATTGAATTGACGTAGCAGCGTCGCAGAAGTGCCTGCGTTAAATCTTGTAGATTTCACGCAGGCAATTTTGCGAGGCGCACAGCCGCCGGACCGCCCACCCTGCGTACTAGGAACGCACCCATTGTGGTGCAGGCCCATGGCTTTATAACGTGACGCATCTCCCTAGATGCGTCATGCTGTAAATGACTCGCAGGGATGCGGCACGTTTACGCCGCTGTTGCGTCACGCAAGGCAACGTAAACGTGGCGCAAGGGGCTTGTAAATGTAATCTGCCCCCTAGTGTCTAGCATTACGCAGTTCTGTAAAGTACACTCATACATAATAGTTACTCAGGCCAATGAGACCACGAAATAGAAAACAAATAAGCATAGTAGCAACGCCACTGAGAAGGAGAGCAGTGCACCTGAAATGCACAGAAGATTTTGAAATATAATTTAACTACAATGTAATCGTCATCAGCGGCATTATTGGCTTGCTCCATGTAAAAAAACAAATATTTGCAATACAACAACACAGAGCAGGAGAAAACATCATAGTAGTGAGTGATTAAATGGCTACTACTACTCACCAAGCCCGGGGATCTCCAAGCCGAGCTGGTCCAGCAGGTCGCGCTCGCGGTCCAGGAGGTCCGTCCAGCGATGGGTGACCTGGCTGTAGGTGCGCTGGACCCCGTAGAGGTGGGATATGGCCCAGCACACCTTCTCCCACCGCTTCCGGCGCTCCCGCATGTTGTAGCCGCCGGCCGCGATCCTGCCGCCTCCCGCGATGGTCCTGGGCAGGCGGCGCTGGACGAAGTAGACCAGCGCGCCCACTTCCTCCGGGCTGAATATCTCCCGTCGCGTCACCTGCTCCCCCCTCAATCTCCCGCATGCTGTCCTGGCACTGGGTCCAGCACTACTCCCCGCCGCCGCTGCGGCCCTCAAGTGCCTGGGCAGCTTCACGGCGCCTGGCTTGACCATGGTTTGGGCAGGTAAGGTAGGAAGAAGTAGAAAATTAAGGAAGAATAGGATAGGGAAGAAGAAAAGAAAAGAGTTTAAAAAAGTAGTTTAAAAGTAAAGAAAAATAGCAGAAAAGACAAAAATATACAGCTAGGAAAAGAGAGGGATAGATAAGAAGCAAAATCGTAAAAAAAAAACTGAAAACAAGCAAAGGATGGCAAAGATACCAAGAGGATTAAACACCATGCCCAGACACAGGAAATGAATGAAAAACAAGATGGCCGGCGCCCGTTCACGAGCGCGAAAGTAAGTTCGCGCGAGATTTTACTCGCGATCTCGTGCGAACCTCTAGATTTCCCGCGCGATCTCGTGCGAACCTCTACTCGCAATGCGCTTACTGCGCGAGATTATACATAGCGGGCGGAAACGGAAATACGTCACGCAAACAAAATGGCCGCGCCCGTACTCGACCTTGGGGTAAATTCGCGTGTTGCGCTGCAAGCGGCTCGCGAATACTGCAAAAAAACTCGCGAAACAACAAGCCGCAAAAAAATAAAATGCTCATTCGCACGAATTGGCGGCTTCCGCGGTCGGTTTCGCACGACGCCGCGCCCCGCGAATAGCGCGAAAAAAACCAAAAAACGATTTCAGCAAAAGCAAAAGCAATGAGCAGGTGCAAAAGGTCAACCTCATGATTTGTAACGATTCTTTGTAGTGCTTCCTGAGGGGGCCCTCCAGAATTCGGTTGCCTGCTTGCAACTATTGTGTGACCCTGCTCTGACCTTAACTGTATGCCACAAAGGTCCTGATTTACAGCTAAAGGAGCAGACAAGCAGGTGCCAGGCTGGAACTTGAAATTCTTTCAGTGACACATTAATTAGCCCCTAATTCATTATTGTCAGTTGGGGCAGGGCAGGTGTTGTTAATAAACTAACCCCAAATTAATTCATGTCAGTTCAAGCAGGGCAGGTGGGCTTGCTTTTCCCCCCCATCTTCTACAGTGATGATGAACCAGAGGGTGGCATTGATGTAACAGAGGGTGGCATGGGTCAAAGAGAGGGTGCCAGTGGTGAAACAGAGGGTGCTGGGAGGCTGTGATGATGAACCAGACGTAGAAACAACATAGTCGCGACCGTTGCGAGCCGACAAGTAAGTTCGCAATTGCGAACTAGTACCAAATCCTCGCGAACTGGCAGAAACAATTGCGAACACACAAAAAAAAAAATCCGCAAATTCGCGGGAATTCGCGGATTTTGCGGATTGCGAGTTCGCAAATCCGCAAAATTCGCGAACGCGAGATCCGCAAAATTCGCCCATGCTTATGGTATTTACAAACAAAGAATATTAAAATAAACTTTACTGAAAGATGTATTTTATTATTCTGAGTTCAGGCAAACTAAGTTCGAATTTCTACTGTGTTCGCTGAGTCAGCTAGGATTTTAAGAATGTAATAATCTAGCTGTTCATTCTGGCTTAGGGAGAACAGGTAGCCTCCAATAGTGAAAAACGAAAATGGCTGTAATTCACTATCAGAACATGCTACACACATCAGAGCATGTCCTACCTTATACTTACAATGCACCCTGCCCTTGGGCCTGCTATAGGGGTGTCTAATATGAAGCAAAGGTAAGGTTTAAAGACTGGCAAGTGGGTGCACTCGGCCAAGTCGACATGGCAATGCTAGACTGCACACAGGCCTTGCAATGGCAGGCCTGAGACACACTATAGAAGCTGCTTCTGTGGGTGGCACATCTAGTGCTGCAAGCCCACCAGCAACATTTTATTTACAAGCCCTGGGCACACATGGTGCACTATACTAGGGGCTGACAGATAAATCAAATAACCCAGTCATGGAAAAACCAATCAGTACATTAATTTACCATACGGAGCACTTGCACTGTGGCACTGATTAGCAGTGGCATAGTGCCCAAAGCATAAAATCCAGCAAAACATATCAAAACAGAGGAGGCAATCTATCAAAAATGGAAGGGAGACTCACACCATTGATGCCAGGTCTAACAATATTTATCAGTGTTTTTTTCCGGATGAGTGAACAACAGACCTGATTTTACCACCCAGTTAATCCAGCCAGTAAAATTGCTTGGGAAGGACTGCTTTGCAGATTTGTCCCATTACCCGGTGCCTACTGACCCTCTGCCAAGGCAGCGATGGGTACGTAATGCTCCCGTCTACCAGACAATATGTCCCTTATGCACTGTTAGCCTCTCCACCACTCTCCTATGACCAGCACAGGGGTCCATGCACATGTGTGTGTTAAACCTTTGGGAACCAGGAATTCTGTGTGGCATTCTGCCTCAGAAATCTGGGTCCACGCAGTAATTCTTGAACAGCCTCCCCATGCACCTTCCGAACATCACCTCACTTCCGGAAGTCCGAATGGCCCTCAAGACCTGGCTCTTCGAATAAGCCTTCAGGGCCTGCCAACACCTTGGAGACCCTATTGAGTGATTATCCACGCTTCATAAATCCTGATTGATTGGTTGATTCTCCAATCTGGGGGATTTAACTTCTAATTGGAAGAATTGGCCATAGAGATTTGAGCTGATAATGGAAATTCCAGCCAAATGGAATAACTGCACAGAATTACTTGTGATTTGTAATCGGGGCCTAGGTGGAGTCTAACTGCTTACAGCATGCAGGAAGATGGGATAACTAGTTACAAGTTTTGGGACTAACCAGAGTATGGATTTCTTTCTAGTCATGGTTCTCTATATAAAGAAATTATAGTGCAGGCCAAAGGCAGAGCTGGCAACTGCAGATAGTATTGTGGACGATAGGAACATGAGCAGAATAGGTGGGGCTTTTGGTCGGATGCAGAAACACACACATGCATTATACACACACAAACACACACTCTTCTGTAAGTAAAGTGTAAGGGTTAACAGTGTCAGGGAAAAGGCAGAGGTGGAGAGTAAGGGCCCAAATGGTAATGGTTAATTTACATCTGCAGATCTTGGACAAGAATCCAGAGCACACTTAGTGTATCAAATCAAATTTCAATCTTCAAATGGTCAAATGGCCAAACCAATGGGATAGATCAAACAGACATAAGTTTTCAAAAGGTTTTATTGTTCAACAGTGTTCTTTTCTCAGAATCACTGTGCTTATCACTCTAGCCTACACGTGTTTCATCACAGCATGTGGCTGTGAATCTTCAGGGCTAAAAGGGATGTATAAAAAAACAAAAGAAAATAAAAGCAAAAAGAAAATTGTAAACACATACATGAATTATGTGTGGAGGGTAGGGGCACCAGTGAAGTGGATACCAAAAAAAGAGGGTAGGGAAAAGACAGAAGGTGACTTTGGTTATGTTTGCTCACAAAAGATTTCTAACGTTAGGTCTTAGCTTTATGGCGCGTGCAATAGGTTGTGTGTAGTGACATACGGCCTGAAAAACGGTTGGTTTATCCTATATTTAGTGAAACGGTCACAAGTTTACAATAAGCATACAATTGTGTAGTGCGGTGACTTATCATGATTAAGTATTTCCCTTTATGGGGTCTACACATTATTATTTCATTAGTGAAAAGGTTTCAAGCTTCAATTAAGCATACAATTGTGTAGCGCGGTGATTGAGTATTTCACTTTATGGGGTCTACACATTATTTCATTAATGAAAAGAATTCAAGCTTCCACTAAGCATACAATTGTGTAGCGCGGTGACTTAACAAAATTGAGTATATCACTTTACGGGGTCTAAGCATCATTCCATCATGCCTTCAAAAAAACCACTTATTGCTGTAATTCGGACAGGTGTTATTAAGTAAATTAATGTACATTAAGTAGAAAACGTCTTCCATTACTCAAATCCTAAACAGTAATCCATCTCAACATGCCATTTATCTAGAAGTATTCTCTGCCTAGAATAGGTACATAACATATTAACATCCACCTCGTATCCAGTAAACTCATTTATACTATTTCTCATCACATATATGCTGACCAGCATGGTTCATGAAAGTGGAATTTTGTTGACATATTCTTTATATTTATATTGTAATCTATCACTACGACAAACTTTAGAAAATTCAAAGCATATGCAAAAGTCCCAACCGTGTTAAAATATCTATGTCAATATCAGTGGCTGTAATTCCAGACCTGTTAACAAACAATCTATGCACTGAGAAACGGGTAAGCCTTAGAAGCGATCTCTTTGGAGACCATTGCCTCTCGCTATATGTTTTAGCAAACCACTTTACCACATTGATATTATCCCTTCTTTGGTTTTTAGCCCGAAAATACCGACGCTGTGTAAATTCACACACTACCCCCATTCTGACGGAACGGAAACCGATTATTTTCGGTACCGCTCTCTTTTATACAGAAACATCCCGATTAGGACCGGGACGGAATTATCACCGGTCTCCCGGTGAGTCTTTCCTTCACTACTCCTGTTTACTCCCTCATGTTCTTTTTGAAACGCTTGTATTATACCGGCAATCATTATGTCTTGCTGATTTTAATTTATCCTCACTCTACAGATAACGCGCCTCGATCATTTAGATCAGGTAATCAACAAACCCCCCCTTTTTTTACACTTTCTCCCTTATTTGTCGCTTTACCTTTGCAGCCAAGTATGTCTAGTCCATGTTTCTCAGTGCATAGATTGTTTGTTAACAGGTCTGGAATTACAGCCACTGATATTGACATAGATATTTTAACACGGTTGGGACTTTTGCATATGCTTTGAATTTTCTAAAGTTTGTCGTAGCGATAGATTACAATATAAATATAAAGAATATGTCAACAAAATTCCACTTTCATGAACCATGCAGGTCAGCATATATGTGATGAGAAATAGTATAAATGAGTTTACTGGATACGAGGTGGATGTTAATATGTTATGTACCTATTCTAGGCAGAGAATACTTCTAGATAAATGGCATGTTGAGATGGATTACTGTTTAGGATTTGAGTAATGGAAGACGTTTTCTACTTAATGTACATTAATTTACTTAATAACACCTGTCCGAATTACAGCAATAAGTGGTTTTTTTGAAGGCATGATGGAATGATGCTTAGACCCCGTAAAGTGATATACTCAATTTTGTTAAGTCACCGCGCTACACAATTGTATGCTTAGTGGAAGCTTGAATTCTTTTCATTAATGAAATAATGTGTAGACCCCATAAAGTGAAATACTCAATCACCGCGCTACACAATTGTATGCTTAATTGAAGCTTGAAACCTTTTCACTAATGAAATAATAATGTGTAGACCCCATAAAGGGAAATACTTAATCATGATAAGTCACCGCACTACACAATTGTATGCTTATTGTAAACTTGTGACCGTTTCACTAAATATAGGATAAACCAACCGTTTTTCAGGCCGTATGTCACTACACACAACCTATTGCACGCGCCATAAAGCTAAGACCTAACGTTAGAAATCTTTTGTGAGCAAACATAACCAAAGTCACCTTCTGTCTTTTCCCTACCCTCTTTTTTTGGTATCCACTTCACTGGTGCCCCTACCCTCCACACATAATTCATGTATGTGTTTACAATTTTCTTTTTGCTTTTATTTTCTTTTGTTTTTTTATACATCCCTTTTAGCCCTGAAGATTCACAGCCACATGCTGTGATGAAACACGTGTAGGCTAGAGTGATAAGCACAGTGATTCTGAGAAAAGAACACTGTTGAACAATAAAACCTTTTGAAAACTTATGTCTGTTTGATCTATCCCATTGGTTTGGCCATTTGACCATTTGAAGATTGAAATTTGATTTGATACACTAAGTGTGCTCTGGATTCTTGTCCAATTACATTAGAGAGAGGTCCCTGATCCTCTTCTCTTACAGAGGTTAAGGTTTTCCTCTGCCAAGAAGCACCTAATTTCATACCACGACATCTTAATACTTACCGTGAGAAGCGGACCGCCACATTTCTGAACACTTAAAAACCTGTTCACTGATTGTATAAAAATTCTTGACTCAGAAAGGCAGCCACTACGGTTTTCAACCCAGTTACTACCAGATTCATAATGGATAGGGATAAGATCGCCTCCGAGATGTTTGAAAATCTCTCCAAAGGCACACATCCAACCACCACTAGGACAAGTGGAAATCAACAAACGGGAACCAGCTTGAAACAAAAATTTCTTAAACTAGAACGACTTAAAAAAACAGAAAATTCGCGCTGGTGGGATGGCGCAACTTTGAAGCAATATCTGAGGGTACAAAGAATTCCGAGAGGTCTTCGCTCACAAACCTTTCCTACCTTTGATGACCTCGACGACGACCTCCTCAATAAATGGGAGGAATCAGTAACCATGAACTCTACCAACCTAATGAGAATCCTAATAGAAAATGCAGACCGAAAAGTAACGAAATTACAGGCAGAAATTGTGGAACTAGAAAAGGAGATAGAAGCCCTCAATCTCAAGGATGCAACCGAAAAAAAATATAAAATTCTTGAAGACATCCTGATCAAACATCAAAATGATCTCCAGGACCGCAAGGCAAGACAGATACGCAGAGATGAAGCTGACTACCGGGAAGGAAGAGTTTTTACTTTTGCCAAAAAATATGACCAACAAGTCCGTAAACCAGCCAACAACCAACAAACTGCCAAAACTGGAGCGTCCAATATATCCTCAAGCAACACCTCTCTTAGCAGTGTTCCGGAAACAGAGTGAACCAGAAGATAACGCGACCGCCAATCAGGATCCGAGAATGATGCCAACAACCTCCGGAGCAAGCACTGCTTTTTCTCGGGAAGTCAGGACAATGAAAATTACCAATCGAACAAGAGTAAACCCAACCCACGCAAAACCCGCAGAGGCCAGAGAGGAGGACAAAGACGACTACAGAGAGAAACTGAGGTCGGGCACCAAGAAGTGAAGAATATATTTGATCAGGATGTACAGGTGATTAACCTTTCATCCGTGAACCTGGACAGACATATGTTTTCCTTATTGAGCAAAGGTCTCAGTTTTAATCCTACGGACCAAGGTGACCCATGTAGGATGAAGATTGATTTGTTCAAATATATCAGAGGACTTAAACTCAAAAAATATTTCTGGGGCACTCCAACAGAACATACAATTTCTAATGATGACCTAGAAGAGTCTACAACTAACCCTATTAGTATCCAAGAGGTCCTGGCATCACACCTCCTATTGTCAATCACGGATTTTGATGATCCCCCAAATTCATTCAATGACCTACTAACAGACTTGGAACTGAAGACTGACAGCACAATAGACAGTGGCCTAAAAAACAAATCCAAATGGACACCAACACTTCCTAGTGGTAACACCATTGACACTTTCTATAAACTCGTATTGGATGATATTAACAAGTATGAAAACAAAATCTCGAAACAGGGTCTTACATTCAAAGACAATCTAACCAGAGAAGAGAGAATAGCGTTAAAAACTCTAAGTGATAACCAGGACATTATCATCCGTGAAGCTGATAAAGTAGGGAACGTAGTTGTCATGAATAGAATAGATTACAACACAGAAATCTTCTCCCAACTTTCAGACAATTCCTGTTATGAAGCTATTCCTTATAATCCTATGGGCCCCGTAACAATATTGATCAACAACCATTTGAGAGAATGGAAAGGGGCATGTTTGATTAATGATGCGGAATACATGTTTCTAAAAGTCACACGTCCTTCCTATCCGTGGCTTTATACCCTGCCGAAAGTCCACAAAACCGCCCCCTTTCCCCCTGGCAGACCAATCGTATCGGGGATTGGGGGTCCAACTGAGAGACTTTCCCAATACGTGGACAAATTTTTGAGTCCACTAGTGAAAAATTTGCCATCCTATATTCAGGATTCCAAACATATCTTGAGTATCTTAACGGACATCACATGGCAACCGGGATTGATAATGGCGACCCTTGATGTGGTTTCGCTTTATACTTCCATTGAACCAGAACTGGGATTACAGGCTGTTACAAAAGCATTAAACACCAGACCAATCACTCTGCTCGAACACACCAAGATGCTGATAACGATGATGGATATCATTTTAAATCAGAATTTCTTTGTATTTGACAAAAAATGGTACAGACAAACTAGAGGAGTAGCCATGGGCTCAAGGTTTTCCCCTTCTTTTGCCAACATATACATGGGAGCTCTGGAGGCTAACATGATCTGGAGCATTAAGGGCAGTAAATGGATCGATAATATTGTGTATTGGGGTCGCTACATAGACGATTGCCTCTTAATATGGTCAGGATCAGAAACCACACTTGAAGAATTCTGTGTATATTTAAATGACAATGAGATGAACATGCGCTTCACCACACATATCAGCACTACAAATGTTTCCTTTTTGGACTTAGAACTATACATTAAGGATGGTATTCTACAGAGTAGATTATTCCGCAAAGAAACAGCATGTAACTCAATACTTCACAACAACAGTTGTCATCCTGATCATCAAAAAAACGGAATCCCGTATGGAGAATTCATACGAGCAAGACGGAACTGTAGTGAAGAACAGGAATTTGAAACTTGCTTACAGGACATGCAGTCCAGGTTCTCGAACAGAGGTTATAATCCTCAAATTATTTCCAAAGCTGGCCGAAAGATCATAAAAACTAGCAGGGAATCAACTTTGGCAGCCAGACGCCCAAGAACTGATATTAAACAACAACCGGTGAGACTTGTGACAGACTTCAATGAATTGAGTCCTGTAATACGAAAGAGTTTCCAAAAGCATTGGGGCATCCTTAGTGCTGACAGAACATTAACTGAGGTTATAGGAAATCATCCTCAAATTACCTTTCGTAAAGGGAGAAATTTCAAGAATAGACTAAGTCCAACTGTGCCCAAAGCTACAAAGACTTGTGACTGGCTGACTCAAAAGTCCAAAGGCTTTTTCAAATGCGGCATGTGCCCAATGTGCAGGTGGGCTAACCATGGAACTAAGACATTTCAGGATCACAGATCCAAACAGTATACAATCAACACAAACATTAACTGTAACACAAAGTTTACTGTATACATCATTGAATGTGCTTGTAAAAGTAGATATGTGGGAAGTACGATCAGGGCACTTAAAGAACGCATCAGAGAACATGCTAGAGCTTATGCCACTAAGGACCCAAGATATCCCATGGCCATACATATGGCCTCTTGTCCTTCGCAAGGAGAGATCAAATCATTTACCTTCTATGGCATTGATGTGATACAACCTTCAGTAAGAGGTGGAAACAGGGAACTCCGCCTTAGAAGGCAAGAAGCACTATGGATCATGCGTCTGGACTCTACCAACAGAGGCCAAAACACAGATGATGAACTACATTTCTTCTTAGGTTCGGACCATTAGGATGCTCTCATAAACAATCATTAAGTATCAATACTGTATATGAAGTTAATGTGCAGTGGTAAATGTAATGAGTAATACTTTATAATTATTTTGTAGATTCAAATTCACAAAAAAATTTCCAGTTTATGTGGACATGTATAACTGAGATATATGAATAACTATGTTGAAAATGTGGAATGAATTACCATGCAAATGATGGCATCAAATATCCCCATTAGGGATTTCTATCGCTAGTATTTTCCCAAGATTTTGAGGGTAATGTTTTCTTTTCCTCCCTAGTGGGAGTTGCTCTTCAATTTTTCTGCCGAGTGTAATGATAAAAAAATGGATTATTTTCCATTTTTACTATTTAGGACTTTATAGATACTCCAACCCCCCTTTATGGGTTAACCTTTCCATGGAGCTTTTTCCATGCCGGCTGCAAAGGAGATCCTAAATTATCTCCGTAGGACCTTTTAGTAGGAGTAACCCTTGATGCGTCTGGGGTCTCCGCTACTCACCACACCAAATATTTTAGAGACTATTAATACTTTTGTGATTCCACTTCTCTACAGGCGCAGAAACGCAATATTAATACGCTATATTAGTCTCTGATATATCGGACATATTTGGGCTCATACAGAACCTTAAACCACGCGGGGTAAAATTCTTCTTCAATTTTCCTTTATGTGAACTCTCATCCCCGTCCTTCTTATTTTTGTGGGTTTCTATTTTTTAGCTTTTTATTTTTATTTTTTGACCCGGTCCTAGTTCACGTATATTTTGCGTCCCCTACTTTTGCATATTTACTCCGCTCAATGAGGGGGATTTTAGCAGTAATGTGAGTAACTCTTCTAAATTTTGCCTACTATTATTCGAACTGAGCGTTCTAGTCGTTTTTGAAACTGCCCTATGTTAATGGGCGTGAACCGCGTGGTGTTTGTTCCCGCACTCGGAAACAGGAGCTGCACTTAGCTCAACCCACGGGCAGCAAACGGGTAAGCCTTAGAAGCGATCTCTTTGGAGACCATTGCCTCTCGCTATATGTTTTAGCAAACCACTTTACCACATTGATATTATCCCTTCTTTGGTTTTTAGCCCGAAAATACCGACGCTGTGTAAATTCACACACTACCCCCATTCTGACGGAACGGAAACCGATTATTTTCGGTACCGCTCTCTTTTATACAGAAACATCCCGATTAGGACCGGGACGGAATTATCACCGGTCTCCCGGTGAGTCTTTCCTTCACTACTCCTGTTTACTCCCTCATGTTCTTTTTGAAACGCTTGTATTATACCGGCAATCATTATGTCTTGCTGATTGTAATTTATCCTCACTCTACAGATAACGCGCCTCGATCATTTAGATCAGGTAATCAACAAACCCCCCCTTTTTTTACACTTTCTCCCTTATTTGTCGCTTTTCCTTTGCAGCCAAGTATGTCTAGTCCATGTTTCTCAGTGCATAGATTGTTTGTTAACAGGTCTGGAATTACAGCCACTGATATTGACATAGATATTTTAACACGGTTGGGACTTTTGCATATGCTTTGAATTTTCTAAAGTTTGTCGTAGCGATAGATTACAATATAAATATAAAGAATATGTCAACAAAATTCCACTTTCATGAACCATGCAGGTCAGCATATATGTGATGAGAAATAGTATAAATGAGTTTACTGGATACGAGGTGGATGTTAATATGTTATGTACCTATTCTAGGCAGAGAATACTTCTAGATAAATGGCATGTTGAGATGGATTACTGTTTAGGATTTGAGTAATGGAAGACGTTTTCTACTTAATGTACATTAATTTACTTAATAACACCTGTCCGAATTACAGCAATAAGTGGTTTTTTTGAAGGCATGATGGAATGATGCTTAGACCCCGTAAAGTGATATACTCAATTTTGTTAAGTCACCGCGCTACACAATTGTATGCTTAGTGGAAGCTTGAATTCTTTTCATTAATGAAATAATGTGTAGACCCCATAAAGTGAAATACTCAATCACCGCGCTACACAATTGTATGCTTAATTGAAGCTTGAAACCTTTTCACTAATGAAATAATAATGTGTAGACCCCATAAAGGGAAATACTTAATCATGATAAGTCACCGCACTACACAATTGTATGCTTATTGTAAACTTGTGACCGTTTCACTAAATATAGGATAAACCAACCGTTTTTCAGGCCGTATGTCACTACACACAACCTATTGCACGCGCCATAAAGCTAAGACCTAACGTTAGAAATCTTTTGTGAGCAAACATAACCAAAGTCACCTTCTGTCTTTTCCCTACCCTCTTTTTTTGGTATCCACTTCACTGGTGCCCCTACCCTCCACACATAATTCATGTATGTGTTTACAATTTTCTTTTTGCTTTTATTTTCTTTTGTTTTTTTATACATCCCTTTTAGCCCTGAAGATTCACAGCCACATGCTGTGATGAAACACGTGTAGGCTAGAGTGATAAGCACAGTGATTCTGAGAAAAGAACACTGTTGAACAATAAAACCTTTTGAAAACTTATGTCTGTTTGATCTATCCCATTGGTTTGGCCATTTGACCATTTGAAGATTGAAATTTGATTTGATACACTAAGTGTGCTCTGGATTCTTGTCCAATTACATTAGAGAGAGGTCCCTGATCCTCTTCTCTTACAGAGGTTAAGGTTTTCCTCTGCCAAGAAGCACCTAATTTCATACCACGACATCTTAATACTTACCGTGAGAAGCTGACCGCCACATTTCTGAACACTTAAAAACCTGTTCACTGATTGTATACATCTGCAGATCTACTTCAAATCCTAGGAGTACCTCTCCACATTTTTGCTATTCACTATTTCCAAGTGGATATTTACACCTAGGTGTAGACGTACACATTGCCACATATTAGAGAGTGGAGCCTTCAAAACCAATTTTACTACTGTGAGATTACTATTAGTAACCTTCTGGCTTTTGTTGCAATTTTTCATCATTGAGTGGAGAGGGTATTTCTATATATGAAAATATTGAATATTGTCAAAACGTAATGTATTTTTATATAATCCATAAAATAATGTTACTATAAAATAGAAATAGAAATGTATTTATAGTAATTAATATAAACCTAGAACTAATAAAATAATATTACATCATCCAATTAACTTTGTGTTACATTGTAAAGTAATTTGAATATATTAATTTACATTCATTAAGAACAATAATTTTAAAACAGTTTAAATAAACACCCACTCTTCCTCACTAACATTTTATAATTTAGTTAGCCATAAACATGGTTGAAAGTTATGTGTTATTTACTTTTACATTTGTTTGTGTTTGCAAATAGGTGAAATGTATTTTTAAAAGTAAGTGTATTAATACATTAACAAAAATACAATCAATTAATATTATTCATATGTTTAGCATAAATACAAATAAATAAATGTAAAGTATATGAAGAATTAATATAATTATGTAGTATTAATTGCAATAGGGTTTTTATGTTATTTCCTGCCTCCATTGTTTTCTACAGGAGTGTTTTGCAGTACCAGTGGTTGGCCATCATGTGTGATGCCTAACTTACTCCAAGGCTGGGCCGGAGACCATTTACATTTTAACACTATTAGGCCTGAAGACAATTTAGAAGTGTATTTTGTGAACTGCAATGATCTTACTGCACATGGGTGTGTGCTTTGTGTTAGCATGCTCATCCATAAACCCCTCCTCAATTTTCCCTTAATCTTATCCATCGTCAATCAATCAATCAATCAAAGACATTTATAGAGCGCACTACTTACCCGTAGGGTCTCAAGGCGCTTAGGGGGGGAGGGGTGCCGTTACTGCTCGAACAGTCAGGTCTTGAGCTTCTTCCTGAAGGAGAGGTGGTCTTGGGTCAGGCGCAGGTCGGCCGGGAGGGAGTTCCAGGTCTTGAGGCCAGGTAGGAGAGGGACCTTCCTCCTGTTGTCGCTCTACGGATGTGTGGGACGGCGGTGAGGGCGTGGCTGGCTGATCGGAGGTGGCGTTTGGGAGCGTAGAAGTTGATTCGTTGTTGAGGTAGCTCGGGCCTTGATCGTGTAGGGCTTTGTGTGCGTGGGTGAGGAGACGGAAGGTGATTCTTTTGTTGACGGGGAGCCAATGCAGGTCTCTCAGGTGTCCGGAGATGTGGCTGTTTCGTGGGATGTCGAGGATGAGTCTGGCTGAGGTGTTCTGGATCCGCTGGAGTCTCTTCTGGAGCTTGGCGGTGGTTCCGGCGTAGAGGGCGTTGCCGTAGTCCAGTCGACTGGCGACGAGGGCCTGGGTGACGGTCTTCCTGGTCTCCGTGGGGATCCACCAGAAGATCTTCCATAGCATGCGCAGGATGTTGAAGCACGACGAGGAGACGGCGTTGACTTGTCTGGTCATGGAGAGGGAGGAGTCCAGGATGAAGCCCAGGTTGCGTGCGTGGTTCGTCGGTTTGGGTGCGGTGCCAAGGGCGGGGGGCCACCAGGAGTCGTCCCAGGCGGAGGGCGAGGAGCCCAGGATGAGGACCTCCGTCTTGTCTGAGTTCAGTTTCAGGCGGCTGGTCGTCATCCACTCGGCTACATCTTTCATCCCTTCGTGCAGGTTGGCGGCGGCGGGGTCGTTGGTCAGGGAAAGGATCAGCTGGGTGTCGCCGGCGTAGGAGATTATGTTGAGGTTGTGTTGGCGTGCGATGGTCGCGAGGGGGCTCATGTAGACGTTGAAAAGGGTAGGGCTCAGCGAGGATCCTTGAGGGACGCCGCAGATGACTTCGGTGGCCTCTGACTTGTACGGTGGTAGGCGGACTCTCTGTGTTCTTCCGTCGAGGAAGGAGACGATCCATTCCAGTGCCTTCTCCTGGATTCCGACGTTGCTGAGGCGCTGCACTAGGGTGCGGTGGCAGACAGTGTCGAAGGCCGCGGAGAGGTCTAGGAGGATGAGGGCCGCTGTTTCTCCGTTGTCCATCAGGGCTCAGATGTCGTCGGTGGCGGCGATGAGGGCGGTCTCGGTGCTGTGGTTGGCTCGGAAGCCGGACTGTGAGGGGTCGAGGGATCCGTTCGTCTCGAGGAAGGCGGCCAGCTGTTTGTTGACGGTCTTCTCGATGACTTTGGCTGGAAACGGGAGTAGCGAGATGGGGCGGTAATTCTTGAGTTCGGTGGGGTCTGCTGTAGGTTTCTTGAGTAGAGCGCTGAGTTTGGCGTGCTTCCAGCTCTCGGGGAAGGTGGCGGTGTCGAAGGAGGTGTTGATGAGGTCCCGCAGGTGGGGTGCGATGACAGCGTCGGCCTTGTTGAAGACGTGGTGAGGGCAGGGGTCGGTCGGAGATCCGGAGTGGACGGAGTTCATCATGCGGACGGTGTCTTCGGTGCTGATCGGAGTCCAGGCTCGGAGGGTGGTGGTGGGCGGCGTTGCTGCGGTCGTGGCGTGCGTCGGTTGAGTGCTGAAGCTGTTGTGTATGTCCGCGATCTTGTTGTGGAAGTAGGAGGCGAGGGAGTTGCAGAGGTCTTGCGAAGGGGTGATGTCGTTGTTTCCGGCGTTGGGGTTGGAGAGCTCTTTCACGATGTTGAAGAGTTCCTTGCAGTTGTGTGCGTTGTTGTCCAGCCGGTCCTTGAATGCAGTTTTCTTGGCATTCAGGGTGGTCATGTTGTCCGGTGTAGGTTCCTTTCTCCAGACTTTCGAGGGCTCGGCAGTTCTTCTTGGAGCTCTTGAGTTCGTCGGTGAACCATGGGGCTTTCTTGCTGCCGTGTCTGCTGGGCGGGGTCCTCAGAGGGGCGAGTTCGTCCGCGCAGTTGCTAATCCACTTCGTGAGGTTGTCGGCGGCCTGGCTGGGGTTCGCTGAGCTGGCAGGAGGGTGCTGGCTCAGGGAGGCGGCGAGCTGGTCGGCTGTGATCTTGTTCCAGCTTCTACGGGCAACCTGTTGCTGGTGGATCGTCGTTCTTTCGAAGGTGAAGTGGACACAGCTGTGGTCCGTCCAGTGGAGTTCTGTGGCGTGGCTGAAGGCGATGTCTTTGCTGGATGAGAAGACGGCGTCGAGTGTGTGTCCGGCGAGGTGGGTGGGGGTGCTCACCAGTTGCTTGAGTCCAAGGTTGGCGAGGTTGTCGAGCAGGGTGCTGGTGTTGCGGTCGTTGTTGTTCTCCAGGTGGAAGTTGAGGTCCCCCAGGAGGATGTAGTCAGCGGAGGGGAGGGCATGCGGGCTAACGAAGTCGGCGATGTCCTCGCTGAATTGAGTGCGTGGACCCGGGGGTCGGTAGATCAGGGTGCCTCTGAGGGTGGTCTTCGGGTCGGTGTGGATCTGGAAATGCAGGTGTTCGGCGGTGGTTAGGGTGTTATCGGTGCTAGTCGTGATACGGATGGTGTTCCTGTGGATGATGGTGATGCCTCCTCCCATCTGGTTGGCGGTGCGGTCCCTCCGGGTGATCTTGTAGCCCTCTGGGATGGCGATGGCGATGTCAGGCGCTGAAGAGGCGTTTATCCAGGTCTCCGTGAGGAAGGCAACGTCAGGGGCTGTGGTGTCTAGGAGGTTCCAGAGTTCGATGGCGTGTCTGTGGACGGAGCGGGTGTTGAGCAGGATGCACTTGAGGTGGTTGCTGCTGGTGTTCGGCTTGGCAGGTGCTGGTGCCGGGCAGGTCCGGATGCAGGTGAACTTGCAGGCGTGGCAGCTGAAGGGTCCGAGGGAGCGTCGTGGGGTGGCTCGGTAGCATCCTGGGATTCGGCCGGTGTTGAGTGCGATGAGGGTGGCGGCGGTGTACGTCAGGCGGGTCGGCCGGGGTCCTCGTGGGCCAGGGGTCCTGGCACTGGGCGCGGTCCAGGCGCGGACGGGCGTAGATGGGCTTACCTTTGGCGCGCCTTCGGCGCACAATCGGCGCACCCGCTGCGCGTGACCGCTGCGCGTTCGTACGGTCGCCATATATGGCGAAGTGCGCGGGGGGGTGGAGCAGCTGGGAGGCGGGAGCGGGGAGGGTACAGAAGGAAAAAAGGGGCGGGGTTAGCGGCGGTGGCGGGAAGCGGGGAGGGAGGACGACGGGGGCTAACAGAAACAGGCAATACAGAAAGAAAAACAAATACAGGAACAAGCCAATACAGAGGACTAAACTAAACACACTTCAAATGCAGCAAAGATAACAGGGGCAGGTCAGGCGGCCACGGACCACGCCGCTCGAAGGCAGGGGGCGTGGTCATGCGGCAGAGCCGGGGCAGCGAGACAGAAGGCGGGGAGGCACACGCAGCAGCTGGTGGCCGTGCGGCGCGGGGGTGTCCTAGAACTAGGTCACACTCACCTGCATCGCACGGTCGCCATATATGGCCAAGTGCGCGGGGGGCGGAGCAGCTGGGAGGCGGGAGCGGGGAGGGTACAGAAGGAAAAAAGGGGCGGGGTTAGCGGCGGTGGCGGGAAGCGGGGAGGGAGGACGACGGGGGCTAACAGAAACAGGCAATACAGAAAGAAAAACAAATACAGGAACAAGCCAATACAGAGGACTAAACTAAACACACTTCAAATGCAGCAAAGATAACAGGGGCAGGTCAGGCGGCCACGGACCACGCCGCTTGAAGGCAGGGGGCGTGGTCACGTGGCGGAGCCGGGGCAGCGAGGCAGAAGGCGGGGAGGCACACGCAGCAGCTGGTGGCCGTGCGGCGCGGGGGTGTCCTAGAACTAGGTCGTGAAGTAATTAGTCCCCATTTTCTGACCATTCCTTTGATTTGTCCCATATTTACTACAAAAATAGATACCTATGTGTGAGAAGATCTATCCTCTAAGGCAGAGATCTATGTGCCGAAAAGATAGGAGATTCTGAGCCGAAGTTCTCCGGCCATTGATTTCTGAACTGCATTTTGTAGTAAGTAAATAGTACTACTTTACGTATACCAAAATGCAGTTCATGAGTATAGCGTCAAGGAACTTACTGCAGAATAGAAATAGCTAAATAGATGGGCCTGGTTGCCTATCTTCAACAAATATATAGATAGCTATGTATATATATAATTAATTCACAACCACAAAGACAGATTAAATACATGGGACACACTGGCAGCTTTAAAACACCAGGAACAAAGACAGAGGTGATGACTAGCTAGGGTTCTTGAGCTTATAGCAGGTAGGAATATGACCAGAGCTGATGAGTCAGCTGACTAATGCTGGGCAGAGTTCCATTACGTGGAGCTCCACAGAGCGACCCAAAAATTGTGCTGCGCTACTTGGAGTTCGGCAAGTCATGGAGTGTGCTTGATCACGCCTGTTCGCATTGATTTTCACTACCGGGTGTTTGTCCTGAGCTTGAAATGCAATACAACTAACACCATGTGGAGAGCAAGAGGGCACTGCTTCTTTTCTGCAGCTCAAGTAGATTTTAAACTTGACCAGCAACTTTCTCAACATGAACTGAAGGTTTAAAAAAAGAGTAGTCACAACCGCCCAAATTACAAAATTCAACAGCCCGTGTTGAGAAATCACTCCGGGAAGTGGATTATACTTGCTCGCGCTCGGCAACTTGGCATTGTGGAGCGTCAGCAAGGAAAAATCTTGCCGCTATGTGGAGCAGTTTTTCAGAGCTCCGCAGAGTGCAGAAAACTCTGCAAACTCCTCAAACGGAGCAGAGTTCACCGCCTGGGTTTACTGCTGATGCTCATGTATCATCTATGTATGCCACTTTGTAATACAATAATAGGCACAAAGACAAAGCTGGCCACTCGTAGTCTTGGAAGCTGGTTAGATGTACTTAAAAGAAATCTGCATACCAGTAAATGAGTGGGGCGTGGCTAAGATGGTGGCGAAATAGGACGCACAGTTCCTTCTCTCCTGTCGACGGGCCATTAAAGCATTGATTTCTAGCCACCTATAGTGCCTGGACCCTCTCGGAGGAGTGCCCCGGAGCAGTAATAGATGCGGGGACTGGCGAAGCGACCGGCAGCTCATGGGACCACTGTCAGCTATACCCCAGAGCCGGAGACGCCGCTCCCTTGAGTGCCGTGGTTGCGGCCTGGTGTAGCAGCTGCCAAGCCTGGGAAGCTGAGGCTCTAGTGAGTCCTGACTTGTCTGTGTGGACGGATACAGGTGGACACGGGTTGAGCCGCGAGCCCGGTGACAGCAGTAGAGTGATGACAGGGACCGGGTGCGTCCCTGATTGGAGCTGGCGCCCAAGCGTTCCCGCCGAGGTGGCGCTGTTGATGCCGTGCCGTCAGGGCCAGGGAAAGGCCTTGCAGCAGACCAGCGATCCGAGGACTGACCGGCTTCTGCCCACACATCCGAAACTCTTCACACCCTGCTGCGGATCGGATAGGAGAGCAGCCCCAGGGAAAACTCGCTGTGCATGATTGGCACTGGGGCAGCGCGAAGGGAGGAGGAGATCACGCCGACACTGCAGAGCGGTCAGGGGGCCTAGGGTGCAACAGCGGCCTACTCAACTGGGACCTGTCCTCCACGATGGCCTAAGTGCAGAGATTTTTCTGCGTGACACCCCCATTCCCACATAGAGCCATTCCCCCCGGAGGGCCCCAGGAGTACCTGTCCACCATCTTGGAGAAGCAGAACCGTGGTGGACGGCCATCAGGAGTCTGCCTGCGCCCCAGATCAGCACACTGTGACCCCCACACTGTCCAGCGTGGTGAAGACCTCGAGGGTACGCGGTGCACAAGAGGGGGTGCTAAGGGGAAAAATCCAGCCGCCTTCAGAGCGCTTGGAGTCACGGCGACATACTCAAGGCCCGGGACTCGACCCCAATGTCCCCCCAGGGACAGGGAAGAGGGTGCACCCACCCAGCACTTTGCAGAGACAGGCCCCACGCAGTTAACCAATGGCCCTCGGGCTGAGAGACATCAATATGGCACTGCGCCTGGTGGTCTCCTGGTGCTGCTTACTTGCCTTCCTTAGTCTCCCCGGATACAGGCCCCAAACTTACAGAGAGGGGGGAGATACAACGGCCCGTTGTGCCCACTGGGGTACTCCCCGAGCAACCAAACTGTACATCCACCACGCTCTAGGAGCTTAGGCGGGACCTTGTTTGGCCTATCCTGGTGTGTTGGAGCCTCTGCGGCGGGGGGCAGCATGTCCTCCACTCGTGGGAGTAATGACAAAACACTGAAGGACTTATTCGCACAAGCCCAGAGTGGAGACCAAACGGGTGCCGCGCAGTCAAGAGACGATTCTTCCTCACGGATGGGCGACGGTGGAGAGGAACCAGTGACCAGGGTCTTGGCGTTTCTGGATGATCTACGGACGCTCAAGCAGGACCTCACTGCTGAAATTAAGGATGTCCACAGAGATATGGATAGCATTGGCGAGAGGGTCACTGCGCTTGAAGACAAAGGCAATGAGAGGGACACAGAGACGACTGCCCTTCAACAGGAAGTCATCCGTATTCACGATCAGCAGGTGGACCTGCAGACGCACCTCGAAGACCTGGAGAACCGCTCCCGCCACCATAACATTAGAATCTGCGGGGTGAAGGGCAACCAAGAGGCTGGTGACATTTTCAAATATGTCAGAGAACTTTTCAATCACATCCGGGTAACCCCCCAGACGTAGAACTCAAACTGGACAGAGCGCACAGGGTAGGTCTTCCACACTCCGATAAGGCCCCACCGGCGGACATATTGGTCTGTGTCCACGAATTTTGCACCAAGGAGGATATCCTCCGGAAGGCCAGATTGATGCATCCGATCACGTTTCGAGATCAGCACCCCGTCCTGTACAAAGACCTAGCTAAACTCACCCTGGAAAAACGGAAGACCTTCTGACCCATCACCACCCACCTACGCCAACGTAACATTACATATAGTTATGGACACAATTTTCAGCTCATCTTCCATCTGGAGGGCAAGCTTTACCAACTCCGTTCACTCTCGGAGGCCAGTCGCCTGTTGGGAGTTGATATCCCGGAGGAAGAAGATGGAGAGGGCAGCCCCACCCACGGATCCGATGACGGACGGCCACGATGGCGACAGCAAGGGCATCGACGCCGACCCAAGCGACCAGATCCCACAGTAATCTTGCACGGACAGAAAGCAGCTCTAGATGCGCATCCCAATGACCTGGCAAAATCACAACCGGCATGAAGGGCACATGGTCCAATGACTCTTTCCCGGTACTAACTCTGTCGATGGGTGGCTGGCAGGAGGGCGGAGAGCCATCCTTGGCTACGACACGACCCCCATGACGACCTTCAACCAATCATCTATGGATGATGTACTATATTACAACTTTGAACTTTTTTTTTTCTTGAATCCACCCTATGTGGATAGTTCTTTCTTTGTTTCTTGTTTAGGGTTTTTGTTTTGGGGTTTTGGGACCCGCATGGCTACACAATGGGAGCGCCCATCTGCTATCGATACATCCCCTCCACGATCTTGGGGGCAGGTTTCGCACCTTTGTAGTGCTTCTCACCGACCTACTACCAGGTAGATGCCCCCCCTCTTCTTACAACCCTCACCCTGAATGTGCAGGGACTTAATAATCCTGTCAAACGCAAGGCGGTCCTTTCCTGCCTGGAGACTGCCAAAGCTGACATATGCCTTTTGCAGGAGACGCATCTCTTGTTGAAGAACTGGCACCGCTTAAAATCCCACATGTTTCCGACTCCGATGTTCTCCTCCAGCCCTACTAAATCTGCTGATGTAGCCATCTTGGTCTCCCGCATGTTCCAGGGTAAGATCCTTCAGAAGGAGGTTGAAATTAAGGGCCGACTCCTCACTTACCATTTTACTCTGGGAGGCCTGACTTTTACCATTCGGTCGGTATATGCCCCTAATGAGTGACAGGAGAAGTTATTACATGAAGCGCTCACAGAACCCACAGTGACGACGGAACGTAGGATCTTGCTAGGGGGTGACCTGAATTTGGTCTTTCATAATATCATAGCTAGATCATGTCAGCGAACAAGCGAGTCAGGCGTGATCTCTGCAGTGGGTCTGGCGCGTCTGCGGGACTTAGGATTCAAAGATCCCTGGCGCTGCTTCCATCCCCTGGACTGTGAGTTTTCCTATTACTCTAGTGCACGCAAAACGTACGCTAGGCTTAACTACCTCCTGGGTTCGTCACCCATACACGTGCTTGCGATAGGTGTAGAGATAGGTGTTGCCTCTCTATCTGATCATGCCCCAGTAATTGCTTCCCACTTTGCAGTAGCCTACCCGTCACTGGCGCCTCCACGACACCCTTTTACACCACACAGCTGTTGTCCCTTGCTACTCAGTGGACAGTACTCAAAGTAGTAATACGCGGGGAATTTGTAGCCATCTCTACAGCAGATAATGTGGAGCGTAGGTGTAAGAGAGATGCTCTTACTCAGAGAACAAGGAAGTTAGAACAGATGCACCAGCAAACAGGGGCACCTCGACTATGGTGCCAATTGAGGGCCATGCAACAGCAGCTTGCAACTCTAGACCAGAATAGAGCTGAATATGCAGCTTTCCGCTTGCGCCATTCTTATTACACTGGAGGAGACAGGGGGTCCCAGAGATTTGTCGAGGGGATGGTAGGCGGGTATTGGAGGACTCTGAGATCGCTGAGGCCTTCCAATACTTCGACGCCCATCTATATACCAGCCAATTACTGGACAATGCTGGCAGCACTGACTACCTTGCGGAGGACAATTTACCTACTCTGACCACAGCTCAGACAGACCAAATAGAGAGGGAAATACTAATAGATGAGGTTATTGCAGCCATTTTGCATCTTAAACCAGCTAAGGCCCCGGGGCCTGATGACTACTCCACTGCTTTTTACAAAACGTTCTGCACGTTGGTTGTTCCTATCTTGACCGGTCTCTTTAACTCCTTTAGCAAACCGGGAGTGATCCCGGGAGAAATGCTTGAAGTCTCCATAGTGGTTATTCCGAAGCCGGGCGCAACAGAATTGCCTGAGGAGTTTATCGCCCCATATCTCTCCTTAACATTGATATTAAATTATATACTGGAATTTTAGCTGCTTGCCTCACCCCCTAAATGCCCGGGCCCATAGACCCGGACAAGGCTGGTTTTATCCTCCAACGCCAGACGAGCGATAACACTAAACAGGATCTCCCCCTCATCAATAAGGACTTCCTGACCCAGGGGGAATATATGTTGCTTACCATTGATGACGAGAAGGCCTTCGATAGGGGCCATTGGTCAAACTTGGAACAAGTGCTCACCCATGTGGGGATGGGAGAAAAACTTAGAACACACATCCTAAACTGTTATCGTTTTCCCACAGCTACGGTCCAGGTTAACGGCCACATATCGTCCTGCTTCCGTAATGGTAGGGGTACCAGGCAGGGGTACCCCCTTTTGCCTCTCCTCTTTGCGCTCTATAGGGAGCTGTTGGTCCACCCCTTTCGACATAACCCAGTGATAACAGGGATCAAAATCTGGGGGGATACCCATACAATTAGTCTATATGCCGATGACATCCTGATTTCACTATTGAATCTGATTCCTGCACTACAAGCCTGTTTTCTGGAACTAGACGCCTTTGCGCAGGCTTCGGAATTCAAGGTTAACATGGAAAAATCTGTAGCACTTGACCTCTCCCTATCACCTACCTCCCGAGCATGTTTGCAGCAACAACACTGTATCCAGTGGGTGTCCGATACAGTTTCCTACCTAGGATCCAGCTAGCTCCCTCTATACCGGCCACAACTATTGTTAATTATGCTCAGCTGCGATCGAGAATTTGCAAGGAACTTGGTCAATGGAAACATTACCCGCTCTCCTGGCTGGGCAGGGTAGAAGCCACTAAAATGACTATATCTATTCCAGACCCTGCCCCTCTGGCCTCCACCAGGCTGGATCCAACAAACCCAATCCGACCTTGCACAATTTATCTGGAACAGCCGTAAACCGTGGATGAAGCATGCTCTAGCGGTCCTTCCACCGGAGGAGGGCAGCACCAGTGTCCCTGACCTTCAACTATATTTCCAGGCAACACAATTACATCACTTGGTTGAATGGAATCTGAGAAACATTGGCTCCTCCAAGCCCAAGCAGTCGCAGCTACGCCCCTCCAGAAGGTTCCCTTCCTTCAGAGGGTACATAGACCGCCCAATCTCTATGGTAAACAACGTTTACCACAAAACTTTTTCCCTTCAGGGAATCATGATGCGGTTGTTACAACGACGTGTTCTGATTCCCCATACCATTACTCGGCAAGTCGTAACAAAGACTTGCGGTGGGGGGGAGGTGTTGGATTTAAAATCCAACATCTTCCCTAGTGTCCGCACAGACTGGAGTTGGAATAGTAAATTATACTATTCCAACATCCAGCGCACACCTTCGCAAGTCGTTGTTCAGACTTGCGAAGTAATGGTATGCGGAATCACAACGCGGTTGTTGTAACAACCGCTTTGTGATTCCCTGCGGGGAAAAAGACTGCGGGATAATGACACACATTCAATCTCTACGCGTCTTACATGACTTAAGTCAGTTTAGAGGCCTGGGACTGCACTTACACTAAACATCACCTGACCACCTTTCCCTCTCCGCTCACCCCGCTATTCGATAACCCCAACTTCCAGCCAGGTGTGGGTGATGCGGCCTTTGTACGGTGGTGATCCACGGAGTGCCGTTCCCAGTGCCATCTTTTTGATGTTGACAGGATCATACCATTCCAGAAGGTCAAATCAGACTATGGGATCCCTGAAACTGAACGGCTACGATATCTCCAGAATCGACACTGGGCGCTGCACCCCCAAGTTAAGCCACATGCTCACAGACACCTCTCCACCTATGAGAAATGGCTTCTTATCTGCACTTCAGATAAAAAAAACTTATTTTTGACATATACAAAATGCTATTGGCTATAAACCCACACATGTAAAGCGCTAGTCATGCACAATGGGAACGGGACCTGGGTAGGTCACAAAGCAATAAATAATAGCAAGGTGTGTACTACAGGGCCCACCACTCTGCCTACCATATGAGACTGACCGAAACCCTAACCAAATTAGCTACCTATAGGTACTACACCCTTGAGCATCTCCACTGTGTAGACCCTAGACAGAGAGCTGACTGCTGGTGGGGGTTTGGGAGCGTTGGCACCTTGGTACACCTTCTCTGGGACTGCAAGCACATACAAGCATACTGGACTCGGGTTCTTAACAAGGTGGATAAACACCTAGACACACAACTGCTGCGGTTTTCCGCATACATCCTGCTGGGTCTTCCGAACCCTCTGACATACCCTCATAGGTCCTGCAGAGGCCGCTTAATTGCAATCGTCCTAGGCACAGCGGTTCAAAACATATCAACACACTGGCATACCTCCCAGATCCCTACATTCACAGCTAGGTTATATCGATTATGGCACATTCTAGGGATGGAGAAGTTAACCGTCACACTGGCTGGGAAGGGCTCCACATTCGGAGAGGTTTGGCGGCCATTCTTGTCTCTCCTGGCCTCCGACTTCCGAGAGGTTACCTGCCCAAGATACTTGCGCTTATTACTACTCCCTGGTCAGTAATCGACAGAGACCTAAAGTCCTACTCATGTATTAGGTCCTGGATGACCCCCACATTTTGCCTTATCCTGGTGGACGAGGAAAGGGGGGGTTTAGAGTAAGCTTTCTTTTATGTTCAGACATTGCATTCTCATACTTCGACTTTTTGACTTTAGTATTCAAGCCGCTTGGGGCCTACGCAGCCTTTGCTCTGCTATATATCTTGAGATGCCAGACATGTTGTATGTTACTAAATTTCAATAAAAAGACTTAAACCATAAAATAGTAAATGAGCAAATTGAGTTGTTACATAAAAAATTGAAGTACAGACACACTTGCCCATTATGTGAGGCCCCCACCAGTTTAATAAGCAGCCCCTTGAATATCTTCTTAAAGTCCATTTTGGTGATGCCCCTGGGTGTGTAATAATGAGACAGTGTGTACCTCCTCAATTGCCAGATACCCTACTTTTAGAAGCAAGTTTATCATTTGCTGTAGGAACAAATTTTAGAGTGAGGATACTGGCCAATAATGACAACCCACTAAAGGCATAGTGGATAGTGATTATGTGACACTGCAGCACTCTCACACCCCTAGTCTCTGCGCTACTGCTGATGTAAAGTACTTAGGGCCCTAACGAGGATTTTTGCTTCATCAAAAACATATTTGACCAACTACAAAATCTGCTGTTTATTTAACAAAACAGCCTGTAAACCAATTTACATCAAAAGAGGTCACAGAACTTTCGTCATTACTTTAACAAAATAGTTGATTTTTTTTTTGATGGGTTGTTTTTTTCTTAGTTTGTTGCTCCACTTGCCCAGGGCCATCTTGCCTTGGCTCACAATAGATTCTATAAGACACATTCTTCTAATAGTCAGCAGGGTTGAACAGCATGGCTCATCAGCTGCAGTTCTGTGGCATATTTGCTTTGGCACAGCAGAGGAGGCTTGAAGGCAACAGACGCTCTCACAATTCCATAAACTGTTCTATTAATGCACTTTGCTGATACGTGTCTTCCTTCTGAAGGTTTCCCTGCTTCTCACATAAATGTTGACCTACTTACTGAGCGTTTTAATGTAATACATTTAGAAAGCCCACAGCCACTGAAAGTACCGATGATGCTTCTCAACCACTCTGTGACGAAATCTCTGAGTTTTTCGAGGAAAAAATAAATTTGATTTATGACAAAATTTTAACCTCTAAGGGTGGGGCTACTACACCCATTCCTGAAGCTAAACTCGGCACTCAGGCCACAAATTCCCTGTTTGTCATTCCCCCCGTCACAGATCTAAATCTGGCAACACTTATTGGCCATATGAAAACTGGCTCCCCCAGCGACCTCCTTCCTGCCAAAATGGTGGCCCCTTTGATTCCCATCTTAGGCCCCTCGATCCAGGCAGTTATCAACACCTCCCTGGCCAAAGGCCAAGTCCCCATGGAATGGAAGACTGCGGTAGTAAACCCAATCCGGAAGAAGGCGACCCTACCCTGGACGGACTTATCTAACCTCCGACCTATCTCTCTCTTGCCCTACATCGGCAAGTTAACAGAGAAGCACGTGAACACCCACCTTTCTAACTATATCGAGACAGCGGGTGGCCTAGACCCTTCACAATCTGGGTTTAGGCCCAACCATAGCACCGAATCCGCCCTACTGGCCGTCACCAATAACATCAGGATGACGCTTGATAGTGGAGGGTCGATGATTCTGGTGCTATTGGACTTATCCGCTGCCTTCGATACGGTGTCTCACGATTTGCTTCTCTGTCGGCTGAGAGAGATAGGACTGGGAGGTACAGCCCTGTCCTGGATGGAGAGCTTTCTTTCGGGTCGCTCTCAGGAAGTCCGATTGGGCTCCCATAAATCCATCGCTAGGGAGCTCACCAGGGGTGTGCCACAGGGCTCATGCCTAAGCCCCACATTGTTTAATGTGTACGTGGCCCCCCTGGCTGACTTGGTGAGATCCTTTGGGTTTATACCGGTGTCCTACGCCGACGACACCCAACTTCTGTTCCCTTTTAAGACCTTCTCTCCTGCTTTACAAAGAACTTTCGCAGAAGGCATGAGGGCAGTTTCCAGATGGATGACAAACAACTGCTTACAGTGCAACGTGACCAAAACAGAGGTTGTACTCTATGGGGAAGCAGTAACACTATGGTCCAATGAGTGGTGGCCGCTTGAACTAGGACCTGCCCCTATTCCTAAACAGACCATAAGAAATCTGGGAGTGCTGTTTGATCAGTCACTGACCTTTAAAGAACACGTCAACCAGGTTGCTGGTACCTGTTTCGGGGTTATTTCTTTGCTGAGAAGGGTGTTTCCTTTTCTCCCAGATCACCACAGAAAGACCTTGGTCCAGGCTCTGGTCGTCAGTAGACTGGACTACTGTAATGGCCTTCTTTTGTCAGCTAATGAAGGCCAATTTAACAAACTACAGGTGGTCCAGAATACGGCCGCGAGGTTAGTCATGAATGCTCCATCTAGGACTCCCTCCCGGCCACTACTGACAGAACTTCACTGGCTGCCAGTGCGACTGCGGACCAAATTCAAAATCCTGTGTACAATTCACAAGTGCCTGATGGGGAAAGGACCGAAATATCTCACCTCAGCCTTCCTTCCTTATGTTCCTGGACGTTCACTACGATCAAGCAACCTCCAGCTCCTTAAGGTTCCAAAAATTAAAAAAACTCGGCAAGGGGGCAGGGCTTTAGCATACACAGGGCCTGTCCTATGGAACACCCTGCCCCTCGCATTAAAACATAGTACTGATCACCTGTCTTTCCGAAAAACCCTGAAAACGTACCTTTTTTCCAGCATCTAATTCACTCCCCTCCTACCACCCACTAAAAATGTTTATGGGCAGAGTAGCTGGTCTCCTTTGTATGGCAAAGCGCGGAGATACCCCTTCGGGGGTCTATTCATGCGCTATAGAAGCATATATAATAATAATAATAAAGAACAATGAATAAATAAGGTTGAATAGACTGTACTAACTGAACACTGTTTAAGAAGCTTTACGAACGTGTATTATTAGTCCAGTTAGATTTCCTTGCTCCTAAAGTGAAAGTTACTTTCCATGAATTTTGAACATAATATTGCAATGAAGTAGCTTAGGGTTCACCCATCCGTGTGCCCACACCTTCCAAATGCAGCTCTCCTGGTCGGTTCCTTGCTGACCTTCTTTCCTCGCATTCCCAGTCCTCTGGCAATCGTGTCCACTTGTGTTTTAATCCAGTCTTCCCCCTCTTTGCCTCTTACAATGGTTGATATATTTGGGGCCTCATTTATGAAAAATGACACATCGCTGCGTGAAAACAGCGATGCGTCACTTTTCACTGCGCCCTCCTTGCGAGACCAATGATGCGTCATATTTACAGTATGACACATCATAATGCAAGGAGTGACAGATACGTCAGTATTTCTGACGTATCTGTATGGCGCAGTATTTCTGACGTATCTGTATGTCGCAAAAGTGACGCATTGTTGGAGTGTGTCACAAAAGTGACGCAGCTCCAGCAATGTGTCCTTTCACATGGGGCAAGCCCCATGTGAAAGGGCCTGCATCAGTCTTACGCCTGCTGTGAGGGAGGCATAAGAAATTGACACATTTGTGTCCCAGAAGTGGAGCAGTGAAATCTTATAGATTTCACTGCGTCACTTCTATGACCCTGACTTGCGTCACTTTGTAAACCCCTGCATACATTATACCTGGCGTAGGTATAATGTAGCGCAGGAGTTTACAAAGTGACGCATCTACCTAGATGCGTCACTTTGTAAATATGGTGCAACAAGGCACATTTTTTACTCCGCTGGTGCGTCGTAAAAGTGACGCAAGGGCTCATAAATGAGCCTCTTGGTTTCTAGGAAGATGGCTCAGAAGGTGTTCTTGTCCTGTACACACCTCCTTTGAGATTTCAAGAGACCTTCCTGCATGATCAATTAGTAAGCCTTTGTTTTATATTCACAACTCCATATTTAGATCGAAAGTCCATTGGAAGAGTGAAAAATGAGCACCGACACCAGTTATGTGTGCTCTGAAATCCATCTTTGGGCAAGCTACATCATTAGTGAAGATGCACTCTCACAAAGGAACACATGTGAGGAGTCCTTCTTTTGGCAGTAAGGCCTAGCCACAACTTCAGAAAGTGCCCTATACATATACCATACATGGGGTATACATCCATACAACACACCTACACAACCCTGTTGGTCTACACAGCTTGTCTGGAATCGGGAGAGTTGGAGCAGGCTGAAATATGAATTCCCTGGGTTATTCCACATGCCTGGCTACTGTGCACTAGGCCTGGGCAGAGGGTTCAAATCTGTCAGCAGAATAAAAGGAGGTTTGGTAATTACGCATAATGCAGAATTATTGATTATTTAAAATTAGGGTGCTCTACCTGCGTAATTAAATTATGCAGTTTTGTTGGATCTGGACCTTTTTGCAGGATTATTACCAAACATTTTGCCTTCATTTGCCTGTTTTTCTGATCTTATTTGTGTTGGCTTTAGGATTTAGGGCATTTTACCACTGCTGACCAATGCTAAAGTGCATGTGTTCTGTGTCTAAACTAATGGCATTTGGTTTCTCCGGGATTGGCATATTTGATTTACTAGTAAGTCCCTAGTATAGTGCACTACATGTGTCCAAGGCATGTAAATTAAATGCTACTAGTTGGCCTGCAGCACTGATGGTGCCACCCACACGAATAGCCCTGCAAACATTTCTCAGGCCTGCCACTGCAGAACCTCTGTTTGTGGCTTTAAACTGCCATTTCAACCTGACAAGTTCAACTACTTTCCAGGCCCAAACCTTCTTTTTTATTACGCACAATTCACCCCTAAGATGCACCCTACCTAGCCCTATGGGCAGGGTGCAGTGTATTGAAAAGTTGGAGCACATACTTTGGTGTTTTACATGTCATAGTAGTGAAATGCTGCTAAATTAATTTTTCATTGCAGCAAGACCTATGTATTTCATAGGTTAGTATTGGAGCTGCCTTGTATCACCTTGCAAGTGTATCTTCGATTTGAGAGAAGATAGAAAATTAGAGTTTAGTATCTCTGGGCTCACAATTTAAAAAGACATCTTTTAATGAAGCTATTTTTTAAATTGCAGGTCTGAAATGTCACTTTTGGAAAGTTCTCAATTTCCTACTGAACTATTATGGGCCTCTATCTGTCCCTAGAATAAACTTCTGGATTGGATGACATTGGGGCTTTGTGTATTCACTCTAGACAATAAGACACAAAAGGAACTGAGGTGTGCACTGCATATCCTATGGTCCAACGCTAGGCTAATGAGCCTTCCTGAGCTAGAGAAGTGGGAGGATCTGAGCACAAGAAGAGGGCTGTGCCTGTCCCCACACAAAGAACTGCAACCCCTTCATCCCCGTGGTATGTCTGGAGTCAGTGCGGGCAGGCTCTTGTGCACTACAAAGACCTTTCTTTGTAGTCTCCCTACTTCAAAGGCTAACATGGGCATAAGTTTTAGACCCTTGACACCATATAAGCAGAACACTTCTGAACTGAGGACATTCTGCCAGGAATAAGAGCTATTGTGCTGCCAGGACACATGTAGTGCACTATAATAGGGATGTGGTGGTGGTGAAAGTGAGTAAGATGACACCACGTAGGTTAACCAAGTACAGATTTATTTAACTAAAGATCACGCTGAGCGACCTCAGCCACAGCTGTTCCCGAGCTTCTCTTCACCTCTCCCCGGCGCTCGCCTTGGAACGCTGGTCGCGGTGACATTCGAAGTGATGTCACCGCGAGCAGCTCCATTACACGCAGAGCTGCCGGGGGACAACCTGTGTGGGAGATGCCACACATCCCCCTCTCCTGCGGAAGGAAAACATTGTAATAACATATTGACAACAGAATGACAAAGAGAACGTAAAACCAAACCGATAGGGATCTGTGAGAAATTAGGCCACTCTCCAGCTAGGGGGAATGAGTAAAAACAACAGTGTAGCAAGGATTACATCATAATGAATTGGTCGAAATGTCTGGGGGGTCTGGTTACTCTCTTACTGGACCTATCACCTGGGTGGGGGAATGACAGCTGTTGTTCGGTGTTGGAACCCTTGTTCTGACACGCATCACCCTCCCCCATCCTTTCACTGTTGGAGTCATGACCTGGTGGATGGTATCTCACTACCCTCCCTAGATTCCAGATCTTCCCCTCTTGGGTCTTGACGGCATTCTTGAACAGTTTGGGGATTTTGGTTGGACTACTGTAAACTGACCAATTCGCTCTCCCAGTGGGGGTTCTGATCTTGACATCATCCCCTACTTTGAATCTGGCCTCCTGTGTGGCCTTGAACTGGTCGTATCTTTCTTTCCTTTTTTCCATGGCTTCTTCTTGTTTCTCCAAGCTTCCTTCTGTTTTGGAGTGGTCTGACCATCCCTTGTGCCAACCCATCAAAACTGGGGATAGTTTGGTGTTGGGTATCCTAGCACGGAGCATCTCAAATGGGGTGACTCCCGTTGTCTGGTGTGGTGTGAACCTGTAAGCTTCTAGTCGTCTCCATGCTTCTTCTTTCCAACTCATGCCACTGGCTTTGGCCAGCTGGATGCTTTCCTTGAGGGTTTTGTTGAAACGCTCGACCATGCCATTAGTTTCGGGGTGGTACAAAGCACACCGCTTGTGCTTGATGCCTCTCTCCACCAGGAAGTCTTCCATTTCTTTAGAACACAGTTGCACCCCATTATCCGTGAGGATGTTGTTGGGTAACTCTTCCCTGATGAACACCTCTTCCAGGAATCTAATGACTGTCCTGGTTGTGACTTCATTTACAAGCTTCATTTCAGGCCACCTGGAATACAGATCTATGAGCACCAGGATGTAGGGCGTCCTCAGTTCTCCAGACAATGGGCCCACGATGTCTAGCGCCAATTCTTCCCAGGGTCCTGCCGGTGGTGGCCTGCATACCATCGGGGGCGTCAGCTGCTTCAAAACTTTGTGGCTGTTGGTGCAGGGAATGCAGTTTCTAACTTTCCTTTCAGTGGCAAGGTCCATGTTCGGCCACCAATAGTCCTCTCTGAGTCTTTGTGTAGTCTTAGTAATGCCCAGATGACCTTCGTGGGCTATCTCAACCAAGTTGTCTCTCACCGATGCAGGTGGTACAAGTCTCGTTCCTCTGAATAGGCATTCGTCTACAATAGACAGCTCATCTTTGACAGCCCAGTATGGTCGCAGATTTTCTTCCCGTTTGTCATCGTCCTTCCATCCGTCTTTTATCTTCTTACTGACCTCTTCCAGGACCTTGTCTTCTTTCAAAGCCTTTCTCCATGTTTCCTCTCCCAATGCCCTCTGGATGGCGCAGACATTCTCCATCTGGAGTTCATCCCCTTCATCTTCCTCCTTTCTTTGTTTCTCCCGCGCCCCTTGTTCACTGACAAGCCTCGACAAACAGTCTGCTGCGAAGTTCTGCGTTCCTGGGACGTACTCGACACCAAAAGTGTATTCTTGGAGGCTGACCACCCACCGCCTTATCCTGCTGGAGATGGAATCCAACCCTTTTTTGCTGAACACTTCCACTAACGGCTTGTGGTCTGTACGAAGGGTGAACTGGGTTCCCCACAGGAAGTCTCTGAACTTCCCCAACGCCCAGGATACCGCTAGGGCCTCTTTTTCAATGACCGAGTAGTTGCTCTCGGACTTCTGGAGCGACCTGGATGCAAACGCGATGGTTTCTTCTCCGTCTCTTCCTACCTGGGTGAGGACTGCTCCTAGCCCTTTTGCACTTGCATCGGTGGTGACTACAGTCGCTCGGTTGGGTACGTAAGACTTTAAACTGGGGGCTTCTGCGAGTGCTCTCTTTACGTCCTCGAACTCCCTCTGGCACTCTCGACTCCAGTTGAATTCAGTCTCCTTCTTTAATAGCAGCCTGATGGCGTAGGTCCTTCCTGCCAGGTTCCTTATGAATTTTCCGTAGAACTCTAACATCCCCATGAATGACTTGATTTCGTCTTTGCTTGTGGGAGGTGCCAAGTTTACAATGGTGTTTTGTAATTCAGCCTTGGGACAGATTCCTTCAGTCGTCACCTTGTGCCCCAAGAAATTCAACTCTGCGCAGCCAAACACGCATTTATCCTTTTTTACTGTAAGCCCTTGTGACTGGAACCTTCCTAACACGCATTCAGTCTCTCATCATGTTCTTCATGGTTACTTGCGAATATGAGCACGTCGTCTTGGTAACACATGACGCCTGGAATACCCTTCAAGATGTTGCCCATGAGCCTCTGAAATACAGCGGCTGCCGAAACTTGCCCGAAAGGCATCCTTTTGAACTTGTATGCGCTCATCGGTGTCACAAAAGCCGTGAGTTCCTGCGATTCCTCGTGTAGTTTTATCTGGAAGTAGGCTGAGGTGAGATTGAGAGTGGAAAACACCTTGGCTCCCTCCAGCATGCTCATCATTTGGGTGATGTTCGGTAGAGGGTATCGGTCGACTACGACTTCCTTGTTCAATGCCCTCAGATCGATGCATAGCCGGACTGATCCATCCTTCTTCTTTGCAGCTACGATGGGTGCCAACCATTCCGTCGCTTCCACGGGTTCGATGACTCCTGCCTTGCACAATTTCTCTAGTTCGGCTTTTACCTCTTCCTGGATGGCAATGGGGAGTTTTCTGACCTTGGCCACAACAGGCTTGGCGCGTTCTTTCATTTTTCTTTTGTGGCAGTAGTTTTTTAGGCATCCTAGTTATTCTCTGAACACACTTTTGAACTCTGTCACAATGTCTGCCTTGTGTTCACATATTTCCTGTATCAGTATCTGGGGATCGCTGTTGGGATTGAGATAGATCCCCAACTCCTTCTGGGCTTGCCAACCTAAGATGTTGCCCCCTACTGTGGACACATAGACCTTTGACACTGTAGTCCTGTCCCTGTACTCAATCTTCCCCGAGAAATAGCCCTTCATGGAGATTGGGCGACCAGCATACCCCCCAGGCCTCAAATCCATTTTTCTCAAGATAATCTTCCCTTTGGACACCCTAGAGAATTCTTTTGCATTGATGATGGTTATTCTGGAACAGGAGTCGAACAATGCTTCTAGACCAATTCCCCCTACCTTTATGATGTCCTTTGGGCTGCTAACCTGACCTTCGTCAACCTGTACCACTACTTCACCGCACATGGTGTCACTGTGGACCTGCAGCTCTTTGAGTTGCACCACAAATTCGTCGCACACAACATTAGTTCTGTCTCTGCTCTGTCTACTGACCCCTTGCCCACTCTTGCAGTATTGTTTGAAATGGCCTTTCTTCCCGCACTTGTTACATGTAAACCTGAGGGCGGGGCACTCTGTCGTTGGCTAGATGTCCCTGTTTGCCACACCTATAGCAGGTGCCCTTGAATGATCCCCCAGGTTTGCTCTCCTTCTGTTCTCTTCCCACTACCTTCTGGCCTTTAATCACAGCCACTGCCTCACATTCGCTCACCACTTCACTGACATTAGTCTTCTCTTCGTTTCTCTTTTCCCCAGCGTCTTGCTTTATTTCTTTCACGCACTGTAACATGTGTTCCACCTGCTTGGCTATAATAAGAACCTCCCTCAACGGTGGGTCATCCTTAAGCCATAGCTCTTCACGCACACGTTCCATCCTGCAAGCTAATACAAACTGGTCCCTAATTCTTTCCTCATTTGCCCCACCAAACTTGCAAGTAGCTGCTAACTTCCTCAACTCGGAAACGAAATCCTCAATGGATTCACCCTCCTTCTGTGCTCTTTTACCAAAATGGTACCTCTCCATAATAGTGCTAGTCTTGGGGAGGTAGTGCAAATCCAATTTCTTAAGACTGACTTCAAACACATTGAGGCCCCTTGCTTCCTGCGCCCCTAAGTCTGGGAGATGATCTAAAACTTCCTCCCCTTCTGCACCCAGGTAATAAGCTAACAATGCTACCTTCCTTTCTAAACCCAGATTTGGCCCACACAATAATTCAAAAATACTTTTTTCCATTTTTTCCATTGTATAGTGGGATCACCCGGGTTGGTTAGGAAGAAGGGTGGAGGGGTCACACTTTGCATGGTAAAGTTTTACAAGGCGTTAATTGCAAAGCTGAAACTAAGAAGAAGACGTTAAAGTTTTGCTATACGCAATGCATAAGTGGGGCGGGGTACTATATTCCTGCGCCAAGAGGGGCAAACATGCACATACTAACTTCCTGCACAATACTTCTACAAGCTTAGTTTGTCAGAGGTTCTATATAAGGAACAGTCAGTTTGAGAGTCCAGAAGATAGGGTTCCCAAATTACAATAATAAGGATACCACAGTAATGCATAAATAGCGCAGTATGAATACAGCCTGCATAGGGAGTGCTTCAGGGGGCCTCCTAGTTTTTCCTTGCACAGCCCACCTCCCTAGAACAGACTGTGACCTGATTAGGGCTCACTGAAAAGGAATCTTGACTCCAATAGTGCGTGGCCTCCACCCTTACGAAAATGTCTTTAATCATCACTGTGTGTACTTCTCCTCATTAATTCTCCTTTCAGTCAATGTCATTCTAGTTGGGAAGGAGTAGCCTCTTGCCACACTCGCCCCTTAATGTGTTTTACGTCAAACACTTCCTGGCAAAACCCGGTGAATGTCACTTTAAATACCAGCAATACACTTTTCACTCTTGATAATGCATGAGTCACGCTCCATCTAATTATGAGGGAAATGCCGGCAACATTCCAGAGAAACGCTTTCTGAGGTGACAACCTCGCTGTTTTCCTCAAGTGAGGAGTGCCCTTTCAACTGCTCTCCGGTTAATACTTTGGTCAGGGCAGCAGCAGCGGAGGCGGGTGCTTCGTGGGTATCGCGTACAGGCAAATGGTTGGTCCTACGCTCGGCTGCTTGCAGGGAGCTAACTACGGACTTTTAACAGCAGTCCCGCTGTCGCCCCCACCTTTCACGCTCGGGTGCCAAACGTACCAGCTGGCTGCTCACAGTTCGTGCGGCGCTGGCGCGGCGTTAATGCGGGAAATACATTCTTCCTCTTATTCTGCGCAAGCTATTGCCACCACGTGTACCTTACTTTCTTATTTTCAGAGTCTGGTCAGTCACTGCCCGTACAGCGGTACCTCCGCTTTCACTCCGCGTTTCTTCCTTGGAGATGACTCCCGTCGTACGCCGTCTGCCTCACACAACGGGAAACCCTCTTCCTTCCTTTCGTCAGCAGTCGTTTCTGTTTCCTTCGTGCGTGTTGAGGTCGCTTGGTGTTCACCCGTCGTCGCCAGTGTGGTGGTGGTGAAAGTGAGTAAGATGACACCACGTAGGTTAACCAAGTACAGATTTATTTAACTAAAGATCACGCTGAGCGACCTCAGCCACAGCTGTTCCCGAGCTTCTCTTCACCTCTCCCCGGCGCTCGCCTTGGAACGCTGGTCGCGGTGACATTCGAAGTGATGTCACCGCGAGCAGCTCCATTACACGCAGAGCTGCCGGGGGACAACCTGTGTGGGAGATACCACAAGGGACTTACTAGTAAATCAAATATGCTAATCATGGAGAAACCAAATGCCAGATACCAGGCCCCAGCACTGTTCCTTCCCAAAAATGTGCATTTATTTCGTCAATTGGCACACCTCTAGGTACTCGTGGCTGGCGCAGGTAAGTGGGCGGGGTGAGGTGAGGCGGCGCTGGACCTAGGGGATGTTGACTAAAATTAAATCAATAAAACCTATTCCGTCAGCTGTCAACTTCCCCCCCTGCCCCACTTCACTTCCCTACCACGCTTACCAGCACCGCCACAACTGCCTCTAGGCCACATGTAAACTCCTTGTAAAAGGTGCCTTGGTACCAAGTGCCCTGTGACCAGAGAGTGCCTCTGAGACCTGCAGCATGTATTATGTCACTATTGGCAACCTCTCACCTTAAACACCCACACACTACCCTTGCAGGCTGCCTGTTTTGGTGCAGACTAAAGTGAAGAGACGATATGGCACACATCCCTGTGTGCCATGCCCACCAACATTGCCTATGGTATGTGCAAGTCACCCAACTAGCAGCCTCATAGCCCCAAGGCAGGAGCACAATGCCGCAGTTGAGGGCATAGTTGCATGTGCAATATGCCCCTACAGTGGCAGTGCCATTCACAGACATTGTAAATCCCGTAAAGCAATTTTTAGTACATGGGCTGGGAGCTTGTCAACACAAATTCCACGGCTCCATGATAGCTTTACAGCTAATAAACCCACACTGATGCCAATGTTGGATGTATGTATAAAATGCACTCAGAGGGCATCTTAGAGATTCCCTCTGACAAATGACCAACGTCTAGTGTATTGGCTGACTGGTCTCCACCAGCCAGTCACCATCAGAAAGGTTTCTGACCTCACGGGGTGAGAGCCTTTGTGCTCTCTGAGGCCAGAATCACAGCTTTCTTTGGGTGGAGGTGCTTCATACCTCTCAGTGTCAGGGACAGCAATACTTGGCAGTGAACCTTAAAGGGTCTCATCTTGTAGTGCGCTGATTTGGGCAGCTCCAACTAGGGAGATTCCTACCCCCCTGTCCAGACCCAAATATTGGTGGCAGGACGGGCAGGAAAATTAGTAAGTAGAGTAGGAGTTTCCACCTTAGACTGGTACACCTCTAGGGTCACCAGGAGCTGAGGTGAACCTCTCTTTTAGAAATTCTCAATCTTGAAACTGAGAATTAGGCCCAATAGGAACAAGGCTATGTCCCTCTCCCCAAAGGGTGGGGGCACTCAAAGGGTGTAGACACCACAAAGGGGACAGAAGCCATTGGCTACTGCTCCCTGACTTCAGTAACACCCTTAAATTTAGTATTTAAGGGCCCGCCTGAATCTTGTTCCTCCGATTCGACGGACCAAAAGAAAAAGACTGAAAAGACCGTTGTCAGACGAGAAACTGAACCGCTGCAGAAAAAATCCGGACAGAATCCCACCACCTGTTGATGTTTCGACAAAGGGACCTGCTGGCCTTCAAGAAACCCCAAAGACCTTCCAGCCTTCAAACAGTCTCCAAGATCCTCCCTTTTGGCTAAAGGCGCTAGTCCTCAGCATCCGCTGGGTCATAGACCGTGGTAGTTGAGGACCGAAACACATGTCAACTCGACTCATTACTACAGAGGATTCACAAGACTGCAGCGGTAGAGGACTGGCACTTGTATCGATGCAACTCTGCCTAGCTAGAAGAAAGCACCGCAGCTGGATGGCCTCCAGGGCCTAGAGGGATCCACTTGGCCCAACGACCCAAGCTGATCATCTTTTTACCTGAGAGCCTGTACCCTCCTCCAAGAGGCCCTGTGGGCCTCCTCCTGCCCACCTCGTCGGCGAGAAGGCCCTACCTCAGCAGAAAACCTCCTTCCCATGCGCATCCACATCTCCGCCACAGCGGCTGCTGGGCTGGTGGTGCCTCCCTTCGGTCTACCGTGACTCGTTGACGACTGCGATGGTCCTAGTGTTGACAGCCTACAAAGTCCTATTTACCCCCCTTGTTCTTCGCTGTCTGTGAGAGCAAACATCATTGCTGGTATCAACTACTGTGGCGTAAATACTCAACTTTGCACCCAACCGCCCCAGCGCCACTGGTGGTGCAGTGCCCAGCTCAAACTGACCCTTGCCCAGGGTTGGACTAAACTTTGAAGAGCGGCAACATAGGTTGTGTACTTACCCGCTGATGCATAACACTGTGTTCTACCATAGGATTACATTGTACTCTATTGATTACCTGGAACTGTCTATCTTGTACCAGTACTGAATGCTACTATCTCAAATGGACAATATCAAAGTACTTCCAAGCACATAAAGTATTTAAATTGCCTTTTTGAAAGTATTACCTGCCTGTAATTGAGTTCAACTTGGTTCCTAAAATAAAAGTAACTAAAGTAATATTTCTACAAAACATTGGTCCGGAGTTTGTCATTGAGTGTGTGTTACTGTCTTGTATGGGTGTGTACAACAAGTGTGTTCACACTACCGTCTGATAAGCCTAACTGCTCAGCCCAGTTACCACTAAATTGAGAGTAAGGTATTATCTACTTTAACCACTGACATACATTTGGGGACTCACTGGACTCTGTGCACACTATACCTCTTTTGGGTATAATATAATCAGAGCTGGTTTCCTACAACAGCTAACCGTATAGTGTGTATCACACTTACCATGACTAGGATTGTGGCTCCTGCTTGGACCGGGTGCATTCTCTGCCAACCAGAAACCTCATTTCAAAGAAGTTGTTTCTAAAGTTTAGAAACCACTGCATACTCTGTGGTGCTCTTGGATACTCTGCAGTGATTAACTTGCAGTGGCTAGTAAGCAGTGTTTATAAAACACTGCATACCAGCCATACTGCTCCATTGTATGCTCTCTTCAGAGTATGCAAGTAATATTTGGATGCACTATTTTCATAGCGCAAAATGCACCCTTTGCATCCGTTTTAGGACACAAAGGCACATTTTGTGCTAAGGAAATAGTGATAAATGCCAAATCCATCCGGTTGCATAATTCCGTGGAATCTGACAGGATTTTTATATAATTCCGCGGAATCATACTACACCAATTCTGCCCACCCCTAACGTGTACCACGTCCTGTGGTTCCCTGCCTAATTGACTGAATAAAGACTTATATAGAGCACAACAGAGTCTTTAGACAATGATGACCAGTGCACATAGCCATGCCCTGATCGAATAAAAATGAAGATTTTCATTGGATAGGCAGTCTGAAACAACCTGATCTCTATTCTATACTAAGGAAATTAAACAACTTGGTACCTAAAGCTCTTCTTCCAGGGAAAATACTGCAATTACCCTAGACTCCATTTTGAGGGTCTCATTATACAATAACATCTGGAATGACAAGAGGTCATTGCCCATACTGCAGTGTTGGGAGATGAGTAACTAGCATGATTTGCATTCCCCAGGTCATTTTGTCTTCTTATGCTCCATCTGCTGACATTTACAGTGTGTGTTGACCTGGCTCTGACCCCTTTCTTCGAACCTGGTCCTCATATTTTTTTGCCCTACCTTTTTTTTCTCTGCTCACGATTTGAATCTTTCCCTTGTTATGTTATGTTACTGGGCATTTGTAGAGCGCATGGCTAATCCGAAGAGTGCCCCAGCACTAGAAAGACCCCATGACAGAACGGTGCACACAACGGCAGGTCGGCTTCTTCTAAGGTTGGAAGAGCCAGGTTTTTAGATTTCGCTTGAAACTGAGGAGATCCTGCACCTGTCTCAGGGAAGGTGGCAGGCTATTCCATAGCTGAGAGGCCACCACCTGGAAGGAGCGACCCCCCCCATACGAGAACGAGAGAACTTTGGCACAGTCGACAGCCACTTGGTCGAGGACCTCAAAGTTCTGAGTTGGTCATAGTGCTGAATTCTATTCCTGATATAAGGAGCCCCTATGTTGTGAAAGGCCTTAAATGCCAGCACCAGGGCTTTGAAGTTTATCCTCTTTCCCACCTGGAGCCAGTGCAGGAGATTCAGATGAGGTGCTATGTGTGTCCTGGGGCCAACCTTAAGTATGGCTCTCGCCACCGCATTTTGTATGGCTTGCAGGAGGCCTAATAGATAATCTGGAAGGCCTAAGTACAAAACGTTGATATAGTCAAACCTAGACGTGATCAGGCTTGGACCATTGTTTTCCTATGAGGGACTGGGAGTAAAGGGAGGAAGTTCCTTAACATTTTCAGTAGCCCAAAACACGTGCCGGCCAAAGTTTGGACCTGGGACGTCATGAACATGTCATCGTCCAGTTTCACCCCAAGGTTTTTTACGGTGGTTACTGGACATGCACCATATAACCTACAGTGATTTTGTGTCTGCCGAATATTGTTTATATTATTTCTTGTTGCAAGCATTACAAATATGGCATGAAGCACAAGACTGTAGGGGAGAATGAGGAGTGGCTGACCATGTCTGCAGATGAAAGGCTGTATAGGGGCAGTTCTTTCCAGGAAAAGAATACCACTTGGTAAATGTCTTGTGGCTCAAACAGCATCTGGCCAGACACGTCAAGAAGCAGGTTAGCCAATGCTAAACAAAAGCCATATCCTTTGAGTATTTCATGTTGGCCTGTGCTTTGAGGCGGATGCATTAATGCTGGGAGATGCCATAAAAAGGGATGGTGCATCCTGTTACTATAGTTGCTATTTCTTTGCACAGTAAATGTCTGCTAATACTATGGCCTCATATTAATAGTACTGTGGGTCTTCAAAGAAGAGATGTTACAGATAACAGTTACCTTCAATATATATCTGCAATGAGAATGCCAGAGTGGGAGAGTTTATTTTATAATTTGATTGCACCAGAAGAAGTTGAGAGAAAGAATATAGATCTCCTTGTTTATTTCAACACCTTCCTTCGATTTGGCCTGGCAGACTATGCTGTCTTCCAGCAACTTGTAAGAAAAATTCATGCTTAAAATAATAATAATATATACATAGAGGGGTTTCAACTCAGACCCCTTCAATTGCATTTTCTGTCACAATATGTTGACCAGCCCACAGAACAGCAACCTTAGAATGAAAAATGGGTCAACCCCATTCACCTATTGGCTTTGTTGCCTTTGTTATTCACGTTTGTATCAGCCCACTGTTGTATGAGGTGTCAGGCATTGTAACAGACGATAAACAGCATATAACAAAAATGACCTCAAGAGAATATGCAGCTGCATTTTAAAGCTATTATGTTATGTTATGTTTTGTTTGGCTCCCTAGTTACCCATGATTGTATCCAGGTGCTTCAGCAGGCGTGTGGTTCCCACAGAGTTATTCGAAGGGCCAGGTCTTCAGCTTCTTGCGAAACTCCAGAAGTGAGAAATAGAAGAATGAGTGACCTCCTGCTCTACTTTGTGAATGTGGGGGGTGTGTGTGAGTGAGAGGGAGGCTTAGCATAGGTGTCTGGCAGGTTTGTGACAGTGTTTGCAGCTCTACAAGTATGCTGGCTCAGCGTTGTGCAAAGCCTTGTACAGGTGCGTGAGGAGTTTTAATTGGCTGCGTTTGTGAATGGGGAGCAATTGGAGTTCTCTGAAATGGGGTGAGATGTGTGTGCAGAGTAGGAGGTTAAGTATGAATCTTGCAGTGGCATTCTGGATGGTCTAAAGTCTGTGTATGGGCTGTTTGGTGACTAGGACATAGGGTGCTTTGCCACAGTCGAATCTGCTTGTGATCAATGCTTGCATGAATGTGCATCTGGTGTTTTGTGCAGCTACTTCAAGATCATTCATTGCATGTATATGATATAGAAGCAGGCAGCACTCACTGTATTGACTTGTGCCTTCATGTTGAGGTTGTCATCCAAGATGATCCCCAGATATCTGGCATGGTCGTGGGTGTTGGTCCTAGCTCTGTTGACCAGGTGGTGTTCCACGAGAAAGGTCTATTTCCGAAGACCAGTACATCCGTATTGTAGGAGGAAGGCATCAAGCAGTTGATTCTAATCCAGTCTGCTACCATTGCCATGTAATTGGTGAATTTGACTTGCTTGGTTGTCTTGTTTGTTAGGGAGTGGGTGAGCTGGGTGCCTTAGATCAGAAAATGTGGTGAGCAGAGTCATGTAGATGTTGAACAGGGTAGAGCTGAAAGATGAGGCAGACTCTGCAGATCAGGCTCTTGATCTCCAATATGAATGGTGACAGTCAGACTTTTAGGGATCTTCCCTCGAGGAAGGAGCAGATCCAGTTGAGTGCAAGTCCTTGAGTGCCATGCTTGTGGAGTCTTCTGAAGAGTATTTTGTGGGAGACCATGCCAAATGCTAGCGGAGAGGTCGAGCAGGATGAGAACCAATGTTTTTCCTCAGTCCAGGATGGGCTGGATGTCGTCAGTGGGTGTAATGAGTGTCATTTATGTGCTGGGTTTTTTTCTGAATCCTGACTGAGAGTTGTCCAGTAGGTGGTGTTGTATGGAAAGGGTTGTGAGTTGCTTGTTGCCTTTCTCTATTACTTTAGCTGTGTAGGAGAAGGAAAATAGGACAGAAGTTGCTCAGTTGGCACAGGTCGGCTCAGAGTTTCTTCAGGAGGGTGTTGAACACTGCATGATTCCATTCTTCAGTGAATGTGACAGATGTGAGGGATGTGTTGAAGATGTGGTTGAGGGCAGTGCCGATGGTTAATGCTCCAAGGTTGTAGTTGTGGTGGGGTATGGGTCTTCTGAGTAAATAGTCTGCATGATTGACGCTGGGCCTCTGGTGAGAGCTTTCCATTTGGACAAGTGGCTATCTTGGCTTCGTGATGGGCAGGTTTGCGATTAAATCGCTGTGGTCTTATTGGTATGCTAAGTTGCTGTTGATTGTCTGCGATTTTGTTGGAGGTTGTCGCAAAGCTCTAGTGAGGGGGTGATGCTGTTGATGTAGTCACAGGGTGTGGTGAAGTATTTGATGATTGAGAAGTTGTTCTTGTATCTGTTGGTACTGCCTTCGAGGTGCTCAGTTACCACTCTTTCTTAGTTTCTCTTAGTTGCTGGTGGTAACGTCTGAGTGCAGTCTTGTAGGTGGTTCTCTTGGAGATTTTGTGGCTGAAATTAATTTTTCTTTCTTGCTCTTTGCAATGTCATTTGGAATCCCAAAGGTCCTCTGAGTACCAGCTGACCTGCTTGTTTGGTGATGTTCTCATTTGGACTGTCTACGGGGTTAGGTTGATCCGTGCTAAGGGCATGGAGCTAGCCAGTTTCAAAAAAATTTGCTCCAGCTGTGGCTGGACAGGCTGATGCTGGTGTTGACTTGGGGTGCGTTGATTTGTAAGTAGATGATAGAATGGTCGGTCCATATGTGCGGTGAGGTGGAGTTGTACTTGATGCCGTTGCTAGTGGTGAAGGCCGGGTCCAGTGTGTGTCCTGCGACGTGTGTTCGTTCTGTTATGAGGTGGTTTAGTTCAATATTATTCATGCTTTGGAGCTGGGCAGGACCTGTCTTCTAAGTGGAAGTTGAGGTCACCAAGGAGTATGAAGACTTTGGAGTCAATGGTGAGAGGGGGGATGAAGTCCTTGATGTAACTGGTGTAGATAGCTCATGGTCTGGCTGGATGGAAGGCAAGGGTTCCATTCAAAGTGAAGTTTTTGGAGATTGGCAACTTGCAGTGCAGATGTTCCATGAATGGGGTGATGGGCTGTGAATGTAGAGCACTTGACGGAGTCTTTGTATTTGACAGCGAGTCCTCCTTCTCGCTTGTGAAGGTGGTCCTTTTGTGCAATCTTGTAGCCCACTGGGATTGCCGCAATGATGTGGGGTGGAGTCAAGTTTCCGTCAGAAAGAGGTGGTCCAGTGCGTCACTGCTCAGTTGGTTCCAGATTTCAGTTGTGTGTTTGCTGAGAGATCATTTGTTGAGAAGCATACATGTGAGTGAGTGTTAGAGTGTGGGTTGGCATTAGTATGTGGTGTTAGGTGGGGGTGTTGGTGGTGTTGCAGGTTCTAGCGTGAGGTGAGTGGATAGGCTGCTGCAAGTGAACTGGCAGTGGTTGTAGGTAACAGCCCCTACCATGGTGAGCAGTGCAGCTCAGCATCAGCTGGAGAAGATGCATCCCAGTTAAGCGTATGAAGGAGCCCGAGGGATATTGCTGGGTGGAGAGAGGACCACGGTTCATGGCACTGGGTACATTCTATGAGAGATTGACTAGTGATACACGTCATTAGACCCTACTTGCACTACCTTTGGCAGAAATCCATCTGCTTATGTAAACAAAAATCTTGAAAACTTGACATATTTCATAAGTTTGTAATCTTGTGTAAATCCTTCCTTTGTACAAAAAGTTATCTAAACATATCCATTTTTCAGGAACAATCACTCTTTGTTGAGTTTGTTTGTGCACAGTAAATTCACTGTTCGAGCATCAACTAAACAATAATAATGCTTTTAACTTAAAGCATAACCAAATCCCAATGCATTTCGGGAGGGTATCCCTTCGTAAAGGGGAAACTGAAAAAAACAAATGAAATAAGACTTGTATTAAATTACGTCATTCAGCACTTGCGTGTCTAGTGATACATTGCATGATTAATCAATGACTTTTGACCAATAATGAGCTGTAACAATTGCAGTTCACATAAAAAAATGACGCTGAAGCAAGGAATTCCTGAATTGTTTAAACATTCAGTACGTATACCGTGATTAAATTGAACTTGATGCATTAATTCTCTGCTGAATAGTTCCTACTATTTCAAGAACATGACTGTTGGGTAAATATGGGTCTGCAACAAACTAAAATGAGAAACTAAACCAAATATATAAAAACCTCTTACCACAAATAATGCTGAACCAAAACCGTGATTAAAAAAGACTGTCTGCCAACTGCATTGCTTGACTTCTATGTGAAAAATAATATCAGTATGACCATGAGTTTAATTGTAACATCTAACAGAACTCGCGAAAAATGCTTAGCAGCTTAAACATACCTGCAAATGTGCAAAATGGCGTTCAAAATGTAACCGGTAAACTGTAGCTCGTGTTATCAACGCGTTCTTTCTTAAAGTGAAAATCACAGAACACAAAAGTCGAATAAGAAATAAAACGCTAACCTCAAGCTTGGTCTTACATTGGACTGAAATGAAACATTCTATTCCTCAACTCAGCATTATTTGTGGTAAGAGGTTTTTATATATTTGGTTTAGTTTCTCATGTTAGTTTGTTGCAGACCCATATTTACCCAACAGTCATGTTCTTGAAATAGTAGGAACTATTCAGCAGAGAATTAATGCATCAAGTTCAATTTAATCACGGCATACGTACTGAATGTGTAAACAATTCAGGAATTCCTTGCTACAGCGTCATTTTTTTATGTGAACTGCAATTGTTACAGCTCATTATTGGTCAAAAGTCATTGATTAATCATGCAATGTATCATTAGACACGCAAGTGCTGAATGACGTAATTTAATACAAGTCTTATTTCATTAGTTTTTTTCAGTTTTCCCTGACGAAGGGATACCCTCCCGAAAGCATTGGGATTTGGTTATGCTTTAAGTTAAAAGCATTATTATTGTTTAGTTGATGCTCGGACAGTGAATTTACTGTGCACAAACAAACTCAACAAAGAGTGATTGTTCCTGAAAAATGGATATGTTTAGATAACTTTTTGTACAAAGGAAGGATTTACACAAGATTAAAAACTTATGAAATAAGTCAAGTTTTCAAGATTTTTGTTTACATAAGCAGATGGTTTTCTGCCAAAGGTAGTGCAAGTAGGGTCTAATGACGTGTGTCACTAGTCAATCTCTCATCTTATGTTTGTGGAGGGTGGCTCCTCCTTCCCTCCTTGCACACCAGTTTGAACATTGCGCATTATAATTTGGAAATTATATGAAGAAGGAGTGCACTTCTCAACCCCGATTGAGATTATCATTCAACTTGCCTACGGAGAAGTTGCACCCACAGAATACAAAATGTCGTTCGATTCAATCTCAAACCTCACAGATAACAAAGCAGAAACAAAACTTATACTTCGGCTCAAGCTTCTGATATATATTATTTAATCACAGATATCAGGTCATTCAGCACCAGAAGAGGATCAGTTACTCAATCTCTACGTCAATTGGAATTTATCTCCAGGCGTGTATTTAATCAAAAACTTCATGCACCAACTTTAGTACAGTATCATAAAGTTCCAAGAATTCCACGTGGATTAAGGCTCTCAATCAAACCCATGCTTTACAAATTTCAGTACAATAAACATTTCATGGGCAAATGGTACTCTATACTCAACAAATGCTCACTGGATCTAATTCTTTTACTAGTTGAGGAGTTGGCCAAAACCATCAAAGACCTTGAGGAAGAAATTGATGTTCTAAAGCAAGAAATTTCAAAACCACTGGAACAAGAGGAACTAACAGCTACTTTGAAAGATCTGAATGACAAATTAGATAAATATGAAAAAGATACTCAAGAAATGAAATTACGCAAATTCAAAAGTGACACCATAGACTATAAACTTAATGAAGTTTACACTTGGGCAGAAGTGTATGCTAGAAGAAAACCACCAACAAAGTTTGCATCATCGTCGCAGGAAAGTGTTGTGTCTGACAAAGATTTATCCACAACTCGAACACCATTAACACTGTCAACAGCAAGTCAGCAAGTGCAAGGAGAACAAGCTTCCACCAGCACAACCTCAAAAGAACCTGGTTTTTTAGCCAAGGGCCCAGCCGCAGGAAAACCTCCAGAGTCGTTAGACAAAGTAAGACCCGGCGTGGAAAAGGACACAATAAGTCAAAACTTAAGGAGCAAAAGAGTCTAGCTATCAACATTTCCTCCAATAAATTGGAAAAACAACAGCTAATGGTTCTGGAGAAAGGTACTGGTTATGTCCCTACATACCAAAGCAACAAACTGGAAACCGAAGTGTCTTTATTTAAATTCTTGAGAGTGCTAAGACTTAGACACTTCTTTGAAAATGTGGTACCCACGTTACCGGAATTCACACAACAAACAGACAAACCGGAATACAAACAGTTTAAAGAACCCAGCACATATATGGCTCCAACGTCACACAAGATTTTAGACACTTTTGAAATCTTGGTGAAACAGGACTTACAGAAAATGAACTGGCATCAACATCACAGATCTAATCTAAATAAGCATGAATTACATACCCTCCAGAAAATAGCCAATGATCCAACATTAACAATAAAAAAAGCTGATAAGGGAGGAGCGCTAGTTATCATGGACACTCTTTTCTATGAAGCAAAAGTGGAAGCACACATACAAGATGACACAACTTATCTCAAACTCCCCAACAATCCTATTCAAGAAATCAGCAAGACACTGGAAGACATTTTGAACAAAGCTTTAAATATGGGGTGGATTAATGAAAATACCAAAAAATTCATGACCATCAAACATCCACGTTGTCCGGAGGTGTACATGCTCCCTAAAATCCACAAGCATGCAACTGATCCACCAATGAGACCAATAGTCAGTGGCTGTGGCTCATTGTTTGAGCCCCTCGGAAAACACATTGACGAATTTTTACAAATTTTTGTCCAAGGATGGGGATCATATGTGAGAGATACGTCACATTTTTTGCAATCGCTTGAAACAGTGAATCTAACAGACATGGACATTACATTGTGCACCATTGATGTCACCTCTCTGTCCACTTCAATTCCTTTATTGGAAGGACTAGAAGCATGCGAATGGGCATTGTTACAAACATCACAAATCGAAGCCAACAAAGTATTTGTCTTGGAGCTACTTCAATTTTGTTTGCAACATTCTTATTTCAAATGGAAACAGAAGTATTTCTTACAAATTAGTGGTACCTCTATGGGTTTTTCGGGGGCCCCATCTTTTGCCAATACATACATGGCTAAATTTGAGCATGACTTTATCTTCACTGACAACACCTGGAAAAGACATATTGTGTTCTATAAACGCTTTATAGATGATATATTCCTATTATGGAAAGGTCCACAAACAACGTTGATGGATAAAATACAAGAACTCAACACCAAAAATCTTCGAATCCAATTCACCTATACCATCAACAATAAGGAAATACCATACTTGGATGTATTGATCCAATTACAAAACAACAAAATTGAGACATCAGTTTATCACAAACCGACAGACAGGAACAATACTTTAGCTTTCAGTAGTTTCCATCCAGGCAATTTACTACGTAATTTGCCGTATTCTCAACTTGTGCGAATCAAAAGAATAGCATCTAATGAAGCAGCATTGAATCAGGAAATTGAACTACAGAGACAACGGTTTATGGAACGGGGATATCCTAAAGAAGATATACAAGCAGCGGAAAACAAAGTAATGTGTTTACAGAGACATGAATTGATCCAAACCAAAGCAAAGACAAAAAAAGACAGACAAGTATTCATAAGCAAATTTTCCTTACAATCCAAAGAAATCAAGAAAATCATAAACACAAGATGGGAGTTACTGCAAAATGAAGATGACTTCTGCGGCATATTTGCTAATAAACCTCTTTTTGCTCATACCAGAAACAACAATCTCCACGAATTAGTAACCCGACCTAAAAAAGCAATGGAATCAACACAAGTTAACCCTGGAATGAAGAAATGCTACAACTGCACTCACTGCAATAATGTTATGGAGGGAACTTTCATAGTACATCCTCAAAGTGGTAAAAAGATCAAACTAAGACAGCGAACACACTGCAACTCGGCTTATGTCATTTACACAATCAAATGCCCGTGTGGCAAATTGTATGTAGGGAAGACTGAGCGAAAAATTAAAGTGAGAATCACAGAACACAAAAGTCGAATAAGAAATAAAACGCTAACCTCAAGCTTGGTCTTACATTGGACTGAAATGAAACATTCTATTCCTCAACTTAGATTCCAAGTTTTAGAACAAATCCAAATTCTGCCAGATCGGAACAATGAAAAATGGTTATCTCGCAGGGAATTATGGTGGATAGACTTTCTACAAACTCTTACACCGAAGGGACTCAATGACAAAATAGATATGGCATGTTTTTTGTAATCTGTTTTTGAATTTTCTTGTTTCATGATATGTACATTAGCAGTAATGTGATATGTTTCAATACCATTAGGTACACGCATGGCCCAAAAATTTAATTACATATGAATCTCAGATGACGAACAACTTACACAGCTAAAACAATTGATCAGCAGGAACTAGTTCACATTCTAGCTCTTAAACATACCTTATTCGTACACATATTGATCCCTTAGTGAATAGGGATTTGTTTACACTGCCTACCTAAACTATATGGTAGGTCCTCAGTTTCGACAACGTTTTACTGTAAGACAGTCAAACTTGATAATTATGTACATCATCCAACCTGTTTCTGGAACAAAATTTCTTGTTCGTTTAGTTTTTTAATACATGATACCTATGTGTCACTTCATTAGTATTTTGTTCGCGAATATACACTCCGTATAGTAATGGCGGCTTCCTTACACTGCATTAATGATCTGTGACTAAAACACAGTCCGTTTTCTATGTCTAATGATCGTTGTTTTTCTTTAACAACGATATTTTTTTGTTTAAAGCTCGGTCTTTATAGTGTAGAGTATTACGTAGTCAGTCTACTCGTTCTCATTTATTTTGCACTTAATGCGGATTATTTCCATTTTTTTCATGTACGTCAACAGGCTTCTTCTCTCGCGATATTTAGCATATATAAACTGCTTCCGCAGTCTGTCTTCTATGTTCGCCCGCGTCTCGATGCGGGATTCACCACTGACTCCAACTTTGTTTACCGGATGGCGTCGGATTCTGACTCCCTTGCGTACAACCAGCCATAGGTAAACTCGGATTAAGATTACTTCGGAACCTAAACATACCAGTAACTTGGGGTTTACTGTTTCATCCTCTTTTATTCATTTTCTTCGCATTCAGCTCTGTTCATGTTTACTACATTTCCGAGACTCGAGGACCACGTTTGCTTAGCGCTGCACCACTTCGTAGTGCCCTTTGCAGGTATTAATCATTTAAATAATAGATGTTTCCTTTATTTATTTATCCTCATTGCACACATTCTTAGAACGTTTTATTCTCTGTCTTCATTAGGTTCCACAGAAGGAGGCGTACCAGTATACGCCTTGAGATTTATAGAGACCCGCTAAGATCATGAACATTGTTTTAAACTATCTCGTCTGAGGCTTTAGGACAGTATATATTTGGTAGGTGATCCACACCATTCAGTTACTCGTATTCGGTTAAACAAACAGTACACATCATCCGACTTACGTTCTTTACTGTTATACATATCCTAGGCTTCAAGAAAGAACGCGTTGATAACACGAGCTACAGTTTACCGGTTACATTTTGAACGCCATTTTGTTATGTTATGTTATGTTAAAATGGGACTTTTATAGCGCAACGGCTACTCCAAGGGAGTGTCCCGGCGCTTTGAGCTCCAAAACATTGAGGAGAGCATGAAACATAACAGTAACAGAAAGGGGCCTAAAAAAGGAAAAGATTATCCAGCAAACAACCAGGTCTTCAGGTCTTTCCTGAAAACAAGCAGGTATGTTTAAGCTGCTAAGCATTTTTCGCGAGTTCTGTTAGATGTTACAATTAAACTCATGGTCATACTGATATTATTTTTCACATAGAAGTCAAGCAATGCAGTTGGCAGACAGTCTTTTTTGATCACGGTTTTGGTTCAGCATTATTTGTGGTAAGAGGTTTTTATATATATTTGGTGTAGTTTCTCATTTTAGTTTGTTGCAGACCCATATTTACCCAACAGTCATGTTCTTGAAATAGTAGGAACTATTCAGCAGAGAATTAATGCATCAAGTTCAATTTAATCACGGTATACGTACTGAATGTGTAAACAATTCAGGAATTCCTTGCTACAGCGTCATTTTTTTATGTGAACTGCAATTGTTTCAGCTCATTATTGGTGAAAAGTCATTGATTAATCATGCAATGTATCATTAGACACGCAAGTGCTGAATGACGTAATTTAATACAAGTCTTATTTCATTTGTTTTTTTCAGTTTCCCCTGACGAAGGGATACCCTCCCGAAATGCATTGGGATTTGGTTATGCTTTAAGTTAAAAGCATTATTATTGTTTAGTTGATGCTCGAACAGTGAATTTACTGTGCACAAACAAACTCAACAAAGAGTGATTGTTCCTGAAAAATGGATATGTTTAGATAACTTTTTGTACAAAGGAAGGATTTACACAAGATTAAAAACTTATGAAATATGTCAAGTTTTCAAGATTTTTGTTTACATAAGCAGATGGATTTCTGCCAAAGGTAATGCAAGTAGGGTCTAATGACGTGTGTCACTAGTCAATCTCTCATCTTATGTTTGTGGAGGGTGGCTCCTCCTTCCCTCCTTGCACACCAGTTTGAACATTGCGCATTATAATTTGGAAATTATATGAAAAAGGAGTGCACTTCTCAACCCCCATTGAGACTGGGTACATTCTAGGCACACTCACGCGCAGACGTGCAGCAGCCACCATTAAATAGGTCCTGGAAGAGGGAAGAAGCACAGGGGAACAATTGTTGCAGTGGTATGGGAAAAGAGGTGAGAAGGAGATGGGGTAGGAAGAGCAGGTTAGGAGTGGTGGAGGCGGCAGGCAGGGAATGGTGCAGAAGGATGGTGGAGGCTGTGGGGAGAGTGACAGAGGCAGAGGGCATGAAACAGGTGAAGAAGACACCGGAAAATGAGTGGAAAAGTCAAAAAAATCACAAGCAGGGGAGAGAAGGCAAGTAGAAAGATGGGTGAAAAGATTGACAAAACGAGTGAAAGGAGCTCTAAGGCACAAGAGGTGAAAGGGAAAGCAAGCAGAAAAACAGGTGAAAGGTTGATAAAAATGAGTGAAAAGAGAACAGAGGCACCGGTGGTGAAAGGAGAAATCTAGCTGAAAAACAGAAAGGGCCTAGACTGGTTGGAGGATCAGTCACAGGTAAGTGGGGGGTTTGTTTAGGCACCAAGCAGTGCCTTTTGGAATCTCAAAGGTCCTGTGAGTACCAGCTGACCTGCTTGTTGGGTTGATGGCGCACTGGCGTCTGTGCAGTTCTTGATCCAGTTGTTAGCTTTGATAATGTCCTCATTGAGTCCCTCTGTAGGGTTAGGTTGATCTGTGCTGAAGGCGTTGAGGTAGTCTGTTTCAAAGAGGTTGCCGGGCAGGTTGATGCTGCCACACCCTTTGACCTGGGGTACATTGATTCGGACACAGATAATAGAATAGCCGGTCCCTTAAGTCCCAGAGATTTACTCTAGACAAGGAGAGAACAGGTACTAATCCTCACTTGTCCAAGTCACCTGAGGCGGAAGCCGGGTGTAGGTGAGTGACAAACATAGCGCTGAACACTAGCGATTTTAAATCTGTTTTATCGTTTTAATTTGTTGTGACTTGCAATTTATTCTACAAGGCTGACTACACACAGCTGATTACTAGCTTCTGTGTCCCTCTGCTTCTACTTCGCACCTTGCACTTTACTCTCCTGGCAGGCACCTGAGGCGGAAAGCCGGGTGACCTGAGTTCTTCTAGCATTGCATTTGTTTCTCCTACCTCTGATACTTCCTTTGTTGGCGCCGCGCTGCCCTGCCTGCAGTCTCCCCAGCCTTCCTGACGGCATATCTTGCTGCTAGGGGTTTCCCTGGGACCGGCAGACGCGCGTTTTGGTGGCGGCCATCTTGGGGGTAGGCAGCTTGACGGGCGGCAGTCGAGTGATGCAGTCTTGCGCCGGACAGCCAGCGACGCCTTAAAACTAAGTTCACTCCCCTCCGCGCAGCAGACGCGCGCTGCGGAGGCGCCAGAGGAGCGCCAAAGGAAAGCCCATCTGCGCCCGTCCGCGTCCCGGAGGCGGACGGGCGCAGGTCAGGCTGTGCGGTTTTGCTTTTAAGATGATAAACTATTCCAGGGACATCCTTCTTTCCCTTCGCCCCTCCACCAATAACTGCACCAAGGTGTTCCCCAAACCTTCTCGGTCTAATAACAGGTGCCCGGGCTGCGGCTGGTTACCTGGCCAGGGCCGTATTGCTTCCCTTACTCCTCCTCCCCACAGTACTAGCTGCCTTCTGTTGAACACAAGGTCTTTAGGCAAGCACGCGCTTGATGTTTACAACCTTCTAATAGACTCCAGAGCCGACTGTCTGTTTTTGACAGAGACATGGCTGGGAGAGGGCGCAGGTGCGGATATTGCCACTGCAATCCCCCCGAGCCATGTCATTTATAGGAAAGACAGAGTTAGTGGGAAGGGGGTGGTGTGGCCTTAGTCATCGACAAGCGTATCACCTGCTCTGTCCTTCCCTCGGATAACATTTCGGGGAGTGAAATACTTGCCTTCTCCCTCTCCCTATCACCGCAGCAGTCTTGCATAGGACTGCTGGTCTATAGGCCCCTCGGTCCTATAGGCACATTTTGAAGATCTCCACTCTGTGATTTCCTCACTATGCCTTAGATCTAACCACTGCTTGCTCCTTGGCAACTTTAACATTCACATGGACAAGGTAGATGACCCAGACAGCATTAAGCTTAATGACATCACCTCATCCTTAGGCCTTGTCCCACACCTTCGGTCCCCTACACATGTAAATGTAAATGTAAATGTAAATGTATAGGCATTTATATAGCGCACTACTTACCCGGAGGGTCCCAAGGCGCTTCGACCGCTGCGAAACCCTTCCTGGCTTCCCTGAGAGATGGTCACTTAATGGGTATCTCCAGGGTGAGACCAGGCATCCCCGGCGGTCTGGTGGGGCCGTTAGTGAAGATGAGGCAAGCTAATGCCCAGAGTTGCCAAGTGTGAACGCTGATCAGAGTGGGCACCGAGGCGAGAGAATTATCGAGTCCACTGACCCTGGTCCAGAAACCTGCCGCGCCGGGAATCAAACCCTGGTCCCGGGCCGTCCTCTGCTCTCGGGTCTGCCGCCTATAACCAGTGAGCCACACTACTTCACATTGTAAAGGTCACACATTAGATCAACTGTTCTCTACCGTTCCAGTAGTTCTCACCGCCCTTGCTCCGGTCCTGTGGTCTGACCACTTCCTAGCAGAATTTTAGATCCCTTCTACAACAAAGAGCACTGATAGCGAACAAAGGCGCAAAGCGCTGCCCTCGAGAGCCTTCCACCGAGTCTCTCCAGCTATGCTATCAAAGGAACTAGAGATCCATCCTTGCATGCTATCAGGCTCTTTGGAAATGGACCTCGACCACCTTCAGGGTTTGCTGACCCAACGTTTTGCAGACCTTGCCCCCCGCCACCCTCTAGGACTCGATCAGTGAAATCCTCTGCTCCCTGGTTTTCCTCGGCTCTGGCAGACAAACGTCGGCAATGTAAAAAAGCCGAAAGGACGTGGCGCAAACACTATGGCGCCAGCTCCAGGGAAACCTATAGGTGCTTGATCAGAGATTATCATCACAACATCACCGCCAATAAAAAGTTCTATCTCGCTAGCAGAATAGAGGAGGCCACTAACTCCTGCAAAGAAATTTTCAGGATTGTCAAGGATTTTATCTGCCCACCCTGGACCAATCCCAAAATCTCGCACTCTGAGTCTTGGATTTCCGATATGGCCGTTTTCTTTGCCGACAAAATTAAGAATATCCAGATCTCATTTGGTGTCTCCAATATGAGCGACACTCCCACCCTTTGGTCTCTGGATCCCTCACCGTCTGTGTCAGGGCCTTCCCTTTGTAACTTTCCTTCTATGTCCCTCCAGTCGTCTCTGGACCTCCTCACCAAACTCAAATCAGGATCTCCTCTCTACCCTTGCCCTGCCAAAACCCTTGCTCAACTGGCTCCTACTGTTAATCATCTCATCAACCCGATCCTCAACCTCTCGTTTAGCACAGGTAACGTCCCTCAGCCTTGAAAACAGGCACTCATTTTGCCTTTACTCAAGAAAGCCAATCTAAACCCTGATTCCCATGCTAATTACAGACCCATCTCCCTTCTGCCTGCTCTTGCGAAAGTGGTTGAGAAACACGTCCACACTTCTCTGTCCCACTTTCTAGAGATGAATAACATACTACACAAATCCCAGTCTGGTTTTCGCTCTAACTTGAGTACCGAAACTGCTTTGCTCGAGGTCACCGAAGTGATCAAGGCAAACTTGGACAAGGGAGGAAAAGTAATGCTGGTGATGCTCGATCTCCCTGCGGCCTTCGACACCGTCCCCCATGACCGCCTCCTAGCAAGACTCTGGGAGGTGGGTCTTAGAGGGACGGTGTTCAGTTGGTTCCGGTCTTTCCTCTCTAACCGACAGCAAACTATCTGGGCTCCACCTTTTTCCGCCGCGATGCCACCTCTGGAGGTCGGAGTTCCGCAGAGCTCAATTTTGAGCCCTTCGCTTTTCAACATTTATATGACCCCTTTGGCGGCACTCGCAGAGAGTTTTGGGGCCCAGATCGGGTCGTACGGTGACAACACGCAACTCCTGTTCACCTGCGACAAGGGCCACGACTTTGACTGGACTTCTATTCGGGGCTGCCTTGGGGCGGTGTTTGACTGGTTCAGTCGGCACTGCCTCAAGTGCAACTCCGAAAAATCGGAAGTACTAGATGGAAAGAGTGGTGGCCTGCCACTATGTTCCCTCCTGATAGTGAATCGGGGGCTGCGAAGAATCTGGGTATTCAGGTCGACAACTGCCTCTCTTTCAGGGGCCAGGTGTCGGGCCTGGCCGGCAGATGCTTTGCGATCCTGAGGATGCTGAGGAAGTTCCTGCCGCTACTATCCATCGAGCACAGAAAGACTACGGTGTAGGCCCTGATTGGCTCTTGCCTGGACTACGCCAACGTTCTGTACATGGGTCTGCCGGAATACTTCCTATCGCGTCTCCAGGTAGTGCAGAACTCGGCAGCCCGGGCCATCTTTGGCCCCACCAGAAGAGCCAGGGCCTCTGAGCTCCTCAGAACTCTTCATTGGCTGCCCATAAAGAAGCGGATCGCCTTTAAGGCCCTGACCATTGCCTTTAAAGCCCTTCATGGTATAGGCGCCCGCTATCTCCAGAAGTGGATCACTTTCTACCTCCCTTCTAGATCCCTTCGTTCCTCATCTCAGGCTAAGGCTGTCACCCCAAGGATATATCGTGCTCGCTGCGGGGGACGTTCCTTCAAACATCTCGCGCCCCTGCCTTGGAACGACCTTCCTCTCTCACTCAGATCTAGCTCCAATCTATTGGCATTCAGGAAGGATCTGAAAACCTTGCTGTTCATGCATTAATCCCTATCCTGTTCTCCGTTTCACGCTGCTTGCGCTTGCTGTTGTGTTCTCCCACTCTAGACCTGTGAGGCTCTGACAGCGCCGGGACACTCCTCGGAGTAGCCGTGCGCTATAGAAGCACCCCATTTAACATAACATAACATTAACATACTAACAGGGGCCGAGCTGCAGTTATGGTGTTAGCTCTTTCAGGGGTCAGAGTGAACCATAGGTCACCTGAGTGGGTGGCTTTATTGTGTGATCTGGCAGCAGAATTTATGCTCCAATCAGCAAACAGAGAGCAGAGTCTTCCCTTGCTTGTAAGATTGAACAGTTTGTGCATATTAATTCTTTCTTGCATTGCCAACCGTTCTACAAACACCACTGCCCATTTTCTGGTTCTGTTAGGTTGCAGGTCTACCCATCCTGCTCTGTTCTGGTATGCCGCCTGTGCTTGGGAACAGACCGCGTGTGCGCCGCGCACCTGGGCTCACTTTAGCAGCCACAGGTCCATTGGCTGGGGTTCTGACCACATGACTTCTACACCTGTATGACTGTGTGGCCCTTCTCGAGATACAGATCTGAGGGACCAGGGCATTACCTCTGCCCATCCTTTCACAGACATCCCGTCAGAGCCTTAGCATTCCAAGAGGATAGCCCAGCACACAGTCAGGAGGGCTTTGGAATTCATTTATTGAGAAACTGCTGTCTTCCGAACGAACTCCCAGGTCCCGACACTGCTAGGAGGCATAATGGCAGACCTATGGACTCCCCCACTATTCTGCATGGGTTATCTCCTATTGATTGGCTCTCGGGACAGAATCCTTCACAGCAATGGAACAGAAGGGACCAGGTACGGCCAGTGCAGGTTAGAGCGGTAGGGATGGGTTGATGGGGAATTCGGTACCTTCTGGCCACTTTGAAATAAAAAGCATCAAGGTTGCGCCCTGATGAAGGAATTCTTAAGCAATGGTACTTTCCGAAACGCACCTCAGCGCTTTTCTCTGTTGTTGTTTTTTTATGTCATATTTGTGATTTGTACATATTGTAGTTTTACTGCCTATTGTTCTGGAAAGGGGGGGCAGCTAGGCCCCCTCGCATGTATGGCGGGGTGACGGCCTCCCCTTCCCCCAGCATCCCTGGTGGTGGGGCATGCCCTCTCGCCGCGTCTTGATGACGCGGTGGGCACGCCCCACCCCCGATTGGTGCCGGCTCCCGCGTTTGACCCCGGAGGTGGTTCGAGTGCTTCCGGGTCAAGGGGGGAACCCGGAGGGCTGACCAGTTGGAACTGGGCTGCCCCAATGCTGCGCTACTAGTTAAAAGGCTGGGAGATCGCAGAAGGCGCACTCTTGCTCCCATGCTCTCCAGGCTCGCTCCGTCCCCCTCCAGCAAGGGGCCAAATAATTTTCTCTCTTTTCTTGTTTCAGGTGCTTGATTCCATTCATGGGGCCTTACTGATCGCCGTTGTGTCGCGAAGAGGATCACCGAGCGACGGTTGGAGAAGGGGAAGCAAGGATTTGGCAGAGAGTTTTCAAGCAGTGCCGCTTTGACAAAGCTTTTTGAGGACTCGGGCAGGCCTGCATTTCACTGCTTCTGTTGGGCCGCCCGGCTAGAGTGCGTTAGAGTGCGCTCGCCCCAACACCCGGGCTAGCTGGTGTGTCGCGGTCACAGTTGCGTGGTCCTCATGGCCAGCCTGTGTGCCTCCAATGCGTACAGGTAGTAGGAGCCTGGTGTGGTGTTGAGTTAGGCCATGGCTAGCAGGCGTGGCACAAAGCGTTCCCGCATGAAACTTATGCTGCAGGGCATGATGCGCAGGATGTCAGCCATGGAGAGGAGGCTGGGGACAGTGGATCAGCTCGGGGAGAATGTGGCGGAGCTTAGTCAGCGGTTAGAGGATCAAGTAGGACCCTCGGGGAGACCCAAGCAAGTGATAGTCCCCCCACAACCCAGGGGGGAACTGGAAGCGGTGCCTAGGCGAGGTAGGCCCAAGAGGGGTAATGGCCGGGTCCACAAACCACGTCCGGTAAGGGGATCACCTAAGGGGGCCCCAGACGGTCCACCCACACCACTCGTGGCACTGATAACTCCCCCACCAGCACCGGGGGCGCGGGTTCCCGCATTACTGCAGCCAGCCCCAGTAGTAGCACCTGTAGTGGTCCCAATCACACCAGTAGGGAATCCGCCACCTACACCGATGCCCGGTATGGGGCAGGTATCCCCTGAATTGGCAGTGCAGATAGCAGCAGTGCTCCCATGGTTAGGCATGGTGTGTTGCCCTCTACAGAGGATCACTCCGCGGAGGCACAAAAAATGGTAGCGAGGATCCTCTCGGGCAAGGGTGGTGGCGGGGAACCAACCCCGTCCATTTTTCCTCAAGGAACAGGTTCTGGAGGCGTCGCTGGAACAGATAAGGGGATTGAGCCAACGCGAGCTGCTGAAAGTGGTAAGGAGGTGGCATTGCTGCTACTCGGGCGGGTACAATACCCTCCAGGAAAGAATACCTAGCCCAGCATGTTACACAAGGTTTGAAAGAGTTGATTTGGGCCGGCAAATATGTTAATATATTTTCATTACTGCTAGACAACAGAGAAATGGAGTATGCTAAGATGCAGAAAGATTGGATGTTCCAGAGTGAGTGGTGGGCCCAATTACCAAAGTTCAGGGTAGATGAGACACTGATTAATTGCATAAGAGCATTCTCAGTGCTTATGACGATCACAGCGGAGCATTCCCCAGATATATTGACTGAAATGGCTTGTTATCAGAGTAGAATTACAACCTTCAGTGATCAGCATGGTGGGGATAGGTGGAAAGAATACGACATGGCATTCAGGAAAGCAAAGGAGTTTGACAAATCTTTATCCTGGGACAGGGTCGATTCCATTTCATGGTATGATCAATTTACAGGGGGGCAAACAGTGGGTGTGGCCGCAAGTGGAAACAGAGGCTACCCGTCCAAACCCTATCAGCCCTTTCGGCCACCACTAGGTGGTGACACGCCCGCTAGGGTCACAGGAAGTGGTGGGGATCAAAAAGGGGTGTGTTGGGACTTCAACAAAGGAGCATGCAACAGGGCAGCCGGTACTTGTAAGTGCAAACATGCATGTGGCATATATGGCCACCCCTCTCACTCTGAAACAACATGTTGATCAAAGGAAAACGCTTCCAGAAACAGGGGCAGGAGAAAACAGGACTAGGGAGGAGAGGCGGCAGGTCGCCCACTCACCTGTCGATGTTATGGCTATGATTCCTTGGTTGAACAGGTACCCAGATCATGTCTTAGCAAGATTGCTGCAGGAAGGTTTTTCACAGGGCTTCAGGATTCCATTGGTGGGATATGCAGGGACACCAGAATGTAAGAATCAGTTGTCGGTTAGACACAATCCAGTAGTTGTGGCAACAAAAATTGAGAAAGAACTTCACCTGGGTAGAGTTGCTGGACCCTTTTCTGAAATTCCAGTACCCAATTTTGTCTGCTCACCTCTCGGAGTGGTCCCAAAGAAAGAGAAGGGCGAGTACAGACTCATCCATAACCTTTTCAGCGCCTAGGGGTGCATCTTTAAACGACGCCATTGACGAAGAAATCTGTAGCGTAAAGTATGCGTCCTTTGAGCAAGCAGTGGAGATGTTAAGGGACCCGCATGGCTAAATCAGATATTGAATCAGCCTTTCAGCTACTACCAGTGCACCCCCTAGATCAGCACCTGTTGGGTTTCACGTTTCAAGGTAAATTTTCCATGGATATGTGTATGCCCATGGGTTGTTCGGTGTCATGTGCCTACTTTGAGACCTTCAGTTCCTTTTAGGAATGGATCTTTTGACAATCAACAGGACTCCATCATCTCATGCATTACTCGGATGACTTTCTATTCCTGGGCACAGCGGGCTCTCAGAAGTGTGCGTGGGCATTGCAGGAATTTTGCGTGCTCATGCGGGCTTTTGGAGGCCCGTTAGCACCAGGAAAAACGGTGGAGCTGGGGACTTCCTTAGAATTTCTGGGCATAGAACTGTACTCAGAGGAAGGTTGTAGCAGGTTACTCAAAGACAAAATCAGGAAATTCAAGGCAGCGCTGCAACAATGTGTTGAGAAAGAGAAGGTGACATTAGCGCAGCTGCAACAGGTTGTGGGACAGCTGAATTTTGCCCTAATAGTAATACCCATGGCATGCCCCTTTTCCCGCTCAATTTCACAGGCCTTGGCTGGCTTGTGGGAGAAACATCATCGTACAAGACTGTCGGTTGAGGTTCGCCAAGACATACGTATATGGATGGCATTCCTGGAGGATTTCAACAGCAGGGTAGTCTGGTGTGGACCTCCCATTGCGTCGGCCGAGTTAGGTTTATGGACAGACGCGGCGGGCAGTGTTGGTTTTGGTGCCATACTGGGTAACAAGTGGGTGGCACAAGAATGGCCGTTCTGGTGGCAAGAACGGTTTGACGGCAAACATTGGTTTTTTAGAGCTATTTCCGATATGGGTTGCCCTGGAAGTCTTGCCAAAACTTTTGTGCAATCAATCTCTGATTTTCTGGTCAGATAATATGACCATGGTGGAGTGTATCAATTAGCAGGCGGCACGGTGTAAGTTTATACTCCGCCTATTGAAGGAGATCATGCTCAGGTGTATGAAATTGAATGTGCAGTTTAGGGCAAAACATATCCCTGGGGTGTTGAATAATGCAGCTGACGCACAGTCTTGCTTTAAGATGCAGGTATTCAGAGAGAATCTACCAACATCGGAGCCAACATCGAGACACTTCTCCACCACACTCTGGCAAATTGGTGCCCCCAGCTACAGGACCTCATGGCAGCTAGCCTAGCTCCCAAGACCAGGACGGCTTATAAAGGGGTGTTTGTGTCTGATTGTTCCTTTTTGGTTGAAGGTTGGGAGGAAAGACGGGCTCAGGAAAGGCACTTTACCCAGTACATCAACACCTTACATAAGGAAGGGCGATCAGCAGCCACAGCTAGCAGGCACAAAGTCAAAGTCAAAGTCAAAGAATTTATATAGCACACTACATACCCAGAGGGTCTCAAGGCGCTTAGGGAGGGGAGGAGGATTACTTGTCAAATATCCACGTTTTAAGTTGCTTTCTGAATGCTAGGTGGTTCTGGGTAAGGCGAAGGTAAGTGGGGAGTGAGTTCCATGTTTTAGCTGCCAGGTATGAGAAGGATCTACCTCCCATGGTGGTCTTGTTGATGCGCGGTACAGTGGCGAGGGCTTGGCTGGAAGAACGTAGTTGGCGGGAGGGGGTGTAGAAGGACAGTCGTGAGTTGAGGCATTCTGGTCCGATATCGTAGAGTGATTTGTGTGCGTGGGTTAGAAGTCGGAAAGTGATCCTCTTATTGACGGGTAGCCAGTGGAGGTTTTTCAGGTGACCAGAGATGTGTTCGTTATGCGGGATGTCTAATATGATCCTGGCTGAGGCGTTTTGGATTCGTTGGAGTTGTTTCTGGAGTTTAGCGGTAGTACCTGCGTAGAGGGTGTTTCCGTAGTCCAGTCGGCTCGTGACCAGAGCATGGGTGACTGTTTTTCTTGTTTCGGTGGGGATCCAGCGAAATGTTTTTTTGAGCATGCGAAGAATGTTGAAGCAGGATGAGGAGACGGCGCTGACTTGTCTGTTCATTGAAAGTGAAGAATCCAGGATAACGCCTAGGTTCCGTGCGTGGTCTGTCGGGATGGGTGCTTTTCCAAGGGCTTCCGGCCACCAAGAGTCGTCCCATGCAGAGGGGGATGTACCTAGGATGAGGACTTCTGTTTTATCTGAGTTCAGTTTCAGACGGCTGTGTTTCATCCATTCGGCAACTTCTTTCATTCCTTCGTGTAGGTTAGTTTTGGCGGTGCTGGGGTCATTGGTGAGAGAAAGGATCAGTTGAGTGTCATCCGCGTAAGAGATGATGTTGAGGTTGTGTTGGCGGGCGATGGCCGCGAGGGGGCTCAATTAAGAGCTTTTATCACTGGCGACGAGGGTCAAAGCTTGATTGGGGACAAGCACCTACAACCATCAACTCCCCTACAATTGGAATTTTAATTTGGATTTGGATTTGGACTTGGTTTGAACAAACTTACATTTTGCATGCTCCTCTGTACTGTTATCGGACTAATACTAGACATTGGACACTGGATACTATACAGTGCTGCACAAACTTCGAAATTTTGATTTATTTCTACTTTATTTGGATTTACCACTTCTTTTCATCAAAATTTGGAATGCCTCATCGTTTGAAATTGACTTTCTAATTATTTAACGCAGTGTTTATGGATAATACTGCTGTACTGATCGCGCAGAACAAATTTCGCTAAACAGGTAACTTTTATTTGGCTTGTTCACCTGTTCAACTTTGGCCTTTACGATCTGTTTATTTTTTAACAGAGTTAAGTGATGCATCGCGTATGTCTGGGCAGCGGGTGACATCGCGTGTGGTCTGCGCGCTCACCTTCACGTTGACACCATCAGCTCCTGAATCGGCTTCGACTTCAAGATCGGCTTTCCCATAGCAACGCGATGTGACGCGATGCCAAAGAACGTTGACCTTGACACTCAAAACATATAGCACGGCAGCGCATCTTGGTAACCATAGCAACCAAACTGATGCGAACAGCAGCTACATTTTTTGTTTTTTCATTTACTATAGCAATTCCTCACGCCTCACGCCAATGCACACGGCTGTGCATTATTAAGATTACCGTTTTTTTTTAAAAAAACGTGTATGTGCACGACAGCACATTGACTTTAAACATTGGTTTTATTAAAAAAAAGTAAAGCAGAGTGTAGTGACTTACTAGTGAGTAATTTAAACATTTATTTATTTATTTTTTCTTTTCCTTGTATTGGATATTAACCCACAACATGGCTACCACTTCCAGTATGTCACAACCTCCCCCTTTCCTTTCTGAAGAGGGAGAACCTATTCTTCCCTGGTAGAGGTGGCGGAATCTTTTTGATTCCTATCTGGTGGCTATTGGTGGGGAAAAATTCTCAGCTGCCAGAAAACAGGCAATTTTATTGCATATTTTAGCGGTTGAAGGTAGGCACACTTATGATAGCATGGACACTATACCAGTGGGTGGTGCTGATGGTGAACCTTCTGACATTTTTGAGATGTCTATGTCCATGCTAGAAAATTATTTTGGTCCTAGAATTAATGTTACCTTAGAACGCCACAGATGTTTTACTCGTGCACAAGGTCCTGTTGTACGTGTTGGTACATTTGTAGCTGTTTTAAAGACTCTTGCATGCACGTGTGATTTTGGGGATTTAGCTGAATCACTGGTGAGAGATCAGCTTGTAAGATGTACTAATAGTACAAGAGTTCAAGAAAAATTATTATCTAAGAACCCTACCCTGAAAGAGGCTATGGCTATTGTAGAAGGCATGGAGAATACTTCTACTTGGGTTAAAGAAATCAGAAAAAATAAAGAAGAGACAAATCACACTTCTGTCGAGGTTAAAAAGAAAAGTCAGGATGTTGTACATAGACTACAAGAAGATGAATTTTTAGAAGAATCTCCTGATTCCATCGCTAAAGTTTCAGCTAATGTGAGAAACAAATTGCCTCAAAAGAACTTATCTCAGAAAGGTTCTCAAGAGAGTCATCCTTTGCTTAATAGAGAGACTTCTTTATCCAAAGAATGTGATTTTCGACAACAACGCTCATATTCTAATCAAAGATTGCGTTGTTTCAGATGTGGTAATTTTTCTCACACTTCTAATTATCCAAACTGTTTTGCAAGAGATAGTATCTGTAACAATTGTGGGGGTAAAGGTCACTATGCTCGTGTTTGCAAGTCCAACAAAAAGAAAGAGCCTAATGAAAATGTATCTGACATTGTACGCACTGTAGTTGTTTCAAATGTAATTGGAGCAAGTGTTGATTCTGAAAAGATTATTATGCCTTTTTGTGATATATGTGTTGACAAGTATATGTTCAAGCTTATGGCAGATTCAGGATCTCCTTATACTTTAATAGGTAACAAAATTTGGGATGAAGTTGTTGGTTTGGAAAATATTCCACTGTTGCCTCCAGATAATGCTCCTTTAAGTTATGGTCATTCAAAGATTGATATCTTGGGATATACAGTTGCTAAGATTTCTTTTAGAGGTAAAGAAATCACTGAGAAAGTTTATGTAGCTGTGAGAGGGGAGAATCTTCTTGGGTGGAAACATCAACATGATTTTGGTATAATCCTTAATCCTTGTGCCAAAAATCCTCATAATCAAGTCATCTTTATGGAGGACTTAGGGGCATATTATCAAGGGGGTTTATCTCCGCTTTTTTGGCTTTAAGAGCCAAGAAAGCGGAGATAAAATTATCTCCCTATTACCTAGCTGCTGCTAACACCAGTTAGCGGGAGCTAGTAGGAGATAGCGACCATCTTGGGCCCCACTTTGCATGTCAGTGATATTTATCACTAATGAGATGCAAAGTGGGCGTGCCAAGATGTTAGGGACTGAAAACAGTCGCTAACATCGCTATCTCCTATTACCAACTTTTGGAGATATTCTCGCTAAGCGGGAGTATCTCCAAAAGCTAACACCTGCCCTGAGCAGTTCTTAGCCATGTTATCCAATGGGAGGTGGATAACATGGCTAAGAGCATTAGCTCGCTAATGCATGAATATCGCGGACTTTTCAGCGATATTCATGCTTTGCGGCGATTTTTACCGTATTTGCGTTAAACCTTGGTAATACCAAGGTTTATTTGCGGTAAAAATCGCCGCAGCGCTGCAGTAAATTTTTGTCTCTAACCAAGCAATAGCGATAATTATCGCTATTGCTTGGTAATATGCCCCTTAGTTCCCTCTTCTCTTTCTCAAGAAATTAACACTGTGTCTGATTCTAACAAAAATTTTTCCGAATTTCCTAAAGTTTTCTCAGACACATTGGGATGTTTAAAGGGATTTGAACACAAGATTCTTCTTAAGAAATCTGCTGAATCGTGTGTGCATAAGGTTCGGAAAGTCCCTAATATGATGGTTGAGTCTTTGAGATTGGAGATTGAGAAACTTTTGAAATTAGGGGTGATTGAAGAAATTGAGTCTTCAGAATGGTTAAGTCCTATAGTTTTGGCACCCAAGGATGGCGGAAAAGCAGTAAGAATGTGTGTGGATTTGCGTGGATTAAATGAGTGCGTTTGGGTTGATCGACAACCTTTATCAAATATTTTGAAATCTATTAGTATTTTGAAGGGAGTGAACATGTTTAGTGTTCTTGATCTCTCTTCTGCGTACCACCAAATTGTCTTACATCAAGAGTCTAGACATTTAACATCCTTTGTCACACCCCTTGGTGCTTATCGGTTCTTGAGAATGCCCTTTGGCTTAGCCTCGGCTGCTGCCTGCTTTCAAAGGGTTGTGAAAATGGTTCTTGGAGATCTACATAATGTAATGTTCTTTCAGGATGATATTTTGATGTATGGAGTGGATGCCAGGGAGCATGATGCTGTCTTAAGATCAGTGTTAAATAGACTTTCTGACAGGGGACTCACAGTTAAGAAAGAGAAATGCAGAATTGGTTTGGACTCAGTTACTTACCTTGGGCATGTAATCTTTGGGAAAGGGATACAACCAAAGTTAGACTTGGCTGAGAGTATTGTTAAAGCACCAGCCCCAGAGGATAAAGACCAGGCCAAGTCTTTCTTGGGCATGGCGGAGTTTTATTCCAAATTTGTTAAAGGTTTTGCCAGCATTGTTGAGCCTATAAGATCCCTTTTGAAAAAGGGTGTACAATTCACTTGGTCTAGTGATTGTGAGGATGCATTTCATTTGATAAAGAATGAAATTGGCAAAATGCCCACTCTGGGTCATTTTGATGCTAAACTAAAAACCATTGTCACTACCGATGCCAGCCTTAAAGGTCTTGGCGCTGTACTTTCTCAAATTGTGAATGGGGAGGAGGTTGTGGTAGCTTTTGCTTCAAGAGCTTTAAAGGATGCAGAATTGAATTACTCTTGCATTAAAAGAGAGGCGTTGGCTGTATTTTGGTCAATATATCATTTTAAGTTCTTTTTATGGGGCATTCTATTTGTTGTGAGATCGGATCATCGCCCTCTTGTTCAGATATTTTCTTGTCATCAAAGTGATCATATGACGCCTAGATTGAAGAGATGGAGCGAAGGTCTACAGGAATTTAATTTTACTGTACAGTATATTGCTGGTCAGAACAACAAGCCTGCAGACTGTTTATCAAGGTTGCCGATTGAAGGAGATTGTTTTTCAGGTAATCTGGAGTGCCTAAATTGGGTACTGGAATCTTCTTTGTCTAAGGATGAATGGTCAAGTTGTGTTGATAATGACGTTGTTTTTCGGTCTTTGAGAGATATCATCAGGATAGTGAATTAAAGCCATATTGGACGGTCAGAAATGACTTGACGTTTTGTCAAGGTAATTTGTTAAGAGGTGACAGACTAGTATCTCCAAATGATTTGCGTGAGAAAGTTGTCAATCTGGCTCATGAGGGCCATCTAGGGAGGAACCTTACCAAGGCTCGCATCAGAGAGAGGTACTGGTGGCCTAGTATGGATCGGATGGTGGAAGCTGTTGTGAAAGATTACCATTTGTGTGCTGCCAATGACAAATCACACACCACTAGTCATTCTCCTCTTTCTCCAGTAGTAGTTCCTGCCACAGTTTGGAAAAAGGTGGGGTTGGACATAGCGGGTCCTTTTGAGCTCATGCCGTCACATGAGAGGTTTGTGGTACTGCTGGTGGATTACACTTCAAAGTGGGTGATTTCAAAATGCATGGGAATGGTGAATTCTAGAACTATCATTGAGTTTCTTAAGGATGTGTTTGTCTCAGAGGGTGTGCCTAAACACGTGCTTACTGACAATGGGGTACAATTTACCTCCAACGAAATGGACTGTTTTCTTAACCTCTTCAATGCTAATGACAAGGGTAACTCGTCATGCACTGCCCATTCATTTTAATGGAAATCTCATTATATGAGCCTAATTCCAGTAGCATCCAAGTGGTTAAGGATCTTGGGATTGTTCACCAGAAGGCAGCTCTTTATTCGCCTCTGGCAAATGGACTTACTGAGCGAATGAATAGGGTTGTTAAAAGTTGTGCGCAGAGGGCTTTGCAGTCTAAGGTTTCTTTCAGTAGTGTGTTGAGGGAGACCTGGTGGGCGCATCGCACTGTTCCCAATGCTATCATGCAAAAGTCTCCTCTTGAAGCATTGAGGGGGAGATTAGCTAATTCCAAACTCAACCCAGCTTGGCTTCCGGAGAGGGTTTGTGATGATAGTGTTGAAAGCGAATTGAGAAGGAGAGATGCGTTGGCTGAATATCAATGGAAGTATAAAGAACGTTATGATGAAAGGATGGCTGTCAAATATAGGAAATGGAATGTTGGGGATAGTGTTCTTGTGAAGAAGCCAAAATATGGACACAAGGGTACTTCCAATTTCAGAGGTCCTTTCATCATTACTGCTATTAGGGGGGGAGGAGCCAAGATGGCGATCGCCACGGACGTGTAAGCTCCCGGCTCCGCATGCCTTTGAGCCCCGCAAGACGATCTTGAGCATGATTTCTGCATTAAATGGCAGCGGGGCGAAGGTGAATGCGCGCTGATGCCGAATGCGCGATTCCGATGTCTCTGCCGGCCTCGCAGACGGACATCTTGGTGGAGTTTACCGATGGCCTTAAACGACCCTGAGCCGAGCCCTAAATTGCTAAACATGGCCGGGCACTGATGCATCGGCGGCGGCCAGCAGGACCTGGGCGGAGTCGGCCCACCGCGATGCAGCAACGCCAGAGCGGTCCTCTCTGAGGGTGCCCCGGCTGTCGCATGGTGCGGCTGGGGTGCATCCTCGGCACGGCGGATCGGTGGAACTGACACTGCCTGTAGACTTAAGAGGTGAGCCTATCAGCTTTGTTTCTATCCTGCCCGGTTCTCACTGGCGGCTCCCGTACTCCAGCCTGGGGCTGAGTCGGACGGGAGATGCCCACTGCCGCTGATTGCTTTTTGGGTCCGCACTTTGGAAGCCTTTGAGACTCCAGCAGCAGTCTGCCTGACCCGGTATTATTCCAGCCCAGCCTTTGTTCTTCTGCCCAGCAAGAAACGCCTAACGGGTGTCTGCATCAGATGGAGTATTACACCTTGTCCACTGAATTGTTGCGTGAGGGCGATTGTGAGGCACCGAGTGACTCTTCGACGTGGGGACTTCACCCTGTGCTGTCCCGCGGCGACATCTTTGCCGCTCTGAATGACTTTCAGTCTGCTTGGAGAGATGGCAGCCGGGCGCTTGGTGGAAGGCTTGATGATATTGCGACTACACTGGGGCAACTGCGTTCGGATGCCCTCCAGATTCGCGAGGACTTGCCCCCACCTATGTTTGAGGAGGACCCTGTGGATTTGCTCGGATGCGGAGGGGAATGGACGATCCTGGATAGAGTGGGTGTCTGGGACAGAATGCCTACATGTCTCCATTGTTGTGAAGGACGCCTTTCCCAGCATTTGACGGTGGCCCCGTCCGCTACAGCGCCGCTGATGACTTCGACACTGGTTCAGCTACTGTTGCCTCTTATGACTGCCGCCCCTTTCCTTGCCCCTGCATCTCTGCGATGGTGTGCTTTTTTGGACTTGGAACTGGGAGCGATTGTTTACAATGGCGGAGTCTCTGTCTGTGGCTGGCGTCGTCCATTTTGGGATGGCGAGTTGCGCCCCGGCCTGGCGTGGACATTTTGTCTTCCTTTGTCTGCTGAGATGGCATCTCCTTTGCGGGCATTGCACGGGGGACTTACAAAAACGGGCCAGGGCTAATTGTTTTTCCACTAACGTTTGATGTCTGTGTGGCTGGAGGGGAAGCGGACTGGCGATTTCCTACGACATGCTTAATGGCGCACTACGTGATGAACACCGAGACACTTCTCCACCACACTCTGGCAAATTGGTGCCCCCAGCTACAGGACCTCGTGGCAGCTAGCCTAGCTCCCAAGACCAGGACGGCTTATAAAGGGGTGTTTGTGTCTGATTGCTCCTTTTTGGTTGAAGGTTGGGAGGAAAGATGGGCTCAGGAAAGGCACTTTACCCAGTACATCGACACCTTACATAAGGAAGGGCGATCAGCAGCCACAGCTAGCAGGCACAGGGTGGCCATGTCCTTCTTTGCACAACTGAAAGGGGTAAATGATCCCACAGACAGTTTCTTGGTAAAGAAGGCTCTGAGGGGGTGGTGGCGCTTGCAAATAACCCACACTGATACAAGACAACCAATAGGTTTAGAGCGGTTTGCAATGCTAATGAACATCTTGCCTCACACGTGTAGCTCTTCAGGGGAGGTTCTATTGTTCCGAGCTGCCTTTTCATTGGCCTTCTATGGGGCATTACGGGTGAGCGAGCTGGTGGCGGCCAGTAAACTGGACCTGCTGGGGGGCCTCCGGCGCGAACACACAAAGATAGGCGAGGACACGCTGTGGATTACCATACTGTTATGGTTACTGTCCCTTTAATGGAACACTGTGTGTTCTACATCATTGATGGAGTGTTTACATTCTGAAAACTGTGTCAGTTGCTGAGGATTGCTGTTGATGGTTGCATCAATAAACCTGCTCTTCCTACTAAACCTGAATTAAGAGCTTTTATCACTGGCGACGAGGGTCAAGGCTTGATTGGGGACAAGCACCTACAACCATCAACTCCCCTACAATTGGAATTTTAATTTGGATTTGGATTTGGACTTGGTTTGAACAAACTTACATTTTGCATGCTGCTCTGTACTGTTATCGGACTAATACTAGACATTGGACACTGGATACTATACAGTGCTGCACAAACTTCGAAATTTTGATTTATTTCTACTTTATTTGGATTTACCACTTCTTTTCATCAAAATTTAGAATGCCTCATCGTTTGAAATTGACTTTCTAATTATTTAACGCAGTGTTTATGGATAATACTGCTGTACTGATCGCGCAGAACAAATTTCGCTAAACAGGTAACTTTTATTTGGCTTGTTCACCTGTTCAACGTTGGCCGTTACGATCTGTTTATTCTTGAACAGAGTTAAGTGATGCATCGCGTATGTCTGGGCAGCGGGTGACATCGCGTGTGGTCTGCGCGCTCACCTTCACGTTGACACCATCAGCTCCTGAATCGGCTTCGACTTCAAGATCGGCTTTCCCATAGCAACGCGATGTGACGCGATGCCACAGAACTTTGACCTTGACGCTCAAAACGTATAGCACGGCAGCGCATCTTGGTAACCATAGCAACCACACTGATGCGAACAGCAGCGACATTTTTTGTTTTTTCATTTACTATAGCAATTCTTCACGCCTCACGCCAATGCACACGGCTGTGCATTATTAAGATTACCGTTTTTTTTTTAAAAACGTGGATGTGCACGACAGCACATTTACTTTCCATGGTTTTCTTTGGAAGTAAGTTACATTTCGTTAATTTTACCATCTTGGCATCGTCGATGTGCACGACAGCACATTGACTTTAAACATTGGTTTTATTAAAAAAAAGTAAAGCAGAGTGTAGTGACTTACTAGTGAGTAATTTAAACATTTATTTATTTATTTTTTCTTTTCCTTGTATTGGATATTAACCCACAACACGGCTACCACTTCCATTATGTCACAACCTCCCCCTTTCCTTTCTGAAGAGGGAGAACCTATTCTTCCCTGGTAGAGGTGGCGGAATCTTTTTGATTCCTATCTGGTGGCAATTGGTGGGGAAAAATTCTCAGCTGCCAGAAAACAGGCAATTTTATTGCATATTTTAGCGGTTGAAGGTTGGCACACTTATGATAGCATGGACACTATACCAGTGGGTGGTGCTGATGGTGAACCTTCTGACATTTTTGAGAGGTCTATGTCCATGCTAGAAAATTATTTTGGTCCAAGAAATAATGTTACCTTAGAACGCCACAGATTTTTTACTCGTTCACACGGTCCTGTTGAACGTGTTGGTACATTTGTAGCTGTTTTAAAGACTCTTGCATGCACGTGTGATTTTGGGGATTTAGCTGAATCACTGGTGAGAGATCAGCTTGTAAGATGTACTAATAGTACAAGAGTTCAAGAAAAATTATTATCTAAGAACCCTACCCTGAAAGAGGCTATGGCTATTGTAGAAGGCATGGAGAATACTTCTACTTGGGTTAAAGAAATCAGAAAAAATAAAGAAGAGACAAATCACACTTCTGTCAAGGTTAAAAAGAAAAGTCAAGATGTTGTACATAGACTACAAGAAGATGAATTTTTAGAAGAATCTCCTGATTCCATCGCTAAAGTTTCAGCTAATGTGAGAAACAAATTGCCTCAAAAGAACTTATCTCAGAAAGGTTCTCAAGAGAGTCATCCTTTGCTTAATAGAGAGACTTCTTTATCCAAAGGATGTGATTTTCGACAACAACGCTCATATTCTAATCAAAGATTGCGTTGTTTCAGATGTGGTAATTTTTCTCACACTTCTAATTATCCAAACTGTTTTGCAAGAGATAGTATCTGTAACAATTGTGGGGGTAAAGGTCACTATGCTCGTGTTTGCAAGTCCAACAAAAAGAAAGAGCCTAATGAAAATGTATCTGACATTGTACGCAGTGTAGTTGTTTCAAATGTAATTGGAGCAAGTGTTGATTCTGAAAAGATTATTATGCCTTTTTGTGATATATGTGTTGACGAGTATATGTTCAAGCTTATGGCAGATTCAGGATCTCCTTATACTTTAATAGGTAACAAAATTTGGGATGAAGTTTTTGGTTTGGAAAATATTCCACTGTTGCCTCCAGATAATGCTCCTTTAAGTTATGGTCATTCAAAGATTGATATCTTGGGATATACAGTTGCTAAGATTTCTTTTAGAGGTATAGAAATCACTGAGAAAGTTTATGTGGCTGTGATAGGGGACAATCTTCTTGGGTGGAAACATTAACATGATTTTGGTATAATCCTTAATCCTTGTGCCAAAAATCCTCATAATCAAGTCATCTTTATGGAGGACTTAGTTCCCTCTTCTCTTTCTCAAGAAATTAACACTGTGTCTGATTCTAACAAATTTTTTTCCGAATTTCCTAAAGTTTCCTCAGACACATTGGGATGTTTAAAGGGATTTGAACACAAGATTCTTCTTAAGAAATCTGCTAAATCGTGTGTGCATAAGGTTCGGAAAGTCCCTAATATGATGGTTGAGCCTTTGAGATTGGAGATTGAGAAACTTTTGAAATTAGGGGTTATTGAAGAAATTGAGTCTTCAGAATGGTTAAGTCCTATAGTTTTGGCACCCAAGGATGGCGGAAAAGCAGTAAGAATGTGTGTGGATTTGCGTGGATTAAATGAGTGCATTTGGGTTGATCGACAACCTTTATCAAATATTTCGAAATCTATTAGTATTTTGAAGGGAGTGAACATGTTTAGTGTTCTTGATCTCTCTTCTGCATACCACCAAATTGTCTTACATCAAGAGTCTAGACATTTAACATCCTTTGTCACACCCCTTGGTGCTTATCGGTTCTTGAGAATGCCCTTTGGCTTAGCCTCAGCTGCTGCCTGCTTTCAAAGGGTTGTGAAAATGGTTCTTGGAGATCTACATAATGTAATGTTCTTTCAGGATGATATTTTGATGTATGGAGTGGATGCCAGGGAGCATGATGCTGTCTTAAGATCAGTGTTAAATAGACTTTCGGACAGGGGACTCACAGTTAAGAAAGAGAAATGCAGAATTGGTTTGGACTCAGTTACTTACCTTGGGCATGTAATCTCTGGGAAAGGGATACAACCAAAGTTAGACTTGGCTGAGAGTATTGTTAAAGCACCAGCTCCAGAGGATAAAGACCAGGCCAAGTCTTTCTTGGGCATGGCGGAGTTTTATTCCAAATTTGTTAAAGGTTTTGCCAGCATTGTTGAGCCTATAAGATCCCTTTTGAAAAAGGGTGTACAATTCACTTGGTCTAGTGATTGTGAGGATGCATTTCATTTGATAAAGAATGAAATTGGCAAAATGCCCACTCTGGGTCATTTTGATGCTAAACTAAAAACCATTGTCACTACCGATGCCAGCCTTAAAGGTCTTGGCGCTGTACTTTCTCAAATTGTGAATGGGGAGGAGGTTGTGGTAGCTTTTGCTTCAAGAGCTTTGAAGGATGCAGAATTGAATTACTCTTGCATTAAAAGAGAGGCGTTGGCTGTATTTTGGTCAATATATCATTTTAAGTTCTTTTTATGGGGCATTCTATTTGTTGTGAGATCGGATCATCGCCCTCTTGTTCAGATATTTTCTTGTCATCAAAGTGATCATATGACGCCTAGATTGAAGAGATGGAGCGAAGGTCTACAGGAATTTAATTTTACTGTACAGTATATTGCTGGTCAGAACAACAAGCCTGCAGACTGTTTATCAAGGTGCCGATTGAAGGAGATTGTTTTTCAGGTAATCTGGAGTGCCTAGATTGGGTACTGGAATCTTCTTTGTCTAAGGATGAATGGTCAAGTTGTGTTGATAATGACGTTGTTTTTCGGTCTTTGAGAGATATCATCAGGATACTGAATTAAAGCCTTATTGGACGGTCAGAAATGACTTGACGTTTTGTCAAGGTAATTTGTTAAGAGGTGACAGACTAGTATCTCCAAATGATTTGCGTGAGAAAGTTGTCAATCTGGCTCATGAGGGCCATCTAGGGAGGAACCTTACCAAGGCTCGCATCAGAGAGAGGTACTGGTGGCCTAGTATGGATCGGATGGTGGAAGCTGTTATGAAAGATTACCATTTGTTTGCTGCCAATGACAAATCACACACCACTAGTCATTCTCCTCTTTCTCCAGTAGTAGTTCCTGCCACAGTTTGGAAAAAGGTGGGGTTGGACATAGCGGGTCCTTTTGAGCTCATGCCGTCACATGAGAGGTTTGTGGTACTGCTGGTGGATTACACTTCAAAGTGGGTGATTTCAAAATGCATGGGAATGGTGAATTCTAGAACTATCATTGAGTTTCTTAAGAGTGTTTGTCTCAGAGGGTGTGCCTAAACACGTGCTTACTGACAATGGGGTACAATTTACCTCCAACGAAATGGACTGTTTTCTTAACCTCTTCAATTCTAATGACAAGGGTAACTCGTCATGCACTGCCCATTCATTTCAATGGAAATCTCATTATATGAGCCTAATTCCAGTAGCATCCAAGTGGTTAAGGATCTTGGGATTGTTCACCAGAAGGCAGCTCTTTATTCGCCTCAGGCAAATGGACTTACTGAGCGAATGAATAGGGTTGTTAAAAGTTGTGCGCAGAGGGCTTTGCAGTCTAAGGTTTCTTTCAGTAGTGTGTTGAGGGAGACCTGGTGGGCGCATCGCACTGTTCCCAATGCTATCATGCAAAAGTCTCCTCTTGAAGCATTCAGGGGGAGATTAGCTAATTCCAAACTCAACCCAGCTTGGCTTCCGGAGAGGGTTTGTGATGATAGTGTTGAAAGCGAATTGAGAAGGAGAGATGCGTTGGCTGAATATCAATGGAAGTATAAACAATGTTATGATGAAAGGATGGCTGTCAAATATAGGAAATGGAATGTTGGGGATAGTGTTCTTGTGAAGAAGCCAAAATTTGGACACAAGGGTACTTCCAATTTCAGTGGTCCTTTCATCATTACTGCTGTTAGGGGGGGAGGAGCCAAGATGGCGATCGCCACGGACGTGTAAGCTCCCGGCTCCGCATGCCTTTGAGCCCCGCAAGACGATCCTGAGCATGATTTCTGCATTAAATGGCAGCGGGGCGAAGGTGAATGCGCGCTGATGCCGAATGCGCGATGCCGATGTCTCTGCCGGCCTCGCAGACGGACATCTTGGTGGAGTTTACCGATGGCCTTAAACGACCCTGAGCCGAGCCCTAAATTGCTAAACATGGCCGGGCACTGACGCATCGGCGGCGGCCAGCAGGACCTGGGAAGAGTCGGCCCACCACAATGCAGCAACGCCAGAGCGGTCCTCTCTGAGGGTGCCCCGGCTGTCGCATGGTGCGGCTGGGGTGCATCCTCGGCACGGCGGATCGGTGGAACTGACACTGCCTGTAGACTTAGGCTCACCTCTTATCGGCTTTGTTTCTATCCTGCCCGGTTCTCACTGGCCGCTCCCGTACTCCAGCCTGGGGCTGAGTCGGACGGGAGATGCCCACTGCCGCTGATTGCTTTTTGGGTCCGCACTTTGGAAGCCCTCGAGACTCCAGCAGCAGTCTGCCTGACCCGGTATTATTCCAGCCCAGCCTTTGTTCTTCTGCCCAGCAAGAAACGCCTAACGGGTGTCTGCATCAGATGGAGTATTACACCTTGTCCACTGAATTGTTGCGCGAGGGCGATTGTGAGGCACCGAGTGACTCTTCGACGTGGGGACTTCACCCTGTGCTGTCCCGCGGCGACATCTTTGCCGCTCTGAATGACTTTCAGTCTGCTTGGAGAGATGGCAGCCGGGCGCTTGGTGGAAGGCTTGATGATATTGCGACTACACTGGGGCAACTGCGTTCGGATGCCCTCCAGATTCGCGAGGACTTGCCCCCACCTATGTTTGAGGAGGACCCTGTGGATTTGCTCGGATGCGGAGGGGAATGGACGATCCCGGATAGAATGGGTGTCTGGGACAGAATGCCTACATGTCTCCATTGTTGTGAAGTACGCCTTTCCCAGCATTTGACGGTGGCCCCGTCCGCTACAGCGCCGCTGATGACTTCGACACTGGTTCAGCTACTGTTGCCTCTTATGACTGCCGCCCCTTTCCTTGCCCCTGCATCTCTGCGATGGTGTGCTTTTTTGGACTTGGAACTGGGAGCGATTGTTTACAATGGCGGAGTCTCTGTCTGTGGCCGGCGTCGTCCATTTTGGGATGGCGAGTTGCGCCCCGGCCTGGCGTGGACATTTTGTCTTCCTTTGTCTGCTGGGACGGCATCTCCTTTGCGGGCATGGCACGGGGGACTTACAAAAACGGGCCAGGGCTAATTGTTTTTCCACTAATGTTTGATGTCTGGAGGGGAAGCGGACTGGCGATTTCCTACGACATGCTTAATGGCGCACTACGTGATGTTTCGCCCCCATTTTTACTGTACTGAGAGACTGTAGTAGTTGATTGTTTCTTTTGGGGTGGCGATTACACTAATGGCAAGGGAGACCGGGAGCCTGTGGGGTTTGCCCTCCTCCGGTAACATACTAATTTTTTTTTTCCTTTCTCTTTTTCTCTTCTCTGACTCTAAATTTCGGGTTTCGTTTTTTCGGGCGACAGGCACACTGCTAGGGGGGGGGGGGAGGCCGTAGCCTCTGCATGCGTGCAGGGTGGGGGGTTGGGGGGTGGGGTTTTCTGTTTCGTTTACGTTTCTATGGGCCTTTTATTTCCTCCTCTCTTTCTTGTTTCTTTTTACTTTTTCCTTTTTCTCTTGGGTCAGTATGGTGGCTAAGTGTAGCGCTGCTTATTGTTTCTGTTAGTCTTACCACTAAAATTGGTTAAGCTGTTCCACGTCCATGGGGTGAGCAATGACCAGTAGGTACTGTGATTATATGCTATCATCCTGATATGTATCTTCATGCTGATTTTTCGATTGCTATGCTTCATTTTGTTGATAATTTACTGTGATCATTGCCCGCTATGTGCTCTCGGTGGATTGAATGCGTCTGATCCTTCTTATCTAAAAACTTTTAAAAATTAACCTAATTTATCCTGTACCCAGCGGTCCCCTTTCCCATTTGTCCTATTGTGGATACTTGCTGCTTTTTCATCTCTGGGACTGCTGAGCTGTTTTAACCTTACTTTTTGTGCTACCAACTGATTTCGCGGCCGGCCAGGATGGTTGTGGGCCCGTACCTGTATGCTTATGTCGCACAATAAACGTTTCAAAAAATTTAAAAAAAAAAAAATTACTGCTATTAGGAAAAATGGTGTGACTTTAGACAATGGGTGCACTTGGAACATGTCTAGATTAGCAAAGTGTACCGAGTTTAATAGTCATTCCAATAGTGGTTCTGTGCCTATTGGTAATTCCAGTCATACCTGCACTTCTCCTAGCCAAAGACAAGATAGTGTTCTTGATAGTTCAAGAATGGTTCCTAGGACGAGACAAGTTCCCAGGAAATTTAAAGATTATGTTCTGTATTAATTATCTGGTACGGTTCCTTGTATGCTGTTTTATCCTTTTGTATTAAGTTATTTTGTTTTGATACAGATTCCTTTAAGCTGTTGTTGTTCTTGATCTTATTTATCTTTTCTTTTATATTGGTAAGGGGATGTGTTATGGTTACTGTCTCTTTAATGGAACACTGTGTGTTCTACATCATTGATGAATTGTTTACATTCTGAATACTGTGTCAGTTGCTGAGGATTGCTGTTGATGGTTGCATCAATAAACCTGCTCTTCCTACTAAACCTGAATTAAGAGCTTTTATCACATACGTAAATCAAAAACTGGCCAGGAATGTCGGGGGATACTGTGGTACAACACTGGGCTAGGGACAATCCCTGTGACCCGGTGTTACATGTGGAGGCCTTTCTCTAGCAGCAGGTGGGCGTAACAGACGGAGCACTGTTTTTTTTTAATTTTTATTTTTGAAAACCTTTATTCAAAAATTAAGGAGATACATGCGCAGGCCCACAACCATCATGGCTGGCCGCAAAGACAATCAATAAGAACAGGAAAAACTTAGGCCAATCAGCAATCAGGATATTTCAAGGTACACCAGACGTGGCTGCGAGGCTCGCAACACAGGATATGAGGTTTTCATTTTTACATTTTAGAAGAGTAGGGGCTGCAACAACAAGGACATCATACCTTACATGAGAAATACACAAAAGAGACGAGGGGGACGTACCCCATTTACAGTCGGAGATAGGCTATGATACAGCAACTATGTAATCTAGGCAGCCTCGGCGGTAAGACTGGACAATAAGCAGTATTACAGAAAGCAACATTTCTAAGTATCACCCTAGGGAGCCCACCCCCCAAGAACGAGAAACAGAGGCTTGTTGAGATGCCAGAAAAAGAAAAAAGGTGCGAGACCTAGAGACAGCCAACCCTACTAAAGAGGAAGGAACCCTCCCAAAGCCGGAAAAGAGTGATAGGGACCATAGAACAAAACAAACTAAAATAACAACCCCCCCCCGCACCCGCCACCCTGCACCCCTGTAATGGCTACGGCCTAACCCACTAACAGCGTGCCTGTCGCCCCGGAACTGCCCCACAGAAGGGAAAAAGTACAAGAAGTGGAGGAGTTGAGAAACAGACACACTCCCGCCGGCAGTGACCTCCCCGAGGCATAATCATCGTCAATCAACACGAACATTCGGCATTATCCCGGGGAGGACAGTCACCAATAAGAACCCCCCCCACCCCACCCCAGGCCCGGTAAGATACTCTGTGCAATCCCGGCAAAAGTGAACTGAGCAATCCCAGGAAAGTAAAAGTCAACCCTACAAGTGTCACGGAGAGATCTATCGCCAATGTCACAACAAATGCGATCAGAAGGAGCGTCTCAGGTGGTCCAAAGCAGTGGCGAGGAGCAAGAACAACTCAAAGTCGGAATCAGCCCTGACCAGTGCGAATCCATTCCGGAGCACGCGCCAACCAAGCCACAGCCGACCAGAGGCAGACAAAGCATCCATGGCAGTCTGAGGCACTAAAGATGAAACAAAGTCCGGACACAAAATGGCGGCCTCGGTTATACAGACGGGCCGGGACGAAGAAAAATGGCAGTCCCCTTCGACGGGACCCTGAGACCCGGCATTGACGATCAGAACCTCCAGCGACGATACTCCATCGGATAGGAAACGTGAAGGGAAGACCAGGCACTGTAGCGGGTAAAGGAGAAGTGAGCCCGACTCCCAAAGGAGCGAAGTCGGGCTGCCGCTCGGGCACCTCAAGATGGCGGGTCAAATCACTCGATTGGACCACAAACTGCTGTTCAGTTGTTGCAGCGTCAGTGACCGGTCGCGAGCAGACATCATCCAGCTTTGCCGCCAGGGAGACATATGTGACGGTGAATTGTGAGCCGAGTGCCCCAATCGCTGCCATTACGGAACTCAATGAATGTGCGCTATCCATCCCCTCCATCCCGGGGCCCAAAGGACGGAGGGGGACACAGTCTCCAGCCCACACCGCCGGGCTCCGGGCACACATTTAGCGATCTCAACAACAGGGGCGCCCCGATCTGGCACGCTCAACACAATCACCGGCCGTGGGTGCAGCCCGTTAGCCCCCGGACCGGGAAACGAGGGTCAGGCGCACAACCCGCAGCCACGGTGCAGGAGGATCGCAGCACGTCACGATGTCTCTACTCCGGCACCATCCATCAACGAGGTCACCAGTCGAAAGTGGAAAGAATTATTCAAATCCGGAAGACCGGCCACAATCTCGGTCCCACAGCCGATGTTGAGCAGTTCCCGCTCGGACAGTTCAGAAATCCAGGTCCCAGCGGCAGCCCAGGAGTAGGCCGAAAATGGGACACGACATAACTCCGTCGCTGATTAAGGTAGGAAGTCCGGGATGGCACCGTTGGCATCAGGCAACCTTCATACATCCAGGCATAGGGCGTGGGTAGAGGATGAACAACAGGATAGACGAGCCGCCGGCGGAGGTCGGCGGAGCCGGGAGCTTATACGGCCATCTTAGTTTGCGGCGTAGCTCCTCCCCCCCAGATGGAGCACTGTTAATGCACGCATAAGGTACCCCACTGACAAGGTTTCAGTTCCAGAGGGTGTTGGCAATGGCAATGAGCAAAGCTGGTTTGAATGCGAAAGTCTTTGGGACGCATTCTTTCAGAATAGGGGTGGCCACGGAAGCAACAGCGAGAGGGTTGCACGCCAACAGTGTAAAGAGGATTGGGAGACGGTCTTCCGATTGGCATAAACGTTATGTGCGGCTGCACATGTTGTGAGGCAGTGATAAAATGTATGCGGACTCTGGTTGTGTTTGTTTGTACTTCAGTTTCTCGGGCCTGCCACGCAGGGCGGAAACTATCAATGGAACAGCATCAGCAAACAGCTTCATCACAGTGGACTCAAGGAATCAAGAATATGACACAAGTGGTATGGGTGGTTGGTCACTCGTACTTTAAGTGCGCTGAACCTGTTTTCTTTGCAGGTGACTTTAGCCGTAGGGTGGAACAGGGAGGTTTTAAGGTTTCTTTTCATGGAAGGGGGGGAATGTGCCTCAGCCAGTTTAGGGGTTTCTTTACGGAGTTGTTGGACAGGAACACCCCACCAGCCTCAGTGATTATCGTGCACGTGAGTGGTAACGATTTGGTAACGTCGGGCAGGAGGGTGCTGATGGAAGAGATATGCTCGGCAGCGAGTTGGCTACCTAAGGTACGCCCAGGCTGCACCATTGTGTGGTCTCAATTTATCCCTAGGCTCCAGTGGAGGGGGGAGAATCTGTCAGGGCATTGAATCACTCAGTAAAGAGGATCAACAACAAGATAGAGAAGATGTTTAGATCACCTCACTTACAGAATATTCCACATGGGTGCATTTGGGGGGACAATTCTATGTAAAGGATGGGGTTCACCTGACCAAGGAGGCCAATGAATTATGGGCTGAGAATATTTTGGCATGGCTGGGAGGTTTCTCTAAGTAGACATGACCTTTCAGAGTAGGAGGCTTTGGGGGGCCCAGATAGTCGGTCACTATGCTGGCCTGTGGCGGTAAGGTCATGATCGGTGAGCAGTCAATTTAAGGTCCTTAAGGGGCGTCACCAATTCACGAATGGGGTCGCCAGGGGGAGGGGCCTTCGGTCTCTCCTAGAACTCCAGGGGGCCGGATATCCGCTTGGTTGGATTGGGCGTGCGGGGGAGGGAGTCACGCTTTCTTGGGCTGGGTAGCCACCCGGCACATACACTATGACATCACAAAAGAGCGCAGAGTGAAAGGGCCCCCTTTTTATGGAGTTCACGGAGCGTATGGGTAACCGGGAGGAGGGGAATGTACCCTCCTAGTAAACGGGCCCTCTGCACATGCGCCACTCATAATGTGAAGGCGTAGCTGGGTAATAAGAATCTGACACTGGTTAGCGACCTTGCCTTAGGCCCTTAACGTTAGGATGCAAAATTCATACATATAATGTTAGATTCAGTTAGGAAACACACTGTATTAGACATTTGTTAAGGTTAGCCATTTCTGATACCTGTCTACAATGTGTACAATCTAATGTCAGAATTTTGCATAATAATGAACGTGTAAATATTGTTTTATTTTAACAAGTTTAATTTGTTTTCATATTTTAATAAATACGGCCGGGGTGTCGCGAGACCCCCTGCCTTCCAAAGAAATTCTTCTCATGTTTAAATGATTACAGGTGATGTTTGTTGATGTTGGTGTGCAAAACAGGGAAGGGTGTGGTCGGAAGTCCCAGACCATATGCATTGTGTCATATGTTTTTCTTTTGTAGTAGTATTTGATTATGTATTTTATGTATGTGCTGGTTTAAACTGAGAACTAGTTTGATGTTCAATGTGCTTTTATTTATGTATAGTACTTTTGTGGGCTGTGTTTCAGTTTCATGAGTATTTATGTAGTTTTGTATATGAGTATGTTTATTCTCCTTGGCTTATAAAAAAATGAGTTTTTCTACTTGCCAAAAAAAACTAATGATGACAAATAAATAAATGGTATGTGAGCTGATCTGTGGGTGATTTCTATTTATCTTTGGAGCTACTGCCCAATGTTTGTTAATTTGTGGGGCCATCCTGTTATGTCCTTTGTTTGCATGACTGTGTCCATAACTCTCCCAATAAGTAGGGCTTCAGCTTGAGGCCTGAGCCAAATGACTACTAAAGGAAAATTACATCTATTGGACATCCTCAACAGTTCAGAAGTCCAGAATCTGACAGGGCCAGCTTTGTGTGTCCCACTCAGATAGAATCACGTGACCTCAATCAGAAAGTCATTGAAGAGTAAACTCATCAAGATATTCTACAACCTCCCATCCCTTATCTAGCGCCTCTTTCCCTCTTGTGAACTATCTTTCCTTATTCTAACTTGCACAGAGGCAACTCGTGTGTCGCCCGCATGATCTGAAACCGGTCCTCGGTAGCTTGTTTCCGGTCCAGGGAAGGCATGGCTTGGCAGTTCGGGCTGGACTTTTCCCATGAGGCACAGGGTCAGACTGATTTGCATATGGCCATGTCTGAACTGGGGTGGCAGAGTGGGCTAAAGAACGGTGATGGATTAAACCCAGATCAGTTGACTGGGGGTGAGTGCTTGTATTGTCAACGCTCTGTCCATCATTTCCTTTGGTTTTTCTTTGTTCGCCGTAAGTTTGCAGTGTATGCTCAGACGTGAGCCCCTTGCTCACTTTGTCACTAGATTCAAGCAAGCCGGGCTGAAGGCGGCTGAAATGCCTGAAACCGGTCCTCGGTAGCTTGTTTCCGGTCCCGGGAAGCATGGCTTGGCAGTTCGGGCTGGACTGTTCCCATGAGGCACAGGGTCAGACTGATTTACATATGGCCATGTCTGAACTGGGGTGGCAGAGTGGGCTAAAGAACGGTGATGGATTAAACCCAGATCAGTTGACTCAGGGTAAGTGCTTGTATTGTCAACGCTCCGTCCATCATTTCCTTTGGTTTTTCTTTGCCAGTCTCCTTACTAGAAAGGGATCATGGTTCATTATGACACAGCTTTCTTTTACAAATTGTCCACAGTATCAATAATTGTGCATAATGTGAAAATACACATATCTTTCATATGCCATATGTGAAGAGGCAAATTGCGCACATGAAATGTGAAAGTTACTTTTAAAGGTAGCATTTTGTACACACATAGACAAAAAGATCACTACCAATGGCATAATTGTTGCTGTATTATTATGCACAGTAGCACACCAAAAAAATCTCAAATCAAATACTTGTCTACTAACCAATTCCTTAGCCCCAGCCCAATCCCTCCGTTTAATTGGGTAAGTACCTGCACTTATTCTTTTCCTTGTAAAGCACTGTTGACACTACAAGTCTAAGGATGTTATTCAAATGTGCAGGTTTTGCGTGTAGTGCAGAAACCTTTATTAACATCACTATTAGCATAAAAATCTATTTAGCATTTCGCCCTCCAGGAGACTTTCTTATTCTGAAAGACCCATTTGAGCAACTACTGGCTACAAAGTTTTTGATTGCTTCTCAGGAAATAAATATTGGTGACTTTAATATAAGGATGGATTCATGTCTTTTTCCACAAGAAATATGGAAGAAATTATGCATGTTCCCAACCTCAAATTGCTTATCACTCACATCCCATATGAAGGGCACTGTTTGGACGTAGTGATGCTTAGAGGTCTGGAGGTAGAAAAGTGAGGAATACAAGTAGTGGATGTGAAAGATCACTTTTTGTTGACATTTGTTATCAAGAGGTCCCTCAACAGACTTTCCAACTCAAAGAATGGATGAAGGATTAATCAGACACTATACACAACTATTTAATATCTAAGCTAATGGAAGATGAATTGACAAACATCAATGAAAGCCTTTGCAATGATCAGAGCCCCATGGCAAATGTATCAATATTCAGTGAGTTTAATACCCTGATCTGTAATAGGATCACACCACATAACAAATGTCTGAAACAGCTCACCACCCTAGTTCAAACCCCAATTGGCAGACTGCAAATGAAATTGCAGGTGTTTAGAAACAAAATATGGAAAACTAAACTCACAGATGATCATCATAAATGTATAAGTCTCCTGAGGATCGTTTAGAAAGCCATAGTTGAAAGAAAAATACCTCAATAATAAAACTGAAGATGTAGCCAACAAACCAAAGTAATTAGGTCCGGTGGTACTATAGGCCTTTTAAAATCCAAGATGCCTTCTGTTCTGCTCCATTCTATCAACAAAAAGGCCCAACAATGTAATACACTTTTTATTTAGCAGATTGCAGACATCCAACAGGCCATTGTTAAGCAATTTATTGCCATGTTCACAAGAACGTGCGATAACTATCGCCATAGTAATTTAAAGACAGAAAAGTTAAACGCTGCCTAACCCTGATTAATATCGCCAGGTTAGCGGGATATTTTCATGCCTGCTGTACATGGCAATAGTAACAGTTAAGGGGTGTCAATATCCATGAACTAATCATCGCGATGGCAAATTAAAATCCTGCGTTAGCCGGCAATATTTTGTGAATGGCAGATAATCGGCTGCAAACTCCCATCATCAGTACTCTTAGCTCCCTACCCAACACTGCCCCTGCTGGAAGCCAGGTGTCACTGTGACACTGGCAGCATGGTGACTGTGGCAATCAGCTTCCTCGAAGTCTGACCATTTAATCAAAAATACTGTAATTTTAGTGGTGCTAACTTAGGCAGACACCTTCCCTCTGGAATATCTGCATCTTAAAAGGCTCCTGGTAGTGTTCCCTTCCATGCTGCAGGTAGTCGCCCTACTTAACACCAGCAAAAGGCAGCAGGTTATCCCCTGATTTTGCATCACTTCACAGATCTGGCAGTTTGTTGTGAATGTGGTGTTGTGGTTTTCTCGTGTGTTTTTGCACGGGTCCACCTACTCTGCATTTCATTAGTGTTAGTTGGTGGTGTCCACCGTGGAGATGAATTTGAGGGCAGTTATCGTGGGAATACTGGTGTTGTCTGCAGTTTGCACCAGCTTGTGAATGGAGTGTTAATTCTATCACCACTTTTGATGCTTTAAAGTGGGGATTTTTCAGAGATAAATCCTTGTGGATATGCCCCATAGTAGTGAATCTTAAGTAACAGTGGTAAGGGATGTAATAGGTGAGAGCAGAATAAGTTTACAAAATGTTAGCGTGGTACGGTTCATAAGTTTTATTTCAAGGAGCTGGAAATCAAATATATTGAAAAACTGTTAAGTCAAATAAAACTCTCCTGTTAGGAGTATGATGCCTTATATGGGCTAGTAGCCAATACATTGGAACCCATAGCAACCCAGGTCATTAAGCTAGTAAAATACTCATTATACAATGGAGAATTTCATGACTGACTAAGTACGCCAATACTGATCCCTTTGATGGAAAATATGGGGCCCGATTGACAAAGGTAAACTTAGACGTTTGGTCTAAACTTAGATTAAATGTCTAGGTTTACGGCTTTGGGAATTCACAAAGAGCATTTACAAGTGCTATCTTTATGTCCACACTTGGGGAGGAGATCTTGCCCGAGTGCGAACATAAACATAGTACTAATGAGCTAATGGTAGGCATTATAATTCATAAGCAGACATGGAGCTGTAAATTTATAGCATTTACAAAGCACCTGACTCCCCCCAAATGGGGTATCTCTGCGCTAAGGACAACTGGCGGAACAACACGGTAAAAACATGTGATACTAGAAAAGCTGAGTCTTAAGCTTTTTTCTAAATGCCAAATAATTGGTATTTAGGCGAAGTTCCAGGGGCAATTGGTTCCATAACGCAGCGGCAATGTAGGAAAATGATTTTCCTCCTAATGTGGTTTGCCTAATTCGAGGGACGACAAGCAAGCCTTTTCCCTCGGAACGAAGTGTGCATGCTGGAATATATTTGACTAGTTTTTCAGCTAAAGATGTAGGGCCCATATGATTAAGGCCTTTGAACACCAGGCAGCACACTTTAAAGTAAATTCTCTTCCAAATAGGAAGCCAGTGTAAATTGTGTAGCAAGGGAAGAGAAGGAGCGCGATATGGAGCACTGGTGACCAGGCGTGCTGCAGTGTTCTGCACTACCTGCAAACTTTGTAGATCAGAATCCTTGGCAGAAATTAACAAACCATTACTATAATCCAAGCGACTGAGAACTAAAGCATAGAATAATGTTTTCGCGTTCTCATAGAAAGAAAATGGAAAATCTTCCGAAGTAAGCTCAGCGCATAGAAACAAGATCTTTTAATAGTTGCTATATGATCCTCAAAGTTGAGATCTCTATTTACTAAGACCCCTACATTTTTGACAATTGTCTTTGGTGTGGGAGCTAAGCCCAGTTCTTCTGGCCACCATCTATGAGACCATCTAGTAATACCATCCTTAAAGAGCATGATTTCCGTTTTTCCTGCGTTTAACTGCAAGAAGTTACTCCTCATTCAGGAGGTAATCGTTTTCATGCCTTCTGAGAACACATTCTGGATGTTAGGGGTGTATTTGTTATATGTAAAAATCAGTTGTGTGTCGTCCGCGTAGGAGATTGAGAAAAACCCAATTTTCCTAAGAAGTGCTGCAAGGGGGCGACATATACATTAAATAAAGACGGGCTGAAACAAGAGCCCTGCGGTACCCCTTTCGTGACATGGCTGATCTTTGATTGAAACGAGCCTAGGTTCACTATTTGTGTCCTATTTGTTAGAAAATCTTGTATCCAGTTCAGGGCAGAAATCTGGACACCTATGAAGCGTAATCTATACAATAGGATTTCATGAGATACAGTATCGAATACGGCAGATAGTTCAAGCAGTACCAGAATTACTGCCTGACCTGCATCCGCCAGCATTCTTATATCATCAGTTATCTTCACCAAGGCAAGTTCGGTACTATGTCTAGGACGAAAACCAGACTGAGAATAGTCCAAACAGTTGGTGGGTTCCAGATAGGCCCAGAGATGAGTATTAAGATGTTTCTCCAACACTTTACTGTATAGAGGTAACAAGGAGATAGGACAATAGTTGGTTATGATGTCCGAAGCCAATTTGGTGTTTTTTTGGATGGGCATAATTTGAGCAACTTTCCATGCTTTGGGAAGTTTGCCTTCTTTAATGGAATAACTAAGGATGGGACTAAGAGGCTCTAACAATTCCGCTGCTAATTTTTTGGCAAATTTAGCAGAGATTAAATCAGTTGGCGAGCCAGATTTTAGTAAGAGTTCCGTATCCTGGGCTGTCAGCAACGGAAATTCTTTAAGAGTACCCTGTCCGAGAAAGTCAGAAGATTGGACAGTGCTAACGTCACCCTTATTATTGACAGAAGAGGTTATGTTGTTAAATATATCCTCTATTTTTTGAGAGAAGAGATCTGCAATTTTATCACAGAGAACTTGAGTGGGTTCCTCTTCTGTATTAAGGACTTTAGGATTGATAAAAGTATTAAGGATATGAAAAAGCATTTTAGAAGAATTGCCTGATTGTTCCAGTTGCGTAGTAATGTGTTTACATGCAGATTTAAAATTTTTATGGTATTTGATCAAACCATTTTATATTGTTCTTTGTTTTAAGAATCCTTGGTGTGCCGCCAATTGTGTTCAAGTTTTTTACAATTTCTCTTCTGTATCCTGAGATAAGTTGTATACCAGGCGGTTTCAGTGCGGCTAGAAACAGTGTTAGATGTTTTTTCCGGAATTACAGCTTCCAAGGTAGTTTTCATGGTGTTATGAAAGGTCATGTAGTGGCTATCCACTGTGTCTGGACCAGATTTCTGCCCATTCCAGGTAAACAATTCACCAAATTTGTTAGGGGATAATTTATGCCAGTGTCTAAAGGTCCTGTTGGTCTGGGCTTTCTTTACTACCTGTTTCCTTGAGTTTAAGAGGTCAAAAGAGACCATAAAATGGTCTGACCACATAAGCGGATCAGTAGAAGTATAGGTTAGATCAGGTGAATTAGAAAGAACCTGGTCTAAAATATGGCTGGCAATATTAGTAGGGACATCATTCCTTTTTGTGAGATTTAAGGCTAACATTTCATTAGAAACAGCATCTGAATCTTCCTGATTATCAATATGGACGTTACACTCTCCCAAAAGAACAAATGTATCCGATTATATAACATGGGGTGCCAATATATCTAATAGGTGTGAAATAGAATTAGAAATAGGTCCTGGGGGACGGTAGACGAGAGCTCCCTTCCAACTCAACTGTAAATGGAAGTCAAGTCTAAAAACAAGAATTTCAATTTTGTCGGTGCTGAAATTGTCTAATAAAGTGGCTTTTATTGGATCTTTATAAATTATGACGACTCCACCACCTACTTTAATAGGCCTATCCAGTTTTAGGATATGATAACCATCTGGTACCGCAATCACGATATCCGGAGTGGAGGACGGTTTTATCCAAGTCTCAGTTAAAAACCTGATGTCCGGGGCAGAGGAAGCAAAAAGATCCCAGCTATTGATTGCATGCTTAGGAAGAGAGCGAACATTCTCTAAAAAACAATTCCAGCTAGTTTTAGGAGGGGTGATGTCAGTATCTTTGGTGGAATGTGACACAACTCCCAGGGAGGATGGTAAATTCTCAAACCCACAGTGGATACATGAGAGTGGACCCTCCATTTTAAGAGGGAACTGATTAGTGCACACCTTGATATTACATCCTCCCTTAGCGTTATCTTTAGTCTTTCTAATGTTTAACAGCTCCTGTCTGGAATAGGCAAGATGTTGTTTGTGGCTTTGTGTGCAATCTGCAGAAAAACATGCAGGGGGTCTGGCATCTAGCGGCGGCCTAGCGTAGACGGGCTTGCCTTTGGTGCGCCTTTGGCGCGCCCGCTGCGTGCGTCGCCCAGAGCATCGTTTTATGGGATGGAAGCGGTGACCCACTAGACCGCTCACCCTTCTGCCGGAAGTGGATATTTAATTAAAATGGAAAAGAGAAAAGAAGAATCTCCCTTCACAACAAACGAGCGAAGCTCGCGGAGGCCCGGGGAGAGTGAATGCAATCCCAAGAAAGTGATTTATTACAGTATTTAAAAAGCGCACTAGTGCAATGCAGCTAAATAATCAGGCCACAGAGTGAAGTTAAAATTCAAATTAAATCAGTGCGAGCAGTTCAGTCGATTCTATCATACCATATGTGTTTGAGGGCTTATCAGTGGTCGAGTTCTTCAACAATAACAGGAGATTTGAGGGATGTTGTTCACTGGATGAAAAGTATTGGGTTGAAGCTCTATGAGGCAAACACTGAGGTCTTTCTCATGGGCTTAAGGCATATGATGCTAGCAGGCCCGAACTGGCCAAAGCGGGCACCGGGCAATCCCCCGGTGCGCTGCAAGGGTGGGGGCCGGTTTTGAGCCCCTGGGGGCCATTTTTGTTACAGGGCTGATAGCTGCAAAATCGGCCCTGCAACAAAATAGTCCGAAAACCGGCCCTAGCAAAGAGCTCGGCGGCACCTCCAACTCCCCCCACCGAGTGGGGAGGGGGGACCGGCCGAGCACTTTGCCAGGACCGGTTTTGGTTCCCAGTCCGGCCCTGGATGCAAGTTGCAAGCTTCAGTCCACAACCTCTTTTTGAAAAGAGCAAGAATCCTAGAGGTGCTGTGCATAGGGGTACACATAGGAACTCTAGCATGCTCAGCTTTATTCTGCTTGAGACACCTCAAACAAATGTTACCCTCTCCGGACGTGAAGTATCGCAAATCAAAGGAAGGATCAACTATAAATGCAAAATTGGACTCCACCATGCCCTAGAGGACCCCTACCCAAAGGACATATTGACTGATAAAAGTGTGTTCAGAAGACGAGGCTAAGCTAATTTTTTAAGATGGGGCAAGTCTAAAAGTGCACTCACAGGGCTTTGCTGTCTTCATGGGCTACTAATTAATACATGTATCACATTTAACCTTGCAGGTATGGTGCTTGAAAGCCTGAAAGGAAATGCCCTCATCTAACTGCAGAAGAAAATGTAATGGTATTGACCGGGGAAAGCACTGCGGTCTGATCACTGGACACTACTGAAAACTCCAAGAGCCCGTCTATGTTGCGGTTCTTGGTCCACAGATGTGAAACTCAGTGCCAGACGGTAATTAACATAAACTCTCACTGGAGTTTTAGAAAAGCAGTCGGAGCTTTTCTCTTTATCTCTTAAGTATTCTGTGGGTTCATGAGTACTGGTAAACTGCAGTTTGTATATATGATGGTTTGAGAGCAGATAAAACCAGCTGCACACCTAGAAGGAAATTCATTTTGTAGTGAGCGCCACACAAAAAAATAAAGCTGAAAAAAACAATTTTTTTAAAAAGAGGAATGGAGTGACACAACACATCTACAACACAACATCACGATATGATACCTACTTGACACAATTACACACCGATAGGGCAGACCAATGCAACACAAAAAGCAAACACCACGCCAACATAGCACAATATCACACCCCAAGAAACATCCATGCATTAACAACTCAATTTCATACAACATAACACAGTCGCAAAATAACACTAATAGTATAACACATCAACAAAACCCTACACAAAAACACTACGAAAGCACACAAAAATAATAAAACACAACCGAAGACAATGAGCAACAAATGACATATAACAGATCACTCCAGCTCAGCACTGCAACATAACACAATAACACACAATACATCAGATAACACTATAACAACACAACAATAACCGCACACATAGCAAAACAACAACATGAAAATAACTACAGCACAACACAATAAAACTGCAAAGACAATTCAGAACAAGCATTCCAACACAATACGCAACATAACATGACGACAACAACACAAGGCACCAACATATAACAAAACAACAGAAGACATTACAATAAAACATAGCACACTGACAGCAAAACACTAAGCGTGTATGCATTCTCACATTCATCCATGCGTAACCACAGACACAAACATGAGAATCAATAAAGAAGCACTTTCAATTACAAAATAACTGGATCTATTGCATTTGCCAATGCTTGTTTATACTTGCTGGAGAAAGTGCTAACGCCAAGGCAGCAACATCCACTAGGGAGGCATTGTGGTAAATTTTGTAAGCTGTATGCTTAATCTCTGGAAATAAAATACGACATTGTGAGATTTGATAATAACTTTAAAGCAATTAATGAAGGATGTATATTTAATTTCTAGCGTCTGTGGTACGCAATCATTGGTTGAGCAAGGGATACAATTAGGCATGAGTTATGGAGCTGTAATATTAAGCCAAATGGATGATATCTCTTCACTAAGAAAGCCAGATTATATACAGATAAAATGTATGCTCTTTCCTCATTATGTTACAAGCACTGCTCTATTAGGCACAAAAGCTAGTATTAAAGAACATCATTTTTTTCCATCAGCAAAGAAGTGATGGTGGAAGAAAGGCACCAGTGAAGGAAAAAGAGGGAAAGTACTTGCCGTGTGGCTACTAGTCCTTTTGGAAGAAGTAGCCATGATGCATTGTCAAAGCCTGTTTGTTTTTCTCTAAATTGCAATTAGAATTCTTGCTGTTGGTCATCTGCTGGTACCTAAATACCATGTTTCCACCATTCAATGGAGACCTGCAGCAGGGCTAGCTACAAATGTAGGTTGAGGCTACTGAAGGTGAGTAAGCTAAATCAACAATAGAGTCCTTTAACCACCATCAGCAGTGTGACAAGCAAGGATCTTGTCTACTTCACAGGTCAAAGAGCAGGCAAAGTTTGGAAGAACAGCAGCCTACTGCAAGAGGCTGGCAGTGGAACAGGAGGACTAGAAGCATCGTTAGCATGCATGTCATTGAAAGATGCAACAAAGGAAGGAAGAGGTCCCTGTCTTGTCTATAACCCTTGCGTAAGGTGACGATCTTTCCCTGATCAAATCATGCCGTTACAAATGCTTCAGCCCATTTCCTCGAGCACACCATAAAAAACAGACTTCCACAACTTCATCCCCACCAGAGGAGGCACACATGCCAAAGACGTTATGCTAATGAGGGCGCTGTCAGACAGATTCTCCTTGCATTGCCTTACACCGCTTCCTATTGTATGGAGCAATTCTGATAGTAAATAATAAAGTGCCAGGCCAACCAGGGCAGACTGAAGTAGTTGTTCCAAGATTATGTCTTCTGCCCCAGAATCAATTTCTAAAGGCTTCTCCTGTTCCAGTTAATTTGTCAAACGATGTTGCATCTAGCAGTTTTGTATCTTTGTTATTGTAAGAGAGCAAATAAGGTGAATGTGTCATGTTTGCTTGTAGTTAGGGAGGGCAATGTAATGTTGCCCGTGTTAGGGCGAACCCATGTTTGTAGCCCCTGCAGGGGTGCCAAGACACACCCCTCCACGACGTAGCCAAAATGGGCCGAGCCAGCGTCCGTGCGGGCGGGCACGCAAGGAAGGTAATAAATAGCCCAGGGCTCTGGGCGTGAGCTAGTCTAGTTACTGGCCACAAACGTAACTTCATATGTGCGAGTGAACTCATTGCCAGGGCCCCACGCACAACACTATACTGGCGACAAGGTGATTTAGCCACCCCGCCGCGCCCACTTGTGCCCCGACGCTGCTGTATAGGACGCAGCCAGCTGTGTGACCCGAGTGGCCTAACTCGTCTGCCGGCTCCCACCACGTGGTGCTGTGCCTCCCTGGGTCGAAGGGTGTTTTGGTTTTCCCTGCACCCTGCTCCGACCTGGCCATCCGCCAGCACTCGGTCTCCTCACGCCATCTGCTGCCGCCGGCCGTCCTGCACGCCGGCTGCGCATGCGTGCACACCCTGCTACGGCCCGGACCATCCCTCGGCATACGGACAAGCCCCAATGTGAAAGGTGAGTGCTCTGTACGCTCCGACGTCTGAAGCTGCCCCTCTTCCCAGCGGCGCATTCCCCATGTGCCTGCCAAGCTGCCTGGCCTCCCCGGCGTCGCCGCTCTCATAAGCGGAGGGAAAGAAAAGGATACAAATCCGTCCCCGAGACCCCTGCCATTCCTCACGCATCTTGCGCGTGCGTGTGCCTGTCTAGGACTGCATAGCCATCTCCCTGTCTATTTCCCACAGCTTTGTATCAGTGGGCCCCGCAGCACACCCCACCTACTGCACCCAGTGCTAGGCGTGCTCCACCAAGTGGACAGGCTTGCCTTTGCTCTCCATGCCGATCTCCTGCAGTCATGACCACCGTGCCTCCTTTGGAACTCTTCACTGTTACCGGCCCCCAGCCGTAGCAGGCTGTGAGATGGAAGAAGTGGGTGGAACGGCTGGAGAACTACTTCGAAGCGGCTGAAATTGCGGCCCCTTGGGGGCACGCCATGCTGCTTCACCTTGGAGGTGCGGAGATACACGACATCTCGAAAGACGTCAGAGAAGGGGGCCACCCAGAAACTACGCCACAATGCGCAACGCAATCACCGAGTATTTTGAGCCCTTCAAAAGCGCCGACTATGAGCGGTTCCTGCTCCGCCAGGCCCGCCATCTCCCGGAAGAGTCCATCAATGTGTTTTACTCAAGATTGAAGAAGCTAGCCCGCACATGTACCCTCCCAGATGCAGACGACGAGATCTGCACCCAATTCATTCTGGGCTGCATGACCTCGGGTTTTACAGGAAGACAACATGCCCATGTGAGAAATCCTCACACTCGGGCGCTCAAAGGAGTTGTCCAAAGCCAGAGCCGCGCATATGGAATCCAAGCTGGCCGTCGCAATCAAGACGGAGCCAGTGTGCGCCCTACAGACCGACGCTCCAGACGCCCGCCCAAGAATCCACAGACGAGGGGCTCCCAAGCCAACTAAGTCGTCATGCAGCCATGCCTGCGCGTGGTGCGGAGGCCCGACACCCCACAGTGGAGCCTGCCCAGCACAGGTCAAGACCTGCAGTGCTTGCGGTAAAGTCAACCACTTCACAAGTGTGTGCCGGTCAACACTGAAGAAAAAGCAGAATGGCCCACCCCGGACAGCGACATGGACGACGACGAAGCGGACGCCACCACTGTCCATGTTGTTCGGATGCTAAATACCCTAGCGGCCACGCCGTCGACAGCACGCATGTGCACTGTCAACATGCAGCACCAAGCCGTAGCAGCTCTGATCGACACTGCGGCGACAATCAACTTGATGGCAGCCAGCGTATACCGGACGCTAGCAAGTGCCCCAGCCCTTCACCCCACCAGGGTACAAGTGTACGCCTACCGCACTAGACGTCCGCTTCACCTGTGCGGAGTGTTCCGAACTGACCTATGCCATGGCGCTACCCACCTGGAGACCAAAGTCTACGTGTCTCAAGAAGGCTCCGGATTCCTACTATGGGTGCAGAACGGCGCAAGACTTGGGGTTAATCCATTTCGCCCTCACTGTCCAAGCCCACAGCCTCAGCCATCTGGTGCAAGAGTTCTCAAGCCTGTTTGACGGCATCGGTGCCTGAAGGGACCAGCCATTCACCTTCATATAGACAAATCTGTTGTCCCAGTAGCTCTCCGGCACCGACACATAGCAGTCCACCTACGGCCTAAGGTGGAGGCGGAACTACATTTGCTAGAACAAGCAGGAATCATCGAGAGAGTAAGCGGCCCCACCCAGTAGGTGTCACCCATCGTGGTGGTAAAGAAACCAAAGCAGCCAGACGCGGTCCGAATTTGTGTGGACATGCGCATCCCCAATCTCGCTATAAAGCGCGAGCGCCACCTGACGCCTACTATAGATGACATCATTGGGGAGCTATCCGGCTCAAAGTGGTTCTCAAAGATGGACCTACGGTCAGGGTACCACCAGAAGCCCCGCCACCCGGACTCACGCCCGATCACCAAATTTTCTACTCACGCTGGACTCTGGCGATACACCTGTCTCAACTTCGGGATATCAAGCGCAGCGGAGGTATTCCAGAACATCATACAGAATGTCCTGCAGGGGCTGGACGGCGTCTTGAACGTCAGTGATGACATTGTAGTTCATCCACCCACACTAGACGAACACGTCAGACGCCTCCATGCGGTATTTGCCCGAGTACAAGACCGAGGCCTCACCCTCCACCGGGACAAGTGTGACTTTCTACGCAAGGACATTAGCTTTTTCGGCTACCGGTTTTCTGACCAAGGGACAGACCCAGACCCAGACAAGGTCAAGGGCATCCACGAGACCCCTGCACCAACATCGGTCACAGCCGTCCGCAGTTTCTTAGGAATGGTCACCTACTGCAGGTGGTTCATAAAAGACCTGTCCGGCCTCACTGGCCCCCTTCGCAACCTCACCAAGTCCTCCAGCACATGGGAGTGGGTGCCCGAGCAGCAAGAATCCTTCCTAAAGACCAAAGCCGCGCTCTCTGCGGACACAACCCTGGCATACTTTGACCCCCAAAATGAGTCGCAACTAGTGGTGGACGCCAGCCAAACAGGGCTAGGAGCCGTCTTAGCCCAGCAACAAGCCTGTGGAGAGTGGGCCCCCGTTGCCTACGCAAGCAGAACCCTTACACCAATGGAACAGCACTACTCACAGATCAAAAAGGAGGCCATCGCGATCTTGTGGGGGTGTAGACACTTCCACATCTACCTATACGGACACCCGTTTGTAGTAATAACAGACCACAAACCCCTTGTTCCGCTGTTCCAAGGCTCTTCCACACGCCCTCCACCCCGGATCGAAAAGTGGGTGCTCCAGCTCCAGGAATTCCAGTTTACTGTTGAATATAGACCCGGCACTAGGAGCCCCGTCGATTTCCTATGACGCCATGCCTGCCCAGTCACTGAAGCGGAAGCGGCAGAAGCCACAGCCACTGAGGAGTGCGTCCGGATGGTCGTTGAGAGATCAGGCCACTCACGATGTCCCTCGATGAAGTGGCAAGAGCCACAAAGGACGACAAATGCCTTCAAATCGCCATTCAAGCCATCGCATCTGGGAACTGGAAGCCCCTTCAAAGCCCGACTTCATTCCACACCCCCGAGGCTCAAGCCACGCTGAAGGCATTACACCAAGTCCAAAATGAACTGTCTGTCTGTATGGAAGGTTGTCTTCTGAGAGGACCTCGCCTCGTGCTACCCGAAAGCCTCACTCAACAAGCCGGCCTCCTTGTGCACGGCGCACACCAAGGCATTGTAAAGTCAAAAAGCCACCTTCGGAGCAAACTCTGGTTTCCTGCCTTGGACCGGATCGTAGAAACTATCGTCCAACGATGCCCCGTGTGTCTGGCGACCAGTCTGCCAAACCGCCCAGCGCCAGTGATCAGGGAAGCAGGCCCAACATCCCAGTGGGAATGAGCCAGTGCCGACTTCGGGAGCCTCCCAGGTGGAAAATACATGTTGGCAGTGGTGGATGATTTCTCTCGATATCCCGAAGTGGAGATTCTGTCTTCCACCGCAGCCTCAGCAGTCATACCAAAAACTGGAAAAGATAATCGCCGCCCACGGTCTCATTGGTGACCTGCGGACCGACAACGGCCAGCCCTTCACCGGCATTAAACTTGACGAATATCTGATGTCTTACCGAATCAAACACCGATGTATAACCCCGAGGTGGCCCCAGGCAAAGTAGAGAGGCTAATGAGGACATTAAACAAGACTATCCAGATGGCCCTGGCAGAGGGCCAAAGTCTTGAGCTAGCCCTCTACCAATTCCTGCAAGAATACCGGCTGACCCCCCACTGCACCACAGGAGTCTCACCAAGCCGTCTCTGTTTTGGCAGGGTAGTCACTGACACAATCCCCCACCACCCTACGTGGGCGGTGTCACCTGCTCCTCTGAGCAAGTCCATGGAGCGGAGAGAAAAGACAAATTTGGACGCGTCCCGAAGGAGGAGAGCCGCGGACAGCCCGATTGGTTTTGGGGACAGAGTGCTAGTAAAGGTTCGCCACCCAAGGGGAAAATTCTGTCTACCTTTTGAGCTGGAGCCCTGGATCGTCACCAAAATTCATGGCACCATGGTCACTGCATCCCGAGGAGGAGAGAGGGTCTACAGGAATGTTTCATTTTTTAAAAGAGCCCCAACGGACGACGGAGAAGAGTTTCAAGAACCAAGAGAGCCCAACCATGACACCTCGCAAGGCTTAGGGGAAACAGCCGAAGAAGACACTCCCCCACTGACCTTCAGCAGAAGGAGCGACCCAACCACCCAGGGCCCGGAAGACCTCCCGCCGACAGGAGAACAGAGCAGCCGAGACATGTCGGAGTCAGACTGTTCGGAAGATATGCTCCAAACCTCGCCAGACAGAAGTACCCAAGGCAGGTATCATCTGCGCCCCCATCCGAGCCAGTCACAGAAGTACCGAGACTTTGTTGCCCACTGCCAGCCACGGAGGTAATGCAAACCTGTGCACCAGCGAAAACTAAGTAAGACTGTTCCAACTGTTTTATAATTTGTATAGACTATGATATGTTGTGGAATTCGTTAATGCCTTTGTTCCATGGTTTTGCAATGTTTTAAATTTTGAGCAAAGGAGGAATGTCATTTTGCCCGTGTTAGGGCGAACCCAAGTTTTTAGCCCCTGCAGGGGTGCCAAGACACACCCCCCCCCCCCACGAATTAGCCGAAATGGGCCGAGCCAGCGTCCGCATGGGCCGGCATGCAAGGGAGGTAATAAATAGCCCAGGGCTCTGGGCGTGAGCTAGTCTAGTTAGTGGCCACAAACGTAACTTCACGTGTGCGAGTGAACTCATTGGCAGGGCCCCACACACGACACTACAGGTATAAAGGTCTGTCAGTGCTTACTTTATTGATGATGATATTACATGCCAGGATACGGGGCAAACACAGGCATTGTATGCCCAGGGAATGGAAGTAATGGAATACAGGTCAACAAAAGCTCATGTGATAGAGAATATAAGAAATTGGGTTACTGGTTGAGGGGGGGCTACTCACACAGGAATCATAATCCTTGTTGGGGTGAAGTCACAATCAAACCCCAAATTAAACTCTGCTCAACCCTCTGGTACCTTGGCACGAGAAGTCAGGCTTAACTTAGAAGCAACGTATAAAGTATTTGTGCAAGAATTCAAACAGTAATAAAATGCAAACACTAAATAAAAAGGATCCCACACCACATGAAATAAAATGTAGTATATCTTAATAAATAAAACAAGACCAAAATGACGAAAAACTAATCAGTAGATCCGCGGATATGCAATTTTACAGTGATAATAGCATCAAAAAGCCCTAAGCGCCCCAAGCGGTTATATAGGGATGCCAGAGCGGGAAAAACTCACAAGTTCAGGCTGACCCCAGTAGAGCGTAGGGTAGTTACAGGGACCAGGCTAGTTCTAGTGATGTCCCACATACCAGCTTATGTCATAAAGTTACCTTCTCAGTTCAGCGCAGAGTCACGTTTGCGGTGGAGGGGGTTGTGAGGAGCAGGGAAGCATCGCAGACAGCCGTCGATGTAGCAAGAAGAGCATGCCTGGCATCACGGATGTATGAGAGAAAGAAGGTGACCCAGACGCTTTTTGGTTCTGCCAGTAATTTTATTTTAGGCAGATTTTTCACCCTATTGTATTTATTCAATAGGTGCTTTTTTGATTTTTATATTCAAAATTTACAGGTACTTCAATTGAAGATGTATTTATCATGGTGGAGAAGTGTGGCTCACGATGTAGAGCAGGCAGACCTGGAAGCTGAGGTCAGACCCGGGACCAGGGTTCAATTCCTGACGCGGCAGGGTCTTGAGCTCAAATGTCCACGGACTTGATAATTCTCGCTTCAGTGCCTGCTCTAATCACGGGTTCTCACTCTGCAACTCTGGGCATTAAGCTTGCTTAATCTCCACAACGGCCCCCCTGCGGCGGGATGCCTGGCTTTCACCTTGGGGATGCCCTGTAGGGGCTATCTCACAGGGAAAAGCCAGGACGGGTTCCCAAGGCAAGCGCCTGGAAACCTCCGGGTAGCTGTGCGCTCAATAAATGCAATAATAATAATAATCAAAGTCCAAGGACTTGCTTTGTCATACACAGATTGATATTAAATATGTACACATATATTACATTTAACACTAAACAAATACTTTTGTGATATTTACAATACACAAAGACATTACTTTTCAAAAAATGACATTACATTTCAACAATAGTGCAGATTGTACCCTGCTAACAGATTTTGTCACCAGACCCGTTTTCAAAATGTCTTGAATATATTTTTGTGGTCTGGTATCGCATGGGAAAAAGGGGGGGTTTGTATTTTACCCAATCATTGACAAAACAAAAAGTGTCTCTTCTTGTTTTCTACCCTTTGCGATGAAAATGATTCGTCAACTAAATTGGACAAGGGAGTGCAAAAGGTGAGCCGACGCGTTTCCAAGCCTGTGTGTTGCTCATCAGGCTTTTCTTCAGGGCTTTTGCTAGTGGGTACCTATGTGAAAGATGTTTGAGAATGGGGACTTATCTCTTGGTAAAACAACGCCTATAGTCTATTTAGTTCATTATTACCTTTGCGAGGAACAAATTCCAGTTCTGTCTGCTTTTTGGCTTCTTGCTGGCAATTCGTTCTGCAGAGGTAAAGGGCAACCTTCTTAACTAATGTTCGGTAGTGTACAACATTTGCGTTTTCTTTCAACAGCATTTTGGTCTAAATAAAGACTTGCAATTACCTATTGTCCTGAACGTAATGGCCGTGAATCTTGTCCTTACTTGCTTGATTCTGGCGTGCTACGGATGGCAGCGGCAGGGTCTGTGTGGGGAAAAGGGGTGTATTTAAAGGTATTGTCGATCGGGAGGTTTTTTGTGAAAGCGCACTCACATGTTCCCATTGATTTTACTTACATGGAGTTTCAGCCCGCAGCCTCGCCGCTGCTTTCTCAGATGTGGCGGCGTCTTTTGTTGATGCGGCTATTTAATAGTGGCGTTTTGCTGTAGGGGCGAAATGTTTACTGTTAGGGGATTATTTTACCGGGAGTGATTCTATATTCCCTATGGCTGGTCTCTTACCTTTGAAAAAGGATGTGCGTTCCCTGAGTCGCTGCCTTGCTCCGTAGTCACGATTTACTAGGTAATGTCGATCACATGGCTGCCTACCTTTAACTCATGTCATGTGATTTGGGAGTTATGGGATATGTAGTCCTAACAGATGTCGGAAGCTTAACAATTGTACAGCAGACACTGCATGCTATTAGATTTCTGTTTGTTCATTAAGTCCAAAGGTCACGCAGTCAAATTTCATGATTAGGTAGGATTCTCTTCGGAGAAGAAGAGTTTCCACATTGCCTCCCTTTAAAGGTGGTTTTATTGCTGAAAGAACCGACCACTTTAAATCTTTTTTCGGAGTGATTAAAGTCAAGAAAATGTTGGACCATTGGTACATTGACTACCTTTTGTTTTATTCTGGAGCGGTGTTGTGCCAGTCTTTGGGAAACTTGTTGATTGGTTTTACCTATATAAATTTTGTCACAAGGACAAATTATTAAGTAAACCACATTTTTGCTTTTACAATTTGTGAATTCTGTATGATTCCATTTTGTGTTGTTGTGTTCAAAAGTGGTTCCTTCTATGGTACTTGCACATGCTATGCAGGTACCACATTTGTGATGTCCCTGTACTGGATCTAGATTCCAAACAGTTCGTAGGTCATTTTTCACTTTTGTTGAGCCCATGTCTGCTCTTATCAGTTGTTGGCCAAGGCTTTTATTCTTTTTAAGGGCAAACAATGGTTTTGCAAAAGGGATTTCAAGGTTTGACAACAAGTGCCAGTTTTTGAGAATTATTGACTTAAAGCGATTAGTGAGTGGACCATATGTGGTAACACAAACCAATTGTTCTAGTGGTTTTTTATCTTTTTTAGTCAATAGTTCTAATGGGCATCCCTGTAGCGTGAAGATCCTCTTGTTGTTGCAAATGGTCAGGCTGGTTCTTAGCAATCTCGCTCTCCATGAGCAGCCCATGCTGTAGCGCAAAGTGTCGGGCTAATAGAACTTCACGTTGGTGGACTGAGCAAGTGTCAAGATTTCAGCGCCAACTGACCTGTTTGTGGTCGTGAAGAGTCCAATAACTTCAATTCAGTGTCTCTGAGGCCACACAAAGTGTCTAGAACCTGAGGAGCACCACTTGAGGGTCAGGGGCATGTGGCAACGGGATCTGGGTGCAGGCTCAGGTGGTTGGGATTCTGTTATGTCCTTGTGGCTAAGAACAGGAGGCCAGCCGACTAGCCCTTGGAATCAGTCTGGAAGTCCTGAGTACAGGTGCAAGTCCAAATCCCTTTGACTCAGTCATCAGGCCAGCAATCCAGAAAGGCGGAGATCAAGCAAGGCAGTAGTCTAGCAGGGCATCATTCCAGCAGAGTGGCAGTCCTTTTGGCAGCAAAGCAGCCCTTCTTTCTGGCAGTGTCTCCACAGTTCTAGGGGTGTACTAAAGAGTTGGTGTCTGAGATCCAATATTTATTCCAGGTGCCTCCTTTGAGGTGGGAGGAGCTTCTAGAAGTTTCCATTTGAAGTACATAGATTTTCTGCCTCACCTGCCCTGGCTCCAGACTAACTACAGGGGGTATGCTACCTTTTGTGTGAAAGCAGAACATAGCCTATTCAAGTGTAAGTAGGGCCGTGCCCAGTTCCGACCCTACCATCCAGCCAGTGATAGCCCATCCAGGCACACCTAAGCTCTCTATTGTATGTGGATGTCTAGGAGGAATATACAAAGCCCAACTGTCAGCTACTCCCGGGCATGTGACACAGAGACAGACTACAGGCAATAAATGGCTAAGGCAGGAAAATGCCACCTTTTATAAAAGTAGTTTTTTCAAAATCGTAATTTAAAATCCAACTGTACCATAAGAGAGGATTTTCATTACAATTCCAAAGACACCAAATATGAACTGGTTTCCTGTTCCTTTTTGGAAGTTACAGTTTATTAAATGTAACAAGTAAATCCAATGCTATCCTGTTGAAGAGGAAGGCCTTGCGGTAGTGAAAATCGAATTTAAGACTTTTTCCCTACCAGGACATTTAAAACCTAAAGGTACATGACCAACTTTTTATATACACACCATCCATGCCCTTCTGGCTGTCCAGAGCCTGCCCTAGGGGTGACCTATATGCATTGAAAAGGAAGTGTTGAACCTGGCAAAAGGTTTATTTTGCCAGGTTGAATTGGCAGTTTAAAACTGAATACACAGGCTGCAATAGCAGGCCTGAGACTTGTTGAAAGGGCTACTTAAGTTGGTGGCACAATAAGTGCTGCAGGCCCACTAGTAGCATTCAATTTACAATCCCTTGGTACAGCTAGTAACACATTACTAGGGACTTATAAGAAAATTAAATATGTAAATTGGGGATAAGCCAATGTTCCCATGTTTTAAAGATAGAGCACATGCACGTTAGCACTGGTAAAGTGCACAGAGTCGTAAGGCCTGCAAAAACAATATGGAGGAATAAGGCAATAAAACTTGGGAGGAAGATCACTCTAAGGCTGAAAGGTATAACATGTCTGAATGTAGAGTTTATGTTAACTGTCAACATAATCCAAAGAGGCACAACTTCTAGAATGGCTCACTGAAGTGAGCCTCTACTCTTGTTCAGTCCCAAGTCTCTCAGCTTTCACAATGATATTAAGCTTCTTTTCCCTAAGATCTCTACTTTGACAAATAAAACCATTCAGCACAGAACCTGATTTCAGAAGTCAACCATACAATATTTCTGTTACATCTTTTTTCATCTGGTTGAGCCAATGATGTCCTCACTGGCTTCTCATACTCCCCTAAATATCAATGTACATACAGTAAGACACTTCATCAAGAAAGTATAAAAAATGTGGGATAACCCATTGGATTTACTTTTCATTAATTAAACCCTATGTGATAGGAACTACAATGGCTCCCTTGGCAGCCCTCGTCAACTTTGTTCATGGCAGTGTCACTTCTCAACCTGCATAACCGATAACGGGTGATATTTACAAGCCCTTACCGCCACCGGATCATCACTTTTTTTGCCAATCCTGTGGTGCAGCCATTTCTATATTTACACGGAGGCGTTAAGCCACTTTGTGTGGTTCAGGGCCACCTTTTAAATATGCCCCTTTCCACTGCAGTCCTCTATGGCAAAGGGGTCTCCAATGGGTTTTGCTGTGGGTGTTCCAGAGCAACACCCATTGCTTTTTGAAGCGGCCCCAAATTTACAAGGCTGAGACAGTGCCAAAAGCTAACACCATGTAATAGCGAAAGAAGGAGAAATGATTAATTTCTCCCTGTTTTTTTCCTCTTTCCATGTGTGCTGATTTCACACATAGAAGGCACAAATCACCATTATTGATTGTTTCTGCACAGGAAGAATCTCCTTCTTGCACATAAACAAACAACCCTGCAACATGGCAGCAAAGTGCCTGCGCTGGTGCTAGGCTGCTTTTTGGTGTGCAAACAGTAGGGGAAACACAGGGGCACACTATATTCTTATGAATACAGCGCATCCCTGCGTTTTCAAAATGTCGGAGCGCAGCGCTGCCAAATTTGGCGCTGCTTGACGCTCCAACACTTTATTGTAAATATGCCCCAACATGCCATGCTTATGACTCACACAAAGCCAAACCTCCCGAACCTCATTTACTTATTCATGCGGACCCTCACCTCAACCTGTTTACCTCTATAATGTCTGCTCCATCACCTCCAAGACTCCACCATACCACACTCACAAGATCTCCCCAGCTACCCACAATCACTTGCAGCAGCCACATTGCCTGTCTTGAGATGAAAACATTCAAGAAAACAAAATAAGATGATAAATGTCTCCCACCGTTCTGCACCAAGGAGCTGCAATTTCATTGGCATGAATGCGCGCCCATGAAACGTCTTCTCTCCGACACATCCAGAAAGAACATCTCTAAAACATTTTTATTGAACTTGAAGTAAACCGACACGAAGTACCACCCTAAGTAAATTCACTTGTTTCCAGGATGGGAGATAATATGAATGTGCACGTCGATATCACTCTTGCTGCTACGGAGTGTGTCGTTGTGAGTCACTGGCGTAAAAGGCATGATAGAACGATGAGGATGGATGCAAAATATAGAATATTTTAATTATATATCGCGCAACACAACGGTATAAATGAAAAGGGGCTCCTGTGATTTATAAGGCTTAAGGCAAGAGGTTATTGCAAAGTGAATTATCCATCCTGGGATACTTGTTCTTTTTGCTGATAGCTATTTGGGATGCTCCTGTGTTCTCTTCCCAGTAGCATAGAATTTGCATCCACCGTTCAGCCTATCACAGGACTGTTGGCATGGCAATGTAGTCAGAGAGGAGGATACTCTCCAAATGCTGTCATACAAATGAATTTCTGGTATTTATACATAACATTGGTTCAATTAGAACAAGGGTTGATGTGCACTGCAATTCCCCAGTAAATGCTGCTGCATAAATTGACAATCAGGAAGAAAATAGATTGCAAATAAAATCTAATACGTGTTTTACTTTTACCCCCACACACCTAAAGATTTGTTTGGCAGCATGACATTTTCTAGACAAAAATCCAGATGGTCAAATTCGGTAGGACAGACTGACCTCTGCCTCAGGTCAAGCGGAAACTTTTTTCATACTCTTTGGGCGTGACCCCACTCACAGTGCTCCTAGGAGGGCATCAGATACCGCATGGCGAAGGTGACGAAAATCCCCGTACGAAAGGGTGTGAAACTCCCTGTTGGGGATTCAGAGTAATGACACTGAACCCAAATACATGACACTACTATGCAATATATGCCTGATAGTTGTGAGACGCAAGGCTGCCCACTGCTGGAGGGCCATGTGTTATTCCTGCCCGCCAAGGACGAGTAGTGGAAATTATATATATATATATATATATATATATATATATATATATATATATATATATATATATATATATATATATATATATATATATATATATTCACTGAAAAAACCATTGGTTATAGACCATATATAGTTAGGGATTAGCCTTTTCAAAACCTTATTTTACTCACACAAAACCATTGAAATTTCATATATAGTTAGTTGCACTAACTATATATCGCGCACCCGCAATCCACTGCTGATGATGTCACATATTACATCATTCATGACATGGTTAGTGACATCACTGATGACATCACTGATGACAACATCCAGTGACTGTATGTTTCTGTAAAGTTAAAATATGTCTTACATATTGAAGAATGAGTGGATGTATAAATGTCTGGATGAAGGATTTAGAAGGTGCATGACTGACTGTATGAGTGAGTGATTAAATGTGTCTCACTGAGTGCATGGGTTAGTGACTAAACTGTCTTAATTTGTGCATCATTATGTCTGTTGTTCTGTAAACTGCTGCATGTGTTGATCAGTAGCTATATGAGTAACTATATGGGTTATTGATTGGTTGGCCAATTATTTGTATGGGAGACTGAGTGTGTGTGTGGGTGGCTGGGAGGTGTATGACTCTGTGCATAGATGTGTGAGCAGTTGATTCACTAGATGTACGGGTTCAAAAGTGCATGTGGAAACAGCTGTATGGGAGGTTGACTGTGTGCATGAGTGTATTGGTGAGTGAATGGATATCTCAGTGCTACATGTCAAAGTAAGTACATATGTAAAACACAGTACATGTGAGAGTTGACATATTTAAATAACTGTGTATAAGAGCCAGTGAATGTGTGAGTGGCTGAATGGATCATTGAAAACTTGTATCAGGGATTGTATAAGAGAGTAAATATGTGTTACTATATGTTTGAATTAGTAAGGTGTGTATAACTGTATAATTGAGAAAATGGAGGTGTGATTGATTTTTTGCATAACTGACTAGGTGTGTGAGTAACTCCATGGATGAGTGACAGTCTGTGACTGTCTGTTTACACTGATTGTATCTAAGGTTATATTAGAGTCTGAAGAGGTTCATGGTATTATCACATGAATGATATCATCAGTGATGTGATCAGTCATGTCAAATGAGATGTTATCAGTGATTTTATCAGTGATGTCATTTGAGATGTCATCAGTGATGTCATTTGAGATGTCATCAGTGATGTCATTTGAGATGTCATCAGTGATGTCATCAGTGATGTCACTAACCATGTCATGAATGATGTAATATGTGACATCATCAGCAGTGGATTGCGGGTGCGCGATATATAGTTAGTGCAACTAACTATATATGAAATTTCAATGGTTTTGTGTGAGTAAAATAAGGTTTTGAAAAGGCTAATCCCTAACTATATATGGTCTATAACCAATGGTTTTTTCAGTGAATTTTCAGGGTTTTGTAAATGCAAATTCCTAACTATATATGGCCTATAACCTATGGTTTTTTCTGTGAATTTCAATGGTTTTTTAATAGCAAATATCAAAAGCTGTCAAATGTCAAGTACGTGATAGGTAAAAACTTTTTCGTGTTTATGCACGCTGATGTGCTTTGAACGCTGCCCCCCCCCTCTTTTCTCTTAGTAGTACTCTCTCTTTGCAGATAGTGAAGAGTAGTTAACGCAGGCCTTTACCCCCGTTGTAATCCGTTGTGCCTGCTTGTCTCTCCATTTGATTGATTGTTATCCAAGCATTTACTGTTTTACAATTGATTCTCTTTGGTTCATTCTCTATTTACAAACAAGCACAAAGTCGCAATACTCTGTTTAGTCTTTGCAGATAGTGAAAAATCGTGAAAAATCGTGTAAAAAAATAAAATTAATCGAGCAAAATCAGTAGGCCACTAATTGGATCTCTTTTTGACCTCGCTAAAATAGAAATATTAGGAACAACCCTTCATGAGAAATACGAAAATAGTGAGATGAACTGAGCTCCACACCATGAGGGCTGCAAGACAGCTCGGCTCCGTCACCCACCCCACCCAAAATAACGACAAACCCTATGCAAATATTAAAAATATATACAACACACCAGCAAAAAAACAGGGTAAAACATTTTATTAAATAACTATTTACATAACTATTTTATACTTTTTATTGCCCGATCCGGCTAGCTCAATCGATCGAGCATGAAACTCATGCACTCTGATAGCAAGCGTTGCTACTGATGCTATGCAGACCAAAACTGGTTTTCAGTTTGTACATTTTTCTAGATTTTTCCATCCAAGGTTGGTTGAGTTTGTAGAACGATGGCTTCAGATTTTCAACATACAGTGTGGTGGCGCGGACTGGGAGGGGGCGCTTCGCTCCTGCCCCCTCCCCAAGTAAGATTTTCATACGTGAAAGTACGTTAATGGTTTTGGTCCCTGAGTTGCTTCGATGTCACTGCCATTCTCAAATGGCATAAGTTCTGGATGTTGGGTGCCATAGTTCAGAGTTCTGAGCAGCGCTTGTAACACTGTCTGAAGCTTATTTCCACCTACTGCAGCTTCACTATTCTCAAAGTAAGTGAGGGTCGTTTGTGGACCTGACTGCATTTGAAAACAATGTGATATGGTACCTCCCTAAACCGCTTGACGGAGGCCCCCGAGGGGCGGTGTGATGGCACGGACTCGGAGAAGACGCTTGGCTCCGACCCCCTCCCCAAGTCTTATAGCACCGGTTTAGCCTGAGATCGCCCCCGACATAGGCGGCCGGCTCCCGGGTTCCGGCGGAACTTTTTGCCTTTTGATGACTCTTATATTCTGGACCTTGTCCCACAATCCGTTTGACCTGAAGACACGCTGTAGTGGGGCGCCCCTTTAATGTTTTAGTTGCCATTCCGCCCGCTTTTGCTACACTGTGCTTCTTCCGCCATTCAGCTGTTTACCGCCCGCTCTTGCGACTACAGCGTCTCGCTCACCATGTAGTTGAGTTGCTCCCGCTCTTGCGATGCAACGATAAGCGACTGCCACAGGACTCTCAAAATGGCGGCCGGCTCTTCAGATTTGGGCGTGGTCCACTAAAATGGCCCTGGGACACCTTGGAACTCGGACGCTTCCCTGATAGGGCTTGGGTCCCATTCTCGAAAGCGTCCCCTCAGCCGTGAAGATTCTACAAAAGTCTTGGGGGCCCCCGACTCCCGCAGGCTTCTGGTGGGGAGCGGCTGCCATGTTTGCTCGTGGAATGGCCACGACGGACCTACGAGATGGTAGTGCTCTCATGCTGACGCCAGCTTTAGTCTGAAACATCCAGAAACACTGTAGACTACCAATTCGATCAGTTCCGGTAGCGCCCCAACATGACCCGGTAGAGAAGAACTTGCCCTCCCCTCTTTGACTGATGGTTCTTGTTGCCTGTCCCCTCTGTTGTCATTTAACAGACCTTTTTGGACTGCTGAAAGGGGTTGTGTTCCAAACGCTGGTTGGTGGAGACATTTTGACTATATTCTTGACCTACGTTGTCGCGTAATGCGTTATATGACACGCCGCGTTAGCGCACCCGGAAGTGATCCGGGGCGCGGAGCGCAGCGCGTAACGTAAGCATAACAGGTCATGTGACTTGTTAATAAAACTTTTTATTGGTTCATTTTACTTTTGTTATTTTAATAATGAAAAGCTTGGTCATATGACCTAAAAAAGACGCTTTTTATTGATTTCGAACTTTTTTTTTTTTAACATATATGTTATAATATTCCAGGCTAATGTACTTTCCCGGAAAATTTACAACTGTCCTGCAAGTAAAATATATTCCTTTTTCGAGAAAAAGGGCGTTTCTTCGTTCCATGACGGAGCCGTTGAGTAAAAGAGACTCGGCCTGCTGTCTTAGTCGCCGATACGCCTGATTATCAGATTCTTATCGATCACTTTATGTTGCAGGAGTGGAAAACACAACTGCCCTTGACCATTTATCTTTACTGCGTTCCTACGTATTATACCTTTTATCCGTCATGTAATTGGACTGCTTTATTTCACTTGCCTTTTACTGATTCGAAAACAGTGACTAAAAGTAAAAACTTTACCAATGTAAATACTACTACCATGTTTTGTTTTAAAAACCTTTATTTTGAAAATGTTAGTATACAAATACGGGCCTATAACCACGTGGGCCGGCCACGGAGCAAACTGAAATCGTATATGATGAGGAGACATTTACATTATAGAGGAACGTAACGAGCGGGCCATTAGGTTGCAAGAACTAAGGTGTCTAACAGTTGCGGAATCGGTGGACGTACATTTTGTAATTAAATTACGACAGGGCCAGTTACAAAAAAATTATCTAGATATACATTTGCGGGCAAGTACCATGGGTGACGTTAATTCGAACTTTCAATACTACAGTAATCAATAACACGTCAGAACTTAATATCAATAGGGATGTCAAAATATTCAATCAATTCTCGTCCCCGCCCGCCATGAGCATCAAAACTGCATTCATATCTCGTGATATCAAGGTTGTTCAACCAGTACACAACAAGGAGTTACGAGTCCCATTTATACCGGCGCCATTTTGGGCGAGGCCGGGCAGGTGCAAGATATAGTCAAAATGTCTCCACCAACCATCGGCCAGACCAGAACCCATTTCGGCCCTTTATGCTACAAGATGGTGTCTTCCATTCAGAAAATATTGTTGGCAGCATTTTGAAAGGAAAGATAAACAGCCGTTCTCCTAGTGAGTCTCACATTGTTACATTTAGGAAGAATGTTGAAGAGTAGTATGTGGAAAATCTGAAGCCATTTTTCTACAAACTCTCAATCAGCCTTGGATGGAAAAAAAATCCTGAAGAATGTACAAACTGAAAACCAATTTTTGTCTGTATAGCATCAACAGCAACGCTTTAGTCAGCTTTGTGTGAAGCCGCCATTTTGATTCAATCAATAACGTCCCCCTGCACACATTCAGGGACCTGGTCGTGTCTTCAGGTGAAACGGATTGTGGGACAAGAAGCAAAAAGGAAAAGGAAAAAAGTTCCGCCGGACCTCGGGAGCCGGCCGCCTATGTCATGTGCGATCTTTGGCCACACCAGGGCAATAGTGAAGCTGCAGCAGGTGCAAATAAGCTTCAGACAGTCTTACAAGCACTGCTCAGAACTCTCAACTATGGCACTCAACATCCAGGACTTGCCATTCGGATCTTGGCGCCTTGTGCTGGTTCCGACCTATTCACACATCGGTCCACTACTGACATCACCTCATAAGCCAACGGGGCACCCCACGCCGACTTTCGGCGCAGCATTGTAGGATGGCCACACCAGTGCGGCAACTTGCTGGACACCACCTCTGTGCCATCCGGATCTCGGCGCGTTCGAGTCACTGTACCGCAAAAGTGACCGGAACTCAGCTGGACACGCCGTCTTTCGGCGCAGCATTGTAGGATGGCCACACCAGTGCGGCAATTTGCTGGACACCACCTCGGTGCCATCCGGATCTCTGCGCATTCGAGTCACTGTACCGCAAGAGTGACCGCAACTCAGCTGGACACGCCGTCTTTCGGCGCAGCATTGTAGGATGGCCACACCAGTGCGGCAACTTGCTGGACACCACCTCGGTGCCATCCGGATCTCGGCGCGTTGTGCTGCCTTCGGCCTACTGTAGCCGCAAGTGCGGACGCAACTCAGTTGGACGGCGAGTGAAACGCTAAGGGGCGCTCCACTGCAGCCGAGGAGCCTCCATCTTGGGGGAGACGCACAGCCCCCACTGACTGACGCGACCTCACAGGCCAATGGGGCGCCCCACGCCGACTTTCGGCGCAGCATTGTAGGATAGCCACACCAGTGCAGCAACTTGCTGGACACTAACTCGGTGCCATCCGGATCTCGGCGCGTTGTGCTGCCTTCGGCCAATTCGCACATTGGTCCATTACTGACGCCGCCTCACGTGCCAACGGATTTTCTACGCTTTTTGTAGCCCTATGCCGCATAACAGGTCATGTGACTTGTTTATAAAACTTTTCATTGGTTCATTTTACTTTTGGTTTCCTAAAGATGGAAGGCTTGGTCATATGACCTAAAAATAACACTTTTCATTGGTTTAGAACATTTTTTTTTCCCAAACGATGAAAGCCCCACCTTGTTTCTGGATGATTCAGACTGAAGCTGGCGTCAGCATGAGAGCACCACCATCTCGTGGCTCCGTCGTGGTCATTCCGCGAGCAATCATGGCAGCCGCTCCCCACCGGAAGCCTGCAGGAGTCGAGGGCCCCCAAGACTTTTGTAGAATCTTCACGGCTGAGGGGACGCTTTCGAGAATGGAGCCCAAGCCCTAGCAGGCAAGCGTCCGAGTTCCAAGGTGTCCCAGGGCCATTTTAGTGGACCAGGCCCAAAACCGAAGAGCCGTCCGCCATTTTAAGAGTCCTGTGGCAGCCGCCTATCGCTGCACTGCAAGAGTGGGCGGAAGTCAACAACATGGTGAGCGAGACGCTGTAGCCGCAAGAGCGGGCGCAACTCAGCTGGATGGCCGCCACCTGGTGAGGCCCGTTCATGCCGCCTCCCCCACGCCCCCCCCCGGGCCGCCCCACGCCAATTTTCGGAGCAGCATTGTAGGATACCAAAACCAGTGCGGCAGTTTACTGGACATCACCTGGGTGCCATCCACATCTCAGCGCGTTCTGCTGCCTTGGGACTATTCGCACAACAGACCGCTACTGACGAGGCCTCCCCCCGCACCACCCGGGACGCCCTACGCTGTTTTTCTGAGCTGCATTGTAGGATACCAAAACCAGTGCGGCACCCAGGTGACATCACCTGGGTGCCGTCCAGAACTCAGCACGTTGTGCTGCCTTGGGACTATTCGCACAAAAGACAGCTTCTGACCATTGTTGGTTTTTTTTGTTAAAAAATGTTTAAATGTATTTACAGTTTTTGTTGCGTTCGTTATATTTAAAAGTTAATAAAGTTTTATAATCCTACTTTGTTGGAGTGCTATATATTTTTAAAAAATCGGGTGAATGGGGCCTTGAATCGGGTTATTGTCATGTGTGGGCTCTGCAAGTGTACTACTACAGGATCGGACATTTCAAACTCAAATGCACGTTCTTTTTCTTACCTTTCCGAAGCATGGAGCGCAATAGCAGGCAGAGAAAGGGTGATGCAAGTGTTGAACACTGCCTGGCCTGGCAAGTTGCTGGCAGTGCCCCCCCCCCCGCCCGCTCCTGAAAGAGGACACACACACACCGCCGCCCCGAGTACTTCACAGATCTTTAAAAGACCATGCGCTTGTTCATGAGGCTTAAATGGTTTATCACCCCTTCTAGAACCCCTGCATCGACCCTCTGACGTTTCCTCGAAGAATTACCACGTAACACAATACCAAGCCCTGTCACCTGAAACCCCCGAGGAATCGTGGGGCATATTATCAAGGGGGTTTATCTCTGCTTTTTTGGCTTTAAAAGCCAAGAAAGCGGAGATAAAATTATCTCCCTATTACCAAGCTGTCGCTAACACCAGTTAATGACAGCTAAAAGGAGATAGCGACCATCTTGGGCCCCGCTTTGCATGTCAGTGATATTTATCACTAATGACATGCAAAGTGGGCGTGCCAAGATGTTAGCGACTGGAAACAGTCCCTAACATCGCTATCTCCTATTACCAACTTTTGGAGATATTCGCGCTAAGCGCGAATATCTCCAAAAGCTAACACCTGCCCTGAGCAGTTCTTAGCCATGTTATCCAATGGGAGGTGGATAACATGGCTAAGAGCATTTGCTCGATAATGCATGAATATCGCTGACTTTTCAGCGATATTCATGCATTGCGGCCGTTTTTTATCGCATTTGCGATAAACCTTGCTAATAGCAAGGTTTATCTGCGATAAAAATCGCCGATGTGCGGCGATAATTTTTGTCTCTAAACAAGTTAGAGACAAAAATTATCGCTAGTTGTTGGTAATATGCCCCCGGGATTTTGCTTGCAGAAATCGGGAGGCGGGAGACTAGCACTGAAATCAGTAGTCTCACGCCTGAATCGGGAGGGTTGGCATGTCTGGATTCTCTACAGCTGGGGCCATAAACTACATCCGCAGGGCTAGGTGATAGCCTGGGACCGGCCTGGCATCTAAAATGGCTGCCGTGCACGACAAAATTGTGGCATTGGAAAAAAGGCAAGATGGCGCAGACAATGTTTATCAATAAGGATTCATTTATAACAAAATATTTTATCGCACTGACAAATTGGCGGTCAACACTTCCTGATTTCCATCGAATCGAACATTAACAGACGTCACGCAGCAAAAAAAAAAAAAAGCTCACGCACAGCCGCTGGAAGACATGTATCAACATATATGAGCCTCCTCAGCCACCCTCAGAAAACATAAGGGATCAGGATACGTCTCCTGCACCCCCTTATACCTAGTAATTTAATTAAAACGAAACACAAAATGGTGAATTCCCGTTTCGCTACCAGTTTGCGGCCCAGTTCGCGGCCCGGGAAGCGCTTCTACCGTGAAAAATAATTTTTTTTTTATTTTCCCCACGGGACCCTTTAATAACCCCAACAACATTCCTAGGGGGTCAAGAGGGGAATACCTTGCCCCCTTTCATTAAATTCCCCCTTCGTTTTTCACCTCTTCTTCTCTCTCGATCCTACCGAGAGACAAGATGGCGCACGCACAGCCGCTGGAAGACATATATCAACATATATGAGCCTCCTCAGCCACCCTCAGAAAACATAAGGGATTAGGATACGTCTCCCGCACCCCCTTATACCTAGTAATTTAATTAAAACGAAGCACAAAATGGCGAATTCCCGTTTCGCTACCAGTTTGCGGCCCAGTTCGCGGCCCAGTTCGCGGCCCGGGAAGCGCTTCTACCGTGAAAAATATATTTTTTTTTATTTTCCCCACGGGACCCTTTAATAACCCCAACAACATTCCTAGGGGGTCAAGAGGGGTATACCTTGCCCCCTTTCATTAAATTCCCCCTTCGTTTTTCACCTCTTCTTCTCTCTCGATCCTACCGAGAGATAAGATGGCGGCCGCTCCGGACTGTTTAGAATGTTGACAGACACCGGGGAGCCAATCAGCTTCGCATCGCAAAGTTCCGTTTCGCGAAAAGTAAGCGGACCGGAGCGCAGCCCGGAGCGCTGTTACAGATATATATCTTGTTTTGAACGTTAATTTCTCAAAATCCACTGGAGCACATATATTGAGACCCAGCAAAGGCACATCGGGCTAACAGTCCCTACAATTTTGCCAAGTTTCGTGCAAATCCATTCAGCCGTTCGAGCTAAAAGTGAGGCCAACCGCCCTATGGAAATTAACATGGGGAAAACGCGTTTTGGGACCCCCCTTTTTTCTCGGCCCCCCCTTGATGAAACCCCCCCAAATTTTCAAGGGCTGCTCAAAAACGAAATGTGCCATTTTCCTGAAAATTTCAGCCGATTCCGTCCACAAACGCCAAAGTTATTAGACATAGAATTTTCAAAAATCCCATAGGGAAAAAATCCTAACTATATATACCTACTGGCGACACGCCAGTAGGTAATACATATATATATATATATGTATTTATATATATATCCAAAACTGCTGTTCGCTTGTAGACCCCTGCCACTGCCAGCGGCGGGCCCCGACGGGATAGCGAATCCCCAAAATTCCAAAACTTATCCTCCAAAAGGTTAGAAAAAGGATTGTCCGGGCCACACAAATGCAGAAAAGCATGCTTTATTTCTTGAGCTTCACTCGACGCGTGATAAAGAAGGCTTGTCTTCGAAACGTGTCGAGTGAAGCTCAAGAAATAAAGCACGCTTTTCAGCATGTGTGTGGCCCGGACAATCCTTTTTCTAACCTTTTGGAGGATAAGTTTTGGAATATATATATATATATATATATATATATATATATATATATATATATATATATATATATATGCATACATACATACATACACATTTCTGTTAATTTCTCAGGGTAGTATTTCAATCCCTCGCATTTTGCCCACTGAGCCACTTTGGAGGTAGGCCTCTCCTAGGCAAAACAGTATCTTCCATGAGTAATAAGGCCAGATTCACAATATGAGGCCCAGTCAAGATCTCAATACATTATTCCCTTGCTCAACCATTGGTAACTGGCTGTTGATGATTCAGGTAGCCCTTCCAGCACTTTTATATCTGTTGTTGATCAGGGAGTCCATTCATCCTTTAAGATAGGCAAAGCTCTGTTGTTGTGAAGCCTTAAGAGTGCAGCAGGTGTAGTCCTTATAAGTGGAGTCATCTCTTGTGCAGTTCAAGGTTTCAACAGGGCAATCCATCTTCATCAGAAGTTTATTTTGGGTCGTTGAGGGTCCACAACACCAATCCAAGATTCCAGAATCTATGAGTGGCTCCTTGTAAAGCTGGGACTACAAGACCCACAATGCACCCTGTCAAATCCTTAAAAGTCCACTGTATGCTGGAAGCTGACCCATATCCACAGTAACAGGATCCATTTTAAACTGACACTTCATCACAGCTGTTTAATTTTCTTTCTGTATTTTTAGCTTGGTTAGTGAGGTGCCCAACATTTGAGCAACCCCACCAAGACCAACAGGGTCAGGGTCTAACTTTTTAAGCCTTAGGGTCTGCCTCCCATGTCAACTACAGTGCTGCCATGAAGGCCAGCACCCAGCAGAGGCTACAGACAGCTGTCAGAATCCAGAACCATACCTTAAGCTCTCCACTGACAAGTGCCTGACCTGGTTTAAGTGAAACTGTTGATTCCGGGAGCCTCTCTTGCTCTTGGAGTGGGGGGCTACCATATCTTGTGGCAGACACCCTTTTTACACTCTCCCTTCTGCCAGTGCAGAAGGGAGAGTGGGTGACAGCTGCCTGACTGCCCAGAACTTGCTTGTGGTCAGATAAAGCCTCACCAGTGCCAACTTTGGGTTTCTCTCCTACTGAGACAGAAGACCCTTGGCTCACAGGAACTCTCTTTAAGAGTGGCTTACTTTGCTCTTCTTTTTCCCTTTCGTTTCGGACCTCACTCTCCTAGCTGTAGGGGCTGGATCCTCAGGATCTTTGGGTTAGGAGGTGCCATTGGGGACCACCCCACTTGGGATCAGACCAACCTCTGGGAGGTCATTGCCCAGGATATAATCTAAGGGGAGGTCAGATCAGACTACCACCTTTTACCAGTCACAGATACTCTCACTCTCTAGGGGAACTAAGGCTACAGGTCTGGTTGTGACCTCACCTATGGCTACCATGACTATTTTTGTCTCTCCTGCCACATACAGGTCTGTGAACACCAACCTGTAACTCACTAGGGTGTGACAAGCACATGTGCCTCTCAAGCCAATAGCAGAGTTCCCATTCACCTGAGTGGAGTGCCTCAAGGATCAACCAGTTTACAAGCAGGACCTCTCTTCCAGCACAATGCTATGAGAACCACTTCATCTGATGAGTCATCCTCTATGGCTACAGTAGACAACCCAGTGCTAACCACCTTCTAGAAACAGAAGAGGTCACTGAGCACTGATAGTCAAAGCACACCCTGTTGTCCAAGTATCTTTTTTGCCCTGGGCCCGGGCCTCCGCATATCAGAGTAGGGGTGGGATCTTCTCTCCTTCGAGTTCTAGGGTATTGAGGGAGTCTCTGTGGTGGGTTTACAAACTCCGTCCTTTGCCTTTTGTGTGCCTAACCCCCCTTCTTGTAGCCTCTCCCATGTGCTGATTGAAAACCCAAGAGTTCTCACCGACTCATCAGCTGTCTCCCCAGTTCCCTGGGACCTGACAGCTTAACGTCTACTAGATACTAGCATAACTTCTCTTGTACACAATGAGTCAAGATGTGATCTTTAAGGAATAAACTGTGCAGTCCTTCATAGTTGCTCACCTGGCAACCCTCTAGTGCCTTCACGTAGATGACTACAAAGTCCACCAAGGACTGTATGTTTACTTTCTGGGTGTCCCTGAACTTCACCCTGTAATGCTCTAGGGTGAGACCAAATTTCCTGACTAGAGATTTTCTCATATGGAAGTGGGATTCTGCCTCATTCCCCTTTAGGGTCAGGAGCTTATCCCTCCCAGTTACTGGTATGAACTCCCACAGTAGTGAACCCCAGTATTTGGAGCGGACCCTTTTCATCGTAAGTTTTTTTTTTCAAATGCAGTCAGCTATTTGCCAATGTCATTTCCCTCTATATCCTTGGGACTATTTCCTTGGGCAGCCTGGGATCAAGCCCACCAACCCTGGACGAATGTATGTTCTTTTTCCGCAGTTTCTTATTCCGCAGGGAATCACAACGCATTCGTTAAAACGACCGCGTTGTGTTTCCCCATACCCTTACACCGCAAGTCGGAACAACGACTTGCGGAGGGGGGGCGCTGGATGTTGGAATAGTATAATTTACTATTTCAACTCCAGTCTGTGTGGATACTGGGGAAGGTGTTGGATTTTAAATCCAACACCTCCACCCCTTCCGCAAGTCGTTGTTCCGACTTGCGGAGTAATGGTAGGCAGAATCACAACGTGGTCGTTATAACGACCGCATTCTGATTCCCTGCGGGGTAAAATAATTGTGGTAAACATTGTTTACCCCCCTGGACATCTCAATGTCTTCCTCATTTTCACTGCCACCATTTCTTTTCTCTTCCTTCCGTGCCCAGTTCTTCTTAGCTAAGTCCAACTTCTCCTTCTCTATAACTATGGAAGATAGTTGAGCCCTAAGCAGTCTCTCTGCAAGGGACAGTCTGGTTCTTCTGTGGGGGAGCCTCCCCTCCCTTCAATAGCTGTAAGCTTGAACCTAGTACAAGAAGTTATGGACACTTTGTCATCTTCCTCCTCCTAAAGGTTGTTGGAGGGGCCATCTCCCCCTCCCCTTCATTCCCTAGAAGTGTCACTGCCCAGGCCTCAAGGGACCAAATCATCTCTGCCTTTTTAATTCAATTAGAAGCTGGTAGCCCCCTAGCCATACACTGTACCATAAGATCAGCTACTTTGAGTTTAGTCAGGTTAGCCAGATCAAGCTCCATGGCATCCCTAGTTTCGGGTCAGTGAAAAAACATTGAACACAAAATCAAAAAGAGATGTGACTAAAAAATAATCAAAATTTCTAAAAATCAAAAAGTAAATTTTTCTCGAGGTCAATTTAGCAGACCTTTAAATATATTCTTTCAAATACTGTATGATGTGGTTTAAACACCTGTGCTATTCTCACCGCTGACGCCCAAATGTTGGAAGTTGGGTTACTAGTATAGGTAAGTGGGTACCTACCAATAGTAATTAGCCACAATTACAATATAAGGCACAGTCATGGTCTCAATTAATTTTTTCTACGCTTCATCAATCAACTCCTTGTGTTTCCTCAATAAATCATTCCCTTGCTCAACCCTTGCTAGATGGCTAGGACAACCAAGGCTTAACTTACGAGACAGATGTGTAAAGCATTTAAAAATACCAATGCAATAAATAAATAAGACATAACACACAATAAAAATCCAATACCAATTTATAAAAATAGGTTACATTTTTAGGAGTAAAATTACACCAAGACCAACAATATCCAATGCAGAGAATCAGAGATTAAAAGTAAAATTAGAGCTTAGAAGCAAATAGTGCTCAAAGGGATACAAAACTTCACGCTGTACCAGGGCAAAGTCAAGATACTAGGAGGCGTGCGATGTAACACTTTTACACTTACTTTCAGAGGTGTTTCTTGATGCAGAAAAGTGGTCCGCAGCACCAGCTGAAGGTTCAGCAGCTCTGGTTTGCCTCATGGGGTCTGGGATTGCAACTCTCCCAATGCACCTAGTCAATCACATTAAAATCCAGGTGAATTTTGTGAGATAGAATTGCCCTTGTTGTTGATGTTTCAGGTACAATCATAAAAACGGGGGGAGGTAGAGGTTATGGTTAGGTTCACCTTCCTTACTGAAATCAGTTCCCCAACATCTGGAATACCGACATTAGAAACCTAACCATAGGAAGAACAAGGATTCCACTGAACAAGTGTGAAAAACTTCTTTCCAGATGGAAAAATTATTTTCTAGAGTTGTTCACCCCCCAGGGTTACCCCTAGGTGGCATGCTTCATCATTGGGGTCCTCTCAATCCGCTGTGGATTGAGGCGTGCTGCGACGTGCGAACTACGTAGGAGGACTTAGTTTTGGGAAATATGGGTGGTGCAGTGATGTGGAAAAAAAATATGCTGTATTTTTGTTTAGGCAGAAATATGCCTCATGATCTGCTGGGGTAGAGGGGCTTATAGTCACACCTTCGTCATTGCACTTCTCTTGGAAAATGACCCAATGGCACCTCCGGAGACTGCATGTTTCAGGTAGTCCTTCCAGCACTTTTCTACTTATTGCTGATCAGGGAGTCCACTCCTCATCCTTTAGGATAAGCAAAGCCCTTTTGTTGTGAAGTCATATGTGTGCAGCAGGTGCAGTCCTTATGAGTGCAGTCCTCTCTTGTGCAGTCCAAGGGTCCAACAGTGTAGTCTAACTTCTCCAAATGTTTCTTTTGGGTCTTTCAGGGTCCACAACACCAATCCAAGGTTCTAGAATCTCTGAGTTGCTCCTTGGGAAGTTGGGACTACAAGGCTCATAATGCACCTGGCCAAATCCTTAAAAGTCCACTGAACGCTGTCCAGCTGGGTTCTTCTTGGTAAAGATGATGCAAGTGTTCCTCCCTACCCTGTTACTCTCAGGGAGTGTGCTGGACTTGGCCCTCTTTGCAGGGTCATCCATAAACTTGTTGCCTTCCTCCTATATTCTCTCTGACCTGTTTTTGTTGGTTTAATGACTCTGGGCACTTTACCACTGCTGACCAGTGCTAAAGTGCATATGATCTCCATACTGTAAAATGTATACGTGATTGGTTTCCATGTTTGGCTTATTTGGTTTACTGTCAGTCCCCAGTAAAGTGCACCAGGAGTGCCAGGGCTTATAAATACAAATGCTGCTGGTGGGCTTGCAGCACTGGTTGTGCCACCCACAGAAGCGGCCTAGTAAAATGTGTCTAAGGTCTGCCATTGCAGAACCTGCGTGCAGTCTGGTACTGTCATGCTGGCTGGGCAAGTGCACCCACTTGCCAGCCCCTAAACCTTCCCTTTACTTCATGTGAGTTACCCCTAAGGTAGGCTCAAGGGCAGGGTGCATTGTAAGCATAAGGTAGGACAAGCCCTGATGTGTGGGGCATGTCCTAATAGTGAATTACAGCCATTTTCATTTTTCACTATTGTAAGGCTACCTGTTCTCATAGGCCAGAATAGGCTCCTGGAATTATTACACCATATAATCCCAGCAGGCTCAGGGAACATGGTAGAAAGTCAGGTTTAGTATGCCTGAACTCAGAATAATAAAATACTTCTTTTAGTAAAGTTTATTTTAATATCCTGTGTTTGCAAAGGCTACTTTTAGAAAGTTAGCATTTGCTTGCCTGACCATTTCAGCCCGCCTCTGCTAGGATGTGTATTTGCTGTCTGGTTTCTGTGAGTGACAGGGCTGAGTAATTCCAGGGGACACTCTGGGCTGCCAGATGGGGAATAGAGGGATTACCCCCAGGATAGGTGGGAGGAGTGCCCCTTGACTCTGAATAGGGCTGTGCTCTGCCACCACAATGCTGGCTCCACCTCCTGCGTAGCGTCTGATGTCTCTGCCCTGCACCCTGAAAAAAACAGCAAGAATCTCCAAAACAAAGTGCTCTAAAACTGGGCTGAACCAGGCTCAAGCCCCCTGGCCTGTAAGAACAAAAGAAACTGTGTATAAAAAGAGGATCCCTGCTCCTAAGAAACTATATCCTGTTTTCACCAAGAAGAAACTCTGCCCGAAGAGGAGGACCAGGGAAAGCTACATGACGGATTACTGTCTCTAGCCTGAGAGACTGTGGTGGGTGCCTTGCTCCAAGAAGGAGAGAAGCCAAACACTGAGAAAGGCTTTGATTTCAACTTGTGCAAAATCTCTGAAACCGATCTCCAAGGGCTTGGTCTCGAGCTTGCCCCCTGACCTGAGCCCCGGAACCATTGGGCTCATCCTGCCTTCACCCGTCTGCTGCAGGGCTGTTGTGTTTTCCACCCTGGGTGAGCCGTGACCTCTGGTGCCCTCGCCCCCTCCTTGGGCCGTGACACTCCGGAGCCTGGCCGCCCTGCCTGGTGATAGCCCCGCTCGAGTTCGAGCCGCTCTCCCTACGCTGTGCCAGGCGGCCCGATCCCCTGTCACCTCGCCTGCCTTGGAGCGCGCTGTGCGCACCTCACCCGTCCTGCCGGAATTCGGTCAGAGCGCACTCTAAAGCCCCGGACGGCCCGTACATTTGAAACGTACCCGGCCGCCCCGCTCTGCCCTCCTGCATCTGAAGGGCTGCGCCGCACCCTGAAGAGCCTCCAGTACGGTCCGTACTAAAGACCCTGTGCTACGCCCGCCTGCCTGGAAACACTACGCCACAGAAGTTCCGAAGGTACGTTCCGCCCCAACCTGTACTAAAGAAGTACGGCTCGTACGCCGCAACCCGAACATCCCCAACACACCGTGAACCCCTGGGGGCCCGGACATCCGCCTCGCCTCCCCAAGTCCCGCTCCTACACTTCGTATGCCGAAGCCTGTGCGAGCCAGACACCGCGAGTACGTCCCGCACCTACCTTCACCAGCGTACGCATTCCGCGTAATACCGGCTGCGATCGGAACAAGGTACTGTGTGACTTGTACAGAGTCTATTGTGTGCATCGGACCGCAGGGTCCGCAATGTGAAATAACCCATTTTTAAAGAACAAACTTCTCCCAAACCAGTCGCACACCCAGTGCGAAGCACACAGGGACCAAAGCTAGCATCGTTTTGAAAAGAACTTGTGAATTAAGCATTATTCAAGAACTCTTCCTTACCAAAGTATTGTGGCCACATTTTGACATCATTATTTTGGTCTTGTGATATCAACCTGCATAGAAACGTATTCTTGTATAAAGCATAATTTTTTTTAAAAATTCAGACTGGTGTCCATTTGTGGTGGTTCATTTTTATTACTGTGTGTGGTCATAAATGCTTAACTAAACTAACGCCCTGAGGATTAGCCTTGTCTGATCGCGCCACACAACCTAAAGGGCGAGCAGGGGTTATTCTTAAGGAGTAGGTCCCTTGCCCTGACTAGAGGAGAGGGTCCCTGTTTGTCACAAGTGCATACCTGTGCCCCTAAATCTAACAGAGTGCACACCTTCAACTTTCATAGCAAGGCAAAGTCCTTTTTGGGTGGAAAACCAAAGTGTGCAGATGGAGCAGTCTTTATGAGTGCAGTCCTCTCTTGTACAGTCTAAAGGTCCAGCAGGACCGTCCATCCTCGTGTAGATTCAAGGTAGGGATCTGAGTTGCTGGGCAGTTCTCCCATATTTGTCTAGTGGTCTTGGAAGACAAGCAGGGTGCCACCCTCAGGTCTATCAACTTCCTCCAAAGTGCTGCATACTTGTGTCCCAGAAAGTACTATTTTTTCAAAATCCAAAATTGAGAAACTCTCTCCTGGAGGTTAAGGTCTGGTAAGCCAACCCACTGGCGAGGCTAAGATTCCCTAACACTGCCCTTCTAGCCCCCCTGCTAAATCAATAACTGGGGTTCCTGTCTGGCTGGTTTGCAGGGTATCGGGGTGAGCTTGTTCTAACTGCCATTCCCTCTCTGAAGATCAGTTTGGCTACTCGACCCCTATCCTGCTTTTTGCTCTGTAGGTGCAGATCTCCTCCCACCAGATGTCCTTTCTCTCTATGCAGGGCACTTCACACTTCACCAGAGAAGCTTTGCTTAGCCTGTCAAAGGCTAGCCAATCAGGAGAGGCTGTGGAAGCCTGGATTTTAGCACATCAGAAAGTTCAGTTCTGTAATTTATTTTCTGTGATTGTTATAATAAATCTAACCATGGCAAGTTGTTGGATTTATTCTATCATTTTAATACTTTGAAGTAGATTTGTAGCTCACTCCTATCAATATTTATACTTTCTTCAAATATTCCAATGTTTCCCTATGGAGCCATCGTGCTACAATGGGGAAACACAAAATAACAGATTTTCCCTCACCAGAACATGTACAGTATCTTTTATAATGCTCCTGGTTACAGTTACAAGGCACCTTGGGCCAGATGTAGTGGGCTAATAGGTAATGGCCGAAAATACCGATTTTCGGCAGTTACCGACCGGTATTGAGCCATTGGGATGTAGGAGTCCGAAAACCCTCCGAATCGGTAAATTTACCGAATCAGCAAAGTTATCAAATCGGTAAAATACCGAATCGGAAAAATTACAGAATCGGTAAAGTTACCGAATCGGTAAAATACAGAATCGGTTAAAATACCGAATCGATATATTTACTGAATCGGTTAAGTTACCGAATCGGTAAAATACTGATTCGGAAAATAAGAAGTGGTAAAAATGAATATTGAGATGTAGGTAAGCACAGAAATACCGAATTTGGCTCAAATTTGGAATTTAAGAGTCGGTATTTACCATGGATTGGAATCAGGTGGTAACCAGCTGCAACCCATAAAAATGGACCCAAAATGCAATTCTACTTGCACAATGGCGGCATTTTATGTCATTGCAAGACGTCTACGGCTACAGCAGGAAGGAGAGAGGGAATGGCAGAGAGAGGAGCAGGTCTACAGAGAGAGGATCACCCTGTTCATGCTCACAGAGGCAGAGATCCTCCAGAGGTTCAGGTTGGACTCAGACACCATCTTGGACCTCCAACCCCTGTTGGAGCACACCACCACAAGGGCACATGCTATCCCACCACACGTGCAGGTGCTATGCAGCCTACACCTGCTTGCGTCTGGTAGCTACCAGAGTGTGGTTGCTGCGGTAGGTGGGGAGACCCATAGCAGCCTGTCAAGGTTTTTCCACAAATTCTTTTTCTGAATCGTTTTGTCCACCATAAGCATGGAAGGGTATGCTCAGACATGAGTCCCTTGCTCACTGCACCATCAGGATTCAAGCAAGCCGGGCCGAAGACGGCTGTAATGCCAGAAACCAGTCCCCGGAAGCTTGTTTCCTTTCCAGTATTAGAATTGGCTTGGTAGTTTGGTCTGCCCTGTTCCCATGATGCACTGGGCCAGGGACAGACTAATTTGCATGTAGCCAGGTTCTGAGCTGGGATGGTGCAGTGAGCTAAAAAACGGTGATGGATCAAGCCCTGATCTTTGGACTGGGTAGGAGTGGTCTGCTTAATTCAGATACTCTGTTCATCACCACCCCCTATTCTGAACAAATTCTTTGACGCCATGTTACAGAGGATGGACCAATACATTTCTTTTCCTGCAACCCATGCAGAACTTGTCCAAACAAAATCAGACTTCTACCAGATGGCACGATTCCCCAATATCATTGGCAGCATTGATGGCACGCACATTCCCATTTGTCCCCCTGCTGCCACTGAATACATATACCGCAATAGGAAGTCAACGCACACCATCACTGTGCAGGTGATTTGCAATGCAAAGTGCGCCATCACTGACCTTGTGGCAAAATTCCCTGGGAGTACCCACGATTCCTATATATTTCAAAACAGCGGCATCTATGCACGCCTGACTGCAGGGGAATTTGGTGAAGGATACCTCCTAGGTAAGACACAGTGTCTGACCCCCATAATACCTATTGCAGTAAGAAGTACATGTATGCATGTGAGTAATGTATTCCCTTTTCCTTTTAGGAGACAGTGCATATGCCCTCCGCTCTTTTACACTCACCCCCTACCTCAACCCCTCAACACCCAGCCAAAGGAGGTATAACCGGGCCCACAAAAGCACAAGGAATGTGGTCGAACTGACCTTTGGCATCTGGAAAAGCAGATTCAGATGCTTGCACAAGAGTGGAGGTGCAAGGCAGTATACCCCCATCACCTGCTGTAAGATAATTGCTGCCTGTGCCATGTTGCACAACCTTGCGGTGAAGAAGGGTACTGAGGTGGAGTTGTCAGACTACGAGGATAATGACGACGACATTGCTGTGCCTGAAACACAACCTGCTGGAGTGTCAACACCAAGTGACGGCAGATACAGACGTGAGGAGATTGCACACAACTATTTCTGAGTGAGTAATGATACACAGACAGGTTGTGAATGAGAAGAACGTAATTTAATGTTGCCACAACGTTCATGCACTGATGTGCAACAAAGCAAACTTATTAAACGTGGGGGCTGTATGTCCCGGGTTTCCTCACACACACCGGCAATGTCATTTGCGGCCGCGCTTCCCAGAGCCACTGGGATGTTGTTCGCTGCTTTACGCATGGCCTGCAGGCTCAGCTGAGCGCCTGGTACTCCTACGTGGCTCAGCTACAGCGCTTGCCAAGCTGCTGCGGCTACTGCTGTCGTCTGCCTCTGCCACATTCAGGGCAGGATTTACTGCAGTATGTGATATTATCATCGCCTCCAGGGCACTAGTGATCCTGGCCATGCCCCTGGTGACCTCTGCCGTGTTCTATGTGAGGCTCTCCTGCATATTGACGTCTCTACTGCATAGCTGGGATGTGGCAGTGGCCAGACGATTCATGGCCCTATTGTGAACACGCGCATCCCTGCGCCTTGTGTGTTTCAGGCTGTCCATTTTTGCGCAGAGCTGGGTGATGGAGTTGCTCATTTGCTGCATTCCTAATGCAATTTCTGCATTTGTCTTTGCTACCTCCCTATTACTGTCTACAATGTCTCTGATGCCCTTCCCCATGTCTCCTATTTGTTGGTTTAGGACTCTGAATTGGCGGTGGCAGGCCTGTATGGATTTTCCCTGCATGCGCTGTATGCGCACCATGCTCCCATCCAGGCCACGGAACACAGTGCCATCTCCAGGTGCACCTGCACTGCTGGGTCTGCGTTGGCGTCTGCGCGAGGTGCTTGACTGATTGGTGGCCTGCAGTGCAGCAGGAGTCACTTGTACAGTTGCTGGAGCCTCACCCTCTGCTCCCTCCATTACTGGCAGTGGGGCCACGATTCTCCTTCTGGCTGGTGAGGTTGCAGGTGCAGACAGGGAAATTGATGGGGAGTTCTCTGGTGAGAAAACCAATGGAGGGGACTGTGAAAGGTGTGGGGAGTGGGGAAACTCGAGGGACTGTACCGTATCATCCCCATTGGAGATGGCAGTGGTGTCTTCTTCCTCCTGCGAGGCTTGTACATTGCTTGGCCCTGTCTCCACACTCTCCTCCCTCGCTGGTGCAGTCCCTTCTGATGCTGAGGCTCGACTGCCTGATGTTGCCCCTAGGTATTAAGAAGCGTATGTCAACTGAGTGCCTCTGTGTCACAGTCACTACAATAAATGCTTTGCACATTTCACTTTCATTTATCTGATTTACTTTCAGTGCCTTGCTGATGTCTGTGCACTTACACATGGTCCTACATTAGCTGACTATATTTCCCATAATGCATTGCTCCTGTATAGTGCTAGCAGTACTGGACTGGGGTTGGCCTGTACACAAAGGCTAAAGGGAAGCAGGTTGCTATGGGGTGTAATGCTGGGCATGCCTCTTACCTTTTCTTGTAGCTCTGGCTGAGCTGTCCACATCTCCAAGTCCCACAACACTGTCGGCTCGATGGTTGAGGCCAACAATTCCTCCAGGTCAGTCAGGGGGGGCGCTGGGTTCCTGCCTCCACCGGTGACACCAGCCTGCTTATGAATTTCTGCCATCTTCTTTTTTGTGAGGCTCCCTGATATCATAAAAGCGTTTCTTCAGGTCCTCAATGTTCCTGCTTGTGACTCCCACTGCATTGACCTTTTCTCCTATAGCAAGCCACATTTTCCATTTAGCTGACTCAGGTACAGTGAGGGACTGCCTGCCAAATAGTTGCTTGTTGACTCTCACAACTTCCTCCACCAATACCTGCAGCTTTATGCTACTGAACTTTATTTTCTTTTCCTCTCTGCCTTCTTGCTCTCAGTGCTGCTTGCCATTTTCCTTGTAGCAAACTCCAAACAAACTCTCCCTGCTGCTCTGTCTCTCTGCTCAGCTCTGACTGCCTCTCCAGAACCTTCTAATGAGTTTCAGTTGCCTGGGTAGCCACTTCCTGGTAGGGAGGGGGAGGGTGGTAGCACCTGATTGGCTGTTTTCATTAGTTTCACTTTTGCTTGCTTTCCGATTCGAAATTTATCAAATGGGTATTTATGGATTCGATATTTACCGATTCTGTATTTCCAATGCATTCCTATGGGCCTTTTGGCCCATAGGGATGAATGGGAATTACTGATTCGGTAATTACCGATTGGGTAAATACCGATTCGGTAAATACCGATTCGGTAAATACCGAAAGTCCGATACCGATTTTTACCGATTCGGTATTAAATACCGATTTTTTCACTACATCTCATTTGCCGATTCTTGAATTCCGAATCGGTAAAATTCGGTATTTAAGAATCGGTAAATGACTTTTACCTACATCTGGCCCCTTATCCCTGAGGCACCTAAGGGAGACCTTCTGGGTGACTTATATGTACAAATAAGGTAGTTTAAGACTTTGGAAGTATCTTTAATTCTGAAGTTGAATTTACATATAAAAGCAGCCTACAAAGCAGGGATGCCTTTAAAATGACATCAGGCAAGACAACAGTAAACTCTTGAGTGCAAGAAATCTACTGGGCCCCTAAGTCTACATGCCCAACCATATCTTAGGGACTTACAGTTAGGTTGTCAGTACAAATTTTAGTTACACTAAATTACCATGTACCTTTAATCAAAGCACAGGCCCTTGGTTTTGTTAGCTGAACCCAGGGCATAATCAATAGCAGAAAACCAGTATCTAGTAGTCAAAATGGGGGCAAAAAGTAGGGGGACACTGCAAAAAGTCCTGATCTCTCACACCATCCCCTTCGTTTGAGCAGTCCAGCTCCATTACCTCACCAGGACTTGCACACTACTTTTCAGAAGATAAAATAATTATGTAGAGGTTATTGTAAAGAATAGATATTAATGTAGCTAGAGCACAAAACATAATAACATGGGGACCGATTCACAGAACTAATCTGAGACAAAATCCTAAACGTACTACTTTTGGTATTCACAGAAGGCACTTACGATTTTGGTATTCACAGAATGCACTTACGACTCCTAACTTTACGTCCACACTCGGGCTGGAATTTCCGCACCCGGACCGACACACCTCAACCCCCCAGTGGCTGTCTGAAGACAATGCACATCCCCAGCCCCTATCACTCCAAAGCCAGACAGTCAATCCACAAACCAAGCAGAGGCACACAGAATGGCTATGCAAGAAAATACTTTCTAAAAGTGTCATTTTCAAACGTACAAAATCAATATCATCTTTACAAAAAGATGTCTTTTTATATTAAGAGTACTAAACTGTACCTTCCTAACTTGTCCCAATGGGAAGTTATACTTATACAATGTTATAAATGAACTCCTATTCTATCCAATAGGACAGATAGCTTTCCATAGTGAAAACGAAATGCACTGTAATTCACTACCAGGACATGACACACACACACCAGTACATGTCCTACCTTCAACAAAGACAGCGCCCTGCTCACAGGAGTACCTTGGGCCTACCTTAGGGGTGACTCATATGTAAGAAAAGGGAAGAATAGGGATTGGCAAGTTGGTGCTTTTGCAAGTCGACATGGCAGTCACAATTACCTTTGAAAGGCTGCTTGTGTGGGTGGCACAATCAGTGCTGCAGGCCCACTAGCAGCATTTGATTTAAAGGCCCTGGGCAACGCCCTGGCAGGGTGCAGACAAGGGTACAGCGACGAAGGGTTCACCAGCGGGAATCACGGGCAGGGGAACAGAGCTGGATGTGTGCTGGGGCTTACGGGACACAGCTGCTTAAAAGGGGCATCGGCCAGAGATACAGACTGGTGCCCGATCTGCCTGGTGGCATTGTGGTTGGCGGTGTGGTGTGAGAGGCGGGCGGCGGCCACGGTGGGAGCCCATCCTTGCCCGCCCAGGTCTGGAGATTAAGACAAAGGGGCCGGTCATAATTGACAGTGTGGCTGCGTGCCAAGCACCGGGATCCAGGAAACCAATAGCAGGCCCTAGTCGTGGCCAGGGTGGGTCCTCACCCAGAGACCTGCCTTGGTTGCCCTAGCCCCGGCCAGGATGGGCCCTTGCTCAGAGACCCACCTCAGTTGCTGCCAACATGACACAGCGAGCCAAGAAGGACCGATCATTAAAGGAAATGCTCACTAAGCCCACGCCGAAAAGTTCTGACGCGGAGGGGGCGGAGGCCCCGATTACTCGGGCTTTCCTAGAGACATTATTTAATACCCTACGGGATGACTTTCAAACCCTGAAAAGCGAAGTGGCAGGGAAAGTGAGAGAGATCCAATGGGACGTAGATACTTTGTGAGGCCAAGTGGTCGCAATAGAAGATCAGGAGCAAACCAGAGAGGAAGAGGTGACACAACTCCAACAGAGGGCGACCCACGGGCCAATACAGCTGCTTGCGCACAACTACACCCCAAGACATACTCGGAGTTACGCAACCATACTCTTAAAATGTACGGCCTAAATAGCCCTAACAAACAGAGATCCATACTGTCAAATCTAGAAAACTCAGGGGCGGACGTGTGTCTCATACAGGAGATCCACCATCTGACCAAGGACTGGCCTAGGATGAGGTCCAGAGCATTCCCTCAACAGTTTTTCTCTTCCATCCAGGATAAAAAGGCAGGGGTGGCCATACTGGTGGCTAAACGCTTTACAGAGAAGGTGGGCGGTAAGGTAGCAGAAGTCGAAGGGCGGCTGCTAGCCTACAAGCTGTGGGTGGGGAGGCTCGGCTTTGGTAGTAGGGTCAATTTAGGCTCCCGACACTGGCCAGGACAGGTTCCTTAAGGCGGCCCTTTCTGATGTCCTAGGGGCACTGGAGAGTTGGGTAATTGTGGGAGGTGATTTAAATTTAGTCATGGATACGTCAGCGGAGAGGTCTAGCCATAGGTACCCTCAGACAGGGACAATCTCAGCAGAGGGGTGGCATTGACGGCATCCTCAAGGGCTAATAGATCAATGGAAGGAAGCTCACCCTCACGCTTAACAATTCTCCTACTACTCTCATGCACACCACACTTATGCCCGTCTAGACCATTTGTTGGGTACGGTAGAGGTGAACACAATGGTGAAGGACATCGACATAACGCCAGCAGCCTTATCTGATCACGATGCGGTACAAGCGACCTTGTTGGTGCCGCAGCCATGGAGGGTAGGAGGGGGCTGGAGACTGAGAGAAGGCATGCTACATAAGTCAGCAGTGTGGGAACAGATTCTCAAATGTATCACAGACTACCTCGCCGCAAACGAATCCCCGAAGTCTCCAGGTATACCATGTGGGGCGGGGGCCCTAAAGGTGGTGGTGCAGGGAGAACTGATTGCGATTTCCTCAGCTGAGAACAGAGAGGTTAGGTCTAAACGTGATCAGCTCACGGCCCAAGTCTTAGAGCTGAAGTTTGGGGTCAACTGAAAGAGGCGCGGGCTTAGTTAGCTTGGACTTGATCTCTACAGGGCCGAGTATACGGCGCTCAGGCTTAAGCACTCTTATTATATAAGAGGCGACAGGACAGGGCCTATGCTCGCAAGCAAGCTGCAGGCCCGCACATTACAGGTCAAAGTACACTCTCTCAAGAAAACCGCGGGGACCATGGCAGAAAGCAATGAGGACATAGCACGGGTTTTTCAAACATTTTATGCGGAGCTGTACCCTGGGGAGACTCCTCCACCTTCCCAAGGTGATGCCTATCTCCAGGTGACCCACATAACTGCCTTCGGCCCAACCCAGGTCGATGTGCTAGATGTACCCACACGCATAGAGGAAGTAATAGGGGAAATTTCACCTCTTAAATCTTTGAAGACACCGAGACCAGATGTTTTTTCCGCTGAGTTTTATAAAACATTCTGCACGGTGCTAGCCCCAGTATTGGCAATGCTTTTTAACTCCTTCACAGGACTGGGAACAATTCCCTCGGACTTTCTAGCAGCTTCTATTGTCATACTGCCAAAACCGGAAAAAGACACATCGTTGTGCGGATCCTACTGGCCGGTGTCGCTGCTCATTGTGGACCTGAAGCTGTTCACAGGAATTTTGGCAGCTAGTCTGGTACCTCTCATGCTGGGTATTATAGAGCCTGACCAGTCCGGCTTCATACACAATCTGCAAAGCAGTGACGACACCAAACGCCTATTCCACCTCATCGACAAAGCTCACTGCATGGATATGGATGCCCTCCGATTATCGGAGGATGCTGAGAAGGCATTTGACCAGGTAGACAGGGATTTTCTCGACAAAACCTTAATACGCATTGGTCTGGGGGAGAGGTTTCGGGTCTGGGTGGCGAGTTGCTACAACAAGCTTATGGCGACAATTAGGGTAAATGGGGTGACATCCTGCCAAGGGTGCCCGCTGTCGCCCCTCCTTTTAGCCCTCTATGTTGAGTCGCTTGCCCAGAGGATCCAAGAGAACCCCGATATATTGAGCTTCCTGTTCGGGGGGAAAGGCATTCAACAAGTCTCTGTGTGGATGACATTATTGCCTTCACTGAAACATCAGCGCGTTCGGTCCCTGAGCTCGAGGCCTTTGGCCAGTTATCGGGCTTCCGGGTTAATGTCGGGAAGCCCATGGTCCTCTGGCTGAACCAAGCAGGATGGTCACCTGCCCCGGGTAGTACCACATATGCGGGAATAGAAGTAAAAATATTTATTCCCTACCTGGGCATTGAATTGGCCCCATCGGTGTCCCAAACGGTTATGCTTAACTACACCAAGCTAACTTCCGAATATCCTAGAATACTTCAGGGCAGCTCAGCTCCGATATCTAGTGGAGTGAAGCAGATCTGAATCGGAAAAAAGATGGCTGTTCCAGGACAGGGTGTTGGCCAAGCTATCGCTATGGAAGGTCCCATTTCTTAAAAGAGAGGATAGACCTCCCAACCTCAAGGGCTCCCCCATAATGCACGTGCTTAGGGTCAGCAATGGGGTCACCCTCAAAAAGAGACTTTCCTATTTTCCTTCGCCCATGACTCCTATACTCAATAACAAGGACTTTTCCCCAGGGGCAGACGAAAGGGCGTTCCCGGGATGGAGAGAGAGGAAATGCAGGACAGCGTGGCACTTCTTTGATCTGGAGGGGCTCCTTTCTTTCCAGGATATGCACGCAGACTATGGCTAACCAGAGACCGAAAGGTTTAACTACTTACAACTTAGGCATTGGTTACTTAATACAGAGGTGTCACCAAAGGTCTCTCGGAAGTTAACGAAATTTGAAATATGGCTCTATACAAAGAACACGGATAAGAAAATGATTTCAGAGCTATAACGGGTGCTATGCCCTCAAGTTTCGAAGGAGCCCACAGCAGGACAGAGAAGATAGGTGAGAGAATTGGGGAGAGACCTCACGGCAAAGGAATAGACAGACATTTACTATCGCACTACCCACACCGCACGCAATATAGCTAGTAGGGAGATAGAATTAAAGGTAGCTATGTACTGGCACTTGACTCTGGTCCCGTCTGGCGTTGGTGCAGAGCAGACGGCATACTGCTACACTTGTTGTGGGAGTGCACAGAATTGGCGGGCTACTGGTCAGCAGTCCTGGACGATATGGATCACCAGCTTGATACGCAGATCTAAAGATTCCCAGTTTACGTGGTATTGGGCCTGCCTAATCTGCTGATGTATCCATTAAGATCCCGGAAAGGAAAGCAAATGGGGTTAGCATTGGGGTGGTGCTCCAAAACTTCTTAACACATTGGGGAACACGGTTAACAACGACATATGTAGGGAGGCTACACAGGCTGGGATACATTCTAGGTATGGAACGCATACAAGCCTCACTCACCAACTCAATGACAAGTTTTACCAACATTTGGCAACCGCTACTTTCACTCTTGTCAAGTGAAATGAATGAAATCACCTGCCCAAAATACCTGCGTCTCTTCCGCCTTACGGGCCCCACAACACCGACCTAGGAAAGCTGAAATATATTTATGCTTGTGTCGCTCATAGTGGTTAAATTATCCACCCCAGCACACCAGTTCGAGGGAGGGTGGGGGGTTATCCTTCTTTCATTGTGCTTCTTTTAATCTTCTTATTCCATGGCATTGTTGTCTAAGAGTTGGTGCACTATTCCAGAAAACATAGGGGCATATTACCAACAACTAGCGATAATTATCGCTATGTTGGTTTAGCGGCGATATTTTTATTGCCGAGCTGCGGCGATTTTTATCGCTTAGGAACCTTGCTATTATCAAGGTATATCTCCTAAGCGATAAAAATCGGCCAAAATGCATGAATATCGCTGAAAAGTCCACGATATTCATGCATTACCGAGCTAATACTCTTAGCCATGTTAACCTCCTACCATTGGATAACATGACTAAGAACTGCTATGGGGCAGGTGTTAGCTTTTGGAGATATTCGCGCTTAGCGCGAATATCTCCAAAAGTTGGTAATAGGAGATAGAGATGTTCGCAACTGTTTCCAGTCGCTAACATCTTGGCACGCCCACTTTGCATGTCATTAGTGATAAATATCACTGACATGCAAAGCGGGGCCCAAGATGGTCGCTATCTCCTACTAGCTGTCGCTAACTGGTGTTAGCGACAGCTAGGTAATAGAGAGATAATTTTATCTCTGCTTTCTTGGCTTTTAAAGCCAAAAAAGCGAAGATAAACCCCCTTGATAATATGCCCCATAGAGCCATCATACACATTCTAGTGGACCCACTTGGGGCCATATAGGGGTTGCCTATGTACTACACGTCAAGAATGAGCAAGTGGTACAACATGGTTCCGCATGGCGGAAGCATAACGCAGAATTCTGGAAGTGTATGTTATTTTGTTGCTGAATGCCAGTAAAAACAAAATTAAACCTAAAACCCCTGGGCACACTCAGAGCACTTTACAAGGAGCTTACCAGTAAATCAAATATGCCAATCATGGAACACCAATCCTTAATAAATATCTACAACTGAAGCACTTGCACTTTAACACTGAACATGAATGAATTTGTCTATCTGTAATGAAACTGGTGCTAATGTAAAGCTATATGAAACCTGATATGTTTGGGTCTAGTTTGCGCTATATAAAATTCTAAAAAAAAGCTGTGAGACATGCGCGGAGACAATAAACCAGCAGAAACAGAGTTAAAACCGGGAGGTCAGAAATCAAAAGGACAAGGGAAACATGCCAAAAGATGTCAGGTCTAATACATGTTTCCTCCAGCTGGTAGTAGGGAGAACTACCAGACTACCTAGGAGTTCTCTTCACTAAGAGGAAATAACCTGGACAGACCATCAGTGTTGGTATGATCTGTGCCAGGGCGGTGTCCACCGTAAAGTCCATTCCCTGTAGGGAGATGGACCACCTCAACAGTTTTGGGTTCTCACCCGTCATTTGCATCAACCATTTGAGGGGCATGTGGTCTGTCTGAACTTGGAAGTGAGTCTGAAACAGGAATGGGTCTTAGCTTCTTCAGAACCCTCTTTCTATGGCACTTCACCTCTGTTTCCTAGGGAGTAGTCTCCTGCTGAGAAAGACTGCAGTCTGGATTAGGCCCTCTTCCTTCAGTTGGGAGAGCACCGCTCCCACACCATGCTCTGAAGCGTGAGTCTGCACTACAAATTCCTTGGAGAAGTCGGGGGCCTTGAGCGCTAGAGCCGTGCACACGGCTGCCTTCAGGGCATCAAAATCTTTCTGGCAGGCCTCAGTCTAGATCCCCTTCTTGGGCTGCTTCTTGGAAGTCAGCTCTGTTAAGGGGGCACAATGGTGATATAGGGCCCGATTCACAGAATGAATTTAAGACTCAATCCTAAACTTACTACTCTTTTGGTATTCACAGATTACACTTACTACTTTTGGTATTCACAGAATGAACTTACCACTTTTGGCATTCACAGAATGCACTTACTACTTTTGGTATTCACAGAAGGAACTTACTCATTTCGGTATTCACAGAAGTTAGGACTCCTAACTTTAGAACTCCTAAATGCCTTCTGTGAATACCGAAAGTCTTAAAATTAAGATTTTTCACAATTTAGTAGTAGTAAAATTAGGACTACTAACTTTAGGACTCCTAAATGCCTTGTGTGAATACCTAAAGTCGTAAAATTAGGATTTTTCTTAATTTAGTAGTAGTAAAGTTAGGACTTCTAACTTTAGGACTCCTAAATGCCTCCTGTGGATACCGAAAGTCGTAAAATTACGATTTTTCTCAATTTAGTAGTAGTAAAGTTAGGACTACTAACTTTAGGACTCCTAAATGCCTTGTGTGAATACCGAAAGTCTTAAAATTAGGATTTTTCTTAATTTAGTAGTAGTAAAGTTAGGACTTCTAACTTTAGGACTTCTAAATGCCTCCTGTGGATACCGAAAGTCCTAAAATTACGATTTTTCTCAATTTAGTAGTAGTAAAGTCAGGACTACTAACTTTAGGACTCCTAAATGCCTTCTGTGAATAACGAAAGTCTTAAAATTAGGATTTTTCTCAATTTAGTAGTAGTAAAGTTAGGACTCCTAACTTTACTACTAATAAATAGAGAAAAATCATAATTTTAAGACTTTCGGTATTCACAGAAGGCATTTAGGAGTCCTAAAGTTAGGAGTCCTAACTTCTGTGAATACCGAAACGAGTAAGTTCATTCTGTGAATACCAAAAGTAGTAAGTGCATTCTGTGAATGCCAAAAGTAGTAAGTTCATTCTGTGAATACCAAAAGTAGTAAGTGCAATCTGTGAATACCAAAACAGTAGTAAGTTTAGGATTGAATCTTAAGTTCATTCTGTGAATCGGGCCCATAGCCCTTAACAAATATCCTGTAGTAACCAGTGAGACCTAAAAAGGCCCTCATCCCTATCTGAGTTGTGGGGGATCCCAAGCCAGAATGGTGTCAATCTTGGGTTGAAGGGGTGCCACCTGGCCGCTTCCTACCTGGTGTTCCAAGTACACCATAGAGCCCTACCCGATCTGGCACTTACTGGCCTTGACCGTGAGGCCTGCCCTTTGCAGAGCTTTCAACACTTCCCAGAGGTGCTGCACGTGTTCTACCCAGCTGGAACTGAGTATTGCAATGTCATCCAGGTAGGTGGCACTGAAATCCTCCAGTTCAGCCAACACCTGGTTGACCAACCTCCGAAAGGTGGCAGGGGCATTCTTTAATACAAAGGGGATCACCTAGAATTGGCAATGTCCCTGTTGCTTTTCCCTTATCTGTGGCAACTGAAACACCAGTTCCAGAAGCGGTACCCAGAGGTTGCTGAAGTCTTTGCAGTCCCTGAGACTTCAGACCAGGAGGTAAGCTGTACTTCAAGCCCTTGGAGATACTCAGCACAAGTAAATAAAGTTTAGCCCAGTCCTTTCACTGCCCAAGGTAATAGCAGCAACTGCAGGCCAACCCAACAAAGCAACAACATAGCAAAGGGGCAGTACTCCTTGTAGTTCTTCCAGCTCTTCTTCTTGGTGGGTTCCTTGATTCCAGCGAGTTCTAAAGTTATGGGGTCTGGGCCCCAATATTTATACTCAAAATTCCTTTGTTTCTCACAGGCAGAGAGAGTCTGAGCTTAGTACAAACCAGTTCTGTCCTCTCTGGTCCAGCTTCCTGGCAGGAGGTGGAGACAGCATTGTTCAAGGCAAACCAGGCCCATTCAGGTGCAATGAAATCTCCTCCCACTACTCTAAATATAACCCAGGTCTATTCAGCCCAGCCCTGACTCCTCTAGGAAAGGCAGGACACACCTCGACCCTCCCCCAGTGGCTGTCGGAAGAGAATGCGCATCTCCAGCCCCTATCACTCCAAAGCCAGACGATCAATCCACAAACACAGCACGGGCACACTGTGAGAAGCTGGTCTGGGTCTTAGACAGCCTTAGAAAGCTCTCTAAGTGGTAGCTGTGGAAAGCAGCCTTCAGGCTAAGTCCAGAAGGAGTGTAAAGCGGCTTGTTTAACCAGAATGCAATCTTATAGTATAGATTAGGTAAAAAGGAACCACACAAGGTATTTATAAAAATTTGTATTTATTATATAATACTCTCTAACACGTTTAGGTATCGCCTACACGGAGCTAGACACAGTGCACACAATACTTTGTAAAGAAATACAGTAAATAGCACAGACTACACAGTGGAACCGAGGGGGGAACCAAACCATACACTAAGAAAGTAGTATAAGAACCATGAGTAGGGTCAAGACAATGTCGAGAGGCTGTATAAGTTCTGAGGACCCAAGGAACCACCCAAGGTTTGTGACTAGGAATCCTACGGAGAGCGTGTGCAGTGTGGGAACACATCTGTGTGCTCCGTATAACTCTACAGGGAAGTCGCGGTTGGAATTTTTAAGATTAAGAAATCTTCCCAGTGGACTCTAAAGAAACCCAGCAGAAGACAGAAGGTTGGAGAGCAACCCCAGCCGTAAATACCCTAGTAATCATGTTACCTACACCAGGGAAGCCGGGTGCACAGGTGTGATGTGGTGTCTGAAATCGCTGTCAAACCCAATGGAGGACTTCAAGAAAGTGCCACTGCTGATAAAGGAGAAAGTGGCCGGTGGAATCCGAAGGTGGATTTTAATTGAGAGGTACCTGCAAGCGGAGGGGATAGAGTCTATGTCACTCAGGAGTGACCAGGAGATCTGGAAGACGAATGCCCACCAATGTCGGGAGTTGCAGGGGAGTTGACAAGGACCTTGACTCTGCAGCTGTGATGACCAGGCGACACTGAGGAAGACCAGGAGCCATGTACGAGCTATCCCACGTTGGATGTTGAGTGATGAGGGGTTGGTGTCCAGCGGGAGCACCAACAAGCCTTGGCAAATGCAACCAACAAAGAAGTCAAAGAGGGTGCAACGTCGGGACCAGCAAGGTCCAGGGGACTCGCCACAAGCAGCGAAGTCAGTCCAGGTCCCAAGCAATCAGGGGAGCCCAAATGAAACAAAGACGACCCTCAAATGGACCCATAGGCTGGATGCACTGAAGTCGCAAGTGGACCTCAAGTAGCTCACCAAAAGATGCCGGCCACGATGCACAATGGTGTGGTATGGCCAAAGATTCTGGTCACTGGAGGTGCCCGATATTGGGGCTACCTGGAGCCCAAAGATCTTCTTGGAAGGAAGCCAACAAGCCTTTGCAACTGCAAGTTGACACAGGGCACAGGGGTTTGGTTATTGCAACCCCACGAGTGATAGTGGCCTCAAAGATGGTGAGGGGGCAGGACAGGCCTTGGGAGCTATGAAGAACCACCACCTGTGTTGCAGAACCTGACAGAATCCGGAGGAGCTCAGGATCAGTAGATGGGTCGACTTATTTGCTATGCCTGCAAATGCAGGGGAGAAGTGTGGCTCAATGATTAGAGCAATTGCAAACAAAACAGGTGATGGACCGAATGTGGATCAATGTCACACATTCAACCCAGTCAAAAGATCTGGGCCCAAATCCATCGTTTTTTTGCGCTCCACACCACCCTGGGTTAGACAATGGCGGTATGCAAATCAGCTCTGACCCTGTGCCCCATGGGAACAGTCCAGTCCGAACTACAAAAGCCATGTCCTTCCCAGAACGGAATCAAGCATCCAAGGACCGGACCGGTTTCGAGGTAACACCTCTCATCAGCCCGGCTAGCTTGACTCCAGTAGTGTGGAGTGCCTGGGACCCACGTCTGAGCATCCCCAGCACACTTATGGCGGAAATTGCAAACAAAACAGGTGATGGACCGAATGTGGATCAATGTCACACATTCAACCCAGTCAAAAGATCTGGGCCCAAATCCATCGTTTTTTTGCACTCCACACCACCCTGGGTTAGACAATGGCGATATGCAAATCAGCTCTGACCCTGTGCCCCATGGCAACAGTCCAGTCCGAACTACAAAAGCCATGTCCTTCCCAGAACGGAATCAAGCATCTGAGGACCGGACCGGTTTCGAGGTAACACCTCTCAACAGCCCGGCTAGCTTGACTCCAGTGGTGTGGAGTGCCTGGGACCCACGTCTGAGCATCCCCAGCACACTTATGGCGGCAATTGCAAACAAAACAGGTGATGGACCGAATGTGGATCAATGTCACACATTCAACACAGTCAAAAGATCTGGGCCCAAATCCATCGTTTTTTTGCACTCCACACCACCCTGGGTTAGACAATGGCGATATGCAAATCAGCTCTGACCCTGTGCCCCATGGGAACAGTCCAGTCCGAACTACAAAAGCCATGTCCTTGCCAGAACGGAATCAAGCATCCGAGGACCGGACCGGTTTCGAGGTAACACCTCTCATCAGCCCGGCTAGCTTGACTCCAGTGGTGTGGAGTGCCTGGGACCCACGTCTGAGCATCCCCAGCACACTTATGGCGGCAATTGCAAACAAAACAGGTGATGGACCGAATGTGGATCAATGTCACACATTCAACCCAGTCAAAAGATCTGGGCCCAAATCCATCGTTTTTTTGCACTCCACACCATCCTGGGTTAGACAATGGCGATATGCAAATCAGCTCTGACCCTGTGCCCCATGGGAACAGTCCAGTCCGAACTACAAAAGCCATGTCCTTCCCAGAACGGAATCAAGCATCCGAGGACCGGACCGGTTTCGAGGTAACACCTCTCATCAGCCCGGCTAGCTTGACTCCAGTGGTGTGGAGTGCCTGGGACCCACGTCTGAGCATCCCCAGCACATTTATGGCGGCAATTGCAAACAAAACAGGTGATGGACCGAATGTGGATCAATGTCACACATTCAACCCAGTCAAAAGATCTGGGCCCAAATCCATCGGTTTTTTTCACTCCACACCACCCTGGGTTAGACAATGGCGGTATGCAAATCAGCTCTAACCCTGTTTCCCATGGGAACAGTCCAGTCCGAACTACAAAAGCCATGTCCTTCCCAGAACGGAATCAAGCATCCGAGGACCGACCGGTTTCGAGGTAACACCTCTCATCAGCCCGGCTAGCTTGACTCCAGTGGTGTGGAGTGCCTGGGACCCACGTCTGAGCATCCCCAGCACACTTATGGCGGCAATTGCAAACAAAACAGGTGATGGACCGAATGTGGATCAACGTCACACATTCAACCCAGTCAAAAGATCTGGGCCCAAATCCATCGTTTTTTTGCACTCCACACTACCCTGGGTTAGACAATGGCAATATGCAAATCAGCTCTGACCCTGTGCCCCATGGGAACAGTCCAGTCCGAACTACAAAAGCCATGTCCTTCCCAGAACGGAATCAAGCGTCCGAGGACCGGACCGGGTTCGAGGTAACACCTCTCATCAGCCCGGCTAGCTTGACTCCGGTGGTGTGGAGTGCCTGGGACCCACGTCTGAGCATCCCCAGCACACTTATGGCGGCAATTGCAAACAAAACAGGTGATGGACCGAATGTGGATCAATGTCACACATTCAACCCAGTCAAAAGATCTGGGCCCAAATCCATCGTTTTTTTGCACTCCACACCACCCTGGGTTAGACAATGGCAATATGCAAATCAGCTCTGACCCTGTGCCCCATGGGAACAGTCCAGTCCGAACTACAAAAGCCATATCCTTCCCAGAACGGAATCAAGCATCCGAGGACCGGACCGGTTTCGAGGTAACACCTCTCATCAGCCCGGCTAGCTTGACTCCAGTGGTGTGGAGTGCCTGGGACCCACGTCTGAGCATCCCCAGCACACTTATGGCGGCAATTGCAAACAAAACAGGTGATGGACCGAATGTGGATCAATGTCACACATTCAACCCAGTCAAAAGATCTGGGCCCAAATCCATCGGTTTTATTCACTCCACACCACCCTGGGTTAGACAATGGCGGTATGCAAATCAGCTCTGACCCTGTGCCCCATGGGAACAGTCCAGTCCGAACTACAAAAGCCATGTCCTTCCCAGAACGGAATCAAGCATCCAAGGACCGGACAGGTTTCGAGGTAACACCTCTCATCAGCCCGGCTAGCTTGACTCCAGTGGTGTGGAGTGCCTGGGACCCATGTCTGAGCATCCCCAGCACACTTATGGCGGCAATTGCAAACAAAACAGGTGATGGACCGAATGTGGATCAATGTCACACATTCAACCCAGTCAAAAGATCTGGGCCCAAATCCATTGTTTTTTTGCACTCCACACCACCCTGGGTTAGACAATGGCAATATGCAAATCAGCTCTGACCCTGTGCCCCATGGGAACAGTCCAGTCCGAACTACAAAAGCCATGTCCTTCCCAGAACGGAATCAAGCATCCGAGGACCGGACCGGGTTCGAGGTAACACCTCTCATCAGCCCGGCAAGCTTGACTCCAGTGGTGTGGAGTGCCTGGGACCCACATCTGAGCATCCCCAGCACACTTATGGCGGCAATTGCAAACAAAACAGGTGATGGACCGAATGTGGATCAATGTCACACATTCAACCCAGTCAAAAGATCTGGGCCCAAATCCATCGTTTTTTTGCACTCCACACCACCCTGGGTTAGACAATGGCGATATGCAAATCAGCTCTGACCCTGTGCCCCATGGGAACAGTCCAGTCCGAACTACAAAAGCCATGTCCTTCCCAGAACGGAATCAAGCATCCGAGGACCTGACCGGTTTCGAGGTAACACCTCTCATCAGCCCGGCTAGCTTGACTCCAGTGGTGTGGAGTGCCTGGGACCCACGTCTGAGCATCCCCAGCACACTTATGGCGGCAATTGCAAACAAAACAGGTGATGGACCGAATGTGGATCAATGTCACCCAGTCAAAAGATCTGGGCCCAAATCCATTGTTTTTTTGCACTCCACACCACCCTGGGTTAGACAATGGCGATATGCAAATCAGCTCTGACCCTGTGCCCCATGGGAACAGTCCAGTCCGAACTACAAAAGCCTTGTCCTTCCCAGAACGGAATCAAGCATCCGAGGACCGGACCGGTTTCGAGGTAACACTTCTCATCAGCCCGGCTAGCTTGACTCCAGTGGTGTGGAGTGCCTGGGACCCACGTCTGAGCATCCCCAGCTCAGACGTGGGTCCCAGGCAGGTCGGAGGGTCTTGGGCTCAAAATTCCACAGACCTGATAATTCTCGCCTATTCCAATCATGGAGTCCCACTCTGCAACGCTGGGCAATAGCTTGCTTAATCTCCACAATGGCCCCCACAACGCTAAGGATGCCTGGCCTCCACCTTGAGGGTGCCCAGGAGTGGACGCCTCACAGGGAAAGCCAGGATGGGTTCCACAGCGGTATTCGTACAAGCGCCTTGAGACCCTTGCGGGAGAGTAGTGCGCTATACAAGTATCAATTTACATTTTACATTTTACTCCTTTACTCCAAAGGAGATTCCTTCAGGTGTCTTTCATGCCCACAGGACTTGGAAGGTTCCTGTATAGTGCACAGGCACAGACAATGCAGCAGTCTGTAAGGGAGATGAAGTTGAGCCCAAATGAAGTCCAGAGTGCCCTAACAGTAGAAGAAGTGGTGTCTGATCTGAATCTTATCCGACGACTAATCTAGGGACCCTCCCACAGGTAAGCCCTTAAATACCCTAAGGAAAGGGTTAGGACGATTCAGAAGACAGAGGGTCTGGACAGAAGGGAGGTTACTCCCATGTCCTTTGTCTAGCTTCACGCTAGAACGGGAGCCAATGGCTCCCAGAGCTGGTTTGAACTGGACTATAGATGGGGACACCAAATGTGCCCCTCATGCAGACTGAGTGGGACTGGCAAGCACAACCACCCTACCTTGCCTGAATACACTAAATCCTGCCTGGGAGTTGGTCACACCTCCCTGTAACAGGATGTCTATTGTTCTGCCTTCTTGAGCTTGGCTCAGCAGCAGGAGGGCAGAATTGTGTATCTGGTCAGCATCAACAATTTTGTGCTGTCCGGATCAAGAAGGCTGGTACCAGGAACACTAAGAGCCTAACAGAGAGCTCTTCCAGTGCTTTGAATCTGATTCCAACATGTTTGATACCAAACATGATAGGATTCGTTGTAGCCGTTTTCAAGGTCATCACGTAATTATGCGGTGCCACTCTATATATTATATGGTTGTTTTACTTACAACCTGAGAGAATGGACTCTGTAGGCTGTAGGGGTGTCCTGCTCATTCAGGGGTACCCTCACACTTAGAGCCAAGCACCCTGCCTTCAGGATTGATATGACCTGCTATAGGGGTGACTTATAGGTGTAGTGACCCTAGATCTAGGAAACCTATATATTTAGTAGGGGTGCTAGCACCAGCTTACACAGGCTGCAATGGTAGGCCTGTAGTTCCATTTTCAATGGTCTCCCATGGGTGGCATAATACATGCTTCAGCCCATGATGAACCTCTGGGGTACCTATGCCCTGGGTACCTTAGTACCATATACTATGGACTAATAAGGGTACCCCAGTATTCAATCTGAGATGTAATTAAGTACTGAACATACCAATTTATTGGAGAAAGCAGATAGACTGGGATCCTGATCAGCAGGATCCCAGTCAGACTAGTCAGTAACAGCTTAGCACCAGGCAAAAAGTGGGGGTAACCATAAAAGCAGATCCTACTTTCCTATACGCACAGAATGGTTAAGGAAGAAAATACTACTTTCTAACAGTGGTACTTTCAAACACAGCAATATAAAAATCATCTTTCCTAAAAATGTATTTTTATATTCTGAGTTCAGTCTTTCAAACGTTACCTTCCCATCTTGTTCCAATGGGAAGTTATATTTAGATGATGTTATAAATAAACTCCCGTTCTATCCTATGGGACAGAAAGCCTTTCCATAGTGAAAAACAATTTGCACTGTAATTCTCTACCAGGACATGTCACACTCCCAGTACATGTCTTACCTTTAACATACACAGCACCCTGCCTACAGGGATACCTGGACCTACCTTAGGGGTGAACTCTTATGTAAGAAAGGGAACGAATAGGGACTGGCAAGTGGGTGCACCTGCCAAGTCGACATGGCAGTCACATCTGCATGCAGAAAATGGAGTGGCAGGTCTGAGTTACCTTTGAAAGGCTGATTGGGTGGGTGGCACAATCTGTGCTGCAGGCCCAGATTGTGCCCCGGGCACACTCAGTGCACTTTACCAGGGTCTTACCAGTAAATCAGATATGGCAATCATAGAAACAACAATCCATAATAACAATTTTCAACAGAAGCACTTGCACTTTAACACTGAACATAAATGAATATGTCCATCTGTAACGAAACCGGTACTCACGTAAAGCGCTCTGTTACCTGATATAACTGGGTCAAGTTTGCACCATATAAAGCTCTAAAAAAATAAAATAACAGCAGTGAGGAAGTGCGCAAAGACACTAAACCAGCAAAAAAAGGGTAAAACAGGAGGTTAGAAAGCAAAAATACAGGGGAAACACGCCAAAAGATGCCAAGGTCTAACAATGGTGAAAAAATGACATTATCGCTAACAATTCTCCCAGAAAATAATTTTCTATAGATCTGGTGCTAAGAAGTAGGGCACTGGGAAAAAACAGCCACAGAGCGTGTTTTTGGAGATTTTGGATAAGAGGGCTTATGGTAAAGATATTTTACATATCTATAAATGAGCAGTAGAAGTAGGGAAAGGGCTTGGCAGAAATAGGCTAGAAAGTGACAGGGTTACAAGGAAAAAACACAAGGCTGTCTCTAGAAATTAGATTAGAAACCTTGCAAGCAAAAACACACAAGTGATAACTCATATCCAGTCCCGCCAAAGTCGAACTATCTTCGCCCTTTCATCCTCGGACGTTTGTAAATCAAACGACAAGCTCCCTTTTGTCGGTTAATACTTAGACCTGTAATCTGTAGCGCAAAGAAACGGCAGCAGTGTGCTATGAAGCGCTTAGAAAACTAGCGAGTACTATGTTTTGAAGCAGCTACGACGAATACAGCAGGTCGCGTGCGTCTGTGGCTCCCGGCAGCCATGTTGCAGGACAAACAGAGATGAAGACAGTGGAACTGGAACGAGAGGTACCCCTTGACATCTTCCCTTCTGATCTCTCCCTCACACCATCCCTCATCCAAGCTCTCACATCTTCCTCTTCCCAGCCCAGGCCCGGCTCCTGCTCTGAATGCAGCGGGCGCTTCGCTGCTCCTCACCAACCATTTCTCAAGGACTCCCTGCTCTGGCTAACTGTAATAACTGTTTTTTTCCGAAGTGAATGCAGTGTCTGGGAGATTTATTTATGTTCCTCTGAGTGGTGGCAGTGAGGGTGAGAGAGATAAAGAGCACGCCGAGCATTAATTACGCCGAGAGCTGGCTGTAAGTAAGCGCGCGCTGTCCTGGAGGACAGCGCATTCTATATTACACCTCCTTCTGCTGCCCCTCGCCCCCTCCACAACAGTCCCCGACAGACGTATTAATGTCCTCGGCATACTGGAAATGTGCTAATTACTGGTGGAGCTTTCGGTTCAGTCAGTAGGACAAATGCGAGGAAGTTGTCTGCCACGTGAGCCGTTGCCCAGCTGCACGGGAGGGCAGAGGTCATGTACTAGGAATGTCGTGCTTGAGATCCCCCAGGAGCGCAGAGGAAGCCCCTCCCACCTCGGAAGGGGGCGTGGCAAAGTAGTGACGAACCAGGACGGAAGCCCCCTCCCAAATGACAGGTTTTTATTTTTGTGGATTTACATAAGGCGAACTTGACCCGAAGGTATTGGCGCGCTTTACATGATCACCGGTTATGTTACACAAGGACACATTCCCTTCTTTTGGTTGGCACGGGGAGATTAAGTGATATGCCCAGAATCACAGGATGTGGAACAGGGTCGGATTGGGATCACAATTCGGCCCGGGCACTGACGAAAAAAGTGGCCCACATTCAAGAGGCGTGGCCCATATTTAAGGGGCGTGGCCACATTCAAGGGGCGTGCCCTTTCATGAAACACCATTTGCACAGACAAGGAATGAAAGTGGGAGGATACTGTTCTTGCACAAGACACAGGGCCAAGGTGACAATGGCCTACATGCTGAGCAACAAAATAGCAAGGCCCCTTTTTGTCACAAAATTATTCAAGCCCTCCAGCACAGGAGCACCTGAAAAGCAGCAAAGCCCCTGCTATTACTAACCTACTTAGCCCTCCCCAGACCTTCAGCTCAGGAGCACATGAACAGAGGTAAGGCCCCCTGCAATTAGTAAATTAATCAACCCTACAGGCCTTGGGAAAATGTCCTGGCAGGGGAGCACAAAACACAGCTTTCTGGGTCATCCAAGGTAGCCAGGTAGCCAGGGGGGAGGCTGAGGTGAAGCTGGTGCATGGGAAGTGCCTTCCCAGTGTGTTCTGGCAGTTTGAGTATTTACCATTTACTGTAGTATTACCCTTGTACCTGTGTGTGGTACCCTTTTGTAACTTGCACACGTCACTTTTCTCTTATAACACACTGTTTGCTACCTCTCACTTTTGTTTGCTTTAGATACTTGCACAAGTGCCACCATTGCCTACGTAACGTTTGTTCTTGTGCTGGAGTGTCTGCCATTAATTGCAGTATTATACCTCTACTTGTATTTTGTACGCTTTTGTAACCTGCATACATCTCACTTTTTCCTCCTGTAATGTATCGTTTGCTCCTCTTGTATTTTGGTTGCTCACTATTGTCACTTTTGATTCATGTAACTTAACGTTTGCTTTTGTAATTTGTCAACTTATAATTTTCTCCTCATGTATTATTGCTGTTCCTAGTGTGAAGCGCACTGACACCTTCGGGTAAAGTCCGCGCTATATAAAATCGCATAAATAAATAAATAAAACAAAAAAATTCCAAACATCACCTGGCCCCCACAGCAAGACCCATTCTTCCTCGCCCACTATGCCCTGAATGTGAAGGGCTTTGGGCGAGGTGTTAAGACTAACACCGTTGCTGGGCTGCATGGGCCCCAGGGGGGCCGAGGTGCAAATGGCTCAAAGGCCTGAGAAACACCTGGCCCCCAGGGAGGCCGATTATTGCAAACAATCTCCCCTCCCCAGCCCAGCCTCAGCTTGATTGCTTGGCAGGGCAGGGGTGAAGGAGAGCCCACAGCTGACAATCGCTGTCTGGCCGCACAGGGAGGCTGCTTTCTTTTTCTCTGTGTCTGTCTCCGTGCACTCTGTGGGCCGTTTTTTTTTCTCCCCTTTCCTAGTCCACTCTCTGTCGACTGGGACAGGGGAGAAAAAAAACGGCCCACAGAGGGCACTGAGGCATCGGCCCTTCAGCCCATTCCCGAATGCCCGCCTTGCCAATCCGCCCCTGATGTGGACGTAACCCGGAGGTTCGAACATTAGTTTCCAGCACCAAAATCGGCAGATGTACCCATCAGACCACATCCTCTGTAGGATGAAGTGGTAAAAAAGGGAGTGATCTTTCTGCAGCTGAGCTGTGTGAAGAGCGGTGATAAAGATGGAGGGGCACCCTTTTCCAGGCGCGGTGCGTCAATAGGGGCGTGGGGGCGTAGCCCCCCGCCCGCAGCCGCCCGCAGGAGTCACGAGGGAGAACTGACAATGCATGCCAGTCAGCATGACGTCAGTAGGCGTCATGTTGATTGACATGATTGTTACCAGGCAGGCAGCAACACGAGTGCGCATGCATGGGGACGGAGGGTGAATTTTTTACCTGTGCCCACGCATGCGCACTTGTGTTCGTGCTTTTTTGCGCATGCCCATTAGGAGCCCTTCGGTCTCCTAATGGGCGTGCTTTGGGCGTAGAGTAACCTGTGCCCCTGCAGCCCCAGGATTGGCTGCAAGAAGCTGCCAGTGCAATTCGACGACGTGAAGGCGCCAAGGGGTTGAGGAGAAGAGGAGGTGCGGACCCGCACCGGCGGTGATGTAAGTTTTATTATATATTTAATCCCCCCCACGCGACATCACATTACAGGCAAGGTGAGGGAAGTGCCCCAAATACTTGCAAAAGCCTTCGCCTGGTCACTCGCTCCATTAATGACCCATTCACAGGATGCTCCTCTAAGTATTTCGGATCACCATTCACCGTGTGAGGGATCAATAGTGGATCTTATTAAACCAGACATAGCAAGCTTTCTCTGGAGCCCTGAAAGGGCTGTCTTCTGCTCTGCTTGCTATGTTATGTGCCTCTAAATGACTCATTCACTTAAGGTCTCTGGCAGTTCTAACCCAGATTCACGAGCAGCGGGCGTTAAAAACCACAGAGGTCATTGGGGTTATTCCTTAACTTTGCTGTCGGCCATTAATGTTGCCACTGTGTTTGTCAAGCAGTGCCAACTGTCTCGCAGGTCGTAGATAATGTCAGCAATAATGAGCGTGTGATGCGCACCAGTTGCCGTCCCTCAATCCCCGCACTGAAGCGCCACTTTAAACTTTAAACACACAAGTGTTTAAAGTGGGTGTGAGCCCTACGTCATACTGTTGAATTAATAGCTTTTCCGTGCAAGCAGTATGTTTTGCCATTGAATCGATATTGATAATGTAAACTGTGGCTTTTGTTCAGTAGGAAGGTTTTATTACTTGGCAGGGAGCAATTCCTACATTGAAAGCAAATCTTCAACCACTTAATAGCATAATACCTTTGCTTTAAAATTCACAATTTGCCTATCTTTTTCTAATTTTCTCTTGGGAGGAGGATCCAACCTGTACCCACTTTTGTTAGCTTTGCTTGCTCGCTTTGCTTGCGGCTTAAAAGTCATGCCCAACTTTTACGCACCACTGCTTTCAAATGTCACCAGCCGCCCCTGCCCTTTCACCTCTATCACTGTGGTGCGCTGAAACAAAACCAGGATGTCAGGAGACCAACGCTAAAGATGTAATGTGATAACGCAGTGGTCACTAAACCCCCTCCTACTTCTGAACTTTAGGGTGCTGTGGCATACAGAGCATTGGAACAAAACCAGTAGGCCCTTCCATATTTAAATATATAGTGGTAGAACAGTAAACACAGAACGCCACTCTTGCCTGTGAACTGCAGAGTGGTGTTGTATACAGCCCTTTAGGACAATGAGATCACGACGTTTTCCAGACATCAGCTGTGTGATGCAGAAGTGAAATAATTAAATATCAGGATAAATATAATCCTTGTCAGCCATGAGATGCAGGATGCAGCAATTGATCCAGGCACTTGGATAAGCTAGCCTCGCCTCTAAAGTGTAGAGTGCAGTGGTAAAGGAGTGACTTATTATAACAAGGGAAGTCTTTTCCCCTCTGAACTGTGTAGTGTAGTGATACACACACAAAAGATGATGGGATGAATGCTTGCAAATTGCATTGCAAACCATCCCTTTGTTGTTTTCCTCGTATCACCAACCGACCTATGCAGTCTGAAACTGTACCGTTGGGGTGGCGAAGTGAGCTTAAAACCGATGATGGATTCAACCCAGATCTGTGACTGGGGGTGAGTGTCTGAAAAGTTTCAGCGGTCCGTCCACCATCTCCTTGTGTTTGCTTTGTTCGCCCTAAGTTAGCAGGGTATGCCCAAACATGAGCCCCTTGCTCACTTTGCCACTGGATTCAAGATAGCCTGGCTGATGAGGGCTGTTAGCATGAAACCGGTCCCAGGATGCTTATTTCTGGTCCAGAAAAGACGTGGCTTGGCAGTTCGGGCTGGACTGTTCCCATGAGGCACAGGGTCAAGACTGATTTGCATATAGCTGTGTCTGAACTGGGGAGGCAAAGTGAGCTAAAGAACGATGATGGATTCAACCCAGATCTGTGACTGCCAGTGAGTGTCTGAAAAGTTTTAGTGCTCCGTCATCATCTTGTGTTTGCTTTGTTCGCCCTAATTTTGCAGGGTATGTCCAGACATCGTTCCCTTGCTTACTTTGCCACTGGATTCAAGCTAGCCTGGCTGATGAGAGCTGTTAGCCTGAAGCCGGTATCAGGATGCTTGGCAATTCGGGCTGGACTGTTCCCATGACGCACATGGTCAAGACTAATTGGCATATAGATGTGTCTGAAATAGGGTGGCGAAGTGAGCTAAAGAACGATGATGGATTCAACCCAGATCTGTGATTGGGGGTGAGTGTCGGAAAAGTTTCAGCGCTCTGTCCATCATCTCCTTGTGTCTGCTTTCCTCATATATACTCAGACCTTTAGAGTGGCCAAAAGCACCTTCAACCTGACTTGCTTTAAAAAGTTTGTATCCCCAAATTTAAACAGAAAATTGGTCAGACCTATGTGGTGCAACATGGCTCAAAATGGGCATCCCATGTAGGAGTTATCCAGTTCACCAGCCAGGAGCCAAAGGTTCCTAAATTGGAAGGTGTAATAATAAACTATAAAGTCTGGAAGAGCCAATCCTCCTCTCTTCACCTTCCTCCTCAGTTTCTTCAAGGCAATTCTACATCCCTTAGAAGGCCCATATAAATCCTCTGACCTTTCTGTACAGCTTTAGTAGGGCTTTAATTTGGAAATGATAGCTGTATTGTATTCAACAAGAGTGTTAATTTGTAGAGAGCCAGCATTTTAACAAAGTTGACCCTCTCATATATCCCAAATGGGAGACTACTTAATTTTCCTATGGAGTTACTTGATCTTGCTACCTGCTAAATTCGCTGTTTGCAGTTCCTCAAGCGACTTTGTGATCATAATACTTAGGTACCTAGGGGCAGATTTACAAGCCCCTTGCGTCACTTTTACGCTGCTTTTGCGTCACTTCTGTGATTCAACGGTGGTGTAAAAAATTTGGCAAATTTACTATGTGACGCATCTAGGAAGATCCGTCACGTTATAAAACCCTGTGTGAGATTATACCTGCGTCAGGTATAATGTATGCAGTGTAGGCGTTCCCACTCAGGAAAACCTCGTAAAGGTGATGCAGTGAAATCTACAAGATTTCACTGCGTGGCAGTGAAATCTACTAGATTTCACTGCATGACTTTTAGGACGCCACTGCATCAAAACCTTACGCCTGCTTGAAGCAGGCGTAAGAAGTGACACAGTATATTAGAAATAGGCCACAACACGCATTGCTGAAGTTGCGTCATGCTTGCGACACAACTCCAGCAATGCGTAACTGTTCCACCAACAGATGCGTCAGAATTTTGGACACATCTGTCAATCCTTGTGCCATAGTGTGCCATATTGTAAAATTAATTAAACAACAGGGGGTGGTGATGGACAGAGTTTCTGAATTAAGCAGAATACTCTCACCCAGTCAAGAGATCAGGGCTTAATCCAACACCGTTTTTTAGCTCACTGCACCATCCCAGCTACAGAACCTGGCTATATGCAAATTAGTCTGTCCCTGGCCCAGTGTATCATGGGAACAGGGCAAACCAAACTACCAAGCCAATTCTTTCACTGGGAAGGAAACAAGCTACCGGGGACCGGTTTCTGGCATTTCAGCCGTCTTCGGCCCGGCTTGCTTGAATCCTGATGGTGCAATGAGCAAGGGACTCACGTCTGAGTATACCCTTCCACGCTTATGGTGGACAAAATAATTAAACAACAGGGGGTGGTGATGGACAGAGTTTCTGAATTAAGCAGAATACTCTCACCCAGTCAAGAGATCAGGGCTTAATCCAACACCGTTTTTTAGCTCACTGCACCATCCCAGCTACAGAACCTGGCTATATGCAAATTAGTCTGTCCCTGGCCCAGTGTATCATGGGAACAGGGCAAACCAAACTACCAAGCCAATTCTTTCACTGGGAAGGAAACAAGCTACCGGGGACCGGTTTCTGGCATTTCAGCCGTCTTCGGCCCGGCTTGCTTGAATCCTGATGGTGCAATGAGCAAGGGACTCACGTCTGAGTATACCCTTCCACGCTTATGGTGGACAAAATAATTAAACAACAGGGGGTGGTGATGGACAGAGTTTCTGAATTAAGCAGAATACTCTCACCCAGTCAAGAGATCAGGGCTTAATCCAACACCGTTTTTTAGCTCACTGCACCATCCCAGCTACAGAACCTGGCTATATGCAAATTAGTCTGTCCCTGGCCCAGTGTATCATGGGAACAGGGCAAACCAAACTACGAAGCCAATTCTTTCACTGGGAAGGAAACAAGCTACCGGGGACCGGTTTCTGGCATTTCAGCCGTCTTCGGCCCGGCTTGCTTGAATCCTGATGGTGCAATGAGCAAGGGACTCACGTCTGAGTATACCCTTCCACGCTTATGGTGGACAAAATAATTAAACAACAGGGGGTGGTGATGGACAGAGTTTCTAATTTAAGCAGAATACTCTCACCCAGTCAAGAGATCAGGGCTTAATCCAACACCGTTTTTTAGCTCACTGCACCATCCCAGCTACAGAACCTGGCTATATGCAAATTAGTCTGTCCCTGGCCCAGTGTATCATGGGAACAGGGCAAACCAAACTACCAAGCCAATTCTTTCACTGGGAAGGAAACAAGCTACCGGGGACCGGTTTCTGGCATTTCAGCCGTCTTCGGCCCGGCTTGCTTGAATCCTGATGGTGCAATGAGCAAGGGACTCACGTCTGAGTATACCCTTCCACGCTTATGGTGGACAAAATAATTAAACAACAGGGGGTGGTGATGGACAGAGTTTCTGAATTAAGCAGAATACTCTCACCCAGTCAAGAGATCAGGGCTTAATCCAACACCGTTTTTTAGCTCACTGCACCATCCCAGCTACAGAACCTGGCTATATGCAGTCTGTCCCTGGCCCAGTGTATCATGGGAACAGGGCAAACCAAACTACCAAGCCAATTGTAAAATTGGCGCATCTATGGTAGCGCAAGGGTTTTTCACTCAGGCGCAGGGAAACTGATGCATCTATAAAGATGCGTCAGTTTCTTGTAAATCTTCCCCCTAATTTGGCTTTTGACTTACTTTTGAGCAAGTGGATCCCATACCTCCTTGGCCAATGACATCACCCCTCTCCTTCCCTTATTAACCAAATACCCCAACAGTTTTCCGAAGTTCTCACCATGTCCCTCTAATCTCAGTACCTAAAAGTCTTGGTTCGCTGTGTATAGAATTATATCATCTGCATATAATGCTAACTTGGCTGATAACCCTGCAACTTTAAAGGGACACCCATCATCCACAGACACCAGCACCTGCTTCCACGAAGAAACTGGACCAGAATCACTGATGACCAGCTTACCACTTCACTCTCCAGCTCCACCCCAGCCATCGCAGAAAACAACGACCCCAACACAGCAGCCCGAACCCTGCACAGATGGATCTCTGACAGCGCCAACACCATAGCCCCACTCAAGAGAAACAACAACACCCACGCCAAGAAAACCAGATGGTTCACCACCAAACTTTGAAAATCTAGATGCACCTGCTGCCGCCTCGAAAAGACCTGGAGGAGAACCAAATCCATAGAAACTCCCAACAACTTTAGAGCCGCTACCAACTCCCACCACCAACTCATCAGAAAAACAATAAAAAAAGTTATCGAAGACAGAATCTCCACACAAGCACACAAAAGCAAAGAACTCTTCAACATCATCAAGGAGTTCGCCCAACCCACCAGCCAGTTGAATGACATCCCTCCCTCACAAGACCTCTGCGACAAACTCAGCACCTTCTTTCACCACAAAATCAAGAGCATCTACAACAACTTCGATGATGACAACTAACACAGGGAACCCCCACCAACCACCCCAACACCCCGAAGGTAAGGATTGACAGATGGACAGCCTTCACCACCGAAGACACACTGAAGACGATGAAGCCAATCCACTCCGCGGCCCCCATGGACCCACGGACCCCTGCTCCCAACACATTACAGAGCCGCCGATACCATCACACCCATGCTCCACCACACCATCAACCGCTCCCTGGCGACCGTCTCATTCTCCAGACGACTGGAAGCACGCCAACATCAACCCCCTCCTGAAGAAACCCACGGCAGACCCCACCAACCTCAGAAACTACAGACCCATCTCACTGCTCTTGTTCCCTGCGAAAGTTATTGAGAAAGCCATCAACAGCCAACTCACCACATTCACCGAAGAGCACAACATGCTTTACTCCTCCCAATCCGGCTTCAGGAACCACAGTAAGGAAACCACCCTCCTCGCCGTAACAGACAACATCCGCACCTTAATGGACAACGGAGAAACAGTACCCCTCATCCTCCTCGACCTCTCAGCGGCATTCAACACAGTCCCCCAAGCACCCAAATACACAGACTCCTCAACGTAGGGATCCAGGATAAGACCCTCAACTGGACCAACTCCTTCCTCTCTGGCAGGTTGCAGCAGGTCAGACTCCCCCTCTTCCTCTCGGACCCTATGCCAACCACTTGCGGAATTCCCCCCGGGTCCTCCCTCAGCCCGACGCTCTTCAACGTCTACATGGCTCCGCTCGCCCCCATCATCAGAACCTACAGACTCAACATTGTGTCATATGCACACAACACCCAACTCATCCTCTCCCTATCCAACGAACACAACATCACCAGACACAACTGTAGAGAAGATATGGAAGGTGTTTCCAAATGGAAGAAAAACAGCTGCCTACAACTTAACGCCAAAACGACGGAAGTACTCATCATGGGCCCAAACCCCGATGCCAGGAATGACACGTGGTGGCCCTCCACCCTCCAAAACACGCCCACCCCCTTGGCCATGCACGCAACCTGGAAATCATCCCGGACTCTGAGCTCAAAATGGACCACCAGATCAACTCAGTACCGTCCTCCTGCTTCCACAGACTCCACCTCCTATGGAAGACCTTCAAATGGATCCCCCTTGAACACAGAAAGACCATCACCCACGCCCTGGTCACCAGCAGACTCGACCACAGCAACGCATTCTACGCCGGAATTAACAAAAACCTCACCCACAAGCTACAAAACGTCTATAACGCCACCACAAGACTGTTCCTCAACCTGCCAAAATACTGTCACATCTCCCAGCACCTGCGCACACTCCAATGGCTCCATGTTGAGGAGAGTCATCTTCAAGAAGCTCACCCACGCACACAAGGCCCTCCATGACACCGGACCAGCATACCTGAACAGCCAACTCAAATTCCACGTACCCCAAAGGACCCTACGATCAGCCAAGCTCTCCTACGCCGTGGTCCCACTCACCCGAAAAACTAAATCGGGAGGTCGTCGTTCTCCTTCCTCACTGCCAAGGCCTGGAATGCACTTCCACTCCACCTCAGACAGACAACATCGCTTTCCATCTTTGTAAAAGATCTCAAGACCTGGCTCTTCGAGGGACCCCCTCCTTGAATGTATGACATTGTTCTGAATTCTGTCCATCAATTGTTGTTTTTGCATTTGTCACCCCAAGTGGGATGGGTATGCTCAGATGCAAGTCCCATGCTCTCCATACCACAGGAGTCAAGCTATCCTGGCTGAAGACAGCTGATAGCCCGAAACCGGTCCTAGGATACTTGATTCCGGTGCAGTAAAGACATGCTTTGGCAGTTCGGGCTGGACTGTTCCCATGAGGCACAGGGTCAAGGCTGATTTGCATATGGCCATGTCTGAACTGGGGTGGTGTGGAGTGCAAAAAAAACGATGGATTTAGGCCCAGATCTCTGTACTGGGGTGAATGTATGACATTGTTCTGAATTCTGTCCATCTATTGTTGTTTTTACATTTGTCACCCGAGTGGGATGGGTATGCTCAGACGTGAGTGCCATGCTCTCCACACCACTGGAGTCAAGCTATCCTGGCTGAAGACGGCTGATTGCCCGAAACCGGTCCTAGGATGCTTGATTCCGGTCCAGTAAAGACATGGCTTGGCAGTTCGGGCTGGACTGATCCCATGAGGCACAGGGTCAAGGCTTATTTGCATATGGCCATGTTTGAACTGGGGTGGTGAGGAGTGCAAAAAAACGATGGATTTAGGCCCATATCTCTGTGCTGGGGTGAATGTATGACATTGTTCTGCATTCTGTCCAGCAATTGTTGTTTTTTGCATTTGTCACCTGAGTGGGATGGGTATGCTCAGACGTGAGTCCCATGCTCTCCACACCACTGGAGTCAAGCTATCCTGGCTGAAGACGGTTGATAGCCCGAAACCGGTCCTAGGATGCTTGATTCCGGTCTAGTAAAGACATGGCTTGGCAGTTCGGGCTGGACTGTTCCCATGAGGCACAGGGTCAAGGCTGATTTGCATATGGCCATGTCTGAACTGGGGTGGTGTGGAGTGCAAAAAAACGATGGATTTAGGCCCAGATCTCTGTACTGGGGTGAATGTATGACATTGTTCTGCATTCTGTCTGTCACGATCCGACACGCTTCTCCTCGGGGCTGTGTTGAAAGACCTAAACCCGCTTTCACTCAACCAACCCGTGACCCGGTAAGAATCACAGACCAATAGGAAGGTTCCGCAATCACGGGAAAGGAAGGGGACAGCGGGGAGGGAGATCTGTAACGATAAAAGACAAGGGATTTAGCTTCACACCCCTCCCTATGCACTAGAGAAGACAGAAACACTATTGATATAGGATACTCTTCATTCACACTAATGTCCCGGCCTACCTGAAAAGGAAAATTCTAAATCTTTATATGCAGGAGAGGGAAGGAAGGTCCTATCAGTGGTAGAAATCTAATAAGGAAGGAACACAGAGATGTACTTCAATATACAACAGTTTACCATGTACTCTTAAGCTTCGTTTCACCGCTCACATACCACTGCTTGCTATGATTCTGTCTGGCTCCACTCTTCTGTTGAACTAGGTACCCCCCCCTGATTCCTCTCCTGCAGTGTGAAACAAAACACAAACAAGTTGTCGCCAAAACACAGGAAATAACCAAAGAGCTGAAGGTTAACTGCACCTTCTTACTGTTTCTTCCCGCTGACAAATAATAATATACTTTGCTGTCTGTCTTGCATTAGTTCGCAAATTACAGTCACGAAAACCTCACTTCCAGGTGAGGGTGTATTGAAGATCCCACAAGAACCACAATCATTCACTGTTCCGTATTCTTACTTTAGTCAGTTTATAGTGTTCTTTCCAAAGAAAATATCCCAAGTTTGAAACACATAAGCGTTTCTCCGCCACTCGAGAAAACCAACTCCAAGCCTTCCGTAGGAATCAGTAGCAATGGGGAAACAGACTAACACAGCCGTGTCAGTTATCCCCGGAGAAGACACACACACAGGTACGGTTTCAACCGTTCTCCGAATCAGAGCGTTTCCAGTCGGAAACCACTCTGAACTCCTACTCACTGTTACACCAAGACGGGACGTCCTCCTGATTCTCCGGCTCACCAAAATTATCGGTTCCGTCTCTCTGCCGGTTTGGTTTTTGTTTCGTGGTTTGCGCAACTCACATCTCGCGCGACTTCACCCTTTGCCTTCTGGGGTTTGTGGTTCGAATGAAAGCCAGGCATAGATTCCCCACGCATTGCGCGGACAGCGGACCCTACGGACCGATTCTGACAGTACATCCCCCTTCACAAGGGGCGCTGGCCAGGCGCAGGTTTGTCCGGATACTGTCTGTGAAAGAGAGATACCAACCTAGGAGCATGCACAGACCCCGCAGGTTCCCATGAATTCTCCTCAGGCCCGTAACCCTTCCATGAAAGCAGGTACTGCAGCCTCCCCCTCACCCATCTGGAGTCCAACACTCGCAACACCTCGTATTCAGACTCATTCTGCACCCACACTGGCACTGGAGGACGGTGGACAGGGCTACGAGAAGGCTTCAAAAGAGATACGTGGAACACTGGGTGTATGTGTAAATGGGCAGGCAACCGTAATTTCACCGCCACCGGATTCACCATCTTCACCACCCGATAAGGCCCGATGAACTTAGGGTTGAACACGCTAAACCTCCGGAATCTGATGTGTTTAGTAAATAACCACACCAGATCCCCATGCTTGTACACAGGACTCGGCCTGCGATGCTTGTCCGCCTGAGCCTTGTATCTCCCTTTGGCCTGAACCAGATTCTTGCGCGTTGACAGGAGAATCCTGCGAATGCGCAACAATCGCGTTTTGATGTCTGGTAACCTGACCGTGGGTCTAGGGAGGATGAGAGGAGTAACCCTAGGGTGATGTCCATAATTGCTAAAGAAAGGAGAATGACCAGTCGAAGAGTGTTGTGTACTATTGTAGGCCAGTTCAGCCACCCACAACCAATCTACCCAGGAATCAGTGTCTGCCTGAACGTAGCAGCGGAGGTACTGTTTTAAAGACTGGTTCAGTCTCTCGGTTTGTCCACCCGACTGCGGATGGAAGCTGGTAGATAAAGAGGTTGAGATTCGCAATTCAGCACACCACACCTTCCAGAACCTTACAGTGAACTGGGCCCCCCTGTCTGACACTATCACTTTTGGAAGCCCATGCAGCCTAACTACGTGAGTTAACATGAGATGAGCTAAGCGACCCGCAGTGGGCACTTTGTCACAAGCTATAAAATGGCCCATCTTAGTTAAGAAGTCCACTACAACTATGATGGCTGTCTTCCCTTGATCTTTTGGCAAACCCACTATGAAATCCACGGAAATGCTTTCCCAAGGCATTTCGGGTGTCGGCAAAGGTAACAGAAGACCTTGAGGTCGTTGTCGGTCAGCTTTCATTTTGGCGCATTGCATACACTGGTTTCCCCATTTTTTCAAGTCCATCCGAATGGAGGGCCACCAAAACTGTCTCAAAGTCTTTTCCAATGTTTTTACATATCCCATATGTCCTGCGCTCGGTATTTCATGGCACCATTTAAACACTGTACGTCTTAAAGCCACTGTGGGTACTAGCACTTGTTTCCCTTTCATAGCTACCCCTTGCTTCAACCGCCATTCTGGATGATGCCGAGGCCAGGTTCTCCACACACATGATTGTATCCCAGAACGCAAGGATTCCACAAAATCGTTGGTTTGAGTCACACACACCACTTTCAACGGGTCTATGATCGATCTGTTGTAAATTAGCATAAATGGGTTAGCGTTAGCAGAAGCCATTTTGCATTTAGAAGTTATCTTATCCGCTTTTTAGAAGCCATTTTAGTTTCTGGAGGCCATCTTGGCTACCATGTGCTGCCATGTGCTCACTATCTGTATTGTCCTACCTTCCTTTTAGCTGCGCCTGAAGTCTGCCTAGTAACAAGATATATTTAGCCTCCTCCACTTCCACGCATGCTCAGAAATGCCTGGTAGAGTCTGCATCTGTTACTGATTAAGTTTTACATAGGAATGTGTTCACTACGTTCTGAAACTGTTAGTTCCTCCCACTTGGTTCTACATGTCCTTATTTGGTATTCCTTGTGTGCTCACAGCAATCAAGACTGCCCCCTTTCATGTATGCTTACTGTGTAAGTCTGAAATGTATATAAGGCGCCTGCCTTCTGACTTCCTCAGACTGCCTCTTTCATTTGCCATGGCCTTTGGACGACGCAGCCTCACTTCATGTAATAAACTGTCCTTTGATATTTCAGAGTTCTGTGCCAGCCTCTTATTGCTTTTAAAGGACTCCAAGGGTTTTGAATTCCACAATTGGCGACCCAGATGGGACTCATCAGAGAGGTGACAGTCTGGAGGAGTGATCAATTTGCTAGGAGGCAGAAGACTACTGAACAGCATGGGACTGGGTTCTGCAAAAGGTATGCTGTGCACGGCGCGCCTCTGGTGATTCCTTGTGTCTGCAGGTCGGTGTGTTTTCTGCCCTTCCTAACCTCTGGTCCTCCCAAGAATGTCACCCCCCTGACTGAGAACACTTTTGGCGTGAGTATTAAAATGTAACATAAAAAGATAGACTGTTAGATGAGACTTGGCAGTTAGAATTTGGACAGCTTATGTTTGGTAAAAGTAATTTTGCGGCGCCTGTTCTAAGTTTTGAATGCCTTTGTAACGCTTACTGTGGCATATTTGAGTTTGAGATAGACTTGTCTACTTTGAATTGTGTGTGATCTTCGAAGAATATGATATGAATATGATTTGATGTGATTTGATTTGATATGTATGTGTTGCAACTCATATAGGCAGGTAATGTGAGGATATTTCCTCCTCCTTTGATAGTAGTGTATACTCTGCACTATTTTTTGGCATGCCTGTTGTCCTTGGTTAAGCTCACATGTTGAAATGTGTTGCTTTTGTGAACGGTACCATAATGTGATGTGAAGTAAATGAGCCGGCTTCCCTTAGAAGGGATACCTAAATAGGTTTAGGTGTTAAAACATATTTCTTCCTTGGTGATATTGTATCCTCAGGGAACTTAAATATGGCCATAATACATGTAAGGATCCTTTTGTTCTGTGCACTTTTATGAATGGGGAATGCAGAGCGATTCTTTGGTGCTCTGCCAGTTAAAACTTGTGAATTGAAACATCATTGCCAAACATTCCTTGTAAATATGACGTACAACTAGCATTTACAAATTGGTTTGGTTTACGATCTGTTTGTGGCTTGTTTTTTGTTTCAGTCCTATGTATTGATCTGTGGGTTCAATGTGTGTTTAAATGTGGGGTTTTTGTTCCTGTTAGTGTAATTTCTGCTTGTGAATAGCGTTGGCGCGAATTTATGAAACACATGCCTTAAGCGCTGTATTGTGTGTCCTGTATGTTTGAAATATTTCTGTTTCTGTGTGAAATGAGCTCAATGCGTGAATGTGGATTTCTTGATGTTTTCAGTCTGTTAAGGAAAATGTTGCATTAATTGATATTAGGTGAAAATTAAATAAGAATGCAGTAATTTGCCATGTTACCTGCAAAAAAAAAAAATCGCTATATGTTGCTTTTTAAATTATAGACTAAACAAAGGCACATGTTTGCAAACTGTTGAAATGCTTAAATTAGATAAAGTTAAAATTTACATTCACTAGGAACATGAAAAGGCCTCAAAATTAAATTGTGTGCTCTGTAGGGAAAAAAAACGAATTTGAAGCCCTCCTTTGCTTACATGCATTTTCATACATGTAAAATGTTAAAGTTTCAGTTAAAAGTGAATTTTTGCTACGTTTAAATGTATTTTGTGGCACACACTTTTCTAAAAAATGTCTGTTTCCTGAAAGCTCTAGGGTCAGCTTCGTGCAGGCTATTTCCTGCCTTGAGAACAGCATGTGTTGTTTTTGAAAGGCAATAAAAAGACACTGGAATGTTTATTCAGGCCAGAGACCAGCTGGTAGTTTTAACACGGGCTGAATTTAGGAACTCAGAATAAGAGTTTTAAAGGGTTACAAAAGTAAGTTGCATTATTTTATATGACAGGAAGGCATTTCAATTGAGGGTTGATCTCTGTTTTCTTTTTTTTAAACACAGTAAAATGAAAAGGGGGTTTATCTCTGGTGATGTTGCTCAATGTCCTCTTTTAAATTTTGGCGCGAAAATCTGCCATGTTTTCAGTAAGGCTTCTGCACATAGGCTCCTACATGATTGCATTTAAACTAGTAGGCAAAAGATGCAGTTTGGGTTTTAAATGTGGTTTTAGCAATTTAGATTGGGTTTGAGAGAAAAAAAACAATAAAGAAATGAGTAAATTCTTAAACATGGAAAAATTATTTGAAAAAAAATATGTGTTTTTCAAAATCGTTTTTGGATATTCATAAAGCTTAATACTCATACTATGACCTCCTAAAATTAAAATTTGATTAAAGTAATGTATGACTGCATTATTTGGCAATTTGCGTGTTAGGGTTTTACTTGGCGCAGGCGTAACAGCTCATTTTTGTAAGGCATCACATGCCTATGCCTCATGTTCGCGTTTTACAACATGTAAAGCACATTCTAAGGGTGATTAATATGTAATGCAAGTGTAGGATTGTCATTTTTAAGTGCCCCAAAGTCAAAAGTCGAAATCTAGTTAAAATTGACTTTTAACAAGCATTCTAGTCATTTACCATAGCATTGCAGTGTTTTTTGGCTTTCAGTAACATGCATATTTGTGTATATTACAATCTGTGGGTTGTTATTAGTCGAGGTTGTTCTTCATAGCTCAGTGACCTATTGTGCCTGGTGCAGAGGGTTATGTTTAATATCAGGATTAAAAACTCAAATTTCGGCAGGGCCTATTCTGTCTTTTATCTTTTTAGAGTTGATAACTGGGTACCACTGTATAGGATGGTAGCAAACATTTAATATAATGCTGGTATGCTCTGTTGTCATGTTCTGCAAATTGTTCACAGTAAATGTTTTACTAAATGAATTTTATCCCTAAAAGAAGTCATTTATATAGCATGTGTTTTTCAACAGGGTTGATTTGGTAGCTTAGAATGAGTGGGGTAGGGTTTCTGACTTTGTCAGTTTAAGGGAGGAAATAGGATCTAGGGCCTGAGAGGACCGCACGGTACGCCTGGCAGAGTTTGACCTTAAGGTCAGTGAGAAGGGGGTTTAGGAGTAAGTAAGTGAACAGATGGAGCAATGACTGCTTGGTGAAAAGCTTCTCTGATTAGCAGAATTTCAAGCTTGCACATTAGATGGGTTACATGAGGGTTTTTGTTTTTGAGAAGTGCATTCTTGACCAGCCCTAAAGAAAGGAAAAAAGCAGGCCCTCAGGGGCTTTGGGGAGAGGGGGGACCATGAGGGGCTCGCAGGCTCCCAGGGCTGTGAAGGGGCGCAGGCTCCCAGGGCCATGAGGGGCCGCAGGCTCTCAGGGCCTTGAGGGCAGGGGGTCTGAAGGGGCCACATGGAAAGGCTGGTGCAAGGGATGCAGTGTGTCTGTGAAAAAGTTTTACAGTCAATATGAAAGTGGGTTAGCATGTTTTAAAAGAGGGATGGTTGGTTAACAGTTGAGATTTACTCTGTTATGCGCTGTGTTAGTAGTATGTTGAAAAGAGATGGGTTTTATTATGACTTCTTTGAAAAGAAATGTTTGTGTGCTTTTTTCATGATTTTGCATTTTTCCCTTATGAATGGTTCTTGCTCATCCTATGGGTCACAAACGGCACTGTAAGTTGTATTTGCCAGTTTTGATAACCAGCAACTGGTGATAACCTGGCAAAAAGCGGGGTGTGAGTAAAATGAAAGCGTAATTTTGGTGTAATTTTTGATTTTGACAAATTAAGCTGGCCTGGATTCTGGGTTTTTGGGTAGCATGCATGCACGCGTTTCTGCTTGATTACAAGTACCATTGTGCTTTGTTTATGCTTTTTGTGCTTACTATATATGCATGTATATTTGATGATAGCGTAATGACATGTTGTTTTGTTTTATTAGCTGCTTTTTGATATTATTACAAGTTTGCCTGTGTTGTGAAGAGACATGTATGACGGTATGTGTCGCTTTACACCACGTGGTTAATATTCTTGTTTATACTAAATTTCACAGATATGATATTTGCATACTGTGATCATAAAAATACATTCGCCTGACCAGTGGATGTTAAAATCTGGACATAATAGTATTGAAGTAAAATAAAAGAGATATACAGGAAGCCACAATACAGATACTGCCCTTCTCCCTTAAGGAACAGGCAGGCCTAGATTTATATACATATCCTTGATTGGACCTAAGGATGCAATTATAGATTCGTGGCTCTTGTTAAAAGGTGACCTAACTTTTTCATTTTTTCTACATTTTTCATTTTTCCCTTGAAGGAGGAACTGGACCATTAACTGACATTACTGTGTATGGTGTAGCGCTTCTCCCCAGATGTTGCATTGTGTCCAGACTGCAGAGATGTAATAGGAACAACAACATTATGCACAATTCCCCTTAGTATGACCTGACCAGACTGTTTCTTTCTCTTTAGACTTTTTCTTTAGGCCTATATTTTTGATGCTTTCCAGTCTGACTGTCAGCTTAGTGATAGACTGGTTAACTGATTTTTTAATATAATAAGGAAAGTTTCTCATCTCAATAGGAGACACTGTATGTTCATTCTTGAATGTGAAAAAAATGTAATGCCCATTCTAATTAGGTTCTCAGTTCTTTTAGCTGCTGTTTTAATGTTTGATGGACCACATGTGTTCTAATGATGGAAACATTAGGAGTTTGTACTCTTGTTTTTTCTCAGTTTTCACATTTTTGATAAATTAGCCATTGTCTGAATGCCCCTGACCATCTGTCATGTAAATTCGTTTTTGAAATGTTTTAGGTGAGGGATTTAGGAACACTTAGATTTTCTCATTTAGGAAAATGTTTACCCATTAGATGATGCCCCTATATGTAAGGACTTCCACTCAGATAAAATGTTTATGTAATTGTCTACCCCTAGATGATAGAAGACATGCTCTCATATGGAAACACAATTGAAGAAGCTAGAGTCATTGCTTTGCGTTCTATGAGAATGATAATGCATTTTAGATTATGATAAGTCTCATAGTGTATGACCACTCTCTTGAAGATTGTAGGGTAACTGATTGCAATCCCCTTGTTAAATATTGAATTGTTTTTGTACAACAATTGAAGGAAACTAACAATTGTGTCATATCTTCTACATTGATAGGTTCTGCAGGATTCTCCAGAGTCAAAGGGAGAGTGACACCTGCAGAACGAATGACAAAGATGAATTTGAATTCCTATCCTTGACAGCCATAGATAAAAGCAGGAAGTTTTGGTTTATAGTCCCAGCACCCAGTAAGGAATCTGCACGCCATCAATGGTATACCCTAGTTCTTTGTTCACTCTACTGCCCAGCGTTCCACGACAGAAGAAAAGGAGTCCCTTTGGTTTTGCAACAGAATTTGAATTGAAAAAAAAAAGGCGCACAAAGGTACCTGTTATGTACTGGCAACCTCTGACAGTGTACAGCCCCTTGAGCCCTTGGCCTAAGTTTTGGCCTGAACCCCTTGAGTCCTTTGGTCTGCGTCTTGGCCTGAGCCTTGGTCTAAGTTGGCCACACCGTTCTCTTTTTCACCTTTGCTCCAAAAAAAAAAAATGAAATGGAGAATTCGAGATTGGCGAGAGGCACTATCCTATGGTGCCCATGAACGAGCAGCTTGAGCGTCCTCTGACACCGAACAAGGAGTGTTGGAGTTTGAAAGTGCTGCTGGTTTGCTGAAGGAGTTTTCTTGACAGTGCTTGGATCTGCACGAGATGCTTTGTGCCCTTGATCACGAAGAGTACATCATTTGTAGTGTCTGCCGCAGATGAGAGACACTGTTGCACTGCCTTGAGCGACTGAACTATGAGTGTTTGCCAAAAGGGGCACTCCAACGGATGCTGAGATACATTTCTATGGAAGGCCTGAAATGATGAGGCCCATGCAGCAATGGATGAAGAGATTCGATGAGCAATAAAAGTCTGCCAGAGAGACTTGGAATTGGACTCTGGGCATAAGTCGTGGTTATAGAAGTGATTCCTGAAATGTTGAGATTCTGGGTGTTGTGGAATTAATTTTTATTGTCTTGCCTGCAATATTCTAGAGTAGTGTTCTGTTTAGTTTAGGTAGCATAAAAGTTCATTCTCTGTGGAATAGTATCTATACCCAACTTGAGAGCATTGAAGGATTGCATTGATACTGTTTTATATGAGTATAGTGTTTTCTGAAAGATTTTAGGATTTGCTATTGCTTAGGGTTGTGAAAATGCTAATTTTCTCTGTAATAGTGGTCATTATTTCTTCCTACTGTTTGTATGTATGCTTATGACCTAATGTCCCGTTCTTTAGTGTTCCTGGTCATACCCTTGCTGAAATGTTTAGAATGGAAATGGTTATCTAGCAATGAATTAGAAAATTGACGAAATTATGTTCAAATTAATGAGCACCTGTTTTCCATATTCCTGCTAAATAATACGAATGTCTTCAGCAAACGCTAAAACGGCCGTCTGTTGTAAATTAGCATAAATGGGTTAGCGTTAGCAGAAGCCATTTTGCATTTAGAAGTTATCTTATCCGCTTTTTAGAAGCCATTTTAGTTTCTGGAGGCCATCTTGGCTACCATGTGCTGCCATGTGCTCACTATCTGTATTGTCCTACCTTCCTTTTAGCTGCGCCTGAAGTCTGCCTAGTAACAAGATATATTTAGCCTCCTCCACTTCCACGCATGCTCAGAAATGCCTGGTAGAGTCTGCATCTGTTACTGATTAAGTTTTACATAGGAATGTGTTCACTACGTTCTGAAACTGTTAGTTCCTCCCACTTGGTTCTACATGTCCTTATTTGGTATTCCTTGTGTGCTCACAGGAATCAAGACTGCCCCCTTTCATGTATGCTTACTGTGTAAGTCTGAAATGTATATAAGGCGCCTGCCTTCTGACTTCCTCAGACTGCTTCATTCATTTGCCATGGCCTTTGGACGACGCAGCCTCACTTCATGTAATAAACTGTCCTTTGATATTTCAGAGTTCTGTGCCAGCCTCTTATTGCTTTTAAAGGACTCCAAGGGTTTTGAATTCCACAGATCTTTTAGGGGTCTGCGTGTGTAATACTGGATGTTCTTGTCGGGTCAAAGCGTCTGCTTTTTTGTTCATTGCTCCGGGTCTAAACGTGACTATAAATCGATATTCCTCAAAGAAGAGCATCCAGCGTAATTGCCTGGGCGTCAGATGGTGTGCCGCTCTTATGAATTGCAGGTTGCGATGGTCTGTATAAACCATCACCTGATGAACTGCTCCCAAGAGCCAGTGCCTCCACTCCACAAAGGCATCTTTTATAGCCAATAACTCCTTTTCGGCTATCGTGTAATTGATTTCTGCCGGGTTGAGTTTCCTGGACATATAGGCGATGGGATGCAACAAGCCTGTGTCCTCTTGTCGTTGTGACAGAACCGCCCCCAATGCAACTTCAGACGCATCTGCTTCAACTATAAAGGGCCCGGAGGGGTTGGCATGTCTTAAAACAGGAGCTTTGATGAATGCGTCCTTCAATCCATCAAACGCCAGTTGTGTCTCATCGTTCCAATGAAATGGAACATTCTTCCTTGTTAAACGGGTCAAGGGGGTCACCAAGGCAGAGAATCCACAAATGAACCTCCTGTAAAAGTTTGCAAACCCCAATAGACATTGGACATCCTTCACAGTACAGGGACGAGGCCATTCTTTTATGGCCTGTACCTTTCGTTCTGCCATGACCTGACCTGATGGCGTAAGCATCACTCCCAAGAACTCGACGGTGGTTACGTGAAATTCACATTTCGTGATCTTACAATAAAGATGATGTTTCATCAGGGCACCCAACACCTGCTTCACGTGCTCTTGATGTTCACTCGTCTTGGTGGAGTAAACCAGGATGTCGTCTATGTATACGACTACAAAGAGGTCTAAGAATTCCCTCAATACCTCATTTAAGAAGTATTGAAACGCGGCAGGGGCGTTACACAATCCAAAGGGCATCACTAGGTACTCAAAGAGCCCATACAGTGTTTTGAAGGCCGTCTTCCATTCATCGCCCTTTCTTATGTGGACCAGATGGTAGGCTCCTCGCAGATCTAGCTTCGTGTAAATGGTGGCCGTTCTGACTTGCTCTAGTAAAACAGGAATCAGAGGTAAGGGATACTGGTTTTTTACCGTGATGGTGTTCAAGGCGCGATAATCTATGCAACACCTCTTATCTCCATTGGCTTTAGGTATGAAGAACAAGGACGAAGTAGCAGGCGACCTAAAGGGACGTATGTATCCTAAAGCCAAATATTTGTCCAAGTATTTTCTCAGGTATTCATTTTCGGGTACCGTAAGGGCGTAGAGCCTGCCGTTCGGTATTACTGCTCCTGGAACCAGATCGATGCGACAATCGAAAGTTCTATGAGGCGGGAGGGTCTCTGCTTGCTCTTCACTGAAAACACTGGCATACTCTGCATAACAGGACGGGAGTTGTACTTCCTTCTCGGCCGCTGTGGCGATGTTGTAAACCCTTGCCAAGGTTTGCGATGGACTCGTCGTGGAAACCATACACTGTTCCTGACAAAACTCAGAGACGAAAGCGATCATCCTCGAAGCCCAATGAATGTAGGGTTCATGTTTTTGCAGCCAAGGAAGTCCCAAAATGATGCCGTACTGCGGAGCTTGTATGATATTAAAGGAAATTGTCTCTTGGTGCGTGTCATTACTGATACATCGATATTCTGGCGTGTGGTATTTTATGGGTCCTGCAATGAGCTCACTGCCATCCACTGCGAATACTGGTTCAGGTTGTTTCTTTTCAATGAGAGGGATCCCAAGTCTTTCGGCCTCGGCATAATCCATAAAACACCCAGTGGCTCCAGAATCCACCATAGCTTTTACGCCGTGTTCTCCAGTTTCCATCTCCAGTAACATTGAAAGGAAGACATGATTCTTCTCTTGTTCACAACAGGCCATTATTGAAGGGATGGTGATTCGGCTTGAGGGTTCCCCTCCATTCACGCTCAAGCTTTGAAGTTTTCCGACTTCTCTTCCGAGGTGCCAGCTGTGGTCTGGCCAGACCTGAACTTTCCGGATTTAGGTTTCACCGGACACTCCCGTAGGTAATGCCCCTTCTTTCCGCAGTATAAGCAGAGTCCGTTCTTCCTGCGATGTTCTTTCTCGCTAAAAGATAAGGAAGCTCTAACAGCTCCTATCTCCATAGCTTCTTGGGCGGACGGAGGTTTTTCACTGTTCCCTCCTCCTCTCTCATGCACCATTACCACCGGCTCCTTCTTACGTAATTCGCCTTTGCGCTCCCTTATGCGGTGGTCTAGGCGAAGAGCGAGTTCTTTGAGCGCGGTGCATGTACGGGGTTGAGGGTCAATGTGTGCCAAGACATCTTTCATTTCATCGTTGAGTCCTTGGTAGAACAGAGCGGACTGTTTGGCCTCTGGCCAGTCAGTTTCAGCGACTAGACGACAAAAATTGTTCAGATAGGAAACCAGGTCTGATGAGCCTTGTTTAAGCACCAACAACTCCCGGTCTGCCGAAAACGTTTCAGCTCTGCGGTCAAATGTCTTTTCGAACTCCAACCGGAATTCGTCCCAGTCGTGTAGAAGGGGATCATCTCTCCTAACTATGGGAACCGCCCACTGAGCTGCTTCCCCACCCAAATATGAAATCAAAAAGGCCACTCGTGCTTGATTAGTCGTAAACATTTTTGGCTTACACGTGAAATGTAGACGGACTTGTGTCATGAACACCTGGACCTTTTTGTTATCCCCATAAAACCTCTCAGGGGGAGCTAACGGAATTTGGGTGGGTATTTCTACTACTAGGGACGAGGGAGTAGATGTGCTAGCCCCTGCACTAAATGGATTTACTTGTAGACTATCTAAACGGGTTTTTATCTGAGCATTCTCTGCCCTGGAAGCAGCAACCTCTCTATTGGAGGCAGCTAGTTCCGTTTGAACCAAAGCTAGAGCAGCCAATACGTCATCCATCGTGGCCATTGTCTTTCAACACAGCCAAGAGGAGGGTAACCTCCTTGGGCCGATAATTCTGTCACGATCCGACACGCTTCTCCTCGGGGCTGTGTTGAAAGACCTAAACCCGCTTTCACGCAACCAACCCGTGACCCGGTAAGAATCACAGACCAATAGGAAGGTTCCGCAATCGCGGGAAAGGAAGGGGACAGTGGGGAGGGAGATCTGTAACGATAAAAGACAAGGGATTTAGCTTCACACCCCTCCCTATGCACTCGAGAAGACAGAAACACTATTGATATAGGATACTCTTCATTCACACTAATGTCCCGGCCTACCTGAAAAGGAAAATTCAAAATCTTTATATGCAGGAGAGGGAAGGAAGGTCCTATCAGTGGTAGAAATCTGGTAAGGAAGGAACACAGAGATGTACTTCAATATACAACAGTTTACCATGTACTCTTAAGCTTCGTTTCACCGCTCACATACCACTGCTTGCTATGATTCTGTCTGGCTCCACTCTTCTGTTGAACTAGGTACCCCCCCCTGATTCCTCTCCTGCAGTGTGAAACAAAACACAAACCAGTTGTCGCCAAAACACAGGAAATAACCAAAGAGCTGAAGGTTAACTGCACCTTCTTACTGTTTCTTCCCGCTGACAAATAATAATATACTTTGCTGTCTGTCTTGCATTAGTTCGCAAATTACAGTCACGAAAACCTCACTTCCAGGTGAGGGTGTATTGAAGATCCCACAAGAACCACAATCATTCACTGTTCCGTATTCTTACTTTAGTCAGTTTATAGTGTTCTTTCCAAAGAAAATATCCCAAGTTTGAAACACATAAGCGTTTCTCCGCCACTCGAGAAAACCAACTCCAAGCCTTCCGTAGGAATCAGTAGCAATGGGGAAACGGACTAACACAGCCGTGTCAGTTATCCCCTGAGAAGACACACACACAGGTACAGTTTCAACCGTTCTCCGAATAAGAGCGTTTCCAGTCGGAAACCACTCTGAACTCCTACTCACTGTTACACCAAGACGGGACGTCCTCCTGATTCTCCGGCTCACCAAAATTATCAGCTCTGTCTCTCTGCCGGTTTGGTTTTTGTTTCCTGGTTTGCGCAACTCACATCTCGCGCGACTTCACCCTTTGCCTTCTGGGGTTTGTGGTTCGAATGAAAGCCAGGCATAGATTCCCCACGCATTGCGCGGACAGCGGACCCTACGGACCGATTCTGACACTGTCCATCAATTGTTGTTTTTGCCAGAACCTGCAACTCCCCACCCTCAGCATCTTGAGATCCTTATGGGTGAGTAGTTGTGCTTAACAAATGCCTGATTGATTGATTGATAGCATTGTCCTGGCGAATCTGTTCAGCAAAGGGCTCAATATGTAGATCAAGGAGAATAGGTGAAAGGGGGCACGCATACCTTGTACCCCTAGATATCTGAAAAGGGTCTGTATGTTCTCCACTCACCAAGATTTTAGCCATTGGGACCTTAAATAGGGGTTTTAGGGTGCTAATCATGTTGTTACTGATCCCATGATGCTGTAGTACCTCCCAAAGGTACACCCATTGACCCTGTCAAGTGACTTAGCAGCATCAACCATCACAATTATCAGGGGGAGGTTGAAGGCTTCTCCCATATCAATTGTGTGTAATAAGTGATCTGTCAGCTCACTTAATTGTCTCCCAGGGGCAAACCCCTTCTGATGCGAGTGAATTAAAGCTCAAATGACCTCTGAAAGCCTTTTGGCTAGAATTTCAATGACGATTTTATAATTACAGGTGTGCAGAGATATATTATATTCTTACAAGAATATGCTGACATAGGATCCTTGCCTGACTTGAGAATCAATACCACTGTAGCTTTGTACCATGAAGGCAGGATTGCATTCCTTGTTATATGCATCTCATTAAACAAATACTTCCAGAAGGGAATCACCGCCTCCATTATTCTTTTTATAAAATTCAGCTGGTATTCCGTCTGGGGCAGCTGCCTTTCCATTAGCTAAACTCTTTACACAGTGCTTTATTTGTGAAAAAATAATTGGCAGGGCTCTCATCAGAATGCCACTGCAGCTTGTACCACACATTGCCCCTGCTAGCACTGTAAATGATAGTAACAACACAACTACTAACCATCACACTACTACAAGTGTAACAATTCAGATTATTTTAGGCCCCCAAAGCTGTAAGAATGGGTTGGGCGGCAGGTAATGTTTTTTTTAAGTATATTGGAATATAATTAACTGTTGTTGTGTTCGTCTCAATTACCCAGACAGTGCCACCTTGTGGCAGACTTTCACAAGCACCGGTATTGACAACTAAGTGCAGGTGCAAAGCACCGGAAACCACTGGCTCAAATTAAGCATTGTCCTTACATGATGTATTATCTCCTCCTCTGTAAACTCATCCCCAATACCAGTTATCTGCTGTTTCATAAGATGTGGGCGATTTTTATCTCCCAACCAATCTCTGATATTTTTATGGATCAGAGTCTAGTTCTTCCTTGCAAACTACTCTCAGGCTTGCAAACATAGAGCTCAAGACCCTGCTTGTCCCTGACTGGATGATTCCTTCTATTTTGTTTATTCTTAGATTTGCTCTGATTTTCCAGGCTAATAATGCCCCACAGTTCACCCTGTATTCTAAAGTGCTGAAGCTTACTAGCCTTCCATTTGTCTTTCAGCCTATTGTCCAGGTAGATCTTAAACTCTTGCTGCAGCTGCTGTAATTCCTCCCCCAGTGAGGAGTTGGGCCCAGAACCCTGCCTTGCATCTTCCTATAGTGCTGGTTGCTTCTGGGCAACACCCCCCCCCATCGACTTACCCTGGAAGTCACAATATTTTCTGACCTGTATCTTCACTGGAATGCCCCTGATATAGACCTTATTTGCTTCACATATCATTACATCATTAGCCATGCCCTGGGTGTTCTCAAAGTATTCTGTTGTTTGTTTAATCAAAACTTCAATGGATTGCTCATCGGAAAATAAGTCCCATTTTTGTATCCATCTCTGGGGTGGGGGCCTCACGGATGGTAGCTCCAAAAACCAACTGTACTGCTGAATGTCAACCCATCCTTTTCAGGCAATTGTTCCACTTCAAGTAGTGGCCCACTGTGAGAAATTGATGTATTGGTGAAAGAGAATCTGAGCCCTTTTCAAGCAGCAGCCACAGTTCTTGTTAGGGTGAACAGCAAAAAGCCACTACATTACCCTGTTCTTAACCCTCTAGTAGCCTGGCACAACAGCAATCAAGCTTTACTTAGAGTCTGTGTGAAAAGAATGTATGCAGTACTTAGCAGTAAGAAAGTGAAAACACAACACAAGAAAAATCACACAACAATTTAGAAACATAGAGTACATTTTGATAAATTATTTGACACCAAAATGACAAAAACACAACCAGTAGAACTGGCAGTATACATTTTAAAATTTTACAGTGACAAATAGCTTCAAAACAATCAAACCGTCAAACGTGAAAATCTAGTCATGCGAGACAAGGGCAAAGTCGAAAGTTATGGCTGAATGCAATTGAGCACGATTTGGATACACAAAGGGGATTGGCCTAATCTCCACTTACCTTCGGTCTTAGAAGAAATGTTGTGGTAAAAATATCTGAGAAGATAAAGTTCAGTGAAACAAGGCAACCAGCAGTGTCTGAGGAGGAGGTGTCGTCATAAGGGACCTGCTGGGAAAAGATGGTGTGATGATTTCCACGTTTTGATTTAGGGCCTTATTACAAGTTTGTGGCCCTATGGACTGCCAAACCTGTGATGGCGGTCCGCAGACTGCCAGAGTGGTGGACTACCCGCCGCATTAGGACTGTGGTGTTTGGACCGCCACAGGACAGCTGCTGCTGCCAGGGATCCCGGATACCTAGAAGTGGGGTAGCGGTCTGTGTCCCCTAATATGCTGGCAGTGCAGCTGTGGCACCACCAAGCATATTAGGAAACTTCGTTTTAGGCCCTTTGTTCCTCTGTTCCATGGGGGTACGTGCAGGGGGCATGTGGTGTGTCCCCCTACCAGCAGGCACCCCATGTTCCTGCACAGAACAAAATGCACAACATTGTGTGTTTTGGTCCATGCAGGAACATGCTTTGACATTCCTGTTGCAGTGGCGAGTTTAAAGAGACTGCCATTGGACTGCCCCAAAACTGCCTGTAAGCAACTTAACAGGTTGTAATCTGTTGGGCAGTCTGTTTTGGCTCTGTCGGTGGGGGAGAGAGCCGCAGCTTGGTGGCCCAGCTGCCACACAGCCAAAGACATAATTAGGACCTTAGAATATGTTGAACAACAACCCTCTCTAAAGGGTCTAAACTTTCTGCCTTCCTCTTTCTATTTTTATTACCTTGTTTTTGTTGGCCTTAGGACTCAGGGCACTCAACCACTGCTGACCAGTGTTAAAGTGCATGTGCTCTCTCTACTCTAAACATTGTATAATTAGTTTACACCTGTTTGGAATATTTGATTTACTTGTAGATCCCTTGTAAAGTGATATTCCATATTCCCAAGGCCTGTATTTCAAATGCTGCTAGTGGGCTTGCAGCACCGATAGTGCCACCCACAGAAGTAGCATTTCAAACCTGTCTCAGGCCAGTCATTGCAGATATTTAAAATTACTTGCCAAGCCTTAAACTCCACTTTTATGGTCTGCCATATGGTCGACTTTAATGTAAGCAGCGTATTTCACTTTTCACTACTGGGAGGACTGCCCCTCTCATAAGCCAGCATTGTTCATTACCTAAATGCATTTTTAAGCTGCAATTCCTGTTCAGAGGGGAGTCGTTTTTTCATGTTTCATATGTCTGGAAAAGTAATGACAAATCCTCCTTACTGGTGAAGTTGAATTAAACATTACTGTTTTTATTAGAAAGTGGACATTTCTCTGTGCTTATAACTCTGTGTGCTTTGCTGTCTTTCTCCAACACAGATCTGGGCTGGGTGATAGCTACACTTGTGCATTCCTTCTAGACAGCTACAAACACAGGAATGTGAGGCTGATTTGCATTATGAGCACTCATCTGCATTAATCTGCATTTTGATGGGTCTTCCTGAGAGGGGAGAAATGGGAGGTGCTGACACTTTCACTTTAATAGGTAATGTATTGTGCGCATACAAAGCACTGATTTACTCCCCAGGATTAGCCTAGCAGACAGAACTGGGCTGAAAGGGATTTTGTGCACTTCAGAAACTAGTCTTTGATGTCACCTCCACTTCTAAGTGAAACAAAAGGGGATGATGGATGGAGCGTTTGAGTAATTCATACACTCACCCCGTTAACTGATCTGGGTTTAATCCATCACCATTCTTTAGCTCACTCAGCCACCCCAGTTCAGACATGGCCATATGCAAATCAGTCTGAGCCTGTGCCTCATGGGAACAGTCCACCCTGAACTGCCAAGCCTTGTCTTCCCTGGACCGGAAACAAACATCCTGGGACGGGTTTCGGATTCATAATCCTCATCAGCCAGGCTATCTTGAATCCAGTGGCCAAGTGAGCAAGGGACTCACGTCTGAGCATACCCTGCCAACTTAGGGTGAACAAAGCGAAACAAAAGGGAATGATGGACGGAGCGTTTGAGCAATTCAAACACTCACGCCCAGTCAACTGATCTGGGTTTAATCCATCACCATTCTTTAGCTCACTCAGCCACCCCAGTTCAGACATATGCAAATCAGTCTGACCCTGTGCCTCATGGGAACAGGATTCAAGCAAGCCGGGCCGACGATGGCTGAAATGCCAGAAACCGGTCCCCGGAAGCTTGTCTCCTTTCTGGTGAAGAATTGGCTTGGTAGTTTAGTCTGCCCTGTTCCCATGATGTACTGGGCCAGGGACAGACTGATTTGCATATAGCCAGGTTCTGAGCTGGGATGGTGCAGTGAGCTAAATAACGGTGATGGATCAAGCCCTGATCTTTGGACTGGGTAAAGGTGGTCTGCTTAATTCAGACACTCTGTTCATCACCAACCCCTTTTCTGAATCGTTTTTGGCCACTATAGGTGTGGCAGGGTATACTCAGACATGAGTCCCTTGCTCACTGCACCATCAGGATTCAAGCAAGCCGGGCTGACGACGGCTGAAATGCCAGAAACCGGTCCCCGGAAGCTTGTCTGCTTTCTGGTGAAGAATTGGCTTGGTAGTTTAGTCTGCCCTGTTCCCATGATGCACTGGGCCAGGGACAGACTGATTTGCATATAGCCAGGTTCTGAGCTGGGATGGTGCAGTGAGCTAAATAACGGTGATGGATCAAGCCCTGATCTTTGGACTGGGTAAGAGTGGTCTGCTTAATTCAGACACTCTGTTCATCACCAACCCCTTTTCTGAATCATGGGAACAGTCCAACCGGAACCGCCAAGCCATGTCTTCCCTTGAACAGAAACAAGCATCCTGGGACCGGTTTCAGATTCATAATCCTCATCAGCCAGGCTATCTTGAATCCAGTGGCCAAGTAAGCAAGGGACTCACTTCTGAGCATACCCTGCCAACTTAGGGCGAACAAAGCGAAACAAAAGGGGATGATGGACGGAGCGTTTGAGCAATTCAAACACTCACCCCCAGTCAACTCATCTGGGTTTAATTCATCACCATTCTTTAGCTCACTCAGCCACCCAAGTTCAGACATGGCCATATGCAAATCAGTCTGACCCTGTGCCTCATGGGAACAGTCCAGCCCGAACTGCCAAGCCTTGTCTTCCCTTGACCGGAGACAAGCATCCTGGGACCGGTTTCGGATTCATAATCCTCATCAGCCAGCCTATCTTGAATCCAGTGGCCAAGTGAGCAAGGGACTCACGTCTGAGCATACCCTTCCAACTTAGGGCGAACAAAGCAAAACAAAAGTGGATGATGGAGGGAGCATTTGAGCAATTCAAACACTCACCCCCAGTCAACTGATCTGGGTTTAATCCATCACCATTCTTTAGCTCACTCAGCCACCTCAGTTCAGACATGGCCAAATGCAAATCAGTCTGACCCTGTACCTCATGGGAACAGTCCAGCCCGAACTGCCAAGCCTTGTCTTCCCTGAACCGGAAACAAGCATCCTGGGACCGGTTTCAGATTCATAATCCTCATCAGCCAGGCTATCTTGAATCCAGTGGCCAAGTGAGCAAGGGACTCACGTCTGAGCATACCCTGCCAATTTAGGGCGAACAAAGCGAAACAAAAGGGGATGATGGACGGAGCGTTTGAGCAATTCAAACACTCACCCCCAGTCAACTGATCTGGGTTTAATTCATCACCATTCTTTAGCTCACTCAGCCACCCAAGTTCAGACATGGCCATATGCAAATCAGTCTGACCCTGTGCCTCATGGGAACAGTCCAGCCCGAACTGCCAAGCCTTGTCTTCCCTTGACCGGAGACAAGCATCCTGGGACCGGTTTCGGATTCATAATCCTCATCAGCCAGCCTATCTTGAATCCAGTGGCCAAGTGAGCAAGGGACTCACGTCTGAGCATACCCTTCCAACTTAGGGCGAACAAAGCAAAACAAAAGTGGATGATGGACGGAGCATTTGAGCAATTCAAACACTCACCCCCAGTCAACTGATCTGGGTTTAATCCATCACCATTCTTTAGCTCACTCAGCCACCTCAGTTCAGACATGGCCAAATGCAAATCAGTCTGACCCTGTACCTCATGGGAACAGTCCAGCCCGAACTGCCAAGCCTTGTCTTCCCTGAACCGGAAACAAGCATCCTGGGACCGGTTCGGATTCATAATCTTCATCAGCCAGGCTATCTTGAATCCAGTGGCCAAGTGAGCAAGGGGCTCATTTCTGAGCATACCCTGCCAACTTAGGGCGAACAAAGCGAAACAAAAGGGGATGATGGACGGAGCGTTTGAGCAATTCAAACACTCACCCCCAGTCAACTGATCTGTGTTTATTCCATCACCATTCTTTAGCTCACTCATCCACCCCAGTTCAGACATGGCCATACGCAAATCAGTCTGACCCTGTGCCTCATGGGAACAGTCCAGCCCGAACTGCCAAGCCTTGTCTTCCCTGGACAGGAAACAAGCATCCTGGGACCGGTTTCGGATTCATTATCCTCATCAGCCAGGCTATCTTGAATCCAGTGGCCAAGTGAGCAAGGGACTCACGTCTGAGCATACCCTGCCAACTTAGGGCGAACAAAGCAAAACAAAAGAGGATGATGGACGGAGTGTTTGAGCAATTCAAACACTCACCCCCAGTCAACTGATCTGGGTTTAATTCATCACCATTCGTTAGCTCACTCAGCCACCCCAGTTCAGACATGGCCATATGCAAATCAGTCTGTCCCTGTGCCTCATGGGAACAGTCCAGCCCGAACTGCCAAGCCTTGTCTTCCCTGAACCGGAAACAAGCATCCTGGGACCGGTTTCAGATTCATAATCCTCATCAGCCAGGCTATCTTGAATCCAGTGGCCAAGTGAGCAAGGGACTCACGTCTGAGCATACCCTACCAATTTAGGGCGAACAAAGCGAAACAAAAGGGGATGATGGAAGGAGCGTTTGAGCAATTCAAACACTCACCCCCAGTCAACTGATCTGGGTTTAATCCATCACCATTCTTTAGCTCACTCAGCCACCCCAGTTCAGACATGGCCATATGCAAATCAGTCTGACCCTGTGCCTCATGGGAACAGTCCAGCCCGAACTGCCAAGCCATGTCTTACCTGGACCGGAAACAAGCATCCTGGGACCGGTTCGGATTCATAATCTTCATCAGCCAGGCTATCTTGAATCCAGTGGCCAAGTGAGCAAGGGGCTCATTTCTGAGCATACCCTGCCAACTTAGGGCGAACAAAGCGAAAAAAAAGGGGATGATGGACGGAGCGTTTGAGCAATTCAAAGACTCACCCCCAGTCAACTGATCTGTGTTTATTCCATCACCATTCTTTAGCTCACTCATCCACCCCAGTTCAGACATGGCCATATGCAAATCAGTCTGACCCTGTGCCTCATGGGAACAGTCCAGCCCGAACTGCCAAGCCTTGTCTTCCCTGGACAGGAAACAATCATCCTGGGACCGGTTTCGGATTCATAATCCTCATCAGCCAGGCTATCTTGAATCCAGTGGCCAAATGAGCAAGGGACTCACGTCTGAGCATACCCTGCCAACTTAGGGCGAACAAAGCAAAACAAAAGAGGATGATGGACGGAGTGTTCGAGCAATTCAAACACTCACCCCCAGTCAACTGATCTGGGTTTAATTCATCACCATTCGTTAGCTCACTCAGCCACCCCAGTTCAGACATGGCCATATGCAAATCAGTCTGTCCCTGTGCCTCATGGGAACAGTCCAGCCCGAACTGCCAAGCCTTGTCTTCCCTGGACCGGAAACAAGCATCCTGGGACCGGTTTCGGATTCATAATCCTCATCAGCCAGGCTATCTTGAATCCAGTGGCCAAGTGAGCAAGGGACTCACGTCTGAGCGTACCCTGCCAACTTAGGCCGAACAAAGCAAAACAAAAGGGGATGATGGACGGAGCGTATGAGCAATTCAAACACTCACCCCCAGTCAACTGATCTGGGTTTAATCCATCACCATTCTTTCGCTCACTCAGCCACCCCAGTTCAGACAAGCCATATGCAAATCAGTCTGACCCTGTGCCTCATGGGAACAGTCCAGCCCGAACTGCCAAGCCATGTCTTCCCTGGACCGGAAACAAGCATCCTGGGACGGGTTTCGGATTCACTATCCTCATCAGCCAGGCTAGCTTGAATCCAGTGGCAAAGTGAGCAAGGGACCCACGTCTGGGCATACCCTGCCAACTTAAGGGTGAACAAAGCAAAACCCTAGGGAATGATGGACGGAGTGTTGAACAATGCAAGCACTCTACCCCAGTCAACTGATCTGGGTTTAATCTATCATCATTCTTTAGTTCACTCCGCCACCCCAGTTCAGACATGGCCATATGCAAATCACTCTGACCCTGTGCCTCATGGGAACAGTCCAGCCCGAACCGCCATACCATGTCTTCCCTGGACCAGAAAAAAGCATCCTGGGACCGGTCTCTGGCTAATCAGCTGTCATCAGCCAGGCTAGCTTGAATCCAGTGGCAAAGTGAGCAAGGGACCCACGTCTGGGTATACCCTGCCGACTTAGGGCGAACAAAGCAAACCAAAGGGGATGATGGACGGAGTGTTGAACAATGCTAGCACTCACCCCCAGTTAACTGATCTGGGATCAATACATGATCCTTCTTTAGCTCACTCCGCCTCCCCAGTTCAGACATGGCCATATGCAAATCAGTCTGACCCTGTGCCTCATGGGAACAGTCCAGCCCAAACTGCAAGCCATGTGTTTCCTGGACCGGAAACAAGCATCCTAGGACCGGTTTCTGACTAATCAGCCGTCATCAGCCAGGCTAACTTGAATCCAGTGGCAAAGTGAGCAAGGGACACACGTCTGGGCATACCCTGCCAACTTAGGGCGAACAAAGCAAAACCCTAGGGGATGATTGACGGAGTGTTGAACAATGCAAGCACTCACCCCCAGTCAACTGATCGGGGTTTAATCCATCATCATTCATTAGTTCAGTCCGCCACCCCAGTTTAGACATGGCCGGCTTCCTCTAATCCTTAGATAGGGACACACTATACTCTGTTCATCAAACTTACAGGCGCAGCATTTTAAAATGATTTTAGATTTTTACTACCCACCAGATAAAATGTTAAATTGGGGGGGGGGGGGGGGGGAGGGGTCATGGGTATCAGCTGCCCCCGCAGCGAAGCCCTTAGGGCAGATGTAGTTCACATATTCTCGATCTGTCCGTGCCTTAGTTCCCCGAAGAAAGATATTGAGGAGTTCCTAGAGCTAACCATGAAGATGAATGTGGTCTTAACCCCAGAAATATGCTTCTGGGGGTAAGTAGCTCAGGATCACATGGTACCCAACCACACTTTATGCTTCTGTCGATGCCAGTGGCTAAAATCTGTATCTCCACAGCCTGGTTGGATCCGGTTGCCCCATTCTTTTCACAATGGCTCACCCAGCTCCTCTCTACTTTTAATCTGGAGAAAGAAATCTATGAAAAAAAGGCCAAAAGGCCCAGAAACTGGGTAAAACAATATGGGCTACAGTTGATCGGTGGAAGGCGGAGGTTGGGAGTCTTTGAAGAAATAATTAATTCAAATACTCTATATGAAAGCAATGCTGCTATTAATGCAAACATTTGTATCCCAATGCTTATATTATCTCTATGAAATCTCTCTGAATAATCATCTGTATATGAATTTATTTATGCGCCCGGTCAAAAAATACTTCAATAAAAATATTTAAAAACAAAATGAAAAAACAGAATTATAAATAGTGACAAATGTCGATTTGTGATTTCTTATTCTGAATATATTATAATGCAATTTGTGTTTCAACTTCTATCAAATGCCTTGATATTTTGGAGAACACCAATGTATTAATAGGTTTGTTCACAAAATATTGAATCATAGTGGGTCACAATTTAACCTATCTCATTAATATGTATAGGTAGATCACAAATCGTAATTGCTTATAAATAAAGCAAACTTTTGAAATTTAAATGGGTCCTGTTTTCCTAAAAGGAAAACAGAATGTTTTTTAAAAAAGAGAAACATTTTACAATCATTTTTTAGAAGCAAGCAGGTGATTGGGGCCTGCCTTCTCCCAAAAATGTTTCCACATTCATAAAATGAAAGAGGTCCCTTAGGGATACTTTCCCGTTTGCGAACGGTAAATACCTCCCTTGAGTTAATGTTGAAATTGTTAGGCTCCCACACGACCCACACACTGCAGGAACGAGGTATGTCCCAATCCACTTCCCCGACTCACTAGCCACTCACTTGATGTAACCAATGAGTAAGCCAATGACCCAGAAAAGGGGGTGGAATATGTAGAGACACCAAGCCTTCCACCCCTGTAGAGCGAAGCACAACCAAATCCCTCCCCCTCGCATCCGCACCTGCATGAATAGGGAAACAAAACACCTCACAATAATAACTCAGTCCCCAATCTATCATTGACAACCATATCCAGCATTTATCACCACATAGACTTACCAATGACAAATGCAGGCTTTGCTTCGAGGGGGTTTCAGTCCAGGGAATAAGCAAATCCAAGATAACTTCTCTTGGGTAAATACTATGGGACTGATCCTAGGGAGTGAAAACTCGGGGCTCTTTAGTATTTTACAGGGTAAAAAACATGTCATGGTATGTTGACGTGAACAAAAACCCCCTGCGTGTGCAGATACTCTTCTGGGCGCAGTGAATAGTAAACGGCAACAAACACCGTCTCAGGGGAAAACAGAGTGTATTCACCATGCTGGGATTACACTCGCGGAACGACCGCAAACGTCATTTCCGCCCTACAACGATGAGGAGCGGGTACTGTACGGCAAGCGGACAGCGCGACACAGCGCATAAACCAGTACAATTTCGCCGTGCTCCGGGGAGGGAAAAGAAAACAGGTCATCCACTGGGGAGGTAAACAGGAGCCCCTGAATACCCACAACACGGTGTTTAAGTGGATGGACAAAAATACAAAGAACACAAAACAAAAAAGGGACAAGGATACTACAGCTAACTGACTCTCCGATAATGGAAAAAAACGAAGGAATTGGGGAGGTTTGATACAGGGAATAACAACTCAGGAACAGGCTCTAAGGAGGACAAAAAAGGGACAGACCAATAATTCTCACGAGCCCGTGAGAATCAGCAAACGTTAAACAGGATACACAGGAACCAGGATACCAGGAACCCACAGGTTAGCAATAACAAGCACCAACACTATGGTAGGACTAACCTTTATGTGAAACTGGCAGGTCATGTGACAGCAAGGCATGGTTATCGAAAGAGGACTGGGGACAGATTCCTAACAGTACCCCCCCCTATAACCCTCCCCATCGGCCATGGCTTCAGGGGATGCTGCCTGTGGAACAACCTGACTAAACGAGGCACATGCACACCCCCAGCGGGTTCCCATGACCTGTCTTCTGGAGCATAACCTTTTCAGTCAACCAGATAAAATAACCGACCACTCTTGCGCCTGGAATCAAGGATAGCTTGCACCTCAAACTCTTCCTGACCATCTACCATCATAGGGGCAGGAGGGGGCAAGACCTGATCAGAAGGAACAAAGGGTTTCAACAGCGAGGTGTGGAACACAGGATGGATTTTATAATCCAACGGAAATAGGAGCTTCATAGCCACAGGATTAATCACCTGAACTATAGGAAAAGGACCTACATACCGGGGCTGTAACTTTCTCGACCCCTGCAATCGCAGATTACGTGAAACCAACCATACTTGATCGCCTACCTGATAACCAGGGGCAGGGGCCCTATGACGGTCGGCCTGTAGCTTCATAGCAGCCTTAGCTTCCTGCAGCCTAATCCTTTCCACTTCCCAGATGTCACTCAATCGCTTACACACTTCATCAATGGCTGGCATGTGCCCAGTGGGTTGGATAGCTAATGCTCTAGGATGGTATCCCATAGAACAATAAAAGGGTGTCATTCCCAGGGCCGTGTGTACACTATTGTTATAGGCAAATTCAGCTATGGGTAAAGCCGTCACCCAATTACACGACAGGGACGTAATCAAGCACCTCAAATACTGTTCCGTAGTCTGGTTGGTGCGCTCAGTCTGGCCGTCTGACTGCAGATGATATGCAGATGACAATCGTATATCCATCTTTAGCACCAAACAGAGTTCCGTCCAGAAAAGGGACACAAATTGTGCCCCCCTGTCAGATATTACGACGGACGGTAAGCCATGCAACCGCACAATCGATGTCATGAATTCCAAAGCCATCTCCTTTGCTGTCGGAATCTGAATGAGCGGAATGAAATGCGCCATCTTCGTAAACCAATCCACCACCACAAAAATGGCGGTGAATCCGGACACCGACGGAAGGTCCGTGACAAAATCCATACTGACAGTATGCCAAGGGGAAGGTGGGACCTCCAACGGCTGCAAAAGACCAGAGGGCTTACTGTGAGAGGGCTTGTTGATGGTACAAATGGGACAAGCGGTCACATACCTCTGGATATCCTGTGCCATGGTCTCCCACCAAAACCATCTCAAACATAACTCCTCCTTTGTCTTACCCATCCTGGGATGTGCTACCAAAGCGGAGGAATGACACCACTCCAGAACCTTCCCTCTCAAATCAGGTGGAAAGAATAGCCTGTCCTCATGATATAACAACCCATCCCGGAAAACCACCTGAGGCAACTGTAACCACGGAGCCAGATCCATCCTACATAAACGATCTTTCACACTAGTAGGGAAATCCTCCATTGTTACGACCCCAACTATCCTCTCACTTTCAATCATGGGTCTATCCTCTTTCACTGATCTCACATCATCCATATCTACATGGATCCGAGAAAGAGCGTCAGACTTGATCTGCTGAGCAGCGGGTCTGTATGTTATAATAAAATCATATTTGTTAAAAAAAAGGACCCATCGCATCTGCCTCGGAGTCAACGCCCGAGCAAATCTAAAAAACTCCAAGTTTTTATGGTCCGTATAGATCGTGATTGTATGTCTAGCGCCCCATAAATAATGACGCCATTCTTCAAAGGACAGTTTCACGTCCAACAATTCCCGTTCCGCCACTGTGTAGTTGCGTTCGGCTGGCAACAAAGTTTTGGAAAAATAAGCAATGGGATGCATGTGGCCCGTGCCCTCCTCCCGCTGTGATAATACACCACCCACCGCACACGCCGAAGCATCAGTCTCCACGAAGAACGGCAAGGCAGGATCAGAATGTGCCAGCACAGGTGCAGACGTGAAGGTCCTAAGTAACAACCGGAAGGCATCCTGAGTCTCAAGGGACCACACAAAAGGAACCCCCTTTCTCAACAATCGAGTCATGGGTGCCACAATGTCGGAAAAATGAGCAATAAAACGCCGGTAGAAATTGGCGAACCCTAAAAGCACCTGTATGTGCTTAACAGTGGATGGCACAGGCCAGGTCACGATCGCCTGTATCTTTTTTGCATCCATTCGAATCCCTTCTGCTGAAATCAGGAATCCCAAAAACTCTACTTCTACAGCATCAAACTGTCACTTTTCCATCTTGGCATATAGCCGGTGTTCACGCAGTTTCTGCAGCACTTGAGCCACATGATTGTGATGGTCAGCTCCTGTCTCGGAATATATAAGGATGTCATCCAAGTAAACAATAACCGTTCTATCCAGGTACTCGCTCAAGACCTCATTAATGAAGTACTGGAACGCCGCCGGCGCATTGCAGAGGCCAAACGGCATCACACAGTACTCAAACAGGCCATATTTAGTCTTAAAAGCCGTCTTCCACTCATACCCAGGTCGGACACGGATCAGATGATAAGCTCCACGCAAGTCCAACTTAGTAAACACCGTGGCCTTGCGGAGCTGGTCCAGCAAAACGGGATGAGCGGAAGGGGGTACCTGTTCTTCACAGTGGCCTTGTTCAAGGTCCTGTAATCCACACAAGCCCTCAATGTCCCCTCCTTCTTCGGTATGAAGAAGATCGCCGAAGACAAAGGCGATGAGGAAGGACGGATAAAACCCAATTTCAGCATCTCATCCAGATAGTCCTTGAGATGTTTTTCTTCGGGTTCCGACAATGCGTAAATACAGCTACATGGCAAAGGAACAACTGCCACCAGATCCTTCAGTCAAAAGACCGATGCGGTGGAAGGCTCTGAGCACTACCCTTGTCAAAGACATCCTTATAGGCGGAATACTGCATCGGTACATCGCCTACCTCCATAGCTGCGCAGGACAATGAAGGAACCTTATCACTGGCCTCGCTATAACAATGGCCCAAACAATAGAGGGAATCCAATGTCACCAAACGCTGCACCCAATCGATCCTGGGATTGTGTTCCTGGAGCCAGGGAACCCCTAACACCAGACCGAAAGAAGGCGCATTGATTAAATGAAAAACCAACTGCTCTGAGTGACCATTCTCACATAACAACCGTAGAGGCATGGTTTGTCGAGTGATACAGCCTGATGACAATTCTGTCCCATCTATAGCTCTTACTGGCTCTGGTTGCCTTTTATACTGACAAGGAACACCCAACTTCTCCGCCAGAGATATGTCAATAAAATTACCAGTGGCACCAAAATCCAATAGCACGGACACCGGTACACGTCTATGTACTGACAACAAAAGATGGGCTGATATGACAAAATGTCTGGGCGCCAAATCCACTGCCCCAATACCTCATACTGACCCCTCAACTGATCAGAAAGTTGGGGTCCTCCTACCTGTACATATGCCACCTTCTTACCATACCCAACTCCTGATGGTTTAACGGGACATTCTCTTGCAAAATGGCCTCCCTGTCCGCAGTATAAACATAAATTCTTCTCCCTTCGTCTTTTCTTTTCCTTTGGGGTCAGAGGCCCCCTTACTCCCCCTATCTCCATTGGTTCCGGTGATGACTTCTGCTCCCCAATGGGCTGTTTGACCTCTGATTTCATAAAGCTTCCCCGGGAGACCTGAAAACGCGCACGATCCCCACGTCGCTCTGAAAGCCTATGATTCAATTTCACAACCAGGTCTATGAACGCGGCACAGTCCTCTGGTGGATCCACCACTTGGGATACCACGTCCTTCAGTTCTTCACTAAGACCCTGGTAGAACAATGAGATTCGCTTTTCCGCCGGCCAGTGATTCTCAGATACCAACCGGTTAAAAGTAGCTATGTACTTTAGAAGATCCTGCCTGCCCTGCCGTAACTTCAACAATTCCGAATCGCTTGCTTGCATGAACGCATGCTTAGCAAACAACCCCCGCATCAACTCCTTAAAGGCCTCATAATCGCGCAATGCCCGATCCCCGCCTTCCACCAAGGGAATAGCCCACTGAGCAGCAGTACCAGCCAAATAGGAGATAGTGAAAGCTACTTTCGCAGAGTCATCAGGAAAGGCACCAGGCCTGCACATAAAATGTAACTGACACTGATTCATGAACATCCCGAACTTCGCACTGTCCCCATAAAACCTCTCAGGTGGAGCCAAAAGAACAGGAACGGGAGATGTCACAGTGATTGCTACGGGAGCCCCGCTTCCAGTAGTGCTCTGTCCCCCCCTCCATACTGAAACGTCGCAGGCTGTATAATAGGAGCCTGGCCCCTTGGTTGTATCTGTTCTCGAGCCCTCACCGCTCCCAATTCCTGTCTCAGCCCCACGTTCTTCTGTCTTAAGTCATGCACCTGGGTCTGTAAGGCTGCTAGGGCTCCCATTACATCCTGCATGGTAGGGTCATCAATGCCCCCCCCTTCCATATGTCCTGTTTCTACATCCATACTCGTCCGGGCAGTGTATTATAACGTGGGCTTGTTATTCTGTTAGGCTCCCACACGACCCACACACTGCAGGAACGAGGTATGTCCCAATCCACTTCCCCGACTCACTAGCCACTCCCTTGATGTAACCAATGAGTAAGTCAATGACCCAGAAAAGGGGGTGGAATATGTAGAGACACCAAGCCTTCCAGCCCTGTAGAGCGAAGCACAAACAAATCCCTCCTCCTCGCATCCGCACCTGCATGAACAGGGAAACAAAACACCTCACAATAATAACTCAGTCCCCAATCTATCATTGACAACCATATCCAGCATTTATCACCACATAGACTTACCAATGACAAATGCAGGCTTTGCTTCGAGGGGGTTTCAGTCCAGGGAATAAGCAAATCCAAGATAACTTCTCTTGGGTAAATACTATGGGACTGATCCTAGGTAGTGAAAACGCGGGGCTCTTTAGTATTTTACAGGGTAAAAAACATGTCATGGTATGTTGACATGAACAAAAAACCCCTGTGTGTGCAGATACTCTTCTGGGCGCAGTGAATAGTAAACGGCAACAAACACCGTCTCAGGGGAAAACAGAGTGTATTCACCGTGCTGGGATTACACTCGCGGAACGACCGCAAACGTCATTTCCGCCCTACAACGATGAGGAGCGGTTACTGTACGGCAAGCGGACAGCGCGACACAGCGCATACACCAGTACAATTTCGCCGTGCTCCGAGGAGGGAAAAGAAAACAGGTCATCCACTGGGGAGGTAAACAGGAGCCCCTGAATACCCACAACACGGTGTTTAAGTGGATGGACAAAAATACAAAGAACACGAAACAAAAAAGTGACAAGGATACTACAGCTAGCTGACTCTCTGATAATGGGAAAAAACGAAGGAATTGGGGAGGTTTGATACAGGGAATAACAACTCAGGAACAGGCTCTAAGGAGGACAAAAAAGGGACAGACTAATAATTCTCACGAGCCCGTGAGAATCAGCAAACGTGAAACAGGATACACAGGAACCAGGATACCAGGAACCCACAGGTTAGCAATAACAAGCACCAACACTATGGTAGGACTAACCTTTATGTGAAACTGGCAGGTCATGTGACAGCAAGGCATGGTTATCAAAAGAGGACTGGGGACAGATTCCTAACAGAAATATCAATGTTTGCAACCAGAGTTTGGTTGTCAAACATTAATGCGTAACTTAAGGAATTACAGCTAGATTCATGAAAGCGAAATCAGCTTGCGAGCGCAATTTCTGCATTTGGGATTCATCATCCCAAGTGCAAAAATCGCTAATTGCGAAATCGCATATTTGCGAGGAATTACATTTAAGGAATCTCTATTAGAGATTCCTTAAATGCAATTCATTATCCATTTATTATTTGCGAAATTGCTATTTCTGGACGCTATTTACCGCGAAGTGTAACTTTGTGGTAAATAGCGAAAACTTAGAAAAATGCACTTTAGTGCATTTTTCTAAGTGGTATGTTACACACACACATGTCCTTTGGACATTTGTATGCGCCACATCAGGCTACATTTACATTTCAGGGGTGCAACAGGGTGTCCATTGGACACCCCTGCACCCTTGAAATCGCAAAATCAAAATGGGAATCGCTAATAGCGATTCGCACATTGATTTGTCTTCCCATTCATTTCTATGGGCCTTTAGGCCCATAGGAATGAATGGGGAGTTATTCCTTATTTGCGAATAGCAATTTGCTAATCGCAAATAAGGAATGTGTAGGAATCGCAATTTATTTAGCGATTCCTACATGAATCCCGATTTGCGAGTCTGTAATAGCGATTCCTTATTATTCGCTATTACAGACTCGCAAAACATACCGATGATGAATCTGGCTGTTAGTATTTAAAAGGGATGCCCTTTACATGAAATGTCGAAATACCAATTCGGTATTTACTCGAAAACCCAAATTGCGATTCAGTAACGTGTTATTGAAACGCTATTTGGGTTTTGTAAACTTAAAAATGCAATTTTTTAATCACAGAGACTCCAATTTAACATTTGTGACTCTAAAATTGCTTTGTAAATGAGGCCCTTCAATCTTAGCTCAAAATCTTCCATCGGCCGAAAAGTTCAGTTGATGTTGGATATGTCATTGTTAAGCTCCCACTGAAGCTGTTGGTTTTAGTCTAAAAGCTCTGAGTGGAACAAATCTGGATTTCATGGTCACCAAAGGTCCTTCATCAGGTAGACAAATTTGCTGCCTCTTCCCGGTCCAAGGTTATGCCTTCAGACCTAGCCACTTTTTTGGTAGTCAAATCCTCCACTGGAGGAATTCTGAAGGCTGTAGCTAAGTAGGGTTCCACAAAGCTGGAGACCTTTACTGTGAGGTCTAGGTGAACCCATTTTGAAGCCTCCCTCGACAAGCTTTAACCTCATGTCCTGGTCCTTCAGCTCCTCAGAGTTTCTAGAGGTCTATTGGTACAATACCAATGGCAAACATTATTGTTGCCAACATAGTGTGTCAAAAATATTGTTTACCTCAATATCACCAATATTTATAGTGGACAGTAATTTCATTCAAAAACAAAAAACATTGTGTTACATATGCTTAAATACTTTGCTGTACAAATGGCAAAAGACTTTGTCCATTTCTGTCTCGGCATGGATAGCACTATGCTAATCCTATGCTTAAAAACTTTGATAGAAAAGTAGGCATTTGAGGTGAGCAAATTTAGAGTGTCGCTGGTGTTGAGTGTGTTCAATACAGGAGCTGCCTCCCACCTAATCTTGGGAACTACCCAGAGTTCTCTTCTTCTTTTTTGCATAATTTATGCGTCACTCTATGCCTGCAAGGGAATTGTTTTGACTTATACTGGGTGCTCCCTTGTGTCTGGACAAAGCTAAACCTCTCTGAAGAGCTGTAATGACAGCGAAACACGTGTCAGGGGTTGCTTTTATTCATTTCAGGTTGGCTTGGATGGTATTTTACCAATCCAAAGCTGTAATATTGTGCCTGGAGTGGTAAATGGCTTTTGTCATTTTACAGCTTGGCGTGGATAGCACTGTGCTAATCCTATGCCTAAAGACTTTGCTGTACAAATGGCAAAAGACGTTGTCCATTTCTATCTCGGCGCAGATAGCACTGTGCTTATCCTATGCTTAAAAACTTTGATAGAAACGCAGACATTTGAGGTGAGCAAATTTAGAGTGTCGCTGGTGTTGAGGGTGCTCTATACAGGAGCTGCCTTCCACCTAAACTTGGGAACTATGCCGAAACGCATTCTGTGTGATCTCTTTAAGTTGAATAAATAACCCTGAAACCAAAGTGACCCTGGGAGTGCAGCCATTCTTTCTTTTGACCGGGAAGGAAGTTTGGAGCAGACTAAATAAATATATATATATATATATATATATATACCACCTACTGGCGGTCGCCAGTAGGTAGTTATAGTTAGGAACTAGTTATTATAGGAAAATCACAACATTCTATTCCCAATACCTTTGGCGCCGATTGACGAATTTTTGCAAAATTTAAAACCTTATGGTCCGCTTTGGTCCGCTCTTATCTTGAAAGTTTCGGGGTGATTCGGCAAGCGGGGCCCAGAAAAAAGGAAAAAAGAGGGTCCCAAAACATGTTTTCTCCATGCAGTTTTTCATAGGAAACTTTAGACACGACTACAGCCAGAACTGCTGAACGGAATTACACCAAATTTGGCAAAAAGCTAACCCTTAGTTTAGAAAGAGCCCTTTTTGTTAAATGGTGTAAATCCGTTTAGTAGTTTTTAAAATATTAATGGAAAAAGAAAAATATATATATCTGGGCAGAGCCTAACCACACATCTCATCGTGAGATCTGATTGGCTGTCAACACTTCATCCAAGAAGTGTTGGCAGCCATCTTGGGACCAATATACATGGTAGCACCTCATTAAAAGCATTGCAGTTAATAGAAGGTTTTAAGACTTTACTTACATTATAAATCATTTGTTGATGGTACCATAGTCATTTTGGGACTTGTGGTGTGTTCTAAGGTGATTTTACCATGTAAAAAAGCCTTCTGCTGGGATAACATGAATCATGTTTGAGAGAAAATTCTGTTCTGATGCTTTTCCCACAGAGGTTTGGAAGGTGACCTATAAGCTAAACTGAGAGCATATTTTCTGTAAATTCCCATTATCTTTCTCAATCATGTGAGAATGAAGTCTGACATTCTCAGTTAGACATGTACATCCAACAAGGGCAGAGACTGTCAGTTGATTCCTTTGTTTTCTACTGCAGCTTCCCAGAGTGTTCTAAAGAACAGGGGGGCATATTAACAAGGAACAGGGAAAATTAACCCTAAGGGCGCTTAGCGTTAATTTTTTTAACGCCCGCTATCGCTGGATTATATCGCCTGGTTATCACGTTATTAACAACGCTAACCGCCTAGGCGATAAAAAATCCAGCGATAGCGGCATTTTGGGAGGTTATCACTGGGAGTGACATTTCTCCTATTATTTTGCACTGGAATGCCCCCTGTTGTTGATAGGGCGATATTTGTATCTCCGCTTCTTTGGCTTTTAAAGCCAAAAAAGCTGAGATGAAGCCCTTGTTAATATGCTCCAACTAGAGCGCTAACAGTGCTACTTATGAAACATGTATTGCACACCCAAAGCCATCTTGATTAGAATAAAGTGGTAATTCTTAAAACATTTAGTTTAAAAAGGAACAAAATGAGGGGGTTTATTTTGCCATAGAAAGTATGATTAGTGCTGCAGAAAAATTAGGGCACATTTTGAGTGACTTCTCTAATCCTCTTCTATTTCATTAAAAAATTCTGACATGCAGACTGAAACATGCACTTTCAATACCAACAACAGACTTCTGTGGTGAGCAGTAGCTTTACTACAGTGATCTAATGAGCAACTAGAGTGCTAACATTCATAATTTATGGCAAATGTTTGACATATCTGAATGCCTTCTTGATGGAATGAAAGAAAAAAAACTGAAAGCATTTCCTACTGAGTAGACTGCAGTAAATGAGGAAATTAGGAAACGTCATAACAAATAAATCTCCCAAGTTGGCCACCAGAGACAAAAGAGCCCAAATGTAGCACAAATATATAGTTACATGAGCATTGGTAACATCACACAAGAACAAATTCATTTTGGTTTTAGACATGGGGAGATTAAGTAATTTGACCAGAATCACAGAATGTCAAGCTGAAGCAGAAACTCCAACCTGGTTTCCTAGTTGCAAAGTCTGCAGCTCTGCAAGTAACACCACATCCTCTCCCCTAAGTGCAACATTTAATTAAGTGGTCAGCTGGATAAAAAAACATAAAGATAACAAATAATTTAAAATTGCTTTGTCGGTATTTGAAAACTCAGAGAATATGTCCTCATTTTTGTTTTTTAAAGCACTAACCATAATTTTGATGCAAATAAGACCCTCTCATATATGTAATTTCTAAAGGAAATGCTCTAGGTGTTACAGCTTTGATTACATCAAGATGATGTCAGGTGTTCCAAACTTTTGTAATAAATATAGAATGTAAGCAATCTAATTATTAATTAGGATACTGTTGAGAGGCAGAGGCCAGGGGCACGGACTCTGAAAATTGAAGGCAGGTAGGAGAGAGCAGAAGCCAACAATTTGACCACACTGGGCAGGCAGGAAGGGCAGTGGCAGCACAACAGACTATGGGGGGCAGTGGAAAGGGGGGCAGGGGCAACAAACCAACAATACAGGACTGGCAATAGAGGCTGTGGCAATATAATAGACTATTGTAGGCAGAAGGAAGAGGCAGTGATAGTACAACCATGCATGCCAACAGACCCGATTCAGCCAGGAAATGTCCAATGTTTTTAAGCCCAAATGGGCTTTATTTGATCTGTCTCCTGTCTACAATCTCCTCTTTTTCATTTTAAGTCAAAGGGGAAAATCAATACCCCAGTTTTTTTTCAAAATCTCCCTCTTACCTAGTATGGTACATTGGATTATGGAAGGCAGGAGGAATTGGGGTAGGGACATGGACTCGGATAACAGAGGACAGGAGGGACATGGAGAGGTGCACCAAACTGACCCTACAGGGCAGGCATCAGGGTTTGCAGCAGCACAATACACCACACAGAGCATGCAGGACGGGAGTGCAGCACAACAATCCGTAGAAAGCAATAGGGAGGGGACAGGACCATGCACATGGACAACAAAGAACAGAGGGAAAGAGGCAATGATAGCTAGATGACCATAATGGACAGACGGGAGAGAAAGCTGTAGCATAACAGACCATAAAGGGCAGGAGGGATGGATCAGGGGCACTGCAATGGAACAGACAAACCAGGAGGGAGGGAATAGGGGTCTGCACATGGAAACAGAGGGCTCAGGGTAAGGGGCAGGAGCAGCAAGATGACCATGGAGGTCAGGCAGGATGGACACTAGAAGCAAGACACACCATGTAGAGCAACAGTGAGACTATAATGGCACACACACGGACCATGGATGGAATGTGGGAGTAGGTCAGGGGCAGCTAGCTGACCACACAGGGAAGGTGGGAGGGGCTGTGGCAGCACAGAAGAACACGCATGGCAAGCAGGAGGGTTAGTGGAGCACAATGGCTATTATGGGCAAGAAGGAGGGTGCAGGGGCATGCACAAAGGACCTCAGAGGATAGAAGGGAGTGAAGAAATAAAAAAAACTACTTAGGGGTCCCACTGATACTTGGTCCTTAAACCAACAAAGAAGAAATTGGCACAGAAGCTGAAATATAAAAGTGACATTTGTATTAACCTCAAATGAGTCAGACTATGTCACATGGAAGCCTTAGCAACTGAATGAGGCAGTCTAAGGAGTACAGAAAACTGGGGCCTTATATATGCTTAGGGTTACATGGTCAGCATAAGACCAAGGGGCAGTCCTGGCTCATGTAAGCGTGCAAAGAACTGATATGGGCATGCAAGATCTGCTTCCTCAACAAAGTGGGAGGAGCTAATAATGGCTGTTTTTGGCAAACACATCCTGACATTTACATACTAGGAACAGTTGTAAGAACAGCTACAAGCTCAACTGAGCATGTGCAAAAGTGGAAGATGCTGAATATAGTTTGTTTCTAGGCAGATTACAAGATAAGTCAACACTGAGGGAGGACAGAGCACATGGTGAGCATTTGGCAGCACATGGCAAACTAAAATGGCTGCCAGAAATGCAAAATGGCTTTCAGCTCATACTATCAAATCCGTCCAATATTTAACAGGAGGGTCAGATCCTGGGCACAGACAAGAGAGTTCAGCGGAAGGGGCCTCACAACAGACCACGCTGGGCAGTCAGGAGGAGCAGTTGCAGCACAACAGACTAGGGAGGGCAGAAGGGTGTGGCAGTAAAATGGACCATGGGGGACAGGAGAAAGGGGATAGGGGCATGGAATGTGGACAGGCAGGGTGGAGGTTGCAGGGACAGGTTACAGTCATCTGACAATGCTAGGCAGGTGGGAGGGGAGTGGCAACTCAACAGAACACTCAGAGTAGATAGGAGAGGCAGGTACATGGAACATGGTGGGCAAAAAGGATGGAGCAGGGGCAGCACATCAGACCATGCATGCCAGGAGGGAGGAGGCTAGTCCATGGATTCAGACAACAGAGGATAGGGAGGAGGTGAATGGGGCAGGAAGATAACTGTTCAGAGAAGGCTGGAAGACCAGTGGCAGAACAACGGCCACACAGGACTGTAATAAGGGAGCAGGGACATTGACTTGGACAATGGATGGATAGGAGGAGGGAAGGCAGGAGCAGCAAGCTTGGGTGGGGACAGCACAATGACAGGCCCTGCTTCCAACCCCCCCACCATCCATTGTGATCTGCATCTTACTCAACAGAAAAAAACCTAAAAATGTCCTGAAAAAAACAAAGATTACTGGGACGGTTTAGTTAGACTCATACACAACCAGTGAAATTCAGCAGTAATAGTTACCTGAGCTAACTATAACTTATGCCCCCTCAATGTACTGCTAATGACCTCAGACATTACATCATTCATGACATGGTCAGTTACATCACTCATGACATTACATGATATCTCAAATGAACTGGGAATGGAATGGAACTATAATCGCTAGAATTTTATTTAGGGATAGTGTGTGTATATTAACACCCCTTTTTTTCTTTTCTTTCATGTAAGAACCATTATAATACGCAATGTACCCAGATTAATATGGCCGATAGCCTTTCACTTTAAAGTAATGTGTAGTCCATTGTTTATGTTGATGTTTGCAATCCTAAGAATGTTTATAATGAAAAAGGCACATTGACAAACATACAAGTATGGCGGTCACGGGGCAAGATATGCTGAAATGACATTGTGTGTATATTGACACTTGTTTTATTCTCTTTATTGTATCAATTCATGAATTTCCCATCGTGACCAGGCCAATATGGCTGCCAGCGTTTTAGATTAAAGTAATATGTAGTCCTTTTTAGATTAAAGTAATATGTAGTCCTTTGTTAATGTTGGCAACTTTAGGGATTTGTACATTTAAATAAGAGTGCTACAATGACGTGTTGTATCGTTGTCAAGGTTTGGACGAGCCGAAACGCGCGAATCACATCCTTTTTAGATTAAATACTTCCAAACTACAAACTGAGTGCTGATTCCAACCTTGTAAGAGTAAGAGGAAATTAAATACATATATATAAAATTCACTGAAAAAACCACAGGTTTCAAGTACATTATAGTTAGAAATTAGCATTTAAAAAACCTTAGAAATTCACTGAAAAAACCACAGGTTTCATGGACGTCATAGCTAGTTGGACATTTGATTTGTACAAAACAAGAGAAATTCGGCTGTTATAATTAGTTGTGCTAACTATAACTCGCGCCCCGCAATGCACTGCTGATGACGTCACATATTACATCACTTATGACATGGTCAATGACATCACTGATGACATCACTGATGACATAATCCACATGATCATCTGATCACCTCCTCACACCCTAAAATACAGACTACCATTCTCGAAACCAAAGACACACCAAGTACAGCTACAATATTCTGTGCACTATGCATGCAGACCTCTAACCAGCTACATACTATTGATATGCATTTTAAATACCCAGTTAGTACCTAAGCAGTCTAGGAATCCTTCTGTCCATCCCATGCACTTTTCTATTCACCCATCCAGCACTATCTTTGTGTCCTATCACTTCACAAATACCTAATCACTTATAAATTCAGCACACACGTTCTTTGCAACACTGAAATTACTCTAGTTATTAGTCGTATACTTAAGGGATGGCGTAGTCACTAACACAAGTGCAGGTACAATATTTTATACACCACACATGCACACCTCTAATCAGCTACTAACTATTGATACGCTCTTCTAAATACCCAGTTAGTACATATGCAGTGTAGGAATCCTCCTGTCTGTCCCATGCATTTTTCCAATCACCCATTCAGCACTATCTACTTATCCTATTACTTCACCTAGACCTAAGCACTCATATATTCACTATACACTCTGTTAGTAATAGTGTAATTATTCAAGTTACTAGTCAACTTATGGAATGGCCTAGCTACTAACACAAATACAGCTATAATATTTTGTGCACTATCCAAGCAGACCTCTAACTAGCTACATACTATTAATACACGAAATACCCAGTTAGTAGTCATGCATTGTAGGAATCACCCAGTCTGTCCAATGCACTTCTTCCACTATCTACTTATCTACTTATCCTATCAATCAAACCAATACGTAAGCACTTATAAACTCATTTTTCACTCTGTTTGCAGCACTGTCATCATTCCAGTTACTAGTGGCATACTAATAAAATGACCTAGGCACCAACACAAGTACACATAAAATATTCTGTGCATAATCCCTTCAAATCTCTTAGCAGATACATACTATTGGTCCACTCCATTAAATACTGAAGTTTTACCCATGCAGCGTAGGATACCTCCTGTCAGTCTCATGCAATTTTTCAATCACCCATCCAGCACCGTGTTCTTATTGTATTAGTCTGCCAATACCTAAGCACTTATGGGGCAGATTTACAAACACCCTGCGCCACTAGTACATCGCTTTTTGTAACGTAGTGATGGCGCCAGGCACTCCTTCATATTTACAAGGAGAGGAAACGCCACCCAGCATGGTTTTTACTCTCCTTGTGATTACGACCCCTTCATACACAGAACTTTGCGTTGAAGGGGCGTTCCATAGGTGTTGCTGTGTGTGTTCCCCCGCAACACCAATAGAACAAGACACATCTCCAGATTTATGAGAAATCGTAAATCTGGTGATGTGTATGAATGCTGCGATCCTAGAGTTGGTGTAGCAAGGCGCGACGAGGAGAATTGTTTTCATTTCTCCTCATGTTTTCCTCTTTCAATGCATGCTGCATTCCACAGCATACATTGAAAGAAGAAAATGCCTTTACTGATTGTTTTTGTGCAGGAAGGTGTCCCTTCCTGCACAAAAACAATCTCCGCACGACACAGACATTGTTGCACCATGGTGAAAGGGTGCCTGTGTCACCGCATGGCAGCAGTTTGTACAGCAGTGCTGAGGGAAGCACAGAGTTGCAACATATTCATGTACACATGTTACGTCCCTTTGCTTCGGAAGTGCCACAGTGCAGTGCAGCTAAAGAGCTTGGAGTGTCACGCTGCAGTAGTTCCTCATAAATCTTCACCTATCAATTCACCACACACTACTAATGCATTATTTCAGTCATTCATGCTGTATACATATATTCAACCAAACTTTCACACATTACCTTGCAATTATAGTTCTTTCTTTAACCAGATAAGCTAGCTCTAATAAGAACTTTTTTTCTTCTTTTTTATTTTGTATTTTTTTTGCAACCATTTTGTATTTTTTTGGTGTTTTTTCTAAAAATAAACAAACAAGAGAACAAATAAAGCAGGAAATGTTTGGAATTACTTATCATTCCAAAATCAACAACAACAAAAAAATGAATAACGATGGCTGCGTTGCGCAGCACAAACTGCATCCACCGACTGCTCACCGAAGCATATACATTTCTTACACTTCACGGAGTGTTGCTCGAGAAAGGCGAATTCTGGCCTAATGTCCATTGCAGGTGTTTCTGAGTACACTCCAGATGTACTTGCCACAGCAGGTGACGGGTTCAAAGCAGCTGGCCTCATTTCCTCCTGAGCAAGATTGAGAGGATGTGTGGTCCGGTGATGCTTGTACATAGAAGCAGTGCCACAAGAGTATTTTTTTTCACTGCCTCTTGACAGGACTCGGTCACAAATTTTGCAAGTCACCTTTCTCGCATTTACTCTCTTCTCTCCAGGTGGAAAAGTGAAGAATTTCCACACAACAGATTCCGGCCTCTGTGGACGTGGTGCCTCCTGCAAGAATTCTTCTCCAGAAGATACTTCCTCCTGCTGCTGTCCAGATGCCATTTTGTTTGATATTTTTTGAAAAACACCAAAAAACAAGCAAAAGGTTTCTTGTTGGAAAAGAGATGTCTCTCTGAAGATGCTCCTACAAGAATGATTAAAATGGGTGGGGTCCTTCAATAGTTACAGTGGGAAATGTTATGAAGTAATGACATCTTTTTTTTGAGGTCACATGGGATCCACGCACTCTGCGCTCATGAAGCACGCACCGACTTAGCGAAAATATAGTTAAAAATATTATGTTTATTATAAGTACAAATATATTATTTTTATGGATATCTTAGATAATCTCTTGCCCTAATCTGCATATTAAATACACATACATATAATTTTAGACATAACATTTTTTTGCGGGAGTCGCGCACCCAGCGCGCCCCAGCATGTATATGACGTCACACGGGACCCACCAATGCGCAAGCATCTCGTATCGTAATGCGCATGTGTCACGAATGCACAGGAGCAGGATTCGCGGACTGGTTGCATACCAATGGTGCACATCACGTAATATTAAATGTATATGATTTAACTGAAAAACAGGGAGCCGTCGTACACCGTATGCGGATCCTTCATGACTAAAATGGCGGCTAGAATCTGCGCACCCAACGTGATGTGTAAGCTTTGGGTGTGCAACTCCGAAATATTTTGGGAAAATAATATAGATATTTTAACATTTAAAAAATAAACAAAAAAAGTTAACAATATTTCAGTTTGAATGTTTAAAAAAAAAACTTTCTTGCAATTGTTTCAGAAAAAAATATATTTTATTTAATAAATAAAATATTTCTAAATAAACAGTTAAAAACTGTAGAAAATCAGTACAAAAAATAGGTATAACTACTATTACACTTAAAAATTAGCATTTAAAAACCTTTGAAATTCCCTGAAACAAATCATAGATTTCAGAGACCCTATAGTTAGAAATTAGCATTTAAAAAAGCTTTGAAATTTACTGAAAAAAACATAGGTTTCAGCGATGTTATAGTTAGAAATGAGCATTTAAAAAACCTTAGAATTTCACAGAAAAAAACATAGGTTTCAGGGGTGTTATAGTTAGCTGGAGATTTCACTCGTACAAAACCATAGAAATTCCTCCATTATTGTTATTACTGCTAACTATAACTCATGCACCCGCTATGCACTGCTGATGATGTCACATATTACATCATTCATGACATGGTCAGTGACATCACTGATGACATCACTGATGACATCTCAAATGACATCACTGATGATATCATTGATGACATACATCATCCATGTGACAATCTGATACACCTCATCATACACTAGTATAACCTTTCATCACTCACTGTAAAGTACAGAGTACCATATTTGAAACCATTGACACACCAATACCAGTTACTACATACCCACTCACTGATTCCTAATTCTACACAAACAACTACCCATTCAATAACAGAATCACTTATACATGTAGTCACTAATTAATAGAACACTATCAAATGCACTTATACACATATATAGACATTGGCACATAAGCAGTAATCTTAGTCAGTTATGCAGTCATCCTACTCACTCATGAAAAACATTAATCACACTTACTTTTACTCGCTTAAACAATTATACACACAACACCTCATTTATTCAAACACATAGTAACTCATAGTTAACATGTTAAAAAATGACCATTACAATTATACACTCATTCATACAGTTACTCTCACAATCACTGACTCTTACATATACTTATTTATATACACCAACTCTCACATACAATGCCTTTTATTTTTTACTTTGTTGAAGATGTACAACTAAAACATATAATTTCTCATCAACACACAAATAAATACACTGAGTCAACCAAGCAACTGTTTCCACATGCACTTTTACACCTATACACCTAGTCAATCAACCATTCACACATCTATGCATAGAGTTACACACACACCATCCAATCACACACAAACTCAGTGTCCCATACATATACTCACCCAACTAATCAATAACTAATATACACACTCATGTAGTTAGTGACCAACTGATGCAGCATGTTATACAACAACAGAGACAGTGATGCACACATTCACATAGTTTAGGTACTAATCCATGTATTAAGTGAGACACTTTTAATTGCTCACTTAACCAGACAGTCAGATAACTACTATATCCTCCATCCAGACAGTTATATATCCACTCAATCTTCAATACAGATTGGTATATATATATATATATATATATATAAAATATATATTTAAATTTCAAACTAAACCACATTCACTGGATGATGTCATCAGTGATGTCATTTGAGATGTCATCAGTGATGTCACTGACCATGTCATGAAGGATGTAATATGTGACATCATCAGCAGTGTGCTAGTTATGGTTAGCAGAACTAACTATAACAGAAGAATTTCCATGGTTTTGAACGAGCGAAATGTCCAGCTAACTATAACACCCCTGAAACTTATGTTTTTTCTGTGAATTTCTAAGGTTTTTTAAATGCTAATTTCTAACTATAACGTCTCTGAAACCTATGCTTTTTTCAGTGAATATATATATGGATATATATATTCACTGAAAAAAACATGGGTTTTACAGACGTTATAGTTAGGAGATGAGATGTCATCAGTGAAGTCACTGACCATGTCATGCGTGATGTAATATGTGACCTCATCAGCAGTGCATTGTGGGCGCACAAGTTATAGTTTGCTCAACTAACTATAACGGGCGAATTTGTCTGGTTTTATATGAGTCAAATGTCCAACTAACTATAACCTCCCTCAAACCTATGTTTTGTTTGTGAATTTCAAAGGTTTTTTAAATGCTAATTCTTAACTATAACGTCTGTAAAAACCTAAGTTTTTTTTAGTGAATTTCAAAAGTTTTTTAAATGTTAATTTCATATCTGAATATTTATAAAACCTATATTTTTTCTATTTTTTTGTAATATTTTGGAACTCAATTATCCTTTTTTTCAACTTAAAATAATATGTAATGTTTTATATCTTCAAAAAAATTTATATATATATATATTTTTTTTTAGAAAACTGGAGTCCCATACCGGTAGTGTACCAAGCTCCATCAGCACGTGAATCCAATCAGGCATATTGCTAAACTCGTAAATGATGGGCATTTCGTATGCGACGGGTACATGGCACCGTGTCCCGCGTAACATCATATATGTATGGGGTCGCGCCAGCTGCTACTTTGGTATGCGATGGGTACGCAGTACCAAGCCACGTGTTACGTCATGTACGTATTGGGTCGTGCACGCTGCGCATTGCGTATGCGACGAGTGCACGCTGCCAGGTCCTGTGATACGTCATACACATATGGTGTCGCGCCGGGTACGCCATTCCCTCATTTTTTTTTATGTCTCAAAACTATATTTAAATAACTTTAAAGTGTGTATGAGAGAAGTAATAATCTAAAATATTTTAAGCATTTATATATTTCTAACTCTAATACACTTATATTATGGTAAATATATTTTCTCAAAATCGTGCCGGGTGCGGTCTCCTTGCGCACTGGGTGTGCGAGAGCCATGTGACCTTAAAAAAAAGCATTTGATTAGTTCATAACATTTCCCATTGTAGCAGTTGGAGAACGCCACCCTTTTTAGTCATTCTCTCTACAGCATTTGATGAGACACACCTCTTCTGCTTAGAGAGCTTTTTTGAAAACGTTTTGCTATGTACACATATCTTACACTACACACAACATGCAACCATCATCTTCATCAATATTAATGGTCTGAAAAGTAGCCTTCCACCTGTGATAGCCATGCACCTAAAAGTTACATAACCAAAGTTTTCCCCACTGCCTGAGGTAACATGGTTACATAGGCTGTCCACAGCACAATCTAATGTGGTACGGCCCAGGGGCAGTATCATGCAAAGATAATGAACACACTGACACAGGTAGATAGTGGAAGTGGGTACGGGCACGTGCGCTCAACTACTTTTTATTACCAGGGTCACATATCAAGTGACATGCGTGCTGGATGCGTGTAGGTTGAGTGTAAACCAGCCCTCAGGGAATGGTTGCTGCTAGCATCAACTTCAACAGTAATCATTGGATCACACACAGAGATTCAATAATAAAAGGGTCAATAGTTTGTGCTGCAGTCAGGTTGGGACAGTAGATGTGAAATAATACACAAAAGATTCTATCGTAAACGAACCATAATTTGTGGTATACTGAGATACAGGCAGTAGATCTGAAATAATACACAAAAAGATTGTATCATAAAGGGTCCGCTAGTTCTAGTGCACTCAGATAGCCACATCAAAAGCATTCAGTATGTGCAGAGCCATCAATGATGGTTTCCGCTGGTGGGCAGTACTTGGAACAATGTCTGCTGCCTACAGGACTGCATCATCTGCATTAGCAACTCGATCTGAATTGTGAACACTTCTGTCTGCAGTGTAGGCCAGAGAGAGGGGTCAGCAAGGGCCAACAGCCACGTGGTGTTGAATTGAGCTGCCCAGTTTGTAATACACAAAGCAACAAAAAGCGTGTGTGGAGCCTGTGATGATGCGTATGTGTGGTGCGGACAACGCGCACTGGAGCAATGTCTTTTGCCTACACGACTGCGTCATCTACAATAGCGACTCGATCTGAATTGTGAACACTGCTGTCTGCAGTGTAAATTGAAGGCAGTAGTCAACACAGACATCCATGAATACTTTTTCTCACTTCCTCTTCACAAAATACAACATAAATTATAAAAAAACTCTGCAATAAATAAATCAAAACAATTCAAATTGTAATCTCTTCTGTCCACAGTGTAGACTGTTATTCAGTGTTCTTTTCCACTACCAAGAAGAATTTGGTCATTGTAGTAAACCTATAATTCATCTAAAAAACAGTTCTTCAAGGAAGTGTACTAAAAGGATAGTGTGCATATTTCAATAGACATTGTAGTTAGTTACCCACTAGATTCTGTAATTAAACAATAACCACTTAATCTGAATTGTGAGCCCTGCTGACCGCAGTGTAGGCCAGAGGCAGTGGTCATTAACACCTCACAGTCACATGCTGTTGGATTCGGAAGCACGGAGTTTGTTGCACCTGATCAGAGGGGGTACACAGAAATCATCACAAAATGTAACTTCTGACATCCTCAATCATAGAATCAAGACCCTGTTTCACTGTTCGGACCTGCTGTACCGCGGAGTAGTCCAGCGACTGCACTCGGCCAAGCCCAATAATCATGAGCAGCAGTTAGCTACGGAGTTGTATGAAATAAAGCAGCAGGTAATATCGGACATCGTCCATTGTGGGATCAATACACCGTTCCACTATTGGGACCTAGAGTTGGTTGCTCCTGGTCGAAGGGAGTACCTTCATCTCCACTCTCAGATGCAGTTCTTAGGTCCATTGTGGGATCAAGACACCGTTCCACTGTTGGTACCGGTTGGACTACTATGTTAGTATTATACAGAGCACTCCACGGTGCTGGGCCTTAGGCTGGGCGCTATGTGCCTGTGTTGCGGTAGCCAGCGTTGATCTCAGGAGACTTCGGGGCTCTTAAACCTCGGCCCAGGACCTTCCGCTAGCACGTGGTGTGCCCTCATTCACATACGGCGGTGTCAAAAGGTGAACTGTGAGGCATATGTGCGTCACAGCGGCTATGGCGGTTTCTGGGTACCTTCAGGCTGAGAGCATCATTCACGCAGCCACCTTCGCTCAGGGCATCAGCCTTGTGGTGGTGTAAGCTGCGCAGACCTGGCAGATACGTTCGCCATTCCGGAAGAGAACCACACCCATAGAAACATGCTTTTTATTCATACCCCTACGCTAGCCTTATGTACGCCAAGCCAGCCCACTACGCTAAAGATTTGGAGGGGCATGTACGCACAATCAGGCACATGCATCAAGCGATTTAGGAATCGCATCAGGTGTGAATCACAAAATTCGGCCGTTTGCGATTCCCAAATCACTATTTGGGATGCATTATCCTAAATGTGAAGAAATCGCTATTTTTGCGATTTTTTAAAAAAACGATTGCTTTTAAGGAATCGCAATTTGCGATTCCTTAAAAGCAATGCATGAAACTGAAAAAAATTGCGATTTCGCAATTAGAGAGAAAAAATTACCATGAGGTTGGACCTCATGGTAATTTTGCGAAATGTTAGAAATATGCAATTTTGTGCATTTTTCTAACTTTCATGTTGTGCACACACATGCCCTGAGGGCATGTGCGCACACAACATATGTGCATTGTTTGATTTCAGGGGTGCAACAGGGTGTCCTTTGGACACCCCTGCACCCTTGAAATCACAATCTCAATTTGCGATTAGCTAATTGCGAATCGCAAATTGAGATTGTCTTCCCATTCATTCCTATGGGCCTCTAGGCCCATAGGAATGAATGGGAAGGGATTCCTTAATTGCGATTCGCAAAATGCTAATCGCAATTAAGGAATTCTAAGAAATCGCAATTTATTTAGCGATTTCTTAATGCATAGGCATTTGCAATTCCTTAATTGCGATTCCTTAAAAATCGCAATTAAGGAATCGCAAATGCCGAGATTGATGCATGTACCTAAATGTTTTAGAAATCTTCCCTACTGACTGTACTATCATGGTTGCATCCACTGTCCACTTCACTCAATAGACCATCAGTGTCTGTGTTCTGCATACTCAAGTCTGTCCGGCACATCCCCTCAACACTTTGCATTGTATACTTTTATAAACGAGAATCACTTGCCACCTTCGAACATACTTTGCTCCCATCTCTCCCCGCATTAAGCATTGTGTGGCAGATGTGCCATGCCATGTTTGGTTTTGTACATGGCTAGCCACGGTTCCCACAGTACGCAGTGTTGTTGTGTTTGCTAGGTGTACATGTTGTTTGTCATGTAGTATGTGATTATATAAGGTAGCGCGTTTATTCACGAGCCATGTTTTTTCCCATTTACATATCGCTGTCTTAAAGATGATACAGAAGTTTTTCTCACAGGTGTGACCACGATGGCAGTCATTCATTACTATGCAAGAATGTCCAACTGCACAACGCTTCTAAGCTTACAGCCCCCAATCTTGCGTGCTTTCTTAAAAGCACGCCAACTCCCACAATCAGAACAACATTCACACAGCTTTCTAATTGCAGTTATCTGCTTCCTAATAACATGTTCTGCTACGGAATGTGAGCTGGCATACCGTATGTCCTTGCTGTTTCAAACCAAGTAACTTCCTGTGGCAATGTCTATTCCCACCCACACAAAGTAACTCCCAAAGTTCAACTTTGCCTTCAACACTTACTTTGAAAACAGATTTCATTAAACTGAGCAAACTGAAAGCACTTTTGTTTCAAACAGAAGTGTCCCTCACTTCTGTAAAAGAAATTTGTCGACTGCAGACAGCACAAACTTCAAGTAAAATACAGTCCCTTTTAAATACAAACCTCCCATTACACTTTGTGAATTGTTACACAATTTTCAACACATCTGACACTCAAGCCCTGGCACACTTTTTTAACACTGTCTCCTCCGACCTTGTCACAGGCTTTCAAACTGTTTTTAGTATAATACCAGACTTCATTCATTCAATCATCTCTGGAATAACAGGAACAGTGCTCATAAGTCTCACTCTCTTTGCAGCCATCCTACTACTATTTTTGCTTGTTAAAAATGGCTACCACTGTGGTAACAAGCATGTCCGACAGAATACGCCTCTATGCAAAGCTACATCAATACCGTGAAAAAATGGAACAACGTTTCGGCTGCTTGCCTCTATCTATTATCGTAGCCAGCTACAGCGTGACATTTATTTCCAGATATGCAATCTGCGCGCAAACATCTTTCTATTGGAAAGCTTGCCCATTCAACGGGCGAATGGATCAATGCCTTGCCAACATCCCAACAATCGCTCCCGATATCCAGCAGGTAATGGAGTATCTTGATGACACTTGGTGCTGTCCACAGAAGTGCCCCACGGAGCGTGGATCTGTACTAGTGGGACAGTTGGTTGGTCGCCCCCTGCTCCATTGGGTTGCTGGAGTGAGTGAGATCTGGCCCAGAGTAGTGGAGATGGTGCTAGGATGCACAGAGACCCCTGCTGTGCTGGTTTGTGATGGGCAGTGTTTGGGCTGAAGTGGAATATCAATGGCTGCTGGGCCACTGTGTTGTGTGACCACCGCATGATAGTTGAGTACCTGCCTGCACTGCCGGTCGTCCTGTCTCCCTCTGGATTGACCTACACAATGGGCCGCAATAAAGTGAAACAGCAGGATCAGAGTGGACACTGCAGAGACTGTTGGTGGCACATTTGCATCCGGTTATGTACCCCCTACAGCTGTGCCCAAACTAATGGACAAGCTGGACCTCATTCTGCATGAGGTGAGGGACTCTAGAAAAGTGACAGAACTACAGATTGGGACCCTGTCGACTGGCCTCGCTCTGCTTAAGGTGGACCATTTGAAACTTGCGGACAAGGTTAAGGACAACACTACGACGCTGGGGGAGCTGGCTCCACGACAGGCACAGAGTGAGACCCACATCAAGCAATTGCAGGAACAAGTAGCCACCCTGATGGATCGGGTGGAGGATGCGGAGGGCAGGGCCTGGCAGCATAACATTCGGGTCATTGGCCTTCTGGAGAGGTGTGAAGGTAATGACGCCACACGTTACATGGAGCAGTGGTTCAGAGACCATATAACAGCTGAGGGTCTCTCAGCGCAGTACTGCATCAAGCGAGCACACAGAATACCTACTGGACGACCAAAGCTGGGAGCCCCCCATGTCCCCTAATAGTGAAACTCTTGAACTACAGTGATAGAGACAGTCTACTGCAAAAGGCCCGTGAATTGCCTCAAATATGCTTTGAGAATACCAAAATATTGGTATACTCCGACTACACGGTCATGGTCCAAAGGCTTCCTTCTTAGCGGTCAAGAAGATACTCAGAGACTTGAACCTGAAATATGCACTTCTTATCCCAGCCCAGCTAAATCTTGCATGATCAGAAAGCATACTTTTTTGAAAGCCCTGGAGATATAGAGGACTCGTTGGAAGTAATGGAATTAACAAAAGGCAAACCGTCAGTCTCCCAACCTACTGCCAAAGTCGACATGGTTCTGGGGTACTTAATGGCCGCGGCGCAGATGCTCCCACTGCGCCCCCCCCCCCGCCCAGACGTTCCTCACCACTACGCAAACACAACAGAACAAATCACAAGTGATTATCACGACGGCCACCTTTACACAAACTGCAAGGTGAGAAACCAAAACCTCCTCACGCGTCGGACACAGAGCGAAGTGTGGCCTTCTTTCCTTCTGTGACCCAACGACTGATTAATGACCTGTATGGTTGATTTAGCCCCTACTCATGGTTGTTCCCGTGTCTGAAGTGTGACCCTGTAACTGATAGATAAACCATATGTTAGATTGTCTTAAGTAGTAATGTGATCCTATGGCCCAGGGTTCTACCAGAGCTTGCACTTTTGGGAAGGTCACACCACATGCGAAGCGCCGGCAATGTCCCCCACTGGCGAAAGCGTTTTGCATATTCATTATGGTTTTAATTGTTCAGTTGTGTTGTATGGTCTAATATGGCTTTTTGATCAGACCAAGTATTGGGGTTTTTGGGGGGAGGGGCGGTCCCACTGTACATATTGACCCAGTTAGGCTCTGCAGTCTGGGATTTCTATTTGCTCTTCCGCAAACACTGTCAACACCACAATGCTTACACTTGGTAAATACATTATATTGACATGGAACATTCGGGGAGTGGGCTCGGTGCAGAAACGCCATAGAATACATGCACAATTGCAACACCGCAGGATGCCGATTGTATACCTGCAGGAGTCTCATATGGTGGGTGGTGAACTTGAGAAGCTTCGCAAGAAATGGAGAGGGCAAATTTTTTCCACTACGTATTCCAGCTTTACGAGGGGAACTACGATTTGGGCGAGACATGGGGTGCCATTCGTAGCTCTGGAACAAAGGATAGATATCAAGGGCGGAACATTTTTGCGAAAGGTATGTTAGATGGTCAACCAGTGGTTTTAGGCAATATATATGCCCCAAACTTAGAACCAGACAAGTACTGGGGTAGGCTAAATGCTGCACTGACAGGATGGGAAACGAACCCATGGATCATTGGTGGAGATTGTAATGCCGTAATGAATGTCAACTTGGATAGATCGCATCTGCCCCTAAATGGAGCCTGTGTATTTAAACAAGCGGAGGCATTCGGCGGTTGGGCTGAGGAATGGGAATTGTGTGATGTCTGTAAAATGCGCCATCCTACACACAGAGAATACTCTTTCTACTCCTCTGTACATGTACTCCACACAAGGATAGACAGGATATATTGCTTCTACAGGATCGCAATGCAAGTGCCGCAAGCCACTTACCTCACAAACACTTTCTCGGATCATAACCCTCTATAGATTGTGCTCACATGGGGCAGGGTGCACAACCTGGTGCCCACCTGGCATCTATGGCCGTAGCTCCTGGAGGACTCTGTCTTCCACGCAGATATGCTAGCCGCTTTAGAACATTATTTCATGGAGAATAGCAACACAGCATCGAACAGGCTGATTGAATGGGTTGCATTAAAAGTGGTTGTTAGGGGTAGTGCAATTAGCGCGACTGTGGGTGCCAGACAAGAAATACATAACTCTCTAAAAGAGGTGTGGTATAATGGTATAAGTTTATTTGCATAGTTAATTAAAACCGTTGCAAAAATGCCAACCTTATCAAAAGATAAAAACACAATTTATATACATTTACAACCCATTCCTTCATAATTATTGATTTTAAAAGCTTCTTAAAAATAAAACAGAATGACATTTCCAATATGAAGCAGCTTTAACAGCAAAATGTATAATTGTAGTCCAATTGCTGCCACCACATTCCACACTATACAGCCAAACCTCTTGCCGACCATTAACAAAAAGAGGTGGAACATACTATGGGTAGACTGGAACAAGAAGCAGTAACAGACGAAGACAAATGGGCCCCACTGCAGGAGGCTAGAATCAAACATGCGGAACTGCTGGAGTCTTCGCAGGTCATAGATTACCAGACATACACGCTGCGGAATCACTTGGAGGCGGACACATCTGGGACTCTGCTTGCTAGGCTTATCCAGGATACCCTTCCAGCGGTTGTCATAAATGAGATCACCACCCTAGGCGGGGATAGAGCCAGTACTCAAGGAGATATTAACACTGCATTCCACCAATACTATGCTTCATTATATGGAGCATCGTATACAAGAACGGAGGCCCACATGGAGGCTTTCTTCTCCACCCTCACATTCCCCAAACTCATGCCAGTAGCCCAGAAGGAGTTATTAGGTCCCGTCACACAGGCTGAGATCAGGTCAATATCGCTTCCAAAAGCGGGAAAACACCCCACAGACATGGCCAATTATCGCCCACTGTCCTTGTTAACTACAGAGTACAAAATACTGAGTAAGGTCTGGCTAATAGATTGCTGCCCTCCCTGCCCAAACTCATACATATAGACCAGACAGATTTCCTCCCTGCTCGTGGTACATCGTTGTATACTAGGAAGATCCACTACATCATGACGGAGGCCCCGAATAGATATGCACTTGCAAGCTGTATCTCTTTAGACTTGCGACAAGCGTTTGATTCTCTTAAATGTGAATATATGTTTCAAGCACTGGCGAAATTTGGGATTCCCGAAGGCTATATTGCATGGTTACGCCTCTTATATAACGCCTCCATGGTGCTCGCTCGTACTAGTAATAATATTTCAGCAGAATACTCCATACACAGAGAAACCAAACAGGGCTGCTTACTCTCTCCCCTAGTCTTCATATTGGCACTAGAACCATTGGGGATACGGGCGCGTAGGGATCTCCTGGACAGGGGTATAACATTAGGCAACACGACACATCTTTTCTCGGCAGATGCTGCCAATATTATTTTGTACCTTCATGATATATGATTGCCCCTAGATCCGATATATGAAGTGTTTCACCACTTTGAGGCAATATCTGGCTTGGCCATTAATGTTGCGAAATCGCATGCTTTTTTCTTCAATGACCGCGAGATTACAGATATTGGATTTGGGGACACTAGGCTCCAAGTCGCACAACATACTTTTAGATACCTAGGTATTCAGAAATATCGAACACATGAAGACATGCTGGATGGGAATTTACACAGAGCACTTAGAGCCCTGTGTTCCAGTGGTGCCTTCTGGACCATACTGCCACTGTCCGTTATGGGTAGAGCCACCTTGTCAAAAATGGTAGTCCTGCCACAATTACTGTATTATTTTACCAACTTACCGCTTCTGATACCACAGCACACATTTAAACTGATGAACAGCTTACTCATTGACTTTATTTGGGGTTCAGGTAGGTGACGTATTAGTTTTAAAAAACTACAACTGGACAAGGGCAAAGGAGGACTGGGAGTTCCCGACCTATGTGCGTATTATTATGCCTGTCAGCTACAATTGTTATCATACTGAACAGCGGGACATCATTTGCAAGAAATCGGCTATACAGAGGCAGCTATAGACCGTGGCACCTCACATACCCTGTTGCTGCCTGGTAGTAGAATCCCGAAGGTTTTCCCCCAGCTGCTCTGCACAGCGCTGCAGTACTGGAAGGCAGTGTTGCACTATGCACATGCGCCCCCTGCTTATGCAGGTAACATTCCGCTACTGGGCATACCTCTGATGGATGGCAGGTTCACTAAATGCAGACTAACACCATGGTTAGACGTGGTGATTAGTACAGTGACTGATCTGTTTGGGGATGGGATGCTGTTGGACCATGATACCTTTGTCAATGAAACAGGAGCCCCTGCACACTTGTACTTATTAGACGCTGCTCTATTTCAATACATTAAATGGCACTGGGCCCTGGAGAGACAGAAACCCCCCACTCATGATCTGGCAAGATACTTTATTATATGGGAAGGGGCAGGCACCTCATTAAGTGGATATACACTGGTCTGCACTCACATACAGTGGTCACTCTAGACTCGCTAAGGGCATCATGGAATGGGGACATAAACAGGGATTTAGAATGATGAGGAATGGGCGAGCGCTCTGGAACACCCCAAAAAAGCCTCCAGGAATGCAAAATACGAATGTATCCATAACATGGTTCTCCACTGGGCTATCTTACTCCTCATAAATTGGACAAGATGTTTTTGCAGACAAGTCACTGCTGCCCGAGATGCCGTCTAGAGGGGGCTGAATTGCTGCATATGCTATGGACATGTCGGAAAGTACGAGGGCGCTGGGACAATATTAGGTGCATACCCGAACAGATCGCACACCACAATATTCAAAACACGGTGGAGGAATCCATATTGGGCATACACAAAGAGTTGTCCAAACACAAAGTACAATACCGATTCATAGACCTGGCCCTCATTTTAGCAATAAATGCCATGTCTATGCGATGGAAATCGCGGAAACCCCCCACTATATATATATCTGGCATAGTGAGATGCTCCATTAGGGTAGTGCAGTGAGTGCTTTGCTGAGCAGAGAGGAACGTAGAGGCCTGCGCAAGAACCCAATAGCGTGAGAATGGGATGTTCTGTTGGAAGCTCTTAAGTTAGTAGATGTCAATTGTTAAACTCTTAGACCCACATGACTGCCGAAATAGCAGGGGGTCCATTTTCCTGAATGTCATAAACTATGCTGTGGTAATGCTTGTCACTGCATACTTAATACAAGAACTTACGTCATTAGTCGCAATGTATTTCTGTAGCTGTGTATGTACAAGGGACTGGAGGGGTAGTGGGTGGGAGTTGTGGGTGTTGGTTATTACTTTTTTCCCTTTTTCTTCCTATTTCAATCATAAAATGTATGGCAGTGTTCACGACCACGGCACAGATATTTACCTGTATGGCTGATACAATTACTGGACGTTATCATCACAGTTCTCATATTGTTCAAACAGTATCTGCTATCCTGTAAGTACCAATGTCTCTATGCTTGCTGCAAGCTAACATGTACAGGTAGGGCTGCAATTATGTACAGTATAAGTTGTCAATGCATGTTATTAATAAGCCGTATGTGACAAAATGCCATAATGTGCACTGATGTAACATGAGATGTTCTATTATGTAAAATTATTAAACTATGTTTAAAAAAAACATTCTGAATTATATTCTTCATGATTTTTTCTTTATTCCTGCTTGCTAAAACACTGCATTCGAGTCTTCAGACCGGTAGGGGTCAGTAGTTCGCTTCCCACTCCCTGTATACTATAAACTCATACTAACACTACTTACACAGGTATGCTACAGCGGCCAGTATCCACATCACTTTACGGCAATCAGCTCATGGCTTAGACTCACGGTTTCATTCCTGAGTCTTCAGACTGGTAGGAGTAAGTAGTTTGCTTCCTGCTATAGTCTAAACACATACTAACATCACCTGCACAGCTATGCTACAGCACCCATTATGCTACAGCACTCAAAGCACATCAGTTTACAGCAATCAGCTCACAGTTTAGGTGCACGGTTTCATCCTCGAGTGTACCGGCATCTCACCTCAGCACCATCTCACTCTGGGCAAAACAGCACTTTCCCACCGGTAGGGGTGAATACTTTGCTTCAGACTCCCTGTATAGCACACCCTAACCACCCCACAGAGCTCACAGCGCTCCTACCCTCATCTTTCCTACATTTTTCGCCCTTTTTTCCCATTACTCGCATCAACAGAATCACAAAAGGGCTGCCAACTCTTCCTAGTTGCAAACATTCGCAGCCAATACCCAGCAAGCTCGGGCTCGTACCACCTCAGCCAATCAGATGGCAGAATTCCCAAATATCGATATTTGTAAATTTCGATCTTTCTCCAAAGCTACTGACAGATTTACACCAAATAAACAAAAGAGTGCTTTCTAGACCAAATCCCTTCTCCTTGTCAAATTTAGGGTAATTACGTTCACCCGCTCGACCTGTAGCCTTTTCTAAAGTTTCCTATGTAAATTGCATAGAGAAAACACATTTTGGGACCCCCCTTTTTTCTCGCCTCCCCTTGACAAATCAACATAGGAGCTGATATGAACAAGGAATTAGTTAAAAAAAATTCATGAAGATTCAACAAACGACGCAAAAGTTATAAGCAAAACAAGAAATGCTCTTCCAATGGAAACTTGGTCCTAACCATAACTACCTAATGGCAACCGCTAGTAGGTAATATATATTTATATGTATATAATAAATAAACGAATATTAAATATAATAAAGAATAACATTAATGTTAGGAAATAAATTTTATTTTAAATAGATTTGAACAAATATAACAAATAAACTTAATTTAACAAATTTAAACACTTATATAATATTGGTGATGGGTGTAATGTCGGACCATGTCATGTGATCAAGGGGCGGAGGTCCCGAAACGCGTCATGGCGGCGTGTTCTATGCACGAAGGATGGAATAAACTTTAAACTTTTGCAAATTATCCGTGTGGGTCCGGTTTCGTTGTTGTCCTGGAGTTTTTCATCGGGACTTGGCGGAGTTCGTGGCATATATATATATATATATATATATATATATATATATATATATATATATATATATATATATATATATATATATATATATATATATATATATATATATATATATATATATATATATATATATATTACCTACTGGCGGTCGCCAGTAGGTATATATAGTTAGGATTTTTTCCCTATGGGATTTCTGAAAATTCTATGTCTAATAACTTTGGCGTTTGTGGACGGAATCGGCTGAAATTTTCAGGAAAATGGCACATTTTGTTTCTGAGCAGCTCCTGGAAATTTGGGGGGGGTTCGTCAAGGGGGGGCTGAGAAAAAAGGGGGGTCCCAAAACGCGTTTTTCCCATGTTAATTTCCATAGGGCGGTTGGACTCACTTTTAGCCCGAACGGCTGAATGGATTTCCATGAAACTTGGCAAAATTGTAGGGACTGTTAGCCCGATGTGCCTTTGCTAGGTCTCAATATATGTGCTTCAGTGGATTTTGAGAAATTAACGTTTAAATCAAGATATATATCTGTAACAGCGCTCCGGGCAGCGATCCGGTTAGCGAACTTTTCGCGTATCGGAACTTTGCGAAGCGAAGCTGATTGGCTCTCCGGTGTCTGTCAACATTCTAAACAGTCCGGAGCAGCCGCCATCTTGTCTCTCGGTAGGATCGAGAGACAAGAGGAGACCAAAACAAAGGGGGAAATGAAGGAAAGAGGGCAAGGTAGACCCCTTCTGACCCCATAGGATTGATGAGGGGGATATTATAAACCCACGCGGGGCCAAAAGAAAAAAATCCGATTTTTTCGCCGTGGAGACGCGTCTTGGTACGCAAACCGGGCAGCTAACCGGGCAGCTAACCGGGAAGCTAACCGGCAGTGTAACAGGAGTCTGAGGAGAAGCTGATTGGCTGTTATCATTGTAAACAGTCTGGAGCGGCCGCCATCTTGTCTCTCTGTGGGATCGAGAGACAAGAGGTGAAAAAAAAAAAGGTGTAAATGAATGAAAGGGGTAAGGCAGACCCCTCCTGAACCCCTAGGATTGATGAGGGGGCTATTAAAGTTCCCTGCGGGGCAAAAGAAAAAAAAAATTGCGATTTTTCACGGTAAAGGTGCTTCCTGGTACGTTAACCGGGCAGCTAACCGGCAGCGTAACGGGAGTCCGACATATTGTGTTTTTTGAACGTTTGTGATATGTGCACGTGTGGATTTTGTCTAATTAAGGTTAAAAAATATATATATATCTTTAAGCGACTTCTGGCGCGCTTACGTTTTGGGTTTGGTTTGCGCTGCAGAGACGATACGTCACGGTTATGCGATGCATCATGAGGCGTCTCACGGGCTACGTGATACGTCACTTAATAAAGAATATATTTTACAGCTATAGATATTAGCTTTTAAAAAACCAATGAAATTCACAGAAAAAACCATAGGTTATAGACCATATATAGTTAGGAATTTGCATTTACAAAACCTTGAAAATTCACTGAAAAAACCATAGGTTATAGACCATATATAGTTAGGGATTAGCATTTAAAAAACCTTATTTTATTTGCACAAAACCATTGAAATTCCATATATAGTTAGTTGCACTAACTATATATCGCGGACCCGCAATCCACTGCTAATGATGTCACATATTACATCATTCATGACATGGTCAGTGACATCACTGATGACATCACTGATGACATCTCAAATGACATCACTGATGACATCTCAAATGACATCACTGACATCTCATTTGACATTACTGATTACATCACTGATGATATCATTTATGTGATAATACATCTTCAGACTCTAATATAACCTTAGATACACTCAGTGTAAACAGGCTATAGATATTAGCTTTTAAAAAACCAATGAAATTCACAGAAAAAACCATAGGTTATAGACCATATATAGTTAGGAATTTGCATTTACAAAACCTTGAAAATTCACTGAAAAAACCATAGGTTATAGACCATATATAGTTAGGGATTAGCATTTAAAAAACCTTATTTTATTTGCACAAAACCATTGAAATTCCATATATAGTTAGTTGCACTAACTATATATCGCGGACCCGCAATCCACTGCTAATGATGTCACATATTACATCATTCATGACATGGTCAGTGACATCACTGATGACATCACTGATGACATCTCAAATGACATCACTGATGACATCACTGATGACATCTCAAATGACATCACTGACATCTCATTTGACATTACTGATTACATCACTGATGATATCATTTATGTGATAATACATCTTCAGACTCTAATATAACCTTAGATACACTCAGTGTAAACAGGCACTCACAGACTGTCACACATCCATGGAGTTACTCACACACCTAGTCAGTCATGCAAAGAATCAATCACATCTCCATTTCCTCAACTATACAGTTATACACACCTTACTTATTCAAACATATAGTAACACATATTTACTCTCTTATACAATCCTTGATACAAGTTCACAATGATTCATACAGCCACTCACACATTCACTGGCTCTTATGTTCAGTTATTTATATATGTCAACTCTCACATGGAGTGTGTTTTACATATGTACTTACTTTGACATGTAGCACTGAGATATCCATTCACTCACCAATATACTCATGCACACAGTCAACTGTCCATACAGCTGTTTCTACATGCACTTTTGAACCCATACACCTAGGGAATCAACTGCTCACACATCTATGCACAGAGTTATACACCTCCCAGCCACCCACACACATACTCAGTCTCCCATACAAATACTTGGGCAACCATTCAATAACCCATATAGTTACTGATATAGCTACTGATTTAAACATGCAGCAGTTTACAGAACAACATAAATAATGATTGCCAAATTAAGACACTTTAATCACTAACCCATACACTCAGTGAGACACATTTAATCATTCTCTCATACAGTCAGTCATGCACCTACTAAATCCTTCATCCAGACACTTATACATCCACTCATTCTTCAATATGTAAGACATATTTTAACTTTACAGAAACATACAGTCACTGGGTGTTGTCATCAGTGATGTCATCAGTGATGTCACTGACCATGTCATGAATGATGTAATATGTGACATCATTAGCAGTGGATTGCGGGTCCGCGATATATAGTTAGTGCAACTAACTATATATGGAATTTCAATGGTTTTGTGTGAGTAAAATAAGGTTTTGTAAATGCTAATCCCTAACTATATATGGTCTATAACCTATGGTTTTTTCAGTGAATTTTCAAGGTTTTGTAAATGCTAATTCCTAACTATATATGGTCTATAACCTATTGTTTTTTCAGTGAATATATATATATATACATATATACATATATATATTCACTGAAAAAACCATAGGTTATAGACCATATATAGTTAGGGATTAGCATTTAAAAAACCTTATTTTATTTGCACAAAACCATTGAAATTCCATATATAGTTAGTTGCACTAACTATATATCGCGGACCCGCAATCCACTGCTAATGATGTCACATATTACATCATTCATGACATGGTCAGTGACATCACTGATGACATCACTGATGACATCTCAAATGACATCACTGATGACATCACTGATGACATCTCAAATGACATCACTGATGACATCACTGACATCTCATTTGACATTACTGATTACATCACTGATGATATCATTTATGTGATAATACATCTTCAGACTCTAATATAACCTTAGATACACTCAGTGTAAACAGGCACTCACAGACTGTCACACATCCATGGAGTTACTCACACACCTAGTCAGTCATGCAAAGAATCAATCACACCTCCATTTCCTCAACTATACAGTTATACACACCTTACTTATTCAAACATATACTAACACATATTTACTCTCTTATACAATCCTTGATACAAGTTCACAATGATTCATACAGCCACTCTCACATTCACTGGCTCTTATGTTCAGTTATTTATATATGTCAACTCTCACATGGAGTGTGTTTTACATATGTACTTACTTTGACATGTAGAACTGAGATATCCATTCACTCACCAATACACTCATGCACACAGTCAACTGTCCATACAGCTGTTTCTACATGCACTTTTGAACCCATACACCTAGGGAATCAACTGCTCACACATCTATGCACAGAGTTATACACCTCCCAGCCACCCACACACATACTCAGTCTCCCATACAAATACTTGGGCAACCATTCAATAACCCATATAGTTACTGATATAGCTACTGATTTAAACATGCAGCAGTTTACAGAAGAACATAAATAATGATTGCCAAATTAAGACACTTTAATCACTAACCCATGCACTCAGTGAGACACATTTAATCATTCTCTCATACAGTCAGTCATGCAGCTACTAAATCCTTCATCCAGACACTTATACATCCACTCATTCTTCAATATGTAAGACATATTTTAACTTTACAGAAACATACAGTCACTGGGTGTTGTCATCAGTGATGTCATCAGTGATGTCATTTGAGATGTCATCAGTGATGTCATCAGTGATGTCACTGACCATGTCATGAATGATGTAATATGTGACATCATTAGCAGTGGATTGCGGGTCCGCGATATATAGTTAGTGCAACTAACTATATATGGAATTTCAATGGTTTTGTGCAAATAAAATAAGGTTTTTTAAATGCTAATCCCTAACTATATATGGTCTATAACCTATGGTTTTTTCAGTGAATTTTCAAGGTTTTGTAAATGCAAATTCCTAACTATATATGGTCTATAACCTATGGTTTTTTCTGTGAATTTCATTGGTTTTTTAAAAGCTAATATCTATAGCTGTAAAATATATTCTTTATTAAGTGACGTATCACGTAGCCCGTGAGACGCCTCATGATGCATCGCATAACCGTGACGTATCGTCTCTGCAGCGCAAACCAAACCCAAAACGTAAGCGCACCAGAACACGCTTAAAGATATATATATATTTTTTTAACCTTAATGAGACAAAATCCACATGTGCACATATCACAAACGTTTTATAATGTAACTAAAGTCCTAAAACCCTCTATTAACTACAATGCTTTTTAATGAGGTGCTATCATGTATATTGGTCCCAAGATGGCTGCCAACACTTCTTGGATGAAGTGCTTACAGCCAATCAGATCAGATGTGTGGTTAGGCTCCGCCCAGATATATATCTTTTTTTGAACCTAAATTACTCAAAATCCACGGGAGCACATATATTGAGACCTAGCAAAGGCACATCGGGCTAACAGTCCCTACAATTTTGCCAAGTTTCGTGCAAATCCATTCAGCCGTTTGAGCTAAAAGTGAGGCCAACCGCCCTATGGAAAAATGAATGGGAAAAACGCGTTTTGGGACCCTCCTTTTTTCTCAGCCCCCCCTTGACGACCCCCCCCCAAATTTTCAGGGGCTGCTCAGAAACAAAATGTGCCATTTTCCTGAAAATTTCAGCCAATTCCGCCCACAAACGCCAAAGTTATTAGACATAGAATTTTCAAAAGTTCCATAGAGAAAAAATCCTAACTATATAGAGACAAGATGGCGGCCGCTCCGGACTGTTTACAATGTTGACAGCCAATCAGCTACTCCTCAGACTCCCGTTACACTGCCGGTTAGCTTCCCGGTTAGCTGCCCGGTTAGCTGCCCGGTTCGCGTACCGGGACGCGTCTCTACGGCGAAAAAATCGGAATTTTTTTTTTTTTTTTGGGCCCCGCGTGACTCTATAATATCCCCCTCATCAATCCTAGGGGGTCAGAAGGGGTCTACCTCGCCCCCTTTCCTTCATTTCCCCCTTTGTTTTGGCCTCCTCTTGTCTCTCGATCCTACCGAGAGACAAGATGGCGGCCGCTCCGGACTGTTTAGAATGTTGACAGACACCGGAGAGCCAATCAGCTTCGCTTCGCAAAGTTCCGATACGCGAAAAGTACGCGAACCGGAGCGCTGCCCGGAGCGCTGTTACAGATATATATCTTGTTTTAAACGTTAATTTCTCAAAATCCACTGAAGCACATATATTGAGACCTAGCAAAGGCACATCGGGCTAACAGTCCCTACAATTTTGCCAAGTTTCGTGGAAATCCATTCAGCCGTTCGGGCTAAAAGTGAGTCCAACCGCCCTATGGAAATTAACATGGGAAAAACGCGTTTTGGGACCCCCCTTTTTTCTCGGCCCCCCCCTTGACGAACCCCCCCAAATTTCCAGGAGCTGCTCAGAAACAAAATGTGCCATTTTCCTGAAAATTTCAGCCGATTCCGTCCACAAACGCCAAAGTTATTAGACATAGAATTTTCAGAAATCCCATAGGGAAAAAATCCTAACTATATATACCTACTGGCTATCGCCAGTAGGTAATATATATATATATGTATATATATATATATTCACTGAAAAAACCATAGGTTATAGACCATATATAGTTAGGGATTAGCATTTAAAAAACCTTATTTTATTTGCACAAAACCATTGAAATTCCATATATAGTTAGTTGCACTAACTATATATCGCGGACCCGCAATCCACTGCTAATGATGTCACATATTACATCATTCATGACATGGTCAGTGACATCACTGATGACATCTCAAATGACATCACTGATGACATCACTGATGACATCTCAAATGACATCACTGATGACATCACTGACATCTCATTTGACATTACTGATTACATCACTGATGATATCATTTATGTGATAATACATCTTCAGACTCTAATATAACCTTAGATACACTCAGTGTAAACAGGCACTCACAGACTGTCACACATCCATGGAGTTACTCACACACCTAGTCAGTCATGCAAAGAATCAATCACACCTCCATTTCCTCAACTATACAGTTATACACACCTTACTTATTCAAACATATACTAACACATATTTACTCTCTTATACAATCCTTGATACAAGTTCACAATGATTCATACAGCCACTCTCACATTCACTGGCTCTTATGTTCAGTTATTTATATATGTCAACTCTCACATGGAGTGTGTTTTACATATGTACTTACTTTGACATGTAGAACTGAGATATCCATTCACTCACCAATACACTCATGCACACAGTCAACTGTCCATACAGCTGTTTCTACATGCACTTTTGAACCCATACACCTAGGGAATCAACTGCTCACACATCTATGCACAGAGTTATACACCTCCCAGCCACCCACACACATACTCAGTCTCCCATACAAATACTTGGGCAACCATTCAATAACCCATATAGTTACTGATATAGCTACTGATTTAAACATGCAGCAGTTTACAGAAGAACATAAATAATGATTGCCAAATTAAGACACTTTAATCACTAACCCATGCACTCAGTGAGACACATTTAATCATTCTCTCATACAGTCAGTCATGCAGCTACTAAATCCTTCATCCAGACACTTATACATCCACTCATTCTTCAATAAGTAAGACATATTTTAACTTTACAGAAACATACAGTCACTGGGTGTTGTCATCAGTGATGTCATCAGTGATGTCATTTGAGATGTCATCAGTGATGTCATCAGTGATGTCACTGACCATGTCATGAATGATGTAATATGTGACATCATTAGCAGTGGATTGCGGGTCCGCGATATATAGTTAGTGCAACTAACTATATATGGAATTTCAATGGTTTTGTGCAAATAAAATAAGGTTTTTTAAATGCTAATCCCTAACTATATATGGTCTATAACCTATGGTTTTTTCAGTGAATTTTCAAGGTTTTGTAAATGCAAATTCCTAACTATATATGGTCTATAACCTATGGTTTTTTCTGTGAATTTCATTGGTTTTTTAAAAGCTAATATCTATAGCTGTAAAATATATTCTTTATTAAGTGACGTATCACGTAGCCCGTGAGACGCCTCATGATGCATCGCATAACCGTGACGTATCGTCTCTGCAGCGCAAACCAAACCCAAAACGTAAGCGCACCAGAACACGCTTAAAGATATATATATATTTTTTTAACCTTAATGAGACAAAATCCACACGTGCACATATCACAAACGTTTTATAATGTAACTAAAGTCCTAAAACCCTCTATTAACTACAATGCTTTTTAATGAGGTGCTATCATGTATATTGGTCCCAAGATGGCTGCCAACACTTCTTGGATGAAGTGCTTACAGCCAATCAGATCAGATGTGTGGTTAGGCTCCGCCCAGATATATATCTTTTTTTGAACCTAAATTACTCAAAATCCACGGGAGCACATATATTGAGACCTAGCAAAGGCACATCGGGCTAACAGTCCCTACAATTTTGCCAAGTTTCGTGCAAATCCATTCAGCCGTTTGAGCTAAAAGTGAGGCCAACCGCCCTATGGAAAAATGAATGGGAAAAACGCGTTTTGGGACCCTCCTTTTTTCTCGGCCCCCCCTTGACGACCCCCCCCCAAATTTTCAGGGGCTGCTCAGAAACAAAATGTGCCATTTTCGTGAGAATTTCAGCCAATTCCGTCCACAAACGCCAAAGTTATTAGACATAGAATTTTCAAAAGTTCCATAGAGAAAAAATCCTAACTATATAGAGACAAGATGGCGGCCGCTCCGGACTGTTTACAATGTTGACAGCCAATCAGCTACTCCTCAGACTCCCGTTACACTGCCGGTTAGCTTCCCGGTTAGCTGCCCGGTTAGCTGCCCGGTTCGCGTACCGGGACGCGTCTCTACGGCGAAAAAATCGGATTTTTTTTTTTTTTTTTGGGCCCCGCGTGACTCTATAATATCCCCCTCATCAATCCTAGGGGGTCAGAAGGGGTCTACCTCGCCCCCTTTCCTTCATTTCCCCCTTTGTTTTGGCCTCCTCTTGTCTCTCAATCCTACCGAGAGACAAGATGGCGGCCGCTCCGGACTGTTTAGAATGTTGACAGACACCGGAGAGCCAATCAGCTTCGCTTCGCAAAGTTCCGATACGCGAAAAGTACGCGAACCGGAGCGCTGCCCGGAGCGCTGTTACAGATATATATCTTGTTTTAAACGTTAATTTCTCAAAATCCACTGAAGCACATATATTGAGACCTAGCAAAGGCACATCGGGCTAACAGTCCCTACAATTTTGCCAAGTTTCGTGGAAATCCATTCAGCCGTTCGGGCTAAAAGTGAGTCCAACCGCCCTATGGAAATTAACATGGGAAAAACGCGTTTTGGGACCCCCCTTTTTTCTCAGCCCCCCCTTGACGAACCCCCCCCAAATTTCCAGGAGCTGCTCAGAAACAAAATGTGCCATTTTCCTGAAAATTTCAGCCGATTCCGTCCACAAACGCCAAAGTTATTAGACATAGAATTTTCAGAAATCCCATAGGGAAAAAATCCTAACTATATATACCTACTGGCGACCGCCAGTAGGTAATATATATATATATATATATATATATATATATATATATATATATATATATATATATATATATATATATATATATATATATATATATATATATATGCCACGAACTCCGCCAAGTCCCGATGAAAAACTCCAGGACAACAACGAAACCGGACCCACACGGATAATTTGCAAAAGTTTAAAGTTTATTCCATCCTTCGTGCATAGAACACGCCGCCATGACGCGTTTCGACGAACCCCCCCCAAATTTTCAGGGGCTGCTCAGAAACAAAATGTGCCATTTTCCTAAAAATTTCAGCCGATTCCGTCCACAAACGCCAAAGTTATTAGACATAGAATTTTCAGAAATCCCATAGGGAAAAAATCCTAACTATATATACCTACTGGCTATCGCCAGTAGGTAATATATATATATATATATATATATATATATATATATATATATATATATATATATATATATATATATATTCACTGAAAAAACCATAGGTTTCACACCAGTTATAGTTAGGAATTAGCATTTAAAAAACCTATTAAATTCACTGACAAAACCATAGATTTCACACCATTTATAGTTAGCTGGAAATTTTACTGACATAAAACCATTGAAATTCCCACGTTATAGTTAGTTGGACTCACTATAACTTGCGCGCCTGTAATGCACTGCTGATGACGTCACATATTACATCACTCATGACATGGTCAGTGACATCACTCATGACATCACTGATGACACCATCCAGTGAATGTGTGTCTTTCCGAAAAATAAATTTGTTTTATATATGTATTTGTAAAGGTCGATGGAAGAATAAATGTTTAAATAAGTGTGTAAATGGATGTTTTTTTAAAAAAAAATTGGTTGGGTAACTGGCTTATTACGTGTATCTTAGTGAATACATATATTAGCGAGTATTGTTTAAATATTTAAATGTTTGTATCAGTGTTTCTCTTTGTGTATAAGTGGCTGCAGGGGTTGGTGACTGACTCACTGTTTGTATGTGTTTTGAAGACAGCATATGTGCAGGACTGTATGGGTGGATGAGTGTGTATATGTGTGTGTTAGTGAGTGAATGACTGTCTCACTAGTGTCTTCATTAGTAACGACATATGTTTTAATCTAGTATATGTGAGTATTGATGTATATAAGTGAGTATAGTATATATAGTGAGAGATTGTAGGAGTTCCTGTTTAAATAAGTATGTGTTTCTATAAGTGATTGTTTAAGAGAGTAAGTATGGGTAAGTTTCCTTAGAAGTAAGGTGGTAGTGTGTGTATAAATGTATATGCAAATAAATGGATGTTCAATAGTTTATTTGCATGTGTGAGTATGTGTGTGAGTAACTTTTGGATGACTGCTGATGTGTAACAGGATGTATAGGTGTATCACTACATATGATGAGTGAGTATATATATGAGTGACTATATAGAACTGTTGGTGAATGAGTGGATGTGTATATAGATGGTGGAATTACTGAATTGGTTGTTGTTACTGGTTTGGGTATCTCCATTTTTTTGAAAATGTTTGTTTCTATTTTTGAATACGTGTTTCAAGCGTTACATTACACTGAAATTAGGTCTGTCACTCTGTCACAAGGATGGTGTCATCAGTGATGTCATGAGTGATGTCACTGACCATGTCATGAGTGATGTAATATGTGACGTCATCAGCAGTGCATTACAGGCGCGCAAGTTATAGTGAGTCCAACTAACTATAACGTGGGAATTTCAATGGTTTTATGTTAGTAAAATTTCCAGCTAACTATAAATGGTGTGAAATCTATGGTTTTGTCAGTGAATTTAATAGTTTTTTTAAATGCTAATTCCTAACTATAACTGGTGTGAAACCTATGGTTTTTTCAGTGAATTTCAAAGGTTTTTTAAATGCTAATTCCTAACTATAACTGGTGTGAAACCTATGGTTTTTTCAGTGAATTTCAAAGGTTTTTTTAATGCTAATTCCTAACTATATAAGACCTGAAAGCCCACCAGGAATCTCCAGTATGCGCCAGGGGACTGCATTGCAGAGAGGTGTAATGAAGCCACAACCCTTTTTACACCTCTCTGCAACGCAGCCCCCGTGCATGTTTGAAGAGGGGGAACTAATTCCCCTTGCATACTGGGGGCCCCTGGGGGCCAATTAGCCCACCTGGAACCTCCAGTATGCGCCAGGGGCTGCATTGCAGAGGTGTAATGAGACTATGCCCCTTGTTACACCTCTCTGCAACGCAGCCCACTGCCGCGTTTGCAGAGGGGGAACTAATTCCCCTTGCATACTGGGGGTCCCTGGGGTCAACTGGTCCACCAGGAGCCTCCAGTATGCGCGAGGGAGCTGCATTGCAGAGAAGTGTAATGAGGCCACACCCTTGTTACACCTCTCTGCAATGCAGGCCACTGGCGCGTTTGTAGAGGGGGGACTAATTCCCCTTGCATACTGGGGGTCCCTGGATCATATCTGCCCAAACACCGATATTCCGAACGATTGTAAATTACTTTTCTTGAGAAACATTTGGATTTGGATTATCATGTCCTATACTTTGGAATTTTTGAAAGACTGACTTTGAGGATGCTATAAATTACTCAAGTCTGCCCGAATTGTGTGGGTAAAATTGATACCTAGTCACTTTGAATAAGAATATACTTATGTCTCGTCTAACATTTGGAAGAAATATCTAGTTATATGACAACTGGATACCGACATAACTTGAAGGAAATAAGAACGCCCTGAAGAAGTTCTGTTGTACAGAACGAAACCTTTCGGCTGGCTGTGGTACATAAACTTAAGGAAAATAAAAGCATTTGAATATACACCAAGATTCAGCGCTTCAATAAGGACTCTAAGTGATATGATTTGATTGGACTCATTGTGAAAGTGGTGCTGTGCCAAACTTTGGAATATTCTCCACTACTCTCTACTACTTACTCTCTCCTACTCCACTACTCTCAAATACTCACTGTCTACTACTCATTCTCTACTACTGTACTACTCTCTAATACTCTCTCTCTACTACTCACTCCCTACTACTCGCTACTCACTACTCCCTACTACTCACTATCTACTACTCTCTACTACTCACTCTCTACTACTCTCTCTCTACTACTCACTCTTTACTACTCACTACTACTCTCTACTACTCACTCTCTACTTCTCACTCTCTACTACTGTCTACTACTCACTCTCTACTACTCTCTCTCTACTAGTCTCTACTACTCACTCTACTACTCACTCTCTACTACTCACTACTATTCTCTCTGCTACTCATTCTCTACTACTCTCTACTACTCACTCTCTACTACTCACTCTCTACTACTCACTCTTTACTACTCTCTACTACTCACTTTCTACTGCTCTCTACTACTCACTCTACTACTTACTCTCTACTACTGTCTACTACTCACTCTCTACTACTCACTCTCTACTACTCTCTACTACTCACTCTACTATTCACTCTACTACTCTCTACTACTCACTCTCTGCTACTCTCTCTACTGCTCTCTACTACTCTCTACTACTCACTCTCTACTCTCTATTACTCACTCTCTACTCTCTACCTCTCTACCTCTCTCTTCTTCTCTCTCTACTAAGCTCTACCTCTCTACCGCTACCTCTCTACCTCTCTACCTCTACACCTCTACCTCTCTACCTCTCTCTACACGCACACATATACACATATATGCATATATATATATATATGCATATGCATTTATATATATATGTATGTGTATGTATAAAAAAGAACAACAAAACATTTTTTTTTTAAACAGCTACTTTTAAAACTGTCATTCTTTTTCCCCATGGTACGCTCCCCGGTACGCTTACCGGTGCGCGTACCGGTGCGCGTACCGGGCGCTCACCCCGCGAAAATCAAAAAATGTTTTTATTTTTTTTTTGCTCCGCGGGGCCCTTTTATGGCCCCCACATCAAACCTAGGGGGTCAAGGGGGGTCTACTCTGCCCCCTTATGGTCATTTCCCTCTTTGTTTTGGCCACCTCTCGTGTCTCGATCCTACCGAGACACAAGATGGCGGCCGCTCCGGACTGTTTAGAATGTTTACAGACACCCCAGAGCCAATCAGCTTTCTGCGCGCAAGTCGCGGTAAGCGCCCGGTGCGCGTACCGGTGCGCGTACCGGAGCGCGGCTATAGATATATATATTTTTTTGAACCTTAATTACTCAAAATCCACTGGAGCACATATCTTGAGACATAGCAAAGGCACATCGGGCTACCAGTCCCTACAATTTTGCCAAGTTTGGTGGAAATCCATTCAGCCGTTCGGGCTAAAAGTGAAATCGACCGCCCTATGGAAATTAACATGGGGAAAACGCGTTTTGGGACCCCCCTTTTATCTCGGCCCCCGCTTGACGAATCCCCCCCAAACTTTCAGGGAAGGACCGGAACGCCGCGAGGCCATTTTGAGGAAATTTTCAGGCAGATTCGACAACCGGCGCCAAAGTTATTCCAAATAGAATTTTCAGATTTAACATTGAAAAAAATCCTAACTATAACTACCTACTGGCGACCGCCAGTAGGTTATATATATATATATATATATATATATATATATATATATATATATATATATATATGTATATATATATATATATATATGTATATATATATATATATATATATATATATATATATATATATATATATATATATATATTACCTACTGGCGATAGCCAGTAGGTATATATAGTTAGGACGGTTTCCCATAGGAAATCCCCAACATTCTATTGGGAATAACTTTGGCCCTGGTTGATGAATCTTCGCAAATTTCTCAAAGAAGATGGCTCGCTCCGTTCCGCTCCTTCCCTGAAAATTTGGTGGGTATTCGTCAAGTGGGGGCTGAGAAAAAAGGGGGGTCCCAAAACGTGTTTTCCCCATGTTAATTTCAATAGGACCTTTAGACTCGGCTACAGCTTGAACCACTAAAGGGAATTACACCAAACTTGTCAAAATAGTAGTGTCTGGTACGCAGATCACGCTTTTTGTAAAATTGTGTAAATCCCTCCAGTGGTTCCTGAGAAAATTAAAAGAGAAACTAATTATATATCTATAAGCGCGCACCCGTGCGCGCACCCCCGCGATTTTTAAAAAAAAAAATGTGGGCGGGGGGGGGCTTGGGGGGCTTCTCTCTTTTATTTTGGTCTGTTTTATTTCAATTTCGAGGGTGCTTACCCCTCATTTTACCCCCGAGATCACCGCCGCGGCCCGAGCCGTCTCATAATGGCCGCCGCCGCCGCCTGGTTGTGGGAGGGGCCGGGAGGACTTTGTTTCCGCTTCCCCCTGCCTGGGGGAAGCCTTTGATGTGTCCGCGTCCGCCCGGTCTCCCTGCCGAGGGGGAGACCGGCGATGCTGCCGGTTGGCAAAGCCCCCACTTGTCATGAATTGTTTGATTGGACCCCTTCCCACACTTAATGAATCCGGGTCCATCCCCGCCTCTTGAGACAAGTGGATGCACAGAGAGCCCAACACTCGCCGCTATTCATCCATCTTGTGCACAGAGCACCTGTGCGGCCAAGGAGCAGAGAAATCGCGGTAGACGTCTAACGAGACCTATGCAGAGTTCAGTGGGTGGGGGAGGGGTGAATGAGCGCAAAGGAGTTGAAATGTGCGTGGTAAATCACTTAGCTTACAGCACAAAAGAGGCGCCCTCATCAAATGCTCCTTCAGTTCTCTCTCTCTTTCATCCCTTCCCGCCTAGAACCGCTCTTTCTGCAACTCTCGCCTCTACCCCTTGGCTTGCCGTCTTCTTGCTTCTAGAACATTTAACCTTTCCGCCATCTATTTCCTCATCTTTCCCTCCCTTCATCCCTCCTTTCCATACTTCCGCCTCCCCTGCTTCCTCTATTACCCCCTCCGCTCTACTGTCCTTTCTATTACCTCCTTGCTTTTCCTACTATTTGGAACCCGTCTTTCGCCCTCGCTTCCTTCACAACTGAGTTCCTCTTCCTAATCATCACGTTACCCCTCCTCTTCCTCCTCCCTCACCCTTCTCATCCATTTCCTCTTTTTTACGCATCTCTTCCCACCTTCAGTCCCAATGGCGACCATCTTTACAATTCACTTTCTCGTTTTACCTTCGCCTCAAGTGAAGGTTTCTTTTTTTTCTCACCGATTGTCTCTCCTTCCTCGTAGCCTAGCCGTCCCCCGACTCCCTCCCCTATCGATCTTAACCTCCTTATTGTCCCCGTGCTGCATTCCTTGGCTTTTCTTTTTTATCCGTGTGGATTTTCTCTAAGAGTGTTACCACTGGGATTGATACCACTGGCTGGGAGCAGTGGGAGCCCCCACTGCTTTCTTTCAAATCTGACGCTGTACAATAAATATCTGTTAACCAGCGCCAAGATACCCTTGGCGTAGGCGCGCTATACAAATACACAGTATGTCATGTTATTGTATGTTATGTGCAGGGCATTAAGTGGGATGAAAAAATTAGGGGGTCTCTCAAGGGGGCGTGGCCAGTGTAATTAGGGGCCTGGCTTTAAAACACTTGCGCAAAAAATCTGTGTTTAGCATAGTGTGGCGCCCGACTTGTATTTTGCAGTTTCTGTCATTGCATTCAGATATGTGGTACAACAAGTTACATCATACATACAACAAGTAAGGACTATTGGCTTTGTCAATGGTTGTTAATTGTATTAGATAAGCTGCAACTATGGCTTGATACATATAATATTGAAAAAGCTTCCAATTAAAGCCCTGGTGACCCTACCACAATGTTGCTGCTCTTGCGTTTTAGAAAGAGAAGGGAAATCCAGAAAGAAAATGACTCTTTAAATGATTTCTCTTCCCCCACAATGCTCACCTGGCATGACGTCATGCAGTAACTTCTCCACTAGTGAGAAGTGAGCAGTGTGAGAAGTGCACATACATGTGCTTGCAGTTTCGAAACTAGTCCCTGTTTTGCGTCCTGGCACTTTTTTTCCGGACTGCAGTGACAACAAACTGCTGTCACTGCAGTACGGAAAAAAAAGTATCCGCCTGCGCCAGGGCTCAAAACCGAGCCCGATAGAGACCCGTTTGAGGCCTCGTTTAAACAACTGCCGGTGCTCAGACCCCTGGAGACCCGGTCCACAGTATAATGTTTCCTAACCTCCCCTGCTAAATTAATTTCTACTTGCTTAGAAAACCGGGTAGAGGATTTTCCAAGGATAGGCTAACCAGATGTAATTGAGATAACAGATCTGTTGGGTGCTAAATTACACCCTATGGGACAATCATTTTTCGCATAATAATAACATGAGAATTAACACAGTATTTCCCATTTTAGTAGGGTTTAAGAGCACAGGGCCGGCCCCTAAACTAGAAAACAAAATCTAGGTGTGATAGGAAGTAATCCCCCGATGTTACTTGTAGGGGCTCAGATGCCCTGCTAGTGAGGATAAGTGTAGAAGTGATAGCTTCATTAGTTATTTTACAGTTACTCAATTGCTCATGGGTACATCCTAGTTGGAAATCAGGTAGCGTCAGTCATTCATTTTCATCTACTACTCTCTACTATTCTCTCTCTCTGCTACTCACTCTCTACTACTCACTCTCTACTACTCACTCTCTACTACTCACTCTTTACTACTTATTTTCATCTAATCCATACTATTAATGTATAAAGTGCCTAGAAGTGTCGCTTCCCATTGTGCACTGTTGAAGAAAACGCACTCATATGACTGCTAGCTTCCTTTTCTCAGGAGTGTCCAGTTTGTGTCCACGAGGGCTGGACCCATGCCAGATTTTCGAGCACAATGAGTACACAGCAGTCTGGGGAAGAAGGGGGGGGGGTGGAGTCACCCCTGAACCGATTAAAAGCAGTTGAAACAAACACAGGTGCCAAAAAGGGGTAGGTGCAATAGGTACACTTCCCCCGAGCCTAGATAACTTGATACTTCATTATTTCCAGGCTAATAACTTGCAATTCAAATGATTCCTGTTTAAATGTAATACTGTAAACGTGTGTGTATGTGTGTGTGTGTATATATATATATATATATATATATATATATATATATATATATATATATATATATATATATATATATATATATATATATATATATATATTCACTAAAAAAAACATAGGTTTTAGGCCTTATATAGTTAGGAATTAACATATAAAAAAACAATTGAAATTCCTCCTATATATATATATATATTAGCATTTAAAAAACCAATGAAATTCACTGAAAAAACCAAAGGTTATACACTATATATAGTTAGGAATTAGCCTTTAAAAAACCAATGAAATTCACTAAAAAAACCATAGGTTTTAGGCCTTATATAGTTAGGAATTAACATATAAAAACCCAATGAAATTCCATATATAGTTAGTTGCAATAACTATATATCGCGCACCCGCAATCCACTGCTGATGATGTCACATATTACATCATTCATGACATGGTCAGTGACATCACTGATGACATCACTGATGACATCATCCAGTGACTGTGTGTTTCTGTAAAGTTTAAATATGTTTTACATATTGAAGAATGAGTGGATGTATAAGTGTCTGGATGAAGGATTTAGTAGGTGCGTGACTGACTGAGCGAGTGAATGAATGTGTCTTACTGAATGCATGGGTTAATAACTAAACTGTCTGAAAGTGTGCATCAATATGTCTGTTGTTGTGCAAGCTGCTGCATGTGTTGATCAGTAGCTATATGAGTGCCTATATAGCTTATTGATTGGTTGCCCAAGTATTTGTATGGAAGACTGAGTGTGTGTGTAACTGGCTGGGAGGCGAGTGACTCTGTGCAGATCAATGTGTACTTGTATCAGTAATTGTATAAGAGAGTAAGTATGTGTTAGTATATGTTTGAAAAAGTAAGATGTTCTGTGTTTAACTCTATAGATGAGGAAATCGAAGTGTGATTGATTCTTTACAGGACTGACTAGGTGTGTGAGTAACTCCATGGATGAGTGGCAGTGTGTGAGTGTCTGCATAGGTGTATGAGTGCATATGACAGTGTTGTAATAATGAATGACTGTATGTACGAGTGATTGTATGGGTGAATGAGTGAATGTGTGCGTAGAGGTAGGAATCAGTGAGTGCGTATGTAGTAACTGGTATTGGTCTGTCATGATGTCATCAGTGATGTCATTTGAGATGTCATCAGTTATGTCATCAGTGATGTCATTTGAGATGTCATCAGTGATGTCATCAGTGATGTCACTGACCATGTCATGAATGATGTAATATGTGACATCATCAGCAGTGGATTGCGGGTGCGCGATATATAGTTATTGCAACTAACTATATATGGAATTTCATTGGGTTTTATGTCAATAAAATGTCTAGCTTACTATATAGGAGGAATTTCAATGGTTTTTTATATGTTAATTCCTAACTATATAAGGCCTAAAACCTATGGTTTTTTTAGTGAATATATATATACATACATTTACTTTAACACAATTATTAAACTAATCATTTGAATGTATTTTATCATTTTAAAAATATATATAAATTTAACAAATAAATATATATATGTACCAAAAACATAACTTCTATTATAAAAACATTCTTGTGATGAATTAAAACATTAAACTATTTAAACATCTCTAAAACTTAAATTTACCACTCCAGTCAGTGCAAAAGTAGCAAAAGTGTTGGATAGCAAAGTGGTAAAAATTACTATTCCCACTCCAATTAGGGCAACAGTAGGGAAAATGTTGGATAGCGAAGGGGTAAAAATGACTATTTCCACTCCAGTGAGTGCAACAGTAGGGTAAGTGATGGCTAACGGAGGGGTAAAAATTACAATTCCCACTCCAATGAGTGCAACAGTAGAGAAAGTGTTGGACAGCAGAAGGAAAAAAATTACTATTCGCACTCCAGTCAGTGCAACAGTAAGGAAAGTGTTGGAAAGCGGATGGATAATATTTACTATTCCCACTTAGGTCAGTGCAACTGTAGGGAAAGTGTTGGATAGCAGAGGGTAAAAATTACTATTCCAGCTCCAATGAGTGCAACAGTAAGGAAAGTTTTGGATAGCAGGGGGGTAAACATTATTAATTCCACTCCAGTGAGTGCAACAGTAAGGAAAGTTTTGGATAGCAGGGGGGTAAAAAATATTAATTCCACTCCAGTGAGTTTTATCTATATATATAAAAACGAATCTATGTCTGTCTGTTTGTCCTTTATGCATTACTACACCATTCATCCGATCGCCATGAAACTTTGGGAAGTTGTTGAGTACACTCCCGCAAAGGTTTCTGGCAAAAGAAAAAGAAGAATGATGTGTTAAATATCGCCCCTCTGGCCCCCTAGGGCCCTCATAATCTTTCCAATACTGAGTGTTTACAGTTTCCGGTGCGACTTGCGTTTGCAATGACCATCAACAAAGCACAAGGATAATCGCTGTAAGTGTGTGGACTACATTTGGAGAATCTGTGCTTCTCAGATGGACAACTGTATGTGGCCAGCTCACGTGTCGGAAAACCTTCTGATTTATTTGTGTACGCACCAGACGGAAAACCAAAAAATACCGTTTATCCACAAGCACTCGAATAAATAAACAGACTTAAAACAACACTTTAAAATGTTTTCCACATTAAAATGAATAACTTTCAATAAAAATGACACAATGTAAATTGAATGTTATCATAATAAATTTCCTTTCTTCTGAGATCGCGCGACGGGTATGCTAGTTAAAAATAAAAATAATAAAAACATATTATAATGTTACATCATAAATACCTACAAATATTATATTAAATAAAAATTTAAAAAAATTATTTTGAAACAAATAAATATTTTTATTTAGAAATTCTTTATTAACAAAAACATTTTTTATTACATATTACTCTGTTTACTTCCTAGCCTATAACACCAAACAACTCAATTAAAACAAATAATATTAATTAAAAAACAAATTAAAGTACATAAAATGTTATTAACTTTCCACCCTTTACACCTATAATCCCCACAACCTACAACTAAAAATTAAACTGTGAAAAAATTAATTACACAATTAAAAAAAATCATCAAATAACTAATAGTATTTAACAACTAATTATAAAGTAATTAAAATTAATTTACGCTCCACCCTTTGCCATCTATAAACCCAAAACCTGAACACAAAACATAATTAAACAATTACCCTGATTAAGTATCAATTAATTAATAATATTAATTATCAACTAATTATTAATTAATTAAAAATAAATACTGCCCACGCTGTACCCCCTAAAAATCCCACAACTAATAATAATTACACAATGTCCATATTTAATTGTCAATTAATTAATTAAAAACTAATTATTAATTATTTAAAATAAATTACTTCCCATCCTTCGTCCCTATAAACCCACCAACCCGCACCTAAAATGAATTATACAATTACCTTAATCAATTGCCAATTAATTAATTAACTAATATTAATTAACAACTAATTATTAATCTCAATTAAATAAATATGAATAAATACAAAATATACATTATTTTATTATAATTAAATTACTTTCCAACCTATTCCCCTATTAACCCACAACCCACTAAAGAACTAACAGGCACATGTATCAAAGCATTTTGCGATCGCAAACTGTGCGAATCGCAAAAATCGGCCGTTTGTGATCGCAAAAATTGCTTTTGGAATGCAGGAAACAAGAAGCCCCTCGCAATTTAAAAGATTGCAAAATTTGCGATTTCTTAAATTGCGATTGCATTTAAGGAATCGCAAATTGCGATTCCTTAAATGCAATGCAAGAAAGTAAAAAGATTTGCGATTTCGCAATTAAGAATCTCAATTTACCATCACATGTAAGGTGATGGTAAATTGCGATTTTCTTGAAAAAAGCATCAAAGTGCATTTTTCAAAGTCTCATGTTACGCACACACATGCCCCTATGGCATGTGTGTGCGTAACATGGGTGCACATATCAATTTCAGAGGTGCAACAGGGTGTCCTTTCTCCATTTGCGAATTGGTAATTGCGATTCGCAAAATGAGAATGTCTTCCCGTTCATTCCTATGGGCCTCCAGACCCATAGGAATGAATGGGGAGGGATTCCTTAACTACGACTCGCAATTTGCGAGTCGCAAGTAAGGAATGATTAGAAATCGCAAATTTTTCAGCGATTTCTACATGCATAGGCATTTGCGATTTCTTAATTGCGATTCCTTAAAAATCACAATTAAGAAATTGCAAATGACTACAATGATGCATGTACCTGTAAGGGGCCAATTACGATGGCGGCCGGTCCGCCTCCACTGGGCCGGTGGTAAGGACCGCCGGCCAGGCAGTGGCGGACCACCCGCCATCACCCTAAATATTCCCACCGCCAAATTAGAATGGCAGTGGGAATGGGAAAGGTACCTCAGCAGTCCACCGTTGTCCCACATGGCGGTCCTTTTCCACCTGCCTTGCGGGACACGGTACAATGGGGCTACCTCGGCGGTGCCGTGCAGGCACCGCAGTGGGCATTAGGATGCCTGTCTTTTTTGGTGGCGATCCTGCCTTTTGGGGACCGTTGCGGGCCCCCGGGTTGTGGGGAGGTGGTGTGCTGCACGTGGGGGGCATCTATGCTACCCCCCTACATATGCATGTATAAGGTGGCAGGCACCGCATGATGCCTGTCACGTAGAACATACATATGCATAACATGTATTTTTACATAGTGGCGGGAGCTGCCGCCCGCCGCAATGTAAAAATACAGGATGGGACTGCCAGTGTGGTGGGCGCATCCCGATTCGTAAAGTGGGACCGCCGCACCTATGTCGGTAGGTCCCTTTTGCAACTGCAATGGCAGGCGGACTTGTTTGCCAGCCATCGTAATCGGCCCCTAAATTACAGAAAATGTCATTAAAGTAAAATTAATAACTACTGAAAATTTAACGCATATTAAAAAACATAAACAATGAACTTATGCAAAAAAATACATCACACACATTTAAAACACTAAAATACATAACACTAATTAAAAAAATCGATATTTTAAACAACTATATTCTTGCAAACGATATTAATGAGTTCTATATTTGTAAAATCGATATTTCTTACATTATAGTCAATATTCTTGACCACAATATTCTTGCTATCGATATTTCTGTGTCACAATATTTAAAACTCGATATTAGTGTAAGTCAACATTTCCAACTTGATATTTTGACTGAATACCATCAAGGACATTAACCGAGCCACCTGTTCAGCTCCCCATTTGGAAGGGTCGGATGTGCAGGGTTAGAGTGTGATAAAAACTATAGCAATAATATTGTAGAAGCTGTATTTCCCTAAATTAAAGAAATGGTAAAGAAAGACATATAATGGTTACCTCGTGTTTTACACCAGCTAATGAAAAATAATCATTTATTTAATGTGAGGTTCTGGCTTGTGTGTGCGTTGTTAAACGGGACCTATGGTTTTAATTTGAGAGGTGTTTATAAACCCTTATTAAAACTTCTTACAAGATTATTTACAGTAAGATTAGCAACAGAATTAATGAAAGTACACCATTACATGTACAGGGTGGCAACAAAAAATGTGGTGGCAGCTACCTGTTGAGATTACCCTTTACGTTTGAGGAAGCTAAAAGGATTATTAAGATAAATGCAGCGTGACATTATGGCGACACAGCAATGAATATGCGATTACTAAAAAGGAGTGGAAGGAAAACTATAAAAAGGATTTGCTGCTAGAGAAGAACAAGGAATACAAGAGAAAGGGATGGCCAAATAAAAGTGATTTGTGCACTGAGAATAATTTATTCTGTGTGCTCTAGGATGAATTATCGGAGAAATAAGAGTATATGATGATGAAAGGAAAGATGAATTCATCTCAAGATATGTGGAATAAAAGTTTTGATATATATCATAAAGACCATGTAGACAGAGCACACATAAGAAAAATGTGAGAGATGCATATTGGTGGCCAGAAATGGATTTAGAGATAGAAAGTTTGATAAGGACATGCGCCACATATGAAAATGCTGATAAAACACAGTGCGCATTGCGATAACCAGTATATCAGGGTCGTAACACAGCCGGGCCCCCACCATTTCCGAGCCTCTACTATAAAGCCAATGTATATCTGTGAGATGTATGAGTTTACTGGGACCACTCATCACATTCTGTGGGGGGGGGGGGGGCGGGGGGGGGCGAAAATTATGCCACTGTGGTATATGCAATGTTACGTCCCTATCTGCCTCTGGAAAAGGTAGCCTTTGATATTGTGTCTAATTCAATCTAGTAATGGAAAGAGTAAACATATACTTTTTATGACTGATGCTTTCTTCAAGTGGGCAGAGGTAGTATTTAGGCATAAGGATGATACTGATGTTGTATTGAAATTAGTGGGGAGCATAATTTTGAGTAAAGGAAAGCAGTTTTTGTTTGTCAGTGATAATGGGGTACACATGAAACAAAGAGTGATCAAAAAGCCTTACAATGATTTGGGGCTTATTCATGAATTAACAACTTCGTATCTCACATGTGCTAAGGGGCTTGGCGAAAGATTCAACCGGGTTAGGTAATGTTCAAATAGCTGTGAGTGCGGCATTACATTAGGAGAGGAAGGTGAAGACTATTTCATAAGCATATCGCGTGACTTCAGTTTCCATTCTGTAGTTTAGTCCATTTAGACTCTTGGCAGAAAGGGTACCACTTTCAAATGAAACACCTATTTGGATGTCTCAAATAAGGATAGCGATGTGGACTCCATGGGAAGTATAGAAGACGTGCACATCTCAGTGTAAGTAATTTGTACTATGATAATAGAACAGGAGCAAAACAAATGGACGTACAAGTGGTCAATATGTAAGGATTAAGTCAGACTTTAGAGTACCATAGTGCAAGTTAAAGATTAACAAGCATGAGCAAGTGGCTGTATTTTTTTTTTATTCTGGTTGGCTAGGTGATGGAAAATTGTGGCATCTGAAATGTGTTGCTTTATGTAGGAAGCAAAGGAAAATAGAGAGTATTTGTGTAATGAAAGAAAGGAGGAGATATATAGTTGGGTGAACTTTGTGGTGATGGTAAATTAGGTGGTAGTGTTGTCATAAGTAGTGGAATGGAAGGTTTAAAGATAAATATGTATGTTAGGAAATAGAAGGAAGTCCAGAAGTGAGATAAACACATTAGAATCAGCAGAATCAACATCTGGTAATAAAGAATTTAGACAGTCATGTTAATCAAACAAGGGTGAGTGGTGAGAGCAAACCATCAGAACAACACAGCCCGTTATCCAGCTGCCACAACCAGCAGCTCCAACTTCACTACTGGTCCCATTTCATTGAACAACATTCCGCCCATAGTTCTACATTCGCATTTTATGTTCTTGCTTACATCATCACCTCTACACAAACCTCTTAGCAAAACTAATTGTAATGGCTGTCCAAATCGTTCATCGTACTTGCTCGCTTGGAAAATCTACTCCATAGAGCTGTACGATTCGGCTCCGGAGGCTCTATCTCCACGTACGCTTTCCAGAACTGATTCGGTCAGCGCTAAGTGTTTCCAGGCATCGTACTTGGTCATTCGAAAACAAGGGAACAAGATCAATTTAGGTTAAACTAAATCCAAATTGGAGCCCTTTTGACAGAGATCGGAATCAGGCACTTTGTGTGAGAGGGGCGAGCCATGGGTGTTGCTGTGGATGTTCCCACGCAATACCCATGGCTTCTGCTGCATTTCCAGATTTAAAAGAACTTGTAAACTAGGAAATGCGTCAGAATGCTACGCCTCCCCAAGGGAGTCATAGAGAGGCGCAACGAGGAGAAATCACCTCTTCTGATTGTTTTTGTTCAGGAATGTGCCCTTCCTGCATAAAAACAATCATCCATGTGACGAAATTACCCTTGCACCATGGTGCAAGGGTGTCTGCATCAGCGCATGGCAGCTAATTGCAAAGAGCAAAGGGATCCGTCATATCATTGTAGATATGAGGCATCCTTTGCTTCGGAATTGACGCAGCGCTGTGCAGCCACATGGCTTGCGGTACCGCACTGTTTTAATTCCTTGTAAATGAGGCCCTATAGTTCTACATTTGCATTCTATGTTCTTGCTTACATCATCAACTCTACACAAACCTCTTAGAACAATTAAATCACCCATAAAATTAAGGTATTATGCTGCAAATGCTTTAATTTAATAGGAATAATAGATATGCATACGTTTAAAGTTGTTCAATTAATCACAAATGTTGTTTATATGTATTTAAATATTATATATTATGCAAAGTGTCATTACAATATCCATTCTTTTCCATTCCAGTTGGCATCATCTTTGGAGAACATGATGCTTCTTTATATCCTTTGGCACCATGCAACAATAAGGCACTAAGTTAAAAAACACACTACAGGCTATATTTACAAGCCCCTATCGCCCCATGAACATCACTTTTAGTGACGTTCATCTGGTGATATGGGCTTTGCCTTATTTACACGGCGGTGATAAGCTACTTAATGTGACTTTACGCTGCCTTGTGAAAAAGGCACCCTTACACTATACTGGTAAACAATACACAATATACTTAGGGCCCCATTAGGATGTCGGGCGGATCGCCACCACCATGCCGGCGGTGGCGATACACGCGCCACCCATTTCCGCCAGTTTTCCACCCGGTCAAGGAGTCGACATTGCGGAAAAGGGTTTCATATGGTATCCATAATAGGGTGAAGGCGGGGACATGCTTTTCGGAAAGGCATGCACGAATGTCTGATGGGGGCCCATTGTGGGAGGGGGGTGGGAGGTGCACATGGGGGGTACCTATGGTACCCCCCTGCACTTCACTGTACAACGTGATAAGCACTGCACGAATTGAAGTGCCTAATGTACATTTTTAGGGCTCGCGCCTTTCCTATTCCGCAGGAATAGGAAAAAGAGCCCTAATGCAGCTAAACCACTACTTAAGGCCAAGGGCTCTCCAGCGGATTTTGGGAAGTGCACGCCTCGTGCACGAGCTTGCCGGAGCCTTCTGCCTATCAGCCTGCCAGTTCTCCTCCCCTAATTATTCACTTCACCTATTCACGGCCGCAGGCCGTGACTCTGCCTCTTCAAAGGCTCTGCTCCCCGCCCCCCGCCTACACTTCACGGCCGCTTACCTTCTGTCCCTTAATCTGCCCGTGACTCCCCCCTCGCCTCTTCCACTCCACTGCTTCAGGCCCCCACCTTTTGCTCAGGACATTGCTTGTTATTTTTCATTCTCCATATTCCAATCATGTTTACTCTGCATATTATCGACACGCCTGCCCTCTAGTGCTCACTTTCGGTACATTTGCCGAAGTAGTACAGCACACAAATGAATCTCTATTTCAAAATCGTTTAGATGCGGTTTTAATAGGCAGACGCGTTCAGTTTCCATCATAGTTTTACATTTCGGCCATTTGACAACGGTGTAATAACCCCTTTGCCGTCAACAATGAATTTGGATTTAATACATTAATAATTATCTCTATTTGAGATCTGACATTTCATCATATTGGCGTTTAATCAAATACGAAAACGTAAGTATTTACCCGTTACTGTTTTTAATTGAATGTCACAAGAAAGTCTTTGCTTAAAAACTAAAAAAACAACACGGAGCATGGTGGATCTTCATTTTCGCAAGGCACAACTTTTAAAATATATTCATTAAGTCGTGTAACAGCTTATCTCCCCTAAACATCGTAATTAAAAGCAGAGGCCAGCTTGAGTACCCTCCCTGACGGCTCTTTCCCGGCTCTGCCGAAACACGTAAAAGGCCAAATTCCAGATTTGTGTTTGTAGCAGGCTGAGAAGGAGGGCCCTGGGTGAGTCTTTCTGACCCCATCACCCCCTCTAGATCCAAGCAGCACACATTTAAATCAGACTTAATTACATCAAAATCAGCTTCTCTCCCCTGAACATCATAGGCAGTAACATTAACAGCCACCCCCTCGCTTATATGCAAAACCGGGATCACAGGCAGCTTTAGTCAATGTACCTCACCTTACTTCACTTCATTTTGCTCTAGTTATATTAACTGTTCTCACAGGGCTCTGAGTCCACACCACAGAATTGAGCTCAGACTCCTAGCAAACACCTCTTGGAATGCAACACACACCCCGAAGAAATCACTCACAAGCAGGAAACATCACTTACAGACTGTACCATTCTGCACAGTCAGATCTCGTGACCAAATTAAACTCAATCTAACCGTTTAAACTACATGAAAACAAAGGAAGCCTAAAAATATATATTTTTCAGCTTGCACTTATTAAACGAGTGTCAAAGAGAATCTAAGCGGAAGCAAAGTTCAACTGACTTGCGGGAAATGTTTTTTTCTTCTACTAGTTTGTTTGACTCGAATGTTTCTTAAAACCGAGCACGATGTAGCGCCATCTGGTGGTCAAGTTGATGCTCCACGTGTTTTACTCGTACATGTTTTCTACAAGATTTTTGCTCGTCATAAATCCGATTTGCTTCTTCTACAATCAAATTCACCCGATTACTTTGGCAGCGTGTAGTTTAATAACGTATGCGCCCATTGCCATATTAGAAATACTTGCACTGGTGCAAAATATAGAGTAACGCCATTATTTTTTTCTTTGTAATATGATAGAAAACTGCACATACTCAAGACCATAATACAATAATATATTTTGTACCAGGTCAAAAGGAAGGCTTTTGACAGAGTAGGTAGCCACCACATCCACCACCAAGTAGTCCACGACAGCCACCACCGTGTCCACCACCACCACATCCACCACCACAACGTCCACCACCACTACAACCACCACCACCATGTCCACCACCACCACGTCCACCACCACCACGTCCACCACCACCACGTCCACCACCACTACATCCACCACCACTACATCCACTACCACCACCATGTCCACCACCACCGCGTCCATCACCACCGCATCCACCGCCACCACGTCCACCACCATGTCCACCACCACAATGTCTCCCACAACCACATCCACCACATCCACCTCCACCACCACCACACCCACCACCACCTCCACCACATCCACCACCACCACGTCCACCACCACCACCTCCACCACCACCACTACGTCCACCAGCACGATGTCCACCATCACCACGCCCACCACCACCACACCCACCTCCACCACCACCACGTCCATCACCCACCACCACCACCATGTCCACCACCATTACCACCACCACCACATCCACCACCAACATGTCCACGACCACCACCACCATGTACACCACCACCACCACATCCACCACCACTATGTCAACAAAGTCCACCTTCACCACATCCACCACCGCCACCACATTCACCACCACCACTGCATCCACCACCACCACGTCCACCACTCACCACAATGTCCACCACAACTACAGCCACCACCACATCTACCACCACACACACCACTACCTCCACCACCACCACGTCCACCAGCACCATGTCCACAATCACCACCACCACCTCCACCACATCCACCACCACTACATCCACCACCACCATGTCCCCCACCACCACATCCACCACCACACCCCCCTCCACCACCACCACGTCCACCACCCACCACCACCACCATGTTCACCACAACTACCACCACCACCACCACATCCACCACCACCACCACATCCACAACCACCACATCCACCAACACCACGTCAAACACCACCACATCCATCACCACGTCCACCACCACCACGTCCACCATCACCACATCCACCACATCCACCACCACTACGTCCACCACCACCACGTCCACAATCACCACCACCACCTCATCCCGACCACATCCACATCCACCACCACCACGTCCACCACCACCACCACCATGTCCACCACCACACCCACCTCCACCACCACGTCAACCACCACCACAACGTCCACCACCACCACATCTACCTCCACCACCACCACATCCACGTCGACCACCATCTCCACCACAACATCCACCACCACCTCCACCACCTCCACGACCACCACATCCACCACATCCACCACCACTACCTCCACCACGACCACGTCCACGTCCACCACCACCACGTCCACCACCACCGCACCCAACTCCACCACCACCACGTCCATCACCACCACCACGTCCACCACCACCATGTGCACCACCACCACATCCACCACCACTGTGTCCACCACCACTGTGTCCACCACTGTGTCCACCACCACTGCGTCCACCACCACTGCGTCCACCATCACTGCATCCACAGCATCCACCACCACGTCCACCACCACATTCACCACCACACCCACCACACCACCACGTCCACCACCACCACTATGTCCACCACCACCACATCCACCACCACCACATCCACCATCACCACGTCCACGTCCACCATCACCACCTCCACCACCACCACATTCACCACCACTATGTCCACCTCCACCACTATGTCCACCACCACCACCACGTCTACCACCACCATGTCCACCACCACCACGTCCACCACCTCCACATCCACCACCACCACGTCCACCACCACTACATCCACCACCACTACATCCACTACCACCACGTCCACAATCGTCACCACCACCTCCACCACCACCACCTCTACCACCACCACTACGTCCACCACCACCACTACGCCCACCACCACCATGTCCACCACCACCACCACGTCCACCACCACCACATCCACCACTACACCCACTCCCACCACCACCACGTGCACCACCACCACCACGTCTACTTCCACCACCACATCCACTACCACCACCACGTCCACTACCAAGTCCACCACAACATCCACCACCACCTCCACCACCACATCCACCACCACTATGTCCACCAAGACCACGTCCACCACCACCATGTCACCCCCACCACCACATCCACCACCACCACCACCACACCCACCTCCACCACCACCACCACATCCACCACCACCACCACATCCACCACCACCACCACCAGGTCCACCACCACCACCACGTCCACCTCCTCCATGTCCACCATCACCGCATCCACCAAGTCCTCCACCATGTCCACCACCACCACCACCTCCACCACCACACCCACCACCACGTCCATAACCACCCCTACCTTCACCAATATGGTCACCACCACTACCTTCACCACCATGGTCACCACCACGACATCCACCACCACTATGTCCACCACCACTACGTCCACCATCACCATGTCCACCACCACCATGTCCACCACATCCACCACCACCACGTCCACCACCACCACGTCCACCACCAACATGTCCACCACCACCACGTCCACCACCACGTCCACCACCACTTCATCCAGCATCACCGCGTCCACAACCACTGCGTCCACCACCACGTCCACCACCACTTCCACCCCATCCACCACCACTACATCCACCACTACTATGTCCACCACCACTATGTCCACACCACCACATCCACCACCACCACACCATGTCCACCACCACGTCCACCACCACCACCACGTCCACCACCACCACACCCACCACCACCACGTCCAGCACCACCATGTCAACCACCACCACATCCACCACCAGGTCCACCACGAGGCCACCTCACTATCTATCCATCACCCTCACTCTATCTATCTATCTATCGCCCTCACTCTATCTATCTGTCGCACTCACTCTGTCTATTTGTTGCCCTCACTCTGTCTGTCGCCCTCACTCTATCTGTCGCCCTCACTCTATCCATCACCCTCACTCTATCTATCTATCTATCTATCTATCTATCTATCTATCTATCTATCTATCTATCTATCTATCTATCTATCTATCTATCTATCTATCTATCTATCTATCTATCTATCTATCTATCTATCTATCTATCTATCTATCTATCTATCTATCTATCAATCTATCTATCTATCTATCTACCTATCTATCTATCCATCCATCTATCGCCCTCACTCTATCTATCCATCTATCGCCCTCACTTTATCTATCCATCTATCGCCCTCACTCTATCTATCCATTTATCGCCCTCACTCTATCTATCGCCCTCACTCTATCTATCTATCCATCTATCACCCTCACTCTATCTATCACCCTCACACTATCTATCTATCGCCCTCACTCTATCTATCGCCCCTCTATCTATCTATCTATGTATCTATCGCCCTCACTCTATCTATCGCCCTCACTCTATCTATCTATCGCCCTCACTCTATCTATCGCCCTCACTCTATCTAGCTATTGCCCTCCCTCTATCTAGCTATCGCCCTCCCTCCCTCTATTTATCTATCGCCCTCACTCTATCTATCTATCTTACTGACTCTATTGCATCACCACAGCATCACTCAGCACCACTACAGCATCAATCAGGGATACCACAACATCACTATGCGCTACCACAGCATCAATGAACGCCACAACATCACTCGTCGCCACCACAACATCACTCAGCTCCACCACAGCATCAATCTGTGCAACCATTCAACAACAACTGGTTCAAATATGTTCTCTCAATGTTTCAAGCTTTATTACTAATGTCACAAAAAGATGATAATATTTCACTTCTGTTCTTAGATGTTCGTCACAATAAAATACACTGAACATAATCTTCACAAAAGTTATTTACAAAAGTTTAACCTATTGCCATTATAAATTACAATAGCTTTTATTTAAGTATTAATCATTTGAAAAAATGTAAAGCTATTGTTATTTGTAATATCAATACATCTAAGTCACGTAAATACAACACATATTGCATTACAAATGCTATAGGTGCCACATTTGCGAAAGTTAAAACTATTGGCATTGTAAATGACAAAGCTATTCATTTTGTTATTTTCAAAACCAACACAAGAATAGAAAAATTGTCATTTACAATACCAATAGCTCAAACTTTCCTAATGCGAGACCTATTGCATTGCAAATGCTTGTTAGCCAGTGTGGTGGGCTCATCCTAATGGCCCCCGCTGGACCACCGCCCTTATGGTGGGCGCTCCCGTTTTACGTAGGGATGGCGGGCGGGCAAAGTCCACCCGGCATCCTAATGGGCCCCTTAGCATCAAAGGGGCGGGTAATGGGTGTTGTAGTGGGCCTTTCACTGCAACACCCATTGATTTTTTAGCCTGCCCCATTTTTATAAGGGTGGCATAATTATGGGGCAGGGCCAAAATTAAGACCAGGGAAAACATGGTTTTACCCTGGTGCAACAAGGAGAAATGTTTTATTTCTCCTAGTTTTTTGCTTTTTTTATGTGTGCTGTATTGTGCAGCACACATAGAAACAGCAAAACACTAGATTGTTTATGTGCAGGAAGCTATCCCCTCATGCGCGTAAACAATCATTAAAGAAAAGTGACGTTTTGCAACTTCTAAGTGCGCTGCACAATGCAGTGTACAAAGAAGTTACAAAATGCCATTTCAGATTGTTTATGTGCAGGAAGGGGTACATAACCAATCCTTTCCCTCAATGCAGGCACCCTTGGTCCATGGTGCAAGTGTGCCTATATTGGCGCTAGGCTGCTAAATTTAGCGCCAGCGCAGGGAGAAACAAAGGGCTGCACCGTATTCTTGTAAATACGGTGCAGCTCTGTGTTTCAGAAGTGATGAAGCATGGCATTTAGCGAACAAGGCTAACGCCATGCTCCATAACTTCTTTTGTAAATATGCCCCTACATTCCAAAAATCAGACTACACCAACAGTTTCAGTGCAACATTTCTACCAGCGACATAAACAAATAGCAAAAACCTATGGGGCTTATTTACAAGCCCCTTGTGTCGCTGATGCGTCACTTTTTGTGACACACTTGTGGCGCAACCTGCTGCCCCATATTTACAAGGACAAGTAAAGCTACCATGCATTGCTTTTTTGATGTCCTTGTAAATATGGCCTTTTTAAAAAACAACACTTTGCGTGAAAAGGGAAAGCAATGGGTGTTGCTTTGGGTGTTCCACGCAACACCGATGGCTTAGGCTGCATTTCCAGATTTACAAGAAATCATAAACCTAGCAATGCTTCAGAATGCTATGCCTTTCCAGGGGAGTCGTAGGGAGGCACAAAGAGGAGAAATGTTCCATTTCTCCTAGTTTTTTCTTTCTATGTGTTCTATGCAGCACGCATAGTAAGAAAAAAACTAAGAGAAATGAAAGCATTTCTGCAGCACATATAGGAAGAGGGGACTCCTCTTGTGATTGTTTTTGTCCCTTCCTGCACAAAAACAATCATCCCTCTGACACAGGCACCCTTGCACTATGGTGAAAGGGTGCCTGCATCCGTGCATGGCAGTTTATTATGTGCCAGCGCAGGGGATAGCAAAGGGATCCGTCATACCGTTGTAGATATGATGCATCCTTTTGGTTCAGAATTGACATAGCGCCTTGCTGCCAAATGGCTTGCGGTTCCGCGCTGCGTTAATTCCTGACAAATAAGGCCCTATACATTAAAAAGAATTCTAAAATAGACAGATATGGGTACTAAAGCACAGACAATGCTACCAGTAGCAATGCAATTACCTTTTAACATGCATTAGTCTGTAGGTTGTGTGTTTGCCCTTAGATCCGCCTGCCTCATGAAAATGCATAAGTAAATGCCCCTAAATAGGTTCCATAGAAATTTCATTTTGTTCAAAATTGTGTTTTACAAAACATTATGGGGCAGATTTATGAGTTATAGCGCATCCCTGCAAATCAGCAGGGATGCGCCAGAACTGATGCGTCACGCAATTCCCTCCTTGCGGCACCACAGATGCGCCGCATTTACAATGCGGCGAACCATGGTGCAAGGAAGGTCAGATGCGTGACGCATCTTGTGATGTACGGGCGGCGCATTGCTGGAGTAGCGTCGCAAGTGCGACGCAACTCCAGCAATGTACAGAGGCCACCCATACATAACGTGGTGCGTCACTCCTTACGCCTGCTTCAAGCAGGCGTAAGGATTTGACCCAGCAGCGTCGTAAAACTGACTCAGTAAAATCTTGTAGATTTCACTGCATCAGTTTTACGGAGCTTTCCTACGAGGGAACGCCCACCCTGCGACAGAAAGCCCACATGAAACCTGACGCAGGTTTCATGTGTCGCAGGGCTTTACAACGTGACGCATTTGCCTAGATGTGTCACATTGTAAATAGGTCGCAGGGATGCACCACTCTTCCGCGCCGTTGCGTGACGCAACGGCGGCGTAAACGTGGCGCAAGTCCGACATAAATCTGCCCCTTCAAGTATACAGTTCACTAGAGAATACAACACTGGCATTTTTAGAATTAGAAAGTCAAGAATGTCATGCAGATTGATTGTAGCAACTCGTTTCTGTGAATTTGATTGACATGATATTTATTCTGATAAAATAGTGGAGTGGGAACTAAGGTTCGGTGTTGGCATTGTTAAGTCATGTAATACAGAAACATATTATTTCATGAACAGATCAAATCAGGACTTTGGAAAAAACCACAAACAGAAAACTCTTTTGTGCACCCCTAATAATAATCAACAGTGGCAGCTTCTTTCTTGCTATTCAATTGCCCAGGCTTTTGTGAAACTTGACTTAATAAAAATTCAGGGCCTGACCTTGAACTTACCATTGCTGACGCCTACTCAATTTCATATCTACACAGAACTGACACAGTAGGTGAGAGTGTGGCAATCATGCACCGATCTATGTTTCTCTGCTCCAGTCAGCACTTAAATATATTGGATAATTCTGTGGCTCTCACTTTTACTATCAAGAGCGCTAACAATGTCTCCCTCTCTGGAACCCTGGTCTATCAACCTACTAAGGGCCCAATTATGAGTCTTGCAGTCCGAGCACTGAACCAGTGGTCCAACCACCCATTAGGAGTTGGGGGTCGGACCTCCCTGAGACCACAGCCTCCACCAAGAAACTGCCATTCCCTGGCATTGGGGAGGCATTCAGAGGCCGCAATATGCTTGGTGGGACCACAGCTGTTTCTTCTCCTCCAGGGTTTACATGGATGTTCTTCCTCCATGTAAACCTTAGAGGAGAGGAAACAAAGGGGCCCTACAGGTACCCCGTGTGCCTCAACCACATGTGGATGCACACGGAGACACAGGTGGCATAACATGTGCTCCCCTGAGGTCATGTACATAGGTTGCTGCACTGTCGAGTCCATGCCGTGCAGGAACCTTGTAGTGCGGTCGCATTGCGGTGCCTTTTTCAAAGGCACCGCCACTTTTGAAAGTGCCACCGCCTCGGGACCGACAGGACACCCGCCTGCCAGACGACTGAAAAGTCTTAATCTGTTGGGTGGGCGGAGGCGAACTTCAATGGAGTGGTGGCACAGTGGTTTGCACTGCCATGCAACCGCTCTGCCAAAAGTTGTAATTAAGCCCTAAGTCAGTACAGAACAAAGGGTGGCTGGGTAGTGTTTGCGCAATTGCAACTAATATAGTATTTTCCAAGTGAGATGGCTCGAGGGAACAGGGGAAAGCGGCCACCTGCGTCCCCAAGGAGAATCTTCTGTGGAATCAGAGGATTCGAAAGCAAAGGGTAGATAGTTCCCGGGCACAAAAGGTCTTCATAAAGTCTTTAGAGAAAATAAAAGTACTTTCAATAGTCCAAAAAGTCAATTCCTTTTTTATTTTCCTTTATCTTTTCTCGTCATACATCAGAGAATTCTTCGTAAATATTCATCAAATTCACATCAACGTAGCCAATGGAAAAACCAATGCCAACACGTGTTTCGTCATGGGGCACAATCTCCCAAATGACTTCTTCAGGGCTACAAATGAAAGTGAAATAATACAAAGTATAAGCACTGTTCATGATTCTCAACCAACCATCACCAGCCAGTGATCATTCCACACTAAGATCAGGGTGTAGAGAAAACCCAAAAGTTGTGAGTAGTAAGAAAGTCGCATAACACTACCAGTGTTGTTAACACTAGAAAAGAAAGAGACTAGAGGATTACCAAGTGTAGTACCATTACTAGGTTCCGTAGAAAATATAAGGTACACATAAAGGGAACACCAAGGATAAAAGAAGAGCAAACCAATATCTGTGTTGGAGTGCGTATAGGTATCGAACTGCAGTAATACAAGGTCACGATTTATACCACCAAAAATAGAAGAGCCTAATGGACCAGTGAAAAGATTTCAGAACTTATAAACGTGTTAGAGTAAAAAAATACGCTCACCATATAAATCAAAAAGAACGCATCAACAGTCTATAATGCCAATTCCAGAGGTCAATAACTTTCCAAATAGAAGGTGAGAACTAGAATGAAGGAAGGATAAATTAGGGCCCACGTATTCAAAAACAAGTAGATAAAACCAACATGAGGCTAAAACTACGTCCACAAGAACATAGTATCCCAATCAATCATAGGGATAGCGTATAAACTTATAATATCTATACATTAGGTTGACAGGCAATATAGGTGAAAGAATGAATTGAGGACAGTTACCTTCATCCATTCCTATTTTGAAGTTCTTCATATAAGTAATAGTTTAGTCGATATTCTGCAATAAAGGTATGAACCAGTGTATTAGTTTTAAGTTCATTCTAGCATTTTGTGACACAAGTCCTATCCTACAGATGATCACCATAGTTAGAAACCCAAAGAATATATTCACTGAATTGGGTTTGGTATCAAAATAAGTTAGCTTATACATTCTAAAAGGCAACCGAAATAGGGTAAGCCTAAAATCTATTATTATAAAGGATGCACACTCGTAGTACCCCTAATGTTTCAACTAGAATTGTATAATTAATAAATACCTCAAATATTTCTGTATTTATAAAATATAAAACAAAATAAACCAGATCAGTTTATTGTGTAAAAAATTATCTGTAACACGAGTTTTGCATCATGCCACATCACGCTATCCAACATATCTTTCTAGATTTAAACAGGTTCTAAACACCAATTGGCATGTTGGCAGCGTCATATATCTACGATCGAAAAGGGTCTGACACGAAGTACGTGTGAGATTTGTGTAAAAGCGTAAACACATGAAACCACACTCAAGATGTCCGACATACTATATCAGAAACTATGCAAATATCGTAGCACGACAGCCCACCGGCATTACGAGCCACACAATTAAACTTAGTACCATAGATGGCCCTGGATAATCCTGTGTAAAAACCATTTATTTAAGTGTGCCCAGTATAGCGAATAAGACTGATCACACAAGCGTGTAAATACACCGCAGCACCGGGACAGATTTATTCGGTTAAATGCTGCCCAAAGTTATTCGGACAAAACCGGCACGTCAGCTCGAATACCATACGCCAGCCCGAAAAGTAACATCAATAGCTCACCTCGGAGAGTACTCCCTGCCACATCAAACGGGGTCCATATTCATTATTCACCCTCACGGTAACACACGCCGTTTAAGTGCCCGTTCGCGCCCTAATGCTGTAATTGAAATTGACATAGGACTACACCTATTCATAAACGGCCGCCATCTTAGGCTAGTCAAGCCGTATCGAGAATACAATAGTTAAAATTAGTAGCTGATATAGAGTTCAATATATTATACAACTAAGCCATTCGCATGAAGATTAGTCTAAATTCTAATTCGATAATTAAAGTGGCCTAATTCAAAAAGAAGTACCCAACCTGGTTGTTAAATATAGACCACGTACCCAATGTATATCAGCTGTCGGACTTCTTGGACAGAGCCATAATGAAAAGAAAAAAACAACCACTAAAAGGTATCTGTGCTCCATAAATTCAGGATAAAGTATCATAAGAGGATTAGTAGAGAAAAATAGAAAAGGAGAAGGTGCATTTGGAAAAAAAGAAATGTGTATCATATATAAGAGAAACAATGTCAAATTGAAGCCTCAATTTGTACATTGATTTCAAACATAAAAGAATCATAATTACAAATGCAATCAAATACTCGCAATATACAACATTGTCTGTGCATAATCATACAAGTAGGTACATTAACAATCATAGTACTCAGATATTAGCCAGATAGTACCAGTCATAAAGCCCTGCTTATAGGACAAACATACAGCTATTTATCAAATCTTATATTTCATAAGACTTTGCATATACAAGACAGTCTAGTCATAATAGAATAAGATTCAGAAGGTCCTTGCGCATAATTCCAGTACCAGTCAATTAAAGGAAATAATGTAGCTCCTGGTCAACATTAATTCCACCGCATGAAGTTTAAGGATCCACCTGGCTTCACATCTTCTCAGTTTTTGTTCCCTATCTCCACCCCGTGGGTCACTACATATACTCTCCAACCCATGAAATTGGAAACCCAAACTTTTCTTATTTTCAACACAGTTTGCTGCATGGCAGCCAATGGGATATATTTGACCCAAGTTTTTAAGGGCACGGAAGTGTTCAATCATTCTCTCTTTTAAAGGGCGGATGGTGCTGCCTACGTAGATCTTTTTACATTTGCAAATGATCGCATATACAACATACTTGGTCAAACAATCAATATGTTGATAGATTTTAAACGTACGTGACCCATTATAGCTAAATGCTTTGATCCCTTTTATCGACATCCGACACATCTGACAGCTGCCACAAGGAAAAGAGCCAATGTTGAGCTCCCGCAGCCATATTTTGGGCGCACTCCGTTGTTTGGGGTAACTGGGACTAATGAGGCCCTGAATAGTTCTTCCCTTTCGCTATGTAATACCAGGTGATTTGGGGATAAAATCCAGTAAGGTTTTGTCTGCCAATAGAAGAGGCCAAAAATATTTACAACAAGGGGTGGTGAGGGACAGAGTCTCTGAATTAAACAGAATACTCTCACCCAGTCAAGAGATCAGGGCTAGATCCAACACCGTTTTTTAGCTCACTGCACCATCCCAGTTTCAGAACCTGGCTGTATGCAAATTAGTCTGTTCCTGTCCCAGTGCATGATGGGAACAGGGCAAACCAAACTACAAAAGCCAATTCTTACACTGGGAAGGAAACAAGCTACCGGGGACCGGTTTCTGGCATTTCAGCCTCTTCGGCCCGGCTTGCTTGAATCCTGATGGTGCAATGAGCAAGGGACTCACATCTGAGTATACCCTTCCACGCTTAGGGTGGACAAAAATATTTACAACAAGGGGTGGTGAGGGACAGAGTCTCTGAATTAAACAGAATACTCTCACCCAGTCAAGAGATCAGGGCTAGATCCAACACCGTTTTTTAGCTCACTGCACCATCCCAGTTTCAGAACCTGGCTGTATGCAAATTAGTCTGTTCCTGTCCCAGTGCATGATGGGAACAGGGCAAACCAAACTACAAAAGCCAATTCTTACACTGGGAAGGAAACAAGCTACCGGGGACCGGTTTCTGGCATTTCAGCCTCTTCGGCCCGGCTTGCTTGAATCCTGATGGTGCAATGAGCAAGGGACTCACATCTGAGTATACCCTTCCACGCTTAGGGTGGACAAAAATATTTACAACAAGGGGTGGTGAGGGACAGAGTCTCTGAATTAAACAGAATACTCTCACCCAGTCAAGAGATCAGGGCTAGATCCAACACCGTTTTTTAGCTCACTGCACCATCCCAGTTTCAGAACCTGGCTGTATGCAAATTAGTCTGTTCCTGTCCCAGTGCATGATGGGAACAGGGCAAACCAAACTACAAAAGCCAATTCTTACACTGGGAAGGAAACAAGCTACCGGGGACCGGTTTCTGGCATTTCAGCCTCTTCGGCCCGGCTTGCTTGAATCCTGATGGTGCAATGAGCAAGGGACTCACATCTGAGTATACCCTTCCACGCTTAGGGTGGACAAAAATATTTACAACAAGGGGTGGTGAGGGACAGAGTCTCTGAATTAAACAGAATACTCTCACCCAGTCAAGAGATCAGGGCTAGATCCAACACCGTTTTTTAGCTCACTGCACCATCCCAGTTTCAGAACCTGGCTGTATGCAAATTAGTCTGTTCCTGTCCCAGTGCATGATGGGAACAGGGCAAACCAAACTACAAAAGCCAATTCTTACACTGGGAAGGAAACAAGCTACCGGGGACCGGTTTCTGGCATTTCAGCCTCTTCGGCCCGGCTTGCTTGAATCCTGATGGTGCAATGAGCAAGGGACTCACATCTGAGTATACCCTTCCACGCTTAGGGTGGACAAAAATATTTACAACAAGGGGTGGTGAGGGACAGAGTCTCTGAATTAAACAGAATACTCTCACCCAGTCAAGAGATCAGGGCTAGATCCAACACCGTTTTTTAGCTCACTGCACCATCCCAGTTTCAGAACCTGGCTGTATGCAAATTAGTCTGTTCCTGTCCCAGTGCATGATGGGAACAGGGCAAACCAAACTACAAAAGCCAAATAGAAGAGGCCAGTTCTTTTTCAGAATCATATAGAGTTTATGTGACCATGGGTGATAGTTCGTTACTAGGCGTAATTTGTTACATTTGCTAGCAGTAGTTTTTTTAGAGGTTCTTAAGGTATCTGTATGTTTCATTTTGATTACTCTGTTTTTGGCCGGTATTAATACATCATCAGAGTAACCCCTATTACGGAACCTGTTCTCAATGTCTGTCACATTCTTCATGAAATCTGGTTCTAGACTACAGTTCCTTCTAGCCCTAAGCATCTCCCCAAAAGGGATTGCATTTTTTTGACTTCTGGGGTGTGAACTGTCAGCATGCAATATAGCATTGCATGCTGCAGATTTCCGGTACATTCTGCTCTGTATTCTCCCTTCAGAAGGAAACAGTTCTAGGTCTAAGAATACTATGTTATTAAGGTCAGAGGTCATGGTAAACGTCATGTTACACATATTATTGTTCATGTGGTCAAAGAAATCCGACAGGTCCTCGTCCGAGCCCGTCCAGATTAACAAACAGTCGTCAATATAACGACCATAGTACAGGATATACTCCTGCCACTTAGCCCCCGATGGGCCCCAGATGTGCCCCGCCTCGAACCATCCCATAAAGAGACAGGCAAAGGACGGGGCAAATGTAGAACCTATCGCAGTCCCACAGATTTGCAGATACCAATCTCCATTGAAGAGAAATGCGTTGTTTTTCAAAATAAGATCAGACATTTCAATTAGCATTTCTGAATGCTCAAGTAACTCCACAGGGCGTCTGAATAAGAATTTCTTCAGAGCCTCCAATCCCTGTTCATGTAGTATATTGGTATACAATGAGCAGACGTCCATTGTTACAAATTTCATCCCATAGTCCCAGGTTAGGTCGTGCAAGAGATTCAATACATGTTTACTGTCCCTAACGTAAGATGGTAAATTAATGACATATTTTAGTAGATACCCATCAACAAATTCGGACATTTTCTCTGTAGGTCCACCAATGCCCGATATGATGGGTCTACGGGTAGGTGCAGTCAAATTTTTGTGAATTTTTGGTAATGTGTATAAACACGGGTAGCGAGGTTTGGCTGTCTTAAGGAATAGATATTCATCTCCTGACAGTAGACCACGATCCTGCCATCTAATAGGTTCAGTATTTATTGCTCTAACAATTGCAAACATTAGATTTGTGTCAAGTTTTCTATACCATACATGGTTATCAAGTTGAGATAAAATTTCAGCATCATATTTAGACTTGTTCATTACTATTATATTTCCCCCTTTATCTGCTTTTCTTACTATAATATCAGCGTCTCTAGATAAGTCTGTAAGTGCTTTGTGTTCCTTAGCTGATAGATTGAATGTTTTGGGGGTAAAGTTATGTCCAATCATATGTGCATCCCACTTATCAATTTCCATGATTACGGTCTTGTGAAACAAATCAATGTTGTTACCACTAGTGAGTTTTGGGGTCCACCGTGATTTACTCTTGAGGCCACTATCTTCACTCATGTTAGTGCATAGATCTAAATCTGCAGCAACATCGGATATGTTCGTAACAGTGTCCATATCATCATTTAATGAGAGCAATAGAGCCGAACTTTGCAAAACATCAATAGAAACATCCCCAAATGACTCAGTATGTGATTTCGGAACAGTGGGTTTTGGATTGTTTGCAAAAAACTTTTTTAATTTTAGATGGTGTACAAACTTGCATAGATCAATTTTGACATCAGTTACATCATACATTGCAGTAGGACAGTAATTCATTCCTTTTTGTAAAGCAGATCTCAATTCTTCAGATAAACTCTTGCTCGACAAATTAACTACCTGGATCTCATTGGTTTTATTTGAACTTATTTCCTGGCTTTGTTGTAGGAGCGTGTCTGCATTCCCTCTCTTCCTTTTTCTTCTCCTCCCTCCCCTTTTTCCTCTCCTTGTTTTGGTTGAGTTACCTGATTTGTTCTCCTTTCGCTTCCATTGTTCCCCATTCGTATTCTCTGCACTTCTCGTAAAAAAGCATTATCTGGAAGCGCAACAAGTGAATTACCATCAACAGTTTCTTCCCCACTGCTAGAAAGGTTGCTTGATGACCCCACACTAGTGCCACTTGGTGTTGAATTCTTAGGCGCTAGCCTGGATAAGTCCTTCCTGACAATATCATCGAACTTTTTCGCAAAAGTAAAAATCCTGCCATTAGCATAATCTATTTCGTCACGCCTCAATTTGCGTGCCTTACGCTGCTTGATGTCATCCTCATACCTAAGCCCTAAGTCACATGCCCAGTTTAGCAAGGCCTTAGCTAATGCTATCAATGCTGACAGAAAGTATACCTCCGGATACAGAGAGGTCAATTGAGTGTGAGGCAGGGATCAGCACTCAGCCTGACTGTAATTCACATGGACCTCCTTGCCCCCGTGCTCCCCCTTACTTCTATTGTACAATCATGGGGTTTCCATGTTTTGTCCTATGCAGATGACACTCAGCTGATGTATGCTTTCAATCACCTGAATGATTATCTGAGATCTTGGTCTTGGTACATCTTCCACAATTGACATGACTAGAACTTGGCCTGCAGAGTTGGGAAAACGCACAGTCCCGACAGCTTTCGCAAAATATCTGGGGCTTAAAATATATACTGCACTGTCATCGAAGCCCAAAGTCAAGGCTATTGTCAGAGTTTCTTTCTCTTTGCTGAAATGACTGAGAAATACGCTTACATTTCTGCCTGACAATGTTGGCGTGTTGCTGGAGGGAAGACCGCCGGAGTATTATAGATGCTGCCAGCCATTCACAGACCTGTGTGACAGTGGTAGGGGTAGAGCAACTGTCAGAGGGTGGTACAGACAAGTTCACCATCAACAGAATTAAAAATTGGCTTTCCGTCGAACTGACCATAGCGGTAAGACAGCCTGCTTTGAGTCGCCAGAATCAAAGGATTTGGATTGCATAATCACCCATTTCCTTTTCTTCCCTTCAGTCTCCCACGTGGATCCCTTCCTCCAGGGACACCCTTTGCAGCAGCATCTTGACCCCGAAGAAAACTACCCTGTTAGGGCTGAAATCAAGGTAAGTCAGTTTTTGCACTATTTAACATTTGACTTGAATAAACACATATGATCCGGACTCCGGCAATGGGAAAGAACTCGTATTAGGTATTTTTTAACGTGTCATCCAAGTGTGTACATTTCTCACTTGTCCAATCAAAATCTACACACCTGCATTGAATAATATGAAAAATATTCAGGACCACTGCCACTGGGTCAGCGGTGACATTGTAATACGGCAGACAAGAGGCCCCAGCCACGGCAGTCTTCTGGGGACTGCTGCCGCAGCGGAATAGCAGTTAGACTTCCAAACACGTAATCAGGCTTTTAATTACATCAAGGCTGGACTACGTAAACCTCCTTCGTCTTGGATCTCTTCATGAGCTGACCAACAAATGACAGTGGATACAGAATACAGTGGTGTGGCTGGTTTTGAACATTCCAAAATGTAATTTGAATCAGAAGCACTTGAGAGGCATCCATTCGCTAATTATTAGCCACAGAGTAAAATTTCAAGCCCTTGTGCTCGCATGCCCAGCAGTTCAACAGATGGACCCTGATTACATTCAAAACAACATCAAAAAGTAAAGTACTGACCCCTTAGAACCCCACAATCAACTAAATTAAATCTGTTGTGCATCCCTAGAGTTCATTCAAAAGGGCCAGTGCTGTTCCTTCACTTGCCTATCCCCAAGCTGGTGAATTATGTTCCTGAACACATCATGAGTGCCTCTCAGAATCTACCTTTAAAACCCTCTTGAAAATAAACCTTTTCAAAAAGATATGGTTCTGGAAGGGTTTCTGTATGTTGCTTTTCCTTAGCCACATCCCTAGATTGGCAACTGCATGACTGCAACTCTCCCAAGACCAAAGACTGTTCCCCTCAGACAGAATAACCCCATTGAGAGCCAAATACAACTGCAGAACTCCCTTGGACTAGTGATACTAGTCCCCTGCAATCTACAGGTAAAGCATGCTCTTAGAACCAAAGAATCTCTGGCCACCTAAAAGTAAATGGTCCGGTGCATTGTTGGAAACGTAGTCCTGGCCTCCTTCAAGTTTCAGGCGTCTATCATTTTCCCCAGGACTAATGGAAGTCAAAATATCTTCAAGCTGACCTTTCTGCTGCCAAGACTTGTTGGTGTCCATTCACTACCACCACATTTGGTCGATGGTATACAGCACTTTCAACCAACCACCTCAGTGGCCTAGTTGTCAACTTTTTCCTCACCACCACCGTCTGGGCTGTAAAGCCCACCCCCCGGAGGCTCCTGCTTCAGCACCACGGTCAGCCTGAGCAACTCTGCTACAGGGCCCTACGAGCCAGGTGAAATTCAATTAACTGTCGTGGCCTGGTCCTAGGATCTACATCCTTTTACCGTCCATTGGGCTCCACATAACTTGATGTGCAAGTGACCGATTGTCATTACTTCTTTTACCTATAGACCGCAATGTTAAGGTTTTTCAGAAGTGAATTGCACTGATTATTTTTTCTTCTAAAAACCATATGTCAATTTAAACTCATCAATTGTGTTTCTTTTGATGTATGAATTTATATAAACATCTGATTTATTTTTATAAATTGGTGTTGGATTTCTTTCAATTCGTATTAATTACCTGTTGGTACTGTAAAATGCTTAACACATGTTACTCTAGTAAACCCTGTCTGCTCTGCACCACTCTACGAAGACTGAGCTAGAGATTTATTAGTGCTAGGCACTGGGACGCTCCTATTGGAGCTGTTGATGCTTTCATTTATTTAAGCTTTAAAGTGAGCACAAAATGAATTCTAGATAAGTACAATATTAATCAGGCTTGTCTTTGATTGCTTCAATTAGTTGCCGTCAAATTTATTACACTACACAATTTGCACAGTCACTACAGCAAGTTACTTAAACCTGGGTCCTTTCTGATCCCTTAATAAATCATTAGCAAAGAACCGATGGAAATACATGGATCGTGGGAGACCAAAAGAGATGACAGAATATGTTAAAGAGATTTAAAATTTGACTTGGAATGACAAACAACTCTAGTCTGTGCTAAATATAAGCAAGTATGCTGCAGAGTATTCTTATGAAATATGTAGGAAAGTGCCCTTTTTGTATGGTCACCCCCACACTTTTTGCCCTAGTGCTGATGGTTATGACTCTGAAAGTGCACTGGAGCCTGCTAGCCAGGACCCAGTGCATGTGCGCTCTCCCTAAATATGATGTATGTGAATTGGCAACCCCTCTTTTCAAGGACTTTAACCCCCTTATAAGTCCCCGGTAAGTGGTACTGGTGATACCCAGTTCATTAGAGTTAAAGGCGTCACCAGGGCTTGAAGCATTGATTGTGTCACCCTGAGTAACCCAAGTAAACAGATGAGTATTCCTGCCATTGCAGACTGCATGACCAGTGCAAACTGCTCAAACTCAACTTCACCATGAGCGACAAAGTCAAAGCACTATTTGTCATCTATGTCAGTGATTCCCTAAGGTAGGCCTCCTGAGCCTTTGAGGCATGGTGTATTACATTAAAGGTGTGGACATATAAGTGCAAGCTTATATGTCCATATAGTAGCTTCTTTATATTTAACTCTACTATAAGTGTTTGGGGGCCATAGGATAATATGGGCTGGCACCCTGGCACCTTGAGGTTGCCACCTCCATTTACTCCAACTGAAAAGGGTCATGTTCTGAAGTGACATGGACCCCGGTGGCTACCTTAGAGGTTGCCTAACTGGCTGGCTTGCCCTGACCTTCCCTGTGCCCTGGCTGACAGCCTGCAGCTGCTCCTGCCAAGACAGGAAGGTATTAATCAGAATCAAAGACCAGGCTTCCTGACAGGATGGTCAGTGAAGTGGCACATCAAGGGGGTGAGCTTTAATGCTTACAGCACTGCTGATATGCATCCAGGCTGCCGCCGAACGGATGAGGCAGCTGCCCCTATACTGCCAGGCTCATTTGCATTCAGGAAGGCAGGACAATTAAGTAGTTAGGAGGTGTACACTCTCAGAAGGTTAGCCACATCCCTAGGGTGGCAACTGCATGACTGCAACTCTTCCAAGAACAAAGACTGTTCCCCTCAGACAGAAGAACCCCTTGAGAGCCAAATACAACTGCAGAACTCCCTTGGACTAGTGATACTAGTCCCCTGCAATCTACAGGTAAAGCTTGCTCTTACAACCAAAGAATCTCTGGCCACCTAAAAGTAAATGGTACAGTGCATTGTTGGAAACGTAGTCCTGACCTCCTTCAAGTTTCAGGCGTCTATAATTTTCCCCAGGACTAATGGAAGTCAAAATATCTTCAAGCTGACCTTACTGCTGCCAAGGCTTGTTAGTGTCCATTCACTACCACCACATTTGGTCGATGGCATACAGCAACCACCTCAGTGGCCTAGTTGTCGACTTTTTCCTCACCAGCACCTTCTGGGCGGTAAAGCCCACTCCCCGGCGGCTCCTGCTTCAGCACCACGGTCAACCTGAGCAACTCTGCTACCGGGCCCTATGAGACAGGTGAAATTCAATTGGCTGTTGTGGCCTGGTCCTAGGATCCACATCCATTTACCGTCTATTGGGTTCCACGTAACTCGATGTGCAAGTGACCGATTATCATTACTGCTTTTACCTATTGACCGCAATGGTTTGGCAGAAGCGAATTGCACTGATTTATTTTTTCTTCTAAAAAGCATATCTCAATTTATTCTCATCATTGTGTTTGTTTTGATGTATGAATTTATATAAACATCTGATTTATTTTTATAAACTGGTGTCGGATTTCTTTCAATTCGTATTAATTACCTGTTGGTACTGTAAAATGCTTAACACATTTTCCTCTAGTAAAGCCTGTCTGCTCTGCACCACTCTACAAAGACTGAGCTAGAGATTTATTATTGTGAATCCAAAGGACCTATTTGGGGCATTGTGAGGGTATTGCATAGAGAAGTCTAACCGGCATCACTGCATAATACTCCACTTTCCTACAAACTACACACCTGTTCAGTCTGATTTATGCTCAGGGGTTTCAAGGATGGGGAGGGCTTTATTCACGTATGACAGCATGCTTTAACTGGATGGCTGCTGGAACATCAACCATGGGAATTCTGGCACTTTGATTTACTTTATGTATTTAAATATCTGTATAGCATCAATCATGGGAATTCTGGGATTTTGATTTAATTCATGTATTTATTTTTTGTATAGGAAAATATAATCATAATAAGTTTATGACTACTGAACAATTGGTAATCGGGCAAAAGATTTTAACTACCTTTTTGAATTAATGGGAGTAGGTTTGATTTTTTAGATATTTATTTCCATTGGTATAGCATTGCTTGAAAACAAAGAAGGGTTGCTTATTCCAGTGCTGGCAACTCTTCGAGATAGTTAAGAGTCCAAGGTTGGTAGACCCTGGAAGTCATGTCAGGTCATTAAGGTATTTATAAACTAGCCATAGGTAATCTGGAGGTTAACAATTAAACAAGATGTAGGATATTAAACATTCTGTTTGAGCGACTTCTTGAAAACAATTCACAAATCTATGTTGAAGCCTGTTAACAGCACTTCACTCAAAAATGAAAACTAGTAAGTTTGTCATTACAAAATTTTGTGTCACCTTGGAGAATTGAAAAATCTCAAATGTACACTATTATTTGTGTTTTTTCTTCTCCTTCACACTACCTCTGTCCCCCAAATTTAAAGTTCCTTGGTTATGCTCCTCTATGCAAAGATTGGCAGCCACAAACCCCAAAGGGATTGTGGAGTAATGGCTTAAGGTGAACACATATGAGTAAGAAAAATTAAAGGCAAATCAGAGTCCCTCCAATTGACTAGGTGATTTCCATCATGCAAATCAATAGTCTGGATTAAACCTACTCAATTTCTGTGGAAAAACAGGAGTGTTATCTTGAAACACCACAGGAGTTCCACCGAGGTAGAGCGATATTCATTTACATTCCTCTATCACACCTTCTTTAATAGTAATCCAGAGGAGCTGTGGCTCATGAACTCAAGGGAGGTGAAGAGTTATACAGCTTTTGGAAAATCAGCAAGAAAAGGCAGGGACAAGTGCTTGGGTGGTTTGCAGGTGCCATATAGAGGCAAAGGAGTTGAACATCCAAAATGATATAATCCTTTTGTGAGGCTGGTTACTTTAAATCATTAATATTTATGCCAATAGTAAAAATAGATTAAAGTTCAGTCACTTCTTGAGATAATGACAAATGAGGCTTTCTAACCTATTTTGAAATCAACAATGTGTCTTTAATTGATGCAAAAATGGGCCAACATGGTGAGATGATTGAGCGGCTGAATAAAGAACAAGTATCACCAGTCACTCCATTATTTCATACTCTCTAATCCTTTGAGTGAGTTACAGGAGTGTTTGTCCACTGAAGACCTTATTTCTGCCCACACCTCTAATAAATCTACTTGGGGAAATATTCTAGCTTTTTCTGTGCTGTGACCATTATTAACTATGAACCCAATTCACAAAGGTAAAATGAGACGAAAGCCTAATTTTACGACTTTTGGCATTCACAAAGGGCATTTACGACTAGTAAAGGTTAAATTTATTTGAGACCAGTACTTTTGGTCTCAGATAAACTTAAGATCAAAAAAAAAGTTCAACTGAGACAAAATCTAACTTTACTACTCATAAATGCCCTTTGTGAATCTTGAAAGTCCTAAAGATAGACTTATGTCTCAGTTTACCTTTATGAACTGGGCCCTATTTGCTTATACAAACAGCGGATTGGAGCACCTTTAAAAAATCCTCATAATAGGGATGGTATGTGTGTGTGTGTGCTTGTGTATGTGTGTGTGTTGTGTGTGTGTGCTTGTGTACATGTGTGTGCACTGTGTGTGTGTTTCTGTATGTGTGTGATGGGTCATTATTCTCCAGGTCACGCTCTAAAGATCTGAGCATAATGGTTTTTTAAAGGTTTGAGAGCAGGCCTGCCCTGTTTCTAACTCAACATGCACTTTGATATTAGGGGAGGTTATAAAGTGGATTGAGGAAAATATATCTGCACTTTTAGTTTTTTTATACACTCGCTCAAAAGTACCTAAACACCTTACGGGGACTAATCCTTCAGATACAGCAGTCCTCACAGAGGACCCAATTCACAAAGGTAAACTGAGATAAAAGTCTATCTTTACGACTTTCTGTATTCATAAAGGGCATTTACAAGTAGTAAAGTTAGGCTTTTTTCTCAGTCAAACTTAAGTTTTGGTCTTAAGTTTAACTGAGACCAAAACTGAGACAAAAGTCTAACTTTACTACTCGTAAATGCACTTTGTGAATACTGAAAGTTGTAAAGTTAGTCTTTTGTTTCAGTTCATCTTTGTGAATCATGTCCACTATGCTTATAGCCTACCTTGATGGGAAATGTCATTATGCATTCCAATCGCTACCGACGCAATCTCATCCTGTGTTAAGTTGAAATGGGGACCTGACTTGCATCGTATGTTATGGCATTTGTTTTTAGGAAAGTAAGACCCTCAAATTAGTGAAGTAGTTAAGTGCTCAGGATTCGAGAAGCTTCAAGAGACACTATAGCCAATTCTTTCAAGATGGTCACCAAGAATAAGAAACCTAGAAAATCTTTAAGGATAGTAGCCTGTGGGTATGTTAAGTAATACTCAGAGAAAAAGACAAAAATGTAAGAGGATTTGAGGGAGGACTGAGTTATGCTTCTTAGTAAGTATTTTAGAAATAAACATAATATACTACTGGAAATAAAAATCTATACTAATATAATGAAGAGAGAGCCCAAACCTTTGAGGCGGGTAATCTCAGGAACCACAGCACCAATCACAACACCCAATACAGAGTTGGAAAGAGCAATTGCAGCAGAAGGACATAAGCTATGCAGACGCCCACCATATACATTTAAAAGGTAAAAGAACCGTGCCAGCAAAGTAGTCCCTTTTGGGCATGTCTGCGTTGTGCTGTGGGCGTGACAAACGCTGGGGGCGTGTGGTACGTTCCGTCCTTCATGCCATGTCTCATATCCCGTGCTGTGGGAATGTGCTGGGGGCGTGGTCGTGTGCGGGGCCGTGGGATTACGGGCAAAAAAAGCGAGCGTTGTGCCCAATATTTCATTGTTCGTTCTTCCCCGGTTTTGTACATTCCAGCTCCGGGTGTGCTTGTTCCGCGCTCCCAGCGACGTGCACCTGCTTTACTGTATGGAGGTCAGGCATGCCACTATTCCCAAGGGCCGGAAGGAGCGCAAACAGGGGCCATTGTGCAGGAAATGCAATCTCACCTTAACTTCCGGTGACGCCTGAAGCGCACACTGGAGATTTTCCACTTTTGTTGCGCACAGGCCTCACGCCACGCACATCCGGACACAAGGTCCGGCTCCACGGAAATAGCAAGAAAGGGACTATCCTCCCCCGGGAATATGTGATGATATTCCACACACCAACATCCCGCATACCATCACTCCGCAATTTTTATAACGCGGGACTATTACTCCGCAAAGACATAATTTCTAAAACTTTTACAACGCATATGACTTTATCAGGCATGCCATTATAACGCAAATGCATGTGTGGTAAAGTCATATACATTGTAAAAGTACATTATTAAAACATCAAATATATGTTTGTATATATGTGTATTTATATATATATATATATATATACATATATATACACATATATATATACACTTTTTTAATTTAAATAAAACATTTATTCTTGTAAATTGCATTATTTATAACATTTGTATTTATTATTTTATTTTATTACCCTTTACACCCTAAAAACGAATCCCACCCTGCTCCCTTTAAATACCCCTGTACCCCATAATCATAACCCACCCTTACTCCTTAAAATACCCCAACACCCTTAAACACTAACACATCCTAACCCTATAAATAAACCCTGTACCCCGAAACCAAAACCTATCCCTGAACCCTAAAAATACCCCTTTACCCCAAATACCCAAACCTTGCCCTGAACCGTATAAATACCCCTGTACCTCAAAACCCAAACCTACCCCTGAACCCTAAAAATACCCCTGTACCCCAAAACCCAAACCTAGCCCTGAACCCTAAAAATACCCCTGTACCCCAAAACTCAAACTTAGCCCTGAACCCTAAAAATAACCCTGCACCCCAAAATCCAAACCTACCCCTGAACCCTAAAATACTCCTGTACCTCAAAACCCAAACCCAGCCATGAACCCTAAAAATACCCATGTCCTCCAAAACCCAAACCTAGCCCTGAACCCTTAAAATACCCCTATACCCCAAAACCCAAACCTACCCCTGAACTCTAAAAATACCCCCATACCCCAAAACCCAAACCTAGCCCTGAACCCTGAAAATACCCCTGTACCCCAAAACCCATGCGTATCCCTAAACCCTAAAACTACCCCTGTACCCCATAACCCAAAACTATATCTGAAACCTTAAAATAGCCAAACACCCCAAAACATATACCTCAGTACCCCAAAACATATACCCCTATACCCATACTTACCTAATCCAAACATTAAAAAAAACATGATTTTACCATTCATGCATTTACAACGAATTTCGTTGTAAATGTATGTGTGGTAAAGGCATATAAAATGTAATTCCATGCATTATAATGACATTGCGGAGTCATGGTACCTTCCTAATGAAAGTATGCGGAGTGATGGTATGCGGAAAGAAATTTGCGGAATACTGGGTGTTTACCCTCCCCAGGTAAGTACATTGGTGGCACGGCGACCCACATCTCCAGCAACATACTCATATTTTTTCACCACCCAGTTGAAAAATGCACAGGTCTCTCTCATTGATGGCCAGCACCGACATTCACTTTTAGACACACCTCCCGCCACAAGTTCTAGAATTGCGAACTTTAGAGCTGCGGAGCTACGTTCGAATCTCGGCATCAGCTCAACATCCTGTGATTCCAGGCAAAATCACTTTGTCTCCCCGTGCCTACCACAAATTAATGTGTTCTTCTGTAATGTAAATTGTGCTCATGGCATGTTGTCGAGTTTGCGCTATATATAATATTGCAGGGAAAAATAAAGTAGGGAAACTCGAGTTCACACACTACTGAACGCGCACTCTTCAGTGCATCAGCAGTGCACTGTGAATCGGAGTGTTTCACAGGCCTGTCACAGATAAGAAATGCTATCTAAACGAAATCCTACAAAACAATATACTACTGGCCGGCAGCAATTCATACCCGGACAACGTCGGAACGGGCTGCTAGTTTATAATAAATATAGTTATTTGTATTGTTTAAAAAATGTTTTTAAAATAATGTTTGTTGGTGATTTTTAGATTTTTTTAACATTATAACATTGTTCTATTTTTTGTTATTTTTAATATTTTATATATTTTTTATTTTAGAGTTTTTATCAATTTTTGTATTGTAGTTGATCTCTCCCTACTGTTGCACTCACTGGAGTTGGAATAGTAATTTTTACCCCTCCGCTATCCAACACTTTTCCTACTGTTTCACTCACTGGAGTGGGAATAGTAATTTTTACCCCTCCGCTATCCAACACTTCCTCTACTGTTGCACTCACTGGAGTGGGAATAGTAATTTTTACTGATGCACTATCCACTACTTTCCCTATGGTTGCATGCACTTTGGGGCAGATTTCCAATAACTGGCGCATCCCCAGGGATGCACCAGTTATTCCTTATGCAGCAGGCTAGCAGCAGCCAGCCACAGGGAGCTTAATTCCTCCACTCATCCTTGGCCTGCAGGGGTGGAGACAAAGCAGTGAGCAGGGAATTCTGGGTAATGGAGTTTTAGGCATAAGCAGGCTGGTTTCAAGTATAAGCAGGCTGGCTTTCACAAAACCCGGCATGGACTGGGAATAGATGTCAATTCACAAATAGTGTCCAAATAGCTGGAAGTCAAGGTATGCATGCAGTGGAGTGTATGGAAGCATATTAGGACACTGGAGAGTCCCACAGTTCAGCCCCCTGGTCGTGGACACGAGAATACAGGTAGCGAATCGTGACAGTCAGTTTAAATTACCTTAGGACATAAGAGCAGTTTTTCAACTTTTCTTGTAAGGTTTAATTGAAATTGCTGGCTCACCCTGGTTCAAGACTTATGCACAGAGTCCAGCAGAAGAAAATGTTTTAATACAATGTCCAGAGGAGGGCTAATGAGATTAATATTAAAATATTAATTTTGAATTTGAGAACATCGTTAGAGTGTTGATAGATAGTGATCATGAGTGGTGTGCTGGCATCTTCCAAGATGTTGCTAATACACAGATCTTTGTCCCTGGAGCAAAACCAGCTGTACGATGTAAAATGTTATAAACAAAATGCATGTTAACTGAAGGTCTGATTGCAACACTATGAGTACCAGTGACACCGGCTACTGAACCTGTTCCTGTGTCACTGCTCTGATAAGTACTCATATTCTGTTTGGCTGTGAATCCAATTGAATGGTTTCAAGGGTGGCTACAGCCAAAATAAAGTGGTGGAGTTGGGGGGGGTCAAATATAAATTTTTAAAAAACACTTGCCTGCTGCTCCTGCTGCTGGCTGCCTCGGTGCTCCTCCCTTCCTAGAAGAAGTCCAAGGACCGGAACAGGCTCCCAAACTCCCCACCCAATTCAGAAGCTACTCTCACGCTATGGGAGCAGCCCCAGAATTGGTGTGAGCAGCATAGTTAGGAGCTGATGTAGTGGAAATTGCAATATTATTTGTAGAGGTGCATTATAATCACGTGTGTAGAGCGCATCCGCATACAATCTTTTGTCGTATTAACATGAAGGGGTGGATTTCGATCTTGGTCATCAGTAGCCTTACCTTCTGACCAACTCATTCCTGGAGCCGGTCCGTCCAAACAAGGAAGTACGATGCACAAATGTGTGCATTTCACGTGCGACACGCAAGCTCTGAATCAAGCAACATTTTCAATATGAGCCGGCTCAGTATGTAGTGTAGTTCCTAGTTTCCCACTAGGCCCTGCGCATTGGAATAACATAAACAGTAGTATCGACGTGGAACTGCGTATATTCCAGGCCTCCACTGACTATGCTAAACTTAATTGGGTGTGTTACCAACTAGCTCAGAGGTCACTGGAAACTTTCTTCTCTGCATGGGAAGTGATCAGCTTCCCTGGCACAGACAAGAAGGGATTCAGCTTTCCAACAACCGTGCAACATGACAACTTTGATCCTCAGATCAAGAGTCAATCTCTAGGGTCGTGTGAAACAATAGACAGGTATTTCACTCAGTCAGTTTAGTGCAGTTTACTTTCACGAGATGTAGAGAATAGAGAGACGGGCGTTTGTCAATAAAGGGTTAACATTTATTGAACAGTCTTTCTTCTCGTACAAGAGAAATGTATTGCCACAGTTGCAAGACTTGTTATTATAAAAAGTACGTACAGTAAGATAAGGATTGCGAAATAGAACTGTAAAAGCATTGATATGGTTTCTTAGCCATACTATGGTTTAAAAGTAATAAAACATATATACAGTCATATATACATTAGGCTAAAATACTCAACTGGTGCTTCTAACTAAGCCTACCCCAGTGTGCCTGACCTAAGCCTAACACGTGGAAGGGGAGTAAGTAAGTAGCTTTAAGTTAAGTTGGTTTTGCCAAGGTTTGCTTCAAGAATTCTCGTCTAAGGGTTTAGTCAACACCATACCTCTGAATAGAATGATGGAAGTCTGGTATTTCCTTCAGGGGGGCACTCGATATCCCAGTCACCCGCGAGGGCAGACCGGAAAAGCTGGAGCTGGATTTCTCTGCAGGAGAAAGGCAGCGGCTTTTCTTCAGTGCGTCGGGAGGAGGAGGGGGGACAGTGTCCGCGGCAGCTGGAATCTGCTGGGCTTCTTCGCAGAGGGACGGCTGTTCAGCTCATAAGCATACCGCACCATCGTTCGCGCTTTAGCAGCGATAATGGTATCAGTAGCTTCACCACCAAGGGTCAGCAGCAGCAGCGTACTGCCTGCAGCAGCAAAGGGATGCACAACAGGGTGCACGGCAGCATACAACAGCACGACAGCTCATTGCTTAAGGCAACGTTGGTAATATTTATACCTGACAGGTGCCGGGTTTGACGCAAGTTTGCTGGACATAAGACGTCAATTAAAGATGTCACTAGGAAGTGATAGTTATCAGTTGCTCATTAGAGTTCCATTACTAATCAAAACACAGCAAGCGGGGATTTCCAGGTTTGCTGAGTTTTTATCTTGTTGAAGAACTCGGAGTGTTAATCTAGGAATATCAGTGGTGACTTCTGCTCTGTCATTGCACTAATTGGTTGCAAAGGAAGTGGCAGAGAACTATGCTGGAATGTGGCTCTGTTCGTGTGAGGCCAGAGATGACTTTTCTGAAAATCGCACTTGAACGGTTATGCCAATATAGGGAATAAATGGATTTATAGCCGAATAGGGGCATAAGGTCGCAGTATCGATCAGGAACCTAGATAAACACGCAACACCCACTACACGTATTCATGTCCATCAAATTACTAAAACTAGAGCAATTAGATGCATGAGTAACATTGCCCACCCCAAAATACATAAATGCATTCGAAATAGGCGTATTTGTAATACATGAATTTTAGGTACTGTACGTTTTTTGAAGCATAGAAATCATTCAAAAAATTATTGCATATGAAATCATTGAACAATTATGCAGAAAGAATTACACATGAAGTATCTCTGACAGAAGAAGGGCGAGATAAATCATCACATATAAATGCATTGTAATAACATGTGCTAGAGGCTGATGTAATGTTGTTATGTCTCTAGGTGTGTTTTTAGAAATAGAAGTTTGAAGCTTCTGTTCTCTAAGAATAGTTTTTACGTTAAGCAAAGAATTGTTTGTGCCAAAAAAAAGGTGAATATTAAAAATGTCCAATTCAAAAGAATTATTGCTTGAACGGGGAAAAATAGAGTTCCAAAGCTTTTAGCAGTTTTTGTTGATCAAAACTGAAGGCCGAATTCAGAGTTCATGGGAACGCTGTGTGTCGGAAAGCTTCTCCAAATTTATTGTTTCTGTACGGGTGAGAACATCGTATCAGACAGGCTCTCAAAGAATTGGTCTACAAAATCAGGTGACAGTTCAACCAAATTCGATAGTGCTGTAACTTGGCAGTTGTGAGAATGATTGCTGTCATCATAGTCAGGAGCAGCAATGCTCACAGAAGGTCGTACCTGGGTGATGCTGCTTTTGTCGCTTGCTCCACTGTTACCACCTAGTCGTAGCACAGGAGTCTCAACGAATGCCGTCATCAGGATTGGTAGCCGCTGGGGACAACACAATGCGTGAGCCGTTATTGGACTGCGCAAAGTATCGACGTCCATTGGTACTGCTGATGAAAGTGAAAGACAGATGTCCAACACGCACTCATCTCCGCATAGCATACATCGAAGTACCGGTAAGATACAGTTCTGCCATATAGGTCTGAATGAAAGGAACCAGGTCATGTTTAGATCTCTCAGCCTATCCAATCCAAGGACGTTAGTTATCCAGTCCCGGTAGCGCATTGCTAGGATTGTTTCTTCCATTCCCATGGGAGCTATGTCTGAGTTTCGGCTTGCCATAACGAAGCAGGAGGGTCAAAGATAAAATCCCTGCTACAAGTCCCAAAAATAATGGTATGCCGCCAAAAACAGAGTGTACAAAATTAGGAACGATTCCCAAAATTGCCTGGAAAGGTGTTAGCAGTCCCGTAAAGACTGTCTTAAATATGCCTGGGATGCTTGTGGCACTAGACATGTTAAGGAGTTGGCTCAACATTTCTACGAAATGCACGGGGCAATTTGTTGATAAAAGGTCATGAACTTCAGTAGCTGTCCTTGCAACTAGAAGATCATACGTCTCTTTTGATGACGTTATAGGCACTGTTGTCTGTAAAAGTACAGATTTCATTTTGCTTAATGTATCAATTCGTATAGAATAGAGATTCAGACGAGGCCAGATGGGAGTCACTGTGTCTGCAGGCCCACTCGGAAACAATGCTTGCATACAGCATTTGACCATGGATGTTACTCTTACTAGATAACTTTTCCCTGGCACAAGGCCACAACATCTGTGATCCGTTCTAAGAATGTAACTCCCGTTTGAAAGTTGCATAAAGAAGGGCTCTATCTGAGTTGCAGGTGTGACTAGCTGGTGGCATGAAAGGTTGTTAGAATTTCCATCACATGCTCCGTGTAAATTAATACCCTGACACAAAAGTATACCGCTTAGTGAATGTTTACAGTTCTCACCACTAAGAAATACATTTTTGTCGCTGTCACTATAGCAAGAATGTGTGTATGGTAATTTCCATTCAGATTTTACATATCCTTTACCCAATTGTTCATACTGGCCAGTAGGTATGTATTCAAGGCACTTTTTAAATTGGAAAGTTGTTATCGGAATTGTGATAATTCCGTGTATTATCCATTCAATGACAGGACTCTCTGACATTGTCAATGGTAATCTCTCAAGTTTTTCGATGCTCAGGATTGTATAGTCTGCTCCTTTCTGTGCCAAACTGATCTGTTTATCAGTAAGGTTAAAAATGGAAAATAATGACGTTGTGTTGATTAAACGCCAAGGCACATAGCCTGAACGAAGATTTTGCAGCGTCCAGCCTAATTCTATAATAGAACGTAATTGAGATTGGCCATGTTGTAACATTAGCAAGTCTCTGTCTATCACATCAAAGGCAGAGGATACAATATTGTCCAACGAATATATTCTGGAAGACAGAGTCATTAACCCATTGTCTACCACAGAAAGTGATTTCTCCAAATTAATACGATCAATTCCTCGTATTTTTTCAGCAGTTTTAATTTGTTTGACTTTCCAAGCCTCGTTGTACGCAGCATAGATACTGGTCGCTATGAAACGCTTTTGACGCTGTTTGCGTGGTCCAAGAATGAAATAGCGCAAATCAGCACCATCTTTTAGTAAAGACAAGTGTTGCTTAATTTCAGCCAGTGTGGATGTTGTTAGCCATTCAAGGCAGAGTTTCCCTACACTGTATGTTGTTATAATCCCTGGATGTTGTCTCTGGGAGTATCTCGAGTCTAATCTGGTCATTTTTAACCCCTGTGTTTTATTTAGGAATCTATCTTGACAGCTGTTTGTGTCAGTAGGCCAGATTAACCACTTTTTCCAATCAGGATGTGATCTGTTAAAATGTAAAATTTGTGACACGTCTAACTCAATATCTGTAGTCGCATTTTCAGGTATTGGCTTTGGAATAGACGGTGTTTTAAGGTCTTTGATCTTAGCTAGGCCAAGACAAGATGTTTGGTGTATTGTGTCATTTAAAAACAACATTTGTTCTGGTATTATGCAGGTTCTAAATAGTGCTTCAATGCCTTGTACCTGCCAATCTTTTGTACCCCAAATTGTTTTCGTTTCAATATTATTTTTCCAATAATCAAAACCAAATGTCATCATTTTGTCATAAAATGCTTCTGAATATATCAATTTAGAATTTGTCAGCATTGTTTTCATTCCTGTTTTATCTAACAGTTTGTAATAAAACGTTTCTGCATTACTGGTGTTAAAACCTGAGAAGTATTTGAATTTCTCAAAAAATGCTTTAGAACTGCTTGTAGGTGGTGTAGAACAATGTTCCCATTGATTATACATAAAAACATTTCTAGGCTGTGCAGATTTATGCAAATAATGATCACCATAGTGTGTGTAAGAGAATGACTGCTCATAACTAGATGAACCTTGTAAATAATCATGATCTGTGAATCTAGCTGACATTACTAAATCAGACATCATGTCATTAATACTGTTAAAGTCCCAATCATCAGAGAATGTACTAGGTGTTACAAAGTCACTTAAGGAAACCTTTAGTTGATGAGGATACTTCAGGATTTCGACCGGACCATATATCTCATAGTCTGTTTTCTCCCATACTACCCCACCAGGTATTGGAATTGCTGTGACATTTACTGTTGACAGTTCTCTTTTCTTCACGTGTGATGATCTGTGTGGTTTCAGGACTAGGTTGATGTTCTGACTTGCTGTGTCCATTGTAATATATTTTCCCTCAATGAATTTTCCCAAACACAGTACCATGATGAGCCAAAGCAGGAGGAAAAATACACCTAGACCGAACCAGAACTCTAGCCAAGGGGAAATAAGGTAGATTTCCTTCAGTTGATGAAAGAAATCCGTTGCTTTTTCTTTAAAAGTCTTTTTTGATTCTGGCATCACTTCGGGGTCGTTTTGATCTTCAGAGAAGTTGTCGAAGTTGATGAAATAACCAGAGGCAGTTCTGTCAATTGATGGGATTGTTCTTTCAATCTGTCTCTCGGTAGCACTTTCTGATGCCACATTAGTGTAGACTGGTGTTGTTTCTTGACGAACTGTTTCAATCTGTGTCTCAAGAGGCACGAGTTCCATGGCATTATTGCATAGTCCTTCATTGTGCACTGCAGGCTGATCGAATGTGATGAGTCTTTCAGTTTGAACCTCTTGGATTGTTGCAAGTTTGGGTATTCTGTTGTTTCTTGGGAGTCCACTGGGCCTACTGCTGATTATAGGCCACATGCTTGTGGTTTTACCAGGTCGATGGACAGACTGTGTTCTCCTTTTTACCAGCAAGGGGCGGTAGCACAACTGATCTTGTTCCGGTGACTGCCAAGACACGTACTGCTTTTCTGTAAGAAGGCCCAAATTCCTTCTTAACCGCGATCTTTTCTCTTACTAGATCCCCAATCTTTGGAATCCAGACAGGCCTTGCTGGGGCTGTTGCTGGTGGTGCCTCGTCAGTGGTACTTGGCTGTTGCTTTAACTTTATGTTGCTTAAGGATTTTCTTGTTTCATTCAGTTCCTGTAAAACAGCCAAACGATCTTTGATGTCAAAGTTTGTTGTTTTTTCTTGTACCACTGACATCTGACTATCGAGGTCCTGAATACGCATTCTAATTCCGAACAATAGTTCGTATGGGCTGAAACCTTTTAGAGAATTTCTTGGCATGTTGTTAAGACTAGTCTGGACACTTATTAAATGTTTGACCCACCCAGCGCCTGAACCTAATACCTTCGCTGTTAAAGATTGCTTTATGTCCCGGTTTTTTCTTTCTACCACACTGTTCCCTTCGGGGTGCGACGGACAAGAATACCGCAACCCAATTCCCATGCTAGCCATGGCCTCCTTATAAGCTCGAGAGCTGAAAGCAGGACCCTGGTCAGAATGGAACGTGGTAATTGCGTATGTGCCGATAAAGACTCGCAAATCTTTTATAACCGTTCTAGCGTCAGCCGAGCGCTGGAGGCCTCATTTTTTAAGTGTGTTTAGCCTTAACTGTGTACAATGGGACGCGCTTCTCTTCTTTGATTGCGCAGATAGACCGCCTTATGCTGTCTAGAAGGGATCCTGAAACTACACTGGCCTGTTCATTACTGCGATCTCTGTTGCAGTTTTCACAATTTTGAGCAAAATATTGAATATCTATACTCATTCCTGGCCACCAGTACTCTGATTGTAATTCTTTCAGAGAAACCTTAATTGTTTGGTGTCTCAGACCCAACCCCATATGTGCTTCCAGTAAGGGGAAGCCCCTCCTGCTCCTGTTTGGAATTACTCTGTCCCCCACTCCAGGGATTCGAGCAAAAGGAACGGAGTTTGCATCGATTATGTATGCATAATTGAGTGGATAGTTTACGGGTAGCACTGCACAGTCGCCTTTTACGGTCGTTTTTACTGCCAGCATGGTTTCCCCGTCTATGTATTTATCTGTACGCTTTTTTGTGGCTACGGAAGCCGGTTTAGTTGCTTCCGCTGTGGCTGTATTAGCCAATGAATTCCCTGCAACGTGAACGCCATCACGTTGAAGACTCTGTGCGTGAATCACGTGAGTCTTTTGTAGTTCTTTGTATAAAAGAGCTACCTGTTTCCATAGCAATTTATGCTTTATTGTGGCACCTGTGTCATCTTTGTAGTCATTTTCGATCCAACTCTGCAGCTTATTGTTGTAAGAGTTGACGCAAAAATGAGAATCGCACACGATAAGTGTCTGGAATTCACGTTCTGCATTTTCGAGCGCCATTTTTAAAGATCTGATTTCAGTTCTCTGAACCGAACAGTTTCTTACAGATTCAGTTTTTGTTACTTTCGGTCTGAATTTACCGCACATCCAACGACCTTTAATGATCGCACATGCTGCATCGTAGGATTTTCTCTCTACGTTGAAATGCTGTACAAAGCTATCTGTATAGATTATACAGGCGTATTGTGGGAGAGGCAGAATTTCGATTGGCAGAGGATATTCTTCTTCATATTCTAGATCATTCAGTTCATCGAATTGCGGGGCGAAATAGTATTTCACATCTTTCGCTCCTAGAGAATCTATACACTGTATCCATTTCGGATCCAGTGACACTGTAGGCAGGTTTACTGGGCTGAATAGCGCTTCGAAGGCGGATTCCGCTGTAAGGATATTAATCTGTTTGCCGTGTGCTAGTTCTCGTTCATTTGCTAATGCGATTTGAACTGCTTTCACAGTTCTTTCTGTGGGACTGAATGCTTTTTCTACTTGTGTGTACAAGTGAGATTTAATTGAAATTGGTACCTTTTCTCCCTCATTAGAGGTTAGGTATGTGAATCCGCATCTTCCTGGGATGACTCGGATTACAAGATCACGTGTGTTGTCACGTGTATCTAATTTTGTTTTTGCTAACATGTCTGTTTGCAGTGATCTCAAAATTTCTGTGTGTTTTTGAGTCCAATTGATTTGTTTAAAATCAGGTTTAATTAGTTCGTAGAGAGGTTTAACCCTCTCTGCGTAATTTAGAATGTAAGTCCTTCCGAAATTCAGAAAACCTAGAATGGATTGTAAATTCTTCAGCGTTTTTGGAGCTTGGAGTACAGCGCACTTCTCTAAGAAGTTGTACGGTAGGCTTTTCCCTTCACTTGATAATTCGTACCCTAAGAATAGTACTGTCAGATGGGCAATTCGGGACTTTTTAAAGTTGAATTTGTAACCCTCTGCTGCGAACCCAAGTATAATGGTGTTCACTCTTTTCAAGTGAGTATCCAAGTCGTCGTCTGTGAGATAGATATCATCTATGTAAGATAATGCCTCATCATCATATATTTGTAGTAACTCTGTTACCCTAGCTGAGAATAGTCCTGGGCTGTTCTTGAACCCCTGTGGGAGTCGACAGAATTTTTTTCTGCGACCCTAATGCAGAGAAAGCTGTCAAATATCTGCTTTCTGGTGCAATGTTTTGACAAAAGAAACCATTAGATATGTCTAATGTCGTTTTATATTTTTTCCTAACTATGTTATTCATTAGGGCTGCACTATGCGAGTTTTGTACTGCAAAAGTTTTGCAACATGTATTAAGGTGTCTGTAGTCCAAAACTAGACGATATGAATTGTCTGGCTTGGAGACAGGAAACAAAGGATTGTTCATTTGAGAGGTGCATGTTTCAATCACCTCCTGGTATTCAAGTTGATCTAAGATCTCCCTGACTTGTTTTTTAGCTTCTTGCTTTATGGGATACTGCCGTTGGGCAGTTGGTTCACTTTTTAATTGGATTTTGTGAGGAGTTGAGTCCTCATCCCATCCTACATGATTTTTATATAATGCAGGTGCCTGGGCTACTGCCCATTTCCTTGCATATGTATATTTTTTGTGAATCAGAATGTGATTCGAGAAGGCAGGCATAATCACTTCTTCGCCACGAGGGCACTCCCTGACAAACTCTGGGGGCCAATCTTTTTCAGCTAACAGAATATCATAGCCTTTTGAGAGTTTATCCCAAAATAGACCTCTTATTTTCCTAGTCTTATCACCCTCTATACGCAATGTAATTTCGTATATTTTATGGGGCTCGCTAAGTCGGGTGTCGGCAGTTTCAACCTGAATGAATTCATTCGTGTCCACTGTCTCCAGATGACTCATCAAGATCTTGCGCGCTATACTGATTTCTGCTGCACTGTCCAACATTGTCAATGCCCACTCCCCGTTTTTCAACTGTGTCCTCAGTATTCTCGGCATGGTTGATTACTCTAATACTGGCTACCTTCTTTTTAGGAAATTGAGATTTCTTATTTTGAGCAGGTTCCTTGTCTTTGGACTTGGTGTGCTCTCCTGGGTCTGACCGTCCTCTTCTTTCCGAATTCTGTGGAAAAGATCGAGAGGGACGTGTATCAATACTTTGATATCTATCAGGTTTTTTTAGATTATCCCTATTTCTAAGGTTATATCTTTTCTCAGAGGGCTCCCTCTGGGGAGACTGGTGTTCTCGAGTCGGAGTTCTTTCCCTCCGTCGAGGAGACCTTCCTCTGGACTGGAAAACTTTTTCCTTGGGAGTGGATTGTTTATTTCCATCCCAGCTCTTTTTAGGAGTGTTTAACTTATTTTTAAATAATTTTACTAACTCTCTATAAGCCTCTGTTAATTCTCTTATGTTAACTGAGAGGTCTTCTTTTGACATTTTTCCAATGTCCGGATGTGGTGTGTAGCTGGCTAGAACCGGCCACGTTGCTCCTGGTCTACCTAGTGGACCGAGCCTAGTAATGTGATCTTTATGTTTTAGGCCGCCATTAAACCAGAGCAGGTGCTCTTGAAATTTAAGTGGAATTTCAATCTCCTCGAAAGGAGCGTACTCTTCCGGAGGTTCCTCTATTTTGTAATAGTGAAACTCTTTTGTTCTAGCGTTTGCAGCTGGAAAGTTTATCCATGAATAGAATACCTCTGTCTGCCGATATTCGTGAGCCTCTATCACGAAAATTACTGTACCACCTTGTGGTGTCAGTCCGTTCTCTATAAGTTTTAACGTTATAGATTTTCTTAAATGTGCCGGGATGATTATTGCACCCGGTACTGTATCGTCGGAATCCTGCTGAGTTGCATTTACTGCGGCCCCAGTGGTTCCGTTGTTTTCTACTGACATTGTATAAATGCAGGCTTTGCAGAGTTGGTCTCCAAGGAGACAAAGATTAGATGCACAATATTTTGGAACACTGTATCCTTCAACGTTGAATAAACCAGAGCTTTACATAGGAATCTCTTCCTACCAAGGTCGGGCGGATTTTAACCTTTCACCCACTCCAGACGTCTATTGGAGTATTTACGGGAGAAAGGGGTCTGTGTGAAATATGCACGACTGAGTTACTCTAACGTCTTGCGTTAGTTTATCGCCTTACCAAACGTTGGGCGCCATGTAGTGTAGTTCCTAGTTTCCCACTAGGCCCTGCGCATTGGAATAACATAAACAGTAGTATCGACCTGGAACTGCGTATATTCCAGGCCTCCACTGACTATGCTAAACTTAATTGGGTGTGTTACCAACTAGCTCAGAGGTCACTGGAAACTTTCTTCTCTGCATGGGAAGTGATCAGCTTCCCTGGCACAGACAAGAAGGGATTCAGCTTTCCAACAACCGTGCAACATGACAACTTTGCTCCTCAGATCAAGAGTCAATCTCTAGGGTCGTGTGAAACAATAGACAGGTATTTCACTCAGTCAGTTTAGTGCAGTTTACTTTCACGAGATGTAGAGAATAGGGAGACGGGCGTTTGTCAATAAAGGGTTAACATTTATTGAACAGTCTTTCTTCTCGTACAAGAGAAATGTATTGCCACAATTGCAAGACTTGTTATTATAAAAAGTACGTACAGTAAGATAAGGATTGCGAAATAGAACTGTAAAAGCATTGATATGGTTTCTTAGCCATACAATGGTTTAAAAGTAATAAAACATATATACAGTCATATATACATTAGGCTAAAATACTCAACTGGTGCTTCTAACTAAGCCTACCCCAGTGTGCCTGACCTAAGCCTAACACGTGGAAGGGGAGTAAGTAAGTAGCTTTAAGTTAAGTTGTTTTTGCCAAGGTTTGCTTCAAGAATTCTCGTCTAAGGGTTTAGTCAACACCATACCTCTGAATAGAATGATGGAAGTCTGGTATTTCCTTCAGGGGGGCACTCGATATCCCAGTCACCCGCGAGGGCAGACCGGAAACGCTGGAGCTGGATTTCTCTGCAGGAGAAAGGCAGCGGCTTTTCTTCAGCGCGTCGGGAGGAGGAGGGGGGACAGCGTCCGCGGCAGCTGGAATCTGCTGGGCTTCTTCGCAGAGGGACGGCTGTTCAGCTCCTAAGCATACCGCACCATCGTTCGCGCTTTAGCAGCGATAATGGTATCAGTAGCTTCACCACCAAGGGACAGCAGCAGCAGCGTACTGCCTGCAGCAGCAAAGGGATGCACAACAGGGTGCACGGCAGCATACAACAGCACGACAGCTCATTGCTTAAGGCAACGTTGGTAATATTTATACCTGACAGGTGCCGGGTTTGACGCAAATTTGCTGGACATAAGACGTCAATTAAAGATGTCACTAGGAAGTGATAGTTATCAGTTGCTCATTAGAGTTCCATTACTAATCAAAACACAGCAAGCGGGGATTTCCAGGTTTGCTGAGTTTTTATCTTGTTGAAGAACTCGGAGTGTTAATCTAGGAATATCAGATAGTGACTTCTGCTCTGTCATTGCACTAATTGGTTGCAAAGGAAGTGGCAGAGAACTATGCTGGAATGTGGCTCTGTTCGTGTGAGGCCAGAGATGATTTTTCTGAAAATCGCACTTGAACGGTTATGCCAATATAGGGAATAAATGGATTTATAGCCGAATAGGGGCATAAGGTTGCAGTATCGATCAGGAACCTAGATAAACACGCAACAAGTAAACGCTGAATGGACTCGCCCAGAACCTTTACCATGGTAGTATCCTGCCGGGCAAGTACGATGTGTAATTCTTCAACGTCAAACAGGTCACTACTTCCAGCACGTTACAGCATCCGGAAGAGCAGTACATCAGGTCCGATTCACGCCACAACACGAACACTACATACAAGACGAAGCTGCCATGTATCCGATTGTGCATGTCATCCCTGTACTGTACGCATATGACCGAATCAACAACCGGAACCGACGCGTACATCGCAGACGGTAGGTTGGACACCTACCACCCACTAATACGTGACGATCCTGCGAAAGCCAAAACACACATAGGGTGGATGCCCACACCCCAGCACAGTCCACTCCACAAGGGTGGATGACCATGCCCCCAGCACAGTCCAACCCAGAAGGGGTAGATGCACATTCCCCAGCACAGTCCACTCCAGAAGCGGTGGATGCCCATTCCCCCCAGCACAGTCCACACCAGAAGGGGTGGATGCACATCTCCCAGCACAGTCCTCCCCAGAAGCGTTGGATGCCAATTCCCCCAGCACAGTCCACACCAGAAGGGGTGGATGCACATCTCCCAGCACAGTCCACCCCAGAAGCAGTGGATGCCCATCCCCAGCACAGTCCACCCCAGAAGGGGTGGATGCACATCCCCCAGCACAGTCCACCCCAGAAAGGGTGGATGCCCATCCCCCCTGCACAGTCCACCACAGAGGAGGTGGATGACCAACCCCAGCACAGTCCACCCCAGAAGGGGTGGATGCCCATCCCCCAGCATAGTTCACCCCAGAAGAGTTGGATGCACATCTCCTAGCACAGTCTACCACAGAAGGTGCAGATTCACATCCTCAGCACAGTATGCCCCAGAAGGGGTGGATGCCCATCCCCCTGCACAGCCCACCACAGAGGAGGTGGATGACCATCCCCAGCACATTTCACCCCAGAAGGGGTGGATGCACATCCCCAGCACAGTCCACTCCTGAAGGGATGGATACCCATCCCCCCAGCATAGTCCATCCCAGAAGGGGTGGCTGCACATCCCACAGCACAGTCCACTCCAGAAGGGGTGGATGCCCATTCCCTAGCACAGACCACCACAGAAGGGGTGGATGCACATCCCTCTAGCACATTCCACCCCAGAAGGGGTGGCTGCACATCCCCCGGCACAGTCCACCCCAGAAGGGGTAGATGCCCATCCCCCAGAACAGACCACCACAGAAGAGGTGGATGCACATCCGCCCAGCACAGTCCATCCCAGAAGGGGTGGCTGCACATCCCACAGCACAGTCCACTCCAAAAGGGGTGGATGCCCATTTCCCAGCACAGACCAACACAGAAGGGGTGGATGCACATCCCCTAGCACATTCTACCCCAGAAGGGGTGGCTGCACACCCCCTGGCACAGTCCACCCCAGAAGGGGTGAATGCACATCCCCCCGCACAGACCACCGCAGAAGGGGTGGATGCACATCCCCCCAGCATAGTCCACCCTACAAAGGGTGGATGAACATCCCCCAGAACAGTCCATCCCAGAAGGGGTGGATGCCCATCCCCCTGCACAGCCCACCCCAGAGGAGATGGATGACCATCCCCCAGCACAGTCCACCACAGAAGGGGTGGATGCACATCCCCCAGCACAGTCTACCCCGGAAGGGGTGGATGCACATCCCCCCAGGACATTCCACCCCAGAAGAGGTGTATGCACATCACCAGCACAGTCCACCCTAAAAGGCGTGGATGCCAATCTCCCAGCACAGTCCACCCCAGAAGGGTCGGATGCACATCCCCAGCACAGTCCACCCCAGAGGAGGTGGAGGGCAAACACCCCCCCTTCCATGCCAGGTTTGTGTATTGTGCACAAACATCTGGGTTTAGTAACACATTAGGCAAACAAATGCTGCCCTTGACCCTGTCTTCAGGCAGGTCGTTCCCCCTCACCACTCAGGTCCACCAGTGGGACGGTGTCTTCCTGCTGCACCCACCACCGCTGCCACTGGTTCGAGGCTCCTCTGCCTCGGTAGGCAGGTACTGCTGATTCTCATTTTTTCATTCCTCTGTTACAGTATTGCTCCCCTTGTTTATTGTTTCCCTGGCTTCTCCCCCTATTTTTGCCTTCTGTTACCCATTGCCTCACCCGTTTTTTGCGGCACTGCGTCCCCTGCGGCCAGCCTCCTGCTCACCCACACGCTGCCCGCTCCAGCCTCCTAGCTGCTCCTCCCTCTCACCTCCCTTCATATGGCAGCCGCTGCGCAGTGAAGAGAGCAACCCTTGACCATGCATTCAGGCAGGTCGTTCCCCCTCACCCTTAAGCTCCACCAGTGGGATGGTGTGTCTCCCTCCCACGTCCTTTCATATGGCAGCCGCTGGTGCGCTGCAGACTAGCCTAGGGCAAGTCCGTCTGCACCCGTCCACGCCTGGACTGCGCCCAGCACCAGAACCCCTAGCCCCCGTGAATGCCACGACACCCGATGCCACTACGTTGCTAGCATCCTCCACGCACTCAACATTGGGCGATCCCACACCTGCTTCCTGGCTACCCCAAAACGCACACAAGGACCCTTCTCCTGCCGGAACTGCAGCTTCACCAGCATCCGACCAACCAATCCACCCACCGCGAAAGAACGCAAACACCTCAGATGCATTCTTCTCAACACCCGCTCCACCCGCAAACATGCCGTTGAACTCTAGGATCTACTCGACTCAACCTCCCCAGACGTCACCTTCCTGACCGAGACCTGGCTGAACCCTTCCTCTGCACCCAACATCACCATAGCCATCCTGGATGGCTACAGGATCCCCCGCAGGGACCGCACCAACAGAACAGGAGGAGGAATTGCCATTGTCCACAGGAACACGCTCAGAGTCTCGATCAACACCGACGACACCGTCAGCACCGCCGAACACCTGCACTTTCAGATCCACACCAATCCCAACACCATCCTCAGAGGAACCCTCATCTACAGACCCCCCCAGACCCGACCACAGTTCGGCGACTTTATCACTGACCTCGTCAGTACACACGCCCTTGCCTCCACAGACTACATCCTCCTCGGGGACCTGAAATTCCACCTCGAGAACAACAACAACACCAACTCCACCACCCTGATCGCCAAACTCAGACTCAGACAACTCGTCACAACACACACCCACTCTGCCGGCCACACACTTGACCCCCATCTTCTCCGCAAGCTCCCCCGTCTCCTTCAACCACACCACCGAACTCCAGTGGACTGAACATCGCTGAATATACTTCACCTTCCGGAAAACCACGCATCACCACACCCAACAGATCCCCGCCGCTGCTGGAGCAAAGTCACCAAAGACCAGCTAATCCCCACCCTTGCCCGGAGCCCACCCACCGACCCCACTAACCCCGCCACCGCCACCCGCAACCTCAGACAATTGATCGACGACTGCGCCAACACCCTTGCCCCGATCAAGAAACCCTTCAAAAGACACACCAGCAAGAAAGCCAGCTGGTTCACTTAGGACATCCAGGCCTCCAAACAAACCTGCCAAAAGTTAGAGAAGAAATGGCACCACGAACAGACACCGGATAGCTACGCAGCCCACAAGAACACCACCCGCAGACACCATCACCTCATCAGATCTGCCAAAAGGGCCTCCTTCAAAGACCGCCTAGACAACAACACACACAACAGCAAAGAGCTGATCAACATCGTGAAGGAACTCTCCAACCCCAGCTCCAACACCAACCACATCCCACCCTCGCAAGACCTGTGCGATTCCCTTGCCACCTTCTTCCATCGCAAGATTTGAGACATCCACAACAGCTTCAACACCACGGCCGCCCCGACAACCGCTGAGACCTCCGTCCCCACGGCCACCATCCACACCCACCCCCTGCTCTCCTGGACCAACACAAACGACAACTACACCATCAAAGTCATGAACACCATCCACTCCGGATCTCCGTTAGACCCATGCCCACACCACATCTTCAACTAAACCTGCACCACCATTGCACACCATCTCCAAAAAACCATCAACATCTCCTTTGAGACAGTGACCTTCCCAGAGAGCTGGAAGCACGCCGAGATCAATGCTTAACTCAAAAACCCAAGGCTGACCCCAGGGACCTCAAGAACTTTCGGCCGATCTCCCTGCTCCCTTTCCCGGTGAAGGTCATCAAGAAGACCATTAACAGACAACTGACCTGGTAACTCGAGGAGGACAGCATCCTGGACCCATCCCAGTCCGGGTTCTGCAGCAACCACAGCACAGACACTGCCCACATCATCTCCACTGATGACATCGGGGCCCTGCTGGACAACGGAGAAACCGCGGCTCTCATTCGCCTGGACTTGACAGCTGCCATCGACAACGTCTGACACCACACCCTACGCACACGCCTCCAAGATGCTGAGATCCGAGACAGGGCTCTGGACTAGACCACCTCCTTCGTCTCTGGCAGAACCCAGAGCGTCCGCCTCCCCCCTTTCGGCTCCGAAAGGGGGGAGGCGGACGTCACTGAGATCATCTGTGGCGTACCCCAGGGCTCATTCCTCAGCCCTACATTGTTAAACATCTACATGGCACCGCTCTCCCACGTCGCCCTACTGCACGACCTCAACATCATCTCCTATACTGACGACACTCAGCTGATCCTCTCTCTCACCAAGGACACCCTCACTGCCAAAACCAACCTCCATGAAAGGATGAAAGCCATCGCCGAGTGGATGAAGAACAGTTGACTGAAGCTAAACTCAGACAAGTCCTCATCCTCGGCTCCACCCCCTCGGCCTGTAAAAACTCTTGGTGGCCGCCTGCAGTCGGAACAGCTCCAACACCCACTGATCATGCACGCAACCAGGGGTTCATCCTCGACTCTACCCTCTCCATGACAAAGCAGGTCAACACGGTCTCGTCCTCCTGCTTCAACACCCTCTGCATGCTCCGAAAGATCTACAGGTGGATCCCCACCATAACAAGAAGAAAGGTCACCCAGGCCCTCTTCAGCAGCAAGCTGGAGTATGGAAATGCCCTATACGCAGGAGCCTCGGCCAAACTCCTGAAACAACTTCTAAGCATTCAAAACGCCTCTGCATGCCTGATCCTCAACATCCCTCCAGCCCCATCACCCCTCAACTGAGAGACCTGCACTGGCTTACTGTCAACAACAGGAATACCTTTAAGCTCCTCACCCACGCACACAAGGCACTCCACAACACCGGACCGGCATACCTCGACAGACGACTTACCTTCTACACCCCCAACCGCCTGCTCCGCTCTGCCGACTTCGCCCTCGCCATCGTCCCCCCCCATCCAAAGAGCGACCTCCAGCTGCAGGTCGTTCTCCCACCTCGCTGCCAAGACCTGGACTACCCTCCCCATCCTCCTACAGCAGACCCAGGACCTGCTAACCTTTAGAAGACTCCCCAAGACCTGGCTATTCAAGCAGTAGCAGCTTCTCCCCCCCAGAGCCTTGAGACCCTAACAGGTAAGTAGTGAACTTTACAAATGTTCTGATTGATTGATTGAATGATTACATCTATCACTCTAGTGAAAAAAGTCAGATTGTGGGGTACAAATCCCCAGCATTGACAAGCACATACGGTAGATGGGGTATAACCCCCAGCAATGTGGTGCCCAAAAGATGAGCATGGGGTACAAACCCCAAGCTTACACAAGCACATAGGGGAAATGGGGTATTACCACCCCTGCAGTGTTGTCACCATAAGGTGATAGGGGGATCAAACACCCAGCATTGACAAACACATTGGGGAGATGGGCTATCACCCCATCAATGTAGTGACAAAAGGGTGAGTGTGGGATTTAGACTCCCTGCATGTGCAGACAGTCAGGTATGACTCTCTGAGGCCTAAAACTACTAGCAATGTAGTGACAAAGTAGTGGTTGTGTGCTAAACGATCACATATCTGTTGAGGCAGATCTAGCTGGGTCTCACAAAGAAAAACATGCCATGTGGAGACAAACATTGCCATTGTGGGCTAACACTGCCACCACTGTTCATTTTGACAATGGAAGAAGTGATCATTTAAATGCATAAACACGCATTTATTCACAAACAGACACACACACAAAGCAATTCCGCAAGAAACTAAAGTGTAAACAAGATCCAGTTCCACACTGTGGCAGCAATGGCAAATCAAGAGCATAGGATACTATTTTCTTAGTAATTGAGAGCGCTCCAAAAGCTTTTATAATAATAAGAGCATGATGAATGGCCAAATTGAAGAGGTTAGACTGCCAGGGACAGTAGCTAAACAAATAAAACCATACATCGAATCACTGCTCACAAAGCCAGTAGAAACACGTAGGTCAAGATGTGTTAATACAACCAGCCAACCACACACTGCAGAGCAAATACAACGTGTGTAAGTGTCCCTAGTCTCCTCCACCCCACACGATGGTGGTCTAAACTCCACTGAGACATATGTGTCATGAGTATAACCCAGATGCATATCAACCATTGTGTCACAGACTATTTGCAATTTGGCATTGTTTAATGTGCAGGTCAACAACAGTTACCTGTGGAACAATCTTGGTGGAGCTCCAAACAACACATCAGGATACTGAACTCACCATCGCTGGTAACCTCAAGGCCACTACCCTGTGGTGACCGTATCCTGTATGATGACCCACTGTGTTGCCAAATCATGATGTGGACCATACTCTTGAGGACACCCACTCTTGTGCACTATGTCACGTGTCTTGTCAGAACACCTTTCCTTACACTCATAGGGCATGGCCTGTAATGTAAGGCCACACACCTTGATCACACACAATGTGCAGCAGTTAAGCCTCCATTGAATGGTGACATTGCACATGCCATTTTGAGAAGGAGAAACACCGGGTACAGTTCTCTTTTACAATAGAAGGGTGTATGTACTCTAGATATCTATATACTTGGACTCTTTATCAATATCATCAAGAGAGAGAATTTGATCATTGCATTTATATTTATTCTTTTTTTATAAAAAATATTTGTCATATTAAATAGAAAAAACTTTCACTTCTGAAAATTTCATGTAGAAAATTGATGAATATATATTCCCAATGATAATAGAACCACATTTATATATTTGTCTAATCCTATGATGTGACATTTTACAGTCAATTCAATAATCATCCTAATTCCATTTTTCAATAGGCAAAATGTAATAACAAAAATTCCATTGTGATGACTGCATACAAACTTATCCTCGACACAGAAGTGATAGGCAGAGGTAATGTTCAACCTATAGACAGATATCTAGAGTACATACGCCCTTCTATTGTAAAATAGAACTGTACCGAGTGTTTCTCCTTCCCAAATTAGTATTTTACTTGGTAGGGCTGTGTCCTATTTCCAGGGGCCCTGTTCGTTTTCCAGTAAGACATTGCACATGCACCCATGACAATCCCAGGGGTGGTGACTGGATCTGTGTTTCACAAACACAAAGACACTTAGCTAGGCATAACACATGCTTGAATTTGTCACTCCACTTAGGACTGATAACATGTGCATAACGTAAAATGTAACACACACATAGTGAAACCCAACACTGTCCTGTAGCAATGATACACCCAAGGAGACCTAGAAAAAAGACAAGTTGGCATCAGGTGACAGGGAATTGAAGAATTTGCTGAGTGTGACCAGTCATACACAAATACAAGTGGCAAATGCATGAAAACAGGAGAAAGATAAAAAAAACTCACTAATGTTGGTAGCACAGATGTGAGTTGTGGAATCCTAATTATGTCCAATGTGAGTTTAAACACAGTGCAGGCACTTATAGCAACCAAACCATGGTGGTCACCAGAGTGACTCATTTTGTCCCATGCACCCACAGCAAGGACACTCACAGTCAAATTGGCTGTCAAATCAATGGCCAATTTTGCAAGCCTTGCTGACAGGAACATGTGCAGGGACTACAGTCTTGGTAGAAAAAAGGCTGTAGACACCAGAAATTAAGGCTCACAGTACAAATACCTTGGGCTTAGGAAAGGTCAAAGAGTAACATACTGCCAAGAGGTGATTTAGCTACTGTTGAGGTTCCGCTGTGTCAAGCTTGGTCTTGGCGGAAGAGGAGCTTCGCGCGCAACCAAGATGGCCGCATGAGCACAGGGCTCCCGAGACCCTCGCAACCTCCTGTATATATCCTGTAGCTTATCCTGACGTTCATATATGTCTCCATGAAGACGAACCGCTTGTGAGGCGAATACTGCAACCAGAAACCGGATCGGACCCCGGGAGCCGGAGTTATGACGATTTAAAGATCGCGGCCTGCACCTCCGTGATGCCCGTCTGTGGAGTTGGTATGGTGCCCGAGTTGTAGTTGAACAACATAGGCCTGAGGTGGCGGAGACGACCGGTCCGGCTCACTTTCACTTTCGTTTTTCGATTGCTGGGAAGATCAAATACTGCGGTTTCAGCACTGCTGCCCGAGGGACCTCAGAGATCTCCATCTTTCTACCAAAGTCTACCTTTTCTGGGCATGGCCTTCCACTCAGCCCCTTGATTGCGCTTTTATCCCCCCGCCCCAGTTCAGAATCATTTTCACTGTCTTCACGATGGCGGGGAAGCCGGAGGGGGACAAGCAGAGATCAAAAGCTACTCGACGGGGCAGCTATACCCAAACTAACATTATGGACCGCTATGCCCAGGCTAAGGTGTCACCTAGTGGACCGGGTAGGTCGCTGGAGGGAAAAAAAGATCCACTGACCTCAGCGACGGAGCCTACCCTGCAAGACGTCATGGCCGCCATTGATGGGATCAGATCAAAGGGACAAATGGAGACTCTTGCCCATAAACTTGACACTGTGGCGATTGATGTGAATCTGATCCGCACGGACCTAGCGAAAACCAACGAAAAGGTTAAATTGCTGGATATTAAGACTACTAACCTGACGGACGATGTCGTTGAGATGCAGACGGAGGTTCGCAACCTAAGGGCTTTCAATGACCTCCTTGCACGACGGCTGGAGGATTTTGAAGGGAGGTCTAGACAGAATAACGTCCGTATTATAGGAGTTCCGGAGAAGGCGGAGGATTCAGCAACTGATCTTTTTGTGGAGAATCTGATCATGAATCACCTTGCACCCAAGGGGCTGAGCAATTTTTTTACTGTGGAACGAGCTCACAGAGTTCCGGGTGGACAACCCAAGACGGGTGCCCCGCAGCGGCCTATAATGGCACGCATTTTCAATTTCCGCGACAGAGACACTATCCTGCAGGCTTCGCGTGCAGGTGGTCTCATAAAGTTTGAGAATACTACCATCAGTTTTTATCCGGACTTTACCCAAACCGTGCAGAAACAGAGACTTGGTTTTCTTAGTGTGAAAAGGAGACTCCGAGAGATGGGCCTCGAATATGCCATGCTTTTTCCGGCTAAGTTGCGTATCGAACATGCAGAGCGGACCTATTTTTTCGACAGACCAGACGTCATGTCCGACTGGCTTGATACTCTTCCGGCCCACCATCCGCAGGACGGGCAGAGTGGTGGCGCGGAGGGCGAATTGATGGACCAGGAAGAAGCCTTATCATTGACTGGTTCCTGGGATATTCTGGAAGCCTCGAACTGTGGTGCACTAATTCGTGTAATGTCACTTTGTGAGGTGCTTCGGGGGGTTGCGAGGCTATTGTGGGGTCATTTTCCTCCTCTGCTTTACTTTCTGTAGATTAGTTTAGATGTGGGGGCGACAGGCACACTGCAAGTTGGGGTGGCTTTCTAGTCTTATGCAGGGGTGCAGGGTGGGGGGTGTTGTAACGGGTTGTTTGGTGGGGAGGAGGGGGGTTGTATTGTTCTTTCAGTTTCGTTTTCTGCAAGGCAATGTATTACAAGACTTTCTGAGCGGAGCGCTGGGTTCTTCTTGGGGTTAGACTTTCTTTCTTGTGTGGTATGGGTGGTAGGGGGTTGAGACTTCTGAGTTGGAATGTGAATCGGGGGGGGAGATAGGATAAAGCGTGCGGTGGTACTGCAACAGTTAAAACGTCACTCCCTAGATGTGGTCCTACTACAGGAAACTCACTTGATAGGAAATACATGCTATGCTATGAATAGGAAGGGGTATCGTTTAGCCGCTCATGAAGGGTTTTCCTCGGGTTCCCGAGGGGTGGGTATTCTTATTAAGAGTTCACTCCAGTTCTCGATGATAGAGGGCGCTATGTCGTCCTTACTGGTCGTTGGGAGGGTGGGACCTTGTCCCTGGTATCTGTATATGTTCCTCCCGGTTGGCAGTCCACTACCTTCGCAGATCTGGGGCGGGTTCTCCTGGCTCTCCCCGAGGGGTCATTGATATTGGGTGGGGATTTTAATACGGTTGTGTCTGGTACTTTTGATAGACATCCACCTAGAGACCTTAAGGGGACACAGAACTGGCTTTGTGGTCTCATCGATACCTTAGGCCTTGTAGACTGTTGGAGATTGTTGCATCCCACTCAGCAGCAATACACGTTCCACTCCGGTGCCCATGGTAGCCTTTCGAGGATTGACTATGTCCTGGTGCCTGCTGCACAGGCGACTTCTGTTGCTGAGGTTAAACATATGGCCCGAGGAATTTCTGATCACTTTCCTCTGTGGCTTCGAATTGAATTATCTTCGGGGACCGAGGGGCGGGTGGCCCCGATCAACCCTTGGTATCTCGGTAATCCTAAAACCCGTAACAATTTGATTAAGTCACTTGAGCTATATTTTTTAGAAAATGAGGGCTCTGTGTCGTCAGCAGTGTCGCTTTTGGAGACCTTTAAAACAGTTCTCAGGGGCCAAGCCCTGTCTTTGATTGCTGGCGTGAAAAAACTGAACAATAAGGCGGTGGTGAATGTCGAAACTGAAATAGCAGACCTTGAGTTGGACCTAGTGCAGGAGGTAACCCGTGCGAAGACACATATGTTAAGATTGAAACAGTCGGAATATAGGGCTCTAGTTACAGATGCTGCTAAGGCCATGAGTCGAGAGCAACAGGGTCGTCTATACGACGTGGGAGATAAAGCAGGTAAATTGATAGCATGGTTGGACAAGAAGGACAGGGCTAGTCGGGTCGTGCCTGAGATTGAGAGGGTGAGTGGTATACGGGTCACAGACCCGGTTGAGATTGTTGAGTGCTTCGCTAATCACTTTCAGATGGTATACTCCCCAGTGTCGGATAGGCCGGAGGAGGACTCTCATTTGTTGTTGCGTGACATTGCACTGCCGAGTCTCTCAGATGGTGATAGAGAGTGAATGGATAGCGCACTAACCGCCGATGAGGTTGCCCTTGCGATCCGCTCCTTGAGGTCTGGTAAGGCCATGGGTCCTAATGGGCTGCCGATAGAGCTATACAAGATGCGACCTGATAAGATAGCTCCCTATCGGAGAGATATGTTTTTGGAGTCTCGTAAGTGTGGTTCTCTCCCCCGATACCAGCGACTTGCGACAATTGTTATCATACATAAAGAAGGTAAACCAAGGGACAGGTGTGGGTCGTATCGTCCTATATCTCTTTGGAACGCCAAGCCTAGGTGTTGGCCAATCGCTTGATCACTGTCATTAGTGACATGGTCTATCCAGATCAGTCCGGTTTTATTCCCCATCGTAACACTGCGTTGAATCTCAGGAGTCTGCATGGAGTTCTCACGAGGGCTGGGACGGTGCGCGAGCCGGCCATCTTGGCGTCCTTGGATGCCACGATGGCTTTTGACACCATTGAGCGGCCTTATTTGTGGGCTGCATTAGCTAAATTTGGGTTCGGTCTCGGTTTTATCTGTTGGGTCCGGCTTCTCTATGAAGACCTGCTTGCCCAGATTGTAGTTCATGGTCGAGTTTCTGTACCGTTTAGCCTCGGGCGTGGTACCCGTCAGGGATGCCCCCTATCACCGCTCCTGTTTGCCCTGGCCCTGGAGCCCCTTGCCGCCTGGATCCCCTGGGAGCCCTCGATAAGGGGTATTTGGTGGTCCACTGATTATGAAGATCGCATTTCGTTCTATGCTGGTGACATATTGATATATCTCACCTCACCCAAGAAATTGTTGATGGTTTTCTGTGATGTCCTGGCCTCCTTCGGTAGAAACTCGGGTTTAATTATTCATTGGGCAAAATCATATTTATATGTTCTTTCTGGCGATGTCCCCCTCCTCCCACGTAACTGCCCCATACAGGTGACACAAACGGGATTTAAATATCTGGGTATTTGGGTCTCTATAGACCCTGTAGCCCGTTATGAGCTCAATCTTCTCCCACCTTTAACTCGATTGCGGAAGGATGTCGCGGGACGGCGAAGGCTTCCGTTCATGCCGTTGGGACGCGCGGCCCTTTTTAAGATGATGTCTTTGCCTCGCTTCTTATACGCCCTCCAAAATACGCTTGACATAGTCCCTGCCAGTTATTTTCGTAACATCGAGAGTCTCCAGAGGAAATTGATATGGGACGGTCGACCTCGCATTGCGCTGTCCAAACTAACGCTCCCGTGGTACGATGGGGGTATCGCCCTCCCGAACATCAAGCAATATTATTGGGCGTCTCAGTTGGGGGCCATTTATCATGGTATGTATCGTCCTGAACTGAATCCTGCGTTTGCTATGGAGAAATGGCTGATGTCGGGGGGCAATTACTATACGGCACCGTACTCGAAATCAGCGGTCAGGTCATTGTCAGGGCCTACCAGGACCGCAGTTCGTGTATGGCACGATGCAACTGCTTTTATGGGTTGGAAGGACCGCCTGACTTTAGTGACCCCATTTTTTGACTCAAATAGGCTTGGTACTCTGTGGAAGACAAAAGGGTTTGATAGATGGGACCTCATTGGCATTAGCAAGGTGGGAGACCTATGGGTCAAAGGACAAGTGAAATCGTTTGATACGTTAAAGAAGGAGATTGAATTGGAAACTCAGAATATTTTCGCTATCTTAAGGTCCGCCATGCTTTGTTGTCTGTCTTTTCGGTGGGGGAGACGATACCCGAGTTGTCCCCGCTGGAGGATAGATTGTTAGATGGCCACGTTCCGGATAGTACAATCTCCCTGTGTATAAAAAGCTGACTAATGATAGATCGGATCTTCTGTTGCCCTTGCGTGAACTCTGGGTCCGGGACGGTATTGAACTAGATGATGAAGATTGGCAGTCGGCGATATCCTCTCTAAAGGAGGTTGCGATCCCAGCGATACTTCGGCTGGTTCAACTTAAAATCCTTCATAGGGTGTACGTCACGGGCCCTCGTCTGGTTCGCATGGGTTTCTCTGAGGAGGGTTTGTGTAAGCTGGGATGTGGTCTGGTGGGGACATTTCTACATATTATCTGGGAATGTCCTGACGTGGTGGCTTATTGGAACGGGGTGTATGATGTAATGGATGAAGTTACGGGCGTCCCCCTCCAACCGGAGGCTAGACGCTGTTTGCTAAACGTCTGGGAACCCACAGACTATAACATGGCCCAGACCCGGTGGGCGACCCTGGGGGCCATGATTACTAAACGTGATATCGCACAACTGTGGGGTCCCAAACACCGCCTACGGCTGAGATGTGGAAGGAAAACATGGATTGGTGCATGTTTCAGGAAAAAAGGGTGTATCTGGCCTGGGGCCGTCCCCGGAAATGGGGGATAATCTGGGGGCAATAGGATAGGTTTCGAGGTGACATATGTACACCACCTGCTGTTGATGATATCGATATCCCACTTTTCCCCGGACCACACATTCACTGTTTGTAATATCGTCTGCTTATGATCTCTCCCCTATGCTCCTCCCTCTCTACAACGATTGCTTCTTATTTGATATACTGTCTACCTGACCTCATGTGAACGAAGCGCTATGTATATTGTGTTTGCCTTGCCTGTTTTACTTAATAAAAATAAATATAAAAAAATGAAAAAAAAGCTTGCTCTTGGCATGTGTCTGCCTTGTCAGATAGAGACACGGAAATTGACTAAACTAATACAAAACACAGAATACTTTGGTCCAATCATCCTGTGTACAGGTGTGTTTCCCAAGTTGGATACAAGTACTCAGAATCCTTGTATAACAAGTGGCACCAAATATACAGATGAGTTGTTCATCATCAATGCGCTAATATGCATGTCCTTTGGAGTGGTGCATACCATTAGAAACAGTACAATGAGTATAAATGTAAAGACCAACATATGTGATAAAGTGTACACCAAAGATGGGAGAGGTTGTGAGAAATATTTCACACTACTTGTCAAAAACAATATTGCTCGTGACAACAAGACCTTCAGTCTACAACAACTCCACAACATACTGTATTGTACTGTATTTGCAGTACAATAATCATCAACATTATGTACACCTCAAAAATTAGCCGAAAAAACTAAAATTGCTTTATTCAGCATTTAAATGTGCAATCACGATTCTAGTAAATAAACAAGGCCAATGGTCAATCCATGTCAGTGAGTCCTCAGGGCCTATTTAGGATGAGATGTAATACATTGCTTGCCTGCACTTACATCACTAGGGGATAACTCCCCAAGGAGGGGCATCTTCTGGGGCAGGGCAGGCACCGCAGGGACAGATTAGGGTGTCGTAGGATGGGTAATGGGAGGATTTGGGGCAACTGGAGTGTCTGTAGCAACTGCAGTGGACAAATCAGATTGAGAGGTTGCTGGAGCTACTGCTGTTGACATGTTGGACTGAGGGGGAGGGGGCTTCACTGCAGTACCCATGTCAGATTGTGGGGGATCCACTGCAGTGGACAGGTCAGATGGGGGGGGGGCGGAAGGGTCTCCACTGCAGTGTCTGGAAGGGACTGAGTGTGTGGTGTTGTGGGATTGGAAGTGCCTGTGGTAGTGGGTGAGGGCCTAATCATCTTGGGAATGGTGTAATGGTGTGTGGGTGAACTGGGAATGGCTTTTGGTGTGTGAACTTTGGGATGGGTGGTCTTGTTGGGCGGATGTGGCATTGAGTTGAAGTGTGGGATGTTGGTGGAGTTTTGCCTTTTTTCATCCTGGGGGATGTACAGGTGGGGGCCTCAGTGTTCCAACTCTTAGGGGAGGGTGTGTGGTGGGGGATCTCCTCCCTGTGTGTGGTGACTTCCTCTTCCACTTGCGAGTTGGAACTGATGTGTCAGTGGGGAAGAGGCCTAGGTCACAGAGAAAGACCCTCTGGGAAGGAGGGGTTGCAGGAGAGTCAAGGGTAGGGCCTTTGGAGGGATAGGTAGCTGAGGAATGCGCAGTGGTTGTGGATGAGTGCGTATGTATTTTTTAGCCCTATACCTATACTGGTGTATGCATAGAGGACACTCAGCATGGATGTCTGCTCCACATGCAACTGTTTCAGCGAGTCCACAGACTCCACACTGAGGGCAGCAGGGGTGACAGATGCAGGGGGCGCGTGCCTGGACCAAAGGAGACATGCTCCCTCACAAGGGAATGTCCACGTACCTCTGAAATTGGAGCAGCTGGGAGAGTGGAGGTGGTAGTGATAGTGGGGATAGACTCTGTGGGTACGGCCTCCGCTCTGGTAACACCCACCACCACAAGGGAGTCATCACTGGAGCTGGATGGTTCATCAGCTGATGTTGATGTGGATGAGCGGGCATCAGTGTGGCTCCCCTCACCCTCTGTGCCACTGGGTCCCTCATCTTCCTCCACAGTGGACCCCATCTGGCTAGCGGCTTCCTCCTGGTCCATGGAACTCTCTCCTCCAGTTGGTGTTGATGATGCTGTGAACAAGGAGGGGAAACATATTCACATCAGTCATCTGCATATACTTGACACTAAATGTCTGTTCACAATAAATCACAGAGCTAGGCCTTGCATAATGTCAAAGCTACTATTCCTTTACCTCACACATATGTAGATAGGTCATCTGTCAGTCTGCCTGTGAATCCTGGTTGCCAAACACATGTTGCTAATGGAAACATCTGTTAGATGTATCTCAATTTATACTATGTACATGCCCAACAGGGCACTGTCTTGCCTGATCTTTAATGCTCCTGAGTGTCAGGGTTCAACACAAAGATGTTCCATCTCATGCAAGGGACTCTGGAATTGGGCACGCAAATGGGATGGACAAATACCTAAGTCTACATCATGAACATACTCCCATCCAAAGGAACGTATATGGGCTCATGTTGTGAACTACAATGCTAACAAGGTCTGCATGCAGGACAACTGACAAGTAAAAAACTGCACGTTGAACATTTTTATGTGTCACACTATCCCACAGTCCTGTCTGCCTAAACAGTCTGCACTGACTCTTGTTATCAGGCCAGTGAATCAAGATTTAACAGTCATCAACAGGTAACATTCAAGAATACACTGTGCAAGTACCCTCTGTAGTGCACAAGTATACATGTCCCCTAAGTGCTACAAATAATTCAAACAATTCTACAAGCTCATGTTTGTTTAACTGAGACTTTTGAGTAGATGAAGTCAGTTATCTCAATCCTGGAGCATTTTGCAAACTCCCCAAAACAAAGTCATGCAGCATACACATATCTGTTTAAGCCACCAATTTGCACAGTCAAGGGATGAAACACACATGATTTGTCCTGTGTATCTGAGCCAAGTGACATACATGAGATTTCTGTCCATATTGGCCAGAAAAATGTATTGTCTGATACATTGGCCACATGTGCCATCAAAATCGCTCGTCCTGTACACACTGACACAGAGTCAGATGCATGAATCTTCATTTGCAATGGTTACAGTGTTGCCTGGCACACAAAAATGGGATATGACAGTGTCTCTGATTGCCTGAATTGGCATACCTGTCCTAGTTCATTTGAAACATGGGATCAGTGGGAATACATGGCTGCTTACCATGCATTATTTAAGCAAATACAGCTCATTTGTCTGAGACACCAACATTGGTCTTACCTGCTGCACGTGTGTGCAGTATTCATGTCACAAACCTGTGTTTACCTGTGTTTACCCCGATCATCTCCTCATCCATTTAGGTATGTACCACACTAATTGCTGACATATGTCTGTCAAGTTGCTGAAACATGTCAGACAAGCACATCACTCATGATTGTCAACTCAATGCACCTGTCGTACATGGTGCTGTACGCAGTGACCTTGGACTACAGCTAATACACAGGAGTCTAGTGACACTTGTCACATACGGAAAGGAATACACCTGGCCAACAGATGACAATGGGGCATCTTTACATTTTGCAACACAAGTGCTCTCTCAGCAGACACACAACTTGTGACAGTGATATCAGGCTGAGGGAGTGCAAAATACATGTCAGACATAGTATAGCTAACTAGCTCAAACTCACGCCCTCCTTGCTGCTGTCTGGACTTCAAGTGCCCATCCAGGTCAGGGAAGACCACCGCGAGTATCCAGAGCATGTGGGAGGTGAGGGTCCATCGTCCACCTCTTTTGCAAAGAGGTGACAGCTTCAGCTTGACTCTACCAATCCTCTGGGTACAGCCATAAAGATCCTGCCACCTCTTCTGGCAGTGACCGATGCGGCGTTTGAAGACCCCCACAGCCTGGACGATGGTCAACCAAACTTCCTTCTTCTGATGGGGGTCGACCTGTAAGGATGAAATAGTGACACACCATTTCTACACATGCAACATGTTTGTTCTTCACACACATGGACATATAGGTCATTGGTAGTAGGGCAGAAAATGTATTAAGGAACTTCATGTATCAACAGAGGCAGTTGTCCTATGTGTAAGTCTGCCTTCACAACATTGCATGAGATGAAATAGCACAGGATACACTTTTACTTCACTGTCCCTGTTAAGTACCTGATCCGACACACTGTGAGAATTACAATGACTATGTGTGCATGCATATCCTTGGTGATCAGATTACTAATAGTGCCTGTTAGGAAACATGGGGGCATATTCTCAAGAACGTGCGATAACCATTGCAAAAGTAACTTAACGCAACTCTCAACATTGCAGTCTAAATTACGCCGTGTTAACTAAGTATTCTCAACATGGCGGTACCATGCGATAGTCACCAGATAACGCGTCAAATGGCTGAGTTAAAATCAACACCAAGCCACAAAAATGAGAAACACAAACACAAAAAAAGCTGCGATGAGGCCAATCGCGATACAAAAATCTGCGAAAACCAGTGACAGGCCTGCAATTCACAAGCGTCAGGCCATTGAAGCAGAAAAATAACAGAGAAACAAATGCCAAACAACAGCAAAGCACACTGGATGTCGCCGGAGCAAGTACGGAGGAGAACCAGAACCCCACAAGTCCCCCAGAGGACCTGCCTGGGACCTTGGGGTCAGGGAAGGCCAAGGGGAAGAAGAGTAGGTAGAAGCGGTTCATTCCTCAGGGAAACAGGATCCTGATAACGGAGGTGGTAGAACACCATCAACAACTGTTCGTCACCTCCACTGTTTCATTGGCAACCAAGAATGGACTATGGCAGTCCACGGTGGGCAAGGTGAATGCAGTAGGAGTGCTCAAGAGGACAATAGAATTTAAGTCACAACAGAGGCAAGTATTGTGTGATTATGATTTAATTTAGATGCATGTGTGAAATAATACACATAATTGATACTGCTGTACAGTGTGATAGAAATCCAAAGTTCACAGAGGAGTGTCAGTAGATGAAAATTTCAGAGCAAAGTCCACAGTCATTTAATTCATTGTCGCAACTTAGACCCTCCCTTCACATGTGGGAGAGTACAGTGATAGTCAACAAGGTGAACGCTTTGCACACAATGGAGGATATCAGGAGTAGGTGTTCACTTCCTGGGGGTATGCATGGCCATCTGTCTCTCACTGATCCTTTTACGGATGACCCCTCTTCTTCTTTTGAGGGGGACCCTCCGATGCAGGCTGCTGTGGTGCCGGGGACTCTCCGCTAAAGTACTCATCCCTCCCTGTGGCAGTTGCAGATATTGTGGCAACATATGTAGTGAGCACACAGGGAGGTGTGGTCATGTTATCAGCATTCTGGTGGAGGCATTGGAGTATGTCCCTGTGTACCGTAGTGAGGTCAACCATTGTAGTCTCCAGCTTGGACATGTGGGAGCCCAATTTGGAATAATGGGCAGATTGCTGTTGTTGCATAGCCTTGAGGATCCCCACTACCTGTCCAAAGTCTCCAGTGCATTCTCGGTATGCATTTATGATGCGTCCTAACTGTGGGTCATCTTGCGCAGCAGCGCCGTCTTCAGGACGTGACGTCACCCTGCGCACACTCACACCGCCCCTACCCACAGGAGCAGGACCTGCCATTGCAGACAACACTGAACCTCCTTCACTGTTGACTTTGGTGTTGGTGCCCTATGCAGCTTTGCCGTCAATGTTTTCTTGCCTTTGTCTGTCCGTGTTGGTAGAGGTCATCTGGTTGTTGGCAGATGTACCAGGAGTGGTAGCAGGGGGTGCTGAAGTTACAGCTGCTGGTGCTGCATGCTGATCCACACCGGAGAGGCCAGGTCGTTCATTGTCGTTCGAAGAGGAATGAGAGACATCCACACTGGAGAGCTCAGGAACAACCCGGGTCTGGGACTGGGATTCTTGGTCTGTTCCTTCAGTGTCCCCATCAGGCCCTGTGGGTTGGAGAAACACACAATGTAGATTGCTTTTTGCACACACATTAGTCAAGTCAAGTCAAGTCAAGAGATTTATATAGCTCGCTGCATACCCATAGGGTCTCAAGGCGCTAGAGGGAGGGTGGGGAGTTACTTGTCGAATATCCAAGTTTTAAGTTGCTTTCTGAATGCTAGGTGGTTTTGAGTAAGGCGAAGGTGAGTGGGAAGTGAGTTCCAGGTTTTAGCTGCCAGGTAGGAGAAGGATCTACCTCCCATGGTGGTTTTGTTGATGCGAGGTACAGTGGCAAGGGCTTGGTTGGAGGATCGCAGCTGACGGGAGGGGGTGTAGAAGGACAGTCGTGTGTTGAGGCAATCGGGTCCAAGTTCGTAAAGTGCTTTGTGTGCGTGGGTTAGGAGGCGGAAAGTAATCCTCTTATTTACGGGGAGCCAGTGGAGGTTTTTCAGGTGACCAGAGATGTGTTCTTTACGCGGGATGTCTAGTATGAGCCTGGCTGAAGCATTCTGGATGCGTTGGAGTTTTTTCTGGAGTTTTGCGGTGGTACCGGCGTACAGTGTGTTTCCGTAGTCCAGGCGGCTCGTGACCAGTGCGTGGGTGACCGTTTTTCTAGTTTCGGTGGGGATCCAGCGAAATGTTTTTTTGAGCATGCGAAGAATGTTGAAGCAAGATGATGAAACGGCGTTGACTTGTCTGGTCATCGAGAGTGAGGAGTCCAGGATGACGCCCAGGTTCCGTGCGTGGTCCGTCGGGATGGGGGCTTTTCCAAGTGCTTCTGGCCACCAAGAGTCATCCCAGGCGGAGGGGGAGGTGCCTAAGATGAGGACTTCTGTTTTGTCTGAGTTCAGTTTCAGACGGCTGTGCTTCATCCACTCGGCTACTTCTTTCATTCCTTCGTGTAAGTTGGTTTTGGCGGTGTTAGGGTCTTTGGTGAGTGATAGGATCAGTTGAGTGTCATCCGCGTAGGAGATGATGTTGAGATTGTGTTGGCGAGCGATGGCCGCAAGGGGGCTCATGTATGCGTTGAAGAGGGTGGGGCTGAGTGACGATCCTTGAGGCAGGCCGCAGATGACTTCAGAGGCCTTTGACTTGAATGGTGGGAGGCGGACTCTCTGTGTTCTTCCGGTGAGGAACGAGGTGATCCATTCCAGTGCTTTTCCTTGGATTCCTACGTCTCTGAGGTGCTGTAGAAGGGTGTTGTGACAGACTGTGTCGAAGGCAGCGGAGAGGTCGAGGAGGATGAGGGCGACTGTATCTCCATTGTCCAGTAGAGTTCGAATGTCGTCTGTTGCTGCGATGAGGGCGGTTTCAGTGCTGTGTTTGGCTCGGAAGCCGGATTGTGAGGAGTCGAGGGATTTGTTGGTTTCGAGGAAGGCGGCGAGCTGGTTGTTGACAGCTTTCTCAATGACTTTGGCCGGGAATGGAAGGAGCGAGATGGGGGCGGTAGTTTTTGAGTTCGGAGGGGTCAGCTGTGGGTTTTTTCAGAAGGGCGCTGAGTTCTGCGTGTTTCCAGCTTTCCGGGAAGGTGGCGGAGTTGAGGGAGTAGTTGATGACATCTCGGAGGTGTGGTGCTATGATGGAGTCTGCTTTGTTGAAGATGTGGTGAGGGCATGGGTCAGTTGGAAATCCTGAGTGGATGGAGTTCATCAGGCGGATGGTGTCCTCAGTGGAGATTGGGTTCCAGTCGTTAAGGATGTTCAAGGGGGATGAAGGTCCTGCAGAAGATTGGGTGGGTTGGTCTTCGGGTCGATTGTCGAAGCTGTTGTGGATGTCTGTGATTTTGTTGTGGAAGAAGGAAGCTAGGGAGTCGCAGAGGGCTTGGGAGGGGGTGATGTCGTTGGAGTTGGCAATGGGGTTGGTGAATTCTTTGACGATGTTGAATAATTCCTTGCTGTTGTGGGCGTTGTTATCTAGACGGTCTTTGAATGCGGTTTTCTTGGCAGACCGGATTAGTTGGTGGTGTATGCGGGTGGCGTTTTTGAAGGCGTCCCTGGTGCTGGTGTTAGGATCTTTTTTCCAGGCCTTTTCGAGGGAGCGACAGTGTTTCTTTGATTTCTTAAGATCATCGTTGAACCAGGATGCGTTTTTGCTGCCTAGCTTGATTTGGCATTTTTTCAACGGTGCTAGGATGTCGGCGCTGTTGGATAGCCATTGGGTGAGGTTGATGGCTGCTTGGTCGGGGTTTGAGGAGTGGGCGGGGGGGTTTAGTAGAAGCAATGAGGAGATCTGGTTGCTGGTGATTTTGTTCCAGTTCCTTCGCAGGGTGGGTTGAGGATGGTTGTGGATTGTGGTCTTATTGTAGGTAAAGTGAACGCAGCTGTGGTCCGTCCAGTGAAGAGCTGAGGTGTGACTGAATGAGACATGTTTGCTGGAGGTGAAGATAGGGTCGAGCATGTGACCTGCGATGTGGGTGGGCGTAGAGACAAGTTGTTTGAGTCCGAGGTTGGCGAGGTTATCCAGAAGGGTGGTGGCGTTGCTGTCGTTGCTCTTTTCCAGGTGAAAATTGAGGTCTCCCAATAAAATGTAGTTCTCGGAAGGGAGGGCGTGTGGGGTGATAAAGTCAGTGATGTCGTCACTGAATTGTGCACGGGGTCCTGGAGGCCGGTAGAGGAGGGTGCCTCTGAGTGTGGTCTTGGGGTCGGTGTGGATCTGGAAGTGAAGGTGTTCGGCGCTAGTGAGGTTGACGTCTGAGCTGGTTGAGATGCGGATGGAGTTCTTATGGACGATAGCGATGCCTCCTCCTGTATGCTTGATGCGGTCCTTTCGGATGATCTTGTATCCTTCCGGAATGGCAATGGTGATGTCTGGGGCTGAAGAGGCATTCATCCATGTGTCTGTTAGGAAGGCGACGTCCGGTGAAATGGTGTCTAGTAGATTCCAGAGGTCGATGGCGTGCCTGTGGACCGAGCGGGTGTTGAGCAGGATGCATTTAAGGTGGTTGGTGTCAGATATCTGGTTGGTGTTAGTGGATGAGGAGTTGTTCTTGGTGCCGTCGAACTTGCAGGAGTTGCAAGAGAAGGGTCCATGGGTGTGTCCAGGAGCGGCTTGGACGCAGTTGGGGGAGCGGCCGGGGTTAAGGGCTAGGAGGGTGGTGGCATCGTAAGTGATGCGAGTGGGCTGGGCATTACGGGGGCCAGGGGTTCTGGCGCTGGGCGCGGGCCAGGCACGGACGGGCGTAGACGGGCTTACCTTTGGCGCACCTTCGGCGCGGCCGTAGCGCGTGGATGCTGCGCGTGAGACCATCTGACATAAATGGACAGTGGAGGGGGCGGAGCGTGGGAGGGGCAGCAGGGAGGCGGTAGTGTGGATGAGGGGCGGGCCAGGGGATAACAACAACAAAATGGAGGGTCAAAGGGGAAAGGCAGACAGGGGCAGCAGAAACCCAAATGCGTCGAGAGAGAAATGCAATTCAACCAAAAGCACAGACCCAAACAACAATGATCGAGTGAGCAGTAGAGGCAAATGCACACACACAGGCAAATATTATCCCAATAGCCTGAGCGAGGTCGCGCTGAAATATGCAAATAGTTGCAGTGGCGCTATGCGTGTAAAGCGATATAATGCAGGTTACTACAGTGCTGTTTAAAACGTGCAGAAAACGATACCAGGGCGGTATTGTACTTCATGATGAGTGTATGTACCAGTTGGTATTGTACTTCATGATGAGTGTATGTACATTGTGATGTCCTCAATTGTCACAGACAGAGGCCTATATTGGTTAAGGACATTTTAATTACAATGTGAAGCGTTGTGATGAGCACATATAGCTTTGTGCATGAACAGCTCATGTATTGATTCATTGACTGTACATAGTCATTGAAACTCAAGTGCCACCCTGTGCCTGACACATGTGTTTTTTTTCAACATTTGTGCTTTAACAATGATATACGTGCACTTCCTCTTACGATGTGGTGCAAGATTTGTGCATGAGTGCTGGTATTTGTGCATGTTTTTTTGAGTCACATTGGTGTGTCTAACAACATAGTCACAGTCCGGTATGAATGTAATAAATTGAGATATACTATTTTGTTATATGTGTTTCTAGTTCTCATCTCATTGCACACATGTGATTGTGTTACCATAGCAAATTACGTTGCTGCTGAGCTTTGGACTTGATAACGTCATTTATCTTGTCAATGTCCTCCATGGAAAGATGAGTTAACCAAGGCTGCTTTCTTGCTTTTCCATGCTCATAACATTGAGTTCCAGAGTTTTGTGTGTTTGAGTTATGCTGCTGTAAGTTGTATGCCTACTCCAACACAGTCCAGATTACTCCTTGTATTGAAAGTGCCAATGACAGTCAGGGGAGTGTAGTGTCAAGGATGCTGACAACTCTGCATGATTTAGGAGTTGAAAGTAGGTCACAACAGCGCTTTGTGTAAATGACACCATGCAACAGTGTCAGCTATTTTTCTTTGGCCATTTCGTTCACTGTCAGGTATCTCTTGTCATTGATGTATATTTAGCTTTGTGTGTGTGTATTGCTGTGTGCTATGTCTGCATCCCACCATTTGGCCTGTATTCCACACACCTTCACAGCCAGCCCAGGGGGCACGCCGGGGACAATGCATCTCCAGACAGTGAGTGTAAATATACAGTTAAGATGGCTGAGAGTGTAAATGTGTGTGAGAGTGCCAGTGCCTAGGTGTGACTTGTGGCCAATTCATACATCAGGCCCATGTGCCTGCCATCTTGCCAGAGCATTTACTTTCACTGTCATGGACTGACTGGTCCCAAGAGTGCTATTTTTCTGGCTGAGAAGGTGTGTGTAGAGCAGGCCTTGATAGCAGTTGGAGTCATTGCAGAATTTCCTCCTCCCCCAGAGCCGAGGTAATTCCCCATTACCATGCTTCTATTACAGTGAGTCAAAGTTTATGTTCATAATGTCAGCCAGTGGTGTCCTGGTGTTTGTTTGAGAACTACTCCCAACAGGGCCTAGTGCTCCCTACAGTAGTGCCCAGAGTCAGCCATCTTGGAAGTTCTTTTCCACTCCCTGTGAGATGAGCATGGTTCAAGCTTGGCTTGATGGGCCATGTGGGTTGTAGGACCGTTGAAAGTCACTACGACTCCCATCATGCTTTCAGCTACACCCACCTTCCTAGCCATCCCAAGCTTCCTTCCTGTAAAACAGCTTTCCTGGGAGTGATTGTGTGCAAACAAGATGGTTGCTGCATGTGACTGGTGTTTGGATCCCATTGCCTTGCTGTGAGATAGTGCAAACTTTTGAAATATTTGTAAATGGTGAGCTTTCCTATTACATTGCAGGTATGTTGTTAGTTACAATCTGAATTTAAACACAGATCCCACCATGGATTAGTGCTCCTCACACCAGGGCCCAGTGTGAGGCATCTTGGAAGTAGATTTACCTTTAATCTCAGGTTGGGCATAGTGCCAGGTGTGGTGGTTGGTGTTGGTGGGAAGGGTGTGTGTGAGACAGGGCCTCCTGGTAGATGTGGTCAGAGCTTCCACCCAGAACAAATAAGCCACCATGCTTCCATGACAGTAATTAAAAGTTTATGTTCAAGATGCCCGATAGCGGTGGCCTGGTGTTTGTTTTTGCACAACTCCCAACAGGGCCTTGTGCTCCCTACACCACAGCCCAGTGTCAGCCATCTTGGCAGTACTTTTCCACTCCCTGTGAGAAGGGCATAGTTCAAAGTGGGCTTGATGGGCCATGTGGGAAGAGGATTGTTAGCTGTGACTACCACTCCCATCATGCTTTCGGCTACACCCACCTTCCCAGCGATCCCAACCTTCCTTGCCATGACTCTGCTTCTCTGGTAGTGAATGTGTGGCAACAAGATAGCTGCTGGATGTGACTGGTGTTTGGATCACATTGCCTTGCTGTGGGTTGGTGCTAAGTTAGTACATTTTTGTGAAAGGTGAGCTTTCCACTTACATTGCAGGTATGTTGTTAGTTAACATCACTTTTTGAACACATATCCCAGCATGGACTTGTGCTCCCCACACCAGACCAGTGTGAGGCATCTTTGTAGGAGATTTTACTTAGCTCTCAAGGAGTGCATACTCCAAGGTGTGTTGTTTGGAGTTAGTGTGAGGGGTGTGTGTACGACAGGGTCTGCTGGTAGATGTAGTCAGAGCTAGCACTCCTCCCCCCCCCAGACCATATAATCCACCATGAACCATGCTTTCATTTCAGGGAGTCAAACTTTATGTTCAAGATGTCTGACAGTGGTTTCCTGGTGTTTGTTTGAGCACTACTCCCAACAGGGCCTTGTACTCCCCATCTTGTCAGTACTTTTCCACTCCCTGTGAGCTGAGCATAGTTGAAGGTGGTCTTGATGGGCCATGTTGGAGGAGGACTGTTAGCTGTGACTATGACTCCCATCATGCATTTGGCTGCACCCACCTTCCCAGCAAACCCGACCTTCCTCACTGTGACTCAGCTTCCCTGTGAGGTAGTGTAACAGTGCTGGCAAGATGGCTGACAGTGTTTGTTGGTATTTTGAGGCCAAAGCCTTGTTTTATTTGTTAGTAAGTTTGTAAATGTTATTTCATAGTTACATATTACTATGAGATTGAAGGTATTGTGTTTACCTAACTGGCATACACATCAGAGGATAATTAGCTTTCGGTTGATATGGTTTTGCTAACCGTGATTGGTTTCACTGTCCCCTTGGCAGTGATGTCTGTGTGTGTGTGTATTGCCTCACATTATTGGCTAGTTGGTTAAGTACTCACCAGGCTCTGGTATTCCTGTTAATACATGATGCGTATGAGTCAGTCACGTCGGGCTCTTTTACAGCTGATTCAATGGTGTCCATACTTGTCGGTCGTACGTATTGTGCTCCGTGCAAGTCAGTTGTATTTCACATGCATTGCATTGTACTACGCCGGTCGTACAGCGCGTGTACGTGTCGGTTGGAATACATTCACGGTCCATGTCGGTCGAAACGGTTTCTGACCAGGGTCGGAATCGGCCCGAAGTGTTAGAATTTGAATTGTATCAACTCAAACCGTGATGTGCTTGGGTAATTAAAAAAGAAACATGGAGAGTTAATGTAGAAAGTGAATGTAACTAGCAGAAAACATTAAGGTGAAGAACTCGTGTTTTGTAAAACTGACACTAATTCATGTACTAAATGTGTTTATTAATCTTTTTATTTTAAATGTCAGTAAATGCATTAAATGAATGTGTCTTATTTTCCTTTATAAATTCAAAGGTCCACATTCTGGTTTCTTATGTTAGCTGAATTGTGTAGGCCTGAGTTGCATTTACCTGGAAACTCTTGCTTTGGAATTACTCGCTGAATATTATGTGTGCAGTGGAATTTGTTCTTTCTCACATTTTGTGCTAAAGGTGCAAGAAGTGCTCTTGTTAGCTAGATTAATGTCTTTCTTTTACTAGTCAGGCATAGATAGAAGAAGTTACTTGAGTGGATAAAGGAAGGCCGCGGCACTTCACACAGGGGAAGGCCTGGGAACCATGGACAAACTGTTGCAAAAAAAGAACACTGTTATCTCATGAAGAACTACGTTTAGGATTGTACCAAGAGCAAATGGCGTGAATCGCAAAGACTCTGGGGAAAGATACTGGAAATAATGCAATGTTGGGAGTAGGGAAGATGTCCACTTCATCCTTTGCCTTTGGAGAGCGAGCATCTTAGAACAAGTTCTTTCTCAACAGCTTTATGCTAACTGAGCCATCAATGGTGGAGAGACTTCTTCGGAAGACTCCACATGCTGACACCATTGCCATCCACCTTCTGAAGATGCCTAAGTAGGGATGTCATCCTAGTAATAGAGTAGGGATAGATTAATGGTTTATACTCATCAACCCTCGAAGCAGGAAAACTAGGACTCTTGCTTTTTGATCCTCTGAATCTTATTTCTTGAACTTATTGTTTTACTTATGTTCAGTTATTTTTGGCTTTGTAATAAATTACCTAACCTTGTGTAGTTGTCTGTGGTTACTATGTGTCAAAAGGATTTCCTGTTTAATTGATTGGCACTAATAATTAACTTTTTCCTCTCTACACTTCCATGCTGCTAAAAAAGAACCATCGGATTGTGATTGTAGAATAGGTCCACAATTTATGGGCCTGGCCCTTTCAGTGCTCACTAAAGGACTGAGAGCCTGTGCCTTTTCTCCTTCTGGCTGTACAGTACAGCTAGGTTGGAGAAATCTAAGGGTGCATGTCTAAGACGGCCTGCCAAACCGGCATGCGCACTTACAGTGCTACTGTCTGTCCATAGAGGACAGCCCGGTCCTGCCCTTGACTCAGCAGCATCGGCTGTCAGTGAACAATAAAACGATAATTACATTGTTTTATTACCATTTTATTTTTTGTCTGCAGTGCTTCTCCACCATTACAGAGGAGCTGTCTCTGAATGGTTTATGACTGTGTTAAAATGAGATGGTTGTGACTGCAAATGATATTTTCATGGTAAAATACACCTTTAAATTTTATCTGTTTTTTTTTACTTAACTTTGTGTTTTTTATGTTATCATTCCATCCTGGAAGGGACTATCTGGTGTTGCTCTTACAGATAAGTGGAAATGTCTGATTTGGAATTTTTTCATCTGGAAGATGTGTTATTGCAGGATAAAATGTTATTTGAACCTCTGCTGTTGATGGTTCCTTGTTGAATGAAATCAGGACCTATTCCCAAAGAGTTATTTCAAATACAGATGTACAGTACAGCCATTGAGAGGGAGCAAATTAGGTTATATGCTACTTCCGCTGCTACTGATCCTAGTATATTAATAACTAGCAGCCCGTCCCGACGTTGTCTGGATATGAATTGCTGCCGGCCTGTAGTATATTGTTTTGTAGGATTTTGTTTTGATAGCATTTCTTATCTGTGACAGGCCTGTGAAACACTCCGATTCACAGTGCACTGCTGATGCACTTAAGAGTGCGCGTTCAGTAGTGTGTGAACTCGTTTCCCTACTTTATTTTTCCTTGCAATATTATGTAGCGCAAACTCGACAACATGGCATGAGCACAATTTACATTACAGTAGAGCACATTCATTTGTGGTAGGCACGGGGAGACAAAGAAATTTGCCTGGAATCACAGGATGTTGAGCTGATGCCGAGATTTGAACGTAGTTCCCCAGCTCTAAAGTTCACAATTCTAGAAATTGTGGCGAGAGGTGTGTCTAAAAGTGTATGTCGGTGCTGGCTATCAATGAGAGAGACCTGTGCATTTTTCAAATGCAGGGTGAAAAAATATGAGTATGTTGCTGGAGATGTGGGCCGCCGTGCCACCAATGTACTTACCGGGGGAGGGTAAACACCCATTATTCCGCAACTTTCTGCATACCATCACTCCGCATACTTTCATTACGAAAGTACGATGACTCCGCAATGGCATTATAACGCATGGCATTACATTTTATATGCTTTTACCACGCATACATTTACAACAAAATTCGTTGTAAATGCAGGAATGGTAAAAGCATGTTTTTTATGTTTGGATAAGGTAAGTATGGGTATAGGGGTATTTGTTTTGGGGTACTGAGGTATATGTTTTGGGGTGTTTGGGTATTTTAAGGGTTCAGATATAGTTTTGGGTTATGGGGTTCAGGGGTACTCTTAGGGTTTAGGGATAGGTATGGGTTTTGGGGTACAGGGGTATTTTTAGGGTTCAGGGCTAAGTTTGAGTTTTGGGGTATAGGGGTATTTTTAGGGTTCAGGGGAAGGTTTAGTTTTTGGGGTACAGGGGTATTTTAAGGGTTCAGGGCTAGGTTTGGGCTTTGGGGTACAGGGGTATATTTAGGGTTCAGGGCTAGGTTTGGGTTTTGGGGTACAGGGGTATTTTTATGGTTCAGGGCTAGGTTTGGGTTTTGGGGTACAGGGGTATTTTTAGGGTTCAGGGGTAGGTTTGGGTTTTGAGGTACAGGGGTATTTAAAGGGTTCAGGCCTATGTTTGGGTTTTGGGGTACAGGGTATTTTTAGGGTTATGTGATAGGTTTGAGTTTTGGGGTACAGGGTATATTGATAGGGTTAAGATGGGTTAGTGTTTAAGGGTGTTGGGGTATTTTAAGGAGTAAGGGTGGGTTATGATTATGGGGTGCAGGGGTATTTAAAGGGAGCAGGGTGGGATTCGTTTTTAGGGTCTAAAGGGTAATACAATAAAATAATAAATAAAAATATTATAAATAATGCAATTTAAAAGAATACATGTTTTAATTAAATTGAAAAATGTGTATATAGATATATATATATATATATATGCATATATATATATATAAATACACATATATACACATATATATTTGAGGTTTTAATAATGTACTTTTACAATGTATATGACTTTACCACACATGCATTTGCGTTATAATGGCATGCGGGATAAAGTCATAGGCGTTATAAAAGTTTTAGAAATTATGTCTTTGCGGAGTAATAGTCCTGCGTTATAAAAATTGTGGAGTGAAGGTATGAGGGATGTTGGTTTGCGGAATATCATCACATATTCCCAGGGGAGGGATAGTCCCTTTCTTGCTATTTCCGTGGAGGCGGGCCTTGTGTCCGGATATGCGTGGCGTGAGGCCTGTGCGCAACGGAAGTGGAAAATCTCAGTGTGCGCTTCAGGCGTCACCGGAAGTTAAGGCGAGATTACATTTCCTGCACAATGCCCCTGTTTGCGCTCCTTCCGGCCCTTGGGAATAGCGCCATGCATGACCTCCATACAGTAAAGCTGGTGCACGTCACTGGGAGCGCGGGCAAGCACACCCGGAGCTGGAATGTACAGAACCTGGGAAGAAAAAACAATGAAATATTGGGCACAACGCGCGCTTTTTTCCCTGTAATCCCGTGCCCCGCACACACCCACGCCCCCAGCACACAATATGAGACAGGGCATGAAGGGTAGAACGTACCACACACCCCCAGCATTTGTCATGCCCCCAGCACACGCCCACAGCACAACGCAGACACGCCCACAAGGGACTACTTTGCTGGCACGGTTTTTTCACCTTTTAAATGTATATGGTGGGCGTCTGCATAGCCTTTGTCCTTCTGCTGCAACTGCCCTTTCCAACCCTGTATTGGGTGCTGTATTGGGTGTTGTGATTGGTGCTGTGGTGCTGTGGTTCCTGAGATTACCCGCCTCAAAGGGCTCTCTCTTTAATATATTAGTATAGATATAGATTTTGTGATTACATTCTCATGTTGGCAGAAGGTAAATTATACTTGTCATATTTCCCTGCTATTCTTAAGGTGGTGTTTTCCAAAAACCTTTAGCTTTTTCCTCATGGATTTGCTGATTTTCGTTGTGGCCTCAGGGCTCTGGGCACTTTCGCACTGTAATGCAGTGTGAAAGTGCACACACCATTTCTACACAGGTTAGGAAGTGGTGCTTACCTGATGTTTTTAAACATGTCTCAAGCCTGCCAGTGGAAGGCAGGGGAGGCACACATGTGTGTTCCTTACCCAGGTAATGAAAAACAGCTATGTGTCTTTTCACTACCTATGAGGTCTGCTTTCCCATAGGTTAACATGGGGGAATGGCTGAGATTACTTAAACTGCAGAGGTGGCTTACAGTGGAGCAGCCTTATGTTGATTACTATCATTAGACTCACAATGACAAATTCTCCCTCGTGGTATAAATATATTTGCCATTAATAGCTTAATAATGCAATTTCTAGAAAGTGGACATTTCTTTGTGCTAAACACTTTTATGTGCTCTATAGTGTGACTCCAGTCCACATTGGAGGCGGGGAGCACAGCACGCACAAGCGTCTCGTTGGTGGTGAGCGGATTCACCGGTAACAAGACCCAGCCTGGCCCGCTTAATTGTCTGTGCTGCATTTCTCTTGTGTGACATACCAACTGCATGTTCATTGTGTATGGTGTCTCCTCGGAGGGAGGGTGCATCCTTAGTAGTGCCTCATTCTACCTTGTGTGGTACTACTGAACTTGAGACTGGGTGTGTGGGAATGGATTGTCTGGTGTACTTTTATTTTTGCACACCAGACGTTGTGCCTTATTCCAGGGAGGTACTATGAACCTGACTGTGGATTGATTGTAACTGGAGTGTCTAGTGCAACTCGGCTCATCACACACAAGACTTTGTGCCTCATTTCCAGGGAGGTGGGGCAAATCCAACTTTTGGTTCTTTGTTGCCTGATGCGACTCATATCATCGCGCCCCAGACATTGTGCGTCATTTCAAGGGAGGTACGCAGAACCCAACTTTTGGTTCATTGTGGTGGGATTGTCTGGTGCAACTCGTATCATCCTGCACCTGGCGTTGTCCCTCATTTCCAAGGAGGTATGGCAAATCCAAATGTTGGTTCTTTGTGACCAGATTGTCTTGTGTGACTCATACCATCACGCACCAGATGTTGTGCCTCATTACCAGGGAGTATGGGAGAACCTGAATCGTGGTTCATTGTGACTGGATTGTCTGTTGCACACATCAGAAATTGTGTATCACTTCCCGTGTGGTGAGGGACAGCTGCTCCCCCCCATTCACCAAGGGTTCCGTCTTGCTATCAGTACAGCAAATCAATTGCTCTCTCCTCATCTGGACCTGACAACTTTGTGTTGCCAGGTAGTATCACCAGAATCTGGCCTGGCTCGTGAGAGTAAGTGACTGGGCTTAGGAAGACTTCTGAGAGTGATCGGAAGCGAGTCAAGAGACTGTGTGACGCCTCCTGTGCTTCCCAGAACTGGACTGCTGCTGAAAGGCAGAATTGAGGGGCCTTTTGATTGAACTGGGACAGCTTCTAGCCTGTTTCTGTTCTGCATAAAGTGGGTGAACTTATATCCTTTGCACTGTGTTATGGTGCTGTGTGATTGTGGGATAGTGTGCTGCATGAGAACAACCTGCTAAAAGTTGCACCCTGCAGCGATGTTGGTATACTGGTTTATTTCATTACCTAACGAATACTTCATTTTGACATTGGGTTTTGCCCATGATGCTGCTGCCCATGGTGCTGCTGAAAAATGTTATAAATTCCTAAGTGTACACATTCCTGATATTGTTGTGACCTGGGGCGTACCCTAGAAATGTGTGGATTTGAACTGTGTATTTTGTCATTGTGGGCCCAGTGCTGACAACGTATCACACCACATAAGGGTGCTGGGGGTAAAATAGTATTTTGTAATACAATGGAAGTATGTAAGTGTGCATATTACTGATGCCATTTTAACACTGTTGGGTCTAGTACTGCTAGTTATATGTCCAAGTGTGATTTATTCCCAGAAAGACTTGATGTTCATGTTGTGTTAATCTGTGTGTTGAATACAATCATAATTTACATAAACCTAGTGTGAAGTCTCTTTTGTAAGGCTCAGTGTATTTATTGTGTGAAAGTGCTGTGCCAATGCTTTACACATTGCGTGGAAGTGGTGTGCCAATGCTTTACACATTGCGTGGAAGTGGTGTGCCAATGCTTTACACATTGCCTCTGCAATAAGCCTGACTGCTCAGTGCCAAACTACGGTGAGTGCAGATTGTACAGTGTGTGTAATCACCGAACCCTGACAAGAGTGGAATATTATGAGCTCTGCCTTAGCTGACCAGAAATCCCTGTTCCAACAGTCCCTCTTCATTTTGCACATTATCTAAATTGTTCAAACGTTATCAACTTCTAAGTTACTGCTCATGAGGGGATGTTAATCATTGGTGACACTCTTGGCCACTTGCTAACAAGGAGGCCAAGGTGTCTTCGTGACATTAATGGATATACTAAAACTAGCTGAGGTGAATATACACTATTGATTGTATACCCAATTCGGTTCACAAGTCATTGAAATTCCTCCTGCTTCTAGCGCCTTTGTATAATGTCTAAACATTTGACAATATTATAAGATTCAATAATCTATCCTCAAAGACTACTGTGTGAGGGACTTGGATGATGCCCACACTTTTTCAAAACAAAGGCCGAAGACTAATATTCCGAATCGGAGGGAGGCGTGCGGCCGCATATCAAGATGTCGGCAACCGCAGGCAATGAAGTATCGGGGGAAAGACAGACCTGCCACTGACCTGAGGAGCAGGTTGAGATGAGGTGGGAGCACAGCGTAGGAGAGGACCATCTCTGAGAGTTCTTGAGTAGAAGAGCCCTATTCCAGAACCTTGCTTGAAGGGGAGTGGTTCGGATCGGCAGGCTAGGACCTCGCAGCGGAAAGGGGGCAGACGGCGACGACTGAGGACTTTACCTCTGACACTGAGAGGTGGGAAGGAGAACAGGCCCCTTCTGCACTAATGCACCACCAGTGCAGATCGGACTGTGATGGAGGAACGGCCCTCTCAAGGAGCAACGAGTCGGCCCTCCTGGAGGTGGAAGCATGGAGCACGGACTGAGATGCAGGCTGCGTATCCTGCTAATAGTGTGGCAATTTGGATGGTTGGACTGCTGCTTTGCCTGGGCGGGTCACCTTGGCGATAGAGAGATGATCCTGCAACACAGTGCTTTGGCCCGTCCACATTGTGACTAGGACCTTCCCATCCTAGAGTGATTCCTCTGCTGATCCTGATCATCATCAAAGTCAAGGGGAGGCAGGGAGCGGGAAACTAGACCGGGGCACACTCGGCCTGCAAGTCGGCAGGCACCTGGAAGTTTGACATAACCTCGGATTGGGCGGGTGGATAGGAGGACGGAACCACTGCCCATAGAAGAGGGCACTGCCTATGTGGAGGGCCCCCCCTTGCGCTCTCCGCCCTCCTTCTGGTGCAAAGCGGTGCCCCAGGTGGGGTCGGTGGAATTGACAGATTGTACATTGAGGCTTGTGGGAGACTACCCCCACAGTGGAAGAGAAGCTGCATAGAAAAACTGGCACACATGAAAAGGTGCCCAGTTAAGTTGGAACCTACGAGAAGGAACTGGACACGGCCCTGGTGGTTCCTGTAAGTCATTTTACATTGCCTAACTAAAATATATGTGGCGGATACGCTTGGGCTGCTCCTAATTTGAAACAGATGAGATGATCAGGATACACCTGGAAAAACTGACTTTACAGTGGGGAGAACTTAAGACGCAGGAACGACCTGCCCCCTCTGAGGTGCACACACCGGTGGTAGTTGCATTAATGAGGGGTGAACAGGACCCGGACACTCATAGCACCATATACTGGCTATGATCCTTGGACCACGTGGAGTACCAGTTGACGCTGGATCTCATGGTGCTTAGCCTTGGTCTTGGCCTGCCTCAGTGTCTACGTTAACTTTCCTGTTCCTTGCAAATCAAGAGGGGTGTGGTCTCTCACTGTGGGGCCACCCTGCTCGGACTAGAGCTCGACTCTGTAGGAGTCTAACCTGCCGGAGCTCAATAGCCTATCGCAGAGTGACCCTGATGCTGGCCAACATTGCAGGACGTCCTTCAGGCTAATGTGGCCTCCAGGATAGCTATTGAAACTAAGAGTGACACCCTTAGGGAAGATATGGGGCTCTTGATGGTGGACCATCGCTGATTGGCAGAACAAGTGACCACAACTGAGGCTAAAGTAGCAGAGCTGAGACAGACTCCAACAGAGAGGCTGACAACACTGGAAGCACAAGTCTGCATACTTAAACTGAGGGCCTTGGATGTCAAAAATAGATCCCGCCACAATAATGTACGACTAAGTGGAAGGCTGTAAAAAGGTGGAATATCTGGAGAAATGGATCCAGGAAAATGTAAATGTAAATGTAGTGTATTTTGTAAAGCACACAGCTGCCCCAACGGGGCGTCCCAGCGCTCTATAACGCTGTGGAACCCTTCCTGGCTCTCCCTGTGAGATCCCCTCCTGGGCATCCCCAAGGTGAAGCCTGGCATCCCAGTGTTGGAGGGGCTGTTGTGGAGATTAAGCAAGCTATTGCCCAGAGTTGCAGCGTGGGACCCATGATTAGAGTAGGGGCCGAGGCGAGAATTATCGAGTCCACGGACATTGAGCGCAAGACCCTGCCGCTTCGGGACTTGAACCCTGGTCCCAGGCCTGATCTCTGCTTCAGAGTCTGCAGCTCTAACCAGTGAGCCACACTTCTCCAAAGTGGCAAAGGAAGGCCTACCCCTTACTATGCTCTAGAGAGAGCCCATAGACTGCCTGTGAGGCACCCCGGGGGGGCCATCGCAACTGGTGGTAGTGCACTTGCTATTCTACAAAGAACGAGATCAAGTACTCCGCCAGGCCTCACAAAAAGGCCATCTGGTGGTCGATAATAGCACTGTCAGGATATTCTCAGACTTTTCAAGAGAAGTACAACAATGCTTGTCTTATCTGGCAGCGAAAAAAGAATTGCACCAAATGGAAATCCAATATGCAATGCTATTTCCTGCACAACTCAGGGTGGTGACTCTGATTGGTGCTGATTTTTTAGTTCACAGGAGGCGAGGGGCTGGATTGACCTCCTGAACACATTCTGCAAGAACAGCATAAGAGGAGAAGTGGCCGACAGTGCGAAGGAAGAAACAGGCTCCTGAAACACAACAGGAACAAGACAGAGTGGTGGCAGCAATAACTTTGTTGAGTGCCTCTGGGACAGGTGAGGCGTCCTCACTGACTGCAGATGACGCCAAAGACTTGGACTCTGACCATATCTCCAGTACTATGGGGGGACCTAGCCAGGAACTGCCAAAAGTAACACAGAACTACAGACAAGATTATCTGATCCCTCTCTTCCACCGTAAGTATAATGGGGGACTATGTTGGTAGATTGTCTCATGCAGGGTCAAGCCCTGAGGTGCGATTGGGTGGTGGGATAGAACCCTCAGGAATGAGACTTTTACTAACGGAACCATTCAGTAGGTGGGTGAGAGACCAACGGAGATGCAAGGTTGACGGCCCGTTGTGTGAGAGGCTTGCAAGAACCCCACAGGTTTTCTACTGTTTCACATTGTGCATATATTTGGATAAGGGGGGTTTGCTCACTTGTCCTAGGGAGGGAGAGTTGGGGATTTACAGGTTTAGTAGTAAAGGGGTTTGACGATAACATATGCCAGGGAGTCGCATATTGGAGCAAGATGGAGAGCTCCAACCTCTATAAACAGAGGGCACACATCTGGAGGGTGACCTGAGGGCTTCCTTTGAACTGTATCAATGGCTGAACTCCTAGCATACAAGGCTCTTACATGGAACATTAGTGGGATGCACACTATGTCAAGCACTACAAAATATTCTCCTATCTGAATAAATGTGGAGTCTGCTTAGCCCTACTGCAAGAAACCCACTTTCTACCTAGGAAGGGGCGGCACTCAAACGTAGATGGCGGGGTCAGGCATATTATACATCATACTCAGCATTCACTAGGGGAGTGTTGGTCTGGATAAGGGCGGTAGGCCCGTTTCAACACACATGAGACTTGATAGACCCGGAGGGTCATTACGTAGTAGTCACAGGCAGACAGGATGGTTAAGATGTAGCAAATATTAGTGTCTATGGACCCAACACAGATCAGGGGACTTTTTTATCTATGCTTTCGGTCATCTTGGTGACCTACCTCCTTCATTCCACAACCCTTGGGGGGGATTTTAATTGTGTAGCTGACCCCTCGATGGAGCGCCTCTAACCTCCTGCTTAGAGAGACTACAGTTCATTGCGTGGTGAAGACATTCAAAGATTGGCAGAGTAGATGGGGACTAATAGATTCCTGGCAATACCTCTCCCCTATGACCCTGGACTATTCTTATTTTCCCCCTGTCCACAACCTTCATGTTAGAGTGGACACTTTTCCTATGTTCTCTGGACATTGGTGGCCTGACCCATACAGTAGAATATTTGACACACATGGTGTCAGATCGTGACCCGACTCTTCTGTAGATACGGTGGGGGAACACACGCCAACATTTACCTACTTCGCAGTTCAAACAAGAACCAGCTATTTCTTGAAGACATCAGGGGGCACATCTTAAGACAGTAACCAGGAGTGGATGTTTTGCGACTTCTGTAGGAGTTTGACGTACCCTAGAGACAGAACTGGAGAAACCAGATCAAGCACTTCCATCCCTAAAAAAATAAAGACCAGGGCACCTGAGCAAGGCCAGGCCCTACTGGATGCCAAAGAGCAGGTGACCACACAGATAGAATGACTATGGGGTTTTGATTATAAAAATATATTAAAATATATTAAATGGACCCATAAAGTAAGAGACAGAGCGGTCTGCTTGCTAGCCTGGCTGGCTAACCAAGCCCGGAGTGGATCCCCAATACTAGAAGTCAAGGACAGGGAAGGACATTGGGTGTATAGACAGGAGGAGATTAATCAGCGGTTCCTGGGGTTCTGCTCTACACTGCATAGGAGTGTGACGGGACAGGAGGCAGGGATTATCTGGGACTTCCTAGCGCCCATACCGCTTCCTGCCTATGAGACGGAGGGTCTAGAGGCATTAGGTGTTCCTATAGTTGTGCTAGAGGTTAGGGCGGATATTAAAGGGCTTGCCAGAGACAAAACACAGGGGAAAGATGGGATCCCTGTAGAGTTTAACTCCGCTTATATAGAGGAGTTGGCCCTTAGACTAGTGGATATGTGTGAGGCGGCGAAGGAGGGCTCCCTTCCCTGTACCACTTGTGAGGAGCTGATTGTCCCCCTCCTCAAACCAGGTAAATCCCCTCTGGATTGTAAGGCCTATAGACCCCTGTCCATGCTCGTTCTAGATCTTAAGATACTTAGTAAGATATATGCAACAAAGTTTTTGCCATATATGACCACCCTCATCCACCCGGCACAGGCAGAATTGATCCAATGCCAAAATACAGTGCTTAACATACATTGCCTCCTAACAATCATCTAGGGGCAGTACCGGGCGAGAAGGAACAGTCTTTGCTGTTGATATAGAAAATATCTTCTATACCGTAGAGTGGGAGTTCCTTTATGAGTTCATGGAACGCATGCTGCTGGGACAGGGCTTCTGAAATGGGTCAGACTACTTTATACTAATCCGCTGGTATGGGTTCGCACTGGCTACACAATCTCAGGCCAGTATGGGGTGGAGCCGGGTATGAGACAGTGATGCTCCCTCTCACCACTGCTGTTTGCCCTGGCCATGGAACCACTGGACTGTCTCACCCGGACAGGCATTAAGTTTGGCGGCATACCTCTAGGGAGACATCTTCACCATTTAGCATTGTATGTGGAATGTAGAGGATGCATTAACTTGAGCCAAAGGGCTGATGACTGAATTTGTAGAGATGTTGTGGCTGAAAATTAATTGGCAAAAGTCTAGACTTTTCCTATTAACAGGGGATGGAGACCACCCAGATGAGCTGGGAAACCTCCAGTGGGAACCCCGATGTCTGGAGTATCTAGTAGGCGTGAAAATATACCACTCTCAATTGGACTTATTAGAAGGGAATTTAGGGACGTCTGTACAATCCTTGAAGACCAGTGTAGTTCTCCTCACAGTGACCAGTGAATATTCTTCTGCTAAAGCAAGCTCAGCAGAATCACCTCCTCTCAATGTAGTGACCCATCTTCTGCACATCACACCACATCTTCCTTCATGAACAGTAGGTCTGTAGTCTCTAATGCGACTTCCAAATATGCCTTCATCCAACTTTGACCATGACTCTTTTGCATTCATTGAAACCTGTTTTCCCTCCAAGCCACTATCTGGCTACTAAGCCACAACATCCCCCATCGCGATAGAAGAGAAAAATCTGATGGGTGGGTTGTCTTAATCCAGAAGAAGCCCTTAAGTGCAAACTTATTAACTCAATAAACCCCTGGTTGTCATAATGCCCTGATGTAAAGATTACAAATGCAACATATAAACCACATAGGTGGAAATCATATACCAATCCTTGATGATAGCCCTGAGAAAAAGAGGCAATCATATGCTTCCTTAAAGCCTTCCCATTGGATCGGATAGACAATGCCTTTATTCCTTGAACAATGCTCCCCTTAATGCAGTCTCCATGAGCAGGACCAGAGATGGAAATGGAAAAATCTCGAGATTTCAATCACATTGATAACAAGCATTGGCAGTCAATAGGTATCTAGTGGAAAAGCATGCAAATACATCCATGCACAAATGTGCCATATCTGCTTTATCTGTGCCTCTTATGCCTGAACCCAGCTTTTTTCTTCCCTATGCTTGTACTGCCATCGCCAGGGAGCCTTGCACGCTCTATGAATAACAGAGGCACAGACACTGGAAGCGGGATCCATAGAGACACGACACAGGTTTGCATAGGTTGGTGCAATAAAACGAGGCCTATTGTCTTTGTCTTTTGATGGTTCTAACTTGATTCTGGCTTAAATTAGACAACTCCCCCTATGGGAGGCGTCTACATAATATGTATATGATTTTGGCTGCAGATCATTACCGTTTAAAGTGGTGTCAAAAATCTCCATAAAAATAGTAGTTTTCACAAAGTCGTTGATGCATTTCAGTTTGGAATAAGTTATCTGGTTTGGGTTTAAGTGTTAGCACTTAATACATATTTGTATGTGAGTAGATCCATTAGGAAATATATTATTATGATATAAATAAAAATAAATATAAAAAAGGAACACAATATGCAGACAGTGAACATATTAGTGCTCTACGCCTTTTAATCCTCACCCTCCCCCAGAGACACTCTTGTGAACATTCACTTTTCTTTCAAGGGTTGGCAGGATGTTTGAGCAAGAAGAAACACAAGCTGAGTCATATTGGTAGTTAATTGCATGATAGTCACACTGCATTGTGGAACAGATATGGTAGATCATGAATAAACTGTAATAATGCCTTCAAAAAAGCATTTGAACACGTTGTTATTACTTGTATCATAGGAGTATAAACCTGCCATTCTAATAACAACGGATTGTAGATCTCCTGAACACAGCAGCCTGTGCTGCACACAACACTATAATTAAGCCCACAAGGTGAACAGTAAGTGAGGAAAGGTATTGATGATAATTGTAAGCAATGAAGGTAGCACTCCAATTATTGCATTATTGATTTACAAAATACAAGGATAATTAAAATGTGTTTCTTTTCCAGTTTAGTCTTCAGATGTTTATTTATATAGTCTTCTGATATTTCGTTCAGTGAATTAAATTGAAATGGGACCGAAATTAATGTAGTCTCCAGAGTACATTTATAAATATTCAAGATAGTGTGGAGCGATCTGGCAAGGGAGGACATTGACATCACCAGGGATTCCAAAACAGGCCATAGTCACTATTGTAGCAAGCACTGTTGACTAAAGATAGCTCAGGTATGTATACCTGTGGTTCTTTGAAAATCTAGGTTTACAGCAACTGTTCAGAATATTATGAACCTGGGTAACACTGTCTAGTTTGAACAATCAATAACCGGAAAGAAATGCACTTGTCCCATCCTGATATGGGTTGAGGAGCCCAACCACTTCGCAGTGACAAGTGCTGCTTAGTACATCAAGAGCAAACTTGCTCTAACTAAACACTGTACAGCATAAGGATATTAACTCTGCATTGGATTCATATGCTCTTCAAGAGCTCTGCTTACTCATCCGCGACCAAGGGCTTGATTTTGAATTTGGCATGGGGCTGTCGTCCGCCAGGGCAACAGAGTAAATTACTCCGTCCTGACAACCCACATTTTGAAATGTCCATTGGACCAGGGTGTCAGATTGTATAATGGGGTCTAGTGGTTGGGGTGGAGTTAAAAGGGAGGAGCAGGAACGGGAGGAGCCAGTGACAGGAACCAGGGCAGTTAGAGCAGGGACATGAAGCAGGTTGGAAGCAGACAATAAAGCTCCGTGATTCATAAATAATGGTGTCTGTGGTCATTAGTAGCAGGATGCTACAACTGGCGACGAAGGTGGGATGAGCAGACCCCCACAAGCCACAGCACCTTGTGAAACCGCCTTGTCCCCGCAGCGTCGAGAAACGAGCTCCGCTGCTGAATGTGAAGGCGGCGCCAAGAAGAAGAATTCGCCGCTACATAGAGCTGCCTCAGAGAGAAGCTGGCAACAGGTGACCCTGTCCCTCCAGAGGCCCCGAGGGAGGAAAGAGGGAGCTGCAGCAACGAGCGTTGGAGTGCTCGAAAGGTCGGAACAGTTCGCCCCGAAACGCGACATCGCTGAATGCATGCACCCCCAGCACATACAGAAAGAGCAGAGGTCGGGAGCCCACCCCGACTCTGCCTGGCACCCTAGAAGCAGAGGACCAGTGCCTGAGGGAAGGATAGCGCCCCGAGAAGGTCTGGCAGCGAGCGCAGTCGAGCGCGGTGGACCTGGAGCCTCGGTGGCTCCCGACGCCGGAAATCTCACGCCCGATGCGTGAGTCTTGGCTTGCTGTCGCCACGTGGACTCGGCCCCTAGTGCAACGAAGTGGGAGCCCACCCCAACCTCACCTGTGGATAAGTGTGGGACCTGGAGAAGCGCTGATGTCCCTGGGACCGACGGCCGTTGAGTCAGCCCGGCGCGGTGAGTGAGCACCGGAATACAAAGTAAAATGAATAGAAAGCAATGAGAGCCCCAAATCTCGTCGAAAACGAGATCTCCAAGTCGGCGGCCATCTTAGAACCAGGCGATTTCCTCCAATCCCCTGTCAGGGATCTGAGTCGGCCATTTTGAAGTCAGGCCAATAGAGGAAAAGAAACAAACATTAGTAAGTGTAAGCCAACAAGCATTGACAAACATAAAGGAACAACCAAAAGAACAAGCATTGGCAAATGGAATGACTACATTGAATGAACATTGGCAAGTGACGGACTATATCAATGAACGCGCATTGATAGATACAAGTAAGCAAACATTGGCAAAAGCAATAACAAAGACAAACAAGCACAAGTAAATGCAAGAAGTGCATTAGAACACGCAAAGGTGAACGCGAGACCAATAACAAAACGAGCATCAATTAACGCAAGATACAAATAAAGACAACAGTAAACACAACAAGCACTGGCAAGTGCAAGAGCCACACTGAGAGCAAGCACATGCTTCAAGTATAAACAAACCTGAGCAAATGCAAGCCTTGATGCAAACAAGCATAAGCTGGCACAAATACCGAATGGAACTAAAACAAGCAAATGCAAATCCAGAACGCCACGAGCACGAGCCAATACAGACCTGAACATACCAAGCGCGGATAAATACAAGTCCCGAAGTCAGCGAGCACAGGCAAGTGCACATCCTAAATGCACCAAGCAACTACAGATCTGGAACATAACAAACACGAACAAAAGCAAGTACCGAAGCAACCTTCCCGCGCCACGCAAAGATAGATGATCAACAGTAAGGAGAACCCCAAATCACCTGCAGTTAGCAGGCCACCCTAATAAAAGTGGGAAGGTGCTGAGCCAAGTGTCATGTATGGACCAACTGAGTGGTGGCCATTTTCGAAATCAGGAAATCCAAGCCTAACTCAGTGAAACCTCCTGAGACAGTCGTGCTAAGGGCGGACAGAATACAGTAGTCACCCAGGAGTGGCGAACCTGCCCAAAATCAAAGGAGACGGCTAGACACAGGATCTTGGCCGAAGAAAGTCAGCAAACAAGACGGGAAACAAAGCGAACAATCCTGCGACGATAGCAGACAAAACACACCTCCCTCATGGCGGTGGTAAAAGCAACCCACCGGCCCAGTCCTTGCATTGAAGTACCACCCCCAGTGTCACAGACTGACAGTCAGAACTTGGGTCCCGAATGGACCCGGTGGCTGGATTCCCTGGACGATTTTCTTGATGCAATCGGTGAACAAAGGGATGGAAAATGTCTGATACTACTCCTCCAGCTAGTCGGTCATGAGGGCCGTCGCCTAATCAGAACTTTTCCCAAAAGGGACACAGAGAGCTATGAAAGACTCCAAGTGAAGCTACGTGCCCATTTCCATGCACAGGTGGAAGTGGATCATGCTCGCATCGCTTTCAATACAGCGCGGCAGGAACCAGGAGAACCATTGCCGAGATTCATTACCCGGTTACTAAGTCTGGTACCCTGCTGCCACTTCAATACATTTACTAATGAAGAAGCAGTTTGGCTCCGAATAATCGAAGGCTGTTCAAGCGCAGACACGAAGCGCAAGATTCTTCAGGAGCAATGATCGCTAAAGAGAATCATCAGAGGGGCCGAGGCTGGAGTGCGAGTAAAAACAAAAGACTTCTCGAAAGACGTGCACTCGAATGCAAGAAACATGGATGTCTGGAAAGAGGCACCCCTTCTGCCTAAGGGAGAGGCCCAGGAAACAAACAAAGCTGAAAAGAGGGAGGGTGAATCAGAGTCAAGAAACAAGAGACAGAGCGTCATGGAACACTCCAAGTCACCATCACAAAAGACCAGGATGAATCAGGATTGCGAAAGCGGTACTGATGCAACCTCATGGAGCTATTCAACCTCAAGGAGTCAGTCAACAGATGATGATACTGATACAACCTCACAAAGTTATTCAACGTCAAGGAGTCAGTCAACCGATGATGAGAATGATTATGAAACAGATGAAGTGTCAAGCGGGACAAATCACACCCATAGACAAGATGGCAGATTGCTCAACAAGAAGGCAAGAAAGACGAACTACGGAAGATGGGACCTATCCCGTCAATGCCGGAAACCAGCACACGAACAACCCCGGCAATCCTCCCGCTATGCACCAAAGTCTACAGATGAGTCCGAGGAAGCATCAAGCAGTGAGACAAATCACCCCAATGGCACGGACGTTAACACAAACAACAAGCGACAAGAAGAAACCAACCACATGAGGAGTGGCAAGCCACTCAGACACCGAAAAGGGAGAGGCATGTGCACTCCAGACAGTTGTGTCAACGAGAAAGCGGAGAAGGGACAATTGATGTCCCGTGAAAAGGGTAAAGACCAAATGCTCCGAGACCAAACTAATGAAGTAAACGATCCCTCCACAGCAACAACACAGAAGACACAAAAAGAAACATACCCAAGGAAATGCTCCGTAAATAGCTCCGACCCCAGGAGCATGTCATCCCAGAATACCAACTCAATAAACGTATCAGTCACGACGCCCTCAAAAGAACGTTCTCAAAGGAAATCGGCAACCGACTCCTCCGAGTCGGAAGACATGTCTGTCCGATCATTCGGGTCAACAAAATCATGGTCCCGACCACAGCCATGGCATCAATCACCCGGACGCACAACAGAACCAAAGGACAACAAGTCACGTCAGTCATCGCCACATCAAGACATGAACAATATACCGTCACCCCTGATGGGGTCAGAGAGGTTGACTCAAAGAACTGACGGAAGGAGAACAAAGAAATGGGACAATATCTACCAAGTGGTAAAGGATTATCCCGTCACCCCACGGGGAGGACCGAACGTGGTGACAGAGACGAACTGCCACCGAATGAGAGACAAACAGACACATGACCAGGTGGTCAAGGGTCTCGCCAGCCTCAAACACGAGCGGGAAGGGAAGAAACGAACAGAGGCAGCAAATGAGGCCAAGAATCAAGACAGGACACCCATCTCAGATAGTACATTGACGTCTGGCATGCCCGACGGTGCACAGAAGAACAGTGTTGCTCCCAACCTGACAAGACAAAGAGAAATAACCTTACAGGAGGGAGCTCGGAAGAAGACCGGAACATTGTCCACTCCCAAAGAAGATCAACCGTCAACAGAACAAGAGTCACCAAGGCAAGCAGACTGCCACTGCCGAGCTGAGCCAGTAGCAGTCACACAACATGAAAGAACCATGATAACTGCGGAACTGGATAATAAGCCGCCCATACACAATGGGTCACATTCTCAAAAGTGCAATCCCGTAGTCAAGGATGTTTTGGTTAAGACGCCGGAAAGATTGATCAACGTCAGGACCATCACGGATTCGACGCTACTGATGCTTGAAGAACAAGCTGTCCGCCAACCCGTGTGGTGGATTGAAGAATTGCGAACACTGTGGAAACTAAATTCATTTTGTTAAGAAGGGGGGAGATGTCAGATTGTATAATGTGGTCTAGTGGTTGGGGTGGAGTTAAGAGGGAGGAGCAGGAACGGGAGGAGCCAGTGACAGGAACCAGGGCAGTTAGAGCAGGGACATGAAGCAGGTTGGAAGCAGACAATAAAGCTCCGTGATTCATAAATAATGGTGTCTGTGGTCATTAGTAGCAGGATGCTACACAGGGGACATTTCAAGCATTGGCAGGAACCACCGTCAAGGCAGTTCCTGCTAAAGTATTGTAACTTTGACTTATGGTTTTGTGAAACATGACGGAGCCATTCGGCAAAGTTATATATATATATATTTTATTTGCAATAACACAATCGACTTTCTGCCAGGGTGTTTCTGTTGTTGATGCGAAGTGAAAACTGACCTGTATGTCTGCCCATCTAAGGGGCATATTTTCAAGGGCTTTATCTCCGCTTTTTTGGCTTACAAGGCCAAAAAGGCGGAGATAAAACTATTGCCCTATTTACAAGAGGGTGCTAACATGTATAATCGCATGTTAGCACCCTTTTCCCCAACGCCTCCCTCTGCATCTCTAATAAGATGCAAAGTGGGCGTCACTGGGCGTATCCCGATGGACAACCTTGCAAATACCGCTGATGTTCACATCGCGATATTTACAAGGCTGCCCCAGCATTTTAGCACACGTTAGTTTTTGGAGAAAACTACTGTTTTCTCCAAAAACTAATGTCTGCTAAAATGCAGACTTAACTATCCCTAACATTGGGGTGGATTATGCTGAAACGACCCTGTGGTCGTATCAGCAAGGTTATCGCTGTTTTGCAGGGAACATCACTGGAAAACCAGCGATGTTTCCTGCAAAACGGCGATAACCTTGCTATCTCTGGAAATTTTATCGCCCTGGAGTAACGCGCTCTTAATAAAGCACGGTGCAGTCGGAGTAATCTCCAATGTCATTACATCAAAGTTCCAGCCGCTTTTAAATTGGGCAGGTGGACCAATATGTTGGCGAAAAGGGTACTCCATCGCTGTAGCCACCGAGTACCCATTTGACAACATATAAATACGCCCCAAATGAGCTCATTTAGACTTTGGTGGACTGTATATGGTTAATTGCACAGCAGACATTTTTGTTTTTCAAACGCAAACTCCAAAAGTGAGCATTTGTTATTGAAAAAGAGTAAGGAAGTAATTCTGACACGCTAGGAGCTTTCGCCCACTGTGTGGAAGTCAGTTATTTGATTTCATATTCGGGATCTCCAGGGTTTACCTGGTCATCCAGAAGAGAAGAAAAAAATATTGGAGCATCTGTATATAGAAAGATCACTCAGGCATTCAGTCAAATGTTTCCATAGAAGGAACTTGCAAATGTTCTCCTGGTAGAAATATAGGGGTATATTAGTAAGAACCTCTTTAAAATTATCGCCGTTTTAGCGGCAGGAAACGTCCGCTAAAATGGCGATAACGGGATTGCTAATATGCGTTATAGAATTCCAATAGAAGCCCAGGTTAGATGTCCTGCACATCTAACTTGGGCTTCTATTGGAATTCTATAACACATATTAGCAAGCCAGTTATCGCTGTTTTAGAGGCAGTTTCCTGCTGCTAAAAGGGCAATAATTTTAACAAGGTTCTTGCTAATATGCCCCTTTGTGCTTCCCCAACACAATTTTGGTGGAGAATCCAGTCTGCTTAACTCTACATAAGTGTGGTCAGCAATCTTCCTGCATGATGACTCCATCATGGTCAGCTAAATAAGATACTCTATGTCCCTGATTGACACAGATTGCCACATTTATTTATTTATTTTTTAAACTTATAAAGCGCAACAAATACCACGAATGGTATCTCGGCGCTGGGCAGACAGAGAGACACCTCCTGTGCATTATTGGATGAATAGCCATGTCTTCACTTGCTTTCTGAAAATCATAAGTGAGGAACTGCTTTTTATATGGTGGGGCAAGGTATTCCAGAGCTTCGAGGCGGCTACCAGGAAGCGTCTGTCTCCCCATGTAACCGTTCTCACCCGTTGAATGCATAGAGATGCGGATGACGCAGATCTTAAAGCTCTATTAGGGACATATACCAACAGTGATTCCCTAAAAAAGTCAGGTCCTAGGCTGTTCAATGCTCTATAGATGATACATAAAGCCTTAAATTTGGTTCTCTTTTTTACTGGGAGCCAGTGAAGTTGGTGGACAATAGGAGAGATGGGTGCGAACTTGGGAGTTTTCGTCAGAATTCGTGCAGCAGCGTTCTGCACCATTTGCAGTTTTTTAAAAACCTGCTCCTGGTCATTCAACAGAAGCCCATTACAATAATCTACTTTGGATAACACCAAGGAGGACATAAGGGTTTTTCCCGCAGACAGGGGAAGGAAAGTTAACAACTTTTTCACTTTTCGTAACGTGAAAAAGGAAGAGGAGACTACCGCATTAGCATGACTGGTGAAACTTAGTTTGTTGTCAAACAGCACTCCCAGGTTTCTAACCTTTGAAACTGGGGTGGGTGGGTTACCCATTTCTGGTGGCCACCAGATCGGGGACCAAGATGGTTTTAGGTCTCCAAACACCATTACCTCGGTCTTATCGGTGTTTAATTTTAGACAATTACTGTCCATCCAGTGACTAATGGCTCTCATACCTGACTGAAAGTTGGCTGCCACCTCACTCCCATTTTTATGCACCGCTAGCACCAACTGAGTGTCGTCGGCATACAAAGTCACTCCTATTCCATGGGTTTTAATGACCCTCGCCAAGTCCGACACATAGATGTTAAAGAGTGTCGGACTTAGCGAGGATCCCTGGGGGACTCCGCAGGGCAGCACAAACGTTGGTGAGTAGAAGCTCCCCATCTTTACCGACTGTTCTCTCTTAGACAGGAAAGAAGCCAGGAGCTCCGCAGCTTTACCCTGTATGCCCATAGCAGTGACACGGTCGATCAGGATGTTATGATTGACCGTGTCAAAGGCCGCTGAGAGATCCAGCAGGATCAGGACTGCCGTGCCACCCTGGTCCATGATCTGTCTGATCTCCTCAGAAGCCTTTATGAGCGCCGTCTCCGTTCCATGGCCTCTCCTAAACCCAAACTGAGTGTTGTCTAGCAGGTTATTATAGTCAATGTAGTTGGCCAGCTGTTTATTTATAACTTTTTCAAGTATTTTAGAAGGAAATGGGAGCGCTGCTATAGGGCGATAACTTTTTAATTCCGAGGTGTTAAGGGTGGGTTTCTTTAGAAGTGGCTTTATTATAGCTGTTTTCCATCTTTGAGGATAGTTTCCTGATTCGCAGATGGTACTGCAGATGTTTTCCAAGATTGGAGCTACCACATCAGTTGTTGATTTTATGATGGTCGGTGGGCAGGGATCCAGGGGGGAACCCGACATTGTAGATTTAATGAGATCTTTTATTTCTGACAGTGATGGAGGGAGGAATTCATTCAAAGAGGAGGATGTGATTTGTGTGTTCTTGAGGCTTTCTGATGATTCCCCTGTCATGTTGTTGTTAAATTTATCAAAGATTTCTGTGATGTTGGTCCTGAAAAAATCAGCCATTTGATTGCAGAAATCGTGGGTGGTATCCGTAGTATTTGCTGTTGGTATATTTGTTAATGTTGCCACTACCTGGTATAATTGCTTACTGGAGTTCTGAGTCTTCTCTATCTGTTCACAAAAGTATTTACTCTTTTCCAGTCTGAACAGCTTCCTGTAACCTGATAGAGCTTGTTTGTACCTTTCTTTATCGTTATTATCATAATTAACTCGCCAACATCTTTCTAGATTGCGGCATTTCTGTCTCTCCAATCTTAAAGGTTCAGAGAACCAAGGGGCTGATGGTGTTGCGCGATTTGGACACATTTTCTTTAAAGGCGCTACCTGATTAAAAGTGTCTGTGAGCCATTGGTTGTAATTATTTGCTGCTAATTGAGAATCTAACTCTCATTAAGACTTTGGTGATCCTCCTGTAGGGCTGCCTCTGCCGTACCCACTGGAGGACCACCAAGGCTTTGGTGCATCCGCCTACCAGATTTCGAGTTGAATCCAGGGCGGGCAGGCTGTGTGGCGGCAGTCTTGCTATGGTTGTGTGTTAGGCTCATAGGAGAGTCTAACATGCAGAATGGCAATGAGAGAGTGCTGACTTCATATTCCTGCATGGTGTGGCATGCATGGCACACTATGCAGGAACAAGGGTGCATTTCCAGGAGCACATAACATATGCCCCCCGCATGCATCCCCAGGCCCAGAAGCAGCAGGGAGGTCCTGTTAGGGCCCCCTTAGTTGCCTCTCTGCCACCCTTCTCATGGCATGCTCACCGACATGAAATGGGCGGTGGAAAGCCAACTTTGAATATGCTTGGTGTCGACTCAGCGGCATCGCCAGCATATTCCTGCCCATTCCTGCTGCACCACTGCTGCATGATCATTGGTTCCCATCAGATATGGCCGTCCTGTGGCAATCCGACTGCCACACTCAGAACACTGCGCACTGTGGTTGGACCTGCAGTGATGGCAGTGGTCTGTCCGCCACCACAAGTACGTTGGTCCTGAGAACCACAGTACTCATAATAAGACACAAAGTGTTAGACTCATTAAAATATTGATTACTAACTAATTAGACATTCTGTTAAGATTATTTATCTCACTAGCATTGTGCCCAGCAAATTCATTGACTAAGAACCAGCTTAATTGGAATTAAACCTAGACCTCAAAGATCAGTTAATGTCATTTTACTTTGAATTCCATATGCTTTATTGAATTGGAGTAATTTTTTAATATACTGATCAGGCAATTGAACATTGTGCTTGTCAACTGTTTGAACTCAGCAAGTTCTTCAAATCTGCTTCATGGTTACAACTAAAGGAAAGTCGTGTGCTACCAAAAGGGGATGCCTTATACTTCAGAAAAAAATAGCAAGGGTTGTTTTAACAATTTCCTTCTCTTTGTGCTGTCATGACTTGATTTTAGCATACATCTATGTAAGATTGTAGGTTGAGGAGTCTTATTCAAACATAGGTGCAGCCAAAGATCCAATTTAGAGTGGAATTACATCAATGGCTTTTGGTATCATAAACACTCTAATACCACAGTGTTAGTAAATCCATGCTTTTTTATTGAATGTTCCCCTATTTGTGCATTGGCTGGCTAATGATTTGACACATGTGGTGTCTGTGCAAGAAATGGCACAACCATTATGTGCTTTGTTTAAAAGGATCCCTATTTTTTTCAGGTTGGCCAATTTGTCATTCTTTTATATATATTTATTTAAGATTTTATATAGTGCTAGCTAGACCCCTAGGTATCAGAGCACCTTACGGCGTGAGGAGCAAGGCAATAATCATTGGTTCAAGGTTACATACAATAATACATTAAGGGAAGTGAAAGTCAGCAGAGGAGCGCACAGTAATGTATACAAAGAAACAATTGTAGCTACCGGAAGGATGGAATTACTGAATTTACTGAAATGAGGTCATACAGTTATCACCCTGTTGAAGTGGTCAATGAGTTCATTTGCATTTTGGGAGTGCGGGAGACATTAAAGCTGTACATACATTTTTGACTCAAGTTCATTCGCATGGACTTGTTTGATGTATCTGGTCCACAGCTTAGGTTTGTTAATTAAGGCTGAGGGAGGTTTAACAATGGTCTTGATGTTGAACAGAATGAGATGGTGGTCAATGGGAACAATGTCCTTAAGGGAGACAAGTTCCTTCTTTGAGATGATAGCGTCAAAAGTAGTGCCTTTGATGTGGGTTGGTTAGTTGCAGAGTTGCTTTAGGTCATTCATCTCGAGATGTTTAGAGAGGTGCCTCACTGTGGAGTCTTCTGTGTGGTTCATATGCATGTTGTAATCGCCCAGAAACGCATCTTTCGAATCGGAAAGGGTGAACTGAGTGAGTAAGTCCGTTAGCTCAAAGAGTGGGCGATCACCAGGCGGGTGGTAGATGGTATGCAGTTTGATAGGTGGGGAGCCTTTGTCATTAAGTTTAACACCAAGGTATTCAAAGATTGAATATGTGGTACGCATTAGAATGGAGAGTTGGGTTACTGTTTTGTGGATTATGGCTAGACCTCCCACTGTTCTATTAGTCCTGTCATGTCTAATGATGGAGTACCCGGGCAGAGGAAGTAGGTCAAGTATGGCCGTTGAGTGGTCATTGAGCCAAGCTTCTGTAAGGAAAGCAATGTCAATCCCCCACTGAGGATGGTTTCAGCTATCTCAGTAGCGTGTTGTGCTGCCGATCTGCAGTTGACAAGCATGACGGAAAGGGGGCTAGGATTATCCTTAGCAGATTTAAGAGTCTGGATGGTGGTATATTGCACTGGAGGTCTGGGCCAGTAAGGGATTGTATAGGTTCCATTTAAACCCATTATTACTGGGACGGAGGTGGAGGGGAAGTGGCATGCACTAATACAATTGAAGGCACAGAATTTAATCATGAGGGAGTGGTGTGGAAGCATTCTAGTTTTACAAATTGTAAAACCAAGAATGTAATATACGCCATAACTTGACCTTGCCCAAAGTTGTATATTGGGAAAACCAATCAACAGGTTAACATAAGGATTACACAACACAGGTCCAGGTTAAAAAAGAAAGTCCCTAATGCCCCAATGGTTGAACATTTTTGTGAAAGAAAAAATGCAGAGAATGACTTTAAGTGGACAGTCCTGGCCACTATAAGCACAGCAAAGCGTCCAATAGATATGAAAAGAGCCCTGCTCCAGAAAGAGGCATAATTAATTCTTAAATTTAATAGCGCTTTAACTGGATTAAATAGTATGTCGGAAATTACAAGACTATGAAGATACTGTTGAATACATGATCACAAAAAATTCTCCCTTGCATTAAAATTGCATCTAAAAGTTTAAGGGTCTATGATCCAAAACACTAGAAATACATGACCCACAATGCAAAGTGTGTAACTTTTAATAAGAGGCGATACTTAAAAAGAGATCGGTATGAACTAAACAACAAATATAACCTGAGCACAGTTAAATGTCCTAACAATACAAAGCCCAATACTGCCCAATGATATTGATTGAATACAAGGGTGAAAATGATTGAAATATGAAGCCAAGTAGCATGCACTGCATGTCCCAGTATGCAGTGTAAATTATGACCAATTCCAGAGGTCTATGAGACCATAAAGAAAGTAAACTCCTCCCTGCAAATGTCTGCCACGACATTGAGGAGTTCTTGAGTAACAAAGAATACAACTAGGAGGTGAGGCTACTAGCTTTTAAACTTGGTGTATAACTCGAACACAGCGAATACATGAGTAGAATAACCCAAAATACCTTACATTTGTTGCAGGAAATGTTAAGTATTACCCAGCGAAGCGAGCAAGGGCAACACGAGCCGACTCCGGCAAAGATCGAGGTACGCGCTGCAATTAGGCGCATGATTAAACCTTTTAAAACAAAGTAGCAAGGTTTCCTTCACTAAACGCCGGCTTTCTGTTTAGTTGCAGAAAGACGAACGCCGTCTTTGGACGCACGTTCGAGAGCAGAATACAGTCTGTTTTCCAATATTCCGAAAACACAAACAGAATACAGGTAATGTCCTCAAAATGTAATTGGAACCGAGATAATTTGATAAAAACAGTGATCATGTGCTTAACAATAGAAACTAAACATAGTATTTCCACTTGCCAATAGAAATGCTTGAATACCAGTATTGAAGGAAAAGATATTCGATGACTTTGCCACAGTAATAATTGAGATAACAACAAGCAAGGGAATGCTTAAGGTATGACATACTAATTTATCTGAATACAGATAAGCGCCTTATGGTAATATCAGTGAGACTAAATCACTGTGTCGTTTTGATAGAAAATACCCAGTCTAGAATGAAATTCACGACCAGAAAATACAGAGATATATGAGATATAACAGTTGAAGAACACTATCTTCTCACAAGGTATTAAGAGAACAGATTTGAGAGCTAGTTATAAAGCATGCAGAATAAAAAGAACCCCCCCTTTTATTTCACATACATTTTTTTCTTTTTTACATCTCGTACAGAAAATCAGAGAGGCCTGATGAGAATCTAGGCAACCATAACCTAAGATTCGAAACGTGTCGGCATATCAGAAAGAGCCTTGAAGAAAAAGGGATTTTGTCCTATATTGATGAAATATTTGTTTAATAAGTATATGCTCTTATGGTTATATAGAGATTTTTTTTTAAATCTATGAGATTGATTTTTTTCAATGTATGAGTCATACTTATGGCCACAATTGGTTTAATGTGTTTTGTATATAATTGTGTGTATTGTGATAAAATATGTACAGTTTGTGTTTGAATGTAAATAGATTTGTCTTAAGTGTTTTTTCAAATATATGTAAATTTTGCACAATTTTTTCCTTTACACAAAGAATAGTTCAATGAAAAACAAAAATAAGAATAATGAAAACTTACTAAATAAATAAGAGGTACAAATATAAAGAAATGTGTTTGGGTAATGAGCATTAATTATAAACACTCTTTCTAAAAAAGTAGAGATTCAGGCAAAATTTGTGTTTTGTACTTTAAAGAATCAGTCACACATGCCAAGTATGGGGTAGGAGAAGGTGATGTCCTAGCCAAATTAGACCTCCATATGGTTTTCCATTGATAAAGGGGGTCCAATTGGACAACTGAAGTAGGCCCTGGGGAGGACTGGATCAATTGTTTGTTCAATGGATGAAATATAGTTATAGTGCTGCAGGCCGAACAAAGAAAGTCAGGGATGGAGTTGGAAAACAGCAGAGTGAGAATCACCAAAGACAGGGGTTCACTACTTTGAAATTTCAGTACTTAGAACTTTGTGGTAGGTCAGCTGCCAGAAAGCTTTCCGCAGTAAATACATTGTCTAAATTTGTTGCTCAAGCGGTAGTGGAAAGCCATCAAATTCTCTTAGGTTTGGATACTGTCTTATCAGTAATGAATAGCTGGTGCATCCTTCCAGATACTTTTAATGCCCAACTCCAAGGAGACAATGTACCTGCAGCAGATGGTGAAATAAATCTACCCGGCTTGCTGCACAGAATTCTTGATTAATTGCATGAGCAGCAGAAAGAGTTGTGTCCAGCTCTGCTTTTAATGTCTGTCTGTAGCAACCCTCTCATAACCTGGTAGGGCCATTTCCTAGACCAGCTGTGCCAGGGATATTTGGACACATCATCTGAGATGAACCTAGTTGCTGGATGAGGAGGTCTATGTGCTATGGAGAAGAAACAATTCTAGCTGCTGAAAGTTGCTCCCCTGCTTGGGCTGGAACACGTCCAGGAGACATAGGTGCTGATAGAGCGGAGGTAAGCAATCACAAGGAGTTTTTAGATACTCATGGGGGCGCACCAAAATGAGAGTCCAAAAAGAATAAGTAGAGAAATGTTCTTTATTTATCTTTGTTCAGCAAAAAAAGGGCACATCAATAAAATATATGGTGAGATCAGCCAACGCGTTTCACTCCCTACCAAGGAGTTTCTTCAGGGCGCTGTGAATATTTTCGGTAAGTTGTCCTTAGTAGGATCCCTCTGTGACCACACTGATATTTTCTCGGTCGGTATTCCAGCCTATTTCTTTAAAAGAACTTTTTGGAGTATCTATCTTCCCTTCTCTTTTCTTGTTGTAGTGGACTTTGTCGGTCTTGTCCAAAAAAGTAGTTCTGGTACTTCAAAGGGCTACCCGTCCCTGGTTGTGTTTGTTCTAGGTGGGTGAGTTGCTGTAAAGTCCGTCGTCAGTTTCGGCGTCTCGGCATGGCTGGTTCCAAAAAGCAATCACAAGGAGATGAGGGATGGAGCGCTGAACTTTTCAGACACTCACCCCCAGTCACAGATCTGGGTTAAAAGAGCTGAAGTGAGCATGCATCTGAAGGAATTGCTTAGAAGTAGTGCTAAATTAAGTCAGCTGCAAATTATATTAACCACAATGAAATCATGATGTAAATCGAGGGTTTTAGTATCTTGTGCCTATTTCTAATCATTAAACCACTCTCTATGTTTGAGCTAGCATCTGAGATAATTATGCTTTCTGATCCACCAATGAGACATACCACAAGAGGTACCTGCATAGCAGTGCCTGGATCCTCAAGATGTCAAGAGATACATGCACAAAGGATTGATCTGATCTTGTCCAGCTGCCTTTCCTGATATTGGCCCATGTTAAAAACTGTATATTAATTTCGTCTTCACATTTACCACCAAGCAACTCAAAATGGCCATTCCACTTGTTTTATCTGAAGCTCCTATGTTGCTGCTGGCTTGTTATTAATTTCACAACTCTGTACTTTAAACTTTAGATTATTTTAAGGTATTTCTGGCCCATATTTGTTCTAGATTCTTGGTATTTTTAAAATGCTCTAATTAACATGGGTTATGTCTAGTTTTTTTTAAAGAAAATTCCTTCTTTTCATCTACCCAATTTTTACATTGAAATACATAGAGCCTGATTATGATGAGTGTGGGAAAGCCTCCAAACTCAGGTCGGAGGTATTCCCACACTCATCGTCGGTTTCACTTCCGACTGACTAATTCAAATCTAGACATTTGGAATTGAAACCAGGTGGTCATTATAGCTGAAGTCCGACAGGCTCAAGGAGTCTGTTGATCAGTTGGAGACCGGCCCGTAATCCCAATGGACGGCGTTTCAGCTGTCAGGATTACAAAGCTGTTTTTAAGACTGGCTTTATATGCCGGGCTTTCAGACATGGAAAGCCTCTTGGAAAGTGAGTTTGCAGGCTCATAGCAGTGCCACCTTCTCCTTGAGGCCTCTGGTTGGGGGCTGAGGGGGCACCTATGGTTCTCCCCTGTTTATCCCTGCAACATATTCCACATTGATGAACATAATCTCGCATTTCTCAATGGGAGCTTGTGCTACGGACGGTTTATGGCTGCAGCACAAACTCCCATAGGAAAATTAGAGTATGGGACCTCACTGTGTGAGGCAACTCCGCCCAACATCATAATCGGCCACTTTTGTATCCTAAATATATTGTTGGTGTTGTACTAGTCACTGCATACCTTTAACACAGGTTTTTCAGTAAAGCCTTGCTGCTTGAGCCAAGAACAGTGAGCCATGAAATCACTACCTACTGGGTTTAACCATGTTTACCCAGGTAAACTTTGTGGTTCAGATTGTTTGGCTGTTGTAGAAGAACAGACTTAGTTTATAAATGTGACTTTTCTCTTCCATTCCTTAACATGTACATTACATTAAACATTCCTATTTGAAACAGGAATATTACACTCTTCAGTGTAAAAAGTATTTATATAATGGCCATAGTCAGGAATGTGTATCTTCAGTTCAGAAGACTGATAACCAGTAAAACAAAATCCACTGCAGAATATAGTTCAGTAATGGACTTTAATAAAAAGCAGTGGGTGGCAATGTATAGGGAAACGTAGAAAAAGTGATTCATGTTTAATTGAGCAGTTAATGGAGTAAACTTAATAGTTCATCTTTCAATTAAATAAAACATTATCTGGTCATCGGTTACATTTCATTTTGTCCTTCACTACTTTATATCTGGGAACCAACTTCCCTTTATTTGTTCTTACTGCTACTATGGCATCAAATAAAAAAACTGTCATTATCCCTCCTAAGTGCAAAGAATAATTGTGACGATACTTCCCCCTTGGTATTAAGGTTTCACTCATATTTGAAGCATTTGTGTTCAGCAGCTAATGATGTATTGCCAGTGCATCTAAACACAGATTGTACATTGTAAGTAATGTACAGTATCATATATATATATACTAGCTTACCCGTCAGGTGTTGCTGCGATCTCAGAAGAAAGGAAATGTAAGCAAACTTGTTATAATAACATTCAATTTACATAGTGTCATTTTTATTGAAACTTATTCATTTTAATATGGAAAACATTTTAAAGTGTTGTTTTAATTCTGTTTATTTATTCGAGTGCTTGTGGATACACGTTAATTTTTGTTTTTCCGTCTGGTGCGTACACGAATAAATCAGAAGGTTTTCCAACGCGTGAACTGGCCACATACAGTTGTCCATGTGAGAAGCACGGATTCTCCAAATCTAGTCCACACACTTGCAGCGATTGTCCTTGTGCTTTGTTGACGGTCATTGCAAAAGCGAGTCACACCGGAAACAGTAAACGTTCAGTATTTGAAAGATTATGAGGGCCCTGGTGGGCCGGGGGGCCGATATTTAAAAAAATAAATGTTTTGCCAGTAACCTTCGCAGGAGTGTACTCAACAACTTTTAACATTTTTTAAAAAAATTTTAATTTTACTTTGTATTTTCGTTAGAAACCCTCGCTCGAGTGTGCTCAACAACGTCCGAAATTTTCATGCCGATCGGATGAATGGTGTAGTAAGGCATGAATGACATACAGACAGACATACATTTGTCTTTATATATGTGATCAAGGGCTCTGGAAGCCCGAAACGCACCGTTGTAGGCTGTGTGAGGAACGCGAATAAACTAACATCTTGCCTGAAATTGCTGTGGTGGTCCGAGTTCCTTCTTCGCCGAAGCACAAGTATGGTCGGAAGTGGCGGGAATTGATTGGTATATATATATATATATATATATATATATATATATATATATATATATATATATATATATATATATATATCACCTCCCGTCTGATCCAAGTTTTATGCTTCTGGGTGCTCTTTGGCGGTGCAAGCCAGGAGCGGCAGGACCCGCTGCGTTTAAAATTGATTCCGTTTTCACTTTTCAGAGAGTTGATTCCTCATGCACTCTCGTGTTCTTCAAAATTACGCCACACGTTCTATTATCAAATATACAGTTTATTTGCTTTTTTCACAGCAAGCCAGCTACACCTTACGCGTTTCGGTCTCTTCGGAGACCTTGCTCACAGGTAAACTGAATCGACATTCTTTTACAATTTTAAATAAAGTGAAAGTGCTTATCTATTACATCACTTCCTGTTAGCTGTACAGGATTTCTGGGAGATGTAGTCTTATTGGGAAACATTATAATCATGTTAACCTTTTTATCGCCAGTCATTGTATACTATCATCAATTGGGTAATGATATTGAACCACATGGGTATTTTAACCAAAACAGAATATTTTTCAATGTGCTAAAAACAAAGCCCTCCAGTGGGCATGTACACATACATTCTAACCCAAATTCGGCAACATACTGGTGCCCATATTTCTCAACTCTTATGTCTCTCTGTTTCACATTGAAGCCCTCTGGTGGGCTTTTGAAATACACCTTTTAGATATCAATATTGGTTAATTTGTCCTCCATTTCTGATTCAATGTATAAATCTTCATTCATAGCATAAATAATTTACATATTCTTCAGTGTGAAAAACTAAACATAAAGTGAAATTGGTAACATAACAGTGCAAATTAAAATCTTTTCAAGAGAGGTAACATTGTTACTCATCAATGTTCATTAGTCAGTAATTGGGTTGTTTAAAGATGGCAATGTAGTTCTTCGTCCTGGTTGTGCCCATACGGGCTTAAGGTTCGGAAACTCATGATGTGTTTTGATTTTTTCTGTCTCATTATTTTTTCACGATCACCCCCTCTTTGATTTGGACCAACACTCTCAATTCCATAGAATTTTAGTTCTTTCCAGTTGCCATTGTGTTCTTTTTCCATATGTTTGGCCATTGCGTTGCTGCGATCTGAATTGATAGTGGGCCGGACATGCTCCAGGATACGCATTTTTAGTTCCTTTTTGGTGCTTCCAATGTACTTCAAAGAGCACGGACATTCCAAAACATAAATGACAAATTGGGTTTTACAGTTGATTAATTGATCAATTTTCCATATTTTTGTATTTGCCATGTCAAGTTCTTTGACATTTTTGGCAATGCAGCAAACTTTACATCCAGAGCATTTATAAAAACCCTTGGGTTTGTACCAAGCTTCAGGTTTTTTCTTCTCTTGAAAATGGCTGTAAATTAATTTGTCTTTTAGGTTCTTAGCTCTCCTCGGGGAAATCTCAGGATATAAGTTAAATGTCAACAAAACCCAAATCATACTTAATTATACCCCGGCTGCATGTATTTATAAGACCAGCAAAGAAGCAGTATATTTAGGTATAAAGCTTATGGCTAAAGTGGAGAAAATTGTTGAAATGAATTATGGGGCATTTCTCAAAGAGACAGCTGCAAGTTTTAAAAAATGGCACAAGATACCTCTGAGTCTACTAGGGAGAGTAAACCTGATTAAAAGGAAAATCTTACCTAAGTTACTCTACTTGTGTAGAGCTATACCGCTACTGCCAAATAAACTGTTTTTTAAGAAATTAGATGGGATCTGTAGCAGTTTTATTTGGGGGTACAAAAAGGCACGGAGGGCCATTAAATATCTGACATTACCTATCTCTAAAGGGGGACTTACTTTTCCGGATTTTAATTTTTATTTTTTGGCTTCTTTCTTTTTGCGCATTAGGAGTCTATTAAAGAATTCCCCTCCTTTATTTTTTCATCAATATATGTTGGGAACAGATGCCAACCAATTTTTACTACGGGTTCACGACCCTAATTACTTCAAAAGAGTAAAGTTTAAGACGGCTAAGCATGCTATCAGAATTTGGGATAAAATCTTGCACATTAGCAATTCCACATTTTACAACGCTGAGCTTAGACTATGGAACAATCCGGGCCTGCCTGGTATCTTCTCGGATGGTGTGGGAAATCGATGGATGAGATTAGGTATAAGCACGCTAGGAGACTTGTACGATATTAATGGCTTGATGGATTTCGATAACTTAAAAACTACATATGGGCTCACTGACGATATGTTTTTTAAATATAGACAGATTAGAGATTTTTTTTGGAACAAATTGAAGATAACGGAAGTTGGCCAATCTGAAATTCTTGAAGGTATTTATTCAGGAAAAACTAAATCAGTGATTAAATGGGGATATCAATGGCTCATTAAGGTGAAGGAGGAAAACACAACCCAAATTGCAGCTAAATGGTCTCGTAGACTAAACCAAAACATTAATTCAGTTCAAATTGGTAATGCCCTATCTCATTTAAATGATATAGTTCATTCTTCCAATTTGAAAATGCAACTCTATAGGACTGTTACGGAGCTATACTATACGCCACAAAGGATATTTAGTTGGTCACAAGGTAACTCCTTGACAGATAAATCCAAGTGTGTTAAATGTGATACTGCTGCGGCTGGGATTGAACATATGTTCTTTTATTGTCCGGCACTCTCAAATTTTTGGAATCGTATATCCTACTATCTTCAATCTTACCAAATTAGTTCAATGGATTTCACGGCACAATGGGTTCTGTTAGATATTCAAGATATGAATTGTCCTAACAAAGATCTTTTAACGATTTTGATAGCATGTGCTAGATTAATCATAGCCAGGGTTTGGATCTCTAAAGAACCCCCCATGGTTGCTGACTGGTTAGCATTGGTATATGAAATTAGAGGTTCTTAGCTCTCCGATAAGTCACATTGGGATGATCTCCCACAATTTCCGCAATTTTTGTATCCATGTGTAGAATGTGCCAATTTTTCTTGAGGATTTTGATTATTGATTGGCTGGCCATGGAGTGAGTAGTAATGAATTGAATCTTTTGATCATCCGGGCCGGATGCTTGTTTTTCTTTGAGTAGGTCAGTTCTTTTGACACTGGAGGAGCGATTTAGAGCCGTTTGAATACTTGCAGGATTGTATTTGCGTTTCTCAAATCTTTTGCTGGCTAATTTTTTGTTCATGTTCCAGTCTTCCTCATTAGAGCAAATTCTCTTTATTCGTAGGAATTCTCCGTATGGAATATTTTGAATTAGGCTGGATTGGTGGAAGCTTTGAGCATGTACTCTTGCGATGCAATGTTGTCTGTATTGCATTATTTTCAATAAAGATTTTGAAGAACACGAGAGTGCATGAGGAATCAACTCTCTGAAAAGGAAAAACTGAATCAATATATATATATATATCTATATATATATATATATATATATATATATATATATATATATAGATATATATATATATATACATATATATATTATACAAGCATTTATTGTTGTTCTGTGTAAGTTTTGCAGACACTCAAATGTGGACTGGATGATCATAGTTTGGTTGAGAGTTTATAGTGTTGGTGGACATCGCAGACATTCTCCTAAGGACTTTCAAGAAATGACCAAAGAGATATAAAGACTCTAATTCAGGGAACAAAGTGGGCTTGATATCACCAGAACTCTTACTAAAAAGTCAGGGATTTAATCTTTTATCTGAAGAAAGATATAATTTGTATTTTTCGTTGATCTGGGAAAAAAGAGTACTTGTAACTGTACTACTTTGGGGCCTATTCCGATGATCGGTCAGGAGCAGTAACCCACGGACCTGCTGTCTTGGGTTACGGCCCTGCTAATACGATGCGGTCGCACTCCCATACTTCACAATGCAGGCATGCATTCCGAGCGGAATGCATGCCTGCATTGAGAAAAGTAGAGGTTCAGTTCATCCCTGCACCATCTGGCCGGTACCCCAAGGTGCCTGACACCGGGTACAGGGATCCACAGAGGGGCACAGTTTCCGACTGCCTTTTCATGACGAACAGATTGACACGAAAAGGCAGTGATAAACTGCGATCGTACTGTCTCGGTCGTAAAGAGGCGACCGGGGAGTACTAAAGGATTTCCGGATGTGCTTACCACCCTTTAAGCAAACATATGTTTCTGATCTTTAAATTACACATCTTAATATCCCATCCTTGACCGCTTTCAAGTATTTTTACGAACTCCTCAAGCACCAAATACCCAGAGCTCAATTTTCAAGAAAAAATCTCCCTACTGGCTCTTCTGAATTTGAATGCAGTTTACATGCTTTCCAACACTTTGGGGCCCATTAGTATGTTGGGCGGATCGCCACCGTCTGCATGGCGGTGGCAATCTGCCCAGCATTTCCTCCCGTCTGCATGTAAATTCCCCCTGCCATATTACTATGAGTCGACCAGGCGGAAAAGCTGTTAATATGGTGGCGGTGTCTGGTAGACACCGCTATCCATATTAAGATACATGCAGGGTTATGCGTTGCCGCCATGGAAAGGCATGCTGTCTTCTACATTGAAGGCCTGGAGTGGGCCCCCAGGGATTGTCGGAGATGCCTATGGTACCCCCCTCCATTTCAATGTACAACATGACAGGCACTGCACGGTGCTTGTCACGTTGTGCATTGAAATACACAACTTGCATTTTTGGCATTTTTAGCATTGTGGCGGCTGGTGCTTTCAGCATTGCCCGCCGCAATGTTAGAAATGCGGGATGCATCCGCCAGTGTGGCGGGCACATCCTAATGGCATGTGCGGTACCGCTGCATGCATTGCGGGCGGTCCCATTTCCCGGGGATATGCCGCCCGCCATGCTAATGACACCCTTTGTTTGGTCAAAGACCCTGATTGTAATGGTCATTCAGAGAGATATACACCTCCAGAGATGTAGGGATACAGAAAGAAGAATAGAGTCTCAATCATCAGAGTTTTCTCATGATACTGCTTGGTAGTTGAATGTGCGACAAGCCTGTGCCTCACAGCCAATGATAATTTCTCTAAGAAGAGAAAACTACTTGAGAATCAGAGGAACTAGCCTGAAAAGGAAGACAGCTCCTGGTATTATACATGCTTGTGGAACAAAACAACATAACACAACATATGAGTAAGCCTGGTGGAGTTCGCAGAATTCGGCATAGCAGAACTCTGTGAAGTGGCAAAAAAACTCTGCCGTGCTATGAAGAGCTCCGCAAGCTGCAGAGTGCGTTAGATAAATGCAGTTCACTTTGATTTTCATTGCCAGGTGCTTGTCCGCACTGTGCAATCATCGTAAATGGCACCATGCACAGCGCACGCGGGCATTGCATCCTTTCTGTGCTCAAGTATATTTTTTACTCGAGCAGCAGCTCTCACAACTCGAGTGGTCACGAGAATACGCGACAACTCCCAATGAGAATTCTCACCGGGAAGTTGACTTTCCACACTCGGCAAACTCTACCATATGAGACAAACCAAAAGGAGATAATGTTTATAGCACCACAAACTTAATGTATTTTCTCCAGAGGTGGAATCAAGCGTATACAGGCCTATGGCAAAGCCCAGCATGTACTTTTCCTCCCTAATGAGGATCTCTTTCACTCTATTTTGGCACTTCACTGCTCATTGTTGGAGCTCTAGTGTCTTTCAGGTATTATGATTAATCCAAGAGGGATGTACAGCTTGGAGCCATGAGCAGGCATGGAGTCCGTGGAAGGCTGTCAGGGGTTTAAGAAGGGACCTGTCTAAAGGATACAACAGAAAAGTCTTACGTCTGCAGTAGGCTAGAGGTGCAGGCTTCTGCATGAGCAACACATGTGGATGGCACACTAGTTGGTGTGGAATTGGTGCTCAGAGCAGGAGCAGCTCCCTTCAGGTTTTCATTCCCGATGTGCCAAAAAGAAAACATACGGAATCATTGGCAGCAGTGTCCTAGTTTGGCCTTTTCTCATAAGGGATTACTGCCAGCAGGCTCAGTCAATAGGCCACGGAATGCATGTTTCTCATTATTGAGAGTCTGACTACCAAATACAGCCTTCCTCCTTTCCAGAAAATTAATGTGATGTTGGCAGACCACGTGCCTTGAGGCTCAGGGGATCCAGCCTAGTATGGTAGTATTGCTTGATGTTACTAGAACACAGGACTCTGAAAGACAATTAGTAAGGATCATCAAACCATCTTTCTTAGTCCCACATCAGCTCAAAGGCATGACTGGCAGTTCAGGCATCCCCTTCTACACGAATCCAGAGCCAATTCAAAGAGCTCTTCTGGAGGGTGTACTCTGGCCTCTTTTGATTTGCATCAGAGTAGTACTAGATACATGTATCCTCCCCTACTTCAATGAGCAGACTTCTCAGATCAAATAAAAATTAGACATATCACTCTAAACATAGATCTAGTGTGAGTGGCACATCCTTATAACGTTCATTACCACCATTTCTCATCAGGCATGGCAGTGATTGGGTGAAGTAAAAAACAACACAGGCCTGAGTTGCTTCCCGGTACAACATTAAAAGAGGAAATATGCAGTCCAAAGATGGCAGCTCCATGGATTTAGATAGTCCCCAATAATAGGCTGGCTGAGGAAGACTCTGTGGAAATAGTGGAAGATAGCCTTGAAACTCATTCCAGGGTCCACTATGAATCTCCTGCTAATGGGAGCACAAAAACGAATGCCCCTGTGCTACCCTGACAAACCAAAAGGGAAAGGAAACAAGCAAGGAAAAGAAGGAATAAAACCCTCCCGGGTAACTTTGAGATAATTTACCCCTCTTTAACTGTTCAACAGGAAGACCTGGATTGTCTGGGGAGGACTCCAATGGACCCAAACGCACATGGTACCACAGTGGCTCCATCTCATGACATTACCTACAATAAGGTAGTATCCCCTGCAAATCAAAGAACATCTTATACCACATCCAGTGGGCCTCTGCCATTATGTAGCTCCCAAGCAGAGTGAATACCCGGAGTCTAAGATGCTGACCAACAGAATCAAACTCGGTGTACCGAGAAACTGAAAGTGAAAGAGCGCATAGAGGAAGAAACTCAGACACAGGCCTTAGTGGAGTAGGGTCTCTTAGAACCTCAGCTGCAGGCGGTAATTGATCACAGTCTATTGACTTCAAGAGGTCACGTCGGCATTGCTGAACATATCGGTGGTTCAAACTGCACTGGTCAGATGCTGTTATGGATCCTGGAATTAAAATCAAGGGGCTCGCAAGACATCCTAAACCATTCAACCATTCTAAAGTTGATCAATGCTCTGCCGGGACGGGTCCATGTCAAGTCTGATGACTTTTTTTTTAATCAAGTTCCTGCCAGCAAGAAGACGACAGATAACGGATCCCACTCTGGTCAGCTTCTCATCCTTGGTTCTTCTGACTCAGATCTTGGGAAAGAAAAAGCTCCTAAAAGACTGGGGCATTAAAGTAATTACCTATCATGGGGATAGATATCCCCACGTGCTCTTAGCAGGACTAACAATAGATGAGCAAATTACTTCCAACCATTCTATATTAAGAGGAGCCAGCAGAAGTTCTCCCCCTCTGGCCATCATAAAACTGAAATTCACCCACCAAATGTCTAATGAGTCAATGGTATTTTTGGATTTGAACATCTATCACGAGGTAGGGTTTCTGAAAACAGAGACTCATTTCAAACCCATGGCAAGGAACTGCCTTCTCATGTTCGACAGTTTCCATCCACGTCACCTAAGAGAAAATTTACCATACGGGCAGTTCCTACGTCTACGCCGCAATTGTAGCGACGTAGCAAAGTACAAATCCCAAGCCCAAGACCTGAGTGAGAAACTAAAACAGAGACGATATCCTGACAGAGTCATAAAGAGTGCAATGAAAAGGGCACGGAATAACAACCGGGAGGCTCTCCTTGAAGATAGAACTCCGAGAGAAAACACAGCTAACAGAACAGTCTGTGTTACAACATACAGTTCAATCTCTAAACAGGTCTCCAACTTTATCCGCTCGAAATAACATAGGGCCAGATGTATCAAGATACCGTTTTGCGAATCCTAAATAGCGATTTTTTGCGAATCGCTATTTAGAATTCACAAAACGGTATGTATGTACAAAATCGCTATTTTTTAGCGATTTCTTAATATTCTTTAATTGCGAATTCCCAATTTGCTAATCGCAATTTGAGAATTATTTCAAGGGTGCAGGGGTGTCTCAAAGACACCCTGCTGCACCCCTGAAATCTACATGTGTGTGCATGTGGCACACATACATGCCCTATGGGCATGTATGTGTGTCACATGCCACCCTCACAAATGCCAATTAGGGCATTTTTAAAAGAAATCGCAAATTACCACCAACTACAAGTTGGTAGTAAATTGCGATTTCTTAACACAAATTCGCAAACCAAAAATGTGTCATACATATCATTTAAGGAATCGCAAAAGTTGCGATTCCTTAAATGCTATGGCAAAATAAGGAATCGCAAATAATTGCGATTTCTTAAATTGTGATTTTTTCATACATATGAAAAATCGCACATCGGCCGTTTGCGAGTCGCAGAGGCCTTGATACATCTGGCCCATACTTCCTTACCGTAGGATATTGGCTTAACCCTTAGATAATCCAGGTTTCAGATATTGACCTTCACCCTTATGTAATCCAAGTTTCATTTATGAATAAGACCAGTACCTCCACAGCCTCTGACATCGTGATACAGAGATCTTTCTTAACAATATTTGAGTATTGTAAGGGTGGCCCTGTTCAAATTAACATAGTTGGAAACCCCACATTCTTTGATAAATGCCCGGGATCCCATTGAATCACGGCGATCTCTTCCGCACATGCGCGAGTAACTAGCATTATAACCCACGCATGCTCACAGTGCACAGGAGCGCGAGGCTGAGACACCACCCCTTCGCGCATGCGTGGTTCAATATGACACACCCTCCACACGCGCGCAGGACCGGACTTGATTTCAGAGGACTATGTCCTTCTTTGGGCATATTCCGTTTTGAATTGGGCAGTAATTAAAGCGATCACTGGCAATATATAAGGGAGAAGGTTAGTACGACTCGACATACCGTCGGAGCCGCGTTGAGTGGAAGACAGCCTACCAGGCTTTGCAGTAACCGTGAGTTTGTTCTTGGAGTATAGAGGCATCTACATTTCTCTTGAAAATTAGCATCTTAGATCCTAAAACCTAGCTCTTTTGACATCCTACAGGTTGCTACATTGAGCAGGAAGAAAGAACCCCCAATACTACGCTTTGGCTCATGAGGCCAGTTAGCCTTTGTCCATAAGTAAGCACTGTATATATGCATAAAAATGTGCTTTTCCTTCCATTATTTCATCCTAGGGAATCTAATGGCGATTATATTCTCAATCAATGTGTGTCCTTGTCTATGTGTATGTCCATGTCCTTTTTTCTTTTACAGGGTTCTTGGACCTCATTTTGGGTTCTTCATCACCCTCCTATGTATTAGCATAGGCCTTTCTGAACATCAATGTCCATAAGTGATGTTATGATTCATGATGTTTTTTATTCATTCACAGGTTCTGTACTATTAACGCCAATTGGGCGCAACAGACTTCATTCGTTATAACACGAATAGGTACATTTCACCATTTAAACTTTTGTAGAGCACACTTTGACATCTACATTTTCATGTGAGTAAGGTGAGGATAACTGTGCATATCCTCGTCCTGAAGAAGGAGTTTTCACACTCCGAAACATGTCGACGCACTTTTGAGGTTGACGTACCCTAATCAGTAACAGACAACTTCACCCTGCACCTTTTTAACGAAACCAGCCGAGGGCTTAATAAAATGTTTTTATTATTTTTTCTCCTACGAGCCAGGTATCTTTGAACCATCACTTTCCATCACCTCACCACTCACACTTATTTCCTTCACACACATCAACACATAGTCCACTTTCGGTGCTCCTATGTAGTCGTGAGTCGTAGCACGCCGCATCCCGTAGAGGGGTGCGAAGACCCCGTTGATGAATCATGACACCAAGGGGCCTGTTGGTGTGTGAGGGGTATTTAAAACAACACTGTGTGCTTCCCACCATTGTAGGGATCACCACCACTACCAGAGTGGATTCCTTTTTGTTTATATAAATTGCTAGGGGAGACAGAATCCACTTCCTCCTCTCCCTCCCTCCTCCTGTTTTTTCTCTTTCTCTTTCTCTTTCTCCATCATAAAACTGACTCAGATCCCACTAAGATGACAATCAAAGTAACCAATGAAACAGTCCCTGGCCAGCCGCGAAGACTGGCATCAAGTAATGAGCAACAAACCCCCTGGGACTGGTTACCGCAAGCACTGTCTCGAACTAGGAGCATTCAAGATTGAGACGAGGAAAGGCCACCAGAAAAGATTCAGGGCGGCCTGTGAATCTGTTCTTGGAACATCCGTGGTCTACAGACAAAATTCACGGATCCAGAACTCACAGGATTCCGGAGATCCTTTGACAGCTTAATGTTCAAGGAAACCTAGGCGCAGACTAGTATCTCTCTCATTGGCTTCAAAGAATACACAAAACCAGCAGAAAGAAATACCAATATGGCAAGTGAAACTTTAATGGGAAAACCTGCATTTAAATTGTATTTGTAAGAAGTAGAAACAGCTTGAGGTATTTAATTTAGTTGTGTTGCTGTATATAAATATAATTAAAAAATAGTTAGCTACATGTTTGTAATAAACAATAATATTAATCACGTATTTTTATACAATAGAGGCATGAAACACATTTTTCTAATTATATTTATTTTTAAAGTTTATTTAATGTATTTTTTAACATTTGTAAACATATATGTTTCAACTTAAAAAGAAACATTTATTTATAGATAAATAAAATATTTCTTTATGGTTTTTTATTCGATAAAAAACGTTAATCAAATTAGAATAGTATGTATATTGTAAATTTTCCATTTTTTTATTCTTTAACATTTTCTAAGTTATTTCCATCCTTTCAATATGTTTTTGAACGTATTAAAGAAACGTTATATTTTATACTATTATTTAATTTATACTTAACACTTTTTAGAAAATGCTTGCAAAAATTTTGTGATGTCTTTTGCCTGTTTAATAATTATTTTAAAAATTGATATATTTATTCAACATTTTAAAATGATTTACTATTCATTTGTATGGGGAGAGAGTCTCCCCTTTTAGCTCTCATTTTCTTCGCAGCTACCTTATCTTTTGTTGTCTATGTGTGTCATTTTTAGTCGGTTTTCCTGGTTCCAGGTTGCGTTAAGGTGCTGCTGTTCTTTGAAATAGCGGTACAAAAGGGGGTGGTGATGGACAGAGCATCTGAATCAGTCAAACACTCACACCCAGTCAAAAGATCTGGGTTTAATCCATCACCGTTCTTTAGCCCACTCTGCCACCCCAGTTCAGACATGGCTATAAGCAAATCAGTCTGACCCTGTGCCTCATGGGAACAGTCCAGCCGGAACTGCCAAGCTATGTCTTCCCTGGACCGGAAACAAGCTTCCGAGGACCGGTTTCTGGCATTCCAGCCGTCTTTAGCCCGGCTTGCTTGAATCCAGTGGCAAAGTGAGCAAGGGACACCATGCGGCACAGGGTCAAGACTGATTTGCATATGGCTGGGTTCAAACTGGAAAGGCATGGTGAGCAAAAAAACGATGGATTTAGGCCCAGATCTCTGTACTGGGGTGAATGTATGACATTGTTCTGCATTCTGTCCATCACCTGTTATTTTTGCATTTGTTCTTTGACACAGGTAAATCCTTTTTTAAGGTATTTTGAAAGGCTTGTAAAGGTAGGGACGTTTAAGCAGGAGGTGTAGAGGTTATAGTGTTGAGTGTGGAGATTCTTGTAGATTTAGTTGTATTAATAATAGTGTTTTTCACTAGTTTGAAGATTTGGGTTTTGTACACTATTAATGTAATTGCGAATTTAATGTGTATTGTTTACTTTACAGGTTTTTATCTACAAACTTGTCCTAGGGCGTTGTGAGTTTACCCTTTTTACATTTTTGAAGGAAAGCACTTTTGGCTTAAAATTAGGACTCCTGGTTTTATGGGGCCCGACTCACAGAACTAACTTAAGACAAAATCCTAAACTTACTAACGTTTTGGTATTCACAGAAGGCACTTGCTCATTTTGGTATTCACAGAAGGCACTTACTCATTTCGGTAATCACAGAAGTTAGGAGTCCTAAAGGTAGGACTCTTAACTTCTGTGAATACCGAAAGTCTTAAAGTTAGGATTTTTCTCAGTTTATGAGTAGTAAAGTTAGGACTCCTAACTTTAGGACTTCTAAATGCCTTCTGTGAATACCGAAAGTCTTAAAGTTTGGATTTTTTGCAGTTTAGGAGTAGTAAAGTTAGGACTCCTAACTTTAGGACACCTAAATGCCTTCTGTGAATACCGAAAGTCTTAAAGTTAGTATTTTTCTCAGTTTAGGAGTAGTAAAGTTAGGACTCCTAACTTTAGGACTCCTAAACTGAGAAAAATCCTAACTTTAAGACTTTCGGTATTCACAGAAGGCATTTAGGAGTCCTAAAGTCAGGACTCCTAACTTCTGTGAATAACAAAATGAGTAGGTGCCTTCTGTGAATACAAAAATGAGTAAATGCCTTCTGTGAATACCAAAATGGTAGTAATTTTGTCTTAAGTTAGTTCTGTGAATCGGGCCCATTGTATTTATTTTTTTGCCATTTCCGTCTGCATTTATTCATATTTATTTTTTGTGAACTTTATCTGTATTTATCCATATTTATTATTGGTTTTTGTAAAAAAAAAAGTGAAGCTGAAACTGGTGTATTTCCACATTTAGTTAACCAATAAATATGCAGTCATGCTCGAATGCTTGCCAGGTTTCAGTGATATGAACACCCACAGAAGATAAATCAATGCACTTATATGAAAATATGCATATTTCCCTATCAGCCTTGTTCATAGCTACTGCTGTTTAAGCATCTTTACTCAAATTCTTTTCTTTTTTGACCCCATTAACTATCAATCCACACAGCTATTGGCATGGCAGTCATGACAAAGTGTATTTAGAATCACTCAAAAAGCACCCAATTTCCGTTTTTATCCACATTTAAACATAAATACAGACAAGAAAATAAATGGTTTTCTGTCTGTTTTTATCTGTAAAAATCTGTAAAAACGGAAAATAGAGAGCCTTACCTATAACTAACCAAAACTTTGTACTTTGATTATCTTTTTTTAACTATGTTTCTATTTTTTATGATTCCTAGACACTTTCGATTGCTTCAAGGGATGCCTATTGGATTTGTTTTGTTTTTGCATTTTTTGGGGCTTTTTGGAAAATATTTTTCTATTTTTTGGTGAATTATTATTTTTGACTTCATAGATACAGAGGAAGATCTGCAGCTGCAGAAAAGTGAGTCTTATTTATTCCATTTCTTTTGGTTGGAAATTCTAAAAGTTTATTGTGTGTGTAAATTAGTTTAGTTTAGTTTAGGTTTATGAAGCGCCTGGTTACACCAACTGGTGGGTCCCCACGCTTTTTCAATTTCAACTGATAAATTCAAGATTCATTTGTATGCAATTTATGTTTGTCTCCTGTTTAACTGTGTAAAAAGCCATGTTTTTAATTTCTTGCGGAACACTGTGTGCAATTGTTCCTGTCGGAGAGACATGGGGAGCCGTCAAGTATCTTAAGGAGCTTGCACCTATTAGTGCTCTTTTTATCCTTGTGACTTTTACTTGGTGTGTCCCCATAGATCTTAAATAATATTTATGTGGATGTTATTTGCAAATGTGTGGTTAGTGCTTAGCATTTACTTTTCATGATAATTTGAGTATGTTCTTTGAGGTTTTTGGTTGATGAGAATTCTATTAGTAACTGAGGTGGTTAGCTACCTCTGTGAAAGGGAAATAGGCTAGTACTATTATTATTTTTTATATTTCAAAGGCACATTGGCTGTTTGTAGAATATTATACACTTAGGGCCCGATTACCATGGTGGTCAGTTGGACTACCGGCCACTATTGCGACAGTCAGGAGACTGTCCGACAAGCATGTGGGGGCATGCAGTAGCCAAGAAAAAGAGTCACAGCACATGCCTCCACCGTGCAGCACCTCCTGCATGCCCATTCACCATGTGCCATGCACCATGTCATGCATGGCACACAGTGAACAGGAGTGAGTGGGCGCACTACATGGACCCCAAAGGCCACTTTTCAGTGGCCCACAACAAATGGTGACTTTGTTTGTGGCCCCTTGTATGCCCCTTTCTGACAACCTTTTCATGGTGGGATTGTACTGGATAGGTCTATAATGTCAGGGTCTACAATGGTAATTCCACTATTGACCCCCCTGGTTGTCCACCCACTTTTGGAGTCACTGATAAAATTATGTGGGAACTTGGAAGAGGACTTTCTAACAAAGGGCCCATTATACATAGATAACTTCTACACTGGTGTGAAGTTGTTCAGTGAATTGTTCAAAGTAGACACTTTTGCATGTTGCACTCTGCTCTAACCGTAAAGGTTACCCTGTAGAGCTTGCCTGTAAAAACATTCAGAGGGGACAGTGCAGTAATTGACGTATTGATGAACTTCTAGCTGTGAAATTTTCAGAAAGGAGAGATGTCTACATGCTGCCTATCACTCATGATGAAAGTATTTCCCCTGTGACTGTTTGGGGTCAGGTTGCTGAAGTGTGCAAACCTGTGTGCATGTTAGACTAAAATAAGCACATGGATGGTAGAGATAAAGTAGATCAGAGGTTAGAGTCTTACAGTTCTGTTCATAAGTCATACTTTATTTATTTTATTTTATTTGAAAGGTTTTATATAGCGCTGGCTAGACCCGGGGTTATCAGAGCGCTTTACATGAACAGAAGCAGTCAAAGAAAAACTGTTGTTCAGGGTAAACAAAAACAAGCAAGTACATCTCACATTAAGTTATAAAGGGGCAAAAAGCTCTTTACATGAGTAGAGGCAATCCAGAAGAGCAACTTAACAGGGTAACAAAAACACACAGGTACAGCTCACAATTAAGTTAAGGGTGGGCAAAATTTCAGGGCGGATAAACAAATAATAAACAAATAAATAATATAAATGGGTGTGACAGTTTAGGACAGAGAAGAGAGTATTAACGGAGAAAGAATGAAAGGTAGAGCTAGGGGGTAATGGTATCAGAAGGGGGGCTGGGGAAGAAAAGAGGCTAGGGTTAGAGTAAATAGGGTGATATGTAAAAAAGTAGAGCGAGGTGAGACCCAGGAAAAAAAAGAAAGATAACCAATGTAGGGGAAGCAGAAAGCAAGGTCAGAGGAGCAGTTATGGACCCCAATATTTGTTGGACGGTAATGTTTTAGTTCTTTTTTAAACTGAGGTAGGAGGGGTTACAGCGCAGGTCCCTAGGGAGGGAATTCTAGATCTCCGGCGTATTCCTGGAGAAGGAGCAAGATTGAATGGTTTTAATTTTTAACAGCAGGGGGATAAGGACAAGCGCATTGGTGCTTCTCATCTGTCGTGAGCAGTCTGCTTCAATGAGTTTGTTTGTTAGTTACAACAGGGTTTGTTGGTGAAGAGCTTTGTGCGTGATGCATGCAGTCTTATAGAAGCATTTTCCTTCAACGGGTAGCCAATTTAGGGCTTTAAGGGCCGGAGGGATGTGGTCAAATCATTTACAGTCAGTGCTAAGCCTGGCCACCAAGTTGAGCACAGATCTAAAGGGGGCTAGTTGTACTTTAGGGGTTCCGGTGATGAAGCAAGGTTTCACACGTAAAGAAACTTGCACGAATTCAATCCTCTCGAGTAACATGTAATAACGTAACCAACATGTTTTGTGAATACTAATGAATGCATTACACTACATATTTTTCATCTAGGGGAAGGTTTTAAATGTGTTTCACTAACCAGTAACTCGAGTGTCTAAAAATGGTTGCCAAAAACCAGGGATTCTTTTGCGCATGCGTCTGCTGCATCTAGGTAGTATGATGTTTTTTGCATGGTGGGAATTCTTTGCAGCTGCACAGAAGAAATAAATATGTCCGCTTGACTCTCACGTGCTAATGCACATGCTGTGCTGGAACTAAATCTTGCTTATTCTACTAAACTGCTAATGCTATAGTTTAAATATAATATTGGGAATAAAGTAGGAATAAGTGGCATACAGTGCATTCATTTATTTTCGTATTCTCATATGTTTTTCTTTGACTTTATTATCAGTTTGTATTTGGGCCTGGAGGGTGTCTAAATTCATCATCTTAGAAAAGATGCGTACCCGCATACAATCATGGCCGCCTGCTAGAAAATGACATTGAAAGATTGCCAAATACATTATGAAGCAGAAGATGCACCTGGGAACTTCACCTCGACCCGAAAAGAGGAAGAGACTGAAACAAATGTTATATACAATGTAGATGAAATTATATGAAAAGCAGGTTGAATAAAGCATCGGAAATTGAAATTAAGGGGAGAGAACATAGAACAATAAAAAAACTAAGAAAATGACATTACATTAGTATGGTGTGAAGACCTCTCCCTATTCCATTGCCTAATAAGGAGTTAGGAGAACACGAATATTGAAACATTGGGGCTTGGTACATACACTGAGAATAGTATAACTAAGGCAGGCTCAGTCAGTTAGATTTTCTGACTTGTCACAGACCTGTCACTGACCCAACACAGCAGCAAAAGAAGGCAGATGCTAATCGAGTACTCTGAGTGAACGATCGGGAGAAGCTGAAAGGAGAAGAATCAATCTACCTGGAAAGGAGAAGAATCATGGGGAATAGTGCCAGAGAGGGGTGCGACGCTGGCATTGCACTTAGAAGAGGTCACCTGTCCTGTCCTGCACCTGTCATGAATCCTTTGGCTCCTGTCCATTCAGAAGCCCGTTTTTCCAGCCCTTAGGCAGGGATTGGTCCTCACGTCATTTTAGGTAAATATACATCTGTGTGGTATGTCCTTGTACTGTTTTCCTTTTCCACCCTTCCCAGGTACCAACAGTATTAGATTTACTAAGTTTCCTATGCATATTTTTATTTGATCATCATTTTCTTGAAGTTGGTGTTTGACATGTATTGGTATTTGACTCACAAAATGTAAGCATAGGTAAAGGTTTTAAAACTCTCCTGAGTCTGTGATTATTCAGATTAAAAGTAACTGTCATTTCTACCTATTCTGCCACTACCTGATCCAGTTGACCAGAGGACATGTAGTAATTGGTAAATAAAGTTTGGTAGGTTATTTTATAAAGTGAATACAATAAAAGTTTAAATAATCTTGATGGTCAGCAGTAAATTTTCAGCTTATTTATGAATGTTTAAGGGCCCAGGTGAGTATAGGAGTTTGAGTAGCCCAAGCTGGTAAGTATTGCGCTGCATCAGTATTTCTTGGTAGCAGAGGTATGGTTAGGTTTAGTTAAGTTAGGAAGAAAAATGGTTTATTATTGATTTATGTACTAACCAAAACTTGTATGTATTGTTTTATATTGTCCAGAAATCCCCGGCAATAGTAAATAGCGGGTGGTAAATGGAAGTCACACTGCAGTGAGGTTACTTGCTCAGGTAAAACTTGGAACACTGGTTAGGGTTATTTTCAAGTATAAAAGTGAGAGTGAGTGGTAGCAAAGGAGTTCGCTGGCGAAACTTTGATCTTATATCACCTAAAAAGGGTAATACTGAAGGAGTAGCAGGTTCTTTGATGCTTGAGTGAAGAATAAGCAGAAGAGGTTTTACTCATCGTGCGTGAAGAGTAAACAGAAGGGTTTTGCTTGCAGTGGAAGAAGTTGACTTTTTTTGGAGTTTAGTAAATCAGGCACAGTAGCAAATGTTTTTATGTTGTTTATTAATGGAATACTTAAGTAAAATTGAAAGAAATTAAGTTTCATATTACCTTGCAAAGGAGGGGTCAGTCGCGGGTGCTGCACTAACATCACTGTGAGCAGTGCTGGGATTGGTTGTAACAGAAGGCGTGTAGCTAAGGTAAAATTGTAAAGGAGGGGTGAGTACAGAGGAGTGAAATTAGCCTCATAGAAAAGCCGCACAAGCATTGGTTAAGTAAGAAAGTAAAATTGATGTTGATTGGTAACCAAAAATAAAAGGCGCACTGGTATTGAAGAAGCATTTAAGCAGAAGAAAACAATTTATTAATTTGTCAAAATAAAGGTGTTGGTGTTAATACACAGTGGGAATTGTATGTGAAACCCTGATCCAACCATTATTGGAACTCGACCAGATAGGAGATTCATAGGGTTTGCCCATGAACAGTATATTAGAGGAAGCCCAAGAACAATGTATGGAGAAAAAAGGAAAATACCATTCATGTTGAAAATAAAGAACAATTTTGAAAAGGATAAACTAATTAAAACTAGAGAAGTAATTATTATTACACCCCCGAAAACACCTGCGTCATACATGATGATAGAAAGAGGTTATCACACTTGTGTATGGTTAGAAAATTGGATAGAATAGACAAAAAATGATGGAGTACTAGCATTTCCAGAGTACAAAACATTTAATGGGAGAATTTTACACAATTTACGAACTCGCATGAACAAGTTAGAACCAAGACCTAGATTAACACAGTACAAAGCCTTAGAGGAATGGGAAACTGTGGCCTTTGAGTGAGACAGACCACGATGTAACAGAAATTTGAGTACATTTTATCCCAGATTTCCTCGTGAACTCAAGACCAACAGATGAAACAATAGAGACAAGCCATGGTAGTGCAAGGATTATATCCTGTATTAACTACAGAAGAAACAACAGGAAGTAAATGTACAGAGAAAACAAAGCACTTAATGACTGGTAGTCGAGATTCAGAAGATGATTATTTTGAAGATATTTTAATGAAAAATTCTCCACCTTATCAAGAAGAGTTAAATAGAGTTACACCTTGTCTCCAGCATCTGAAAAAATCTTTTCCGCAGATGGTATATGAGATCTAACTAGAAAGAGTACTTCAAGACAAAGAAAGAGAAGCAAAGAATAAAAATAGAAGTGAGGTAATTCAGAAAATAACTCAGTTAAGTACAAATCCTAAAGCACTAACAATACCAGTGACTATTGGACCTGTTGTTCCCTTATATGGGGATAAGCCAAACTGGCCCAAAACTCCTGTTATGACCACACGGATGTATGCTCAGACGTGAGTCCCAGGCTCTCCACATCACTGGAGTCAAGCTATCCAGGCTGAAGAAGGCTGATAGCCAGAAACCGGTCCTTGGATGCTTGATTCCAGTCTTGGAAAGATATGGCTTGTTAGTTCGGGCTGGACTGTTCCCATGAGGCACAGGGTCAAGGCTGAGTTGCATATAGTCGTTGTCTGACCTAGGGTGGTGTGGAGTGCAAAAAAACGATGGATTTAGGCCCAGATCTTTGTACTGGAGTGAATGTAAGACATTGTTCTGCATTCTGTCCATCAACTGTGTTTTTTGCAATGACCACACCGATGGCTCAACCTAGAAAGGAAAAAATAATAATTGACGATCAAGCAAGTGAGTGTGAGTCGATAATTTCTCTAATAGATTTGCCAATAAGAGACCATTAAATGATTCCTTTAGAAAAGCCGCACCTGGATGCTCAAAAGAAGTACGAATTGAAACACCCACTGGAACAAAAAGTGCCACTGTAGTAACCCCAGAAGAAATAGAAAGATGGTCACGAGAGATAAAAAAGCCAAAAACACAGCCAAAGGTATTGGATATATTTAAATTAAGAGTAGAATTAGAAGAGATGATTGCTGGAAACATAGGAATAGAAAGATTAAATACTTTCAGTGAAGAAGAGTTATTATTCATATGCAGAAGCATCACTCGAAATACCAAAATATTTCATGAAAAATTAATGAATTTGGCTTCAGAAATGGGTATGGATATAGGGAAATGCAAAGTATTACAGAAACCCTATAGAACAGAGTTCTCAGACAAAGATTTGGAAAACATGAATGTTTCAGGAAGGAAGTTACAGATAAAAGACTTGTTGACATTACTTTAAAAATGGGGAGATTTGGATAAGTGGAAAGCGAGATGCACAAAGAAAAAGGAAGAAATATAGGCAAATCGAACTACATCTGAAAGAAATAGAAAGGGTTGAAAGGTTGTGCCCAATGAGGGAAGTTCCGGAAGGAGGGTGTGTGCATGTTCCATGGACCCAACAAGATATTCTGTCATTTACAAATGATTTTCCTAAGCTTAGAGAAAAACTAGTAGAATAGTACAGGCAAGTTAAAAGGTTTGTGAAGGTTTCAAAAGTTTTGTTGAGGGATCTAGATGGTTTATTTGACATAGTCTTTCCTACTGACTTATGGGCAGAATGTAAAATTACAGTAGATTGGCCTAATTATGAATACCCAAGAGATGCAAAGACACAAGCCACATCAGAAGAGGTAATGAAGAAATATCATCAGGTAATCACTTTTCCGAAGGGAAAGATTCCCCCTAAGGAAGCTGATTTGATGAAAATAGATAGAACTACCCAAATCAGGATGAAATAGTACATGCATATTATGAACGTCTTTTGCAAGTATTCAAACAATACAGTGGGTTTGAAAATATTGAAAACAAGGATATGATACATTTTGTGTACCGTTTTGTGACTGGATTAAGGTAAGACATATCGCAAATGATTAAACAGCACCTGATATGTTGGCAGGCGAAGCCTGTCGATGAAATCCTTAAATATGCAAAGTACTGTGAGGATGAAATTGACAATAGACTAAAGAAATTAGAAGAAAAGGAAATGTGGGCCCAAGTTAAATTAGCAGAATAGCAAGAGCTTCAGTTAAGTTATCATGCAAAAAATCAAGCGGAAAATCATGGTCATGGTGAAAATAGTGGGGGCAAACCTAAAGGGTGTGTGAGCAGAGAAGAAGCAAAGAAAATGTTTCTTTGTCACAGATGCGGAAAATTGGGGCATTGGAAAAACAAGTATAAACTTATACAGAATATTAATGTCCAAAATCAAAATTTATATACACAGACCCAGAATGAGGTGTTAATGAGTCAGCCATAGGAGGTTGTAAACCTACAGAATCAATTGCCATCTGCCCCAATGCCCAATTTTGTGAGTCAAGTCAAGTACAGTGTGGACACCGAATTCCAGGAGGGAAGTGGTAAGAGAAAAACAGTAACTCCACAGTTTCTTTTACAGGATACATTCTTTGACAATTAAGTACAATGACAGGTGAAGAAGAGGAATGCGTACTTGGTGCATCCCTGCCGGGAGATCAGTCAGGTTCATACATATATGGTAGATTTGAAGGAAATGACAAACACCTTCTTATTGGTCACTGGTGCTACCCCTTCTACTGTGAGAACAGCAGACATCCCAAACCTACCCCTCTCGGAAGAATCAATCCAAGTAGCAGACGTTTCTAATAAACAAATTAGAATCCCAATCACTGAACCAATGGAGGTATGTATTGTCAATTTTCAAGAAATTCATAAGTTCGTAATGTGGGACTCAAGTCCCGTGAACTTGCTAGGAAGGGATTGTGTAAAATGAACTGCACAATATTCTGCACACTGGATGGTGTTGCAATTCAAACTCCTGATGAAGATGGAGTATATAAAGTCATGTTAGCAAAACAGGGAACAAAATTAAATGACCAACCTACACTGATGACCCCAGTTAAGTTACCTGAACAGGTCCAAGATACTGTAAATCCTGATATATGTGATTTTACCTGGAAAGAAGTAGGATTAATGGCAAATGTAGATCCAATAAAGATAACTGTAAAGGAAGGTGCAGTTTATTTCAAATACTCTCCAGTACAAAATGAGCCCAGAAATTAAAGCAGGAATTGCAACTGAAATAGATAGATTGGTTGATCAAGGAATTCTAAAAGAAATAATTAGTAGCCCTTGAAATTCACCCATAATTGGTATAAAGAAACCTAATTAGGAAATATAGGGTAGTTCAAGATTTGAGGAACCTTAATGAGACTGTCATACCATGTTGTCCAATAGTGCCAAATCAAGCAGTGATTTTATATCAGATAACATGGAAAGCAGGATGGTTCACTGCATTTGATTTATGCCATGCTTTTTTGTCGATTTCATTGCATCCTGATAGTCAATTTTTATTTTCATTTAAATTTGATGACCATGTTTATGTTTGGAATCGTATCCCACAAGGGTCCACTGAAAGTCTTTCGATTTGTAACCAAGTTTTGAAAAAAATTCTTGAATCTCTGGTGCTGCCCAGACAATCAGTTCTAGTGCAGTATATTGACGACTTATTAGTCGCATCAAAATTTCAAGATGATTGTCTTATTGATTCAATTGCGTTATTAAATCACTTGGCTGAAGGTGGGCATAAAGTGTCCCCAGAGAAAATACAATATTTCACACCTTCAGTTAAATATTTGGGACACCAAATAAAAAGAGGAGTCAGAAGAATAACCTCAGAGAGATTAAAAATAAATAGCATATGCAGTTACCACAGACCCAAAAAACAGTAAGAATGTTTCTTGGAGTTGTAGGTTATTGCAGGCAGTAGATTGTGGGATTTACAGTACTAGCTAAACCATTTATACAAATGACAAAGTAACAAGCAAGAGATCCAGCAGATTAGGATGATGAGAGTAGGACAGCATTTTTAAAACTATGAAATTCTCCATGTGAAGCTGCTTTTGGTCTGCCAGATTACACAAAAGAGTTTGCATTATTCCGTGACGTGAGAGATAATTGTGCACTTTCAGTTCTGATACAGAGACATGGTTTAATGTGACGTCCTGTAGCATATTTTTCCGCTACTTTGGACCCAGTGGCATCTGCTTTGCTCGGGTGTCTAAAAGCTGTAGCTGCAACGTGTATGAGTCTGGAACAAAGTGAATCCATTGTAATGGGACATCCTGCAAAAGTGTATGTTCCACACTCAGTTGTACTTCTACTGACAAGAACCCGAACACAGTATCTTTAGCCCTAGTCGATTGACTAAATATGAGCAAATCATATTAGGGGCTGAGAATGTAACAATAGACAGATGTACAGTATTGAATCCAGCAACCTTTTTGCCAGACCCACATTGTGTAGAGATAAAAGATTAAGTCGAACATGAATGTCTCAATGTCACTGAACTGAGTACAAAACCTCGACTAGACATACAGGAAAAACCTTTAAAGAATACAGAACATGAACTTTATGTTGATGACTCGTGCATGCAACATGAGGAAGGAGGATTGAGTGCTGCTTACGCTGTGTGCACATTGGCTGGAATAGTCGAAGCATCCTATTTTCCAGGAGTCAAGTCAGCACAAGTAGCCGAATGGATAACTTCAATTAAAGCTTGCAGAATTGGGAAAAATTAGAGAGTAACCAGTTACACTGATAGCCAGTATGGTTACGAGGTTGTACATGACTTTGGCCAGCTCTAGATGCAGAGGGATTTCATGACTTCTTCTTCAAAAGTGTAATTAATTGAAGCAATTCAATTGCCAAAAGAAGTGGCTGTGCTCAAGTGTGCTGATCACGGGTCTGGAAATGATACGGTGACAGCTGGGAATCGTTTTGTGACCAAGTTGCTCAACATTGTGCTAAATTCAAAATAGCATTAAACAAAACAATTGAAGCATGTGGAATGAGCTGCCAACATATGCTACTTGAAGGTGTAGGAACATGGAAGGAAGTGAGTGACTTACAGAATGAAGCAGACCAAAAAGAGAAAGAAGAATGGGAGAACATGGGTTGTCAGAGAAGGGTTGATGATGTTGTTTGGATTTATCTAGATGAAGACCAGTGTTGCCTGATTGTATGCTTGCACCCATGGCTAGAATCTACCACGGAGACAGAGACGGAGGCAGAGATGCTATGATTAGACTTTTCAGACAAGATTGGTTCAATGCAAGGTTCAGGAATGTCACAGAGACTCTTTGCCAGAGATGCTTATTTTATCAACAAATTAACCCAGGTAGGAAAACTGTAGTTTGCACAGGAAAAACTGGGAAAGCAGAAGGTCAATTCATAAGAATTCAAATCGATTTCATTCAGTTACCAGTCTGTTGAGGACTAAAATATGTTCTTGTCATAGTTTGTTTATTTTTAAAGTGGGTGGAAGCCTATCCTACCAGAAGGAATGACAGCTTGACAGTGGCCAAACATTTGTTGAGAGAACTCATACCACGTTTTGGTTTTCCAGTAACAATTGAATCAGATAGAGGGTCTCATTTTAATTTTGAAATAATTTGATTAATTTGTGAAGCATTTAAAATAGAACAAAAGCTGCACTGTGTGGCACAATAAAATCAAGACTGTGATTGCAGTGTGTGCATCGACCCCATTGGAGTGGCCTGAGGCTTTACCTCTTGTCCTGATGGGACTCAGAAGTATACCAGACAAAAATACAGGCTTGAATCCCCATGAAATACTCATGGGAAGGACAATGACACAAGCTGTTGAATATATCTGATGATTTTGTTTCGGAGTATTGCAAAGAGTTGGCTGACCAAGTGCGTTCTATCTTTCACCAGGATGGAGAAGACGCTGTTACCAGGCACCCGAACTCTGTGCATGATCTGAATCCCGGTGATTGGGTAGTAGTGAAAAATCACACTTTGGAATCGTGCCTAGCACCCAGGTGGAGAAAAGCCACATCAGGTTATATTGGTTACAATGACATCTGTAAAATGTGCAGGCTTACATAATTGGATTCATGCAAACCATACCGAAAGAGTGCCAGCACCTGACGAAGTAGAACCCCAACAAGCTCAAACAGGTGAGGCGGCTCACAGTTGTACAGCTGAAGCATCACGAGAAACAGATCCTGAAGTAGCTGACCAAAACCAACCTAGCACTAGTCAGGATGACTGGATCCCAGTTGTGGATATACCTGAAATTATTGTGAGAACAAGAAGTCAAACTCAATTAGAAAGACAGCGTGATAGTGAGGATTAGACAGGATTAGAAGAACGTACTTAGATTAAAGAAAATAAATCTAACAGCAAATCTTAGGAGGACAAGATAGGGAAAGAACAATGCACTCAGACAAAAGAAAATATTAGCAACATCCACTCAGACAAAAGAAAATAATAGCAACATCCCCAAGTCTGAGGAGGGACAGATAGGCTTTAGTCAAAACACTTAGGCAGAAGAAAAACAAGAAATTAAAAGACCTGAGCAGAACCAGTTAGGAAAAGAAAAACAAGTTCAGGAAGAAGAAGAACAAAGCCAAATAAAACCAGATCCTGAACAGGGCCAGATTAAAAAAGAAGAATACATCCAGGCAGAAACAGCTAAGGAAATAAGCCCTGGACAAGGTCAGATAGATAGGAATTCAGAAGACGAAATTAATCAAATTGTGCCACAAATAAATGAAAATAAAAGAGCACTTGAAGGAGCTGAAAGCACAGTGCCAGCTAAAAGACTTAGGAAAGGTGATACTTGGCCTGGTATTATTAAAAGACTGAAATATCGCCTTAATAAAATAAGTGAAGAACCTGATCAAGTAAATTAAGTAACAAGTCAATCTGGACCGCCACTGAAAAGCCAAGAAGGATAAGTCCAAGTTTACAGAGACTGAATAGAATATTCAAAGGTCCTGAATGGACTTGTGTGATTCTTGAAGATTTTAAGAATCTGGAAATTAGTGGAGATAGTGATGAAGAATTAAATGCTGATCAAATTGATGAAACAGTGAGATCAACCTGAAGAAAGAAGAAAAAAAATCCCCAGATTGTATTCTTTATAAAAGTTAGAAAGAGGGGAAATATCGCATTGATCTAAAAAAAAAAAAAAAATTAAAGCTTCTGAGAAACCAAAACGAAACTGTATAACGAGATACTGTAGAATGTGTATATGTAGCATATTTTTAGTACTTATAGTATGGTTTGGATTAACAATAACCATTCCCTACCTCATGACTGAAAGTAAGCAGAATAACACTAGTGCACATGGAAAGGTAGCTAACTTTAAGCAAGATAGAGTAGACCTAGAAGCACCAGACTAGACAGATTTACATGATATGTATAAAAATATTACTGAATTGAATGTTTTTGCGCTAATCTCTTAGTACATTATGTAGAAACCATGGTTAGTGATTGCTATGTATGTATGAAATTACCGACCTCAGTAACAGAAGGAGTAACCTATCATCATTTACCATTGACTTATGGTATTTCATGTAGTATTTTAGTTAGTCTATTTTATAGAACTGGAAAATTACAATATTATTATGTATGTATGAAATTACCGACCTCAGTAACAGAAGGAGTAACCTATCATCATTTACCATTGACTTATGGTATTTCATGTAGTATTTTAGTTAGTCTATTTTATAGAACTGGAAAATTACAATATTATTATTCTAATATGGATGTGATTTTTTCTGAAATTCCTTTGTAGGCAAGCATGAATCCCGTACTTAATAGTAGAGATTAACAATTCATGGGTGAATATTTTCTAACAATGAAAACAAGAGATATAGCTGAAGCTCATAAGCACAATTTAACCTGTAAGTTACACGAAAACAAAAAGATTTTTTTGAAATTGTAGAAAAAAGGAGACAGGATTTCCAAAGAAAGGGCTCTGAACCAAAACCTCAGATACCTAAATGGGCTGAGAGAGAAGACCTTATTGAAACTGGCTAGACTCATGCTACTAAGTCCCTGGACCTTGAAACGAAAGGGAAAATCTGTCTCCATAGGTTAAAAACAGAGTATGCAAAAACCTCTGAGCATACCCGTCCCACCCGGGGGGACAAATGCAGAAATAACAGTTGATGGACAGAATGCAGAACAATGTCATACATTCACCCCAGTACAGAGATATGGGCCTAAATCCATCATTTTGTTGCTCGCCATGCCATTCCAGTTTGAACCCAGCCATGTGTAAATCAGTCTTGACCCTGTGCCCCATGGGAACAGTCCAGCCCGAATTGCCAAGCCAGGTCCTCGCTGTACTGGAAAGAAGCATCCTAGGACCGGTTTCGGGCTTTCAGCCCTTATCAACCAGGATAGCTTGATTCCAGTGGCATGGAGAGCACAGGACTCACGTGTGAGCATACCCATCCCACTCGGGGTTTTTTTGCATAAAAACAGAGTATAACAATATATGTATTGGTGCCAGTGAATGTGAACATGATTTTCTGATAATAGGGGGATGGGGAATAAAAGGTGGAACAGATCCAGTATTTCCTGGAGTTTATTATATTTGTGGAAACAACGCTTTTTTTAAGCTGCCTGATCATTGGTATGGGAGTTGCCATTTCGGAATAGTATTCCCAAAAGAATACCATGTAAAACGAATCACTGGAAGCAATGAAGAAAATAATGGACTCGCCCACAAGAAGAGAATTCGTTTTTTTTAGAAATTGTAAGAGATATATGTAGTGCATTGATACATTCAGTGGGAGTAATTCTGAATACACAAAGAATTTATAAATTGTCTACAGTGGTGGATCGCTTATCGATTGACATTGCTGGAGGATTTTTATTGATCAATATCAAACTAGTTGCGGTAAGATCTATGGTTTTGCAAAATCAACTTGCTCTTGATATATTATTGGCAAAAGAGGGCGGGTTCTGTAAAATGTTGAGGGTGCAACATTGTTGCACCTAAATACCTGACAAAAGTATTAAAATTAGACGATATGTCAAAAATATTGCGAATTTGGAAGGAGAATTGAAACCACTAGAAGTTGACAGTGTATGGAAGAAACTAAAACATAGTTTTTCCTCTATAGGTAGTTGGTTTTCTACAGTAGGGAAAAGTGTTATAGGTCACATATTGATGCCAATAATGGGAATAACTCTATTGGTCTTTACAATAATGGTTAGGTACAAATGCTGTAATAAAAGGAAATGGTATGGAGTGAATGTAAAGGCAAAGAAAAGAAAATATAATGAAATTCAGTTGGAAGAAATTAAAAGAGCTATTTTCAAAAGAATGAAAGGTTTCCAAAAGAGAAAGGGAAAGGAAATATCAAGGGTGATAGAAGAAATAGAAATGGTAAATTGCTAAAGTTGGCATCTGGTTTGATAATTAGTGATGGCATAGAATGCCATCAAAGAGGGGATTGATAGAGCAAGGTTTCACACGTAAAGAAACTTGCTTGAATTCAATCCTCTTGAAGAACATGTAATAATGTAACCAACATGTTTTGTGAATACTAATAAATGCATTACACAATGTATTTTTCATCTAGGGGAAGCTTTTAAATGTGTTTTACTAACCAGTGACCCGAGTGTGTAAAAATGGCAGCCGAAAACGAAGGATTCTTTTGCGCATGCGTCTACTGCATGTACGTAGTATGACGTCTTGCTTGGTGGGAATTCTTTGCAGCTGCGCAGTAGTACTAAAGATGGCCACTTGACTCTCACATGCTAATGCACATGCTGTGCTGGAACTAAATCTTGCTTATTCTACTAAACTGCTAATGCTATAGTTAAAATATAATAAAGGGAATCAAGTAGGAATAAGCGGTATACAGTGCATTAATGTATTTTCGTATTCAAAATATGTTTTTCTTTGACTTTATTATCAGTTTGTATTTGGGCCTGGAGGGTGTCTGAATTGTCCAGCTTGGAAAAAATGCACACACACATGAAATCATGGCCGCTTGCTAGAAAATTACATTGAAAGATTGCCAAATAAAGTATGAAGCAGAAGATGCGCCTGGGAACTTCACTTCTTGGGCCGAAAAGAGGAAGAGACTGAAACAAATGTAATATAAAATGTAGATGAAATTATATGAAATACGGGTGGAATTAAAGCATGGGAAATTGAAATTAAGGGGAGGCAACATAGAACAATAACAAAAAAAACATAAGAAAATGACTTTACATTAGTATGGTGTGATGACCTTTCCCCATCCAATTTTCCAATCAGGAGTTAGGAATACACGCATATTGAAACATTGGGGGTGGTACATACACTGAGAATAGTATAACTAAGGTAGGCACAGTCAGTTAGATTGTCCGACTTGTCACAGACGTGTCACTGACCCAACACAGCAGCAGAAGAAGGCGTATGCCATGGAGGTCAGAGAGCTAATCGAGCACTCTGAGCGAAGAATCGGGAGGGGTAGAAAGGAGAAGAATTGATCTACATGGAAGGGAGAAGAATCATGGGGAATGGTACCAGAGATGGGTGCAATGCTGGCTTTGTACTTAGAAGGGTTCACCTGTCCTGTCCTGCACCTGTTCTGAATCCTTTGGCTCTTGTCTATTCGGAAGCCCCCTTTTTCCAGCCCTTGGCCAGGGTTTGGTCCTCACATCATTCTAGGTAAATATAAATCTGTGTTGTATGTCCTTGTACTGTTTTCCTTTTCCACCCTTCCCAGATACCAACAGTATTAGATTTACTAAGTTTCTTATGCATATTTTTACTTGATCATAATTTTCTTGAAGTTGGTGTTTGACATGTATTGGTAATTGACTCACACAATTTAAACATAGATAACGGTTTTAAAACTCTCCTGAGTCTGTTATTATTCATATTAAAAGTAAATGTCTTTTCTACCTATTCTGCTAGTACCTGACCCAATTGACCAGAGGAAATGTAATAATTGGTAAATAAAGTTTGGTAAGCTATGGTATAAGTGAATACATTATAAGGTTAAATAATCCTGATTGTCAGCGGTAAATTATCAGCTTATGTATGAGTGTTTTAGGGCCCAGGTGAAAATGGCAGCTTGAGTAACCCAAGCTCGTACGTATTGCGCTGCATCACCGGTGAGGATAGCGTCTAATGGAATGAATGGTTTGATTTTCTTGAGGTATCGGAGAGTGAACAGAGCTCCGTTGGCTGAGTTTTTTATGTGGTCAAAGTGAAAACAAGTGTTTTCACCGGGTTGGATAACGAGAGAGCGAACAATTGAGAGCATTGCGGTCTGAGATCCAACCTTGGATGGAGAGACAGAGAATAATTTCAGTTTTTTTCGGGTTCAGTTAAAATGGTTGGAGTAGAACCAGGACTGGATCTTACTCAGGGTATTGCTTAAATGAAGTACATCAGAGTGGGATCTAATCTTATAGAGGAGTTGGGTGTCATCAGCATAGAGGTGATAATTGCTTCCAGCTTGTTTCAAAATGAGGGTAAGGGGTTCCATAAAGAGGTTGAAGAGAGAGGGGGAGAGAATAGAGCCCTGGGGGACGCACAGGGAGACAGGTATAGGATTAGAGAGGCAGGCATTGATTTTGATTTGTGTTGTTTTGTGTTGGAGGAAAGAAGCCAACCATTTGAGGTCCAAATCATTTCGGCCAAAGTGAGCTTCAAGTGAAGTAAGGAAGAATGGTTAACTGTATCAAAAGCTGTATAGAGGTTGAGGAATATAAGAAGTGAAGTCTCACAATTGTCAAGGGCACTGGGGATGCCATCCAAAATGTTTAAAAGAACAAAATGAAGATGCCAGTACTGATGAAAATAATTAATTAACAAATGTTAAGACACAAAACCTGAAGCAAAATTCAAGGCTAGAAGCTGATTAGTAGCTTTTATTATTTTGCTCAATTTTATCAAAAACCAGTTAGTTCAAAAAAGTAGACAATATTACATGCTAGGTACAAAAATAAAGGGAGAGGAAATCTTTCATTATATCAGACATGTCACAGGCATAAAACATTCAACCATTCAGGGACAATGGGGAAAATAAGAAGTAATATATTACAGTGAACAATATTTACAGTGGACAAACAAAGCACAAGGATGCTGGAGCAGGCCACAGTCTGCAGTATTTTGAAGAGTATTACTAACAATTATTTACATAAAACGTACATTCCTAACAAAAATTCAAGTATTCACAGTTTTTTATAGGGTGAAACAAAAATCAACAAGGACATGTACAAAAAGAGGTGATAAGCAGCCGGACAACTCAAATAGACTTATCAACCATGCAGACTTGAGGGTGGCGATGGGCCTACGCGTTTCGAATCCTACTGGTCTAAGAGGATTCTCATCAGGGCCTTTGGTTATATCTGAAGAAAGAAAAAGAAGATTATAAGAAAAAAGTTTTACAAAGAGTGCATTTCGTGGATCGACATCAGAACCCCCACTCAGGTCACACCCCCTCCTTCACAGCTTACCAAAAAATGGTGAAACTACATCCAGATATTACTTTTCACAGCATCAAGGCTGGGGGAATTTTGTACCTAAAAATGACCAAGGCAGACCTAAGTTACATACAGGACTTTGAATAGGGTGGCTAATAGATGGGGACAGAAACTTTTAATATTACCTGCCTAGATACAAATAGACGATGCTATACCAGAGGCCGAATCGCTTGAGGGGGGCACAGTGGTGGTACCTGTAATGAGGTGGACATGTAAGAAATTAGGGCCGACTTCCTGCACATGCTACTCGAAAAGGATGTGGGATGGTAGCAACAATCCTTACCTATTATTCTTGGGGCTTTATTTTAGAACGCTGTCGCCGTTGAAATGAAGGTAAAACTGAGTACGAGGTCTATAAAACAGAAATGGTGCGGGAATTTCAGTTAGATGCGGCACCCTCAAGTTATTAACATGGCGGAATGTGGCTGTTAGAATATCTTACCGAAACGAATGGACATGCAGTGTGGCAATTGGATTAACCGACACTCGACCTTGGCGAACCTGCGGAGAAACCAACAAGGCGCTCGTCAGTATGTTTCAAAATCAAGCCAACCGTTGGTTGCATAAAGCTCGAAGGGCGTAAGGCGGCTTACCGCGAATTAATTACAGAGGGCGGGGTCCGCCGAACGCGGCTTGCGAAGTTCAAACAATTAGCTGTTCCTGCAACAGTGTAACATTACAAATTGTCAGCGGACCATTGTGACGGATGCAAAAAACTAGATTTAGAAAAAAGTATTACCGTCAACGCAGCGCTTCACGCTGAGGGTATGTAGAAAATAATTACTGCAATGGAAGCAGAAAAGTGGAAATTAATTCTACAACCGTGAAGTATAGCTCACTACTAACGCGGGGCACGCATTATAGAAATACTCACATTAGAAGCTTTAATCTCGGACCTCGGGCGACGGTAAAAGCGAAGGGGTTGCACTCTGGCGGGAACGCCTTAGCTAGCTGAGCTGCCATGCAAACGCCCTTATGTACAAGTCGGTGATACGTCCACGCCCACCACGTCTCTTGGTAGCCGGTTTGAAAAAGAGTAAAACCCGGACCGCATTGGGGGTCCATGGTGACTTTCAATGGTTTATAGTAAGGGTTTAGCAGGCATAAAGGGGCAGGATGAAGATGTAGTGAAACTACTTATAACTTGAATATTTCACTTAGTTCATTCAGCCCAGACACCGCAGTGTCAAATTTCACTATTAAAAGGGCTTCCTGTTTGGACAGGGCAAGATTCTGATCGCCACCACGTGGATTTTTTTCCACTTTGGAGATTACGGTCCATTTAAGGTCACTTACAGTGTGTTGCATCCGCGTCCAGTGGAGCACCAAAGGGGCGTTTTCGACCCTCCTTTTAATTCTCGATTTATGCTGCGAGATCCGTTGCCGGATCTCTTGATTGGTTTTGCCTATGTACAGTAGGCGACAAGGGCATATGATACCGTAGACAACAAACTTACTCTTGCAGTTACTGAACGATTCATGTTTCCAGAAAATTCCATTATACTGAAACAGTGAGCCCTCAATCGAGGATTCACAACAAAGGCACGTACCACATTTGTGGTGTCCAAGGATGGGGGGCATCCCCATCATTTGGCGCAACGTAGCAGGTTTAGATGTTGGCATGGCAGCCCGAACTATATAGTTAGCAATGTTATTTTCCTTTTTAAAGGCAAATAAGGGGATGTCTACTAGGCTATCATCCAAATCTTTCACTAAATGCCAGTTTTGTTTTATGACTTTTTTCAGATGGTTGGCATTCGGGCAATAAGTCGTAACACAAACCTGTCGTTTTAATTCAGGTTTCGTCTTGCGTTCTAGGGTGGTCTCACGCGGTGTCCATTGTGCTCTCCTCATACAGCTCTTCACGAGTTTCTTAGGGTAACCTCTCTCGCACAATTTAGATGTCAGTTTGGCTGAGTGGTTTTGAAAATCCTCTTTGAATGTGCAGTTCCTGCGAATTCGCAGGAACTGCCCATATGGGAGGTTTTCTTTGAGGTTCCTAGGGTGGTTACTTGAAAACATGAGGGACTTATTTCTATCAGTGGGCTTGCTGTATAGGGTCGTAGCCAATTTCCCTTCAGAAGGGAAGACTTCCACATCTAAAAACGCAATCCTTCTAGTTGAGCTAGAAATGCTGAACTTTATGTCAGCGGTTCTATCATTCAACCAACGATAGAACTGGTCGAGGGTGTCACTGTCGCCCGTCCACGTCATAAAAACATCATCAATAAACCGGAGCCACGCTCCGATGTATTGAATGAAAGGGTTGTTATGATAGATATAAGCCTCTTCATACATTGCCATAAATAGTACCGCCAATTCTGGCGTGAAGGGGCAGCCCATGGCTACCCCTTTGATCTGGTAATAGTAATCTCCATTAAAGCAGAAATCATTCTTCTTTAAGGTGAATGCTGCTAGGTCAACAATGAATTTGGTGGGCACCTGCATAGGTCTTGGGCTGGAATCAAGGAAATGTGTCAGAACTGCTATCGCCTCATCTTGAGGGATCTGGGTGTATAAAGCAGTTACGTCCAAAGTAACTAGTCTGTCTCTGTCTTCACGAAACTCAATGCTTTCTAGTTTGTTGATAAAATCAGTAGTATCCTGGAGGTAGGACTTTACACTGATCATGAATTCTTTTAAGAAACAGTCTACATATTTGGCTGCCGGCTCTAAAACAGAGCCACACGTATTTCCTCTCTTTTTCCATTGCTGATAATATCAGCAATGGAAAAAGAGAGGAAATACGTGAAATGTAATACCTCCAAGGCACAGATGACAGCTCTCAACAATCTTAAAACTGACAGTACGGTCATAATAAAACAGGCCGACAAAGGCGGAGCGATCGTAGTATGGGATATTAATGACTATACCACCGAAGTCATGAGACAGCTGGCAGATAGCAGCTGTTACCGTAAAATAAATAAAGACCCAACCTCTGAGCTTCAAAATGAACTTTTTACCATCATACAAGAAGGTTTCGATCTAGGCTTCGTCGGTCCAAAAGAGCTTGAATACCTTAAAAATCTACATCCCAAAGTGCCGATGTTTTACGTATTGCCTAAGGTTCATAAGGATCCTGATCATCCCCCTGGCAGACCCATCGTTGCTGGGTGTGGCTCTGTTTTACTATATTACTCTATATTACTTCTTATTTTCCCCATTGTCCCTGAATGGTTGAATGTTGTATGCCTGTGACATGTCTGATATAATGAAAGATTTCCTCTCCCTTTATTTTTGTACCTAGCATGTAATATTGTCTACTTTTTTGAACTAACTGGTTTTTGATAAAATTGAGCAAAATAATAAAAGCTACTAATCAGCTTCTAGCCTTGAATTTTGCTTCAGGTTTTGTGTCTTAACATTTGTTAATTAATTATTTTCATCAGTACTGGCATCTTCATTTTGTTCTTCTAGTTATCGGCTCAGCCATACTGATTAGAGCCATCCCTTTGTAGTTTTTTGATCCAAAATGTTTAGCATTTCGGTTTCTGTACTGCAGTCTTTACTGAAACCGGATTGAAAGGATTCAGGTAAGTTGAAATTGCCTATGTGTTTGTCCAATTGAAGCAATGCACATTTTTCAAGGGCTTTAGAAAGAAGTGAGAGGTTAGAGATAGAGTGGCAATTGTTAGGATCATTGGGGTCAGCAGTGAGGTTTTTTAAGAATGGGAGTGATTTGTCCGAGTTGGAGGGAGTTAGGGACACCTCCAGTGGAAAAGCAGGTATTGATTATATTAGTCCAATAAGGGGCAATGATGTGGTTAGGATCGTGAACTAGGTTAGAAGGGAGAGGATCTTTGGTGTGCGAGATCGCCTTTAGTTTAGCAATGATATTAAAGACATTGAGCTCAGTCATAGAATGCAAAATATGCCAGTAGGTGTTATTTTTCAGTTGTAAGTTGGAAAGGATGTCATTGAGAGAAGTTGGAATAGGTAAGTGAGGGGTAGGATTAGGAGATAGGGGCGGTGCCGAGAAAGGAGGTATGTCTAAGGCAACGTTTAAGACATATTGCGGGCTGGGCGGGACCTGAGTTAGAGGGTAGGATTGGTCAATTTTGGCAGTTTTGTCTAGAGGAAGTTGGCCATTTCCTCACATCTCTCAGTTGAAGCTCAGCTCTGGAGGGGCAGATGATGAACGTTTTCTAACAATGTAAACAGTTTTCTGGACCTATTTTTGGCACGATCCAGTTGAGTTCGAAAGAAAGTTGCCCTTTCATTGAAAATGTGCTTCTTATAAGTTGATCTAGCAGATCTTAGGAGGACAAGATGGGAGGCAGAGGGGTGTTGTCTCCATGTTCTTTCTGCCAGTCTAAGTTGTCGTCTTTGTTATTGAGTTCAGGATTGAACCAAGATTTGGGTTGAATTTTTCTTTGTTGTTTTAGTTTAAGAGGGGCAATTTGGTCCAGGGTGTCACTAATGGTCTTATTGAAATGTTCAGTGAGCTCTTTAGCATTTTGGGAGAGAGGGGTGAGATGATGTTGAGCTTGGAGTTTAGACTCAGGTGCACCAGGGGGGATTTGTTTAAGGTTTCTAGTCGACTTCATGGGTTTGTTATTTATTGTAGGAGGGTTTCAATCTGAAACAGAATGGGGTAATGGTCAGACCAGTTGATGGGGATGATGTTGAAAAAGGTGGCCAAGGCAGTGTTGAAAATAATAGCGTTGAGTATGACCCCTTTGATGTGGCTTGGATTGTGACATTGTTGCTTAAGATCATTCATCTCTAGAAGGTTGATGAGGTGCATGACAGTGGGATCACTAAATTATTCCAGTGGATGTTGAAGTCTCTTAAAAAGAGATTTTTGGAGTCAGAAAGGGAGGTCAGATAATTCATCAGCGAAGAGTAGAGGTGCACCCGGAGGGTGGTAGATGTCATGTAGTCTAATCGGAGAAGAGCCCTTGACAGTGAGTTCAATGCAAATGGATTTAAATAAGTTAAATGATCCGTGTTTTTTAAAAGGGTGAGTTGAAGTTCATTTTTGTAGATTATAGCTTGTGCAACCCCTTTTCTGTCTGGTCTGTCTTGCCTAATGATGGCGTAGCCGGGGGGAGAGGAGTAAGTCAAGAATAGCAGTTGAGTGGTCATTGAGTCAGGATTTTGTAAGGAAGGCAATGTCAATAGCCTTGCTGAGTATGGTTTCTGATATTTCCATCGTATGCCGATCTGCAGTAAACAAGCATGTAAGAGAGGGGATTTGGGTTGTCTTTGACAGGTTTGCAAGAGTGGATGGTGGTAAGTTGCACTGACGGTCTAGGAGAGATGGGTGAGGAAGGGACTCTGTTAATGCCCACAATCCCTGGGATGCTGAAGTAAGGGAGGGTTTAGGAAGTTGGCTGTCCATCTGTTTCATTTGTCATCCTTCAATGCTTTTGTTGTATTCAAGGGTTTTTCTCCAGATTCAAAGATGCCTTTTGTTCATTTTTTAGCTGGCTGTGATAGGCAGCCTTATTGTAGTGGAGCACGAAAGTGTTCCTAGGGTGGTGGATGATGTGACTAGATTGAAAGATCGCAACTTTTCTGATTACATTCCATCCATGCCCACAGAAAAACTTTCCATGTATCACAAAATTACCTGTTTTTGCAAGGGAGTAGCACCTACATTTTGGCTCAACTGTCATCTAGGGAAACCTACCAAACTCAGACATTTCTGAAAACTAGAGACCTGGGGGACTCCAGGAAGGTGTGAGATGCATGGATCCCCCAGGTTTTCTTTCCAAGAATCCACTCTGTAGCTAAAAAGTCACTGTTTCCTCATATTTCTGTGTGGAAAATTTGTGGGATCATGGGGCCAGCACAAAATTCCTACCACTGAGCATTTCTCCAGGTCTCCCGACAAAAAGGCTACCTCAATTGTGTGGGTGGGCCAAGTGCCCATAACAGGGAAGGACCCAAAACATATTGTGGAGATATCAAAATGATCTATCACAAAATTACATGTTTTTGCAAGGGAGTAGCACCTGCACTTTGGCTCAGCGGTCATCTAGGGAAACCTACCAAACCCAGACATTTCGGAAAACTAGAGGCCTGCTGGACTCAAGGAAGGTGTGACATGCATGGATCCCCCCAGGTTTTCTTACCAAGAATCCACACTGTAGCTAAAAAGTCATAGTTTCCTCACATTTCTGTGCAGGAAAGTTGTGGGATCACGGGGTCAGCACAAAATTCCTACCACACAGCGTTCCCCTAGGTCTCTCGATAAGAATGAAACCTCACTTGGGTGGTTGGGTCAAGTGCCTGTGACAGGGGAGGGCCAATAACGTGTAGAGATTTACCTTTTTGATTCACTTGGGTTCCCCCTCAGTTTTTCTTTGTATACATTTTTAGGCTGACTCCGCTTTTGGAACTGACACGAGAAATGTATATTCTCTCAATGCTCAGGTCCCACCAGACCTGTAGAAGTGGGGGAACTGCATCTAGTGATGGACAGTACTTTAGAGGTATAGGAGAAACCAGGTGGTGTTGGTCTGCATGCAGCAGTGCAAGCCTTCATGCTCATGCCAAGCATGTGGTGCAAGAAGGTTGCAATTGCACTGTATTGCCAAAGATGAAGACTTGAACTGGCCCTGATGAGGGTTGCGGGTGTGTAGGCTAGATTGTATCTTCTGTACAACTAGCGGTTGACTCTTTGAGGATGCCAGCTCTAAGGTGAAATTTCTGGTCAGGCACCGGGAAGCTCATAACAGGGAAGAGCCACCACAGGTGGTGCCACGTGCATTGTCACACATAACTTCATGTCTTCCTGAATGCAGAGGACCTCTGACTGGGGTGACAAGGCTACTGATGCTGACAGCAAGTGGTGCATGTTGCCCAATCATATGTCAGCCTGACAATGAGTGCATTGTCTCACATACGCAACAGACAACTTAAAAGGTGCCTATTGAAGTGTAGTAGGCTGGTTTCATGCCTTTTTGCTTTGTCTAGCTGGTACCTTGAAACTACAGCTTTGGTTGGCCTTGGCCATGACATATTACCTCCTCTGTTAGTACTATGCACCATATAGCAACACAGGTACAAGTGATCTCAGGTTTCCAGTAGTACAGTGCAGGCACTAAGGACAACAGAGCAGTCTACCTCTTACCCAGCAAGGCTTATCAGCCAACATCTTCTCCCCCATTCCTAGGTGTGTGGTCTTTGCCCTTTAAAGAAATAATGCTTTGAATTCTCTCTTCGGTTAGAGTATTTCTCTGTTAGGTGTGCTGTGCTTTAGTGAATCAAAACAAGAACACTGAGAGGCTTCCTTGTATTCAGTTTAGGGGACAGCTGGCATTTTCTAGTGCCCAATCCAATTCAAAATTCACCTTAAACATTTGGAATGAACAAAACATTGGAATGGGCATTTCTCCATCAGGTAGCCACATACACAGGGAATCATTTGGTGATGAATGTGTCACCTTTACTTTGTGTATTTCAGATGAACAGTTTCTTTTCTTAGTACAAAGCACAGGATGCATTGTGTGGCATCAGCCCAGTCTTTGTAATAAAGCTCAGGCAATAGTTTTGTCTCAGTCTTGCTCTCTCTGAGGTCACACTTTGACTTGCTGAACTTAGTTCATAGTTTCAGCCAGAGAACATTAGGACCTTGTAGGTAATGCATATTGCAAGACAGATAATGTACTCAGCTTTAAAGTGGAATGGGGAAAAGGGCCACTGTGGGCTAACATGAAAGAGAGCGGAAAACACTAGCTCTGAAAGTCATTAACCTTACTAACCACCCATAAGTCTTAGGGGCTTTACATTCACAGTTTGGTACCCCAACCTATGTATGCCACATCACATGTAACCATATACTCACATGTCCATGAAACACATATTTAGGAGGAACAAGAGGGTCCAAGTATCACATATGCCACAGATTGGCATATGTGATCGAATATGTCACCGAACTTCTAAGCACGATTAAATCAGGTTCGCCAAAAGACCCGCTACCATGTTCCATCTTAAAACTACTTAGCAGAAAAGCCTTATCCACTGTCACAGACCTTCTAAATAAATCCTTGCAAGAAGAGTGTGTTCCACCGGAGTGGAAACATGCCATGATCCATCCCCTCCTAAAAAAAGCTAATGCTGACCCGAAGGTACCCGCAAACTTTCGACCAATTTCTCTCCTACCTATATTTGCAAAAATTCTAGAGAAACATGTCCACCGCTGTCTCCCAAATTATATAACAACACATGACTTGTTACCTCCCCAGCAATCTGGCTTCCGAGCAGGTTTTTCAACAGAAACCACTCTCTTAGGTGTAACCGAAAATATTCGTCACATGATAGACAGGGGTGATACAGTGGCACTGGTGCTTTTAGACCTCAGTGCCGCATTTGACACTGTTTCACATGCGGTACTAATAAAAACCCTTCGCTCAATGGGCATCTGTGGCCCTGCTTTAAATTGGATCACATCCCTACTTGAAAATAGAACTTTCCAAATCTTTTCAAACTCTACGTACTCAGATACCTACACCTTTAAACATGGCGTCCCCCAGGGTTCAATTTTAAGCCCATTACTTTTTAATTTATACATGAGCCCTCTTGCCAAAATAGCTAAGGATACTGGACTGATAATGTTCTCCTATGCTGATGACTCTCAGCTTCTCTTTTCCCTTCTGCCAACAGACAATAATGATCCCTCTATCTTGAGAACTGGGCTTACAAAAATTGCGGGATGGATGGAAAATAATTTCTTAAAATTAAACGGTGAAAAAAACGAACTCATAATCCTAGGAAAAAATAAAGAACTCTGGGGACCCCAACACTGGCCCCCAGTAATGGGCTCTCCTCCTATACCAACTAACCAGGCCCGTAACCTTGGCTTTGTGGTAGATGACACTCTTAGCATGCACCAGCAGGCCATCAAAACATCAGCCACCTGCTTTGTCATCTTGAAGTGGCTAAAGAAAATCTGCTGGATGCTACCAGATCACACCAAAAGAACTGTCATTAACGCCCTCATAACATCCAGATTGGATTATGCCAATGTACTGTACTTGGGAGCCAACAAAGCCACAGTCCGCAAACTACAAACGTGCAAAATGCTGCGGCAAGATTGTTAGGTAAAATTCCCATCCATGCACCTACTACCAAACTCATACGAGAATTGCACTGGTTGAAAATTGAGAGCAGAATTAAATTCAAATCACTATGCTTTATGCATAAAATCTCAGCAAACAAAGCCCCTAAACACCTGTTAAATCTGGTACAACACTACCGTCCATCCAGGACGCTGAGATCCGCAACAGCGAACAAATTTGCTGTGCCTAAAATAAGACTATCACGCATGGGAGGCAGATCCTTTGCCTACCTTGGCCCCTCCCTGTGGAACTCTATGCCACAGGCTTTGCGCTCAGAGGTTAATTATATCAGTTTCAGAAAAGCCATTAAAACCTGGCTGTTCAACATCTAAGTCAGCTGTCCAAACTCCCTTCTCTGAATCACAAGCGCCGGGAAAGCCTTTGTTGGGTAGCTGTTTGCGCTATACAAACTAAACAAATAATTGACCAGTGAGGACCAGTAGACATTCTCTACAGTAGGGCTCAGGTAAAAAGGACACCATCGCATAGATTCATCAACCTAAATTCCGATTGCAATAGCTGCGAAACAGATATTGCGATCGCAATTACGGCTCCCGCAATTTATCAAGCACAAACACAGTAAATTGCGAATCCCAAACATAAATTTGCAGAATCAATGTGGAACCCCCTTAGCGAATCTGTAACAATAATTTTCCACTTATTCTGCGACTTAAGTTGCGAATTCGCAAATAAATCGCAAATTCAATTCATCAAACATCACAAATTGTGAAAAAAAACTAAATCGCTAAATGCGAGTCGCAAATTAAGGAGAAGTCAAACCAGGTGGTAACCATGAAGTTCAATTGGGAAAAAATTAAATAAAAATTCTAACAAGAAAAATGGGCGGGGCAAAACAAACAGACTTAAGGAGACACAGTAGGAGCATGAGGACATTCACAATGCCAGGTCTATACATTGTGGCAAGGCAGCTGAGGCTCCAGGCTGCAGCCCGGAACCAATGCAGGATCCAGGAGCGCATCTTCCAGCTGCGGATAACACTCCTGGGCCAGACCGAAGAGGAGATCTACTCCAAATACAGGCTGAATGGGGCAATGATAACTAAGCTCAGGGTGAAAAGCTCGAAGCATCTCTCTATCGAGCAATCAAAACTAGAACGAGTTAGGGAATACCCCTACTTGGGTATTCTAATAGATGATCAGCTAACGTGGAAAAGGGCACTGGTAACTAGAAAACTGCTTTACCAACGTGCTACATCCGCCCTTGTCTCATTCTCTAGAAAAATGGGTAAGCCATCTCCCCCCGTACTACTTAAAATCCACCAAGCTAAATGCCAGAGCATTGCCACATATGGGGCTGGTGTATGGGGTTATGTAAATACGGCTGAACTCCAAAAAATTCAAAACGGCTTTGTAAAATATCTGTTGGCCCTCCCCCAGAGTGCCCCCACATACGGATGCCATATTGAGCTTGGGATCGACTATTTAGCTGATTACATCAAATGTCAACCAATGCTGCTATGGCATCGTATCTGGTCTAAGCCTGAATGTCATCTTACTCGTGCCCTGATATCGGACTGCTTGGGGCTGACCTCCTGGAAAAAGATCCCTTGGTTGGCCTACGTTGTCAACTTCTTGAAAGATTTGGATCTTAACCAATATGTAACAGAGCCGTCACTAATTAGTGAGCTAAGTAGAAAAACCTTTAAGTGCCATTGTCTTAACCATCTTAGGGAACTTCGTTTGAGCGGCGAATTACCCAAGCAATCAAATGCCCACATTTTGACAGTACAAATGTCACCAGGCTTACAGCCTTATCTCACTTATTATCTGTCCAACTACGAAAAATACCTTCTAACCAGGTTTCGCTTAAATTTGTTTTTTCGACTGGTAACCTTCCCAAACCCATTAAACTGGTCCCACGACCTAGAGAAATGCCCATGCGACAAGGTCTTGTCCCAAACCACCATGCATGTAGCCTTTTTCTGTTATTTTTACGCCATACCTCGCAAACGCTGGGTTTTGCCTGTGTTGCGTCAGATGGGGTTGAGGACCTGTCGACCAGCGCTCCTTGCATTGCAACAGCCAAATTCACAACACGAGGCTAAGAGCCTGGCCATGTATTTGAAATCATGCATAATAATTCGTAAAGCAATAAGGAACGAAGATCTAACACATTTAAATCTTGTGCTATGTAGCTGATTGTGAGTATATTTTTTCTTTCTGTTATTCTTTTTGAAACGTTATAGGATAATACTGTAATACCATTAACTTGTTTCTTTCTTTTACGTGTATATGTTTTTAAAATTATGATGTACTTTTTATGGTTAACCAATTGTCTAACCGAATAAAAGAATTTGAACTGAACTGAACTGAACTAAGCTCTTCCGAGACCTTGACCCTCTGATGCAGCACCCAACAAGGTGGACCAATGCCGTGCCCACCCATGTCCAGGTCCTGTGCTCTCTGCACCTCCTGGCCTCCGGAAACTTCCAGGGGATAGTTGCATATGCAGGGGGGATCTCCCAGAGCCCACTGTCACGCTGCCTACGGAGTTTCCTGGACACCATGCTGACCCGGATACACCACTACATAACCTTCCCAACCACCCTATAGGACTTAAATCAAACAAAGCTTGACTTCTATAACACCGCGCAATTCCCCCATGTAATTGGATGTATTGACTGTACCCACATCCACATCTGGCCACCCGCTGAGACAGAATTTATGTACCGGAACCGCAAGTCCTACCACTCACTCAACATCCAGATGGTCTGCAATGCAAAGACAATCATCACCGACATAGTGGCCCAATACCCGGGGAGCACGCATGATTCTTTCATATTCAGGCACAGCAGCATACACACCCGCTTGGCCAGGGGTGACTTTGGCGAAGGAAATCTCCTAGGTAAGTACACATGCCCACACACAGTACGTCAAGACCATGTAGCTTCGCATAACAGGCACTGACCCTCTGCTCCTACCCTTCAGGTGACAGCGCCTACGGCCTCCGTGAGTACCTCCTCACCCCATACCTCAACCCTGCAACACCACAGGAACGGCGTTACAATGCTGCGCACATTCACACAAGAAATGTCATTGAATGGACATTTGGGATGTTAAAGAGAGAGCTGATTCTGCATCCCACATAAGACTGGTGGGGCCCTCAAATACCAGCCTGAGGTCTGCTGTCGCATCGTGGCCGTGTGTGCCATACTCCACAATATTGCTATCAAGCGGAGGATACCTGTGGAGATCTCTGGCTGTGAGTCGGAGCGGGACAACTGCCCACCTGCACATGTGCATAATGCACGTGGGGAGAATCCTGCTGAAGGACACAGGCGCAGCAACAACATCACACTGAATTATTTCTAGTGCACCCATCCTCCTCACACAACACTGCACTCATGCATGCAACATGAAATAATGACATGAGTAGGGATTGCATTTGATATAAAAACTTATAATTTTGTGAACAAGATCTATCAATTATTTATTTGTTCAAAAAACATGACTACTCTATTGCGTCCTACAGCCACATGATTGCAGAGTAGGCATGCTTGGTACATCAGCATGGCATTGCTGCTAATGTTCAGTCAATCACTGGCGCCTCCGGCCGGACGCACCCTGTCGCCTCTCCACATCCACTTCGCCAGTATCCGGCCGTGATGCTGCACTGGGCCTTGTACTGCAGCGCCGTTCTGTTACCTCTGGCACGGACATGCTGCTCAGGCTGGATGTGCCCTCACTGGCATCATCACCCCCCCTTGCATGGCCATCGCCACACACCTGCTAGTTTTGGACTACGGTTGTAACCTGTTCCAGGGCCCTTGCAACATCCTGGTAGCATTGCACCATTTGTATTTGCATTGCCAGGGAGCGGCGTGACAGTTGGGATGTTGCATTCCCGATCAGGTGGTTTGACCTGGTATATGCTGATAGCCGGGTCAGCAGCTGGCCTTGGCGGCGGCGGTTGAGGTCCTGCTGCGACACCATGAATAGGCTGTTCTCCCTCACTGCAGCCATTAACTCCTGCATGCTTTCGGTGAGCTGGTTGCGTTGCACAGCTAGCATCCGGCGTTCAATCCCAAGCCCTGGATCTTGGGCATGTTGCCCCCTGTCAGCTCGTGTTGCCACTTTGTGCTGCTGCCTCAACCGGCCACTTGACTGTGACTGCACAGTGGCTGTGCTGCGTGTCTGCCTCCTGGGTGTTGGTGTGGCCTGTTCCCCTGCCATGCGTGACGCATGGGGTGGTTGCTCTCCTCCTGTGGCTGCAGGGGTGGCCCTGTCCACATAGGGAGGTGGTGGTACTGGCGCAGGTGTGTGTGTCGGTCCAGGTCGTGGGGCAGGATGGCTCGCACCCCCGTCTCCTCTGGGGTCTCCTCAATTTGGAGTGCCTCGCTGTCTGTGCTCTCTGGTTCTGCAGCACCTGTGATGTAAATAGATGCATGATTAATGATGTGAATCTTGCACATGGGATGTTGCAACATGCATGCAGGCTTGCATTGCCTGACTGGCTTTAGGAATATGTTTCACTTGACAGTTCTGGCTGTATGTGGCTATCAGAGAACTATTGTCACACTACAGGTCCCACAATGCAATAGGGTGTTTCTGTTGTGCATGGACTGCATTACTGGGGTTATCAAATGGCTAGCTCTGGGGTCATGGGCATTGTTAGGGGACGGGGTCGCAGTTACATGGGTCTTACCTTGGGATTGTTGTGTGGGTCGGGAGGTGTCCAGCTGAGTGACCCCCACGCAGGCTGCTGGGTTGATGGTATCCTCAACAAGGTCCTCGAGTGGAGTGTTGTCCGCAACTGTGGGGTCTCCTCCTCCTGTGGGCTGTTGCTCCCCCAGCCTCTCTGCTATGCGCTCTTTGGCATGGCCCCTGAGGTCATCCCACCTCTTCTTCAGGTCAGCAATTTTGGTAATTGCGAAATCGCAATTTCAGCATGGGTAACAGGAGATTCTGCAATTTTTGTGCGGTTTTGCAAAATTCCCATTTGGCAATTGCAGCCGACTGAGAATCGCATTTTTGGGACGCATTTTTTGATGCATCCCATTCAGCGAATTCTAATTTGCGATTCGGTATTTTTCGCAAATTAGAATTCACAGAATCAGTGCTTGATGCATATGGGGGCATGTCACTAGTGTAAGTAGCTGCCACCAACTGTTTGAAGGATCATACACAAGGACAAGGCAAACTCATAACTAAAGTAGTATCATTTTGGGTGCTTCCAAAAATACCAATAAGTGAAGTGCTCTGTTATGGAGCAAAATGTAATCACTGGCATAGTACTACTGGTCACTAGACTGATGAAATTGGCTTCTTGTACCAGCATACATACCAGGTCTCCCACAAAGCTTAAATTGAGAGCAGTGTGTCAAAGGCAAAAGTCCTCTTTATTTGGTCAAAGTTGACCATAAAAGCACAGAATGACAACATTTACATCTTTAAAAATCATAAATAACACGTAAGAAAACTATAAAACCAGTTTTCATTAAAATGCATAGGTTCTTCTCAATTTGATAGCAGAAATAATATAACTGAGAACAACAGTGCACACATCAAATGATGGTAGACTTTGCAAGTAGGTCATCCCCTCTTTATAATAATTAAAGTGCATATTCAGAAGAACAGTGTCAAGCAGACTACGTCGTCTCTTACCTTGTTCAATGACTTGAAGTCTTTTGATGACGTAGGTAATTTTCGTAGAGACACAAGGGACCAACTTCCCAAATGACCAACCGTAAACTTGCAGATTATAAATATACTACAAAAGTAAAACTAGTATTAGGGGAGGAGGGCCGGTACTGGACGTTGGAAGAGTGGAGTATTCTTGCTGTCGACCTGCGAAACAACAAGCATTAACATTTTACTCTTTTATCCAAATTGGTAGAGCCTTCACCTAACCTAATTCCTAGTTCAAAAGGTGTGTTTAGAGATCTGAGATTAATTAGAAAGCCTACCTGCGATCAGTGCTTTCTTGATTAGCGTCCAGTATGTCTTTGTCTTGTGGATAGATCAAGTCGTCAGGTGATTTTCTGGTGATTCTTTGTGCTTTTCTTTTCTTGGATTATGCTAAAAACAAAAGATTCAGTTAAAGCCTAGTTCTCCTCTTTTATTCTGAGTTTTATCTCTTAGACAATTCCTACTTAAAATCTTACTTACTAAAATCAGTTCTTGTATTCCTGATACTTTGGGGTTTCTGTATTATCTGAAAAGACTAGTTAATTTCTTTAAGAAGAGAAAAGCGCAAGAAACATATTGTCAGTCCAGAAAGCCTTCATGATCATGATTATCTCTTTCAAACATGTGATCAACTAATATTCATAACCTTGCATAAGACTCTAAATGTCCATTTTTCAATATACAATTGTTCCTTGAATTGTTTTTTCCCAAAAAATAAGGATTCCTAAAATGTCTCCTTCTTTTGTAATTGTTCCAAAAATTGTCCTTGACCTTTCTTGCGAAGGGCGCCAGATAATATCACAGAAAGATTTACTTATCTCCTCATCTTTGTCTTTGTCTTTCAGGCATCGGAAACTCAGAAGATCTACAGGACTGCTGACGAAGAGCGCAGGAAGAAAAAAGGATTCCCACAGGTAAGTAGCAGCGCAGTGCTCTTGACGCGATCCTCAGCTCACTCCAGCGGAAGGCAAAGCGACTTCTAGAAGGCTGGGTGTGGTTTAAATAGGCGACCGCACCCAGCCGCACCCAGCCGCACACCGAGGAACATGCGCACGCCACATGTCGAGCCGACGCACAACCACAGAACCCGCAGATCCGGTTCAGTTTCAGCGCGGCTTAGCATCTTTTAGCTTCTGGCAATGCTCTCTTCACAATTAAGCTACATGATTCTGCTCTACATACCGTAGCTTAGTTTCTTTAAACATCTAACGAAAAAGGGAAACTGGAATGTTACACGGACGTGTAAAGAATGACAAATAAAGAAATACAGATTACTTATGATGATTCACATTGCTTACAGTTACACCAATCACACTGATAATGAAGCGTGCAAGATGCACGGGAAAGGGGTGGGATTTTAAGGCTTTCAAGAAACGCCAAAATCACATGGTGGGATACTGGCTATATTTCTAGACGTGATTAAGGGATCGATAGGGCAAATCGTGACAAACAGTGCGTAAAAAGCACAATCTAAAAGAGATATGTAAGGTCCAGAAAAACATACAATGCGTGGTAGATTGGGCAGTGACTGAATCACACGTGCAGCCGAGGTGGGAGGCAAACCAAGAATCCTCCAATCCGAAAGCCACTAGGAAGTGATCTGTATTTAGTCGCAACGTAGTGAGACAAAATCTATGCCCTGAATTTATTATCCACTTGAGGTAAGGGTCCATGTGAGAGGAAGTGTGAATCTGCATATACCTTCTAACTGAGGGCCTATCAAGGTACGTTTCTAGTCTGTTGGTGGCTAATACTTTGCAGTGACTCAAAGAGATGACTGTACCCCAGACTGTAAAGAATGCTTCATACATAAGCCGGCAAGTGGCCAGGAGTCACATTATCTATTTTAAAAAATCCATCAACAAGGAAATCTGATCCTCCATAAACCTTATGCTCAATTCCAGGTGTGCAGTAAGACTTGAAGAAGTTCTTGGAATGGCCAGCAGCTTGTAAAAAAACCTATTCTCAACTACTTAAAGTTTTGTGCAGAGAGCACAGCTCCAAACTTCAGCTCCATATGTGTCCACTGATAGACACTTGCTTTTATAAAGTTGAACCATTGCCTAGACCAGTTTGTGGCCTAACCTTGTTGCAAATCTAAATATTGCATCAACTGCTGACAATATTTTTTGGACCCTTTGAGCAAGTAGCCTACCCCACACCCCATTTGCATCCAACAAGATACCAAGATAATTAAAAGAAGAAACTTGTTTAATTTGTGCCCCCCCCCTTATGAAATGTTTTTTTACTTGGTATGTTGTGGGATAAAGGTAATGATAAAAGATTTTGACTGGTTCACCCTAAGTTAAATTCTGAGCATAAAATCAGTGAAGTCTTTAAGGAGGTTTTGGAGGGCATTTGCAGCCATAGCTAAAAGAACAGCATCATCCACATAAAGCAACACAGGGACTGCCTGTGTACTAACCCTAGGGACATCATCACTACAAGCCCATAAGGCAGTGCCTAGGGAATTAATATATAATAATAAGAGGGGCTGTGCAACCCCCATTCCGCATGACTATAAGGTTGCCCTTCACTGCAGTCCTCAATACATTTGTGACAAGGGCGTCCAGAATTCTATGTTATGTTTTAAAAGGCCAATCAGAACCCCATCCGAGCCTGGAGCTGTCCGATTGCAGCTCATGATAGCTTTTTTAACAGCAGCTAAATCTATAAAATCAATTAGCCACTCTTCATTTAAGGGATAGCGATCAGAAATATGTAGATTGCCACTCACTCCATCTTTTTTATCAGGATGAAAAATGTTAGAAAAGTTATCAATCCAGTCAACTTCCGGGATATGGCACCCAATGCCAGAAACTTGGCTATCTGAGAAAAAGGTATGGTTAACTATATCCCAGAAAAACTGGTATCCTTCTAATCGACCGCTTTATTTAGGTCCTACCAAGGTTTGGCTCTAATATCTTGTTTCCTTTGTGGCAGGGATTCGCTTATAGTTATTTCTTGCCTCGCTGATGACAGAAATGACATGTGCAGTATTGTTAGTAGCCTGCTTTAAGGCTTTGAGCGCTCTGGTGCATTCAAGACTAAACCATGAATGCCCAGCTCGCTCTTTTGAGGGTTTATTCGAGACAAGCCCTCAAGATATAATTTCACAACTTTGCGCCAAGCTATCCCGGACTTTGGGCGCTTCATGCACCATCGAAAGACAACTTGTGATCTCATGAAAAGCCTCACTCACCAAGGTGTTGAAAAATGTATGTGGATCTATTGAACCCCCATTTAAACAAATCCCCTTATTGGTAATTGTCAGGAGGGTGCAATCTTACCCTGTGTATCACGATAAGAAGAGAGTAAAATTATTCGTTAATACCAGCTGATATAGGGCTTCGCCATAATTTAAATGAATAAGGTAGCCCTTATAGTCCCCTTTAATATTGGTAAAACTATATATACCACCACCTCTGTGCAAACATTTAGAAATATTAAAATCTCCCCCCCAATCAATGATTACTGTTTTTTCTGTCTATGCATGAAATCTGAAATTGACCTACCCAACTCTTCGATGATACCTGTTGAATGTGAAAATAAAAAGTTAAAGTAAAAGTTTATTAAAACAATATTAAACTGTTTTTGTGAATAAAGGTTTAGACTCTGATAACGTGGCTCCAATGCTAAACCTTTTACCTTCAGGTTTCTAATGGTACATGCTATAAAAATGCTATAAAGAAAGCTAAGCCTCCATTTCCTCTTCCAGGGGCGGCGCCTCCATGTGGGTGGAGGAGCGCCGCCCTACTTCTTTCTCGCAGTACGAGAAGCAGTAACATAAAATGCTAAGAATACTATTTCATGTTTCTGCTTCTCGCACTGCAAGAAGGCAGAAGGGTTTGGTTCGGGGCGGGAGGGGGCGGTCCTGACACAGGGCAGGGGAGAAGTGGCTAGCCCAATGTTGCTGGCCCTCTGGGGCCGACCAAACCAGCCATTGACACTCTGCCATTTTCTCTATTTAGGCTGCATGCAGCCTACTTGGAGAAAATGGCCTCCCCATAGGCAACTGTCTGGGTGTCGTCCCCACCAATCACAACACTGCCATTGCAGCATTGTGTTTGGCTTAGGGGAGGAGAGGAAGGCTGCATTCTTCCTGCGAGGAGCAGAGAAGCAGAGACGACGCGAGACCGGATCGGGCTGGCTAAGGTAAGTTATATATACCTATTTTAATTAAAATTAAACTCCCCCGCACGACCCCCCCCCCCCAAACTCCCACCGGCGAGGCCCTGCCGGCTGCGACTGTCCTCTTCCCACAGTAGATGAGTTTTTCCCAGAGCAACAAAATTTGATGGCAAGTCTAAGTCTCCTGACAACAAAATATGTGAAATTTTCCTTAAAAAAAAGGCCGTCGTCATATTAGAGGTTGTTTCAGATCCCCACAGTATTCCACTGTAGTAAAGTAGGATCTGCTTCTTATGGTTACCCCCACTTTTTGCTGATATATCACTGTTTTTGGCCTAGTCTGACTGGGATCCTGCTGCCCAGGACCCCAGTCTATCTGCTTTCTCACTTAAATTTGCAATGTATGTACATTAGGTACACTCCAAATTGGATACTGGGGTACCCTTATAAGTCCCTAATATATGGTACAACATGTACCCAGGACATAGGTACCCCAGAGGCCGCATGTATTATGCCACTCCTGAGAGGCCATCCAAAATTACACAACAGGCCTGCTACTGCAGACTGTGTAAGATGGTGCTTGCCCACTTACTGAGATATAGGTTCACTTTATCTCTCCAAATCACCACACTTAAATACCTATCAATCACCCCTATGGCAGGCCTTATTAATCCTGAAGGCAGGGTGCTGGGTTTCACGAGAGAGGGTGTCCCTGCTTGAGCAGAGCCCCTCTGCATCCTACGGAGACCATTCTCCAGTGTTGTCTGTGATGCTGCCAGACATATATGTTTAAGTGCAATATAACCGTGCGGTAAATGCTAATTTTAAAAGAGCTGCTTAGAAACATGTTGTGTTTGGTGTCAAACACCTTAGAATCATACCTCCACAACAGTAACTGGTGTGGGAGGTATGATTCCACCCTTCTAGAACCCCTACTGTGGGTCACTGGTCTACCCGGTACCAGCTTTCTCGACCTATGCAGCACAAAATGGATGCTGCCAGCCACAGACACTGGTCTGCCCTTCTGCTGCTGAGCCAAGCTCGTGCAAAGGAAAGCATGACATTAGGCATCTTGTCACAGGATGTTGTAACCACCACGCAGACAGGATTTAGTGTATTGGGGGAGGGTGTGTGCACTCTTTTGAGTGCCAGAAAGTCTGCACTGGGTGCACATTTGGTGTCCTAGTGCATTTTTTAGCTCAAACCAGTTCTGGGAGCCATTGGCTCTTACTCTGGTGCAAAACTGGACCCATCTGTCCTGCCCTTTCCCTAGCAGGGCCCACAGAATATTTCCAACCCCTTCCTATGGGTATAAAGTGGGTTACTTGACTACAGGACTTTAGATTTTACCTGGACAAGATTCTGCTAAGAGGAAACCAAGTACTTTGACTGCCTGCACGATGCTGGATGACTGAAGAATCTCCCTTGGAGTAAAGGAGTTACTCCCCTTCAAGAGCAGGCACCTAAATCCATCTGACCGGTTTACTTCTCCCAAGCTTCTGATGATTCCAAAGATTCAGCAACACAGGAGGTGGGTTCTCAAAGGTCCCTGAGGTTGATCTGCCCTCTCAGCGATTCAGAGACCAGTATCCATCGTGGCGACCGCGCAACCCGAACCCCTGTGCACCGCTTACATTTCCAGTTGCATATGCTTGTCGACGATACCCGAGCTTGTGCATTGGACTCCATATAGTCCTCACCCCAAGCAGTATTTGCACTGAAGATTTCCAGCCTCCACTCACTGAGTGTACTGTGGGCTGGTACTTTGCAAACTTGCTTGAGGTATCCTCACGACCCCTGGTCCATTGGCCTGTGGGTCCTGGCGAGGGTTACCTTGTTTGTTCTTGGGCTTTCCTGGTTGCTCCAGATGTGCCCTGACTCTCCATTGCTTGGAGAGTCCCCTGGACCTCGCTGGTCCATTCCGTAACCTGCTTTCTCTGATCACGTGGGTGGTAGCTGTAAAGGCTTGTTAGTGCTGCAGCCAGACATGACCCCTCAGCACTCAACATCCTTTGTGGGACAGCTCACCTCCAGATCCTGGTCATCCTCGACATCTCCTGGTCCCCGTGGCTGCAGAGTCAAGCAACCCTTCTTGGCACCTCAAGCACCCAACATCAGTGGGTATTTGACTACCGAGCCCCTAGTCACCTGAAGTGACCCAGACTCTGTCTCTTCTGCTTTCAGGTTCCTCTCAGCTAGAACCCAGGCTTGGATTCCACGGGACACTCTTCGCCTTCCTGGCAGCAGTACTTCTTTGCAGCTCTCCATTGAAAACAACTAAGGTTTCTGACATAACTTGACCCCTATGCACTTGCTCCTCTGGGATAGGTAACATGGGTACCTCAGTACTCACTGGTGGGTGTCTTTAGAACCTCCCATGTTCCAAAGGGTTTGCTCGTAGTCCTCGTAGAAGTGTCCTTAAACTTTAAATTTGCAACAGCGACTTTCCCATAGAATTGTACGGAGCACGCAGTTGTGTTTCCTCACTGCACCCATCCTCTGTGAGCTCCCTGTGTCACTCCTCTGGGTGGTTCCTTGGGGTCCCAGTGATTCTACATGCTCTAAGCACTCTGTATAGTCAAGTCGTTGTTGTTATACAATTTTTTTAGTGTATGATTCAGTCTCCCCCTGGAGTCAGCTGTGTATTGTGCTATTTATAAAGGTTCTATTGATTCAGTATTGTGTACTTTGTGTCCTAGTCTCACTTCGAGACTAGTAGAGAGTGTTATAGTAATAAATATATATTTTTATATAACTACTGTGTGGTTCTCCTTTCATTTAGTCATTTAGGAGGTGATATTTTTGTAAAACAAGCTGCTTTACATTCCTTCAAGATTAAACCTGAAGACTGCTCTCCTTAGCTACCACTAGGATAGCTTTCAATAAGGTTATCTTTGACCTCATACATCATAAGGGTCGTGTGGAATGGTACAGGGTGCCCACTTTAAGTAGTGGACAACATATACCAGGCCACCTTCTCACATCCACAACAAAAGCTGAATGCAATATCCATTGGCAGTAATGCTTGTGAAATTAGTTTTTACCCCAAAAGTGTGGCCCCCATGACTGTCTATTTGAAGCCAATCATTTTCCTCCAAACCTTACAGGGGCATGAACCTATTTCTAAGGGGTAAGATAAAATATAATCGAGGTTTGTTATGAGGATGATTTAAGCTACTTGCCCACTCTATCCGTGTAGTGGATGGAGCTAAGTGTCCGCAGTAAAGTCCCAGCGGGAAAATACTTATGGGTCTTGATTTAAGCATGCCACCCTGTGCTAAAGATAAAGGGGCTTTTTTACAAGGCCATTGCGCCGCTGGTGCGTCACTTTTTTGGACGCACCTGTGGAACAGTGCGCCTGCCCATGTTTACAGCTATATACAACAAACAATATCCCAACTGGTATTATTTTTGGACAAGTATAAAGGATATCTATACAGCATTATCCATCAAAGAACAAGGAAACTCAATTTAATTTTCATATGTGCTCAAGGCATCATTTTATCAGCATTTTTATGCAAAATAGGACAGTGTAGTTACAGTTGATATCAGCACTGTAATTAATAAATAACAAGTGACAGCCCAAAGATGTACAAGGTGCACGAGTGCAAAAAGTGGGTGGCACTACGGCGACACAAGTGACAGTGGAAGCAGCGTGAATGGCGCAAAGTGTGTGGTGAAGGAATTATATACAGTGATTAAAAACAAAGTGGTTTATCAAACAGTTCAATTTTGTTTTACAATTTTAGCAAGTAAGGGGCGCCTAATGTCTTGCTGGAAAGTCGACGGCGTTTTGATCCATATGAGTAAGGATCCTCATCAGGACTGAGGGGCTGTAAACAGCGCTGTAGAGGGAAGAAGGAGAGAGGAGGGCGGTAGGGCGGAAAAAGGGGATTAATGAAAAGGTCAAGGTTTGAAAACATGAAATTAATTGAGTGGAGAGGAAGAGTTGCTCACTGTTGGGAAACTAATTGGAAGCAAAGCTGGGGTTCAGGCGGTAAGATAAGTCTTGAGGGACGTCTCGATGCTAGTTAACTATCGTGCCCGAAATGTCATCATTGGTGTCACAAGTGCCTGGAAGCTGTAGGGGGAAATGGAAGGCCACGTCAGAAGACCGCGCTTAGGGATCGGTAAGTCCGCGAGTAACGACAAGAAGCAGGGGGGAACTTACCAAGATTTGAAGTCAAGGATGTCCGGAGCAGTTAGGTCAGATCGGGGTTGAGAGCTGATCTCGGGGTAGGAGATGGGACGCGTCGAGTAATTCTGTGGGAGTGAGAAAGGGTTCAGAGATCATGTATGCTCGGGAGCAGTGTCAGGTCAATTGAGTTGGTGGGAGCCAACTCGAAGTATTACCTGTACTCGAGGATTTCCGACGGACGAGTGGAACGCTGTCCAGGAGTTGCTGTGGCAATCGGATCCTCGGTCGGGGTTGAGATCTGATCTCGGGGTGGGAGGTGGGACGAGGCGAGTAAATCTTTAGAGATGGGAAAGGTTTCAGGGATCAAGGGTAAACGGGAACAGAGTCGATTCAGTAAGGAAGGTGGGAGACAGCTTGACGCATTACCTGTCCTCAGGAAATTCCGACGGGCGAGTGAAACGCTGTCCGGGAAGTGAGTGAAACGCTGTCCGGGAGTTGCTATGGCAATCGGGACCTCGAAAACAAGCTAATTAAGGATAGGTGGAAGAGGCTGGCTTGATGACGTGGCGCTATCTGGCGCTGGTAGAGCACCAGGGATTGGACCAAGGAGCTGTGGGTGGTGTTAGAGTCAGGGAAGCGGCTCAGAAATCTAGTTAGACGTGCTGGGGGCGTGGCAGTGGGCGGGCAATGCTGCGAAGATCAGTGCCGGCTGATAGTTAACAGAGTGAACAGGAGCGAGGAGTAAGGGGATATGGAACACAAGATTTTCAAGTATCTATACAGTAATGTCATCAAGTTAAAACCAAAAACAGATTACAGTAAGAAATACGCAATATAATTACATTGTGAATCCTGGATGAGAATATACATTAGCAACATGATACAGGAAAAGCAGATTAAAGAGCAATTTCTGTCTAAGGGATGAAAGTTTCAGAAAGGTGGGGCGCAGGAAGGCAGTCAGATGGAAATAGTACTGTTCCACTCATCTATGGTATTTAAACCATTGTTGACGGAATCACAAAGGGTCATCCACCTACATTCGCTCTTGTTCAAGAGGGATCGGATGTCGCCACCTCTTGTGGGAAGTGTTAGTTGTTCAATTACTTGCCATTTCATGTCTATGTCCTTGTGATTTTTTTCGAGATAATGGTTCACCAAGGGCGCTGTAGTCACTTTGCAGTTGATGCGACTTTTATGTTGTACAATTCTGTTTTTTATGGTCTGTGTATTTTGGCCAATGTAGTGAAGTCAGCAAGGGCATTCTATGGAATTGTTAGAACTGGCTATTTCTGGTTGGCTAAGGCTGACGCCAAAGCTAGGCAGAGACCACCATTCTAGTCAGGGCAAGGGAGTCACACGCCAAGATAACCCCTGCTCACCCCCTGGTAGCTTGGCACCAGCAGTAAGGCTAAACTCGGAAGCAATGTGTAAAGCATTTGCACCAGCACACAACAGCAACAACATCCTAGGCACACCACAAAAGGAACTCCACACAAGGCTATTATAAAATAACTTTTGTATTGTAAAAACACATCAGATGGAAATCACACATGTACATTGTGCCAACTGGCACGGGCAATATTCACAAGGGATTATTTACACCAGGACAGTGCCACATGGGCCACTGTCAGAATCAACACTTTTAGAAATAGCACTTCTAGAACTTAGAATAAGTATAGCACAAAATAACAGTTATAAATCACAACCAGCAACTACTGGTAAAGGTAGGTACACACTACGCAATACTAATAACCATAGGCCTAGATCATGCATGGACACATAACCTCTCTAGTATAACTATACTAGGCAAAACACCACTACCTAAGAATAAAATACATTTAGGGGTATAGGTAAGAACACATTACACATGATGCATAAACAACATTCAGAGGTGTAGGGAAGGAAAAACACATGATGCATAAAAAATACATTCAGCGGTGTATTAACATGGCACATGATGCATCAATCACACATTCAGAGGTACCGGAGAAAAACACATGATGCCTAAAATATTCAGAGGTGTAAAATCAAGGAAGACACATGATGCATAAAAACATTCAGAGGTGCCAGAACATAACTCAATAGCGCAAAAACACATGATGCATAAAAACATTCAGAGGTGTAAGATCAAGGTGCGTAATCATATTAAATGCATTACATTTCCTAGCACCACATCACATTGCGCAAAATCACATTAGGCCATTACCATCACATAGATAATCACATTGCGCCTAAATAAAATCACATACCAGCCCCCATCTAATAAAGGGACTAAAGAGCCCTGTGTCCAGAAAGTCAGGGCGCGATGCCAATGCAGCGCCAGTCAGGGGTGCGCCACCGGCGCAAAACCTAAACCTTGCAGGTGCCCACTACTTGCTGGGCACCTGGGAACATCACAAGACCTATATGGTGCAGCTGCCCACTAATTGCTGGGCAGCTGGGAATCAAAACTTCAACAGGGTCCTCACTGACCCTAGAACAGAACTGCGCCACAGGGGTTGGAGCCACACAGGCTCTGAAGAAGATATGCGCAGGGTGGAGCCACATTGGAGCCACACAGGCTCTAAAATCACTGTACCCCTTTAGCCCACTGGCACCTTAAATAGATATGTCCACAGAGACTAGCGCTTAAAAATAGGGCCCGGGGGGGGGGAGGGCAGCCACACAGGCTCTTTAAATTACAATGCCCCGTGGTCGTGGGAGCCTCGACAGGCTCTACACAAACATTTCGCAGGCAGGAGGGGGCGGGCACCGGCAATGTGCCTCGACGCCCCCTCTAACTAGAATGGCCCCCGCAGCCTTCTCAGGGCTCTACACAAATCTTGCCCCGTCGTTGGAGCCATCTGGCTCTATCAAAATGGTGGGGCGGCCAATGTCATCTGGGGCCGCCCTAAGGCACACTCACACGGGGCTCTAACAAAAAATGTGTCCTAACGTTGGAGCGGCCCACTGGGCAAACGGGGCCGCTCTGAGTCGGTGCTGGTTCTGGCACCACCATCATTTGCTTCCTTGGGGGAGCGGGAAGGTCACCATTGCCCCCCCCTTTGCCCCGCTCTACTCACCGGCTTGGTCCTCGAGACCCGGTCCAGTTCCAGCGTCGGGCGGGGGATCCACGGGACTCTCTCTGGGCTCTCCCTCCATTCTGGGAGCCTTGCTGTCCTCGCGCCGAACTTCTCTCTCTCTCCCCGGGGCTCTCCCTTCACTCGGGAGCCCCGGGGGACCCAGCAGACAGCTTCCTTCGTTCCTCTCGCCGGAGCTCTTTGAGGAGTCAGCCAATCAGAGCGCGGCTCCACGTCCAGGCCCTCAGCAACGGCCCAATCAGAGCGCGGCCTTCCAGGACGAGCCTCCCGCGGCCCGCCACTCACAGCACGGCATCTCCGGCGGCCATTATCCAAATGGCTCGGGCCGCGGCGATGAAACGAAGGGGGCAGAATGAGGGGTGGGCACCCTCGCCAGATAAACTAGTAAGAGAAATGGGGTGAGCACCCGATAATTAATTAAATAAATGGGGTGGCACCCGTAAAATAAAACATAACACAAATCGGGCGCCAAGCAGGGTAGGCACCTGCCAAACCTCACGCAAAATGCGTGATGGCGACACGCTCGCTATGGGTCAAAATACAGCACTCTCCCTGCGCTATAAGCACTAAAGCAGACCCGATGAGTGAGGGGGGCAGGAGAGCCAGGCAAAAGGGTCCCCAAAAGTCCTCGGCAGCAAAGTCCAGCAAAAAGTGCTTCAGGGGTCTAGGACAAGTCCATCAGGGGTCCAGGACAAGTCCATCAGGTATCCAGGGGCTGGGCAGGGCCCAGGGATTCCCCTAGGCCCAAGCAGCAGCACGCCCCTGGCAGGATTCAAGTTAGAAACAAGAACATTTTTAGAGTGTCACAGCACCCTTTTTATACCCAAAATCCTTTGTCTAAAGGGTGCAGGCAGTGTGAGAACCAGCTAGAACTGGTTATAGGGCATTCCTTTCACTGGCCAGGCTAGGGACATCAGACACACCCCAGGGGGTGGAGCCAGCATTGTGTGGGGAAAGCCCAGCATCATTCAGGACCCTCAAACCAGACGGTCAATCCACAAGCAGGCCCAGGCTCACTCCTCCCCTCACATCAGCATGCTAAACACTCCATTCACCACCGGGGCAGACCCTCCTAGACTCTTGGAGCCAGGGTCACCAGCCAGCCTCAGCCAATCACACGCCAGACACAAATTACACAAATGTGCCAACTTCTAGAAGTGGCACTTCTACACTAGATACAATCATGCCGCATATACCATTGTGCAGCATTCAATCTCACGAGTTTGTACATACCAAACTCGACCCTGCACTCCCCACACACCAGAAACTACCATGGGCATACATATTCCCCATTCTTTCTTATGGGAGGGCAGGTCACTCACCACTCATACACACTTTACACTGTACCACAGTGAAAAAGTGCGCAGAGGCCTAAAATCACCAACACCAGGTCACAAAAACAGGCTAGGAAAAAGCTAAATGATTAAGGGTGAACCTGCCAAAAGGGCCAGGTCCAACAGGAATATATTACATTGGTGGATCTGCAGTTAGTATGGTTTCTTAGGGTGTGAGTTTTGTCCTTGTATTTGAACACTTTGGTGTTGGTTGTAAGCTCACATACTGAACAACTCTGGCATTTGAAATGGCCCAGAACTGGTGGTAAACTGCATGCTGCAGTGATGCTTTGGTGAACCGGTGTTTTTTCTGGCCAAGTGATCGCACGCACTAGGTGGGATGACAAATTATCTCCTCTTTGATAAGAGAAGAGAGGTTCCTCTTTGAAAGGCTCAAAGGACCGGAGGATAGACCAGTTCTTCTTGATTATTTTTACCACTTTGTTGCTGCTGGGACTGAACGTTGAAACAAATGGAATCCTTTTTAGGGGGTGTTTGGTTTGGCTGGTGAGGAGATGTTCCCTGTGGCAATACCACGCTCTTTTTCGGGCTCTTGAGACCAGTCGTTTGGGGTACCCTCTGGCAATGAGTTTTTTAGTCAGCATATCGGCCTCCCAGAAGTAGTCATGGCGCCATTTGCAATTACGTCTGATTCGGAGGAATTGTCCAAATGGCAGACCATCTCGCAGTCCTCTGGGGTGGTAACTGGCATATTGGAGCAATGTGTTTCTCTCCGTCGGTTTGTGGAACAAGCGGGTGCCCAGTTTGCCCTCTTCAGCATGAATGCTTACATCTAGGAAAGGTAGGTCATTTTGTTCGCCTTCGCCTGTGAATCAAAGATGTTCCTGTGAGCGGTTCAACCAGTCGATGAATGCCATGAGAGCTTCCTTGGTACCCTTCCAAAGTAACAGGACATCGCCGATGTATCGACGCCACAAATTTATATTCTCATGGAAGGGATTGGTAGGTAGGAGGATGAGAGTCTTTTCTAGGTGATGGAGGTATATTATTACTTTCTTTATAAAGACACTTTTTATTTACAGATCAAGGGAGTATCGATGGGCGCTTGCTTTGCTCTAAACTTTGCAATACTATAAGTTGAGCCGATACCCTTCCCAGAACAAAGTGCGATCACTTGGCCAGAAAAAACACTGGTTCACCAAAGCATCACTGCAGCATGGGGTTTACCACCAGGTCTGGGCCATTTCAAATGCCAGAGTTGTTCAGTATGTGAGCTTACAACCAACACCAAAGTGTTCAAATACAAGGACAAAACTCATTACTCAGCGTGAGTTCCATGAGTATTGCTTTGGTTGTTCCCACGAAACAACCACAGAACCTGATGCATTCCCAGATTTACAAGGATTCGTAAACCTGGGAATGTTTCAATTCTGCAGCACGCATAGAAAGAGGAAAACACCTCTTGTGACTGGTGTTGTGCAGGACTGTATTTCTTCCTGCACAAAAACAATCAACTCTACTGTGCAGACACCCTTGCACCATGGCGCAAGAGTGCCTGCTTCGTGCATGGCAGCCTCTTGTTCACCAGAGCAGGTGAAAAGGACAGGAAGGTGCTGTATCTTGTTGATACAGCACATTCCTGCCATTTTCTTTTAACCCCTTGCGTGCGGGGCGTATTTTCTGCCTGTGCTGACTCCGCCTTGCGCGGGCGGAGTCATGACGGAATGGTTCCGTCATCAGCACAGCTCAACCGATGCTGATGACGGAACCGTTCTGTCATCAGCATGCAAGGGGTTAATGCACAGTAGCACAGCAGGAAGGCTTGCTGTGCTGCTTTGTGTCAAAATATTGTAAAAGTTGCCCAAAATATTCCTGGCAACCCTGGTATTGTGAAAGTTTAGAATTATGATATCACCGGGCTCATTCTTTTTGAGGGGACCAATACCCTTCACTCGACACACAAACAAAATCTAGTAACTTAGGTCCCAGTAACAATATACGGAATTGTTGAGCCATAAAAAAACTTTGTTCCTAAATTCTTGGGTTGCTTCGATGGTGCCAGTAGGTAGATGGTAGGGACAAGAAGCTGGGGGAAAGGTCAATCAAAGCCTGTTTTGAATTGTTACTTTCTGTCTTCCCGATTTTGGAACAGCAGTTTTAACATAAGGGCCCAACACCCTGATGTGTTGAATGTGAAGCTGTTCCCTTGTCAAAGTCTGACTCACCGCTTGCCAATCTGTGGGGGCAGGGGCAGCGGCAGTGGAGGTGAACCACGGTAACGCGTGCCGCGAGAGCCGCCCGAGCGTGTGCCTCCACATCCAATCCGCAACTCTGTAGAAAAAATACCACTATTTCAGATTCCGTGGTGATTAACAATAATTGCAAGTTAGTTTTGCTACAATGCAAGAGCAGTTGCTAAGCATATGCAATGGTTGACCTTCTCTAAAATGTATCGGAAGTTTGACTTAAGCATAAGTGCTCCGACACAGGAGGCTTCCCCTAACTGCACCGGCCATTCAATAAGTATATATGTCTGTGAACTGTGTGAATTACGTTAGGAGACTGGAATCCCTCTTTGACGGTGCATAACTCCTGGTGGAACTCCCTGAACGAGTACTTGTCTATTTGTTGACTGCTTGCTTGACTATTGTTTTTAAATCACTCGGAGTAACGAGTGTGTGTTACCAGTATATATTTACATAAGACCTCCTGTTTGAACTTTGTGAAGGAGAATTTGACTGTTTGTTGTTCCACAGCGCTCGCACTACGGAGCGTGGCTATTAGTTTTTCTCTCTGCACAAGATCTCTGGCTTTTAAGGGAACACCAAGGAATTTTGCCACTTAGGCACAATTTTGATGTACAAACCGCCAGGCAGACAAAAGGAATCAAAGACGGCAGCTCCCAACTGGTGGCATACCAGAATAGTGGTATAAGGGAAATGAGATCAGGGCGGGTCAGGCAAGTGCCCCGGTACAAAAATCACACAAACAGAAAAAGTTGCAAAAAAACTTAACTATAACAAGGGGGACATCTCCAACAAGACCCCAAGGGACAGGAAATCACCTCTCCCCAATACTCCCTCATCTGGAAACCAATTTTGGAAAAATCAAAAGGCCGGAACTAAAAATAAGCCCATTTTTCTTTCTAAAAGATCTGGCAGCAGCTATTTTTCGGAAACAGGTAGCATAAAAGGTTTACTTACCCCTCTTGCCCCACAAAAACCAATGGCTACTGAAATACAAGAGTTTCAACAACTAGCACCTCATGCAATAGCATCCTACACAGAGTCCAGATATAAGGAAAGTGTAGGAATAATGGATCAAATAATAACAGATTCAAGAGATGTGGAAAATCCACTGAAAATCCAACAAACAAAAAGCGCGAAAAAACTATTGTACAGGCAATTATACATTCAGTGAACAATAACAAGAATGATTTCGAAGACACTAAGCAAATATGCATGGATCTAAGTATGCAATCCAAAAAAAGAAATCATCAACAGGACAAAATAGCAACAACATCCAAACTCAAAATACTGGAGAATTTCCACTCTACCCCTAGCAGGGACAAACAAGTCCAAGATAATCAATGTCACGATCCTCCCATAACTTCAAGTGATATAAAGGCTCCAAATAAGGACGTAATGCAAACTTCATGGTTGCATTCAGCATTAATAATGGACAATGTTGAACTGGTAAAAGCCCTGGAAATAAAAACACTAAATCAGTCAAATTTGGTAATTACTCCCGTTAGTTCACAGATAGAAACTGCAAATCAACCAGACAAAAAAAACAAGTTTCGGCAACAAGGCCTATTCGCATTGAAACAAAGCAGGATCCTTCTTCAATTATAGAAATATCAAGCCACTTTTCTTCCCAGATTCCAACGGAGGCAAAGTATGATTCAATATATGTTTCAGTATTTAATACAAGGCAGGATCAAATGGATCAATTCGATATACAAACAGAAAAAAGTTCAAGTATTTCGGCATTTCAACAGGATTACTCCAAAATAGGAGGATTCGAACAGTGTAAGCTGAAAAAATATATTAACCAAATAGAGATAGACAACTTATCCTCTTTACATTCTTCATTATTAAACACTCTGCAAATGTCGATATCATTATTAAGTATGCAATTTGATAAATTAGACGTTCAGATTGATCTTATGAATATTATGGCAACTCACGTTTCTAGTATTAATACCAAAATAGATATACTCACCAAACAACTGAAGAAGGTCCAACCACCTAAGAGCACAGATCCGCAATGTATCTGTAAATGTGACCAAATAATAGACAAATTAAGTACTCTGCCAGCCATACTAATTGATACATTGAAAGAAATAAAGCACAGGGTCGATCATAAGCCAACTCTAGAGCAAGCCCTAGAGGAAGATACACAAGAGCAATTGCAGCCAATAGGTAATCCACCAAAAATTATATCCATGACCAACAGGATGGTCAATCTAAAGAGTTAAGCTGTGTAAATTCAAATGAAATCCAAAATGACACACCATTGATCCGCTAAACAAATAGTGGCGAACAATCTTTCACGACAAAAGCCAAAAACACATGTACCCAAGTATTAATAAAAAGGCAAAAAAAACGCGCTAGAAAAGGAAGGCAGAACACGAACGGCCTACGCAAAACAATGCAGACGTCAACATGTTCTACCCACTGTTTAGTGCAATGAAAAAAAAGAAATCTCTTCCAGAACTACAAAACATGGAAGAAAAACATACACAACTAGATCCACCAGTGGATAGTACTACGCACCCTTGTTCTAACAACATAGAAAATAAGGTCAGTGAAAATAGTGCAAAAAATCGGAAAGCAAGTCAGAAGGACAAAGACAAACACACCGTATCAAAACCAGTTTTACTTCCAAAAGAAATAGGTGCAAATAGAAAAATAAAAAAAAGTTTGTCCTTTCAGAAATCTTGCAAATGGAGACATCAACTACAGATGCAAAATCAGAGACCACAAAAAGGCAAGATCAAATCAGTCGCCCAGCAGTACCATTGTGCAAGTGCTCTGAACAGAACTTCTTGGAAAACCCTAAAATCACTAACAATAAACCACCAGTGGTCCCTGCAAGTAATTATTGCAATAAAAGTAATAATAATGAACGTATAATAACCTCCAGGGTGGATAAAACAATTGTGATCACATGTCCTCTAGTAGACAGTAACAAGGAATACGAGCCTCATTGTATAACAAGTAGTACACAGCTTTGTAAAGAAGAGAAAACCAAAAGAAACAATTCCCCTTATTGCCTTGGTCAAATAAAATCCTAAATACCAACGCAGGATCATGCAAGTGCAGATTTGTCTGAAAAGATCTCATCAATAGTAAACCAAATTCTAGATGCCAAAGAGCAATTCGAATCGTGGGGTATTACAATAATAAAATCAACACCGCAGCGTTACCCTGCTTCATGGGGTCAATAAGAAGAGCAGTCATCCTCCATTATATTCGATTTTGCACAATGTCCGAGGTCCAACAGGTACAGAAATAGTAACCCCAACACAAAGCAGGCGTAGCCATAGGTATTGGTCACCGTTAACATATATATATATATATATATATATATATATATATATATATATATATATATATATATATATATATATATATATATATTACCTACTGGCGGTCGCCAGTAGGTATATATAGTTAGGATTTTTTCTCGATGGGATTTTTGAAAATTCTATGTCTAATAACTTTGGCGTTTGTGGACGGAATTGGCTGAAATTTTCAGGAAAATGGCACATTTTGTTTCTGAGCAGCTCCTGAAAATTTGGGGGGGTTTGTCAAGGGGGGGCCGAGAAAAAAGGGGGGTCTCAAAACGCGCTTTTCCCATGTTAATTTCCATAGGGCGGTTGGCCTCACTTTTAGCTCGAACGGCTGAATGGATTTGCATGAAACTTGGCAAAATTGTAGGGACTGTTAGCCCGATGTGCCTTTGCTAGGTCTCAATATATGTGCTCCAGTGGATTTTGATAAATTAACGTTCAAAAAATATATATATCTGTGACAGCGTCCCAGGTAGCGCTCCGGTTCGCGTACTTTTCGCGTACCGGAACTTTGCGAAGCAAAGCTGATTGGCTCTCCGGTGTCTGTCAACATTCTAAACAGTCCGGAGCGGCCGCCATCTTGTCTCTCGGTAGGATCGAGAGACAAGAGGAGGCCAAAACGAAGGGGGAAATGACCATAAGGGGGCATAGTAGATCCTCCCTGACCCCCTAGGTTTGATGTGGAGGCTTTAAAAGGGCCCCGCGGGGCAAAAAAAAAAAAAATCGTTTTTTTTGCGTTATCAATAGTGTTGTCCGTATTCCCAGTCAGTACCCTTCCCCGCCCGCCATGTGCACAAAGACCGCATACATCCCCCATAACGTCAAGGCTAAGTAACTAGAACGTCATAAGGAGTTGCAAGTCGCTCCCATACTGGAGCCATTTTGGTCGAGGTCAGGCAGGTTCAGAGTATAGTTCAATGTCTCCAATAAGTAGCGGCAGGACCAGAATCCCTTTCGGCAGTTCTGGCTTCGTCATTACGAGCACTAGAAAACAAGACATTCTGGGCAGTATCACCCTTGACGCTTGACCCTTGACGCACCCCTTTATTGTACAAGATGGTGTCTTTCAAAAGCCAGGGGTATAGGAGTATGTAACAAGCGAGCCATTTAATTGAAAAAACTAAACATGACAAACAGTTGTAGGATCAGTGAAGGTTGATTTTTTAATTGAAAGTATAACAGGATCAGTTACAATAAAATCCTTCATACGCACACCATGGGCGAGTATCATGGGTAACATTACTTCGAAGCTTTATTAACACCTTGGCTGCTAGGAGTTTTCCCCCCCTGTGCTGGAAATTGCTCTTACTATGAATTCATGACGAGCTCAGCTCGTCATCAGCACAGCTCAACTGTGCATCATGACGAGCTGAGCTCGTCATCAGCATCGAAAGGGTTAATACAATAATCAATAATGAAAAATCGACATCAATAGGGTTGTCCGTATTCCCAGTCAGTACCCTTCCCCACCCGCCATGTGCACAAAGACCGCATACATCCCCCATAACGTCAAGGCTAAGTAACTAGAACGTCATAAGGAGTTGCAAGTCGCTCCCATACTGGCGCCATTTTGGTCGAGGCCAGGCAGGTCCAGAGTATAGTTCAATGTCTCCATTAAGTAGCGGCAGGACTAGAATCCTTTTCGGCAGTTCTGGCTTTGTCATTACGAGCACTAGAAAACAAGACATTCTGGGCAATACCATCCTTGACGCAGCCTTTTATGCTACAAGATGGTGTCTTCCATTCAGAAAATATTGTTGGCAGCATTTTGAAAGGAAAGATAAACGGCTGTTCTCCTAGTGAGTCTCACATTGTTACATTATGAAGAATGTTGAAGAGTAGTATGTTGAAAATCTGAAGCCATCGTTCTACAAACTCTCAACCAGCCTTGGATAAAAAAATCCTGAAGAATGTACAAACTGAAAACCAGTTTTTGTTTGCATAGCATCAGCAGCAACACTTGAGTCAGCTTTGTGTGAAGCCGCCATCTTGATCCAATCAATACCGTCCCCTTGCACACATTCAGGGACCAGGCCGCAGGACGTGTCTTCAGGTCAAACGGATTGTGGGACAAGGTCCAGAATGGAAGAGTCACCAAAAGGCAAAAAGTTCCGCCGGACCCCGGGAGCCGGCCGCCTATGTCGGGGGTGATCTCAGGCAACACCAGGGCAACAAGACTTGGGGAGGGGGCAGGAGCCAAGCGCCCCCTCCCAGTCCGCGCCACCACACCACCTCTCGGGGGCCTGCGTCAAGCGGTTCAGGGAGGCACCGCATCACATTGCTTTCCAATGCAGTCAGCTTTATTAACACCTTAGCTGCTAGGAGTTTTCCCCCCCTGTGCTGGAAATTGCTCTTACTATGAATTCATGACGAGCTCAGCTCGTCATCAGCACAGCTCAACTGTGCATCATGACGAGCTGAGCTCGTCATCAGCATCGAAAGGGTTAATACAATAATCAATAATGAAAAATCGACATCAATAGGGTTGTCCGTATTCCCAGTCAGTACCCTTCCCCACCCGCCATGTGCACAAAGACCGCATACATCCCCCATAACGTCAAGGCTAAGTAACTAGAACGTCATAAGGAGTTGCAAGTCGCTCCCATACTGGCGCCATTTTGGTCGAGGCCAGGCAGGTCCAGAGTATAGTTCAATGTCTCCATTAAGTAGCGGCAGGACTAGAATCCTTTTCGGCAGTTCTGGCTTTGTCATTACGAGCACTAGAAAACAAGACATTCTGGGCAATACCATCCTTGACGCAGCCTTTTATGCTACAAGATGGTGTCTTCCATTCAGAAAATATTGTTGGCAGCATTTTGAAAGGAAAGATAAACGGCTGTTCTCCTAGTGAGTCTCACATTGTTACATTTATGAAGAATGTTGAAGAGTAGTATGTTGAAAATCTGAAGCCATCGTTCTACAAACTCTCAACCAGCCTTGGATAAAAAAATCCTGAAGAATGTACAAACTGAAAACCAGTTTTTGTTTGCATAGCATCAGCAGCAACACTTGAGTCAGCTTTGTGTGAAGCCGCCATCTTGATCCAATCAATACCGTCCCCTTGCACACATTCAGGGACCAGGCCGCAGGACGTGTCTTCAGGTCAAACGGATTGTGGGACAAGGTCCAGAATGGAAGAGTCACCAAAAGGCAAAAAGTTCCGCCGGACCCCGGGAGCCGGCCGCCTATGTCGGGGGTGATCTCAGGCAACACCAGGGCAACAAGACTTGGGGAGGGGGCAGGAGCCAAGCGCCCCCTCCCAGTCCGCGCCACCACACCACCTCTCGGGGGCCTGCGTCAAGCGGTTCAGGGAGGCACCGCATCACATTGCTTTCCAATGCAGTCAGGTCCTCAAACAGCCCCCACTTACACTCACCTATGAAAATCTTACTATTGATGCTTGACTGAGGCCAAGGAGATCAGAGTGCATGTCTGTGTAAGGTGATGTACCTCTGGGGAGACAAGGTCCAGAATGGAAGAGTCGCTGTATCGCAAGAGTGGGTGAAATTTAGCCGGATGGCGGGTGAGACGCTGTAATAGCAAGAGCAGGCGCAACTCAGCTGGCCGAGTGAGACTTGGGGAGGGGGCAGGAGCCAAGCGCCCCCACCCAGTCAAATGGATTGTGGGACACGGTCCAGAATGGAAGAGTCACCAAAAGGCAACAAGTTCCGCCTGACCCCGTGAGCCGACCGCCTATGTCGGGGGCGATCTCAGGCCACACCAGGGCAACAAGACTTGGGGAGGGGGCAGGAGTCAAGCGCCCCCCTCCGAGTCCGCGCCACCACACCGCCCCTCGGGGGCCTCCGTCAAGCGGCTCAGGGAAGCATCGCAGGCAGCGGATCTTCAGATCAGTGGCTGTTAGCAGCGATCGTTGGCGCTGTGGTTGCGGCCGGAGGCCCCGCCTAGTCAACGCCCCGGCCCCTCCATCTCGTAGGCCGCAGAGTAGTCGGGGAGAAATCCCGGGAACGGCGGCATGCATTTGGATCGATGTTGCAGCAGGCTGCCATGTAAATAGTTATTTAATAAAACGTTTTACCCTGTTACTTTGCTGGTGTGTTGTATATATTTATAATATTTGCATAGGGTTTGTCGTTGTTTTGGGCGGGGTGGGCGGCGGAGCCGAGCTGTCTTGCAGCCATCATGGCGTCAAGCTCAGTTCCTCTCACTAGTTTCATATTTCTCATGAGGGGTTGTTCCTAATGTTTCTATTTTAGCGAGGTCAAAAAGAGATCCCATTAGTGGCCTACTGATTTTGCTTGATTCCTTTTGTTGTTTCTAACGATTTTTCACTATCTGCAAAGACTAAACAGAGTATTGCGACTCTGTGCTTGTTTGTAAATAGAGAATGAACCAAAGAGAACCAATTCTAAAACAGTAAATGCTTGGATAACAATCAATCAAATGGAGAGGGAAGCAGGCACGACGGATTACAACGGGGGCAAAGGCCTGCGTTACCTACCCTTCACTCTCTGCAAAGAGAGAATACTCCTAAAAGAAAAGAGGTGGGGAGGGAGGGGGGGGCAGCGTTCAAAGCACATCAGCGTGCATAGACACGAAAATGTTTTTACCTACCACGTACTTGACATTTTAAAGCTTTTGATATTTGCTATTAAAAAACCATTGAAATTCACTAAAAAAACCATAGGTTATAGACCATATATAGTTAGGAATTAGCATTTACAAAACCTTGAAAATTCACAGAAACAACCATGGGTTATAGACCATATATAGTTAGGAATTAGCATTTACAAAACCTTATTTTACTCACACAAAACCATTGAAATTCCATATATAGTTTGTTGCACTAACTATATATCGTACACCCGCAATCCACTGCTGATGATGTCACATATTACATCATTCATGACATGGTCAGTGACATCACTGATGACATCACTGATGACAACTCAAATGACATCACTGATGACATTATCCAATGACTGTATGTTTCTGTAAAGTTAAAATATGTCTTACATATTGAAGAATGAGTGGATGTATAAGTGTCTGGATGAAGAATTTAGTAGGTGCATGACTGACTGTATGAGTGAGTGATTAAATGTGTCTCACTGAGTGCATGGGTTAGTGACTAAACTGAATTAATTTGTGCATCAGTATGTCTGTTGTTCTGTAAACTGCTGAATGTGTTAATCAGTAGCTATATGAGTAACTATATGGGATATTCATTGGTTGCCCAAGTATTTGTATGGGAGACTGAGTATGTGTGTGAGTGGCTGGGAGGTGTATGACTCTGTGCATAGATGTGTGAGCAGTTGATTCACTAGATGTATGGGTTCAAAAGTGCATGTGGAAACAGCTGCATGGGTGGTTGACTGTGTGCATGAGTGTATTGGTGAGTGAATGGATATCTCAGTGCAACATGTCAAAGTAAGTACATATGTAAAACACAGTACATGTGAGAGTTGACATATATAACCGTGCATAAGAGCCAGTGAATGTGTGAGTGGCTGTATGGATCATTGTGAACTTGTATCAGGGATCGTATAGGAGATTAAATATGTGTTAGAATATGTTTGAATTAGTAAGGTGTGTATAACTGTATAGTTGAGGAAATGGAGGTGTGATTGATTATTTGCATGACTGACTAGATGTATGAGTAACTCCATAGATGAGTGACAATCTGTGAGTGTCTTTTTACACTGATTGCATCTAAGGTTATATTAGAGTCTGAAGAGGTTCATTGTATTATCACATGAATGATATTATCAGTGATGTTGTCAGTGATGTCATTTGAGTTGTCATCAGTGATGTCATCAGTGATGTCACTGACCATGTCATGAATGATGTAATATGTGACATCATCAGCAGTGGATTGCGGGTGCGCGATATATAGTTAGTGCAACTAACTATATATGGAATTTCAATGGTTTTGTGTGAGTAAAATAAGGTTTTGTAAATGCTAATTCCTAACTATATATGGTCTATAACCCATGGTTTTTTCAGTGAATATATATATATATATTCACTGAAAAAAACATAGGTTATAGACCATATATAGTTAGGAATTAGCATTTACAAAACCTTGAAAATTCACTGAAAAAACCATAGGTTATAGACCATATATAGTTAGGGATTAGCATTTTCAAAACCTTATTTTACTCGCACAAAACCATTGAAATTCGCATATATATTTAGATGCACTAACTATATATCGTGCACCCGCAATCCACTGCTGATGATGTCACATATTACATCATTCATGACATGGTCAGTAACATCACTGATGACATCACTGATGACAACTCAAATGACTTTACTGACAACATCACTGATGACGTCATTCATGTGATAATACGATGAATCTGTTCAGACTCTAATATAACCTTAGATACACTCAGTGTAAACAGAAACTCACAGATTGTCACTTATCCGTAGAGTTACTCATACACCTAGTCATACATGCAAAGAATCAATCACACCTTTATTTCCTCAACTATACAGTTATACACATCTTACTTATTGAAACTTATTCTAACACATATTTACTCTATTATACAATCACTGATACAAGTTTTCAATGATCCATGCAGCCACTCACACATTCACTAGCTATTATACACAGTAATTTATATATCTCAACTCTCACATGCACTGTGTTTTACATATGTACTTACTTTGACATATAGCACTGAGATATCCATTTACTCACCAATACACTCATGCACACAGTCAACCAACCATACAGCTGTTTCCACATGCAGTTTTGAACCCATATATTTAGTGAATCAACTGTTCACACATCTATGCACAGAGTCACACACCTCCCAGCCACCCCCACACACACAAATATCAAAAGCTGTAAAATGTATTCTTTTTTTTTTTCTCCAAAGTACGCTCCCCGGTTCGCTTACTGGTGTGCGTACCGGGCGCTCCCCCGCGAAATTTTTAAATTATTTTTTTTCTTTATTTTTGCATGTATCAGCATCCTAATCCCCCCTCCGAAAACCTAGAGGGTCACAAAGTGTCTACCGTGCCCCCTTCTACCCATTCCGAACATTGTCCTCCATTTTGTGTCACAATTCTACCAATACTCAAAATGGAGGACTCCTGTAACGCTGCCGGTTTGCGTACCGGGGAGCGCACCGGTAAGCGCTCGATAAAAAAAAGGTGGGAAAGTAATTTACAGAAAAACCACTACAGACACTTTCATCAAATATAGAATAGCCCCTACTACATAGCAGTCCCTACCATTAGGTAAATTACCTAACCAAAACACTTATGAAGTGTTAGAATTGACAACCAATCAAAATGCTACTTTCAATATCTTCTATTATTTCATGACATTTGATTGGTTGTGTACCTGAATATATATAAAGAAAGAAAGAGAAACACAGCCATTTTGACTACTACTTCTTGAAGTACATATCAAGTACATTTCAACTGATAACTTAAACTTCTATTTGAAAGGTAAGATGTTATTTTAAAAACTGAAGTATGTTCTGTACTGTAAGTTAATTAGGAAAACATTTTCTGATAGTTATATACTATCCCTCTGTAATACTTATAGAATAAAATAGACTTCTCTGTTTTAGTTATGGATGGAGTTAGACTTGTCTTGTATAATTAAGAATTGACTTAGACTTTATCACATAATTTTTTTGATATTTTTACTTCCAGTTTGATACCATACACTGCCCAACGAAAAAATCACTGTTTAAAAAACCAAACTACCTGTCTGTACTTAAACCCAACAGTGCCCTATCTGTACTGATATATTTTTTTTTAATTCATTTTACAGCATAGAAATGGAAGGAGAGCAGAAAAATAACGTGGAAATTGTTACAGAATGCAACCAAGACACAGAAAATGATTCAGAATTCTTTGATGAATCAATGGACATAGAACTTCTGCAATGTGTTGAAGCTGTGGATTTCTTAATTGAAAATGAGACAAAATCTGACCTAGAATTATTAGAAGTTCTTTTTAATTTTGAAAATAAATCAGAAAAATAAATTTATATATAATAATTCAAAAATTGTTTGAGACAATATTCATTTTTATATGTATTTTTTAAACTAGTAGCAAATTGATTTTAATGTAAAATCAGACTTTAAATATACTGTGCAACTTTAAGTTTGCTCATAGTTACTTCCTTTCTTCCACTATATCATCTCCAATGTGTATTTAACATCTCTTTATCATGTCCTGCCTCCATGGTGTTTCTGCTTTCCTGACAGACTACGCTATGAATTCCATATACCTCAATAACTTCTGAATCAACCTGCAAGATATCTACAAAGGAAACAATGTATTTTTATTTTTAGACTCTGCATTGGTACCTACATGTTGGTACTTAAATAAAATAAATAAAAAAAACAAAAATAACAATCAATAAACATACAATATTTGAACATTCTTTCATCCTATTTTCCCAATATTACGCTTTCCGGACCGCTTCCCGGTGCGCGTACCAAGCGCTCCCCCCGCAAAAAAAACTATATAAAAATTATTATTTTTTAACCCCGAAAGGCCCTTTTAAAGCCCCCTCATCAAACCTAGGGAGTCAGGGAGGATGTACTCTGCCCCCTTATGCTCATTTCCCCCTTTGTTTTTGCCACCTCTTGTGTCTCGATCCTACCGAGACACAAGATGGCGGCCGCTCCGGACTGTTTAGAATGTTTACAGACACCGGAGAGCCAATCAGCTTCGCTTCGCGAAGATCCGTTACGCGTCAGGTACGCGAACCGGAGCGCTAACCGGAGCGCTGTCACAGATATATCTGTTTTTTAAAACGTTAATTTCTCAAAATCCACTGGAGCACATATTTTGAGACATAGCAAAGGCACGTCCGGCAAACCATATCTACAATTTTGCCAAGTTTCGTGTAAATCCATTCAGCCGTTCGAGCTAAAAGTGAGTCCAACCGCCCTATGGAAAACTCAATGTTAAAAACGCGTTTTGGGACCCCCTTTTTTCTCGGCTCCCCCTAGACAAAACCCCCCCAAATTTTCAAGGGCTGCTCAGAAACAAAATGTGCCATTTTCCTGAAAATTTCAGCCAATTCCGTCCACAAACGCCAAAGTTATTCGACATAGAATTTTCAAAAATCCCATAGGAAAAAATCCTAACTATATACACCTACTGGCGACCGCCAGTAGGTAATATGTATATATATATATATATATATATATATATATATATATATATATATATATATATATATATATATATATATATATATATATATATATATATATATATATATATATATATATATAGGCAATGGCCGGCTACAGAATCGACATGTGCCCTGCAAATTGACAAATTAAATATACTTTCCTGGAATATTGCAGGTGCAATAACAAAGCTTACCGATAGGACGCTAATAGAAATCTGGGCTTCATACGATATCATAGTACTACAAGAATAGTAGCGGTAATTGCGGAAAAAAACAAATGTCTAGAGAAGAAATTACAACTCTGCTTTATAGATTTGAAGGCAGCTTTCGATCAGGTGGATCGTCCACTCATTTGGGCCAAATTGGAAAGGGGCGACCACTCGGTCCCCCCGAACTTATGGCAGAGTACCTCGATCCCCCCGGGAAGCCATTTTGGGCGGGAGGCGCGTCTCGGCTGGTATGCCCGAAGCGGCGTAGCCGGGGCGCGCTCTTTCCCGCCCTGGAGTGGGCTGGCCTAGACACTGACGCAGCTGGCCACGCCCTCGGGGCAGGCAGGGGCGGGTTTACGCCCGCCCTGAAGACGGATAAAAAGGGACGCAAGACCGGAAGACATCCTCTTGTTCCTGTGCTCTGAAGCTGCACCTCCTCGCTGCACGTGAGCTCGAGACGGAACGAAGAGCCAAATTTGAGCGTTTTAATCTTTCTTTTTGTTTTCTAGATACTTGGTCGGAAAAAATGCCCAAAAAAGGCGCGAAGAGAATGACGACGGATCAGATGGTTCGGGTCCTCATGAAGGAGATGTCCGAACTGAGAAAGCAGGTGGCGAAGCGAGATGGGGAGGGGGGATCGGGGCGTCCATCGGCTGGAGCAACCCCTGGAGGGAGAGCCAAGAGGCCTAGAAGGGGACCAGCCGGGGGAGACGTCCCTGTTCCCTGTACCCCGCTCGAGGCGCCAACCCCGGTACCGGTGGAGGGGAATCCGATTCCCGTCGTGGTCACCCCGACATCCACTGAGGATATGCCCCCCGAGCTGGCGGCACAGCTAGCAGCGTGGTTGGGCGACAGTAGCGAGGGCGCCACGGCTGCCGAGGCACAAGCGCTGATGAAACAGTTGCGCGAGAAGCGAGATGCAGCCAAGGTGCCCGCGCCGGCGGCAGTGATAGACAAGCCGCAGGCCCCGGTTGCGACCACAGAAGCAACGTCCGGTGCAGGTAAGCGGCCATTGCCGATCGCGAGGGACGAGTCAGCACCCTCTCGTAGAGAAAAGTTGGGGCAACATGTTCCTTTGGCAATAAAGGAAAAGATTTGGGCAGGGGAATATGTGAACATTTTCTCCTTGCTTGTCGACCATTATGAGGTGGAGCATGTTAAAGGTCAGAAGGATCTGATGCATCCGAGTGTTTGGCGCGCAAAAATGGCCGCCTTTAAAGTAAATGAGAATATTGGCAATTGGGGCAATGCTTGGGGGATTTTTACGTCGATCTTAGGGGAACGTAGGCCTGAATTGCTTTCTGAGTTACCAATCTATCAGTCACGAATTATGGGGTACTCGACGTCTCACCAGGGTAACCATTGGTTTTGTTATGATAATCTCTTTAGGAAGGCGAAGGAGCATAACAAAAGTTTAACCTGGGACTGTTATGATTCTTTGACATGGGATAAAATGAAAGAGTCAGGGATGTTGAAAATGCCGTTGGTGGGGAGCAATGTTGGCGAGTCCTCCCGCCAATATGCGGGGACGCCCTTTCGGTCAGGTACGAGTACCGACGATTACTCGAGATCTGCCAGTAATGCAGGGAAAAAGGGTTTCTGCTTCAATTTCAACAAAGGTAAATGTACTAGGCCACAGGGATCGTGTAAATTCAAGCACGAATGTAGTGGTTGCGGTTCGTCCCATCCTGAGTCCTCGTGCAGAGCCAGAACGGGTGAGAATGGGGGTAGGGGAGGCGCCAAACAGGTCTAACATAGTCCGAGGGGCGCCTTTACCAACCCCGATTGATACCTTGGCGATGATTCCCTGGCTCAGTGAATACCCAGATCGTACTTCTGCTGGATTGCTGCGAAACGGTTTTTCATATGGTTTCCGCATTCCGGTGGGGGACTTTCAGGGTGTCGGGATATGCAAAAATCAACTTTCCGTCCTGCAGCATACGACTGTAGTACAGGAGAAGATCCGGAAAGAGGTTATCCGAGGTCGTGTCGCCGGCCCGTTTACTGCACCCCCGGTACAGTATTTTGTTTGTTCTCCTTAAGGGGTGGTCCCCAAGAAGGACCCGGGTGAGTTTCGATTGATTCATAATTTGTCAGCTCCACGTGGTCTTTCTGTAAACGATGCAATAGACCCAGAAGTGTGTTCGGTGCGGTACGCATCCGTCGATGAGGCCGTAGCCATTTTGAATCGACTGGGGCCCGGGGCGCTGATGGCGAAGTCAGATATCGAGTCAGCGTTCCGGTTGCTCCCGGTACACCCGGACGATCAGCGTCTCCTAGGATTTAATTTTCAGGGTTGTTTTTACATGGATAAGTGTATGCCGATGGGGTGCTCTATATCTTGTGCCTATTTCGAGAAATTCAGTAGTTTTCTGCAATGGGTCTTCACAAAGAAGACGGGTTTCCAACATGTAATGCATTACCTGGATGATTTTCTGTTCCTTGGGGCAGCCGGGGATCTTGAATGTGGCCGGGCCTTGGCCGAATTTTGTTTATTAATGAAACAGTTTGGTGTGCCGTTGGCACCAGGTAAGACGGTGGGTCCTGCGACTCGCCTCGAGTTTCTGGGGATCGAGTTAGACTCCAGAGAAGGTTGTTTTCGTTTGCCAGCTGACAAAGTGTTAAAGTTCAGGGCAACCCTGCAAGATTGTCTAAATGGGTCAAAAATTACGCTGCATCAGTTACAGCAGTTGGTGGGACAGTTGAATTTTGCCCTGAGAGTTATACCAATGGCCCGCCCCTTTTCTCGTTCAATTGCACAAGCTATGGTCGGCCTAAAGGAGGGCCACCACCGCACGAGACTATCGGCTGAGGTCCGCCAGGACGTGCGTATTTGGTTAGCATTTCTGGCGGACTTTAATGGTCGAGTCATATGGAACAAACCAGCTGTATCCTCTGAAGAGCTGGGGCTATGGACAGATTCTGCAGGTAGCATAGGTTTTGGTGCCATCTTCGGCACAAAATGGTCAGCACAAAGGTGGCCGACGTGGTGGCACGACAATGGTCTGACAAGTAATATTGCTTTCTTGGAACTTTTTCCCATTTTGGTGGCCTTGAGAACCTGGCCAGAAGGGTTCAAGGATCACTCTGTGATATTTTGGTCCGACAATATGACTGTGGTTGAGTGCATCAATAGTCAGGCAGCACGATGTAAGCTGATTTTAAGACTACTCAAAGAGATTGTTTTGTTGTGCATGCAACTGAATGTGCTGTTCAGAGCAAAACATGTCCCAGGGGTACAGAATCAGGCGGCTGATGCACTGTCTCGTTTTCATATGCAGGCTTTCTCGGGCTTCCTTCCCTCAGCGGACCCAGAGCCGGCACCCTTCCCCGAAGCTCTCTGGTCTCTCGGTGCCCCGAACTTCGTCACCTCGTGGGAGAGAGTCTAGCACCACGGACGAGGAAGGCATATGAAGGGGCGTTTAGGTCCTATTTAGCCTTCTTGGGGACTGATAGAGAGAAGCTTTGGGGCCACGAGGAATGGGTGGTGAATTTCCTGATGTCCTTACGTAGGGCTGGGAAATCTGTGGCTACGGCTCAGAGGCATCGTGCTGCTATTTCCTTTGTTGCCAGGGCTCATAGTATCCAGGACCCGACAGCGTCTTTCGTTGTACAGAAAGCGCTGCGTGGGTGGCAACGCCTTGAGGGTCGCAGAGTAGATGAGAGGCGCCCGATAGGTTTGGATAGGTTGGCCCAGTTGTTGGCTACACTCCCTGCCACATGTTCATCTCCGTTTGAGGCGGTGTTGTTCCGAGCCGCTTTTACGCTAGCATTTCACGGGGCGATGCGAGTAAGCGAACTGGTGGCAAGGAACAAACAGGATGTGGCGGGGGGTTTGTGCCAGGAACACGTTCAGATCAGAGGAGAGGCAATGACAGTCTCCTTTGTCAAGTCCAAGACCGATCAAGATGGGATGGGTGACTGCATAATCATACGCAGGATTCCCGGGTCCTCCATATGCCCGGTAAAGTGTTTAGAAGATTACCTAGCACGAAGGGTGGCAGTATGGGGGGGGACCTTGTTGAGACACGCGGACGCCACCCCACTGACGAGGTTTCAGTTTCAGCGGGTGCTTGCGATGTCAATTGCCGCTGCGGGCTTGAACCCGGGCGAGTTTGGGACCCATTCCTTTCGGATAGGGGCTGCTACAGAAGCTACAGCCAGGGGTCTTAATGTTGAACAAGTGAAACGAGTGGGGCGTTGGTCCTCCAATTGTTATAAGAGGTATGTGCGGTTACACATGTTGTAAAGCTGAAATGATTTACTCACGCCTCTTGTTTTTGTTTGGTTTTCAGTTGCGCAAGCCTACGAGGCGGGGCGGACTTTGCAGTCGACCCAACACCGGGCCAGCGGTCAGACATCACCGGCTGTGAAAAAGGAGGTGTGGGTCGTGGGCCACTCATACGTGAGGCGTGCCGCGGACGTATTCAAAGCAGGTGACATGATTCACGTAGCTGGGGAATACGGGTACAGGGTGTCCTTCTACGGAAGAGGCGGTCTCTGTATTGACCAGTTTCAAGCATATTTTGAAGATTTGTTAGGGCGGACGAGGTCACCGCCGTCTATAGTCATAGTGCATCTAGGGGGCAATGATTTGGTCACCACCGGTAGACGACTTCTCCTGGAGGCAATGCTTTCCACTGTAAGTTGGTTGGCGAGGAGAGTTCCGGGGTGCACAATTGCGTGGTCCCATATGATCCCACGAAAGGTGTGGCGGGGGGCTATTTCTATTCCTGCTTTGAATCACTCTGTTAGGAAGCTTAATAACAAAGTGGGTAGGTTGTTCCGTTCCGGGACATTGCATTCTATTTCGCATGGATGTATTAATGATGACAGTGTGTATTCGGGGGATGGTGTGCATTTGTCTCGGGTGGGGAATGAGTTACTCATAGGAGACTTCTTAGCATGGTTAAAAACGTTGAAGCATGACCTTTAGGTAGGAGCTTTGTGGGGGGTCCGGATAGCCGGTCAACTATCCGGACCTGTGGCGGTAAGGTCATGATCGGTGAGCAGTAATTGGAAGATCCCTATGAGTGGGCGTCACCCAACACGGATGGGAGCGCTCGGGAGAGGTGGCCATTGGCCCCTCAACGGGGAGGCGGTCCTGTCTAAGGAGAGGCCGCCGGAAGGAAAGGAAAGGCGGTCAAGGCCCCTTCCTGTGTAGGAGGGGTTACAGCCCCCTCTTGGGGAATTTCCCGGGGCCAGTGACGTCTGCGACGGCAGATGTGGTAAGTTGTGTGGGGTTTGGGGGGAGGTCTACGCTACCTTCTAGATACTCACACGAGTCCTCGAACGACCTTTAAGTGGCGTCGAGTTTATTGGGGCCCCCGACAAGTCAAAGGGAAATTGGTAGTTGCACGTGGGGTACGCCTCAGTGCTGTCACCCCTCCCAAGTGGGGGGGGTATTTCTGGTTAGGGATCTTGACACCGGTTACGACCTTGCCGTTGGCCCTTAAACGTTAGGATGTACAATTTCATTATTTCAAGAAAATGTTTTGCAGGTTGGTAGTTCGGCTAGGAGAACCTCTGTATTAGAGAATCTGTTAAGGTTAGCCAAACATCGCAATGTGGTTATGAAATTGTACATTAATATGAACTGTTTAACGTTTAATTTTTTGTTTTAATAAATACGGCCGGGGAGGGTCACTCCCTCCCTCTTCCAAAAACTTCAAGAACTGTTTCCGGTTTCCCTCCTTTTGGGGATTGTGTTGAGAGGGGGTGGCGGGTATCTCAGCCATATGGAAAGGGGCGACCACTCGGTCCCCCCGAACTTATGGCAGAGTACCTCGATCCCCCCGGGAAGCCATTTGGGGCGGGAGGCGCGTCTCGGCTGGTATGCCCGAAGCGGCGTAGCCGGGGCGCGCTCTTTCCCGCCCTGGAGTGGGCTGGCCTAGACACTGACGCAGCTGGCCACGCCCTCGGGGCAGGCAGGGGCGGGTTTACGCCCGCCCTGAAGACGGATAAAAAGGGACGCAAGACCGGAAGACATCCTCTTGTTCCTGTGCTCTGAAGCTGCACCTCCTCGCTGCACGTGAGCTCGAGACGGAACGAAGAGCCAATTTTGACCCACCCACCAGCCCCTGAGGACAGCTAGTTGTTTTAAGATGGTTCGATAATTCTAATTTTTCGTTTACAGGTTGTGGTATTATCATGTTGATATTGAGTGTGTAATAAAGTTGGCCGTTTCTATGTATGTTCTGTGATTAAAGATATTCTGTTTTGTGTCCGTTGGTATTATCATGTTGATATTAAGTGTGTAATAAAGTTGGACGATTTTTTGTATGTTCTGTGATTAAAGATATTCTGTTTTTGTGTCCGTTATAAGCATGCTTATTCGGGTCATAGTGGCCAATGGATTGTTGGTTTAGGTAGCATTGTCGTATTTATTTGGTAGGCGGTAAGGTCATGATCGGTGAGCAGTAATTGGAAGATCCCTATGAGTGGGCGTCACCCAACACGGATGGGAGCGCTCGGGAGAGGTGGCCATTGGCCCCTCAACGGGGAGGCGGTCCTGTCTAAGGAGAGGCCGCCGGAAGGAAAGGAAAGGCGGTCAAGGCCCCTTCCTGTGTAGGAGGGGTTACAGCCCCCTCTTGGGGAATTTCCCGGGGCCAGTGACGTCTGCGACGGCAGATGTGGTAAGTTGTGTGGGGTTTGGGGGGAGGTCTACGCTACCTTCTAGATACTCACACGAGTCCTCGAACGACCTTTAAGTGGCGTCGAGTTTATTGGGGCCCCCGACAAGTCAAAGGGAAATTGGTAGTTGCACGTGGGGTACGCCTCAATGCTGTCGCCCCTCCCAAGTGGGGGGGGTATTTCTGGTTAGGGATCTTGACACCGGTTACGACCTTGCCGTTGGCCCTTAAACGTTAGGATGTACAATTTCATTATTTCAAGAAAATGTTTTGCAGGTTGGTAGTTCGGCTAGGAGAACCTCTGTATTAGAGAATCTGTTAAGGTTAGCCAAACATCGCAATGTGGTTATGAAATTGTACATTAATATGAACTGTTTAACGTTTAATTTTTTGTTTTAATAAATACGGCCGGGGAGGGTCACTCCCTCCCTCTTCCAAAAACTTCAAGAACTGTTTCCGGTTTCCCTCCTTTTGGGGATTGTGTTGAGAGGGGGTGGCGGGTATCTCAGCCATATAAGACATAGGTGTATACAAGATAAAATGTTAAGAGCAATTGAATCTTTATATAAAAAAAAGTGGATTCCAATCAAGGTAGGGGATGGGACCAAACTATCGAAGAAAATACCAACCGCTAACAGGCTTAAGCAAGGGTGTGTGCTAGCTCCGTATCTGTTTAAATTATTTATGCGGATTTGACTCTCCACCTGGATCTAGTTAACGCTCACGCACCAAGATTAGGTCCACTGACGATATCCCATCTAGCATATGCTGATGACATTGTGCTGCTGAGTCATAAAGAAATTGGACTCCGGAGACTGATCAAAGAAACAGCGATGTATACAATACTCAACAAATTAGAAATAAATATTGCCAAAACAAAAGGCTATGCTTATTGGGAGGAACACCAGTGCTTCTTTAAAGATCAAGCTGGATAATCTAACCATAGAGGAAGTCAGTACCTACAAGTATTTGGGTTTTAACTTTGATAAAAAAAAATATTTTCAAGCACTACAGCAGTATATGGTTAGGAAGAACAATGCCTTGATACATGCATTCAGCTTGTTAGTAAAAAACTAGAAAGCCCCTCCTATCAACCACTGCTTTCTGCAATCAAAGCAAAGTTGCTCCCTTCTCTAACTTATGCAAGTGTGGTGATGCATGGTAGGGCTGCTAAAATGTCTGACAGATTACAAACCAAAACCTATAAGCAGGTATTCCATCTGCCCCACAATGCCTCTCCAGCCCAAATTAATTTGGAATTTGGACTAACAGGGCAAAACATAGCAAGAAGGCATCAGTTTATTAAAACCATGCATAATATACACAACAACCAATCTAGTGTTCTAGTCAACGCGTTATAGGAAATTTTGGTCAATGATGCTAATTCAAATTACAATAAATACATCATTAAAATGTATAAATGTGGGTGAACTGTGGGACTTGCACTTGTCGCATCCCACATTTTGCCAGGCCATGAACAAAGCGGAAAAAATCCACTCGCTAATAGATAAAACATTTATTTTCTCATGACGAGCCCATGCATGGATGACAATCTAAGCGTATGCCACATTGCAACCTGCAACTTACCTTCAGTTAACCTATCTAGTGCACTTCAAGAAACAACTATTGGCCATACGCCTAGGTGATCTGCCGTCTTTGTCAGACAAACCACTTTGGCGATACAATTGGCCAAAAACGTGTAGTCTATGTGATGCCCCAGATGAGGACTTTGTGCATTTGGTTTGTATATGCCCAGAAATGAAGAATGCACGTCGACTACATCTTTGTCAGACAAACCACTTTGGCGATACAATTGGCCAAAAACGTGTAGTCTATGTGATGCCCCAGATGAGGACTTTGTGCATTTGGTTTGTATATGCCCAGAAATGAAGAATGCACGTCGACTACATTTAAAGTACTTATTTAATGAGTGAGGGATTTATACGTGCAGAACAACCATCATGAGAAGCTTGGATTCTACAGACCCTCAGCTAGTTTAAACTAGTGTAGTTTTTGCAATCTCATGATAGACACCACAAGTTAAAAGACTGTGTGACTCAGATAGGAGGATAAAAATTGAAGCAGAATGACATACGATATATAGAACTGTTGAATCCTGTTTGCTACAACATATGTATACCCTATATGAATAATCTGGTGAAAACTGAAACGTCCCTGCAATCATGCTGACAAAAGGAATTGGTAGTGGTGTTTCCTAAGGAGGAAATAACCGCACATTCAAATATGTGTCAAAGAAATAATTGATTGGGTTGCAAAATTATTAGAAATGTTGGAAATAGAGTGGGAGTGCTAAGGAGACCACCGTCACTCACTACCAAGGGTGACTGAGGCAGATCCAGGGGACCTGCCAAAGCAAACATACAAAAAGGGTCGAGTAAGCACTATTCTGATCAGGATTTGGACCTGTATATTAACAACAAACCGCAGTTTACATATAGAAGGGGCCGTACACTAAGGAATTTATTGTGTTCAACACCTAGGAGCCCCGCCAGTGATTCAGTTCAGACTTGGCTACCTCTTAAACCAAAGGGATTTTTCAAATGCACTATGTGCAATGCCTGTCAATTTGCCTTAAATAGAACAACCAACTTCAGTTACAACACCAAACAAGTACATTATGTGCAAGATTTTATAAACTGCAATACCAAACATGTAGTTTATTGTATAGTGTGCCATTGTAACAGCATTTATATAGGTAGCACGATCAGACGGCTCAAAGAGCGCATTCAAGAACATATTAGAGCTATATGAAACAACAATCCCCACTACCCACTAGCGGTACACTATAATGCTGAACATAAGTTGTCTGAGGTACTTAACACCATCGCTGCTGATGGTATTCCCCTCCTGTGCTGACTCTCATTTTTTCCCATTGTTCATGACGAGCTCAGCTCGTCATAAGCACAGCTCAACCGTGCCTGATGACGAGCTCAGCTCGTCATGAGCATCGAAGGGGTTAATATCAAGTTTCATGACATTGCAGTTTTAAGAGATGATCCCCGGGGTGGTGACAAAACACTAGCACTGAGGAACCTTAAAACACAGTGGCTCATTAGATTGTGAGCAGTTGATCAAGGATTAAATATAGATAGAGAAATTTATGTTTTTTTTTAAGCTAACAATATGTGAAGTGTATTATGTTCATGACTAATCCTATCTTTATTCCAATTGGTATCTGACGTCATAGTAACTATGTTTCCAATGCAATGTTTCTTTTAGATAATCTTTTGCATACATAATGAGACCCACATATGAGTATTTGTTATATGTCTCTTCCAGTCTGATGTTCATGATACTGATCGCTGCACTAAGAATAGGATGAGGATGAGGCCACTCATTGATCAACTGTGTCTATTATCTGCATTGAAGAGTTTGTTTGTATGAAATGCTGATTTTTTCTGTGTCATTCTTAGGTAAACATTTTCTGTTACGTAAATGTCTTGTGTACAGTAGAGATATTGCGTTTCTGGCTTCTAATACGAACATTTGTCGTAATTGTTCATAGTTTATAACAAGATCTAATGCTAAATGTGACATGTCAATTGTAATTTATATTGATGTTTGACTGTTAATTATATTATACTATATTCCACTCATATTGTTTATGGAACGGTTAAACATAAATTAGTAAGTCAATTTGTAAAATATAGATATGGTGATTTCCCCAATAGATATGTGGGTTCCGATTCCGGCAACTGTTCTATTAACGGTATATTCCATTTTTATTGTTATAGATACGACTTAATGTGATGTGTAATTTTTCCCTGATGATTATAGACATGGGGACGTCTTGAACACACAGAATGTTTCCAGTCTGACTGTTGTTACATTGCTTACATACTTTTGGTTCTGATGAATGCCCCCTAATCTATTATAGTTTTTCTCCCTAATTGTTACTCACTTCTCCTTTTTTCATTCACCGCTAATTAGAATAACTAATACTGCTCTATTAAATATTCCAAACACCTCCTGTTTTGTGATTCCCATCCAAAATGCTTGTGGTGTTATGTTATCTTTAGGTAATTCTTGTTAGTAACTTTTTTAAGAGTCGCAAAAATATGTCATTAGGGTAGATTTCAGTTTAATTTCATTTTTTCTCAATGACTTAGTTTTTAATACCTTTGTTAGATATTATATAGCATTTTGCCTTCACGCTATTCATACCCAAATTGTCGGCAATTTTGCCAATACGTTTCCCATATTTAGCCTTTTGGCTCGTTTAATCGCATACTCTTTTTTCATGTGAATAGTGCGGGATGTCCGTTTCCTTTTAGAATTCTATTGATTTATGAGAATACACAATATCCCTAGCGTTCTTGATTTTTGACCTTTTTTCTGTTATTAGAACACTTCACTTTACGAGATCATGCAGCTTGTTGCCGGTGTTTATGCACCTAAACCACTCTAATATGGCGTGCTTCAACTCGGTAGTCCATCTTTTGTGTTTGTCTCTTTTACGTGGCCCGATCCTCACTCCACGTCCAATTATTTGATAGTTAAGGAAGCAGTAAGGGAATAACAATTCTTAGTCGCGTTATCAGGCACGCTGACTGCCACAACTCCAGGTAAGTGTCTTACACAACGATCGTTGCGTCACTCGGTATCTGTATGCTGACTGCGGGTTAGGCTTTTGAATGATTCACTTAGATTGCGGTTGCGGCTTCTTTTTTACTGACCCGAATACTACTACTATAAGTAGCGATCTGCTCGTCCTTTATGACACCGGACGGGCAAACAACGAGGAATTAGGGAATGTAATTGTATGCAACATAGGTTTGTTACCCATCTACATCTAGTATTAACACACCGACCTTTGTAGCAAGAATGTGTTGATTTGTTTCTATTATGTTTTATAGAGTTTAGACGTCACATGCCTTGGTACTTACTTGCTCTACACCGTCACATAGAATGGGTGAGTTTTCTTACTGACAGTATTTAATGGTTTTATATCTTAACTGTAGGTTTTCTGTATTTTATGCTTAAATTACATGCTATAGGCAACGTTTAATGCTGCTTTCTCTGGTACGCACGAGACAGGTCACCCCCCCAGACCACTTTTGGATTTTTGTCTATCTGCTTTCTCCACCAGGGAGAAAGCAGTTTACTTACAGGGAGAAAGCTGTTTACTTACATATGGCTGTGGCGGGCATTTCACTCATGCTTGGATCGCTAGTTATGCTTGGCTCAATCCTAGGGTGTTTTCTTTCTTTTCTTGATCAAAAGTAGGGAGGAGGAATTGGTGTCTAGTCAGTTCCCCAGGTTAGATACGTTTATCAAAAATGGACTAGGACACTTGTAACTACGTTACAAAAAGGTTCTCTAGGTAACCCTCATAAAGGCTATGTTTCGTGTTGTGCGGTTTATATTGGTTCTCCGCCCCACATAGACGTTGTGGCATTTATCATCGGGTGATCTAGTGTGCTTTATGCCAGCCTCAAGCCTCAGGTCACCTCTGGAGTAGCGTAGCAGTGTCCAGAGATATGTATAGGTACCACTACGAAAGAAGGCTATTGTTAAAAAACAAACCTACATCCAAGCAACTACTTTAATTATAAACGGATGTGATTTGTTATTAAAAGAAACAAACGGGTATACTCTTGGATCAAGCAACTGGATCCTCGCATATCACTTAAAACACACAGTCAACATGTTTCTGCTCCTTCTCGCCCAGCCGGGTCTATGGAGCATTCGTCAGGACAAACAGATTAAAATTATACTCACACCTTTTGTATAGTATTTCAGGGGTTATAATTTTACCCACTGTAGTTTTAATTCAAGGCTCAATTTACCTGAAATAAAAATCACAAAAATCTAATATATTTCAATTTTACAAATATTCTCGGTGTACCTCCGCATATATGCTTTTAGCTAAATGGCACCGTTTTGGTGGTCAGTTACTCACAAGTTATCTGCACAGACATAATTTCTCGGTGATATTTATTTTTCACAATTTTAGCATTTAGAAAGGACTAATCGGCGAGTCACAATGGAGATTCTGATCATGCGATTAATGGGGCACAATGTTCAAAAGACAGTGAATGGGGATGGTAACTATTCACACGTTAACAAGACTGTTCTCATTTTTGAGTTGAAAAGACTTGCCTCTTTAGTTCATAATATATCTTTGTGTTTATCAAGCTGCTCGCAAACTCGGTAGTGGTTGTTTCTTAATCACACTCATTCTCTTATAGAAACATAACTCGCATTTTACACAGATAAAGTACAAAGCGCTGATAAGTATTCTAGTGTTCAGCATGCACTTTGTTAATGGAGTCATTACCTTATTAGTAGCAACTTTCTATGTCCTCGGGGGATTGGATTTCGGAGTCCCAAGCTGCAAATAGGGGTACAAAACATTACCGTTACTCGGGTCTAGGTTAACCTTTTCGAGATGTTAGTCGGTTCCGCATGTCTCTCCTCACCCGCAGTTAATGGCGAATTCCGCGTCTGGTGCTAGCTCTGCCCCCGGACGCGGAAACGCCGTCAGTGTTTTGCTTTTCTAGTTTCTCGATCATGGTAGTCGAAAGCAGACACATGGTGTTACGTTGTCGAGTTGTTAATCATAGAAGACGGACAAATGTTAGTATTGCAATTTCGGGAGAAGGATCGCCATATTTAAATGTACTTCTTAGGTTCAGCTTGGCTAGGTGATGTACCAGTGTTATTAGTTGTTATGCAATATTGCGGCATGATCAGAATCTCCATTGTGACTTGCCAATTAGTCCTTTCTAAATGCTAAAATTGTGAACAATAAATATCACGGACAAATTATGTCTGTGCAGATAACTTGTGAGTAACTGACCACCAAAACGGTGCCATTTAGCTAAAAGCGTATATGCGGAGGTACACCGAGAATATTTGTAAAATTGAAATATATTTGATATTTGTGATTTTTATTTCAGGTAAATTGAGCCTTGAATTAAAACTACGGTGGGTAAAATTTTAACCCCTGACATACTACACAAAAGGTGTGAGTATAATTTTAATCTGTTTGTCCTGACGAATGCGCCATAGACCCGGCTGGGCGAGAAGGAGCAGAAACATGTTGACTGTGTGTTTTAAGTGATATGCGAGGATCCAGTTGCTTGATCCAAGAGTATACCCGTTTGTTTCTTTTATTAACAAATCACATCCGTTTATAATTAAAGTAGTTGCTTGGATGTAGGTTTGTTTTTTAACAATAACCTTCTTTCATGGTGGTACCTATACATATCTCTGGACACTGCTACGATACTCCAGAGGTGACCTCAGGCTTGAGGCTAGCATATAGCACACTAGATCACCCGATGATAAATGCCACAACGTCTATGTGGGGCGGAGAACCAATATAAACCGCACAACATGAAACATAGCGTTTATGAGGGTTATCTAGAGAACCTTTTTGTAACTTAGTTACAAGTGTCCTAGTCCATTTTTGATAAATGTATCAATCCTAGGGTGGCCTATTATTTAGGGACTTAGGGCCAGATGTAGGTAGCAAATACCGGTCGGTAACGGACCATTTCGGCCGTTACTGACCGGTATTTGAAGATGGAGATGTAGGGGCATGTTAAAATACAGATTCGGTAATTTTACAGAATCTGTAATTTTACCAATTCTGTAAAATATCGAATCGGTAAAATTACTGATTCTGTACTTTGACATGTAGGTAGCACTGCAATCAGTGTGACAGGGGTTTAAGAATTCGTTATTTACCACCAACTAGAAGTTGGTGGTAAATAATGAAAACCCTTTAAAAAACATTTTTTTGCTTTTTAAACAGTGCCATGTTTCAGACATACATGCCCTAAGGGCATAAATGTCTGCAACATGTGCACCCATGCACAATTGAGGGGTGCACCAGGGTGTCAAAGTGACACCCTGCCACCCTTCAATGTTTTCCCCAATTACTGAATCGGTATTTACCGATTCGGTAATTGACAATCATTCCTATGGGCCTCCAGGCCCCTAGGAATGAATGGTAATTACCGAATCATACCAATTCGGTAATGAAATCGGTAAAATTACCTAAATCCCGATTGCCAGTTCTTAAATACCGAATCGGTATGATTCGGTATTTAAGAATTGGTAATCTGGGATTACCTACATCTGGCCCCTAGTTTGTTTTGTTTTGTGAAACATCTTTTTCTTGCCCTAATCTGTATGTCAAATAAACCTTAGTTTATGTTACAGTTTACACCGTGGGCACTTGGGGTCCAATATTCGCTTTCAATTGAGCGTTATTTACATATTGTTTGACACCACTTTCGATGGTTTACCGTTATTTACAATTTTTATAAAGTTATTCTTAAGTGACATTTTCTTTTTAGAAATACATTGTGATTACTACATCTGACCAGTATTTAAAGGTTTCTCCCGCCAGCGGCATTTGAGAGTTGCCTCAATATTACTCTATGTGTTCACTTCTTAAAGGTATCTTCCTCCAACGACGACGGAGAGCTTGCTCCGGTTCTTTTTTACTGTTTGGGTGAGCATACACAACGCAACTTATTGTACTTACCTATGTCGAACCCATGGCAACTTATATTTTTCGTACCAACTTTATCTCTTTTGTCTAATCAGATGTACTTTGTCCTCGATACCTTGGTGCTCTGCTGTTTTTATATGATCACGTTTGTCAATACGTTAGAATTTTACATTGAATTTTACATTGTATTTCTACTGACTTTTCCTTCCTGTGGTATTTTGCTCTTGCCTTGGTTCCTTATAGATGACTAGGTTGGTCTGATATCACCACAACCGGTTACAATATTTGTATTTAATTACGTGATGCTTTCCATCTTTATTCAGGTTTGGATATACACTTTTCGCACCCACCACTGACTCCACACTCTACATTGATTCACCTATCGATTGAGGTTACCATACCACATCCTCATAAGACATTTTTCACTCCTATCTTGTTTAGGTGGGTTCTACTATGCTCATTTGCCTCAATAAGGGATGATTCCAGGATCACCAATATTCTATATCACTTTTCACAGTTGTTATCATCACCTTGTTCCTTCGTTGGCATGCTCACATGCACTACTTCAAATTCCTTTCTGTTCGTCTTGGCTTTTTATATATTTATAAATATTGGTAATACTCTTTAATGCACCTGTAATTAAAATCTATATCTCCGCTTTTAGGCTCTTCCTGTGTGTCTTTCGCCTCACAGCTAATTGATCTTTTTTACACTCTTTTGGTATATTTTTTCTTTAATCGGTTCCTTTCCGCAAATCGCTTGATCAAGTTATTGTTCAATATGATTGAATGTCCTTTACGGGTTGTCTTATTTGTTTATTTTATATACTATTCTTATGTCCACAGACTTGAGAAAGTCTTGGTAAGGACTATGTACAGACGAAACACGTGTTGGCTGTTTCTCTGACTTTTGTGAATAAAAAGAAAATCATTTGCAAAAAGACCTCGGCTTGATCATCGTGTCTCAAGGATATCTTTCATGAAGCATACTTATATTATGAGAGTTTGGGTTTAAAACATTGTTGTGAATAATAGGTCATCTATAATATTGCTTTCAGGATAGTGCTTACTCGAGCCTTTTTGTATGTCCCTGCAATCATACCCTGAATATATTTGATAAAAATCTATTTTTATAAATTCATGATATTATATGATATACCACTATTTGTTAACATTTTAAGGCTGAAGATCCTGTGATGTGGGGGTCCGTATAGGATTGTGTAGTTGATTTATTTCATTGGGTGGTATCATTTTTGGATTTAAAACCCGTTCTTCTATAGACTTTAGGAGTTTGGTTAAATTCACCTCAACAGCAGTCTGGCAATCCTAAATAGGGCATAGTTTAGCATCCAAAAGTTAACTTCCTTGTTTACTCCCAAGGGCTTCCAAAACTTTCCAGACACAGATTGTAAAGGTGCCATATCAGACCATCCACCATTCTCTGGTGCCTGTTTGGAGGTTGTCAGATGTTTTGGGGTGCTTGTCTTGTTGCTCTTTTCTTCCACTTAGTCAACGGTTCTGGGTAAGGCGAGCACACTGGATTTTCCAGGTCATTAGCAAGAGCACGATTTCCTACCAGCAAAAGTGATGCACCGGCAGTGCAAGAGGGGCTTGTGAATAAGCTCCCCATTACCTTCAGAATGCAAGGTACAGGGCCTTTAACTGTGGCCGGTGATCTTGATCTGGAATTATGGGACAAAGAAGGTGGGCCCGGCCCAGCCTCTGCCGGACTATGACGGGCTAAAACGGCCCGACTTGGCCTAGACTTGACCCAGGTATTCACCCAGGTGCGTCCCGCGCTCATCTCGCGCTGAGGGTGGCCAAGCCAAAACCAAACAAATCTTTATTCGGTCAGATATATGAACATAAACGCTCACAGAAGAAATACATTTGGCATGCATCGAGAATATAAAAGACATAAAGAAAAAGAACAATTTAAATATCAAATAAATCTTAAAACCCACATCGCATAATTAAATTAATTTTAGAAACTTGGGGACATATTAGCAAGACAGGCAATAAAATTACCGCCGCTTTAGCGGCAGAAAACTGCAGCTGAAACAGCGATAATGGGCTTGATAATATGCTCTATGGAATTCCAATTGAAGCCCATGTTAGATGTTCTTCACATTTAACATGGGCTTCAATTGGAATTCCATAGAGCATATTATCAAGCCCATTATCGCCGTTTTAGCGGCAGTTTTTTGCCTCTAAAGCGGCGATAATTTTATCGCCTGTCTTGATAATATTGTCACATAATTTGCCTACTTAGCAATATCTATTAAAAAGATATAAAATGTCATTAAATATCAAATAAAAACAAATCATACAATCGCAACATCGCCTAATTTAGGGGCATATTACCAACAACTAGCGATAATTATCGCTATGTTGTTTTAGCGGCGATATTTTTATCACCAAGCTGCGGCGATTTTTATCGCTTAGGAACCTTGCTATTATCAAGGTATATCTCCTAAGCGATAAAAATCGGCCGAAATGCATGAATATCGCTGAAAAGTCTGCGATATTCATGCATTACCGAGCTAATGCTCTTAGCCATGTTATCCACCTACCATTGGATAACATGGCCAAGAACTGCTCAGGGGCAGGTGTTAGCTTTTGGAGATATTCGCGCTTAGTGCGAATATCTCCAAAAGTTGGTAATAGGAGATAGCGATGTTAGCGACTGTTTCCAGTCGCTAACATCTTGGCACGCCACTTTGCATGTCATTAGCGATAAATATCACTGACAATGGTCACTATATCCTACTAGCTGTCGCTAACTGGTGATAGCGACAGCTAAGTAATAGGGAGATAATTTTATCTCCGCTTTCTTGACTTTTAAAGCCAAAAAGCGGAGATAAACCCCCTTGATAATATGCCCCTTAGTTCATTGTGCATACCTCTTTCTCATACTCAATGCCTGAATTTTACAATTTTTAACAGCGAAGCAAATCGGTAGGGACTCTAGGCGCTGCAAAAAAATCAATACTTCAAGATGCATGTTAAAAGCTCTCTGTTTAGGAATAGGCCGCAGGAATCGAGATCTGTGAGCTGTATAAAGTGAGCAAAATAATATAAAGCGCTTATTAGATTGACCAGAAATCCCATCACAAAAACAAGGCAAACCAGGAGCCTGAGGATGGGAACGACCCTAAAGAGTGAATCATATTCATGCGAAAACGTGAGAGATAAAATCTAAGTTAAGGAGTTTTGATCCACAAAAGATAATGCTCCATACCAGTGCATATGGAAAGATCTATATACTGTTGTACTGATATCATATCAAAAGCTTTTGTCATCCTTAGTTTTTCTTTATGTTCTATAATCTGCGGCTTAATCTGCCCCTTAGTGAGAGTATCAATGTGTCCTGTATTTGCCCATAAATCCAAGAAGCCCAATTCTGGAACCGATAACTTAACATAACTTAACATAACTTAACCACGGGGTGGCCTACGTATTCCTATGCTTTAAACAATCTTCAACAATGTTGCAGGTACATTATAAATTTGGTGACAACCATGTTTTAACCTATAGCATAAGAGGAGCTAGCCTCACCAGATCTTCCTGGAAACCTAGCCCCATTTCACTGTGTGTAATCAGGATTGCAACGGATCTCGGGGACCCTTTACGTTTGGACAAAAATGAATTCTCTACTGTCTGTAGGGGCGACACCGAGGCAAAGCCCATTACTCCCACTCTCTATGTAGCCACTGACAGGCGCTTACTTTCATATAACATCAATATCTTTAGGCAAATCTCAAGAGTGCCTCACATGCCGCGTCAGTAAGTTGTGACCTTTGATTGACAAGTCTATCCCACAACAAAGTTTCCGAGAATACAGTCCCCAGAGAGCTAAAAGTTGAAGTTCTCATTATTGGTATACTTGCCACGTAAAACGTCCTATTGTGGGTGTTCTTGGGGCCAATAGTCAAAATATAACATTTGCTTGTAATTGACCTTAAGCTTCGGGTCACCCATAACAGTCTAAAACCCATCCAACAATGTTTGCAATTCGTTTGCAGTGCGTGAGCTGAAGGAGGCCAAGGCAGTGTATGTAGCTAGCGCCCACAGAAGCAAGATCAAACTGGCGGCTGTTCTTGCCGCATGGAGCCTTGCGCGTATTCACAAGACCTCCCCTCCCCCCTCCCCCGCGGTCAGTGCTCCCTCGTCAGCAGTGTGTCATGTAGTCAGTGAGACTTGACATTTGACCATAAAGTTGACAACAAGTTATTTATTATAACAATCAAACATACTGCGGGGAATGAGATTTTAATATCTTTTATGATCAATTTGATAACTTATCTCATTCGTCAATTTTGGACCGCTTGATTTCTGTCATTGAGTAAAAGACAGCCCCTGCATAGGTTAGATAAAACCCATTAACTTACGCCACTCTGAAGAACCACTTACAACTGATAAAGTTTAAAAGATTTAATATAAAATTAAGAAAAGTTGCATATACAATCCTCTCAGGATCAAATTCATCAAATATACAGGAACTAATAGGAACATGTATTCCCTAAAGAACCTCAGTCTACAAACGAATACAATTAAAGTCAGTTCCAAAATCAGCAAATTAAAAAGCATCGATGTGAAGTGGTTCTTCTGCGTCATCTACAGAAAGAGAAAAATAATCAAGTTAAATCTGTCCCTACTCTATACTAGGTGACATCCCTACTTCGCAAGTTTCTAGAACCCTAAAAAAGGTGTCAGCAGTTTGACTCCCTAAGAAGTTCAAACTCTCTTAGCCTCTAAAGGTAACTTAAGTTTAAGAAGCAGTACCCTCTCTCTGCCTACCCATCCGCTCTTCTAAGGGTCCTCGGCCTACTGCTCCCTTGCTCTCTGATCTCTCTCAGCGCATCTGCTCAAGTCATCTGCTCTCTTGCTTGCCCTGAGCTCTTCGCTGTTCCCGCTAAGCTCTTGCTAGCTTCTCCCCGGGGTGCTGTCCCTAAAATACACAATCACAGTGTGGGTGGAACGCCCCTTCGACGCCCACCACGGACTTTCCCCGTGAGGTCATCTTCTAGCTCTTTCCATGGCTTCGTCTCTTCGCCATCCGTTAAGTTGACCTTTCTCCTTAGACGCCATCTTCGTCTTCTTGCTGGTGACTTCATTCAACTTTACCTTTGACACTTTCGGAGCAAAATCTATCACCTTATCAGAACTTTTATTCTTTACGGCTGTACTTTTAACCTCATTTGGTCCTGTGAATGGTCATTTCAAAACAAGACTCAAATTCCAATCGTCTCCTCTCATGTTTAGGCAATAAACTTCGTCCGACATTTGTCACCTTAAATCTAACAAGAACTAGACTCTTTGGCTCGCACATTCAAGTGAAGGCTATTCACGACTCCTGTGAGCCCACTAAATTACCAACAGCGGACTACACTCCTGCGAACCCTTGGTCAGTCAGGTTATAATCACAAATGACCTAAAACCCTTCTAACATTCCTACAAACTTCTTCTACACAGTATAACCTTTAACATACATTTATATATGATCGCATTTAGCAAATCCCTTTTGCTTATATGTGAATACATTTTACATAGAATACAAATTACGTAGAATATAATTTTATATTCTTATTGGTTACACCGTTATGTGTATGCTCTCTGCACATTTTACACATGTTACATTTCTCGCCGTTTCTGCATTTAAAGTTACACACGTACATGAATTCTACTTTGCACGTTCTTCTGTTCTTAAGCATTTCTACACATTTCTACATTAGCCCACTACATATACGGGTCTTCTAAATCTTAACTTTATGCTATAAGCGTCAACTTCACGTTCGATATACATCTCATTCCTACATTTATACGATATACTTCTAAATATGACTCGGATATACATTTTATTCAAATTGCGCTCTCTCAGTTCCCCCCTTTGATGACTTTTAGGAGTCATCACTAAATGCAATTTGAATAGCACCTTTAAACAGAACTAGTCATTTCCTCTTTTCATCATTTCAAGTGCTCTCAAGCTTTTATACTGTTGATCTTGTAAAGCAGCTAATCTCCTTTCTTGTTCTCTCATAGATCTTTGTAACCGGTTCGTCCTATACCATTTATATAGTTTCACAAATCCTAACAATGTGATTATACAAATTAATACTATTAACACAGGTTTTAATATATACCATATAATACTTTTACCAAGGTTGGCAAACCAACTTCCAACCTTTCCTACTCCATGACCTACTTTTTCCCAAACATGTATTTTTGTCAAATCTTCAATTTCTTGATGAATCTGTGTAATGTTTCTTATGACCTTCTCAAGTGGTTTTGAATTATCAGGAATATAAGTACAACATTCCTGAACCTTCAAAGCCTTGCAAACTCCGCCTTCTTTTGCTAATAGCACATCAAGAGCAAGTCGATTCTGAAGAACCATTGCTCTAATCGATTGCATCTCACCTTCTATTAGCATTAATGACCTTGCAGTACTTGCAGACAATCTATCTACGACTGTAGCTAGTCTCCTGATCTTAACATCGTTAAGTATCAAACCTAACATAGGAAACATCGCTCCAAACACGTCTCCTACTACTTCTGCATCTCCTACTTCTCTTTTCGTTCTTGTCGAAGCCTTTCCTTCTATGATCGCTAAATCCTTTGCATGGTATATTTTGGGGAAGACAATTGCCAAGTAACACGAACCATACCAATTGTCAGGCAGTTTTACATAGGCATTTCTCCCGCATACAAAATATACATTAGGAATCACTTGCATCTCCTTCATAAAATCTTTTGTGTAGTACTCTAATCGAAAAGCATGTTCGCAATTAACTTCACCTACAAATACACTCTCATAATATGTCTTGCTTTGAGTTAAACATAACTTTCCTTTCTGCGTTCTATCCAAAGCTATTGGACCATTGCTACCTTTCTTTTTATGTGCCTTCTCTTCTTCGGTCCAATCAGTTTTCCACTGTCCTGACATTTTTAGAATCTTCTGCCTTCTGTATCGGTCATCTACTTGTCCTATGAATTTCTTCTCAATCTCTGACACTTTGCAAGTCAGATTATTTCTACGTGCATATGATGTATCTAATGTATCCCAAGGAAGGAAGAATTTGGCTAGTCTATCCTCCTTTTTGTAATAGTCCCACTTATTCATTTGTTTATAATTCGGAACTTCAGGCAGTACCGAATCATAATTTGAAAAGTAGTACTCAAATCCTTCTCTACCATAAAATATACTAAGCAGTAAACTACATGTTATCCCATAAGTCAATGGGAGATGATGATATCTAATGCCCTCACCTACAGAAGCCGGCAATTGCATACAAACGTAGCAATCTTTGGCCTCCATGGCATCGATATACTCGTACAACAGTTTAGCATATGCGTTTGACCTAAAGTTTCCCTGTGACTCGTCTACATGTAATCTACGAGCTTCATCTACCAGTAACGCTTTTTCACGAATAACATTGCTCTCCTCTTTCTTCACATCAAGAGCAGGTTTCAAAGTCGTTACAGGCTTAACATCTGCTAATTCTTTATCAGTTTCATGTCCTACTATGTATGATATTGTCACTACTGTAATTATGAGAAATATTACTACAACTATAAGTGTACCTATTATACATTTAGCTTTTCTGTTTGGGTTGCCGTTCTCCATGTTGTCAAAACAGCGTAACTCTTTCTTTTGCGAAAAAGTTTTCTTTTCCTTTCCAGTCTTTGGTTTGCTTTGTTTTCTTCTCAGTTTATAGTCTCTTTTTCGCAACAATGTCTCTTTATCTTTAACAACAGACAACCCTAACCCTTCTCCGTCCTCTAAATGTAATCCCTAATTTTATTCTTCTTTCCACTCGGCGCTAGGTTATCTTCTTCTTTATAGCTTATATACAACAGTCTTTATACATCAACAATTACTCTCGTACCTGCAGCTCTCGCAACAAGTTCCAATAATTCAAAACGAATGACTTTTTCTTCTTCTTCCGGAATTTGATGACCAAAGGTTGGAAATTGTAATCTGTTTAGCACTAAATCTTTAATCTGACTCAAGTATGGGGGTATGGGAAGTGTGAAAGTCAGTAATCCCTCAGTCTCGAGTCCAGGAGTCAACATCCATATCTCCACTGCCACAAATGGATCGAGATCGATTACCTTCACGTTCTTCACTCTCCCAGATTTCTGTCCCCAAGACATCTGCTAGATAAGTCCACTCTGGGGTGGCGTACCTTATGCAGGGCACACGTACCCTTCTCGATCTTCTTGGACTCTCAGTTCCCGAGTCTGTAGTTTCCTCTTCTTGGTCTGATTCTTCAGAGATTGGGACAAGAGTTTTCTCCTGTTGTGCCTTTAAGCTTGGCCTCCTTCTTCTCTCCGGCCAACTGGCTTCGTCACTCCTTGTCCTCCTGCTCCTTGTTCTGGGACTTGTCTCTTGGTCACTCTCAGCTTGTTCAGTATCCGACTCAATCTCCCAGTTACCTTCTTCTCCTGAGGCGACTTCAGTCTCACTAGTGTCCTGACCTTTGTCGACCTGTTCTGACACAGTCTCAGCCTCTTCGATCACCTCTACAGCTTGGCTTTCCCCCTCTATGGCTTCTCCGCTTTCCGCTGGACTCTCATCCGAGAGAGGAGCTGTTTCTTCTAGAGGTGTTGGCACTCTTCGAGTGTGTGAAGCGTGTATCCAATTTGGCAGGCCTCCACACTTCACTGCAGTGTTCGTAACAAGTATGACTTGAAATGGTCCTCGCCAACGCACGTCTAAGCAGTTCTTCCTGACATGCTTTTTCACCAAAACCCAGTCCCCCGGACTCAGGTCATGGCACAAGTCTTGTGCTGATGGAACCTCTGCAGCCTGGACCTGGAGGGACACAGAATTAATGGCATCAGATAGTCCCTTGCAGTAGTCCAAGATCAAGTCGTCTGTGATGTTCAACAATGCTGCAGTCGGAACCGATGGCAATCTCATAGCTCTCCCCATTAGCACTTCATGTGGAGAGAGACCTGTTTTTCTATCTGGTGTGCTACGTATGCTCATAAGAACCACTGGTAGTGCGTCTGGCCAACTCAGGGATGTTGATGAACAAACTTTGGCAAGTCTGGACTTAATTGTGCTGTTGATTTGCTCTACAATTCCTGAAGCTTCTGGTCGATAACTGCAATGGAGCTTCTGGTCGATGCTCAAAGCTGAGCACAACATCTTCACTATTTCGCTATTGAAATGAGTTCCTCTGTCCGATTCCAAAGAGGATGGCACCCCAAACCTCGGTATTAACTCTCTAAGTAACAGTTTTGCTACTGTAAGTGTATCACATCTACGTGTAGGGTAAGCTTCAACCCATCTAGAAAATATACAGACAATCACAAGAACGTATCTGAGTCTGTTGCATTTAGGCATTTCTATAAAATCAAGCTGCATCCTATTGAAAGGCCCCCCAGACCTCCCAATGTGACTCAATGTAACTGGTGTTCTCTTTCCTACGTTTAGTTGCTGACAGATCGCACATCGCTGACATACTGCTTCTGCCGCTACTCTAAACTTAGGGTTAAACCACGTTTGTCTGAATACTCTCACCATGGCATCTCTACCTATGTGTGCTGATCCATGCAATTTCCTTGCCATTGGACTAACAAGTTCGTTTGGTAAAACTGCTCTCCCATCGGCAGAGATCGAAAAGTTCATCTCGCTTCTAGTACAACCAGCTGTTTCCCAGCCCTTTTTCTCATCATCTGGTGCATTCTCCTGAACACTCCTTAGTTCATCCCACGTATCTACAGTATCTAACAACATTGTCAATTCAGTTCTTTCTTGGATTCCCCCCACCTTCACATCAGTGTGAGAATATCCCTGTTCTGCGCAGTAACGCGCTACTTCATCCGCATAGCGGTTACCTTGTGACACAAAATCTAAATTTTTTGTATGCGCAGCACATTTGACTACTGCAATAGCTGTCGGGCCTTGTAATGCCTCTAACAATATTCTCACGAATTCTCCATTCCTAATGGGAGAACCCGAGGAGGTCATGTAACCTCTTTGAGACCATAACTGCCCGTAATCGTGAACTACCCCGAAACCATACTGGCTATCGGTGTATATGGTGACTCGAATTTTGTTACCTGCTAAACAGGCACGCGTCAAAGCAATAATTTCAGCTACCTGAGCGGAGTGTACTCCTTCCAGGCAAGCGGCTTCTACAACTCTGGTAATTGTACAAACTGCATAAGCTGCTCTCAGCTGACCAATATCGTCTCTTACGCATGAACCATCAACAAAGAAAATTTCATCGGGGTCAGTCAATGGCTCATCTACGATATCTGGTCTCGGTTTGGTGCATAGTTCAGTCACATCAAGGCAATCATGATCTGTACAAATTTCATCATCCACCTCATTTGGAAGCGGCATCAAAGTTGCAGGATTCAAGACGGAGCATCTTTTTAAGGTCACATTCTCGGCAGCCAGTATGACTTGCTCGTAGCGTGTGAGCCTACTATTCGTCAGATGCTGAGTCTTAGTCCTGGTCATTAACAATTCCACAGAATGCGGTACGTACACCACTAACTGATGTCCCATTACCACACTTTCAGATCTTTCAATGCTGACACCCGTTGCAGCTACGGATTTGAGACATCCGGGCAACGCTGCGGCTACTGGATCTAATGTAGCCGAAAAATACGCTACTGGCCTACGCGCATCTCCATGAATCTGGGCCAAAACTGCTAAAGCGCATCCCTCTCTTTCGCAGCAGTAAAGCAAAAATGGTTTTGTGTAATCAGGCATTCCCAAAGCCGGGGCGCGACATAAGTCCTCCCTCAGCTGCAAAAACGCCATCAAACAATCTTTGTCCCATGGTACCGGATCACTCACTCCTTTGTGCGTCAGTTGTAATAACGGCTTTGCCTTCAGTGAGAAGTTGACTATCCACTGTCGACAATAACCAACCATGCCTAGAAACATCCTGACTTCTCTTTGTGTTGTAGGCGCGTTCATTTTCATAATCGCCTCTATTCTGTCTGGAGACACCTTTCGTTTCCCCTTTTCAATCCTGTGGCCCAAGTATTGCACTTCGGTAAGACAATATTGCAATTTACTTGGAGACACCTTATGCCCGTTCTCGGCCAAGTGATTTAACAAGGTGATGGTGTCTATTCTGCAAGCTTCCTCAGTTTCTGACGCAACTAGGAGGTCGTCTATGTACTGGACTAGAACTGAGTTCTTGGGCAGCACTAGACTTTCAAGATTTCTCTTTAATAGCTGGTTAAAAATCGATGGGCTTTCTGTATACCCCTGAGGGATACGACACCATGTTAAAACGCGATCTTCCAGCTTAAAAGCGAAAAGATACTGGCTCTCTTCATCTAAAGGAATCGAAAAGAAAGCCTGGCACAAATCTATCACGGTGAACCATTCAGCTTGGAACGGTATCTGAAATAATATCACTGATGGATTCGGTACCACTGGACAACATGAGACAACAATATTATTAATCTTTTGAAGATCCTGCACTATTCTATATTTTCCACTAGGCTTCTGTAAACCCATAATCGGGGAGTTACATGGACTACCCACGATCTCCTTCAGTATTCCCTGTTTGATCATGGATTCGATCCCAGGCTTTATTCCTGCAATCGTCTCCGGTGTCAACTTGTATTGTGGCGTTCTTGGATACTCGGCATTGGGTCTTACCATGATCTTTACTGGTTCTACCCCTTTGATCAGTCCTATTTCTTCTCCAGTAAAATCCCACACCTCAGCTGACACTGTCTCCCTCAAATCCTGTGGAAGCTCCTCCACTGTTAAGGTAGGATATAGTTCCACGCATTCCTGCGAGTTTACAACTTTAAAATCGGCATCCTCATCATTGGTCTGAACTTCTACTCCTTCAGGTGTGCAATGTATTGTGCAATTCAGTTTACACAACAGATCTCTTCCTAGCAAACACACCGGGCTAGAATCACAGATCACAAACTGATGTTCGTCACTGTAATTCCCTATCTTCACTGACACTGGTTCTGTCAGAGGATTCGTCATCCTCTTGTTTGCGACTCCTACCACCTGAATCATCTCTCCTGATATCGGCAGACCTGGGACTACCGCTGATCTCAACGTGGATCTAGTGGCTCCCGTATCCACCAAAAAGGTCGTAGGACATCCAGCTACTTCAGCTTCTACGTATGGTCCTCTCTGATCTACCTCCAGGGCTGCTCCTAAAGTACAGTCTTCTTCCCTACTCACTCGTTGCCCTGTAAGAGGATCAACGTAGTAGCATTCTTCTCCCCCTACGAATAATGGCATTTGTCTATATGTTTTCCCTCCATTCGTAATTCGAGGCGGTTGAGGAAACGGGGCTCGAGGAGTCTGAGTCCCCCCTTTGATAAACTTTCCCTTCAGGACTGTTGCTCCCTTAACCACGTTATTCTGTACCTCTTCCTCCTCCTGTTCTAATTCCCCTGTCTCAATATTATAAGGACACTCGCGTCTCCAATGTCCCACCTCGTTACACTGATGACACCTGGTTGTCCTTTTCAGTGTTGCGATATCCATTCTCGGTCTCGGTCTTTCTTCCTCATCTCTGCTCTGATTATTCTGTTTCTTTGTTGGCGTTCCTATTCCTTGTTGTCGCTGTCCACCCTTTCCAGCTGATTGCATCTGTACCAACATCAGCTTTTCCTTGAGCTTCTTTGCCTTCGAATCTATCTCATCGCTACAGTATCTTGCATACCTCAGAATCTCATCTAAAGGTTTGTTCTGCCAGCAAATTAAATGCTGTTGAATCATCAGGCTTATGTCTGGTCTCAATCCGAGAACAAACTTTGACACAAACTGTCCTATGTCTTTAGGATCCATTACGTCCAACCCACTGTACAGCTTAAATGCTTTCAATAACCTCTCATAGAACTCGTGAACTGTCTCTTTAGGCTCCTGAGTTGTTCGATCTATCTTAACCCAGTCTATGTCTTGCACCGGCACTTTCTCTTTCAGCCATGTTATTACCCTCTCGTATTTTTCCATGACTCTATCTGATGGACCGCCTGTCTGTGCATTCCTCGGAGGCTCACAAGCGGGCCATTCAATACTAAGTTTGCATGCCGTCCACAAATCTCCGGGTACTACGATATCGAACAAAGTGTTCAAATCGATCCACAGTACCTTAGAGATCTTCACGAATCTCTCTACCTGCTTGTACCACTCTACGGGATTTTCTCTTAGCTTCGGGAAGGAATTAGTGAATGCCGATAAATCCCCCCTACTCCATGGTACATGCACGTAGTTTCCGTTCGCGATTTCTCGCAAAGGGAAAGCTTCCATTCGCATTAGGTCTGTATCCTGAGACTTCACAAGTGTACTCCGTCTGACAGATCCCTTCTTGGACCATCTTTCCTCCCATCTATCCAGATCTCTCCATATCCTAATGCACATGACCAATTCCCTTATGTGTACTCTTAGCCCAATCGTTCTGCGCTCATCTAAATCTTGATCCGTGCAATTCAGCCTATGGTTGGCCTGTAAAGCCTTAGTTCTCGATACGTCTATCATGTACTTTTCTGCCAATTCAGATAACTTCTCATGAGCTGCTCTCGCTTTCCGAGTAACGTCTTTAGATAAAAACAGTATCTCATCTGGTGCGTACAGCTCTAACCTCTCGATTGCCACTGTGCCGTCAATTATTTCATCTAAGTCTGATTTTAAACTCATTACATCTATGCGTCTTGCTTTTATTTCAGCTCTCAGTACGTCAGTCCTAGGTTGTTCTCTTGCATCCCTCTCACCTCCACTATGCGCCCTACGCCTAAGCACAGGTGAGTTATGAGGAATTTTTCTTCCATCTCTTTGTTCCCACCTCTCTAGATCCCAAGCCTTTCCATCTTCCCTTGGGGTGTGGTGGAACAATGCTCCATCCCTCAACCCTACATTCCGTCTTTTCGATTCGGTTTCTCCAGATACGAGATAGGATCCTCCATGCTGTTCTAATCCACTGTAACTTGCTTGCTGTCTGGTGTCACTCAACAAACGATAAGGTCCTTCATGGCTCTCCATGCTCCCGCGATCTCGTTCGTGATCACCGGATGTATGGCGAGACGTTTCACGACTCCCTATATTCTCATGACTTCGTTCTTGATCACCGGACGCATGGCGAGACCCTTCGCGACTCTCCATGTTCCCGTGATTCCGTCCGTAATCACCGGAGGCATGTCGAGACGTTTCACGACTCTCCATGTTCCCGTGATTCCAATGTTGCACATTTTCATCCGGAGTATGGTGCGTGCATCTGAAAGTGTTTCGGTACTCCTGCGTCCTTCGTTCTCCCTCACTAAAGGTGACGCGAGGCACTTCCCCACACCCTGCACTCCTGTCGTTACACATTTGCCGATTGCCACTAGTAGTAGGGCAAGTATCTCTCCTGCTTCCTTGACTCCCTCTCTCCCACTCCGGGCTGCTCTCGCCAGCTCCACAATGAGAGAGTATCTTGTTATCCTGGTCTCTCCACTCTGCTCCTGTTTCTAAACTTTTATTCCGAGCCTCTTCAGCAGTATCCCATTCTTTCAGATATTCCCTTAATTCCTTATAGGATTTCGGTTTCGGTCCCCTCAAATCCATTGATCCTCTTTGACCCCCTTGTTCTATCCAGGGACCCGTTGCGGAATCTAATGGTGTACTCCGACTCACTGGTGCTAGTATCTGCCTCTGAGGATTCATCGTGTTATTCCTATTCTCCATCTCTGCCCTTTCCCTGTCCCATTGTGCCTGTTCCTCCTGCTGGACCCCCTCTGGGTTATAGATTGACACAATAGGGCCTATGGTAACAGGTACTTGTAAAGCATCTGGCATTTGGTACGACCTTGCTTATTGCGTCTCTGGCACCTTCTGGACCACGAATCTTCCCACTACTCTCTGTTCGGAACTAGCTTGGGGTATTTCCTCACTCTTGTTGGAGTCCCACTCTGTTACTGGGATCGATTTATATTCTCCCCACCTAGCTCCGTCCCCTTGCTGTAGTATGGGACTTGCGGTTTCGCTGTTATACGGAGGTGGTCTATCTGTTAATAGCCTCTCTATCAGATCCTCCTCCGTCTCGCTTTCCTCATCTTCCTCCTCTAGAGGTTTCTTTTCTCCCGTAGCTTCTATAATGGTGAACAGTTTGTCTGCTTCTATCTTTTGCACTCTCCACTTCTTAGCTTCCTCATCCCATTTCGCATCCTGCACTGCCTTTACTGATCGTCTCACTCTTTCTTGGCGCCTCTTTACGCTCTTTTCGTGTGCCGCTCTAAACCATGCACTAAGTGCTTCGAACTGTGTTGGCCTCGGTAGAGGTCTCGTTGCAAGCATTACTGCTTTCAGTTGGTTCAACACTTCTAACTTAAATGTTCCGAATCTTGGAAACGTCAGTTCCTTATTCCCTTCCGTTAGCCTATTCCACTCGGAAATCCATAGTATCGAGTGTAAGCCTACATTCACTGCCATATGATAAGCTGGTGTGCCTTCTGGTGGAGCTTCTTCTCCAGCATATAAGTTTCTTCTATTCCTCCTAAAGATTTTTCTTAAACCCTTAAAGCACTTCATTTTTGATAATCTACGATTTTCTCTTATTAATTCTCTTCCTTATTTACGTCCCGATGACAAATCACCAATCCCTGTGCGACTCTCGCTAATCAGCCTATCCCAACGCTGTTCTACGCTAACCGACCAATCTCAGCGCGGCTCTACGCTGACGTCACTTGTTCCCTCTGCAGCAGTTTCCTTCGTTTCTCAACTCGTCTCGCGGTCTTACATGCGTTTCATTCATACGCCGAAAAATGACTACTTCCGTCCAAGTGATCACTTTTCTCTGACTGTACGGCCACAGTCTAACTGTAATTGTCACCTCAACTGGCGAAACGTCTTCCTCTTACGGTCAGACGCTCACCTCAACTGATAGGTTACTTACACACAGTAAACGTACGACCAGCATGCGTTTACTCATACACTCACTCAAACGCTCCCCCTATCATCGGTCTGCGGGCGATCAATGGTACCTCATGACCCCCTTTAAATGGTAGACAAATTACTCTGGGTGTTCGATACACCCGAACCACTTAAGCCCTCTCTGGACATAAGATTTTATCCGGTTGCGCGCGCTCACAACCATCCCTCAATCACACAACAGGCATTCAACTCCGCTTGACATTACAACACAGGAACAACATAAAACACCGCAATCTTACAACGCATGACCCTTATACTCACTCTCGACCGACTCTGCTGCTTTTCTCTCGACGCACCGTCAGCACCGTCTTCGGCGGGATTCTTCTTCTGGTCGTCGATGACTAGGGACCTTGGGGTAAACTAGACCTGACCTAGGTTGTCTTCCTCAAGAAGAAAACCATCTTTCTCTGCTACCAACTGCGGGGAATGAGATTTTAATATCTTTTATGATCAATTTGATAACTTATCTCATTCGTCAATTTTGGACCGCTTGATTTCTGTCATTGAGTAAAAGACAGCCCCTGCATAGGTTAGATAAACCCCATTAACTTACGCCACTCTGAAGAACCACTTACAACTGATAAAGTTTAAAAGATTTAATATAAAATTAAGAAAAGTTGCATATACAATCCTCTCAGGATCAAATTCATCAAATATACAGGAACTAATAGGAACATGTATTCCCTAAAGAACCTCAGTCTACAAACGAATACAATTAAAGTCAGTTCCAAAATCAGCAAATTAAAAAGCATCGATGTGAAGTGGTTCTTCTGCGTCATCTACAGAAAGAGAAAAATAATCAAGTTAAATCTGTCCCTACTCTATACTAGGTGACATCCCTACTTCGCAAGTTTCTAGAACCCTAAAAAAGGTGTCAGCAGTTTGACTCCCTAAGAAGTTCAAACTCTCTTAGCCTCTAAAGGTAACTTAAGTTTAAGAAGCAGTACCCTCTCTCTGCCTACCCATCCGCTCTTCTAAGGGTCCTCGGCCTACTGCTCCCTTGCTCTCTGATCTCTCTCAGCGCATCTGCTCAAGTCATCTGCTCTCTTGCTTGCCCTGAGCTCTTCGCTGTTCCCGCTAAGCTCTTGCTAGCTTCTCCCCGGGGTGCTGTCCCTAAAATACACAATCACAGTGTGGGTGGAACGCCCCTTCGACGCCCACCACGGACTTTCCCCGTGAGGTCATCTTCTAGCTCTTTCCATGGCTTCGTCTCTTCGCCATCCGTTAAGTTGACCTTTCTCCTTAGACGCCATCTTCGTCTTCTTGCTGGTGACTTCATTCAACTTTACCTTTGACACTTTCGGAGCAAAATCTATCACCTTATCAGAACTTTTATTCTTTACGGCTGTACTTTTAACCTCATTTGGTCCTGTGAATGGTCATTTCAAAACAAGACTCAAATTCCAATCGTCTCCTCTCATGTTTAGGCAATAAACTTCGTCCGACATTTGTCACCTTAAATCTAACAAGAACTAGACTCTTTGGCTCGCACATTCAAGTGAAGGCTATTCACGACTCCTGTGAGCCCACTAAATTACCAACAGCGGACTACACTCCTGCGAACCCTTGGTCAGTCAGGTTATAATCACAAATGGTAATCAAAAGGAGAATGGACACTGGTATCCGCAAAAACCAAATAGTTTTTTATCGAGAACCCTCATAGACTTCCTGGAATCGTGTCGTAGCGGTATATCTTTTATCCGCCCCCTCAGGAGTCATGGCATAGTCATTGGGTTAACGATTAACGTGCAGGGTGCCTGCCTCACCAGAGGCTACTTCTGGTATTTGCAGAAGTGTCCAGAAATAAAAAGTGGGTAGAAAAAACTGTTAAAAATAGTGAGTAGATCAAAAGAGTGAATTTTATTTACAAAGTCTAATCACTAAACTAAAAAACGTTGTGATATTAAGTAGTTGAGTCAATGAACTACTATATCGTATTCAAAAAAGGTGTCGACATGTTTCAGCTCTCGGGGCCCTACAGGGTCAGGGGAGCTTTCGTCAGGACAAGGACAAGAGACAAATTTACAAGGAAATACACACACTATTTGCGTGGTATTGGATGCTGATGGCATGGAATTTCCAAGCTGTATTCAAAGACAAAAAGAACACCAACAAATTGTGAGTTGGGTAGTGTGTGAGGTACGGCACTGTCGGGCACACATTATGTACAAAGCATCACTAATGCTATTAACCGATTATTCTGGTTGTAGAAATAATCTCATACAAGGTTAAAAAAGTGGAGAAAGTTACAGGTACAAGTGAACTAAGGGGAGTGGGAACAGCCTAATCGCCGTCTAGTTTATCAATGTCTTAGAGACGGGTATCATGCAGAGGTCTTTACACGATGACAGGGTTAGTGCATCATTTTCATGTCTCTGCTATTGAAGACCCTAGCATACAGCCAACAGTCAATGTTCGTCATACATGTATCCGAGGGATACCCAATCATACAGTTAAGTTTACCTTTATGATTGAGTTTTTTGGCATCAACAGGGACTCGGAGTCGCGCCAGGAGGTTCACTCTAGGGGAGACAACAGCGGGTCTCAGGTTTATTAGTAGAGGCGTTCTTACCTTGGTAGCTGTGTGGAAAATCAGGAAACGCCATTCTTACCCATGCGGCCCGGATTTCGTGCCTAGTGCTGACTCTGCCCCTGGTTCATGGTAGGTCAGAGTTAACGGCACTTATATGTTGGTGGTAGACACTAAAAAAGGACTACTCATCGGACATGTAATTGACATACCAAGATGGTGGACTCACTGGTAGGGTATCTAGGTGTAATTAGCTGAACTGATGCCAGGGGATATGGTCATTCATACCTATTACATCAGTTCTCAAGCGGTCGACCCATCTCTGTTCCTTGTTAAACAAGACTCGTTCAGCATTGTGATCTTTGAAGTCGAGCATTTCCAAAACTGTCCATTTCAGGTCATCACACGTGTGACCGGCTTCTACAAAATGGGCACATAGTTTGGTCGTGTTCTTTTTCAGCCTCACATTGCTTCGGTGTTCTCCTATACGGAGTTTGACTTTACGGCATGTCATGCCGATGTATTGTTTTTGGCAGGGACATGTGATCATGTAAATCACATGTGAGGAGTTACAGTTCGTGTGACTCCTTTGGGTCCAGAGCAGATCATCATTTAGTTGGAGGGTTTTTGTACAGGTGGTGAACTTGCAGACCCCGCATGTACCACAAGGGTAATGTCCGGTCACTGGAGTCATGTTAATGTCTCTAATGTTGGACCTTGGCACAGGTTTCCTCGGTCTTGTATGGACCAGAACATCTTTTATATTTTTTGTTCTTCTGTTGGCAAACCTAGGTTTGGGCCAGTTTAGGTTGCCAGAGGTGAGTATTTGCCATTTCTTCTTGATGAGTTTTTGGACTTCATTGGTGGCTGGGCAATAGGTGGTTACGCAGGTTACAAGGTCTTTCACTGGCTCTTTGATTGTGCTCTGTAATAGACAGTCTCTCGGCTGATATTTCGCACGTTTTGCGCACTTCTTTATTATTGCCGGAGTGTAATCCCTTTTCTTCAGTTTTCGGCTTAGTTCTGCTGCTTGTAGTTTGTAATCAGTTATTTTGCTGCAGTTACGTTTATGTCTCAAGAATTGGCTGTACGGGAGATTGTCTCGTAACGGCCGCGGGTGGTAACTGTGGTAAGATAGTAAGCAGTTTTTGGCCGTGGGCTTGGTGTAGGTTTTGGTCTCAAGTTTGCCATTTTCCGAAAAAATAGTTAGATCCAGGAAGTCAATTGTATTTCTGCTGGATGTGAAGGTGAACTTCAGCCAAGGATCTCTGCCATTAAGCCAGTCCATGAAGTTGGTTAGATCTGATTGAGTGTCCCATAGTAGTATAACGTCATCAATGTAACGTTTCCAATATTTGATATTGGAAAAGTAGGGATTGGTATTGTTCAGGATGCAGTCCTCTTCCAAACGGCTCACATAGAGTCCTGCTACTGAGGGCGCAAACGCACTCCCCATGGAGGTCCCGTGACATTGGAGGAATAATTGTCCATTATACTCAAAATAGTTCTCTTGTAATGCGAGTCTGCAACATTCAAGAATGAAGTGACGTGGGGTCTTGTAGTTCCAATCTTCTTTGAAGAGAAGGTCCTCCAACATTTTGAGCGTGTCTTCTTGCGGTAGACTGGTGTAGAGGGATTCCACATCCAGTCCCACTAGTAGCATGTTATTTTGGTCATATTCCACATTTGATATTTGGCCCAATAAGTCTCGTGTGTCCTTGAGATATGTGGGTGTTTTCTGGACCAGGGGTTTCAAGTACTCATCTGCGAACTTTGACAATGGCTCCAAAAGGGACCCTATTCCCGAGACTATCGGGCGTCCAGGAGGAGGGAATCTGTTTTTGTGGGTTTTTGGCAGGGAGTAAAAGAACGGAGTTTTGGGGTTCTTTGGTGTGAGGTATTCTACCCCACCACCCTTATCCTCACTAAAGAAGGCTATGACGAACAGTGCCAAACACTCTTGAGGAATGAGACTTTCTACAAACGCCTTGACATCGATCCCACAGAAAGATTGACCAACACCATAGCCATAATGGTACATGAGGCTGAGACTAATGACTGGATATCGAAAAAAGAGGCAGAATACCTCACACCAAAGAACCCCAAAACTCCGTTCTTTTACTCCCTGCCAAAAACCCACAAAAACAGATTCCCTCCTCCTGGACGCCCGATAGTCTCGGGAATAGGGTCCCTTTTGGAGCCATTGTCAAAGTTCGCAGATGAGTACTTGAAACCCCTGGTCCAGAAAACACCCACATATCTCAAGGACACACGAGACTTATTGGGCCAAATATCAAATGTGGAATATGACCAAAATAACATGCTACTAGTGGGACTGGATGTGGAATCCCTCTACACCAGTCTACCGCAAGAAGACACGCTCAAAATGTTGGAGGACCTTCTCTTCAAAGAAGATTGGAACTACAAGACCCCACGTCACTTCATTCTTGAATGTTGCAGACTCGCATTACAAGAGAACTATTTTGAGTATAATGGACAATTATTCCTCCAATGTCACGGGACCTCCATGGGGAGTGCGTTTGCGCCCTCAGTAGCAGGACTCTATGTGAGCCGTTTGGAAGAGGACTGCATCCTGAACAATACCAATCCCTACTTTTCCAATATCAAATATTGGAAACGTTACATTGATGACGTTATACTACTATGGGACACTCAATCAGATCTAACCAACTTCATGGACTGGCTTAATGGCAGAGATCCTTGGCTGAAGTTCACCTTCACATCCAGCAGAAATACAATTGACTTCCTGGATCTAACTATTTTTTCGGAAAATGGCAAACTTGAGACCAAAACCTACACCAAGCCCACGGCCAAAAACTGCTTACTATCTTACCACAGTTACCACCCGCGGCCGTTACGAGACAATCTCCCGTACAGCCAATTCTTGAGACATAAACGTAACTGCAGCAAAATAACTGATTACAAACTACAAGCAGCAGAACTAAGCCGAAAACTGAAGAAAAGGGATTACACTCCGGCAATAATAAAGAAGTGCGCAAAACGTGCGAAATATCAGCCGAGAGACTGTCTATTACAGAGCACAATCAAAGAGCCAGTGAAAGACCTTGTAACCTGCGTAACCACCTATTGCCCAGCCACCAATGAAGTCCAAAAACTCATCAAGAAGAAATGGCAAATACTCACCTCTGGCAACCTAAACTGGCCCAAACCTAGGTTTGCCAACAGAAGAACAAAAAATATAAAAGATGTTCTGGTCCATACAAGACCGGGGAAACCTGTGCCAAGGTCCAACATTAGAGACATTAACATGACTCCAGTGACCGGACATTACCCTTGTGGTACATGCGGGGTCTGCAAGTTCACCACCTGTACAAAAACCCTCCAACTAAATGATGATCTGCTCTGGACCCAAAGGAGTCACACGAACTGTAACTCCTCACATGTGATTTACATGATCACATGTCCCTGCCAAAAACAATACATCGGCATGACATGCCGTAAAGTCAAACTCCGTATAGGAGAACACCGAAGCAATGTGAGGCTGAAAAAGAACACGACCAAACTATGTGCCCATTTTGTAGAAGCCGGTCACACGTGTGATGACCTAAAATGGACAGTTTTGGAAATGCTCGACTTCAAAGATCACAATGCTGAACGAGTCTTGTTTAACAAGGAACAGAGATGGGTCGACCGCTTGAGAACTGATGTAATAGGTATGAATGACCATATCCCCTGGCATCAGTTCAGCTAATTACACCTAGATACCCTACCAGTGAGTCCACCATCTTGGTATGTCAATTACATGTCCGATGAGTAGTCCTTTTTTAGTGTCTACCACCAACATATAAGTGCCGTTAACTCTGACCTACCATGAACCAGGGGCAGAGTCAGCACTAGGCACGAAATCCGGGCCGCATGGGTAAGAATGGCGTTTCCTGATTTTCCACACAGCTACCAAGGTAAGAACGCCTCTACTAATAAACCTGAGACCCGCTGTTGTCTCCCCTAGAGTGAACCTCCTGGCGCGACTCCGAGTCCCTGTTGATGCCAAAAAACTCAATCATAAAGGTAAACTTAACTGTATGATTGGGTATCCCTCGGATACATGTATGACGAACATTGACTGTTGGCTGTATGCTAGGGTCTTCAATAGCAGAGACATGAAAATGATGCACTAACCCTGTCATCGTGTAAAGACCTCTGCATGATACCCGTCTCTAAGACATTGATAAACTAGACGGCGATTAGGCTGTTCCCACTCCCCTTAGTTCACTTGTACCTGTAACTTTCTCCACTTTTTTAACCTTGTATGAGATTATTTCTACAACCAGAATAATCGGTTAATAGCATTAGTGATGCTTTGTACATAATGTGTGCCCGACAGTGCCGTACCTCACACACTACCCAACTCACAATTTGTTGGTGTTCTTTTTGTCTTTGAATACAGCTTGGAAATTCCATGCCATCAGCATCCAATACCACGCAAATAGTGTGTGTATTTCCTTGTAAATTTGTCTCTTGTCCTTGTCCTGACGAAAGCTCCCCTGACCCTGTAGGGCCCCGAGAGCTGAAACATGTCGACACCTTTTTTGAATACGATATAGTAGTTCATTGACTCAACTACTTAATATCACAACGTTTTTTAGTTTAGTGATTAGACTTTGTAAATAAAATTCACTCTTTTGATCTACTCACTATTTTTAACAGTTTTTTCTACCCACTTTTTATTTCTGGACACTTCTGCAAATACCAGAAGTAGCCTCTGGTGAGGCAGGCACCCTGCACGTTAATCGTTAACCCAATGACTATGCCATGACTCCTGAGGGGGCGGATAAAAGATATACCGCTACGACACGATTCCAGGAAGTCTATGAGGGTTCTCGATAAAAAACTATTTGGTTTTTGCGGATACCAGTGTCCATTCTCCTTTTGATTACTAGTTACTCACGTAGGGGAACTGAATGGACTCCGTTTCCTCTTCCCTCCCTTGTTGATTACGAATATAATCACAAATGACCTAAAACCCTTCTAACATTCCTACAAACTTCTTCTACACAGTATAACCTTTAACATACATTTATATATGATCGCATTTAGCAAATCCCTTTTGCTTATATGTGAATACATTTTACATAGAATACAAATTACGTAGAATATAATTTTATATTCTTATTGGTTGCACCGTTATGTGTATGCTCTCTGCACATTTTACACACGTTACATTTCTCGCCGTTTCTGCATTTAAAGTTACACACGTACATGAATTCTACTTGGCACGTTCTTCTGTTCTTAAGCATTTCTACACATTTCTACATTAGCCCACTACATATACGGGTCTTCTAAATCTAATGCATTCTAAAGTGAATACAGTTATGTCCTATATTACTTTAGTCACATCTGTTAACTTTATGCTATAAGCGTCAACTTCACGTTCGATATACATCTCATTCCTACATTTATACGATATACTTCTAAATATGACTCGGATATACATTTTATTCAAATTGCGCTCTCTCAATACCTTCTGGGGAACTGACAAAGGCTGCTTTGGAGGAAAGAACATTTTTTCCAGAAATTGTTTGGGGGTCGAATTAATTTCATTTCAATAAGGTATTTCAGAACTGAAGTTTGAGTGTTTATTCATGTTGAGTTGGAGGAGTTGAATTGCTGATGCTATTTTCATGGTGTAGGAGGATAATTGATTGAATGGCTGTTATTTCATGATTCATGTGGGGGCCCATCGTCGTTTACATTGATAACGCTTTTAGTGTCCATATCATCAGTACTGCTGTGAGGCTGCATCTGCTGTCTCAATCACTGACGTGTCAGTAACCCTGGTTTCCGAGCCTTTGAGGTCCACCTGATTGGAGGACTAACCCAGCTGGGTAAAGATTCGGCCTAACCTCCATTTTCCTTCTCTGCCACATACAAATGGGGAAGCAATATTTTGACCTGCGTGTGTGAAACGTATGAGTGCATCATATTTACACCTATAGTCCGACACTTAAACATTGTGACTAGTATTACTAAGGAAGGGGTGACATTCATTTCTAGCATGACGTGTAGAGTAAATGCTATTAACTTGTGCATAAAATATGGCTAATGGAAGATATTGAAAGGGATGTGTAAGCTTTTACGAGAAAATAAGTGGTTAACATGTGATATTATAATGCTAGTGATTAATGTATCTGGGTAGGTTGAAGTCTCATCATTGACTGACGTTAAAATGTATTAGTAATAACTTAGGGAAAATGATAATGGTCAATTATCTACATGTTATTCACTATAGAGAAAATGTGCACGTTTATGTAATCCAGTGCATCCGTTAAGTTGGCTCTCATTTTAGGCCAAACGTGTTCATTTAATTTCATGTGAGATGTATTTCAGTGCACGTATATGATGCAGTTAACGTTTGATTTATGCTTAACCTTTGTTGAATGTTTTAATGTATTTTGTCTCCGCTGCTGGTGAGGATAACGCCTTACTAGTTAGAATAGAAGACTTGGCTGCATATTTACAAGCCGCTATCTCCACCAGAACGTCACTAACGTCACTTTTAGTGACGTTGTGGTGGCTGTAGGGGCTTCAACATGTGGTCGAATCACTTAATCGACCTCTACCCCCCCAAAATGAATGTCACCTTACCTGGTGCTCAAGCACCGGTGTTGATGATTAAGGACCATATGTATCATCAAACTATTTTGCATTTCCTAAATAGCGAATTTTAAGGAATCGCTATTTAGGAAATGCAAAATGGTATGTATGAACAAAATAGCATTTATTTTGCGATTCCTTAAGCTTCCTTAATTGCGAATTCGCATTTTGCGAATTCGCAATTAAGGAATATTTTCCAATGCATTCCTATGGGACAGGAGGCCCATAGGAATGATTTCCAAATAATTCTCAAATTGCGAATTCGCAAATTGCTAATCGTAATTTGAGAATTTTTGCAAGGGTGCAGGGGTGTCTCAAGGACACCCTGCTGCACCCCTGTAAATTACATGTGTGTGCATATGGCGCACAAACATGCCCAATGGGCATGTATGTGCATCATATGCCACCCTCACAAATGCACAATTGTGCATATTTACAAGAAATCGCAAATTACCACCAACTACAAGTTGGTGGTAATTTGCGATTCCTTAACCAAAATTCGCTAGCCAAAAATGCTACATACAAAATTGCGATTCCCTAAATGCTATGGCAAAATAAGGAATCGCACAAGTTTGCAATCCCTTATTTTGGGAATGTTTCATACATCCCAAAACATGCAAAAAGGCTGTTTGCGATTCGCAAAGGCCGAAATTCTGCGAATTTCGGCCTTTGCGAATCACAAAAGTCTTCATACATATGGCCCTAAGTGCTGGTGCTCAGCATCGGCAACCACCGGTTCAAACTAAGCACTGCTTATAGGTTCAAAAGGCGAGACCCATTGCATTGCAATCGCTTTTGTGATCTGTTCTTAAACTCAATATAAACACTATGGAAGCTGGCCGCTGCGTGCCACATTGGGCACTTTATTTCGTGTTTTCTAAGGCACTTTAAGGTGTGTACTGCACGGCACAAAGTTGCTGCAGTTTTAGAGCACAAGGAAGAGCTCCCAGGCTCGCGATGAGCAGTGCCAACGCTTCCCAGTAATCATCTGAGAGCTCATGAAGTGAAAAGGTGTCACTCACATCTGCCATCTGTGAGGAGCTGCAACGCCTCTTGTACGCATTGCCACTCATTCAGATGAAGAGCCATGTCAGTACATGTCAGGATCCTTCTTGTAGAGAGCGGATGACAGCACTCTTGGGAGGTACAGAACCTCTGATGATCAGAAAGATGTGCAAGAAGCAAGAAGCACCACACAGAGGACGTGGACTATCTGTATTATTCTACAGCATTTTCGTATGTTATGGTAGGTATGTTTAAACACCAGAACAAATATACATTTATGTGGAGAAATCTCTCGAAATTCGCAAACTTTTATTTAAGTACTTTTTACAAAATGTAATTTCGTTTATCATTATTTTTGCCCAAAGGAGACCCTTTCGTGTAGAACATTTCTCACAGGAACAACATAACCGAGTAATTACCTTCTAAAACCTGTCTCCTGTCATTTGGTACCTCATGTGATTTATGAAAGCAAGGTACGCCCTTGCATTCATTGTTAGATAGCTTGGAAATTGTTGCACTATACGCGTAATTTTGCATGATTTTCATACAATGTTGCTACATTTAAAAAAAGTCACCACTCATAGTTTCAAACTATTAAATTATGTTTAGGGCCACTGGAATTATTCATCAGGGGGAGGACCAAATTATGTCAGAGGGTTGATCATGCTGCAAGAAAAGGCAAATTATGCAGAGTAATGCTGTACATTTTGTGTAAGTGTTATATTATTATGTTGTCATTTTTAGGTCTCGCCTACGCAGCACGTTTGCGTTACATAGGAAGAGACCTTTAGCCATTGGTCCCCTTTTTCACCCACAACCATACACATGTTCTATTGCCTTTTATGGCAACGCATGCACGTGTGGAGATTCACTTGCGGGACCGAGCGCCACCATATGGTAGCAATTGTTGCTTACACAAGCGAATCGCGCAGGCCCCCCACATCCCCCCTGCTGCCCGCGGGGCACACGCGCCCCCTGCTGCCGCGCAAGCTTGTTTAATCTCTGCCATTATTTCCCTTCTCGGTCATTCTCGCTCCTCGTGTTTTTTTTTTACAATCGGATTCCATTTCTTTTAAAGTATAAAAATACCATTCTTTAACTCCGACATGCATTTAATGTTCATTTATTTTCCTTCTTTTTGCTGCTCCCAGTTTGCTTCCTGTGTAGCTGAGGCTCCGCGATTAAAGAAACGTCAGGATATTTTTTGCTGCTCCCGGTTTGCTTCCTGTGCAGCTGTGGCTCCGCGATTAAAGAAAAGTCGGGTTATTTATAGCCTGAGTTCATTTGGTGGTATCGCGTGAAATCGTGTATCCCCGCACTCTGCCAGAGCAGAGATCGTCTGCTTCTGTCTGAACTTGCCGGGGTGAGTTTGTTCTCAGAACCCAGCCAAAGAGTTGGGGATACACGCTCCGAAGAGGATACCAGATATTACACAACACCGGCCGCGACCTCCCGCGTTTGTGCTTGCTTGTTCAAAGTGCTTGCATTCTTGCCCCACAAAGGTCCTGAATTTGCAGAGTCTCTGATCTGTGTTCCTGTTGCCCCACAACGAGAATTAAAACAATGAGGTTGAGAAATGAGACAATGACTCTGAACAAGGTATCAGCCAGACACAAGTAGCGTCAATTCCGGTGAAACCCTTTGTCTCTGACCTAAAGTTATTTGCATCAAGCAGTCCAGTGCACTTAGGGTGTTGCCATAACTTGATAAACTGAACGTCGTGCCAGTGGAGGACACACAGGCAATACACCTTGATGTTATTCTCAGAAACTTGTCTAAATGATTTCCAAACAATAAAACACAGCCGAGATCACAGGAGGCGGAAAACACAGATTGACACCCATTAGCTTTGATGTCTGGTGGTGCTGTGCAATTATTACCCTTCAGCCCAAAATCAGAAGTTGACATGAAGGGGTGGCGTTTGTGGCCTTGTTTTTGTTGAAAGCTGTTCTTCTGTGACAGTGAAAACCTTCCCCCGGGAGGCGTATGTGTCAAGGAGAAATTTACAGACAAGGCAAAACACAATCGAGTATGTGGAAAATACGCTTTAATGTTACCTTCGATGAAAGAAGAAACCCCAAAAACACATAGGGTTCTTGTTGATTTCTTCTGGCATGGTTCAGGCTTTTGGGGGATACTTCTTGTAGGCCTGTTATTTAATGATGTATTACGGTAATACATCATCCGAATATCAGGCCTTTGGAAAATCGAGTACTAAAAGACATGAGTCGTCTCAAGGGAAATTACAAAAGACCTTGCTTTTCACACTTCTCTTTAATGTAACTTTTTTCACCATGTAGAAAAACGCATCTTCATGTGAGCCGATCTTCTACAAAATAACCAATGAAGCACACTGGGCTTTCTAAACTCTTTCAAGAAATATTGTACTTGAGATACCGCTTTATTCATAGTTGCTATGTCTGTCTGTCTGTTAGAGTGCCAGAATCATGCCCTGAAATTAAAAAACATGACTACAAGTGTAATTCAAGCACACCTGAGGCAGTGCAACACCTAGGCACCAGACTTCATCACATGTAAACACAACCCATGATTTAATTCAGACCACAATAATAACAAGCAATGATAAAAGCAGTAGGCTTCGTTCTATATAGTGCATGAATAAAGATGCAACATTCATGCACATATTCCTGCCTATAGGTCACACATGCAAGTAGATAGAGCGACAAAAATCCATATGGATACAAATTTGCAAAACCCACCTGTCATGTAGTTATTGATATATGCACACCAACCAAATCACAGAGGCTCTCACACAGACAGGATACATACAGAACAAGCATTGGCATAGCCAATAGGTCTCGCCTTTGGGACCTTATATGTGTTTAGTTATCCAGCACAATATCCTTGGTGCAACCTGAAACTCAACCAAGAGAAAACAGAAGTTCTCCTCATCTCTAATAGAGACGAAAACCCACAAATCGAAGAATGGCTCCAGGCCATAGACGCCCTCTATGGCGCCCTTACGCCAACAGACTCGTGAAATCCCTAGGGTTCACCCTTGTCCCCAAACTGGACATAAAAAAACACATCTCAAAATCCCCCAAAAGCGGGTTCCTAAATCTGAAACTGCTCTACAAAATAAAACCCTTCCTCCCCCCGAAAGACCTTAAACAAGCCACTCAGGCACTGGTGCTTTCGAGAATTGACTATGGAATTACAGCCCTGACCGGGACAACTAAATCTCACCTAGGTCCCCTGACCACTACCCTCAAGGCCGCAGCAAGAATGGTCACAGTGAAGAACCGGGTTTTAGAACCCATCGACGCCAGGGATAAGGCCCGATGTCTTCGGATTCCCCTGCCTCGGCAAACAGAGATACAGGACACTTCTTGATGACGTCAAAGACCAAGTTTATTGGCTGCAACCAGGAACAGAGGTCTACGAATCACAACACGGGTGGTTCGCTAGAGACTGCACAAATTCAATGAGCGGAGCATGGTCTTTTATGCCAAAAATCACATTCCAGGCTAGCATCAATTACTTACAAACTGACTAATAGGAACATGACATTTCAAAAGTAGCGCATGACGACAATCCCACTTTCCGTTGTCCAGCCCACCAGAAATGACCAAGCACATTCCAATATCCTGTTCGATCAGGCCGGACAAACCCATCATAAAACCTCAACCCAAATCAGTGATTAAGCCATAAAGGAAGGAACAGAAACAGATGGGAAGCAAGATAGAAGGGTGGGTGCAGTGTACCATAAACTCAGCAATGTCCTGCTCTTTGATCTTTATCTGACCAGCTGCTTAACAAGGATCTGGCTCAGCGAGGTCAGCCTCGGGCAAGGCAGTCAGTTCGGCCAGGTCACACAAGAGTCAGCTAAGGTGTACATGTCCCAAGGACTCGTTCGGCCATAGTCATCGGCCTATGTGAGGGCAACCACACAAAATGGCTGCTGTACACAAAATGGAACCCGAGGGTTCAAACGAAATCCCTGAATACGTAGTGTTCTCATTGATCGATTATGACACGTACACACCGCACTCGTGATTTGCGGTCCGCTGATACCAAAATCGTCTATATCCGACGACCTTTATTGAACGGGTTCAGAGTCTACGAACCACGGACACTCAAACTACGGAACCACAACAGGAACTAAGAAATACGAGCACATTTTGCCGGCACTCAAGGAACTGAAGTGGCTCCCTATTGATCAACAACCCACTTTCCGCACAGCCTGTCTCACTTACAAAGCCTTGCACACAGGTAAACCAGAATATCTGGCCACCAAATTGAAAAGGGCCGGTCAGTCCAGGAACCTCAGAAGTTCCAACACGCTTCTAATCACCCCAATGAAATCACGGAAACACAAAACCGCAAACAAATCCTTTGCGGGAAATGCACCTGCGATTTGGAACTCCATCCCCCCCACATCAGAATGACCTCCTCCTTCCCGAAATTCAAGATATTACTCAAAGCCCTCTTCCTAGAGTGCACTAGACCGTAACGAGAAACCCACAAAAAAACTTTGGGAAGGACAACTAACTCCTCTTCTTGAAACCCCCTCGGACTGAACATTTGTACTGTAACTTTGTCCACATGGCCCTTGAGTTGGTAAATTGCAGATTAATTGTTTTCTTTTTCTTTTCTTTGTTCTCGTCTTTGCCCAAAATTATTTGCTCATAACTGTACATGCTGTGAAGCACTCTGATATCCTCGGGTCCAGCCAGCGCTATACAAAACTTCAATAAATAAATAAAAAATAAAAAAGTGTTGCATGGCTAAACACTTATAAGGTCCCAAAAGCGAGACCTATTGGCTATGCCAATGCTTGTTTACACATACTAACACTGTCTGGACAAAGCTTTCGTATCATTGGTACTAGCTTAACACCTAAATACAGAAATAAGTAACATAAAAAGGAGATGTCACCCTTTGAAAATGGCCTTCTGCTGCACAACAACTTTTTTTACCTGTTTTTAGTAACGTTTGATCAATTTGAGCTAGAAAAAAGGTATTTTTTTATACATATCTGCCAATTGTCCAGAAGATTATAGATTATGTATCAAAAGCATTTGAATGTACCTCCTCACCGCTCGCTCACGTCTTCCTGCATTCAGCAGTTGAGGTTTAAAGTTTTAAAACACTGGGAAAATCAGTAGTCGTTAAAATAATTAATCTGATTATCAACTACAGATAAATAAAATTGGATTACTATTTCATAGTGCTGTTAGTTTAAACCCTATATTTCTTTCTGACCTGCCTCATAAAAATAGAATATAATAATTTAAAATAGTTTTTCACTTATTTCTATACCAATCCGAAATGCAAAAGGTAGAAAAACGCACCATCAAAAGTTGAATTGCTTTTACTGATAAATCAGTGCATGTGGTAAACTCCTGCAGGTGAAAGATCACTGACTCAAGTTAGGAGATGACTGGTATGCAAGAGACTGTAATGTCTCAAATAAGAACTAAATAGTTGAACACATACAAAACAAATAGTAGATTATGCCAGTTATTTTGTAGATTGCAGATGGTTTATGCAACAGTTGCATAATAGGAGATCTGTTTCTGTGGGGCTGATTACAAGCTTTGTGGTAAGGGTACTACCTTTGCAACGGCATCCGATTCCCCCTCGCCCAGTTATCAGTCCACCCGCCCTATTATGATGCATGCGGTTGCATAGACATAAGACCGCCACGGCACCGCTGTCGCCACCAGGAAATCTCAACCACAGCGCAGGGATAGGCCAATGCATCTGTTGGAGGGCAACCCACCAGTGTTACCACCAGCCAAATCTCAATGTGCCTTCCCACTGACGTAACCGTGGCGGTCAAACCTCCACAGCAGAGCTGGAGGAAAGGGACTGATATAAGACTGAAACTCCCCTGTACTCAGCGTCATACCTCCTGTGCCTCAATGGAGCCGAGCGTACACGTCCGGCCACTGCTGCTTCATGGTGTCCAAAACTGACACTGTTGTGAATGCAACAGATGGTAAGTCAAAATCTATCCCTTTTCCATTGGCTTCCCAGTTAACAGCTACACAGGTAGGGATATCTTAAGGTGTTTGGATGCCTAGGCCAAACTTATTTAGTGGGTCTCTGTTCAATACAGCTTTAAATGTATGATCTAAATGCATGTTTTTGATGCCCTCTTTGCCCAGGTCGCTAGCACGGCACAGGCACACCCTTCCAAATTTCCAATGTGTTTACATCTAATATTCATAGATAGGTATCTGTGTTTTTAATATTGCGACACAACAGCAGATCCTCACTAACATTTCATCAAATACGCTTTGTGACACCCTCCCATTTTTTTCATGCTAAGTCCTGTTTTGATATGAACTATGGCTGTTTCATGAAACAGAAACACACCTTCTCTGCAAACTTTCGGCTATAGACTCTCACATATCACCCACATTAAAATTACTTTAAAAAAATGTTAATCAAAGCAAACTGTAGTATTTCAAGGTCTTTATGGCAAGACTATCTTAATCAAACACTCATTGTGTTTGCTTAGGAATCTCTGTAGAACAGGGTTGATCCAATCAGGGGACACCCTAAAAGTCTGGCTCCGGGGCCAGAGTCCACTTTGCTCATGCCTTTAAACGTCTCAGTGCACAGGCCCCCTGGCTTCAAGTATATCAGGGATAACCTGTAGCAACATAAGCGCCATGGGTAATGCGTAAATGCAAGATATTAAAATAAACGAATCAGTAACAGCATTTTTCTCATATGACTAAAGTAGGTTTAGGGTACACACAAAACAATGGACACGTCCAAAACCATAACCCAAAAAGGTATGACAACTAGCCAGCCTCCAGGTGTGGGGAAACAAATAACTAACTTTCACTCATTGAAAACAAATCCAAAATACATCATAGGGAGAATTGCAAGCAAAATGATGTAGACATTGCTCAAGACAAGCTGAAACCTTTACCATATGAAATGCCACCCCAATCAATGGCTGGCCCGATTTGGAATCATCCGGCATATTCATCCATGGAACATTTCCCTTTTTCCTCTGTGACTCCTGCACTGGTTCCAAAATGTAAATAAACAAACCTGTTCATATTGGCCACCACTCAGGGTGAAACAAACACACCTGTAGTCACACATTCCAATGTATCAAATCACATCAATTAGGTGGTGGAAGTGGTCAACACTATGATGAATGCCTGCCCATAAAAAGCCATCACCATCATATACCATATCAAATTGTGCATGTACAAAACAAAGTACACTCTAAAAATATTGTAGCATAACCTGCCATAATGTGTAAACACAATAACAATGAATCGCAATTTAACCTCTGCAACATTGATAGATTGCCAACTTTAGCTAGGGAATAGTAATTCCAGAACGTATGTGTTCAAAAATAAAAGCAGATTTTAATGTGTCCAAATAAACAACAAGGACAAAACATCACAAACGGCCAGTGGCCAGTCTATAGTTAAATGGTGTGGCTTAGCACACTGCTGTGCCACAAATCTTGCCCAGAATGACACTGCTATGGTAAGTGGCGTAGCTTGGGAGGAGGTCTGGCCAGGGCGCACTTTTTTGGGGGCGGCGGCGAGATCAAGGTAAGTTTTCTTTTTTTAAATATTCCCTCCTCCTTCTCCGTCGCTGCCACCCCTCCTTCCCAGCACCCACTCTTACTTGCACCGGCATTCACTGGGTGGCAAACTCAGGGACCGCCCCGGCCAGCAAAAGCTCTAGCTACGCCACTGCCTCCTCACAAAAGGGCATACATTGAGTAGGGCAGGCCCCTCTAATATGTTATTAGGGACAGAGACGTTTGGTTTTGGGAGGGTGTTCTTGGGTTGGGAAGTGGTGGTTTTGGAAGAGGAAAGGGTGGATTTACGTTTAGGAGGAGGGGTTTGGGAATGTGAAGTCGAGGAACATTTGGCATGAGTGCCTTGTGAAGTGGAAGGGGTCAGTAAGAGAGTGGATTTGGATGTGGAAGCGTGGGCTTGCGTGTGGGAGGGGAAGTAAGGTCCTTGGATGTAGTGGTTGGTGGCTTGGGAGGGGTGAAGGCTAGGAAAATGTGGGATCTTCTTTAGGGTTGTTAGGAGTCGGAATGGTGATGAATGGGGTCTTGGAGGTAGAGAAAGTGTGTGTGATGTGCTGGAGTATTTTGCGGGTGCAGGTGCATTTTGTCAGGTGTATGTGCTGTAAGTAGGGGTGTGTCTTGTTTTTGTGGAGTCTGTTGGGTGGGTGCTTATTTGTGTGTGTCTCTATTTCTGTGTAGAATTTCACTGGTGTATCTGTGGATGTTGTAGCAGTTAAAATGTTCAGTGTGGGTGTTGTGGATGCTGATGTGTTAGTGAAAGTAGGTGGGATTGTGTGTGGTGTGTGTATGGAAGTGATGGTGGTTGGGGGTTGGTGTGGTGTTGTCTGTGCTGGCTGTGGATGTGGGGGGTGTGGTGTGTGCATGCGTGTGTGCTGTCATTTGCACTGTGTGAGAATGTGACGGGGAAGGGTGTGAGTATGTGAACATAGTGTTGTCAGTAGTGGTTGAGGATATGATGGTGGTTGGGGTGCCTGCGTTCTGATGTTGGGTAAGGTGTCGGTCTGTTTGGATGCGTGCCTGCTTTTCTTGTTAGGTTTTGCCTATGTGTGGATGTGCTGTTTTGCCTATATGTGGATGTGCTGCTAGGGAAAGTATAAGTGGATGTGTGCAAATGTTTAGGAATAGGGTATTCGAATAGGTAAGGGGCGGGGGAGGGACAGAAGTCAAGCTAACCTGACTGATGAGGGGTGAAACCCCGAAACCGCTCCTGGGATGCTTGTTTCCAGTCCAAGGAGGACCTTGCCTGGTAGTTCAGGCTGGACTGTTCCCATTGGGCGCAGGGTCAAGATTGATTTGCGTATGGCTGGTTTCAAACTGGAATGGCATGGGGAGCAAAATACAATTGATTTAGGCCTGAGTCGCTGTACTAGGGTGAATGCATGACATGTACTAGCAACACAGGACACACCTTTTGCCATATGTTGCACTGTTACAAGAATGACATCAACATACTTTTGTATGTCCTATTTGATTGGTTGAATATAAAAAAAAACTGATGATTCACCTAAACAACACCTATTACGAAGTAAGCAAGTATCTGCACTAGTAATGGGTCACATGTGAGATAGGGCTGTACATTACAAGCAATAGTCATGGAACAGTGAAAACAGACCTGCGGAAGAAAGGGGCCTGTCATTAGGAAATCAAATAACTGGGAAATATAGGTCAATGTACAGAACTATCAGGTCAAGTGGTTACGGCAATCACCATTCCAAATGTAGTCCATGTGCTACAAATCTGGGGGAGTATTGTTTATGACACCTCAAATTGTAAGCATCCAAGGACCTACAAGGATGTAACTGTGCATCAGTTTTATTGCCGCAGTGACTTAACTCTAGCCTGGCACATGGTTCTGACTGACTTGCTCTCTGCTGGCTGCGCATACTGATGTCACATGAGCAGCACATTTACAGCATTTCTAAATGAAAATGGTCAGCTTGGGATTGTCCAATAAGTGACCTCAAGGCTGCATGGCACGCTGAAGGGGTCTGTGGACTATTACAAGCTCTCAAACTACTCTTTTGAGAGCCCTGATTTTGGGCGAGTGATATGTAGGAATGTACACATAGCTAGCAGCATCCTCATCTGTTCCAGACAGAGAACATACATGACTCATGCTGTTAAGGCTATGCAATTGTCTTCACACTTAGCATTATCAGAGTTGTATCAAAATCACAGGTGCCATCAAATTCATGAATGCATAGATGGCTACATACACATCAAGTAGAATCTAGGGCTTTACACACACTACACATCCCAATGGTGATGTTGCAATCACAATATATTGTGCTCAACAATCCCTAACCTGAGTGTCCTATCTAGGGACCAACAAATGATACACTACTTAATGGACCTAACTCTGGAAATAGGGGCACATTGTAGCCTGTGGAAATGGCAAAGATGGAGTTACACTGAGTAATATATGTATGCCATATAGTTACCTGTTCCTCTGGTGAACCATAGAGCTGGCCATACAGGGAAAGGACCTCTTCAGCCAGCACCTCCAGCTCTTCTGCAGAGAAGGTACGGGACGATCCACCTGCTTGGCCTGCAATGAATGCTCTCAGAGGTGGCCAACAGCAGCTAAAGTGGAGGAGGTGTTGATCCCAGCGGTGTCAGTAGGCAAGTGAGTTATTTTTCAAACTGCAGAGTACATGTACGAGGTTGATAGAGAGCGCAGGGACCTACTAGCTCAGTTTTACCATACTCACCTTGGGCCCATATACCATTCACACTTTGAACTAGCAGTCATACCTAACTAATTACTAATTTAGTCACCCTATCAATTGCTCAGATGTCCGTTTAGGACCTATACATTTAAACCACGACTTACCAATCCTCGTCACCTTACTATAAGTTCTGTGAATCAGAGGGAGTTAGAATAAATAGGCAATATTTAAACATGTTCACTCTTCTTATAATAATCACAGACTCAGGGACATTTTTAAAACCTTTATCTATGATAGATTTTCTGACTCAAATTAAAAGGGCCACAATCTAGTGACCATAAATTTACAAGCAAGAATATAACCAGTAGGACATAAAATTTGTACGAAATCACAGTAACACATTTAGACATTTGGTACCTGGGAAGGGTGAGAAAGGGAAATAGCACAAGGACATACCACATGGATTATATTTACCTATAATAGTGCAATGACCAATCCTGATCACGGGCTGGGGCAAAAAAGACCAGGGCCAAGCTCCCAACTAATCAGGTGCAGATCAGGACAGGTGACCTCAGCTAAGTTCAAAGCCAGCGTCACACCCCTCTCCCTAGGATAAGCCAATTATTAGCCTGATTGGGTAATCGATTCTTCTGACAGAGTGCTCCGCCAGCACCTCTGCTCTCGATCACCTATTGAGTGCGTTGGTCAGTGACATGTCAGCTATTCGGACAAGCCGGACAATTTCTCTATCTAAACCTACCTTAGTTATACCATTTCGAGGGCAATGTACCAGCCCTAAATGTTGCAAATCTATGTGTTCCCCTTCAGTGATTGGTTGAAAAGACGAGGAAAGTTCATAACACCATACTAAGATGAGGTAATTTCAATATTGGTTTCGATTGATTCCAGTTAACGCCCATAATTTATTTTCCCATGCACTTTTATTCCACCCAGCAATATTGGCACACATTTGAATACATTGTATATTGTAGCTTCCTCTCTAGAGGTCAGATGAGCAGGTTCCCAGGACCATAGTGGGTAAGAAGGTTGGCTCTTGTTCAATGCCAATGCTTCAGCAATTTCGGAGTCAGAGTGCGGGTGCGCGGCATTGTCCAAGATGGAGGATGTGACAGTATTCAGGCCCAAAGTGCGAGCTAGTAGCAAAGTCAAAAAGAAACATATTAGAATACAAAAATAAATGAATGCACTGTATACCACTTATCACTACTATAACCCCATTACTTTATTTTAACTTGTGCATTAATAGTTAAGCAGAACCAACAAGCTTAGTACAAGTTGCAGCATAAGCATTAGCATGTGAGACTTAAAGCGGGCATTTCTAGCACTAGTGCGCAAAAGCTAAGATTTCCCACCAAAACAGAGAGGACGTCACACCACGTGAGTGTGGCAGACGCATGCGCAATGAAATTCCAGCGTTTTCGGCGGCTATATTAGTTCACTCAAGTTAATATCAGTAAAAGCACTAGGTAAGCTTCACCTAGATTCTAGAAATGTCGTGTAATGCTGATTTTAGTTAACAAAACATGTTGGTTAATATATTCCAGGTTATTTAGAGAGGGTCAAGTACTAGCAAGTTTCGATATGTATGAAACCTTGCTCCATCAAGGTCATAAGCAGAGACAGACACAGCCATTGGCCCCTATCATCACAATCACCAACGTTAGCTTATAGCTGTATCCTTTGTGGATTAAAACGCCCACTGCATGGTTGATTTCCACAGGTGGCAGCCGGTTCCAAAAGTCCAGTATGTGAGGCCAGGAATCCGCCATTTTAGTGGTTATAAGCACATTATTGGTGACTGTTACCTCAAATGAGGGGTACATGTTTACATATGGACTACTCCGTTGCGATGTAATTTCCATGATACAAATCATCTGTATAGTGTGTTACTATGCATAAACACTATATTTACGGGGTGCAGTGTACTCCGCCATTGATGTCATTTTAAACAAAAAAAATCCCCAAAAAATATTACGGTGCTAATAATACTTTTTGGGATATATAATTTGCACATTTATGTTACAGACATGTGTGAAAGCTGCATTGGGATTATTGGTGGATGTTGGACAGTAGTCAAATATTATGTGAATAATGTGTAATGCTGAACGAGTTATGTTTACACACATGACTTTTGGCTTACTCTTTACATACGTTACTGTGGACCCTGTGACTATTGTTCAAAATTGATTTCACTCCACAAATACGTGCCCTAGGAGAGGGAGGAGATGACAGACTCCACTGTACCCCCATTTCCAGACCTTCAAACCATGGAAGAAAGGGATATCATCTAGAAGTTTTGTATGAATAGGCAAACAGTACAGGATTGATGTAATCAGTTGGAGCCTGATCTCCTTTCTCAAAACACTAATCCCACATGTATCCCACCAATTGTGAAACTTATGGTAGTATTGCATTTTCTGGCCACAGGTTCCTTTCAATACACTGTGACTATATCTGGTGGTATGTCACAACCAATGTTCAGTGGGTACTACAAGACGTACTTTCAGCAATGATGAGGCAATGATGAGGCACATTTATTTTTTTCACTTCTAAAGTGCCCTGTCACCTAGCAGGCATCCTGGCGCTGGCAGACTCATAACAGAGGGGGAATCAAGACTGGTGACAATCTAGGACTTCGGGAATAGCCAGGTTTTTAAACTCCTCCTAAACGGTAGAAGGTCAGTGGTTTGTTTGAGCTTGACCGGAAGAGCATTCCACAGTTTCGCTGCAGCCACACTAAATGATTTACCTTCTGCTTTGGTTTTATTAAACCTTGGAATTCTCACCAGTCTAGCCGAGGAGGAGCGAGGGTTAAGGACCGGCACATGCCACGCAAACTTCCTTTGCAAAAGAACAGGATCCGACCCAATGAGGTCTTTAAACACCAGACAGAGAGACTTAATTAATTAATTAATTAATTACGTGCTTATATAGCGCTGGAATCACTCCCGAAGGGGTACCTCCGCGCTTCGACCGCTGCGAAACCCTTCCTGGCTTCCCTGAGAGATGGTCCCTTAATGGGTATCTCCAGGGTGAAGCCAGGCATCCCCGGCGGTCTGGTGGGGCCGTTAGTGAAGATGAGGCAAGCTAGTGCCTAGAGTTGCCGAGTGTGATCGCTGATCAGAGTGGGCACCGAGGCGAGAGAATTATCGAGTCCGCTGACCCTGGTCCAGAAACCTGCCGCGTCGGGAATCGAACCCTGGTCCTGGGCCGTCCTCTGCTCTCGGGTCTGCCGCCTCTAACCAGTGAGCCACACTACTTCACTCAAACTGGACTCTCTGTCTCAACGGGAGCCAGTGCAACTGGGCCAGAGCCCTAGAGGAGGAAGAGGTTGTAGGCCACTCCAGGGCTAACTTGGCCACGGCAGACTGAATTATTTGAAGTCTGTCCATAAGATAATTCAGGAACTCCAGCAGCAGATAGTTACAGTAGTCTAACCTACTGAGCACGGTGCAGCTCACCACCTCAGCCCGAGCTGAGGAAGGCAGCAAAGGAAGGATGTTCCTAAGCAATCTAATAGTGGCCAGGCAACCAGCCACTATCTTCGAAAACTGAGCCTCCAAGGTGAGATTGCTGTTAAACATGACACCCAGGTTCTGAACCGCCTTCACTGGCTGAACCGATGGAAAGAAGTCACAAGGCCAGAAGTTGCAAGGTAGGACAGATTGAACCCTGGCCTTTGGGCAGTATAGCAGCTCCATTTTACCTGCATTAAATTGCAGGGAATTAGCCTTCAACCAGCCCGCCGTATCTCGCATGCTTCCAGAGAAGTTGAATGATCTCCCTCCAAAGAGAGAATCAGCTGCGTGTCATCAGCATAGTTAACAATCTCAATGTTATATTCTTTGATGACCGCAATCAAAGGCTTTGTGTAGATGTTAAATAAAAACAGACTAATTGCCGAGCCTTGAGGAATGCAGTGCGAGATAGTGGAAAAGGCGGATTGGTAAGGAGGGTGGGACACAGCTTGGTGTCTGCCCTGAAGGAAGGATGAAACCACCTAAGGGCCATACCTGTAACCCCCACCTCTCTCAGCCTACCCAGTAGGGTCCCATCGTTCACCGTGTCGAAGGCGGCAGACAAGTCAAGCAGGATCAAAACACCTGCCTGACCCCTGTCTGTCTGCCAATGAAGCTCATCCAGCACGGTAACCAAGGCTGTCTCGATTCCATGGGCTGGCCGGAAGCCAAACTGGACTTCTTCCAGGAGTTTATGCTGTTCTAGGTACCTGGAGAGAGTGCCCGCCACCACCCGCTCCACAATTTTAGCTGGATAGGGCAGAAGCGAAATAGGCCTAAAATTCAACAGCCCATGGACAGCTACAATCAGTTCTTCAGACAGGAGTATTTCGCCAATGTGAACGTTGACTTCTATGTATTTGGTCGCCTCTCAAATGTAGTTGGGGCCATTGATGGCATCCATATTGCCTTGGTACCACCAGAAGACAGGGAACAAATTTACCATAATAGGAAGCACTTCTAATCTGTCAATGTGCAAGTTGTCTGCTTACCGGATTTGCATATCTCCAACGTCTGTGCCTGGTGCCCAGGATCAGCCTATGATTCCTTCATACTGAGGAGCCTCACCATACTGAGGTAATATGAATTTTTATGGTCAATTGTGTCCCCTATCGTAGACCCCAACGGCTCCATATACATGCTTCAAGTGCATGTATGTTCCCTCCACTTCCAGCTATGAAGACGCAAATACATTTGCGTCCAACGTTAACATGTCCTCTTTCAGATCCACCATGAATGGGTCGAATATTCCGTTCTTAAGTATGCCTTGCCACCGTCTTTACATGGTGCACTTTTCACATTTTCCTGGCTCTGGCGAGTTAGGCCCTGATATCTGCCATCGAGCCTTTTCCTGCCTTCTGCCTCTGGAAGCTACAGCCTGGACCTGCATCTGTATCCCTGACCTTTGTCTTACTCCCTGCGCGGCTAGCGGTGCTTGGCTCGGCCTGCTTGCCTGCCAAAGACTGTATTTTGCCTTCAAGTTATCTGCTCCGCTCCTCGAAAATACATTCCTGTCTAGTAGTTTAGGTAAACATCCTTCCCAGCTGCAGAGCAAAGGGCCCGGCCTTTCTGTCTCCATGCAAGTAATACATTGCTCCTGTTACCATGGTAGGCCCATGCCCCCCTCGCATCTCACGTAGACACGTAGTCGCATATGCACGCACTAGCAGTCAGTATAGAATAGCCTCTGCCCGAGAGACTTTTCCTTCTAGATAATACAGTTCCTCAAACACAAGATATTAGATATGATTTGGGATTAGGTTGTTCTGACACGCCAGACTTCTGTCTCCTCATGTAAGGCTAAATGTCAAGTCCCCTTCACCCTCCAGTTCCACGTCAATCACACGACATGCTGCTGCGCGCGCATCTATGCCACATATTTCTGCTGACACTGCAGGATTCTCCCATGGATCCACCCACTTGTGACACCTCTATGTGACGTTTCTAGTATACGCCCTTGTGCACGCCTTCTGTTACGCCTTTTTTATTACGTACATGTGTTCTTATCTCTTCTCTCAGCTGTTACGCCTTCTGCATCCATCACCATTGTAATGCATTGACTATATATATGATATTCTGTCAATAAAGTATTGTCTATCCCTTCCTGAACCTTCGTGGTGATGGAACATGATACCTGGTTCGAACCAATTCCTTTTTAAGGAATAAAACCCCTTACCGCATAAATTAAGTATAGGTAATTTAAATTTACCACATAATTGGCGCCCGAACAGGAACCCCTCCCCCACCTTACGCGCCGGCGGTGCGTTGCAGGCCCGGTCCCATGCCACAGCCGTGACGGACAACAACGCGTACCCGCAGGATTTCCTGTATCTCCCTCAGGCCAATGGAGGTGACTGAGGCTGCGATCGACACCCAGACGAGGCGGTGAGGAGTGCGGAGGATCCCGACCAGAGCCCAGCTGAGAGAGCAAGGTCCGAGGTATTCAGAGGCCCACCAGTTTCCGAAGTTCCGAAGTACCTACGTCACGAGTCGAGTCGAGTCCAGTCCGGTCCAGTCCAGTGTCGAGTTTCCGAGGCCTTCTGTTCCATGCTTCCCGGTGAGTACCGTTGCTGGGGACGCATCTAGACGAGCGCATTAATTTGTGCCCGGTCAAGACGGGTTTGGGTACACAGACCCGGTCTGCACCGTTTAGCGGTGTATCTGTACTGTTTAGCAGTATATCCAGTATGCAGTTAGCTAGTTTTATTCTAATTATTGTTGTTCGTTTTCAAAATGTTTAAGTGTGTTTTTAATGTCGTGATATGAGTGATTGTTCGATCTTCATTACTGTGTTTTATTGTATTAACTGTGTTCAAGTTCGAGAAAGTATCAAGTAGCAAGGTTCAAGATGCCTTTATTTTCCAAACTAAGACAAATAAGAACTAGAAAAGGGATACTCGAGGAAGCTGTTCCCATCCCACCCAGGGACACTCCCGGATATTTTATGTACCATAAGCACGGCCTAGATGCCGTATTATTCCTTGACTTATGGGTGGATTACACCAAAGAATTAGCAGAGAATCTGAGATGGCCCGCTACGGGGACATGGGATGCCGAGTGCATCATGAGAGTAGAAGAAGCATTATGGAAAAAGAAAGCCAGATAGTCACAGAAAGATGCCATTGAATTATGGCGTAAAGAATCGCATAGACGCACAGAGAAAGCACTCAGAAAAGCAGAGAAAAGTGAAGAAGATTCCGAAAAAGCCAGAGAAAAAGAACTACTAGAAGAAGGAGAACGAGTTAGAATAGAACAACACGATAGACGTAGTAATGCCATTATAACAGGACTGTATCCAGTCCTGGCCGAGGGCCTGCCCAAGGCGACCCCGGAAGTACCGAAAGATCTGCCCCCTCCATTGCTCCCGACTTAATTACGTCACAAGACCGCAGAAGACATTTTCCTTTCTTCCTATTTAGACGATGTAGCTCCCGAATATGTCAATGTTCCACCTGCACGTATACCACCACCCGCTGACCGTCATCCCCCTGACCGGCATCCCGAACGGCAGAGTCCTCCACCACGTCCTGCACCCATTAATAATCCGCTTAATCCTTTCGGGACTGACACGACCCTACAGACAGATCCTGCTCAAGCGTCTGCTTCAGGAGGTGCGTCAGGAGGTTTCCAGACCCCGCCACCAACACATCGATTAAATACTAAAGAAATAGCGATGCAACGTACTCCGAGACCAATTAGCAGTGAAAAAGCGAAAGAACTTATCACATACTGACCCCATACCAGGCAAAGATGGTTACATGCTATTAGCCTCAATACGTATAAGACGTGCTGCAGACTTTTTAGTTCTGCTTCCAGGAATGAAGGTTAATCTAGACAGGATATATCATTTTGTTCAGACGGGGGAGGGTCCGGAATGTGTTCACGAGGCTATGGCGTATCAGAAAGTAGACATTCAGAGCCTACTATTGAGGTTCCTCATAAACTGTTTTGTAAGAGAACGAGACCGACCTGGTGTAAATGAGGAAGAGATGAAGGTACTGGTAACTGCATGGAGTCAGAATATTTCAGACGGAAAACATGATAAACAAAGTTGCATAGAGGCCATGTACAGAAAAATCCGTAAAGAAATAGTAGTATTCCATGCAAAACAGAAAGCTGAAAGGGAAGCAAAATCAGACGAGAATAAATCCTCAGAGGATGAGCTAGAGAGGAGCCCGAAGATAAAGGAACAATAGCATATGTAGGAAAGGGTAGATCCTTTAATAACACAATGCGCCCAGAAAGCAAGAGACTTTTTCACACTGCCATGTCAAACCCGAAGACCCCTGAACATCTATTTCAGGCTACCGATAAAATACTTCAAGAACGAATGGGGTACCATGTACTCAATTCCATGGATGAACAAGAATTAGCCAGGTCAGCAGTACAATGGGCTGAAAATTCCTATAAATATAGTGATGACGCATTAACGCAAACGTTTTGGAATCTTTCCCCAGATGAACAGCGACTAGCTGGTATGTACATGATACAGCACCTCCTTATATTGTATAAAAGCCAACACTCTGATCCTGGTCCCCTACCTGATATATTAATAGAGCTACTCATGAATAAATGGAGAGGCCTAGGTACCGATTTAATTAAAGTAATTCTAGAACATCGGCACAGATATAGTACTTTCCTGAATCCACAGTTTGTTCCAGCTCCACCCATAGAAAGAAAAACCTATTACATAGACAGACAGAATCCCTTACGAGAAGTGCACCCAGTCAGGAATGATGATAATACTTTTAGACGCGTGTTTGTGTACACGCCCATAACTAAAATGGACTATTGGAAATGAAGAAATTAGTACCCAGCCATGATAAAGACCCAGCAGGTTTTCATCGCGAAATAAAAGACATGTTACTCATGGGTGATTATACATATCCCGACATCATGAAAATACTGAAAGTATTATTGCCTGCCGGTATTTACGAGAAACTCAAGGAAAAAGAATGGGAGGTGGGAGAGCAAAAGATTGATTGGGCTGCATTAGAAAACGAAGAAAACACTCAAACTCCAGGCCTAGGGCTTGGGGACAAAACTAAAGCATTACCAGGATTGTTAGTACAAGTATTGCCACGTTTATTAACAACGAAAAAGGAGGACTGGGGTGCAATCTCAGCCTGTAAACAGAAACCCGATGAGGACACTAGTGATTTTTATTCCCGATTTGAGAAATGTTTTGGTATTAATAGTGGCCTGAAAGCAAGTAGCGAGTCATATCCACACCTTTTTGTTACCAAGTTAGTCGAAAATTCCCTGCCCCAGATTAAGAACCGTGTACTGAAAGTCGAGAGCACATGGCAAGCAAACACGCCTTCACAAATGTTACAAATGTTACAGTACCACCAGAATAGAATTAGAGAAGAACATGAGCACGAACAAAGACGTATGAAAGACACGAAAATGAAAATGCTGGTTGCTCAGTCAGTTCCAGCTGACGGTAATAAAAAGGGTGTGACCCAGTCCAGTAATTCGCCGGCCCCTGTTAAAGGGACATGCAACTATTGTAAACAGCCAGGTCACTATATAAACGATTGTGCAGTTTTGAAACACAATATCTCTACAGGAAAAACTAAAGAGAGACCGCGTCCACCTAGACAAGATCAGGCCCAACAACAAGTACCCCAGAATGTACAGCCTATGCATGCTTCACAACAGACAGTACAGACCGTAGCAGTACCACAGCCACAGCCCATTGCCGCAACACAAAACACGTCACAGCAGATGTACCAGTATGCACAAAATGATTATCCCGATTATCAACGATACACATGAAACAGCCTAGAGAGGGAGGTTGGCTTGCCTCTTATTGAGGTTCCTGTAGATCAAGAGGGTCCTTATGTACATAGTCAAGTATTAGGGAAAGACAGAAAGTTTTTAATTGATACAGGGGCAAGCAGGACAACTATAAGTCACGACGAGGTTCCAGGGGCACCCCTCTCAGGCTCACAGAATGTTTCCCTTGGATTTTCAGGAAAGCCTATTGTTAATGAAGTATCGCAACCACTTCCCCTTGCAGTTGGTCCATTGACACGTACTACAGATTTATTACTCACAAAATCATGTCCAGAAAACTTGTTAGGTATCAAGACTCTGAAAGCTCTAGGAGCTGTTATTTGTTGTTCTCCGGAAGGAGTAAGACTGTTTTTGCGTGACTTCAAGGGTCACTATGTGTTGAGAGATATGGACCCCAGGTTACAGAATGTCCCTGCACATTTATGGGCACAAGGCCCCACTGATGTAGGTTGTATGCACATTACTCCATATCGTGTCACACTCAAACCAGGAGTAGTATTACCACGAATCCGACAATACAAGTTACCCCCAGATGCTGTAGTGGCTTAACTGAAAAACATTGATGAGCTCATTGCACAAGGAGTGGTTGTGGAAACCGACTCAAATCTCTGTAATTCCCCTATCATTCCAATTCTTAAACGTACCGATCCAAATGCACCCCCAGTTTATCGATTAGTTATCGATTTACGAGAACTAAATAAATGCATTGTACCACAATAGCCTGTGGTCCCGGACATTTCGTCTCTATTGACTGCTATTGATTCAGAAGCAACGTTCTTTACTGTAATTGACCTCAAGAACGCCTTCTTTAGTGTTCCCATTGATCCGGAAAGCCAATATCTGTTTGGATTCTGTTTAAATGGACGAAGCTTCAAATTTGCACGCGCACCTCAAGGATTCGCAGAAAGCCCCAGCATCTATAGCCAAGCACTGAAAAGACAACTTGACAGTATTCACATGCCTGACGACACTGCCCTGCTTCAGTATGTCGATGACCTACTGATCACCGCCCGAAGCGAACCTGAATGTGAACGAGCATCACTGACGGTTTTGCATTTCCTGGCTGACAAGGGACACACGGTGTCTCCTTCGAAGCTGCAATTCTGTGTTCAGCAAGTTGTGTACCTTGGGCACTTGCTGTCCAAAGGGGGGAGACAGCTCACACCTGACCGTATCCAGTTAATCGTAAACATGTCACAACCCAAGACACAAAAGGAGGTACGGGCCTTCATAGGCCTCACTTCTTACTGCAGACAATGGATTCCCCAGTATGCATTTCTAGCGAAACCACTCATACAGTTGACAACCCAGGAGGCAGCGTCTTCGACTGCCCTCCCTTGGACTCAGGAACATACACAAGCTTTTGAAGACTTAAAGAAAGCCTTATGCCAAGCACCTGTTTTAGCGACACCATGTTACAGCAAACCTTTTACACTTTTTGTCACAGAACGTGAAGGTACTGCATTGTCAGTGCTGACCCAAGAACAAGCAGGTTCACACAAACCGTGTGCTTATTTTTCTAGTACATTAGATCCAGTAGCCCAGGCTCTGCCTGCGTGCTTGAAATCTGTAGCAGCGACAGCTCTAGCCATCAGACAAAGTGATTCAATAGTGTTAGGACATCAACTGACAGTACAAGTTCCACATGCCGTGGGAGTTCTTTTGAACCGAACACAGACTCAGCACTTGACTATAGCACGACTGACAGGTTATGAATTGACATTGTTTCAGCCACACATAGAAATCAGATGCTGTAATACACTGAACCCTGCTACACTTCTGCCATTAAGTGAGACAGACCCATTGGCACATGATTGTATTGAAGTCATTACCATTACGACGAAACCCAGACAAGACTTGACAGACAGCGCATTACCAGACCCAGACCTGACACTTTATGTGGACGGTTCATGCATGAGAACAAGTACAGGAGAATTAGTGGCCGCCTACGCAGTCACGACAGAAACTGAAGTCATAGAAACGAAAAGTATTGACACACTATCAGCTCAAGCAGCAGAGCTCATCGCTCTGACACAAGCCTGTATTCGAGCCAAGAACAAGAGAGTTAACATATACACAGATTCACGTTATGCATTCGGAGTTGTACACGACTTCGGAGTACTCTGGCGAGAGAGAGGTTATTTGACTTCTCACAGTGCCAAAATTCAGCACGGTCCCCTCATTCAAGCTCTGTTAGACGCAATACATCTGCCTACAGCCATATCCATCATGAAGTGCAAGGCACATACTAAAGTCACAGATATCATTTCCCAGGGTAACGACCTGGCAGACCGAACAGCCAAGCAGACAGCTCAGAATCAGACTCACGCAACAGACCTGACAAAGACAATAGTCCCGACACCGACACATTGCATGACAGTTAGGGATCCCGCCCTTGATGTAATTGATATACAGACACATGCTACACCAGACGAAATCAAGAAATGGACTGAACTAGGAGAGATCCAGACAGATCAGGGATGGATGACGAAGGGAAAATCTACATGGTTTCTCCCCGACTCTATGGTTCAAGTTATCATTAACACAGTACATAGTCCAGCACATCTAGGAGAAAAAGCCATGCTAGACAGTATTCAAAACCTTTGGTTCAATAAACATTTACGAGCAGCAGCCAAACAGAAAGTGCGTACTTGCATGATTTGTTGTCAGTTCAACCCAGGTAAAAGCATTCCCGTAGAGCAAGGTGGATTTCATCCTCCCGATCACCCTTTTGAAGTCCTCCAGATGGCTTATATCCAGATGGAACGTTGTCGAGGATTCAAATATGTCCTCGTAGTTGTATGTGCACTCTCCCGTTGGACAGAAGCATATCCAGTCCCAGATTACACTGCTCCGACCACTGCCAAGCAGTTGGTTCGTGAATTCTTCCCACGGTATGGTTTGCCCCGTATCGTGTACTCAGATAACGGTCAGCCATTCTCGTCCGAGCTTGTGAAGCAGGTATCACTCCTGCTAGGCTATCAATGGAAATTCCACTGTGTCCGACACCCCGAGGCAGCAGGTCTCGTGGAACGTCATAATCAGACTCTGAAAATTCGTCTTGCCAAGATCTGTAGAGAGAAAGGCATCGACTGGATAGTAGCTTTACCAGTTGCGCTCTTTTATATGAGAAAGGTCGCACACTCTAGAACAGGGCTATCCCCGTACGAGGTGGTCTTTGGTAGGCCACCGAATATGTGGGGGACGCCTCTGCCGAGAAAAATTACTGATGTTGATTGTAATATGCTGACAGATTACCTTGCCTCCTTGATGTCTGCACTACAATCATGTCGTTCACAGGTCGCTGCAGCCTTTCCCGACAACACCGAGGTGAAGCCACATGAGGTTGTTCCAGGAGACCTCGTCTTCGTGAGGAACTTCGACAGGAGGAGTCCGCTGGAGCCCCGTTGGCAGGCGCCGAAGCTAGTACTATTGACTACAAGGACTGCGATAAAAGTGGAGGGCCGCAAGGGCTGGCTTCACTCGAGTCATGTCAAAAAATTCCATGGACTGCCGCCAGATTTGAACTCTCAGCCCTGCCCTCCTCCACAGACTGACTCAAAACTCCCCCTGGTCGAGAAAACTTCTTCTCAGGAGTATAAATCCAAATTGAGGTCTAGCAAGTCAGGCAGTTTAATTGTTTAAGTCCTCCCCTAGGTGAATCGGTTAGACAAGTTTCTGACATGTATCCCCTAGACCCTAATAGAGAGAGAGATAGACAGAAACAGCTCAAGAAACGTGAATATTGTAAATCACTTCGTAGTCACTGTATTGTGACATTATTGATTATGTTTTTTCTGAGTCTTTTGATTATTGCTGCAAGTATACTGTTACATATATATTATCCTATTTTCAAACGTGCACATTCTTCTGCAAATGTTACTACCGAGCACATTTTCAGTGAATTACCCCCGCATGAGTTATCTTACCGACTTGCGCTGCGCAACAATACATTCATCAGCATGTTACATCATTCCCATCAGACCAGCAATGCTACAAATTGTTGGATATGTGGCCAACTCCCTCCCTATCAGAAATACAAGGGAGTTCTGCCCCTCTTTCCGTACCCGTTCACACACAATGGTTCCTGTGGCGCATGGTTTAGTTTGATTAATTCCTTAGATTCAAATTCCGTAGTTTACCAGGGCAACTGGGTATGGGGAAACCTGAACGTAGTTTTGCATAAAGCCTGCTACCCTAACAAGGAGGGTCTTCCCAAAAGGACAGGGACTGACCTAGAAAATGAAGTATATGGATTAGGTAACTTTACACTTAACCTCATGATTCTGAATGTTGAATCCGAAACCGCACCAGTCTTGCCTGCTATGTCAGTATTACCAGTCAAAGGTGAATTATGTGTCAGAAAGAATGGTTCAGTACACCTGGGTCATAGTAGATGTACTACTGTGATCGAATTCAGTGATAAAGGCAAGTCTACATTTAAAGCTTCCCGTCATTCCTATTTCATTTGTGGTCATACAGCATATATACGCTTACCTCTAGATTGGGATGGTACCTGTTACATTGCATTCCTTCTGCCACCTGTTTTTCTAGCCCCTCCTGATTATCATAAGAACTCCCATCTAGTACACAATAGACCCCAGAGAGATCTCCCGATTGTCGACTATACTGAAACGGCATGGGAGCAATACACAGACTTCAATAAAGGTTTCTTCCCCTACTTAGGTGCTGTCTTTAATAGTAAATTGATACGTAGATTAACCAGAACCCTCGAAGCAGTAGTGAATGAAACTACTTCCGCCCTAGGCAACTTAACGGAGGAGCAGTCTGCGATGCGGATTGTTGTTCTTCAAAATCGTCTTGTCCTTGACGTCATCCTGGCCGATAGGGGCGGAGCCTGTAGAGTCATCGGATCGAGCTGCTGTGTTTTCATTCCAGAAAACGCGCCATCAGTATATAGAGCCATAACCCGTCTTCACAAGATTGCAAGTCAGATACACCAGAATCCAGGCACCTGGACTTGGTCCGGTTGGTTCTGGAGCGTGTTGTCAGCCTGGGGATGGAAGGTCCTATCCTTCCTCGGTATAGCCCTTCTCATAGTATTCAGTTGCTGCCTATGTTTACAATGTGGGCCAGCGATTTGCGGCCTGTGCGCCACATCATGTATTCCTCATTCAAGTCCACATTCAAAATACCGTAAGAAGAAAGAAGAGCAAATGATGTTACATGAACAGATTGATAGATTAATGATGATTGATATATCATGAAGGGTCCGTAGGGGACAAGGAGGGAATGAGGTAATATGAATTTTTATGGTCAATTGTGTCCCCTATCGTAGACCCCAACGGCTCCATGTACATGCTTCAAGTGCATGTATGTTCCCTCCACTTCCAGCTATGAAGACGCAAATACATTTGCGTCCAACGTTAACATGTCCTCTTTCAGATCCACCATGAATGGGTCGAATATTCCGTTCTTAAGTATGCCTTGCCACCGTCTTTACATGGTGCACTTTTCACATTTTCCTGGCTCTGGCGAGTTAGGCCCTGATTTCTGCCATCGAGCCTTTTCCTGCCTTCTGCCTCTGGAAGCTACAGCCTGGACCTGCATCTGTATCCCTGACATTTGTCTTACTCCCTGCGCGGCTAGCGGTGCTTGGCTCGGCCTGCTTGCCTGCCAAAGACTGTATTTTGCCTTCAAGTTATCTGCTCCGCTCCTCGAAAATACATTCCTGTCTAGTAGTTTAGGTAAACATCCTTCCCAGCTGCAGAGCAAAGGGCCCGGCCTTTCTGTCTCCATGCAAGTAATACATTGCTCCTGTTACCATGGTAGGCCCATGCCCCCCTCGCATCTCACGTAGACACGTAGTCGCATATGCACGCACTAGCAGTCAGTATAGAATAGCCTCTGCCCGAGAGACTTTTCCTTCTAGATAATACAGTTCCTCAAACACAAGATATTAGATATGATTTGGGATTAGGTTGTTCTGACACGCCAGACTTCTGTCTCCTCATGTAAGGCTAAATGTCAAGTCCCCTTCACCCTCCAGTTCCACGTCAATCACACGTCATGCTGCTGCGCGCGCATCTATACCACATATTTCTGCTGACACTGCAGGATTCTCCTATGGATCCACCCACTTGTGACACCTCTATGTGACGTTTCTAGTATACGCCCTTGTGCACGCCTTCTGTTACGCCTTTTTTATTACGTACATGTGTTCTTATCTCTTCTCTCAGCTGTTACACCTTCTGCATCCATCACCATTGTAATGCATTGACTATATATATGATATTCTGTAAATAAAGTATTGTCTATCCCTTCCTGAACCTTCGTGGTGATGGAACATGATACCTGGTTCGAAGCAATTCCTTTTTAAGGAATAAAACCCCTTATAAAACTCAGATGCCACGGACTCTGCCTCTTAATTTTTTACTGAGTTATTCTTATTGAACTTTACCGCATAAATTAAGTATAGGTAATTTAAATTTACCACAATACCCCAGCTGATGTCCCAACTGAAGTATTTCGGGGTTCCCAAGGCCTACACGCTCCAGAGATTACCAACTTACACAAGAACTGTTGGCACGGAAACTGTAAAATGCAAAGAACAAGTTTATTCAAACCCCATGGGGTGGTGGTACACTCAAACAGCACCCTTCGGTAATGCAAGAGGTATCACACCGAACACCGGTGTGACCCCGTTTATATACAATTTTGGGGCAATAAAAGTTTAGGCGGCACAAGTTAAGACACAGTTTTAGAGACATATATGGTCATGTTTTGGAATACTGCCAGCCCATTGGAGAGTTTCAAACCCGCTGGTCAGTTAGCGGCACATTCCTGAAGGTTTACGGGTCAGTGAGAACTGCGCATGTGTGGCTTGACCAGTACTAAAAATAGCCTGTTGCTGGGCAGATGAGAGTGGTCAGTGGAACGGACAAAGGACTAAAGGGCACGTCGGCCACGAGGCCGCTCATGGTTTAAGATGGCCGCTGCAACATTCAAAATGGCGTTTATCGTATATAGCCAAGTTAAGGAGGACAACGTGTAGATTCGGCTAATCGCTAATCAAAACGGGCCAACTACGACAGACGACCCTTTTAGCGTTTAGCTGAATCTACCTCATAATGAACATAGTCTGGATGTTCGTCCTCAATGTCTATTAACATAATTTGTGTCACCTCTTTGTGTAGCATTATTTTGTCATGGGCAAGAGCTCGCCTCGATGGTAAGCAAACTGATAAACACATCGAACATAAGGCAGGGCCACATTGGATACACAAGCATATGAAGAACATTGCTCCCACAAGTATACAGAGAATTGTCAACAGTTTCCAGCCCCAAGTTGCAATCATGGACCAGAACCATCCAGAAAGTGTCCAAGTTCCATTGTCCGGGTGTATTTCGGCAGCGATTTTATGCAGCTTGGAAATCGCATCATATACAGATGGAGAATTATCAGGTACGTAAACACAACAGCTGCTTCCGATGATTCTACATGCCCCCCCCCGATCAGCCAAAACAACATCCAAAACCATCCTGTTTTGGAGGGTGACAATCCTGGAAATCTGTAGTTCCTCAGTAATATTCCCCAGGGCAACGGCAGTGTCATTCGCAACAGCCTCAACAACGCGAGTCAGACGTCTAATTTTCCGGCTGTTCAATGCAGCCCCCACAAAGGAGAATAGTCCCAGATTGAAATCCACATACTGTTGTAATGCAGTGTCCGTTTGATCAATGTCCTCTAGGGCAACAGTTCGCTTAACTCTGTTCAAAACAAAATCGTGGTACAGAGTATAATCGTTGTGGTACATTGGAGGGGCAATAAACACAGGAGGTAGCACAAACGATACATAGCACGTGCTCAACCACCCTACTGGAAGCTGATGGTACCCCTTCGTTCCACAGATGAAGTAAGTGTTTCGAGATGCAACAAATGAAATGCCATTCGGGCTATCAAACGTGAGAGTAGTATTACATTCACTTTTCCCAACTGCAATCGTGCCCTTGTTTCTGATGCATAAATCGGCTTTTGTGGCAATGACATTTATAACATGAGCACTAGATACATTCACATTTCGCTGATTGCTATATATGCGTGGAGCAGATACATTATCGGGCCTGTACTCTTCCCATTCAAAACGTGTACCCTCAGCCGGGGAAACCCATCCTTGTCATGGGAACATACTTTATTCAGACGGAAAAGCACCCCCCCTTTTGTTGGCCATCTCAAAGTAAAGAGGAGGGTGTACCAGGCGTTGCATGACCCATTGTGCGAAAACGGGAGCGGAATAAGTGGGGTGCCCCCTCTCTTCTGGTGCCCAGGCAACATTCCACACACCCAGCAGTTAGAGGTATTAGTCATATTATGCGTGTGATGAAGAATCTGAATGAAGCTGTTATTTAAATACGTTTGGCGATGGCGCTCTTCATGGAATGGCAATGTAAAATGAAAGTGTTCAGACGGTGCCGGGGTAGTCGGCAGCAAATGTTCACGTACAGGCACCACAAGTTCGACTACCCAGGCCATTACAGCAATCACCACAATGGTCAAGACAAAGAGAAAGGCACCCAATATTTTCTTATCACGAGATGCCGTTGGTGCCATTGTTCAAGAAAGTTTATACAAAGTCTCAAGTTGCACAGATTGTTCACAGGGCTTTCACAAATTGTCTCAGATACACATGCGTGTATACCTAAAAAAAAAGAAAAATGCGGTGCTGAACTCCGAGGTAGCCGTTGTTTTCTTCTCCGGGCCAAGACGGGTGTCTCTACTCTGGCAGAACTGATCCCCCCCCCTTGGAATTCCCGGTTTCCGTTTCACAAACCTGGAGCGGTAACCAACCAGTCTAAAAATGGAACAAAAATCTTCTTATCGCGGTCGTAGATTGTAGCGCTCTCTTCCGGTAGCAGATTGGTCCGGGAAGGCTCCCTCCACTTCGGCCGACGTCACAGCTGGGCTCTTTTCCTTCTCCAAGATCTCCTTGTAATCAGTCAGCACAGCTGGAGTCACCAGATCTGGAGAGACTCGGCGACAATGTGTCGAATGCACCCACCGCTTCCTGTTGGTCACTCGTACTGCGGTGCGGGTTGCCAGGAGGACCTGCTCGGGGCCCTTCCACCTGGGCTCCAAACTGCTTGCTCTTTCAAACGAACGGACCATCACATGGTCCCCAGGGCGAAGATCGTGGCCTTCTCCAGTGGAGTTATCAGGGAGCGCTTCTCGAACCTGTTGATGAATAGAGAGTAAATCATTTGTTAATCGTGCCAAATAATCATTCATCATAACACAAGGCACATCATGTATTAATCGCGGCTTGGGCACCCCCCAGATATTCATAGGGCGGCCAAACACCACCTCATAGGGCGTAAGGCCGGTTCGTGAGTGGGGTACTGATCTAAGAGAGAGCAGTGCTAACGGCAACGCATCTGGCCACTTCAACGATGTAGACGCCACAATTTTAGCCAGCTTAAGTTTCAACGTTGCATTGTACCGCTCGACCAAACCTGCTGACTGAGGGTGGAATACAGCGTGGAACTTTTGCTGAATCCCCAACCCCTTCAGTACATATTCCACAATCTTTCCAACAAAATGGGGCCCATTATCGCTACACAAAAATTTGCAAACTCCAAAGCGAGGAAAGAATTCCTTAAGCAACACCTTAGCTGTTGTCAAAGCCGTATTGTCTTTCGTGGGGTAGGCCTCAACCCATTTACTAAAAGCACACACCACCACTAGGACGTACTTCAGGCTGTTGCAGCGCTCAAGTTGGATGTAATCCATTTGAAGCACTTCAAACGGTGCAGAAGGTGGAACGAACCCTCCTTTCGGAGTATAGGTCCCCTTTCCGGGATTGTGTTGCAAGCATACCAGGCAGGTCTGCACTACTCTCTTTGCAGTGTTCGCAATCTCGGGATGCTCCCAAACTCGTGTTAAAAGCCGAGTGATTGCAAGAGCTCCAACATGGGCCAGTCCATGTGTCATCTGGACCATCGCCTGCAAGTAAGCCGCAGGCAATTTCCACTTCTCCATGTCTTTGCTTCTCCAACAACCCTCGTCATCTAGTACCCCATCTACCGCCCAAGCCGCAAGTTCAGATTCTGTGGCTGATTTTTGAATATCCCGTATCTCTGCTCTAGCATCGCTCCATCGCTCAGCCTGTGATTGTACCACGTACATGGGGGAGCTAGTTCGAGACATAGCCGTTTGCCTTGCTATGCTATCTGCAAAGGCATTTCCTTGACCCACTTTATCCGTGATCTTTTTATGGGCACTACACTTCACTATCGCTACTTTCTTGGGGCAAAGCAACGCGTTTAGGAGATCACGCACTAACTCTCCGTGCATAATGTGCTCCCCGTGTGACGTCAGAAACCCACGTTCCCTCCAGAGGAGCCCGAAGTCATGGGCCACTCCAAAGGCGTACCGGCTGTCCGTGTATATGTTCACACATAGGCCAGCACTCAATTCGCAGGCTCTTGTTAACGCTATCAGCTCCGCTGCCTGAGCCGATTTTTGTGGTATTCTAGCTGTTTCTACCACCGTCTTAAGAGTCGTGATCGCGTATGCTGCGGAAGTCGTACCATCTGGCAGCCTTAAACACGATCCATCAACCCACAATTCCCCATCCACGTCAGGAAGTGGCACATCCTGCAAGTCAACACGACCCTTTGTCTGTTCCTCAGTCAGAAAAACACAGTCATGATGTTTTTCTTCCTGACCCTCCTCGGCCGGATAGGGCAATAAAGTTGCGGGGTTCAAAGTAGCGCATCTTTTCAATGTTATGTGTGGTGCTAAGAGTGTCAGCTCGTATCCTGTAAGTCGTGCACTCGTGAGGTATTGGGTCTTTGTTTGGTTTAACAGGGCATCTACTGCATGGGGAACTAACACCAACAATTTGTGTGATAACACTATGCCCTCACTCTGTCGTATAGCTACTGCTGTTGCCGCTACCGCCCGAAAACACCCAGGCAACCCTCGTGCTACAGGATCCAAAATAGCAGAGAAGTATGCACATGGTCTCTGCTTATCCCCATGCAACTGCACTAACACTGACAACGCACACCCATCATTCTCGTGTACGTACAATGTGAAAAGTTTCGTGTAGTCTGGTGTTCCTAACACGGGTGCGGAACAAAGGGCCTGTCTCAACTGCTCAAAGGCTTTCTGACATTCGTCTGTCCACTCAAGAGGCATCGGTGTAGTTTTGGACAATAATGCTAGCAAAGGTTTTATGATGTGTGAAAAACCCATGATCCATTGTCTACAAAAAGATGTCAACCCTATGAAGGCACGCACATCTCTCTGCGTGCGGGGGACTGGTGTATCTAGAATTGCCTGAATTCGATCAGATGTTAATGCCCGCCCCTCCTTAGACAACAGATGACCGAGGTAGGTCACCTGGGGTCTACAGTATTGAAGCTTTTTCTTGGAAACCTTATGATTGTGTTGTGCCAAAAAGGAAAGCAATGCAAGCGTACTCTGTTCACATTGTGCATAGGAGTCGGCGGCAAGCAGAAGGTCATCCACGTACTGGATGAGCGTTACGCCAGACTGCAATTTAAAGGAATCTAGTTGACGTTTCAAAGCCTGGCTATAGATGCTAGGGCTTTCGGTATATCCTTGGGGAACACGACAAAATCTATACGATTTATTATTGAGCGTAAAACCAAACAGATATCTGCTGTCTGGATGAACAGGGATAGAAAAGAACGCATTCTTTAGGTCAATAACGCTAAAAGTGGTGGCTGTCGGTGGAACCAAAGTAAGCAAAGTCGTGATATCAGACACCACTGGGTATTGGGGAATGACAATTTTATTTATTTCACGCAAATCAATAATAAATCGATAGATCTTGCCATCTGAGTCTCTCTTAAGAATCGGTAGAATAGGGCTGTTACAGACATTATAAGGGACCTCCTCCACCACCCCCGCAGAAATCAAATCCTGAACAATATGTGTCAGTGCAATTTCACCTTCCTTCGAGATCTTATACTGTGGCACTCGTGGTAGAGGGGCCCCTTCCTTAACAGTAATGTGTATTGGTGGAATGCGCATCTCTCCCACATCCGTATCTGATGTCGCCCACAACGTGTGCGGCAGAGTGGCCAAAGCGGGAATATCTAAAATAACACAAAATCTGTCAGGGTCAGGGCAATCATCAGGGTCAGGGTAATTGTCATTCAGAATAACCCGCACTCCCTCTGGAGCGCAGCGTATTGTTGCTCGAAAATATTTAAGCAAGTCAATGCCCAGGATATTATCTGGGGTATGGGGCGATAACAAAAATTGGCCAAAACTAAAGTATTTGTCAATGCATAGTGCAAGGGGCTTGGACAATGGGCTGGGGGAGGGTGTGCCATCAAACCCTACACACGTAATCATTTCGCCAGACAGGGGAGCCCTCGGAACCAAATTTTTCGACAGAGCCCTACGAGTAGCTCCAGTGTCGACAAGAAATTGATCAGTAGAACCCAAAATACCCGCTGTTACATATGGACCTTGCTGATCTACTGGCACTTCAACTGATTCCTTACCCCATCCTACGCAATCCTATGCATGCACGTAATCCTGATGTTCCACATTCTCTCCTTCCAAAATCTGATATTGATTCCGTCTATCAAACGTATTTCGTTCGTCCTGGCCACGGCCCCTCTCCTCAACCTGTCTACGATCACCTCCGCCACCTCTCGTTCCAGTATAACCTCCTCTTGACCTTCCACTACCTCGACCACGCTGACTACGCTGTTCGCGAAGTACCGGACAATCTTCGGCCCAATGCCCAAACTCCTTACAATAAGCACACTGATCCTCCGCAATGTCCGTACGACCATACGATGCATTTCCCCCACCACGTCTACCTCTATCATTCCCTCTACCCTGTGTTCCCCGAACCTGCGCCAACATCACCTTCGTTTTCTATTCCTTCGTCTTTTTCTCTACACTTTCTTTAGCTTCCACCTCCTGCCGCTCATAGTACTGAGCCATAGTTAACAAGGACGCAGGGGTCGCCGTGGCCCAGGAACTTTCACTCGATTTCAATCGCTTAGCAATCTCTGGTAGGAGATTAGCTACATACTTATCTACAAACAGATGCCGACCCGTATCGTCTGTTAAAGATTGACCACTGTAATCATGAAAGGCCTCCTCGAAGCGTGTAAAGAAATCAGAGACCGTTTTATCGGGTTTCTGCTTGCACGACGTTAACATGGTCCAATCAATCTTTTTAGCGGGAACGAGCGTTTTCAATTTATGCAAAATAGCTGCTGGAAGATCTAAGATTAGCGGACAAGGCTTACATGCTGGTTCCCTATCTAAATCTGCAGCATTTATTTCTTTCCAGGTCCCCCCCAAGATCGTTTCATCATTAGTCTTACGAATTTGCCTCCACATATCAGGTGGTAAAATTAGCCCAAAAAACAAATCTATATCTACAAGAGTCATCACACAAGACGATATAGCCCCCTCCACCCCTTCATAAAATGCCGCCGGATTCTTCCGAAGATCAGGTAAAGAATTTTTTAAGGCCATCACATCTGCTCTATTCCATGGCGTATATACCCAATTATACACAAAATACCCTTTCGCATCCTTCGACAACTTATCATCGTCTGTACCTTCCCCTTTTGGCGGAACATACAAAGGCGCAGCTTCACGCATAGGCATAACATGCAACGCAGAACTCTTATCTGAACCACGGAGAGAACACTCCTTAGCCCGCCCATTATTCTCCGATTCGGACTCCTTTTGCCTCCGCTTCCGTTCCTCCCGCAATTGGGTTGTCTCATCCCGCAGCTTGATCAATTGCTTGAATAGGTCGTCAACATCTGAAAGATCAAAATCACCTTTAGCTAAATTTTCACGGTACACCGACAACACTTTTGGCTCTAACGTATCAGAAAGATCTCGATATGCGCTTACAACCTCATCAGCCAAGGAAGACAAAAAATACATCACTTCAAGATCCGTCCACCCTGCTTTCTCTGATATCAATTGATCCTGAGTAACACTATGCTTATTCACTTTACGAGCCCAACTACGTAAATGAGCGGACCTCTTCGCAGTAAACCTGAGAGCCGATACACCCTTCTTGCCCGACTTATCCCGTCCGTCATCATCAGAATCCACAGCTGGAGCCGTTGGCGTAACGTACGGAGGCGGTGACCGATCTAACAAAGAAAAATCATCAACTTCATTATTAAGGACAGGATAAAGTGGTCGGCGAATAGGAAACTGACCAGCAGTTTGCAAATTACGTTCCCGTTCCTCCCTTTCTTTCTTCTCCTGAGCCTCCTTCTCCTCAAGCTGTAAAGCCTTATCCCGAGCAGCCTTGCGCTGCTCTTTGTCCGCCAAGGCAACCTCACGCTTCATTCGCTCACGCGCCGCTTTCTCCCACATTCGCACACAATCAAGCATGTTTTGTCTAGACCTACGTTGAAACATACATTGCTCTACAAATTGGATTTTACTCAAATCGTATGACCCGTGTAGGGGCCATTGCAATTCGGGATCGGCCTTAGTGTACTTATGCCATAATTTACTGTACATAATGGGTGGAAGGCCAAATTTGATATACATATCCCTATTTGGTGTCCCCTCTGGGGGAGCCGGCTGTGATTCCGCTAACCTAATTGAGGTACCATCTCCTAAACAACACATTCCCCGTAGTGTACTGAAAACAGGCATGTTCAAAGAGTATCACGAAAGCGTGACACCGGACAAAATGGCACTTACAGTTCTCCACACGATCGTGCCGCTCAAAGGAAAAAAAACAAAGTTAGAGAAACATCTCTACATGCCTGCCTATGTGAAGTGCACTACACATATAAGTTCAAAGATCACAAATTCACAATGTTAGCTAACTCAAATCAAAGTTCATAGAATTCGGCAAGCGTCCTCGCCGATCACAAAGCGCAAATTTTCAGTAAGCGTCCGAAGACTACCTTACCGAACACAAGTCATAGAACTTCGGTAAGCGTCCGAAGACTACCTTACCGACCACAAAGCTTACCAAATTCCCAAAGGTCCAGGTTCCAACTGCCAAGGTCTTGTAAGCCAAATCAGCCAAACGGCACTCTCTCGGCGATGCAGACACTTCGGAAACTCAGTCGGAGACCGGCGCCACCTGGAAGGTCAGATCGGAAGGAAAGGAAAAACACCGTGGCAGCCAAGACTCGGGTCACTCGTGGCAGCGCGCGTCCATGGCGAGTTTCCAAGCCTTCGTCACGACCTCTCCTTCGGGCATCCGAGTCGCCGATGAGTCCCTTCGTGGTCGCCAATTGAAGTATTTCGGGGTTCCCAAGGCCTACACGCTCCAGAGATTACCCACTTACACAAGAACTGTTGGCACGGAAACTGTAAAATGCAAAGAACAAGTTTATTAAAACCCCATGGGGTGGTGGTACACTCAAACAGCACCCTTCGGTAATGCAAGAGGTATCACACCGAACACCGGTGTGACCCCGTTTATATACAATTTTGGGGCAATAAAAGTTTAGGCGGCACAAGTTAAGACACAGTTTTAGAGACATATATGGTCATGTTTTGGAATACTGCCAGCCCATTGGAGAGTTTCAAACCCGCTGGTCAGTTAGCGGCACATTCCTGAAGGTTTACGGGTCAGTGAGAACTGCGCATGTGTGGCTTGACCAGTACTAAAAATAGCCTGTTGCTGGGCAGATGAGAGTGGTCAGTGGAACGGACAAAGGACTAAAGGGCACGTCGGCCACGAGGCCGCTCATGGTTTAAGATGGCCGCTGCAACATTCAAAATGGCGTTTATCGTATATAGCCAAGTTAAGGAGGACAACGTGTAGATTCGGCTAATCGCTAATCAAAACGGGCCAACTACGACACAACTACTACCAGAGAGGGCCTGGTTTGTTGACAAGTATGATCTGTCCTAACTTTGTGTGGGTAATGTCAAGTTGTAGAATCAGAAAGTGTGTAACTTATTGCTGCACTTATGTCAGTCTTCCATCTAGGAGACTGGACTCAGTGTATCCCAACCATCCATGGTTGTTGGCACCACTGAGGAATCCAACAACACCAGGGGAAGTACGCTTCAAGGAAGCCCTTAGAAGGACATGGCAGATAGTGGAATGGACATTTGGGCTCCTAAAGGCCAGATTTAGATGTCTGAACAAGACTAGGGGAGTCTTTGTCTGCTTACCAGGGAAGGTGTGTCAAATCACAGTTGCCTGCTACATGCAAGAAGGCCAGATTTAGAAATCTGGACAAGACTTGGGGAGCGCTCCTCTACTCTCCCAGGAAGGTGTGTCACATCACTGTGGCTTGCTGCATGCTCCACAACACCGCCCTGCGACTGAACATTCCTTATAGCGCATAGGTTGGAGACCATAAAGTGTCACTGGGTGAGGATCGTGAAATGCCAAATGATGATGATAGTGATGAAGAAAAAGCAGATGACTTGCGTCAAGATCTCATCAACAACTTTTTCTCATGAGTGTAAGTATTTTGTGAAATATCATGACTTTGACTGTTACAGCATCTTTAGTGATGATGAGGGGAATATGTTATAGTAAAATATTAGGAATGTCAAGCTCTGGGAAATTCAGGTGAAAGGTGTTTTGCTGAGTAAAGTTTAGACACATGGTCATTTTCTTTGTGTCGCTTTGTCTTAATTAGTTTTTTGTCATGACCTGTGTTATTCAGAAGTTGACTATATGATTTGTCTTATACGTATGGTTTAATAGCTAATTTCTTTGGGCCTTATTTATGAAGAGCTTGCGCCGAAGATGCGTCAAAAATAATGACGCATCTTCGGCGCACCGCATGCGCCATATTAATGAAGTGACGCATCTCCGGCGATGCGTCACTTTTACCTCACTGCGCTAAAAAACCCACTGCGTCAGAATGCCCTGCGACGCGCAAATATTAATGTATGCAATGTGGGCGTTACCGCGGAAAAACTTGCGCAAAAATGACGCATCCGCATTTACTAACTTTCCCGCTTTTGACGCATCCGCGACGGAAATGGCGCAGCGTTGCGGATGCGTCGGAATTGGTGCGCCTACAAAACGGATGCGCAGGAAATGACGTATCGGCACATAGCGAGAGGAGAGGAGAGAGGAGAGGAGGCCATTGAACTTTGCTGTAACCATACCCACACCATGGAGGTCGTAATGCTGAGAGTAGCTGCCAGCCGGAGACAACTAGCTGCAGGACTACCACCACAACCCCCTGCACCACAAAATCCACCCCCACCCCCAAGGCAACGCCGCAGAAAGGAGCGGTTATTCCGTCCAAGGAGCGTCCTGAGAGGCATCAGGGATGAGGAGGTCATAACTCTATTCCGCCTCAAGAAGGAGACCATTGAACATCTACTGGGACTCATTGGACCAAGGCTAGAGGTAGGAAGCAACAGGCCAACAAACATACCGCCACAGGCAAAGCTCCTGGCTGTGTTGCACATGCTAGCGTCGGGCTCCTTTCAGACAACAGTCGCCAAGCTGGCAGGAATATCCCAGCCAGCTTTTTCATCATTCCTGCCAACTGTCCTGGATGCCATCATCCATCTCACACCCCGCTACCTCCGTTTTCCCAACAATGCACAAGAGCAGATGGAGATAAAGCAAGGATTCTATGCCATAGCAGGCTTACCCCATGTTCTGGGTGCCATGGACTGTACGCATGTGCAATTAGTACCTCCGGCAGCAACTGCACATTTGTACATCAATCGGAAACACACTTATTCAATTAATTACAGGCCATCGTGGATCACCGTGGACTATTTACCAATGTGCTGGCAAAATACCCTAAACAACAAAACAAAGATGCCAGTGCTGATAAAAGTGAATGGAAAGTGAGGTAAATCCTCCACTAACTGAAAGTCAAATTCAGAAAAGGGATTGCTTTTTAATCGCAGCTTTATTGTGTATTCAATAAATTTTTATAAAATGCATTTGTACATTTGGGACTGAAACATTAAAGGAAAAACAAGGATGCAAAGGGGACACATGAAAAGGCAATCAAGTTAGAGCGAACCACCATTCGTTCCTACAATCATATCACTTTCACCAAGCATTCAACAGCACACAAGCTAGTCTCACACATACCATATATACATTATCTACAACAGGAAAAACAAAAAACACTGTAGCTGTCTTAATGTAAACACACTATTTGTACTCCGTGGTAGCAAATGACAAGGGTTTAGCACTTTCGAACAGTTTTTTGCAAATCCGATAGAAATTAGAAAGTGTCCAACAAATAGCTAATGATCTATGTAAAGTTGTAACTCTTAGATCAGTGGCAGAACAGTGTGAAGAAGGGCCTACGCGTTTCGAATCTCCTATAGTTCCTTGGAGATTCTCATCAGGGCCTTGAGCAACTGGACAAAAAAGAAAAGAAATAGAAAACATTTTTACAAAACATGAAGAATGGCGACTGACAAGCATAGTCAAAACATAGCAGGTAAGAACATTAATGTGTTTAATGGAGAGGACACACACTTCAGAATCTCGTAAACTCAGTTAGTCCCAGTCTTTTAACTGTTCCTGATGGGAAATGAAACCATGGAGAAGCAAAAGTGCTCAAAATTATGAACAGTTTGGACTGTATTAAAAAGAACTATCAAGAGGACCAATCACCCCCTAATAGTAGTTACTAGCAGAGATAAAGATGGGGGCGGACTTACCACCTAATGTAGCAGGCGGTGGTCCGCAGCAGGGAAGTGTCGGGGGAGTGGACCCAACCCTCTGTTGAACAAAAGAATTAGCAGAGAGAATATTAGTTCCTCCTCGGGGGTACATAGGTGGAAGAATCACGGGGCGCAAGCCCAGGGAAAAGGGTCTTACCGCTCAGTAGAGCTGAAAAATCCTAGCGCGTTGAGAGGGGTGCAAGGTCTGAACTGGCAGGGCTGTGAAGCGACGTATCTTATGTTGTGTGCGTTGGGGCGTCCTATATGCCAAACAGACAAAATTAAAAGGGATCAGGCCTCTAAACAGGATAGCGCTGACACACTAAGCGGCGTCATAAAGATAAAAATCACCTTTAAATCCAGGGCGGTGCGCCTGTCGTTTAATCAGGCATCCTCCGTGAGAGAGGAAAAACAGCGTCAGCACAAGCAGGCAAATGTCCGGTGTGCCAGCAGAACCTGAAACGTACGGTGACAGGATTAAAGATAACAGCGCTGGTTAAAGGCTGCTCAAAACTACGGGGACTGGCTTGGTAGTTTAGTCTGCCCTGTTCCCATGATGCACTGGGCCAGGGACAGACTGATTTGCATATAGCCAGGTTCTGAGCTGGGATGGGACAGTGAGATAAATAACGGTGATGGATCAAGCCCTAATCTTTGGACTGGGTAAGAGTGGTCTGCTTAATTCAGACACTCTGTTCATCACCACCCCCTTTTCTAAATCGTTTTTGGCCACTATAGGTGTGGCAGGGTATACTCAGACATGAGTCCCTTTCTCACTGCTCCATCAGGATTCAAGCAAGCCGGGCCGAAGACGGCTGAAATGCCAGAAACCGGTCCCCGGTAGCTTGTCTCCTTTCTGGTGAAGAATTGGCTTGGTAGTTTAGTCTGCCCTGTTCCCATAATGCACTGGGCCAGGGACAGACTGATTTGCATATAGCCAGGTTCTGAGCTGGGATGGGGCAGTGAGATAAATAACGGTGATGGATCAAGCCCTAATCTTTGGACTGGGTAAGAGTGGTCTGCTTAATTCAGACACTCTGTTCATCACCACCCCCTTTTCTAAATCGTTTTTGGCCACTATAGGTGTGGCAGGGTATACTCAGACATGAGTCCCTTTCTCACTGCTCCATCAGGATTCAAGCAAGCCGGGCCGAAGACGGCTGAAATGCCAGAAACCGGTCCCCGGTAGCTTGTCTCCTTTCTGGTGAAGAATTGGCTTGGTAGTTTAGTCTGCCCTGTTCCCATGATGCACTGGGCCAGGGACAGACTGATTTGCATATAGCCAGGTTCTGAGCTGGGATGGGGCAGTGAGATAAATAACGGTGATGGATCAAGCCCTAATCTTTGGACTGGGTAAGAGTGGTCTGCTTAATTCAGACACTCTGTTCATCACCACCCCCTTTTCTAAATCGTTTTTGGCCACTATAGGTGTGGCAGGGTATACTCAGACATGAGTCCCTTTCTCACTGCTCCATCAGGATTCAAGCAAGCCGGGCCGAAGATGGCTGAAATGCCAGAAACCGGTCCCCGGTAGCTTGTCTCCTTTCTGGTGAAGAATTGGCTTGGTAGTTTAGTCTGCCCTGTTCCCATGATGCACTGGGCCAGGGACAGACTGATTTGCATATAGCCAGGTTCTGAGCTGGGATGGGGCAGTGAGATAAATAACGGTGATGGATCAAGCCCTAATCTTTGGACTGGGTAAGAGTGGTCTGCTTAATTCAGACACTCTGTTCATCACCACCCCCTTTTCTAAATCGTTTTTGGCCACTATAGGTGTGGCAGGGTATACTCAGACATGAGTCCCTTTCTCACTGCTCCATCAGGATTCAAGCAAGCCGGGCCGAAGACGGCTGAAATGCCAGAAACCGGTCCCCGGTAGCTTGTCTCCTTTCTGGTGAAGAATTGGCTTGGTAGTTTAGTCTGCCCTGTTCCCATGATGCACTGGGCCAGGGACAGACTGATTTGCATATAGCCAGGTTCTGAGCTGGGATGGGGCAGTGAGATAAATAACGGTGATGGATCAAGCCCTAATCTTTGGACTGGGTAAGAGTGGTCTGCTTAATTCAGACACTCTGTTCATCACCACCCCCTTTTCTAAATCGTTTTTGGCCACTATAGGTGTGGCAGGGTATACTCAGACATGAGTCCCTTTCTCACTGCTCCATCAGGATTCAAGCAAGCCGGGCCGAAGACGGCTGAAATGCCAGAAACCGGTCCCCGGTAGCTTGTCTCCTTTCTGGTGAAGAATTGGCTTGGTAGTTTAGTCTGCCCTGTTCCCATGATGCACTGGGCCAGGGACAGACTGATTTGCATATAGCCAGGTTCTGAGCTGGGATGGGGCAGTGAGATAAATAACGGTGATGGATCAAGCCCTAATCTTTGGACTGGGTGAGAGTGGTCTGCTTAATTCAGACACTCTGTTCATCACCACCCCCTTTTCTAAATCGTTTTTGGCCACTATAGGTGTGGCAGGGTATACTCAGACATGAGTCCCTTTCTCACTGCTCCATCAGGATTCAAGCAAGCCGGGCCGAAGACGGCTGAAATGCCAGAAACCGGTCCCCGGTAGCTTGTCTCCTTTCTGGTGAAGAATTGGCTTGGTAGTTTAGTCTGCCCTGTTCCCATGATGCACTGGGCCAGGGACAGACTGATTTGCATATAGCCAGGTTCTGAGCTGGGATGGGGCAGTGAGATAAATAACGGTGATGGATCAAGCCCTAATCTTTGGACTGGGTAAGAGTGGTCTGCTTAATTCAGACACTCTGTTCATCACCACCCCCTTTTCTAAATCGTTTTTGGCCACTATAGGTGTGGCAGGGTATACTCAGACATGAGTCCCTTTCTCACTGCTCCATCAGGATTCAAGCAAGCCGGGCCGAAGACGGCTGAAATGCCAGAAACCGGTCCCCGGTAGCTTGTCTCCTTTCTGGTGAAGAATTGGCTTGGTAGTTTAGTCTGCCCTGTTCCCATGATGCACTGGGCCAGGGACAGACTGATTTGCATATAGCCAGGTTCTGAGCTGGGATGGGGCAGTGAGATAAATAACGGTGATGGATCAAGCCCTAATCTTTGGACTGGGTAAGAGTGGTCTGCTTAATTCAGACACTCTGTTCATCACCACCCCCTTTTCTAAATCGTTTTTGGCCACTATAGGTGTGGCAGGGTATACTCAGACATGAGTCCCTTTCTCACTGCTCCATCAGGATCCAAGCAAGCCGGGCCGAAGACGGCTGAAATGCCAGAAACCGGTCCCCGGTAGCTTGTCTCCTTTCTGGTGAAGAATTGGCTTGGTAGTTTAGTCTGCCCTGTTCCCATGATGCACTGGGCCAGGGACAGACTGATTTGCATATAGCCAGGTTCTGAGCTGGGATGGGGCAGTGAGATAAATAACGGTGATGGATCAAGCCCTAATCTTTGGACTGGGTAAGAGTGGTCTGCTTAATTCAGACACTCTGTTCATCACCACCCCCTTTTCTAAATCGTTTTTGGCCACTATAGGTGTGGCAGGGTATACTCAGACATGAGTCCCTTTCTCACTGCTCCATCAGGATTCAAGCAAGCCGGGCCGAAGACGGCTGAAATGCCAGAAACCGGTCCCCGGTAGCTTGTCTCCTTTCTGGTGAAGAATTGGCTTGGTAGTTTAGTCTGCCCTGTTCCCATGATGCACTGGGCCAGGGACAGACTGATTTGCATATAGCCAGGTTCTGAGCTGGGATGGGGCAGTGAGATAAATAACGGTGATGGATCAAGCCCTAATCTTTGGACTGGGTAAGAGTGGTCTGCTTAATTCAGACACTCTGTTCATCACCACCCCCTTTTCTAAATCGTTTTTGGCCACTATAGGTCTGGCAGGGTATACTCAGACATGAGTCCCTTTCTCACTGCTCCATCAGGATTCAAGCAAGCCGGGCCGAAGACGGCTGAAATGCCAGAAACCGGTCCCCGGTAGCTTGTCTCCTTTCTGGTGAAGAATTGGCTTGGTAGTTTAGTCTGCCCTGTTCCCATGATGCACTGGGCCAGGGACAGACTGATTTGCATATAGCCAGGTTCTGAGCTGGGATGGGGCAGTGAGATAAATAACGGTGATGGATCAAGCCCTAATCTTTGGACTGGGTAAGAGTGGTCTGCTTAATTCAGACACTCTGTTCATCACCACCCCCTTTTCTAAATCGTTTTTGGCCACTATAGGTGTGGCAGGGTATACTCAGACATGAGTCCCTTTCTCACTGCTCCATCAGGATTCAAGCAAGCCGGGCCGAAGACGGCTGAAATGCCAGAAACCGGTCCCCGGTAGCTTGTCTCCTTTCTGGTGAAGAATTGGCTTGGTAGTTTAGTCTGCCCTGTTCCCATGATGCACTGGGCCAGGGACAGACTGATTTGCATATAGCCAGGTTCTGAGCTGGGATGGGGCAGTGAGATAAATAACGGTGATGGATCAAGCCCTAATCTTTGGACTGGGTAAGAGTGGTCTGCTTAATTCAGACACTCTGTTCATCACCACCCCCTTTTCTAAATCGTTTGTCGTTTAATCAGGCATCCTCCGTGAGAGAGGAAAAACAGCGTCAGCACAAGCAGGCAAATGTCCGGTGTGCCAGCAGAACCTGAAACGTACGGTGACAGGATTAAAGATAACAGCGCTGGGTAAAGGCTGCTCAAAACTACGGGGACTGGAAGTAGGGAGGCTGGGGGGGCAGCAAGTACTTACCCGGTTCAAAAGAGATGGTCCTGGAAACCCGCACTCGGTCGGCGTCGGTGCTAGCGCTACTCACTCGCGCATGCGCATCGCCTGAACATGGGAGGCTGCGTGTTATATAGGGAGGATCAGGGGCGGACCTTAGCGGACGAGTGGCTTGCAAGCAGCTAGATAGCATGTTATGCAGCTAGGTTTACAGCATTAGCGGTAATGTATACTGACCTCCGAGGTGGCAGACAGTGAACCAGGGGATCAGGGGCGGACCTTAACGGACAAGTGGCTTGCATGCAGCAAGATGGCAAGTTATGCAGCTGGGTTTACTGCTATAGCGATAATATATACAATCTGACCACCGAGGTGGCAGACAGCGAACCAGGGGCGTGGGATGTCCACAAATCTGTCCTGGGGGTTACAATTTGAATATTTCAGAAAGCTCATTTAAACCAGACACCGCAGTGTCAAATTTGACAATTAGCATGGCTTCTCTTTTGGACAGCAGAACGCTCATATCGCCTCCTCGGGGGTTCTTTTCTATCTTGGATATCACTGTCCATTTAAAGTCATTTAGTCCGTGTTGCTTCTTGTTCCAATGGTTCACTAACGGGGCATTTTCAACTTTTCTCTTCAGTCTCGATTTGTGTTGCGTTATGCGTTGGCGCACTTCCTGCTCTGTCTTACCAATGTACAGGCTGTTGCATGGGCATATGACTCCGTAGACTACAAATTTCGATTTGCAGTTGCTGAAAACCTCATGTTTCCATGATATTCCCCTATGTTGGAAAACCGTGCCCTGTATGGTTGTTTCACAACAAAGGCAGGTGCCACATCTATGGTGACCTAATACGGGAGTCAAACCCATCATTTCACGTAGGGAGGGTTGGTTCTGGGTATGCATTGCGGCTCTTACCACATGGTTAGCCACACTGTTTTCTCGTTTGAAAGCAAACAGTGGGGGATCTTTGAGGCTCTCATCCAGGTTGCGTACCAGGTGCCAGTTTTGACCGATGATACGTTTGAACTGGTTAGCATTCGGGCAGAAAGTTGTTACGCAAACTTGTCGTCTCTGTTCGGGTTTCTTTTTGCGTTCCAATAAGGTTTCGCGGGGGGTCCACCTTGCTCGTTTCATACAGTCCCTCACTAATCTTTTAGGGTACCCCCTATCACAGAGTTTAGAGACAAGTTTCTCTGCATGGTGATAGAAATCATTTTCGTATGTACAGTTTCTGCGTACCCGCAGAAACTGCCCATAAGGTAAATTATCCCTGAGGCTTCTGGGGTGATTACTCTGATAGAGTAACGCTTTATTGCGATCTGTGGATTTGGTGAATAAAGTCGTAGCCAGCCTTCCTGCTTTCGGAAAAACCTCCACATCCAAAAAAGCGATTTTTTATTCAGAGTGGGAAAGGCTAAATTGAATGTCTGGTGTCCTGTTGTTGAGCCATTGATGAAATTGTATCAAGTTGTCAACTCCCCCTGTCCATATCATAAAGACATCGTCAATAAAACGATACCATTTACGAATGTATGTTCCATGTGGGTTGTTGTTATGTATATGAGTGTCTTCATACATAGACATAAACAACACAGCCAGCTCCGGTGCAAAAGGGCATCCCATTGCCACCCCCTTTACTTGATAGAAAAATTCCTTGTTAAAGCAAAAATAATTTTTCTTCAAGGCAAATGAGGCCAACTCTAGCAGGAATTCTGTGGGGACTTGCATGGGTCTAGGACGTGAGTCTAGAAAGAAAGAGAGAACCGCCACAGCCTCAACCTTGTAGGTTGTGTCATACCTACAGGACACAACCGACTTCATAAATAAGATGGAAACTGTCACTTTCAACGAAGGGACGGATTTGCTTGTCACGCTTGATGTGACATCACTATACACACAAATCCCTCAAGATGAGGCTGTGGCCGTTCTCTCTTTCTTTCTAGACTCACGTCCTAGACCCATGCAAGTCCCCACAGAATTCCTGCTAGAGTTGGCCTCATTTGCCTTGAAGAAAAATTATTTTTGCTTTAACAAGGAATTTTTCTATCAAGTAAAGGGGGTGGCAATGGGATGCCCTTTTGCACCGGAGCTGGCTGTGTTGTTTATGTCTATGTATGAAGACACTCATATACATAACAACAACCCACATGGAACATACATTCGTAAATGGTATCGTTTTATTGACAATGTCTTTATGATATGGACAGGGGGAGTTGACAACTTGATACAATTTCATCAATGGCTCAACAACAGGACACCAGACATTCAATTTAGCCTTTCCCACTCTGAATCAAAAATCGCTTTTTTGGATGTGGAGGTTTTTCCGAAAGCAGGAAGGCTGGCTACGACTTTATTCACCAAATCCACAGATCGCAATAAAGCGTTACTCTATCAGAGTAATCACCCCAGAAGCCTCAGGGATAATTTACCTTATGGGCAGTTTCTGCGGGTACGCAGAAACTGTACATACGAAAATGATTTCTATCTCCATGCAGAGAAACTTGTCTCTAAACTCTGTGATAGGGGGTACCCTAAAAGATTAGTGAGGGACTGTATGAAACGAGCAAGGTGGACCCCCCGCGAAACCTTATTGGAACACAAAAAGAAACCCGAACAGAGACGACAAGTTTGCGTAACAACTTTCTGCCCGAATGCTAACCAGTTAAAACGTATCATCGGTCAAAACTGGCACCTGGTACGCAACCTGGATGAGAGCCTCAAAGATCCCCCACTGTTTGCTTTCAATCGAGAAAACAGTGTGGCTAACCATGTGGTAAGAGCCGCAATGCATACCCAGAACCAACCCTCCCTACGTGAAATGATGGGTTTGACTCCCGTATTAGGTCACCATAGATGTGGCACCTGCCTTTGTTGTGAAACAACCATACAGGGCACGGTTTTCCAACATAGGGGAATATCATGGAAACATGAGGTTTTCAGCAACTGCAAATCGAAATTTGTAGTCTACGGAGTCATATGCCCATGCAACAGCCTGTACATTGGTAAGACAGAGCAGGAAGTGCGCCAACGCATAACGCAACACAAATCGAGACTGAAGAGAAAAGTTGAAAATGCCCCGTTAGTGAACCATTGGAACAAGAAGCAACACGGACTAAATGACTTTAAATGGACAGTGATATCCAAGATAGAAAAGAACCCCCGAGGAGGCGATATGAGCGTTCTGCTGTCCAAAAGAGAAGCCATACTAATTGTCAAATTTGACACTGCGGTGTCTGGTTTAAATGAGCTTTCTGAAATATTCAAATTGTAACCCCCAGGACAGATTTGTGGACATCCCACGCCCCTGGTTCGCTGTCTGCCACCTCGGAGGTCAGATTGTATATATTATCGCTATAGCAGTAAACCCAGCTGCATAACTTGCCATCTTGCTGCATGCAAGCCACTTGTCCGTTAAGGTCCGCCCCTGATCCCCTGGTTCACTGTCTGCCACCTCGGAGGTCAGTATACATTACCGCTAATGCTGTAAACCTAGCTGCATAACATGCTATCTAGCTGCTTGCAAGCCACTCGTCCGCTAAGGTCCGCCCCTGATCCTCCCTATATAACACGCAGCCTCCCATGTTCAGGCGATGCGCATGCGCGAGTGAGTAGCGCTAGCACCGACGCCGACCGAGTGCGGGTTTCCAGGACCATCTCTTTTGAACCGGGTAAGTACTTGCTGCCCCCCCAGCCTCCCTACTTCCAGTCCCCGTAGTTTTGAGCAGCCTTTACCCAGCGCTGTTATCTTTAATCCTGTCACCGTACGTTTCAGGTTCTGCTGGCACACCGGACATTTGCCTGCTTGTGCTGACGCTGTTTTTCCTCTCTCACGGAGGATGCCTGATTAAACGACAGGCGCACCGCCCTGGATTTAAAGGTGATTTTTATCTTTATGACGCCGCTTAGTGTGTCAGCGCTATCCTGTTTAGAGGCCTGATCCCTTTTAATTTTGTCTGTTTGGCATATAGGACGCCCCAACGCACACAACATAAGATACGTCGCTTCACAGCCCGGCCAGTTCAGACCTTGCACCCCTCTCAACGCGCTAGGATTTTTCAGCTCTACTGAGCGGTAAGACCCTTTTCCCTGGGCTTGCGCCCCGTGATTCTTCCACCTATGTACCCCCGAGGAGGAACTAATATTCTCTCTGCTAATTCTTTTGTTCAACAGAGGGTTGGGTCCACTCCCCCGACACTTCCCTGCTGCGGACCACCGCCTGCTACATTAGGTGGTAAGTCCGCCCCCATCTTTATCTCTGCTAGTAACTACTATTAGGGGGTGATTGGTCCTCTTGATAGTTCTTTTTAATACAGTCCAAACTGTTCATAATTTTGAGCACTTTTGCTTCTCCATGGTTTCATTTCCCATCAGGAACAGTTAAAAGACTGGGACTAACTGAGTTTACGAGATTCTGAAGTGTGTGTCCTCTCCATGAAACACATTAATGTTCTTACCTCCTATGTTTTGACTATGCTTGTCAGTCGCCATTCTTCATGTTTTGTAAAAATGTTTTCTATTTCTTTTCTTTTTTGTCCAGTTGCTCAAGGCCCTGATGAGAATCTCCAAGGAACTATAGGAGATTCGAAACGCGTAGGCCCTTCTTCACACTGTTCTGCCACTGATCTAAGAGTTACAACTTTACATAGATCATTAGCTATTTGTTGGACACTTTCTAATTTCTATCGGATTTGCAAAAAACTGTTTGAAAGTGCTAAACCCTTGTCATTTGCTACTACGGAGTACAAATAGTGTGTTTACATTAAGGCAGCTACAGTGTTTTTTGTTTTTCCTGTTGTAGATAATGTATATATGGTATGTGTGAGACTAGCTTGTGTGCTGTTGAATGCTTGGTGAAAGTGATATGATTGTAGGAACGAATGGTGGTTCGCTCTAACTTGATTGCCTTTTCATGTGTCCCCTTTGCATCCTTGTTTTTCCTTTAATGTTTCAGTCCCAAATGTACAAATGCATTTTATAAAAATTTATTGAATACACAATAAAGCTGCGATTAAAAAGCAATCCCTTTTCTGAATTTGACTTTCAGTTAGTGGAGGATTTACCTCACTTTCCATTCACTTTTATCAGCACTGGCATCTTTGTTTTGTTGTTTATGATATAGGCTCAGCCTTGCTGATTAGAGCCAGCCCTATTTTGGCAAAATACCCTGGCAGTGTACATGATGCGTTCATCTTCAGGAACTGCATCATAAATGATCGATTCAAGAATGGCCAGTATGGAAATGGACTACATGTAGGTAAGCAAAAGAGTATGATACAATGCACCATCCATGCTACCATACTGCTAATATTGCTGTAATGACGCATGAATGAGGTTCTGGATGTAATAATGTTGTACTAGCACACAGGTACCCATAGTACGGCCCGCGGGCCGTCAGCGGCCCGGCAAGCCTTCCTCTGCGGCCCGTGGACCTTGCAGACATGTACCTCTGTTAAATTTAAATTTTTTACAAAGTGTCTGCAAACACCACCGGTTGTTGATTTATGGGGTCTGGGTGATTTCAGGCATAGGGTGGAGATGCAGGGGCGCTAAGAAGAAATCAAATTCAACAAGGCCTCATTAACAATTAAATGGTCTTTCTAAGACCCGTTAAATACTCCGCTGAGTGGCGCCAAGGGGGCTTTGGTCTGACTGCTGGGGGTGCCATGATGGGACAAGTGGTGGGACACAGACCCTACAAAGCTGCAAATTCTGAAAGAAAACTAGCTGGCTTTTACATTACAGGGGGGGAGGCTGTCTCTGGGCTGGTGACGGGGACGTGTAGACACAGTATGTGTGCACTACCCGAGAGACAGAAGGGGCAGAGACAGAAGGGGCAGAGACAGACAGGGGCAGGGGCAGACAGGGGCAGAGTGTCAGAGACAGATAGAGGCAGAGGCAGATAGAGGGAGGGGCAGATAGGGGCAGAGTGTCAGAGACAGATAGTGTGAGAGACAGATAGGGGCAGGGCCAGAGAAAGCCAGAGACAGGGACAGACTGACAGAGGCAGAGACAGATAGGGGCAGAGACACATGGGGGCAGAGACACATGGGGGCAGAGACACATGGGGGCAGAGACATATGGGGGCAGAGACATATGGGGGCAGAGACAGATGGGGGCAGAGACAGATGGGGGCAGAGACAGATGGGGGCAGAGACAGATGGGGGCAGAAACAGACATACATAGACAGATAGCGGCAGAGACAGACAGAGATAGACACAAGGACAGAGAGACAGAGGGAGGGGGAGGAGGGCCAGACAGAGACAGGGCCAGACACAGACAGGCCCAGACACAGACAGGGACAGACAGAGAGAAGGAGACAGAGAGGAGGAGACAGAGAGAGACATAGAGGGAGGGAGCAAGAAAGGGAAGGAGACAGAGAGAGACAGAGAGGGAGAGTGACAGAGAGGGAGGGAGACAGAGGGAGAGACACAGAGGGCGAGAGAGGGAGGGAGAGAGACAGACAGAGTGAGACAGATGGAGAGAGAGGAGGGAGGGAGACAGACAGACAGACAGAGTGGGAGAGAGGGAGAGAGAGGGAGGGAGCCAGACAGACAGAGGGACACAGAGGGAGAGAGAGGGAGGGAGACATACAGAGGGAGAGAGAGGGAGGGAGACAGACAGACAGAGGGAGAGAGAGGAAGGGAAACAGACAGACTGAGTGAGTGAGTGAGTGAGTGAGTGAGTGAGTGAGTGAGTGAGTGAGAGAGTGAGTGTGAGAGAGTGAGTGTGAGAGATGTGTATGCCAGGTCTGGTCGCTCAGTAGACAAAGGCGTCTGTTGCTGCGGCCTGTGTCCAACCTCATGGTCAGTTTGTATTTGTGGCTCTAGCCCCGCCCACTCCCCCACTGACCCCGGCCCCACCACTGCGGCCCTCGGCCACAAGCCACACTGTAAATTTGGCCCCGAGATAAAGTTTGTGAGTATCCATGTAATAGCATATACATAGACATTAATAGAAGGGCCATAATTAATGACGGTCATGCACTGCTGGTGCGTTAAAACTAAAATGGCAAAAGGTCACGCACCAGTGGTGCAAGTCCCTCATAAATGAGGCCCACGGTCATGTAGAGGCATATAGGGAGTCAATGCATGTCCTTCCAAATTTGTGAAAATACAAAAGGATGTGGGTGGTGCACAGCGGTAGTAAACGAAGTATGTAGAATCTTGTTCAGCTGAGGGTGCTCCCAAGGGTGGTGCTTCCGTCAAAGCAACAAAAGTGCAAGACAGGTAGTGTACACAAACCACTGCAAATACATCCCCTTGGCGAGGCACTCCGTACATGATCATGAAAATGATTTAAAGAAGTTGTAATCCAAGTTCTGTTTTTAATTCACAAGTATTCAAGTTAATGGGTTATCGATGATATCAACAGCATATCAATCCATGGCAACAATACATTTTTACAAGCCCCTTTGTCAAGGAGCGTTCATATCAACGCGTAGCAAGGACTGCTACTTGGCTGTTCTAAGACCAGCATAACAGAACACCGGTCTTAGAACAGCCGAGTAACGGTCCTTGCAATGTGTGGATATGAACGCTCCATGACAAAGGGCCTCCTGGCCAAAATGCATAGGAGGACTTCATACTTATCTACTTTAAGAAATAAATTTATGTTATGGAATGATATGCTGTTAATATCAGTGGTTTGCCTACACTACCTGTCTCTTCCAAATATGTGTCCATTGCACAGCAGAACTATGTTGCAAAGGTGTCTTGCATGTGAGTCCCTGGGTGTGTTCTCTGCAACATCCATGCCCAATGGACACTGACAAATGAAATATTACCCACAACATATGGCCTCTACTTTACCACAACCATATCAAACTTTTCATTGTACCTTCTCATTTATTCTATTACAGCTGACCAGGGGTATGGCATTCAGCCGTGGGTGATGACACCGTATGGAAACCCACAGACACCACAGGAAGTTGCATACAATCAAGCACATTGCCGGACCAGGAACATTGTGGAAAGAACATTTGGTCTGCTCAAGGCCAGGTTTCGGCGCCTGGACAAGTCTGGTGGACGCATGCTGTATTCACCAGAGACAGTGTGCAAAATTATTTTGGCCTGTGCAATACTGCACAATATTTGTGTTCTCACACGTATTCCCTGGGACGATGATCCAGATTTGAATGCAGAAATGCCACAGGATGACCAGGAGGATGGGCATGCTCCTGTAAATCCAAGCACAGCAGCAGGCATCCGTAGACGTGCCGATATAGTGCGCAATTTTTTTTAAGAATGTCACTAATAACATCCGCATCATGCATCTACAATTGTGTTTGCACAAATAAAAATACTTCATACAACCTTATGTACCTTGTGCATGATTATTTGACAATAATTCACACTGCAATTTGCATGACAATCTCATATGTGGAGTTCATACATTACACTTACTCTCATGTCTGGAGGCTGACATCAGACATACATCAGCCCACACATCCATTTACATTGTACTGCCTTGCAATTTCACCTGCAAAGTGCCGATATAGTGCGCAATTTTTTTTAAGAATGTCACTAATAACATCCGCATCATGCATCTACAATTGTGTTTGCACAAATAAAAATACTTCATACAACCTTATGTACCTTGTGCATGATTATTTGACAATAATTCACACTGCAATTTGCATGACAATCTCATATGTGGAGTTCATACATTACACTTACTCTCATGTCTGGAGGCTGACATCAGACATACATCAGCCCACACATCCATTTACATTGTACTGCCTTGCAATTTCACCTGCAATGCGGACACTCACCAGTGTCTGGCCAACACAGGTACCCTGGCACCATAGTGCATGTGTCTCGGTGTGCAGGGTATGAATGCACATGTGTATGAAGGTGACCCTTCCTGTACAAAAGTATTCCTCCATGCAACACAGCAAACATACTGCAGGTAGGCAGGCCGGCCATTGCGCGTCAGCACACATGAAAAGCACATGAATCTCCCATATGTCATAGACACACCACCTTCCCACCCTATTTGCTTGCTGTAGGGAAGTGCCGCAGGAATGCATGCAGTAATATTATACGCAAATACGTCATAAATTAGGTTGTAAATTCACAATTGTCAAAAAACAACATTTACCATCCATATGTTGTGGTGCAAAAATTTAATAAAGCACTGGTGAAGAGGAGTCCACATAATGAAATCACACAGCAGGAAAAATAACAACAAAGTACTTGTATGTTGCAAAGTCATGATGAAAGTAAATAAGTAATATGACAAAAATTACAATCATCAACATGTTACACAGTGGATGTGCGTCAAAATCTGACCATCCATCAAAAAGTAGCCTTCAGTGCTCACACAAGTTTGCAAAAATAAACAAATGTGGTGGGCACATAAATGAAGTTAGTGTATCATACTTCATAACCTCATTCATGATTCAACACAGAAAAGTGACGTTGGGTCTGCCTACCTCAGTATCTGACCCATGCATTCCTGACTCCACGCACATAAGTGACGATAGGTCTGACAACGTCTGAATCTGAGCCATGCATTCCTGACTCAAAGCAGAAAAGCAACGTTATCTGATGTAACCGTCTCATAGGTGAAATTAATAGAGTGCACAGAGACCATAGGCTTGCTGGCGCCATAAGACAGAGTGAGTGAGGAAGGAAGCGTGAGTGGCCGAGAGTTAGCACATGGAAGGGAAAAGGTGTGTTTGAAGCGATTACCACAAGTCCAGAAGGGAAGGGGAGGATTTGAAGGAGAGAGAAAGGAGATCCCAAAGCCCAGGAGGCAGATGACAAATTGTGCAACCACCAAAATTCTGGGTTTTAGTATTGGGAGTGACTACCAGATGACGGTGAGCTGATATGAGTGTTTGTGTTGTGCGGTGAGGGCAGATAAGATAATTGAGAAACGTGGAGCGGGACCAGTGGAGGGCTTAGAATGTGAGACAGGTCACCTTAAAAGATGCCCTCTGGTCTATTGTGAGCCAGTGAAGACTGTGGAGTAGAGGTTTGGCTGATTGCCATCTGGGTGTAATGTGAATTAGACGGGCTGCTTGAATCTGGACAACTTGGAGGCGGTGTGGCAGGGATCGTGGGAGACTGTAGATGATGGACTCACAGAAGTCCAGGCGTGAGAGCACGAGTGAGAACACCACTTGGGTAAGTGCGGTGGGAGGGAGTAAGTGACTGACTGTAACGATCTTCCGGACCTGGTACATAGAGGAAGAAAGTAGCGCACCCACTTGTGGCCTGAGGGAGAGTTCAGCCTCAATGATGACTCCCAGACCCTTGACTGATTTTACCAGGGCTGGGGGGGAACCTAGCTCTGAGGGCAGAACTGAGGGCCACAGTGGCCATGACTGAGTCCAGGGAGGAGGAGCTCTGTTTTAACGGGGTCAAGCTTCAATAGGTACTGGTACATCCATAATTGGATGTGGATCATGACAGCGTGGAACGTCTTGATGGCATGAGGTGAATTGAGCGGGAGGATGATCTGTAAGTCGTCAGCGTAGTAATACACAATAAGGTCCCATTTCTGTACAGAATGGATCAGCGCCCAAAGGTATAGATTGAACAGGAGTGGTGAATGGGAGGAGCCCTGTGGGACTCCACAGGACGTGGGGGTATTTGTTTCACTATAGGGTCCCAGGCGGACCATTTCAGTTCTTCCAGTTAGGAAGGACTCGACACACTCAAGAGTGGTTCCCTGGATGCCTGCATGTTTTCCAAGGTGGAGAAGGATGTTATGGTCCACCGTGTTGAATGCGGACGACAGGTCCAGGAGTAAGAGGGCTTGGGGGGGCCCTGCGTCCGCGTTGCCCCTGAGTGTGTACAAGAGTGGCAAGATAACTGCCTCTGTTGAGTGGGCAGGTCTGAAGCCGCCTTGATTGGGCTCCATGTGACAGGAGGATTCGATGTAGTGTGATAGACATCGGGTAACATGGTCCTACATTAATGTTGAGAAAGACGGGAGGAGGGAGGAGGGAGATGGGAGACGTTAGGTCTGCATAAGTCTGAAACTGACCCATGCTTTGCTGACTTTAGGCACAAAAGTGACATAACACAAGGCCCAAAAGTGACTATGGTCAACATATGTCTTAGTCTGACTCAGCTGAATATAGAAACACACATTTTCTGCAGGCTAACATGGTTTGTCCCTGTTGAGATACTTCCATGCTAAGCGTAAACATGCATCTTTTGCCCACCATCAAAAAAACAGCAGCTAATATATGCAACCACATAGACAGATAAAAAAATGCAATGCCCCATTACTGAATATTGTGACACATGCCAATAATGTTGCATGTAGTAAAAGTGAGGAGAAAATATATCATCACTCAGCCATGCTTCAAATTTACAATGCCACGTAATAATGATTTGGTCACATGACAATAATGCGGCTTTGATGATAAATGCTCGCACCGTAAGGGGAAATAAGGAAGTAGCGTACCATGCAACAAATCAACGATGCAACATAATTACGTTTAATGCGCATGCCAATAGTGACGCTTCTACTACAACTGGTCGCACCTTCATGGTAAAATATGGCATCAGTCACCCATGCTTCAAATAACGATGCAACATTATATTGATGTAGTCGCATCACAATAATGACGCTCCCACGTTAACAGGTCGCACCGTAATGGTAAATATGTCATCACTGTACCCTGCGTCTAATCAGCGATGCAACATAAATAGGTTTCAGTCGCATGCCAATAGTGACGCTTCTACTGCAACTGGTCGCACCTTCATGGTAAAATATGGCATCAGTCACCCATGCTTCAAATAACGATGCGACATAATAATGATTTGGTCACATCACAATAATGACGCTCCCACGATAACAGGTCGCACCGTAATGGAAAATATGTCATCACTGTACCCTGCGTCTAATCAGCGATGCGACATAAATAGGTTTCAGTCGCATGCCAATAGTGACGCTTCTACTGCAACTGGTCGCACCTTCATGGTAAAATATGGCATCAGTCACCCATGCTTCAAATAACGATGCGACATAATAATGATTTGGTCGCATCACAATAATGACGCTCCCACGATAACAGGTCGCACCGTAATGGAAAATATGTTATCACTGTACCCTGCGTCTAATCAGCGATGCGACATAAATAGGTTTCAGTCGCATGCCAATAGTGACGCTTCTACTGCAACTGGTCGCACCTTTATGGCAAAATATGGCATCAGTCACCCATGCTTCAAATAACGATGCGACATAATAATGATTTGGTCGCATCACAATAATGACGCTCCCACGATAACAGGTCGCACCGTAATGGAAAATATGTCATCACTGTACCCTGCATCTAATCAGCGATGCGACATAAATAGGTTTCAGTCGCATGCCAATAGTGACGCTTCTACTGCAACTGGTCGCACCTTCATGGTAAAATATGGCATCAGTCACCCATGCTTCAAATAACGATGCGACATAATAATGATTTGGTCGCATCACAATAATGACGCTCCCACGATAACAGGTCGCACCGTAATGGAAAATATGTCATCACTGTACCCTGCGTCTAATCAGCGAGGCGACATAAATAGGTTTCCGTCGCATGCCAATAGTGACGCTTCTACTGCAACTGGTCGCACCTTCATGGTAAAATATGGCATCAGTCACCCATGCTTCAAATAACGATGCGACATAATAATGATTTGGTCGCATCACAATAATGACGCTCCCACGATAACAGGTCGCACCGTAATGGAAAATATGTCATCACTGTACCCTGCGTCTAATCAGCGAGGCGACATAAATAGGTTTCGGTCGCATGCCAATAGTGACGCTTCTACTGCAACTGGTCGCACCTTCATGGTAAAATATGGCATCAGTCACCCATGCTTCAAATTACGATGCGACATAATAATGATTTGGTCGCATCACAATAATGACGCTCCCACGATAACAGGTCGCACCGTAAGGGAAAATGTATTATCAGTGTACCATGCTTAAAATAACGATGCAACATAAATCGGTTATATTCGCATGTCAAAAAATGACGCATCGCCGGAAACGAGTCGCATCGCAACAGGAAATGATGTACCCAGCCTGCCCTGCTCACAAACAGGAAGTTATATGATACTTTCACTTTCTATTTCACTCCTTTGTAGTCTCTGAGAGGTGTAGGAGTGTGTTTGGAAAGTGCTTGAGAGTTTTGTCCTGTCCTGCAGTTGTTTTACAGTGTGTGTCTTGGTAAGTGTGTCCAAATAGTGTCTGTAGTGTTGTGTATTGTCTAACTGTGTCTTGTGTGTCAAGGGGTGTCTGTCTGTTTAGGGGTTTTAATAGTTTTTTCATAGGGGGATTACTGTTCTGTGTAGGGGTTGTTACATAGTTAGTAATAGGGGGAGTAGTGTACTGTTATGTGGAGAAATTGTGTATTATTTGTATTTCTGTGCCAGCAAATTTTTTTTTGTGGCATTCACACAGCGTGGCTTGTGCTTTGTCACAATGCCACCCAGGTCTAGGAACCTAAGTGAGAAGGAGTATGGGGGGCTACTGTGGCTGATACTCCACCACCTCCCAAATATGATTGGGAGTGGAGGCAGGGTAGTGCAGGGTTACCCAACCCAAGAAAGGAAGCTGAGGTGGGAGAGGGTCCGGTACCAGATGTTGAGAATCTTTGGAGTGGACCGGACCCTGAGACAGTACAAACATCGGTGGGCAGATCTCATCAACCGTGAGCAGGATCTCCTGGACCACCTTGGCATTGAGGTTGATTGAACAATTGGTAAGTCAATATATATTTATTTCATGTATTAACAACGGTATCCTAAGGTAAAGCTAATCAAATGTCAAACCACAGGGGCCTCACTGATGATCCCCTTGTGCCCCTGTAAAGTCAGACATAGGGCCATATCTATCAACAAACCCTTTCTCAACAAATAAATGTAGGTTCTAATGGAATCGCTTTTTTTTTAATCGCAAAATGGTATGTATAAAGAAAAATCACTACTTTGTAGGAATTCGATAATCTCCCATAGTTGCTACTTTGCATTGTCTAATTTGTAAGTAAGGGATCAATCAAAATTCATTCCCATGGCCCAGGAGTGACATAGGAATCACTTTTCTATAAATACTGTAATAGCAAATCAGCCATTAGCTAGTTGCAAATTGTGATTTCTCCAAAGGGTGCAGGTGTTTCTCAAAAAAACCCTGCTGGACCCATCAAAATGATGTGTGTGCATATGGTGCACATACATGCACTATGGCCATGTGTGTGCATCACCTGGCACCTTCAAAAATGTGCAATGGAGCATATTTCCCTAAAATAGCTACTTACCATCAAATACAGGTTGTTGTCAATTAGCTAAATCTGAAACATAATTTGATACACAAAAAAAAAACATACATAGGGCATCATTTATGAGGCCCCTTGCGCCATCGAAAATACACTTTTCATGAAGTTCCGTGGCGCAGAAGCCTGCGTGGTATTTATCAGGCAGCAGTACGCCAGTTTTGGTGGCGTACTGCTGCCTGATAAATATCAGTCCCTTTAACGCAGTGTTCTGCGTTAAAGGGGCGTGCAATGGGTGTTGCTGGGGGCGTTCCCAGCAACAACCATGCCCTTTTGACACTGCCCCACATGTACCAGAAATCGTAACTCTGAAGCAGTGCCAAAAGCTTACGCCTCCCCAGGGGAGGCGTAAGGGAGGCGCAACAGGGAGAAATGTCATTATTTCTCCTCGTATTTCCTTTTTCCATGTGTGCTGCATTCAGCAGCACACATAGAAAGAGGAAAAGGCTCTTGTGATTATTTTTGTACTGAAAGGTTTACCTTCCTGTACAAAAATAATCTTCCCTGCAACGCAGCCACCCTTGCACCATTGTGCAAGGGTGCCTGTGCTGGCGCAGGCAGCACATTGTGCACCGGCGCAGGGGAAAAGGACAGGAATGCGCTGTATCTAATAGATATGGCGCATTTCTGCCCTTTTCTTTTGCCATAGAGAAGCGCAGCAGGAAGGCCTGCTGCGCTTCCCTACGGCAAAAAGTCATAAATGAGGGCCATAGCACTTAACTAATAGCAAATTTGCAAGTACCAAAATGCCATGGCAAAATGAGGTTTTGAAAAATTTTACAATTCCGTAAATGCCAAATGTTTCATACATCCTAAGCCATGGAAGTAGTCAGTTTGAAATGCTCCAACGGCAAAATCCTGCAATTGTCAGACTTAGCAATTCACAAAAGGCATGATACACATGGCCTCTACTGACGTAGTGGTAACGCACAAGCAAGATTGATCTTCACCATGCTGGACTATGCCGCTCATTGAGGCATAATCATGCATGATAAAGGTCAGCACTTTCAATGCATTGTTATGTGTCAAAAAGGCGTGCTATGGGTGTTCTTTGCCATCTTCACACCAACATCCATGGACTTTAGTCAATGCACCAGGGGCCTCTGTAATGAAGGCCTTCTGCCGCCGCAGCAACACTCATTAACATGTGTCAAAGTTACGCTCTGGCGGCGCAAGCCCTATGAAGATAAGGCCAGAGATGTACGAGTGTGAGGCAGCGCAAAAAGCACATGCCTGCCCTGGGGAGGTGTAAGTGAGGCGCCACAGGGAGTGAAGTTTAAATGTATCCATGTATGTCATATTTCCCTGTGTGCAGCTGCATTGTGCAGCACACAACAACAAATGTGTATGCAGTTTGACCATTGACGTACAGGAAGGTATCCCATACGGTATAAATACATTCTTCAAAGCAACACAGCCACCCTTGCATCATGGTGCAATAGGTATTGTCCTACTGCATGACAGCACTTTGTGGTCAAGGCCAGGGAAAGGCACAAATATGCTAGCTTAAGGGAACAACATGTTCCATCCTGGTATATCATATGTATGCATGAAGGATTCTTGAGACAATATGTCACGCAGTGACAATATGCTATTGAAAATAGGTCTAAACATACTAAGTATTGCATAACATCAACAGCTACTTGGATGCAAACTTCATGCTCCACACTCCATCAAACAGTGTAGGCCCTGTACATTGAGTAATAATCTACAGGGACATCACCTCAGAGGAGCATATGTCTTCCAACATCATAAGTAACCCTGTAGTGGTTCTAATTCTATCCACACACGTCTTTGTATGTGTTTTTCTAAATACACAATGTGCTACAGTACCATCTGTGTGCAAAGAAGATGCATAAGTGTCAATTGAGTGCAAAACATGCAATGGCATTAACCCTCCTACATGACTGTGTGCAGGAAGTATCACATTTCATTACTTGGATTCGACACAATGACTGGATGTACACTAACTACTTGTGATGTAAAATGCAGCGCAGAATGGAAAACAACATGATATTGACAATACACTCATGCAACAATGTGCACACATGATGGCATACCATGGGCTGAGTAAGGTTTGTTTGCATACCCAAACATAGGATACATCATACAGCTGGGATGATGTCCGGTGACATGTTTGTTGTGCCAAAACAACAATATCAATCATATTAGTAAGCCACTCTTGTGCTTAGTCACGTTGGAAATAGGCACACATCTACAAGGCCTGGAAATTTGCATGTAATGTGAATACCGTGTACATGTTGTATTTTCACACACATCAATGTGTATGTGTGTAAATGCATGTTGCTTGCAGTTCTTGTCACATTGCACCCATCAATGAAGCTGACACACTGACACATCTAAGGGTGCCAGTACATCTGTGAATGGTGAATAAGCAAATGATAAGCCATATGTGTATTGGGGAGGAGTTAATTGTCAAAAAGGCAACGTAAAATCAAGAATTGTTTGAATACATATGGCGGATAGTTGATTTTGTGTTGTGTGAGGCATTAATCTGCTGCCACATCTGTGAATACTCAGATGTTCACATTCACCATTGTACCAACGTCCCCCAAAAAAGCACTATCACATACATCTACATGACAATAACATATTTTCTCAATGGACCAAGTGTGCAGATTTTTAGCAAATGCCATCTCAATGTAACACCACAAACAAGGGATCACATGTGTGTAATACATGCAGTGCAAGAGTGTGCTTCACATGTGAAGCAGTTAGCCATAGACTGTTGTCTGATTTACGTTGACTCATGGGACGCACGTAAGCCAATCTTGAAGATACAACTGACTCTCATGTAATGTCTGTACTGTGTGGAAATATGCTGCATACGCTGACATTCTGGTCTATTGTCTTTCACTTGTAGGTGGGCCACCACCATACACAAGGGAAGAGGTGGAGTCCTTCAAGAATCCTAAGGCCACTGGTGAGTGTGAAATCATTACTATCTTTGTCTGTATGCTTACAATGTCTACTCATGCATGACATGTATGCAGACAGTCGAAATGCATCATTCTTGCATGCATCATGTTTACACATCACATGTGCATGGAAGTGTCAAGGACTCAATGGCACCATGTGGAAATGCATGAACACAAATATAAGGGTCACATGTATGAGGTGTTACAGTGTGCATGGAACACAGTAACACTTCTTGTGCTGCTGTAAGTATACATCACACAAAAATAGACCACAATCAAACAATACATCTAGCCCTCCATAGAGCACCATACTCAGGTGTGAGGGTCTCAAGTCACTGAAGGGAGGGGGTGTGCTGCTACTCATGAAATAGTTAGGTCTTCAGTAATTAAATGAAGGTAAGATGGTCCTGGTCTGTCGTAGTTGTGCCCCAAGGGTGTTTCATGTCTTGGTGGCCAGGTAGGAGGGTGATCTACCTCCAGTGGTGGAGCAGTCAATCCTTGGTATGGTGGCTAGTGGGAGGCTGGTGGAGCAGAGGTGGCCGGTAGGATCAGAGAACAAGAACCCCTTGAGGAGTCATTCTTGGCCCATGTCATGTATGTGTGTGTGTGTGTGTGTGTGAGGAGCCTCAACGTGATCCTTGTGTTGACGGTGACCCAGTGTTGGTCATTATGGCCTGTAGAAATGCTGCAGTGGTGACGGATGTCGTAGAAGAGTTGTGCCGATGCTTTTACTATGGGTAGTAGTTCTAAGTGAAGTCTGGCATTGATTCCTGTGTATGGGGCATTCCCCTTGTACAGTTGGGTGTTGATGAGGGCCTGGGTGACCGTCTCACACGTTCCCATGGTGATCCACCTGAATATCTATTGGAGCATGCGCAGGGTGAAAAATCAGAAGGATGACATGATGTCCACTGGTTTGTTAGTTGTGAGTGAGTAGACCTGGAAGAATCCCAAGTGGGGTGTATGGTCCGTGGGTGTTGTTGCAGTGACCATTGTTGTGGACCAATAGGCGGCGTCCCTGGCGCTTGTTGATTTGCCAAGGATGATAACCTCTGTATTGTGTGTCTACAGTATCTGCTGACTGACCTTCTTCCATTCTGCAGTGGCTATCTTTCCTTCATGGAGGTTGTGTTTGGTTGTGGCTGGGTCTTGGGTGAGGCACAGTACCAGATGGGTGTCATTGGCATTGGATATTATGTTGTGGTGGTGTGTGCATGCAATGGTGGCAAGTGTGCTCATGGAGATGTCGAAGACTGTTGTGCTGAGCAAGGACCCTTGGGGTACGTGACAGTCAGTGTATTCATACCATGGCTACATGAGACATGCTCATTGTAGTACTACATAGATATTCCTCCTACTAGTTCGATTTCCTTGTGCCCCACGTGTGTCAGTACTTGCCATTGTTAGAGGGATGGAACAGTGCTGCAAGTCCATCATTAATTAGCACAACAATCATGCACTTACCTATGCTACTAAAAGGGTCACCGGCACAATTCCCTATTGACATCAGTAGTTGATATGGTATGATGTATATGTGCTTAAATGTCCATTGCATCAATGATCATGCATAGTCAATCCACATACCAGCCCTTAATGCTGTCTATATGTTGTCCCCTGTCAAGAAGCGTCTACCATGGAAGTGTTGTGCAGTGTGTGTTGCCTTGTGTGAAAACACACCACATATTTACTCCCAAGCAGCACCCCATGTACAAGAGTTACATGATAGGAGTCAGTCCCCAAATCTATTGCAGTGCACACCTGTGTTTCTCCTTCCAATACAATGCTAATGTGCCCATGTTTTGTTTACATGGTGCTTTTCACATGTGTGTTGCCTTGTGCAGCATACAGGGCTGATGGTCCATATACCTTGCTTTGTATCTGCGTATGAAGTGTCAAATTACAATGCCTAGAGAAAACTTGCCTGCACACAGATGCTCTTGCATCATGTTGAGAAGGAGCTTGCATATGTGAATGGGGGGCATTGGGTTCATGCCCAGGACAAATGCATTTGAATGTACCATCTCATATGTATTGATGCCTTACATGTCATCTACAGTGATTATCATCTTAGGTATTACGCAACATCACTTAGCATCCCTGTGTATGACAATCGATGATGATGACCCCATGCTTTGAAATAGATGCCCTGTTAACGATAGGCCCTTGCCAAAATGTTCTGAAGATCGCATAATGTGCATGTGTACAGGTGTCAATGTGTAAGTGCAGACTGATGTGGATGTCATTGCTCCTTTACAGACAACATGTCACAAGATGAGGAGAGGCATTATCGCATCCGTCTAGAAAGATACAGACACATACGCAATGTTGGTCGTGCATTCAGACAGATGGGACGCCGACATGAGGTATTACGTGCTGAAGGAGCCTGGAGATCACCAACTCCCACTTCCCCATGCAACATGCGGAGCAGGAAACAAAAGGGGAAAAGGTCACACATTGACTCAGGACCAGCAACTGGATCACATGTAGATGTAGACCCCCAAATGGACAGTCAATCTGCAGGATCAGCAAGTTGTTCCACATCTGGACATGCCTCTAATCTGAGCCCAGTGACAGGCACTTATCCAAAATCAGGAACCAACACTGCACAGGCCCTTGGGACAATGACAGGTGGAGCTGCAGTAGCGCCACCTAAACAGGCTTGTGCGCAAGCAGATATAGACGGTGTGCTCCTGATGGACAAGATTGACAAAATAGAGGCCAAAATGGAAACTTTTGAAAAGGGCCAAAAGGAGTTGACTTTGCAGGTTGCGGGCATGCAGCTGCAGCTGGCCACCCTGCTGTCCATGGTTGCGGACATGAAGGCTACCATTGCTCAAATGGACGAGCAGGAATAAAGACATTGAAGAACTGTGGTTGTTGTTGATGACATGGTGTTGCACCTGTCAAGTTACGGACCTTGTTCTTGTTTACATGTTTAAGTAGTCAGATAGTTTTTAGGATAGTTTTAGTACTTAGGAATAGTGTTAGGATAAGTGTTTTAGTTATTAGGAGTGGGTGGGGGGTTGATGTATAGTGTATGTTAAATGTTTTTAAAAAAAAAAATAAATAAATAAAATATATATCCTTGTTTAGTTAGATAGGTTAATTAGTATGTGTTTAGATTAAGTGTATGTGTGCCTGATGTGTGATTGTTGAATAGGGGGTGGGGGGTCATCTGTGTGTTGTGTAGTATGTGTGAGGTAGGTATAGGATCAGTTAGACAAGATAAGTGTAGATGTTAGCGCCTTAAATTAGCTTAGTGTAGGATTTTATTTATAGTTTTGATAAGTGTAGTGTAGTTTAGCATAGATTTTATTTAGTGTGAACTTTTTTTGCAAATAAATCATATTTTTCTTTCACAATGACTCTGACTTGTAGGCATATGAAGTTGTGAAATAAGCTCTGGGTGAGCGTTATCCTTGCTGGACAAGGAATGTCAACAATGATCTCATATCTGAGATTACCATTACATGTTAGCTATTGTAAGCCAGTTGTTCTTACACTATCACTAATTCATACAGGCCAATACTCACCCTTGAGGGACTTTAGCTAATGCGTCTCAGGTGAGCCCATGTGAACAACAATCATGTGTAAAGATTGTGGGACCTCTTTCAATAAGTTTCTCCATAGTGGAGCACAGCAGCCCTTCCAGTTGCGCTACCCTTTTGCAGGAGGGAGGGCAGGACCATGCCATGTCTGCAAGATACAGCGCAGTCCTGTTGTACTCACCATCACTGTTGTACAATGTCCTGTTCTTCGCTAATGCAGTCACCTTTGCACAATGGGGCAAGTGTGTCTGCCTTGCGGGGACCATCAGACTTGTACAGGAACGGACACCTCTCAGTTAATCAATCATCACAATGGGCTCTTCCTCTTACAATATGTACTGCATTGTGTGAAAAAGGTGAGACAAGTAAACTTCATCATAATTCTCAACATTGAGCCTTCCTCAAGCCTGCCTTGGGTCTGTGTACTTCTGGACAGAGCTTACCATTTCATGTTCCTATTACATCTAGGCCAGTGTGAAAAGCAAATGGATGTTGTTGGCAAGGCACCCAGCAACACCCATTGCACGTGCCTGTAACGCAGAACAAGGCGTGTAAGGGTCAGATTTGATGCATGCAGCATTATCGCATGACCATGTGCCTTGGTGATGGATGATGACTATTAGGCAGGGTTAGGCGTCACACAACGTCACAACAAGTGAGGGTCAGATGGCACAATGGCCGTCATCAATTGGGCCACCTGGTATTGAGACTGTAGCTCAATGTTTGCAGTGTTTCACAATGCTCAGGGCCACTATGACCCACGTCTTTCCTGAAAGTGGAAAAGAAAGCTGGTTCACAAGCTGGCTATGTAGATGCAGAGAAATGTGACCATGGCTAGGTCTGTATTCCAGACGTATGTCTTGTGGGACTCGAAGCAGATTCATTGGTAGAGGTGTGGTTGCCCAGGGTTGTGGCTGACTGTGTGTGTGTGTGAACTCCTTGAGTGTCAGTATATCTGTATGGGTGTGGATGCAGTAGTTATCCTGTATGTGCTGGCGGTAGTGGTATAATCATGGGAGCCACTGGGAACGTCTACCTACGGTTGTCTGGACGTTAATCATTTTTGTCCGGAGAGTATTTTTGATACTGATATTGAGGGCATTAACATTGAACCGGATGATGATGATGGATGTGTGGCAGGTCTAATCAATGCATCAGTTGACAATAATTTTGATGCTCTTGCACAGTTTGCAGAGGGTGAAGAACTATGGTGAGGATACTACTATTATCCGTACTGACAGGGTGAGGGATGTGTTCTGTACAATGTATAGTTTGTGTTAGACATATGAGTGGTGAACTGTTTATCCAGCCCAGGGTACCCCCAGGTATAGTCCCATGTGGTAGTGGTTGTTGTGAGGGTGATGACCTCTTTTGACAACAAATGGAGATTTGTCCAGCTGAGGCACATACTTGTTGGCACATCTTGCATCCATTGTGGTTAGTTGTGTCCTGTGATGTTGTGTACCTTGGTGAGGGAGAGGCAGAGCTGGGTGTATTAGGCGTAGGGTACTATGCAGAGTCCATGTCCACTGATGTTCTCAGCAAGTGGGGCCATGTACACATAGTAGACAAAGGTACTGATGGACAGTCACTGAGGGACTCAGCATCAGTACTCTGTGTGTTGTACTGTGAAATGTGTTATGCATATTCATCTGCTCTGGTCTGCAAGGGAGGAGACAATCCAGTGTTGTGTATTACCTTGCCGCATGCCATAGTGGAGTGTGGCAGCTAGTGTGTTGTGGAACATTGTTTCTGGAAATGAAGCGATGTATATTGTCTATGGATTGGCAGTGTGACCGACTTTGAGGATTGTGTGGATTTTGCTGTGGCGTGTAGGAGGGACCTCTTGATGCTGTTTGTCATGGAGCAGGATTGGGGATGTTGTATGTTCCAATGAACATCACTGGGTGGATGATGACCCTCTGGTTAATGACTGTCTGCTAATGTGTGCTGAAAGATGTTCCTGTGGGTCTTGACGTCTGTTTGTTCAGCAGGGGTGTAACTGCTAATGTCATTTACTTGTTAACATTTGCAATTACTGTGGAGGTGCATGTTCCAATGTTGGAGGCCATGTACTGTCACTGTTTGTGTGCAATGGGGGATGCAGCCCTGTGGAAGAAGTGATGTGGGCAGGTGTGTGCGGGTGCTCCTTAATGTATGTCCATCACGGTGTTTGTGGTGTGAAACATGTGGCCTCCATAGGACGTTGTGTAGTGTGGCTTACTTGGGATAAGGTGTTTTGTGGTATGGCTTGCTTATGTTCATCTAAGTTGACATTCAATTTGCTGATGTAGTGGTAGGAGACTATACCAAGTGTGTATGATATTCCCGTGAAGTGAGTGAGGGGTGAGCTCAGTCATGTTGTTTAATTTGGTATGGAGTTTATGCTTGCCATGGATTGGCATGATGTGTAGAGGATTGTGCCCTTCATGATGTTGCATTTGTGTGGATCAGATGAGTTGTACATTTATCTGTGATGTTATCCCTGTAGGCAGAGTGCAATTCCTGGGGTCTGGTTGAGCCTCAAAGCTAAATCCAGCAGCCTGCACATGAGCATTGTTTGTTGTATGTCAGTGGATACACAGGTGACATTGTTGGTGTGTTGTATGTTGTGCGTCAAGTGAGTCTGCAGCCATGTATTTGCGTATGTACTACTACATCTCTGATTGGGAATGATCTGAGTTAGTGTGGCACATGGTGGATGGAGGGGTGTGTATCAGTGCTAAGGCAAGGGGATCTGTGTTGATGTTGCACCAGTGTCTGCACAGGGACTGTGCCCTTGACATGTGTATGGTATGTTTTCAGAATGATGAGAGAATGCATTGGGCCTTGGATCAGGGAGGATGTGAGGGATGGCCAAGGAAACAGTAGTTACCTTGGATGACAATGTGTGCCCGGGTGTGTTCCACCTTGTGACTTGTGTTGATGACAACCTGGGTATATCTGGTGTGGGTGATGTTGTGTAGGAATGCGGTGAGGTTGAATAGGCTGAGTTGGTCAATGAGTGACACTGGTGTCTGAGCTGTACATAGTCCACGTATTGTAGGTAGTTGTGCTGCCTGTGATCTGCATTGTAGTTGCCAAATGTTGTGGCACATCAAGTATGTCTGTATGCAAGGGTACAACATGGAGTTGTCCTGTAGTTGACTTTGATACAGGAGTGGACATGTTCAGGACTGTGCTATCACTTGGTCATAATGGCATTAGTCTGTTGGAGGCAGTTCCTGAAGATGATGGCAAGGCATCCCTCCATGGTGTTGGTGGCCGTATGTCTGCCTGATCTTGTACAAGTTGTGTATTGCGTATGCAATGCCAGTTGCAGATGTGACCCAGGCAACGTAACTAGTGCCAGCGGCTGTAGTTGGCATCACACATTTTTATGCCATATCTGTGGGCAGGACATGTGCGTAGGAGGATGCAGCTCAGGCAACACTGTGCATTGGCATACAGCTGGGTGTTCATAGCTGTAATTGTCAGCTGACGGGGTAAGGTGCTTCAGCAGTGTCAACATGAGACTGTTGGTTGGTATTTACACGGTGTCCTGAGCAGACAGCTGTATTATCTCACAAGGTTGCATACATGGAGTGCTGCATTTGTAGTGGGGGTGGTTTTCACATCCAGGCTACCTTCAGCTGGTCTTGCGCATGTTGTGTATGTTCACAGATGTGCTTAAACTCTGCACAACAATTGTCCCTATATACATAATCCATAGGATGTGCCTTTGATGCCAGCCTCGTACTGATGTTTTGCTTTCATATATACATGTGGTAGGTCAGATATTTCATCATCACATACATACACCTTGGACACACCCACATTAATGTTAGTGTGCAAGCAGATCTGATTTTAACACTCACCCCCTCCTTGTACAAACTTGTAGTGTTAGTCATTCTAACTTATCACATCATTTGTCATGTAGCACATTAGCAATGCTGTAGTACACACTTTCCTAGTCACTTTCTGAACCTTTCCAGTTGGACATTGCATGTTGAGTTAGCAAATTGATGTAAGTGTCAACTTAGCATGTTTCAAGGTATGAGAGGACTCTAATACTGAAGGGAGACATACAGTAGGGTTGAGGATGTACATGCACAGTCCACACATAAACATGAGTGAGTAGTTTTTCATTGTGTGCTAAGGGAATGTCAACATCATGAGTTCACCTCTTGGAGGGAGGCCACAGATCATTTTTTGTTCATCCTTTGCCTACCAGTAATGTGTTTATCGACATTACTGGGGTATGCTGAGCACAGTGTTCATTTATTGTGCTGCTACTATATGTGTTATCCTCCAAGTCCTCGGGATCAGCGGGATGATGAAATTGGAGCCACCTCCTGATCTAACCGGACCCAGAAAGCTATGATAGCCTGGGTCGAGGAAGGATCAAGTGAGGGCAACGGGGAAGGGGACAGGGAGGAAAGGAAGGGAACGGCAGGGAGGGAGATCTGGAACGACAAAATAACAATAATGATCGTATCTCTCTTTAAAGTAAAGGATGTACACATGAAATACTCTAGATATCAATTCCCTATACCTGTAACGAAAATAAGAGAGGCCCTGAAGATAATTCTCTTCCCCTACTAACTGGTCCTGGATATGTGTATGAAGCGTGTAGGTTCTCCACCTGAAATACACAATCAGCCGTGAGTTTAGCTAGGGTAGACCTTTTCCCTACTTTACAAATGACAATAGTACTCAATAGTACATACCATAACCGAACAGATGAATGTCCGAAATCAGGTTTCACCATATCCTAACAAGGACCATTCTGCATACGGACCAAACCAAAGTAAAAGGTTGGGGTTACGTCACCCCTATAAGATGTAAGTACAGTACCTGGTCGAAGAGCTCACAGGTCTGGGTCCGAAGGACGGGTTCCACAAGACATGATAACCCACAACAGAGCTACTCCGCACAAGCCGAAGAAAGAAGGCTCAGCCAACGGAGGACACCTCCAGGACTTGGGAATCCCGCCGAGGTTTGCCGAGCACGGAAACAAAAGAAATGTTCCCCGCACGAGCCGGTGCAATAAGGCTCAGCCAACGGGGAATCCAGCAAAATCGGCAGGTAGGAACAGAGAGGACCAAGACAAGGAAACACAAGGAACAAGCATTCCCAAGGATGAACCTCCTACTCCACCTCCGGGTCAGGTACAAAAATAATCCAACGTCTTTCTCGGAAGGTTCCACCCTTATATACAGATCACAGGGTTTGTGGAACATGTAGTTTGTGATGACAACAATTGCTCGTGAAGGAAAATCCAACTCCTGACAATATGTGCTTCTAACGCATTGTTCTGTGGAGGACTGGGAATTCTTCAGATTCATCTTCATCTGATGTGTTTGTCACAGCTGATGGTGTGACCAGTGGGGCAGTCGACACAGTAGGCATAGCCACTTCATGGACTGCAGATGTTGATGGTGTTGGACCTGCAACATGTTCGATGCCCATTAGGTACCGCATAAATGCATTCAGCATTATTTGCTGGTTCTCAAGCACAGCTTTCACATCTCGTTGATAGTCAGCCAATTTTGTGAGGTATTCATCCTGTTTGGCTGTCATTTGTTTGAGGGTGTCCTGCATTTCCTTCAGAGTGTTGGCCACTTCAAAGCTGGCACTTGTGCTGGGCATTTGTCTGTGCCTCTGCTGCATGACTTCGGAAATTTCAGTCATGGCGTCAAACAAAGTGAGTGGTGGTGCTTCAGTGGTGCTACCAGTTTCCGCACTGGCAGTATTTGATGTTAGGCACCGGAGCACTCCCTCTAGGGTCCCTGCCATGCTCTCAATGCCCTTACGCACCTCCTGTGCCAACTGACTCTGCACATCCACTACACGCTGTTCAAATGAATTTAGTGTGTTTGGCGACTGGTGAGGCACAGATGTTGTGGGAGGTGGCATAGGAGTGCTTCCCTGTTGGCCAACCGGAGATCCCACTGGGCTGCTTTGCCTTCTTGTGGGTGGAGAGGGAGTTTGTAGTGATTGTATTATGTCCTGGATGATTCCTGGGCCCATACTTGTTACACTTTCACCACCCTCATTGTCCGTTTCAAACATGGCTTCCAGCTCCAGAGTAGGTGTACCATGGCCTGAAATCAAAAATAGATGTATGTTTATGATCATGTCTGACATGTGGTGTACAAATGCACAATTTAGAGTCGTGTACCCTTTTTGACTTTGCTGTGTTTCAACATGTCAAAGTTCAAGCGACCCATCATCACTCATGTGTACAAAAAGTGACATGGCATTAATCATTTGATGGATACCAAATTTTTACAAAAAAACATGGCACATGGGCAGACAGTGCTTGCACACTTGCAACATTCTACTTGAGTGCATGTCCTGATGTCTGTTTAGTTGGTGTGTATTGGGGACACATTCCAGCACAGTAGGAAATGCATGTGGCATTTTGCACTCCATCACCAGGGACCCACACACACCATGAACAAACCTCCACGTGGAAATGAAGTCCCTCCCCAACTGGATGAGGAGCAGCAGTGTGAAACTGTACTTGGAGATGACACAGGTCATCATCCTCGAACCCACACCCTGAGCCTGGGACAACTCCTGTCGGGCAACCACACTGGGAACACCAATAACACTCACTGACCATACACGCAACTTACAATACTTCCAGTACTCCTCCCTCTCCATGTCTGAGCAGGTCAACGCCATCTTCCCCTCATGCTACAACTGCCTCCACATGCTATGCAGGATCCACAAGTGGATCCCCACCCCAGACAAAAATAACTGACGCAGGCCCTGAGCACCAGCAGACTGGACTACTGCAACGCACTGTAGGCAGGATTCCCTGACAAAGACCTACTACTACTGCAACACATCCAATGCACTTACGGCTCATTGATTGTCAACGTCCCCCACCGCAGCAACATCATCCCCCAAATGTGAGACCTACACTGGTTCCCCATCAGCAAGTGGATCAGCTTGAAGCTCCACACCCAGACACACAATGCACTCCATTAGGCCAGACCACCCTACATGTGCAGCAGACTCAGCTTCTACACCCCCACACGCCACGTCCGCTCCACCAGCCTCCCCCTCACCGCTGTCCACCGCATCGTATGACCAACCTCCAGCAGCAGTTCCCTGTCCTACCTCACCGCCAAGACCTTGCACTCCCAGGCCATCTACGGCACACCCAGGACCTACTCCCATTCAGAGGACTCATCAAGACGTATCTCTTTGAGCGTTAGTGGCAGCCTCTTCCCATCAGAGTGGTAGATGCAACATGTGTTTTCACATGCTGAAGGAGTTGTTCCAAGGACACAGAATTCTGTATTCTCTGATTTTGATTACATGCAGCTGTGGTTGATGCAGACTGGGACGTACTGCATTCCTCACTGTTTTTCATGTGTTTAGTTGGTGTAGTCTTAGGTGTGAGAGAGTTTGAATAGTCTGTCATCAGCAATGGATACAATGTTGAGGTTGTATTTGGTTAGAAATGGTGCTGAGGCAGCCCTGTTGATGTTGACAAGGGTCAGACACATAGATGGTCCCTCTTGCATTCAGCATTGGAATAACGTGCATTTGAAGGCGAAGGTTGTCAGTCTGATCCTTGAACCTCTTGCTGGGGTGAGTGACCCAGTTAAGCATTGTTCCTTAGAATCCTGCATCATGTAGTGTAGCAAATCTGTGTGATGTTAGTCTGTGTTGGAGCACACTCACAGCTCCTGCTCCCGGAGGGTGGAGATGTCACCTGTGGCTGTGAATATGGTGATCTTGGTGCTGTTGTTGATATAATGAGGACAGGGCTGTAGTGATCCCACAGGTGGCTGTATCCCATGTTTGAGGGTGTGCATTGAGCTGTGACTGGTGTCCCGGTGGGTATGGTAGTATGGCTGTTGTGTTGTGAGAGGTGTGGGTGGTGCTGGTTGTGGCATCTCATGTGTACGGGAAAGTTATTGTAGTGAAATTGTTGTTGTTTATGGTGAACTTTGTTGGACACTTATCACAGGTCTGTAGTGCCAGGGTGATGTCTGTGGCTTTGCAGCATAGGTTGTTGTATAAATGCAGGACCTTGACTAGTTGGCAGGACTTTCCATTATGTAGGATTGTTTATTTGTGGTTCTCCCTCATTGGTTCCATGTATGTGTTTTACATTTCAGGTGTGTTGGTGTTTATACAGTTCTTACCAAGGTATCTGCTGGTGCCTCTTGCTTCTTAGAGATCAGTGCTCTACCATGCCATGTCCCTGTAGTGCTGTTTGTTAGGCTTGCAGAGGGTGGAGGTGTGGTATGCACAGTTGTGTATCCAGGTGTTACTTTCACTTGCAGTAACGCTGGTGTAGGCTGTGTTTGAGACCAGGGTGGTGGTTGAGGTTTGTCAGCAGTGTAGGCATGTGCAATGTCTGTGGGTCATGTTTGGAAAGGCCTGTTGTCATTCTCAAATGTTTTCCATGTATGAGTGCATGGAGGCTGGCTGAGCTGCATCAGTGAATGACTGTATATCAGTTGCTGCTGCAAATGATTGCATTTGAGACCCAGATGGGCACATTCAGACTTCCCATAGGCGTGGCTTCAGCACACCATGTACATCCGTCTGCTGTGGGCTTGCACAGCAGCTGACATTGAGTAGGCTAATTGTGACTTACAATATTCAGTGATGACCGAACACATGAACACAGGGGTGGTGGCCTTAGTGGTAGTTCATAGACCATATGTGGAATGTGGGCTCAGATGAGAGAACTGAAATGACTTATAATGGATACCCAAGGGATGAGTGACTGATGTGATAATGCTATGTGTCATCATGGCATGGGAAGGTGGGTAGGGGGCATCTTAGATGATGTGGCTCATGTGCATATTGGCAAGATGACTCAGGTACCACCCATGATGACCAGAGCAGTAATACCCACTTCCATGTTTGGTATACAGGCTGCATTTCAGCCTCCATGTCAAACATGTCCAACATTCCAGCATGTATTGTCCCACTTACTATTACAAGTCACACCAGCACTTCACAGCATTGTGATTGACTCAGAGTAGTGAGCCTGGCTGGCTGATTCCTTTAACGTGACACAAAGGCAGGGTTGCATAGGCTGCAGAAAACTGAGACACATCTTTGAGGTGTGACTTCCCTCAATGTGTTCCAGATTTACAAAACAAACTTGAAACTCAATAGTTAACTTGATACATTTTTGGTGTTGATAGAATAAACTTACTACTTTGGGCATTCTCATAATGAACTTAGTACTTTTGGTATTCACAGGAGTTAGGATTTTGCCTTTACTCTATCTTAAGTCTGTCTTCAGAGACACAATCGTAACTTCTGTGAATACCAAAAGTATTAAGTTCATTCTGTGAATGTGAAAAAGTAGTAACTGCATTCTGTGAATTACAATATAGTAGTAAGATTAGAATTGAGTCTTGAGTTCATTCTGTGAATGGGCCTCTATATGTTTTGCTGCACACACTCACACACACATCCCTGCAACCATGAGACATTGATTGTTCTGTCCTGCATTTGTTAACTCACAGCTCTCCCTCCACAATTGCCAATGTTTGACACTGTGCCCCCATGGACAACAGGTGTGACACTCTTGTACAAAAAGGCACATACATTATACCAAAACATGCCGTGTCATGACATTCCATTTCATTCATTGTTCATACTAGGCATGTTGCAACGGTAGAGTAGGTGTTTCACAGCGGAGACTTTAAATACACTGTTCAAAGTTCAGTGAGTACATGGATTGAGTTTCCTTGTCACCACACACCCAGACCTGAAGCATTAAATACCTTTATGAACAACCACAACACACACACAATGGAGTCAGATTAGTGAGTGATGCACACACCATTTTTCATAGCCACAAATTATGTACACAGCATTAGTTCATAATCTGTGATGTTACCCCATATTTCTCATGATGTACACCTATCCAAATAATAGTTCAGACATATGTCCCCCATGACACAACCAATTGTTATTGTTTGACACATAAATGCACATCATTTTTATTACTCTTTAACATTTGTCAATATTTTTTTTAACATACTGACACACATTACCACATGTAGTACTTATATCACAACATAATTGGGGTCACAAAGAAGAAGAATTTTGATATATTATTTTAGAACACATGCATTGCATAGTTGACATTGTGCAGCATACATTGAAATGGTCATCGCATGACACAACGGCTACCATACTGTACGCTGTTTGCATTTGACTGGCTCAGGTACACACTGTGAACAAAGGTTTATTCCTCTTGAACACTGCAAGAATACAATGTCAGGTACCTCCTCACCTTCAACCCTGTATGCCACCTCACCTGCCAGGACATAACTCTGCTACAAACATCACCATCACTGTCACTGACAACTTCTGTGTCGCCTGCATGTGGCAGCACGACAATCATCACAGAGGCATTGTTAACCCATACACTGGTACACTCAGAATGAGCAGGCACTCTAATGTGCCATGGTTGACCATGTACTATGACAACTACATTATCGTGACCAGGCCCATGGCCATACTCAGCAGCACACCTGTCCTTCACAACAACACAGGTACACAATGCTTGGCATGCGCCAACCCAGGCAGACTTGCACCATGTTGCAGGGGGTCCAGCGGTGCAGGGGATCAGTGTTTGTGTGCATGGAAGGGACACATTCCTGCATGATGCAGTCATGAAAAGATTTTTCACCTTTCTATGTGTCCACTTGAATGCAAAAGAGATATGTTGGTTTTATCATGGAGGGTAGATTAAGTTTTAATTCAGGTTGTGCATGCCTTACACAGACCCTGTGTATGCATATCTTTGTGGCGCAGCATGATAGTTACATTTTGACGTTCCTATTGTACATTGTCAATTGGACATAGATGTTTCTGGGTATACCCTTAGCAACAGCCCTGGAAGTGCGCTTTCTGACACTTTAATGTGGGAATGATGCAATGACATGATATGTTGTACTATGTTACATGGCTGTCTGTGGCCTATTATTGTGGGTGTGGCACATTGTGGCACCACTACATGAACAAAATAACATCCTGCCAGCACAGTGGTAGCAGTCCAAGTCATACAAGTGTGAAACTCGGTCTGTTGCAGGATGTTGTGTGATTTTATTTTCAGGAGGGTAGTTATATCTTTGCACCTGCGTGTGGCACTTGTCAGGTGCAGCAGTGTGCTGGGACTTCACTTTGGACATATATGTTTACTTACACAGGGGTAGCTGTTTCCCAAATGTAACATGTGCATGTCCCTGGTACAATACTTTTTGTAGACCCTTCACAGTTCATGACATTGCACGATTTCTCTTTCTACAACACGTCAGTAATTGAACCAGCCACCTTAGTTTATGCACAGCACAACATTACCTTATTTGCACATTTCCCCTTGTAGGGACTTACCCTGTGTGTCTTCCTGTGTCTCTTCCAGTTCCTCGTGCAGTGCACTGTCCTGCCCTGGGATTCCAACAACCAACTCCTCTGGGATGACCGCTGCAACCCGCTCCTCAAGGTCATCCAGCTCTTCTTGTTGTGATGGGCTGCCTCCTCCTGTAAGCCCAGAGTCTTTCCGGTTTTTGGCCATTTTTTCTTTAGTGCGGCGCTTTATATCATTCCACCGTTTTTTTAGGTCAATAACTGTCCGCCTAGATTGGCCCACACTGTTCACCTTGGTCAATATGTCCTGCCAAATAGCCTCTTTTTTGGATAGTGGCAATTTGTAACTAGCAAACAGCTGGTGCTGGTGGTCTGTTACCTCACTTATCAGTGTATCGTTCTCCTCAGCACTGAAATTTGTTTTGCGCTTCCTCTTTCCAAGAGTTTCTCCCTGTGTTGCAGGCTGGGCATCCTGGCTGCCATGTGGAAGGTTTCCTTGGCTGCTGCTCTGTCCTTCAGGCTCCATGGTGGCAATTTTTTCCATTTGCGGGAGAATTAGGTGATAGATGCGCGTGTTTTGGGCGTTTTCCGGATTCTGACGCAACGTAATAGTGACGCAGTGATGCGTACACTTGCGTCGTTCTGCAAATGCGACTTACGGCATTTTTCCCGCACTTGCGTGTCTTTTCGCTACGTCAGGACGGCCGGGTCTGCGTCATTTTTCCCCGCCTTGCGCCTCCGCTTGCGGCATGGTGCGTCATTCCGTAGATATGACGCATCCGCGCCGCAAGTTTCTGACGCAGCGTGTCGTACGGAAAAGTGACGCATCCTTGCGTTTGCGCAAGGATGCGTCACTTTTCATAAATGAGGCCCTTTGTTTTGGTCTGTTTTAGGTACCTTCACCATGGCATCTTCTCTGAACATTTCAGAGTTGTGACATTTGCGGGTATATGATGCTGTTCGAAAGTACAAAGGAGACATGGGATGTTCCTGGAACTGACTGTCACAGACTTTGGGTATACAAATCCTGTATCATGTGGCGGTCCTATTACAATATGTGTGCCATCATGTGCTCAAAAAAAATGTTGTTGTGGGGCCAAATCATGCTATTCTCTTTCACACTGGTTAAATCCTCATTGTGTGTAAAGTGTTTGTAGATGTTGATGTGTCTCCTCATGGTGGACCAAAGTGCTTGTTGCACACCACTGAAATGTGGTTGTGACATTCCACCAGATACTGCAACAATGGATTGGAAGGATCCTGTGATCAGAAAATGTAGAACTGCAATGTCTTTATTTATTGGTGTTATTGATATGGGATTCCTTTTGTGATCTAGGCAATATGGCGCCAGCTGATGACATTGACCAATTTAGTTTTCTCTATTCAATAAAAAATTGACTGATGTATCCCCACCTTCCATGTTGTTAAGGTCTGAAAATGTCATCACTGGCACATCATATTTGAATCATGTATGACTTACAATGTTTCTAACACAATGCCAGCCTTTTGTTGGTATACTAGAATAAAGATGGTATATGAGAATACACTTGTATGTATTTGTTGGCGAAACATGGTTGTAATCCAGAGCTACACATTGTGTTCATGCAACATATCCATGCTTACCCAAGATGATATTTTTGGCATTGTAAATTGCAGATGGGAGTACATATATACATTGCTAGTTATGAGATATACTATAGCAAGCAATGGGTTTCAGACTAATGGATTTATTGAAGTGAACAAGGAAAAAATAAGCATTGTGCAAACTCAAAAAGGAAAACAGAAAAGTGAAGAAGTCAGTCTTGGTGAATGAAACCATAGTTGTAGATGCCAAATTATTTGAAGTCCAATGTCCAAAATACTACTCACATCAGAAAGGGAAATGTGTCCAGAAATAGATCAAAGAGTGAAGGTGTGACACATACTAGAGGAAATTAGGTGCAAGGTTTCTTGCTGGAACTTGTGGAGATGTTGCCATCTGCACCTCCTGGAAACTTCCGTGGACATCCCTGCTTGATAGTGCAGGGGGGATTCACAGCTGTGGGGACAGGGGTGTCTGCAGGTGTTCTTTCCCTGGCAGAGCCTCCCTTCCTGTAGCTGCCGCAGATCTTAAGGTGCCCGATCAGGGCCGGACTGGCTGTAGCGGGCACTGGGCATTTCCCTAGTGGGCTGCCAGGGTGGGGGCTGGTTTTGTGCCCCTGGGGGCCATTTTTGTTACCGGATGCCAGCAAAATCGGCCCCTGTAACAAATTTGGCTGAAACTGGCCCAAGCAAACATCTCGGCCATAAGCACCCCCACCCCCCACTTTGGGGGACTGCCGAGCAGTTTGCCAGGGCCGGTTTCAGTTCCCAGTCCGGCCCTGGGCCCGATGTTGTTGGACTACAGGAAGAGGAAGATAATGCTGGAAAAGCCATATACTGGAGTGTGTGAATGTCCTGCACACCTCAATTAGGCAGCCCATGATGGTGTTATGGGCCTGTGTCTCATAGTGTATTTCCCTTTGCAGCTGCTTCATCTTCCGGATATCAGTAAGTACCTGGCCCATCATCCCTTGGGACTCCTGATATACTCCTGAGACTTGGTCAATGGTGGCCTGAGCCTGAGTGGCCTCAGTGACCTCACTTTGCAGGCCCCCAGTTACCCTCCCACTACCCCTACCCCACGAGCCTGTGTACTTGGCTCAGAGTGCCCTTTCCCACTGGGTACTGGCTTCTCTCTAGCAGGGTGGTGATTGTCACATCATGAGTCAGGCCTGGGGGGCACACAATGGATGTGCTAGGTACACATGTTTTGGGCTCTGTGGTTATCTGAGGTGGTGCAGCTCGGGTGGGAGGTGTTGCAGGGCGAGTGAGACTCACTGAGCCCTCTGCCCAGGCTGACCTGATGGACCAGCACCGCCATCCACGTTCAGATCGCCAGGATTGTTGTCATCATTGAGGGCTTGATCCTAGGGTGGAGTGGGTGTCTCTTTGGTGGCCAGGCTCTGGGCAGGTGCTCTGCCAGATCAACCAGCTGTGAAATAGAAAACTTACATATCTCAGACATAAACCCATTCTGGTCTCCTGACAAGAAGATGCTTATTTGATATTGATCTGGTATGTGTTTCTAACTTTTCTGCATGGCAGGTAAGAAAATAAGGTTAGGTTGGTTAATTAGTTTGATTCGCCTTCTTTATGCTTCATTGTAGGAAATACAAAGATTAGGTGCTGTCTTGGAAATACTTTTGGATGGTTGTGGGGAAGACACAGCACAATGGTTGTGCCACTACATTAAAGCCAGGTATACTTAAAAGTGATAGATGGGATGCTTGAATTAAGCTCAGCGGCTGGTAATTAATCAGTACCACATCCCAGTTCATCATTATTTTTTGCACACAATGCCACCTCAGTTTGGACCCAGACATATGCAAATTAGTCTTGACCCTGCACCAATGTGAAAAGTCCAGCCTGAACTGCTGGGCCAGGTCCTCCCTCAACTGGAACACAAGGAACCCAGGACTGGTTAAACCCTAGTTAGGGCTCAACAGCCAGGTATAGCTTGGTTCGAGTGACAAAGTATGCACAGGACCCACGTCTGGGCATACGTGTCCCACGTAGAGTAACACACTAAAGTATACCCAAAAGTGATATATTCCATCCATCACTTTTTTGTGTGCTTTAGTGTATAGCCCTAAGTGGGACAGACTGGGCCTTTCTTCACTCCCCATTTAATGCACAGTCCTTTTTCTTTAACCACGAGCCTGCCAGCAACTTTTACATTGATACTAAATACTTCAGTCTTGCAAAAAAGGGACCATGAAATGAGTGCAGAAGTGATTGCTTAAGAGTACACTAACTGGCCATGGGATAAGAAACTGTATATCCTGGTTCTTCTAATTTCTAATTTGTCCACTAGACGACAACTTGGATGGCAGTGATTATGGTGACAAGGCCACAGAGCTATCCTTACCAGGGAAATGTTTTGTGCTCTGGGACATGAAAAGAATTCTCATTGCAGAGATTCCGTCCGGAGTTTGGAGACTCCCCCATGAATGTGGGGCCTCTGCCAAGAGTGCGGAAACCCCCTCATAATTGCAGGGGGTTGGCATTGGCCCCTATTGTGGAAAGTCCCTCACAACTATGAGGCCGTTGCCTCGAGTGTGGAAACCCCCTCACGACTTGAGGACCTCTGCCACTATTGCGGAATCCCCCTCATGACTGCGAGGCCTCTGACACGAGTGCAGAAACTCCCTCACAACGGTGGGGTCTCCGCCACAGTGTGGATGCCCTATGTGAATGAGATCCACAGGGTTTATTTCCATCATATTTAGGTGAAGTAGAAAAGCTGGAGGTTATAAATCAATCAAAAAATCAATCAATCATTTGTAAAAGTGCACTACATACCCGCAAGGGTCTCAAGGCGCTGGGGAGGGAGGGGCGCTACTGATCAAACAGCCAGGTCTTAAATATCCTCCTGAAGGTCAGCAGGTCTTGGGTCTGTCGTAGGCTCAGTGGGAGGGTGTTCCATGTCTTGGCAGGAGGTGGGAGAAGGATCTCCCGCCGGTGGTTGTACTTCGGATGCGCGGGACAGTGGCGAGTGAGAGGTCGGCGGAGCATAGCTGGTGGTTGGGGATGTAGAAGGAGCGCTGAGGTAGGCTGGGCCGGTCTTGTGGAGCGCTTTGTGTGCGTGGATGAGGACCTTGAAGGATATCCTCTTGTTGTCAGGGAGCCAGTGCAGGTTTCTCAAGTGGGGGGTGATGTGGACGTGTCGTGGTACGTTGAGGATCAGTCATGCGGAGGCGTTTTGGATACGTTGTGGTCATTTGATGAGCTTGGTCGGGGCTCCCGCGTAAAGGGTGTTTCCATAGTCAAGACTGCTGCTGGCGAGGGCCTGAGTGACTGTCTTTCTTGTATCTGTTGGGATCCATCTGTAGATCTTACGGAGCATGCCAAGGGTGTTGAAGCAGGAGGAGGAGACGGCATTGACTTGCTTGGTCATTGAGAGCGTTGAGTCGAGGATGATTCCCAGGTTGCTTGCGTGGTCAGTGGGTGTCGGGGCTGCCCCCAGCGCTGTGGGCCACCAGGAGTCGTCCCAGGCTGAAGGGTTGGAGCCGAGGAGGAGGACCTCCGTTTTGTCCAAGTTCAGCTTCAGACGGCTGATCTTCATCCAGTCGGCGACGGCCTTCATTCCTTCGTGGACGTTGGCTTTGGCGGGGATGGGGTCCTTGGTGAGGGAGAGGATCAGATGAGTGTCGTCGGCGTAGGAGATTATGTTGAGGTCGTGCTGTCGGGTGACGTGTGCAAGCGGGGCCATGTCAATGTTGAACAATGTTGGGCTGAGGGGGGATCCCAGGATTCTGTTTTTTTCAAGGTATCGGGTTAGCTGTCTGTTGACGATTTTCTCGATGACCTTGGCCGGGAAGGGAAGCAGAGAGATGAGTCAGAAGTTCTTGAGGCCTCTTGGGTATGCCTTAGGCTTTTTGAGTAGGGTATTGATCTCGGCGTATTTCCAGCTCTGGGGAAAGTCGCAGTCTCAAGGGAGAGATTGATCACGTTGTGCAGGTGGGGTGCAATGGAGCTGCTTGCTTTGTTGAGACATGGTGCGGGAATGGGTCTGAAGGAGAGCCGGAGTGGATTGTGCTCATGGTCTTGATGGCGTCATTGATGCTCACGCTGGGCCAGGCTAGCAGGGGGTCGTGATCGATGGTGTGCGGAGGGTCTGTTGTGTACTTCTCTGTTGGTGAGCTGGGGTTGGAGAGTTCCTTCACGATGTTGAAGAGCTCCTTGCTATTGTGTGCATTGTTGTCGAGGCGGTCTTTGAAGGAGGTCCTCTTGGACACCCTGATGAGGTGGTGGTGGTTGCAGATGGTGTCCTTGTGAGCTGCGTGGGTGTCAGGAGTTTGTTCACTGTGCCATTCCTTCTCTAGTTTCTGGCAGGCTTGCTTAGAGGCAAGGAGTTCTGGGGTGAACCAGCTGGCCCTCTTCCTGGTGTCTCTGTGGGGGGTTTCTTCTGCGGGGCGAAGGTGTTGGCGCAGTCCTCGATCCAGCATCTGAGGCTGTGGGCAGCGTCGTCAGTTTTGGAGGTTTTGGTGGGTGGGCTGACAGCGAGGTTTGCATGTAGTTGGTCTTCAGTGATTTTGCTCCAGCAGTAACGGGGGATCTGTTGGTGTGGTGGTGTGTGGTGGGTTTCTAGAAGGCGAAGTGGATGTAGTGGTGGTCGGTCCAGAGGAGTTCGCTGGTGTGGTTGACGGAGACGTGCGGGCTTGAGGAGAAGATGGGGTCTAGGGTGTGGCCGTCGGAGTGGGTGGGCGTTGTGACAAGTTGCTTCAGTCGGAGGTTGGCCAGGTTATCGATCAGGGTTGTGGAGTTGTTGTTGTTGTTCTCAAGGTGAACGTTTAGGTCTCCGATGAGGATGTAATCGGTGGAGGTCAAGGCGTGCGTGCTGATGAAGTCGGCAATGGAGTCGCTGAACTGGGAACGGAGTCCGGGGGGTCAGTAGACGAGGGTGCCTCTGAGAGTGGAGTTAGGGTCTGTGTGGATCTGGAAGTGCATGTGTTCGGCGGTGCTGAGCGTGTCGTCGGTGCTAGTTGAGACCCTGATTCTGTTCTTGTGGACGATGGCGATTCCTCCTCCGACTCCGTTGGTGTGGTCTCTACAGGTGATCTTGTAGCAGTCTGGGATGGCTATGGCGATGTCTGGTGCTGAGGAGTGGTTCAACCAGGTCTCTGTCAGGAATGCGACGTCCAGGGATGTTGTGTTGATCAGGTCCCAGAGGTCAACGGCGTGTTTGCGTGCAGAGCGAGTGTTCAGTAGTATGCATTAGAGGTGGTTGAGGTCTTTCTTGGTGGGAGATTCGTCGGCTCTAAGGCTGGTGTCGCTGCAGTTCCGGCAGGTGAAGGGACCGTGTGTGCGTTTCTGGGCAGCCTTGATGCAGGTGTGGGTCTATCTGGAGTTGAGAGTGTGCAGAGTGCTGGCGTCTTAGTGGCGGCGGTCGTCGTGGTGGGTGCGGGGGCCAGGGGTTCTGGTGCTTGGCACGGTCCAGGCATGGACGGGTGCAGACGGGCTTCCCTTACGTGCGCCCGCTGCCCGCGGCCGTACAGCGGCCGGCATATATGGGGAGGTGGGAGGGAGGAGCAGCTGGGAGGCGGGGACAGTGAGTGGGCAGTCAGGGGGGCGGGGGTGCAGGGGACACAGCGGCGGGGGCGATGAGGGAAGATTAAGAGAACAGATGGCAAAAGGGCACAAAAAAAGAGGGAAAACGAATGTCACAGAAGGCAAGAGGGGACAGAAATACAGGGAAAAATGAGTGTCACAGAAGGCAAGAGGACACAGAAATTCAGGGAAAAAACGAGTGGCACAGAAGGCAAACAGGGCACAGAAATACAGGAAAAACCAGTGGCACAGAAGGCAACAAAAAGGGCAGAAGAATATAGGGGCAGCTGAGAAACAGAAGGCAAAAAATGGACAGAGAGGCATGGGGGCATCGAGGGGAACAGAAGGGAAAGCTGGGCTGAGAGACACGGGGGAAGCAAGGGGTACAGATGGAAAAACCGGGCAGAGGCATGGGGCAACGAGGGATAGAGAAGGAAAAACCGGGCAGAGACATGGGGCAACGAGGGATAGAGAAGGAAAAACCGGGCAGAGACATAGAGGCAGCGAGGGGTACAGAAGAAAAACACGGGCTGAGAGACACAGCGACAGCGAGGGGAACAGAGGAAGGAAAATGGGCACAGACCACAAAAAGGCAGCGAGGGAAGACAGAACAACAGCGGTCACAGTCACAACAACGAAATACAGGCAATACAATAACACAATAAAGCGGAAGATGAACAAACCTATGGCCTACCACTGGCCACCAGGGTTGAGGCGCAGGTGGTAGCCTGTGGGTGGTGGAGGGCCTCGAACTTCCTCAGCAGTGGCAGCTGGGGCAGCGACGCACAGGCGAAGCTGTGCGGAAGGGCAGCAACCCACCTGGTGGGTTCAAGGGTCGCTCTCCTCACAGCGCAGCGGCCGTCCTATATGGGGAGGTGGGAGGGAGGAGCAGCTGAGAGGCAGGAGCAGCGAATGGGCAATGGGCAGTCAGGGGGGCGGGGCAACAGGGGATGCAGCGGTGGGGGCGGTGAGGGACGGTGAAGGGAACAGAAGGCAAAAGGGCACAAAAAACGAGGTAAAGCAAGTGACACAGAGCCAGAAAGGGCACAAGATCGAAGGAAAAGGAGTGTCACAGAGGGCAAGAGGGCACAGAAATACAGGGGAAAAACGAGAGGCACAGAAGGCAAGAGGGCACAGAAATGCTGGAAAAAACGAGCGTCACAAAAGGCAAGAGGGCACAGAAATACAGGGAAAACGAGTTTGACAGAGGCAAGAGGGCGCAGAAATACACAGAGAAAACAAGTGGCACAGAAAGCAAGAGGGCACAGAAATATAGGGAAAAAACGAGTGGCACAGAAAGCAAAAAAGGACACAGAAACACAGGAAAAATGAGTGTCACAGAGGCAAGAGGGCACAGAAATACAGGGAAAAAACGAGTGGCACAGAAGGCAAAGAGGACACCGAAACACAGGAAAACGAGTGTCACAAGGGCAAGAGGGCACAGAAATATAGGGAAAAAACGAGTGTCACAGAAGGCAAGAGGGCACAGAAATACAGGAAAAAATCGAGACACTGAGGAGAGCGAAGGACGCTTCTCTGACTTCAGCGACTCGGAGCTGCTGCTCGTGGACGTGCCGGACACGCTGCCCACAGCCACATGGCAAAAGTCCCCGGATCCGAGGGCGAAATGACAGCGGCGCTCAAGACCATGGACCTGGGCGGGTACGGCATGGAGAGCTGCGTGCGGCAATACAGGGCGGCCCGGGACTACTGCCGGCTGGCCTCCTACAAGATCGTCAAGGAGAGGGTACTGCTGCAGTGGCTGAGGCACCCCAACGTGCTGCAGGTAACTGGGGCTAGCAGAGAGTGTGTGCGGTGCAAGACTAGATGTACCGGTGAGCCACGGTAGAGAGTGCGGTGTGGCAACAGTGGGAAAGCCTCCTTCAAGCTGCAGCTCGAGGCAGGGGAACTGTGGGACATCCAACTCTTGATTTATAAAGAGGGCCAACGAAAAGAGTCAGTGACCGACAGTCAACAAACCAGCAAGGACTCTCATGGACCTCTTTACTTTTTTTTTGTCCTGGCCGCCATTTTGCTGCTGCTCTCGGCCTCTATTCTCTGAACTCTGACCCGCCATCTTGTCCATTCCCTCGGCCTTTACCCTTTTCCCTCGTTTCCCCCTTGACGATCCCCCGACCCCACTTAATGGATCTCTGCTCTCCTTTTTTTTTTTTCTGGTCTTGACCTGAGAAAATGTACTATGTGTATATATGTATATAGAGATAACTCTAATCACTGGTATGTGCAGTAGACCTTTGTACTCTACCATTCCTATGTGACTCTTAGATTATATCCATTGGTATCCCTTCCTTATGTATATAGAGATAACTCTAATCACTAGTATATGCAGCAGACCTTTGTACTCTACCCTTCCTATGTGACTCTTAGATTATATCCATTGGTATCCCTTCCTTATGTATATAGAGGTAACTCTAATCACTAGTATATGCAGTAGGCCTTTGTACTTTCTACCATTCCTATGTGACTCCTAGAGTATATCCATTTGTATCTCTTCCTTGAGTGACTTTACTACTTGTACATTTGCAATTTTTCTTTCTACTTTTATCTCCTGTGTGACTTTACATCTTGTACATTTGCAATTTTTTCTGTGTGTATCTTTTATGTAACGCATGTAATACTAAGTCCTTATGTTTTTCAACTGGTTCTTATGTAAAGCGCTCTGACACCTTCGGGTAAAGTTCGCGCTATATAAAATCACATTGAATAAATATTTTTTTTTAAAAAAGATGAACAAACCTACGGCCTACCACTGGACACCAGGGATGAGGCGCAGGTGGTATCCTGCGGGTGGTGGAGGGCCTCGAACTTCCTCAGCAGGGGCAGATGGGGCAGGGAGTCACAGGCAGTGCTGTCCGGAGGGGGAGTGACCTACTTGGTGGGGTCAAGGGTTGCTGATTATTTGTCAAGTACCCTAGTTTAGTGGCTGAAACATGCCCAGTGCACCATGTCCTCTGGATATGCGGCTTTATTGAAAGTAAATACTGATATTTACCATTAGTGTTTCAAACGTTTAAGGTTTCCAATCCATTTGGATATAACAGTTTTTAGTTTCTAAGCTGAGCTCCCAAATTTGCAATATAGAGCAAACAAGGCTTACTTCAAGAGGAGGTAAAGGTTTTAGATCTCAAATATAGAATGACTGTTATTTCTTTTAAGATTGCCTGATTAAGAGCAGGGTAATATAGAATGAAACACTCAAAATGTGCTATATAGTTCACACACACTCTTAAATATATTTTCTAGTGTTTTCTTGCAAAATGTGACTCAATACACGTGTCCTCCTAAGTGCAAATGGAAGGTTAGCCACTTAATTCTCACGTCCAGGCTGCATAAAGTGGGTGGAGGTAGGTATAATCACAGATAGTGATCACAACTTAAGTATAACAAGCCATGGTCCAGTGGGAAAGGCAGGGCAGGCCTCGGGAGTCAGGACGGGTCTGGCACTCTTCACTCAACCCTAAGCAGCAGGGGGCAGTTTTAGAAGTAGCGTCATTGCAAGGGAAGGTGCCCAGGCCGAGCACTGGCATGCACTCTCCAATTCATGAAGAGAGAGGCTGCTGCCACCTCTCCAGGCCGTGCTACAGCAACAGTGCAGCAATGATGGTGGATTGGCTGTGACTCAGTAACTATCCACAGTTCTAGTTGGGTGAGCTACTTCTGCTGATAAACAAGTTTAGCCCGCCGTGCAGGGGGTAAAGCTGGTACTCTCCTGCATACTACTGCAGCACTGGTGACTAGTTAGTGGCTGCAGGGGAGGCCAAGCCACTTATGGTGACCATGGGCCAATGAGAAACAAACCGAAGGCCTGGGCACCAAAATAAAAGCACCCCCATTAGTGAACTAGATGGCTAGAAAAGTGGCCCAGGTTTGCAAATCAGGCCAGTTTTGAACTTGCACAGGAAAGCTCTATAAGTGTGTTGGTAGGTGTTGAAGACTGCAAGCATTTGGCTGCTTGCAGGCAATGCTTGTGGGAAAATCAAGGAAATCAACAGAAAACAAGCATTTTAATTGCAATCGGTTACACCTTTGGAACCTTAAAAGCAGTGCTTTAAATGGGTACTGTCAGGAACTGAGCGCAGGCACTTTTTTGTTTTGAGAGGGAGAGTACTGACACTTCTCAAGAGAAATGTAGGGTAGGGGCATATCATCGAGGAAGAGCGGTAAACATTGCTAAGGGCACTTAGCGTGATTCTGTTTATCGCCATCTGACGCTGAATTACATCGCCTACTTAGCAGCATATTATTAAGGCTTTGCGAACTGGCGATGTAATTTCAGCGATAGACTGCGAGAAACAGAAACATCGCCTGAAATCCAGCGATGATAATGGAGATGCTTGCTGATAGCGGAGTGTGGTTGTAACATGGCGATCCACCTCCCATTATCGGCCTAGCTAAGTTGAAGTAAAAGCAGACGTAAAATTCATGCGATACCCACGGATAGCGCGTTTTTTTAAATCAATGCAGACATTGTGAGGAAAGCCCATTTTGCATGTTGTTAGCAATATTAATCGCTGACATGCAAAATTGAGAGAAAACGGCTACTGCATCAAGGAAACACGCGTTAGCGTGTCCTTGAAAAAGAGAGATGTTTATTTCGCCGCTTATTGGCCGAAATCGGCCGCTAAAGCAGTAAAAATGGGCTTGTAAATATGCTCCCCTATACTTTTAATTGGAGAGTACCGGCACTTCTCAGAAACAAGCAGGTACTCTTGGATAGAGTACCTGCACTTCTATTTTTCCATTTCAAGCACTGCTTATAAGTATCCATGCAGCCATAAACTTAATACCAAAACCAAAACAGGGTCTGGGCTCACTGGCAATAAGGACAAGCCTCACCATCAAATAACTATAAACCAAAAACAGTACCAGTATTGCCACACTAATTCAACTTGGACCTAGGATGATCACTCGAATCACTGACTGAAACAGTAACTCTCGGGAAAAAGTTTTGTCCGGAATAAATCAAATGAATTTAATTGTTTTTACATTAGAAGCATCATATCAATGAGCAATTTTTTGTTTTTTAGATGAACATTTAAATAACTCCACATAAGTATGTCGAATAACGAAATGAAACAAGTGAAAAGACAGAACTCTTAAACGACAAATTCACAACTTGCATTCAACATTCATACGGAACAACACACTGATATATATACACATATAAACATTCTACAAATCTATTTACAACATAATTTTGAAAAACATAGCATTGGAAATCAACAACTAAGGAATTTTGATATGCTTTAGAGTCAATTGAGAATTCCTAATGCTGGGTAGAGAAGGTCTACGCGTTTCGATGACCCCTTGTTGTGGGGAAATCTCGTCAGGACCGAGCGCCTGTGAATGGAGAAACAAAATTGGGTCAACCAAGGGGACCGGACTCTACCTCTCAACGCTACTGTGGGGGTAAAGGAAACTAATCATACCTTTCAGTTGCTGGGTTCTCTTTTGAGGGTAAAACTGTAATAAAAACAAAACCTCTTTTAGCCTCTACTTCAGAAAAAACGCAATAGCACTTTCCTGATTGTCACATTCATTCGTGAGTACTCACATAGTATTACGCGGGGCGCGCTTTCAATAAGTCTTGTTCTCATCAAATTGGGATGGAAGTGGAGATCTACAAGAATAGAAGGACTAGTCAGGGTACCTAGTAGTTGAGCTGGTGGCGGTAGCTGCTATCATTAAAACGGGAGCTACTTACATATTATCGTAGCGTGGAGACGGGGCTGTTTCCCGAATTCGCACGGTGAAACGCCTCTTTGGATTGATTGATTCCTGAAAGAAAGAGAAGGCTCCTGTCAGGTCTTTCAGAGGGAGGATAGATGGGCGGTGGTGCTATTCTGCCACGGTGTTCCGATATACCTGTTGGGTTGTAGTATGCTGAGTCTATCTGGGGGTCCACGCTCTTCGGTCTCTGTCAATGAATGCAGTTGCCGGCACCATCCAGTCGATGTCTCTGATCTCGTGTGTCCTGGTTTTAACTCACTTCCTGGTCTTAGGGATTGTGGGGATTGTAGTTTTTTGAAATTCGTTGTCATGGAGACGTTGTATGTATCATGTGACCATGTGTAGCCGGGCTCACGGTCTGCGCAGGAAACGGCAACCCGAATAGGTTCATGTGTCTTTGATGGATTTGAAGTCTTTATAAACGGTAAATCTCAGAGAGTTCGTTAAGACCATTTGTCGCTGTATTAAACTTGACTATAAGCATGGCTTCATGGCGGGATAGTTTTACCTCAATATCTCCCCCTCTGGGATCTTTTTCAATTTTTGCAATGACTGTCCATTTTAGATCCTCTAGTGTGTGTTCGTGACTGATCCAATGGTTGACAAGTGGGGGAGTTGTGACTTTCTTTTTTATCCGTGACGAGATGCCGCATCACTCAACATAAATCACGGATAAAAAAGAAAGTCACAACTGCCCCACTTGTCAACCATTGGATCAAGTTTAATACAGCGAAAGACACATGAACCTATTCGGGTTGCCGTTTCCTGCGCAGACCGTGAGCCCGGCTACACATGGTCACATGATACATACAACGTCTCCATGACGACGAATTTCAAAAAACTACAATCCCCACAACCCCTAAGACCAGGAAGTGAGTTAAAACCAGGACACACGAGATCAGAGACATCGACTGGATGGTGCCGGCAACTGCATTCATTGACAGAGACCGAAGAGCGTGGACCCCCAGATAGACTCAGCATACTACAACCCAACAGGTATATCGGAACACCGTGGCAGAATAGCACCACCGCCCATCTATCCTCCCTCTGAAAGACCTGACAGGAGCCTTCCCTTTCTTTCAGGAATCAATCAATCCAAAGAGGCGTTTCACCGTGTGAATCCGGGAAACAGCCCCGTCTCCACGCTACGATAATATGTAAGTAGCTCCCGTTTTAAAGATAGCAGCTACCGCCACCAGCTCAACTACTAGGTACCCTGACTAGTCCTTCTATTCTTGTAGATCTCCACTTCCATCCCAATTTGATGAGAACAAGACTTATTGAAAGCGCGCCCCGCGTAATACTATGTGAGTACTCACGAATGAATGTGACAATCAGGAAAGTGCTATTGCGTTTTTTCTGAAGTAGAAGCTAAAAGAGGTTTTGTTTTTATTACAGTTTTACCCTCAAAAGAGAACCCAGCAACTGAAAGGTATGATTAGTTTCCTTTACCCCCACCGTAGCGTTGAGAGGTAGAGTCCGGTCCCCTTGGTTGACCCAATTTTGTTTCTCCATTCACAGGCGCTCGGTCCTGACGAGATTTCCCCACAATAAGGGGTCATCGAAACGCGTAGACCTTCTCTACCCAGCATTAGGAATTCTCGATTGACTCTAAAGCATATCAAAATTCCTTAGTTGTTGATTTCCAATGCTATGTTTTTCAAAATTATGTTGTAAATAGATTTGTAGAATGTTTATATGTGTATATATATCAGTGTGTTGTTCCGTATGAATGTTGAATGCAAGTTGTGAATTTGTCGTTTAAGAGTTCTGTCTTTTCACTTGTTTCATTTCGTTATTCGACATACTTATGTGGAGTTATTTAAATGTTCATCTAAAAAACAAAAAATTGCTCATTGATATGATGCTTCTAATGTAAAAACAATTAAATTCATTTGATTTATTCCGGACAAAACTTTTTCCCGAGAGTTACTGTTTCAGTCAGTGATTCGAGTGATCATCCTAGGTCCAAGTTGAATTAGTGTGGCAATACTGGTACTGTTTTTGGTTTATAGTTATTTGATGGTGAGGCTTGTCCTTATTGCCAGTGAGCCCAGACCCTGTTTTGGTTTTGGTACTTTAGCAGAAGACGTTCTGCGAGGTTGTTTTCAGGCCCCAGTTGGAGCAGCTGAAATATTGTCATTTAAGTTGTTAGTTTTGTTTGTATTGTGTTGTTTATTGAGTACTTTTGAATGCAAGTGAGTTAAACACAGTATGTCTGAAGAACAAACATTTGCCTACTGCGAAGATCATATAAAGAACCTATTGGCGAAACCCCCTCTCTTCGCGTCAGCCACCTTGAGTACAACTGCTAGGAATCAAAATGAAACCGAGAAACTCTTAAGGTTAAAAAAGAAACAAATCCGTACAGACCTCCATGGTCACTTTCTCCTCCAGCACTTGAGAGCTGGTACTATACCAGGAGGACTTCAGATTAAAAATATCCCCGTGATATTCACAGACGACCCGATTTACAAAAAGGGATACAGTTTTATTGAGACCAAGTGTAGCCGAGACCTCATGGTCTTAACGGTTGAGACAGCACAAAGAATTTTCCTACAACAACTAGAAGAGATAAAAACTTTGGAAACTGAGATAGAACAAAACCAACAGATTCCGGACGCAAAATCATTACTTGAGAAAGTTGAAAAGGAGATCCTAGAATTCAAGGATTACACGATAAACCAAAAGGAAAACCAGTTTCAAAAAGACAAAAAAAACTTCAATTTAGAAAAAACATATCCATACCTTCAAACAGATTTCTATTCTCGAGCGGACTCAAGGAGATATTTAGGTGAATATCAAGGACGATCATCAAACAAATTCATTTCTTTCTCAGATACCTCGTCAGCATCAAGCGGTAGTGAGAGTGAGAGCAACAACCAAAGGAGAGGTGGTAATAAAAGAGGATCATTCCAACAACAACCAGGATCCTCTTCGGCTCCTTTTTTAGGAAGAGGCCAACCACAAAATCGAGCACGCCCACGGTACAATCAGCCATGGGAGATGTCGACACGGAGGCACAACTACAAGAACTGGTAGTCTCTCCAATTTTCAATCTGTCTAACAAAATTCTCACCCCAGCAGAAACTAGCATTTTGGAAAAAGGTCTCTCTTTTGTCCCCATGAGACATACCAATTTCGTGAAACTCAAAATGGAGGCAATTGAATTCTGTTGAAAAATAAAACTAAAATCTTTTTTCGCACAAACACCGATCAATTTGCCATTAGAAGTCACAGGATTGAGGAAAAAGTCTACATTTTGCCCACCGGGAAATAACGTAGCAAAAGAAATACTCACCTTCGAAAAAACCATCTTGTCAGCTATAAGTAAAATGGAAGAAAGACGAAATTGGACTAAATTCAACATCTCACAAGCTGAAAAATGTGCGCTAGATAATCTCAAAAAGGACACGTCAGTTACAATCAAACAGGCGGACAAGGGAGGATCGATAGTGGTATGGGACACTGAGAAATATATTGGAGAAGTGATGAGTCAACTTAATAATCCTAGATGCTACAGAAAAATAGCCAAAAATCCCACTACAGAATTACAACAACAACTTAACCCAATTTTGGAGAAAGGTTTGGCTGAAGGAATAATTGGGAAGAGAGAATTTGAATATCTTAAATGTAACAACCCACGAATACCCTTATTTTATGTCTTACCAAAAGTCCACAAAGACATAAATGCCCCCCCCGGAAGACCAATCGTCTCCGGGTGTGAGTCTCTGTTTGAACCGGTATCAAAGTTTGTTGATTTTTTCTTGAAACCCTTCATGTCCGAGGTAAAATCATTCCTCCGAGACACGACTGATTTTATCAATAAACTTCCTACAATTCCGTTTGAACAAAATGAGGATTTCCTTGTAACAATGGATGTTAGTTCACTGTACACCCAGATCCCTCAGAGTGATGGTCTGGATGCCATCCAGTACTACCTTGACCAACGACCGAAACCTACTAGAGTACCAACAGAGTTCATCATGCAATTAGCTACATTGGCGCTAAAGAAAAATTACTTCAATTTCAACGGAGAGTTCTTCTACCAGATAAGCGGTGTAGCCATGGGGTGTCCCTTCGCCCCAGAATTAGCTGTATTATTTATGTCATTATACGAAGAGAAATTTGTTTACCAGTCGAATCCATTCTCTGAAAAAATCACAAGTTGGAGTTGTTACATTGACGACGTCTTTTTAACTTGGAGAGGGTCAGAAGAGGACCTAAAGGAATTTCATGTGTGGCTCAACACAAGAACAGACGAAATAAAATTCAGCATGAACTTTTCGAAAGTAAAAATGTCATTTCTTGATGTCGAGGTATACCCAACAGACGAAGGCTTGGTGACGACATTATACAAAAAATTGACAGACAGAAACAAGGCTTTACATTTCAACAGCAATCATCCGCGAAACTTAAAAGAAAACCTCCCATTCGGACAGTATTTGCGGATCAAGAGGAACTGCCACTTCAAAGACGAATATATGTTCCACGCTGCTAACCTGACAGATAATCTAGCGTCAAGAGGCTATCCTGTAAAATTACTAAGAAGAACAATGAAGAGAGTTTGGTGGATCCCTCGAGATACACTACTAGTAAAAAGGACAAAACCAACTCTCAACAGGATAGTTTGTGTCTCCACATTTTGCCCTAACTCAAATCAACTCAAGAAAACCATCTTACAGAATTGGCATCTAGTGGAAAATGTAGATGAGACACTAAAAGAGAAGCCATTATTTGCCTTCAAAAAAGACCAGAGCGTGGCCAACCACCTAGTACGAGCAGCAATGAAGCAGAACTTACCTACAATCAACACCATGCTAGGATTACCACCTATACAGGGACATCACAAATGCGGATCCTGTATTTGTTGTGCAAGTACGGAAGAAGGATGCTTGTTCCAACATAAGCAACTGTTCTGGAAACATGAAAAGTTCACGAACTGTAAATCGAGATACGTGATCTACGGTATAAAATGCCCTTGCGACAAGCTATACATCGGCAAAACAAGTCAGGAGGTAAGATGCCGCATCACTCAACATAAATCACCGATAAAAAAGAAAGTCACAACTCCCCCACTTGTCAACCATTGGATCAGTCACGAACACACACTAGAGGATCTAAAATGGACAGTCATTGCAAAAATTGAAAAAGATCCCAGAGGGGGAGATATTGAGGTAAAACTATCCCGCCATGAAGCCATGCTTATAGTCAAGTTTAATACAGCGACAAATGGTCTTAACGAACTCTCTGAGATTTACCGTTTATAAAGACTTCAAATCCATCAAAGACACATGAACCTATTCGGGTTGCCGTTTCCTGCGCAGACCGTGAGCCCGGCTACACATGGTCACATGATACATACAACGTCTCCATGACGACGAATTTAAAAAAACTACAATCCCCACAACCCCTAAGACCAGGAAGTGAGTTAAAACCAGGACACACGAGATCAGAGACATCGACTGGATGGTGCCGGCAACTGCATTCATTGACAGAGACCGAAGAGCGTGGACCCCCAGATAGACTCAGTATACTACAACCCAACAGGTATATCGGAACACCGTGGCAGAATAGCACCACCGCCCATCTATCCTCCCTCTGAAAGACCTGACAGGAGCCTTCCCTTTCTTTCAGGAATCAATCAATCCAAAGAGGCGTTTCACCGTGCGAATCCGGGAAACAGCCCCGTCTCCACGCTACGATAATATGTAAGTAGCTCCCGTTTTAATGATAGCAGCTACCGCCACCAGCTCAACTACTAGGTACCCTGACTAGTCCTTCTATTCTTGTAGATCTCCACTTCCATCCCAATTTGATGAGAACAAGACTTATTGAAAGCGCGCCCCGCGTAATACTATGTGAGTACTCACGAATGAATGTGACAATCAGGAAAGTGCTATTGCGTTTTTTCTGAAGTAGAGGCTAAAAGAGGTTTTGTTTTTATTACAGTTTTACCCTCAAAAGAGAACCCAGCAACTGAAAAGTATGATTAGTTTCCTTTACCCCCACCGTAGCGTTGAGAGGTAGAGTCCGGTCCCCTTGGTTGGCCCAATTTTGTTTCTCCATTCACAGGCGCTCGGTACTGACGAGATTTCCCCACAACAAGGGGTCATCGAAACGCGTAGACCTTCTCTACCCAGCATTAGGAATTCTCGATTGACTGTAAAGCATATCAAAATTCCTTAGTTGTTGATTTCCAATGCTATGTTTTTCAAAATTATGTTGTAAATAGATTTGTAGAATGTTTATATGTGTATATATATCAGTGTGTTGTTCCGTATGAATGTTGAATGCAAGTTGTGAATTTGTCGTTTAAGAGTTCTGTCTTTTCACTTGTTTCATTTCGTTATTCGACATACTTATGTGGAGTTATTTAAATGTTCATCTAAAAAACAAAAAATTGCTCATTGATATGATGCTTCTAATGTAAAAACAATTAAATTCATGTGATTTATTCTGGACAAAACTTTTTCCCGAGAGTTACTGTTTCAGTCAGTGATTCGAGTGATCATCCTAGGTCCAAGTTAAATTAGTGTGGCAATACTGGTACTGTTTTTGGTTTATAGTTATAAACTGAATACAGCATTTCTCACAGACAGATTCTACAAAAATGCATCAATAAAAAGGAAGCATTTAAGACAAGGGTTTAGAATAAGAAAAAGTTCAAAACAATGAACACGAAAAAATAAATCAAACGATTGCAATGCACCGAGCTTTGTAAACAAAACTAAAATATACGTTTTTATCTAACGCTACATTTTTGTCAACTTATCCTTATTGCTCTTATTAAAGATTATATTTCACTTGAGTGATGTCACTTTCTGCGATGTTATCGGCGTTAAAGTGTAGGTCATTTCCTCTTGATCTGGTATTTTGGTAAACTGTCACTGCGGTTGTTTTGCCATTGAACGACCACCAGCCTCACAGCTACTTAAAATGTCTCTGGTAAAACTTGAAAATTGTGAACATTGCCCACTGCTCTTTTTTGTATGTTATCTGAAAATTCTCTAGCACGTGTATTCCGACTGCCGTTCTGACAGCATTTGACCCGCGTTTATAATGACGTGATCGTTCAACAAGTCTCTGAAGGCCTGACACAGTTCCACTCTAATCTAAGTGACTCAAAAGCATTTTATTTGCAAATGTTCTATTATTTTTCACTTGTAGAATTAAGACACTGCACAATATTTCTAAGCACCCCGTGATCCTTTCCTGGTTTAGTTATAACGTTGTTTTACATTTTCCACCTGTAAGTTGTGTACTTGCTGCCTTATAAGCCTGAAAAAGAGACCAACAGGAATTGTTTTCTGCAAACTACACAGCTTAACCCTAACCACGCCTTTTCTCATATTTTGGGGGGTTTGAAAGCGACTACCACAGTTAAATACCTGTAGGTATAATAATGATTACAATTCAGCGATATTTACAACAAGGGGTGGTGAGGGACAGAGTCTCTGAATTAAGCAGAAAACTCTCACCCAGTCAAGAGATCAGGGCTAGATCCAACACCGTTTTTTAGCTCACTGCACCATCCCAGTTTCAGAACCTGGCTGTATGCAAATTAGTCTGTTCCTGTCCCAGTGCATGATGGGAACAGGGCAAACCAAACTACAAAAGCCAATTCTTACACTGGGAAGGAAACAAGCTCCCGGGGACCGGTTTCTGGCATTGCAGCCGTCTTCGGCCCGGTTTGCTTGAATCCTGATGGTGCAATGAGCAAGGGACTCATGTCTGAGTATACCCTTCCACGCTTAGGGTGGACAAAAATATTTACAACAAGGGGTGGTGAGGGACAGAGTCTCTGAATTAAGCAGAAAACTCTCACCCAGTCAAGAGATCAGGGCTAGATCCAACACCGTTTTTTAGCTCACTGCACCATCCCAGTTTCAGAACCTGGCTGTATGCAAATTAGGCTGTTCCTGTCCCAGTGCATGATGGGAACAGGGCAAACCAAACTACAAAAGCCAATTCTTACACTGGGAAGGAAACAAGCTCCCGGGGACCGGTTTCTGGCATTGCAGCCGTCCTCGGCCCGGTTTGCTTGAATCCTGATGGTGCAATGAGCAAGGGACTCATGTCTGAGTATACCCTTCCACGCTTAGGGTGGACAAAAATATTTACAACAAGGGGTGGTGAGGGAAAGAGTCTCTGAATTAAGCAGAAAACTCTCACCCAGTCAAGAGATCAGGGCTAGATTCAACACCGTTTTTTAGCTCACTGCACCATCCCAGTTTCAGAACCTGGCTGTATGCAAATTAGTCTGTTCCTGTCCCAGTGCATGATGGGAACAGGGCAAACCAAACTACAAAAGCCAATTCTTACACTGGGAAGGAAACAAGCTCCCGGGGACCGGTTTCTGGCATTGCAGCCGTCTTCGGCCCGGTTTGCTTGAATCCTGATGGTGCAATGAGCACGGGACTCATGTCTGAGTATACCCTTCCACGCTTAGGGTGGACAAAAATATTTACAACAAGGGGTGGTGAGGGACAGAGTCTATGAATTAAGCAGAAAACTCTCACCCAGTCAAGAGATCAGGGCTAGATCCAACACCGTTTTTTAGCTCACTGCACCATCCCAGTTTCAGAACCTGGCTGTATGCAAATTAGTCTGTTCCTGTCCCAGTGCATGATGGGAACAGGGCAAACCAAACTACAAAAGCCAATTCTTACACTGGGAAGGAAACAAGCTCCCGGGGACCGGTTTCTGGCATTGCAGCCGTCTTCGGCCCGGTTTGCTTGAATCCTGATGGTGCAATGAGCAAGGGACTCATGTCTGAGTATACCCTTCCACGCTTAGGGTGGACAAAAATATTTACAACAAGGGGTGGTGAGGGACAGAGTCTCTGAATTAAGCAGAAAACTCTCACCCAGTCAAGAGATCAGGGCTAGATCCAACACCGTTTTTTAGCTCACTGCACCATCCCAGTTTCAGAACCTGGCTGTATGCAAATTAGTCTGTTCCTGTCCCAGTGCATGATGGGAACAGGGCAAACCAAACTACAAAAGCCAATTCTTACACTGGGAAGAAAACAAGCTCCCGGGGACCGGTTTCTGGCATTGCAGCCGTCCTCGGCCCGGTTTGCTTGAATCCTGATGGTGCAATGAGCAAGGGACTCATGTCTGAGTATACCCTTCCACGCTTAGGGTGGACAAAAATATTTACAACAAGGGGTGGTGAGGGAAAGAGTCTCTGAATTAAGCAGAAAACTCTCACCCAGTCAAGAGATCAGGGCTAGATCCAACACCGTTTTTTAGCTCACTGCACCATCCCAGTTTCAGAACCTGGCTGTATGCAAATTAGTCTGTTCCTGTCCCAGTGCATGATGGGAACAGGGCAAACCAAACTACAAAAGCCAATTCTTACACTGGGAAGGAAACAAGCTCCCGGGGACCGGGTTCTGGCATTGCAGCCGTCTTCGGCCCGGTTTGCTTGAATCCTGATGGTGCAATGAGCACGGGACTCATGTCTGAGTATACCCTTCCACGCTTAGGGTGGACAAAAATATTTACAACAAGGGGTGGTGATGGACAGAGTCTATGAATTAAGCAGAAAACTCTCACCCAGTCAAGAGATCAGGGCTAGATCCAACACCGTTTTTTAGCTCACTGCACCATCCCAGTTTCAGAACCTGGCTGTATGCAAATTAGTCTGTTCCTGTCCCAGTGCATGATGGGAACAGGGCAAACCAAACTACAAAAGCCAATTCTTACACTGGGAAGGTAGCTTGTTTCCTTCCCAGTATAAGAATTGGCTTGGTAGTTTGGTCTGCTCTGTTCCCATGATGCACTGGGCCAGGGTCAGGGTCAGACTAATTTGCATATAGCCAAGTTCTGAGCTGGGATGGTGCAGTGAGCTGAAAAACGGTGATGGATCAAGCCCTGATCTTTGGACTGGGTAAGAGTGGTCTGCTTAATTCAGACACTCTGGTCATCACCACCCCCTTTTCTGAATTACAATTCAGCGATGGCAGATTATATATTCTGTTTATGGGGGTACAATTCATGAAATCTAGCAATGCAGTAAATTCAATACTACAAACGGCCTCTAGCAACTAGAAGCTGCACACATCAAGCACGTGGCCCAGCCGTTTTCAATCTTCACACACGTAATATTGGGCGTGGGGCTTCGTCTCTGTCAGGGAGATCACAGCGAAGTCGTGAGTAGTTTTGTAAGCACAGACTGGTCGTGTTTATACTGGAGATCAGATAATAAACCTCGTTATGTTGCAGTCGTTGTAGTTAGCTGCCTGTATGCTCTGCGAGCCTATTGAATAAGGGGTTTACGTCTTTACACTGCCTATAGATACCTTTAATGACATTTATGTAAACGACGAACACGGCTGCACGGGTGTATTTTGGAGGAGATTTTGGTTGAAAATTGTAAGACACATCACGAAGCTGAAATCTTTTGTGCAACATGAAATGCGGTTTCCAGTGACAGACGGCGCGAGAGAAGCTGCGCCCCTTTTCTCTTCAGAAATACATTCTCACGCAGCATGGAATGCCCCGGGTGAGCTAGGGCCGGTGGGGGCTGGGGTGAAGGGGGAGGCTGCAGGTATGTCCGTGTGGGCCCGCAATAGTACAAGCAGAGCCTCGGAGGGGGTGTCTGTGGCGACAGTCTGGATGCGGAGAGAGAGCCATAAACAGCAGTGGCTGCGATGCCCAGACGGGAGGAGGGGCCATCACATGAAGAAGCTGAACATGGAGATGACCAACAATAGTGCCCACACCGTCATCCGCTCCCCCTCCACATTTTACATTTGCCCATACAATGATTACACCGGACACATTGTTTATGGGAAAAGAACTGCTGCAGGTTTATTTTTCATACAACAAAAGTATGCCATTTTGTGAGTTATCTTACAGGCGATCCAGGGCAGGCAGCCCCTCGCTGCCCCGCCCGCCTAATGAGCCAGCCGGCACGGTGAGTCGGCGCCCAGACAGTGCAGCACCTTTGTAGATCCCCTTCCGGATCACATGATCATGTCTTACTCCCGCCCCTTTCAGGGCCGAGCGGGTATGGCACACCCCCGGTTGGTCAGGCCTCCCAACCGCCCAAAGGACTAAGGGGGCGCCGTCGCAGTTTTCCCGGAACCTCCCTGCAGCTCCAGGTCTTTGGCTCTGGCACCCTTACTGTGCCAGGCAGAGGTACCCTTACTGTACTCGTCTACCGCAGAGGTACCCAACCTCCAGATCGCCTTGTAACTCCGCCACAGTTCTGGCAGAGGCTGCCGTCGATGACAGAGCCCCCCACCTCAGAGTTCCCTACTTACATCCCGCAGCTTCCAGTGCATCCCGCACATCAAGGAGGAACTTATCCATCCCGACTTTGACACATTGACCAGACAACTTCATAGTTATGTTCAAAGTATCCCTGGTGCCCATAGAAATTGTGTCACAACAGGTATGAGGGAATAAGTGTGAGGTGTCCATTCTTAGATACTGCACATATCGCGAAGTGCCAACCTACAGATGGCCAGATCCTGTTATCCACCTGTGACCCTTGATACTTATACCAGTAATGGTGTTGAACTACCAGGTAGTGGGCCACATGTTTAGCTATAGTCCTTTTTGGAAGATTCGCTGGGGACCCGTCTGTGTCCCTACCAAAACTGTTTCACCCACTTCAGCCCTATAATGCCCTAGCCCGTCACTTAAAGACACCTTACCCTGACTTTGTGAGTAGGTTTTGGGCCCAGCACCCCCAGTCTATGTTTCTAACCTTTATCTCCCTTGCCGGCTCCAGCTAGTGTGAGCGGCTATCCCTATCCTGGCGGGGCACAACAATGGCCATTTCCCACCTTGGGGACTATCCTGCCATGGGATAAGTGACTTCGAAACGGGTGTCCTTCTGTCCTTGTCATATAAAAGGGGGAAGCACCTGAACGCAAAACACTCGTCCCTTCTTGGGCAGTCGGAACACCAAAACAACCTTCTTCAATCATTGTAGCCAAATTATGTTGACCCCACGTTCTCCACAGGTTATTGCACCACAACCCACAATTAACTGGCAGCTACCACCAGTGACTAGATCCTGGCTCTAGCGCAGGTGTTATTGTCTGTCTTGGATGGGCTTGAGCCTCCGTCTCTTGGTGCATGATTGCAACCTTAATGTAATAACCTTAGTTGTGCAAGCCCCTGCCTGGCGCAAGCTTAGCTAAGCCCCTGCTGAAATCACTTGCCTGTGTATGCCGACCAAGCTATCTCCTAGGCGTCCTGTCCCTAATCAAGGTTTACCTCTATAGGCATGTCACTAATTGTCTCCATCATGCGTTTAACGCTATTTTGAGACCTACTTAGGCAATCACCCTTCCAGTATGAGGAAAAGTAGCCCAGATTTCAATCGATACCCAGGCTGTTGGCACAAGACGCCTCTTAGTTCCCATCTTGAACAGTTACCAAATAAAGAGACAGGTGCTGGGAGCAGGGACGCAAGAACAGAGTTTTATTTCTCATGAGGAGAGCCTGTCATTTCGGACACACACACAGTGTCTTCAAGAGGTGCTCTAACAAGTTTCTCTGAGGCTTTGTCTTTTATACACAGATTTATGATGTACAAACATTCCTCATTGCAATAAAGACACTTTGAAGTACGGAAAGGCATGTTTGGAATCCCAGCTTCAGGCTTATTCCCATACCCTTCGCTCGGATGTCATTCCTCCTCCCATATGTAACAAGTGATTGTAATCTTGCAACCGGACATTCCAACAGGACACGAGGGCAAGAGGGGATGGTCAGATCAAAGGTTGGGTAGGCGATAGGATCGGGTACTTCGGCTGAAGTATCACATTTTGCTATGCAGGGCCATATAGGGGGGGGGGGGGTACATCCACGAGGCTTGGTCTTATGACTTGGGACCGGTTCGAGAGGCCAGGCGTGGCCAGGGGGGGGATCATCAGAAGAGGGGAAGGGTGTTCCTGGGAGGAAGGCGAGGGGGGTGTGGGTCAGGCGGGGTGTCGCTTTTAGAGCAGGGTCGCGCAGAGGGAGAGGGTTTTATGGCCTGGGATTTAACAAATGGGCAGGGAGGCCGTGGTATCTAAAAATGGCTGTCATGTATGTGCGTGCATGGGCCTACGCCGACGGGATGAGGCGGTCAATGCTTTGCGGTGTTCGTTCTGCTTACAGTGAGAGATATGGCGAACACAAATGAACGCCGCTTATGTACATATACATTTGTCATTTTTCACAGTCGCCGCTTTTTAACATAAGTTAGTTCATTTCCGTGTTTATCCTAACTGGCGGGGTGTACATGTAGCCATGTGTGGTCAATGAAATAGCGTTTGTCAATACTAGCGGATTGCGTATAACCATGTGCAGCCGATGCGATAGGCGAAATGCAATACGTATGAATTTACATTTGTCGGGTTATACATACAAGTCTAGAGATCGGTATACTACCTAGTCGGGGTCAATCAAGGAAATGTTCCGACATATTATAGCAGTTCTGACTCTCTCTCTTCGGTGGTATCAATGTACAGATAAAGGTGACCGATAGACAATTTGAAAGCAATACAAAGTGGTTGAGGGAGGAATTCAGTTCAATACAAGCAATTTAGTCAAGAAGAGGGGGGGGGGTCTTCGTCACAGTGTCTTTTTAGCAGCAAGCCATCACTGGTAGGCTCTAGTAGTCCGTCTTCTTCCATTGGCGCTGTTGAGCACCGGCGGTGGAGCTATAGGTCCAGCTCAGTTCCAACCTTACGCGTTGCAGGGTGCGATCTGTCCTCTGCTGTTAGACCACAGTCCTGTTTCCTAACTAATTTGTTTTCCTTGTTCCTTTTTTTTTTTTCAGGGGTGCCTCATTCTGGGCTATTTCTTTCTCCTTTCGTGGCAAAACCTATTCTACCTAAATGCTATTCTTCTTTTCTGAGTCAAAATCCATGTGGAAAGAGGGGGTGTTGTTGGATAATCGAGGGAAGAGAGGGCGGAGTGGGATCAGATCTTTGAAACAAACCAAGGGAGCAAGGGATAACGAGCAGGCAGGCCCATTGATCGGGCTCGAAGGGGCGGGGGACTTCTGGCACAAGTGGGTGAGCAAACAGAGGGCTTCAAGGCGGCCCTTCATCCTTTCAATTTCTGTGCTTGAGAGTGGTGCCTCGTCCCGCGTCTCGTTGCTCTGCGGCTCCACCTTTGGTCAAAGTCACAGGTTCTTCATGATCTGCGGCCATGCTGAGCGTCACGTCCGGCCCCTCTCCTCCGGTGATTGTGTATCTTTGAATGGGTACAAAACAAGCTTTAGGGAACTGGCAGGAGAAGACATTTATACATTTCAATTCCGTCCCAAATCCTAAGTAGTTGGGGGATATGTTCATCGGTCACAGTTTTGGTGTTCATTCATGACGTATATGGAGAGAAGTCAGACTCCTATCGACTGTGTGTTCTATCAAACTTAAAATCGGACCCTTCAGTAGAGACTCGCCTTTCTAACCCGAGTCCTGATAGTCTTACATTTTCTTTCAGGGTCGGCTAACTCTTGCAATCAGGGGGGAGTGCTATCATCATGAGAGAGGGACAGGGGCTAAACCTTCTTTTCTCGGGGAGTAATGGTCAATCAGGGTCATCAGTTATACTTCGGGGACAGCTGAGATGGAGCTGGGGTCAACCGGGAGAAGCGAGGACGCTTAGGACATCCGTACTTGGGTGCAGAGAAGTGGGGCAATCTGGGCATTAGGGGTTGTGTTTCTTACGAACTGAAAACGGAAGGCCACTGACATATAGTCCCCCTATAAAAAGGCCAGATTAGGGGGACATCAGTCGTCTTACCTGTCCTTTCCTTCTTAGTCAATTCAAGTTCCATCATTTTGCAGAAAGGAGAGGTAGTAATATGGCAAATTACAATCGTTTTAATTTCTGTCAATTTTGCCGAACATCTTTGTGTTCAAAAACCAATTAGGCTTGTGCCAGCGGAGCACAACGTTACCACATAAAGGAAGACGGAACAGGGGGGCCCTCAGAAAGAGAGAAAGTCGTCCGCATTCTAAACGAACTACTCAGTACACATATGACATGGAGAGAGAGAGAGAGAGAGAGAGAGAGGGAGAGACGTGTACAATAATAGGCCATTTAGTGCGCACATAACACAGAATAGCAGGGGTCAAGTTATATTAAAACACAGGCTGAGGGTCGACGTAGATCCATGCATTACGTACACACAGATTCAGGCGGGGTAGACAGTACATGTATTACATACAAAATCCAAGACGAAATATAGAACAGTTTCTGGCTAAAAGAGTTCTACCTGCATGCTGCGCATTCTTACTATCCTACTTAATTCATCTGGGGGCTGAGCTTTTTACTTTTTTCTTCTTTCTTATCGTCGGCTGCCTTGGCTGGTGACGTTTTGGTTGCAAATACTTACACCTTTGACAATTGGTCGGGAATTAACCTGGTCGGGCTAATACTCACGGTGGGATTTTTGAATCATTTTTTAGTGAATGGGTTTCCAGGCTGGGGCAACAGAGGGTGTCAGTCGGGGGAACAATGGGACAGCTTCGAGTTTCATGTCTATGAGGGTGCAAGAAGGAGGTGGTAAATCTTAAACATTGGCAACCTTCCTAGTCTTCCAGGCGGAGGGTACTTGGGTAAGCCTCACCCCGGAGTATTCCTTAACCTTTCCCTATTTAGTTAACGTATGAATTTACTCATTGGTGTACGTCATTCTTGGTTGCCTTATTTGGGGTGCCAAGTGAAGTCACATTTTGTCATCCTGTAATAACCCGTCAAGTTTCTGCTTCAGGCCGCCCTCCCAATCGCTGTGTTCAGAGTGAGAAATAGTCATATCTAAGTAAGGGAGTGCTATATATTTGTTTGTTCGTCATGTATAGGCACCATGTTTGGACCCCTTTTTCCCATTCCATCGGCCGTTCGATCATCACTTCTCCGTACTTTAATCGACGTTCCGATGTGACCTGCAGAGAGAAGGGAAGAAGAAGGGGGGTGGGGACAGCGTTTTAAAACACATCGGCGCGCATAAACCCGAAAATGCTTTTACTTACCACATACTCGACCTATTCTCCGTGGGATGCAGTCCCTACCATCTCGGCGTTTAAGCCCAGAGGGACCGGCAGTGCGGGAGAGATAATTATTGATGGACTGCGTATTGCATAGATCGCCCAAGTGTGGCATTACGGAACGTGTGCAGGGAAGGGTCAAGACAGAGGGCAGTCGGTGCAAAGTGGGGGGTGAGCTCGTGTTCTCCTCCGAGGAAGAGGGATGGTCTACAGTGGTACAGGGTTGTTTTGTGCACTAGGCACGGAAACTAAAGGGGCTAGGTGGCATTCCTTCGGAGTGGCTTGGGGGCGTCTAATAACGACTTCCCTGATACATGTGGCCTATAAAGTAAAGGCTGAATACCGGGATCTTTATCGATTGCTTTACGTCGTACAAAAATGAAAAACACACACAACAAACCTGGACCATTCACGTTTGCAATATTTTTGGGTACTATACTTTTTAACCTTTAACTAATCGAGCTGCTTCATTTCACCTGTATTGTACTTATATCGGAAACAGTGTTCATTTATTCGAAACTTACCAATCTAAGTGCTACAACTATGTTTGTTTTTCAAAAACCTTTAATTAAAAATGTTGGTGCACAAATACGGGCCTACAACTACGTGGGCCGGCCACGGAGCAGACTGGAACTGTACAAGTGGGGATATTTATTTGTGGAAAGCATAACGGAGTCGGCGGTCGGTGATTTCATAATAAAAGTGCGACAAATACAATAAAATCATGTTGAAAATTCAATGTGAGCAAGTACCATAAGTGTCGGAAAATTTTTAAACTTTCAATAACATGATGCGCCAAAACTTAATATCAATTCATTGTCCGAACATATAATCGGTACCCATTCCATATCAATTCATTGTCCGAACATCTAATCAATGCCCATCCCATCGCGCCATGTGCAAAAAAATTGCATACATATCTCATGATATCAAGGCTGAGCAACCGGGACACGACAAGGAGTTGCGAGTTTCATTTGTACCGGCGCCATTTTAGGTGAGGTCAGCCGGGTCCAAGTATAGTCAAAATGTCTCCACCAACTCGTGGTCGGACCAGAACCTCTTTCGGCAGTCCAAAAGTTTTCATTAAAGGGTAGCAAAAGGGACTGGCGAAATGAACTATCAGTCAAAAAAAAAAAGGGGGGTGGCAACAATCTTTCCTACCGGGTCATACTGGTGTCCCACCGGAACTTGATCAAATTGGTAGTCTGCCGGATTTTAGTCATTCATACTGAGGCTGGCGCCGGCATGAGAGCGCCATCGTCTCGTGGCTACATCTTGGTCGTTCCGTGGGTGACCATGGCAGTCATTCCCCATCGGGGGGTGCCCGCGGGGGGGGGCGGCCCCCACGTGGCTTCTCATAGAATCTTCAAAGTCGAGGAGAACACTTCTGGTCGTGGGACTCATTCTCTAGCTGACAAGCGACCGGGCCATCCTTTCACGCCGGGCCCGCTCCTGCAGGGTCGACCGCCTATTTCATGAACTTGGCTGGTTTGGGCGAAGCGTCGCTGCACCGCAACAGTGGACGAGACCCCGCCGGGTGAGTGGAGCGCCGCTGCACCACAAGAGTGGACGAGCCCTTGTCGGGTTAGTGGAGCGCTGGGGGTGCAGCTGGGGGCCTCCACCTGGGGAGGTGGGAGAGGCTCGTTCGCGCCGCCTCTCCCTCCCAGTGCACCCCACACCGTTTCCCGGCTCCGACATTCGTGATGGCCGGACCAGGCGATAAGAGAAGGGGGGGGGGTCGGAGGCAGAAGCAAGACATCCCCCCCCGTGGCCTGCAGGGTGCCAGAAGAGGATGGGAGGACCAGTACATTCCGGGCCGACCATCCCATGACCTCTCAGGCTGATGGCGGTTAGCCGGGCCCCGCCCTGTACGTGTCGAGGCCTCATCTTCCGGATGGGCGTGGCCGTGGGCCTGTTGCACTTCGGGAGCTTCCGGAATGGGGGTAGGTATCTGCTGACTTGCATCTATCTCATGTTACCGTTATTGGGCGTGGCGGGCGGTGGGGCAGACATGTTTGGAGCAGTGAGGGGCGGTGGAGCCTAGCTACCTCGTGGCTGCCGTGATGTCAAGCTTGGCTTCTCTCACCACTTTCATGTTTCTTATTGTGGGCTATTTCTAACGTTTCTTATTTCCAGCGAAGTCAAAAACTCATCAGTGGCCTACTGATTTTTCTCGATTTCTTTTTCCTTCCTTTTCTAGTGTGTTTCATGCTAAAGTTTCTGTTAACAGGATACGGTGATTACTTCGGATTTTACATATGTCCTTTTTATTAGGGGTGCCCTCTGGTTGAGCCAGATGATTTACCTCTAATAAATGGTCTGGGTGGAACTAGTTTACCAATCAGTGGGGAGCAGATAGGTATGACAGATTACAACGGGGGGCAAAGGTCCGCATTACCTACCCTTCACTACTTGCAAAGACTAGACAGAATATTTCTTATTCCATGTTATTTGCAAACAGAGAATACCTCAAACGAACTATTCCTTGAACAATAAATGTCCAGGCAAACAATCAATCAGTGGGGAGAAAGATAGGCATGACGGATTACAACGGGGGACAAAAGTCTGCATTACCTATCCTTCACTATTTGCAAAGAGAGAGGAACGTTCCTATTCGTCGCTGTTTGCAAACAGAGAATGTCTCAAAGAGAACCAATACTTCAAGTAGCAACCAAAACTAAATGAACCAATCAATGAACAATATCAGTATTTAAATACCGATTCCAATACGAACAATCAATTAATCAATCAATCAATCAGATGGATAAAGCCATCCTACCAATCAGACGTAAAAGACGTCCTACTTAACCTTACCCGGACCGGACCGTGCAGACAGTTCTTCACCTTCCCAGCGCCCGATCGTTCTCTTACTCCATGTTTTTACCTCAGCATTCCTGTGGGATTCCAGTCAGGACAGTAGGTCGCTTGAGAGAGGTCCGTTCGGAATCGGTGAAGTTCATTCAATCGGCAGCCGGGCGAGGGCCCTCTCATGGCAGGTATACTCCAATCGTTTAGATGTTCACCCCATCGTCTGGACCTCTCTTACCGGACCTTATGTCGCTGATGGGCCCCGCGTTGGGACGCCAATTGAGGAAAAGTAGCCCAGATTTCAATCGATACCCAGGCTGTTGGCACAAGACGCCTCTTAGTTCCCATCTTGAACAGTTACCAAATAAAGAGACAGGCGCTGGGAGCAGGGACGCAAGAACAGAGTTTTATTTCTCATGAGGAGAGCCTGTCATTTCGGACACACACACAGTGTCTTCAAGAGGTGCTCTAACAAGTTTCTGTGAGGCTTTGTCTTTTATACACAGATTTATGATGTACAAACATTCCTCATTGCAATAAAGACACTTTGAAGTACGGAAAGGCATGTTTGGAATCCCAGCTTCAGGCTTATTCCCATACCCTTCGCTCAGATGTCATTCCTCCTTCCATATGTAACAAGTGATTGTAATCTTGCAACCGGACATTCCAACAAGACACGAGGGCAAGAGGGGATGGTCAGATCAAAGGTTGGGTAGGCGATAGGATCGGGTACTTCGGCTGAAGTATCACATTTTGCTATGCAGGGGGGGTACATCCATGAGGCTTGGTCTTATGACTTGGGACCGGGTCGAGAGGCCAGGCGTGGCCATGGGGGGGGGGATCATCAGAAGAGGGGAAGGGTGTTCCTGGGAGGAAGGCGAGGGGGGTGTGGGTCAGGCGGGGTGTCGCTTTTAGAGCAGGGTCGCGCAGAGGGTTTTATGGCCTGGGATTTAACAAATGGGCAGGGAGGCCGTGGTATCTAAAAATGGCTGTCATGTATGTGCGTGCATCGGCCTACGCCGACGGGATGAGGCGGTCAATGCTTCGCGGTGTTCGTTCTGCTTACAGTGAGAGATATGGCGAACACAAATGAACGCCGCTGAGGTACAAATACATTTGTCATTTTTCACAAGTACACCATGCAGAGTAACTATTACCTCTGTCTCGTGACCAGTCACCCCTATTGGGCATTCGTTGGACCCCAGGTGGCTATTTAACAAGCACCCTATCCAAATGAAAATCAAGTTGGGCAACTTGGAACACCATTACTTTCTCACTATGCACTTTCGGGCATGGAAATACTGCCTAAGATCTCCCCACCTTAGAACCTGAATAACCACTAAATAAATCTAACTCAGGCCGCACGCTTACTAGTGCACCTAGCCCAGGGCCCTCTACTGCGTGTGAACCCTGCAGTTCGAATTAAGACTGTTGTTATTACCTGCCCACATCTACAAAATGAGCACTACATCTTCAACCAGGCCAACTGTTGGCTTAGTCTACGCTTCCTAGTTGCAAAAAATAAATAAGCTACCATTTAACTTCCTTGCCTAGCCAACTGAGAGCTAACGGCCCCCATCCATGTCTGCCAAGGTCTCAACTTCCCTGTGTGACATTTCCATCCTTTCGATGCACTATGAATGACATTCACACTAAGAATGACACTTTATTGCTGGTCACTAAAACAATGAGGATGAGGGAGACCCATTACAGTAATTACTCCCATTTGACCAGCAAGAAACTCTAAGAAGACCATGGTTTGGGGCAGCCTTTGTGAGATAATCCCGGTCTTGGAGTGTGCATGCGTGAGACAGACATATATACAATATTCTGGGAGAGAGTCTACCCTTGTGGTTACTCCTCCTGTCACCTATGAGCTGATGCCAGAAGCTGCCTAAAGTACTTGGGCACATTTGGGGCAAATGTCATGGTAATTTGCGTAACCGCTATGCTTAACACTGCTTCTACTCTCCCCTGCAAGCAGTCAGAACCTGGTTGTGACCTTGCCCCCCTAGAGCCCCTAACCAGGAACAGCATTCAGGCTCCCAGCACGGAGCCCGCCCTGGCTCTTCCTGCTTACGTTACCACCTGACCTTCTCAGATTGGTGCCTGTGGATTTGATCCGCCTGTCCTGCAATTTAGAAAAGGTTAAAATCCAATCCTGGACACCAGTTGCTGTACCACACAACACATTCCATAATGCACATAGGATGCATAATATGCCCAGAAACACCAGTTGTTTAAAAGAAAACACATTTCAAATTATTATGAAGGAATGCATGATTCACCCTTGCTCTGTCACTGCTTCCAGAGAGAACACCCCAATTATTGCCCAGCAAAACAACCAATTGTCCAGACTCAACAGTTGGTCTTTCAAGAGAGAAAATCACAATATTGCCCAGGGGCTACCTAATATGTCCAGACATACCAGTAAACTACCAATGTATCGCTTTCATGAGTGTAACCTGTGCGCCCCACACCGGGGACAGTAATGACAACTGGAGAGAACATGGGTCCCCCGACCCTAGCACACTGCCCCCAGTGTGCTATGAACCTTATACCTGTTGATAGCAGGTGGCTCCCCCATGTGAGTAGGGCGGTTCTCCAGCGCGGTTCCTGCATTAGAGACAGAAAACATTCATTAGAAGACCTGCCCCACCCCTCATCTACCAATCCGGATTCTCTGCAATGAGACAGGGGCCAACAATGTCCCACACGCTACCCAGGCCAAGCCTGTTTGGAGCCAGATGCAGCAAAGTAGCATCTTGAAACTAAGTCAATTATTCACATGCTGAATCTGCTAATGACTAATGCACTTTGGAGTGTGTGATTTAGCGTCACTTCTTAACTCGTCCCCTTACTATTCTCTTATTTGATTGAAGACCTTTTAATATAGAAAATTCTATTCTCCTTGACTTTGGAAGTGTCTTCGCCGAGTGTTCTTGTGGTTGGAGAGTCTGTGTGGTTTGAGGGTCTGCAATTTATTGCAGTATTATCCTTCTACCTGTGTTTGGTACTCTATTGTAACAAGCACACTTCACTATTCTCAGGTAAGACACTGTACGCAACCCCTTACATTGTCTTTCCTTCTGGTACTTGCACAAGTGCCACCATTGCCTACGTAACATTTGTTCTTGTGTTTGGGTGTCTGCCCTGTATTGCAGTATTTTACCTCTACTTTTACTTTGTACGCTTTTGTAACTTGCACATATGTCACTTTTTCTTCCTTTAATGCACTGTTTGATACCTCTTAAATTGTTTGCTCATGTTTGTCACTTGGCTTCATGAAGCTTAGCGTTTGCTTGTGTAATGTGTTCACTTATAGTTCTCTCATGTATTAGTTCTGTTCCTATAAGTCTCTGACACCTCCGGGTAAAGTCTGCACTTATATAAAAGCATAAATAGGAGGCAAAGGCTACAGACGAGGCCCAGGATAAGTGACCTTCAAACTAGCTGTAAGCTGACTCACATGACACCCCGTCACCCCCAGGAAGCTCACGTCATGCGAGAATCGGAATCCCTTCCATTCAACAGCATCCAACAAGACGGCATGTGGGGGACCCACCTCCAAAGCGCAGACTAGAATGGCATTAAAGCAGCGCTCAATCGTGCCGAATACTAATTAACTGCACTGGCAAGTTACAATGGTGAAATTGTACCGTCCCGTAAGGTCCTGATTGACACTTAAAGACATGTCTGCTGATTGGATCAAAACCTTATGAAGTGGCCCCTGAATGTGTCTTGTCTAGTAATGTATGGTCTGCACCGAGCTAATTCTGGTTTTGTGTTGGAGAGTCATAAATCGGGAGAATAATCTGCTGACCTAGCACATACGGAAAAAAGGGCACATCAAAGAAACTTTGTTTCTGCAGACTCAGCCATAAGCCACAGTGCAATGCAGTAACAATCATAAGCACCGGTGCCCGTTGCCAAGCGCTAAACACCAACAGAACAACTTAAGTGTTGCGAAAATATGAGCGAGGCAAACGCGGGTCTTTATCTACCCTCGCTACGAACATGCATTCAAGTGGGGATTGCTCTAGTTTGCCTAAAACTCCCTTTTGCCAGGTTTTGGTTTTGTACCATTAACAAGTCCATCTATCTCTGCCGTTTGTGGTCTTCCAGTCACTTTAATGTTACCCATCATTACACTGTTCAAGCAATTCTACAACCTGGGACTGAGTGATACGACAGGACTAAAGGGGTGGTAAAAACTTCGCTCATGGCTTGATCAATAACCTAACTGCTTAAGCCCCAATATTAAAATCAGGACGAAACACAACAACTACCAAAGCCCCTTTATACGACGAATCAACAGATAGTACAAGCGGAAACAATTTTAACGACTTTTTCCTCTGGAACAAACTGAATCATGTCAGCTCATAATTCACAATTCCCCAATTCTCAAAGTGCGAGAGCTGTGTCTGGTTCTTGTGCTTGAGTGGCTACCATATATTGCCATATTATACCTCTGCTTGTACTTTCTTTCTCTTGTAACCTGCACACGCTGTCCCTCTATCCCCTGAATGGCCCGTAGTTAGTGTGCTCACAATTGTTACTTTTACGTCATGTAACATCATGTTTGATTTTGTAACGTGCACACTTGTAAATTATTCATGTATAATTATTTTTAAGTTACGTAACCTCACGTTTGATTTTTGTAACGTGCTCCCTTGTAAATTATTCATGTATCATTACTGTTCCTATTGGGAAGCGCTCTTACGCCTACGGGTTAAACAGCGCTACATCAACACTGAAAATAAAGATTCTATGCTGGGGACGCAGACGTTAACGCCACATGATGGGACAATACAGGGGAGGCTCACGGAAACCTGAGCGTCCGACTGGGCTCAGAGCCACCCTTCCCCTCGACATGTCGTCACACAAAACCCATAGCTTCAAACAAGACCACGCAATCCGTGGCCCAGCCTCACCCCGCTGAGTGCCGACGGGGCTTTGGGAGAGGCGGCGCGCAGCAACAAGGCAATCAGGACCTCGTGGCCAAACCCGAGCGATGTACGCTGTTGACCCTACGAGAAACAGGCCTCGCGGGGCCTGAGACCAGCTGCTCCCTTCCGGTACGAATTGGCCCAACCCCACTGCAGACCGGCGATCCACCCGGTAGTCCCCTTACTTAATGCTCGTGGCAGGCCGTCCCCCAGTGGAGAAGAAAAAAGGGGGGGTGCAACCTTACACCAGGATGATATTTCATCAGTAGGAATGACGAAAATGCATTTCACACATTCAGGCACAGGAGGACTGCACGACTGCTCTGAATCCGAGCTGTTGATCCAAGTGCCGGAGCCAGGACCCGAACATTCGTCCCCAAGTTAATGATAGCAGTATCGATAGCGCTAAGCCACATGTCCCGGAGTTGCCGGTCATCGGGACCCCGAGCCCAACGCCTTTAGCAATGCGGACCGTGAAAACTGGGGGTGCGGGGCGGGGCAGTCATAATCGACTCCGGGCACATTTTGATCCCATACATGCCAACATTTCAACTTCGCTAAGAGGAAGAAATATGCGCGCGCGCGCGCGCAACGACCTCAATAAAGTGTAACGTGAAACGGGTCAGGCATAACAGTAAATGTCAGTGGCGGCTGGTGAGATTTGCTCGTGGTGCCCTGTAAAATTTGTGGTGTAGCACACCCCAGCGAGCGTGCAAGCCCGAACTACCCAATGGGGTTCGGGGGGGGTACCCCCCTTGAGATTTTTTTTTTTTTTTAAATGAGTGGGCAAATGGTGCATTTCCAAGCAAATTTGTGTAGAATAATGCTCACCTCCTTTTTGACTGTGAAGAGTAAAGTGCATGAGGTTATGTAGATATTTCAGACACTGTTGTACATGGTATTTAGCGACTTGCAAATTGTGACTCACAATTGAGCGCAATTTGTAAGTTGCTAAATGCCACAGTCGTACATCCGGCCCCAAATCTGCTTATGGTGACCTGCAATTTTGACAGCCATGGTAGACTACCAGCACAGTCAGATTTATCAAAGCAGCACAACTCTATGGAACCTGAGGGAGAAATACAAAAATACCACATCTAATGCCTAGTAGTCGTCTGAGCTAAGAGATGTGTGCATAGCAATCAACAGCTAAACAGGCAATACCGAAACGGCGGACCAAGCTCCAATACTAAAATACATATTCAACATTGAACAAGAACCTATAAAGCCAAATGCTTGAAGGCATTTTATAGCCTAATTCACAATATAATTTAATCAGAGAAATCAACATACTCAATGAATGAACAAGCCTGGGAGGTTTATTTATTAAACCTCTACCATGAGCAACTAAGGACATGAAAGCAATCAATTGTTTGCAATAACATTTTATTAAGGTTTCAGAAATAAACATATTCAAGCAACAATGTGTTGCAAACTCTTGGAGCACTGAGCAGAGTGATATTCATCAGTGTATCATATCCTACGTAAAATACACTTCCTTAGGAACTATTTTGATAGAGTTCTAAGACCTACTTGAGAGGCCTGAGTATGTGGCTTTTTTTGCTGCCTGCAAGAGAGGTTTTGGTGGCTGCCACTGACAGCATGCAGTTTTTTGCGCCTTGAAGACATTCAGTTTTGAGACGAGTATTCCAACCAAGCTGTTTCTCGTTCCTGTCAGTTCAGCGTAAACAGAGGTCGAAGCATGACCCCCTTTGATGTCCTTGCTTAGGTTGTGCCTTGAATCTGAACAGATTTTTTTTACTGTACTAAATAGTCCTTCACAATAGGCATTGCTATGCGGCAATAGTAAAAGAAACTTTGCAAGTTTGGCAAGGCTTGGAAATAAAGGCAGCTTAGTAACACAATGTTTTAATTTGGATAGGCTCTCCCAAAACTCATCAATTCTTTCCCATTTCGGCATATCACGGTCTGCCATGCACTGATATTGACGGAATTGTTGATGCAAACTCTCTAACTCTTCCGCTTCAATCACATCTGGAAATCGCGACACTAGAATTTCGATTTGTTCGGATGTGGCTTGTAGTCTGGTGTCAGGGTTCAAGAATGTGAGTGACGTGAGGATGTCATCCTTTAATGCAGGCATTGACTTAATCATATATTTTACAGCATTTATGTAAAAATACTTAGCTTCATTCAGAAATTTGTTGAACTCTGCTGAACCCAGAAGATCCTCTTTCCTGGCCTCCTGTTTGGTCATGAGGCCAATGTAAATTTCATTTAATGGCAAATGATTGTCTGGATTCTCAATGTCAATTTGTAGCAAATCTGACACTGTAGCCATAACTTGAGGCTTTATAAAGTTGGCCATCAAATTTTGGAACAGATACATTGCTGACGAGTGGAGAACATGTATCATTGGAGCCTCACTTTGAAGTAGTGTATTGAAATAATCAAAAGTTGGAAGCACAGCCTGAACAAACATGAAATAAAGTTTTGTCATTGGGTTTTTGAAGTGCTTTACAAGTCGTAGCTCTCGATCACCAGATTTTCCCTTTTTCTTATTGCCTTCAGCATCCTCATCAAAGTTTGACAGAAAGTAAGACTTTAGTGAGTCCCATTGCTTTAGCGTTCTCTCTGCAGACTTTCCCAAGCTTAGCCACCTAGTACTGACATGTTCAATCACTTTCCTGACTTCTGTCTCAGTAAAATGCATAAACTCTCGGAGTACACCTTTGCGCTTCACACTTTTGTCAAAGTGGTAATAGATGTCTATGAGCAAATCATCAACTTTGACAGACAGTGCTTTGGATGCTTTTTGTGCACTCAAATGACATAAATGACAAGGACAACCAACATCATACACTTTTTGTTTCTCATCTTTTTGTTCACTCCTGATTTTACTGAGTAGACTGTTGTGCTTACCATTCATGGAATTTGTGTTATCAGAGGAATATGTTGCACAGTTGTCCCAACTGAGATTTTTTTCTCTGATAACATGGTTGCATGTGTCAAACAAAGTCTGGGCATCTCCTGCAACAATAGAAGGCATATCAAGCAACGATGTAACTATGTGCCCAGTATTTGGATCTTCATGGCGCACTAAAACAGGAAGATATTTATCATTTCCATCATTACTTCCGTCAGTTGCTAGGCCAAACCAAGTTTTCTTCTCTAGAGCCTTTTTTACCTCATCAATACAGTATGGGGCAATAGCTCCATTAACTATGTGACTGGCTTTTGTCCTTCCACAGGAGAATTTTGAAGCTATTTTTGAATCCGGAAACATTAATTTGAAAAGTGAACTGGCGTGATCAGAGACTGCTAGGGGTATGTTATGTTCGATTAGGAAGCCAAGAAACAAAACTTCAGCTTTTATCACCTTTTCATCAATATCCTCTGTTGCTCGGCCTCCAACCCAATCAGTCATTTTTTTTGTCTGAGTCTGTGACAGTTCACTACTTTTGTGTTTTGGTGTATTAACATGCTTTAGTACATCATTCCTGCCCCCATGAGTAATGCTGAAATCGGACGCACAAATTTCACAAAATGCACTGCCATGCCCATTTCTAGATTTCAAAATGAATGGAAAGTCTTTTTGCCATGTCTCTTTGAATGTACACTCGTACTTCCTTTTTTTTTCTCCCCTTGGAGGTGTGCGATCTGATCGTTTCAAACTCATGATCAAACACTATTGTTATCCAATCAAAATAAAGGGGTGTGGGCCAAGTTGAAGTGCAAGCTGCGTCCAGGGATGAGGCTGCTGCGTATCCAAGACGAGGCTGCTGCGTCCCAGCTGAGAGGAGGGCATCCTTAGGCAGTGAAGAGGCTCCGGGGCGAGAAGAGGCTGCGGGCAGAGAGGACGTCGTCGGCACCACGGACACAGGAAGCTTCACAAAAGGCCCTTTAAAAGTCAGCTATAAAATCGCTTACAACTGACTTTTAATGTGACCTGCGCCTTTATACGGTACCTATATGGAATATAACAGGATACGTTTGTATTTCACACTGGCATCTATTTACACTGAAATGGTAGGCAAAGTTCAAATCCTGTTCATGTTCATGCTGCCATAAATAACTTGCATGAGCAACGCAATTAGGGTGAGAGTGCGGCATAACAACCATTGCTGCCAACTTTAGAGCTGGGGAGTGTGGTTCGAGTCTCAGCTTAACAGACGGTGATTCTGGGCACATCACGTAATCTCCCTGTGCCTACAAAAAATGCTTGTGTCCTTGTGTAATGTAACTGGTGCTCACTTTAAGCGCTCCAATACCTTCGGGTTGAGTTTGTGCTATACAAGTCTGCTCCTTGCGCTTGCATATTACAGCCTGCCTCGACACTAAAAGGGTTTCACACTAGTCTTTAGTGCCGCAAACAAGCTTGGATCAGGGTAGGGAGGCAAGAAATGAGACACCTTGGGGGGTGGGGGGGTGGAGGGTGGAGCAGTGGGTGAGAACTTTAATATGTTTACCACTTCAAAGATCACTATGAGTTGAGGATAAGAACCAACTTGCTTGAGACCACCACCAGCATCATAATCTGAACCCTCCTCAGCCCTTCCAATGCTCAATTAGCTGCAAAACACAGTCAGGGACAGCAGTTCTTCCAATTGACTCCCCTCCAATATCTTTTATAATGATTTGTTATAAGACTCCCAGAGAACTGGCATGTTCTAAGAGGCCCTAGCCAGCAGTGTGAGCCTGCTAGAAGGTGAGGCAGAAGGGTGTTGAAATACAAAGGAGCAATTGACAGAAAGCATTGACTGAAGTTTAAAAAGTAAAGTGTAAATTGGCCATGTGCAAAACAAAAAAAAACACAGGGTGAGGAAAATGGGAAGCAGATCTCAAAGAAGGTGAAATTGAAAGCTTTGAATAAGCTGGGCAGGCATGAAGGAATTTCAACATAGGTTACAGTCTACCATCACACAGACCAGGACAATCCTGCATAGATTCAATGCAGGAAAGCATCTGATGTTTTCAGAATATTTGGCCACATTTCTGAACACTTGCACTAAAGTAGTTAACTGTAGATAAATTGCATGCCTTGTTAACTATTAAAATAAAGCCTCCTACAGTAAAAGAAACGCTGCGTATACAACTACAAATTCAGTGTGCAATTTACTATACGATTAAGAAGCAAAATAGTCTCCACTGGGCTCAAGAGGATGAACGATACACACCCCAGCCCAGCATGAGGGAAGTTAATACTGGGCAGGGGCAAAACCTATAATTACATATTGGTAAATGCAGATAACTGCACTGTCAAACCAGATCAAAAACGATGAACTTTAGTTTTGGAAGGTTTGTAAGTTTAAACTAATGCCCAAAGCAAGTACCCAAGACAAGCTACTAGAATAAAGTGACTATTCTGGTTAAATGTTCACAACTACTGCTGGCCACAGTAAGCATAAATGCTATCAGTACGCATCACACAAATAATTTGCTAGAAGTCTTACCCCAATGTCAAAATAGTATTTTATTTCTTCAGAAATGGAGCCTATTTAGATTTTTTTTGTTAAATGTAAAGGCAGGGTAATATGCAATTCCATTTCGCCGACAATAGAAATGAGCGGACGACATTGCCCACATAAAGTTAACATTAAGAATCTACATTTGAAAATAATGTAGCAGAACGTTTCTGAAAGCTTTAGCACAGGCTTTAAACAAATAATGAACAAGCAAGAGAAAAATAGTTTCTACGACGCATGGAAAGAATATTTGCACAAACGCTGCAAATAGAAAGAAATGAAAGCACTTTAAACTTACCTGTTGGTGGTTTAAATCTTCCGACAGCAGCAGGAGAGCACCAGTCTGAATCAGCAGAAGAATCCTTCACAGCCAGGAAGAAAAATGTAGATCTCGGACCAGGAGAACCTCGACAGGACAGCAAACGGCAGCAGTGAAGAAAGCCACATATCCCAAAAAGTAAATGGAATTCAGGAGCTTTATGCTCCCGATTTCGCGGCACTTCCTGCCTTCTGTGTTGCTGTCCTCTTCATTGGTGTAACGTCAGTGATGACGTTGCTAAGTGCTGATTGGCTGCTGAGCAGGAGTTAGCCAATCCAAAAGCCCCATTTGAAATGGGGAAGAAATGCAGGAAGTAAACATACTTTCGACGTGGGACATTTAAAAAAAACAAAGGTGAGATTTTCGGAATCGGGTTTCTGGATGCTTGAATCGGGAGGCGGGAGACTAGCCTTCAAATCGGTAGTCTCACGCCTGAATCGGGAGGGTTGGCATGTATGTGATCCCCCCCAGTCCCGCCTGACCTCCCTGGGCACGCAGCCCCCCCCCCCCACGCTCTCGCTGCCCCGCCGCCAAGGAAGCATCCGCTTCCTGGAAGCCGAGGGATGTATTCAAGTAAGTTGATGCCCGGGACCGTCGCCGACGGTCAGGCCATCCGCCATGCCTGGTCTAAGGTGGGAGGGGTGAGGAGGGGGGATACATGTGTGCCTCCAAGCATCATTTTGTTGCTCTCCTCGCTGTCCACACTCCCCTCCCGGGCCACGGGGCCCGCCCACCCCCACGCTCTTGAAAATTAGGGTTTTGGGGGGCAATAGTGCCTTACTAAACGCCTCCGCGAGGCAGCAGGTTGCTGTCGCCCACTGCTTGTACAGGCAGCACGCTGCTGCTTCGGGGGTACCCCGCCTACCCCACACCCTTGTACCAGGAAATCGTGCCAACCCCGAATACCAATGGCTACACGGGGCAATAGCTTAACGCCTCAGAGTGTGGTGGAAGAGCGGGTGGTGAGTTTGACAAGGGCACCTCACCTGAATATTTTCAGCAACTCGGAGCACATCTAAAAGCCCCACGATGCCCCACGTTTTGTCATGAATTCGCGCCCAGGATGCAGGGAGGAATCAGGGGGGATCGGTCCGTGTGTGGGGGGGGTGGCGGGTGTTCCGTGACTTTAGGCCAAAGGCGATTTCCTCCAATCTCTAAAAAACTTTTTCAACGCTAAAGTGGCCCAGTCCAGACCTGCACCGCCGGCTAGAGGCCATTACCAGCCCCCAGTCCCCTGCCCTCGCCAAGCTCACCCTCAAGTCCCTTGCAGCAGCCCCCAAATAGGCGAGAGCCTGCCCTCGAGCTCGCTTTTTAACATAAGTTAGTTCATTTCCGTGTTTATCCTAACTGGCGGGGTGTACATGTAGCCATGTGTGGTCAATGAAATAGCGTTTGTCAATACTAGCGGATTGCGTATAACCATGTGCAGCCGATGCGATAGGCGAAATGCAATACGTATGAATTTACATTTGTCGGGTTATACATACAAGTCTAGAGATCGGTATACTACCTAGTCGGGGTCAATCAAGGAAATGTTCCGACATATTATAGCAGTTCTGACTCTCTCTCTTCGGTGGTATCAATGTACAGATAAAGGTGACCGATAGACAATTTGAAAGCAATACAAAGTGGTTGAGGGAGGAATTCAGTTCAATACAAGCAATTTAGTCAAGAAGAGGGGGGGGGGTCTTCGTCACAGTGTCTTTTTAGCAGCAAGCCATCACTGGTAGGCTCTAGTAGTCCGTCTTCTTCCATTGGCGCTGTTGAGCACCGGCGGTGGAGCTATAGGTCCAGCTCAGTTCCAACCTTACGCGTTGCAGGGTGCGATCTGTCCTCTGCTGTTAGACCACAGTCCTGTTTCCTAACTAATTTGTTTTCCTTGTTCCTTTTTTTTTTTCAGGGGTGCCTCATTCTGGGCTATTTCTTTCTCCTTTCGTGGCAAAACCTATTCTACCTAAATGCTATTCTTCTTTTCTGAGTCAAAATCCATGTGGAAAGAAGGGGTGTTGTTGGATAATCGAGGGAAGAGAGGGCGGAGTGGGATCAGATCTTTGAAACAAACCAAGGGAGCAAGGGATAACGAGCAGGCAGGCCCATTGATCGGGCTCGAAGGGGCGGGGGACTTCTGGCACAAGTGGGTGAGCAAACAGAGGGCTTCAAGGCGGCCCTTCATCCTTTCAATTTCTGTGCTTGAGAGTGGTGCCTCGTCCCGCGTCTCGTTGCTCTGCGGCTCCACCTTTGGTCAAAGTCACAGGTTCTTCATATTCTGCGGCCATGCTGAGCGTCACGTCCGGCCCCTCTCCTCCGGTGATTGTGTATCTTTGAATGGGTACAAAACAAGCTTTAGGGAACTGGCAGGAGAAGACATTTATACATTTCAATTCCGTCCCAAATCCTAAGTAGTTGGGGGATATGTTCATCGGTCACAGTTTTGGTGTTCATTCATGACGTATATGGAGAGAAGTCAGACTCCTATCGACTGTGTGTTCTATCAAACTTAAAATCGGACCCTTCAGTAGAGACTCGCCTTTCTAACCCGAGTCCTGATAGTCTTACATTTTCTTTCAGGGTCGGCTAACTCTTGCAATCAGGGGGGAGTGCTATCATCATGAGAGAGGGACAGGGGCTAAACCTTCTTTTCTCGGGGAGTAATGGTCAATCAGGGTCATCAGTTATACTTCGGGGACAGCTGAGATGGAGCTGGGGTCAACCGGGAGAAGCGAGGACGCTTAGGACATACGTACTTGGGTGCAGAGAAGTGGGGCAATCTGGGCATTAGGGGTTGTGTTTCTTACGGACTGAAAACGGAAGGCCACTGACATATAGTCCCCCTATAAAAAGGCCAGATTAGGGGGACATCAGTCGTCTTACCTGTCCTTTCCTTCTTAGTCAATTCAAGTTCCATCATTTTGCAGAAAGGAGAGGTAGTAATATGGCAAATTACAATCGTTTTAATTTCTGTCAATTTTGCCGAACATCTTTGTGTTCAAAAACCAATTAGGCTTGTGCCAGCGGGGCACAACGTTACCACATAAAGGAAGACGGAACAGGGGGGCCCTCAGAAAGAGAGAAAGTCGTCCGCATTCTAAACGAACTACTCGGTACACATATGACATGGAGAGAGAGAGAGAGAGAGAGAGAGAGAGGGAGAGACGTGTACAATAATAGGCCATTTAGTGCGCACATAACACAGAATAGCAGGGGTCAAGTTATATAAAAACACAGGCTGAGGGTCGACGTAGATCCATGCATTACGTACACACAGATTCAGGCGGAGCAGACAGTACATGTATTACATACAAAATCCAAGACGAAATATAGAACAGTTTCTGGCTAAAAGAGTTCTACCTGCATGCTGCGCATTCTTACTATCCTACTTAATTCATCTGGGGGCTGAGCTTTTTACTTTTTTCTTCTTTCTTATCGTCGGCTGCCTTGGCTGGTGACGTTTTGGTTGCAAATACTTACACCTTTGACAATTGGTCGGGAATTAACCTGGTCGGGCTAATACTCACGGTGGGATTTTCGAATCATTTTTTAGTGAATGGGTTTCCAGGCTGGGGCAACGGAGGGTGTCAGTCGGGGGAACAATGGGACAGCTTCGAGTTTCATGTCTATGAGGGTGCAAGAAGGAGGTGGTAAATCTTAAACATTGGCAACCTTCCTAGTCTTCCAGGCGGAGGGTACTTGGGTAAGCCTCACCCCGGAGTATTCCTTAACCTTTCCCTATTTAGTTAACGTATGAATTTACTCATTGGTGTACGTCATTCTTGGTTGCCTTATTTGGGGTGCCAAGTGAAGTCACATTTTGTCATCCTGTAATAACCCGTCAAGTTTCTGCTTCAGGCCGCCCTCCCAATCGCTGTGTTCAGAGTGAGAAATAGTCATATCTAAGTAAGGGAGTGCTATATATTTGTTTGTTCGTCATGTATAGGCACCATGTTTGGACCCCTTTTTCCCATTCCATCGGCCGTTCGATCATCACTTCTCCGTACTTTAATCGACGTTCCGATGTGACCTGCAGAGAGAAGGGAAGAAGAAGGGGGGTGGGGGCAGCGTTTTAAAACACATCGGCGCGCATAAACCCGAAAATGCTTTTACTTACCACATACTCGACCTATTCTCCGTGGGATGCAGTCCCTACCATCTCGGCGTTTAAGCCCAGAGGGACCGGCAGTGCGGGAGAGATAATTATTGATGGACTGCGTATTGCATAGATCGCCCAAGTGTGGCATTACGGAACGTGTGCAGGGAAGGGTCAAGACAGAGGGCAGTCGGTGCAAAGTGGGGGGTGAGCTTGTGTTCTCCTCCGAGGAAGAGGGATGGTCTACAGTGGTACAGGGTTGTTTTGTGCACTAGGCACGGAAACTAAAGGGGCTAGGTGGCATTCCTTCGGAGTGGCTTGGGGGCGTCTAATAACGACTTCCCTGATACATGTGGCCTATAAAGTAAAGGCTGAATACCGGGATCTTTATCGATTGCTTTACGTCGTACAAAAATGAAAAACACACACAACAAACCTGGACCATTCACGTTTGCAATATTTTTGGGTACTATACTTTTTAACCTTTAACTAATCGAGCTGCTTCATTTCACCTGTATTGTACTTATATCGGAAACAGTGTTCATTTATTCGAAACTTACCAATCTAAGTGCTACAACTATGTTTGTTTTTCAAAAACCTTTAATTAAAAATGTTGGTGCACAAATACGGGCCTACAACTACGTGGGCCGGCCACGGAGCAGACTGGAACTGTACAAGTGGGGATATTTATTTGTGGAAAGCATAACGGAGTCGGCGGTCGGTGATTTCATAATAAAAGTGCGACAAATACAATAAAATCATGTTGAAAATTCAATGTGAGCAAGTACCACAAGTGTCGGAAAATTTTTAAACTTTCAATAACATGATGCGCCAAAACTTAATATCAATTCATTGTCCGAACATATAATTGGTACCCATTCCATATCAATTCATTGTCCGAACATCTAATCAATGCCCATCCCATCGCGCCATGTGCAAAAAAATTGCATACATATCTCATGATATTAAGGCTGAGCAACCGGGACACGACAAGGAGTTGCGAGTTTCATTTGTACCGGCGCCATTTTAGGTGAGGTCAGCCGGGTCCAAGTATAGTCAAAATGTCTCCACCAACTCGTGGTCGGACCAGAACCTCTTTCGGCAGTCCAAAAGTTTTCATTAAAGGGTAGCAAAAGGGACTGGCGAAATGAACTATCAGTCAAAAAAAAAGGGGGGTGGCAACAATCTTTCCTACCGGGTCATACTGGTGTCCCACCGGAACTTGATCAAATTGGTAGTCTGCCGGATTTTAGTCATTCATACTGAGGCTGGCGCCGGCATGAGAGCGCCATCGTCTCGTGGCTACATCTTGGTCGTTCCGTGGGTGACCATGGCAGTCATTCCCCATCGGGGGGTGCCCGCGGGGGGGGTCGGCCCCCACGTGGCTTCTCATAGAATCTTCAAAGTCGAGGAGAACACTTCTGGTCGTGGGACTCATTCTCTAGCTGACAAGCGACCGGGCCATCCTTTCACGCCGGGCCCGCTCCTGCAGGGTCGACCGCCTATTTCATGAACTTGGCTGGTTTGGGCGAAGCGTCGCTGCACCGCAACAGTGGACGAGACCCCGCCGGGTGAGTGGAGCGCCGCTGCACCACAAGAGTGGACGAGCCCTTGTCGGGTTAGTGGAGCGCTGGGGGTGCAGCTGGGGGCCTCCACCTGGGGAGGTGGGAGAGGCTCGTTCGCGCCGCCTCTCCCTCCCAGTGCACCCCACACCGTTTCCCGGCTCCGACATTCGTGATGGCCGGACCAGGCGATAAGAGAAGGGGGGGGGGGTCGGAGGCAGAAGCAAGACATCCCCCCCGTGGCCTGCAGGGTGCCAGAAGAGGATGGGAGGACCAGTACATTCCGGGCCGACCATCCCATGACCTCTCAGGCTGATGGCGGTTAGCCGGGCCCCGCCCTGTACGTGTCGAGGCCTCATCTTCCGGATGGGCGTGGCCGTGGGCCTGTTGCACTTCGGGAGCTTCCGGAATGGGGGTAGGTATCTGCTGACTTGCATCTATCTCATGTTACCGTTATTGGGCATTGGCGGGCGGTGGGGCAGACATGTTTGGAGCAGTGAGGGGCGGTGGAGCCTAGCTACCTCGTGGCTGCCGTGATGTCAAGCTTGGCTTCTCTCACCACTTTCATGTTTCTTATTGTGGGCTATTTCTAACGTTTCTTATTTCCAGCGAAGTCAAAAACTCATCAGTGGCCTACTGATTTTTCTCGATTTCTTTTTCCTTCCTTTTCTAGTGTGTTTCATGCTAAAGTTTCTGTTAACAGGATACGGTGATTGCTTCGGATTTTACATATGTCCTTTTTATTAGGGGTGCCCTCTGGTTGAGCCAGATGATTTACCTCTAATAAATGGTCTGGGTGGAACTAGTTTACCAATCAGTGGGGAGCAGATAGGTATGACAGATTACAACGGGGGGCAAAGATCCGCATTACCTACCCTTCACTACTTGCAAAGACTAGACAGAATATTTCTTATTCCATGTTATTTGCAAACAGAGAATACCTCAAACGAACTATTCCTTGAACAATAAATGTCCAGGCAAACAATCAATCAGTGGGGAGAAAGATAGGCATGACGGATTACAACGGGGGACAAAAGTCTGCATTACCTATCCTTCACTATTTGCAAAGAGAGAGGAACGTTCCTATTCGTCGCTGTTTGCAAACAGAGAATGTCTCAAAGAGAACCAATACTTCAAGTAGCAACCAAAACTAAATGAACCAATCAATGAACAATATCAGTATTTAAATACCGATTCCAATACGAACAATCAATTAATCAATCAATCAATCAGATGGATAAAGCCATCCTACCAATCAGACGTAAAAGACGTCCTACTTAACCTTACCCGGACCGGACCGTGCAGACAGTTCTTCACCTTCCCAGCGTCCGATCGTTCTCTTACTCCATGTTTTTACCTCAGCATTCCTGTGGGATTCCAGTCAGGACAGTAGGTCGCTTGAGAGAGGTCCGTTCGGAATCGGTGAAGTTCATTCAATCGGCAGCCGGGCGAGGGCCCTCTCATGGCAGGTATACTCCAATCGTTTAGATGTTCACCCCATTGTCTGGACCTCTCTTACCGGACCTTATGTCGCTGATGGGCCCCGCGTTGGGACGCCAATTGAGGAAAAGTAGCCCAGATTTCAATCGATACCCAGGCTGTTGGCACAAGACGCCTCTTAGTTCCCATCTTGAACAGTTACCAAATAAAGAGACAGGCGCTGGAAGCAGGGACGCAAGAACAGAGTTTTATTTCTCATGAGGAGAGCCTGTCATTTCGGACACACACACAGTGTCTTCAAGAGGTGCTCTAACAAGTTTCTCTGAGGCTTTGTCTTTTATACACAGATTTATGATGTACAAACATTCCTCATTGCAATAAAGACACTTTGAAGTACGGAAAGGCATGTTTGGAATCCCAGCTTCAGGCTTATTCCCATACCCTTCGCTCAGATGTCATTCCTCCTTCCATATGTAACAAGTGATTGTAATCTTGCAACCGGACATTCCAACAAGACACGAGGGCAAGAGGGGATGGTCAGATCAAAGGTTGGGTAGGCGATAGGATCGGGTACTTCGGCTGAAGTATCACATTTTGCTATGCAGGGCCATATAGGGGGGGGGGTACATCCATGAGGCTTGGTCTTATGACTTGGGACCGGGTCGAGAGGCCAGGCGTGGCCATGGGGGGGGGGGATCATCAGAAGAGGGGAAGGGTGTTCCTGGGAGGAAGGCGAGGGGGGTGTGGGTCAGGCGGGGTGTCGCTTTTAGAGCAGGGTCGCGCAGAGGGTTTTATGGCCTGGGATTTAACAAATGGGCAGGGAGGCCGTGGTATCTAAAAATGACTGTCATGTATGTGCGTGCATCGGCCTACGCCGACGGGATGAGGCGGTCAATGCTTCGCGGTGTTCGTTCTGCTTACAGTGAGAGATATGGCGAACACAAATGAACGCCGCTTAGGTACATATACATTTGTCATTTTTCACAAGTACACCATGCAGAGTAACTATTACCTCTGTCTCGTGACCAGTCACCCCTATTGGGCATTCGTTGGACCCCAGGTGGCTATTTAACAAGCACCCTATCCAAATGAAAATCAAGTTGGGCAACTTGGAACACCATTACTTTCTCACTATGCACTTTCGGGCATGGAAATACTGCCTAAGATCTCCCCACCTTAGAACCTGAATAACCACTAAATAAATCTAACTCAGGCCGCACGCTTACTAGTGCACCTAGCCCAGGGCCCTCTACTGCGTGTGAACCCTGCAGTTCGAATTAAGACTGTTGTTATTACCTGCCCACATCTACAAAATGAGCACTACATCTTCAACCAGGCCAACTGTTGGCTTAGTCCACGCTTCCTAGTTGCGAAAAATAAATAAGCTACCATTTAACTTCCTTGCCTAGCCAACTGAGAGCTAACGGCCCCCATCCATGTCTGCCAAGGTCTCAACTTCCCTGTGTGACATTTCCATCCTTTCGATGCACTATGAATGACATTCACACTAAGAATGACACTTTATTGCTGGTCACTAAAACAATGAGGATGAGGGAGACCCATTACAGTAATTACTCCCATTTGACCAGCAAGAAACTCTAAGAAGACCATGGTTTGGGGCAGCCTTTGTGAGATAATCCCGGTCTTGGAGTGTGCATGCGTGAGACAGACATATATACAATATTCTGGGAGAGAGTCTACCCTTGTGGTTACTCCTCCTGTCACCTATGAGCTGATGCCAGAAGCTGCCTAAAGTACTTGGGCACATTTGGGGCAAATGTCATGGTAATTTGCGCAACCACTATGCTTAACACTGCTTCTACTCTCCCCTACAAGCAGTCAGAACCTGGTTGTGACCTTGCCCCCCTAGAGCCCCTAACGAGGAACAGCATTCAGGCTCCCAGCACGGAGCACGCCCTGACTCTTCCTGCTTACGTTACGACCTGACCTTCTCAGATTGGTGCCTGTGTATTTGATCCACTTGTCCTGCAATTTAGAAAAGGTTAAAATCCAATCCTGGACACCAGTTGCTGTACCACACAACACATTCCATAATGCACATGGGATGCATAATATGCCCAGATCCACCAGTTGTTTAAAAGAAAACTCATTTCAAATTATTATGAAGGAATGCATGATGTACCCTTGCTGTGCCACTGCTTCCAGAGAGAACACCCCAATTATTGCCCAGCAAAACAACCAATTGTCCAGACTCAACAGTTGTTCTTTCAAGAGAGAAAATCACAATATTGCCCAGGGGCTACCTAATATGTTCCGACATACCAGTAAACTACCAATGTATCGCTTTCATGAGTGTAACCTGTGCGTCCCACACCGGGGACAGTAATGACAACTGGAGAGAACATGGGTCCCCCGACCCTAGCACACTGCCCCCAGTGTGCTATGACCCTTATACCTGTTGATAGCAGGTGGCTCCCCCATGTGAGTAGGGCGGTTCTCCAGCGCGGTACCTTCATTAGAAACAGAAAACATTAATTAAAGACTTGCCCCGCCCCTCATCTACCAATCCGGATTCTCTGCAATGAGACAGGGGCCAACAATGTCCAACACGCTACCCAGGCCAAGCCTGTTTGGATCCAGATGAAGCAAAGTAGCGTCTTGAAACTAAATATTCACATGCTGAATCTGCTAATGACCAATGCACTTTGGAGTGTGTGATTTAGCGTCACTTCTTAACTCGTCCCCTTACTATTCTCTTATCTGATGGAAGACCTTTTATTATAGAAAATTCTATTCTCCTTGACTATGGAAGTGTCTTCTCAGAGTGTTCTTGTGGTTGGAGAGTCTGTGTGGTTTGAGGGTCTGTAATTTATCCTTCTACCTGCGTTTGATACTCTATTGTAACAACCCCCTGTCTTTCCTTCTGGTACTTGCACAAGTGCCACCATTGCCTACGTAACATTTGTTCTTGTGTTTGGGTGTCTGCCCTGTATTGCAGTATTTTACCTCTACTTGTACTTTGTACGCTTTTGTAACTTGCACACATGTCACTTTTTCTTCCTTTAATGCACTGTTTGCTACCTCTTGAATTGTTTGCTCATGTTTGTCACTTTGCTTCATGAAGCTTAGCGTTTGCTTGTGTAATGTGTTCACTTATAGTGCTCTCATGTATTAGTTCTGGTCCTATAAGGCTCTGACACCTCCGGATAAAGTCTGCACTTATATAAAAGCATAAATAGGAGGCAAAGGCTACAGACGAGGCCCAGGATAAGTGACCTTCAAACTTGCTGTAAGCTGACTCACATGACACCCCGTCATCCCCCAGGAAGCTCACGTCATGCGAGAATTGGAATCCCTTCCATTCAACAGCATCCAACAAGACAGCATGTGAGGGACCCACCTCCAAAGCGCAGACTAAAATGGCATTAAAGCAGCGCTCAATCGTGCCGAATACTAATTAACTGCACTGGCAAGTTACAATGGTGAAATGGTACTGTCCCGTAAGGTCCTGATTGACACTCTAATTGGATCAAAACCTTATGAAGTGGCCGCCGAATGTGTCTTGTCTAGTAATGTATTGTCTGCGCCGAGCTAATTTCGGTTTTGTGTTGGAGAGTCGTAAATCGGGAGACTAATCTGCTGACCTAGCACATACGGAAAAAAGGGCACATCAAAGAAACTTTGTTTCTGCAGACTCAGCCATAAGCCACAGTGCAATGCAGTAACAATCATAAGCGCCGGTGCCCGTTACCAAGCGCTAAAAACCAACAGAACAACTTAAGCGTTGCGAAAATATGGGCGAGGCAAACACGGCTCTTTGTCTACCCTCGCTATGAACATGCATTCAAGTGGGGATTACTCTAGTTTGCCCAAAACTCCCTTTTGCCAGGTTTTGGTTTTGTACCATCAACAAGTCCATCTATCTCTGCCGTTTGTGGGCTTCCAGTCACTTTAATGTTACCCATCGTTACACTGTTCAAGCAGTTCTACAACCTGGGACTGAGTGATACGACAGGTTCTCGTCCCATACATATAACAGCTCCGCTGAACTAAAGGGGTGGTAAAACTTCGCGCATGGCTTGATCAATAACCTAACTGCTTAAGCCCCAATATTAAAATCAGGACGAAACACAACAACTACCAAAGCCCCTTCATACGACGAATCAACAGGTAGTACTGAAGTATTTAGGGGTTCCCAAGGCCTACACGCTCCGGAGATAACCCACTCACACTCAAGAACTGTTGGCACGGAAACTGTAAAAGGCAAAGAACAAGTTTATTAAGACCCCATGGGGTGGTGGTACACTCAAACAGCACCCTTCGGCAATGCAAGAGGTATCACACCGAACACCGGTGTGACCCCGTTTATATACAGTTTTGGGGTAATAAAAGATAGGCGGCACAAGTTTAAGACATAGTTCGAGACATATATGGTCATGTTTTGGAATACTGCCAGCTCATTGGAGGGGGTACGACTCCGCTGGTCAGTTTGGTGGACATTCCTGAAGGTTTACGGGTCAGTGGGAGCTGCGCATGTGCGGCTTGACCAGTACTAAAAATAGCCTGTTGCTGGGCAGACAAGGGCGGTCAGTCGAACGGACAACAGACTAAAGGGCACGTCGGCCACGAGGCCACTCATGATCTAAGATGGCCGCCGCAGTATTCAAAATGGCGTTATCGTATATAGCCAAGTTAAGGAGGACAACGTGTAGGTTCAGCTAATCGCTAACACGGACGGGCCAATTACGACAGACGACCCTTTTAGCGTTTAGCTGAACCTACCTCATAATGAACATAGTCTGGATGTTCGTCCTCGATGTCTATTAACATAATTTGTGTCACCTCTTTGTGTATCATCATTTTGTCGTGGGCAAGAGCTCGTCTCGATGGTAAACAAGCTGATAGACACATTGAACACAAGGCTGGGCCACATTGAATACATAAGCATATAAAAAACATGGCTCCCACAAGTATACAGAGAATTGTCAAAAGTTTCCAGCCCCAAGTTGCAATCATAGACCAGAACCATCCTGAAAGTGTCCATGTTCCATTGTCCGGGTGTATTTCAGCAGCTATTTTATGAAGTTTGGAAATAGCGTCATATACAGATGGAGAATTGTCCGGGACGTATACGCAACAGCTACTTCCGATAATTCTACATGCCCCCCCACGATCAGCCAACACAACGTCCAACACCATCCTGTTTTGGAGGGTGACAATTCTGGAAATCTGTAGTTCCTCGGTAATATTCCCCAGGGCAATGGCAGTGTCATTCGCAACAGCCTCGACAACGCGTGTCAGTCGTCTGATTTTCCGACTGTTCAATGCAGCCCCCACAAAGGAGAATAATCCCAGATTGAAATCCACATACTGTTGTAATGTAGTGTCCGTTTGATCAATGTCCTCTAGGGCAACAGTTCGTTTAACCCTGTTCAAAACGAAGTCATGGTACAATGTATAATCGTTGTGGTACATTGGAGGGGCAATGAATACAGGGGGTAACACAAACGATACGTAGCACGTGCCCAACCACCCCACTGGAAGCTGATGGTACCCCTTCGTTCCACAGATAAAGTAAGTATTTCGTGATGCAACAAATGAAATGCCATTCGGGCTATCAAACGTGAGAGTAATGTTACATTCACTTTTCCCCACTGCAATCGTGCCCTTGTTCCGGATACATAAATCGGCCTTTGTGGCAATGACGTTTATGACATGAGCACTCGATACATTCACATTTCGCTGATTGCTGTATATACGTGGGGCAGATACATTGTCGGGCCTATACTCTTCCCATTCAAAACGTGTACCCTCAGCCCGGGGAAACCCATCCTTGTCATGGGGACATACTTTATTTAACCGGAAAAGCACCCCCCCTTTAGTTGGCCATCTCAGAGTAAAGAGGAGGGTGTACCAGGCGTTGCATGACCCATTGTGCGAAAACGGGAGTGGGATAAGTGGGGTGCCCCCTCTCTTCTGGTGCCCAGGCAACATCCCACACACCCAGCAATTAGAGGTATTGGTCATATTATGCGTGTGGTGAAGAATCTGAATAAAACTGTTATTTAAATACGTTTGGCGATGGCGTTCTTCATGGAAAGGCAATGTAAAATGAAAATGTTCAGACGGTGCCGGGGTAGTCGGCAACAAATGTTCACGTACAGGCACCACAAGTTCGACTACCCAGGCTATAACAGCTATCACCACAATAGTCAAAACAAAGAGAAAGGCACCCAATATTTTCTTATCCCGCGATGCCGCTGATGCCATAGTTCAAGAAAGTCTGTGCAAAGTCTCAAGTGGCACAAATTGTTCACAAGTTTTTCACAAATTGTCTCAGATACACGTACGTGTATACCTAAAAAAAAAGGAAAAATGCGGTGCTGAACTCCGAGGTAGCCGTTGTTTTCTTCTCCGGGCCAAGACGGGTGTCGCTACTCTGGCAGAACTGATCCCCCCCCCTTGGAATTCCCGGTTTCCGTTTCACAAACCTGGAGCGGTAACCAACCAGTCTAAAAAAGGAACAAAAAAAATCGTCTTATCGCGGTCGTAGATTGTAGCGCTCTCTTCCAGTAGCAGATTGGTCCGGGAAGGCTCCCTCCACTTCGGCCGACGTCACAGCTGGGCTCTTTTCTTTCTCCAAGATCTCCTTGTAATCAGTCAACACAGCAGGAGTCACCAGATCCGGAGAGACTCGGCGACAATGTGTCGAATGTACCCACCGCTTCCTGTTGGTCACTCGTACTGCGGTGCGGGTCGCCAGGAGGACCTGCTCGGGGCCCTTCCACCTGGGCTCCAAACTGCTTGCTCTCTCAAACGATCGAATCATCACATGGTCCCCAGGACGAAGATCATGGCCCTCTCCAGTAGAATTGTCAGGGAGCGCTTCTCGAACCTGTTGATGAATGGAGAGCAAATCATTTGTTAATCGTGCCAAATAATCATTCATCATAACACAAGGCACATCATGTATTAATCGCTGCTTGGGCACCCCCCAGATATTCATAGGGCGGCCAAACACCACCTCATAGGGCGTAAGGCCGGTTCGTGAGTGGGGTACTGATCTGAGAGATAGTAGTGCTAGCGGCAACGCATCTGGCCACTTCAACGATGTAGACGCCACAATTTTGGCCAGCTTAAGCTTCAACGTGGCATTGTACCGCTCGACCAAACCTGCTGACTGAGGGTGGAATACAGCGTGGAACTTTTGCTGAATCCCTAACCCCTTCAGTACATATTCCACAATCTTTCCAACAAAATGGGGCCCATTATCGCTCCACAAAAATTTGCAGACTCCAAAGCGAGGAAAGAATTCCTTAAGCAACACCTTGGCTGTTGTCAAAGCCGTATTGTCTTTCGTGGGGTAGGCCTCAACCCATTTGCTAAAAGCACATACCACCACTAGGACGTACTTCAGGTTATTGCAGCGCTCGAGTTGGATGTAATCCATTTGAAGCACTTCAAACGGTGCAGAAGGTGGAACGAACCCTCCTTTCGGAGTATGGGTCCCCTTTCCAGGATTGTGTTGCAAGCATACCAGGCAGGTCTGCACTACTCTCTTTGCAGTGTTCGCAATCTCGGGATGCTCCCAAACTCGTGTTAAAAGCCGAGTGATTGCAAGAGCTCCGACATGAGCCAGTCCATGTGTCATCTGGACCATCGCCTGTAAGTAAGCCGCAGGCAATTTCCACTTCTCCGTGTCTTTGCTTCTCCAACAACCCTCGTCATCTAGTACCCCATCTGCTGCCCAAGCCGCAAGTTCAGATTCTGGAGCTGAATTTTGAATATCCCGTATCTCTGCTCTAGCATCACTCCATCGCTCAGCCTGCGATTGTACCACGTACATGGGGGAGCTAGTTCGGGACATAGCCGTTTGCCTTGCTATGCTATCTGCAAAGGCATTTCCTTGACCCACTTTATCCGTAATCTTCTTATGGGCACTGCACTTCACTATCGCTACTTTTTTAGGGCTAAGCAACGCGTTTAGGAGATCACGCACTAACTCTCCGTGCATAATGTGCTCCCCGTGTGACGTCAGAAACCCGCGTTCCCTCCAAAGAAGCCCGAAGTCATGGGCCACTCCAAAGGCATACCGGCTGTCCGTGTATATATTCACACATAATCCGGCACTCAATTCGCAGGCTCTTGTTAAAGCTATCAGCTCTGCTGCCTGAGCCGATTTTTGTGGTATTCTAGCTGTTTCTACCACCGTCTTAAGAGTCGTGATCGCATATGCTGCGGAAGTCGTACCATCTGGCAGCCTTAAACACGATCCATCAACCCACAGTTCCCCATCCACATCAGGAAGTGGCACATCCTGTAGGTCAACACGACCCTTTGTCTGTTCCTCAGTCAAGAAAACACAGTCATGATGTTTTTCTTCCTGACCCTCCTCAGCCGGATAAGGCAACAAGGTGGCAGGGTTCAAAGTAGCGCATCTTTTCAATGTTATGTGTGGCGCTAGGAGTGTCAGCTCATATCCTGTAAGTCGTGCACTCGTGAGGTATTGAGTCTTTGTTTGGTTTAACAGGGCATCTACTGCGTGGGGGACTAACACCAACAATTTGTGTGATAACACTATGCCCTCACTCTGTCGTATGGCTACTGCTGTTGCCGCTACTGCTCGAAAACACCCAGGCAGCCCTCGTGCTACAGGATCCAAAATGGCAGAGAAGTATGCACATGGTCTCTGCTTATCCCCGTGTAACTGCACTAACACTGATAATGCACACCCATCATTCTCGTGTACGTACAATGTGAAAAGTTTTGTGTAGTCTGGTGTTCCTAACACGGGTGCGGAACAAAGGGCCTGCCTCAACTGTTCAAAAGCTTTCTGGCATTCATCTGTCCACTCAAGAGGCATCGGTGTAGCTTTGGACAGTAATGCTAGCAGTGGTTTTATGATATGTGAAAAACCCATGATCCATTGCCTACAAAAGGACGTCAACCCTATGAAGGCACGCACATCTCTCTGCGTGCGGGGTACTGGTGTGTCTAAAATTGCTTGAATTCGATCAGATGTTAATGCACGCCCCTCCTTAGACAACAGATGACCGAGGTAGGTCACCTGGGGTCTACAATATTGAAGCTTTTTCTTAGAAACCTTGTGATTGTGTTGTGCCAAAAAGGAAAGCAAAGCAAGCGTACTCTGTTCACATTGCGCATAGGAGTCGGCGGCAAGCAGGATGTCATCCACGTACTGGATGAGCGCAACGCCAGATTGCAATGTAAAGGAATCTAGTTGTCGTTTCAAAGCCTGGCTGTAAATGCTAGGGCTTTCAGTATATCCTTGGGGAACACGACAAAATCTATACGATTTATTATTGAGCGTGAAACCGAACAGATATCTACTATCTGGGTGAACAGGGATGGAAAAGAACGCATTCTTTAAGTCAATAACGCTAAACGTGGTGGCCGTCGGTGGAACCAGAGTAAGCAGAGTCGTAATATCGGACACCACTGGATATTGGGGAATGACAATTTTGTTTATTTCACGCAAATCAATAATAAATCGGTAGATCTTACCATCTGAGTCTCTTTTAAGAATCGGTAGAATAGGGCTGTTACAAACATTATAAGGGACCTCCTCCACCACCCCTGCAGAAATCAAGTCCTGAACAATATGTGTCAGTGCAATTTCACCTTCCTTCGAGATCTTATACTGTGGCACTCGCGGTAGAGGGGCCCCCTCCTTAACAGTTATGTGTATTGTTGGAATGCGCATCTCTCCCACATCCGTATCTGATGTCGCCCACAACGTGTGCGGCAGAGAGGCCAAAGCAGGGATGTCTAAAATAGCATAAAATCTGTCAGGGTCAGGGCAATCATCAGGGTCAGGGTAATTGTACAATGTGAAAAGTTTTGTGTAGTCTGGTGTTCCTAACACGGGTGCGGAACAAAGGGCCTGCCTCAACTGTTCAAAAGCTTTCTGGCATTCATCTGTCCACTCAAGAGGCATCGGTGTAGCTTTGGACAGTAATGCTAGCAGTGGTTTTATGATATGTGAAAAACCCATGATCCATTGCCTACAAAAGGACGTCAACCCTATGAAGGCACGCACATCTCTCTGCGTGCGGGGTACTGGTGTGTCTAAAATTGCTTGAATTCGATCAGATGTTAATGCACGCCCCTCCTTAGACAACAGATGACCGAGGTAGGTCACCTGGGGTCTACAATATTGAAGCTTTTTCTTAGAAACCTTGTGATTGTGTTGTGCCAAAAAGGAAAGCAAAGCAAGCGTACTCTGTTCACATTGCGCATAGGAGTCGGCGGCAAGCAGGATGTCATCCACGTACTGGATGAGCGCAACGCCAGATTGCAATGTAAAGGAATCTAGTTGTCGTTTCAAAGCCTGGCTGTAAATGCTAGGGCTTTCAGTATATCCTTGGGGAACACGACAAAATCTATACGATTTATTATTGAGCGTGAAACCGAACAGATATCTACTATCTGGGTGAACAGGGATGGAAAAGAACGCATTCTTTAAGTCAATAACGCTAAACGTGGTGGCCGTCGGTGGAACCAGAGTAAGCAGAGTCGTAATATCGGACACCACTGGATATTGGGGAATGACAATTTTGTTTATTTCACGCAAATCAATAATAAATCGGTAGATCTTACCATCTGAGTCTCTTTTAAGAATCGGTAGAATAGGGCTGTTACAAACATTATAAGGGACCTCCTCCACCACCCCTGCAGAAATCAAGTCCTGAACAATATGTGTCAGTGCAATTTCACCTTCCTTCGAGATCTTATACTGTGGCACTCGCGGTAGAGGGGCCCCCTCCTTAACAGTTATGTGTATTGTTGGAATGCGCATCTCTCCCACATCCGTATCTGATGTCGCCCACAACGTGTGCGGCAGAGAGGCCAAAGCAGGGATGTCTAAAATAGCATAAAATCTGTCAGGGTCAGGGCAATCATCAGGGTCAGGGTAATTGTTGTTCAGAATAACCCGCACTCCCTCTGGAGCGCAGCGTATCGTTGCTCGAAAATATTTAAGCAAGTCAATGCCCAAGATATTGTCTGGAGTATGAGGGGATAACAAAAATTGGCCAAAACTAAAATATTTGTCAATGCATAGTGCAAGGGGCTTGGACAATGGGCTGGGGGAGGGTGTGCCATCAAACCCTACACACGTAATCATTTCGCCAGACAGGGGAGCCCTCGGAACCAAGTTTTTCGACAAAGCGCTACGAGTAGCTCCTGTGTCGACTAGAAATTGATCAGTAGAACCCAAAATACCCGCTGTTACATATGGACCTTGCTGATCTACCGGCACTTCAACTGATTCCTTACCCCATCCTACGCAATCCTATGCATGCACATAATCCTGGTGTTCCACATTCTCTCCTTCCGAAATCTGATATTGATTCCGTCTATCAAACGTGTTTCGTTCGCCCTGGCCACGGCCCCTCTCCTCAACCTTTCCATGATCACCTCCGCCACCTCTCGCTCCTGTATAACCTCCTCTCGACCTTCCACTTCCTCGACCACGCTTACTACGCTGTTCGCGAAGTACCGGACAATCTTCGGCCCAATGCCCAAACTCCTTACAATGAGCACACTGATCCTCCGCAATGTCCGTACGACCATACGACGCATTTCCTCCACCTCGTCTACCTCTATCATTCCCTCTACCCTGTGTTCCCCGAACCTGCGCCAACATCACCTTCGTTTTCAATTCCTTCGTCTTTTTCTCCGCACTTTCTTTAGCCTCCACTTCCTGCCGCTCATAGTACTGAGCCATAGTTAGCAAGGACGCAGGGGTCGCCGTGGCCCAGGAACTTTCACTCGACTTCAATCGCTTAGCAATCTCTGGTAGGAGATTAGCTACATACTTATCTACAAACAAATGCCGACCCGTATCGTCTGTTAAAGATTGACCATTGTAATCATGAAAGGCCTCCTCGAAGCGCGTAAAGAAATCTAAAACCGTTTCATCGGGTTTCTGCTTGCACGACGTTAACATGGTCCAATCAATCTTTTTGGCGGGAACAAGCGTTTTTAATTTACGCAAGATAGCTGCCGGGAGTTCTAGGATTAGCTGACAAGGCTTGCATGCTGGTTCCCTATCTAAATCTGCAGCATTTATTTCTTTCCATGTCCCTCCCAATATTGTCTCATCATTATTTTTACGAATCTGCCGCCACATATCAGGTGGTAATATCAACCCAAAAAACAAATCTAAATCTACAAGAGTCATCACACAAGACGATATAGCCCCCTCCACCCCTTCATAAAATGCCGCTGGATTTTTCCGGAGATCAGGTAAAGAATTTTTCAATGCCATGACATCTGCTCTATTCCATGGAGTGTAAACCCAATTATACACAAAGTACCCTTTCGCATCCTTCGACAATTTATCATCATCCGTACCTTCCCCTTTTGGTGGAACATACAAAGGCGCGGCTTCACGCATAGGCATAACATGCAACGCAGAATTCTTATCTGAACCACGGAGAGAACACCCTCTGGCCTGCCCATCCTGCTCCAATTCAGACTCCTTTTGTTTCTTTTTCCGCTCCTCCCGTAATCGAGTTGTTTCATCCCGCAGCTTGATCAATTGCGCAAACAGGTCATCGACATCTGAAAGATCAAAATCACCTTTAGTCAAATTTTCACGGTATACTGACAATGCTTTGGGCTCGAACGTATCAGAAAGCTCACGATATGCGCCTACAACCTCATCAGCCAAAGAAGACAGAAAATACATCAATTCAAGATCCGTCCACCCTGTCTTTTCTGATATCAATTGATCCTGAGTAACACTACGCTTATTCACTTTTCGAGCCCAACTACGTAGATGAGCGGACCTCTCCGCAGTAAACCTGAGAGCAGACACACTCTTCTTGTCCGACTTATCCTGTCCGCCATCATCGGAATCACCGGCTGGAGCCGTCGGCGTAACGTACGGAGGCGGTGACCGATCTAACAAAGAAAAATCATCAATTTCATTATTAAGGACAGGATAAAGCGGTCGGCGAATTGGAAATTGACCAGTCGTTTGCAAATTACGTTCCCGTTCCTCCCTCTCTTTCTTCTCCTGAGCCTCCTTTTCCTCAAGCTGTAAAGCTTTATCCCGAGCAGCCTTGCGCTGCTCTTTGTCCGCCAAGGCAACCTCACGCTTCATTCGCTCACGCGCCGCTTTCTCCCACATTCGCACGCAATCAAACATGTTTTGTCTAGACCTGCGTTGAAACATACATTGCTCTACAAACTGTATTTTACTCAAATCATAAGACCCGTGTAGAGGCCATTGCAATTCAGGATCGGCCTTGGTGTACTTATGCCATAATTTACTGTACATAATCGGGGGAAGGCCGAACTTTATATACATGTCCCTATTTGGTGTTCCCTCTGGGGGAGCCGGCTGTGATTCCGCTAACCTAATTGAGGTACCTTCTCCAAGACAACACATTCCTCGGAGTGTGCTGAAAACAGGCATGTTCGAAAAGTATCACGAAAGCGTGACACCAGACAAAAATGGCACTTAGTTCTTCACACAATTGTGCCGCTCAAAGAAAAAAAACAAAGTTAGAGAAACATCTCTACATGCCTGCCTATGTGAAGTGCACTACACATATAAGTTCAAAGATCACAAATTCAAAATGTTAGCTAACTCAAATCAAAGTTCATAGGACTCGGCAAGCGTCCGAAGACTACCTTACCGAACACAAATCATAGGACTTCAGTAAGCGTCCAAAGACTACCTTACCGAACACAAAGCTTACCAAATTCTCAAATATCCAGGTTCCAACTGCCAAGGTCTTGTAAGCCAAATCAGCCAAACGGCGCTTTCTCAGCGATGCAGACACGTCGAGGACTCAGTCGGAGACCGGCGCCACCTGGAAGGTCAGATCGGAAGGAAAGGAAAAAACACCGTGGCAGCCAAGACTCGGGTCACTCGTGGCAGCGCGCGTCCATGGCGGGTTTCCAAGCCTTCGTCACGACCTCTCCTTCGGGCATCCGAGTCGCCGATGAGTCCCACCAGAGTCGCCAATTGAAGTATTTAGGGGTTCCCAAGGCCTACACGCTCCGGAGATAACCCACTCACACTCAAGAACTGTTGGCACGGAAACTGTAAAAGGCAAAGAACAAGTTTATTAAGACCCCATGGGGTGGTGGTACACTCAAACAGCACCCTTCGGCAATGCAAGAGGTATCACACCGAACACCGGTGTGACCCCGTTTATATACAGTTTTGGGGTAATAAAAGATAGGCGGCACAAGTTTAAGACATAGTTCGAGACATATATGGTCATGTTTTGGAATACTGCCAGCTCATTGGAGGGGGTACGACTCCGCTGGTCAGTTTGGTGGACATTCCTGAAGGTTTATGGGTCGGTGGGAGCTGCGCATGTGCGGCTTGACCAGTACTAAAAATAGCCTGTTGCTGGGCAGACAAGGGCGGTCAGTCGAACGGACAACGGACTAAAGGGCACGTCGGCCACGAGGCCACTCATGATCTAAGATGGCCACCGCAGTATTCAAAATGGCGTTATCGTATATAGCCAAGTTAAGGAGGACAACGTGTAGGTTCAGCTAATCGCTAACACGGACGGGCCAATTACGACAGTACAAGTGGAAACAATTTTAACGACTTTTTCCTCTGGAACGAACTTAATCATGTCAGCTCATAATTCTCAATTCCCCAATTCTCAAGGCGCACTAGCTGTGTCTGGTTCTTGTGCTTGAGTGGCTACCATATATTGCCGTATTATACCTCTGCTTGTACTTTGTTTGTCTTATAGCCTGCACAGGCTGTCCCTATATCCCCTAAATGGCCCATAGTTAGTGTGCTCACAATTGTTACTTTTACGTCATGTAACATCATGTTTGATTTTGTTACGTGCTCACTTGTAAATTATTCATGTATAATTATTTTTAAGTTACGTAACCTCACGTTTGATTCTGTAACGTGCTCCCTTGTAAATTATTCATGTATCATTACTGTTCCTATTGGGAAGCGCTCTGACGCCTACCGGTTAAAACAGTGCCCCATCAACACCGTAAAGAGAGAAATTATGCTGGGGATGCAGATGTTAACGCCACATGATGGGACAATACAGGGGAGGCTCACGGAAATCTGAACGTCCGACTGGGCTCAGAGCCACCCTGCCCCGCGACATGTCGTCACACAAAAAACCATGGCTTCAAACAAGACCACGTAATCTGTGGCCCAGCCTCACCCCGCTGAGCGGCGACGGGGCTTTGGGAGAGGCGGCGCGCAGCAAAAAGGCAATCAGGACCTCCTTGCCAAACCCGAGCGATGTAGTGGAGAAGTGTGGCTCACTGGTTAGAGCACGCAGACCCTGAAGCAGAGGTCAGACCGGGGACCAGGGTTCAATTCCCGACGCGGCAGGGTGTTGAGCTCAAATGTCCACGGACTCGATAATTCTCGCTTCGGTGCCTGACCTAATCATGGGTTCACACTCTGCAACTCTGGGCATTAAGCTTGCTTAATCTCCACAACGGCCCCCCGCGGCGGGATGCCTGGCTTTCACCTTGGGGATGCCCTGTAGGGGCTATCTCACAGGGAAAAGCCAGGACGGGTTCCCAAGGCAAGCGCTTAGAGACCCCTGGGTGATAAGCGCTATATAAATCCAATATACAATACAATACAATACGCTGTTGACCCTATAAGAAACAGGCCTCGCGGGGCCTGAGAACAGCTGCTCCCTTCCGGTACGAATTGCAGAGGCGGCTGGCCCAACCCCACAGCAGTGCGGCAATGCACCCGGTAGTCCCCTTACTTAATGCTCGTGGTCGGCTGCCCCCCAGTGGAGAAGAAAAAAGGGGGTGGGGTGCGCCCTTACACCGGGATGATATTTCATCAGTAGGAATGATGCAAATGCATTTCACACATTTAGGCACAGGTGGACTGCACGACTGTTGATCCGAATTCCGGAGCCAGGATCCAAACTTTCGTCCCCAAGTTAATGAAAGCAGTATCGGTAGCGCTAAGCCACATGTCCCGGAGTTGCTGGTCATCGGGACCCCGAGCCCAACGCCTTTAGCAATGCAGACCGTGAAAACGGGGGGTGCGGGGCGGGGCGGTCATAACCGACTCCGGGCACATTTTACTCCCCCCCCCAGTCCCGCCTGACCTCCCTGGGCACGCGGGCCGCCTCCAAGCTCTCATCGCCTCGCCGCAAAGGAAGCATCCGCTTCCTGGACACCGAGGGATGTATTCAGGTAAGTTGATGCCCGGGACCGTCGCCGACGGTCAAGCCCTCCGCCATGCCTGGTCTAAGGTGGGAGGGGGGAGGGGGGATACATGTGTGCCTCCGAGCATCATTTTGTTGCTCCCCTCCTAGTCCACACTCCCCTCCCGGGCCATGGGGCCTGCCCACCCCCACGCTCTTGAAAATTAGGGGTTTGGGGGGCAATAGTGCTTTACTAAACGACTCCGCGAGGCAGCAGGTTGCTGTCGCCCACTGCTTGTACAGGCAGCACGCCACTGCTTCGGGGGTACCCCGCCTACCCCACATCCTCGCACCAGGAAATTGCGCCAACCCCCGAATACCAATGGCTACACGGGGACGATAGCTTAACGCCTCAGAGTGTGGTGGAAGAGCGGGTGGTGAGTTTGACAAGGGCACTTCACCTGAATATTTTCAGCAACTCGGGGCACATCAAAAAGCCCCACGATGCCCCCACGTTTTGTCATGAATTCGCGCCCGGGATGCAGGGAGGGATTGGGGGGGGGATCAGTCCGTGTGTGGGGGGGGTGGCGGGTGTTCCGTGACTTTAGGCCAAAGGCGATTTCCGCCAATCTCTAAAAAACTTTCAACGCTAAAGTGGCCCAGTCCTGACCCGCACCGCCGGCTAGAGGCCATTACCAGCCCCCCAGTCCCCTGCCCTTGCCAAGCTCTCCCTCAAGTCCCTTGCCGCAGCCCCCAAATAGGCTAGAGCCTGCCCTCGAGCTCGCGCCTCCCCACCCATGGCCGACGAGCCATGTCCCCTGTGCAACCTGGTACTGCCCAGGGATGGAGTGGGTAGGGGGGTTAGCGAAGCACTCACTCACCGTTCGTGACCTACGACGAGGTCACCCTGACAACGAGGACACAACCTTCCGATACGGTGCAATTGCAGCGAGGCAGGCAGGCAGCAGGATGACGGGAAAAGAGCCCAAAGAGGAAGTGGCAGGGACCTAAGTACACTGCCCGCCCCCAGGTGTCCCCTCCCCTGGACACACGTCACTGGTGCACCGCCCAGGGGAGGGGGAGCTGGCGAGCCTCCCCCTCCTAGGGGACAAGAGGGGTGGCTCCGACTAGTGGGCACTAGAGGGCTGCCCTGCTGATGTTCCCCTGCGGGAGACACGGGCAGCTGCAAAACCTTCACTGAGTGGAATCGCTTTGGTGTCAACCAAGCACCCAGAGAAGGGACTTTAAAAAGCCATTAGAATTTCAAGTGTTTCCACTTAGCCTCTACCCACGGTTGCCTTTAAAAAGCAAACCATAATAACAAGCCTGCATTTCTGAATGCCACAGGTAACAATCAATGGCAATTGGGGGGTGGGGCAAAAGCCCACAGAAGAGATACACCAGGTCTTTTAGACGCTCGACCTAAAAACAGGCCCACAACCTACTAAAAAACAGCCCACACTCTGACCTTTCGGACCAGCCCTTCGCGCACTGCCAGATTGGACCATACACCCAAATGTACGTTGGAAGCCTGCATGTGCTTTCATCCCCTGCTGTAGCTGGGGGTGCTTTATTCAACAAATAAGAAGGGCCAATGGAAAATGACCCTCAATACCTGGGTAGGCTTCAGCCTTGGAGCAGAACATCCGTGGCCATTATAGAGTAATGATGAGGTGCCATGAGAAGAGCCTGCCTTAACTATTGAACAGTTTGCTATTGCGGTAGTAGGCAGATTAATCCAAATGGATAATTTATAGACTAGCTGGTCAGGTGATGACCTATCTTTTTATTCTTGTCTTGGAGCGTTTGATCCTTCCAGGACCCGGTATTCTTCCTATGCAGCAGGGTAGCTAGTGTGTCATGGGCCATACTGCAAGAAAGGAAATGGACCACTGACGACTCTTTGAGTTGTAAAATGCAGCAGCAATCACTGTTCAGTGGGCCTGTCGACCTCTGGTCCTCAGTGCCTCTGCACCTGCTGCACCAATGGAAGCTACATCTCTCTTCCTACACTGAAAGGAGAGAGCAGATCCCTCAGTACCTATAAACCAGTCAGCCTCAAATATATAACCTGATTTGTTTTCAAAACAGATAAACAGCAATTGCAGCCTTTAAAACACAAGGGTGGCATCCAAAGCTTCGCTTGACATGGAAAAGAGCAGTTGGACTCCTCCTACAATGACCCCCTCCCCTGATGACCAACAGATTTTTGCCACCCCTATATTGCTCTCATGGGTTTGCCCTACTCCCAGTCATTTAAAATGAATGTAGTTCTGTCAACTCCGCCCTGAGCCATTACATTAACCACCCCAATGCAACCATTTGGAAGCCACTGTAATTCAACATGCCCTCTACTATGAGAACACTTCAGAGGTTTGTTGTACCTTGAGGACGAGGAAGACCTTTCCTGGCACGTCACAGCAAATTTGCAACAGGCTCTCTCCAAAGTAAACCCCTCCCAACCAGGTAAAAAACACAGATTCAGTCCACTTTAACATCGAGCAGCCAGTGGGCATTACTTTCAGATTTTCGTTGTTTCATCTATATTTTTTACATATCCCGTAAGGCTAGTACGGGCAACACCCAACACATCCCTTAACACCAGCAACCAATTTTGTGCCTACACCCTGCAACAAAACACCCAAAAAATCACATGAATAGCCCAATTTTTAACACTCAAAGCAGACCTTTTTTCAGTATGGCTTGATGTGGAATTTGGGAACTAGCTCAAGCTACAAAACCCAGGCACTTCTGGAAACTAGACACCTGGGGGAGTCCAGGGTGGTGTTACTTGCCTCCTCATAAGTTTTTTTAAAATTAGCTGCCCTTGTAATGCTCACATTTTTGTGAGGTGAAGTGCCGGAATGTGCAGAGATTAACAAATTTCCTACCACTCAGTATTCCTACACATCTCCTTGGCATAGGGAGAACTACTAAATCTGGACATTCCCATAAACTAGACACGGAGGGGCGGGAGTCCAGGTAGGGTGGTGTGACTTGTGTGCATATAAGAACTTTTTTTACCTAGAAGAGTAGAACCCTTGCAAACCTCAAACATTAGCTGAAAACACACATTTCCCCTACATTTTTTTGAGGGAAATTTCAGAAATCTGCAGGAATCCAAAATGTCCAATCACCGAACATCCCCATATATCTCCTGATGAAACCAGCACCCACTTGTGTGGGTGAACCTAGTGCTCACGAGAGGAAAGGCCCCAAAAAGCAATGTGGAAACATCAACATTACCTGTCAAATAAATGACCTGCTTTGGCAATGGGGATAGCTACGGTATTTGGGGCCAGGCTCCACGGCCACCCAGGAAAACTTAGCAAACCCAGAGATTTCTGAAAGTTAGGCACTGGGGAGAGTCCACAGTAGTGGGCCTGACAAGGATCCCATGAAGTTGGGGTACCAACAATGCTACGTAAGCCTCAAACTTTGCCCATAATCACACATTTACCTTGTATTTCTGTGATCTAGACTTCCTGAAGCTGCAGGGATGCACACATTTTTTAACACCAAGATCCCCAATCCGGACAAACCTCATATCTGCGCCTACACCTTCTCGTATTTCCCCCAATGTAAAATTAGTACTGTTTAATAGCTTTTCTACAACCACGTGGGAAACAGAATAAGGCACACTGGCCAATCTGCTTCTCTGGGTGCGAAAAACACACTGTTCCCTTTGGGGTGGGGGCATAACCTTATGCAAGGGTGGGCCGTTGCGCAGCTAGGCTTTAAAACAAAAACATTTTCCCTGGTGTTTAGTGGGCTTTCTATGCACCCAGGGGTTAACTGGGGGCAAACCCCCTAGACTGCTGTGTGGGCATGGCTCTATGCCAGGGTGGGGACCCCTTTCAGTTTTACAAAAAATATTTTTCCTGGTACCTGGTTAACATCCTATCTCCCTGGGGCAGATTGAGGGCAAACCCGAAATCTGCATCCCAGGTGTGACACAAAGACTGTATTGTCCACTTTAGGTGGAGGAATAGCCTTGTGCCAGGTGGGGGAATGTCTTAAGCCAGATTGGGCTGCGCCTATACCTTTTAAAAAAGTGATTTTTCCCCAGTGTTAAGTGGACTTTCTCCTTTCCCCGGGGGGTGAACACGTTAGGGAAACCCCTTAATCTGCCTCCTAGGTTACCTTTTGATGGGAGCATGTCCATATGCCAGGGTGGAGCTCCCACCCTTCATAGCTAATATTTTCACTTGTCTCTAATGGATATTCTACCCTGCCAGGGGGGGAAAATTGGGTAAAATCTCCAAATTTGCCTGGGGGGGGGGGTGGTCAGAAAGACTGACTTGGGCTTTCTATGCACCCAGGTGGTAACTGGGAGCAAAGCCCCCAATCTGCCTTCCAGAGGTTGCTGTGTGGGCATGGCCCTGAGCTAGGGTGGGCCTCCCCCACACTTTTCTTTTTTGTAATGAAGAAACACTTTGGATTTAACTGGCTTTTAGCACTCTCCTGGGGAGATTGAAGGTCAAGCTCTCCTATGTGCCCAGAGGAAGCAGAAAGGCTGTCTTGCCTGGTGGAGAGGGAGCCATTGCCAATTAATGGGGGTCCGCTCCCCAGCTAAAAACGAATCCCCTTGTGTCTAATGGGAGGATCTCTGCTTGGGAATCACCCTCCTGTAGTAATCCCCAAGCAAGGTTCCACTAGGGAGATACCATTGGAGAGGGGAGATTCTCGCCTTTTCAACAATACCTCCCCAACTAAATCAGTGCTCTATGCTGAGATATGACCCCGAGCACTGATTAGGTAAAAGTAAAATGAGCTGATCTATTTGTTTTTACTTTCACTTTTGCAATAATGATATTAGCAATATTAGCAAGACAAGCACACTGCTCATTTTTACCCTCACCCCCCCCCCCCTTCCAAATATAGCCCTGGGCTGCTGGGAAGCTCACAGCCCTACTTGAAAAAAGGGAGTGAGCACCAGAGGGATTACCTGCCCTTGGCACTTGGACATGACCTCCACATCCCTAACACCCAACTGTGAGTCCTATGGAAGTGAAGGTCTTGTCCATGGCACCCAAAGGTTCAAAATATAAGACAAATAAAAACCTCTGACCAGGTTAGCCAAAATCCAAGCATACATAATGGTAGCCTTCTTGGATTGCTTTTAAATCCATTTAAAGATGTCCAACCTTCGAAACTGCATTGGGCAGCAGAGAGAGTGCAAGGAGGCTAGTGTGCCATGCGATTGCAAGAGGCAACCGATAATTTACAAAATCAACAGAGGGTCTAAAAGATGGTGATAAGAGCAGAGACACACACACAGATGAATATGATGCGCCTTGATGCCTTGGGGCTAAGTAGCGCAATACAAATCTCATTTCATTCATTCATTCAATACATAATGTGCTCCTCTACCTTAATGAAATGTTCTTTCACCAGCACTGAAAGCATCTAATCAAAATACAGTAAAGCCAAAATATTTTTTTGGGCAGGACAAACACATGAACAGAGAGGAACGCCATCCAATCAGGAGCAGGGGGTTGAAATAGACAGGAAAGCTATTAAATTATAAGCAAGGTGCAGACACAAAGCCCACTCTAAATCTATATTGGATATGAAATGTCTGCAAGTGAGACCAAATGATATCAGGTTTGTAGGTTTTAACATCATTTTTACACAGTGTTGTAAAAAAATCCAGTTGGAGGGTCCCAAGGCTGATGGGTGTCCCAGGCCACAATGGTCCTTTGCAACTGGTACCCTAGGGTCCCCATCCTGCAGAACCCTAAATGTGAACCAAGTATATCTTTTTAGCACTTGACTTATAGGCAAGCGAGGCAGCACTCTCTAAGCCTTAGTCAGCGAGGTGCTATGGGCTAGAGACTAAGTAGTCATCAATTTAATAAATCACTGTCCAGCCAGGGCTTTTTCTTATAAAAAGGAGATATACTTCATTACTCACACTACTAAATATTACGCACAAATGTAAAAATATACACATGAGTGGCTAATGAGAATACCTACGGTGACACTGTCAAAGGGGCCTTACAATGAACAGGAGAACCACATTGAAGAAAGGTATCACAAATCAGATTAGCCTTTAATTGTAATCTGTACCACCTGCAGTAGAGGCACCTCTAGCTGTCTGTGCACCGGTAAACCCTCAACTCTAAAAATCTGATAACCTCCTTTCTGCACCTAGCACAACCTGAGGGTTTTGCTAATCAAGTGACAGGATTATTGACTTTTTAGGGTGTTACCACAATAATTAAAGGCAAAATTATAGAGTGAAAACACAATTCAGTACTTGAGCATAGTACTACTTTTCAATGACATTCATCAATAAATACATTCACATATTGTCACCACTGTGCACATTATTAAAGTTTCAAATACTTAACATTATTTAGTTCATTCATCTTTTTTCAACCCTTAACCTGGCTACAAAACAGCCCCAAAACTGATAATAAATGTTCCTATAACCCAAACTGAAAGTATCAGTTCCAGGCACAAGATTAGCTTAAAACAGGTTTCTGGGGTCATGAATTCTCATACTTGGAAAACTTAGGGCCTAATTTATAGTTTGGCAGGTGGGTATTCACTCAGTCTGAGCAATGGAGTAAAATACAACATCGCCCTGAGGGAGTATCCATCCCTCAAATGTTGAGATGTCTGCCAGCCTAGCGGATAGCTCTTGCATTGGCAGGCATCACTGTCATGGCGGTTCCTGTCAATACATTGAAAGTTTGACAAATGGATCAGTAAACATGTTGGAGCCATGCAGCAAACTTTCAATAAAATTTTTATTTTCAAAAAGAAAATCACAAAGTGGGAGTTCCTTTTGGAAGAAAAAAAAAACAATGAACCCCTCACCATAGGAGTTTTCTCCCATGGCGTTGGGGTCATTTTACAGTTTTTATTGTCCCTTACTGCCAGGATTTATCTGGCCCTAATTGACATTGAAAACTGTCCATTTCACAGCCCTCTCTAAATAGGGTGGGCAGACAAATGGCCAAACCTCCCCTGGCTATTAGTTTGTTGGGCAGCTGGAGGTGTATGTTGGTGGTGGAGACCCTGTAGTCTCCACCGTCAGCATACTGAAGGTCCACCCAACTCTAAATGAGACAGGCGGATGATCAGTTTGGCAGAGAGGGTACTCCATCAAAACTGCAACAGAGTACCCTCTCGGCCAAATTATAAATCGGACCCTTAGTGTGGTGAAACCAAATTACCTGTAAGCTCCAGTGTGATCCCTGAGTGCCCACCCCTACTCGTGGGTTGCTTACAAAGCAAAAGAAATCAGGTTACAGTGTCTCTACCTTCCTGGAGCACTGCACACCAGGTATGCAAATGTAAAATCTGCCGCCCTATGGCCGTATTAGGTGAGCCGACGGCACGCCAGTGGTACCTCATTTGCTGCCTTCACTGCCAGAATCTTCCTTTTCTTCTGTTTTAAAATATGCTCTGTTGGACAGTGGAGTTTCGGGCGCCCTTGCCCCTCACTCAGTCTCTTTTTTCACCGAACCACAATCAGGAAACTATGCTCGATGTGCTCCGTACTCCCTAGGACAAGGGCTTTTTGAGCTGGGGTGGGATGGCACACAGCAATGATCCCAGGGATCTGGCTCTTTACATGGCTCCAACATTCAGGGTATAACAGAGGCATAGCATTTCTTGAACAGTTGAATGTCACAAACACATCCTTTGTTGACCTGCTTCGATCTTGAGTGTCCCTCTGCTCAAGACGGATTTATCCATGAAGTGTTCTTCTGTATTGTCTTCTGCAGATTCCAGTGTTTCTCAAGAGTTCTTCCCTTGTGCAGAAGTATAAAAGTGGAGATAGAAAGCTCTAGATGGTAGGCTCCTTTGCCCAATCCCAAAATGCTGCATATATATCACTCCTAATACATCCTTCCTGCATTGCAATCAATCAGTCAGGGTTTTGTAAAGCGCCCTACTCACCAGTGAGGGTCTCAGGGCACTGAGGGAGGGGGGTTGGGGGCGGGGGGGGGGGTTGCAGGGGGTCAGCAGATCGGTTCAGCCGAAGAGCCAGGTCTTGAGAGCCTTCCTGAAGGTGTACAGGCACAATATTGCAGGAATAATATTAATTGAATATAATATTGCAGGAATAATATTCAATATGGTAAAATCAACTGTTGGTCAGACATAGTCCCTCCCCTACCTGATAAAGCAAGTTAGTACTTTCCATCAAACACTTCAAAAAGGAGCCCCTCCTAGGTGTGATGCCAGAGCTCTGGCTGTCTCCATTTGTTTCTCTAGGGCAGGGCACCCCTGTCAAGATCTACTTCGCTGAAATCCAAGAGTTCTGCGGGAGCGAAGAGAGACCTAACCCACCCGTACTAACCTCAACACGTGACGAGAAATGGGTATTGGTGACTAATCTCATGGAATGAGAGATGGAGGAAACAAGAGGGGAAAATGTTCTATAATCTCACACTTTTCTAGGTCCTTTCTTGGAAGAATCCGGGCTTTGTGGGAACCTCAAAAAGAAAGTTACTTCAGTTGTTTTCTAACTCTGTCCTAAACGTTATATAAAAAAAAGCATGCAATTAGTCATAGGCTTAGTCTACAACTGTAAAACCATATTCATCTACTAGGAGTTAAGAGGGACTCATAGGACTAGGTCGCCCTCCACTCAATCAATCAGAATTCACAAAGACCTAGTCCTGAAGGCAATGATTATTGTAGATCTAAGGGCATATATGGATTGTCAAAAGATCATTCCACTCACACTCCTTATTACAGAAATAAGTGCCATGCTCAAGACTATTGCCTCAAGATAAAAATAGCCAACCTCTGATAAGTCTGACACTAGACAACACAGTACCAACATTCACTAGAAGGACAACATTTGAGAAAAAGTGTGAATAGCTAGAGGACACCTCACGGGCGCACCACCAATGGGGCCCCTGGTTGGTACTCACCAGGATGGCCCTGTTCTCATCATCGGTGTCAACTAGCTTAACGAAAACGTGTCCGACTCCCAAAAGAAAAGAAAAGAAGACAGTGAATGGTGCAGTGTACACAAACTTACATGTGACAAGGACTAACAACGTTCAACATATAACACAACAAATACTGTGCAAACAAGATTATGAACTCCTTTATTTGTATTCTCTTGTGTGCCAACAGTAAACATATATACATAAAATGGAGAGAAGCGAATACTACCTATCGATTCGCATTCAACTCGCTGCCGACATGTTTCATTGCCTTGGTAAAAAATTCAGGCAATTTCTTCAGGGCAAGGATTATTGAAAAGCCACTGCCAGCAATACTGTGTTTAGCGTGCTAGCTTGTGGTTTTTGCTTTCATACCATTACAGCCACATCATGGACCCACTTCCGATCGGTAAGTATGGTCTTTCCTCCCTTATGTTTTATCCGTGGAGAATATTCGTTCGGCGTCTTCTCAGCACCGGTGCTCAAGGCCTCTGTGTAGGCCGAAACGTCATGCTGTGGTGTGCTGCTTCCTCAAGGGTACAATAAAGGAATATTGCTCACTGCACCTGAGGTCTCCTCTCTTCTTCCTGCGCAGCGGTTTCCAGCACTGGGCTCCGGGCGAGAGGCAGCAGGGATTGTTTCATATATATATATATATATATATACATACAAAGCAAATCCTCAAACCTCCACACTGACAGCGTGGCGAAAGAAGGAAACGGACCCCACGACTTCAGGCAAGATGTTAAGTTTTATTCAGGACCTTTCAGACGACACGTTTCGAGTACCATGTACTCTTGTTCACACACCGGTTAATAAGTCAGCCTATTGTTTTTAAATGCTCAGTTTCCCTGATCCCTCCTATGGGCCACACCTCCTAACGTGCATCACATGACAGTGAACATAGGCATAGAAAAGGTGCAAACATATATAAGTTTATATATATATAAATATATATATATACTCCTCCGTGCAAAAGAAGAGCAGAGGCCACCCTGGGGGAATTCTTTGGAAGCAGCTTTATTTACATTTAAATGGCGAATGCATTTCGGTGTTAATCGCCTTCCTCAGCGCCCAAGATGTGTTGCAAGGCTTCCATGTTCGCACAATGATTAGTCCAGCTGCACCCTTGATAAAGCAGAACGGCTCCACCCCCAAATCAAATGCCACACCACCTGTTGCAATTCACCGAGTGGTGATGAACTGCAACCCCCAGAATGCAATGCCAGATTCCAGGTAGGTAGTGCTTGAAGATTACGCGCAGTGGTGTGGGCGTAAATGTGACTTGCGAAAATGAAAATCCAAAGTGCAGTCTTGAAATGTTAACAAAGTTCTCCCTCGGGTCCCCACACTGCCTCAGCCTACTTATCCAGGTCCAAATAACAACGGGGGCAAGTATGTGAATACATCTCGCCCAGTGTCAGGTAAAATACCGGACAATCGCTCCATCTCTTTCCGAACGTCGTGGCGGGCTTCGGAGCCATCCAATCCCTTGGAACAGAAACAACTTGCTGAAGCATTGCCAGTGTCCTCCGGGTCACTTGTGAGGAGGGGGCCTCTGTTACTGCATCTCTGGCCGCCGCAAAATATATGTCTCCAAACTCCTCCGTGTAAAAGAAGAGCAGAGGCCACCCGGGGGAATTCTTTGGAAGCAGCTTTATTTACATTTAATTGGCGAATGAAGGATGCCCGATGTCCCTGCAAGGGACCCCCTGGGAGGGCAAACCCCGTAGTAGGGGCGCAGGAAACCGAGGCCAGCCCTGGGGTGGGAGGGGGCGGGGAGGCGGGGTCAAGCTAGGCAGGCCACTCCCCCCCATCCTCTGGGGGGTTATAGGTGAGCTCCTCCCCCTCGGCGGCCTCTTTGCTGCTGCCCCCTCCACCTTCGCGGTCGCAAGGCTGCCTCGCCAGCCTTAGGCCCGTTAGCCCCTCCTAGGCCCCTTTCCCTCACCCCTCGACTCGGACGCAGGCCCGCGATTTCAGCTTCACAGTGGGTAAGGGATTAACAGGCCTCCCCCCCGGGCCCCGTCCTCGGGATTATCCGAGTTGACAGGGCTCCGTGGTTTTACCACGGGGGAGCCCAGTGATCTTTTCTGGTGGCGTGCGGGGTCTACGATGTGTTGTGCGGGCGGAGGGAGCGGTAGCGATGAATGGCGCCGACGGGGCCAGGGTGTATTTGAAGGGGAGGGGTACGTCATGTGGGCACGCTGCCATGATGGAGAGGCAGTGATTAATGGCGCAATTTCATCTCCCTCGTCGATCACCGTAGGGAACGAGGAAGCGCTGGCATTCTTCACCCCCCCGCACCCCCGGGCCCCGTCCTTGGGCAAATCCCAAGTTACACAAGGCCTTGTGGTCGGAGACCACAGGGGGTGGAGTTGTCCGGGGAGAGGCATGTGGCATTAAGATATAAGCTGAGCCCCGGGGGGCCTGTCGTGTGTCTGTGGGGAAGTGCGGAGAAAGCTTTGGCGAGCTATACAGAGCGCATCCTTTCGTTCATTAGATCGGAGATGCAGCTGTAGAGCGCAGGCTTCGCACATACGTTGCCCCGAGTCTATTCCCGGTAATTCCAGTTTTATATCCTTGTTCGGTTGGCTGATCTGTGATCCTTGTTCGTAAAGTGATGGATCGTTTATATGCCCGATTTGCGAAAATTGGCTGAGCAGTGAGTGGACCGGTCTGGCGCCCTGGGGCATCCGGGCGCGCCGACTTCAAAGGTGGGGAGCCGGGTTCCAGCCGGCGGGAGGTCGAAGGCCGAAGTCGCTTTAGCGAGAGATTAGGTTAGGGCACGTCTTCGCCCCCCCCCCCCACACAACAGCGGCGGCGATCCCGCTGACGGAAGGTCCGCACAACCACCCTCCTCCACGGTGGCAACATTCTTGCTTTCGCTGAGGGACACTGTTTGGCACGCCGTGTCTTTTATGTAGATCCTCAGAGCTCCTAGTTTCTCTGGCATTTGATAGGAAAGCAGGCAGCGCTATCAGAAGGATGCCGACGGTGAAGGCGCTGTGAGCCTTCCATATCCGAGGTCTACCACAACAGGCTATTCCCGTTCAGCAGAGACAGCAGCTATCCATTCCATGAGGTGAGAGGAGCTGGGAACTTCCTAGAAGTGGGCGCACACATGTAATCTCGGTGTGACCCGTTTTCAGGCTACTCGCAAATCTGCCACCTCCTTCTACTCTCACCCTCATTTGCTTGTTGTGCACTGCGTGGTGCGTGCAGTAGTCAGGCGGCCAGCCCAAGTCATGTTTTACAGCATGCCTTACGTTGGCTGCATGCTCAAGGTGTGCAACTGAAAAGAGATCTGCTAAGGGCTCTTCAACGCCACACAATTGAGATTCTGATGCATTTAAGTTGTTGTTTCAGAACACTACATCAAGGAACTGGTTTGCTCACAAGCTATACTACATGGGATTGCATTGTGGGATTCGTACAAACTCTTTGCTACTTCATGACATGCCATACACATTCATGGTTCATTGTGTATTTCCTATGTGTTAGGGTAGCGCCGTGTAAATGAAGTTCAATTTTGGACTCCCCAACACCCCACGCGGTGCCGGCTACCCCGCTCCTGACCCAGCCAGGGGGTCTTCGACTGTGCCAGCATAGACTCTGCTTGGCTCTGCCAGTACCCTGCGCGCGAGGGCCACGTGGTCACTAGGCCTTTTCGGCGTCGGTCCAGACCGCGGGGGCCATCTTTGGGCGGCCCCTCCCACATCTCCCAGGCGAACATAGGAACCGGTCCAGGCTCCCCCGCACTTGACCGCATCCTGGGGAGAGTAGGTAAACACAGAGCTGACAGGATTTGTGCGTGTGGTCACCAATCCCGTTATTAGCTCGTTTACCAAAATGTGAATATTGTGCTTGACCGATTCAAAAGTAGAATTAAGTCAGGCATGAGCGCAGTGTTTGGTGTAAAGTCGTACGTTCTTGCTTTTGTTTGCGTTGTCTAGTCACGGTGCGCCGGCCCCAGATTGCTCTGAGGTGGCAATTGCGTGTGCCACCCCCCCCCCCCCCCCACCCCCCCAAAGCAGGAGGGCTGGCCCAGGGTCTCCTCGAGGGTCAAGGCACCATGGGGTTGACGGGAGATACATCAGCCAATAGTGCACATAGGAGGCATGGTTTTTCTCGAGTCTGGTAGCCTAGGGATAGAGCGCTGACTCTCACCCTCAAGGAAGTGTTCGATTCCCGGTTCCTCTCCACCCTCGTCTAAGGGGTAGGATATATGAGGCTATTAGATGGCCCTGTCTGTCCTTCACACCATCCTCGGGCCAGTGTCCCTGCTTCTCCAAGTGCAGCGCCCAAATGGGTCAGTCTCACACGTGGAATCCGGCAACCTTGCAGGGATCCATCATGGAGAGCAGCATGAATGAGTGCCAGACACAGAAAAGGGCAGACAGCGAGCGCTGCACATCCCAGGCCTCCCGGATGTGCCACAGGATGTTGTGAGGGGCAGCGCAGAACAGTCAAACACCGGGTTGGGCTGTGTCCTGGTAGACATGCCGTCACACTTGTGCGTTGGTTTATATCACCAATTGATTTCGTAGCCATCTTTAATTCAGAATTCTGGGGGCCCCCGTACAGCGGTAAGCAATTGAACATTTGGGCGACTGTCGTTGTTTTAATTTGCGTGTAGGAAGTAACGATCAACATTTGTGCATTCTCAAACTGTTGGTTAGACCCACACTAACTGTATTAGCGCGAATGCAGAGGTCGACTATGTATGATTGTAACGAATCAAAAAGCGTATTACGTTGATGTTGCAGCCATCAGAGGTCGCCAATTTGAAACAAACTGTCTTGTGTTTTGGGGACGGGGGCATTATGTGCAGCATGAAATAGTTAGGATACAGAGCAATCCGGAAAGCAAGTCATTGGTATGCGCTAGAATCATAGATAATGGCTTATTTCATTCTACAGATTAGTAATTTACATTCCTCTAAGCATTGTTTTTAGCTACGGCTGAGTCAGATCATGAGGTGCCACTTTTAATAAGCATTGTTTTTAGCTACGGCTGAGTCAGATCATGAGGTGCCACTTCAATGGCCTTCTGTATTACGATTAGGACCTCGGTTATCAGTGCATTCTAAAATTGTGGACCCTGCTAAACTATAGCTCAGTGGTTGCAATGACGAGTGGTGTGATAAAGTTCACATCCTCTGGATTTCTCCCTTACATTTCTGTAATTGTGACGTATGTGTTTAGTTCCTCAGTGAGACTGCGATCTAGCTTTGGTCTCACTCGAGTGAAATACATTTGTGCCCATTATCCTTTGCGTTACTGCTTGTTTACGAGGCAGAAACCTTGTGGTAGACATAACATCTTAAAGAAAGAGCCCGGAGTTTCGAACGCTATGCCTCTCACTCCAGCAGCTTTTGGAAACTTACCCCGTCCTTTGTTCTCACAGCAGTTGACCCATCGGTTGCAATGCTTTAAATTAAATTCTGTTTAAATATTGCTAGCCATTTGTTGTGGTGGCTCGTTTTAACAACTGCAACGTAGATTAAACACGATCTACTGCATGGGCAGGAGCAGTATTCGATCAGTAAATCTGACATAGGGTGAATAAGCGCGACTAACAATAAAAAGCTAGGCCCTGACGTTTTCGGGACTGCTAGGTGGTAAACTGCCCAGAGGTATTTTGCAACGGCATCTTGCGGTTTTACAGCAAGGTGGTTTACCTCCTTTATAAGGCCAACCCGTTGGGTTTTTTCCAAAATAAACATGTCATGCCCTGCGTTGACGGCTAATGAGGAAAATAGGTGCACTCACAGTCCTGATTAATAACGGGGAGTGCAGCCTCAGGTGCCAGAACTCACAAACCAAGAACTCGAATGGTCCAATATTGCGCCACTTAGGGGAAATGTTGAGATAGGTATCGCCACTTGCCTCTGCAATTTAAGGGTGTCAAGGTAGACAATGATCCATAATTTAAGTCACATCTCTTTTCGTCCGTGAAGGGTGTCAGCCCTGAGACTGACTGCTCTGGCGGTTCGGATTAATTCATTAGTGAGATAGCAAAGTGGAATTCTGGCAGGGACACCTTGGCTTTCCATCCTCATGAGGTCAAACATATACCATGGAACCAAGTAACACTGGCATCGGTTAGTACCATCTGTGGGCCGCTGAAATTTGATCGGCCAACTTAAAGGTGCGGAATGGGGTCATTCATTACTATTCTGGAATAATAACGGTTACATTGAAGACAAAGGAGTGGTTGAGAGTGATAATGCCTTAAACAGACCGTTTATCCAAATCCCGGTGTTTGCTTTTCTGTTTCTCTCCTTTTAAGGTAAAACCTTTCTACTCTCAGTGGGTGGATATTTCTAATAGCTTTATAGTTCTTTTGCTCAGACTACACTGTTTATTACAGGCCCCTTCCCGCATTTTAACGTTCAAGATAAAGGTGCTCTGTATGTGTAGTAGTGCTAGCAGTATTACAGAAGGTGTGGCACGGGCGCCTGTAGGCCCTTATGTAATATCAGTGTCTGAATAAATCATTGGTTAGGCGGGAACAGTAACGATTTGTTTAATCCCAGTTAGTGTAATTACTTGGACCTTATTCCAATCCATAATTTGCCTGCTGTCCCACTTCAAACACGCCCCAGCAGTATTCATATCAGAGTTAGTCCTACTCCCGTAGGACCAGTCCTGTTCGAAGTGAGGGGTAACATTCTCTCTGGACAGGAACACAAGTAAATATAGACCGGTTTCTGCGACGGGATATTGGCACCTCTGAGGATGAGGAATATGTTGCAAGTAACGCCTATCCCGAAAGAAGCACCTGTAGTCCTAATGCTTAGCTAACTCGAAGGTTGGAGCTTACTGCATACTTAGTATTTCAGGTTTATCTTGTATCCAAGAGCCTACATTTTAGGTTGTTATTAAGTACATGGACTTTTAAATATAGCTGTCCCCTCAGTACCTGGAATTACAACACAATATAGGAGTTAAAAACTTGGAATGTGGAAAGCTTAAGATGTGCATAGAAGGGGGGAGAAACTGAAATTGTTGGCAGCAAATGCAACATTCCACGAAAATTAGAAGCAAAGCCATGTCTACAACTAACCACAAGATAACAGACTTGCATCGCCCTGGCGTTAGTGCTCCTATAGTATTAGTTGGTCAAAGTCTAGTAATAAAATACTAGATTTTAAAATATTAGAAATAATCTTTTAGCTGAAGAAAACATTATACATGCATAAACAATAATGTGCAGTCCAAATTGCCATGCCGTAGCACGATTTTATACCGGTGTTGTACTTCCGATGACTTATTGGCAGGGAGATTTGAGCCAAGGACAATGTAGAAGTTGGGACATATTTAACAGCGGTTCTGAGATCTCAAGTGAGATATTCAAATGTCCCGTAGACATACCCTAGGAAAAACAAATAAATAAATTGGGTATGTTAAAGTCTCAGATGGTTCAGGAGACTTCAAGACTACTGGACCTTCCAGCTGTTTCAGTACGCATGCGTACTCGCACAGGGTAAGGGCTCTAGGGACAAAGCCTCCCTCCCCAACCCCCCCCCCCGCTCGGCAATGCAGAACTCAGAATGATGTCACACTTTCTTAGATAGCGCGGACCGCAGCAAAAGCGTCCTAGATTGTAGAGGGCGGGTAAAGCCAGCTGGATTAACACATGTAATCCTTTTAATACCAAATAAAAGGACACCACCCAGGATATATATAAAATATAGATGCATTAATTTTGTCACTACCCCCCCTGAACTAGTTATGAGGCCGGAGGCACAAGCACATATCTATACACTTAGTTAGTATACCAATGGGCGGGTAGGCCCTGGGGGCCAAGCAAACCATATAGTAAGAAAGTGGTATACGTACAAAGCCACGAAGTAAGGGAAGGCCTAGGGAAAGGCTGGGGCCACACTGAGCCAACAATAGCTAAGAAGTAGGAGGAGTAGCCTTTACAGATTATGGTGCCCTCGGGTGTCCCTGTCTCAACAATTTGAGAAGTCTGGCACTTACTTTATACTGCAACACTGCCAGTAGGAAGGACAGCCACCTGCTCAGTTCCAAGGGTAGCAAGGCAATATACATAAAGTACATCACAGGCAAAGTGGCATGTACAGGCGCCAAGAATCAATTTAATTTTCCATAGGGATTTAGCGGTCCCCAGAATGTATCCAGGTGACGTGAATTGCGACCCGTTACAAAGCCGTCCGGGACGGTTAGGCTGTCCTTGGTTATAGGCTTTTTAGTTACGAAGATTAGTATTTCTTATTCCTTACATGCAAAACGCAATTAGCACAGGGAGGCTACAACAACATCCATGGAATCTTCATTCGTTCCATATCTCATTCGTTCCATAAAAAACTCAATTAGTAGAGGGAGAATATAACACCTATGCAGTGCATCGCATAGTATTTTATATTTAAAGACAGCACAATGCCATTTCATGACAGCACAGACCTGGCCTGCATAGGAGGAGCATAAGAAGAGGTAAAACAATGTTCTTGTCTTTAGTTCTCTGCTATGGTACCTGGGACCAGGGCTTGCCTTTATTAAGGCCCCGGCCGGCCCTCCCTACCATAAGGCCAGTCGTAGCCTCGTGCTTGCCCACAGCCCGGGTGCTTGTTACATAGTTCTGGTGGGAATTAGTAATCGGAGTGGTTATAAGCAAAGAATTAATAAACTAACAATGTACTGAAAAGGGCAGTGTTGAAAGCTAGAACATCTAAAAATAGATGCCAGCACGAGGGTTCTCATCTATTAGTTCAAGAAACTTGCCCTCACGGAGGAGCATTAGCAAGATTTACAAGTATTGTCTCTCAGCTGACGTTCATCCCACTCACCGGAGCCTCGCAATGACAACACCCATACTGCCAAGATAATTTTAGAACCCGTGCATGTAACAAACAACAAGCGAGTAACCATAGGTAAAGAAATACATCTGCCCCTGCATACACAGTGAGCATGGATTGAGTGGCCTCTGGTGGTCAGAGATAACCCCCAGACCGACTTGGCACGGGGCAGTATCACAAGGGGCATTGGAAGCACTCGCAGGCGAGTCAACGCAGCAATGCGGAAATTCAGCGAACAAAGAGGGGTAGGTTTCATTAGGCATGGCTTGCTGCACGCCAATCCACTGGGTGCTGGGAATCTGATGGGGTGCACCTGTCCAAAGTGGGCATGGCGATCTTCCTATTAGACCTAGGGGAAGCGCTAGAAACAGCGGGGTGTAGATAGGGTAGGACTAAGGCTAGGTAGTGGGGGCCCTGGGCGCAGCGGGTGCCACGCCAAAGGCTGTGGAAAAGCGGCAAGGCGACCCCCATGCTGGACAGGCGCAGGAACAGGACCTGAAGCCCCAGTGCAAATGCACAGCTATGAGTCATATATAAGCCGAGGGGCCCTTCTCGGGGACTTGGTTCAACGGCACCCCGTTAGTCCTTAGGGCGGTTGTAAGCCTGAACAACCGGGGGTTTGCTAATAATGCCCCGCCTGGATGGGCAAGGTGTGAGTTGACTCTCCCTTGTCCGGAGGGTGGGGCAGGTGGACGATAGGTCCACCGGTGGGAGGCTGGTGCCTCCCAGGATCGACACCTGGCCAGGGCCATTGTGTCCGCATCATTGGCTCAACTTCAGGCGCCCCGTCACGAGGGGTGGCGGGGCTTAGGGAGGTCGCCTGTCAGTTAACCCGCTCCGTTATTTGTATCACAAATAAACCTGCAACTTCTTCTCCCAAATTACTTGTCTGTGTATTATTTGGGCGGTGAAAGTTGTGGGAGGGGGGGCGAGGTGTACCGATGCAACTACTATGAAGGATGCCCGATGTCCCTGCAAGGGACCCCCTGGGAGGGCAAATCCCGTAGTAGGGGCGCAGGAAACCGAGGCCAGCCCTGGGGTGGGAGGGGGCGGGGAGGCGGGGTCAAGCTAGGCAGGCCACTCCCCCCCATCCTCTGGGGGGTTATTGGTGAGCTCCTCCCCTCGGCGGCCTCTTTGCTGCTGCCCCCTCCACCTTCGCGGTCGCAAGGCTGCCTCGCCAGCCTTAGGCCCGTTAGCCCCTCCTAGGCCCCTTTCCCTCACCCCTCGACTCGGACGCAGGCCCGCGATGTCAGCTTCCCTCCCTACCGCTCACCCGCTGAAAGGGGGGAAGTGGTGAGGGGGGTTTATTAATATTGTTTATGTTTCTTTCAGGTTGCAGGAGGTGTTACAGGGCGATCCCCCATGCTGGACAGGCGCAGGAACAGGACCTGAAGCCCCAGTGCAAATGCACAGCTATGAGTCATATATAAGCCGAGGGGCCCTTCTCGGGGACTTGGTTCAACGGCACCCCGTTAGTCCTTAGGGCGGTTGTAAGCCTGAACAACCGGGGGTTTGCTAATAATGCCCCGCCTGGATGGGCAAGGTGTGAGTTGACTCTCCCTTGTCCGGAGGGTGGGGCAGGTGGACGATAGGTCCACCGGTGGGAGGCTGGTGCCTCCCAGGATCGACACCTGGCCAGGGCCATTGTGTCCGCATCATTGGCTCAACTTCAGGCGCCCCGTCACGAGGGGTGGCGGGGCTTAGGGAGGTCGCCTGTCAGTTAACCCGCTCCGTTATTTGTATCACAAATAAACCTGCAACTTCTTCTCCCAAATTACTTGTCTGTGTATTATTTGGGCGGTGAAAGTTGTGGGAGGGGGGGCGAGGTGTACCGATGCAACTACTATGCATTTGGCCGTTAATCGCCTTCCTCAGCGCCCAAGATGTGTTGCAAGGCATCCATGTTCGCACAATGATTAGTCCAGCCGCCCCCTTGATAAAGCAGAACGGCTCCACCCCCAAATCAAATGCCACACCACCTGTTGCAATTCACCGAGTGGTGATGAACTGCCACCCCCAGAATGCAACGCCAGATTCCAGGGAGGTAGCGCTTGAAGATTACACACAGTGGTGTGGGCGTAAATGTGACTTGCGAAAATGAAAATCCAAAGTGCAGTCCTGAAATGTTAACAAAGTTCTCCCTCGGGTCCTCACACTGCCTCAGCCTACTTATCCAGGTCCAAATAACAACGGGGGCAAGTATGTGAATACATCTCGCCCAGTGTCAGGTAAAATACTGGACAACCGCTCCATCTCTTCCCGAACGTCGTGGCGGACTGCGGAGCCATCCAATCCCTTGAAACAGAAACAACTTGCTGAAGCATTGCCAGTGTGCTCCGGGCCACTTGTGAGGTGGGAGCCTCCGTTACTGCGTCTCTGGCCGCCGCAAAATATATGTCTCCAAACTCCTCCGTGCAAAAGAAGAGCAGAGGCCACACCGGGGGAATTCTTTGGAAGCAGCTTTATTTACATTTAATTGCAAATGCATTTCAGCGTCAATCGCCTTCCTAAGCGCCCAATATGTGTTGCAAGGCTTCCATGTTCGCACAATGATTAGTCCAGCCGCCCCCTTATATATATATATATATAATGGATTTGTGGAGGGAGAACCCCTTGCCTAAATTGGTGGTGATGGCATGCGGTTTAAAGGCATTTATGTGATAAAAACATATGCGGTAAAAAGTGCGTAGTAAAGGCACAATGTAGTCAAAACCTTGTTGTAAAGACTGTTTCTTGGTTAAATGCAAGGTAAGGCCCCCGGGCCTGAAGGTTCCCTGTGAGCTTTTTTTACATACCAAAGCTCTGTGACCATGTATTAGGGGGTATCTAGTCCGCAACAGTCATTGCCATCTTGCCTCATACTGGCACCATGCAGAGAATGTGGTTTTTCCGAAACCATTCCGGCGCTGTATGATCATTCGTCCTATTGCCCAATCTACTTACTCGACCTAGAGGTCGAGATCATATCCAAGGCACTGGTGAGTAGGCTGCTGAAACAAATCCTAGACCTGGTACACACGGAACAGGCATGGTTTGTGCCCCATTGGACGACCCGTCATAATATTCACAGAAATATAATGCACTGGCACTGGCAGACAGACTGGAGGAGCCATGGCAATTCTACAGACTTACATTAAAAAGGCATTGGAATTGGTGAGTTTGATATACGTATTTACCCTACTCAAATGCCTGAACTTCAGTTGGAGATTCCTTTCTTATCTTACATTGCTTTACACAGACTTAACGGCATAGGTGTGTGTGGCGGGGCCTGGTCAGATGCATTTCCCATACATGCAGGGGATGAGACAGGGCTGCCCTCTATCCCCCTTCCTGTTTGACCTTGCCATGGAGCCCTTGGTTGTATGGATGAGGATGGATTTTCAAGTGTGGGGCTTTGAATGGGGGAAAGATACTCTCCAATTGGATTGCAATCTACACGTTCGACGTTCTCTTCTTTCTTACCGCGCTTGAATCCACAGAGCCTATAATATTGCAAATCATGCATATATTTGGGGAGACTTCAGGCCTACATAATATTATCTCCAAGTTTACGTTCTTTGCAAAAGGCACCAGCCCCCAGCGGCTCGAATAGGCTTGTCCGACTGTTGGTCACTACCAGTGGCTTCCAATACTTGGGTGTGCTCTTATCGACAGAGGAGATGGTGGTGGAAAGGTGGGATTTTTCTCTAGAATCAGAATCGGAACTCTAGAATCCCGCCACAGGTCGACTAGACCTTTTTACCTGTCATAGAGTGTAGAAGGCAATCTTTGTCAACATGTCAATTCGTACTTCCCCCATCGACTTCCCCAAAGAACCACTGACAAAAAGTCAAGTTTGAAAATTTATTATAAAGCCAAAAGCAGTTGTGTATATAAACACCTCAGTAAAAGATTCAGCAGATATACGGGCACTAATACAAACATAATCCTACGGAAAAGTCTCAGACGACTAAGAAACAACACTAATATCATTTCCAAAACCACTAGACTTGCAAGGATTGCTATAATCTGGGTCTTGGTAGACATTGAAGAAAAGAAGAAATACATCCAGATAAATCTGTCCCTACGCTATACTAAATGACATCCCTACATTGCAGGTTCCCTCCTAACAAAGGTGTCAGCCGTGGTGACTTCCAAAGAAGTTCACCCACTCAGTTCGGACTTAGCCTAAGAACTCATCTCGCATAGCAAAGCTCTCTGCCAACCCAGCATCTTTCTTCGCCCTCGTGCGCATCTGCTCTGCTCTCCTCCCGGGGTGCTGTCCCTAATACGAAACCCATAATTTGGATGACACGCCCTAAGGGACGCCCCTCTCAAAGTATTAGTTTTCAAAGTAGCTTCATTACGACATCTTTATCCTTGTTCGTTGAAAAACGGCCTTGGGTCCCAGAGTCGTCTCCTCTTGAAGTTGCTTCCCTAAAATTCCGCAGCCACTCCTCCAGGTCTGGAACTACCATCCTAACGCTCATACACAATGGGCCCTTCTCCACTATCTTTGGTTAACCTTGCACCTGCAAAGGAACGCACATAAATCGATTCACAGTAACATGCTACTTGCAATTAATTCTCTAAAGCAACCTTCTAGGAAAAGACATTTCCATGATTTAATGTTAAAAGAAACATTCTTAGTTCGGCCTACACAATCCTCTCTCCCCACCTGGGCCTCTGCACGTTTTCGAGATGTCACCCTCTAACATTGGCAAACAGTTTCGTTCATTAGGCCTACATCATTATAGCAAAAGAAAGAATACATTTTCTAACTATACACTTCTATGTCGTTACATAAAATACAATAGTGAATTTCTAAACATGCCTTTAAGTACATCAATGCCTATTTAAGCATCCTTTAACTAAATTAGCATTACTCCACAAATACATTTCTAGGTTAATATGACATTAGTATTTCAAAAGCACTTTACGTTACAGCTATGTAAATTCTGGTACATGAGTTCATAGCTTTGTGTCACACTTAAACATGATTATAATCCTCTATATATGTGGGTGCTGCTTACTCGTGAATATGATGCACCCCTACAATTTCTAACACAGTTTTGCGCTCTCTCAGTGGCGTGGTCAGCCATTGTGGAACCAGTGATATCCCATAAATGGGAGGACATAAAAATTTGATCAGTGCTCCCGCTCTCCATCACTGGACAGTCAGCTATCTTTAAGATGGTGCCCCTGCCCAGACTCCAATACCAACTACAAAACCTCCCATACAATGTCCCGCAGTGGTGGTTCTGCAGGCTAAGCTCCATACTCAATGCCTTCTTGTGGGAGGGACGGACGCCTTGAGTTGCCCTTAGCAAATGCTCTCAGTCTACCTACTGCTGGGTCATAACAGCGACAGATGTCAACTCCTACTACCAAGCAGCTCATCTTCTTATCATAAATGACTGGTGGTGTGGTGTGCGCAGGGACTCAGCATATGCCTTAGACAGCTGGGTGATGGGGAGCATTCCCCTTGAGGCATACAAGTATGGCGAATGCGGATGAGAAGGTCTTCCCCAAGCTTCTAGAGTGGTACTAAACCAATGGTGCTCTTCCCTCCACCACATAAGCTAACAGAGCAGACGCCACTGTGGCGGGCTGTATGCTTCCACAGGTGGACACTTCAGAGGAATTCCAGAAATGGGAGCTCATCTGGATCTCAGCATCTGGAGATGTGAACCAGGGTACAGTGTTCAAAATGTTTCAGTCCCTACAAAACGAATATCAACTACACCACAGCCAGTTCCATAAATGCCACCAGCTCCACCGTGCGCTAACCCCATATACAGCTGCCCTGCTTGATATCGCTGAATTCTACCCATTGGAGGGTAAACTCCTTATGGGCGACCGTCACCTCGGTGATCATAAAATCATAAAAATGTACCTGATCACAATTGAACCCAACACCTTTGGTGCCCTCCACGTGGCATGGGAGGCAGATATAGGGGAGTTGGAAATCGAAGACTGGACAGAAATATTAGGAACGCAGCTGGAGGCTGCTATAGCAGCCAGGTTGCGGCTGATCCAATTTAAGTATATACAATTGGTATACTACACACGCCCTTGGCTTTGGAAGATGTGGGTAGCAATCTCCCCAGCTTGCCTTGGCTGCGGCACAGCGGAAGGCACATTATTTCACACCGTATGGAGCTGTACCGAGTTAGATAATTCTGGCAATGAGTGTCGGGCGGAGATAATTCATTAGTGCTTTGCAACACTGCTTAAAGTGCTTTTTGCCTATTGCTCAACATAGCCAGCAGAGACCGCAAGACCACAAAGACCAGACATTGGCTGGTGTCTGTTTTTATGATTCTCTGTGCTTCTCTAAATCCTCTAGTACCTATGTTATGACAGAGCAGTAATATCCATTTGTCTCTTATGCTCTGGTAAACGGGGCAAAAAATTGAACATGCTCAATTATTTCATTTTGATTAGTACAGAAAGGGCACTGCCCATTTCTTGACTTTGTTTCTTGACCCATCTAACTGTGAATGAAGAGAGCAGCAGGGTTCCATATGCGAAATCCAGGTAAGCTTCCTGACAACTGCTCAACTTTGTCCAGGAACTGCTCTATCTCAAAACCATCCTTCAGCATAAAAGAAGTCAATATCAGGGGCCCCATGTTAGAATGGCTCGGCAATTACACCCTCAAAATGTGATCTTTGGAGATCGAAAAGGCCTCCACAGGAGTGTGCCACAAAGCATCTCATGCCTAAGACACAGGAGATCACCAGCACCCGGCAGACGTAGTACCTTGGCAAGACCCAGCTGATAGAGACTTAACTCGGGCATTATCCAAATCCTCCTCCAAAACAAAAAAGCCTAACACTGGCTCTGTTTAAAATATTTTCAGTCTCAAGTTCAACTGTAGGGGGGCAGCTTGGTACCAATGGGGAGGCCAGTGAGTTGTGCAAAAAGAGATTTTCAACTGCAACTAAGAAAGACACCTACCTGTGTCTCCAAAGCTCACCACCATACAGGGCTGATCCTAAAGCCTGATAATTGTAGACTTGGAGTGCCGGAAAAAAAGGGTGAAATTGGGAGGCCTTATGCATCTTTATTGTTCCCCCTGAAGTTTGATCTTATTTGAGTCTACACATTGTGATATGAGTTTGCCAGTTAAAGTGTTCTGTTAAAGTAACGACCAAAAATTAAAAAGTGTGGACTCTCTCTAAGGGAGACCCTCTCATCATGGGATTTGAATGAGTGGAGTGGCAAGGGTTAAAAGCCATATATTTGGATTGTGGCAATAATGATATGTAGGCCCCTTAACTTTCAGAAACAGTCAAATCTATCTAGGTTTCTTTGAAGGCCAATAGAGCACTTTGAGAGGAGCAGCGTATTATCAGCAAACATCAGGGCTGGCACCCTGATAATTTCCAGGCATGGTGCATCAGACTCGATATGGTCCACGTAAGCTACCATATCCATAATGAATGGCAAAAATAAAGTGGGTGCTAGGTCACCCCCCTGTCTGACCCCTCTGTCTCATGATCATATTCAGTAGATAATATGGAACCCCTATATAGACCAGGATTTGCCACAACTTGAGAAATTAGAAATTAGGTTGAACGCTGCCTTAAGATCAACAAAAACCACATAAAGGCAATCACCCCCTTAGAAGAACAATCTTCCAATACAGCAACTGGAGGCAGATCACCTGATCTAATGTGATGGTGCTTTCTCTAATGCCAGCTTGTAAAGGGTTCAAAATATATGAGGAAGTCATCCAGTCTTGCACTCTCCTCAGGATGACCCTCGATAAGGACTTTTGGGTGCTATCAATTAAACCTTTGGTCCTGTAGTTAGAGGGAAGATCATGGCTCCCTTCTGGGAAATAGTAATGATCTCAGGACGGAGGGATGGGGTTCCGCTTTCAATATAGCATTAAAGATAAGAACAAAATAGGGAGCCAAACATCAAACACATCAAAGAAAAGGTCCCCTGCTTTGAGAGGGACAATTTTATTAATTGCTCGCATAATTTCACCATGGCTAAAACGTATATCATTTAATTGACCACTTAACGGGACAATTTGACCTACAGTGAATTCTAGCCCAGTGGAGCTACCAGTGCAAATATCAGTAGGCGCCTACTCAAGGACTTCACTCTGCTCCACAGAGGAATACAGTTTGGTAAAATGAGCAACCCAATCTTACATCATAAAATGGTTTTCAATGGAAAAAAAATTCAGTGGTGCCAGTGGAGACAATGTTGCAAAAAGTGTGGGAGTTTCCTCTTTTTTCCGCTACTAACAGACTCTCCCATTTCCTAAGATTCCACTCTGTTTTTATTTCCTGTATAGCCTTTTTATAAGCTCCGCTAGTTTCTTGAATCAGCGGTCTAGCATGTAATTTAATATTACCCGTCATGCATCATTGCACCATTTGCTGTGCAAGGTAGGGGCTTTAAGCCTCCTGACTAAACAACTAATCTCCACAAAAAAGTGCTGGCCCAAATTTTGAAACATTTGAGTGTGAATATAACTGAGGTTAGTCAAGACCTCCCCCATCTCCAAAGGCAGGTTTAATAATTGCATCAACTCCCCTATTCCGTCTGCAACCACTTTATGGACTTCTGCCACAGATTTCTTGGATTGGGACAACGTTCTACATTTATCCCTGCAAATTGGACAGGACTAGTCTTCTGTCAAAGGGCTCATCACAATTTAGCTGTGCAGCAGGGGCTTGCATCCTCAATTCTAGGACTAACGCATCTATGGTTGCTGTCCTGGTGAGGTATGACAACCATATCTATTAATTTGGGCTATAACCAAACATCGAGCAAAAAATAGTTTTTAAGACTTGAGCTCTGCAGCATCTTTATCTGATTTTGACCTGCCATTGCAGGCCCCTAAACCCTGGTTCAACGTAGGGGATTGAGTTGTAAAGACTAAGGGGACCATTTTCTTATGGGAGGGATTGTTAGTTCTGGTTTAGATCAAAGATGGTCTTCTTCAGATAAATGTAACTTGAAATGGGCATCGATTGGCTCAAACCAACAATTGAAATCACCACCCATGATCTTGACAGCTTCAGCAGAGAGTGCCGCCAAATGAGCAGACAGCAACTCAGTTACTCCTGACTCTAATTTGTTACTTGAGGGTCTACAACATTATAAATGTGACAGGTGGCATTACCCGGGGAGGTCAAGCTAATGCACATCAAGTCAGGGGAACTCAACTTGAGTCCCCTATTATTTCACATTACAGTAATTTTACCCCAAATTGTGATACCCAATGCTGGTCTACCTCTCCCTGATGAAATAGCCTCCTTGCTATACAAAGCAAACCCTGAACGATACAAAGTACTAAATGACAGGTTTCTTAAAATAAGCATATTTGATTTGCATCAATGAAGGGGCACCACCTTGGGCAGAACAACTTGGGCAAGAGTACTGCTACATTCTAAGATATCAATTTACAAATCGGAGCAATGTGAGCGTTATCCATGTCCCCCATCTCACTATCAACATCATGAGATGAGCCAGCCCCAGCCCCATCAAGTCAATCAATATCTGCCAGTACATAAAAATGATTATGGGTCAGATTCCTACTTGAATTGTAAGCTCTGAACCAAGAAGGGCGATCTGAAATTGACAATAATTCACCCCCCTTGCCTATCCACAGGTCCCTCACCTTTCAAGACCGCCCTTCTTGCCAACAAGATATTATTTGCCATGGTAAATGGAAAAATTCTATAACATCCCAACCAATTCAGGGTCCTATTAAACGATTCATTATGGGACTCTTTTTGATCTAACTGCAGAGAGGGTACTCCAGAAAGGATTGCCAGATTAGGTCCTGAGGCTGGGGGTAGCCTGATCATTGGCTGCATTGCCAATTTCACAGGGCTGCTCCAACACTTTCCGGGTCCTGGGCTGTATGGATAGAATGTGTCTCTGGTTGAACATGACTATTTGACTTGGAAATAAAAGAATCACTTTTTTGCTAAGAGTTCATTGTATTAGAACCCAAACTTGATGAATCGGGAGAAGATCTTAAAGTCAATGTCACTGTTGGGCAGGTCGGTGCCTGGAAGGAATATTTTGGGGTAGTCCTTGGCCCACCTTCTTGCCAAATTTTACAGCAGGTGACATGCTGGAGCCCTGAGCAGGTAGTTCCCGGGAATGTTTAAGATCCATCAGCGTATGCTCAATAGCATCCAACCGTGTTAAGACTGGGAACAGTTCCACCCGCAGTAGGACCTTTACTTTAGCTAAACAGCCTCAATAAGACTCATTGCTTCAAAGGAGTCGAAAAAGTCTGCCACTCGTTCCAGTAATGGTGGATTTGACTGGACTAGTGTTGAAGTTGCAGTGTGGTGCGGGGTAGAGAAGCTAGTCTGAACAGCTTTTTCCACTGAGCAGGGCTTGGTGATCGCTTTAAGTGCTTAACCACTGCAAGAGGATGCAGACTATCCGGTGAGGACACGCCACAGTAGGGTATGCAGGACCTGGTGAAGGCAATGATGGGTGTACTGGCTTGCTTACGGGAGGGGAAGGTAAAGAAGAGGGAAAAGGGGATTTACTTTTGAGGCTTGTCACATTAAAGGAACCAAGGGAAATCCTTTGATCTGTCAGATCAATCTAATTGCTTATTACACTCACAGCTCGTTGAATCATCCTATCAATTAAGGTATTTGTAGCTTAAGGCGTAGGGGTGTTTGGGCCTCCTCAGACTTTTCTTTTCTCCATTGTAGTTATGATTCTCAGAAACTTGACATATGCAAGTGTCCGCTATGAGCTTAGCTGGCATGAGGGAAGGGCACATACCTTGGACGTGAGAACCCAAGAGGTGTGTTCCAGCCTAGCTTCCTCTGGGTTCCGATGGGTATGGGCGGGCCTGCCCTTGGCTGGGGCTTCACCAGGCTGCAGCCCAAGTGCATCCCTAATAGCAGTATGGTGCTTCCAATCTGGAACAGGTTTGCACAGTTGATGATGTAGCCGCCTCCTGGGGCCACAGGCACCCTGGGACAAGGAGTTCAAATCCCTCGATCAAGCTCACAACGGTCCCGTGTGACAGGATGGGACGGCACTCTTTATAGCGCTTCCAATCTTGAACAGGTGTGTACAGATGACGATGTAGCCGCCTCCTGGGGCCGCAGGCACTCTGGGACAAGAAGTCCAAAACCCGCAATTAAGCTCACAAGGGTCCCACTTGGCGGGACAGGGGCACACACTTAAATGTGCTACCAGTTTTGAACAGATGTGCACAAATGAAGGTGGGGCTGCCTCCTGGAGCTGCATGCACTCTGGGACAAGAAGTCCAAATCCTGCAATCAAGCTCACAAGAGTTCCCTACATTGCTCCTGAGTCCTGAAACATGTTACGACCTGCCTCTACATAACAGCCTCCTCTTCACTACATGAATTCTGCAAGAAGCTGAAGACCTGGCTTTTCAAGAAGTCCCACTAGGTGCCTGGCATTGCTAGTTTCACCTTCCCCTCGGCTCAGATGCCAGACCGAGGTAACGACGGAAAGTGCGTGGCCTCTTTGTCCTGAGCGAGTGCCAGGCGAGGTGAGGCTGTTCCTCCCTACAATTTTGGGAGAGGTTTGAAAAATAAAGATATGAGACTACTTCACAATTGGTAGTTCTACATAATCAAGACTATTTATCACGTCACGTGGTAAGTGTTGCAGTAGTGAACATCATAGGTCCTGATGAAAGCCCGTGGGGGCTGAAACATGTTTACCAATTACCATTCATGGTGAATAGTAATTCTTTACATACTATTTCTACTCTGCTTTTAATTATGCCGTTTTGATGGTCGCACCTAATAAAGTTTTCCAAGACATCAAGACAGGCATTCTTATATCACCACAATATTTGTTTACACTTTTTCACACTTCTGAGCACTGCAACTTGCCCTTACAGCCTAAAAACTCTCATCTTTTGGTTGATGGTCCAACCTGTGGATCCGACATCAGCTATCCTCAGGAATTTTCCTGTGGAAGTGCTTATCGGATACCAACTCTCCACAACAACCCAGATGATGAAGTTCCGCCAATGTGTGGGCTGATGGGTACACTTTTTCTTTATCTTTGAACTTTTGTTCTTCTTTCCTCTCCTCTGTAACCTCCTAAACAACCTCTTGGTATGTGTGTTTTTGGATACCATAAATAGGTACCGACCACTGACAAAATTAGAAAAGACCCTTGATATCTCTGGTGTGTTATATTGTTCAGTTGGGGGACAAGATACAAGCAGGTCTATAAACACAGACTCCCCTGGGGCCCTCCCTTACATTTTGTTCTTTGCTGTTGCTAGTTTCACACCTGCTCAGCGGCAGGATACCCTTCTGGGTGATAGTACATGTTACAAACGTGCATAACATAACTTCAAAAGAGGTCTAAGACTCTTCTCTTTGCTTAAAAACATGGCAAGTTAGCATTCAGCGAAAAGCCTTCTTGGTCTTCAATATTTCCCGGTTCCTGCAAGCCAGATGGCTCACTGAAGCAAGCATTGTTTCAGGCGTCCTTTCAAATCTGTAGGTGAACATGTAAAATCCTAACAGCACCAACACAGTCCCTCATCCTTCAGAGGTCGATACATTCACTACCATAAAAATAGGCGACTCCAGATACCGTGCTACGAAACAGAAATACAATGGTTTGCCACAATTCGTCTTATATATGAAGCCCTGGGTCCAGGTTTAAGATACTGCCTTCAAACCATCTTGTCTTAGCTGTGTCATTTTTGCAACACCAACCATCTCGTGCATCAGAATGAGGCAAACCCTCCTCTACAGGCTTGGTCGTGCTTTGGTCTATTACACTATTTAGTTGTCAAACCTTACAGTGCCATACACGGGGAAAAAATGAAATCCAGTATTTGTGAAGCGCACCATGTGTGTCATGGGTGTCAAGGTGCAGGGGGCCATCAGGAAGAATAAGAAAGCTATTGCCCAGAGCCACATGGTGCTGGACTAACCTGCCACTGGCATCGGGGATTCAACCGTGAACCCCGTAGTCCGGAGTCAGGCACCCTGGCCGCAGCATCACACCTCTTCCCTACATTGTGCAAACTGTACAGTCCAAAGGCCTCATTTATGAGCCCTTACGTCACTTTTACGCTGCCGGTGCGTCAATTTTGTGACGCACCAGTGGTGTAAAAAACGCGCCTTGTTGCGCCATATTTACAAAGTGACGCATCTAGGTAGATGCGCCACTTTGTAAACCAATGCGCCACATTATACCTGCGCCAAGTATAATGTATGCAAGGGGGGGTGTATTGACGCAAGAAAGGGTTGTAGAAGTGACGCAGTGAAATCTATGAGATTTCACTGCGTCACTTTTTGGACGCCGTTGCATCAAAATCTTGCGCCTGCCTCTCAGCAGGTGTAAGACTGACGCAGGCCCTTTCACATGGGGCTTTCCCCATGTGAAAGGACGCATTGCTGGAGTTGCGTCACTTTTGTGACACACTCCAGCAATGCGTCACTTTTGCGCTTACAGATGCGTCAGAAATACTGACGTATCTGTAAGTCCTTGCGACATGATGCGTCATGCATTAAATATGACGCATCATTGGTGTCGCAAGGAGTGCGCAGTGAAAAGTGACGCATCGCTGTTTTCACGCAGCGATGCGTCACTTTACATAAATGAGGCCCCAAGCCGCTAGCGGTGCCATTGCCCGTGCTTTCAGTTATCAGATCAATCTCACAATGACCCCCACAAACTCATACACTTGAAATAAGCATGACTGTGTAATCTCATTATTCTTCCATACTTAAGGGAAGTCACCTGTTTACAATATGTAGTTGAATCATGGCATAATAAAGTGTGCATAGCAACGTGTGTGCATTTTCATCCAAACACTGTCTAATTCATCCAGTCTCGGGTCATTTGTATCATTGATTCCTACTACAAGACGCCAGGCAATAATGGCTTATAATTAGACTGAGGAAATGGATGATGTGAATTCAATCCTTGTCTCATGGTGGATCTTACTTTCTAAGCATTTTTAGGTTTTTCATTGATCAGCCCTTAGGGACCGGTGAGCACAAACCTCTAACAAGCTGAAGCCTGGGGGCACCTAGAGGTCTTGGCCCTGGGCTACAGGGATGAGTCAATCCAGGCTTGTTTGAATGAACTGAAGCAGATAAACACAGATCGAGCCCATCTGCAAGATTGGAAAACAACTTCGGGGCAGGTTTTCACTGTTCTTCTTCAGCATCCATACATTTAGGCCGAGGATGATTTATCATATAGAAGCTTAATCTTGCATAATTGTCGAGGATAAGGTCTTGCATACTTCGCCTATGTTTTTTTAGTGGTTATGCTTTTTCACATAATTGTAGGACAATGGTTACGGTAGAAATTGTCTTGCAAGAACTGTGAGGCTGATGTGTGCTGCTGCCCTGAGACATTTTCTGCTAGATAAAGCCTTCCATAGGACTTCTACGTGACTTTCCTACAGAAAGTATGCTTTCATGCACAGTTTGACTCCAGATTGCAGACAGGCGTATTTCGCATGAATATGCATAATTGCATGTAGATTTCATGATCATTATGCACGTCCCTGACGGAAATATTTAGCAATTACACCCACTTTTAATTAATGCCCACTTCAAGGTAAGGTATACATTGGCCGGATTATGTCACTTATGAATGTAGTCCCTTTTGGGGACCTGGGAAGTTAAGTAAAAAGGTGCAAAAAGTGATGCAGTCACTGTAAACCCGAAAGTATATTCGATACAATGTTCTTCCTATTTTAATCCTGTGTGGGAGGCAACATCTTTATGTGGCCCCTGCCTGTGGGTGGGGGTTGCCTTGGCCCCTGCCTGCTCCTGTCTGTATGCTGCACTCCTGCTGTCTCCTCTGAACAGAGCAGGCTGCACAGGGTCATTAGCAGTGACCATTTTGGAGGAGGAGTACATGACCCTCCTGATAACCAGCGGCCCACTTTGCTGTATCTGTGGGTTCGCAGTCTGCCTATGCCCACACTGGGAGGAATTATGAAAAATGGGGTGACCCAGTTCGAGTCTTGGACCTGGGCATTAATCGATATAGAAAACAATGGTCCTAAACCTTATTTTCAGAAAGTATAAATGTAATCTCCATTGATTTTTTTAGTGCAACAACCAAAGAATTTTCAAAAAAACATACTTTATTTTCTCATAATTAGACTGACAGTAGGTATCTTACTACATTTAAGGAATTGTGAAGAATAATTAGAAGGGAGGTTGCTCCAAGGGAACGTGCAGAAAAGTGCGCTCAAGTGAAAGCTGGAAAGTATTCCAAAAGGTGCTCAGGGAAGAAGGTTAAAACAGTTCAAAGGTTGGACTGATAACAAAATGTCAGTCTGGACAAGCCTAGCTAGATTAAACAATTTTATACAACAATTATTTACATATTACAATAGTCAGAAATGTATTGTCTTTTGTGCACGGTTGGGCAGGGGGCTTGTAGTCCAGGCTTGTAAGTTGTGGGAGCGAAGTTTCGATCCGACTTGTGGCAAGGAGGGCTATTTAAGGCCTTGGCCTGCGGATCTTCCTCAGGACAGGGATGGGCAAAGAAGAGTGGTGTCCGTGTTCTACACCTGAATAATTCAAAAGGGGTTTCATGAGGGTTGAGCACATGGTTAATTTAAAAACCATTAACGGGATCAATGATTGGTCCTAAGTCACATATCTGAGTTAATCAAGCTTCCCCGCAAGATCTTGCGGGCCGGGGGAATTAATCTTCCTATTCAAGTTCTACTGGAGGCTGGGGTCCTCATCTGTGATAATAATTAATAAACAACAAGGACCTATAAGTTGAGGCCAAAGGCTCACTCACCCATGGTTATTGTAGTGGAGAGTGATCAATTCAATTCCTTGTGTGGGCATTTAATGCAAGTAACTAGTGGAATTAAACAAACAAGGACAAAGGTCAGAATGGTGTCTGACATTGCCGAGTTACGTGGGCAAACGATATCTAACAACTAAACAGGCGTGAGAAAATACCTAAATTCTCAGTTACCTCTAGCGTAATTCTTGTATAAAATTGATCCATCGTGGCTAGGCGTATCCAGCCTGACAATTTGTTATCAGTCCAACCTTTGAACTGTTTTGGTATTCTTCCCTGAGCACCTTTTGGAATACTTTCGAGCTTTCAATTGAGCACACTTTTCTGCACGTTCCCTTGGAGCAACCTCACTTCTAATTATTCTTCACAGTTCTTTAAATGCAGTAAGATACCTACGAGCAGTCTAATTATGAGAAAATAAAGTATGTTTTTTTGAAAAGTCTTTGGTTGTTGCACATTATTAAATTGACTGTTTTTGATTACCTAGAGCTGGCAAGGTTGCATGCTCAGAATTGCATTTAAAAATCAATGGAGATTAGACCTATACTTTCTGAAATTAAGGTTTAGGACCATTGCTTTCTATATCAATCCACACTGGGAGGAAGGCAGGATACTAGTAAGCTGGGCCCAACTCTAGCGCCTTGGGTGAGGCATCAAGAGCCCCAGGCTGACGTGCGATGCTAACGGTGAGGAGAGATGGGCCAGGTCGCTCCTGGCTGGGCATATCCAGAAACACCCTTTCTCTATGGGAAGAAGACTCACTGGCTGAAGAATTACACATTCTGCCAGAATAGTCACTGTCTCCAACTGCACATCACAGAAGGAGACCCAGTGATAATGACAGCACCTGTGGTGGAAATGCAAAACACCCCCGACGCCCATCCTCGCTCAGATTAGTGCGCCTTGCCTAACCAACTACCACAGTGTCGCCGGACTAGGAGGCAGTGACGAATACATATCAGCATAAGATAATAAATCTTCAGTGGCTGTGGAGGCAGAGAAATCAGCTGCACCGGGGTGCAGAATTCCTGTCTGACTGCTTGTACCTCCCCTTTTAGTTTTAAGGCTGGTGGGTCAGTAATTAGCATGACTGGGGCATACATCACTGTAGAAATAATGAGTGACCTCCCAGGTACTCCACCAGAATGAGCATCTGTGTGTCCTGGTAATCCACCCACAGAACCAGATATGCATTCTGGTAACCAGACTTATAAATGGCACAGACAGCAGCCTAAATGGTAAAAAACAGGGCTGCTCCCACTCCACAGCAAGGCAAGCAACTCAAGATGGGCACATTTACTACAGTACATGGTAGGAGGGGCTGGCTCAGGTAACAGCAGACCTGCATCCACAACTCAGTTGATTTGAAAGGTTTACCAATCAATCAATCAATCAATCAATAATCTTTATTTCGATTATAAAAAAAACATAAAAGATTACATATAATATAAAACAATCATAGGACAAATCTTTCAATTCACACCGATTATAAGTGCTTATTGAAGTCCCAATAAAGGTTTTCCTAATAATTAAAACAATAAATATGTTTTTAAACTCTAAAATCATGCAATGTCCATCAAAAATGTAATTTTAGCAAACTTTACAGTATTACCAATTGATTTAGGCACAGTTTTTAGGTAATGTTGTTTCCTTCTTAAAATATGTTTAAAACTATCAGCATGTAATGTAATGTAATGTAATGTATAGGCATTTATATAGCGCACTACTTACCCGTAGGGTCCCAAGGCGCTTCGACCGCTGCGAAACCCTTCCTGGCTTCCCTGAGAGATGGTCCCTTAATGGGTATCTCCAGGGTGAGACCAGGCATCCCCGGCGGTCTGGTGGGGCCGTTAGTGAAGATGAGGCAAGCTAATGCCCAGAGTTGCCGAGTGTGATCGCTGATCAGAGTGGGCACCGAGGCGAGAGAATTATCGAGTACGCTGACCCTGGTCCAGAAACCTGCCGCGCCGGGAATCGAACCCTGGTCCCGGGCCGTCCTCTGCTCTCGGGTCTGCCGCCTCTAACCAGTGAGCCACACTACAGCATTACGTACAAGCGTTCATACCAATTACCTTTATTATTTTAATTTTCTTTGCGCAGGCTTAATCACAAAAGTAACTAAAACTTTAAACCCCTTCTCCTTCTCATTAGATCTACACAGAAAAGGTATCTGCTTATGCTTAACACAATAGGTTGGGCAGCATCCGTTTGCAATATTCTTTCCGCCTCACTACAGCGTCTAAATCCCAAAAGGCGAAAAATTGGTTTAATCCATTTGATCCCAGCATGGGTGTAAGCGGGGCAGAAGAATAGCATGTGTACTTCATTCTCTTTGACGCTTGTATTGCAAAGTTCACAACTACCTTTGTTTTCCTTTCCTATATTACACACCCATTTTGTAGTGTTTGCATTAATTGCAAAGTGCCATACCGAAATTTTAAATACAGAGAATTGGCAAGACCTGGTTGAATTTCATCCATAAAAGGCTCAAATTTACTGTTTGGTTTCATGGTAAGGTACTTTAAGGATAAGGTGCCTAGTTTGGGGTTGTGTGACTTGGAGTTTTGGATAAATGACCAGTAGCTTAATTTTAGCGTTTTTTTAGAGCTCAAAGTCAGACCTTCTGGTTCCTCCCAAAAATGTCTGAACCCCAATTTAGTAAACAAGTCCTCGATGTGAGTCAACCATGCCAACCTCGTGTTATTTTTTATTGTCAGAATTTCCTGTAGGCCTTCTCTATAATGGGCAAGTTTGTCTGTTCACCACAAGCGGACCCAAAACAATAATGGCCGTAAAGCCACGTGGTCATCAGTACGAGAAATGTGTAGATTAATACAAGAGGATGTAAAGGTGTGCACCTTGGAATACTTAGTAGTTTCCTAAATAGGATATTCTCTTGTACCATAAAGGTATTTTTCACTGCGTATTGCCATAGTTCTGCCCCGTAGAGGCAAGCAGATTGTGCCTTGTATTTATATAACTCCAATACTGGGGAAACGGCTTTCGATTGGTTGCTCTTGTGTCTCCTCGCTATCAGAACTAAATTTGGATAAGAATTGTTTTACTCTTATCCAGCTGCGGTTTCCAGTCAAATTTAGTATCTAGAGTAATGCCTAAGTAACTAAATTATGCACATATTCTAACCTTTCTGTTTTAACAGTCAAAGTTTTTTAAAAAGATTTATGCGGATTGACTGCCATATATTTGGTTTTAGTTGAATTAATCTCCAATCCTTTGGTTTCACAATAGATTCTAAAAGTATTAAGTACATTTTGAAGGCCTTTTGGCGTCTGGGATATTAAAATCAACAAGAGGGCAGGTGCATGAGCCCCCCCAACTTGGGAGAATCATGTTTGCAGCCCAAGAGGGATTCTGGAATATCGTTCACATACAGAGAGAACAACGTGGGGACCAGCAGGCACCCTTGTCTTACACCCCTATTTATATGTATAAGGTTTGTCAATTCGCCATTTGGACCCCATCTGACCCTGGCAAAATTGCCTAATGCAGTCTAATAATCTGCGCCAGGACTTCCCCCGGGACGCCCTGGTCCCTTAGTGTTATCCACGATGCGTTTCTGGGGACCAGGTCAAAAGCTGCCCTGAGGTCAACAAATGCGATGTACAGATGCGCCTTTTTTTACTTTAATATACTTCCAGATAATACAAAGGAATCTAAACACCTGATCTATTGTTATATATGTACTAATTTTTTCCCTAAAACCTGCCTGGCACTTGGTTAGGAGGCTGTTTTCCACAATCTCAGTTTATTTAAAATTTGTCTTGCAAAAACCTTTTGTAGGACATCGATTAGACTAATCGATCTGTAATGCGCCGGGTTCTGGCGGTCCCCCTTCTTAAAGATAGCTACAATCTCTGCTCCCTGCCATGTTTCAGAGATAGTAGCACCCACTGCAATAGCATTGCACAAGAGGTTAATATAAGGGGCCCATATCTCCTTCTCATGTCTCCATAAATCACCAGGGATTCTATCCGGCCCAGGTACCCTCCCTGGTTTTATTGCATTTGTTACTTCCATAGTTTCTAACATACTAAAGGACAAGGGTACATCACTTGTATTGACCGTTAAATCGTCCAATGATAATCTCATTGTTAGGTGTTGAGTACAGGTGAGAGAAATGGGATACCCAGGTGTAAGCATCAAGGAATAAATCCCTGCGGCAAATCCCATTTCTGTTACCCTTGGATACCAGGCGCCAAAACGTGGCTTGGTCATTTGCTTTGCACGCATCTAACAACTCGGAACAGATGTTCTCATCCCAACATTTCCTTGCCTTGAGCAATGCATCCTTGTAGCACCTCCTTTTCTCCCTTAAACCTAGGATATCGCTGCTTTTTATTGCCTCTATCGGATCTTTTTTGGCATTACGAAACTCTTTATTATACCATGATTGGCCTTTGAGGATTTATCTGATAACCCCTTTTTAGAATATTTGTTCAAGGACCTCTACCATATTATCATGCATCTGCATGATCCGGATCTCCTTTATTGGCAGATTAATGTGTGGGGAGACTATTTCTACGTATGTCTCATAAATCTTCTTAACAGTGTCTTCATTCCCTAGTACTACAGGCCATTTAAGTTTTCTATGATTGTTTGACACCACAGGCTCAATTTGGGTATGTGTGGAGCCATTTTTCTCTGGGGAAGCTACAGCGTGTGTGCATTGAACTACAGGGTTACTCTCTATTGCTGGGATGTTATTTGCACTGTCCGCTGCCTCGAAGATATTTTCCAGCCCTGCTACCGGTTAAAATGTATGTTTAAAATCCCCCCCAATAATTATCAAGGCTCTCTGGTTGAGTGTAGATACAATATAATCTAGATGCTCAATAACTTCCACTTCTTTATTGGCAACACTTGGCCTGCTATATACGTTCAATATATATACCTCCCTTTTTTTTAATCCGACAAACTTAACTCCAGTATATCTTGGCTGAAGGTATCAATTTGCTTAAAATCAACTGCTAGCGTGATTTTCGTCCAAATAGCAAGACCTCCAGAGGGTCTTCCTCTAGTTAAGGTAGTGGCAGGTACGCTGAAACTTTTGTAACCTACTTCAAAAGGACTTTCCACAGCCCATGTTTCCTGGAATAGTACAATTTCACTGCGATCAATATACTCCTGCCACATAGGGTCTTTTAAATTTTTTCTAATCCCGGCTATATTCTAGGAAATTAACTTTATTTTGGGCTTACAGCCTTCGTCGAGTATGTTACCATTTATCCTTGTAGTGTCAGCTTCCGCTAGCTGTGGGCACTCTATGTTACTACACAGATCATTATTTATATTATGGTGTCCTATAACTTTATCACCCTGGTTTTCAATCGAATTTTGCTTTTCGTACACCTTCTTTTGGGCTATTACAAATACTTGAACTCTACCACAAGTCCTGAAATCAATCTCAACCTCAGTGTTAATAGAGTTGTGGGACGGGCCTCTGTATGAGTTTTAGGGGACACCTCTAGGGCCCTGTTATTAATGCTCACAATTCCTAGCTCTGTAAGATCATTTGAGGTGTCACCATTGTTCACGCTGACTACTTTGTCGACCTCAGTTGCAGGGCCTAGTGATATACTGGTTGCTAAGTTATCCATAGCCCGACTAATTCCAGGTAGTTGTCAATCTTGAGAATCTAGATCTGACAGGGCCTGATATCTATTAAATTGAGTGAGAGGTGAAAATCCACCAACTTTAATCTCCCCCTGATGCCTATAGAAATAACCTAAAGGTAGAGCACTAATCTCTGTCTTGGGTGTGAGGCTTGCATTGTGGTTGGATAGTATGGGGTGGACCATACTTGGCCTGCGAAAATTTACCACAATGCAGTCCCCTCTAATATTCTTAGTGGAGTTCCCTACCCAACCTACTCTCCTAACCATTAGTATCCCACTAGCATCTCTAGGGTGAAACATCTTTTGAATTACCAACCAATCTACGGTTTTATTCCTTAATTCTACCCAGTTTTCTTTCTGGCCATTTCTTAATGCTGGAACCCCAGTCAGTATTATTACGTAGGGGCATGCTGCTGGGGGGAGTTGTAATGTCACCTTATTAAAAGCCAATGGTTCACTGGGTTTGTTAGTTCCCTCACTTCTCCTAGGAACAGTATACCACTTAGCCCCATCTGAGTATATTACTTGTCGTTTTTGTGTGCTATGCGTTGCTAACACATGTGTCCCTGCTGCTAGTCCACCCGCTAGCTCACTCCCAGTGTTCCTGGCCGTAGATTTATTCTGTATTTTGCCAATATTCCCATCTTTGGCAACTAGCAAACAATTTCCCCCCATTGCCCTGTGTCTTCTCTTCTCTATCCCCTCCAGTTGGAAATTGGCTCTTAATATTAGCGTTTAGGGTGTTAATTACAGATTCAAGCATACTAACTTTGTCCCACAACATAGAGAAATTCTTTTCAACCATCTCACAAATACATGTTAAAGCTGAACTTAATCCTGGTGATAGGCGTGGCTCAAATCCACCCGAGTGACTTACCGCACTCACCTATAATCACCAAGTAAGAAGTCAGCCGGACAGTGGAGAAGAATAAACAAGTATTTTATTAGGCCACAAACTCCCATATGAGAGGGCCCTGTCCGACCTCACCCCTAAGAGTGCACCGAGAGGACTGCCTCATCTCACCACAGCGATACATTATAACAAGGTAAAGCAAAGTAGAACACGCCCATACTGGAAAAGTACTGGACCCCAGAAGGGGTGAACAATGGCCTCACACAAGAGGCATCTGCACCTGCAATAGCAACATTTGGATATCTCTGCCCAAGGCCGCAGAGCCGGGCCTCAGCATCTCCAGCACATGGGAACATTACTGATTAGGATTTTGTTATTAGTTTTGGCCACGGTTAGCTAAGAAGCGAAAACTGCTGCCTTCAGTCTTTTTCATATTCCTATGGGAGGGGGAATGAGCGAGTGTGACTCGCACGCAGAGAGAAGCACCCAAAATGGTGGCACACGAGCTAAGCTAGGAAAACGGAATAATATCACACGCATAAATTAATAATGAGATGGAGAATACAAACGTAAATGCATAAATGAATACATCATTAGTTAGAAACATAATGCTAACTCATAAGTGTAAATGTAAGTGGGCGGGGCATCGGTAAATGAAACCTATCAGACCCTCCTTTTAGCATTATGTGGCTAACATGGGCGTAGCCTTTATTAGCTAAAAGATAAGGTCTTTACACTTCATACTAGTGACGGGGAAACATATCAATCAAAAACATCATCCTCAATAAGCATCAACCATTGAACATCATGGAGCTCCATGTCATTAGAAGCAGGATACTGGTGGGTCGGTCTTTTAGGAGCTTGCAAATTGCTGGCACACATGGAGCAACAAGGGGGAAGGCAATAAACACATAGGCAGCAAGTCAGCAATATACCCACTACTCCTACAACTCTCATCAGAATCTTCGAGCCCCGAGAGGAGAAGACACCCCACAGCCATCTCTGTAGTGACCAGTGTCCTGATGAAGTTCAGTCGCTAATCCATGAAGTTTCTGTACAGCTAAGTTAACAGTGGGGGCCGAGTCTGGAATATACCCACAGTAAGACGTCCCGATGATGCGACAGGCTCCACCCCTATCAGCAAGAATGACGTCAAGCACCATCCTATTTTTAATCGTAAATAATCTCATAGCCTGCATCTCGACAGACATATTAGCTGCAATGTCTGCCTCAGTATTCACTACTTTCTCCATCACCCTTGACAGTCTCCGAATAGCCCTACTGTTAAATATGGGACCCCAGAATGGCAGTAGACCCTTAGAAAAGTCTGTCCATTGTTGTAAAGAAGTATCAGTCTGATCCACATCCTCAACTTGGAGTGCCCTCCTTTTACGCTGTCCAGGCATTTATCGCAAACCGACGATGAGTCTTATGGTAGTCTGAGGGTGCTACATAGACAGGAGGAAGCAGGTAAGCCAGATAGCAGACCCCACCCCAACCCTCAGGCAACCACAGATATCCATTATCTCTACAAACAAAGTAAATATTCGGGGGAGTGACCAAAGAAGGACTAAGGAGCAAGCGGATCGAAGCAGTCACATTGCAAGAACTGTTCCCAACCTTTATAGGGCCCCTTCCCAGGATACAGAAGAATGGTGAGGGCCCAACAATTGCCAGGGGCACCAAAGAATAACTACTACCATTTGTCGCAGGATGGTGTCTATAAGCCAGAGAAGAGTTCAACTGTAGAAAACTCTCCCTAACTTTGTCAGTGTCGTTAGGAGTCACAAATCGTCCAACTTTCTTCGAGCATGTGTCCAGACATGTCTGATCAAAACGTCCGTCAGTAAACAACTGTCCAAGAGAAGGGATGGGCATAGGGTGTACTCGCATTGTCAAAGTAGATCCTTTACTAGGTAATCGAGGATCTAGAAAATCAGGTTGTTGAAAGAATTTCACTATGCCAATTAAACTGGATCATCCCATGCAACTATTCACAGGAGTTAAAGGGAGTGCCAGCAATCAATCCTTTTTATTGGCAGCAGAATGTAACAACCCACAAACCCAACAATCTGTCACATTATACATGGCATGGGCATGATGTAGAGTTTTGATAAAAACATTATCACAGTAACCTTTTCGCAAACATTGTTCACGATGATCAACAGTAACCATATTGTGCTCGGGAAGGGCAGAAGGGGTAGGAATAAACATATGAACAGGATATGCTTTATCTAAGAAAAACAGTAGTCCAAGAACTATTAGAAATACTATGATGAATATCACAATGGCCACAATGTTTCCTTTTCGGGGCAGAGCGACCCATGGAGAGTCGGGTTCTGGTCTACGAGGAGCTGCAAAAGGCTGCTCCTCCTCAGGAATGGGACGGCCAAAGGGGTACATGTTCCCTAACTAAAAGTCCAAAACTAAACTAAAAGAAATCAAAGAGTCACAGGCACACCGAAGCTGGCCAGGGGGAGTTCTTCACCCTCAGAAGGGATCTTCTCCCTATGTTTGTTAAAGCCTCACAGGCAGGCTTCTATTGTTCATTCCCTAATCCCACGACGGAGTCGCACAGCTTTGCAACTCAGAAGCACTTAATCCGGGCCCAGGCGCAATCCTAGTGTCCCATCTGACAATGTCTCGACAGTGCACCAGGGCTCTTCCAGCAGTCCGTCCCTAACACTTAACTATTCTTCAGCACAGTTCTCTTCTAAATCCCTATCTCAGCCCTTCTCCCAGTGCTCAGTTCTCTTTCCTTCCCTTCCTGGGCCGCAGATTATAACGAGTGCTCCCTCGCACCTCTGGATCTGTGAACATAATGGGGGGCTCAATGGCAGGGGACATCTCCGTTGATGTTTGCTCACTGTGATCAGGAGAGGCCTCACCACTTGCAATCAGAGCCGGCCTCTTCTCCTTTTGATCCGGCTCCTTACCCCTCAACAAAGCATCAGAGAAGGGTATGTACCGAGGAACTACTTCACATTCGTCATCAGGGACGCCTTTTCTCACCCATTCGTCATATGGCAGTGGCAGTGGGACGCATGTGTCCACGCCTTGCGGCCCTGGATCCGGAGTGCGGTGCGGGTGGTGAGGAGAACTTGCCTTGGCTCCGACCACCTTGGATCCAAGCAGGACTTCCGCTGGTACTTCTTGACGACAACCCAGTCCCCGGGTTGTATAGTGTGTCCTTCCCCCTCCGGCCGTGGCTTCAGGGTGTCTGCTACCTGCTGATGAACAGAACGGAGATCTTTAGTCAAAGCATACAGGTAATCTATCAACAAAGGGTATTCTATTTCTGAGAAACATTTAGGTCTAGGGACACCCCACACATTGGCCGGACGGCCGAAAATGACCTTATGGGGTGAGACCCCTGTCGTGGAATTGACTGTCACTCTAGTGGAAAGCAAAGCCAGGGGAGTGCATCCGGCCAACGTAACCCTGTACTCTCTTGTATCTTGGCCATTTTCAGCTTCAAAGTCCCGTTAAACCTCTCTACCAAACCCGCAGCCTGGGGATGTCGTGCTGCATGACATTTCTGTGATATCTGTAATTCCTTACATATCTGTTACATCAATTTGGCATTAAAGGATGTGTCGTTATGAAATGAAATGAATGAAATGAATGAAATGAATGAAATTAATGAAATGAAATTAAATGAAATGAAAATGTGACTTGTAGAGCGCTGCAGCTGCCCTGAGGCGTCCAGGCGCTGAAACAGAGAAAACCCTCTTGAGGTTACTTTATTAGGCATTAAACAGCAGGGTTTTTAGCTGTTTGCGAAAAGTTGTCAGGTTGGGATTATTCCTCAACTGCAGAGGGAGGGAGTTCCAGAGTTTGGAAACATTGTACGAAAAGGAGCGTCCTCCTGCTCTGGCTCTGCGGATCACTCCAGATCACCCGGGGCAATCCGTAGCAAGAGAAATATTCCCTTATCAACATCTTAGCTGTTGAGCCAGCTGTACAATCCTTGGTTGGGAAAGCCTCCACCCACCTACTAAAGGAGCATACCACCACCAGGACGTACTTAAGATTATTGACTCTCTTCATCTCGATATAATCCGTTTGGATCACTTCAAAAGGAAAAGAAGGGGGACCAAAATTGCCAACTGGGACAAGTGTTCCCTTTCCAGGATTATGTCTTAAACAAACCATGCGTATAACAAGAGGGAGAGAGGGAGAGAGGACTAGGTAGCTAGTCCGAGTCCCCTAGGGTGTATATGTGATTAAACAAAAAGGACTAGCTTAAGTTGACCAAAGTGTTACAGTACTCAAATTAGTTCTGTCACGGGCACCTTGTTGGTGTATTCATGAAGCCCTCACCCACCAACCTAGTTGGTGGCATCCTTCATCATCGGGCCCACCCAGTGACACCTAGTATGTCCCGGGTGTGCTACGACGCCTTATTACAGCAGAGCTGGTATATTGCTGAGAGTGCAGTGAGGTTGGGTGAGTTGTGATTTAAAACGGCTTGGTGGTGGTCCCAGTTACCGAGGGTAAATTAAATTTTAAATACTGGGCCGTCACCAGCGGTTAAAAGTTTGAGTTTGAGTTTGAGTTTGAAAGTTCTTGTAGAGCGCACGTATACCAGCGGTTTCTTGGCGCTATAGCTAACGGGGACTGAGGTTAGAGGCAGGGAGGGCAGAGGGAGCATTTATTCAAAGGACTTTGTGAATAAGTGGGTTTTAAGGCATTTGCGGAATTGTGAGTAGAGGGGGATGGAGCGAAGTTCAAGGGGAAGGGAATTCCAGAGGGTGGGGGCAAGGAAAGCAAATTTGGATCCGCCCCACTTCTTTCTCCGGAAGCGTGGGATGGTGAGGAGGGACTGGGAGGAGGAACGTAGGGCCCTGATGGGGGCGTAAGAGACAATCTCAGAGAAGATGAAGGCTGGCGCCAAACCCGATCGGGCCAGGAAGGTGATGGATGCGAGCTTGAATTGAATTCTAGCTCACACGGGGAGCCAATGAAGTGATTTCAGGAGTGGGGTAGAGTGGTGGAATTTAGGGAGATTGAAAGCCAGGCGAGCCGCCTGGTTTTGGATTTGTTGTAGGCGACGCAGGCTGTATGCAGGGATACCAGCATACAGGGCGTTCCCATAGTCCAGGCGGGACACCACCATGGCCAAAATGATAAGTTTGAGGGCAGAAAAAGTGAAGAAGCGGGACACCCTGCGTATAGTACGCAGTGAGAGGAAAGAAGAAGATACCACAGAGCTGACCTGGGAGTGAAGGGTGAGTTGAGAGTTAAGTTTTATGCCTAAAGTTTTAACTGAGGAGGAGGGAACAGGAGAAGAACCAAGAGAGGGGGGCCAAAAAAGGGGGGACCAGGGACTGGATAAACCACCCGTCAACACCAACTCGGTTTTATCAGGGTTGAGTTTAAGGTGGTTGTGGTTCATCCAGTCCCTGATATGAAGCATGATAGTTTGAAAATTGAGGACAGCAGAAGGAGAGGAAAGATTGAAGACCAGCTGGAGGTCATCCGCATAATTAAATACGGCGACCTCCATCTGTTGAAGAGAGAAAATCAGAGGGGCAATGTACAGATTAAACAAGAGGGGAGAGAGAGAGGAACCTTGGGGGACCCCGCACTGAACTTTCCGGATGTCCGCTGTGAAGTCACCCAGGCGAACAGCCTGGGTGCGGTCGCTCAGGAAGGAGGATAACCAGACCAGGGCACTCCCCCCGATCCCCGCCGCCCCGATACGGGAAAGTAAGATGTTGTGATCCACCGTATCAAAGGCGGCTGAGAGATCGAGGAGCACGAGGGCCTGGTGCTGATTGGTGTCCATACCCTCCCTGAGGGTGTCTAGGACCGACATGACAACGGACTCCGTAGAGTGTGCGGGGCGGAAACCGGCTTGGCGGGGGGCAAGGGCTCCGTGCTTCTCCACAAAGAAGCTCAGAGCGCAGGTGACATGGCGCTCGAGCACCTTAGCCAGAAATGGCAAAAGGGAGATGGGGCGGAAATTGGCCGGGACAGAGGGATCTGCCCCAGGTTTCTTCAGGATGGGCACAATGACCACGGATTTCAAGGAGTTGGGGACTATGCCTTGTGAAAGGGAGCTGTTGAGAAGGTGAAGGGGAGGGTCTGGGCAAGAGACAAAGATGTGACGGAGGATGTGGGCAGGCCAGGGGTCGAGCGGGGAGCCAGATTTGATCAAAGGCACCAAAGAGGTCAGACTTTCCCGAGTGAAAGGGGGAAAGGTGGTCAGTGTGCCTTTGGGGGGAGGACATTGAGGCTCAACAAAAGATGGGGAAGGTGAGGGGATGTTAGCCTTGATAGTGGCAATTTTTTGAATAAAATAGTTATTAAGAGAGAGGCAGAGATCTTCGGACGGGGCTGGTTTTAGAGTAGTTCTGTCCGAGAACGCCAGGTTGTGGACGATGGTAAAAATCTCTTTGGACTGGTTCTCTGCTGCTAAGATTTTGGAGGAGAAATAAGATGTTTTAGCCTCCAAGATGGCTTTTTTGTACTGGCTCAGGATATTGGTGTATTCCAGTTTCAGAGTGCGGCAATAATTTCTCCTCCAAGCCCGCTCCGCGCGGCGGACTATTAGTTTGGTGGTTTTAAGCTCATTATTAAACCACCGATTGGCGTCTTTGTCGCGTTTGGAGGTAATGCGCTTGAGCGAGGCAACGGAGTCGCAGCTATGAGAGAGCCACTGATTTATGGCATCAACCTGGGAGGCGGTGGTAAGGCCCTGAAGAGAAGGAAGAGAGCCGGTAAGGAGGGAGGAGAGATACTCGAGGTTGACACGGCCCCATGATCGGACCCAGGTGTTTTTGGGCCGAGGGGGCTTAGCTGGGGGGAAAAAGTAAGGCTACAGGACGCGTAAGGGTGGCGAGTTACTGCCCCCTGCGTCCTTCAGATGGTGGACATGTTTCAGCCAGTGCCTTAGAGTATTCTGGCTTTCCTCAGGACCGATTTTTAAAAAGGTGTGGTGAAATAAAACAGACTAGTGTTGTTGTACAGACTATGTGATACACACACTAAGGCGTTTTTCTATATGTGAGAGGGGGATTCCCTTCTCGTGCATACGCTTTGGGTTATTAGCCAAGGCTTCCTGGAGGGAAGCGGTAAGTGGATGACCAGTCTTTCTGGTCAGTGCCTGCCTTGTACCTGTTGTCCCGCCGTCGTCCTCCACTAAATGGGTTGCCATCTTGGAAATATTCTTATTACTCCACACTGGGTCTAGTAATTTGCATATTCCTTTTGCGCTAATGTGAGCTGGCCCATGAGCCATTGTCACCACTGGGAGGACATATGCGTCCGGGAGTAAACATCGTCTTTTGTCTGACACATCCGTTCAACACTCATCCGAGTCCAACCGTCCCCCACCATCCTTCCATGTCCTCAACTCATCCTCAGTCGCTTTTTCTTGTATGTTCCGCACACTTTGTACAGTATTCATAAACATGTCAACGTCCGGTACCCACCTAGCTGGTCCTGCCACAAACATTTGTAGGAGTTTTGTCCTTGCTGTCTCCTTAGCTGTCTGATCTGCAAATGCATTGCCCCGCCCTACATCATCTACCACCGCTTTGTATGCACTACATTTGATCACAGCCAGTCGTCTGGGAAGCGTCAATGCTGTCAATAGTCGTAATATCAACGGACCATTCTGGATCCTTTGTCCGTGTGATGTCAAAAACCCTCTCTCTGCCCACAGTCGCCCGTAACTATGAGCCACGCCAAAGGCGTATTGGCTGTCAGTGTAAATATTTACGTCCAGTCCTTCACTCAATTCACACGCTCGCATCGATGCTATTGTTTCTGCAGCTTGGGTTGAGTGGTACTGGACCCTAGAAGTCTCCACCACTGTTTTCAATGTTGTGACTGCATATGCTGCAGTTGAGGTACCATCTGCAAGTTTAAAACAGGAACCATCAACATACAGCTCCTCGGCGGGATCATCTAGGGGGGTGTCCGTTAAATCTATCCTTCCCTTCGTCTCTTCCTCTGTCTGAAACAAACAATCATGGACGTCATCGTCCTTTTTCATCTGAAGGGATGGGTAGCAATGTGGCTGGGTTCAAGGTGGCACATCTTTTAATCGTAACATGGGGTGCGAATAATGTGAGCTCATAACCAGTAAGACGAGCACTAGTTAAATGCTGCGTCTGTGTTTTGTTCAATAAAGTGTCCACAGCATGCAGTACCATTACTGTGAGGTCAGAACCCAGCACGAGCCCCGACGATTGTCTAATTGAGACCACAGCAGCCGCTGATGCCCTTAGACAGCTCGGCAACGCTCTCGCCACATTGTCAAGCATAGCATAGAAATAAGCGCAAGGTCTCTGTTTCCAGCCAAAACATTGAGTTAGGACAGACAACGCGCAACCTTCCGCCTCATGTACATAAAGCACAAAAGGCTTCTGGTAATCAGGAGTTCTGAAAACAGGTGCAGAACACAAAGCAGTTTTTAGTGACTCAAAAGCTTCTTGACATGCTGGAGTCCAGGGTAGGGGTTCGCGCACCTCTTTAGTAGTCAGATACAGAAGGGGTTTGGTTAGTAAAGCATAATTGGGTATCCACTGGCGACAATACGAGGTTATGCCCAAAAATGCGCGCACCTCCTGCTGCGTGTTAGGTACAGCCATGTTAGTTATCGCCTTGATGCGCTCCGGTGTCAACCTCCTCCCCTCCTTCGATAGGAGATGACCTAAGTAGGTAACCTCCTGTCGACAGTATTGAAATTTAGGAAGGGACACTTTGTGTCCATTTCGAGCCAAATGGTGCAACAATTTAACCGTGGCATCTCGACACCCATCTTCGGTGTCAGACGCAATTAAAAGATCGTCTACCTATTGCAATAAAACATTGCCCTCGGGGAGTTCCAAATCATCCAATTGAGCCTTCAAAGCCTGACTATAAATGCTTGGGCTCTCAGTATAGCCTTGAGGAATTCTACAAAATCTGAAGCAGCGGCCAGCCAATGAGAATCCGAAAAGATGACGGCTATCAGGGTGTACCGGTATACTAAAGAAAGCGTTTTTTAAATCCAAAACAGAGAAATATTTGGCAGTGGGAGGGATCATTGTCAAAATCGTTGTAATATCAGAGACCACCGGATATTGGGGCTCAACCACCTTATTAATGTGGCGTAAATCAATCACAAAACGATAAACATCAGGTGCACCATCACCTGCATCAGCAGAGGGTTGTTTAAGAATCGGGAGAATGGGTCTGTTACAAATGTTAGAGGCAGTCTCCTCTACTATACCTGACTGTATCAAATCCTGTATTATTTGTAGCAATGCCGTTTCACCGTCCCTAGATATTTTATACTGCGGTAATCGGGGCAATCGAGCTCCCACCTTAACCTTGATGGACACGGGGGCAATGTCCACCTTTCCCACATAGGTATCACTACTGGCCCACAAAGTCTCCGGGATCCCCACAAACTCAGCTGGAAGACGTTCATCTTTTGAAAAGCACTGTTGCGCACGCGCAACAGTAGGACCCAAAGTGACGTACACACCGTCCGAAGAACAGTAAAGGGTGGCATGCAATCTCTTCAACAAATCCAAACCCAGCAAATTCTCGCCACAATTCGAAGTCAAAAGAAAAGGGGAGTCAATGGTGAAAGGACCAATCGTAAGTGTTAGAGGCTTAGAAATGGGGCTAATTACTGGAGTATCGGAGAAACCAATGGAATTTTTTTCCTGCCAGACAGAGCCGCCCCTGGGACCTGAGAACGTGCTACAGAACTTTTCGTAGCACCCGTGTCCCCCAAACATTTCTGAGGAGACCCCAACAAATCCGCAGTCACATAGGCTCCTTGTTGATCGACATCCACAGAAACTGGTCCCATGCCCTGTCCTACGCTGTCCTAGTTATGGGACAGTCATGTCATCCATTGCATACGCGTCGTTATAGTACTGGTTGTAGTACTGTCTGTCTCTGTCATGGTCACCCTCCTTTTGAAAATGTTGTTGATCCCTCTCTCCATCAAAGGTATTTCTCCCTGGTCGCCTTTCTTCCTCAAACTATCTGTCATCCCTGCGAAATTCACCACAACCTCTACCTCTGCCTGGTCCAGCATTGGACCGAAGCTCCGGACAATCTCTCCACCAGTGCCCCTCCTTTTTGAAGTTCGCACACTGATTCGGCCCCAACCTCTCTCGCTCCTCTTCCCTTCCATAGCTACTTCCACCTCGACCCGCTACCATAGGCGGGGCTCCACGTCCCCGACCCTTTGACACCTGCTGCAACAGCACTCTTATCTTCAAATCTTTGGCTTTCTTTTCCTGTCTCTCTTTTTTCTCATTCTCTCTCTATGTTCATAATACTGAACCATACTCAGAATACCAGAGGGGGCGGAGGTCGTCCACGTACTCCCCGATGCCTGTAATCTTGCCGCTATTTCTGGCAACAGGTTAGTTACAAACCTGTTCACAAAAAGTCGCAAGCCCCCATCCTGAGAGAGATATTGACCACTAAAATCTAAAAACGCTTCCTCGAAACGAGTGAAGAAATCTGAAACCGCTTCATCCTTCTTTTGTCTACATGCAGTCAACTTATCCCAATCCACCTTCTTTGGAGGAATAAGGGAGTGCATACATTTTATTATTCGCCCCGGTAATGCTAAGATCTCAGGTTTCGGTTTGTCTCCTGGCTTCCATTCCTTGTCCCAGTCCTTAAATTCCTCCCAAGTACCTCCCAATTCCTCCACATGATCTGTACCCTTCACCTGCCTCCACACATCCACCGGAACCATTAGTCCAAAGAACAATTCTATGTCTGCTAAAGTCATGACTGTCGAGGAAGCTGCGTCTGTCAATTCTTTGTAATAAGCAGTCGGGTTTTTTCTAGAGTCGGTCAACTGCGCCTTCAGTGCCAACACCTTGCTCCGTTTCCAAGGCGTGTATACCCACTGTTCCTGGAAACAAGCTTCTACACGAGCTCTGGTCACATTCTGAGTTACTGGGTCTATCACTGCAGGCACTTCAGGATGGAAAATAGGGTGAACTCGCGCATTGGGTGCACTCCAGAAAAGGAGGCCCCTCCTGCTAACGGCAATTCATCTCTATATTCCAGCAAAGTCCACAAGTTCCGTAATACATCCTGCATTCTAGTATCAGCCCTATAGGCTCTGTCCTTAATGTCATAAAGAACCCGGGGCGCAGATCCATCATAACCCTGCTCCCACAACGCTATCAGCGTCGTTGACATATGCCACAAAGCATGCTGCTGCATTAGAGGCTCATAATCCTTCACTGTGGACCAGATGTCTTCCAGTACATAAATAGGATTCCTAGCCCACTGACAAGCCTGATTAGCCACAATCGTTTTTTCATCCAAACCAACAGTAGAACGTGTAAGTAATTTACGTACTTGAGTAAGTAGCCCACTTCCGACACATCGAGTCGGGGTCGTCAACTCACCTTGGGGGGTAGCGCTAGCAGAAACAGTGGGGAGTGCAGAAGAGATCACAGAGGGGGCAGATGGGCTTTCCGCAAAGAAAGAAACCAAGGGCGCGCTCACGGAAGAGGTGACAGAAGACAATGCTTGTTCATTATCTCTCAACAAAGTAGGGGCCGAAACAGAGGAAGTGGGGGTGCCGAACAAGGGCAGAGCAACCGTTTGTGGAACTGAAACCACCGCAGGGGAAGCAGAACCTGTCAACACTGGGTACAATGATTGCGGAGCATACGGGGGAGGGGGCCGAGTGTTCAAAATGTCCTCCATCTCATCCTGCTCTTCCTCTCTTACTACATAGCTTTTATCCGTCTGGAACCTATGAAGTCCGTCTGCGCGCTCAATCTGTATCTCATTCTCTTTCTTAGTATGCTCTCTCACCTTTTGTGCCATCGTCTGCGCCGCTCTCTTCTGAGCCACCATCTCCTCTCTCATCTGTCGTTCCCTTACTTCCTTTTGCCACACCCTCAAAGAATCGAACATACTCTGGTGGCTACGCTTAGCAAATAATCTGTCCTGCAAATAATCTAGGCCTAGATGTAGGTAATTTTATTTTACCACTTCTCAAATAACGAATTTTACCGATTTGGTATTTAAGAAGTGGTAAAATAGAGGGGGGGGGATGTAGGTATTACAGAATCGGTAAATACCGAATCGTTAAGATTCGGTATTTACTGATTCTGTAAATACTGATTCAGTAATGCCCATTGATTCCTATGGGCATTGAAGTCCATAGGAATCAATGGGCATTACGGAATCGGTATTTACCGATTCGGTAAATACCGATTCTAGCAAGGGTGCAGGGGGTGTCATTTTGACACCCTCTAACACCCCAAATACAGGCATGTGTGCCATGTGGCACACAGACATGCCCTAAGGGCATGTCTGTCTGTCACATGGCATAGGTGTGCATGCACACATGTGCATGCACACCTGGATTCAGTATTTTACCACCCGATTGGATTGGGTGGTAAAATAACGAATCTGAAAGGCCTGTGGCACTGTAAACTGTGCCACCTACATTTGTAATTACAGAATTGGTATATTTACCGATTCGGTAATTTACTGATTCGGTAATTTTACCGATTCTGTAAATATACCGATTCTATATTTTTCAGCCCCCCTACATCTGAAAACCTTAATACCGGTTGGAAACAGCCGAAATCGGCCGTTTCCGACCGGTATTAGGGCTCCGACATCTGGCCCCCAGTATTGCCACATCAAAAGAACCAGTCAACGGCCATTGCAAATCTACGTTACCTTTTGTGTGTTTGTGCCACAAAGTATTGAACAAAATTGGAGTCAATCCATGCTTAACATACATCTCAAAATTAGGTGAGCCCTCCACTGGGGCAGGTTGACTCTCCACCAATCTAGTGTCCGAGGCGCCGCAGCAGCACCCGAGGCATCGTAGCTTACTGAAACGCGGCATCTTCACCCACTCAATTGCACACCAACACAAAATTCACACTCACCTTCTCACCAACACCCAAACCACACAATCACTACTAAACACACATATTCACGCTTCCTATGCGTCAAATCCCTGCCAAACACGTGTTACCAAAATGGGACAAGGCCCGTCAACCAAGTCCTGGGAAACCTGGACCCTACCGCAGACCGAACAGTACACTCACTGTTCCGAGATTGGGGAACACATCCGCCACCCGGGCGGCACTACAGATCGCTGCGCACTTTACCACGGGAGACCCTGGACCCGCTCCCACCGAACCACACACACTAGGGGTTCGGGGTGAGTCCCGAAATCCACCCGCAATGAGCCACGCCTCCACCGCAGTACCACCCGGTCAGATGACCACAAACAAACGTCCACCCAACCTCTGCAAAGTCTGTCAGAGCACCACGCACACTCTGAGTTCCCCGGAGCACGCTAGCCCCAGGAGCACACAGGCTCCTCCAGCCGCTAGAGACACGCCGGTCTCGGAGACACACCAGTCTCTTGGAGCGTCCCAGCTCCCTCAATCAACAGTCGGACCACTCACCTTCTATACGCGGTACCGACCTCTACCGTTCTCCACCGCCGGCTGCTGGGACCAACACGGTCAGCTCCAAAGTTCTGCCTTCCGGGCCCCGGTGCAGGATCATGAACCGGGACCTCTCCCGATCAGCAGGGTGGGGCAGCGCTGCGAGAACCAAGCTCGGCATCAAAGTGCGTACCCAGACCCACCGTGCCGACCAGAGGGTCCCCGGCCTTCTGCTACCCACTTACGGGTGAGAAAGATCCTTAGCGTGGGGTCCCTGTTCGGGCGCCATCTGATAAGCGTGGCAAAAATCCACCCGAATGACTTACGGCACTCACCTATAATCACCAAGTAAGAAGTCAGCCGGACAGTGGAGAAGAATAAACAAAGTATTTTATTAGGCCACACACTCCCATATGAGAGGGCCCTGTCCAAACTCACCCCTAAGAGTGCGCTGAGAGGACTGCCTCATCTCACCACAGCAATACATTATAACATGGTACAGCAAAGTAGAACACGCCCATACTGGAAAAGTACTGGACCCCAGAAGGGGTGAACAATGGCCTCACACAAGAGGCATCTGCACCTGCAATAGCAACATTTGGTTATCTCTGCCCAAGGCCGCGGAGCATGGCCTCAGCATCTCCAGCACATGGGAACATTACTGATTAGGATTTTGTTATTAGTTTTGGCCACAGTTAGCTAAGAAGCGAAAACTGCTGCGTTCAGGGTTTTTCCTACTCCTATGGGAGGGGGAATGATCGAGTGCGACTCGCACGCTGAGAGAAGCACCCAAAATGGTGACACATGAGCTAAGCTAAGAAAACGGAATAACATCACAAGCATAAATGAATAATGAGATGGAGAATACAAACGTAAATGCATAAATGAATACATCATTAGTGTGACACATTATGCTAACTCATAAGTGTAAATGTAAGTGGGCGGGGCATCGGAACATGAAACCTATCACTGGGTCGATAATTCCTACAGGCTGATCAGTCATAACTTCCTTAGAGCTAGTATTATCTATAGGTTTCATTGTCACAGTGTCTGTCTCTGTTTGTGTGCCTACCGAGGTGCAATTAACTATTGGAGAAGTTACAATGCTCCCTTTGCCCTTAGTTTTCTTTGCTCCAGTGTCCTTCTTTCTTTTCTCTACCCCTCATTCATTCTTGCTTGTATCCAAATTCGCTATAATTTTGGACCAGGTGACTCTATTTTGGGTTAATAGAGGGCTCGAAGTCACATCCTGGTCAGGGGGTAAAGGGGATAAAGGGAAAGTACTTAATAGAGCATTTGTAGCTGAATTGAATACATAATTCTGGGCCTGGTGGACAGTTTCTGGTAAAGGCGCAGAAATACCAGATGTTAGATGCCTCTGCAATGTGGCGGGATCTAGTGAAAGGCGTTCCTCTGTTAGGTGAATTTCGTGTGATAGCAGAGATTCTGCCCTTACAAAAAATACATCCAATGTGCCCGCTACACCCTTTCGTTTTTCCATTTGCATAGTATATATATATTTTCTTTGTAAGGGGAAAAGAGACAGTACCTTAAGTCTTCATATGGTCCTAATTATTCGTAGTGATATATGAAAGGAACTGTACTTCTCAGAGGGATGGCCCAGCCCAGCCTCTTCCGGCCGCTGACGGGCGCAGACGGGCACGCCCTTGGCCCGGGCTTCGCCCTGGCAGCGCTCGGGCACGCCCGCGCGCGTCAGGCGCTGCGGGAGACCTCGAGCGATTTTAAGGCACCTCCTGGCGCTTTGGTGCTGACGTGATGTTAGGCGCCGGTGGAGGACCGGTGGAGGACGCTGGGATATATAGTCCTCGTCCCCGTGTTCACAGGCGCAGGTATGGCAGCAAAGGATTCAGTGCAATCCCTCCTCGGACTGTTCAGGCGGCAGAAGGCAAGCAGCAAACCAGCAGGGCAAGGTATGAACCAAAGATAAACGAGGGACCCTCTCTGCAGGAGCCCTCGAGTGATTAAAAGGCACCTCCTGGTGCTTTGGTGCTGATGCGATGTAAGGCACCGGTGTAGGACCGGTGGAGGACACTGGGATATGTAGTCCTCGTCCCCGTGTTCACAGGCGCAGGTAAGGATTCGGTGCAGTCCCCCCTGGGATTGTTCAGGCGGCAGAAGGCATGCAGCAAACCATCAGGGCAAGGCAAGAACCAAAGTTAAACGAGGGACTCCGCAAGGTTTACAGATCTTGAGGCTGGCCTTGAAACCCAAAAATGGTGAGGTGGGAGTAGATGTGGCACTCCGGCACAGGATACCAGAAATGTGGATTACCGGGTAATGGAAATGAAAGCCTAAATCTTGGAACTAGAGGACACTGTCAGAGAAATTCAATCCACTGTTCCACATCATTGGTGACCTAGCAGCACAATTGGAAGATGCAGAGTGGTGGTCCCAACAAAATAACTTAAGATTCCTTGGCTTTCCAGAGGGAATAGGGGTGTGTTCAAGATGCGTTCTTTGAAAATTTGGCTGAAATGCCTCCTCCAAGCAGACAAACTCTCTCCCTGTTTCCTAGTGAAAAGAGCCTACTGATCCCTCACTGCAAATTCTCCACCATGGGTTCATGCCTACTCTCAATTGCTAAACTCTTGAACTTTCAGATCACCTTAGCATGGCAGACACACCACCAACAGGCATGTTAGGTAAGGAGAAACACTACAAGTAAAGTGGGACCTGTCTACATAGTATAGGTAATTTACTGTTTAGTACCCATACAGAGGATGAGTTGAAGTGAACGTCACATATCTTAATAGAATGCTGAAAGCCTGCAAGAGTTCTACTGTTGTTGTACTTATATATATAGAGGAGAAACCATGTTTAAAAACATGTTTCACACAGCCAACAGATGCTTTATGGTTAGAAGTGTAGAATGAAGGGGTGTTGGGAAGGGTGTTGGGAGGCTTCAGGGGAGGTTAAGGTTTGAAGGATTAGTGTTCATGCTGACGCAGACATTAATGACAAAGGTATTCAGGCACATAAGATTATTACCACTACTATGAATAACACAACCACTGGGCAAAACTATGTTATGTCATGGAATGCAAACAGCCTTAACCCCTTAGCTGCTGGCCCGTTTCCGCCGCTGTGCGGTAAACAAAAGAACAGGGGCGGGCCATGACGAACCCCAGCCGTCATCAGCACACGAGCACCGTAGTGCATGACGGCTGGGGTTCGTCATCAGCATACAAGGGGTTAACAGTAAAATCAAGAGGGGGTGTCATGCTCTATGCCATTAAAAATTCCCCGGATGAACCTCTTCTGCTAAATACTTACTTGTTAGGCACAAAATGCGACATTCTCAGCCGTTTCTGCTACATTAGGATTTATCTCTTGGGCTTCACCTGGGTCTTGGATGGGGTGGATCTCCTCCTTCAAAAGGCCCTTCCACTTGTAGTGTCCTGGGTCAGTAATAATGGTCTGGTTCACTTTGTGGATATTATATGACTACATATGGACATTTGTCAGTATTAATGACCCAGTCTGTCACCAGGTGGTTACTCATAGGAAAGATACCCCACTCAGGATACAAATCATATGAGGGGAATGTAATTCTATAATGGAGCCTACCAGGATCTGAGCCGGCCTGCCATGATGTGTACAATCTGGACATGCAGGAAATTGATCATCATCAAACTCACTCCCTGCCGTCCAGTTAGAAGTAAAGGATTTGCTCGGAAGGATACCATATCTGAACTGCAGATATAACTTATATACCAGAAAGGGTACAATTTCATCAATAGTTACTTCATAACTCTCATACAGGGGTGGGCAAAGCAGGTAAACCTGTTTTATTGGCCACCAACAAGGAGGCAGGGGCGAGGATTTCACCTTGAGCACTCAACAGTAATAAGGAATTGGTGACTGAAAACATATAGCTAGCAAAGACATTAAAAATGCTGTGAATCATATACACAAGAGAATTCTGACTGACTCATAGTTAGGGGACCTGATTATAAGTACCCTATCAGCAGAAGATCAGAAGTACCTAGTCTTACCAAGAGACACATTTTGTATTAATGACACAGCTGCAAATGTACCAAGGAAATAAGTTCATTCGATATCCAACCACACAGTTCCCTGGAAACCAACTGTTTAACCCCCTACTCAATACTTGAACATACACATTCCATCTTAGAACACTCCATGTAATAAAGGATGACATGGAGCCTCTGTAACCATAGAGTACAACATACTACAGCTTCCCTCTGACAGAAGATTAGTTACATCTTGCCATTTAAGGAATGCCTGCAACCAGGGCACCCAGCCACGATATATTATTTCTTCACAAAATATGCTTCACTACTAACACTGCTTTTGAAGGCTACATTTGAAGACACTCTACTTGTGAATTTCCTGCTTACAGAGCTGCATGGTTCCACTGAGATAGTAATATGAAAAACTACATCCTGCAGCCTAATTTCTTTAATCAACATTGAAGCATAAATACTTGCAAAGATTGTTGCCAATATACTAGCCAGAGTTATACGCCCATTGGTCCATAGTTACCAGAATGGCTTCACACAGGCAGGAGCACCCACCACAGCCTGTGGGGCCTACTATTGGCATGGGTGAGAATAGAAAAACATGGATTTTGAAAAGACATTCTCGATGGTCAACTGGCCTTTTTCATATTGCAGGTCCTCGAAAGGATACATTTCGGTCCACTTCCTTGAGTACATTGAATTGCTTTATACAGCTCAGTGGACCTAAGTTAGTGCTATCTACCCCCTTCTTGATGGAAAGAGGCACAAACTATGGATGTCTGCTCTCTCTCCTTTTTGCACTGATGAAAGACCCATTGCCTAATGGGTCTAAAAATATGCACAGTTTTGAGGAATCTAGTTGGGAACTGGTCATGAGGAGAGAATGTCCTTATATGCAGCCGATATGCTATTATACATCCAACAGCTTGACACATCCGTCCCCAGGCCAAATCATATCCTACGGATTTACAAGGAAGTCTCTGGACTTAAGGTGAACTGGAGGAAGTCTATTTAATTTCCAGTAAGATTACACTCCCTAACACATTTAGTTCACTTTTACATTACAACAGATCATTTTAAATACTTGGGCATGTTGGTGACAATGGAACCATGCAACTGTTGGGACTTGAATAGGACTACAATTGTAAGGCTTATGCAGCAGAAGCTGGAGAGAGGGGGGCTCACAGCCAAACTCCATAATGGGGGCCTTTTTTCAACATTATTTCACTGCTGTGGTTTTTATACATTTCACAAAACTATCCGAATACATTACCACTTCAATTTTTCTCTGACTTTAAGTCACTGGTCAGTATGTTACTGTGGGCAGTGCTACTCCTATAGTATCTTTTTTCAAGTGTGTATGATTATGTAAAGTAGGTAAAAATGCATTTATAGAGCGCGTAAATCACCCGAAGGTCTCAGAGCGCTAGTAGATCCTTCCTACAGAAACACAAAACAGGAACTGTAGGCTAAAGCTAAAAAAGTCGGAAACTCAGGTGATCGGGTTATATCCTGATCTGGAGGGGCAGAGAGTTCCAGGCTTCGGGGGCAGTTTTACTAAAAGCCCTATCACCATTTCTAACCGTACGGACCCTAGAAACAGTTAGCAGAGACTTACTTGATGATCTGAGTGATCTTGCCGGGTTATGGGCTTTAAGCTTTTGTTCTAGATAGGTTGGGCCATGTCCATTGATAGTTTTATGGACCAGGCAGCATAGTTTGAATTTTATGCGCTTCTGTATTGGAAGCCAGTGCAGGGTTATTAGGCAGGGCAGTGACGGGGTACGAGGTGGAAGGTCAAGCACCAGCCTCGCAGCAGTATTCTGAAGGACCTGTAAACGAGCCAAAAGAGTAGCATTTATTGAGGACAGGAGTGCATTCCCATAATCTATCCGGCTGACAATGAGCCCCTGCACTATGGGCATAGGGGATGAGAAGGGAATCCACTTGGAAATTTTCCTCAAACTACGCATAAGGCCGAAGCTGGTGTGGACTAATTTATTTATGTGTTCAGCCATGGATAGCTTATTGTCAATTATTACCCCCAGATTCCTAACTGAGGATTTGGGAGAGGGGCAGGAACCAAGGGAGACTGGCCACCATTCATCTGACCAGATATTGTCGGCCTTTCCAAAAAGCACAATCTCTGTCTTGCTGGCATTCAGCAATTTTTGAACCTCAGTTTGGTTTCATCTGGGTTCTGATTGTTTGTAATCAATATTTGGGTGTCGTCTGCGTAGGACACGGTTCCAAAACCGTGTGCTCGAATAACCTTTGCCAGAGGGGATGCATACAGGTTAAAGAGCGTAGGGCTCAGTATTGATCCCTGGGGGACACCCTTGTCATTGTCATGGTAGCTGGAGGAATGGGTACCAACTTGGACCTTAGACCGCCTGTTAGACAGATAACTTTTTAGCCATAGTAACGCATAGCCCTCGACACCAACCTCAGCAAGACGCTCTAAAAAAATAAGGTGCGAGATGGTGTCAAAGGCAGCGGATAAATAGAGTAGGACAAGTATGGCCGACTGGTTTGAATCCAGCGTCATTCTTACGTTATCGACAATTTCAAGCAGGGCGGTTTCGGTGCTGTGGGATGCCCTAAAACCCGACTGGGAAGGGTCGAAGAGTTTGTTAGTATCAAGGTATGTAATGAGCTGTTTGTTAATCAGAGACTCCATGACCTTCCCAAATAGGGGCAGGTGGGAGATGGGACTGTAATTGGAGAGCAATTTAAGATCAGCTGCAGTTTTTTTTAGAATTGGTCTTATTATAGCCTCCTTCCAGTGCAAGGGGACAGAGGAGTACAATATGGACTGATTCAAAGTATTGGTAAGGACAGAGACCAGGGAAGGTGCAATTTTTGCTAGAATTTGAGGGGAGGCTGGATCTCCCGGGGCTCCTGACTTCATTTTGTACAGGGTTGCCTCAACCTCTGTTACTAGCAGAGTGAAAATTCCCTGAGTGTAGAAATTTGACTACTTGAGACCCTGCAGCTATTTGTGGGCGGGACTTAGGGCTGGAGATACCAGATCTTGGTCTGTATTATTGGGTCACCCAAGATCTCCCAAGTCATCCCAAATAATGAGGGGGCTTCTGTGACCAAGGGGATTCAGCAGTCAGGCAGGAACTTTATCTTGGTACAACCCATCCTAGGTGCCCCGCCCAAGTACAGCAATCCTTCACCAGAACACCTCTGTTATGCTGGTGTGAAGCTCTGAAGCACATTAAGTGGCAGCGTACATGTCTCACCCATGATGCCATGCTAGATGGATTTCGGCCCTGGGACTTGATAGGAATCTCAACATTAGGTGATGTGTGGGTTCCTGATTATATGAAATCATGAGAAAAGCTAATTACAGACTATTTGTCTACTGAAAATATAGTACTTTAGATAGCAACCATTGCAGCTTGCCTTCAAAACATGTCAAGATAAAATGAAATCCCTCCCAGAATTCAATCCCCTAGAATCCATGTTAACGTTGTAGTGGATTTACAAAAAAATAATTTCTAGAATATAAAGGTCATTGCTAGTGAACACTACTGCCCCCCCCTTAAAAAGGCTACAGAAAATTGGAAGTTAGATCTTTAGGAGGTGGAGAATGATTTTTGGGTGGTGACAAAAGGTCCACCCGGTCGACTAGCCATTACCTTACGCTTCAGATTGATCCACTTTAAATACTTTCTCAGAACATACGTCTAACCTGCTAGAATTTTGTGCATGGGAAAAGCCCCCCCAACTCTCTATGTTGCACATGATAGGGGAATGCCTGGTGATCATGCAATATTGGAAGCAGATAAACCATGTATTTGGGAAGAAACTGGGTCACACCGTTGACCTGGACCTTATGTTGTTTATACGAAGTATAATGAAAGTCTGTGGGGTGGAGTGTCTGATCACAATTAGTGATGGATTTCATGGTGGCAAAAAGGGACATTGCATGTTACTGGAGTTTTGAGAAAGACCCTACAGTGGGAAAGTAGACAAGAGCCAAGGATAACTACTTCACCAAAGGGGAAGAAATGATTCGGAGTGAGGCAGTCCAAATATATATAAAACAATTTGTTCCCCCTCTTGGGAGCAGTCCTGTAACACCTGAAAGAGACAGTGTGAACTCCTTTCTGATTATGATATGTATAGTGTGAAATTTTTACATCTAGTGTCAATGAATCTCATGTGTCTGACTTTGTTCTGTACCAACTCGCAACTGATAAAAAAGAATAACAGTTACATATTTTGATTATTTTGGCTTCATTGCTAATGTGGTGTTAACCCGTTGACCGCGGTGGAAATTCCGCCTCGGTGCGGGTGATTTATGACTGGGCGTGGTTCGGACGGCCCCCGGTCGTCCTCCGCACATGCCCACCGTGATGCCGTCCGACACACGCAAAGGGTTTATTGTGGATACAATTGTTTTTGTTTTGTAATGGAGTCATCCAATAAATACAAATGAGGCTGCCATCAACATGAGGTTTGCAATCCAAGGTCCTGCAACATAAAGGCATCCTGCAGCTGCAGTTCTGATGTGAGCTGCGAAGTTGATGCGGAGTCCATGTGCTGGAAAAATCCATGTAGCAGAGGCAATGCATCAGTTCTGCTCAAGGTTGTGCTGCACAGCAGAGGTCATGCGTTGGTTCTGCTGGATCCACATTGGGCTGGCAGAGCACCTTCAGGCCTACTTCCAAGGATCCAGGACCAGGGACACCACTTCGCAGGATAGGACCACAGTTGCCAAGTTCAGGTGCTGATTAAAATAGACTGGCCCATGGAGTCATTCTGGGGGTCCTTGGTTTAGGTTACAGGCCCAGTCCTTCTCATTATGGTAAGAGGGCAATAAGTAGCAGGTCAGCACAGCAGGCAACAGCCCTTCATGGCACCAGTCCAGCAGAGTGGTAGTACTTTCAGCAGCACAGCAGCCTACTTTCATGCCAGAGTCTTCCACAGGTGCAGTAGTGTACTGAAGAGTTGGTGTCTAAGGTCCATTATTTATACCAGGTGCCTCCTTTGAAGTGGGAGAAGCTTCTAGAGGTTTCCCTTCAAAGTGCTATGGTTTCCTGCCTTCCCTGCCCTGGTTGTAGACTACCTACAGGGCATATGCAATAATTTATGTGAAGAAAAGACTCAGCCTATTCAATTGTAAGTGACTGACGCTGCCCTCCCATTCTGCAAGTGATCACCCATCCAGGCACACCTAATCAATTGTTCAATTTTTATAGTTTGATTATTTAAAATCTTACAATATGTGAAGAACAATAATTCATAATGTAACAAATATATGTAGCAATAAAAAAACATACTTAATAAGTTAATCCAAATAATCCAAATTATAAAACATAGCGACACTTAATAACGAATACCTCATAACAGAAATTAGCTATTACATACCATACGTACAATGTTATCCCGCAGATTTCGTTTTACGGATCTAACTTCTTCCTTATCTTTAATAGAAAAAAATTACAAAACCTGAGTTCAAGGCTATGTCGTCTTATTGTAGATTTCTTATAAGTGCAGGACTGTATTCCGCGAATGTTAAAATGCTGCTTAAGTATAGCTCTTCTTTCTTCCTTCAAGTTTGGGCATATGCAAAGCAAGTGAATAATATTCTCTTCTCCAATTTTGCATAAAAGGCAAGGCATCAGTTCCGATGTTCGAAACCATGGCATTACATGGCATAGTCCTGGTAAAATGCCAAAATGTTCTTTAAAAAAAGTGCTTTTTAACTTTGAAGAGCAAGGTGTTTCTAAATATGATTGATCTTTCACTGATGCATACCTGTTCATTAGTGACCATGCATACGTTCTTTTTGCAAACGAATCTTGATATTTATACAGCAACTAGCAGCCCGTCCCGACGTTGTCCGGGTATGAATTGCTGCCGGCCAGTAGTATATTGTTTTGTAGGATTTCGTTTTGATAGCGTTTCTTATCTGTGACAGGCCTGTGAAACGCTTCGATTCACAGTGCACTGCTGATGCACTTAAGAGTGCGCAGTCAGTAGTGTGTGAACTCGAGTTTCCCTACTTTATTTTTCCTTGCAATATTATATAGCGCAAACTCGACAACATGGCATGAGCACAATTTACATTACAGAAGAACACATTCATTTGTGGTAGGCACGGGAGACCAAGCGATTTTCCTTTGAATCTCAGGATGTTGAGCTGATGCCGAGATTCGATCATAGCTCCCAAGCTCTAAAGTTCGCAATTCTAGAACTTCTGGCGGGAGGTGTGTCTAAAAGTGTATGTCGGTGCTGGCCATCAATGAGAGAGACCTGTGTATTTTTCAAATGGGTGTTGAAAAAATATGAGTATGTTGCTGGAGATGTGGGCCGCCGTGCCACCAATGTACTTACCGGGGGAGGGATAGTCCCTTTCTTGCTATTTCCGTGGAGGCGGGTCTTGTGTCCGGATGTACGTGGTGCGAGGCCTGTGCGCAACAGAAGTGGAAAATCTCCAGTGTGCGCTTCAGGCGTCACCGGAAGTTAAGGCGAGATTAGATTTCCTGCGCAATGGCCCCTGTTTGCGCTCCTTCCGGCCCTTGGGAATAGTGCCATGCCTGACCTCCAAACAGTAAAGCAGGTGCAAGTCACTGGGAGCGTGGGGCCAAAACAATGAAATATTGGGCACAATGCTTGCTTTTTTTTCGTAATCCCGTGCCACGCACACGTCCATGCCCCCAGCACACGCCCACAGCACATGATATGAGGCATGGCATGAAGGGCGGAACGTACCACACGCCCCCAGCGTTTGTCACGCCCCCAGCACACGCCCACAGCACAACGCAGACACGCCCACAAGGGGCTACTTTGCTGGCACGGTTCTTTTACCGTTTGAATGTATATGGTGGGCGTCTGCATAGCCTATGTCCTTCTGCTGCAACTGCCCTTTCCAATGCTTTATTGGGTGTTGTGATTGGTGCTGTGGTTCCTGAGATGACCCGCCTCAAAGGTTTTGTCTCTCTCTTTATTATATTAGTATAGATAGATGTTTTTTTATTTTAATACTAGTTTTCTAAAATGATTCTGGAGTTATCGGCTTGTCCCAAATCATATGCACTGAATAATCGTCCAAGGCAGCTTGTAAATATTTCCAGAATTGAGATTTCTGATTTGTTTGTATTTCCTGCAATAATAAATTGGACATTTGATTTAAATTATCCATTTTAATTCTTTTTCACACTTGTATGAGTTGGCCTTTTCTTGCAATTAGCTGGTTAGTTAGCCCAAATTCTAATCTAATTTGGGCAGGCGATGTATTCAGTGGAAGGTAAAAAAGAGATTTAAACATTTTTGTCACGGCATTATTAATGATTATAGCGTCTTTGCCACAGAAATCTTCACTACTATACGTTAGCATGGTCATTTTGTTGATATTACTTTTAAAAGTGGGAGGTAACTCGGTCCCCCAGAGAATTTCTGCAAGGTTCTGAATGCTGACAATAAGGTGTTGGTTCTCCAATGCATATCAACCTTGTGTGGGTGGCAGGGCCGGACTTGCCATAGAGGGCACCAGATGTTTCCATGGTGAGCCACCAGGGTGGGGTCCGGTTTTGGGCTACATAGCTGAAATATCGGCCCCTGTAACAAAATCGGTCGAAACCGATCCTGGCTAACAGCTTGGCTACAACCCCCCTAACCCCCCACCCCCACCCCACTTTGCCTAGGGCTGGTTTTGGTTCCCAGTCCGTTCCTGGTGGTTGGAAGAATCCTTTGTAGACAAATAGTACTCCCAGAAATATGTATGATCTTACTTGTTCTAATTGCACGTTTTGGAGTTACCATTTGTGCATATGCTTTGTCCTTGGGTTTTTATTAACCTCCATTATTTTGGTCTTGGTGTCATTTATAACCAGGCCATTTTCTTGGGAATACTTTGATATCCTATTTATCAGGCGTTGTAACCAAACCTTTGTTTAAATTAATAGGATAACATCATCTGCATATAATAGGTTTGATATCTGAGTACTAGCTCATTTTGGTGGATAGGCGTTTACCTCACCCATCGCTTGTGATAGATTTGATATAAATAAGTTAAAAACCAACAGGGAAAGTACGCACCCTTTTTAGGCCCCGGGATATTATAATTTTATTTGAAACACATGAGCCATCACCTAACCGAACTCTAACACAAGTATTGGAATAGAGTGGCTGATTTGGTTTCAAAAGGGAAGACAGTATTTCTTGTTCTTTCAACTTTTGCCAGAGTAGCTGTCAATGCACAAAATAAAAGGCCAATTTAAAGTCCCAAAACACAGATATAATGGTAGCTTCTTTGCTGTAATAAGTAGATAATTCAAGCTTTATTCAATTTCTACTTGAGAAAATCATAAAAGCCCATAAAACAAACCAAGCAAATTACACAATCATAATCTCATTATTTCACAAAATCTAATAAAAAAAGAAAACTTGAATCACTTACTCACATCCTATCATAATAGCTGGACTATTAGACAGTTCAACCATCATAGTATTATCAATTTCCTACATTTTACAATACTTTACAGGAACATTGATAAAATCCGTATCATATAATAATTTTTTTAAAACTAGAGTACTTAAAACGCCGGGCGACATTGTCTAAGGCCAAGCTTCTTTAAAACAGGTAATATCCACTTTTTCCTTTGTGCACTATAAAATTTACAGAAGAGAACCACATGGAGTGTTGTTTGCTTCGAGCTATCATCACAGGGGCATAATTGCATCACCATGGCCCAGCGATTCATGTTTGGAAAACTAATTATTCTATGTAATATCCCTAGGCTAAATCTTGTGAGCAGTAGTCTATTGAATGTGCCACGAACTAGAATAAGATAAAGTTGAATACTATAAGTGATTAAAATCAGTTGGTTATGCAGTACTGTGGGCTTAGATATTTCTTCTGCTAGTCTAAGAGATTCAAGTAATGGCATTCCTTTTGCTTTAGCTCTTTTCTTGACAGTCTACTCATTGTGCTTGGTTCATTATAAAACTCTGGATAACCTAAGTCGTACAGAAAATCCTGCACAAACTTTAACCATTTCATTCTTAAAACACCATCCATGTTTAAAACATCATAAAAAATATCCTGATTTAAATTTGTTTCCGCAGATAACCATATCCTGTACCAAAGCATGATTGGTTCCAGTAATATTAAATCTAATATATGTGGAAGCCCCAGTTCCGAATGGCTAAACATGCGATGAGGCACTACTTAGGAGGGCCAAAATGTATCTTAAAAACTGATTTTCAGTGGTTTGTAAAAATTGAACGTTACAATGTCTGCAAACCCCTGCACCATATATGGCCATCGAGATACACTTGGCCCTGTAGATTTGCAATAGCACTTGCGGGGGCCTCCTGCCCATTTATTTTGAGAAATTAACTAAAGCTGCAGTCGTTTTCATAAAGGCAAGTTTTTGCACTTGCACCGCTTGAGTCCAGGTACCTTTTTGGTCAAATAAAATACCCAAATAGCTAAAACTGTTCAAAAAATCTATTTTTTGTCCATCAACATTCATGTCTTTACATGTATTACTTTGCGTTGTATTTATCCATTAGCACTGATAGAACTAATATATTAGTTGCAGTTCCCAGTCCCTGCATGAACCCTGTTTGATTAGGTGGAATTATCTGTTTCTCATTTGCCCATACAGAAAGCTTAACACCTGTGTCTTGTAGGGTAATTAGGCGATAATTACCCAGCTCATATTCCGAAATCTCATTTACCATTCCTGTATCTTTGGACCGAGTTTCCAATTATGGGATTTTCCAATTACTGTTTAGATACGTTGATAGGAATCCTATCCCATCAGCTTCACTTAATGTAGACAATATTGATGTTTTTGAAGATCATTTTAAGCCATTTATCAATTTCCAGAAGTCCCTCAAGTTAGTTTGTTTACTTGTATACAGTGCCTTAGCCCACACTGATTCATTTGCTTGCGTTTATTGTATCCCAAATTAATTTATTGTGATTGGTTGCCTAGGAAGAATACAAAAAGGCCACCCAGATATTTGACCCGGAGACTGGCTGCTGGCAATAAATTGCTAAGGCATAAAATGCAACTTTCTAAAAGTGGCATTTTCAAAATTGTAACCAAAAATCTAACTTCACTATGAAAGAGGATTTTCATTACAATTCCAAAGACAACAATCTGATTGGGAAGTTGCAGTTTATCAAACGTAACAAAGTAGCACCAATGTTCTTCTACTGGAAAGGTAGGCCTTGCAATAGCAAAGGGGGTGAGGATATGGCCTACTGTCTAGGGTTGCCGTTCTCAAACCTGGGGAAGCAGGTTTGAGTCTCGGGAATGGCGCTCAATATCCTGTGGTTCTGGGCAAATCACTTAATCTACCCATACTTAACAAAAATGAATGTGTCCTTGTGTAACTCAGCTTGTGCTCATGTAAAGTTCTCTGATACCTACGGGACAAGTTCATGCTTTATAATAGTCAGAAAGTACATGTCCATCTATTTAAATACATGGCACCCTGTCACCCTGTGGGCTGTGTAGGACCTATCCTGGGGTTGACTTATATGTATTAAAAAGGGAGGTTTGGGTCTGGCAATTTTTTTTTTGCCAGGTTGAAATGACAATTTGAAACTGCACACATACACAGGCTGCAATTGCAGGCCTGTTTCAAGGGCTACTTAAGTCAGTGACACAAAAAGTGCTGTTTGCCCACCAGTAGCATTTAATTTACATGTCCTGAGTACATATAGTGCCACGTTAGTAGAGACTTATCAGTCAATTAAAATGGCAGTTAGGGACAAGCCAATGTTATCATATTTTAAGGAGTGAGCACATGCACTTTGGCATTGGTTAGCCATATTAAAGTGCACAGAGCTGGGCGCAATGGAGATGGCAAGCAAGATGGGGGCACTGTAGTGAGACTCCTGCACGCCAGGGACATTATCCGCCATCATCCTGTCTCATGCAGTTTATTTTCACCTCATCAGATAGCAGAAAACATTTGAAATGTATATTTTTCACTAAGTGCCCCCTTTTGAGTAGCTTTTAGCAGTTTATGTATTGCAGACTACGTGAAACGGCTTGTGCCCTTAGGTCAAAACGTGAAAACAAAATGGGGCTGGCTCTAATCAGCAAGGCTGAGCCTATATCATAAACAACAGAAGGGGGTGCCAGTGCTGATAATAATGAATGAGAACTGTGATAAATCCTCCACTAACTGAAAATCAAATTCAGAAAAGGGAATGCTTTTTAGTCGCAGTTTTATTATATATTCAATAATATTTTATAAAATCCGTTTGTACATTTGAAAACGAAACATTGAAGGAAAAAACAAGAATGCAAAGGGGACACATGAAAAAGCAATCAATTTGGAGCGAACCACCATTCACTACTGCAATCATATCACTTTCACCATACATTCAAAAACATGCAAACTACTCTCACACATACCATATGTACATTATCTACAACAAGAAAAACGAAAAAACTGGTTTAAATGAGCTCTCCGAGATCTTCAAATTGTAATTCCCTGGACTTTTATGTGTACATCTTGCGCCTCTGGACTGCAATTTTCCACCTACAGGGGTTATATCATATTTTCTTCGAATTTAAAACCCCCGCTGCATATCATGTTGTATTGCAGCACTGGGAGCGACCAGCTCGCTATGGACCGCCCTTGAGCCAACCCCTTTTAGTGGCGAAGCTCACTACAAAACGCCCAGCCACTCGCGAATAGGTAACGCGCATGCGCGAGTGATTAGTGCTTGCCGCGACGCTGACCGACTGCGGGTATTCGGTACCTCCGTCCTCGGACTTGGTAAGTGTATGCTGCCCCCCTAGCCTCTTAGCCCGTTGCTTTTTAGTTGTGTGCAGCCATCGTCTCACGCTGCTTACCTTAACTCATGCCGCCGTGTGTTTCATGTCTTGACAGCACACCGGACCTTCGCCTGCTTGTGCTGACGCTGCTTTCTTCCGCCGAGTATGCCTGATTAAGACAGGCTTTCTATCCGTGATTTCAAGGTGATGATCGACACCACGTCTATGTCCAGTTTTACAGCGTGATTTTAACCTGAGGCTTGTTTCATTAAATCCTGTCTTTCTGTCATACAGGACTTTTTGATCTTTTCGCAATATAAAAAAAGACACGACGCCCAACGGTCTCTGGCTAACGTGGCACCCTCCAACCTCGGCTTCCATTTTTTACCAGCACTAGGACACCTCACGCTCCCCTGAGCGGTAAGGAATTCTTTTGAGGCTTGTACTCCGTGTTTTCTTGTCTCCTCAATTACTACCCCCGCGGTGAGACTAATCTTCATCCATCTATCCACAGAGTAATTGGTCACCTCCCTTAAAACTTCCTCATCCCGGACCACCGCCAGCAACATCAGGTGGTAAGTCTCCCTGACCTTCCCCGTAGCAGCCAACCAGTGTGTGGTTACACTGTTCACCTTAAAGTGTCATTCTGCAGTAGTCTATGTTGTTAGGCGCATTGAGTCTTGACAAATGTGTTTTATACCCTTACTTTTCGCCATTTGGTGTTCCCTTTTTAGGGATACATTGAGACCGGGGTCCCACTGAGTTTAAGAGATTCTGAAGTGTGTGACTAGTCTATGAGATTTATTAATGTGTCTACCTGTTATGCATTTGTCATTCATGTAATGATTCATGTTTTATAAGAAAAATTTCTATTTCCTTTCTTTCCCTTCTGTTTAGTTGCCCGAGGCCCTGATGAGAATCTCCAAAGAAATAAAGGAGATTCGAAACGCGTAGGCCCATCTTCATACTGGTCTGCCAACTGATCTAAGAGTTACAACGTTGCATAGATCACTTGCCATTTGTTGGACACTATCTATTTTTCGTTGAATTTGCTAAGATTGTCTGAAATTGCAAAACTTTTGGTAGTGTTCTATTTTTCAATACACATTGCAAATAGTGTGTTCATATTAAGGCAGTACCAGTTTTTTCGTTTTTCTTGTTGTAGATAATGTACATATGGTATGTGTGAGAGTAGTTTGCATGTTTTTGAATGTATGGTGAAAGTGATATGATTGCAGTAGTGAATTCCCTTTTCTGAATTTGATTTTCAGTTAGTGGAGGATTTATCACAGTTCTCATTCATTATTATCAGCACTGGCACCCCCTTCTGTTGTTTATGACTTAGGTCAAAACGGCAGCCACCTCAACATCTGGAGCTGAAGGAGAAGAATGCATCGTCAAAGCCTTAGGCGATCTGCGGGCAGTGCCAATGGGGGAGACTACTGGAACTGCCGGCTGCCACACAGATGATTCAGAAAAGGGGGGTGGTGATGAACAGAGTGTCTGAATTAAGCAGACCACTCTTACCCAGTCCAAAGATCAGGGCTTGATCCATCACCGTTTTTCAGCTCACTGCACCATCCCAGCTCAGAACTTGGCTATATGCAAATTAGTCTGACCCTGGCCCAGTGCATCATGGGAACAGGGCAGACCAAACTACCAAGCCAATTCTTATACTGGGAAGGAAACAAGCTACCGGGGACCGGTTTCTGGCATTTCAGCCGTCTTCGGCCCGGCTTGCTTGAATCCTGATGGTGCAATGAGCTAGGGACTCACATCTGAGTATACCCTTCCACGCTTATGGTGGACAAAAATGATTCAGAAAAGGGGGGTGGTGATGAACAGAGTGTCTGAATTAAGCAGACCACTCTTACCCAGTCCAGAGATCAGGGCTTGATCCATCACCGTTTTTCAGCTCACTGCACCATCCCAGCTCAGAACTTGGCTATATGCAAATTAGTCTGACCCTGGCCCAGTGCATCATGGGAACAGGGCAGATCAAACTACCAAGCCAATTCTTATACCGGGAAGGAAAAAGCTACCGGGGACCGGTTTCTGGCATTTCAGCCGTCTTCGGCCCGGCTTGCTTGAATCCTGATGGTGCAATGAGCTATGGACTCACATCTGAGTATACCCTTCCACGCTTATGGTGGACAAAAATGACTCAGAAAAGGGGGGTGGTGATGAACAGAGTGTCTGAATTAAGCAGACTACTCTTACCCAGTCCAAAGATCAGGACTTGATCCATCACCGTTTTTCAGCTCACTGCACCATCCCAGCTCAGAACTTGGCTATATGCAAATTAGTCTGACCCTGGCCCAGTGCATCATGGGAACAGGGCAGACCAAAATACCAAGCCAATTCTTATACTGGGAAGGAAACAAGCTACCGGGGACCGGTTTCTGGCATTTCAGCCGTCTTCGGCCCGGCTTGCTTGAATCCTGATGGTGCAATGAGCTAGGGACTCACATCTGAGTATACCCTTTCACGCTTGTGGTGGACAAAAATGATTCAGAAAAGGGGGGTGGTGATGAACAGAGTGTCTGAATTAAGCAGACCACTCTTACCCAGTCCAAAGATCAGGGCTTGATCCATCACCGTTTTTCAGCTCACTGCACCATCCCAGCTCAGAACTTGGCTATATGCAAATTAGTCTGACCCTGGCCCAGTGCATCATGGGAACAGGGCAGACCAAACTACCAAGCCAATTCTTATACTGGGAAGGAAACAAGCTACCGGGGACCGGTTTCTGGCATTTCAGCCGTCTTCGGCCCGGCTTGCTTGAATCCTGATGGTGCAATGAGCTAGGGACTCACATCTGAGTATACCCTTCCACGCTTATGGTGGACAAAAATGATTCAGAAAAGGGGGGTGGTGATGAACAGAGTGTCTGAATTAAGCAGACCACTCTTACCCAGTCCAAAGATCAGGACTTGATCCATCACCGTTTTTCAGCTCACTGCACCATCCCAGCTCAGAACTTGGCTATATGCAAATTAATCTGACCCTGGCCCAGGGCATCATGGGAACAGGGCAGACCAAACTACCAAGCCAATTCTTATACTGGGAAGGAAACAAGCTACCGGGGACCGGATTGGCATTTCAGCCGTCTTCGGCCCGGCTTGCTTGAATCCTGATGGTGAAATGAGCTAGGGACTCACATCTGAGTATACCCTTCCACGCTTATGGTGGACAAAAATGATTCAGAAAAGGGGGGTGGTGATGAACAGAGTGTCTGAATTAAGCAGACCACTCTTACCAAGTCCAAAGATCAGGGCTTGATCCATCACCGTTTTTCAGCTCACTGCACCATCCCAGCTCAGAACTTGGCGATATGCAAATTAGTCTGACCCTGGCCCAGTGCATCATGGGAGCAGGGCAGACCAAACTACCAAGCCAATTCTTATACTGGGAAGGAAACAAGCTACCGGGGACCGGTTTCTGGCATTTCAGCCGTCTTCGGCCCGGCTTGCTTGAATCCTGATGGTGCAATGAGCTAGGGACTCACATCTGAGTATACCCTTCCACGCTTGTGGTGGACAAAATGATTCAGAAAAGGGGGGGGGTGGTGATGAACAGAGTGTCTGAATTAAGCAGACCACTCTTACCCAGTCCAAAGATCGGGGCTTGATCCATCACCGTTTTTCAGCTCACTGCACCATCCCAGCTCAGAACTTGGCTATATGCAAATTAGTCTTACCCTGGCCCAGTGCATCATGGGAACAGGGCAGACCAAAATACCAAGCCAATTCTTATACTGGGAAGGAAACAAGCTACCGGGGACCGGTTTCTGGCATTTCAGCCGTCTTCGGCCCGGCTTGCTTGAATCCTGATGGTGCAATGAGCTAGGGACTCACATCTGAGTATACCCTTCCACGCTTATGGTGGACAAAAATGATTCAGAAAAGGGGGGTGGTGATGAACAGAGTGTCTGAATTAAGCAGACCACTCTTACCCAGTCCAAAGATCAGGGCTTGATCCATCACCGTTTTTCAGCTCACTGCACCATCCCAGCTCAGAACTTGGCTATATGCAAATTAGTCTGACCCTGGCCCAGTGCATCATGGGAACAGGGCAGACCAAACTACCAAGCCAATTCTTATACCGGGAAGGAAAAAGCTACCGGGGACCGGTTTCTGGCATTTCAGCCGTCTTCGGCCCGGCTTGCTTGAATCCTGATGGTGCAATGAGCTATGGACTCACATCTGAGTATACCCTTCCACGCTTATGGTGGACAAAAATGACTCAGAAAAGGGGGGTGGTGATGAACAGAGTGTCTGAATTAAGCAGACTACTCTTACCCAGTCCAAAGATCAGGACTTGATCCATCACCGTTTTTCAGCTCACTGCACCATCCCAGCTCAGAACTTGGCTATATGCAAATTAGTCTGACCCTGGCCTAGTGCATCATGGGAACAGGGCAGACCAAAATACCAAGCCAATTCTTATACTGGTAAGGAAACAAGCTACCGGGGACCGGTTTCCGGCATTTCAGCCGTCTTCGGCCCGGCTTGCTTGAATCCTGATGGTGCAATGAGCTAGGGACTCACATCTGAGTATACCCTTTCACGCTTGTGGTGGACAAAAATGATTCAGAAAAGGGGGGTGGTGATGAACAGAGTGTCTGAATTAAGCAGACCACTCTTACCCAGTCCAAAGATCAGGGCTTGATCCATCACCGTTTTTCAGCTCACTGCACCATCCCAGCTCAGAACTTGGCTATATGCAAATTAGTCTGACCCTGGCCCAGTGCATCATGGGAACAGGGCAGACCAAACTACCAAGCCAATTCTTATACTGGGAAGGAAACAAGCTACCGGGGACCGGTTTCTGGCATTTCAGCCGTCTTCGGCCCGGCTTGCTTGAATCCTGATGGTGCAATGTGCTAGGGACTCACATCTGAGTATACCCTTCCACGCTTATGGTGGACAAAAATGATTCAGAAAAGGGGGGTGGTGATGAACAGAGTGTCTGAATTAAGCAGACCACTCTTACCCCGTCCAAAGATCAGGGCTTGATCCATCACCGTTTTTCAGCTCACTGCACCATCCCAGCTCAGAACTTGGCTATATGCAAATTAGTCTGACCCTGGCCCAGTGCATCATGGGAACAGGGCAGACCAAACTACCAAGCCAATTCTTATACTGGGAAGGAAACAAGCTACCGGGGACCGGTTTCTGGCATTTCAGCCGTCTTCGGCCCGGCTTGCTTGAATCCTGATGGTGCAATGAGCTAGGGACTCACATCTGAGTATACCCTTCCACGCTTATGGTGGACAAAAATGATTCAGAAAAGGGGGGTGGTGATGAACAGAGTGTCTGAATTAAGCAGACCACTCTTACCAGTCCAAAGATCAGGGCTTGATCCATCACCGTTTTTCAGCTCACTGCACCATCCCAGCTCAGAACTTGGCTATATGCAAATTAGTCTGACCCTGGCCCAGTGCATCATGGGAGCAGGGCAGACCAAACTACCAAGCCAATTCTTATACTGGGAAGGAAACAAGCTACCGGGGACCGGTTTCTGGCATTTCAGCCGTCTTCGGCCCGGCTTGCTTGAATCCTGATGGTGCAATGAGCTAGGGACTCACATCTGAGTATACCCTTCCACGCTTGTGGTGGACAAAATGATTCAGAAAAGGGGGGGGTGGTGATGAACAGAGTGTCTGAATTAAGCAGACCACTCTTACCCAGTCCAAAGATCAGGGCTTGATCCATCACCGTTTTTCAGCTCACTGCACTATCCCAGCTCAGAGCTTGGCTATATGCAAATTAGTCTGACCCTGGCCCAGTGCATCATGGGAACAGGGCAGACCAAACTACCAAGCCAATTCTTATACCGGGAAGGAAAAAGCTACCGGGGACCGGTTTCTGGCATTTCAGCCGTCTTCGGCCCGGCTTGCTTGAATCCTGATGGTGCAATGAGCTAGGGACTCACATCTGAGTATACCCTTCCACGCTTATGGTGGACAAAAATGATTCAGAAAAGGGGGGTGGTGATGAACAGAGTGTCTGAATTAAGCAGACCACTCTTACCCAGTCCAAAGATCAGGACTTGATCCATCACCGTTTTTCAGCTCACTGCACCATCCCAGCTCAGAACTTGGCTATATGCAAATTAATCTGACCCTGGCCCAGGGCATCATGGGAACAGGGCAGACCAAACTACCAAGCCAATTCTTATACTGGGAAGGAAACAAGCTACCGGGGACCGGTTTCTGGCATTTCAGCCGTCTTCGGCCCGGCTTGCTTGAATCCTGATGGTGAAATGAGCTAGGGACTCACATCTGAGTATACCCTTCCACGCTTATGGTGGACAAACATGATTCAGAAAAGGGGGGTGGTGATGAACAGAGTGTCTGAATTAAGCAGACCACTCTTACCCAGTCCAAAGATCAGGGCTTGATCCATCACCGTTTTTCAGCTCACTGCACCATCCCAGCTCAGAACTTGGCGATATGCAAATTAGTCTGACCCTGGCCCAGTGCATCATGGGAACAGGGCAGACCAAAATACCAAGCCAATTCTTATACTGGGAAGGAAACAAGCTACCGGGGACCGGTTTCTGGCATTTCAGCCGTCTTCGGCCCGGCTTGCTTGAATCCTGATGGTGCAATGTGCTAGGGACTCACATCTGAGTATAACCTTCCACGCTTATGGTGGACAAAAATGATTCAGAAAAGGGGGGTGGTGATGAACAGAGTGTCTGAATTAAGCAGACCACTCTTACCCAGTCCAAAGATCAGGGCTTGATCCATCACCGTTTTTCAGCTCACTGCACCATCCCAGCTCAGAACTTGGCTATATGCAAATTAGTCTGACCCTGGCCCAGTGCATCATGGGAACAGGGCAGACCAAACTACCAAGCCAATTCTTATACTGGGAAGGAAACAAGCTACCGGAGACCAGTTTCTGGCATTTCTGCCGTCTTCGGCCCGGCTTGCTTGAATCCTGATGGTGCAATGAGCTAGGGAATCACATCTGAGTATACCCTTCCACGCTTGTGGTGGACAAAAATGATTCAGAAAAGGGGGGTGGTGATGAACAGAGTCTCTGAATTAAGCAGACCACTCTTACCCAGTCCAAAGATCAGGGCTTGATCCATCACCGTTTTTCAGCTCACTGCACCATCCCAGCTCAGAACTTGGCTATATGCAAATTAGTCTGACCCTGGCCCAGTGCATCATGGGAACAGGGCAGACCAAACTACCAAGCCAATTCTTATACTGGGAAGGAAAAAGCTACCGGGGACTGGTTTCTGGCATTTCAGCCGTCTTCGGCACGGCTTGCTTGAATCCTGATGGTGCAATGAGCTAGGGACTCACATCTGAGTATACCCTTCCACGCTTATGGTGGACAAAAGTGATTCAGAAAAGGGGGGTGGTGATGAACAGAGTGTCTGAATTAAGCAGACCACTCCTACCCAGTCCAAAGATCAGGGCTTGATCCATCACCGTTTTTCAGCTCACTGCACCATCCCAGCTCAGAACTTGGCTATATGCAAATTAGTCTGACCCTGGCCCAGTGCATCATGGGAACAGGGCAGACCAAACTACCAAGCCAATTCTTATACTGGGAAGGAAACAAGCTACCGGGGACCGGTTTCTGGCATTTCAGCCGTCTTCGGCCCGGCTTGCTTGAATCCTGATGGTGCAATGAGCTAGGGACTCACATCTGAGTATACCCTTCCACGCTTATGGTGGACAAAAATGATTCAGAAAAGGGGGGTGGTGATGAACAGAGTGTCTGAATTAAGCAGACCACTCTTACCCAGTCCAAAGATCAGGGCTTGATCCATCACCGTTTTTCAGCTCACTGCACCATCCCAGCTCAGAACTTGGCTATATGCAAATTAGTCTCACCCTAGCCCAGTGCATCATGGGAACAGGGCAGATCAAACTACCAAGCCAATTCTTATCCTGGGAAGGAAACAAGCTACCGGGGACCGGTTTCTGGCATTTCAGCCGTCTTCGGCCGGGCTTGCTTGAATCCTGATGGTGCAATGAGCTAGGGACTCACATCTGAGTATACCCTTCCTCGCTTATGGTGGACAAAAATGATTCAGAAAAGGGGGGTGGTGATGAACAAAGTGTTTGAATTAAGCAGACCACTCTTACCCAGTCCAAAGATCAGGGCTTGATCCATCACCGTTTTTCAGCTCACTGCACCATCCCAGCTCAAAACTTGGCTATATGCAAATTAGTCTGACCCTGGCCCAGTGCATCATGGGAACAGGGCAGACCAAACTACCAAGCCAATTCTTATACTGGGAAGGAAACAAGCTACCGGGGACCGGTTTCTGGCATTTCAGCCGTCTTCGGCCCGGCTTGCTTGAATCCTGATGGTGCAATGAGCTAGGGACTCACATCTGAGTATACCCTTCCACGCTTATGGTGGACAAAAATGATTCAGAAAAGGGGGGTGGTGATGAACAGAGTGTCTGAATTAAGCAGACCACTCTTACCCAGTCCAAAGATTAGGGCTTGATCCATCACCGTTTTTCAGCTCACTGCACCATCCCAGCTCAGAACTTGGCTATATGCAAATTAGTCTGACCCTGGCCCAGTGCATCATGGGAACAGGGCAGACCAAACTACCAAGCCAATTCTTATACTGGGAAGGAAACAAGCTACCGGGGACCGGTTTCTGGCATTTCAGCCATCTTCGGCCCGGCTTGCTTGAATCCTGATGGTGCAATGAGCTAGGGACTCACATCTGAGTATACCCTTCCACGCTTATGGTGGACAAAAATGATTCAGAAAAGGGGGGTGGTGATGAACAGATTGTCTGAATTAAGCAGACCACTCTTACCCAGTCCAAAGATCAGGGCTTAATCCATCACCGTTTTTCAGCTCACTGCACCATCCCAGCTCAGAACTTGGCTATATGCAAATTAGTCTGACCCTGGCCCAGTGCATCATGGGAACAGGGCAGACCAAACTACCAAGCCAATTCTTATACTGGGAAGGAAACAAGCTACCGGGGACCGGTTTCTGGCATTTCAGCCGTCTTCGGCCCGGCTTGCTTGAATCCTGATGGTGCAATGAGCTAGGGACTCACATCTGAGTATACCCTTCCACGCTTATGGTGGACAAAAATGATTCAGAAAAGGGGGGTGGTGATGAACAGAGTGTCTGAATTAAGCAGACCACTCTTACCCAGTCCAAAGATCAGGGCTTGACCCATCACCGTTTTTCAGCTCACTGCACCATCCCAGCTCAGAACTTGGCTATATGCAAATTAGTCTGACCCTGGCCCAGTGCATCATGGGAACAGGGCAGACCAAACTACCAAGCCAATTCTTATACTGGGAAGGAAGCAAGCTACCGGGGACCGGTTTCTGGCATTTCAGCCGTCTTCGGTCCGGCTTGCTTGAATCCTGATGGTGCAATGAGCTAGGGAGGCATGATAGATGCAGGGGCTGCCTGGGAAGTCGGAGTGCGCTGCTGCAGATGCTGGGATTGAAGGCAGACATGAGCGGGTTGGCTCTGGCATTCTAGCTCACACAGGCCCCAAGATACCTTAAAGTGCATGGACATCGGGAGGTGAGTGCACAGGTCTGGACTGTCTTCTCCCACATTAATTAAACAGTTTACAATATCTCCTTCAACTGGCTTGTAATCCACCCAGTTCAGACCACTGACACTTACTAATAACAGCACGCATCTCAGTACCAAATTTGGCCTCAATGGTGCTCATTACTTGTAGGTCTGAGGCATTAACTTTGTCATATCAGATTCAGCACCTATAAAGTGTCTACAAAATGTGTATCCTGCAGTCTACTGCATGCATTCTGTGAGTACGGGATATAGGGCAGGTGTCCGAATTCAACACTTTGGTGGACTTAATGTCTGGACTGCTGGGACTTCTTGCCTTTTTTTAACTGCCATACAAACTTACACACACTGGACCAGAGGCTTCAGGTAAGTCCTGAATATGCTTGTGGCCCCTGTTAAGTACTACCAGAGGAGAGGCGGGATCAGGCCCCTTCTTGACTAAATGCATCTGGGATAGGAAAGCAGCTTGCAACTCCAGGTGCTCGACTCGGGCATCTAGCTAATACAAAAGGGATTATCGCCCAGTGCTATCTAGCACGAATCGCCACAGAATTGCAGCGCTCTTGAATATGGCCGGGATGCCTGTCACTCCCTCCCAACACAATCCCCAAGGATGGGAAGACGGACGCAGTTCTGAACTTTTGGAAGGCGGGAGGGAGTTACCCTCCCGGCCGTATTTATTAAAATATGAAACAAAATTAAAACATTAAAATAACAGTTTCATATCATGTACAATTTTCATTTATTACATTACGATGCAGACACGTTCATCGGCTAACCTTAACAAATCTCTAATACAAAGATTTTCCTAGCCGAGTCTAAACATCCTGCAAATGCATACTTTCTAAAAATTGTACATCCTAGCATTACGGGCCAACGGCAAGGTCGCAACCGGTGTCAGATCCCTACTACCAGAACTCCCCCCTCACTGTGTGAGGGGCAGGCGCACAGAGGACTGTACCTCTGCGCCAACTCCAATTTCCCTTGTCTTTGCGGGGGCCCCCTATTTAACTCGACGCCATCTTAATGGTCGTCCGAGGACTCGTGTGAGGTGTCTAGAAGGTAGCGTGGACCCCCCTCCCACCCAACACTGTTTATCACATCCGCCGTCGCGGATATCCTGGCCCCGGGAAATTCGTAGGAGGGGCATCTAGCCGCCTCCTCCCCTGGAAGGGGCCTATGACCGCCTTCCCTTAGGCGACCCCATACTTAGTGGGTGCCGCCTCCCTGTGTGAGGGGCCAATGGCCGCCTCCCCCCGGGCGCTCCCATCCATAATGGGTGCGCCCCCCCTCTAGGGACCTTGAAATTACTGCTCACCGATCATGACCTTACCGCCCGACCAAAAATAAATACGACGTTTTATTTACCTACTTAAGAAAGAAAATCAACTTTACATTGCAATATTTATCCTATTATTTAAACATTCTACACATCTTTCGACTAGACTGTTATACTCCGCTCCACTAAGGAAGAAAATGTTATGAAGCAAATCATTTTATTGCAGTACCAACATTGACATTTTTATTAACCACTAAACCAGGAGAGAAAAGATATTATCAAAGCAAATCAATTTCATTGCAGTACTAACGTTGCCATAAGGGGCTGGTGGGTGGGTCAAAAATTGCTCCTTGTTCCGTCGAGGGCTCACGTGCAACGAGAGGGTGCAGCTTCCAAGCACAGGAACAAGAGGATGCTTCTTCGGATTGCTACTCCTTTTATTCCTCTTCGGGAGGGCGTGTACCCTCCTCCGGTACACCTACGGGGCGTGGCCAACGGTGTAGGTGTCTAGGACAACCCTTCTTGGGCGGGAAAAGGCGCGCCCCGGCTATGCCGCTTCGGGCATACCAGCCGAGACACGCCCCCCGCCCAAAATGGCTTCCCGGGGGGATCCGGGCCCCCTACCATACGTTCGGGGGGACCAAGTGGTCGCCCCTTTCCAGGAGTACGCTTGTAATCCTTGCTGGTGGCGAGACAGTTACCATGCTGGATTGACGTACTGCCTGGTCCTTCCTAGGAATCATAAACTAATTATCATTGGTTATGTTCTGAAAAGGTGACTTTAGGAAGTGGAGTTAAACTGCCACTTGAATACCGTATTTGAGATCATGTTTCTAGATAACACGCTTTGGAACTAGTTATCCTTGATATTAGCTCTTTGCATGCAACATGGGCAAGTCTGATGGCCATCAGGCCAAGCTTCACTTTGATTCCTGTTGGACTGTACGAGCACCTGACAATGAGTCTGATCAGCCTGCTACCGGGGGTCACTCCTCAGAAGAGCCCATTAATGCAGTTGACATAAAAGTGACCTTAGTTGCCATGCAGCACAGCTTGACATCTATTAGGGGAGAGGAGCTGGCCTAATGGCTAGGGCGGTCGACCTCGAATCTGGAGAACTGGGTTCGAGTCTCGGCAATGATGCTGAACATCCTGTCATTCTGGGCAAATCACTTAATCTCCCGGTGCCTAAGAAAAATTAATGTGTCCTCATGTAACGCAACTGGTGCTATGAAAAGTGCTCTGATACCCGGTACCTTTGGGTCAAGTTCATGCTATATAAAACTCTGTAAAAAAAAATAATAATAATTGAATCTAAAACGGACAATATGTGCGGTAGAATGGACTCTATCACACACAAGTTTGAGAACAACTCTTCTTCGCAGTTTTAGACACTGTGTCTTCTCGTGGAAACAAGTCACTCAAAATGGAAAAGGTCCTGAAAGTCATTGCAGCAAAGATTGAAGACCAAGACGCAGGATCTCGCCAAAACAACTTGCCTATTTTAGGAGTGCCAGAAACTACAAATCCAGGCAAAAAGGAAGATTACTTTGAGAGACTACTTACTATGCTGTTCGGTGCTGACGCTTTCTCCAAACTTCTCATGCTGATCCAGCCTCTACCTAGGACTCCTGTTTAACCAATTATTGCCTGACTCCTAAATTATAGAGATCACGAAATTTGGAACTTGATGGGAATGAGGCTTCTTCTAGAGCTTCTACACCCACGTTGGAGCTGGGCTGACAACGCTATCTGTTCTGCTACATTTCATGTTCTCGGTCTGGAAGTCAGTCTTCTCTGATGCCCATAACGTTAAATTCCTATTTCCCTTTTTATATCCATGGCACAAAGAGACTGAACACTGGACCTAACCTCCTAAACGTTTGCATCCTATGTTGGGAGAAATAATGATGGTAATCCCTGGACACCCTCCTTGTACACCAGGATGATCCTGACGATATCAGGAAAGCGATCATGCAATCACAGGCTGTTAAATCCCCGGGCCTGATGGCTTGCCATATGACTTTTATAAGGCTTATGATGGTGCTGGTGCTAAGCTCATTCTTTCAAGAGACAAAGAAGCAGTGGATTCTCTCCCCTTCTATGCAGGAGACCATGGTCATTGCTCTGCACAATCTGGGTAAACCACCTGATCTGTGTGAGTCTTATAAAACATTATCTCTAATTAATTGTGATGTTACATTTTTTTCTAAAGCATGCAATGACCATTCAGGCTTTATCCCAGGACACCCCACATCCCATAATCTGCGGGTATTGTTTGCAGTGCTGCAGGTCATTGACCCAAATCTTGCTGCAGTGGTGGTCTTCTTAGATGCCACCAATGCCTGTGACTCAATTGAATGGGATTTTTTAATGATGGTCTTGTGCCAGAGGGGACTTCCCAATTTATTTTTAGCCTGAGTGTCCCTTTTATATTGTCAACCGTTCGCCAGAGTTATGATTAATGGGCCTGTCTCTTTCACTATGACAATCACCAGAGCCACGTAACAGGGCTGTTCTGCTCTCACCATTACTTTTTGCTCTCACAATGGAGCCACTAGCTTCAAAATTATGCCACTATAATTGAGATTATAAATTTTGCTACCCGTCTTGGCATTTATTGATCTAACTATATGCGGATGACATTACGCTATTTTTGTGCTATCCTCAAATTAGTCTCACTGGTGTCCTCTGTGAGTTTATCCGCATCGGGGAACAGATTAACTGAGAAAAGTCACACATTGTCACTGCTATGCAGCAGTTTAATCTGAACTGCCCTCTCTAGTGGTGTCAGTCCAAATTTAAGTATCTGGGAGTTGTGATCTCAAGAGATAGAGAGGTAGTAATTAGAGCTATGGCATGGCGTTATTCAAACTTACTGATCGTATTAGTCACTGGATCTCCGTCAAACTATCTTTGGCATGCTGAATTGCATTGATGAAAATGGTAATATTGCCTACATTTTTATACCTCTTGCTTAACATACCTCTCCCACTAGGATGATCCTTCTTCCAAGCCCTTAAAACTCAAATGATAAGATTGGCATCTTCGATTTTAGGATTCTCTTCTGCCACAGCCACTTTGTCAGTTTCATGCACCTCAAATGCTTGCCACAAGTTGGCCCGTAGAACAGGCAAAGAGTTTGTGTACTCCCCGCTCCGCTTATACCAATTCCCTATCAACCGCTGTTACCAGTCACTCATGAGAACGGATGCAGACAATTACTTCAGAAACAAGGATTTAAACAGTGGGTGGAACTATATCGGGAGGGCTCCTTTATATCCTGTACTGATTTTTTGGGAAGATGAGCTGATGTCTCCATTAGACATTTTTGTTACAATGTCAAGTGGACCACCTTTGACTTCCCTTTTGAACCTGCTACCTTTGCGACCGGCTCGGTCCTCATAGCATGGGGTAACTTTGCCAGAATCAGACAAAGACTATGGGGCCGAGTACGATGGCGGGTGGATCGCCACCGCTGGGACAGTGGTGGCTACCGCCAGGACGGCGGTGGTGATCCACCCGCCAAATGTCCATGGTTCTACCCCGCCATATTAGTATGGTGGGGGGCACCGAGGCGGATGGAAAGACTGTCCGCTGCTTTTCCGCTGGTTGAATTGGTTGATCCAGGGTCGTGTCCCGAAGGTTTTGGGAACAGGATAAACTGCCGGACTAGTATGCGGGGGGTAGTGGATGGTCCGACCACTGCTATGGCATCGAGGACCCAAACAATTCCCTTGGCTCTGGAGCAGATCGAGATTCAGTCTCTGAGGCTTCAGGGTTGACAGGATCAACCAACGGACCGCCGGACTAGTCTGCAGGGGGGCCCAGTGTAAGGACCGACCGCTGCTGCGGCAGCAAGGTCCCAGCGGTTTCCCTTGACTCTGTTGCACCTTAAGAACTCGCTGGTTCACTCTCATGGATTTCTCTACTTCTGTCCTGCCCGCCATTTTGCTGCTGTTCTCTGCCGTTTTTCTCTGGGCCCTGACCCGCCATTTTGCCCATTCCATTGTCCTTTACCCTTTTCCCTCTTTTCCCCCTTGACGATCCTCTGATTTGCCTTTTCTCCATACCCTTGTATCCCTCCCACCCTCCCTTGGTGCTGTGACTACGTCCCCCCTCTGTCCCCCTTAATGGAACTCTGCTCTCCTGTTTGTTTGTTTTTGGGCCTTGACCTGGGAAATTCTATTATTTGTATGTACATGTATATAGAGATAACTCTAACCACTAGTATATGTAGTAGACCTGTACTCTCTACCATTCCTATGTGACTCTTAAAGTTTATCCATTTCTATCTCTTCCTTGAGTGACGTTACAACTTGTACATTTGCAATTTTTTCTGTTTGCATCTCTACCTTGTGTGACTCTACAACTTGTACATATGTAATTTTTTTCTGCTTGTATTTCTTCCTTGTGTGACTTTACCACTTGTACATTTGCAATTTTTGTTTCTGTTTGCATCTTTTATGTAACTCATGTAATCCTAAGTCCTTATGTATCGCAACTGGTTCTTATGTAAAGCGCTCTGACACCTTAGGGTAATGTTTGTGCTATATAAAATCGCATTAAATTAAATAAAGACACCGCCATTCATATTATGATGTAGGCGGAAATTGACCTTTCCATGGTGGATATTCCTCCATGGAAAGGCGTGCGTTCCTCAATGTTGGGGGCCCATGCGGTCCCCCAGGGTGTTGGGGGGTGGGGGGCGCACATGGGGGTACCAGAGAGGTACCCCCCTCATTGCAATGCACTACGTGGCAGGCACCACGTGGTGCCTGCCATGTTGTGCTTGGCAATGCTGTGCACAATCCTGTTACATTGCGAGCGGGCTGCAGCCAGAAGATCCATCCGTAATGTAAAATGCCCAGGATGCGCCCGCCAGTGTCGTGATGAATACCACTTGATCGTGTCAGATCCTTCACCTGTCTTGTTGTATTTTTCCCTACAGAACATTTTGTTTCAAACTTTGATGCATGTTGATGGGGCCCGGTTCATTATCTTATCCCAGGTCCCTTGATAGCTTTTAATTTTCCTGGCAATTGGCCAGTGTACAGGGTGTACCAGAAAACGAGCCCAGCAGGTGTTATCAGTACCACTGCACCAGTCCAGCAGCTTGGAAAGAATGAGAGTGAAAGGTGGAAGAGAAAGAGGACACGTTATTCATTCTGAAAAATGGTATTAGGCAAATAAAATTACTTGGCCAAATAAGTATACCCAGCTGCAGTGTATAACCGATATTTTCCTGATGTTGGGATGTAAAGGTGTTGCAAAAAGTATTGGCCTTTTTCATTTTTGCAAAACGTTCTTAACTGTTGTTGAATCAATGGGAGTAAATATTGCATTTTAGATTTCAATAAAACTGAAAGAAAGCAAATATGACTAGTTCATGAGTGTGCCTTGAAGAATGACTTTCTTTTTAGTTTTTTAAAAACATTCATTCTTCCACAATTTTCCACCCTGGCTCTTGACAGTCCCGAAGAATATTTCTCCCTCCACTGGTTGCTTTGGACTCGCCTGATTTGCTCACTCAGGGGCAGATTTACAAGCCCCCGCTCCACCAATACATCACTTTTTGTGACGTACTGGTTGCGCATGTTACTGCTCCATATTTACAAGGACAGGAAAACCCACCCTATGTGACTTTTCCTGTCCTTGTAAATGTGGACCATTTACACACAGCACTTTGCATGAAAGGGCTGTTCCATGGGTGTTGCTGTGGGTGTTCCCACGCAACACCCATGGAACAAGGCACATTTCCAGATTCATGAGGAATCTTAAATCTGGAATTGCGTCTGAATGGCAACGAGGAGAAATGTTTTCATTTCTCCTAGTTTTTTCCTCTTTCAATGCGTGCTGCATTCTACAGCATGCATTGAAAGAGGAAAATGCCTTTAGGGCTTGTGTTGCCGCGCTGCGGCTCATCCTTGTAAATCTGCCCCTCAGTACTTAATATTTCTGTTACCTCATCCAGTGGCGGCCGGTAATGTGAGGTACCGGTAGGGTGGGCACACACATACTCACAATCACCCTCATACACACTTACTCAAACCCATCCATTCACAAGTATGCACACATACACATGCACAAACTCATTCACAGCACATATATGCACATGCACATAGTTTCATACATGCACACAAGCACCCACACATTAACAAAAGGTCCTTACCAGGTGATGGCAGGTCCAGAAGCTGGTGGGAGGGGAAAGCAAAAGGCACTGAAAGGAGCTGGATGCTTAGGGAAAGGAATGGAAAACAGGATGATCCCCTCACCTCCTCTCACTGGCTGAACTTGTCACGGGTCAGCTAATGAGAGGAGGGCCTACCCCCTCACAGCGTGGTATAGGTCAAAGAGAGTTGCTGACTTTATCCCATTATGTGATGAAGCGTTACAATAGACATTCAACTGTGTGCAGTTCAGGGCCTAAACCTGAAGCCCCCAGGTCTTAATCTATCATAAGGGAGATGAACTCACATCTGTTACGGGGCTGAAATGTATAGGCATTTATATAGCGCGCTACTTACCCGGAGGGTCCCAAGGCGCTTCGACCGCTGCGAAACCCTTCCTGGCTTCCCTGAGAGATGGTCCCTTAATGGGTATCTCCAGGGTGAGACCAGGCATCCCCGGCGGTCTTGTGGGGCCGTTAGTGAAGATGAGGCAAGCTAATGCCCAGAGTTGCCGAGTGTGATCGCTGATCAGAGTGGGCACCGAGGCGAGAGAATTATCGAGTCCGCTGACCCTGGTCCAGAAACCTGCCGCGCCGGGAATCGAACCCTGGTCCCGGGCCGTCCTCTGCTCTCGGGTCTGCCGCCTCTAACCAGTGAGCCACACTACTTCACCCCTACAGGGCTGTGAAATCTTGATCCTGGCAAAGCTTGTCTAAAGTGCCAGGCACCTGCGCATTTAGCACATGTACACAGCCTGACTGACATTTGTTCAGCCTGACAGACACTCTTTGTGCTTTGTGAAAGGGTGAGGTGGGTTGGCGCCCCTCTGCCCTTAATGATTGGTTGCTGCAGGCTTCCTCCAAACTTTATAAAGGTTGATTCTGAGGGGCTAAAAGAAATAAAGAGAGGTCCTAACAGGGAACCAATTTTGAATTCCATCTCTGTAAATCCAAACCCTTAATTCATCTGGAAACTAAGGGACATATTAATCAATCTTTCACGCAGCAAGCCACCTTGATGTGATTTGTGAAAGAGAAAGGGTAGGAATGCGCCGCATTTAACATTTATATGGCACATTCCTGTCTTTTCTTAGTGCTGGTGCACTTTGGCTGCCTAGCACCACCTGAGGCACCTTTCCTGCACAAAAACAATCCTGAGAGGCATTTTCCTCTTTCTATGAGAACTGCAGAATGAAGCATCCTTAGAAAGGGGAAAAGACGAGGAGTACTATTGATATGTCTCCACTTTACACCTCACCGGGAGAGGCATAGCATTTTGACGCATTTCCCTGTCTATCACTCATGGTAAATCTGGCAATGTGCCAAAACCCATGGCTGGATGCGTGGGTGCACTGCCTTGCATTACTCTGGTTTAATCAAGCCATGCAGGACCATTCAAGGTGGCATGCGTGGCTTGATAGATGTTACTTAGGCGCAAGGGCATTGCAAAACCTTGATAAATCTGGTCCTAAGTGCCCAACACATTGAATATTTCCCACCCTCTCCTTTACCTGCTCCAGAGAGGCCCAGCAGTAGCTGTTGGAGTCAGCAGTGTATATGTGGGAAAATAATATACCTGCTTTACAAAACTCCAAACTCTATAGAAAGTGTGTTTGAGGTGAAAGATGTACATGCTTCACAAAGAATTTTAATATACATGTGTGTATGAAGACATATTTACCTACTTCTGGGTACCACAGCTGTGAATCTGGTGATATAAATATCTGCTTAAGGAAAAACAGAGAAACAGAGAAAGACAGAGAGAAAGAGAGAGAGAAAGAGAGAGAGAGAGAGTGAGAGAGAATAAGTGTGTGTGCACGTGTGTGGTGATAAATTTAGGTGCTACACAAAGCTGTGCATGGTGTGTGGATATTTAGATTACTTATTGGTAAACTTCAGTATTCCAATTCTGTATTTATCTCCTCAGTACTTACTATCGCTAAAGGGGTACCGCTTCCCAGATCTGGAACTCTTGCATCAAAGCTCCTATTGCCCTTTCCCCTTTTTTTCTGTGGGACCACTCTCTCCATCGCATTCAAAGGAAACAAGTCCCATCCTCTGTCCTGTTGTAATTAAGCCCCATCTTCCTTGAGAAGAAGATCCTGGAGGCAGGGAGGCAAGGCAATGTAAGTGGTGGGGTGAGGAATGGAGATTCATGAAATTAAGATTGTAGACATTACCTCCTCAACCCCATTCATAGTACCATTCCTTACTAGGTAAGCTCAACTGGTATGTCTTCTTCACCAATCTCCTAAACAAAGAAGAAACAATTGGAAACTGGTTTGATCAGTCTATAAATATCCTGAACTACATGTAAAAAGAGCTTTATGGCTCAGACTTACCTTAAAGCCAAATTGAATTTCTAACTCCAGGGACAGATTCAGTCAGTAATGATTAACAAACACAAATGGATTTGCCCAGGTAGCTGCTCAACAAATGTCAGAAAAAGTGGCCCTCCCCAACTCAGCTCATGATGCGGCTGTTATACTTCTGGGCCGAGCTGAGATGGAACAGGAAAGATCTGGAAAGACTGAGAATAGGCTAATACTGTCTTGGAGGTCCATTTTCTTTGTGGTTTTGAGGAGGAGGTGATGTGTGTTGACGGCGGATTTGAAGATACCGTGGGTTTCTGGAGTTTTGTTGTTCCTCCATCTTCACCCAAGGCAATCCGCGTCGATCACCCAATTCAAGAAGGACCTCTTCAAATGATCCTACACCTTGAGGGACCAGCAGCCTCCATCCGCCCCAGCGTCTTGAGACATACACGGGTGTGTAGCCGCACTTACATGCCTTTAATTGATTGATTGAATGATTGATCAATCTGCCCTCATTGCTAATGGATTGTAAAATCAAAAATAATTCAGGAAACAGAGCAGTATGTCAACTGAAAAAAGTTCCACTATTGGCAGACCAGAACAAATCTTTGACAAATTTGCTTAAAAACTGTTATTGAAAACATGAACTCATGCAAGGAAGGTAATATTCTGCTTAGACTGTGCCAACACATTTTCATTCCACCAGGCATGCAGTGCTTTCAGAGACAAAAGATGTTTTTCTGCCCCCCCCCCGACAAAATCCACCATGTCACTCTGTTCAGTGATTGGGATCATCTCCTGAAGTGAAAATTAAGGAAAGTGGTTGTCACTGTATTGTCAGTTCTTATAATTAGCGCTGAACTTTGAACCTACTGCTTGAATGTTCTGAGCACAGCTGTCATTTCTAAAGATACATCAAAACTACCAACCTTGCACTTATTGAACCAAATACAAAGAGGTACTCCTGATTCCAGGTTAAAAGGCAGAAGCCACTGCTGAAGCTGCTTTTTCAGAGAAAACGTCATTGGAATAAAAGAGACGAAATTCATAGACACCTGATAGCAAAAAATATGCAAAACTACAGGCCCCTTTGGAGACTAGCCCAAGGGACTACATAGAGCAGCCTAAAAAGGAAACAGAAATAAGAAACATGTTGAGTTTGTTGCCAATACCTATAAACATTCAGCAATACATAGCACTGGAACAGGAGAGGTACATACCATGTCCCCCTAAAGCTGAATCTACTTTCTGGCCAGGGCATGGCTCCTCTATCAATCAATCAATCAATAAATCAATCAATCAATCAATCACTCAATCAATCAATCAGTACTTATATAGTGTGGCTAATCGCTCCGGGGAGAATCCAGGCACTGGGGTCTCACAGGCCTTTAGTTGAACAGCCAGGTCCTGGGTCCATTTCTGAAGTCTACGAGTGAGGGAGATGTTCACAGGTGGTGAGGGAGGTTGTTCCAGGACTTTGGCATATGCGGGGTGCATGGGTGATGGCTAGTGAGGCAGAGAGGCACAGTCATCTGGCGCGTTGGTGGAAAGTCAGGTAGTGATTAATGCAGGCTGTTTCCAGGTTGTGGCAGGCTTTGTAGGCATGGGTGAGAATATTATACTGGCATCTCTCCTTCACAGGAAGCCAGTGGGAGCTTTTGAGGTGGGGAGTGGTGCAGGTCCTTTCGGGGAGGTTGGGGACTAGTCTGGCTGCAACATTCTGTATAGTTTGGAGTCTCTTGAGGAGTTGGGTGGTGATTTCAGTAGAGAGTGCATTTCTGTAACCCTCGGAGTAGTGGGGCAATGCGGAGTGCCATGGAGTTAAGAACAAACTCTGCGAAACTCCACGTAGCTCCGCTTTGCCAGTCGCCTCCCACCCGGCCTCTTGGTTACAACTTTTAAAAAACAAGTTAAAAGTATATAAAATCACCTTACCTTAGCTGTGGTGTCCCTGGGCTGCCCTCTTCCTATTCATTGCGTTCTTGGTGAAAACTGCGCGGGGAAGCGGCAGTTAAGGCAAGGCATTTTTATTTACTTTTAACTAATTTTTTTTAAAGTTTTAACCAATTGTTAATAGGGTGAGTGGGAGGCAGGGTTTGCCAACTCCGCTCCGCCGCAGAGTGTCCAGCAAATTTAGGCCTGGGCGGTAAATTCCGTTTCGCTTGCAGAATTTACGGAATTTGGGTAATTTTGCGTTCCGCGGAGAATGCGAAATTGCCAAAAATGCCATGATCTGCGGCTTCACAGAATTTGTGCTTGTTTGCGTGCTCGTGAGACATTACTCCAAGAGCACGCAAACAGCGTTCGCGAACAGTAAAAAAAAAATTGCGAATGGGTGAAACAAGCAATTCTGCATGTTTGTGGAACTTTTGCGTGCTTGCAGAGATATTTTTTTATCATTTTGGGGAGCTTTGCGTAGCGCAACTACGCATATTCCGCCCATTGCCCACTCCGGGTTCTGGCAAGTCTCCGCACAATCCGCGGCGGAGCAGAGTTCTCTGTCCACAGTTACATTTCTGAAGTCTAGGCGGCTTGGGCCAAGGGATTGTGTAACTGCTTTTCTGGTGTTGATGGGGATCCATCTGAAGATCTTTTGGAGCATGAAGGTGTGGGAAATTAGGCGGAAGAAACTGTGTTTCTTATGGTTGGGTGAAAAGATGCTGTCTCTCAGTCTGTTAATAACAAGGCCAACATTACATTTTCATTACATCAGCATAATCACGTATAATTTCCAGCATTTCCGCTTAGTATGCAAAATACCCAAGATTATATAATTAAGGGATATTGAGCAATTTTGAGTCTGGGTAAAAACCATATTCCGGGGCATGGGAAAAAGGCAAATGAACAGAACATAAACAGCTGTTGCTCATGACACTTGTATTTTTGCTCTATAGTTTTATAGCACAAGTTGCGCCCTTGAGTCTGAAATTGATGTGAGGATGTATTTTGCATTAAAATATAGCACTGTTTTTCCTCCACATAATTTTTACTAATTTTGCCAAATTACGCAAAAGGGAATTCTGCAAATTTCTCACACCTTTATTTGAGACTATACTCCAACATATTCCATACTATATGGTGGCTATAGATGAGACTCTGGATAATTTTGCAAAATGTCCCTAACGTTTGAATGATTTTCAGAAAATAGTCTGTTAATGAGGATGATATAGTACCAAGAGAATGTCAAGATATGGCGAACCTGTGCACCTTTGTCACACAGGACCACCAACAAGGGAGCTACAGCCTTGGTAAAGCCCAGAGAGATGCCTTTAGACAAAAGGAAGAATTAATAAAAATTGCCAGTGAGTTACCCCTACAGCAAAACTGAGAAACATCTGATTAAATGTTCTGATGGTGATATGAAGGTATGCATCCTCAATCTAATGTTAGAAAATCCTCCTGTGAAACCAGAGAAATAATCTACTGTAGTGTGTTCGTCTTGAAATAATTTGTCAAGTCTATTAAAAGTCTGAAATCACCTGACAGAAAACGCTGTTGAGTACCATCCCAGTCCTCTTTCCTGAAGGGGAACTAGAACAATTGCATTTTCTTTGGACGAGAAAGATGTTTTCCTGAAATGCCCTGCTTTTGTTGTTATATCAAGGCCAAGGAGCTAGAAAGTAGCCTGAAACTGGAGGAATTGCTTGAAAGTCTACGCAATAATCTTGAGACTACAACGCTAGGACCTTTTTGTCCAATGCTGATTTTTTCCAAACCTCCAGGAACAGGGCTTGATCAATTGGATGTCTCATACTCCCTGCATTGGCGTGAGTATTGACTCTGCTTCCTCTGGAACTCGGGAAGATTTCTTGCAGATGAATTCCATTCAGACGCTCTAGGCTGGATGCAGATTCAAATTTCTTATGTATAGTGTAGTCATAAGGATTCATATTTCTTCCAAAATACATTGAACAATGACAAAAATGCTGGGCATGTTTCAGATTATTAACCCCTTGTGTGTTCGTGACGGAACCGTTCCGTCACGAGCCTCGGGTGGGCTGTGCTTGTGGTGGAATTGTTCCGTCATGGCCCGCTCGCTGCGCCTGCGCGGCGCGAATTCCGCGCCTGCGCTGAGCGTTCTATTGAGCGGGCGGGGCCGTGATGGAACCGTTCCGTCACAAGCACAGCCCACCCGAGGCTCGTGACGGAGCGGTTCCGTTATGAGCACGGGAGCGCCGCACGGCCCCCCCTCCCCCTTATCATTGCGGCGGAATAGCCGCCGCAGCTAAGGGGTTAAAGGACTTGTTAATGACTACCTCCAACTGTTCCTCAAGATGATCCAATGCTAGAGGAAATGTTGCTTGAGTGACACATCTTCTCCATTCGGCACTGCTGAGGTGAATGATGGAAAGAATTTCTCTAGGGAGTTTGATGTATACACCACATAAACTGCAGCTTTCATTGCCAGAGTCAGACCAGCATAAGCCGTCTTCAAAGAAGCCTCTGCCTTCAATGCTGTTGAATCTGGAATGACAGTGTCCTCAGTCCCAATTGCTGTTTCACTTGCCATGTTTGCCATTAAACGGCCTCATTTTTTAGGTTTTGCCGTAGGGCAGTGCCACAGGCCTTCCTGCAGCACTTCTCTGCGGCAAAAGAATAAGGCGGGAATGAGCTGTATCTATTGGATACAGGGCACTCCTGTCCTTTCCCCCAATGGGCTGCCTTGCACCAATGCAGGCACCTTTACACCATGGGGCTAGGGTACCTGCCTTGCATGATGATTATTTTTGTGGGAAACCTTCCTGCACAAAATCCATCAGAAAAGGATTTTTCCTCCTTCTGTGTGTGCTGCAGAATGCAATAAAGGCAAAATGCAGCACACATAGAAAAAAAAGGAAAAACAAGAAGAAATAAACATATTTCTCCTCGTTGTGCCTCCCTTGCGCCTCCCCTAGGGAGGCATACGTTTTTGACACTTCCTCAGATTTACTATTTCTCGTAAATCTGGGGCAGTGCCAAAAAGCCATGGATTTTGCTGGGAACGCCCCCAGCAACACTCATTGCACGCCCCTTCAACGCGGAAAACTGCATTAAAGGGGACGATATTTATGAGGCACATTAAGCAAATAAAGTAGCTTAGTGCTGCCTCGTAAATATGGAGCTGGCTGCTGCACCACGGAACGTTACAAAAAGTGAGGTTCCGGCAGCACAAGGGGCCTCATAAATGAGGCCCTCAAAATCTACATCCACTTCTTGACACAAATTCATCTCAACCTTTTCGATAGAGTACAATGCATGTAACAACTTTGAAATGAACATTTTTAAACTTTATTTATGGTTTTACATGAAGTTGTGCACAGGATACAATATAAGATGTTGTACATATCGCTGTTGTGAATAAAAATAATCCATGGAATTACCTGTCATTACAACATGATACAGGAGCATAGAGTGCTGCCCAGACTCGTACGGTGTTAGGGTAGGGGAGGTGGGCTGGAGGGCCAGGTGTGTGCATGCCATGTAGGCATCCTGTAGTGTAGGCGTCAATAGCTATGGGCCGTAGAGGCCTGGGGTGTACAGTGTATATCTGATGAGTGTGTGTTTAATGGCAGGGTCCACCATTGGGGGGGAGCCATTCGGTTGCCCGTAAGTATCTGCGCCGATGAGTACAGGCTCTCTGCTCCCAAATAGCGTTGCCTATGGCGCTATGCCCAACAAGTAGTGGAAAGAGGTTGTATGTTTTTGGGGTCAAGTGTTACTCCCTGGGGGTGGACGGCATTGAGTGGGGTGTGGCCTGCAATGTCCCTGTCGAGTCTGCCGTACAGGAGTCTAGCATCACTGTGGTACAGGAAACAACCTTTACTACACAGTCATTATATTGCACTATCTTTACATAGCAGTCATTACATCACAACATCCTTTACATTGCATGTCATTACAACGCAGCCATTACATCGCAAGTCATTACATTGCATAGTACCCTTGCACTATCCAACACTTACCCTACTGTTGCACTCACTGGAGCTAGAATAGTAATTTTTACCCCTACACTATCCAACACTTACCCTACTGTTACACTCACTGGAGTTAGAATAGTAATTATTACCCCTATACTTTCCAACACTTACTTTAAATGCAATGTAATGGTATGCATTGTAATGGTGTGGGTTGTAAAGGTATAATGCAATGTAATGGGGTGCTTTGTAAAGGTAGTTTCTGAAAATGCGGTGTAAAGGATGTTGTGATGTAAAAACTGTGTTGTGAAGGCATGCATTGTAAATGTGTGCATTGTAATGTCATACATCCCTATGATACCAATGGTACACATACTGGCACTGACCTATTTGATAGTACAGGTGGAAGTGGGACAACCCGTAGCCTCCCAGTACGTACAGCATGGTGAGCATCCGCCATCTGACCCTCAGCCTGTGATCGACCCAGATCAGCCACAGCATGTGCCCTCTCAGGGTAGCAAAAAAAGCGATTGTTAGAGGAATGGGCATGTTGAGAAATAAATAAAGGAACCTGGGTAGAACAACCATTTTAATTATTGCAATTCGTGCTGCCATAGATTGTGGTAGCTTGATCCAGCATTCAATCTGGGAGGTTAATCTATCTACCGCAGGACCATGATTCAGGTGGAGAACCTGATCCTTGTCATGGTGGATGTCAATCACTAAGTATTTGACCATGTCTGTGCACCATCACAGTGGAAAGTTGCTAGTGAACCACTGGATGGCTCGGACTTGCTCCAATTGCTCTGGAGTCCAGAATGTGTTCCAAATATCTGTGTTTCGCACAGCACTGGGCTCAAGTTGTCTGCAGGGTGCCTGAGGAATAGTAGAATGTTGTCCGTGTCCAGGGACAGTAATAGCAGGCCTTTGTCAAATTGCAACCCGCACAAGATATGCTGATCTTGAGGTTTCCGGATCAGTGGGTCCATCGCTATTATAAATAGTATCGGAAGATGGGGCATCCCTGCCTTATACCTCTGGCCAGTACAAATGGAGCAGTTAAGGAGCCACTGGTCCTGATACGAGCCATTGGATGGGCGTATAGGAGCTAGATGAGGGACATGAATCCGCGTGGTAGCCTTTGCTTCCGCAGAGTCGTCCATAGAAAAATCCACTCAAGGGAGTCGAAAGCTTTCTCCCCATCGTGTGGGTACATTGGTTCATGGAGGTAGAACCATGTGTGACAAATCCAGCCTGAAGGGGATATATGACGGTCTCAAGGAGAAGCGACAGCCTTGTGGCCAATATCTTCGCAAGTATTTTATTATCAATGTTTAAGAGGGAAAGTGGTCTGTACGATTGGCAGTACCAGAGGTCTTTGCCCGTCTTAAGTTGCAGGAGGACACTGGCTACGCACAACTTTGGTGGGAGTAACCCCATGACCAATTATTCCGCATACAGCTCAAGTAGGCATGGGCGAGTAGACGTTTATATATTTTATAGAGCGCACCTGTGAGTCCGTCCGAGCCTGGGGCCTTGAAGCCATCCATGGAGCCGATTGCAGAGATAATCTCCTCCACCGCTATGGGTTTAGTCAGAAACTGTTGTTATGGGGAAGATAGTCAGACCATGGCAACTTCCTCTCGGTAGTACGCCAGATCGCTACCCCTCTCGACACTTCGGGAGGGGTATAGTTGCACATAGTACCGTGGTAACTCGTTAATATTTTATCACTGTCATTTGCACGTGTACCGTCTTCAAGCGTGAGCTCGGATATGTAATCACCTCCTCTGTGTGGACGGAGTAGTTTTGCCAGGGTTCGGCCCTACAGAAGCGCCCTCGCATATTTTCCCAAAAACTATATCTACTGGTCCACAAGATTGCAAAACTCTCCCATGGCTTCTGCCCGGAGGCGCAGCCTCTCCCCTGTCGCCTCATTCCCCGTCTCAGTGTCTAATCACTGAAGAGTTGCCTCTACGTGCGTCAGTGAGCGGATATCCCGCAGTATGCCGCCATGTATGGCGATTGCCATGCAGCAAATGTATGCCTTGAAGGCCTCCCACAGCGTGGCTTGCGTGGACACTGTGCCCTCATTGAGTTTGAAATATTCAGTTATGGTCATCTGGAGTTTGTCTCAGTCAGTGCTTTAAATGGGCCGGTACTCATCGGTACTGAGTACCAGCACTTCTTAGTTTTATCACTCTGAGTACCAGCATTTCTCCACTGCCGAGGAGAGTACCGGTACTCACGAAACCCTGGTGCTCTGTCACTGACAGCCAAGCCACTTCTGTTGACCTAAGCCGAGCCCATGTTGAACTATTCAGCTTGGGCTCATCTGCATACCGTCTGGGTGTTCACCATCATGCTGTGTTACAAACACAGAAATCGAGGCAGCCCGGTGACAGCGTAATTAAGAAAGCCGTGGGAGGTAACCAGGTTCAAATGGCTTTAATCCCGTGGGAGGTAACCAGGTTCAAATGGCTTTAATCCAACCTGATTCCTATGTTAAGTGTCTGCTATTGTTTGTCTGCTTGCCTGTGATTGTTTTTGTGTGAGAGAAATACGAGAGTCACGGGGAGAGAATAGACATACTCTTTGAAGGTATATTAAAGGAAATGTGGAATGCTTGTGTATGCACGTCTACTTGTTTCTTTCTGTGTCGCTCAAGAATAAATGGTATTGTGCAAAGCAACAGCAATTAACAGGAGTGATGTTGCAAATATTACAAAACTAGGAAATGTGAAAACATCACCACGTTTGGCTTTCGTTGTGTAATGAGTAAACAAACATTCTTTGTTTATTGAAATACATTTCTAATGTGTTTTTTGATGTGCTGTAAGTAGTATATAAGTCAAGAAGCATGTCTTCCCCTAAGCTCCGCCCACTCACCACATTTAAATGAGCACCTGCACCCCTCTGCCCCCCCCCCATTTAAAGCACTGGTCTCAGTACACCAGATCCAAGTGAGAATGACTAGGAAAGCACCATGCCTGCCACGCACCGCCCGGGAGTGGGATCCAAGAACCATATGGACTGGGGCGTGATCTGACAATGTACAGGGATTACATGTTACATCATCCAGCCAGGGAAGGAGGGATGGGGGGAGGAATCAATTAGCCAGTCGTGACCAGGTACCATGGGGGGCAGGTGTAACCTGGGGTCTGCATGAGTTTGTGTTGCCACGCATCTTTGAGGGATTGTGTAGTACAGATATCATGTAGATGCACATGGTGTGTGGTTTACAGCTGGGGACGCAGCTGATGATTCCACGTCTGGATTAACACAGAGGTTAAAGTTGACCCCGATAATGATATGGTCTGTGTACGTCTTGTCAAGCAGTGTTGCCAGGGTGTAGTAAAATTCAGGGGAGTGTACATTTGGGGCATAGATATTTAAAAATATCACCAACTAGCCCGTAATTCAGCCCGTCACAACCACATATCTCCCATCCGTGTCCCAAAAGCTGCCCATGGGAGTGGAGGGAACTGACTGGTGTATTAAAACGCACATACCATGGAAGTAGGAACTGTTGTTTGAATAATACCAGTGAGTGCCCCATGTTGATGCATAGGTCAGGGGAGTGTTAAGAGACATATGTGTCTCTTGTAAAAAGGTAATTTTTACCCCATGCCTGGTCATGTATTTCAAGGAACAACTACCAAATGCCAATACTGCACTTTATTCAACACATTTTAGACAAGAAGAAACAGAATCAAACTGGTCCTTCGAACCACTCTTTCAGTTTGAATTAATCAATTTATTTTTCACAATATGAATTAAATCATGTCATTTTAGCAAAACTTCTACAAATCCATCGTCATTACTAACAGTACAATGAACCCTATCTAAGATCTTTGCCCATACAAAAAGAATTGAATCTTAGTCACTTCTCAGATTCAAAATGCCATTCCCTCCTTCAAACTACCGCAAGCCTCTTCACTCATACTCATATTTCAACATCTTTACACATTCCAACATTTGCCATATGTGTACACTCTCACTGACCAGTGCGGCAACTTGAGCTCTCTTACCTTAGCTCTCATTCAATATGTTCCATCATGGAAACTGGCATGTGTTCTCTAAAGAATGAAAATTCAAAATCATATCAATGTGAAAACAGCCCCTCTAGTAAACCGTTGGCTCGCCCATACCCACACAGAGCAGGAACTGAGCTGGACAATAATCTCAAAGGTTGAACAAGATGTGAGAGGAGGTGACTATCAAAAAAGAAGCTATGCTTATTATCAAATTTAATCCAGCCATTGACGGATTAAACAAACTTTCTGAAATCTATCATCTGTAATTATTCATTTCATAACACCATATATAAGACCTCTCAGTCAAAAATTCGGCAAGACTCAAAGAGCTCATACAGCCCCACAATAAGATGTCCTTCCCTTCTCCAGGCTAAATTAAAACATTTGGAACGCTTCAATTCCTCTGCTCATTTGATGACTCCATTATAAGGTTGATGTACCATTCCCCTGCACATTCATAATCGCTTCCACTCCAACCCTCAGAACTTGAGAGGCACGCGTGAATTTAACTGACCATTGGAGACCAAACCTTATGGCCGCTACATTTTCATAAGATGCTGTAACTTAATCTTCTTGCAAATTAGACTCCATTTTTGGAAAACCAGTGCTCTCTATTCCAACTTATCAACCACACGTTGGTTTAGATAAAACTTCAATCCCCAGAATTCCAAGGGGCGCACTCGGGTTGAATTACCGTGAGAAGACCGAGCCCGTCATCGCTGTGAATCATTCAATGATCAGGAGAGATACGGAAAACCTGCGTCTTCAACGTTACAAAAGGTAAATACAATTTGCTTGCACGAATTTCATGTTCCAGTGAGTGTTTGCAAACATACAGTGCAGAGTTTGTGTATTTGCATCAACAAAGCTTAGACACACCTCATCCTGCCAGAAGACTTTCTAACAAAACACTGTGGGCTAAATAAGCGTATCCCCAATAGCACTCACATTAGCCACAGGCTGTCCCGAACTCTTCAATCTTTCCCGGCCAATTCAACTTCCATGGCCAAACGAGACGATGAAAATGCCACACAACCAATTAATGTCCATCTGCAGCCTCGAGAATACTAAATTGAAACCATCGATTTTGCACGTTTCCGCAGACTCGAGGCCAACAAATTGAGATTTTTCCTTATTGTTTTTATAGAACCCCGAATACCCAAGGACTAGAAACAGAAATTTACACACGAAAGACATCATACAGGTATAAGAGGCTCATCGGACTAGTCAGCACTGCTGTCTTTGTTTCCACAAAGTACACCACGCCAACCAGCGCTTAATATCACAACTGCGCTCTGTATTATTTCAGAATTACATTGCATTGAGATTTGGTGAACCAAATATATAGAGCCCCCTCTGGGAGGCTCCAGAAATCACAAGACAAATTCAAGTAAGCAAAATGAAAGTCTATATATATATATATATATATATATATATATATATATATATATATATATATATATATATATATATATATATATATATATATATATATATATATATATATATATATATATATATATATATATATATATATATATATATGTATATATAAAAAATTGCTGATTTTTCAAACTGACATACTAGAGATAGGTTTTATATGATTTTGAATTTTCATTCTTTAGAGAACACGTGCCAGTTTCCATGATGGAACATATTGAATGAGAGATAAGGTAAGAGAGCTTAAGTTGCCGCATTGGTCAGTGAGTGGAAAGAAAATGCCTATATTAAGTATAGTAAGTCAAGGTTGTTCTGTAGTGTAGTGTAGTTCCTATTTTCCCAATAGGCTCTGTGCATTGGAATAATATAAACAATAGTTTAGACGTAGGACTGAGGTCGACTAGGTCTCTATTGAATATGTTAGACTTAATTTAGGTTTGCCAGCTAGAAACTTTCTTGAATGAACAGGGAGGAACGAACTTCCCTGATTAGACAAGAAGGGATTCAGCTTCCAACAACCGCATAAACATGACAACTTTGCTCCCCCAGAATAAGGAGTATATCTCCAGAGTCGTGTGAAAACAATAGACAGCTATTTCACTCAGTCAATCGTGCATACTTAGTTTCACCAGAGTGCAGAGAAATAGAGAGACGGGCGTTTTCAATAAAAGGTGTTTTTTATTGAGCAGTCTTCTTTCTCATGCAAGAGAAATGAATTGCCACAATTGCAATACTTGTTATAAAGTAAAGTGCGTACAGTAAAAGGAGTATTATGAAATAATACTGTAAAAGCATTGATATGGTTTCTGAGCCATATGATACTTAAAAGGTATAAAATATATACAGTTACATACAATGATAATAGTTTGACTAAACGTACTCAACTGGTGCTTCTAAATACGCCTACCCCGATGTACCTAACCTAAGCCTAGTACGTGGGAAGGAGTAAATGAGCTGCAGTTTAAGTTAAGTTAGTTTTTGCCAAGAATCTGACTCAAGAATTCTCTAAGGATCTAATCAGCGCCGTACCTTGGTTTTAGAATGAAGGAGGTCTTGTATCTCGCTCTCAGGACTCGATCTCCCAGTAACCCGCAAGTGTGACTGGAAACACTGGAGCTGGATTTTCTCGTCAGGAGAAAAAGACAGCGTCTGTCTCAGTGCGTCAAAATGGGAGGGACGGCTTCCTTCGGCACTCGCATCAGCTGGGTTTTGGATAAGTAGATAGCCGCTCTGCTCCACACCACCGTGCCTTGCTTAAGGCAAACGCTGGTATATTTATACCTTGAAGGTGCCGTGTTTGACGTAAGGTTGGACATAAGACGTCAATAAAAGATGTCACTAGGAACTGGCTGTTCTTTCAGTGCTTGCAGGATTTCTCGGACAAATCAAAACAAAAGCATGGGGAATATCCAGGTTGCTGGAGGTTTGGTTTGTTGAAAGAACTCGTTGTACTTTCTAGGAGTTTAAGGAAGTAGCCTTGCCATATTTGGTTTGCATTGGCTATTACTAAATATGGATTTGATTCTTATGCCTTTATAAGGGTATGATTTGTCATAACTACATAAGGGCATAAATTGGGATTATTTAATTAGGGTCCTAGATATGATCACAACACCCACTCCACGTATAATGTCCATCATTACTAAATACTAAGCAATATATAAACATATAGGTATGCATGTGTTTTCCAGCCCACCCCAAAATACATCAAATGCATTTGAAATGGTATAGATACACGAAAATGAGTATTATACTGCACGCTTTCAAGCAATGGTATCATTCAGATAATGCAAATATAAATATCAGCTGAGTGAATTCTGAAAATTACGTTTATGAAATGGCTCTTAATACAGAAGAGAAGGTCGAGACCATTTCATCACATATTTGTACAAGATTGTAAATGTGCTAGAGGCTGATTAAAAATATTGTCTCTAGAGTATCTAGGAATAGAAGCTCTGTTCTCTAAGAATAGTTCTACTTTAAGCAGAGTACCTTGTGCCAAAAAAAAAGGTAAATATTTTGGAAGTTGGGAAAAATTATTTTTCTTTCAAGGGAAAAAATATAGTTCCAAGTGTTTTCAGCAGTGTTGTTTAAAAAAAACTGAAGGCCGAATTCAGAGTTCAGGGAACGCTGTGTGCTCGCTATTTCAATTGTTATTCTCGTTGTTAGGAGAGAACATTACCTCAGATAGACCAGCCAAAAACGCGTCTACCACAGTAGGTGAAAGTTGGGCCAACTCCGAAAAATCTAAAATAGTACATATATGCGATGCATTGCCATCATTGGTGTTTAGATCAGCAATGTTCACAGAAGGTTGTACCTGTGTGCTGCCGCTTTCATCTCGTACTTCACCGCCACCTAATCGTAATGGTGAAGTCTCAACGAATGCCGTCATCAGAATCGGTAGCCGCTGGGGACAACACGTTGCGTGAATCGATACCGGACAAAGCAAAGCGTCGACATCCATTGGTACTGTTGATGGTAGTGTAAGACAGACGTCCAACACGCATTCTTCTCCGCATAGCAGACATCGAAGCACAGGTAAGATGCAATTTTGCCAGATCGGTCTGAATGAAAGAAATCAGGTAGTATTCAGATCTCTTAGCCGGGCCAATCCGAGCACCTTAGTGATACGGTCTCGGTATCGTATTGCTAGGATCGTTTCTTCCATCGTAGCCTGAGTTTTGTCTGTGGCTAGGCTTGCCATATCGGAGCAGAAGGAACAAAAATAAAATTCCTGCTGCGAGTCCCAAAATAAGAGGCAGGCCACCAAAAAGAGAGTGCACAAAATTCAAGAAGATGCCCAGAACCATTTCAAAAGGTGTTAACAGTCCTGAAAATATTGTCTTAAATACATGTGCAATGCCACTCGTATCTGACATGTTTAAAATTTGGCTTAACATTTCTACAAAATGCACGGGGCAGTTTGTCTATAACAGGGTATGTATCTCTGCCGCTGTCCTTGCAGCTTGCAGGTCATACGTCTCTTTGGACGAGGTTAAAGGCACAGTTGTCTGTAAAAGACTTCATTCTGCTTAAAGTATCAATTCGAATAGATATTCACAGAAGGCCATAATGCCGCCTCCATGTCTGGATTGCTGTTTGGTTACAATACTTGCATACAACAAATGACCCTGAAAGTAACGCACATGAGATAGGGTTTTCCTGGCATCATGCCACAACAGCTGTGGTCACTTAATATAACGTTGCTACCGTTGGAAAGATGTCTGAAAAAGGGCTCTATCTCTGTAGCTGGGGTGCTGTGCAGATGACATGAAAGGTTGTTTGATGAACCTTTGCAAGATCCATGCAAGTTTATGCCTTTGCATAGGAGTGTACCGCTCAGTGATGTTTTACAATTATTACCACTAAGAAATACCTCTTTCTTGCCCCCACTCCAACATCTATGTGTATAAGGTAAATTCCAGGTTGCTTTGATTTATCCTTTACCCAACCTTTCATACAGGCCTGCTGGTATATACTTTTGGCAGTATTGAAACTGAAAAGTCGTTATCGGGATTGCAATGGTGCCATGTATTATCCATTCAATGACAGATCTTTCTGACATTGTCAATGGTAATCTCTCAAGTTTTTCAATGCTCAGCACCGTATAGTCTGCTCCTTTCTGTGCCAATGAGATTTGTCTATCAGTAAGGTTAAAGATAGAAAATAATGACGTTATGTTAATTAGACGCAATGGCACATGACCTGACCTGAGGTTTTGTAACATCCAGCCTAGCTGTACAATAGAATGCAATTGGGACTGACCATGTTGTAACAGTATCATATCCTGTTCTATTGTATCAATAGCAGATGATACAATGCTGTCCAGTGAATAGATTCTGGAGGACAGAGTCGTTAACGCATTGTCCACTACAGAAAGTGTTTTTTTTTCCAAATTAATACGATCAATTTCTTGTATCTTTTCTGCAGTTTCAATTTGATTTAATTTCCAAGCTTCATTGTAAGCTGCGTATATACCGGTGTATATGAAACGTTTTTGACTCTGTTTGAGAGGTCCCAGTATGAAATCTCGGAAGTCAACATCTTCTTTAAGTAAAGTTAAGTGTTGCCTAATTTCGGGAAGTGTGGTTCTCTGTAGCCAGTCGAGGCATAGTTTTCCTACACTGTATGTTGTAACTATCCCTGGATGTTGTCTCTGGGAATATCTTGGGTCTGGCCTGTTCTGTTTGAACCCCTGTATTTTGTTCAGGAATCTATCATGACAGGGTTTAGTGTCTGCGGGCCAGATCACCCATTTGTTTGAATCTGTTCTGTTTTGTTTTAAAATATAGGCCACGTCTAACCTTTCATCTGTAGTGGTGTTTCTATCAGGCATTGGCTTTGGTATAGACGGGTTGTTTAAATTGTTTATCTTGGCTAAACCAAGACAGGTTGTTTGCTGAATTGTGTCATTCAGGAACATTATTTGTTCTGGGATCATGCAGGCTCTGAACAATGCTTCTAAACCTTGTACCTGCCATTCTTTTGTACCCCAGATGGTTTTTGTCTCAATGTTGTTTTTCCAAAATTCAAAACCAAATGTACACATTTTTTCATAACATTTTTCAGAATAAATCAGTTTAGTTTGTCAACATGTTTTTCACGCCTTTCTTATTTAACATTTTAAAATAGAATGTTTCAGGATCAGTGACACTAAACCCCAAGAAGTATGGAAATTTCTCATAAAATGTTATTGAGCTGCCTTTTGGTGGGGTTGGATAATGTTCCCATTGATTATAACTGAAAATATTTCTAGGATTTGCAGATTTATGCAGATAATGATGCCCAAAGTGGTTGAAACAGTACATTTCCTCATAATTCGACGAACCCTGTAAATAATCATGTGCTGTAAATTTTGCTGACATTTCTAAATCTGACATCATAGTATTAATATTTTCAAAGTCCCAATCATCAGAGAAAGTACTAGGTGATTCAAAGTCACCTAAAGAAATCTTAAATTGGTGTGGATATTTCAAAAGCTCAACCGGACCATAAATTTCATAGTCAGTTTTGTCCCATTCTATACCACCAGGTATAGGGATGGCTGTGATGTTCATTGATGACAGTTCTCTTTTTTCGATGTGTGATGATCTGTGTGGCTTCAGGACCAGGTTGATGTTCTGACTTGCTGTGTCCATTGTACTATATTTTCCATCAATAAATCTCCCCAAACTTAAAACCAAGATGAGCCATAGAAGGAGGAAAAGTACGCCTAACACAATCCATAATTTAATCCATTGTGAAGTTAGATATGTTTCTCTGAGTTGATGAAAGAGTTCTGTGATTTTTTCTTTGAATGTTTTTGTTGCTGGCTTGTCTCCATGTTCACTTGGATCATCGGAAAAGTCATCAAAGTTGATAAAGTAGCCAGATGCAGTTCTGTCAATTGTTGGGATTGCCTCCGGATTACCATTGATCTTTGCATTTTCTTTTGTTAAATTTGTATAGTCCGAGGCTACATCGTTGTAGACTGCTATTTTTTGATGAACTGTTGCAATTTGGATTTCAAGAGGCACAAGTTCCATGACTTTGTTGCATAGTCCCTTTTTAATCACTGCAGGTTTATCAAATGTGATTAGTCTGTCAGTTTGAACCTCTTGGATTTTAGCAAGATTTGGTCTTCTGCTATTTCTTGGGAGTCCACTGGGTCTACTACTTATTATTGGCCACATGATTGTGGTTTCACCAGGTCGATTATTACAACTCGGTTCTCCTTTTTTCCAGCAAGGGGCGGTAGTGGCGGTAGTGGAGAAGTGTGGCTCAGGGGTTAGAGGCGGCAGACCCGGAAGCTGAGATCGGCCGTGGACCAGGGTTCAATTCCCCGCCTAGACGGGGCTTGGGCTCAATAATTTCACGGACTCGATAATTCTCGCTCCGGTGCCTACTCGACTCACGGGTTCACACTCTGCGACTCTGGGCAATAGCTTGCTTAATCTCCACAACGGCCCCTCGCGGCGGGATGCCTGGCTTTCACCTTGTGGATACCCTGCCGGGGTTATCTCACAGGGGAATACCAGGACGGGTTCCCTAAGCAAGCGCTTAGATGCCTGCGATGTGGGCGGTTTGCGCTATATAAATACATGTACATTTACATTTACATGTAGTACAACTGATCTATTTCCGCTGACAGCTAAGACAGGTACTGCTTTTCTGTAAGAAGGCCCAAATCCCTTCTTGACCACGATCTTTTCTCTGACCAGATCCCCAATCTTTGGAATCCAAACAGGTCTTGCTGGGACAGATGTTTTTTCTTCAGTGGTAGTGGGCTTTAGCTTTTCGTTACTCAGACTTTTTCTTGTTTCATTTAAGTCCTGTAAAATAGCCAAACGATCTTTGATATCAAAGGCTTTTTTTTGCATCACTAAAGTCTGACAATCCATGTCCTGAATGAACATTCTGGTACCAGATAAAAGTTCATACGGACTGATACCTCCTAGAGAATTTCTTGGCATATTATTAAGGCTACGTTGGACACTTATTAGATGTTTGACCCACCCATCACCCGAACCTAATACCCTCGCTGTTATAGATTGCTATATGTCCCATTTTTTTCCCTCCACTACCGCATTTCCCTCGGGATGGAATGGACTAGAATACCGCAATGCAATGCTAAAGCTGGCCATGGCCTCCTTGTAAGCCCGAGAGCTAAACACAGGATCCTGGTCAGAATGTAGCATGCCAATTGCGTATGTGCCAATAAAGACATGCAAATCTTTTATAACAGTTCTGGCGTCAGCCGAGCGCTGGGGCCACATCCAAATGAATCTCCTCTTAATATTTATGGGACCGCATTTTTCCGTCTGGATGTCTACGCATAGAGAGCCTGGTGCTGTCTAATAGTAGTGTCTGGGCTGGTGTCTGGTCCGATTCACAACTGCGATTTCTGTTGCAGTCCTGACAATTCATTGCAAATTTGTAATTTTCTACGCTCATCCCCGGCCACCAGTATTGTGATTGTAATTCTATTAGAGATTTCATTATCTCTTCGTGCCTCAGACCCAATCCCATGTGTGCTTCTTGTATCAAGAAGACTCTCTGGTTCGTGTTTGGAATTACTCTATCCCCCACTCCAGGGATTTGAGCAAACGGAACGGAGTTCGCATCAATTATGTATGTATTGCCGAGTGGATAGTTTAGAGGTAATGCCGCATAATTGCCTTCCAGTGAGGCTTTTACAGCAAGCAGCGTTTCGCCATCTATTTGTTTTTTCGTACGCTTTTTTGTAGCTACGGAAGCCGAGAGATCAGCTGCCACTGTGGCTCTGTCAGCCAATGAATTCCCTGCAACGTGAACGCCATCACGTTGAAGACTCTGCGTATGTATCACGTGAGTAGTTTGTAGTTTTTTCTGCAAAAGAACTACTTGTTCCCATAGTTTTTTATGCTTTATTGTGGCACCTGTCTCATCTTTGTAACCGTTTTTTATCCAGGTCTGCATGGAATTATTGTAAGATCGGACGCAGTAATGCGAATCGCACACTGTTAGTGTCGGGAATTCACGATCAGCATTTTCAAGCGCCATCTTTAGAGATCTTATTTCAGCTCGCTGACCTGTACAGTTTCTGAGTGATTCAGTTTTAGTGACCATCGGTCTGAATTTACCTAAGCGCCAGCGACCTTTAACAATCGCACATGCTACATTGTAAATCTGTTTTTCCACAACGTAATATTGTACAAATCTGTCCATGTAGATTACACAGATGTACTGTTCGAGAGGCAGAATCTCGATCGGCAAAGGACATTCATTTTCATATTTCAGATATTCTAGTTTTTTCATTTTCGGATCAAATGCGTTTGTCACGTCTTCTGTTGCAACAGACGTTTCCCATTTTATCCATTTTGGATTTAGAGCTTTAGTGTTAGGATTGCCTGGTATTGTTAGCGCCTCAAGGGCTGATAAAGCTGTTGAAACAGATATCCTTATTCCCTGGGCTAGGGCTCTTTCTTTTGCTACAGAAGTTTGAACCGCAGTTAGAATTTTTTCAGTTGAACTGAATTTCATTTCAGCTTGTGTGTACAAATGTGATTTGTAAGCTATTGGTACTGTTTCTCCCTCATTAGAGGTCAGGTATGTGAATCCGCATCTTCCTGGGATGACTCGGATTACAAGGTTGCGTTCATTTGAGCGTGTTTGCAGTTTTGTTTTAGTTAACATGTCTGTCTGTAATGATCTTAAAATTTCTGTGTGTTTTTTAGTCCAATTAATTGGTTTAAAATCAGGTATTATTAGTTCGTAGAGAGGTTTCACCCTCTCTGCTTAATTTAGGATGTATGTTCTTTCGAAATTCAGGAAACCTAGTATTGATTGTAAGTTTTTCAGCAGTTTTGGAGCTTGGAGTACTGCACACTTCTCTAAGAAGTTGTCTGCTAGGATTTTGCCTTCACTTGATAATTCATATCCTAAAAATAGGACGGTTAGATGGGCAACTCATGATTTTTTAAAGTTAAATTTGTACCCTTCAGCTACGAACCCAAGTATTATGGTGTTCACTCTTTTCAAGTGTGTCTCCAGGTCATCGTCTGTAAGATAGATGTCATCAACATAGGATAATGCCTCATCATCATACATTTGTAGTAACTCTGTTACACTGGATGAAAATAATCCTGGGCTGTTCTTGAATCCCTGTGGGGGACGACAAAATTGTTTTTGGGTCCCCATGCTAGAGAAAGCGGTCAAATATCTGCTTTCAGGTGCAATGTTTTGACAGAAGAAACCATTTGAGATATCTAATGTCGTTTTATATTTCTTGCGCACGATGTTATTCATTAGTGCTGCACTGTGTGAGTTTTGTACTGCAAATGTTTTACAACAGGAGTTTAGGTGTCTGTAGTCCAAAACTAGACAATATGAATCGTCTGGCTTGGAGACAGAAAACAAAGGATTGTTCATTTGTGAGGTGCATGTTTCAATCACCCGTTGATATTCAAGTTGATCTAAAATTTCTTTTACTTGTTCTTAGCTTCTTGCTTAACAGGATACTGCCTTTGTGCAGTAGGTTGATTTTTTAACTAGATTTTATGACGAGGAGAATCCTCATCCCATCCTACATGATTTTTATATAATGCAGGCGCATGGGCCACTGCCCATTTTCTAGCAAGTGTTTATTTTTTATGAATTGGAATGTGATTTGAGAAGGCAGGCATAATCATTTCTTCGCCATGTGGGCACTCCCTGACAAACTCTGGTGGCCAGTCTTTCTCTGTAGAAGGATATCATAGCCTTTAGATAGATTCTCCTAAAAGAGACCTTTTATTTTCCTAGTTTTATCTCCCTCTATACGTAATGTTATTTCGTATAGTTTATGGGGCACGCTCACTCGGGTGTCTGCAGTTTCCACTACACTGTATTCATTCGTGTCCACTGTCTCCAGAAGATTTTTCAGGATCTTGCGAGCTGTCTAGCATTGTCTGGGCACACTCTCCGTTTTTCAGTTGTGTCCTCAGGATTCTCGGCATGTTTTATTTTAATACTGGCTACCTTCTTTCTGGGAAATTGTAATTTTTTACTTTGATGAGCAGGTTCCTTGTCTTTGGACTTGACGTGCTCTTCTTTATGTTCTGACCGTCCTCTTCTTTCCGATTTCTTTGATGAAGTCTGAAAAGATCGAGAGGAACGTGTATCAATATCTAGATATCTGTCAGGGTTTCTCAAATTGTCCCTGTCTCTAAGGTTGTATCTGTTTTCAGAGGGCTCCCTTTGAGGAGACTTGCCACCCTCTTCCGGAGATCTATTTCTTCGTTGGGGAGACCTTCCTCTGGACTGAAATTGTTTTTCTCTGGTAGTGGTTTGTTTATTACCCTCCCACTTCTTCTTTTGAGAATTGAGATTATTTTTAATAAAAGTTTTTTCAGGATTTTCAATTAGTTGGGGTTTTACTGGTTTACCACCCAAACTATCTCTGCCTAATTCTTCATAAGATTTTTCAATTATTTTAGCGAGCTCAAAAGGCTGGTCTGTTATATCTGTCTCCTTTGGCGGTTTGCCACACATGCTGCTTCTCCTTTTATGTTGGCTAATAATATAGCCGAGACCTGCTTAAAGTCTTAAAGTCTTTCAGTAATTTCATACCCAGACTTAAAGCAGGTTCTGGACCGTATTCATTTTGAATCTGTCTTAGTACATCTGGTATAACCGCCATGGACGGAACACCATGTGTTTTTGTGTAGATAGAAGCAAAGACTGTGCCCCAACTGTCACAGTCCTCCACATGTGGTGTGATCCCCATAGAGAGACAGATAGTCAGAATTCTGTGTTTTTCGTGAGGGGTAGTATCAGGAAATACTGTCTCTATTTGAGTGATTTTTTGAGCTAACCAGAATGGAGTTTGTTCCCTTTTTGCGGGTGTTTTACCAAGACATGATTGTATATTCTGTGGTGTAATCTTGTTTGTGTTCCCCTGTTGAGGGGTGTTTTGTGGAATTTTAATTGCAGGTTGGACTGTTGAAGTCTGCATGACATATTGAACCAATTGTCTATGAATTTTAATTAGTTGTTTTAGCTGAACTAAAAGTTCTCCGTCTGACATTGCTTCAATGTCCGGATGTGGTGTGTAGCTGGCTAGAACCGGCCATGTGGCTCCTGGTCTACCTAGTGGATCGAGCCTGGTAATGTGATTTTGATGTTTTAGGGCGCCATTGGTATGTTAGTGGAATTTCAAATTCCTCTAAAGGAGAGTATTCCCCTGGAGATTCCGCTATTTTGTAGTTGTGGAACTCATGTGTTACAGCATGTGCTGCTGGAAAATTTATCCAGGAATAGAATACCTCTGTCTGCCGAAATTCATGTGCCTCTACCACAAATGTGACTGTACCACCTCTTGATGATAATCCATTTTCTATAAGTTTTATAGTTATGGTTTTTCTTATATTGACCGGGATGATTATTGCATCATGGTCGTTATCTTGGACAAGTGTGTCGTCCGCTGCGAGTTGAACTGCCAAAGCAGCTCTCTCCCTACCGTCCTCACTCTCTGTCATTTTACTGACTAAAAGTTTTGCAGATTTACAAAAGGGGGTGGTGATGAACAGAGTGTCTGAATTGAGCAGACCACTCTTACCCAGTCCAAAGATCAGGGCTTGATCCATCACCGTTATTTATCTCACTGCCCCATCCCAGCTCAGAACCTGGCTATATGCAAATCAGTCTGTCCCTGGCCCAGTGCATCATGGGAACAGGGCAGACTAAACTACCAAGCCAATTCTTTACCAGAAAGGAGACAAGCTACCGGGGACCGGTTTCTGGCATTTCAGCCGTCTTCGGCCCGGCTTGCTTGAATCCTGATGGAGCAGTGAGAAAGGGACTCATGTCTGAGTATACCCTGCCACACCTATAGTGGCCAAAATCGATTTACAAAAGGGGGTGGTGATGAACAGAGTGTCTGAATTGAGCAGACCACTCTTACCCAGTCCAAAGATCAGGGATTGATCCATCACCGTTATTTATCTCACTGCCCCATCCCAGCTCAGAACCTGGCTATATGCAAATCAGTCTGTCCCTGGCCCAGTGCATCATGGGAACAGGGCAGACTAAACTACCAAGCCAATTCTTTGCCAGAAAGGAGACAAGCTACCGGGGACCGGTTTCTGGCATTTCAGCCGTCTTCGGCCCGGCTTGCTTGAATCCTGATGGAGCAGTGAGAAAGGGACTCATGTCTGAGTATACCCTGCCACACCTAGAGTGGCCAAAATCGATTTACAAAAGGGGGTGGTGATGAACAGAGTGTCTCAAACCGGGCCGAAGACGGCTGTAATTCCAGAAACCGGTCCCCGGGAGCTTGTTTCCTTCCCAGTGTAAGAATTGGCTTTTGTAGTTTGGTTTGTCCTGTTCCCATCATGCACTGGGACAGGAACAGACTAATTTGCATACAGCCAGGTTCTGAAACTGGGATGGTGCAGTGAGCTAAAAAACGGTGTTGGATCTAGCCCTGATCTCTTGACTGGGTGAGAGCTTTCTGCTTAATTCAGAGACTCTGTCCCTCACCACCCATTGTTGTAAATATTTTTGTCCACCCTAAGCGTGGAAGGGTATTCTCAGATGTGAGACCCTTGCTCATTGCACCATCAGGATTCAAGCAAACCGGGCCGAAGACGGCTGTAATGCCAGAAACCGGTCCCCGGGAGCTTGTTTCCTTCCCAGTGTAAGAATTGGCTTTTGTAGTTTGGTTTGTCCTGTTCCCATCATGCACTGGGACAGGAACAGACTAATTTGCATACAGCCAGGTTCTAAAACTGGGATGGTGCAGTGAGCTAAAAAACGGTGTTGGATCTAGCCCTGATCTCTTGACTGGGTGAGAGCTTTCTGCTTAATTCAGAGACTCTGTCCCTCACCACCCATTGTTGTAAATATTTTTGTCCACCCTAAGCGTGGAAGGGTATTCTCAGATGTGAGACCCTTGCTCATTGCACCATCAGGATTCAAGCAAACCGGGCCGAAGACGGCTGTAATGCCAGAAACCGGTCCCCGGGAGCTTGTTTCCTTCCCAGTGTAAGAATTGGCTTTTGTAGTTTGGTTTGTCCTGTTCCCATCATGCACTGGGACAGGAACAGACTAATTTGCATACAGCCAGGTTCTGAAACTGGGATGGTGCAGTGATCTAAAAAACGGTGTTGGATCTAGCCCTGATCTCTTGACTGGGTGAGAGCTTTCTGCTTAATTCAGAGACTCTGTCCCTCACCACCCATTGTTGTAAATATTTTTGTCCACCCTAAGCGTGGAAGGGTATTCTCAGATGTGAGACCCTTGCTCATTGCACCATCAGGATTCAAGCAAACCGGGCCGAAGACGGCTGTAATGCCAGAAACCGGTCCCCGGGAGCTTGTTTCCTTCCCAGTGTAAGAATTGGCTTTTGTAGTTTGGTTTGTCCTGTTCCCATCATGCACTGGGACAGGAACAGACTAATTTGCATACAGCCAGGTTCTGAAACTGGGATGGTGCAGTGAGCTAAAAAACGGTGTTGGATCTAGCCCTGATCTCTTGACTGGGTGAGAGCTTTCTGCTTAATTCAGAGACTCTGTCCCTCACCACCCATTGTTGTAAATATTTTTGTCCACCCTAAGCGTGGAAGGGTATTCTCAGATGTGAGACCCTTGCTCATTGCACCATCAGGATTCAAGCAAACCGGGCCGAAGACGGCTGTAATGCCAGAAACCGGTCCCCGGGAGCTTGTTTCCTTCCCAGTGTAAGAATTGGCTTTTGTAGTTTGGTTTGTCCTGTTCCCATCATGCACTGGGACAGGAACAGACTAATTTGCATACAGCCAGGTTCTGAAACTGGGATGGTGCAGTGAGCTAAAAAACGGTGTTGGATCCAGCCCTGATCTCTTGACTGGGTGAGAGCTTTCTGCTTAATTCAGAGACTCTGTCCCTCACCACCCATTGTTGTAAATATTTTTGTCCACCCTAAGCGTGGAAGGGTATTCTCAGATGTGAGACCCTTGCTCATTGCACCATCAGGATTCAAGCAAACCGGGCCGAAGACGGCTGTAATGCCAGAAACCGGTCCCCGGGAGCTTGTTTCCTTCCCAGTGTAAGAATTGGCTTTTGTAGTTTGGTTTGTCCTGTTCCCATCATGCACTGGGACAGGAACAGACTAATTTGCATACAGCCAGGTTCTGAAACTGGGATGGTGCAGTGAGCTAAAAAACGGTGTTGGATCTAGCCCTGATCTCTTGACTGGGTGAGAGCTTTCTGCTTAATTCAGAGACTCTGTCCCTCACCACCCATTGTTGTAAATATTTTTGTCCACCCTAAGCGTGGAAGGGTATTCTCAGATGTGAGACCCTTGCTCATTGCACCATCAGGATTCAAGCAAACCGGGCCGAAGACGGCTGTAATGCCAGAAACCGGTCCCCGGGAGCTTGTTTCCTTCCCAGTGTAAGAATTGGCTTTTGTAGTTTGGTTTGTCCTGTTCCCATCATGCACTGGGACAGGAACAGACTAATTTGCATACAGCCAGGTTCTGAAACTGGGATGGTGCAGTGAGCTAAAAATCGGTGTTGGATCTAGCCCTGATCTCTTGACTGGGTGAGAGCTTTCTGCTTAATTCAGAGACTCTGTCCCTCACCACCCATTGTTGTAAATATTTTTGTCCACCCTAAGCGTGGAAGGGTATTCTCAGATGTGAGACCCTTGCTCATTGCACCATCAGGATTCAAGCAAACCGGGCCGAAGACGGCTGTAATGCCAGAAACCGGTCCCCGGGAGCTTGTTTCCTTCCCAGTGTAAGAATTGGCTTTTGTAGTTTGGTTTGTCCTGTTCCCATCATGCACTGGGACAGGAACAGACTAATTTGCATACAGCCAGGTTCTGAAACTGGGATGGTGCAGTGAGCTAAAAAACGGTGTTGGATCTAGCCCTGATCTCTTGACTGGGTGAGAGCTTTCTGCTTAATTCAGAGACTCTGTCCCTCACCACCCATTGTTGTAAATATTTTTGTCCACCCTAAGCGTGGAAGGGTATTCTCAGATGTGAGACCCTTGCTCATTGCACCATCAGGATTCAAGCAAACCGGGCCGAAGACGGCTGTAATGCCAGAAACCGGTCCCCGGGAGCTTGTTTCCTTCCCAGTGTAAGAATTGGCTTTTGTAGTTTGGTTTGTCCTGTTCCCATCATGCACTGGGACAGGAACAGACTAATTTGCATACAGCCAGGTTCTGAAACTGGGATGGTGCAGTGAGCTAAAAAACGGTGTTGGATCTAGCCCTGATCTCTTGACTGGGTGAGAGCTTTCTGCTTAATTCAGAGACTCTGTCCCTCACCACCCATTGTTGTAAATATTTTTGTCCACCCTAAGCGTGGAAGGGTATTCTCAGATGTGAGACCCTTGCTCATTGCACCATCAGGATTCAAGCAAACCGGGCCGAAGACGGCTGTAATGCCAGAAACCGGTCCCCGGGAGCTTGTTTCCTTCCCAGTGTAAGAATTGGCTTTTGTAGTTTGGTTTGTCCTGTTCCCATCATGCACTGGGACAGGAACAGACTAATTTGCATACAGCCAGGTTCTGAAACTGGGATGGTGCAGTGAGCTAAAAAACGGTGTTGGATCTAGCCCTGATCTCTTGACTGGGTGAGAGCTTTCTGCTTAATTCAGAGACTCTGTCCCTCACCACCCATTGTTGTAAATATTTTTGTCCACCCTAAGCGTGGAAGGGTATTCTCAGATGTGAGACCCTTGCTCATTGCACCATCAGGATTCAAGCAAACCGGGCCGAAGACGGCTGTAATGCCAGAAACCGGTCCCCGGGAGCTTGTTTCCTTCCCAGTGTAAGAATTGGCTTTTGTAGTTTGGTTTGTCCTGTTCCCATCATGCACTGGGACAGGAACAGACTAATTTGCATACAGCCAGGTTCTGAAACTGGGATGGTGCAGTGAGCTAAAAAACGGTGTTGGATCTAGCCCTGATCTCTTGACTGGGTGAGAGCTTTCTGCTTAATTCAGAGACTCTGTCCCTCACCACCCATTGTTGTAAATATTTTTGTCCACCCTAAGCGTGGAAGGGTATTCTCAGATGTGAGACCCTTGCTCATTGCACCATCAGGATTCAAGCAAACCGGGCCGAAGACGGCTGTAATGCCAGAAACCGGTCCCCGGGAGCTTGTTTCCTTCCCAGTGTAAGAATTGGCTTTTGTAGTTTGGTTTGTCCTGTTCCCATCATGCACTGGGACAGGAACAGACTAATTTGCATACAGCCAGGTTCTGAAACTGGGATGGTGCAGTGAGCTAAAAAACGGTGTTGGATCTAGCCCTGATCTCTTGACTGGGTGAGAGCTTTCTGCTTAATTCAGAGACTCTGTCCCTCACCACCCATTGTTGTAAATATTTTTGTCCACCCTAAGCGTGGAAGGGTATTCTCAGATGTGAGACCCTTGCTCATTGCACCATCAGGATTCAAGCAAACCGGGCCGAAGACGGCTGTAATGCCAGAAACCGGTCCCCGGGAGCTTGTTTCCTTCCCAGTGTAAGAATTGGCTTTTGTAGTTTGGTTTGTCCTGTTCCCATCATGCACTGGGACAGGAACAGACTAATTTGCATACAGCCAGGTTCTGAAACTGGGATGGTGCAGTGAGCTAAAAAACGGTGTTGGATCTAGCCCTGATCTCTTGACTGGGTGAGAGCTTTCTGCTTAATTCAGAGACTCTGTCCCTCACCACCCATTGTTGTAAATATAAAAGTTTTGCAGAGCAATTTTTGAGGAAACAAAGATTAGGTGCACAATATTTTGGAACACTGTATCCTTCAACGTTGATTATACCGTAAACTAATACATAGGATTCTCATCCTACTAAGTTTCGGCGGATAATAACCTTTCACCTACTCCAGACATCTATTGGAGTTTTTACGGGGAAAAGGGGTCTGTGTGAAAAAGCACGACTGAGTTACTCTAGTATCTTGCGTTGGATTATCGCCTTACCAAACGTTGGGCGCCATGTAGTGTAGTTCCTATTTTCCCAATAGGCTCTGCGCATTGGAATAACATAAACAATAGTTTAGACGCAGAACTGAGGTCAACTAGGTCTCTATTGAATATGTTAGACTTAATTTAGGTTTGCCAGCTAGCTCAGAGGTCACTAGAAACTTTCTTGAATGAACAGGGAGGAGTGAACTTCCCTGATTAGACAAGAAGGGATTCAGCTTCTGACAACCACATAAACATGCCAACTTTGCTCCCCCAGACTAAGGAGTATATCTCCACAGTCGTGTGAAAACAATAGATAGCTATTTCACTCAGTCACTCGTGGATACTTAGTTTCACCAGAGTGCAGAGAAATATAGAGAACGGCGTTTTCAATAAAAGGTGTTTTTTATTGAGCAGTCTTCTTTCTCATGCAAGAGAAATGAATTGCCACAATTGCAATACTTGTTATAAAGTAAAGTGCGTACAGTAAAAGGAGTATTATGAAATAATACTGTAAAAGCATTGATATGGTTTCTGAGCCATATGATACTTAAAAGGTATAAAATCTATACAGTTACATACAATGATAATAGTTTGACTAAACGTACTCAACTGGTGCTTCTAAATATGCCTACCCCGATGTACCTAACCTAAGCCTAGTACGTGGGAAGGAGTAAATGAGCTGCAGCTTAAGTTAAGTTAGTTTTTGCCAAGAATCTGACTCAAGTATTCTCTAAGGATATAATCAGCTCCGTACTTTGGTTTTAGAATGAAGGAGGTCTTGTATCTCGCTCTCAGGACTCGATCTCCCAGTAACCTATAAGGGTGACTGGAAACACTGGAGCTGGATTTTCTCGGCAGGAGAAAAAGACAGCGTCTTTCTCAGTGCGTCAAAATGGGAGGGACGGCTTCCTTCAGCACTCGCATCAGCTGGGCTTTGGATAAGTAGATAGCCGCTCTGCTCCACACCACCGTGCCTTGCTTAAGGCAAACGCTGGTATATTTATACCTGGAAGGTGCCGTGTTTGACGTAAGGTTGGACATAAGACGTCAATAAAAGATGTCACTAGGAACTGGCCGTTCTTTCAGTGCTCGCAGAAGTTCTAGGACAAATCAAAACAAAAGCATGGGGAATTCCCAGGTTGCTGGAGGTTTGGTTTGTTGAAAGAACTCGTACTTTCTAGGAGTCTAAGGAATTAGCCTTGCCGTATTTGGTTTGCATTGGCTATTACTAAATTTGGATTTGATTCTTATGCCTTTATAAGGGTATGATTTGTTATAACCACACAAGGGCATAAATCGGGATTATTAATTAGGGTCCTGGATATGATCACAACAGTTCTTGTTTTTTGCAGAAATTTTAGGTCCTGAAGAGAGTTCTTTCCATAGGGACTCTAAACGCGTCTACCACCTTCTTTGTTAGGCCAATCAAGCAAACTTTGTTTAAAAAGTATTCAAGTAACAATGCATTTTTAGATGGCCTACTGTGCAAATTAGTAACTGTTTTTGATAAAGTGAGCTCAGAGTAAGCAAATTGATTTACGGTTTGTTTATTGTGTTGTACCCAACCAGGGGTTTAGTTGTTTTGATTGTCTTTTTTCATTTTTCTTTTTTGTGAGAGTGTACATATGGCAAATGTTGGAATGTGTAAAGATGTTGAAATATGAGTATGAGTGAAGAGGCTTGGGCTAGTTTGAAGGAGTGAATGGCATTTTGAATGTGAGAAGTGACAAAGATTCAATTCTTTTTGTAGGGTTCGTTGTACTGTTAGTAATGACGATGGATTTGTGGAGGTTTTGCTAAAATGACATGATTTGATTCATAGTGTGAAAAATAAATTGATTAATTCAAACTGAAAGAGTGGTTTGAAGGACCAGTTTGATTCTGTTTCTTCTTGTCTAAAATGTGTAGAATAAATTGCAGTATTGGCAATTGGTAGTTGATCCTTGTTATATTCAGCTTGGCCTTACTGCAAATTAGCCAAACCCTTCCTCTGTTTACACTGGTTATGTATTTCAGCACTAGTTTGCGTTTGTGGGGGTTGCTGATACCTCTAATATTCCAAGACATGAGGAGTAACTCGAGTTTCTGTGCAGTTGTAGCTTCATATGCAGGGATAGTTGCAGATATTTACAGAGCCTCTATTGGGTGTGATATTACTAACAGTTTTGATAAGTAGTGCACAGTCTAGAACAGAGAAAACAATTTCCACCTGTCCCCCTTCCCCAACCCATCCCAGGATAAACAGCTCTGGGAATATTCAATCAAAGAACAAAGAATACAAAAAAAGACCCCAAGTGAGATGGAGAACAAGTTGATGTACACCTTGTGGGGCAGGCAAAGCACCTACGGCCAGCTCCCAATTCAGGATAATGATATATGGTAAGATCAGGATATAGGCATACACAGGAGAGGTGGTATATCGGAGTGTTTGTTGAAAGATCTTGAAAGTCCCGTTTAAGTACATTTGAGGTTCTGTTGGTCTAATAATTCCTTGCCCAGATTGTGTGGGCATCTTCCGCTACGCCACCACCACCGCCTGTAGGGGCCGAGGAGCAGAGTACAGCAGTCCGCACCCCGTCAGAGCGACGGTATGACCAGAGCCCGTCCAGGACCCGGCAGGTGGTAATCATCAGTCTGCAGGGAAAAGATCTGAGCTGCTCATGGCATGCAGGTCAAGGGAACCGCGACCGGGAGCCCTCTGGACTGCTCCTGCAATCTGTAGTGTGCATCTTGCAGAACTCCTGGACCTCCGCTGGTGTGTGAAATATGCTCATCTTCCCTCCTTGGGTCTCCATGCACAGGCGCCAGGTATATATGAGGACCATATCCCTGAGTGTGGCCATCACCGCATTGAACTTGCGGCGCACCTCTTGTATCACCAGGGTGAAATCTGGGTAGAATGAGAGCACAGCACCTTGGTAGGGAACCTGTCCATACTCACATGCTAGGCGAAGAGCTTTGTCCCTGTCCCTAAAGTTGAGCATTCAGGCGATGATGGATTGTGGATTCGCTCTGGGGGGGTTGGGTCTAGGTCCCAATGAAAGGGGTGCACGCTTGAACTGGAAGGCTGAGTAGAAAGCCTCACGCCCAAACAGTCCTACCAGTAGTGCTTTGATGAACAAGTCAATTTTCCCAGTGGTAGTGGACTCAGACATGCCAATAACGCAAGATTGTTGCGGCGAGATCTGGCTTCTAAATATTCGTTCTTCCGGGCCACTGTTTTAAGCTGACGTTCAACTTTCTTAAGGCATTTCGAAATGGTGGACACTCTGTCCTCCAGCGTTGAGATTCGCTCCTTGGCATCTTCAATGCTGGTCTGTTGGCAGTTGTCCAACTTAAAGCTAATTACTGGATTTGTCTCGATATCATTCCACAGAGCTCAAAACTACCCAATCCTCATTTTTGTAGGCAAATTGCCCAAGTGTCAGATTCGGGATCAAGTTTAAACAAAGGTTTTTTGTCACATTACTCCATAAAACCCATCACAAGATACAATAAGCCATTTCCCATATTTCATCATAGAACCATTATTAGAACAGTTTTGTGGGGAAAGGGGATGTGGCCAGCATCCAAGATGGGGTAAGTAAGATCGTAGAGCTCCGCACCAATTACCCTCTTTATCCTAAAAAGGCCTCTCAGTGGTGCCTGTGGCAGGTGATTGCCCTGAAGACAGGCGCCAAGAAGAGGAAGATTCCTGTGAGACCCGAGGTCAACTCTGAAAGCTGAGGGAGCGGGCTGGACACGGGAAACCCAGGATTGAGAAGCCGGAAGACCCAGCGCTCCAGACAACAGGTGAGGCGAAGCAATTCACGTAGCCCTCGGATTAGGAGGAGCGCAGGGACAAGATTGCTTGGGTGGTGTGCAGTGGAACCATGCAGCCGGGCATGGGGGTTGGATCGGACCCAGTCGCTCTCGGAACTTCAACCAACTGTCCGGAACCACACAGCAGCAATCCAAGTTCTCCTGGACAAAGTGAACTCCCTTGAGGATAGACTGGAAGACTCGGACGTATGCTCACGGCGCCACCATATACAGGTCGTGGGCCTTCCCAAGGGGCAACAGAGGGACAAGACCCAGTGCTATAAGTTGATCACTGGTTGAAGGAGCTACTTCCTTCTGATACTTTATCACCACAGTTCGCAGTAGAGCGGGCACCACAGAGTACCAGCCCGTAACCCACCTCCGGGATCCAGACCGAGACCAATCCTCTTGAAGTTGTTAAATTATAGAGACAGGGAGATAGCCCTGAGAGAAACACGTAAGATGCCCAGTATTAAAGTTCAGAATGCCCAGGTGAAGCTATTCCTGATTACACTGCGCAGGTACAACGGATGCGCTGGTCCTTTGTCCCGGTGAAGGGCCAGCTTTGAAAACTCGATAGTCGATATTCACTGCTCTTCCTGGCCCAACTGCTGGTGGTGACGCAAGGTGCACCACAGTTCTTCAACATGCCATTAGATGTATGGGACTAGCTAGAGGAATCAGGCTTACTGTCAGAGCCCAAACCTCAAGCAGAACACATGCAACTCAGCCGAAACAAATGACCCTGCTGACAGGGCAAGGGCATGGGACTGGTCCATATTGCGTGGCTAACTGCAGTTCCTGATCTGGAACAAATGTTAATGGAAAGACAAGAGGAAATCCAAGTTGCTGCGACCATCAGGTCTAAAATTCAAGACTCTGATTAAGACACAAACTCTGCCCAAACACTGGCCACGAATAACTCGACTCCCACCAGGTCCTAGGACTCTGAGCCTTTGAACTTCCCAGGGATCACACAGAAGACATCTGAAAACATAATTTGACCATTTCATATGTGCTGCTCAATATACACAAACACGCAGAACCTAAGCTCTATTACACTCCTCTTCTATACACGACTCCTCAACAAATTATGTGGCCGGCTGCTGCTCCCAATTATGGGATAAAGATGCATGGAAAAACAAGAGGCGGCCCACTCTACAACGGCTATCTAAAACGAGTGGCAAGAATCTGGCTGAGATCTGAGTTCAGATCACAAATTGGCTTAAACTGACTTGACTTCCACCGGAACTGAACACTCCACACCCCTTGGACTCGCAGGATGTCGCACCGCAGCCACCTGGAAACTTACCTTGAACATTTAATAATGGCTGGACAATATGTGTAGATGTGTTGAACCTAAGAACTGCAGCACTCCTCTTCCATGATAATCCTCACACACTCATGTGGACCACAAGAGTTAACTACTCACCTACAAAACGTGTAGGAAGATCTAACTGTTCACTGAATCCCAATGCTTCCCTCATAGTGGATTTCTTTACCATAGATCCGGGAAGGAGCTACAGTATACTCAATCAGTGACTACAGGGGGTATCTCAACATCACAGGCTTGTAGAACACATTCCAACAGCCAGACACAGGCTACAATTGTAACTGTCACTGTTGGGCAGCTACGTTTGGGCGATGTCCAAATGGGAAATCGCTCTCATATAGTTATACGGTTGATATTAATCCCCTTTTTTCTGTTACAGACACTTATAAGAATGTTACAGCAACAACTTGCCCCCCTCCATGCATACATGCCCTATGAAGCAACAGGGATAACACAATTAGAACATGGTATACACAACGATATCACATGGAATATTAGGGGGATGCATACACCTACATGCAGAAATTCAATATATGCATACCTACAATGGAGGCCAACTAATATAGCCCTTCCTCCGGAAACGCATCTCGCCCAGACAGAAGCCGACGCCTCCGTAGAATGTGGCGAGGCCAGGTATATAGCGCAGACTTCTTGTCACAAGTGAGAGGTGCATTGATATGAATAAAGGTGGGGGTCCCCTATGTGATGGAGGAAACTGTCACAGATCAATACTGCAGATATGTGTTCACTAAAAGCAGGCTGAATGGGCTCACCATCCATATAGGCTCGATATACGCCCCATATGTAGAACTAAACTCATTTTTATGCAAACTGACCGCAGTCCTGACCCGTGGAGTGAAATACCCTGGTTAATAGAGGGGAGACTTTAACTCAGTTCTAGTTGTGAACCTAGACAGATCCTTCCCGCCCCTGACTTGAACAGCAGCTGCATCCAATGCGCAGGCACTAGCTGGATGACTAACCCGCTGGCCACTGACCGACATATGGTATGTGCTAAACCGAAGACGCACGCGTCTATTCGTTCTACTCGTCAGTGCATGGATTACACATATGGTTAGATAACATAGTGGGGTCAAACGCCCTCTTTCCTCCCATTGAGAGTGTTGAATATTTAGGTTGTACGCACTCAGACCACAATCCCCAGCTGTTACAGCTGCGATGGAATGCAGGCCCTCCCCCGTCCCCACGTTGCAGTTCCAGCTAGAAGCACTTGAAGACCAGGCGGTTAGAGCCTCCCTGAGGATAGTGACCTTGGAATAATTCAAGATTAATGACAGTTCCACAGGCAATACCCTCCTTGAATGGGATGCATTTAAGGTGACCACTAGGGGGCTCTGATTAGGGCTTACCTAGAATATAAGAAAACAAATCAGCGAAGCGCTTACCAGGTTTGAAAACGAATTACTGAAACATGAACCTAATGAGGCGCCGGGTACAGCAGACTTGCAGGCGCTAGTAAAGCTGCGAGCCGGACACATGGAACTCATAGAGAGGCTTCGAGGTCACAACAACATGGCACACTCTGCGCACACACATGCCACAGCAGACAAAGAGTGCTGGATGCTAGCATGGCTCTTGCGCAAAGAACAACTGCACTAACCCACATGTGCTATACAGAACCCTGAAGGACACATGCTATGTACACAACATGAAATACATGCCACTCTTACACAACACTATTCACACCTCTACCACTTGACAGGGTAAGGAAGCATGATTGAATGCTTTTCTAGACGCGGTCCAGTTACCTGAAACTACCCCAATACATAGAGAGATGTTAAATACCCAGGCAACCCAAGGAGAGATTCAGGACACAATAGTGGCACTGGCCACAGGCAAAACTCCTGGACCAGACGGCTTTCCAGCTGAATACGACAAGACATACTGCTCATCCCTTGTACCACGGCTACATGAGCTATATGTTAAGGCCTTAACCGAAATGAGACACCCCCATCAATGCACGAGGCGAGCCAGGTAGCACTACTAAACCCTGATAAAGAATTAGCAGAGCTGGGCTCATACGGGTCGCTAGCCCTCCTCAATGCAGAGTATAAGTTAATGGTAAAAATCTTGGCAGATCGACTGACCCCTGTGGTCTCGACCTTGGTGCATGAGGATCAAAATAGGTTCGTACCTTCGAGAAGCACATCTTTACATTTGAGAAGATACTTCATTTCAGTTGCAGCTTATGCGGTCCTCCAATAGCCCTCCTCCAGCTGTCTGATATTAGACCTTGGAAAGGCATTTGACTCCCTGGAATGGGAATACCTGTTTGCTGCACTGCAACATTATAAGATAGGACAAGCATTTATAAGCATGGGGCAACTCCTATACACTGAGCCGTGGGTCGCGTACGTGTAGACCCCTACATATCAGACCCCATATTGGTTGAAAGTGGAAAAAGGCAGGGGTGTACGTTATCCCCAACTCCTGTTCTCATTAGCCATTGAAACACTAGCGGGAACCATACGTGCTAAAGTAGAGGGGGGTATCCCGCTAGGAGATGGGATGCATACAATATCATTATATTGCAGCAATCTTCTTATGTAAATGCAATTGATCCCCCCATGGACTAGCCCAAATTCTGGAGGTATTTACCTCCATTTCTAGGCTCAAAGTTAACCTGTCAAAGTCATGCTTATACCCCTTTGATTAGAAGTGCCAGGGTCAAGTATACACTCTACATGGGGTGCGGGTAAAATGGCAGGTGGGCACATTCCGCTATCAAGGATTTCAAATATGTCAGCAACCTCTGGACCTTTCAGAAGGTAACTTTGGTAGGGCGCTAACACCTATTTGTTCTCTGCTGACGTTCTGGGTTACACTCATAATATCAGTAACGGGCCGAGTGGCCCTAACCAAAATGGTGATCCTCTCTAAACTCCTTTATTATTTCATAAATCTTCCACTATATATCCCCCCCCTACTTTCTTCCCATTGAGAGACTAGTGCAAGAAATGATCTGGGGCAGCTCACAACACCGGGTAGCAATAAAGAAACTTTACTTGCCCATGAATCAAGAAGTCCTCGCAGCCCCAAATCTAGAACAATATTATTTAGTGGCAGAGCTGCAATGGGTGGCGAGGTGGTTGGCGGGTCGACACCTTTGTGACATGGTGGCCGGCCAGTCGCCTTGCTCTTAGACCACTCTGGTTGGACTGTTCTACCCCTGAGTGAAGAAAAAGCCCCCTGACTCGCTGCTGCTTATGGTAGCCCACAGACGTTACCACAGAAGCCTCTATAGTACTATAGTACTAGACACGCCATACTATATGTTCCTGTGATACAGCTGGAGGAAACGCCTGAGGGCAATTGATAACCAGTGCCGCTGAATTACAACTCCTTGTACCTTAGGGTTTTATGTACATACATGTATATATATATGTTTTATTATTAGATTCTCCTGTGCAACTCTGTTGTCCTGAAGATGGTCCTATGGATCTTTGTGACCGACAAGGACCGAAACGTCGACGCCTAACACCTGTCACGCAATATAACGTTCAATTCATTTAAAACTTAATGTGTGAATTGTACTTTGTATACTTGATTTATATGTGGTCTTTTGTTTGTATCCACATTATTTTGCTGAAGGTGTTGTTGTACTACAAAATTACTTTGTTGTACCGATTGGTAGTACCTTTGTTGCCAGACTTTGATTGTCCTAAAAACTAGTTATCTATATATCAAAAGAAAATATTAAAAAGATTCTATTTTTTGATACAACTGCTAGTGTTTCTTGTGAAACCCTCTGGTCGCCTTATTGAATTAAGTGTTCACGGACGTGACACTAAGAAATTGATAAATTGATTCCTGAATGATTCCTTCCTGGACATTTAGCTTATACTGAATTACAGAGTTGGCATGGCCTTGGGATCCATGACATGGGAGATCTGTATTGTGAGGGGACCCTCAACCCATACAATACTTTAGTGGAATAAGACGGATTACATCTAGGCCAATTCATATTACACCGCTCGCTGCTAGGGGCACTAGCTTCCCAATGGTGGGACTTAAATACAGAACCTCTGATACACCTCACAATGCAATATCTACATGTAAGGGGAAAGAATGGGCACCTCATTCAATGGTTTGCACCGTCACTCAGACACACACAGCAATCACACTGACGCCGCTCCGACATCACTTGGAGGAAGACCTGAAACGACCATTAACGGATGCTGAATGGGCTGATGTACTTAAAAGCCTGGTTTGTATTCCCAGAAAAGCATGTCTACGCCAAATTCAGTACTATATTACACAAAGGGCATACCTCACACCTGCTAAAGTTAATCGGTACTTTCATGACGCAGATGCTGCATGTCCCCGCAGCTCCCATATAGATGGCAATCTTCTGCATATACTATGGGAGTGCCCCAACTTACATAGATATTGGATGGAGGTAGCGGACACCCTCCATCGGTGCACAGATTGCTCCCTCCCATTTGACTGGTCAATATACATCCTATACCTGTATCACAGACGCCCAACAAATAAAGTAACTTCACAGTTCATAGATCTCGACCTGGCGGTGGCAAAAAGCCTATTTACTCGGAGATGGAAAGACCCAGACCCACCACACATGCTTGCATGGAGACATCCATTTTGACATGGGCAAAGGAGGAAAGCATGGTCTTGCGTCATGAGGACCCCATGGGTATCCGCAGAGACCCGTAGGCCCCAAGTTGGGATGCTATACTCACGAAGTTACAAAACCACTACACGCCCTATAGCTCAGGCAGAAGCACCATAGGACAACGCAATCCACCGTTGTGATGATACTTTTAGTTCAGATAACAAATAAGACTGCATGCTCCCCTACATTGTTCCACAAACACAAGCTAATATTTAAGACATGCGTGACAAGACGCCTGGATCAGTACCAGGAGGGGTGCAATGAGTGATTCGATACTTTACTACATCAACCCTAGTTTTGCTCTTTAGTTGCCATTGTTGCATTTACAGCCGCCTCCCTGACTTCAAGGCTATGGTATAAAAACAGACAAATGCCACTGCAGTATGCCATAAACATTCAGACTCCTCAATATATCTCGACTCTAAGGTACACTATTTGAAATATGTAACCCACTGATAACCATTTGTATGAACAGCAATGATGAATGAAAACCTACCTGGCTTGTAATCGAAATATCATATTCCTGCTACTGTGTTATATCTATTGAGAATTATCTAGTGCACTGCATACTGTGCCTGTAAACCCTGTTAATGTGTAACCCATAACCATAACAAAAAGAAATAAAAACATATTAAGATACATTAAAACAGTTTTAGAATGAGATATGCAATATCAAAAGTTATAATTCCTACTCATATTTGATTATACATTACAAAATCTGCTAGGCAAGTGTAACAATGATGTTCTTGTGCAAAGACTGCTGAAACAGAAACAGAGAAAGAACCAAAGTACCAACCCTGGATGACACGCAAATAAACAGTACAGTTGCATAAACAGTAAATTACCAGGCCATATTAATCCTGAGGGTTTTCACTCTTCCTAAGTGTCTGAACGCAAATACAAGAAGAAAGGGTCTGATTTATGCTTTAGCAGAGAGGGTACTCCATTGCTATAGCAACACGAAAGTTCCATCCACCCCATTTGAAATCAGACGGAACTTCAGTATCTAGACGTCAGAGACTACGCCATCTCTACCGCCTACAAACAGCTTGTATGGCCTCATGAAGCCAGGGCCATCGGAACTTTGGCCATGTCTTTGCCTGCGCCACTTGGAGTGGGCGAACACATAGCCAGTTTTCATTGTCCGTCACAACTAGGTAAAACCTGGAAGTAACAAACATTGAAAACTGCAAAATGACCCCCATGCCATGGGAGAAATCTGCGAGTGGGACTACTCGAAAAGCCAGGGCGGGGGGGTCATTGTTCTTTTTTATTTTCAAAAGGAAAATGTTGCTTTGAGATTTTCTTTTTGAAAATTAAAAAAAAGAATTGAAAGTTTGATGTACGGCTCCGTCATGTTGACTGAGTGGTCCTTCAAACTTTCAGTCCATTTTTCAATACATTTGCAGGGACCACTGTGGTGGCAGTTCCTGTACAAGGAAGAGATGGCCAAACGGCAGGCAGATATCTCCAATTTTAACAGGTGAAGTAACCTCTTCATGGTGGAGTAAAGTACTTATTTGTCCTCCAAAGTGTAAATCAGGCCCTACACCTATTCACCACAAGGGGAAGGGCCTGCGGTGAAATAAGAGCACAGATACCAATATGAGGTTAACTTAGCACTAGGGGCTTTGAAGTACAGTCTATTAAAAGGAAGGGCCCCCACATCTGCTCAAACTGCGCTATAGATTAGCTTCTCAAAGGATGCAACTTCATGCATGCTCTCCATTCAGGATTTGAGAGATGGGACGTTAACTGTTTTCCAGAGGTGGCGAATACTAATACTAGCTACCCCCTTCCCTGTTGATACCCACCAGGGCATGGCATAGGAGCACCCTTATGCTGGAGTCAACAAAAAACTTACCAGAAGGCGGCTGACAGTTCAGAAGTTAACTGCCAGAATCACTCTCACTTTGCCGCGTTGAACTCACACCACACCACACCACACCTGAAGGAACTCCACTGACTCTCCATACACAAACAAGCACATTTCATATTTCTAATTCACACTTTTAAGGCACTACATAATACTAGCTCATTAAATTCCAACAATCACATCTGCTTTCACAAACCTTCCAGACACATCCGCTCATCTGGACTCCTACTTGCACCCATCTCATAAATATGGAAATCCAGATCTGGGGGACAAGCCTTTTCCTACATTACTCCTAAAGCGTGTAACAACCTGCCACTATACATGAAAGCATTCTCTTCACAGCTTGAATTCTGCAAGAAGCGAAAGACTTGGCTTTTTGAGTAGTCCCACAAGGCAGTGGGTTTGACTAGACTCACACCTGCTCAGCACCAGGATACCTTCCGGGGTGATAGTACGCTCTACAAATCTGCATAACATAAAATAATATAACATGGGAGACATGGGAAGTTCAGAGATATCGAGCAAGAGCACCAGCCATGCTGCTAACTCCAGAGAGTGTTCAGTGCTGGAACCATGTAAACACAGATTTAATGCCAATATCCTATGGCACTCCCACAGGTAACGCCCTATATCAAAGTTTGATTCCCTACAAAGTCAGCTCTAAGTTTTGCCTTTCATAGTTTATCGGGGACTAATGCTATCAATGGAGGACCTTGAACTAACTGTAATTTTTTAGGAAATCCCTCAGTCCTTTGATATAGTCTCCCAGAATTAAGTCCCAATCATCATCTTGAAATTGAATCTGCAGTGGATTTGCCTGCCTTTGTTTTAGGGTAGTCTAAGTGCTTAATGAGAAAATAGAGTGCATTATAGTGGTGTAGAGACCACGTATTGTCGGTAGGCGTCAATTCGCCAAAATGCCAGGGACAGCTGACGTGACATCACATAGCCATCCGTTGACCAAATGACTTCATGGCAAATACTCCCAGGAAGCGTTGTCACATGATCTTAATCCTGCTGGTACTACAGTAACTAGCATTGCTAAAGTTAAGAGGCTCTTAAGCGCACAATTCCATGTTCATTTTAGATAGAATCTAAATTATTTAAAATAGGGTGCTACCATGATATGAACATTACCTATTTCTCTTTTTCATTGTGTACAAAATTAAGTATATGTTGAAAGAGGAACATACAGTGCCACAAAAAACACAAAAGAACATTGAGGATTCAAATTATTTATAACACTGATTCCTTGGTGTATACCCAGAGCATAAAATGTACTGATAAATTATAGAAAGACAAACAAAAAGATTTCCAGGTCTGTGCCATAGCAGAGAAACCTCAGCAAGATATTTCAGGACCATCTGCTGCATCTGCCGTGAAGGAAGAATATTTTAAAAAGTAATAGTCGTTCTGTCCATCTGTTCTTCTGTTCTTCTTGATGTAGCCCATATACTGATTGTGGACTATGCTATTGACTTAAATTATCCCTCAGCTTCCAAACACTCATTCAAAGACAGAGGTGAGCTTTTATTCAAGCACTTCAGTTTCCTTGTGTTCACAATTAGAAAAATCGTCAAACTCTTGTTTATAACGAGTATTTTTATTTCAGTCTATCTATTTTATTGAAAAGAGTATACATTGCACTGTTGTAGTCATTTGTTATACAGAACAGAGTTTAAAGCCTCAAGTCACAATCAGATTTGAAGAAGGTAATGACTGCACATTCGAGCACTGTTACCTTCTGTCTTTGCATTGCTTTCGCCAGCATGAGACCAGGGGTCGAAAAGGCAGTGCTAGGGCTTGCAAGGGGCAAACCAGGGGTCGCAGCTGCGACCCCTAAATGATGTCCATGATTTTGACCCTTTGAATTCTTTCTAAGTGTACAGGTAATGGGCTATGGGTAACCTGGGTAGATGTGTGGCGGGCAGTCCATTTTTTTCGAAAGTGCATGTGTGAGTTGGTTGTAACACCATTTCTGTGGAGTGGGAGGCCATACTCCTGTTTAGGATGTTCGAAAAAATTTCAGGATCCTGCTTAACCATGCCCTACATATATCGTATTTTCCAGTGTTTTCACTAACTCAGCCGATCTCATCTCCCCAATCCTAATAGCAGTATTTCATCAGAGTGGTGCCCTTGACTGTATGGGTTCATGTATTTTCAACAGTTTATGAGCCCCACTCCATGCTATTGGGATGCTGCTATGATTGGGTTGGTGGACTCCCTCGCATCCAGGGATGTTGTATAATAAGTCGCTAACTCCTCATGCACATTTATGGCGTGTTGTTCAATGAACACCCATGATGGGGTAGCTCTGCGCATCCTTAGCATGTAAATAGAGTGAGCCAATTGGTGTTCCAGCCAAATGATTCTATATGATGTAACCCAAGCCCTTCCTGTGACGTATCAGCGTATAGTTTAGTACACTTCATTCTTGGCTTCTCTCCATTCCATACAAATCAAAGAATGTGTTTCTCAATTTCGTTTAGGATGTGTTTAGGGCGTCTAAGGGGTATCATCGCAAATTAGTAATTCAACAAAGGTGCAATGTTCATTTTTTTCATTTGGATGTTGCCCCATAGGGCGATGTGTCCATTTCTGTAAACCTTGTTTCATTCTATCAAACAAGGGGGCAATATTATCATGAATCACGTCCTCATGTCCTGGGTTAATACGAACTCCCAAATATGTTACTCCTCCAGACAGCCATTTGAATGGTAAATCGGCCACATATGTCTTTCCAGTGGAAGGATTCAAAGATATAGCCTCACAATTTGTCCGATTTACTTCATAGCTAGACAAAGCTGCAAAAGATTATATACATTGCCCCATTGCCCTAGTTGAGTTTTTAGGGTGTGATAAAGTCACTAGGATAACATCTGCCTTAGGACCCAACATGGGTCCTAATTCCTTCCATTCGATCATTAATTACTTCGAAGCACAATTGATAACAGTTCCAACTTCAGAAGGAACAACATTGGTGACGATGGACAACTCTGTCTAGTTGGATTGTGAAAAAAGGGGAGGTATGTCACCCAGTAGTAACTGAAGCTGTCAGGAAATGGTGCATCCCGTTAGTTAGTGTGATACAATTCTTGCTGATACTCCAGTGCCCGTAACATATATTCCCACTCCATCCTATCAAAAGTGGGATAAAAATGTTGATATCTGCATTGATTGATGAAACAGGCCTGTTGCTTGAAGAGTCTAACATATCTTGACTTGGTTTGAGCATTATAGACAGTTGGGCTCTACTGAAGTCAGCAACCTAAATGTCAGTTATGGTGGACTTCTTGGAACACTCATGCCAGTAGTGGTACAATCAAGGGTTTGGTGATATAACACTGTATATGAATCTCATCTTCTTCAGGGGTATTACTAGTAGCCATACCATCAATGGCTGATGCAATTTCTTCCGCAGAAACGGCTCCCTCTAACATGTCCGCCTGCTCTTTATTCAATCTAGCTTTCTGCTTAATTGAACTGAAGTGCTGCATTGTAGCATGGAAGCCTGTGTCAGGTGCTGCACTACTGTTGATGTAGTGAACAAATAAGTTTTTCTAGTGCAGATGTTGTATGGCAAGGAAGTGAAAGCGTAGTCTCGCTCCTGAGGGCGGAGTAATCACCATGGTTCACTTAGTGCGTTCTCCTGTATTACATTTTGCATTAGATGTCTGTCTCTTTTGTGGTGTGCATTTGGGTAACCTGACTCAGATAGGACTGACAGCAACGTTCCTGTCCTCTCCCATTAAGACCTTTAAACTGCCAAATAAAAGGAGACGTCTCAAAATGGTAGCTAGTATGTGAGAAGCTGGCTAAATATATGGTGCTCACTTATGTAAATATAGCACCCTGCACTAATCCATACAACCTTTATGGTGATTTTAGTGGTGTTAGACAATCTGAGAAAGCTCTCTAAGTGGATCTGTGGATACCAGCCTGCCGGGTTAGTCCAGTAGGAGTGTCAAGCAGCTTGTTTAACCAAAATGCAATCTTATGGTATAGGTTAAGTCAAAAAGAACCACACTGTGTAGTTATAAAAAATTTGTATTTAATATTAACACTCACTAACACAATGTATTATCTCCTACCTGGAGATACAAAACAATACACACAATACTTTGTCACTAGAATAGGTAAATAGCACAGAATACACAGTGGTCTCCATGTGGAGAAAAAACCATATACTTAAATAGTGGAATGCGAACCATGACTAAGTCAGGAATGGACCCATAAGAGTCGGGGACCCAAGGTACCACCCAAAGTGGCTATCTAGGAACCCTTGGAGGCTGTGTGCAGAGTGTTAACATGACCGCATATTCAATGTAAGTCTATGGGTAAGTCGCTGTTGCAATTTTAAAGAAGATGGACCCTTCCCAGCAGACCCTGAAGAAACCCAGTGGAAGATGGAAGGTTGGAGAGTCTCCCCACCCGTGGAAACTCCAGGAACCAGGATACCTACTGAATGCTTTTATGTGTATTGGCCAGGATACCTACACCAGGGAAGCCAAGGTGCATAGGTGCGAAATGGCGTCGGAACCTGCCATAGACCACAACGGAGGACTTATGTATAGATGTCGCTGACGAAGAAGGAAAACGTGTCTGGTGGAACCCAAAGGTGGATTCAAGATGGAGGTACCTGCAAGCAGAGGGGACAGAGTCTATGCCACTCAGGAGTGACCAGGAGGCACTGAAGACAAATGCTCACCGATGTCGGAGATGCAGAAGAGTTGATGGTGCCCCTGAAGATGCAGCTGTACGGAGCAGGCAATGCAAAGGGGGACCAGGAGCCATGCACGATCTGTCCCAAGTCGGATGTCAAGAGCCAAGGGGTAATGTCTGGCTGGGGCACCAACAAGCCTTGGTAACGGCAACCAATGTAGTTGAAGAAAAAGGCGCAGTGTCGGGACAAGCAAGGTGCAAGTGACACACTACACACAGGTAAGTCAGAGCAGGCCTGAGCAAGTAGGGGAGCCCGCTGGAGCCAAAGAAGACCATCAAGGGGACCCATGGCCCGAAGGCACAGGACTCGCAAGGGGACCTTGAGCAGCTTACCAAAGGATGAAGGCCCACGGTGAAAGGATGCGATGTAGGAAAAGATCTTGGTTGCAGGAAATGCTTGAGACTGGAGCTTCTTGGAGCCCAAAGATCTCTAGTGGAGAGAGCCCATAAGTCTTGGCAACTTCAAGTTGAAGCAGTGCACACAAGTTCTGTTCCAGGGGTTCCGATGAGGTATACTGGTCTCAAACTCATTGAGAAGACAGTGCAGGCCTTGAGGGAGTTGTAGAACCACCACCTGTGTTGCAGAGTCTTTTGGGGTCTGTGGGAGCCCAGGATCAGCAGACTGGCCAGCTGTGTTGCAGTGCCTGCAGATGGAGGAGAGTGACTCCTTCACTCCAAGGGCGATTCCTTCTGTGTCTTGGATGTCCACCAGTCTTGTTAAGAACCTGTGAGGAGCACAGACACAGACTTCGCAGCAGACTTGCAGGACGATGAGACCAGGAGCATCAGGAGTCTTCCCAGTTGCAGTCTTTGTTCCCAACGTGAAATCCAGCAAGGTCCAGAGTGCCCAGACCGTTGAAGTTCAGTGTGATCTGAATCTTGTCCCGCAATGAATCTAGGGATCCACCCCAGGTAAGCCCTTAAGTACCCTGAGGAAAGGGTCAGAATGATTCAGGGGTCCCTCCCAGAGGAGGGTCTGGACAATTGGGAGGATACCTTCATGTCTTTTGACCAGTTTCGGCCCAGAGCGGTAGCGAACGGCTCCCTAAACTGGTGCGGACTGGAGTATGCAAGGAGGGCCCCAAATGCACGCTTTAAGCAGTCTGAAGTGCCCCTACCCTGTCCCAATACACTAAGTCATGTCTGGAAGGTGGTCACACCTCCTTGTGACAGGGAATACCTATTGTCCTGCTTTCCTCTGCTCGAGCTTGGCTCAGAAGCAGGAGGGCAAAATCGTGTCTCTGTTCGGCACCAGCCATAGTTTGCTGTCCGGTTCTGGAAGACTGGTACCGGGAGCACTGAGGGCCTCCTGGAGGAGCTTTACTGTTCATGGAATCATAGGTGTGGGGGTATGATTCCAACATGTTTGATACCAAACATGACAGGGTTCGCTGCAGCCACTTAAGAGATGGTCATCGTGTAATGATGCATGGTCAATCGATGTATCTTAATGGCTGATGCATTTACAACCCTGGAGAATGGACTCCAAAGGTTGTAGGGGTGTCCTGCTTATACAGGGGCACCCTCACACTTAGAAGAGCACCCTACCTTCAGGATTAAAACACCTGCCTTAGGGGTTACCCGTAGGTTTTAAATGCAGTGACCCCTAACATAAGGAATATTATATCTGTAGTCAGTGGTGCTAGCACCAGCTTACACAAGCTGCAATGGTGGGCCTGTAGTCACAAATTGAGTGGTCTCTCATGGATGGCATAATACATGCTTCAGCCCATGGGTGACCCCTGGTTTACCCGTGCCCTCAGTACCTTAGTAACATACACTAGGGACTTACAAGGGTACACCAGTAGCCAATCTGGAGTGTACCTAAGTACTCACCATGTCCAATTTAGGGGAGAAGCACAGAGACTGGGGTTCTGATTAGCAGGATCCCAGTCAGACATCAGCAAAATTGGGGATGACCATGAACGCAGATCCTATTTTCCTACATAGTAAGTCCGCTTTGTGTCCTTTGGTGCTTATATTGACCCTATCATAAGAGGAGTGTTACAGATTTTACTTTTTACAAACACATATCGACCATCCGGGTCTATCCAAGATCGAAAAACTACATAGGGGGCGACTTGTGGAAGAGTACTGCCTCCTCTTCTTTCCTTTCTAGTCTACGTGAATCGCCAGAGGTGTCATCCTTTGTCGATCCACCGACATGAATAATCCAGTGCACCCAATCTCTACATGGTGTGTCTCCTTCCTTGTGAGTCAAGTGGGTCATTGTCTGCATAAGAATTGCGTTTAATGTACTGTGTGAGTTCATTAACATTAAGGGACACAATGTTCAGTCATCTTTGGCAATAGTGGCCATTGGATAATGAGCTAAAATGAAATGAAACGAGTTCCCTGTTTATTTTTGAGTCAGTGTTGGGTCCTCTAACCTCCTTGGATAATTCGGATAGGTTTGAAAATTAAGTGTACTCACCCAATTCATCTGGAGAATTTCCAGGGGAATGTGATAGGTTGACCTGAAAGTTACGACTCCAGAAGGGGGTATGTAACATTCTAAAAATGTGCACAGTCAAGTGGGTTCCAATTTAATATACCATAGTGGAAACAGGTATGGAAAGCAAATATCTGCTCAGTGAAGGATGGGAGGGGGATGATGTTGTGTGTTATAACAAGTTCCTCTTTATGCTGGAAAAAAGAGGTGGCCACACAAGTGAAGGCGTTAGGGCCATTCAGGCAGATATTGAACTATTTCTGACTGCTAGCATTTGCAATGAGCTACACCACTAGGGCTCACCCCATCTGTCAGGGGGGGTGGTCTATGTAATTGGGGGTGTGACTTGAAGAAGTAAGCTGGATTTCTGTGATTCTGATAGTGTGCCAACCAATCGGTATTTTAGTTCCTTTCTGTGCTTGTTTCCAGATATATAACATAACTGACAACCTAAAATCAGCCAGGACTATTGGCTTTGTCAATGATTGTTAGCTCTTCAACATAAATAAGTAACAGCAATTATTTTGCTATAAATAATTATTATTGATTGTTTTTAAATTATGGGACCTGTGAAAGCTGTAGTGATCTTCAGAGTGTTTTAATCGGTGAAACACAAAATGCAACCACTCACCGATAAACACTGTATTTCATTTTGCCTTATCAACCTTTAGACAACTGTGTATCTCCAGTGCAAACATTACACAAAATGGCAACTGGAATAGTGACCAATTGCTTGTTGCGCTCTACAGAGAGGCCAACAATTGGATGGCTGTCTTGTGAACAACTTTTTTGACCCAGTAGGAGGAAGGTCGTGGAATTATTAAACCATGTGGATGATGAGGAGGCTTGAGCGTCTGGGTGCCCCTACAGCTGGTGCCTGGGCGGCTTTTGTTGATTGGCCGTCTTCCGTTTTTCCTTAAAGGCACTTCCTAGTTACTGATAAGGCCCTGCATAGAGTGCGTGGGTAGCACCTCTCTCGCCCGGGAATAAGGGTGGAGCTATACCTGCGGCGCACAGTGTGTCTCCTGCAGGCAGGGGACACGCCATAAATTTGAACCACAGGTGGTGGCCGGAGGGTGCGGTCACAGGTAGGGGTTCATGGGTGGGATACGTGGGTATATGCAGGTAGGTGCACCGATGCAGAGACGTTTTAATGCATGGGCAAAGTGGGCTCCTGCCCAGGGCCCCAGCCTTTCAAGTTGGCCCCCTTACAGAGCCAGTTCTGTTCTGCAGAGTCTTGCCCTGATGACTGACTAATTTTTAAACAAATTATTTTACATTCAGTTTACCTTTAATTTATTTTTAATGTGGGTGGTGTGTGAGAGTCTATTACAGGCATTTGTTTAGGTTTCATCAAACATCCATAAATATTTTTCTTTTAGATCAAAACCAGACCCCATGTATGAGAAATGGGAGGGGGTCTCGAGAGATTATTTGCAGTAATATTAGTGAGCTGCTGCTGTGTTACAATATTGAAAACACACATCACTGTCCCTGAATTTTTGAAATAAACACATTTAGAATTTAGATGAGTGAGTCTGTGCATTTTCATTGACCTGGCCAAAGCTGGCATAATAGAGCTGAAGTAGGATCAGACATTCAAAACTGTTCTGAACAGAGGCCCCCAAAATCCATTTGGCCCTGGGCCCCCAATTTACTTAAGATGTCCCTGATCACTCACAAGCACTCCTACTTACAGAGCCCTGTAAATACACATCCCAGGCCTGTACTCAGAGGGCCCCCACCCCATCCTTGTTCCGGACTTTGACTGAAGAGAAACAATGTAAATTGATACTTTGTTTCTCTTCAGTCAGAGCGAGGGGCTCCGAGCAGGCTGCAGACAGCCTGCACCTGCTTTAGAGGGAGAGAGGCTTGTTTTAGTGCAAGCCTCTTCCCCACAGCTCTCACTGACGAGCTGAGGGGGCGGGCCCCCTTCACCTACTGAAGCCTTGGGGCCCCCGCACTGCAGGGGCTGGGGGGGTGTTCCTTACGCCCCTGCTGTGAACTTTGGAGGTGGAGAAAATCAGCCCACTATGAGTTAGACTCTGATGGCCAACTAAGAAATTCTATGTCCATTTCCCCCAGTAAGCCTTATTTTTGGGCTAGACTAATAGCTGAAATCTCTGGGTGAAAATAAGAGTTCCATGGTGATCCCACAAGTCTTATAATTCTGATGGTGTCGTTAACTGCCCATCATAAAAGGCCTGTGTTTTTATCCTATTACCGCCGAAAGCACAGCATCGTACACCGTGACCGGCATGCTCGATTGAACTTTTTGACTATGCCCCCCCAGGCAGAAACTATAACCTTTCTGTATGTACTGCGCTGTCCGAGCAACCTTTGGCAGATGACCGGTGGAGCTGTCCCACGCAGCAAAAGAAGGAGTTTGGCTAAATTTCACCCCTCGGCCGTCACCTACCCAGCCGGAAGTCAGACACTGGTTTTCCTCGTCTCCCTGTTGTGCTTCCACACCCTCCCCCTCCTCTTCCCTTCCATTATTCTCCATCTACCTCCCCTATTACTTCCCTCTCTCCCCTTGCCTATTTTTGACCTCCTGTTTATGCTCTGCTTTTGTACCCATGTAATTCTTGTAACTACGCTCCAGTAACTGATGTAACTTTGTAACCATGTTCTGAAACAACGTTTTTTTCCCTTCTGTAAAAGCGCTCTTATACCTCTGGTTCTATCCAGCGCTATATAAAACTCAATAAATAAATAAAATCTATAGATGGTAAAGAAGCGGCTGACTTACAGAGGTTTAATAAAGATCAGAGAGTTTAGCAAAAAAGAGAAATAGAGGTGCAACTGTAAATAATCATATCAAATAACGGATTCCTGCTGCTAAACAGAGCTGTGGGGTGAAAGATTCATGCATGTTCAGGTCCTTGAAGTCAGAATCTCCCATGGTCCTCATACCAGTCCAGGACAACTGCTGCAGCCTCTTAGAGAGCGATCTGGTACTAAACTAAGATTGTCAAGCAAAAGATAGGTCATTAAGGGTGACCTGGATTTGTCTATTATTATCGTTGGCTTCCGTGAGCTGTTTTGCCACCATTCTTCAATTTCTGTGTCACTCTCTCCCATCTCAGATACTTCGCTAGTTCAGTGTCTTCATTAGGCGCTTGTTCCAGAGTTCTGGGGGCCTGTGTTCCTCTGACCCCTTCGACATCAATGTGTCCATGCCCGAATCTTCCAATTCCTTCAAAAAGGCCTCAAGTTTCTTTAATTCCTCAAATTCCCAAGTGTAATTTCATGGTCATCACTGCCTGATAAAGTAATACAAATATGATCTATTTCTTCTATAGCCAGGGACACAGAGCCAGAAATCTGTTTTCTTATAACACTGGTGTCATAAAATATCTGCTATGAAGAAGACTGAGGTGTTTTCACCTTGATACATGCCATGTTTTCCAGCTGTAACAATGACCCGTTGGGCTTGTTGGTGTTGAGTGTAGAGAGAAATCTATTCTTTTTAGTACTGGAAAATTTGCTACGAAGAAGACCAAGGTGTTTTCATATTGTTATGGAGCATGATTTTAGTGGTGACGATAAACTGTTGGGCTTATTGGTGCTGAGTGCAGCAGATCAGGATGTGTCTAGGGCTATTAGAAGTGTGGCTGTGGTGTAATCTCACACGATGTGCTCGGTGAAACTCTAAGGATGGATCGAAAGTGAGGTTTAGAAATGAAAAGATGACTAATCAGGAAAAAGACACTAAATTATTCTGCTTAGCATTTTTAGGGACCAAGAAGATTTGCACGTTAACCCTGCAACTACAGTCTTCCAGGTTGATAGTTTTCTTGCATAACCGCTAACTCTCACTTCCCCAGTCCAGGTGCCTTTTGACTCGGCTTTCGTGGTCAGTAACATTACTATATCGATGGATGCGATCTGAGGTGTTTTTCGCCCTAATGAATTGTATTTCTGCTGTAGGGACTGCAACCGTTGTGCTCACCGATGCAATAGATAGCTTAATTTCCATCAACTCTTTCAACAGTGTGGCAAGGATAGATTATGGCACATTCGGTGCAGTTTCCATGGCGGAGGAGTGTTTGGCTACCACTTCTGAAAGAAGCACTTGCATACATGCCAACACTCCGGATTTAGGCGGGAGGCTTCCAATGTCAAGGTTAGTCTTCTGCCTCACAATTTCTGCAAGCAAAAACCCAATACAGTTTGCGGAATCATGATCTGTTGGAAACAAGGCAAAAGTGAAATGCCTGTCATGCATGCTCCCATCTTCCCTCTCAGAATTATCGCTGACCTAAAAGGTTAGCACTTTCTGATTAATTCTTAAAGGGAGAGATTGGAGGGTGTGACAGGCCTCAACATTTAATATTTGGCAGTTTTACATGCATACAAACACAGAGTCTAGAACTCGGTTTTGTTTGCATAAATTACTAACCTGCCCAAAATTAAATGCTGATTGTATTTCACCATACATGCCAGCAGACCCGAATCAGGCAGATTGGCTTCATGGGAAACATCTATACAACGCATGCATTACATTGTAGTGCCTTTACAATGCAGGCAGTACCACAACAGCGACGTTCCCATGAGTTCCATTACAATTTAAGTCATAACAACAACTTGCTTCAGGGAATCGGGCGTTGGACTGGGGTTGGATTTTATGTCCAACACCTTCCCGACTGATACACCGACTGGAGTTGGAATACTAATTTCAACTATTCCAAAGTCCAGTGTTTCCCTAAAGCAAGTCATTGTAATGGAACTCGTGGTAAATACACAGTTGTGGTATTGACTGCGATGTTAAGCCACTTGTAGTTTTGGCATGCATGGTAACAGATGCTATTCGCCTCTACTTCAATCTAAGTCAATAGGGAAAATATGTTCTCGCGACTATTTACTTTTTTTAAATCTTCCACTTGCCTGCTCGTAAAGTGTTGCCATATATCCATTTGTCATGCGGGCTTAGGTTTTGACATGTATCATTTAGGAGAGAGCCGTAAATTCAGAGGGCATGTTTTATTTGTGAGATAGTGCTTGGTGTCTCCAGCAGTCTATTCCAGCCAGAAGGGAAATCAGTGAGATCATCATCAACATCCTTCCTCAGTAAAGATAGATAGAGACCCATGCAAAACACGTGTTACATGGACTGGGACTACCAACCACCCCCTCCCCATCATGCAAACAACATTTACAATCGACATAGTAATTTAGCCAGGCGAGAGAATTCTTTGGAAGGCAGGGGGTCTCACGACCCCCCGGCCGTATTTATTAAAATATGAAAACAAATAAAAACTGAGTAAAATAAACATTATTTACATAAATATTAAATGCAAAATTCAGACATTAGATTTACAGCAAGTTAGACAGGTATGAAGGGTTAACCTTAACAAATGTCTTATACAGCGTGTTCCTAACCGAATCTAACATCCTACATATCAATTTTGCATTCTAATAATTTCTGGGCCTACGGCAAGGTCGTTAACCGGTGTCAGATCCTTCCCCCAGCTACGCCCTCACGCCTGAGTGCGCATGCGCAACAAGGGCCCGGTTACCGGGAGAGTTCGTCCCCCTCCTGGTTACCCTCGTACGCTCCGTGAACTCCCTTTAACCTAAAAGGAGGGCCCTTTCACTCGCGCCATTTGCTGACATCATAGTGTATGTGCGGGGTGGCTACCAGCCCGAGGAAAGCATGACTCCCTCCCCCACACCCTTCCAAGGAAGCGGATATCCTGCCCCTGAAGTTCTAGGAGAAACCAGTGGCCCCTCTCCCTGGGCAACCCCATTCGATAATGGTGCCGCCCCCTAAGGACCTTAAATTGCTGCTCACCGATTATGACCTTACCGCCACAGGCCAGCATTGTTGACCGACTATCTGGCCCCCCCCAAAATGCCTACACTAAAAGGTCATACCTACCTCGCAAAACCTTCTCCCCATGCCAGTATGTTCCTTACTAATAGGTCATTACCTGCCTCAGTCAAGTGGACCTCATCCCATAAGTAGAACTGATCTCCCCAAATGCACCCATGTGGGATACTCTGGAGTTGAGGTGTTCGAAACAGCTTCTCGATCTTGTTGTTGACCCTCTTTACCGAGTGATTCAATGCCCAAACTGATTCCCCTCCCCTCCACTGAAGTCTAGGTATCAAATGTGACCACACTATGGTGCAACCCGGTAGCAACTTCGCCAGCCAAACCCGCCGCTGAGGTAATCTCTTCCAACAAGACCCTTCTGCCCAGCGTCACCAAATCGTTCCCTCCCAGGTGCAGGATAACCACTGAGGGTGGTGGGGTGTGTCTTACAAGTAAGTCGGAGATGAAGCCCCTAAGTTGGCTAAGGCAGAGCCCCCTACTGCCATTAAAGGAAACATTGAAACCCCGTGCTCCGCCCTCCGTCTACACCCTTCTGAAAGGAAAAATGGTTTAGCACGCTTCACATAAGAATGACCAACAACCCATACTATATGTGTCCTCCTTTTGTCTTCCTGCCGTTGCTGAGTTGTTGGTGGTTGAATTTAATGACCCTGCAGTAGTTTCCGTCCTGCGTCACAGGCCCGAGAAACTGAAAGACAAACATAAACAAGGCAGGTGTCAGGGGGGGTGTAATTGACCCTCACAACATGTGCAGCCGCACATAAGGCTTATAGGCATTGGAAGACCATCTCCCAATCCTCTTCACACTTGGCATGCAATCCTCTCGCAGTGGCCTCGGTGACCGCCCCTATCCGGAAAGAATGTGTCCCAAATTCCTTGGGGTTCAAACCCGCTTTGGCGATTGCCATTGCCAACACTCTTTGGAACTGAAACCTGGTCAAAGGGGTACCATCCGCATGTATTAACAATGCTCCCATTGCCACACCTGCCCGTTGTCTGATGAACGCCTCCACATGCGACACTGGGCAGCACGGGTTGTTCGGCGCCCGGTGTAGCACTAAACTATTCCCCCTGGCCTCCTGATCAGTTTTGGATTTCCGAATGGTGACCCACATTGAGTGGCTCTGTATAGTAGTATCTACCAACTGCAAGCCACCTAACCTGTCGAGTTTGTTGCTAGCCTCTATTTCACTTAACCGCAATGCCCCCTAAATTGCCAGGGAAAGGCAGCTTTAAATAAAAGTACCTCCCCCGAAGAGCTGCATGTGTCAGGCAGGGAAACAGTACCACTGCCAACCGTTCTAGACCTATTGGCCATCTGCCATCGGCGGTGTTTTCCTGTAGGTGCAGCCACCCCTTCATCGCCTTTCGTACCAAGAAGCTATTTGCAGGATCCCTGGCCCCCCTTGTCTGTGCGAAGAAAGAAACAGCTGCCTTGTGTCTGCTATCTGTCACAGCTATGCGCCCCTCCTTGTGCAATGTGTCCATGTACCCATTAAAGTTTGCCTCCTGATCCCATTTGGCCTCCCAATCCTGTCCCAGAAAATTACAGTAAGACCTGAACGCCCCTTTGTAAGCGGTCCTGGTCCTGCAAGCTAGGCTGGCTGCCATGAAAACCTGTAGTTGGGGGCACCAATCTGCCAAAGTGTTGTTGGGAAGTGTGCTGGTGAAGGCTCTGCAGCTGGTAGCTGTTCCCTGAATACCTGCATCTTAAAGCGAGAAAGGGCGTCAGCTGCGTTATTCAAGAGCCCTGGCACATGTTTGGCCCTGAATTGCATGTTCAACTTCATGCATCTTTGCACTATCTCCTTCATAAGGCGGAGTATCAACTTACACCGTGCTGCCTTTTGATTGATGTATTCCAATACAGTCATGTTGTCTGACCAGAAAATGACGGATCGATTAGCCAATTGATCAGGCCAGACCCTTAAAGCAACCCATTTTGGGAAAAGTTCCAGAAACCCAATGTTTGCTGTCAAACCGCTTTCTTCCCACCATTCGGGCCACTTTTGTGCCACCTACTTGTTGCCGAGTATGGCGCCAAACCCTACACTGCCAGCAACGTCGGTCCATAGTCCTAACACTGTCGAGCTCATTGGTGGGAGCACCCCACACTACTCTGCCATTGAAATCCTCCAGGAACGCAATCCATATCCGCATGTCCTGGCGGACCTCGACTGACAGCCTCGTGCGATGATGCTTGTCTCGCGAGCACTTCATGGCCTGCGCAATTGAGCGGGAAAATGGGAGCGCCATCGGGATGACCCATAATGCAAAATTCAGCTGGCCCACAGTCTGCTGCAACTGCTGTAATGTGACTTTCTCCTTAACCAAACATTGTTGTAGGGCTGCCCTGAACTTCGCAATTTTTTCCTTGGGTAACCTGAAACAACCCTCCACAGAGTCCAGTTCGATGCCTAAGAATTCCAGGCATGTAGATGGCCCCACTGTTTTTCCTGGTGCCAGCGGGACCCCAAAAGCACGCATGAGCACACAAAACTCATGCAATGCCCACACACACTCCTGTGAGCCCGCCACCCCCAGCAAAAGAAAATCGTCAAGGTATTACATCACATGCTGGTGCCCTGTAGATTGTCTCAAAACTCATTCCAGGAAAGAACTGAATGTCTCAAAGTAAGCACATGATACGGAGCAACCCATGGGCATACACATGTCCATATAATATTTGCCTATAAAGGAAAAACCCAGCAGGTGTTGTTCAGATGGATGTACTGGCAGTAGTCTAAACGCGGACTCAATGTCTGATTTCGCCATCAATGCCCCGGGGCCCAAAACATTCAACATCTCTACTGCCTGATCAAAAGACGCATATTTTACGCTGCAAATGCCCTCGTCAATCGCATCATTCAATGACAAGTCCCTAGGTGCTGAGAGATTGTGTATGAGTCTGAATTCGCCCTTTTCTTTCTTCGGGACCACCCCCAGTGGTGAGCAGATGAAATCCGGTACTGGGATGTCAAAGAAAGGACCCGCTACTCTACTTAGGCATAGTTCTTTCTCAATTTTTGCCACTACCACCCCCGGATTGTGTTTTACTGACAATTGGTTCCTACACTGCGGTGTCCCGGTATATCCGCCAGCTGGAATTCAAAAACCATGTGTGAAACCTTCTTGCAGCATCCTTGCGAAGGTATGGTCTGGGTATCTATTCAGCCAAGGTATCATAGCCAACACATCAATGGGGGAGTGAGCGACCTTGGGGTGTCCCCCACTATTCTGATTTCTTTCTCCCCCTGTTACCTGAAGTACTACTCTTTGAACGGCATGCCGTTTCGGGGTGGGAAGGGTGGCCGCATATGTAACACGCATGTCTGAATTTGCACGTGCCCGGTACCCTGTTGCATGTTCGCCTGTTGAAATCCCAGCACATGCCCTTCCCGCCTGCATTACCTCTGGCCTTATTGGCCACTTTCCCCCCTTGCTCTGACCGAAAGGGCTGCTGAAAGGGCTGCTGGGGCTTGGGCGAATATCCTTTGTTCCAGCTAGCGCTAGCGCCTAGCGCCTACCGATTGACCCCTTGAAAACTGAGAGTGCCAGGAAATTGAATCAACTTTGTCCCAGGCTAAAGATTTGTCAAATTCCCTAGCTTTCCTGAAAGCTATGTCATATTCTTTCCATGCATCCCGCCCATGATTTTCACTGAACATTGTAATCCTACTCTTATAACAAGCCATCTCTGCCTGCATTGAAGGTGAACGTTCAGCGGTAACTGCCATAAACACAGAAAAAGCCCTGATCCAGTTGATGAGCATCTTCTCCACCCTGTATTTATACAACTGAGACCGCCATTCACTAGGCAACATCATATCTTTCTGCGACTTGGCATATTCCCACTCCCTGTTGTCAATCAGCAATGAGAATATTTTTACATATTTGTCTGCCCAAATCAATTCTTTTACACTCTACAAGACATGTTGCGCCAAATTCTGCGCCCTGGAGGGTATTGCGCCTTCGCCTAATACCGGCACGGCAACCTCCTTACCACTTTCAGCGGGTCGCATTGGTTCTATGGTCTTGACGTTTCCCGTCTCGTTTGCTGAACCTGTTTGGGGAGAAATTGGTGTGCTTGGCATGCTACCTTCGCCCCTAGCCACCATGATTTTTGCGACCATTCTCTGTGCCTCTGCCGTGGGGTCAGCTGCGGAGGGTAACAGTCCCCCAATCCACAACCATGGGAGCACTGCCGCTATCTGTGCTGCCAATTCCGGGGGTACCTGACCCACCCCAGGGGTGGGCTGGCCGGAATTACTGGTGGTACCACTGTCGGGACTAAGTTTATAGGTGGCGTGGCTGGAGCCGGTGCCACCAGTACACTTATCGGGATAGGTGGGGCTGGCGTGGGCATCTCAGGTGATGTAGGCGCTCCACTAGGGACTGGCCCCGGGGTCCCCTTTCCTAACTGTGACTTAGGGGGCGACTACAACCCTTCTTGGCTCTGCCACGTTTAGGTAGGGTCTCCAATTCGCCCTGGGTCTAGGTGGCACTATTACCCGCTTGGGCCTCCCTAGTGGCCCTGCCTGTGCCTCGAACCTCTCACCCAATTCCGCCACAGTCTTTCCCAATTTATCCACTTCCCCCAATCTCTTGTCAATCGCTGACATTCTGCGCATCATTGTTTGAAACATTAGCTCCATGCGGGAATTTCCTACACTCCGCTTACCAGACATTTCCTACTATTCTACAGCACCTGCACTATACAATACGTTAATTATGGGCACAATGTGCCTTGTACCTGTCCCAAGTTGGAGGCTCACAGGCCGGCTGTAAGCACCACGCAACTGTGACCGCACACACCAGATAGCCTAGGTGTTTGGGCGAGCGCACTCTAGCCCCGCGGCCTGCCAGAAGCAGTGAAATGCAGGCCTGCCTGTGTCCTCGGATCCCGCCGTCCACCGCGCGCTCCTCCACTAATCGGTCCGCAGCGCCCCTTGTCTGTAAGCCTACGATGAAAGAAATGTTAAAACCAATCCTGGCTCCACGAGACAAAGTCCTTTGCAGTTGGAAAAAAAACACTCTACCTTTCGTTCTGCACAGTAAGCCAATAAATTGAATGGGGGGGGAGGGGCCCCTTAAATCACCCCTATCTTACACAGTCCCCCCACTGCCTCACCTGGTCCCCAAAATGTGGCTATAGCATTCAAACATTTCCTTGCTGTAATTGGGAAGATTATATGTATACAGCCTGTACTTCAAAACACCCTCTTGATGGTCACTTTATATGTAGCTGAAGCTGGGCTGTGAGCAGTATCTTAAATAATGTGGCTTTAATGGTTTATTCAAGCCTGTCCCGCCTAATAAATAGGCCTGGGGATTTAATTCCTTAAAACAACACAGTCCTCGACTGGAAAATCCAATTCTGCAATAGTAAGGCACTGCAATCCCTTCCCCCCTTATAACTAGCTGTGGTCTCCCATCCAGCTATTGCCCGGGCCGACCCTGTTTCGCTTTACAAGCAACCAAATTCTGTTGTGCTGTGCAAACCTCCCGTGCACAGTCGGGCATCCTCGCTCTACTGCCGCCCACCTATCACAGCCCGTTCAATACCTCGTGCACCACCGGCCTCCGAACGCGCTGAGTGCCCTGAGGAAAATGCTGGCTGCTCCTGGAGTGCTCAATGTCCCTGCCGCCTCAAACGATATGCCTGTTCAACACTCCGCGCGTCTAAAGAGTGTCCCGATGCGATGCCGCCAACTCCTCCAATCCTCTGGGTGCCGGGTGTCCGCTCCTGAATGCACGCGAAACGCCGACAGCCGCTCCGGTTCCGCTCACTACTGCCAACCTGCAAAACAATTAAAAAAGAAAAATTATCGGCCCCACAGCGGGGCGAGGAGTGAGCCTGGGAAGCGCGGGTACAAGAGGGCACTTCCCGTGCCTCCCAGGCTTCTTAAAGCCCTCTGGTCCCGCCCCTTGACCCAGAAGCACTCACACCGCTTCCAGGTTACCGGTAGGACCCACCAATCAGGAGGGGTGAGGGGGGGCCGTGCCGAGCCATGCGTGCTTGGGTGCCGAGCGGACCCCCCTTTCCTGAAGCTCTTTCCCACGCCCAACGAAAATCGTTTAAGCCCAGTCCAAGAAGGCAGCCGTAGTTGAGAGAGCTATAATCCTCTCTCTTGGTCAATGATACTTTTCTCATGAGGCTGGTATAATGTTTACCCCCTGCATTGTATACTGCTTCCTTATTTATTTGTGCTGAAGCATCACTGCAGCTCTTTCACAAGCGGACTTGGCTTGTCGCACCGACATGTCTCTGGCACCACAGCCGTTGTTGCTGTTGTACGAGCCTGCAAAGACCCTAGCATGATACTAAATAGGACTTTAAAGAAATTCACATGTATTTATTTGTAGCATGACTTTTCTGGTTTAGTTTACGCTAATTATTAGTCCATGATTATTAAGTCAGCCTTAGAACACATTTAAAAGTGCTTTCTACTTATATTTTCTGTTTTTAAGTATGTACATATGAGGGCTAAAAATATTGGCTTTAGGCAGTGCTTGAAATGAAAAAATAGAAGTGCAGGTACTCTGGTACAGAGTACCTGCTGGTGTCTGGGAAGTGCTGGTACTCTCTAATTAAAAGTATTGCATTTCTCTTGAGAAGTGTTGGTATCCCTCTCAAAATAAAAAGGTGCTGGTACTCCGTACCAGACTGTACCGGCCCATTTAAAGAACTGGTTTTAGGTGATTTTGCTTATTTTTGTGCCAGCCGGGACATTAAAATATGGGTGGTCCCAATCGGAAACCAGGCTGGTGGCAACCCAATGCTCCAGCAGTGGTGTGCTCGCTCTAACGTTTGTGACAGAATGAAGGGTGAAGCTCTATCAACAACCAGCGCGGTTACTGCTGGCTTGTTTGTTAACCTGGGTAAGCTATTTTAGGATGGGTTGCTTAGGAAGCACCTTCAGCATTCTGAAGGTGGCTCACAGGGCCGCTGGCCGCTCGCAAGGCTGAGCCCACACCCACCCTCTGAAATGTAAGTCGAACTGATGTGATGGGAGACTTTGCTGTTTCTGGTGATGTCTGTAAAGTCGGGCGCTAGGCCCGCATGCTGGTTAAAGATTGAGACACAGACACAGTGAGGTACTGGGTGAAACTGGCCACGAGCACGTGCGCTCGGCTACTTTTATTACATCAGCGTCACCTGACCGGTGACGTCTGTGGTGGGTGGGTGTGCATTGTACGGCCTACTCAGAGACACTGGTGTGCTGATTGCACATCACTACATCCCTCCCAAACTTGGTGAAAAATCAAAACACTGGAAATGTCAAAAAACCTGTGGGAGGAAAATGAAACACAAAAATGTAATCACTGAAACTTCTGCTAAGTCTCTTCGGCTGCTGGCAGAATGGCTATGTTGGCAAACAGCAGCATGGACTAAAAGTTCAGTTCAGTTCATAAGCTTTATTCGATTATTCAATAAACAATCATAAAAGCACACAGAATATTAAAAGCGTCACATTAAAATTGTTACAAAGAAAAAAGAATTACGGTATATTACAAGAAATGGAACAACTCGAATGGAAGCAATACCATGGACATAGCAGCGGTTAATTATACTAAAGGCAATTTTAAAATTCCAGGCTTTTTCTAATGGACACTGATTTTAAAATAAAGGTTGCAGTAAAAAAACAGATATCCGAGGTATCTAGTGCAAATAATAGTCTCATGGCATTAGCAGTTGTAAACACAGAGTATTTCTTAAAAAGAGGTTTGAGATAACAAATACGAAGGTGCAAATACAGGGGGCAAATTAGCATAAAGTGCAACGTGCTCTGTTTGGTGGTACCATCACACGGGCAAGGAGTTGAAGTATAGTTTTTCATCTGTGGGAATGCCACCAGGTTATGAACAATGACTAACCTCAGCCTTGTAAGAACAAACTGATGTGACTGTTTGGTAATTACTTTTAAATACTTAGGCATGCCATAACCTTCCTCCTTATTAGATAGATAAAATACATGAGTTGTAAAATGGCTACATTGATCTTTACGCATATTAGATTTGTTCCCCAAAAAAACACTTTTGACCTCCTGTTTAGGTATATTGATAGCACATAAGGGGTCACTGAGAACATCCAAATCAAAAATTTCCTTATAAGATGTTAAAACATATTTTAACCAGGGGATCTGGCAGACTTTGTCCAAGCGAAGACAGTCTTGAATTATTCGCCTGGTAAATCCAGTTTCGTCCTTAGCCCAGATTGACCTCCAGACCATAAGTGGTCTCAATCCTGTTAGGTCAGTCAGGTATTCCAACCCCACCTCTTTATGGATCAGTTCGGTGGATGCCGAGGGAGGGAGACAGAGGAGTCTCTTAAGGAATGAATTTTCAGCTACTTGCAGGTCCCCTTGGTTCCAATGTCCCCACACTCCCAAGCCATAGAGAGCAATTGAAGCACATCTATGCCGGTAGACATTCAACATATCAGGGATGCGACGACTGCTTAATTTAGAAGCAAAACAAAATACTCCTGAGGACCCCTTGCCCATCTTGGCCTTGACATTAAGTAACTCTGGGGCCCACGACCCACTGTTGCTAAAAGTTATACCTAGATAGCAAAATTTGTCCACAACCTCAATTCTATGTTCCTTGAACTGGAATGATTTAAGTTGGTTCACCTTTTTCCCGCAAGCCATGATAAAAGTTTTATAATTATTGATTTTTATTTCCTCCCCTGAATAAAATCATAAAAGTGATTCATTAGTTTTTGCAGACCTATTGGAGTTCTCGAAAGTAGGACAGTATCGTCTGCATAAAGCAGTACCGGTATTGGTTGGCCCTCAACTTGAGGAGCGTCAGCTTGGACCCTCTTCAAGTCGGACTCCATAGAATTTATAAAAAGGGAGCAAAGTAGCGGGGCCAAGACCCAACCTTGCCTGATGCCGTATTTAACCTTGATCTTCTTCGTGCATTCCCCCGCTTGCCCAAAGCGAATCTGTGCAGACAACTTGTTGTATAGTCTAGCCAGGAAGTAAATTATTGCAGCCGGGGCTCCCATTTCGAGTAAAGTGGACCACAGAAGAGTATGATCCACCAGATCAAAGGCACTGGAGAGGTCTGCGAAGAAGGTAGATAGGGCGGTCGTTCTTGGCCTCTCCTCTATCTCCCTTCTAATAAATCGGCAAAATTATGGATTCGCTCCAAGTAGAAGGTGTACTATCGTTAACGGAGGCATTAAAAACCTGGGTCATGAGTGGGCTCCATAGTGCCAGATCAGTCTTATACAGGTCGACCGGAACTCCGTCCGGTCCTGGGGCCTTCCCCCCCTTTCTGTTACGGATGGCATTATCTACTTCTTGTAGTGTAATCCCCAGCGGTTGTTTAAATCCTATAATATCAGCACTAAAACTACCATGATCCTCCCTGGCTGGATCGAAAATTCCTGTAAAGTATTGGACCCAGCTATCCTCACTAACCAGGGCTGTCAAAATTGGGAATTCCTCCTTTTGGAGGAATGGGTTGTTGACAGTACTACAGAATAACTTACTGTCTCGCAGCTCCGCCGCTTTGGTCAAGTTGTCCCAAGCTTGCTCCCTTAGCTCCTGTTTTCTACGGGTCAACTGGTGTTTATAGGTCGCCCTGAGAAGTGTAACGGCATCCCTGTCTCTAGGGTGGCTTGACAATGCCCTCTTTAGTTCTTGTAATGAATTTGTGCAGGTTCTGTCGAAACAACCTACCGCTGCCCTCTTTGAAATACCCTTAGTAATGGTGAGGGACCTTTTAATTATATCGCTGAGTTTCTCAAAATCGGCGATAATGCACCAGGGGGTAGCATCATCGTCAAGACAGCGGAGTAGCTCTTCGGAACCAGCTCCCACTATTTTCCGCAGCAATTTATCAGAGTTGTCTCCACACCATTTAATCCTAATACCATTTTGCCTGCAGGGGGTAATTTCATCAACAATCCTGCGCTTAAGAGTAGACATAGTCCCCCAGATAGAAGTCGACATAGTAATGGCATTGTGATCACTAAGACCAAAATCAACAATAATAGGAATCGTACAGAGTGGGGCAATATGCACCGAAATCAACAAGTGATCAATAACGGAGGCTGAGTTCCTCCCAACAAAAGTCGGTGCAATATTACCCTCTTTATCCACAGCAGGTTGGTGGATTAACAAATCAATATTTAACAAAAGAGTATTAAGGGAGTCGCCGTAAGGTTTATGCATAAAATGGGCCCGGTTCTCCCCGTTAACCCCGTCAAACCCACATACATTTGTAAAAGAGTAGGCTTCTTGTTGAATTTGGTGCTTTCAGCTTTGTGCTTTGCCTGCTACTCAATTTTGCCTAAGGAGAACTGCGCACTGGGGATCTGCCTGCCTGCCTCCCGCCGCCTTACTCCGTGCACCATCGTGGAGTCGGGCCGCTGAGTGGAGCGTGGGCAGGGCTAAAGACTACAACCCCCAGCAGCCCTAGCGGCACCCAGCGACAGCTTTTCGCACCAGGAGGCGCTTAAAAAGATCCTCATCCCGTCGAGTGGGGGCTTCTTGTTGAATTTGGTGCTTTCAGCTTTGTGCTTTGCCTGCTACTCAATTTTGCCCAAGGAGAACTGCGCACTGGGGATCTGCCTGCCCGCCTCCCGCCGCCTTACTCCTTGCACCATCGTGGAGTCGGGCCGCTGAGTGGAGCGTGGGCGGGGCTAAAGACTACAACCCCCAGCAGCCCTAGCGGCACCCAGAGACAGCTTTTCGTGCCAGGAGGCGCTTAAAAAGATCCTCATCCCGGTCGAGTGGGGGCTTCTTGTTGAATTTGGTGCTTTCAGCTTTGTGCTTTGCCTGCTACTCAATTTTGCCCAAGGAGAACTGTGCACTGGGGATCTGCCTGCCCGCCTCCCGCCGCCTTACTCCTTGCACCATCGTGGAGTCGGGCCGCTAGGTGGAGCGTGGGCGGGGCTAAAGACTACAAACCCCAGCAGCCCTAGCGGCACCCAGAGACAGCTTTTTGCGCCAGGAGGCGCTTAAAAAGATCGTCATCCCCGTCTCGCAGGACACGAGGGCGGGCCGTTTTGTGGCCGTTCGGGGGCCGAAGGAGGCCGGGCTGGGCCCATTCTATTACATCTACTCACGCCTTCGCCTGCCCCCTCCACCTCTAATAGTAAGATTGTCGTGCACTTGACATTGTGTATCCATGTTATGTGCTTATATCTCACCTACTATTAGGAACTGTTTCTTTATTGCCATACTCTACAAAGTCTATTATACCCAGCTGACATTTATAGGGCTTCCTCCCTGGTCGCCTTTTGGACTATATCCATCTGCTGAGTAACGGCGCTGGAGGGGTATTTACCAGGGGTTTGCATTGTCACCAGTTTAGGCTGTCCTTTGGAAAAGCAAAGTAACTAAAAAACACCATTAGCCCTGCCACATAACCCTAATACCTACCTGTTTACATCCCATGGCTGCTATTCCCGAAAAAATTGTACTGGCTGATGTAGGGGGAAATAGCAAAGGTACCCTGGATAAATATTTCAGAAAACCTGCCCCCGATATGGAAAGGGACTGCGCACTGGCTGAACGTAGGGCAGAGCGTTGTCGCTCTATTGAATCTATTAAAACCAGATCCCCTATGGTTGTACCATCTCAGATTAATCCAGCGGGTGTAGGCTTGACAACAGGAAACGAGGACCCGTTATCTACTCAGGGTATCCGAATGCTTCTGCGAGATACGCCCCCCTCATCGGCTGCCCTTAATAGTGTGGGTAAAAATAACACATTAACCCCTAGCAACATTAATACAGGCATAGAAGTCATATCCGATACTCCTTGGGTAGTAGTGGGGAATTCTAAAAAGAAAGCTGGGAAGCGGGAGGTCCCCAAAGTCTTTGGACCGCCACCAAACAAGAGACGGAGGAGGGGTGGTGTTCCACAAAGAGCTAAGACCAGCCACTCTGACTTTGGAAAGGGCAGAAAGGCTACTGTTACACCTGCACTTCCTACAAAGGCCACTCTAATCACCTATTCAGGTCAGGACGTACAGCACAAAATCATATCACCTACAAATACCCCTACATTGACTGCATTTAGCCCCGGTTCAATAGCTACCAGAAATTGCACGCCCAAGGAACAATCGTCTGCTGTCTCTCTCGACATCATTGAACATCTACTCAGGTCATTTATATCTCCCATACTAGAGAGGCTGAAGAGGTTGGAGCAACGGCTGGGGACTTGGAAATGGTCATTACCAACAAAGCAGTTCTATCAATAGATACTGCAAAGCCAGCCTCACCCCCGTAGCCGCAGCGCCAACCTCTACCCCTGCAATCCAAAAGGACCTAAATCCATCTAGCAACTCTCTGAGCTGTGGTCATCAAGGGGTAAAGCCACCTAAAGCAGCTCATCAACCCGGCCCACATACCTCTAAGGAAATCCCAAAGAGGGCTAACACAACCGCCATTAGAAATAACCAGGAGGTAGGGGGGAGGGCGCATCCAGATAGAGTAGAAAATCATAGGGGCCGCCAAGTTGAATTACCACCAGACGCGGTCCCCTATGTGGTTGTACTCACGGGTGTCCCCACCTTAGAAGACGGCAGGAGAGAAGGCTTCAGTCAATTAAAAAACAAAACCATGCACTGGCTTAGCCAGCACAGACCGCTCCCATGCAACATCAATGGTAAGATTGTCCACGTGCGGCGACTATCTTGGCTGGGGAGCAGAGTGAAAGACATAGTGGGTGATCTAATAATCATAAATTTTAGAGATCCAGGTGCGGTCAGACACATCCTAAATTAGATGCCAAGGGCTACTGGTACAACCATCGTTCCTTGTGACCTAACCTATTTCTACCCAAGATCCCAGGTGACTCCTACAATGTGTTTAGGGGTCCCTCCTGTAACATTTAATAATCAATATATGTGGCACGCTCCCAATCCTATGATGCCAAAAAATGTACTTGGGTGGACATGGGAATAACTTTAGGGGGTTGGGCCACCCGCAAGGAACTAGGGGAATGGACCATTTGTTGCCATTTACCCCCCTTGAAGTCTCTAATAGATTTGAAGCCTTCTCAGGCTTGGACGACTGCGAATGACGGTTGGGGCCCCCTGGTAATACTCTCTCAATTTACAAGATAAAAGGCAAAAAAGATAATTTGAGTTCCCAAAAACACATTTTGGCTCCTGTACAAATTTTTAGTACACAGGAACCCTCCCCCGTGATAGCCCCTCAGCCTGAAATACAAGCTCTTGGGGAAGAAACAACATCACTTCCCCAACTGGCTAATTTGTCGGGGATAACTCCTAGTGTTCTCCTGGAACTGGCCCCTGTGACACTTATGGATGTAACATCCCCAATTAGTAACGAAATTCCTGGCAGTATAATATCGTGGAACATAGCGGGTTTTGATCCAGAAATTAATGACGCAGATTGGCGTTTAATAACCATGACCCATTCCATCATAGCTCTCCAGGAAACATGGGCCAGTGAGCAATCCCACTTGTTGGGATACAAAACCTTTTTTACTCCGGCAGTTCCTAGCAAAATGGGTAGACACAAGGGAGGGTTGTCTATATATTTGTCTATCTATTCAGGTCCTACTGTCCTTGGGAGCTCTTGGATTGTCCATACTATCAAATATTAAAGGTAACATGGGGATCACTGAAAAATTTAGCTATAATCAACTTCTATAACAACATCCCGATAGCACAAGTGGAAACCACAATCAAGAATTTGTCAGGCACCCTTAAGATGATCGTAGATAGCTGTCCGGGGGATTTGGCCCTTATGTGGGTAGGGGACTTTAATTGTCCCTTATGTCCAAGGAGTTTACAGGGCCTGTGTGGCTGGGAAGATGAAAACTTAGGGGTGTCAAGCCACTTTGTCCACACAAAACTAGGGGACATGCTTAACAACTTATTGGTGGACCATTCTAAGGTATTTATTAATGAGGCTTGTTCCGTGCCTAAAACATTTACACCTACCTTTAACGCTAGAGGGGCAAAATCAATTATTGATTTTACCTTACTTTCGTCACGCTATGCACCACTAGTTATTAAATGGGAGACCCTCATAAGTGGCATCAGTGATCATTACCCCATCTCATTTATCTTTAAGCTAAATCTGGATACGCCGCCCCTTAATATTCAAAGCAATTATGACCTTAACCCCATTCTTGGTCAGCGTAACAGATTTTGCATTAAATGGGAGAAGGTAATTCCAGAGAGTTTCCTAGAAAATCTAGTGACCATTTCCCAAAAGGAAATCAATACGTGCTTGACCCTAGAGGAGGACGAAGAACAAGTTTTGGATTCCTTCAATAAAATCTGCTGTTCAATTAAACACCTCCTGACCAGAATCCCACGCAATATCGTCAAGAGAACCCCTGGGTGGTTTGATTCAAACTGCTCCAGGGCACTGAGGGAACTTAAACAAGCACTGCATGCAACTCCGCTAGACAGAGCACAGGTACAAATGGCAAGGCGTAACTACTGTGTCGCCTTGGCTAGAAGAAAGAAAGATATAAAAGCTGAAGCTTGGGAAGCCCTCCATGTAGCAGCAATACAAAAGGACACTGCTGCCTTTTGGAAGGCTGTGAACGCTCCCTTTTACCAAGATGACAATGGCCCTTGTTTAGATAATGCCATTACGGCTCAGGAGTGGGTGTGTCATTTCCAAGCCCTTTATGGCACTCCGGTTCTGCCTGTACCATCCCCCGAAACAGCAATAATTACGGAAGTTGTAGATTCCCCGTCCCCTTTAGATATTCAATTCAAATTGGAGGAGGTTTACAAAGCCTTAAGAGAAAGCTCAGCCTCTAAAGCCCCAGGACCAGACTCTGTATCTATTGACGTGTTCAAAACGTATCCAGACCTGTGGGTTCCTTTACTCACTAGAGTCCTGAATTGCATGGGCAAAAGAGGTATTATTCCAACATGGAAGGAGGCAATTTTGGTCCCGATTTACAAAAAGGGGAACAGGAATGATCCTGCCTGCTATCGGCCCATCTCTCTGCTAGATGGCTTCATGAAGATGGCGGGCAGGGTCATTCTTGCTCGCTTTCAGGACTGGGTAGAGGGACAGGAAGTGCTATCACCTTTCCAGTAAGGGTTTAGGGGAGGGCGGGGGACATTTAAGGACTTAATAGTTTTACCCAGCCAAGGCACCCTTCTTACCATGATAATTTCATTGTGGAGGTGGGCCGGGAGCGTTGTATTCCAGTTGAGCCACCTAACAACTTTACTTTTTAAAGATTTTAAGGTTTCAGCTTCTCCGACTTCCAAAGTAGGCGCTCCCGCTAAGACTACCATAAAGCGATTTGCTTCCGGTGGAAGGTCTGGCAAACGTGGTCTAGGGGCTCTAAGTTCTTTAACTGGGGAACCTGTTTGACCGTCAACCGTTAACCCATTTGCTTTAACATTAATCGGTTGTGGCCCTGATATTTGCTGCGAGGGTACATGATTTACCTGGTTGGGGTCCTTGGGGCCTATGGGAGGGCAGGTTAGTTTTTGGGCCTCGTTAACTAGTAGGGGGACCGGGGATAGTGAGGGTAGTTGGCAAGGTACTCGGTTTACTGGGCTTGATGGAATTAGCCAGTATGGCAGCTGTGGCTTTCTCTATATTTGACAGTCTGAGTTCTATTCGCTCCATTTTGGCTTCTAGGGGGAATAAGATCGATTTGAATAGGGCACCAAACTTTCAATAGATACATCATTACTAAGCAGGGGTTGAGTTGAACTAATTGGAGGGGAGATGGTGTCATGTTGTAACTTCGCTGATTTTGACTTTCTACCGGCTTTCTTATTATAGGACCTCTTGCGTTTTGAGGTAGCTCCTTCTTTAAACCCCTGTGACAGAGGGTTATTAACAGTATCATCAGGTTCAGAAGTAATGGATACATGATTATCAAGGACTAAATCAATTTCGGGAAGTGCTTCATTAACCAAGATGTCCAAGTCCAGTGAGGCCTGTTTGTCGACTTCAGATATAGAAGCTTGGCCAGCCACATCGCGGGTAACAGTAACAATGGGCTTTTCAGGTGTTTTAGCATTAGCGATTGTTCCCAGAGAGGATCTCTTGATAGCTGATAGTTCTTTGGACAGGCGTTTTTTAAGGACATTAATTTCAGTGTCTATGATTGTATTGGCTCTAATGAGAAATTTTTCCATACCTCCGACTGTAGAACCTCCAGTTAACAAGGTCTTACTCCTCGTTTCACGTCCAGCCATGTGGTGCCGGTGTAGCAGACAAGGGTAGGGCCAAATGCAAGAGTGGGGGCCCGGTCCGGTCAAGACCGGTCACCTGGCGCCGTCCCACGCGCGTCCCGCGTGCGCGGGCAGAGTCACAACTTTATGCGAGTAGGAGGGGCAGGAAGAGTCGCAGGTGCGCCTGCTGGTGAACGCGCTCCGCCTGCTGAGACTCGCAGTTCCGCACCCTCTGATGAGTGAGTGGCAGTATCAAGGGACTCCAACAACGTTAGCCTTACGAGACTCTGGGACGCCTTTCTCCCTTCCACAAAGGTAGCTGGATCACACTATGCCTCCACACGGTTGTGAGCGGCTCCCGCGAAGCGGGGGCCGCGAGCCGTTTTCTGCTGCTGCGAGTGGGAGGGGCAGGAAGAGTCGCAGGTGCGCCTGCTGGTGAACGCGCTCCGCCTGCTGGGACTCGCAGTCCCGCACCCTCTCACGAGTGAGTGGCAGTATGAAAGGGACTCCAACAGCGTGAGCCTTACGAGACTCTGGGACGCCTTTCTCCCTTCCACAAAGGTAGCTGGATCACACTATGCCTCCACACGGCCGCGAGCCGTTTTCGGCTGCTGCGAGTGGTAGGGGCGGGAAGAGTCGCAGGTGCACCTGCTGGTGAACGCGCTCCGCCTGCTGGGACTCGCAGTCCCGCACCCTCTGACGAGTGAATGGCAGTATCAAAGGGACTCCAACAGCGTGAGCCTTACGAGACTCTGGGACGCCTTTCTCCCTTCCACAAAGGTAGCTGGATCACACTATGCCTCCAAACGGCTGCGAGCGGCACCCCTTTTACGTTGGCATAGTTCAGGAGTACTCGGCGGGTCCGGTCTCCGATTGTCTCTGTAACCGGACTTTGTTCTGTAGTCATTCTCAACCTCGCTCTTGTGGTGACAACCATCAGCTGGAGAGATGGTGGATGGCTAGGTGTTGCTTTTCCGCCGGTCAGTCCAGGTTCCTGCGGTGTCTTCGGGCAGGCTTCAACATGTCTCTTCGCAAATGAAAGGAGTAGGTCCGAACATCCCTCTCACTAGGATGCCCCTCTCGCCGGTATTCCTATCTCACAGGATGGCCGGGAGGCCCTCTTTGCCAGGCTTCCACGGGACTGGTGCTTTCGGTCGTGGTGCTCCTCCACCTTCAGGCCGCGAGTGGGACGCGCTACGAGCCTCACCATTCTGTCCTTCGTTCCACCTGAAGGGTTGTGTTTTGTAGCTCCTGTCATGGCATGCGAGGTCCTCACCCTTCTTGGACCTGCAGATGTGCGGCAGTGGATTTATCTCTCGTCCGGGATCTGTTGACACCAGAGTCCGTTGAAGCCTCTGCCCCTTGGATTTCCACGGGCTGGTGTGGAGTGGTCAGTTCCTTTGTTTCCGAATGTCTGAGCACTCTCGCCATCCAATCTTCCGCTCAACCCCAGAGGTAGGTGTTGCTAATAGTCCAGCCTGCTCCCACCTGCGATCGCCTTGGGGATGGAGTTCTCGTCGGAAGACGTCTTTGCTACGTGACGCTGATGTTCTTCCCAGGCCTTGTGCTCCGATGCACTCTGCTGTTCCAGCGCATGTCACCTTCCTCTTCCGGTGTGTGTGTTGACTTGTCACACCTCTTTTCACCTCCCTGGACGTTGTTGTTTCTGGTGGCGGCATGCCACTCAATTCCCTTCTTCTCTTTCTTTTCCTTTTGCAACGTGGTCGGTCCATTCCTCTTATCTTCTTCATCCAGGCCATCTCCACGTGGCGTGCACTCCACATGTGTCTCCCTGGTTGTGTCCTACCCATAGGACAACGCTTGCTTGTCTTCTGCTGACCGGACCAGGCGTCGCACCTTTCTTCCTGTTGATATCATCAGACTCTTTCTTGGTCCCGTCCATAGACCTCTTCACACATTCCCAGTTGGTCTTTCTCCTTCTTTCCTTTTCCTTTTCCGCTGCGACGTAAACTGGGGCGACCTCCTTTCATCTTCTCTGGTCGGACTTCCTTGTGCAGCGCGCGCACCCTGCACGTGTCTTCCCGGTCTTGTCCTAGTCCTCAGGACACTGTCTTCTTTTCACTCGAACCGCCAGATTTTGCATCGCGACCTTCCCTTCACTTTCAGTATTGTTCTGCAAATTTGTGATGTCGAAGTTCGTTGGTCCCTGTCCGCGGACCACGTCTTAGTTGAACTTATTGGACCTCTTGCCAGTCCACTCTGCCGATCTCTGGCAGGCTACCTTCAGGCCGTGTGTCGGACTCCTTGTTATGTGGATTTTCGCTGACCTCTGCTTTGGTCACCTCCTGTCACAACCTTCCCGTGGGTTGGCTTTTTTGCTGGGGCGACCATCTGACTGGTCGGCTTCTTTGCTTGGGCGACCATCTGGCTGGTCGGTTTCTTAGCTTGGGCGATCATCTGGCTGGTTGGCTTCTTTGATGCGTCACGTCGTGTGACTGTCCATGGTACCTGTCCTGCGCGATGGCACTCCATATGCTCTTCTCCCTCCTTGCGGTGGCGTCTTGTCGCCACGTGGCGTGCATTCTACACCCTTACGCTTCTGTTTCTACTGGTACTTACTGCGCACATCTTCAGTGGTTTCTTCGCTTATGGCACTGTCGTGTACCATCCACGTCCGGGGTACCTCTGCGGACTGTCCCTTTTGCGTCTTGCTTGTTCGCTCAACTGGCTGTGGTTGCAGCACAAATCCTTGTTGAGGTGGATACATTTTGTCCACTTACTTCCTCCTTATGACTGTGGGATGTGCTTGTCTTCTGTATTCTCGTTTTGCCTTCTGTATTTTTGTTGATTTTTCACCCCTCGTTCCCCCCTTTGCCTTCTGTGCCTTCCCGCTTCCAGCCTTGACCTCTGCTTCCCGCCACTGCTTCCTGCGACCCCGCCCCCCCCACCGTTCCCATTCGCCACCCCGCACCCGCCTCCCAGCTGCTCCTCCCTTAGCCCCTCATATGGAGGCCGCAGCGGACGCGCGCAGCGGACGTGCGCAGCGGGTGTGCTGATTGTGCGCCGAAGGTGCGCCACAGGCAAGCCCGTCTGCGCCCGTCCGCGCCTGGACCGCGCCCAGTGCCAGAACCCCTGGTCCTCGTCGATGCCAGCGCACCCAATGAACTTACGATGCCGCCACCCTCCACACACTCAATGCCGGCCGGAACACCGCCTGGTACCGAGCCACCCCGAAACGCACCCACAGACCCTTCAACTGCCAAGCCTGCCATTTCACCTGCCTCCGAAACTGCACCGCACCCGCCAAGCACCAGCAACAACCACCTCAAGTGCATCCTGCTCAACACACGCTCTGTCCACAGGTACGCCGTCAAACTCTGGAACCTCCTCGACTCAACATCACCAGACGTCACCTTCCTCACAGAAACATGGATGAACGCCTCCTCAGCCCCAGACATCGCCATAGCCATCCCGGAGGGCTACAAGATCACCTGGAGGGACCGCGTCAACCAAACCGGAGGAGGCATCGCCATCGTCCACAAAAACACCATCTGCATCTCGACCAACTCTGACGACACCCTAACCGCCGCCGAGCACCTTCACTTCCAGATACACACTGACCCCAAGACCACCCTCAGAGGCACTCTCATCTACAGACCCCCTGGACCACACACACAATTCAGCGAAGCCATCGCTGACTTCGTTAGTCCGCACGCCCTCACCTCCACAGACTACATCCTCCTAGGGGACCTCAACTTTCACTTGGAGAACAACAAGGACTGCAACACCGCCGCCTTGTTGGATAACCTCCCCAACCTCGGACTCAAGCAACTGGTGAACACCCCCACCCACTACGCCAGCCACACGCTCGACCCCATCTTCTCCTCCAGCAAGCACATCTCCTTCAGCCACTCAACCGGACTACATTGGACAGACCACAGCTGCGTCCACTTCAATTTCAGGAGAACCATGACCCACCACCACCCGCAACAGGCTCCCCGCAGAAGCTGGAGTAGGATCACCGGCGACCAGCTCACCACCGCCCTCAGCCAGAACCCGCCCACCAACACGACGGACCCCAACGAAGCAGCCCGCAACCTCACACAATGGCTCATCAACTGCGCCAATGAACTCGCACCACTGATAAATCCTCCCAGCAGGCCCGGCAGCAGGAAAGCCTCGTGGTTTACCAACGAACTCAAAAACTCCAAGAAAACCTGCTGCATCCTCGAGAAAGCCTGGCGCCACCACCAGACAACAGAAAACATGACAGCCCTCAAGAATGCCCCCCGCCAACACCACCAGCTGATCCGCACCACGAAGAAGACAACATTCGAAGAACGACTGGACAACAACACCCACAACAGCAAGGAACTCTTCAGCATTGTTAAAGAGCTCTCCAACCCCAGCACCTGCAACAATGACATCACACCCTCGCAAGACCTCTGCGACTCGCTCGCCTTGTTCTTCCACCGCAAGATCGCCGACATACACAACAGCTTCAGCGCTCTGACCACGGACCCAACCACCAAACCAATGCCCCCCACCACCAGCCTCCGCACCTGGACCCGGGTCAGCACCGAAGACACCACCCTCCTGATGAACAACATCCACTCCGGCTCCCCTACCGACCCCTACCCACACCACATCTTCAACAAAGCCGACTCCATCATCGCACCCCAACTCCAGAACATCATCAACAGCTCCTTTGCATCCGCCACCTTCCCGGAGAGTTGGAAACATGACGAGCTGAGCGTCCTCCTGAAGAAACCCACCGCGGACCCCACGGACCTCAAGAACTTCCTCCCCTTTCCAGCCAAAGTCAGCGGGAATACCGTCAACAGACAAATCTCCGCCTTCCTCGAGACCAACGGATCCCTCGGCCCCTCACAGTCCGGGTGCCGAGCAAACCACAGCACCGAGACTGCCCTCATCGCAGCCACCGACGACATCAGGTCCCTGCTCAACAACAGAGAAACTGCTGCCCTCATCCTCCTGGACATCTCAGCAGCCTTCGACACCGTATGCCACCGCACCCTGATACAGTGCCTCAGCAACACTGGAATCCAAGGAGCGGCCCTGGAGTGGATCATCTCGTTCCTCGACGGAAGAACCCAGAGAGTCCGCCTCCCCCCGTTCTGCTCCTCGGCCACCGAAGTCATCTGCGGCGTTCCGCAAGGATCCTCACTCAGCCCCACCCTCTTCAACGTCTACATGAGCCTTCTCACGCCAAAACAACCTCAACATCATCTCCTACATCGATGACATCCAGCTGATCCTCTCCCTCACCAACGACCCCGCCTCCGCCAAAGCCAAACTCCAGGAAGGAATGAAAGACGTCGCGGAATGGATGAAGATCAGCCGTCTGAAACTGAACTCAGACAAGACGGAAGTCCTCATCCTCGGACCATCTCCCTCCGCCTGGGATGACTACTGGTGGCCCCCTGCCCTGGGCACCGCACCCAAGCTAATCGGACCACGCATGCAACCTGGGCTTCATCCTGGACTCCTCCCTCACGATGACCAAGCAAGTCAACGCCGTCTCGTTTTCCTGCTTCAACACCCTGCGCATGCTCTAAAAAGATCTTCCGATGGATCCCCATCGAAACCAGGTAGCTGGTCACCCAGGCCCTCGTCACCAGCCGTCTGGACTTTGGGAACACCCTCTATGCTGGGACCACAGCCAAACTCCAGAAAAGACTCCAGCGCATCCAGAACGCCTCAGAGCGACTAATCCTGGACATCCCTTGCCACAGCCACATCTCTGCCCACCTGAAAGACCGGCACTGGCTCCCCGTCAACAAGAGGATCACGTTCAGACTCCTCACCCACGCACACAAGGCTCTCCACGACACGGACCCGAAGTACCTCAACAGCCGACTCACATTCTACACACCCACCCGCCAGCTCCGTTCCGCCAGCCTCGCCCTCGCCTCCGTCCCACAAATCCGCAAATCCGCCGGAGGAAGATCCTTCTCCTACCTGGCAGCCAAGACATGGAACTCCCTCCCCACTCACCTACGGCTGATCCTGGACCATCTCTCCTTCAGGAAACAACTCAAGACCTGGTTGTTCGAGCAGTAGAACCCCCCCCCCCTTCAGCGCCTTGAGACCCTAACGGGTGAGTAGCGCGCTGTACAAATTCTGTTGATTGATTGGCACATCTGCGTGCTGTCCTTTGTTTCTTGCTTCCTGTTGCGTGATCCGTTGCAAGCTCCCCTTGACGTGACGGCGGGCAGGTTGCTGCCCTTTGTAGTCTCTTTGCTGCAGTCCTTCCTTGACTTGTCATAGGCTTGTTTATTTTACCTGTTGCAGTACTGAAAAGGTCCACTAGATAGCAGGGGAGCTCTTTTGCATGCACCGGCAGTCTTTCCCTTGCTCTGGGTCCTTCCCTATTTCGCCGGTGCTTGGCTGTGTGCTGCGTGGTGTCCTGAAGCTTCAGGCTAGCATGGAGCTGGAAGTTTTCTGGGGCTGCAGTTCGAGGGACACATGGCGCAGGTGAGGCCCCACCAGAGGGTTCCTTGGAGTATTGGTGAGTGTCTGTGTGCTTTGTGGAAATGCACACACGATGGGCACTTTTGCTGAAAACTACCCACAGGCACTGCAGCGCCTCTATCAGCCCCAGCAGATTCACCTACGCTGCGGGCTTCTCATTGCTGTCTCTTTGCCCTCACGCTCGCTCCCCATGGGGCTGGCTTCTGTACTCGCTGGCCTCTTACTCACAAAGGGAGGGGTTTGGGCAGGCTTTGCGGTCGGATACTGTGGCCTTATTTCACTCTGCACCTGCGCAGGCTCACCTCGAGTTTGTCCATATGCAGGGTAGGTTCCGACTCCGATTACCGGACAAGGTGGCGGCAGGTCTGTAGCCCAGGCTATACCACGGCTGCTTCTCGGGATGCTCAGGGGCGGCCAGACCCAACGCGATGACTCCGGCCTCCCTGCGGTGAGTGTCTCTGTATTTCTTTTGATGCCTTCCCACCCCTCGCAGCGGGCTTTGTCCTTTCACACGCTGCAAAGGGGAGGCTGCAGTCGATGGTTTTCCAGAGTGGGGTGGGTACCTGCTTAGCTCCCTTCACACCCCCATACCCTCCGGTAGCGCAGCGTGTCCGTTGCTTGGTCGCTGGGTGGGGGTCTGTCAGTACTGCTCTGCACGGCCGTTGACTGGTCGCTGGTTCCTCGCTTATCCACCCCGCCGTCGCAGCCTCACACTTCACACACTGCGCGGCGGGGAAAGGGAGGTGTTGGCGCTGCTTTTCTTCATCGCGGTTGGGCTCCGCTTTCACTTCCTAGCGCTCGGGGTCACTTCCTTCTGACCACAGCCCTGCACTCACACACCGGGCTCGCCGCCAGCCTGGCGGGTCATCACGGCCGATGCGGGTGGGCTCCGCTCGGTCCGCACTCCGTCTGTGGCCTCTTATATTCACGCGAGTGTAGGGTCACGCTAATGGGGCATCTCAGTTGCGGCCTGGTTGCGGCCGATGCGGGTGGGCTCTGCTTGGCTCACTTTTCCTGGTAGTGTCCCTTTGTTGCGGCAGAGGCGGGTGGGCAGCGCTCGGCTCGCTCTTCACCCCATGCAGGGGGCAGTTCACGCTTGGCTCAGAAGGTGCGGAGTAGGTTCCCGGTCACCTTCTTGTCTTCAGGCAGGCCCGGGGCTCGGGACACTCCCTGCAGGCCTCTCGGCGGCCGGCGGCGATCACGGGAGGGTGCCCTTGAGGCAGGAAGCTTGCTCCCCCTTTCCACGATATTTTTGGGTAGCTGTGGCACGCGTGGGCACAGTCACGGACACAGTGAGGTACTGGATGCAACTGGCCACGAGCACGTGCGCTCGGCCACTTTTATTACATTAGCGTCACCTGACCAGTGACGTCTGTGGTGGGCGGGTGTACAGTGTAGGGCCTACTTAGAAACACTGGTGTACTGACTGCACATCACTACAATGCCCAATGTGTTACTTAGTTCTCTGGGGGTTCACCTTCTTTCAGTCCAGCAGAATAGTCTGAAAATTGCCAGTGGACGGTATGTTATGGTACGTTGCTTGGGAAGCTACTCCGGAATGCAGCCATATTCATCGGCACCAAGACCACCACCCCTTTAAAACCTCTAAAAAACGACCTAGTCAAACGAGTAAATCTACCTAGATTTCCCAACCGCAACCTTATTTTTAACAAAGATCTTTGGATTTTATCCTGGAATGCTGCAGGAATAAGAAATAGCCCTGAAAAATTACAATTCCTACTCTCATTAGAGTTTAGTGTAATATGTTTACAAGAAACTTGGTGCGTACAGAAATTCCCTGTGTGAAAGGATTATTTTGTTTTGGAAGGTAGAGCCACTCCTTCAAGGAGAGGTGCGAAAGGGGGAATAGCATGCCTCTTGTCTACTAAGATAAAATGAAATTTTACCCATTTTTTAGATCCTAGTAACCTTTTTCAGGCAGTTACGTTATTGAACTTTGTTAACTCTGAAAGCAAACCTATTGTTCTGATAAACGTTTATATCCCACCGGATGCCTGTTATAATGAAACTTTAAAAAGGTTTTTTTTATACATTAAAAAAATTTTGGAAAACGATTCCCCTCCCCATATAATTTTATTAGGGGATTTTAACGGTAAAATCTCTAACTCAAGCTTGGAGATTTTTCGAAATAAACATAAAGAGGAATCTTTACAGATTCCCCAAACCCTTTTTCCTGGGAATATTAAGACCACTAAGAGAGGGAAAATGCTTCTTGAAGAACTGTCTGAAATTGATGGAATTATAGTAAATGGTAGGCTTTCCTCCGATACTCCTGCAAATTTTATGCATAAGTCTAATAATGGTGAATCTATTTTAGATTACGTGGTGGTGGATATTTCAACCTTTTCCCTTCTTAAAGACCTCATGGTCACTTATACAACTTATACAGACCATAAAATAATAACTCTCTCTATAGATGTAAATCCTCCTCCCACGGATCACTGGTCCTTGGACAGTAATCTGGTCAGCTTTGGAGTTCAAACCGGAAGATGCTTTTGGAATTTTAAGGCAATTAGGGGCATTGAGAGCCTCCTAGATATCGCAGTGAATGATCTGATCAATTGGAAGGGCTCTGAGTTAACATGCTTTGCTGACTTCTTGAGCAAGGTGTTATTGGTTGCAAAAAAAACGTTAAAAAAAGAACAAACTAAAAAACTTCCTAGTTCCCTCCGGTTGCTCAATTTAGAAATAAATAAACTTGTAAGAGAACAATATTTAAGTCATTGTCCTCTAAGATATCATAGATTGGCACTATTAAAAAGGAGGAGGAAAAGGCTGAAAATCAAATTAAAAAAGGAAAGCGAGGACTCAGTATGGATTAAACTGCCGGAGGCTGCCTTTAGCGGCTAAGCTAGATTATTCTGGTCGCTCATTGGGGAAGTCTGTGGTGTAAGATCTAGATCCTTACCTGTCCCGATTGAAGAACGAATTTGGGTAGAATACATCTTGAATTTGTATGCCGGAAATGGAATGGTAGTCGTTCGCGATAGAACGAAAGAGAATAATTCTGGCATTGTCCCGCCTTCCGAAAGGGTTATTGAACTGGCTATTAAGGGCATGCGCTCCTCGGGAGCTATGGGCCCGGACGAGTTACCTATTTCTGTTTTAAAACAAAATAGTGTTCTCTGGAGTAAGATTCTCTTCCCTGTGTTTAAGTTTTGTTTTTTGCACAAAATAATTCATCCCTCCTGGAAGGGTAGCCTACTGGTCCCCCTGTTTAAGAAGGGAGACAGAAATGCTCCTCAAAATTACCGTCAAATTGCCCTTTTGGATGCTATTAGCAAAGTCTTCGCTAAATGCCTTTTGCAGTTAATTAATGATTGGGTAGTGGAGAATAATATATTGCCCCTTGAGCAGACAGGGTTTCGACAAAGGCATGGCATTAAATGGGAGACCCTCATAAGTGGCATCAGTGATCATTACCCCATCTCATTTATCTTTAAGCTAAATCTGGATACGCCGCCCCTTAATATTCAAACCATTATGACCGTAACCCCATTCTTGGTCAGCGTAACGGATTTTGCATTAAATGGGAGAAGGTAATTCCAGAGAGTTTCCTAGAAAATCTAGTGACCATTTCCCAAAAGGAAATCAATACGTGCTTGACCCTAGAGGAGGACGGAGAACAAGTTTTGGATTCCTTCAATAAAATCTGCTGTTCAATTAAACACCTCCTGACCAGAATCCCACGCAATATAGTCAAGAGAACCCCTGGGTGGTTTGATTCAAACTGCTCCAGGGCACTGAGGGAACTTAAACAAGCACTGCATGCAACCCCGCTAGACAGAGCACAGGTACAAATGGCAAGGCGTAACTACTGTGTCACCTTGGCTAGAAGAAAGAAAGATATAAAAGCTGAAGCTTGGGAAGCCCTCCATGTAGCAGCAATACAAAAGGACACTGCTGCCTTTTGGAAGGCTGTGAACGCTCCCTTTTACCAAGATGACCATGGCCCTTGTTTAGATAATGCCATTACGGCTCAGGAGTGGGTGTGTCATTTCCAAGCCCTTTATGGCACTCCGGTTCTGCCTGTACCTTCCCCCGAAACAGCAATAATTACGGAAGTTGTAGATTCCCCGTCCCCTTTAGATATTCAATTCAAATTGGAGGAGGTTTACAAAGCCTTAAGAGAAAGCTCAGCCTCTAAAGCCCCAGGACCAGACTCTGTATCTATTGACGTGTTCAAAACGTATCCAGACCTGTGGGTTCCTTTACTCACTAGAGTCCTGAATTGCATGGGCAAAAGAGGTATTATTCCAACATGGAAGGAGGCAATTTTGGTCCCGATTTACAAAAAGGGGAACAGGAATGATCCTGCCTGCTATCGGCCCATCTCTCTGCTAGATGGCTTCATGAAGATGGCGGGCAGGGTCATTCTTGCTCGCTTTCAGGACTGGGTAGAGGGACAGGAAGTGCTATCACCTTTCCAGTAAGGGTTTAGGGGAGGGCGGGGGACATTTAAGGACTTAATAGTTTTACCCAGCCAAGGCACCCTTCTTACCATGATAATTTCATTGTGGAGGTGGGCCGGGAGCGTTGCATTCCAGTTGAGCCACCTAACAACTTTACTTTTTAAAGATTTTAAGGTTTCCGCTTCTCCGACTTCCAAAGTAGGCGCTCCCGCTAAGACTACCATAAAGCGATTTGCTTCCGGTGGAAGGTCTGGCAAACGTGGTCTAGGGGCTCTAAGTTCTTTAACTGGGGAACCTGTTTGACCGTCAACCGTTAACCCATTTGCTTTAACATTAATTGGTTGTGGCCCTGATATTTGCTGCGAGGGTACATGATTTACCTGGTTGGGGTCCTTGGGGCCTATGGGAGGGCAGGTTAGTTTTTGGGCCTTGTTAAATAGTAGGAGGACCGGGGATAGTGAGGGTAGTTGGCAAGGTACTCGGTTTACTGGGCTTGATGGAATTAGCCAGTATGGCAGCTGTGGCTTTCTCTATATTTGACAGTCTGAGTTCTATTCGCTCCATTTTGGCTTCTAGGGGGAATAAGATCGATTTGAATAGGGCACCAAACTTTCAATAGATACATCATTACTAAGCAGGGGTTGAGTTGAACTAATTGGAGGGGAGATGGTGTCATGTTGTAACTTCGCTGATTTTGACTTTCTACCGGCTTTCTTATTATAGGACCTCTTGCGTTTTGAGGTAGCTCCTTCTTTAACCCCCTGTGACAGAGGGTTATTAACAGTATCATCAGGTTCAGAAGTAATGGATACATGATTATCAAGGACTAAATCAATTTCGGGAAGTGTTTCATTAACCAAAATGTCCAAGTCCAGTGAGGCCTGTTTGTCGACTTCAGATATAGAAGCTTGGCCAGCCACATCGCGGGTAACAGTAACAATGGGCCTTTCAGGTGTTTTAGCATTAGCGATTGTTCCCAGAGAGAATCTCTTGATAGCTGATAGTTCTTTGGACAGGCGTTTTTCAAGGACATTAATTTCAGTGTCTATGATTGTATTGGCTCTAATGAGAAATTTTTTCATACCTCCGACTGTAGAACCTCCAGTTAACAAGGTCTTACTCCTCGTTTCACGTCCAGCCATGTGGTGCCGGTGTAGCAGACAAGGGTAGGGCCAAATGCAAGAGGGGGGGCCCGGTCCGGTCAAGACCGGTCACCTGGCGCCGTCCCACGCGCGTCCCGCGTGTGCGGGCGGAGTCACAACTTTATGCGAGTAGGAGGGGCGGGAAGAGTCGCAGGTGCGCCTGCTGGTGAATGCGCTCCGCCTGCTGAGACTCGCAGTTCCGCACCCTCTGATGAGTGAGTGGCAGTATCAAGGGACTCCAACAGCGTTAGCCTTACGAGACTCTGGGACGCCTTTCTCCCTTCCACAAAGGTAGCTGGATCACACTATGCCTCCACACGGTTGTGAGCGGCTCCCGCGAAGCGGGGGCCGCGAGCCGTTTTCTGCTGCTGCGAGTGGGAGGGGCAGGAAGAGTCGCAGGTGCGCCTGCTGGTGAACGTGCTCCGCCTGCTGGGACTCGCAGTCCCGCACCCTCTCACGAGTGAGTGGCAGTATGAAAGGGACTCCAACAGCGTGAGCCTTACGAGACTCTGGGACGCCTTTCTCCCTTCCACAAAGGTAGCTGGATCACACTATGCCTCCACACGGCCGCGAGCCGTTTTCGGCTGCTGCGAGTGGTAGTGGCGGGAAGAGTCGCAGGTGCACCTGCTGGTGAACGCGCTCCGCCTGCTGGGACTCGCAGTCCCGCACCCTCTGACGAGTGAGTGTCAGTATCAAAGGGACTCCAACAGCGTGAGCCTTACGAAACTCTGGGACGCCTTTCTCCCTTCCACAAAGGTAGCTGGATCACACTATGCCTCCAAACGGCTGCGAGCGGCACCCCTTTTACGTTGGCATAGTTCAGGAGTACTCGGCGGGTCCGGTCTCCGATTGTCTCTGTAACCGGACTTTGTTCTGTAGTCATTCTCAACCTCGCTCTTGTGGTGACAACCATCAGCTGGAGAGATGGTGGATGGCTAGGTGTTGCTTTTCCGCCGGTCAGTCCTGGTTCCTGCGGTGTCTTCTGGCAGGCTTCAACATGTCTCTTCGCAAATGAAAGGAGTAGGTCCGAACATCCCTCTCACTAGGATGCCCCTCTCGCCGGTATTCCTCTCTCACAGGATGGCCGGGAGGCCCTCTTTGCCAGGCTTCCACGGGACTGGTGCTTTCGGTCGTGGTGCTCCTCCACCTTCAGGCCGCGAGTGGGACGCGCTACGAGCCTCACCATTCTGTCCTTCGTTCCACCTGAAGGGTTGTGTTTTGTAGCTCCTGTCATGGCATGCGAGGTCCTCACCCTTCTGGGACCTGCAGATGTGCGGCTGTGGATTTATCTCTCGTCCGGGATCTGTTGACGCCAGAGTCCGTTGAGGCCTCTGCCCCTTGGATTTCCACGGGCTGGTGTGGAGTGGTCAGTTCCTTTGTTTCCGGATGTCTGAGCACTCTCGCCATCCAATCTTCCGCTCAACCCCAGAGGTAGGTGTTGCTAATAGTCCAGCCTGCTCCCACCTGCGATCGCCTTGGGGATGGAGTTCTCGTGGGAAGACGTCTTTGCTACGTGACGCTGATGTTCTTCCCAGGCCTTGTGCTCCGATGCACTCTGCTGTTCCAGCGCATGTCACCTTCCTCTTCCGGTGTGTGTGTTGACTTGTCACACCTCTTTTCACCTCCCTGGACGTTGTTGTTTCTGGTGGCGGCATGCCACTCAATTCCCTTCTTCTCTTTCTTTTCCTTTTGCAACGTGGTCGGTCCATTCCTCTTATCTTCTTCATCCAGGCCATCTCCATGTGACGTGCACTCCACATGTGTCTCCCTGGTTGTGTCCTACCCATAGGACAACGCTTGCTTGTCTTCTGCTGACCGGACCAGGCGTCGCACCTTTCTTCCTGTTGATATCATCAGACTCTTTCTTGGTCCCGTCCATAGACCTCTTCACACATTCCCAGTTGGCCTTTCTCCTTCTTTCCTTTTCCTTTTCCGCTGCAACGTAAACTGGGGCGACCTCCTTTCATCTTCTCTGGTCGGACTTCCTTGTGCAGCGCGCGCACCCTGCATGTGTCTTCCCGGTCTTGTCCTAGTCCTCAGGACACTGTCTTCTTTTCACTCGAACCGCCAGATTTTGCATCGCGACCTTCCCTTCACTTTCAGTTTTGTTCTGCAAATTTGTGATGTCGAAGTTCGTTGGTCCCTGTCCGCGGACCACGTCTTAGTTGAACTTATTGGACCTCTTGCCAGTCCACTCTGCCGATCTCTGGCAGGCTACCTTCAGGCCGTGTGTCGGACTCCTTGTTATGTGGATTTTCGCTGACCTCTGCTTTGGTCACCTCCTGTCACAACCTTCCCTTGGGTTGGCTTTTTTGCTGGGGCGACCATCTGACTGGTCGGCTTCTTTGCTTGGGCGACCATCTGGCTGGTCGGTTTCTTAGCTTGGGCGACCATCTGGCTGGTCGGCTTCTTTGATGCGTCACGTCGTGTGACTGTCCATGGTACCTGTCCTGCGCGATGGCACTCCATATGCTCTTCTCCCTCCTTGCGGTGGCGTCTTGTCGCCACGTGGCGTGCATTCTACACCCTTACGCTTCTGTTTCTACTGGTACTTACTGCGCACATCTTCAGTGGTTTCTTCGCTTATGGCACTGTCGTGTACCATCCACGTCCGGGGTACCTCTGCGGACTGTCCCTTTTGCGTCTTGCTTGTTCGCTCAACTGGCTGCGGTTGCAGCACAAATCCTTGTTGAGGTGGATGCAGTTTGTCCAGTTACTTCCTCCTTATGACTGTGGGATGTGCTTGTCTTCTGTATTCTCGTTTTGCCTTCTGTATTTTGTTGATTTTTCACCCCTCGTTCCCCCCTTTGCCTTCTGTGCCTTCCCGCTTCCAGCCTCGACCTCTGCTTCCCGCCACTGCTTCCTGCGACCCCGCCCCCCCACCGTTCCCATTCGCCACCCCGCACCCGCCTCCCAGCTGCTCCTCCCTTAGCCCCTCATATGGAGGCCGCAGCGGACGAGCGCAGCGGACGTGCGCAGCGGGTGTGTTGATTGTGCGCCGAAGGTGCGCCATAGGCAAGCCCGTCTGCGCCCGTCCGCGCCTGGACCGCGCCCAGTGCCAGAACCCCTGGTCCTCGTCAATGCCAGCGCACCCAATGAACTTACGATGCCGCCACCCTCCACACACTCAATGCCGGCCGGAACACCGCCTGGTACCGAGCCACCCCGAAACGCACCCACAGACCCTTCAACTGCCAAGCCTGCCATTTCACCTGCCTCCGAAACTGCACCGCACCCGCCAAGCACCAGCAACAACCACCTCAAGTGCATCCTGCTCAACACACGCTCTGTCCACAGGTACGCCGTCAAACTCTGGAACCTCCTCGACTCAACATCACCAGACGTCACCTTCCTCACAGAAACATGGATGAACGCCTCCTCAGCCCCAGACATCGCCATAGCCATCCCGGAGGGCTACAAGATCACCCGGAGGGACCGCGTCAACCAAACCGGAGGAGGCATCGCCATCGTCCACAAAAACACCATCTGCATCTCGACCAACTCTGACGACACCCTAACCGCCGCCGAGCACCTTCACTTCCAGATACACACTGACCCCAAGAGCACCCTCAGAGGCACTCTCATCTACAGACCCCCTGGACCACACACACAATTCAGCGAAGCCATCGCTGACTTCGTTAGTCCGCACGCCCTCACCTCCACAGACTACATCCTCCTAGGGGACCTCAACTTTCACTTGGAGAACAACAAGGACTGCAACACCGCCGCCTTGTTGGATAACCTCCCCAACCTCGGACTCAAGCAACTGGTGAACACCCCCACCCACTACGCCAGCCACATGCTCGACCCCATCTTCTCCTCCAGCAAGCACATCTCCTTCAGCCACTCAACCGGACTACATTGGACAGACCACAGCTGCGTCCACTTCAATTTCAGGAGAACCATGACCCACCACCACCCGCAACAGGCTCCCCGCAGAAGCTGGAGTAGGATCACAGGCGACCAGCTCACCACCGCCCTCAGCCAGAACCCGCCCACCAACACGACGGACCCCAACGAAGCAGCCCGCAACCTCACACAGTGGCTCATCAACTGCGCCAATGAACTCGCACCACTGATAAATCCTCCCAGCAGGCCCGGCAGCAGGAAAGCCTCGTGGTTTACCAACGAACTCAAAAACTCCAAGAAAACCTGCTGCAAGCTCGAGAAAGCCTGGCGCCACCACCAGACAACAGAAAACATGACAGCCCTCAAGAATGCCCCCCGCCAACACCACCAGCTGATCCGCACCACGAAGAAGACAACATTCGAAGAACGACTGGACAACAACACCCACAACAGCAAGGAACTCTTCAGCATTGTTAAAGAGCTCTCCAACCCCAGCACCTGCAACAATGACATCACACCCTCGCAAGACCTCTGCGACTCGCTCGCCTTGTTCTTCCACCGCAAGATCGCCGACATACACAACAGCTTCGGCGCTCTGACCACGGACCCAACCACCAAACCAATGCCCCCCACCACCAGTTTCGGCACCTGGACCCGGGTCAGCACCGAAGACACCACCCTCCTGATGAACACCATCCACTCCGGCTCCCCTACCGACCCCTACCCACACCACATCTTCAACAAAGCCGACTCCATCATCGCACCCCAACTCCAGAACATCATCAACAGCTCCTTCGCATCCGCCACCTTCCCGGAGAGTTGGAAACATGCCGAGCTGAGCGTCCTCCTGAAGAAACCCACCGCGGACCCCACGGACCTCAAGAACTTCCTCCCCTTTCCAGCCAAAGTCAGCGAGAATACCATCAACAGACAACTCTCCGCCTTCCTCGAGACCAACGGATCCCTCGGCCCCTCACAGTCCGGGTGCCGAGCAAACCACAGCACCGAGACTGCCCTCATCGCAGCCACAGACGACATCAGGTCCCTGCTCGACAACAGAGAAACTGCTGCCCTCATCCTCCTGGACCTCTCAGCAGCCTTCGACACCGTATGCCACCGCACCCTGATACAGTGCCTCAGCAACACCGGAATCCAAGGAGCGGCCCTGGAGTGGATCATCTCGTTCCTCGACGGAAGAACCCAGAGAGTCCGCCTCCCCCCGTTCCGTTCCTCGGCCACCGAAGTCATCTGCGGCGTTCCGCAAGGATCCTCACTCAGCCCCACCCTCTTCAACGTCTACATGAGCCTTCTCACGCCAAAACAACCTCAACATCATCTCCTACATCGATGACATCCAGCTGATCCTCTCCCTCACCAACGACCCCGCCTCCGCCAAAGCCAAACTCCAGGAAGGAATGAAAGACGTCGCGGAATGGATGAAGATCAGCCGTCTGAAACTGAACTCAGACAAGACGGAAGTCCTCATCCTCGGACCATCTCCCTCCGCCTGGGATGACTCCTGGTGGCCCCCTGCCCTGGGCACCGCACCCAAGCCAATCGGACCACGCATGCAACCTGGGCTTCATCCTGGACTCCTCCCTCACGATGACCAAGCAAGTCAACGCCGTCTCGTTTTCCTGCTTCAACACCCTGCGCATGCTCTAAAAAGATCTTCCGATGGATCCCCATCGAAACCAGGTAGCTGGTCACCCAGGCCCTCGTCACCAGCCGTCTGGACTTTGGGAACACCCTCTATGCTGGGACCACAGCCAAACTCCAGAAAAGACTCCAGCGCATCCAGAACGCCTCAGAGCGACTAATCCTGGACATCCCTTGCCACAGCCACATCTCTGCCCACCTGAAAGACCGGCACTGGCTCCCCGTCAACAAGAGGATCACGTTCAGACTCCTCACCCACGCACACAAGGCTCTCCACGACACGGACCCGAAGTACCTCAACAGCCGACTCACATTCTACACACCCACCCGCCAGCTCCGTTCCGCCAGCCTCGCCCTCGCCTCCGTCCCACAAATCCGCAAATCCACCGGAGGAAGATCCTTCTCCTACCTGGCAGCCAAGACATGGAACTCCCTCCCCACTCACCTACGGCTGATCCTGGACCATCTCTCCTTCAGGAAACAACTCAAGACCTGGTTGTTCGAGCAGTAGCAACCCCCCCCCCCCTTCAGCGCCTTGAGACCCTAACGGGTGAGTAGCGCGCTGTGCAAATTCTGTTGATTGATTGATTGGCACATCTGCGTGCTGTCCTTTGTTTCTTGCTTCCTGTTGCGTGATCCGTTGCAAGCTTCCCTTGACGTGACGGCGGGCAGGTTGCTGCCCTTTGTAGTCTCTTTGCTGCAGTCCTTCCTTGACTTGTCATAGGCTTGTTTATTTTACCTGTTGCAGTACTGAAAAGGTCCACTAGATAGCAGGGGAGCTCTTTTGCATGCATCGGCAGTCTTTCCCTTGCTCTGGGTCCTTCCCTATTTCGCCGGTGCTTGGCTGTGTGCTGCGTGGTGTCCTGAAGCTTCAGGCTAGCATGGAGCTGGAAGTTTTCTGGGGCTGCAGTTCGAGGGACACATGGCGCAGGTGAGGCCCCACCAGAGGGTTCCTTGGAGTATTGGTGAGTGTCTGTGTGCTTTGTGGAAATGCACACACGATGGGCACTTTTGCTGAAAACTACCCACAGGCACTGCAGCGCCTCTATCAGCCCCAGCAGATTCACCTACGCTGCGGGCTTCTCATTGCTGTCTCTTTGCCCTCACGCTCGCTCCCCATGGGGCTGGCTTCTGTACTCGCTGGCCTCTTACTCACAAAGGGAGGGGTTTGGGCAGGCTTTGCGGTCGGATACTGTGGCCTTATTTCACTCTGCACCTGCGCAGGCTCACCTCGAGTTTGTCCATATGCAGGGTAGGTTCCCACTCCGATTACCGGACAAGGTGGCGGCAGGTCTGTAGCCCAGGCTATACCACGGCTGCTTCTCGGGATGCTCAGGGGCAGCCAGACCCAACGCGATGACTCCGGCCTCCCTGCGGTGAGTGTCTCTGTATTTCTTTTGATGCCTTCCCACCCCTCGCAGCGGGCTTTGTCCTTTCACACGCTGCAAAGGGGAGGCTGCAGTCAATGGTTTTCCAGAGTGGGGTGGGTACCTGCTTAGCTCCCTTCACACCCCCATACCCTCCGGTAGCGCAGCGTGTCCGGTGCTTGGTCGCTGGGTGGGGGTCTGTCAGTACTGCTCTGCACGGCCGTTGACTGGTCGCTGGTTCCTCGCTTATCCACCCCGCCGTCGCAGCCTCACACTTCACACGCTGCGCGGCGGGGAAAGGGAGGTGTTGGCGCTGCTTTTCTTTATCGCGGTTGGGCTCCGCTTTCACTTCCTAGCGCTCGGGGTCACTTCCTTCTGACCACAGCCCTGCACTCACACACCGGGCTCGCCGCCAGCCTGGCGGGTCATCACGGCCGATGCGGGTGGGCTCCGCTCGGTCCGCACTCCGTCTGTGGCCTCTTATATTCACGCGAGTGTAGGGTCACGCTAATGGGGCATCTCAGTTGCGGCCTGGTTGCGGCCGATGCGGGTGGGCTCTGCTTGGCTCACTTTTCCTGGTAGTGTCCCTTTGTTGCGACAGAGGCGGGTGGGCAGCGCTCGGCTCGCTCTTCACCCCATGCAGGGGGCAGTTCACGCTTGGCTCAGAAGGTGCGGGGTAGGTTCCCGGTCACCTTCTTGTCTTCAGGCAGGCCCGGGGCTCGGCACACTCCCTGCAGGCCTCTCGGTGGCCGGCGGCGATCACGGGAGGGTGCCCTTGAGGCAGGAAGCTTGCTCCCCCTTTCCACGATATTTTTGGGTAGCTGTGGCACGCGTGGGCACAGTCACGGACACAGTGAGCTACTGGATGCAACTGGCCACGAGCACGTGCGCTCGGCCACTTTTATTACATTAGCGTCACCTGACCAGTGACGTCTGTGGTGGGTGGGTGTACAGTGTAGGGCCTACTTAGAAACACTGGTGAACTGACTGCACATCACTACAATGCCCAATGTGTTACTTAGTTCTCTGGGGGTTCACCTTCTTTCAGTCCAGCAGAATAGTCTGAAAATTGCCAGTGGACGGTATGTTATGGTACGTTGCTTGGGAAGCTACTCAGGAATGCAGCCATATTCATTGGCACCAAGACCACCACCCCTTTAAAACCTCTAAAAAACAACCTAGTCAAACGAGTAAATCTACCTCGATTTCCCAACCGCAACCTTATTTTTAACAAATATCTTTGGATTTTATCCTGGAATGCTGCAGGAATAAGAAATAGCCCTGAAAAATTACAATTCCTACTCTCATTAGAGTTTAGTGTAATATGTTTACAAGAAACTTGGTGCGTAGAGAAATTCCCTGTGGGAAAGGATTATTTTGTTTTGGAAGGTAGAGCCACTCCTTCATGGAGAGGTGCGAAAGGGGGAATAGCATGCCTCTTGTCTACTAAGATAAAATGGAATTTTACCCATTTTTTAGATCCTAGTAACCTTTTTCAGGCAGTTACGTTATTGAACTTTGTTAACTCTGAAAGCAAACCTATTGTTCTGATAAACGTTTATATCCCACCGGATGCCTGTTATAATGAAACTTTAAAAAGGTTTTTTTTATACATTAAAAAAATTTTGGAAAACGATTCCCCTCCCCATATAATTTTATTAGGGGATTTTAACTGTAAAATCTCTAACTCAAGCTTGGAGATTTTTCGAAATAAACATAAAGAGGAATCTTTACAGATTCCCCAAACCCTTTTTCCTGGGAATACTAAGACCACTAAGAGAGGGAAAATGCTTCTTGAAGAACTGTCTGAAATTGATGGAATTATAGTAAATGGTAGGCTTTCCTCCGATACTCCTGCAAATTTTATGCATAAGTCTAATAATGGTGAATCTATTTTAGATTACGTGGTGGTGGATATTTCAACCTTTTCCCTTCTTAAAGACCTCATGGTCACTTATACAACTTATAGTGACCATAAAATAATAACTCTCTCTATAGATGTAAATCCTCCTCCCACGGATCACTGGTCCTTGGACAGTAATCTGGTCAGCTTTGGAGTTCAAACCGGAAGATGCTTTTGGAATTTTAAGGCAATTAGGGGCATTGAGAGCCTCCTAGATATCGCAGTGAATGATCTGATCAATTGGAAGGGCTCTGAGTTAACATGCTTTGCTGACTTCTTGAGCAAGGTGTTATTGGTTGCAAAAAAAACGTTAAAAAAAGAACAAACTAAAAAACTTCCTAGTTCCCTCCGGTTGCTCAATTTAGAAATAAATAAACTTGTAAGAGAACAATATTTAAGTCATTGTCCTCTAAGATATCATAGATTGGCACTATTAAAAAGGAGGAGGAAAAGGCTGAAAATCAAATTAAAAAAGGAAAGCGAGGACTCAGTATGGATTAAACTGCCGGAGGCTGCCTTTAGAGGCCAAGCTAGATTATTCTGGTCGCTCATTGGGGAAGTCTGTGGTGTAAGATCTAGATCCTTACCTGTCCCGATTGAAGAACGAATTTGGGTAGAATACATCTTGAATTTGTATGCCGGAAATAGAATGGTAGTCGTTCGCGATAGAACGAAAGAGAATAATTCTGGCATTGTCCCGCCTTCCGAAAGGGTTATTGAACTGGCTATTAAGGGCATGCGCTCCTCGGGAGCTATGGGCCCGGACGACTTACCTATTTCTGTTTTAAAACAAAATTGTCAGGGTCTGACAAATGTGCCTGCCTAGATGATGAACTACACCTACCAGAATGCTTTGCACCTTGGGGGCTGTTGTCAGAGTGTATAAAGTCTTGTGGGACCTTGTAATAGGTGCTCGTGATTTGTCCAATGGTATGCTGTTGTTGGCGGACGCCCTGTTGTCGTAATTGGCCCGTTTGATTAGCGATTAGTTGAACCTACACGTTGTCCTCCTTAACTTGGCTATATGCGATAGACGCCATTTTGAATATTGTAGCGACCATCTTAGACCATGAGCGGCCTCGTGGCCGACGTGCCCTTTAGTCCTTTGTCCGTTCCACTGACCACTCTCATCTGCCCAGCAACAGGCTATTTTTAGTATTGGTCAAGCCACACATGCGCAGTTCTCACTGACCTGTAACCCTTCAGGAATGTGCCGCTAACTGACCAGCGGGTTTGAAACTCTCCAATGAGCTGGCAGTATTCCAAAACATGACCATATATGTCTCTAAAACTGTGTCTTAACTTGTGCCGCCTAAACTTTTATTGCCCCAAAATTGTATATAAACGGGGTCACACCGATGTTCGGTGTGATACCTCTTGCATTACCGAAGGGTGCTGTTTGAGTGTACCACCACCCCATGGGGTTTTAATAAACTTGTTCTTTGCATTTTACAGTTTCCGTGCCAACAGTTCTTGTGTAAGTGGGTAATCTCTGGAGCGTGTAGGCCTTGGGAACCCCGAAATACTTCAATTGGCGACCACGAAGGGACTCATCGGCGACTCGGATGCCCGAAGGAGAGGTCGTGACGAAGGCTTGGAAACTCGCCATGGACGCGCGCTGCCACGAGTGACCCGAGTCTTGGCTGCCACGGTGTTTTTTCCTTTCCTTCCGATCTGACCTTCCAGGTGGCGCCGGTCTCCGACTGAGTTTCCGAAGTGTCTGCATCGCCGAGAGAGTGCCGTTTGGCTGATTTGGCTTACAAGACCTTGGCAGTTGGAACCTGGACCTTTGGGAATTTGGTAAGCTTTGTGGTCGGTAAGGTAGTCTTTGGACGCTTACCGAAGTTCTATGACTTGTGTTCGGTAAGGTAGTCTTCGGACGCTTACTGAAAATTTGCGCTTTGTGATCGGTGAGGACGCTCGCCGAATTCTATGAACTTTGATTTGAGTTAGCTAACATTGTGAATTTGTGATCTTTGAACTTATATGTGTAGTGCACTTCACATAGGCAGGCATGTAGAGATGTTTCTCTAACTTTGTTTTTTTTCCTTTGAGCGGCACGATCGTGTGGAGAATTGTAAGTGCCATTTTGTTCGGTGTCACGCCTTCGTGATACTTTTTGAACATGCCTGTTTTTAGCACACTTCGGGGAATGTGTTGTTTAGGAGATGGTACCTCAATTAGGTTAGCGGAATCACAGCCGGCTCCCCCAGAGGGAACACCAAATAGGGATATGTATATCAAGTTTGGCCTTCCACCCATTATGTACAGTAAATTATGGCATAAGTACACTAAGGCCGATCCCGAATTACAATGGCCCCTACACGGGTCATACGATTTGAGTAAAATCCAATTTGTAGAGCAATGTATGTTTCAACGCAGGTCTAGACAAAACATGTTTGATTGTGTGCGAATGTGGGAGAAAGCGGCGCGTGAGCGAATGAAGCGTGAGGTTGCCTTGGCGGACAAAGAGCAGCGCAAGGCTGCTCGGGATAAGGCTTTACAGCTTGAGGAAAAGGAGACTCAGGAGAAGAAAGAAAGGGAGGAACGGGAACGTAATTTGCAAACTACTGGTCAGTTTCCCATTCGCCGACCACTTTATCCTGTCCTTAATAATGAAGTTGATGATTTTTCTTTGTTAGATCGGTCACCGCCTCCGTACGTTACGCCGACGGCTCCAGCTGTGGATTCTGATGATGACGGACGGGATAAGTCGGGCAAGAAGGGTGTATCGGCTCTCAGGTTTACTGCGGAGAGGTCCGCTCATTTACGTACTTGGGCTCGCAAAGTAAATAAGCATAGTGTTACTCAGGATCAATTGATATCAGAGAAAGCAGGGTGGACGGATCTTGAAGTGATGTATTTTTTGTCCTCCTTGGCTGATGAGGTTGTAAGCGCATATCGAGATCTTTCTGATACGTTAGAGCCAAAAGTGTTGTCGGTGTACCGTGAAAATTTAGCTAAAGGTGATTTTGATCTTTCAGATGTTGACGACCTGTTCAAGCAATTGATCAAGCTGCGGGATGAGACAACCCAATTGCGGGAGGAGCGGAAACGGAGGCAAAAGGAGTCCGAATCGGAGAATAATGGGCGGGCTAAGGAGTGTTCTCTCCGTGGTTCAGATAAGAGTTCTGCGATGCATGTTATGCCTATGCGTGAAGCTGCGCCTTTGTATGTTCCGCCAAAAGGGGAAGGTACGGACGATGATAAGTTGTCGAAGGATGCGAAAGGGTATTTTGTGTATAATTGGGTATATACGCCATGGAATAGAGCAGATGTGATGGCCTTGAAAAATTCTTTACCTGACCTTCGGAAGAATCCGGCGGCATTTTATGAAGGGGTGGAGGGGGCTATATCGTCTTGTGTGATGACTCTTGTAGATATAGATTTGTTTTTTGGGCTAATTTTACCACCTGATATGTGGAGGCAAATTCGTAAAACTAATGATGAAACGACCTTGGGGGGGACCTGGAAAGAAATAAATGCTGCAGATTTAGATAGGGAACCGGCATGTAAGCCTTGTCCGTTAATTTTAGATCTTCCAGCAGCTATTCTGCATAAATTGAAAACGCTTGTTCCCGCCAAAAAGATTGATTGGACCATGTTAACGTCGTGCAAACAGAAACCCGATGAAACGGTCTCTGATTTCTTTACACGCTTCGAGGAGGCCTTTCATGATTACAGTGGTCAATCTTTAACAGACGATACGGGCCGGCATCTGTTTGTAGATAAGTATGTAGCTAATCTCCTACCAGAGATTGCAAAGCGATTGAAATCGAGTGAAAGTTCCTGGGCCACGGCGACCCCTGCGTCCTTGTTAACTATGGCTCAGTATTATGAGCGGCAGGAGGTGGAAGCTAAAGAAAGTGTAGAGAAAAAGACGAAGGAATTGAAAACGAAGGTGATGTTGGCGCAGGTTCGGGGAACACAGGGTAGAGGGAATGATAGAGGTAGACGCGGTGGGGGAAATGCATCGTATGGTCGTACGGACATTGCGGAGGATCAGTGTGCTTATTGTAAGGAGTTTGGGCATTGGGCCGAAGATTGTCCGGTACTTCGTGAACAGCGTAGTCAGCGTGGTCGAGGTAGTGGAAGGTCAAGAGGAGGTTATACTGGAACGAGAGGTGGCGGAGGTGATCGTAGACAGGTTGAGGAAAGGGGCCGTGGCCAGGACGAACGAAATACGTTTGATAGACGGAATCAATATCAGATTTTGGAAGGAGAGAATGTGGAACATCAGGATTATGTGCATGCATAGGATTGCGTAGGATGGGGTAAGGAATCAGTTGAAGTGCCAGTAGATCAGCAAGGTCCATATGTAACAGCGGGTATTTTGGGTTCTACTGATCAATTTCTTGTCGACACTGGAGCTACTCGTAGCGCTCTGTCGAAAAATTTGGTTCCGAGGGCTCCCCTGTCTGGCGAAATGATTACGTGTGTAGGGTTTGATGGCACACCCTCCCCCAGCCCATTGTCCAAGCCCCTTGCACTATGCATTGACAAATACTTTAGCTTTGGCCAATTTTTGTTATCGCCCCATACCCCAGATAATATCCTGGGCATTGACTTACTTAAATATTTTCGAGCAACAATACGCTGCGCTCCAGAGGGAGTGCGGGTCATTCTGAATGACAACTACCCTGACACTGATGATTGCCCTGACCCTGACAGATTTTGTGTCATTTTAGATATTCCCGCTTTGGCCTCTCTGCCGCACACGTTGTGGGCGACATCAGATACGGATGTGGGAGAGATGCGCGTTCCACCAATACACATTACTGTTAAGGAAGGGGCCCCTCTACCACGAGTACCACAGTATAAGATCTCGAAAGAAGGTGAAATTGCACTGACACATATTGTTCAGGATTTGATTTCTGCGGGGGTGGTGGAGGAGGTCCCTTATAATGTCTGTAACAGCCCTATTCTACCGATTCTTAAGAGAGACTCAGATGGCAAGATCTATCGATTTATTATTGATTTGCGTGAAATAAATAAAATTGTCATTCCCCAATACCCAGTGGTGTCTGATATCACGTCTTTGCTTACTTTGGTTCCACCGACAGCCACCACTTTTAGCGTTATTGACCTAAAGAATGCGTTCTTTTCTATCCCTGTTCATCCAGATAGCAGGTATCTGTTTGGTTTTACGCTCAATAATAAATCGTATAGATTTTGTCGTGTTCCCCAAGGATATACCGAAAGCCCTAGCATCTATAGTCAGGCTTTGAAACGTCAACTAGATTCTTTTAAATTGCAGTCTGGCGTAACGCTCATCCAGTACGTGGATGACCTTCTGCTTGCCGCCGACTCCTATGCACAATGTGAACAGAGTACGCTTGCATTGCTTTCCTTTTTGGCACAACACAATCACAAGGTTTCCAGGAAAAAGCTTCAATACTGTAGACCCCAGGTGACCTACATCGGTCATCTGTTGTCTAAGGAGGGGCGGGCATTAACATCTGACCGAATACAGGCAATTCTAGATACACCAGTCCCCCGCACGCAGAGAGATGTACGTGCCTTCATAGGGTTGACGTCCTTTTGTAGGCAATGGATCATGGGTTTTTCACATATCATAAAACCTTTGCTAGCATTACTGTCCAAAGCTACACCAATGCCTCTTGAGTGGACAGATGAATGTCAGAAAGCTTTTGAGCAATTGAGGCAGGCCCTTTGTTCGGCACCCGTGTTAGGTACACCAGACTACACGAAACTTTTCACATTGTATGTGCACGAGAATGATGGGTGTGCGTTGTCAGTGTTAGTGCAATTACACGGGGATAAGCAGAGACCATGTGCATACTTCTCTGCCATTTTGGATCCTGTAGCACGGGGATTGCCTGGGTGTTTCCGAGCAGTAGCAGCAACAGCAGTGGCCATACGGCAGAGTGAGGGAATAGTGTTGTCACACAAACTATTGGTGTTAGTTCCTCACGCAGTAGATGCCCTGTTAAACCAAACAAAGACCCAATATCTTACGAGTGCACGGCTAACAGGATACGAGCTGACACTCTTGGCGCCACATATTACATTGAAAAGATGCGCTACTTTGAACCCTGCCACTTTATTGCCCTATCCGGCCGAGGAGGGTCAGGAAGAAAAACATCATGACTGTGTTTTTCTGACTGAAGAACAGACAAAGGGTCGTGTTGACTTGCAGGATGTGCCACTTCCTGACGTGGATGGGGAATTGTGGGTTGATGGATCGTGTTTAAGGCTGCCAGATGGTACGACTTCCGCAGCATATGCGATCACGACTCTTAAGACGGTGGTAGAAACAGCTAGAATACCACAAAAATCGGCTCAGGCAGCGGAGCTGATAGCCTTAACAAGAGCCTGCGAATTGAGTGCTGGCCTATGTGTGAACATATACACGGACAGCCGGTACGCCTTTGGAGTGGCCCATGACTTCGGGCTTCTTTGGAGGGAACGCGGGTTTCTGACATCACACGGAGAACACATTATGCACGGAGAGCTAGTGCGTGATCTCCTAAATGCGTTGCTTTGCCCTAAAAAAGTAGCGATAGTGAAGTGTAGTGCCCATAAAAAGATTACGGATAAAGTGGGTCAAGGGAATGCCTTTGTAGACAGCATAGCAAGGCAAACGGCTATGTCCCGAACTAGCTCCCCCATGTACGTGGTACAATCACAGGCTGAGCGATGGAGCGATGCTAGAGCAGAGATACGGGATATTCAAAAATCAGCCACAGAATCTGAACTTGCGGCTTGGGCAGTAGATGGGGTACTAGATGACGAGGGTTGTTGGAGAAGCAAAGACATGGAGAAGTGGAAATTGCATGCGGCTTACTTGCAGGCGATGGTCCAGATGACACATGGACTGGCCCATGTTGGAGCTCTTGCAATTACTCGGTTTTTACAACGAGTTTGGGAACATCCTGAGATTGCGAATACTGCAAAGAGAGTAGTGCAGACCTGCCTGGTATGCTTGCAACACAATCCTGGAAAGGGGACCCATACTCCGAAAGGAGGGTTCGTTCCACCTTCTGCACCGTTTGAAGTGCTTCAAATGGATTACATCCAACTCGAGCGCTGCAATAACCTGAAGTATGTTTTAGTGGTGGTGTGTGCTTTTAGCAAATGGGTTGAGGCCTACCCCACGAAAGACAATACGGCTTTGACAACAGCTAAGGTGTTGCTTAAGGAATTCTTTCCTCGCTTTGGAGTTTGCAAATTTTTGTGGAGCGATAATGGGCCCCATTTTGTTGGAAAGATTGTGGAATATGTACTGAAGGGGTTGGGGATTCAGCAAAAGTTCCACGCTGTATTCCACCCTCAGTCAGCAGGTTTGGTCGAGCGGTACAATGCAACGTTGAAACTTAAGCTGGCTAAGATTGTGGCGTCTACATCGTTGAAGTGGCCAGATGCGTTGCCGTTAGCACTGCTCTCTCTTAGATCAGTACCCCACTCACGAACCGGCCTTACGCCTTATGAGGTGGTGTTTGGCCGCCCTATGAATATCTGGGGGGTGCCCAAGCCGCGATTAATACATGATGTGCCTTGTGTTATGATGAATGATTATTTGGCACGATTAACAAATGATTTACTCTCTATTCATCAACAGGTTCGAGAAGCGCTCCCTGATAACTCCACTGGAGAAGGCCACGATCTTCGTCCTGGGGACCATGTGATGGTCCGTTCGTTTGAAAGAGCAAGCAGTTTGGAGCCCAGGTGGAAGGGCCCCGAGCAGGTCCTCCTGGCGACCCGCACCGCAGTACGAGTGACCAACAGGAAGCGGTGGGTGCATTCGACACATTGTCGCCGAGTCTCTCCGGATCTGGTGACTCCTGCTGTGCTGACTGACTACAAGGAGATCTTGGAGAAAGAAAAAAGCCCAGCTGTGACGTCGGCCGAAGTGGAGGGAGCCTTCCCGGACCAATCTGCTACCGGAAGAGAGCGCTACAATCTACGGCCGCGATGAGAAGATTTTTGTTCCCTTTTTAGACTGGTTGGTTACCGCTCCAGGTTTGTGAAACGGAAACCGGGAATTCCAAGGGGGGGGGATCAGTTCTGCCAGAGTAGAGACACCCGTCTTGGCCCGGAGAAGAAAACAACGGCTACCTCGGAGTTCAGCACCGCATTTTTCTTTTTTAGGGTATACACGCATGTGTATCTGAGACAATTTGTGAAAGCTCTGTGAACAATTTGTGCAATTTGAGACTTTGTATAAACTTTCTTGAACAATGGCACCAACGGCATCTCGTGATAAGAAAATATTGGGTGCCTTTCTCTTTGTTTTGACCATTGTGGTGATTGCTGTTATGGCCTGGGTAGTCGAACTTGTGGTGCCTGTACGTGAACATTTGCTGCCGACTACCCCGGCACCGTCTGAACATTTTCATTTTACATTGCCATTCCATGAAGAGCGCCATCGCCAAACGTATTTAAATAACAGCTTCATTCAGATTCTTCACCACACGCATAATATGACTAATACCTCTAACTGCTGGGTGTGTGGAATGTTGCCTGGGCACCAGAAGAGAGGGGGCACCCCACTTATTCCGCTCCCGTTTTCGCACAATGGGTCATGCAATGCCTGGTACACCCTCCTCTTTACTTTGAGATGGCCAACAAAAGGGGGGGTGCTTTTCCGTCTGAATAAAGTATGCTCCCATGACAAGGATGGGTTTCCCCGGGCTGAGGGTACACGTTTTGAATGGGAGGAGTACAGGCCCGATAATGTATCTGCTCCACGCATATATAACAATCAGCGAAATGTGAATGTGTCTAGTGCTCATGTTATAAATGTCATTGCCACAAAAGCCGATTTATGCATCAGAAACAAAGGCACGATTGCAGTGGGGAAAAGCGAATGTAATATTACTCTTACGTTTGATAGCCCGAATGGCATTTCATTTGTTGCATCTCGAAACACCTACTTCATCTGTGGAACGAAGGGGTACCATCAGCTTCCAGTGGGGTGGTTGGGCACGTGCTATGTATCGTTTGTGCTACCTCCTGTGTTTATAGCCCCTCCGATGTACCACAACGACTATACTCTGTATCACGATTTTGTTTTAAACAGAGTTAAGCGAACTGTTGCTCTAGAGGACATTGATCAAACGGACACTGCATTACAACAGTATGTGGATTTCAATTTGGGACTATTCTCCTTTGTGGGGGCTGCATTGAACAGCCGGAAAATTAGACGTCTGACTCGCGTTGTTGAGGCTGTTGCGAATGACACTGCCGTTGCCCTGGGGAATATTACTGAGGAACTACAGATTTCCAGGATTGTCACCCTCCAAAACAGGATGGTTTTGGATGTTGTTTTGGCTGATCGTGGGGGGGCATGTAGAATCATCGGAAGCAGCTGTTGTGTTTATGTACCTGATAATTCTCCATCTGTGTATGATGCGATTTCCAAGCTGCATAAAATAGCTGCCGAAATACACCCGGACAATGGAACTTGGACACTTTCTGGATGGTTCTGGTCCATGATTGCAACTTGGGGCTGGAAACTGTTGACAATTCTCTGTATACTTATGGGAGTAATGTTCTTTATATGCTTGTGTATCCAATGTGGCCCTGCCTTATGTTCAATGTGTCTATCAGTTTGCTTACCATCGGGACGAGCTCTTGCCCATGACAAAATAATGCTACACAAGGAGGTGACACAAATTATGTTAATAGACATTGAGGACGAACATCCAGATTATGTTCATTATGAGGTAGATTCAGCTAAACGCTAAAAGGGTCGTCTGTCGTAATTGGCCCGTTTGATTAGCGATTAGTTGAACCTACACGTTGTCCTCCTTAACTTGGCTATATGCGATAGACGCCATTTTGAATATTGTAGCGACCATCTTAGACCATGAGCGGCCTCGTGGCCGACGTGCCCTTTAGTCCTTTGTCCGTTCCACTGACCACTCTCATCTGCCCAGCAACAGGCTATTTTTAGTATTGGTCAAGCCACACATGCGCAGTTCTCACTGACCTGTAACCCTTCAGGAATGTGCCGCTAACTGACCAGCGGGTTTGAAACTCTCCAATGAGCTGGCAGTATTCCAAAACATGACCATATATGTCTCTAAAACTGTGTCTTAACTTGTGCCGCCTAAACTTTTATTGCCCCAAAATTGTATATAAACGGGGTCACACCGATGTTCGGTGTGATACCTCTTGCATTACCGAAGGGTGCTGTTTGAGTGTACCACCACCCCATGGGGTTTTAATAAACTTGTTCTTTGCATTTTACAGTTTCCGTGCCAACAGTTCTTGTGTAAGTGGGTAATCTCTGGAGCGTGTAGGCCTTGGGAACCCCGAAATACTTCACTGTCCCCGCGGATCTGTTGGGAAGGAGTGGTTCGTCTTTTGCTCTGCGGCTGTAGAGCAAGCTGGAAGCGAGACGAGTAAAGACTGTTCTTGCTACTCTGCCGGGCGTGTATGTGGAGACGCTTGGATTTCCCCCTTCACTACATGCCGGAACTATGAGCTCATTGAGATATTAATTACCGCGGATAGGAGACGCCGGATTGCCCCCTCCTAATTCGTTTGTGTCGAACACTGTTTTCGTATAACTCATTCAGAGTGAAAAGCCGGTTGGCTGCATTTCAGTTTATTTACTCTATCATTTCTATCAGGAACATCGGAGATTCTATCTAACGATAAAGAGCGGGGGAAGAGCCTGTTCTTTCCTTAATTCCTTCGGTGATCTCTTTACTACTTCCCTTTCTTTGGCAACTGGTGAGTGAATGTGTGTTGGGTTATCAGAGTACTTATACCTAAAACATAGAGGGTTACAAGAGAGCCATAACCATTGTTTTGTTGTTCTACCTTTAGCTGAAGAAGGGATACAAACAGGGGAAGAGTCATATCCTGAGCATTATCAGGTGAGGGTTCGTGTTCACAACAGGGAGATTAGGATTAGAATAACAGGGAACTTAGTTAACGTATACCTCTTGTCATTTCAGGTCCCTGTCCCGGATGTTCCTGTTTTCTACCTATTTTTTCCCTCGCCTGACTGCTTGCACTCTGAGGTTTTTAGCTAGAGTGCGGGGACGTCTGGAGGTGGACCCCATTAGAGCATCATTCCGACCCCGAGGATCAACAGCCGTGACAGAATCACGAGCCCACGTTGTTATTACCTCCTGGTCGGAAGAAGGCTCAAGCTATGGCAACTATGGACGACGTGCTTCAGGCTCTGTTGTTAGTACAGCAGGAACTGGCGGCGTCCAAGTTGGAAGCCACTGCCTTAAAAGAGAGGTTAGATCGGCAACAGGCTAATCCTTTCGACGCGGCTCCAGGAGGTCGCACCATTCAAGTAACGGTGCCTCCTCCAATACCTTTAGCCAGTCCAGAGAGATACTCTGGTGACCCTCAGAGAATTCAAGCCTTTCTAACCCAAATCACCCTTCATTTCTCGTGTAGGCCGGCTTCGTTCCCCAATAATATGTCCCGAGTGGCGTTCGCCATCTCGTACTTGTCTGGGGATGCAGCGAATTGGGCTGTTCCCTTTGTTAGGAACGACGATCCCATATTGAATGACTGGTCAGCGTTCCGTAGAGAGTTCGAACGAGTGTTTGATCGGAGAGCGACAACACTTAGTGCCGATAGGGAATTATTGGGGCTCCGACAAGGGAAGAAGGATTTAGTGTCATACATGACTACTTTCAATCGTCTTGTGGCGGAGACAGGCTGGCCAGAAGACAAAAGGATGGCGTTATATTATCAGGGCCTGTCCGATGAATTAAAAGATATCATAGTACAGATTGATCCCCAACCCACAACATGTATTGATTTAATCAATCTCACCCTGCGCCTGGACCATAGATTAGGGGAGCGGGGAGGCGACCGAAGGAAACATGATAGGCCCTCTGATTCGGTGGGTCACGTACTTCCGCCGGTTCCGCGGGCTGGAGACAGTTCAACAGAACCAATGGATGTCGGGGCCATCCGATCCCCTCTTACGAAAGCCGAAAGAGAGAGCCGCCGCTCCCAGGGACTATGTATGTATTGCGGGAAGAAGGGACACTACGTTAAGGAGTGTCCTTCCAAACCCAAAAGGTCCAAAACCTTTTATTCGGCTAAGAAGGTGGCTCTTACCACTGTTGATCCCGATACCGGTGATGAGAGCCCTTCCGTGAGTGAAAAACAGAAGACAAAAGAATGGAGACTGACATCGTTGGCCTCGGTTGAAGGCAAGGCCCCTATAACACACGTTGCCTTATCCTCCCTATTGTTGAGCCAGGGGAAAGAACATGCAGTGTGGAGCATGATAGACTCAGGGGCTACTGGGAATTTTGTGGACGAAGGCCTCGTGCGACGTTTGGGGCTGGGTAGAGTGACTACAAAAAATCCAGAAACCGTGTTGGCAGTGGACGGTACCCCCCTGAAATCCGGTCCTATTGTTGAACGTACCGAAGAGGTGGTATTGGTTCTGGAGAATAGCATTGTCAAACACACTGAGAGTATCATTCTGAACATCATTGAGGCTCCACAATACGAGCTAATACTGGGTATCCCATGGTTAGAAAAACACAACCCTTCCATAGACTGGAGAGAAAAGACTGTGAGCTTTCAATCGGAGGAGTGTCAGAACACTTGTATGAGCACCCCATCCTCACATACGATAGCCTTGGCCCAGATAACACACATAGCCACTGCGGTGGAAAAAGTAACCGTTTTACCTATAGAATACCACAAGTACAGTGAGGTGTTTAGTGAAGCACAGGCTGAAGTACTCCCTCCCCATAGGGAGTACGATTGTAGAATAGATTTGGTGGAAGGCGCTGTTGTTCCCTCTTGCAGGGTGTACGCCTTGTCAGAGCCTGAGTCCAAACATCTACAAGACTACCTGACACACTTCAGTGCTATAGGGTTCATTAGACCTTCCCGCTCACCAGCAGCGTCTCCTTTGTTTTTCACGATGAAGGCCAATGGGGAGTTGCGTACCCTCATTGACTATCGCCAGCTAAACAAACAGACCATAAGGAACCGGTACCCTCTTCCCCTCATCCCCGTACTACTGGATCAGGTGAGAGAGGCAGTGATCTACACACGGTTGGATCTCCGTGGTGCCTACCACTTGGTCAGGATCCGTAGTGGTGATGAGTGGAAGACGGCCTTCAAGACCAGATATGGTCTTTTTGAGTACCTGGTAATGCCGTTCGGGCTTTGTAATGCCCCGGCGGCATTCCAGTACTTCCTTAATGATGTTTTGAAGGAATACCTGGACCAGTTCGTCATCGTATATATAGATGACATCCTTGTTTATTCTGACTCACGTAACCAGCACACCGGTCATGTTCTCCTGGTGTTACAGAGGCTGTTGGAATACCGACTCTACTGTAAGCTCAGTAAATGCGAGTTTGATGTAGAGGAGGTGGAATTCCTGGGGGTTATACTCACACCTAGAGGGTTTCACATGGCAGAGAGGAAGGTTGATGCGGTGAGTGCATGGCCAGTGCCAAAGAGCGTGAAAGAGGTGCAATGCTTCCTTGGCTTTGCCAATTATTACAGACGTTTTATTTCACAGTTCTCCTTATTGGCTTCACCCATCACCAAGTTGTTACGAAAAGGAGTTCCCTTTCAGTGGAACACTGAAGCCATGAGGGCGTTCATGTTGCTGAAGGAAGCGTTTGTTTCTGCTCCTATCCTGAAACATCCACAACTGGATTTACCTTTCATAGTGGAGGCGGACGCCTCTGATGTCGCAGTAGGAGCTGTCCTATCGCAAAGAGATAGAGAAACAGGCCAATTACATCCAGTCGCCTTCCTGTCCAGGAAATTGAACTCCGCTGAAAGCAACTACTCGATATCCGAAAAAGAACTGTTGGCAATAAAACGAGCCTTCCAAGAGTGGAGGCATTACCTGTGGGGGTCACAACACACCATAACGGTATATTCCGACCACAGGAATCTGTTGTTCATGAAAACAGCTCGTCACCTATCGCAACGGCAAATGAGGTGGATGCTGTTTTTCGCGGAATATAATTTCATCGTCACCTTTCGGCCTGGAACCGAAAACAAGCTGATTCACTCTCCAGATTAGGGGGAGATCAGATATCGGAAAAAGAACAAACAAAAGCGATCATCGCACCCGAGAAAGTGGTCTGTTTAATAACGGCTGATCGCTTTATTGAACGAGTGCGGAAAGAACGAAACCAAGTGCAATGGCAAAAGTGGGTGAGCCAGAACCGCCTCCGAAGTCTCCAACACGGGGTTCCCTTGCATGGAGGGAAATTGTTTCTTCCCTCTCACGATCTACGGCTTCAGGCATTCAACTGGTGTCATGGGGAAGTGCTGGCTGGGCATCCCGGGGTGACAAAAACCATCCATCTGGTAAAGCGACACTTCTGGTGGGAGACTATGTCAAGAGATATAGAAAAGTGGATAGGACATTGTGATACTTGTGCAAGGGCAAAAGGGGATCATTCCATGAGTCGTGGGAAACTCAGACCACTACCCACTCCGTCCCGCCCTTGGCACACCATCAGCATAGACTTCATCGTGGGGTTGCCATTGGACCAAGGATACAACGCTATCATGGTAGTGGTGGACAGTTTGACAAAAATGGGACACTTTATTCCATGCAAAAATCTCCCTACTGCCAGTCAAACTGCTCAATTACTGTTGACACAGGTGGTCCAGATTCACGGGATTCCTCGTGTGATCATCTCGGACAGAGGACCACAGTTCGTGGCACGGTTCTGGCGTATGTGGTGCAAGGCTCTGAGGGTGGAGGACGCACTATCCACCAGTTTCCACCCTCAGACGGATGGACAGACTGAAAGACTAAATCAGACACTAAAACAGTACTTGAGGTGCTATTCAGAAGAGGCTAGTCGTTCCTGGGTCTCTCTTCTCTGGTTGGCTGAGTTGTCCTATAATAATGCATGGCATAGCTCGACTGGGGAAACACCGTTCAAGGCCAATACAGGCTTTCATGCTAACACCCTTCCATTGACCATACCAGAGGAAATCCAGAACCACCCTACGGTGGCCGCCCATGTGAAGGCCTTGTTAGAGTCACACCAACGGATACAGAAAACTCTTGTCCGAGCAAAGACCACTTACAAAAAATGGGCGGATAAGCACCGACAGGAGAGTCCTCTGTATGAGGTTGGGGACAGAGTTTGGTTGTCCACGAAGAACATTCGATTCCGTTATCGCAGCATATTCCACCCCCGTTTCATCGGTCCGTATGTGGTCATCAAAAGGATCACTCCCGTGGCTTACAAATTGAAATTGCCCATGTCTATGAGGATACATCCTGTGTTCCACAGCAGTCTGTTGAAGCCGGCAGGTTCTATAAGGAGCAAGGCCGCCCCGCCGGTGTTGAGAGATGGTCAACTGGAGTACGAAGTGCGTCGCATCATGGACGCGCGGCTCCGTCAGGGGAAGCTGTGGTTCCTTGTCGCCTGGAAGGGTTACGGCTCAGAGGATGACTCTTGGGAGCCCAGTCATGAAGTTCATGCCCCTCGGTTGATCCGTTCGTTTTACGCCCGTAATCCGAGGAAGCCTGGTGCTAGGAGGCACAGGGCGGGGGGGCATACTGTCAGGGTCTGACAAATGTGCCTGCCTAGATGATGAACTACACCTACCAGAATGCTTTGCACCTTGGGGGCTGTTGTCAGAGTGTATAAAGTCTTGTGGGACCTTGTAATAGGTGCTCGTGATTTGTCCAATGGTATGCTGTTGTTGGCGGACGCCCTGTCCCCGCGGATCTGCTGGGAAGGAGTGGTTCGTCTTTTGCTCTGCGGCTGTAGAGCAAGCTGGAAGCGAGACGAGTAAAGACTGTTCTTGCTACTCTGCCGGGCGTGTATTTGGAGACGCTTGGATTTCCCCCTTTACTACATGCCGGAACTATGAGCTCATTGAGATATTAATTACCGCGGATAGGAGACGCCGGATTGCCCCCTCCTAATTCGTTTGTGTCGAACACTGTTTTCGTATAACTTATTCAGAGTGAAAAGCCGGTTGGCTGCATTTCAGTTTATTTACTCTATCATTTCTATCAGGAACATCGGAGATTCTATCTAACGATAAAGAGCGGGGGAAGAGCCTGTTCTTTCCTTAATTCCTTCGGTGATCTCTTTACTACTTCCCTTTCTTTGGCAACTGGTGAGTGAATGTGTGTTGGGTTATCAGAGTACTTATACCTAAAACATAGAGGGTTACAAGAGAGCCATAACCATTGTTTTGTTGTTCTACCTTTAGCTGAAGAAGGGATACAAACAGGGGAAGAGTCATATCCTGAGCATTATCAGGTGAGGGTTCGTGTTCACAACAGGGAGATTAGGATTAGAATAACAGGGAACTTAGTTAACGTATACCTCTTGTCATTTCAGGTCCCTGTCCCGGATGTTCCTGTTTTCTACCTATTTTTTCCCTCGCCTGACTGCTTGCACTCTGAGGTTTTTAGCTAGAGTGCGGGGACGTCTGGAGGTGGACCCCATTAGAGCATCATTCCGACCCCGAGGATCAACAGCCGTGACAAAAATAGTGTTCCCTGGAGTAAGATTCTCTTCCCTGTGTTTAAGTTTTGTTTTTTGCACAAAATAATTCATCCCTCCTGGAAGGGTAGCATACTGGTCCCCCTGTTTAAGAAGGGAGACAGAAATGCTCCTCAAAATTACCGTCAAATTGCCCTTTTGGATGCTATTAGCAAAGTCTTCGCTAAATGCCTTTTGCAGTTAATTAATGATTGGGTAGTGGAGAATAATATATTGCCCCTTGAGCAGACAGGGTTTCGGCAAAGGCATGGCACCATGGACAATTTGACCGCCTTGCAAGTTTTATCGGAGAAATACATCAGGATCCGGGGAGGGAGAATTTATGCTGCATTTATAGATTTCTCCACAGCGTTTGACAAAGTTGATCGTCCTTTCATGTGGAGAAAACTATCGGACCTTGGTATGCCAGCTGAGCTCTTGGACTTGGTCCTGGAGCTTCATTCCGATACATGGTGTAGAGTGCTTTTGGGAGGGGAAAGAGGCCTCTCTCAAGCTATCCCGTCCGCCAATGGGTTGAAATAAGGCTGCCTGTTGGCCCCATTATTGTGTTCCTTATACCTATCAGATCTTCCCCAGACCTTATCGTCAAGTGATGGTATTGCCCCAGGATTGGGGGGCAAACCGATTGTATGTCTGTTATATGCAGATGATATACTAATTTTGGACTTGACCCCTAGTGGTTTGAATAATCGCTTGCAAGTACTCCATGGATTTGCAGAGACACATCATTTAAGGATAAATGTATCTAAGAGTAAAGTTATGTGTATTGTAGGAAGGAAAAAGCCAAAATATTGGAGTTTCTCCTGGAATATAGGGGGCCATGGGTTAGAAGTGGTTCAATATTATGTTTTCCTGGGGAAAATAATTTCCAGTACGTTAAGTGACAAGGCCCATATAGCAAATAACATTCGGAGGCAATGGCTCATGGGAAGGGTCTAAACACCCTCTATAGATCTACTGGCCAGAGACAATTTGCTTATTTGTTGGAGGTCTTTAGAGCTAAAGTCCCGGCCTCCCTACTATATGGTATAGAGTTACTTGAAGTGGGGAAATGGGGTTTTCTGAACACCAGGGAAGGGAAAAAAGTTTACGGAATTTGTGCACGGTTAATACCGCTTGTAATATAACAGCTCTTAGGCTGGAATTTGGCCTACGAAGTGCTTGGGTCCAGGGCCTTGTTGGGGTAGTATGGTGGGTTTCCAGTTTGACAAAGGGTGAACCAGGCACTTTAAGATATTTAATCCAAAAAGAACTTCTTGGAACCCTAAAAGAGTATTCCTTAATTATAAAGAATTTTAGATTAGCAGTTGATCTCTTGAAATTAGATGAATCAACTCTTTTTTCTCTATCTGCATACCAGTTAAAATCGACCTTAAAACTGGCTTCATGGAAACTAAGCTTTGTAATGGATAGGGAGGCTCTCATTGTAAAGAGAGGTCCCCTACCAGTCATTAATTCTTATCAAAATAGGATTATTCAACCTTATGTTTCCTGGAATCTCTCCCATGGGGTACGTCGTTTTTTGTTCCTTCTGAGGCAGGACCTACTTCCTTTAAATAATCTATTGTCAAGGCTCATCGGTAATGTGCAATTTTTGTAATAACCCAAAACAGGATGTTAAGCATGTATTATTTCTATGTCCGGCATTAAAACAACACCGTCTTAAATGGTTGAGACCTATTTGTTTAAGACTAAGTATCTTGTCTGCCCCTGCTTTATTAGATGCTATTTGTAATCCGCCCAATGAGAGGTTTTGTTGTAAAATTGTTAACTTTTAAAAGTTTCTTAGAAATATATTAGTCTTCTTTTCTGTTTCTCTTCTCTCTTTTGTTACATTTGCTGTAATTGTATAAATTTCATTGTTTGGTGATTTTATGTGGACCTCTGTTATGAGTTCCAAAACATAAATATATAAAAACTTGAAACTTGACCTAGGCAAACTGTGGCATCTAAAAATACTAGTTTGAAACTCTTCTACAATGAATAGCATATTTTATCAAAATTGATTTAAAAATGTTTACCCGCCCCACTGAAAAACTTCAGAAAATCCATTATACATGGCCAATGTGGCATTTTGATTTTACATTTATGCTACAAGTGGAAATTCCTTTATTTTCTTGTCTTTTTACAAGTAGATCAGGCAAAGCATGAATTAGATTGCAACCTGACTTAAGTTTCGTGGCCAAAATTTTGATCAGGAAGATTACAGATGTGTAAAAATATCCCTCAAGACTGTAAAGTTGGTTCTATAGATTTTTTACTAGACAGATATCCCATACCTTGCCTGATGGTTTAAAAAAGTGCTGCGTCCCTCAAACATTTTTTTAGAAGGGAACGGTTCCCAAGGCTGAATGTCCCATCAATAGAATCGATTTCTTTGAAATCTTTTACCAATCTGATCAGCCGCTGGTTAACAATATTTTGTTATTTTATGTGTCACATGATAATTTTAGAGGACTTTCACTTAGGGGAAGTTTATTTAAAAATCGTAAACAATTTACTCAGGCATATTTAAATTAAATTTGCAAAGAGTTGCTTCTACCATTGACTCTTTCAGCAAACTGAATAATCGTAGACCAAGAAAGTCCTCCATATGTGTAATTAAATTTATCCTTAGCGTTTTAATATTCCCAGTCCCCTTCTACTTGTTTTGGCAAATATAGGGCCCCCAAAAACGTATAGGGCTTTACTTCTTCAGCTATTATTATTATTATTGCCATTTGTTAAGCGCACCGCTACCGATTGAGTTTCCCAGTGCTAAGCAACTGCAAGGAGATCCTGAAGACACCAAGGGGCATATTATCAAGCAGGGCGTTGAAATAATCGCCGTTTTAGCGGCAGAAAACTGCCGCCTAAGTGGTGATAAAGGGCTTGATAATATGGCCTTGTGAATTCCAATAGAAAGCCCTGTTCTGGTGTGAACATGGGCTTCTATTGGAATTCTCCAAGGCATATTATCAAGCCCATTATTGCCCTTTTAGCAGCAGTTTTCTGCCGCTAAAACAGCGATGATTTTAACGCCCTGCTTGATAACATGCCCCCATGTTTTCAAACGTTTGCTAAACTGCACTAACAAAGGGCAGTCTCTTATATGCTGAGGCAGAGCGTTCCACAGTTAAGGCCCTAAATAAAAAAAAAAGAATGTCCGCCCGATCGAGCCCACACTATTGGACCTGGCTGGCAGATCTCAAATCTTACGAGCGGAGACCAGCTCTTGTACATATTTGAGGCCAAGCCCTGCTTCAGCTTTAAACACAAAACAGAGAGCTTTAAATTGTACTCTTTTTCCGATAGGTCGCCAATGCAGCTCTCGGAGAATGGGGGAGGCCGCAGTACTGCTCGGAAGTCGAGTAAGAAACCTAGCCGCAGAATTTTGAACCACCTGAAGACGACAGGTAGCTGCCTAGTCAGCGCCCAGATAGAGAACATTCCCATAATCCAGTCTTAAGAGGGTGAGGGCCTAAATAAGCGTACTCAGTGCCGAGTGAGGAATAATCTAAATCATTTTCCTCATTCATTTTATACCTCCAAAGCAGGTAGATGCTACTATAGCAGCTTGATGCCACTTAGACAGAGCATCTTCTAACCAGAAGCCCAGGCTTTTCACTTTGGTAGAAGGGGTAGGAACAATTCCTAAAGATGCAGGTACATGGTTACCCAAAACCTAGGACCGTTTGGGTGTTTTTACCAAAAATCATAAATCATTACCTTTTTCTATTCAGCATTTACAGTTGGGAAGTTTTTTTTAAATAATATAGTATATCATTCAAACATAATAAAATCATCAGCATAAAGCACGGTATATGCAGCAATACCTTTTTTGTCGAAAAGAGTTATTTTTGTCAAATACTAAAGTAGATCGGCTACATAGAGTCTGAGGAGGGCTGATACCAACGCACAGCCTTGTTGGAGGCCATGATCCATGTTATCTTTACTGGAGACACAACCCGTAGGATCAACATCTATTTGCACCAATTTCGAGATAGGAATAATAAAGCCTGAATTAGGCACCGGAGCGTACAGGACATGTCCCATGGTATTAACGTTTGCCAAAGGTGGCTTCCATCAACTGTGGCAATAGCAGCATGGAAATCCACAAAGTGATAGCAGAACCCTTGATGAAGCTCTGGACGTATGCATTATCGACCAGAGTACAAAACAGTGGTCTATTCTTGAGTGTCCTCACGGAACTGTCTTGTTTAGTCTGTAACAGGATGTTGTTGACAAGCCATTCCTCTAAATGGGAAAGTCACATTTTGGAAAATGCCTTTTCTGACACATCAAGAAGACTTGTCAATCTGTACTTCGAAGGAAAATCCACTGTTCTCCTATTTTGATAAAGATGTTGCTACCGAACCTCTCCACTAAAAGGGGATCTGTCCCTTACTAACTGTCCCATGAAAGGTGGGAAAATATTTAGCCATCAATCTGCATTCTGTTTAATAGATAGCACAGGTATGTTATCTGGGCCTGCTCCTCTGTTTAATATAAGGAAGGATCTATTTGTCAGACCACCCACCAAATAGTACACAATCTCTGCTATTTACCCGGAGGGCTGGCAAAATAGTACATGATCTTTGCTGTTTAGCCGCCACAGGCTAAATATTACCGATGATGTACACTTTGACTGGTGGCCAGATAAATAGTGTGAAGGAGGTCTTTATTTAGCCGGCCGCAAAGAAAAAATGGAAAACCACCAATTGTAGACTGGTGGCTGGGTCTGGTGGCTTAGTGGACTAATGCATACACTATAGGGGGCCTTTCTTTGACCCCATGGACACAGGTTCAAATTATGGTGGGTCCAATCAGCATTTCATCTTTCTGATGTCAATAAAATGAGTACCATTGAGTTGGGTAACAATAAACATCTGTTAGTCAGCACTAAGCTACCAATGGGTGACATGCACTTTACAAATACACATCATGTCCAGTAATGGGAATGCAACAAGTGTGAAGTATTTGAATGTATGTGTGTATACAAATATGCAATAGTTTGTACAAAAGTACCGCATGAATTAAGCTAAACTGATTACAGATGAAAGAAAAGCTGGTCTATTCATGAGTGTTCTCACAGAACTGTCTTGTTCAGTCTGTAACAGGTTGTTGTTGACAAGCCATTCCTCCAAATGGGGAAGTCAAATTTTGGAAAATGCCTTTTCTGATAGATCAAGAAGACTTGTAAGTTTGTACTTAGAATGAAAAACCACTGTTCCCCTTTTTTGGTATAGATTTAGCTACTGAAACTCTCCACAACATGGGGATCTGTCCGGTACTAGCTATCCAATGAAAGGGGGGGACACAAATATTTACCCATCGATCTACATTCTGTTTAACAGATAGCACAGGTATGTTATCTGGGCCTGCTGCTCTGTTTAATTTAAGAAAGAGTCTATTTGTTCGACCACCTACCAAATTGCACATATTTACTGCTATTTACCCGGGGGCTGGCAAAATAGTAGATGGTCTCTGCTGTTTAGCAGGCCACATGCTAAATGGTAAAGCTGATATACATGTTGGCTGGTGGCCGGTTAAATAGTGTGAAGGAGGTCTCTATTTAGCCGGCCGTAAAGTAAACAAGCATTTGCAATGCAATAGGTCTCGCAATTACGCGAGTTTGAGCTATTGGCATTGTAAATAACAATGCCTTTTATTTATGGTTTGGTTTTTAAAACATAAAATTTGTGTATACATTTACAATGCCAATAGCTTAAACTTGTGTAAATTTGAGACCTATTGCATTGCAAATGCTTGTTTTAAGGAGGCAAAAAAAAGAGAAACCTAGCGCAGTGTCCCTGAAGCGGGCGCTGCGCTCAGTATTAAAGTTTTACAAAATAAAAAAAGAAACAAATCTGGGTTTAATCCATCAACGTTCTTTAGCCCACTCTGCCATCCCAGTTCAGACATGGCCATATGCAAATCAGTCTGACCCTGTGCCTCCTGGGAACAGTCCAGCCAGAACTGCCAAGCCATGCCTTCCCTGGACCGGAAACAAGCTTCCGAGGACCGGTTTCTGGCATTTCAGCCGTCTTCAGCCCGGCTTGCTTGAATACAGTGACAAAGTGAGCAAGGGACTCACATCTGAGCATACCCTGCCAACTTATGGCAAACAAAGTGGTACAAAAGGGGGTGGTGATGGACGGAGCGTCTGAACCAATCAAACACTCACACCCAGTCAACAGATCTGGGTTTAATCCATCACCGTTCTTTAGCCCACTCTGCCACCCCAGTTCAGACATGGCCATATGCAAATCAGTCTAACCCTGTGCCTCATGGGAACAGTCCAGCCCGAACTGCCAAGCCATGCCTTCCCTGGACTGGAAAGAAGCTTCGGAGCACCGGTTTCTGGCATTTCAGCCATCTTCAGCCCGGCTTGCTTGAATCCAGTGGCAAAGTGAGCATTATTGTGTCATATCGTTATGCAGCACCTTTCTCAGTCCAAATATGTCATACTCCAGCTAGAGCAAAGGGTTTGACTCAGATCAAGTTGAAGTCATGGTCACGACTAGACAACCCAGGCCTCAATATCCAACTAAGGAATACACTGCCCAGAAACATTCAAGTGGTGGAACTGGATCACCCTAGGGTTGATGCCTGGTTGCGGAACTCACCGGATATAGTGCTGCCAGTTAAAATCAGTAACCTAGTTAGATAGCACCCCCCCAGCTCCGTGGTTCAGGGAGGTATTGTGAGCATAGAGATCAAGATGTAAGAGCCTGGAGAGATCCTAGAGACATGTGTATGATGAGGACAATATGCTCATATATAAAGCAGCTTTGAGAAATTATCATGGTCTCTATACAGTGGCTCATTTTACTACCAAATTACCTCGGCCCAAAAATGCTCCAAAACTCTTTTTAGCTGAGAAAGGAAGTTTCCGATCTCAATAGGATTGCACCAGTGCCTGTGTTGCCTCAGCCTCAGTGTTATGAGCTGGTGAGTTTTGTCATTAAAAAGGTGGCAGATATCCAGCTTACATTAAATACAGGATGAAAAGATGTTTTCCTGCTATGTAGTATGGCGGGACCTCCCTGTACCATGGACCTGACTGCTCCAGCTTCCATACAAGTTTGACATAAACTGAATATCTGGGACACTTTGGACATGCCTGTGGTCCTATCACTATTGACTTCAATAAGATCTGGCTCACCAAGAGATCCTATCCCCGCGGCCAAGTTGAGTGCCCTAGATTCATACAGTCTGCTTTGTCTGGTGGGCCCTTTTTGAAGAAACTTAATTTTGACCCTGACAAGTGGTCGAATTATAGAACAGTCTCAATGCTTCCCATCATGGCTAAAATAGTGGAAAAACATGTCAACAGATAACTCTTCAGCCTTATGGAGTCCCAGAACCTCCTTCACCCTTCTCAATCTGTGTTTTGGATGGGACACAGTACCAAATCCACCCTTCTAGGAGTCACAGGACATCTTAGGCAGATCTTGAATGCAGATGAGATGGCCGTGCTGATTCAACCTGATATCAGCGCGGCCTTCGACCCTGGTTCTCAAGTAACTCTACTAAAGAGGCTTGTTGACGTAGGACTTCAGAAAACTACCCTTTCTTGGATGACTTTTTTTTTATAGGACCAGTATTTTCAGGTGTTCTCCACCACTGCCTCCTCCGAATGGCATGCCCTAACTTCAGCATATTCCATTAACCCCGGCCAATTGGCAGACTTGGTGGGATGTTGGGGCCTTACCTTACTTTCATACGCAGATGGCACGCAAATCATCTTTTTTCTGACATCCACGCAGCACCACAACTCTGAGGCATTCAACTCCTGTTTGAGCAGGTTCACAGAGTGGATGAATAGCCATTCACTTAAAATCAATGATGATAAAGCCAAGTTACTGGTACAAAGAATCAGTCCCTCTCTGGTCCCCAATACTGGCCTGAAATCGTGGGCCTTCATCCAGACCCAGCCACTAAGGTCAAGAACCTTGGCTTCATGTTGGACAACAAGTTGTCTATGAAGTCCCAGGTGGCGAAGGTGGGTGCATATGCATCGCCGTCCTGAAATGACTGCGAAAAATTATTTGGCACCTTCCATTCCCAGCCCAAAGGACGGTGGTACAGGCACTTGTTATGTCAAAACTGGACAATGGCAATGTACTTTATCTGGGGTCAGATAAAGCATCCATCAAAAGATTGCAACTGATCCAAAACTCGTCAAAAAGGATGCTCTATAGATTTCTGAAAAGTGTCTCGGCGACATATCTTTTACGGGAACTCCAATGGCTTACAGCGGTGAAGAGAATTTGCTTTAAAGCCTTGTGCTATGCCTACACAATAAGAACGTGAGTTGGCCCACAATATCTGCATTACTTTGTTAGAGCTCACAAACCATCCTGTTCCCTCTGCTCCAGTAAACTTTCTTTGTGTGTAGTCCCCATAGTTAAACATACACGGATGGCAGGCCAGTCTTTTGCATTTCAAAACTCTAAGTTATGGAATGCCCTTTCAGAACCCTTAGAAGGTATCCTTCACTGATGATTTTTGGAAGACAACTGAAGACCTGGGTGTTCTGAGCTAACAAGGCTTGGATAGACTTGCCTGATGTGTTAGTACCCGAAAACCCCAATGGGGTAGCTGGGCGCTTTATACAATTTCTTAATTATAATAAGGACTACAATAACCAGGGTGACCCCTAACATGGGAACTAGAAGGACCAGTGTCAGTGGAATGAGGAAGACCAGCTCCAGGAGGACAATTACTAGAAGGACCAGAATAAAGGGGACCAGGGTTTGATTGACAAGAACAAGGTAGAACTGGCAAACTAGAAAGACTAGTAGGACGAGGATGGGGAAGGAGGACAGAGAGGACTTGGGAAACCAAGGTCAGCAGGCCCAAAACCACAATACCTGATACACGAGGACCAAACAAAGAAGAACTAGAACTAAGATCAGGACAACATAAACCATGGGTATGAGCAGAAGTACTAGAACAGGCAAGCCAGGAGAATAGCTAAACCATGGGAGCAGGACCCGGAGGATTGATGGTTGAGAATTAGGGTGAGGGAGTGAAAAGGCCCAGGATCGGAAGCCTGTGAAACAGGAGACCCAGGATACAAAGGACTAGGTGCAGGAGTACATGGGAATCATGGCCAGACAACATTACATTATTTCACTTATAGAGCGCTCTATCACCAAACAGGCATCCTGGCGCTGACATTCAAATGTGCACAATTTGTGGGTATACCCCGGGAGCTGATAACAAATCTAGACCTTGGGGAACAGCCAGGTTTTTAATATCTTCCTAAAGGGGAGAAGATCCCTAACTTGTCTCATTTTCTGTGGTAGCTCATTCCATAATCTAGCGGCTGATACCCCAAAGGTGCTGCCCCCTGATTTTACTTCCTTGAATTTCTGTATTTTCACCAGTCTGGTTGAGGGGGAGCGCAGCCTTCTCCCTGGTATGTACCATTCAAACTTTATTTGCATAGATACAGGGCCAGTCCCATGCAGAGCCTTGAACACTAAGCAGAGAGATTTAAACTGGATTCTTTGTCTTATCGATAGCCAATGCAGCTCCGCCAAAGGATTAAAAAGATGAGGAACCTCTGGGCCATCCTACGGCTAGCTTGGCTGCTGTTGACTGAATCTTCTGAAGTCTATCTAAAAGATATTTCGGGGACTCTAACAGCAGCGCATTGCAGTAATCTAATTTGCTTAATATGGTTCTTTGTGCTACTAGCGCTCGCGCGTGGGAAGGCAACAGGGGTAAAATCTTCCTCAGAGTTCTAATAATCGCGAACTAGCTTCCCACTGTAGTGTTAACCTGAGCCTCCAACGTTAGTTTGTTATTAAACATAACACCCAGGTTCCGAACCTTCTACACCAGCCTCAGTCGAGTCGGTGTATCTGAGGGCCAAAAATTTCCAGGCAGCACAGAAGGAACCTTCCCCTCAATAAAGGACCCCAGTCTTTGCAGCATTGAATTGCAATGAGTTCTCCCTCAACCAATGATCCGTAGCCCGCAGGCAGCCATGAAACACTTCCAGAGATGCTGACTGATCTCCCTCTAAGGAGAGAATTGGTTGCGTGTCTCTGCATAATTTACGATGTTAATGTTATGCGCCCTTATGACCGCAATCAGGGGTTTCATATAAATATTAAATAAAATTGGGCTAATTGCGGAGCACTAAGGCACGCCATGCGTGATGTTGGTAAAGGCAGATTGGTAAGGAGGGAGGGCCACCGCTTGTCTCCTTCCTGAAAGAAAGGATTGAAACCAGCTCAAAGCAAGGCCGGTCACCCCTACCTTCCTCAGCCTCCTCAGCAGGATGGCATGGTTGACCATGTCGAATGCGGCAGACAGGTCTAGCAGAATAGGAACTGCTGCTTGACCCCTATCTGCCCGCATCCGTAGCTCATCCATCACGGTCACCAAAGCCGTCTCAGTGCCATGCGCCAGCCGGAAGCCAAATTGTACATCCTCTAACATTTTTATTAATTTCCAGATGTTTTGAAAGAGAGCTTCCAACCACTCTTTCTACAATTTTGGCAGGAAAAGGCAGAAGGGAAATAGGCCTATAGTTGTTGGGGGTGGCAGGGTTCAACGGGGGCTTCTTTAAAAGGAGTGTCACCAGTGCCTGTTTCCAATGGAACAGGACCACTCCACTAAGGAAGGACTGATTGCAGATTAGCCGAAGTGTAGGGAACAACTCTGCTTCCAACTCTTTGTAAATTTTCTGTGGCAGAGGATCTAGAGGTGATCTGGAAGAAATACCTAGAGCCACCTTACTAAATCCTCTACTGACATTGTCACAAACTCAGTTAGCCTATTGATAGACTGACTCTCTGAGCCTCTGGTTGTGGCATCAGTACCACTCATAGAGCTGCCACTGAGACCGTTGATTTCTCTGGTTTCTGACTCAGGTTGCCAAGAGTCCCCACCAAGGTCATCAATGATAGTTTTAATTTTATCATTGAAAAACCTAGGCAGACTATCACATAAGTCTTGGGAGGGGGTGTCTGATTCTTTGAGCAGTCGGACTAATTACATTGTTCAATATATTAAAAATGCTTCACGATCTGTGAGGAGCATTCAAGATATTATTGGAGAAATAATCTGTTTGGCCATATTTATTTATTTCTTATAGCACACAATCATAGTTTTCAAAATATGTTTAACCTTGTCGTCATATCCCCTTCTCCACTTTCTCTCAGCCTGTTTACAATCAAGTTTCAATTTTTTTAGTTTGTCATTAAACCAGGGGGCCGATGGTCTGCCCCCTCTCTTGTGATCTTTTAGTGGAGCAATTGAGTCCAATACAGAGGTAATTTGTGAGCAGAGAGGTGCATATTTCTTCTCCACCTGCTTATCTAGCGAAAAGCAGTCCTCCGGATGAAACACAGGGTCTGATCCTCTATTTCTTAGGAGGGCCTTCCAGTCCCTGCTAACATCGTTACTCACTATACGGGCTACCTGATTGTTGAAGCTAGGCTTATCTACCTGAGGTTTTATCTGAAAATGACGAAACAGTCTATAGGCAAAATATCCACAATATTAAGGACTTTATCCACTGAGAAAATTAAATCAAGCGTATGTCCTCCCTTCTGTGTTGCCTTAGCTACCCGCTGACATAGGCCAAGGCCTTCACATGACTGGAGGACGTTATTGTAGCCAGAATCAAGGGATCCATTCAACCAAAGATTGAAGTCCCCCAAAATCACTAATCTACTGTGAGTGGCAGCCATGTTAGTAATGGTCTCCATCAGCGACTGCTGCTGTTGCACACTAAGAGCCAACGGGTGTCTGTAACAGACAATCCCCATCAAAAACTGTCCATGAACATCCTTAATGGCGAAACCAAGTAATTCAAATCCTTCAATTGCATCAATAGCTATTGTGGCAATATTCCAGGAATCTTTACAAATCACACCGACTCCACCTCCCCTCTCACTCGATCTCAGTTTATGGCAGATTTTATACCCAAGCGGGCAAGCCCAGCCTGGGTCTACCTCACACTCTATGTGGGTCCAAGTTTCTGTCATGAACAACACATCCAATTCTTGGAGTTCCAGCAACAGCTGAATTTTCACTGTGTGTTTGGGTAATGATCTTACATTAAGCAGCTCACAAGCCAGAATGCTTTTTTTAAAAAAAAGTCTGATGTAGGGAATGCAGTCTCCTCCAATGTAAATTCACCTCTACCCTTTCCAGACTCACCAATGTTACAAAGTTCCATACTGGTGTATCTTAAAGATCGGCAAGCTCCATTCATTCCCAACAAAACAAAAAGTGCATGGTCAGTAAGGTCTAAGGCTAGCATGAAGTACAATGAGGGCAAGGAGCAGGAGGGCTAGGGCTAGGAAGATCATGACCATATTGAAGAGGACTACAAAGATCAGGATCTGGAGAGCAATGGCCATTAGTACTGGGAAATCTGGATAAGTAGGACAAGGACTAGGAAGAACAAGGGGAACAGTACCAAAATCACCCAGAACAGAGCAAGGAGAAGTAGGTGAACTAAAAGGATCGTGACAACGCCAGAGCTAAGAGGGTCATAAAATTAGGACCTAGGAGACCAGGGCTCAGATTACAAAGTGGGCAGAGCATGGGGACCAGACAGTGCCAGTCAGGAGAACCAGGACCAAAATGACCAGGGTAGGAGGACCTGAACAATGAGAACCTCCATCAAGAGTGCCAAGATCAATAGCTGCAGTTCTGGTAAGACTAAAAGGACACAGAAAGATCCAGGAGGACTAAGACAGCTGAAACCACAAAGACTAAAAGGCCCAGGACACAAGTGGCCAGATGGACAAGGAACTACATGACCAGGGATAGGTGGTTCAGGGTAGGCCAAGACTCAGTGGGCCAAGGCTCGAGGGGCCAAGAAAAGCCAGAATGGTCAAAGTTATGAAAGCAAACACAATAGGACAAAAAGGACCACCTAAGAACAATAACAGCATCAGAACCACGCCCTCAGGACATTAGTTTACGGAAAGCCTGAGACTCCAAAAACAGACCTGTTGCAAGCTGGAAAGGAAGTGGAGGCTCAAATATGACCTTATGGAATGAGAAAAGTAATAACGCTCTTTAGTAACATGTGATATGAGCTTCAAGGAGATATGAGCTTCAAGGAGAAATCTATTTTTACACCTGTAAGATAGAATATTCAAAATAATCTTCCCATGAACACTTTGCCACTGTCAAAAAATTGACCAAGGTCCCAGAAAACAATAATATTAGCAAAGCATTCTGCGATTCATTAACCTCCTTTTTTCAAGGCAATATGAAGACAGTCTTTCACCTTTTCTCGATAAACCATGCACCGATTAGTACCGTGGCTGCCTCGGTAGGGCATTCAAGAGCCAACGAACCACCAGCGGTTCCTGGCCTCCCTCCGACCCTGGACCCTTTAAACAAATCAACCAGTCTCCCAGCTCGTTTCAGAGGATGATCCTGTCACTCTGTCCACCTTTTCTCCACTCTCCCAAGCTCAAGACATGACTCTGCTTAGCCATACTAATCTGGTTCCCCTTTAAATCCATGCCTCCAAATTGTATTCCCCTTGCACCTGAAATCATCTCTGCGAATCTCTCAGATATCTTAATTCAAATGTTCAGCACTGGCTATTTCCCCACAAAGTGGAAATTAGCATCAATCCTCCCTCTTCTTAATAAACCTAATCAGGACGCCGCAGACCCCAACAACAACTATCCTATTACACGCCTCCTATTTGCTGCTAAAATCATTGAGGAAGACATCAATATCTTTCATTGAGAACCAGGGCTATCTTGACCCTATTCTGTTCGGCTTGAGAAGCCATCTTAGCATGGAACTTTCTCTACTTACGGCATCAAAGCAAATATGATAAATTATTGATGTAGTAGACAATGCTGCCCTGATTCCGTTGGGTCTCTCTGCAGACACAGTTACCCATGATATCCCCATGAACCATCTTTTCTCCATTGGCATTTCTGGACAAGCAATTACCCTTCTTAAATCATTCCTCACTGATCGTGAAACAATTTGTTGTTCTCGAAGAATTCAGTTCATCCCCCTTCACTCTACCTTCCTTGTTGTCCGCCTACCGCGCCGCCTCCCGCCCTCCCTTCCCGCCACCGCCGCTTGTCCCCGCCCCTTTTGTCTTCTGTATCCCTCCCCGCTCCCGCCTCCCAGCTGCCCCGCCCACCCGCGCACTTCGCCTTAAATGGCGACCGTGCGAACGCGCAGCGGTCACGCGCAGCGGGCGCGCCGATTGTGCGCCGAAGGCGCGCCAAAGGTAAGCCCGTCTGCGCCCGTCCGCGACCGGATCGCGACCAGCGCCAGGACCCCTGGACCTCGAAGACCTCGACCTACCCGCCTGACGTACTCAGCCGCCACCCTCATCACTCTCAACACCGGCCGACTCCCAGATTGCCACCAAGCCACTCCTAGACGCTCCCACGGACCGTTCAGCTGCCACGCCTGCAAGTTCTCCTGCATCCGGACCAGCCCCGCACCAGCACCCGCCAAGTCGAACTCCAGCAGCACCCACCTCAAGTGCATCCTGCTCAACACCCGCTCCGTCCACAGACACGCCATCGAACTCTGGAACCTGCTAGACGCCACAGCCCCTGACGTTGCCTTCCTCACGGAGACCTGGATGAACGCCTCTTCAGCTCCCGACATCGCCATCGCTATCCCAGAGGGCTACAAGATCGTCCGGAGGGACCGAAACGCCAACCAGATGGGAGGAGGCATCGCCATCATCCACAGGAACACCATCCATCTCACGACCAGCACCGACAACACCCTGACCAGCGCCGAACACCTGCATTTCCAGATCCACACCAACCCGAACACCACCCTCAGAGGCACCCTGATCTACCGACCCCCTGGACCACGCACGCAATTCAGCGAGGACATCGCCGACTTCATCAGCCCGCATGCCCTCCCCTCCGCTGACTACATCCTCCTGGGAGACCTCAACTTCCATCTGGAGAACAACAACGACCACAACACCAGCACCCTGCTCGACAACCTCGCCAACCTGGGACTCAAGCAACTGGTGTCCACCCCCACCCACCTCGCCGGACACACACTCGACGCCGTCTTCTCATCCAGCACAGACATCGACTTCAGCCACGCCACAGAGCTTCAATGGACGGACCACAGCTGCGTCCACTTCACCTTCAAGAGAACGACGACCCACCACCACCAGCAACACACCGCCCGCAGAAGCTGGAACAAGATCACAGCAGACCAGCTCGCCACCTCCCTGAGCCAACACCCTCCTGCCAGCTCAGCGAACCCCAGCCAGGCCGCCGATAACATCACGAAGTGGATCAGCAACTGCGCGGACGAACTCGCCCCGCTGAGGACCCCGCCTAGCAGACCCGGCAGCAAGAAGGCCCCATGGTTCACCGACGAACTCAAGCGCTCCAAGAAGAACTGCCGAGCCCTCGAGAAAGTCTGGAAAAGGGAACCGACACCGGACAACAGGACCTCCTACAAACTTGCCACCCGGAAACACCACCAGCTGATCCGCGCCGCCAAGAGAACAGCATTCAAGGACCGGTTGGACAACAACACACACAACAGCAAGGAACTCTTCAACATCGTGAAAGAGCTTTCCAACCCCAACGCAGGAAACAACGACATCACCCCATCGCAAGACCTCTGCAACTCCCTCGCCTCATACTTCCACAACAAGATCACGGACATACACAGCAGTTTCAACAACCAACCAACGCACACCACGACCGACCAACCACCCCCCCCCACCACCACCCTCCACGCCTGGACCCCGATCAGCACCGAAGACACCATCCGCACGATGAACTCCATCCACTCCGGATCACCTACCGACCCCTGCCCTCACCACGTCTTCAACAAGGCCGACGCGGTCATCGCACCCCACCTGCGAGACATCATCAACACATCCTTCGACACCGCCATCTTCCCTGAAAGCTGGAAACACGCCGAACTCAGCGCTCTACTCAAGAAACCAACAGCGGACCCCACCGACCTCAAGAATTACCGCCCCATCTCGCTTCTCCCGTTTCCAGCCAAAGTCATCGAGAAGACCGTCAACAAGCAGATGGCCGCCTTCCTCGAGACGAACGGATCCCTCGACCCCTCACAGTCCGGCTTCCGAGCCAAACACAGCACCGAGACCGCCCTCATCGCCGCCACCGATGACATCCGAGCCCTGATGGACAATGGAGAAACAGCGGCCCTCATCCTCCTAGACCTCTCCGCGGCATTCGACACGGTCTGCCACCGCACCCTAACACGGCGCCTCAGCAACATCGGAATCCAGGACAAGGCACTGGAATGGATCATCTCCTTCCTCAACGGAAGAACACAGCGAGTCCGCCTACCACCGTACAAGTCAGAGGCCTCCGAAGTCATCTGCGGCGTCCCCCAAGGATCATCCCTGAGCCCCACCCTCTTCAACGTCTACATGAGCCCCCTCGCGGCCATCGTACGCAAACACCACCTCAGCATCATCTCCTACGCCGACGACACCCAGCTGATCCTCTCCCTGACCAACGACCCTGCCGCCGCCAGAGCCAACCTGCACGAAGGGATGAAAGAGGTAGCCGAGTGGATGACGACCAGCCGCCTGAAACTGAACTCAGACAAGACGGAGGTCCTCATCCTGGGCTCCTCACCCTCCGCCTGGGACGACTCCTGGTGGCCTCCCGCCCTGGGCACCGCACCCAAACCGACAGACCATGCACGAAACCTGGGCTTCATCCTGGACTCCTCCCTCTCCATGACCAGGCAAGTCAACAGCGTCTCCTCGGCGTGCTTCAACATCCTACGCATGCTACGGAAGATCTTCTGGTGGATCCCCACAGAGACCAGGAAGACCGTCACCCAGGCCCTCGTCACCAGCCGACTGGACTACGGCAACGCCCTCTACGCCGGGACCACCGCCAAGCTCCAGAAGAGACTCCAGCGGATCCAAAACGCCTCAGCCAGACTCATCCTCGACATCCCACGATCCAGCCACATCTCCGGACATCTGAGAGACCTCCACTGGCTCCCCATCAACAAGAGAATCACCTTCCGCCTCCTCACCCACGCACACAAAGCCCTACACGACCAAGGCCCGAGCTACCTCAACAGCCGAGTCAACTTCTACGCTCCCAAACGCCACCTCCGATCAGCCAACCACGCCCTCGCCGCCGTCCCCCGCATCCGAAGAGCGACTACAGGAGGAAGGTCCTTCTCCTACCTGGCCGCCAAGACCTGGAACTCCCTCCCGTCCGACCTGCGCCTGACCCAAGACCACCTCTCCTTCAGGAAGAAGCTGAAGACCTGGCTGTTCGAGCAGTAGCGGCACCCCCCCCCCCCAGCGCCTTGAGACCCTACGGGTATGTAGCGCGCTCTATAAGTGTCACTGATTGATTGATTGATTGATTACCTTGCGGCATCCCCCAGGGTTCTTCTTTAAGCTCTACCCTTTTTAATATCTATCTAACTTCACCAAAAAAGTTGTTTGGACACCTAAGTTTTGGTATCAGTCACCAGTGACCCAGCAGACACAGCTATGCGTTTTCACAACTGTATGCTCCAGGTTGGGAAATGGATGTCCCATAATTATTTGCAGCTAAACTCAGGTAAAAATAGAGGTACTGCTTTTTGGAAGGAACACTTCCTTTGGGCTCAATCGTGGTGGCTACATGAACTCAGTACTCTCCCTACACCGCTTTCGAAGGTTAAGAACCATGGTGTTGTGTTCGACCTCAGCTTCCTTTTATAACTTGAAGCATCTTGAAAAGATGTTCCCCTTTATCCCAATTAATCTACAGAAAACCGTTATTTCAGCCCTCTCTCTTTCAAAAAAAGATGATTGCAATGCCTTATTTTCGAACATCTGGAAAAGTGCGCTCACCGATCTCCATTGGCTTTCTGCCAAGAAGCGCATGGATTTTAAGCTACTGTGTATTGTCTTCAGGGCACTCCATGGCACTGGGCCCACCTACCTCAAGAAAAATTTACATTTGTATGCCCCACCAGGATTGATCCGCTCTGGCCTACGATCTTGTAGTCCCAAAATGTAATAAATCCCAGTGGGGCAGGAGGAGATTTATTGGAGGCAGAACCAGAATCTGGAACTCGCTCACCATTCAACTGAGAAAAAGACTGGTCTGCTAGCTTTTAGGATGGCCCTGAAAACCTGGCTTTTTTTTTTTTCACAACCATGAAAACCTGGCTTTTTAATGTATAGCGCCTTCATTCCTGTAGCCCCCTCCACTCCAGTACACTACCTTTCTTCAGAGGTTAGCATCTAGACACTCCAGGGTATTAGTGCACTCTGCAAATCGCATTTTCATTTCATGACTACGATGAACTGGTCCATGAGAACTAAGTCCAGATAATCCCAAACTATAAGGACCAGGACTAAGAGGATATGGACCAATTGGCGTATTATTATGAGAAGGGTAAGGGCTTTGAAAAACAAGAATACTTCAACCAATGCCAGGATTGCCAGGGAGGTGAGATCAGAGGCATAGGCAATTAGAGATACAAGGAAAAGTTCTAAGAGGACAAGGAAACAAAGGACGAGGATGACAAGTAAGACCAGGGGTAAAGATGATCAGGACCGTGAGTAATAAGACCATGAGGGTGAGGAGGAAAAGGAGGATCCGGTCCCGTGAGATCAGTACCGGGATGACCACACCCGAAGGTGCACACTACAAGGCTAGGAAGAAGATGGCCTGGAAGATGAGGAACAGGATCACCGGTACAATGATGGCCAGAGCAAGAAGGACCATGACCAGTTGGTGTAGAAGCATTAGATCAAACAGCAAGAGAATCAGGTCCACATTCTGGAAGATTAGGAGGATGAGGATTATGACCAATAACACCAGGGGCCCAAAATAGGCAAGGAAGATGCAGGACCAGTACCATAAACACCAGTAGTAGCAGAGGCAGGAGGACCAGAGCAAAGATGACTAGAAGGAAGATCATTAAGGTGACCAGGAAAAGACCTTGGAGTGCTAGGTGGTTCACGAACATAGGATCAGGGCCCAAAGTACCATGTGCGCCTAGGGGGTAGCAGGCCCAGGGTGAGGAAGATTAGGAGACCCAAAATAGCCAGAACCAAATAGACTAAGGGGGTTGGACCTGGATGTCCAGGAGGACCAGGACAAATATGACGATGCTCAGAAGGAACCAAATACGGAGACCCATGACCAAGAGTGCATAGGTAATTGGGTGCAGGGCCAGAAGGGCCATAACGACAAGACACAGGGCTGGTAGGAAAAGGATGATCAAACCAGCAAGACAAGTGCTACGAGGGGAAAGGCTAGGCGGGCAAGGACACAAGAGGCATGGTAGACTGAAGGGACCAAGAGGACCAGGAACTTATGTACCAGGAATCAGATGAGCATGATGAGAAAGACCAGGTCAAATGTACGAGGCTCAAGAGGATCTGGAAAAAGAAAGGAAGAGCTAGGAGAAGGCGACCTGAAAGGACCAGCATGGCAAGGAGGACTGGAACCAAGAAGATTAGGCATACAAAGACACAAACAAGGAAGACCAGAAACAAAAGGATCAAGTCTAATGGGACAAAACTAGGAAGAGAGCATGTGCTTTAGAGCCAAGGAATAGGAACACCATTGGAAATTGAGGAAGACTAGGCAAACAGGACCTGAAGAATCACGAGGAAATAGCCAGACAACCAGAACCAGCATGACCAGAGTTAAGAGGAGCAGGGTAGGGTGGACCAGTGGGATCTCAACAAAGGGAAAAAGGAAGTTCAGTTCACAGAGACCTAGAGTATCAGGACGGCATAAAAGGACAAGCAGAATCAGGACCAGGAGGAAAAGAAGGACCAGGACAATTAAGGCCAAGAGGAGAGGAGTCATGATGACCAAGCCAGATGACCTGAACAAGGAGGATCAGAACAAAGTGGACAAGTTCTCATCCTCGACATCCCACGAAACAGCCACACCTCCGGACATCTGAGAGACCTGCATTGGCTCCCCGTCAACAAAAGAATCACCTTCCGTCTCCTCACCCACGCACACAAAGCCCTACACGATCAAGGCCCGAGCTACCTCAACAACTGAATCAACTTCTACGCTCCCAAACGCCACCTCCGATCAGCCAGCCACGCCCTCGCCGCCGTCCCCCGCATCCGAAGAGCGACAACAGGAGGAAGGTCCTTCTCCTACCTGGCCGCCAAGACCTGGAACTCCCTCCCGACCGACCTGCGCTTGACCCAAGACCACCTCTCCTTCAGGAAGAAGCTCAAGACCTGGCTGTTCGAGCAGTAACGGCACCCCTCCCCCCCCCAAGCGCCTTGAGACCCTACGGGTAAGTAGTGCGCTCTATAAATGTCTTTGATTGATTGATTGATTGATTGATTGATTGAAGTTAGTCCAGGAGGACAATGAGGACCAGGACCAAGAATATCATAGCATATTGGAGGAAGACCCAGGTTACTAGTCAGGAGCAGGTGGACTAAAGACAATCACAACAGGGACCAGATTGGGGAGGATTCACTGGACTAGAAGGATACTAATAAGCAGGGCCAGTAACAGGCCTAGCAGGACCAGAGATGTCAGAACAAAGGAGAAGAGTACCAAGTGAAGCAGGAATAATATAAACTGTGGTATTAGGATCAGGCTAGGCAGGAACAGGAGATTCAAGAATACCACAGCCATAAGGACTAATGGGACTATATCAGGACCAAAATGACAAGGCCCAGCCCAAGCAGAACTAATAAGGAGGTACAGGACTAGTGAACGTAATACCAGGTGGACCACAAGGGGAAAGAGAATCAAGATGACCCCAACAAGTAAGACTATGAGTGCCCAGTAGGAGACCCTGGACAACGGAGCTAGGTGGATAAGGATTGATACCCATTAGGACAGTCTTGTATCGTTTGGCCAAACGGCCAGCATTTGGGTTTCCCAGAAAAACATATTGCTCTTTGACACCCCAATCATAAAAGGTGAAAGTCTAAATCGAAGCCCTTAAAATATGTTTTTTCCACCAAATCAAAAATCCTTGCCAAAGGTTGTAGAGTATCCAAAACCTTGTCCTGGCATTGTTTTAATGATCTTTCTAACCCTTTTCTAGGGTGCCTTCCCAAATTAAAAAAAATAGGCAATTAACTTGGGATCTAAATTTAGTGTAGCTGTCACCTTATCATCTACCACAAGAGGTGAGTGCTCAGCTCTCATAACATTTCTCTCATCCCTTACAAAGGTTTACAAATCTAGGGCCAGATGTATGTAAATCAGAAATACCGATTTCTTAATAGCGAATTTTACCGATTCGCTATTAAGAAATCGGTATTTCCTGTGTAGGTAAAGATTCAGTAAAAAATACCAAATCCTTAATATTCCTTATTACCGAATCAGTAATTGAGATTCGGTAATAAGGAAGACCCACCTGTTCATTTCTATGGGCTTGGAGGCCCATAGTAATGAATGTGAAGACATTCAGTATTAGCGATTCGGTATTACCGAATTGGTAATACTGGGTGGTATTTTAAGGGTGCCAGGGTGTCCAAAGGACACCCTGTTGCACCCCTGAAATGTGCATGTATGCACATGTAGCGCACATCCATGCCCTAAGGGCATGGATGTGCGCCACATGGCACATTTCAAAAAGCAAAGAAGTACTTTTTGAAAGGAAATCGCTACTTACCACCAACTTGAGGTTGGTGGTAATTAGCGATTCCTTAAGGCTCAAAAGTACTCTTTAATGTGCTTGCTACATTGCATTTATGGAATTGTATTACCTATTCCTTAAATTTAAAGAAATAAGGAATCGGTATTAAGGAATCAGTATTTGCCAATTCCTTATTTACCGATTCCTTACCTACATTAGGAATGGCTAAATACCGGTCTGTAACACTGAAATTGATTGAATTTCGGCGTTACCGCCGGTATTTAGCCACCTACATCTGGCCCCTAATGTTTAATATTTCCTGCCACATGTCCAGTGACCACCAGTCTTTCAGATCAAATAATTTTTCACCTAGTAGATCAAATATTCATATTTATCTTTTCTTCATAGTTTTAATGTTTCCATTAGGCTTCTCATCCAAGCTAACTTTATCATTTAAATCCAGAATATACTCATCTAAATCATGATGTTTACCTATTTGCTCAAAGCTTTCAAAGTTATCCTCGTCATTTGCCATGCTAGACTGTCCATCCTGCATGTTGCTCTAGACATTAAATCTATTTGAGCCATTGTGGAGTCCTTTACGAAACCATTCTTTAAATGCTTTCTCTTTTTCATACACTCTACAACTAGACCCCTATTAAAATTACCTTCTGCCTCAGACATGGAAAAATATTACTCATCCTCCTGACTTTTGTTTCCTCTTCTTTTTTTAATACCTCTTTTACGGTCTCCTTTACTACCATTGGCAGTTCTTAAGACAACTATTTTTCTCATTAAATCCTCATGTGTCATATCTCCTTATGTGTGTTCACTCATTTCCACTTTTCCTCTGCTTATTTACCATGTTCTGCTTTGCAATATATATTTTTTATGCGTAACTTCACTATTTTCCCTTTATTTTCCTGTACTGTAGCGTTAAAAGCGTGCTACAGATGTTCGTCTTCCAATGATCCCCGTAACAGCCGTCACAGAAAGCCCATTACTAAGCAACGAGATGCGTTGCACACGCTCTTGCTAAAATGCATCCTCCTTTTCTCAAAAACACAGTGTTGCGACGTCATACGCCATGTGTTGCCCACACTAAAAATGGCGGCTGCATCGTGGTGCTCGAGTCTGCTCATATTTTGTTGTGAAAACGTGCAGAGTAAAGCACTCCTGAAGGTAAGGCATCCTGCATTTGAATATATTCAGGGCATTATTATTAAGCTGTGCATTTACCAAATATTGCAGCATTTGGCCAATTTAATAAAGTATATTAAGATTTATCTAAAACCATCTACAATACAATACAAACATTATTCCCAAGATTTCAAACCCAGTGATATATTTACTATTCAAATACCATTTTCATCCATAAATTGGGTCGCTAAATACTAAGCATGGTCGATTTTTGCGAATTGGCAATTCGCAAATTTGCAGATTTGCGAATTGGCAATACGCAAAATTCGCGTATTCGCGCACATTTTCGGATTTTTTTATTTTTGGGTGTTTTCGCGAGGCGCTTTGCGTGTTCGCGGGGCGCTTTGCAATTTCACTGGAGGGTTTTGCCTGCTTAATCACTGTTTTTTATGCCCATCTGCCCTCTGTACCACTTGTTTCTGTGCCCTTCTGCCCTCTGCCCCACTCATTTTTTGTCCCCTTTTGCCCTCTGTCCCACTTTTGTGCCCTTCCGCCCTCAGCCCCACTTAGAATGGCGCCGGCAACCTGCCAGTGCCATTCTAAAATAGCTAGAAATAGCTTCAACAGGGAGCACTAATAGATAAAGTAAAGCAGGTGCTCCAGTTGAAGGTCAAATTAAGTTACACAATCATTAATCACCCCAAGTTTGGGGGTGATTAATGATTGTGTAACTGAATTTGAGCAGCACCTGCTTTACTTTATCTATTAGAGCTTCCTGTTGAAGCTGACTTTTGTAACTATTTTAGAATGGCTCTGGCAGCGTGCTGGCGCCATTCTAAAAGAGTTACAAAAGTCAGCTTGAACTTTTGACCCAATCCCCGTTTGCGGATTTCCGTTCGCGGATTTTGCGGGAAATTCGCGAATCTCGCGGATTGCGATTTACCGAAAATCCGCGAAATCTGCGAGCGGAACGGATTTTCCGCCCATGCTTACAAAATACTCCTAACACACTATAAAGCCAATATGTTACACTTCCTTTTTACTGTATATTAAAATGCTATGCTAAATACTATATAAGCTAAATTCCTTACATATGATACTTATCTGCTCAGAAACAGCAAACAAAAGAGGAAGGAAATGGAGGACAGGGAGAATTAAGAGGACTTGAGAGTTCTTTTTTTAAAGTTTAGGTTTATTAAGAACAACATGAATAAAAGAACAGCAATACAATAAAAACAATAAATCATATGTAACTAATGGGTAGATGCATCAACGTTTTCATTTGCGATTCCTTATTTGCGAAAAATAAGGAATCGCAAAGAAGGAATCGCAAATGGCAATGCATCATTAATTTCGCAATTTAATTGCGATTCGGTAAAAATCGCAATTTTTACCGAATCGCAAATATTTTGCGAATTCCAAATTGCGATTTCGCAATTCCCATTGATTCCTATGGGCCAAAAGGCCCATAGGAATCAATGGGAATTGCGAATTCGCAAATTGGAATTCGCAAAATGTTAATGCATTCAATGGGTGCAAGGGGGGGTCCAAAGGAACCCCCCCTGCACCCCTGAAATGTATTTTAAAGTGCATGTTACAGACACACATGTCCTAAGGACATGTGTGTCTGTAACATGACAGTGTTTTAAAATGCATCTTTGGGCATTTTGACACATTTTTGCAAATTACCACGAGGTTCAATTTCGTGGTAATTTGCACTCCCTAATTGCAAAATCGCAATTTTAAAAATAATCATGCATTGCTTTTAAGGAATCGCAAATTTGCGATTCCATAAAAGCAATCGCATTTTTGGAATTCGCTAAAAATAGAAATTTTCCAAAAATGCTTGATGCATCCCAGAAACCTATTTAGGAAGTGCAAACGGCCGAATTTTGCGATTTGCACCGTTTGCACTTCCTAAATAGGTTGATGCATCTAGGCAACAGAGAACATAAGAAGAACAAGGATATATAATGGTTATAGCTAACATGCTGTGTGCAAAAGAAAATAAATTAAATTTAGGACTATAAAATGGGAAAGGAGGGGGAGGAGTGGTGACGGAGGAAGGGAACAAAATATCATTACTCTAAAAAACTGAGCGTAAAAGAGATAGGAGATTAAACACTGTGGGCATAATAATACGAAAAAATAAATAACATAGTATAAATATATAAGCATAAAACAGCTTCTAATATTCTAAAGAAAAGACAACATGGTGAAGTTACGGTGGCTTCTGTACATCATCTCATACAATAATAACTTAACAATAGAAGAAGCGGACAAAGATAAATATGGAGTTAGTGGAAGCCATAAAAGTTCTCTTTTAATTGCTAAAGATATAGGGGAAACATAATTGGTGTCGTCTATGATAAAAACATACAGTGTTCCACGAAGATCTAAAAGTAACTTTATCCACTTGTTTTCAATTTGATGTTATTTAGTAAAAAAGGATAAAGCTAACAATGAATCTAAAAGCTTAAAATTCGATGGTGAAGAAAATATTGAGTAAAGAAAATGGTATATTAACTTTAAAAATCTTTTTAATTTGGAACCAAAGTAACAGCCAAAGCTGGTGAATATTAGGGCATTCAAATAGCATGTGTTTTAAATCGACAATAGAATAGGAACAGAATCAACATGTAGAAGATGTATTTGGTGAGAAAGAAGCTAATGTTGCAGGAGAAAGCAACAAGTGCTGATAAACAAAATAAAGGGTCACTGTGGTATTTGCAGCTTGAGAGGTCGTATGAAGTGTAAGCCATAATTTATCTCAAGTAGCAGTTGGCCAGCATTGTTTTAAGTCTTTTTCCCAGGCCAATTCTGTCCTCGACTTGAGTCTAACTGAGGTTAGTAGTAAGCACTTATATATAGTAGATGCGGAGGGGGAAGTTTCTAATATTGGAAAAAGTGTAGCGCATGTTGTAGGGGGATTGGAAGTGTTTGGTAGAGCAAGAAGATATTTATTGAGGGAGTTAGAAGGTCACATTGTGAACTGAAGGTAGCAGGGAATGAAAATTGTGTTTGGAGATACGTAAATGATAAGGGTTGGTTATCAGTAAAGAGTTGAGGAATCCAAAGTAAGCCCTTAGATCTCTATGATCTCCAATACATGGTACAATTCTTAATTCATAATGATTTATTGTGCCAAATGGGTTGCTGATGAAGAGAAATAACAGAAGGATATGAAGATGGGAAAAGAGGAGCTAAAAGCTTATGAGCATGAGATATAATGGGAGAACGAGATAAAGAGATATTATTAGTAAAAGCAAGGAATTACTGAAAATCAAAGGGGAGAAGATTATTTTCTCTATATTTATCCACAATGGAGGATGTAAAGGAAGCTGAGAAGTGAGCCAACAGTGAAAAAGCATAGTGATACATTTTGAATTCAGGCAACTTAAGACCTCCATTAGGCTTGTCTTTTTTTAGGAAGCACAAAGCTATTCTATGAGGTTTATCCTTCAAAATACATTTTGTTAAAAGTGGGTCAATTTTCTTAAAATAATATCCAGGAATATGAACACGAATCATGGAAATAATATATAAAATCAGAGGGGTGAGCATCATTTTAAACAAATCCATTTTCCCCCACCAAGAGAGGAAAAGAGGGTGCCAACGTGATAGCATCATTTAAAGTTTTGATAATTTGATCAAAATATTATTTTAAAGTCTCAGGGATAGTTGGAGAGAACCACCAGCTAAAGTATTTTAGTTTTGAGGGTTGCCAGGAAAAACAAGTGTGATTAAAAAATTGTGTGTCACACAGAACATTTGGAGGTAAGGCTTCACACTTATCAGTATTAAGCCGATAACCTGATAACTGAGAACATGTATCAACTTGTTGAAAGAAAGGTGGGAGAGAGGTTACATGATTAGAACAATATAAAAGAATATCATCAGCATATATAGACATTTTAACTTGATGAGAATCAAATTGGAAACCAGAGATACGAACATCCTGTCTGATTTTAGTTAGAAAGGGTTCCAACAATTTGACAAATATTAAAGATGATAAAGGACACCCTTGCCGCACCCCTCTAAGAAGAGAAAAGTAGTCCGAAACTTTACCATTAACAAAAATTGAGGTCCTGGGACCTGAATATAATAAGGAAATTAAAGCGATCAGTTTAGGTGGAAAACCTACCCCTTTAAAAGCATGAAACATAAAATCTCATCTTATCCTATCAAAAGCTTTTCCTGCATCCAAAGCAATAGCAGCAATAGGATAATTTAAAGAAGCAGACTTGCCAAGAATATTAACAAGTATTTGCAATGCAATAGGTCTCGCATTACTAAAAGTTTGAGTTATTGGTGTTGCTTTAATATTTGCAAAGCCAATAGCTCAAACTTTCAGTAATGCGAGACCTATTGCATTGCAAATGCTTGTTTTTTTTAAAATCTACAATTTACAGAGAAATTAAACCGAAAGCCACTGCCCTGAAATTATATAAAACGTCCGCTGCACTGGTGTTCAAAGACACACCTTGAGACACCTTCTCCTTGGTAACTTAAGCTCTTTAGAACATATTTATTTGCAAAAATGACTGGTGAATTGCGCAAGGTTCCTTTCACAGGCACGCTCGAAATATGTGGGTGTGTATATCTTTATTTTTCATACAATAATTGGCAAGCTGGTTTCATTCATCTGTAAACAATTTCTTAACGTTGAGATGCTTTTTCATCTGTGTCTTGAGCCCATCAAAACAGAAAAGTGAGAGCAGCAATGGGAGAAGAAAGATGCAAGTGGTGTATGTAGGAAAGCTTAGTGGGTTCAGCCGCCGCTGCAGAGAAGTGGTTCCAGACTTGAAGGTCACAGGTTTCAGTGTCAACTCATATGATAATACTTCCAGGGTGGAAGAAACTAGAACTCTTGATACAACTCACTCTGCAGTGCAGAGTATATAAAGTGTTAATTCATTAAAAAAAATCCTTGACCTTTAAACTTGTTCGAGCTACAGAAGATCTGTTTGAAAATAAAAGTCGTACAAGTACATTTTTCGAAGGTAGCGCTATGATTTTGGTTCAGTGACTATTTACACAGAAAGCGCTTTTGGTTTTGCTAATAGACCTGCATACAATGAATTCGCATAAAATTCGGCAAATGTTTGTCACATCCACCTCTGACTGTTTCAATTAAATGCCATATACTTGATCTAAGTTTAGGTTCTTTTTGGAGTTTTAATTAGCACGAACACGACCAGAGGGTATCGGAGCGCTTTACATGAGCACCAGTTGCGTTACAGGCGGACACGCTCCTTTTAGGTGCGGGAAATTACGTGATTTGCCCAGAATCACAAGACATTAAGCTTCCCTGCCGAGACTCGAACCTGGTTTCCTGCCTCTCTAGCCGTTAGGCCACATGTGATCGATTCAAAGGGTTCCCGTTTACAGCGCTTTCTTTGTAAAATAATAACTGCTCGTGCCCAAAGCGTGGCTCACACATCCGTGGCCGGCGCTATAAAATGCCACAGGGAGGAATACCAATCTGCATAGTCCGGAATCCACTTTAGGGCATTTTTTGGTTGCCGGACACTCCCCGGCCCGTTATCTCATGGCAAAGAAATTTGGAAGCCGAGCCCTGATGTTATGTCACAGTAGTAAACAGATAGGCTCCTCACAACAGTGAGCTGACACGCTCCTTGTACACTGAGTGACGTCACAGTAGTGAGCAGACAGGGCCCTTGTACATTGCGTGATGTCACAACAATGAGCAGACAAACTCCTTGTACGTTGCGTGACGTCACAGCAGTGAGCAGCCAGGGCCCTTGTACATTGCGTGATGTCACAGCTATCCGCAGCAGACTTGTCGTACATTGTGTGATGTCACAGAACAGAGCAGCTAGGGTCCTTCTATATTGCGTGACGTCACAGCAGTGAGCAGGCAGGCTCCTTTCACATTGCGTGACGTCACAGCAGTGAGCAGCCAGACTCTCGGTACACTGGCACGACATCACACCGCAGTTGACCTAACTCAATGTACAAAGGTAGGAGGCGCTGGAACTCGTTGTAAGGTGACATGACGTCACACCAATGAGCAGACTCGTGGTGCCATAGACTAGCATGACGACACACCGGCCAGTGCGTTGCCTAGCTGAGTGTACACTGGCATGACTGAGCAGTGATGAGCCAGACTGTTGTACGCTGGTGTGACGTCACAGCAGTGAGCTGCTACACTCTCGGTACACTGGCATGGCAGGGCATGTTCTTAGTGTACACTGGCCTGACCGAGCAGTGACCAGCTTAACTCTTTATTTAGTGGCATGACCTCTCCGCAATGCGCAGCAAACGTTATTGTACATTAGCATGATGTCATAGCTGCAATAAGCTGAACTTATACATTTGGAACACGTCACAGGCTCACAGAAGTGTTCAAATTAATTATGCAAGGCTGCGATGTCACAAAGTTTGCAACCAAACTCCTCGTGCAGCGGTGGTGGCATGACATCACAACAGTACACAAATAAAGTCGCCTTATAAGGACATTGCATTGCAGCATTGCAGAATCAATTATTGTATGTTTGTGCATGTAGTGATATGAAGCAGTGTGCAAGCAAGCTTACTGTATGAGCATGACATCACAACATTACACAACTAACTGCACAATATTACAACAGTGCATTAGAGTTCACTGTGCACCGGCATGGCGTGACCCTGAGACTTTGACAACAGTCCTCTTATCACAACAGAGCACTCCACAGCATTCGTGCATCAGCTGTCAGGCACAGGTTAGCTGAGCTCACGGTGAAATGGAGCCAAACGGAAGCTCACGAGTGGTGGTTGCGCCACAGTGAGACGTGCTTTCAAATATCTCACCCGTGTCTGGGCACAGATAATTGAACCACGTGATGGCCTATTGGTGTCTATTACACGCACCAAGCGCGTAATAGACACCAATAGGCCATGGGCGGAGCAATGCGCCCGCCTTTGGCCAATAGCGTGCAGTCTTTCATTAAAAGACGCACACTAAGGCCAATGGGGTAGCTGAAAAGGAAACACACACGCACAATTGTGTGCGATTCCAGGTCAGCTTGAAAACCACATTTTTCACCTACTAGAGGTCTCGCGACCTGCGCGTGCACTGCTGCGTAGTGCAACGCAGGTCGCGAGACCTAAAAAGGACTTGAGAGTTGTCAGAGGCTAGTCGTCCCTTAACAACGCCGAATAGTTCAGGACCTTTAAGATCAGGCGGGACAGGGTCAATGCGTAGCACCCGAATTTTGGCAAAGATCTTTTAGTCAGTATTGACTAAGGAGGTGAGACGATAATTCTTAGATAGGGAAAGGTCTTTATTATGTTTTGGAATGAAACATATCATGGCTTCCTGGAATAGTACCTTGAGATGCACCATTGGTAATAAAAGAATTAAATAAAAATAGAAGATTGGGAAGGGGGAGATTAACTAGGTGATCATAGAACTCAACAGTAAACCCATCAGGCCCAGAGCCCTCCCTCGCCTTAGTACTGACACTGCATGGGTAATTTCCGCTAAGTAAATATTGGTTTCCAGCGAATCAAGATCAATGTTATGGGAGGGAGGAGAGGTGATGGATTGAAAATAAGAAGACAAATCTGATAGCACTGGTTGTGTTTCTGGAGTATAAAGATTTTTATTAGAAGAACAAATTCATTTAAAATATCATTTCCTTTAAAAAGAGGAACTCCAGCATTACCCTGTAAAGATTCAATTCTACTTCTGTCTCTCCTTATTTTTTAATAATTAGCCAATAATTTTCCATCTTATTTTGACTTCCAAAATACTGAGTGCTGCCTTTCAGTAACTAGGAAGAAAAAGAGGCTTACGTAGATAGTCTTTTAAAAGTGAGTTTAGCATAAACAAGAATTTTCAAGGTAGATTCATTGTTGGAATGATAATAAGTATATTCTAGCTGTTTAATTTTATTATGTATTTGAGTAGGTTGAATATCAAAAGATGTTTTCTTTTGTGAAACAAAATTTATTATAAAACCTCTAGTGGCTGGATTAAAAGAATCCCAAATCATTACAGGAGAGGAGTCTGGTGTTGAGTTAATAGCAAAGAATTCAGAAGCGAAGGAACGGAATTGGTCTGAGAATTTAGGGTGCAAGAGTAACAAATTGTTAAAGCACCATCTACCTGCATGTGGAGCAAATAGTATCAGGTCAAGATCAACAAAGACTGGGGCGTGATTCGATATTAAAATAGACCCTATTTCAGACAGAAGAACATGTTGAGTTAAGGATTTACTCAGAAAGAGTTAATCAATACCGTATTGGGAGTGATGCAGGGCTGAGTAAAAACTATACTACCGAAGGTTTGGGTGGCAGAGTCTCCAAATATCGACTAGTGATTTACGGCATATTGTGGAAGTGAATTGTGAATGCATTTTATTATGAACAAACTTAACTGTCTGTCTAATATGAGGTCATGAATTTGATTACAGTCACCACCAAATATAATATAGTCATCATCACTTAAAAGCAGTTTGTTAGAAATTTTTGTCCAAAGTAACTTATCAACAGAGACTGGACCATATACATTAAAAATAACGAAGGGTGCTTTATCAATAAGAAGTTTTACAATTACCCAACAAACTTCAGAGTTGGATTCCTGATGGACTACTGAAACAGGACATTTTTTATGACAAAGAATCAGGACTCAATTTTTCTTTCCTAAAGCCGGAGAAGTGAACACATTACCTACCCACCATTTCTTCAACTTGGAAGCCTCAGATTCAGCAAGATGTGATTCCTGAAGTAATGCAATAACAGTTTTCAATTTAGCTAAATGAGATCACACCTTTTGTCTTTTAATAGGGTTATGTAACCCTTTAATATTCCAAGTAGTAACTCGGAATGTAACACGAAGATAAGAACATGAACAATCAATAATCTTACTGTGGAAAAATTTATATTAGGATAGAACATATATGAAAAGGTAAAAAGATAGAGATTGGACTTTTGTTTGATATGAAGAGGAAGCAAAAAGGGAACAATGGAATAAGTAATCGAAAGAAGAAAAAGATAAAGAGGAACCCTATAAGGAAATGTTAAAAAAGGGAAAATATAACAAGAAACAAAAATACAGTATAGGTCATGCAAATGACGACTGAAAAACACACCTACAGAAAACAAAGACAAAAGGGGTTGGCTACCTCAAGCAACGATAACAATATCCAAGCCCAACCGGATGACAGAGCAGCTTTGGATTGAATAAGGACATCAACATATTGAGGAGACCATATGACTAAAAGGGAAGGAGAGATACCCCTGTAATTAAAAGTAAGAGAGACAATATAATATGAGAAAGAACAACATAAAATTAACTAGAATAGAACATCATTCAGAGAATTATGCATAAAAGAGAGCAGACAAAAAATAACAAAATAACAATTAAGTAGGTTTGGTAGTGTCCATGACATCTGCTCCAAGTTGTTGAAGAAAATCTTTCAAAGCTGCTGGATCCTCGTAAGTGGTTGTCTTTTCTTTGTAAGTGACCTTAAAAAGACAAGGATGGATTAGGCCATATCTGGCATGTATCCTTCTTAGATGAGGACGGAGGTCAAGAAATAGTTTCCAGCAATCTGCAGTGGCTTTAACTACATCCTGTGAGAAGAACAAACTATGTCCCTCCCAAAAAATATGTTTTTTGGATTTGACCACCTACATGACTTATAGTAGATCAGTGTATTGCAAGAAAAACAGGAAGATACCATGGGGTTTTGTGAAACTCTGGGACCAAGCCTGTGAACCCGTTGTATGTTAAGTGGGACTGAGGTAGTTATGTCCAGAAGATTAGGTACTAAAGATTGAAAATAAGCTGTCAGATTAGAACCCTCCATATTTTCAGGGAGACCATGAATACGAAAGTTATTCCTGCAATTTTGATTTTCCAAGTCCTCAGTGTGTTTCTTGAGAAGAGCTATTTCTGACTCCAAAGAGGAAATAAGACAGTATGTAGACTGAAGAGATTCCGTAGATTTTTCAATAATGCAAACATGTGATTCTAAAGAATACCATTTGTTATCCAGGAGTTGCAGAGTCTTAATAGTTTCCTCCATGAAAGGTTTGAATGCAAAAATGTCCTCAAGAATCAGATCCATAGAAACTGAAGAAGAATACACTAGAGATGGAGGGTATTTTTTTGTTCATGTGGTGAAGCTCACAGGCATTTTAGTTGAAAGGTGCAATTTTGAAGTGGTACCTGATAAAGATTGAGGTTTGTGATGGGGGTTGTCCTCCATGCCGTTGTGATTAGAGTCAGCGTCTACATGTGTATGCGCTTGGAAGAAACTGAGAGCTTAAGATTCCTTAATTTGACCATATAAGGGAAGAAGAACTTATATGGAGCACTATATACGTTAAAGATCAGAAAACGTAATCTGCAATATTGCAAGGCAAACTCAATCTTGCGATGAGGTGTATTAAACCACAGCTCTGAGGAACCAAATTAGTTAGGAAGATATAAAAAGAGAAAAACGCAAGACAGCCTCTCTCACAAGTAGTATAATGAGGTATCAAAAACTGCCTTTAGTGTCCATAAACTTGGTGCATATTACTTCTTAAATATAATGAAGAAAATGCTCCATAGAGGCACTAAAGAGTAAAAGTCTCCCAGAAACATAAGGAATAAGGCTTTGTTGCACATTGTCACTCCAAAACATACAAAAAGGGAAGACAAAAATTTGAAATACATGGGACTTAAGGCATAGTGTTGTTACAATAGCTTATAGAAACACGAGCACAGTGTCATTAGATCATCTAAAAAGAGAAAAGGGGAGCGTGCCCGCCATTCAAAATGGTGGGCACGCCCTCTCCTCTGTGGAGAAGTCCCCCGAGTCCGTTATGCACAGAAAAACAACAGAGGGGTGATATTGCAGCACTCCAGCGACTCACCGGGTCAAGAGGGAGAGACGCCGTGATGTCTCATTCCTCGGTGAGCAACGGAGTGGTCGCCAACATTGGACGAGCGCCCTGGTCCGTCGGAGCTCAGCGCAACCCCACCCTCTTAAAGCCGCCGACTTGACAGTTCTATTCCTTGTGACCTAGTTTTGAATTCTGATTTGGAGAACTATTAAGTGTTGCTGCGTACAAGAGTGAATAAAAGTTTAATGCATAATGCTAGCTTTCTGTTTTGCCATAAAATAAAGATGACCAAAACCAGGAAGATTAGGAGTGCCAGTCGTCGGAGACCAAGAGCAAGGGCTAGGTGGGTAAGGACTAAGCAGACCAGCAGCACCAGAATGAGGATCAGAAGTACAAGGAGGCCCAGGAAGAGCTAATACTAGGATAAACCGGGAGCAGGGCTTGGAAGACCAAGGTCAGGAAGGAAGAAAACCAGAAGCACCAGATTCATGAAACCAGTACCAAGGTGACCAGAATTAGTTAGACCAGGAGCAGGATGTGTATTAGAATGGCCAAAGTAGGAGGAGGACCAATGCTGAAAGGCACAGAAAGAACTGGATTCAAAGGAAAAACACTGGGACCAAGAGGAGACCTAGGTGAGTCTAGGCTTTTACCTTCTGCAAATGGTTCTTATTCATGCTCCATATGCTGCATCCCCTAGAAGTGCCCACCACTTCAGCCCACAGATAGCTAAGTATTCTCTGAAAAAACAGAGTATGCCAAGTGATAAAATGCCTGGACTGTTACACTCTGACCTCTGAGTAATCGAAGCCGCTGACTGATGATGGCCAAGTAGTCTAAGGATAGTTCTGAGGGCATGAGGACTGAAACTTGAGAGAGGAGTTTAGAAGTGGCTGGGAGACAATTAGTGTGAACTATGAAAGATGGCAGAAAGGCTTTGAGACATTCAGATGGCTGAGATCAGGAAAATGGTTAATGGCTGACACAGGGGTCACAGGGATATAACAATCTGCAAAGAGGATGTCACAAGCATAAAAAATCAGAGGAGGGGTAATGGAGGCTCCAGATAGAGCATCTCAGATGTCCTAAAGAGGGAGTCTGTGTCACCTCCAGATCTTTGTGCTGACATTCCATGTACGTGTAGTGGGTAAGTAGCAAGTGCAGAGAAGTAAAACTCCTTGAGTGATGAAAGTCTAAGCGCATTAGACCAGTTGGGAGCATTTTGCATGTCATAATAGAGAGTAGATACCGCTTCACAACACAGTGGGCATATATTGACTGCCTCCCTGTGGGTAGAGGGTGGGGACCCAGAGCGGAGTTGAGGGAAAATGGAGAAAAGGATATCCCAAAGATATTACTGTGAGGTCCCTTTTAACGAAGGACTGCTGATTAGTTCTTCCTAAGTGACGGCATGGGTTAGATCAGGGATACTTCTACAATTTACAGAGAAATTAAACCGAAAGCCACTGCCCTGAAATTATATAAAACGTCCGCTGCACTGGTGTTCAAAGACACACCTTGAGACACCTTCTCCTTGGTAACTTCTGCTCTTTAGAACATATTTATTTGCAAAAATGACTGGTGAATTGCGCAAGGTTCCTTTCACAGGCACACTCGAAATGTGTGGGTGTGTATATCTTTATTTTTCATACAATAATTGGCTAGCTGGTTTCATTCATCTGTAAACAATTTCTTAACGTTGAGATGCTTTTTCATCTGTGTCTTGAGCCCATCAAAACAGAAAAGTGAGAGCAGCAATGGGAGAAGAAAGATGCAAGTGGTGTATGTAGGAAAGCTTAGTGGGTTCAGCCGCTGCTGCAGAGAAGTGGTTTCAGACTTGAAGGTCACAGGTTTCAGTGTCAACTCATATGATAATACTTCCAGGGTGGAAGAAACTAGAACTCTTGATACAACTCACTCTGCAGTGCAGAGTATATAAAGTGTTAATTCATTAAAATAAATCCTTGACCTTTAAACTTGTTCGAGCTACAGAAGATCTGTTTGAAAATAAAAGTCGTACAAGTACATTTTTCGAAGGTAGCGCTATGATTTTGGTTCAGTGACTATTTACACAGAAAGCGCTTTTGGTTTTGCTAATAGACCTGCATGCAATGAATTCGCATAAAATTCGGCAGATGTTTGTCACATCCACCTATGACTGTTTCATTTAAATGTCATATACTTGATCTAAGTTTAGGTTCTTTTTGGAGTTTTAATTAGCACGAACATGACCAGAGGGTATCGGAGCGCTTTACATGAGCACCAGTTGCGTTACAGGCGGACACGCTCCTTTTAGGTGCGGGAAATTACGTGATTTGCCCAGAATCACAAGACATTAAGCTTCCCTGCCGAGACTCGAACCTGGTTTCCTGCCTCTCTAGCCGTTAGGCCACATGTGATCGATTCAAAGGGTTCCCATTTACAGCGCTTTCTTTGTAAAATAATAACTGCTCGTGCCCAAAGCGTGGCTCACACATCCGTGGCCGGCGCTATAAAATGCCACAGTGAGGAATACCAATCTGCATAGTCCGGAATCCACTTTAGGGCATTTTTTTGGTTGCTGGACACTCCCCGGCCCGTTATCTCATGGCAAAGAAATTTGGAAGCCGAGCCCTGATGTTATGTCACAGTAGTAAACAGATAGGCTCCGCACAACAGTGAGCTGACACGCTCCTTGTACACTGAGTGACGTCACAGTAGTGAGCAGACAGGGCCCTTGTACATTGCGTGATGTCACAACAATGAGCAGACAAACTCCTTGTACGTCACAGGCTCACAGAAGTGTTCAAATTAATTATGCAAGGCTGCGATGTCATAAAGTTTGCAACCAGACTCCTCGTGCAGCGGTGGTGGCATGACATCACAACAGTACACAAATAAAGTCGCCTTATAAGGATATTGCATTGCAGCATTGCAGAATCAATTATTGTATGTTTGTGCATGTAGTGATATGAAGCAGTGTGCAAGCAAGCTTACTGTATGAGCATGACATCACAACATTACACAACTAACTGCACAATATTACAACAGTGCATTAGAGTTCACTGTGCACCGGCATGGCGTGACCCTGAGCCTTTGACAACAGTCCTCTTATCAACACAGAGCACTCCACAGCATTCGTGCATCAGCTGTCAGGCACAGGTTAGCTGAGCTCACGGTGCAATGGATCCAAACGGAAGCTCGCGAGTGGTGGTTGCGCCACAGTGAGACGTGCTTTCAAATATCTCACCCGTGTCTGGGCACAGATAATTGAACCACGTGATGGCCTATTGGTGTCTATTACGCGCACCAAGCGCGTAATAGACACCAATAGGCCATGGGCAGAGCAATGCGCCCGCCTTTGGCCAATAGCGTGCAGTCTTTCATTAAAAGACGCACACTAAGGCCAATGGGGTAGCTGGAAAGGAAACGCACACGCACAATTGTGTGCGATTCCAGGTTAGCTTGAAAACCACATTTTTCACCTACTAGAGGTCTCGCGACCTGCGCATGCACTGCTGCGTAGTGCAACGCAGGTCGCGAGACCTAAAAAGGACTTGAGAGTTGTCAGAGGCTAGTCGTCCCTTAACAACGCCGAATAGTTCAGGACCTTTAAGATCAGGCAGGTCAGGGTCAATGCGTAGCACCCAAATTTTGGCAAAGATCTTTTAGTCAGTATTGACTAAGGAGGTGAGACGATAATTCTTAGATAGGGAAAGGTCTTTATTATGTTTTGGAATGAAACATATCATGGCTTCCTGGAATAGTACCTTGAGATGCACCATTGGTAATAAAAGAATTAAATAAAAATAGAAGATTGGGAAGGGGGAGATTAACAAGGTGATCATAGAACTCAACAGTAAACCAATCAGGCCTAGAGCCCTCCCTCGCCTTAGTACTGACACTGCATGGGTAATTTCCGCTAAGTAAATATTGGTTTCCAGCGAATCAAGATCAATGTTATGGGAGGGAGGAGAGGTGATGGATTGAAAATAAAAAGACAAATCTGATAGCACTGGTTGTGTTTCTGGAGTATAAAGATTTTTATTAGAAGAACAAATTCATTTAAAATATCATTTCCTTTAAAAAGAGGAACTCCAGCATTACCCTGTAAAGATTCTATTCTAGTTCTGTCTCTCCTTATTTTTTTAATAATTAGCCAATAATTTTCCATCTTATTTTGACCTCCAAAATACTGAGTGCTGCCTTTCAGTAACTAGGAAGAAAAAGAGGCTAACCTAGATAGCCTTTTAAAAGTGAGTTTAGCATAAATAAGAATTTTCAAGGTAGATTCATTGTTGGAATGATAATAAGTATATTCTAGCTGTTTAATTTTATTATGTATTTGAGTAGGTTGAATATCAAAAGATGTTTTCTTTTGTGAAACAAAATTTATTATAAAACCTCTAGTGGCTGGATTAAAAGAATCCCAAATCATTACAGGAGAGGAGTCTGGTGTTGAGTTAATAGCAAAGAATTCAGAAGCGAAGGAACGGAATTGGTCTGAGAATTTAGGGTGCAAGAGTAACAAATTGTTAAAGCACCATCTACCTGTATGTGGAGCAAATAGTATCAGGTCAAGATCAACAAAGACTGGGGCGTGATTCGATATTAAAATAGACCCTATTTCAGCCAGAAGAACATGTTGTGTTAAGGATTTACTCAGAAAGAGTTAATCAATACCGTATTGGGAGTGATGCAGGGCTGAGTAAAAACTGTACTACCGAAGGTTTGGGTGGCAGAGTCTCCAAATATCGACTAGTGATTTACGGCATATTGTGGAAGTGAATTGTGAATGCATTTTATTATGAACAAACTTAACTGTCTGTCTAATATGAGGTCATGAATTTGATTACAGTCACCACCAAATATAATATAGTCATCATCACTTAAAAGCAGTTTGTTAGAAATTTTTGTCCAAAGTACCTTATCAGCAGAGACTGGACCATATACATTAAAAATAACGAAGGGTGCTTTATCAATAAGAAGTTTTACAATTACCCAACAAACTTCAGAGTTGGATTCCTGATGGACTACTGAAACAGGAAATTTTTTATGACAAAGAATCAGGACTCAATTTTTCTTTCCTAAAGCCGGAGAAGTGAACACATTACCTTCCCAACATTTCTTCAACTTGGAAGCCTCAGATTCAGCAAGATGTGATTCCTGAAGTAATGCAATAACAGTTTTCAATTTAGCTAAATGAGATCACACCTTTTGTCTTTTAATAGTGTTATGTAACCCTTTAATATTCCAAGTAGTAACTCGGAATGTAACACGAAGATAAGAACATGAACAATCAATAATCTTACAGTGGTAAAATTAATATTAGGATAGAATATATATGAAAAGGTAAAAAGATGGAGATTGGACTTTTGTTTGATATGAAGAGGAAGCAAAAAGGGAACAATGGAATAAGTAATCGAAAGAAGAAAAAGATAAAGAGGAACCCTATAAGGAAACGTTAAAAAAGGGAAAATACAACAAGAAACAAAAATACAGTATAGGTCATGCAAATGACGACTGAAAAACACACCTACAGAAAACAAAGACAAAATGGGTTGGCAACCTCAAGCAACGATAACAATATCCAAGCCCAACCGGATGACAGAGCAGCTTTGGATTGAATAAGGACATCAACATATTGAGGAGACCATATGACTAAAAGGGAAGGAGAGATACCCCTGTAATTAAAAGTAAGAGAGACAATATAATATGAGAAAGAACAACATAAAATTAACTAGAATAGAACATCATTCAGAGAATTATGCATAAAAGAGAGAGAAGAGATTCCGTAGATTTTTCAATAATGCAAACATGTTATTCTAAAGAAGACCATTTGTTATCCAGGAGTTGCAGAGTCTTAATAGTTTCCTCCATGAAAGGTTTGAATGAAAAAATGTCCTCAAGAATCAGATCCATAGTAACTGAAGAAGAATACACTAGAGATGGAGGGTATTTTTTGTTCATGTGGTGAAGCTCACAAGCATTTTAGTTGAAAGGTGCAATTTTGAAGTGGTACCTGATAAAGATTGAGGTTTGTGATGGGGGTTGTCCTCCATGCCGTTGTGATTAGAGTCAGCGTCTAAATGTGTATGCGCTTGGAAGAAACTGAGAGCTTAAGATTCCTTAATTTGACCATATAAGGGAAGAAGAACTTATATGGAGCACTATATACGTTAAAGATCAGAAAACGTAATCTGCAATATTGCAAGGCAAACTCAATCTTGCGATAAGGTGTATTAAACCACAGCTCTGAGGAACCAAATTAGTTTGGAAGATATAAAAAGAGAAAAACGCAAGACAGCCTCTCTCACAAGTAGTATAATGAGGTATCAAAAACTGCCTTTAGTGTCCATAAACTTGGTGCATATTACTTCTTAAATATAATGAAGAAAATGCTCCATAGAGGCACTAAAGAGTAAAAGTCTCCCAGAAACATAAGGAATAAGGCTTTGTTGCACATTGTCACTCCAAAACATACAAAAAGGGAAGACAAAAATTTGAAAATACATGGGACTTTAGGCATAGTGTTGTTACAATAGCTTATAGAAACACGAGCACAGTGTCATTAGATCATCTAAAAAGAGAAAAGGGGAGCGTGCCCGCCATTCAAAATGGTGGACACGCCCTCTCCTCTGTCGAGAAGTCCCCCGAGTCCGTTATGCACAGAAAAACAACAGAGGGGTGATATTGCAGCACTCCAGCGACTCACCGGGTCAAGAGGGAGAGACGCCGTGATGTCTCATTCCTCGGTGAGCAACGGAGTGGTCGCCAACATTGGACGAGCTCCCTGGTCCGTCGGAGCTCAGCGCAGCCCCACCCTCTTAAAGCCGCCGACTTGACAGTTCTATTCCTTGTGACCTAGTTTTGAATTCTGATTTGGAGAACTATTAAGTGTTGCTGCGCACAAGAGTGAATAAAAGTTTAATGCATAATGCTAGCTTTCTGTTTTGCCATAAAATAAAGATGACCAAAACCAGGAAGATTAGGAGTGCCAGTCGTCGGAGACCAAGAGCAAGGGCTAGGTGGGTAAGGACTAAGCAGACCAGCAGGATCAGAATGAGGATCAGAAGTACAAGGAGGCCCAGGAAGAGCTAATACTAGGATAAACCGGGAGCAGGGCTTGGAAGACCAAGGTCAGGAAGGAAGAAAACCAGAAGCACCAGATTCATGAAACCAGTACCAAGGTGACCAGAATTAGTTAGACCAGGAGCAGGATGTGTATTAGAATGGCCAAAGTAGGAGGAGGACCAATGCTGAAAGGCACAGAAAGAACTGGATTCAAAGGAAAAACACTGGGACCAAGAGGAGACCTAGGTGAGTCTAGGCTTTTACCTTCTGCAAATGGTTCTTATTCATGCTCCATATGCTGCATCCCCTAGAAGTGCCCACCACTTCAGCCCACAGATAGCTAAGTATTCTCTGAAAAAACAGAGTATGCCAAGTGATAAAATGCCTGGACTGTTACACTCTGACCTCTGAGTAATCGAAGCCGCTGTCTGATGGCCAAGTAGTCTAAGGATAGTTCTGAGGGCATGAGGACTGAAACTTGAGAGAGGAGTTTAGAAGTGGCTGGGAGACAATTAGTGTGATCTATGAAAGATGGCAGAAAGGGTTTGAGACATTCAGATGGCTGAGATCAGAATAATGGTTAATGGCTGACACAGGGGTCACAGGGATATAACAATCTGCAAAGAGGATGTCACAAGCATAAAAAGTCAGATGTCCTAAAGAGGGATTCTGTGTCACCTCCAGATCTTTGTGCTGACATTCCATGTACTTGTAGTGGGTAAGTAGCAAGTGCAGAGAAGTAAAACTCCTTGAGTGATGAAAGTCTAAGCGCATTAGACCAGTTGGGAGCATTTTGCATGTCATAATAGAGAGTAGATACCGCTTCACAACACAGTGGGCATATATTGACTGCCTCCCTGTGGGTAGAGGGTGGAGACTCAGAGCGGAGTTGAGGGAAAATGGAGAAAAGGATATCCCAAAGATGTTACTGTGAGGTCCCTTTTAACGAAGGACTGCTGATTAGATCTTCCTAAGGGACGGCATGGGTTAGATCAGGGATACTTAAAGTACGGCCAGTGGGCCGCATGCGACTCTCCTGACCTTTACATGTGCCCCCCTGATCAACAGAAGCACTGGCTGCTGTTCACTTAAATCAACACTAACATTAAAATGATATTAAATATGCAGGCAAGCCTTTATTTAAAGGTTAATTGAGGTTAAAGAAAAGAATTAACTAGGTTGTCCTGCACCACTTAGCTTTAGGAAAATCTAGGTTGTCCTGCACCACTCAACTTTAGGAGCACCTTCATTTTCAAACCCATCTTGCAGCAAAAGAATAAAAATATAACATAACATACATATTTGTGAAGCGCACATTTACCCCCACCAGGGTATCTTGGCGCTAAATAATAGAAAGTTTCTTCAAAAGTTCAAAGGTGTATTTCATTAACACGCAATCTCCATTCAACTTAGAATATCAGATATCAGTGCATTGAGAAGTATTTTTTAAGTGATAGTTTTCAAATATGAATTTAGAAACATACATTCTTTTTCCACACTAACAACAATGCCAATAGTGAACTGAGAGGTAAGTCAGTTGTTATGTGCACTCTTAGATTGGCCTCCTATTATACATGAACATCATTATAGTTTATTAAATCAAACACAGGAGAAGGTTTTGTGTAGCGCACATCCTGAAGTCATGTTTTTCGACCACCTCTTACATGTGATAATAAAGGAAAAAGGAGGGAAAGTGAAATAAAACAATTGCATGTGAGTACACAACTTGGGAAAGTGGGGAAGCTGGAATTAAGCCCAGGTTTTTCTGTTTCACATTGTGCAATTCAGCCACTAGATGTATACTCTTTGATTCCCATATGCCCACCTTACAGTGCATCGCTCCCCCCAGATCGCCACCTTGCTGGCATCGATGCGGCCCTTGTGAAAATGTTCGTGAGTACCCATGAGTTAGAACAGGGTTCTCAAAAGACGGTCCTGGAGGACCAGATCATGTTAGATTTTTAGTATATCCCCATTTAGATAAATGTAATAATCTTAAAAATCTTGCATGGATCATCCCTCCAGGACCAACTTTGGAGAACCCAGGGTGGTTAGATGGTAGGAGTAAGTGGTAGGTCATAGCTTTCTCTTTTTAAAGGTGTCATAATTTCTAAGCTGGGCTACCCTTTTGTCCTTGCCTGACTTGATGACTAGTAACAAAGGCTGATGACAGCCAGGTGCTGAGATCTCATGCTTCATTGTGTCCTTATTTTGTATACTTCAGCTATGAGCCAGCACAATTACAACTGCTGTGACAGCCATCACCTAGCAAAATGTTGTGTCTGACGTATAGCCAGAAAATTATATTTGAAAGAGAATCACCCCAAAACAGTTCTGGACCTTCATTAGTGGATCCACATCTCCTATCTGGAAATTGAGTATTAAAGTGGAGCTGTGAAAATTATCAAACCGTAGGTCACAAGAATTGAGGTAACTAAGTGTCCCTGTTTATTCAGTGTCTTTTTTCTTATAATATTTATAAGACAGCCGATTACTAAAAATCTATGTGAGTTTCTTGCCTTCTATGTCTTTGATTCCCATATGTCTTTCTCTGATTTTCTGGAAAAATTAATTCACATTCCAATGACATTCAGTTCAATTAGTTACAGTCCCATTCCTTTGCTTGTGGATCTTCGATGGGATAGTTCCAATGATGGTCCAACAGAGTTTGGACCATTGAAGAAAGGATTTTAACCTGGCTGTAAGGGACAAGAAAAATAATAGATCCCACACCATCTTGGAAGAAAACTCTTCGCATGTTTTTTTGGTTTTCAAAAACAAACTTGAACTTTAGGAGTTTGTTTTAGAAAAACAAGATATTTTTTAAAACTTTGCCGGCTGACCATCATGTCTGACAGTACTGTCCTTCAAATATCTTGTGCATAGACAGGGACCACCATTACCACACTTCCTGTCAATGCAGAGAGTTATCCATAGGACCAGCAGAATGGCAGAGGTTTGTCCTTCCATCTTGACGGAGTTAAATCTATCCTTGAAACTCTAAATCAGGCCCATTAGTTTTCTTTTGCCGTGAGATTGGAATGATGCCTCTGAATTATTAGTTGGTCACTTTAAAAGGGGTCCAAGCAGATGTTTCTATTTTAATAAAATCACCCTTTATATTAGGTGTCTTCAGTCGCGGCTGGTCCTGCGAATCAGTAGTGGGGCGGGGGGAGAAGAGGAAGGTGGGGAGAATGTATTCTTTTTTTAAATCACTTACCTGTCAGCTGGCCGGCCGGCTGTCCAGCCACCTGGGTGGCCAGCCGTTGCCTACCTTCAGTCCTCTTCATAGCTTCTGCTGGAATTGGAAGCTGGAAGTAGGATAGGCTCCCCTTAACCAATCATAATGTTGCAATGCAATGTTGTGATTAGTAAGCACCCAGGGTCCCCTAAGCCCATCACAATTCTGTAATGCAGCGTTGTGATTGGTCTGAGCGCCGTGGTTCGGTGCTCAGATGGGGAATAGTAGCCTGGGCATGTTCTCCAAGAAGGCAGTAATGCAGCCAGGGTGCAGAACATACTAAGTGTGCATGAATGTTTGGCTGGCTCCAGACTGTCACCACTCCTCCCCCTTCAAAGCCCAGCATCGCCCCACAAAACTGCCCCAGCACAGAAAAACAAAATGATAATAACATTGTGTTATTGTAGGAGAGTAGGATCTGCTTACTATAGTTACCCCCACTTTTTGCTGGTCTTTCACAGTTTTTTTTACTTTAGTCTGGCTGGGGCCCTGCTAAACAGGACCCCAGCCTAGCTGTTTCCTCTCTAAATTGATTGCATGTACTTTAAGTACACTCCAGATTGGTTACTGGGTTACCCTTGTGAGTTCCTAGTATATGATACCTTAGGTACTAAGGGCATAGGTACCCCAGAGGCCTACCAGGTGCTGAAGCATGTATTATGCCCCCCTGGGAAGCCTTCCAAAATGGCAACACAGGTCTGATACTGGGTAAGGTGGTATAAGCACCCCTTACTAAGATATAGGTTACCTATATCTCCCTTAATCACTGACACATATAAACCTATAAGTCACTCCTATGGCAGGCCTTATCAATCCTGAAGGCAGAGTGCTTGGGTTTGTGTGAGAGCGTGCCCATGCATGAGCAGGACCCCTCTGCAGCTTTCAGAATCTATTCTCTGAAGCTGTTTTGTGATACAGCCAGACCATCTACTCTTTAGTGCATTATAGCCTCACAATAAATGCTAACTTTGGAATGGCTGCATGGAAACAGTTGTGTTTGTTGTCAAACACTTTGGAATCCTACCCCACTGCCAGTCCTGGTGGCAGGAGTAGAATTTCACCCTTCTAGAGGGAGAGACATGTAAACACTGACCTAACCGGTAATAGTTTAAAAGAGTCCCAGCATCACAAAATGGATGCTGCAGCCACAGACACGAGGCTGGCCTCATGCTGCTGGACGAAACTCTGGTAGGGGAGGCCTGGACAGTAGGTTTCCGGTCACAGGGAGGTGTAACCACCTCCCAGACAGGCTTTAGTGTATTGGGGCTGGGTGGGTGCATTCAGAGAATGCTTTTCAGACAATGCTGGGGGCACACTTGGTGTGCCTGTGCATACCCCAGTTAAAACCGGTTGCAGGGTCACTCAGCCTCTGCTCTGGCATGAACTGGACAAAGGGAAAGGGATGTAACCACCCCCTCCTTAGACGCTCCCATAGGTGGGCCCCTAGAGTGTGTCTAACCCCCTATCTTAGTATAAGTATAGGATTACAGTCCTTACAACTTCAGATTATACCTGGACGAAACTCTGCAACATATATCCTGGAATTTGACATTCTACATCGACTAGAAGACGGAAGAATCTCTCTTGGGGTCAAGGAGTGACACCCCTGTTCAAACAGGCATCAAAGAAGCATCTTGTCAGTCTGCATTTCCAAGGCTCCCGCCGGATCCCGACAGATTTGTGACTGAGGACATGGACTTCCAGACTTATCAGAGGCCAACACGAGATCCCAGCAAAGCTGAGACCCATAGCCCTCACGAGTGACGTGGGACCGGAACTCCTAGACACAGTGCAGATTTGCTAGTGCAACAACTTTCCAAGCTTTCCCGAAGTTGTGCATTGGGCTCCTTGTAGTCCAAGCCTCGAGCATCATCTGCACCAAAGATTGGGGGCCTATACTTAACGAGTGTCCCGTGGGCCCTCTTCTAGCATTTCCGCTTGAGGCTCCTTTGCGATCCCTGGTCCGTCGACTGGTGAGTCCTCACAAAGGTAATTCTTCTGTTTCCTGGGCTTTTCTGGTTGCTCTAGATGTGCCCTGACTCCCCTCCAAAGGATGAGTACCTCAGACCTTGCTGGTCTGCACCCAAGCCAATCTTTGCTTTCTGCATGGGTTGCTGTTGCCAAGGCTTATTGGGTCCAATCCAGATTCCGACACTGCAGCACTCGACATCCTTTGTGGCGCAGCTCAAATCCAGCTCCTGGTTGTCGTCCACACCTCCTGGTTCTCGTGGCTGAAGAGTCAAGCTTTACCTCCTACACCTGAAATCACCCAACATCGGTTGGCATCTTCTCATCGCCTTCCTGGTTACTGGCAAGTGACCCAGACTCTGTCTCTTCTGCTTTCAGGTTCTTCAGATCTCTGATCCACCCCTGGATCCCTCCGGACACTTTCCACTTGGTCGCCTGCAGCACTTTTCAGCAGCTCACCATTGAAATTGATGACAAAACCCGACACGATAAGACACCCGGCTTTCCTGGGCGAGGTAACTCGAGTACTCCGGTGGGTGTTGACTCTAAAAACTCCTAGTTCTAAAGGGGTTTGCTCCAAGTCCTCTTCTAAGTGTCCTTAATCTGTAATTTTCCAACCTCGACTTTACCCATAGAAGTTCATGGTAATTCACAGCTGTGTTTAGACACTGCAGGCGTCCCCTGTGGGTCCCCTGTGTCACTACCTTGGGTGGTTCCTGGTGGTCCCAGTGGGTTTAAATGCTCTAGGCCTTGTATCTATGTCAGTCGTGGTTCTTATACCACTTTCTTAGTATATGGTTTGGTACGCACCTAGGGCGCAACATATATTGTGCTAATTTACTGTGTGCTATATAAGTTTACTGAATGTACTCTTGCCTCTAGCCTCATAAAGAGACTAGAGGGATGTGTTTAAAATAAATACATATATTTTATACATCTTTACCTGGTGTGGTTCTCCTTTCATTTGGTCATTCATGAGATTATAGAATGGTAAAACAAACTGCTTTACATTCCTTCAAGACTTAACCTGAAGCCTGCTCTCCACAGCTACCACTAGGATAGCTTTATATTTAGGTTGTCTTTAAACCTACCATCAATAAGGGTCGTTTGGACTGGTGCAAGGTGCCCACTAGAATAATGGACAGCATATGCCAGGCCAACTTCTCTGCATTATCATTTTATTTTTCCTTTTTTGCCGTGCTGAAAGAACAGTGCAGCGACGCTCCTCCGCCTTAGCCGAAGAGCCTCCCCTGGATGGCTGTATGTAATTGGGATACATCATTTTCAGGTCTGGTTTTTGCTTTTACAAATCATTGTTTGCATGTGTTTTAGTTTGATTTGTTAATGGAACCGAGGCAGAATTAATAATTTCAGAATGCACTCATTTTCTGTAGAAAATGAGGTGTTCTGATAGCATGGAGTCTTCAGGTAGTCCTGTGCCTGGCCCTGGTACATTCCCATGGCTTTGTGAGTAACAGCAGCACATAGCTTTAGAAGAGTAAACAGCTTTAACTAGTCTTGCAAAGGTTCTGATCATTTTTATCATTAGTCAACTCAGCAAGTAATGTGAAGGGGTAGGACCATTTGCATAGCACAAACAGCTACATATTCTATTCTACTTGTTTTTTGTAGAGCGCATGGCTACCTTGACAAGGCTTCCCAGTGCTAAAAAAAGGCCACCCAAGTTACCTTGTCCTTGCACATGGTGCAATGGAGTGGCATTCTGTGCCAGGTCTGGCAAAATAACTTGGAAACAAGCAAACATTACTGCCCTTTAGACTTATGAATGAGTTCCTGCATCTAAGTCAGGTTTAGCATAAAGGACCTCGTGTCACAAAATCACAGGGTCGGTGACCATGTACAAAACCCTTTTTATGAGTTGGAAACATATTTCAACTAGTAAGAGGACTCGTGCAATCTCTTCCAAATTGCAAACAAGAGGGTCCTTGAAAGGGGTTTCCACCCTTTCCCTTGCAATTTGGAAAGGAATGTATTAATAGTTTTTGACTGCAATTACTGTTGCAAACAATTGATGTGCAACAACTCCCACGTTGGGGTGGTAACTAATTTACAAATGGGAAGGGGTCCTCTTAGGACCCTTTCCTTTTACAATCATGTTGGCAGCCTCAGGGGAGGACGTTTTTTGAAACTGATTTTTTTTTTTTTTAAACCAGGAATGGTTTCTTTAAGGAACATAGGTTGCTTTGATTACATCCCACAGAGGGTCGCAAATGGACACCTGACTGAAGAAGAAGAATTAGGCAGGTCTTTCTGCAACTCACTGTGATTCTGTATTTTATGAACCAACTGAACCGTATACATGTCGGTTTACAAAATATTTGTCCATTCGTAAAATGTATGTGTGTAATTTGCAATAGTTCTTTGAAGATACAATCATAAAGCAGTACCCTAACAAACTTTTACAAGGAAATGGATGCCATTTGTTTTTACTCTTTGTTTGAAATTCTACCTGGTGTAAGCGACATTTGAAATTTGCATAAAACATAATAAAACAAAATCTAAGCTGTTTAGACAGCAGCATCTGCTAGAGCCTGTAGTCTCATGGCTACAGGCTACGTTATGCACACTGCCTACTATTTAGTCAGCCACCTGGTAAATATTCAAGTTTCTTTTCAAGGCATTTGCAAGACCCCCAACAGTACAATGCATAATTTCTGCTATTTAGCCAGCTGCCAGGTAATATTTTTTTTGCTTTTGGCCAAGCTACAGGTCAAATATTTTACAATGCCTGCTATTTAACCAGCAGCCACATAAATAAATAAGTTTATTTGCAATTTACATGGCTGCTGACCCAGTTGTATATGTCTGCTGTTCTGCTAGCAGCTGGGTAATGGGTGACGTTTTTGTTTACTTGGCTGCTAGGCAAATAGTACAAAACCTCTGCTATTTAGCCATCGGCCAGGAACATAGTGACCTTTTCTGCTATTTGCATGACCACCAGCCGAACAGTGCAGAATCTCTACTACTTAGGTAACAGGCAGTTCAATTGGTCATGTATTTCTGCTTTTGCATGACCGTTGACCAAACAGTGAACTGATCATTTGCTACTTTGCCAGTGGATGGGTAAATAGTGAAGTTGTTTCTGCTATTTACCAGGCCACCAGTGAAACAGTGCAAATCCCAACTATTTAGCCAGTGGCTGAGTAAATAGTGATGTTTTTGTGCTATCTGCATTGCTTTTAGCCAAACAATGCAGAGAGAAAGCTAGGGGTAGGGTTTTTAGTGTAACCAGGAAGAATGGCACATCTGGAAGTTGCCACAGAACCAGTGTCTCACAGCCTTCTCTTTGCTCACAGCAGATTGGCGCACCCGCCCTCACACTTCCACAGCATGCTGGATGGCCACGATTACTTTTCACTCAGGCTGCTAAATTCTCAGCCGATTCATGGCGCTCCAGCCTTCTCGCCCCTCCACAAGACACTGGATGGTCCTCGCATACTATACCCAGGCCTACTTACGTCCACCCACAGCACGGCGTAGCCGCCCTGGCTCATCCATTCTACACTTTTGGACTCTGTGACAGTCCCCCCCCCCCCCTGTGGCCTACACTCCTGCACCCTCAACCTTCATCCGTACATGGCACCTGAGTCGAGTCTACCACCCTCCAGGGTGCCTTCTGCACTCTACTCCAGCCTTCACAATCAAGTCCACCACATACCCCTGGCCCTTTTGGAATGTTCACCGGCTTTCTGGGACCTTCTCTCCTTTCTTCACACATGCCACACAGCCCTGAAGAGTCACAGGATAATTTTCTAGTGACGAAACACTGAACAGTATACTGGTGTCGACCGCAGCAATTTTGATCCAAATGAGACTTTAATACCATTGTCATACCCGCACCACGTGTGCCCGGGACTGTGCTCAAACAATTCAGAGACTCTACTATTTAGCCAATTGGGGGGGCCTCCTGCTCCAACGGCAGGCTGGCGGTGCAATGCCTGTCGGGTGGCACTGGGTGCTACTCTTTAGTGGAGATCTTCTATTCCTCAGCCAATAGATGCATGTGTGTGAGGGGCCAAAAAAGGGGGAAGTGCAATTGTGAGCGTGAGTGAAAAGTTAAAAAAGGTCAGTAGAGTCCATTAAGAACCTTTAATGATATGGCTCACTGCCTCGTTTAAAAGTGGTGAAGGGAGGGGTACCGAGGCACAGAGAGTAAGGTGATCTGGCCTCGTTCAACCCTCGCCTATGGTGCGGTCAACATGTTTCATGCCACTAGGGCAATTCTTCAGGACCTAAATGCTCATCAATATGTAAGGTTTTTTAACCGTTAGCAAAAATTTGGATGTACAACCTGCAGGGCATGTCCCTGCACTCACACAAGCTAAAGCCAAAGGGTTGGGAATGGATTCAATTTTAAAGAGTTTCCAGAACATCATCTGTATTGTATCCAACATTTCTTCCCATTTATTATTAAAATGTAATTCCTTGTTTCCTCTTATTCTAAATTTATAATCTTTTTCAACTTTTTTAGAACACCTATTTCTTTGCTCCTTGATTTTTTAATAGGGTTTCTAATATATGTATATTTTTTTAATTTGCGCATCCCAGATTTTAATGATTGGCACTTATTATCATACGAACCAGGTTGCGAGATTATGAATAAACACTATAGAAGTTTGTCCTCACCTCACAAAAAAAACAACAAAAACGCAGGAAATGTTCACGTTTGATGCTTAGCAAGCAATTGTAAATGAGCCAAATATAATCTGGTGGTAACCCTTTAGGGTCAACCCACATCCAAATCAAGAATGTTGTTTGTTGATCTGGCCTTGGCAAATATCATGGAGACCTGTAGGCCACAGTGGTCACTCACCTTTATACTTTGAGATCCTGAAAACATAAATGAAAGTAAATTGCCACACTAGAACAAATTTATAATTAATAGGACAACTTTTGCCTTCAATTAAGGGGTGTCCTGCAGGAGGGTCTACTGGACAGTGACCATTTAGAGAAAAGAGATTAAGGAGCCACAGTAGGCGACGGTGAGCCCCCGAACTGCCTTGGGCGAAGGTGGGTCTAACGTCGGTGGGCAGCGCCTTCTAGCGTCTCCTCCAAGCCACTGCTGCTGATATTCCATATCAACACGATACTCCATTACTTGCTGACGCCATATTGCATTGAGCCCATTTGGTAAAATGCTGCGGCTCAGTTCCTGGCTTTGTAGAGGAGATGGGTCAATGTTTCCTCTCGCTTTCAAGAAGTAATCTCTGTTCATTACCATCGACGTTATTGAGAAATAAAAAGAGAAACAGGAGAAAGAAATAGAGAGTAAAAGCAAATCAGCCTGCTGGCTGTTTGTTTTTTTTTTTCCAAATATTCTTTTCTTTCTATAAAAGGAGATTGAAAATCCTATTTTTTAAATAAATCCAAAAGAAAAAGAGACTTGAAGATAATTCAGCATCCGCATCATAACCCATTGTGCACAAATCAGGAAACCATAGGATTCAAGCAATTACCATAATGTTCCTTGCCTTGTTGCGCTGACTACACAGGCATCGCGATTAAAAAGAGTCCTCATCCTTCTAGACCTCTTCTGTCCTTCTGTCAGGAACGCAAAGCTTTTTCCTTGAAAGTGAAATTACCATAGTTCCCAGAAGAGCAGCACACGGGGCATTCTGCATTACAATATCGCCACGTCTTTAAAAGGAATAAACAAGCAATCGCCATTCTCAGCATCCCTTTTCCAATCTAGGCCAAACATTTATTTGCCACCCTTGTCCTCTGTACGCTGGTAAAAAGAGAAATAACAACGCAGATGACGTGCACCGCTTCTCTTTTACTCCCCCGCGGGCCTGGTACTATTGGAGAAGACATCAACAACAACACAGCTACCTGCACCCCTGAACCTCTGGTGCCGCAGGCATACACAGCATTGGTGCATTCATAAACAACAGTGCGAGTGACTTGCGCTGCCTCTCTTTTGTCTGCTACAGCTCATCGCACTGTGGGCCCTTCCACAAACAAGCATTGGCATAGTCAATAGTTCTCGCCCAGTTGTCCTGTTGCCAATGCGTCTTGCATTCGCAACAGGTTAGGCGAAAGGAATGAAAGGGAAACCGGAGCTTAGAAAGGAGGGTGCAAGATCAGGACAGAATCTCTTCTGCTATAGTAAGGAATGGGATGAGGAGGAGATGAGAAGACAGGCCCGGATTTACTAATACTTTGTGCAGGATTTGCATCATCTTATGAGATGCGAACCTTGGCGCACAAAGTGTTAGGGTTGGATTTAGGGGCATATTACCAAGCAATAGCGATAATTATCGCTATTGCTTGGTTAGAGACAAACATTTACAGCTGAGCTGCGGCGATTTTTATCGCAGATAAACCTTGGTATTACCAAGGTTTATCGCAAATGAGATAAAAATTAGCCGCAATGCATGAATATCGCTGAAAAGTCAGCGATATTCATGCATTACCGAGCTAATGCTCTTAGCCATGCTATCCACCTCCCATTGGATAACATGGCTAAGAAGTGCTCAGTGCAGGTGTTAGCTTTTGGAGATATTCGCGCTTAGCACGAATATATCCATAAGTTGGTAATAGGAGATAGCGATGTTAGCGACTGTTTCCAGTCGCTAACATCTTGGCACGCCCACTTTGCATGTCATTAGTGATGAATAGTGATGAATATCACTGACATGCAAAGTGGGGCCCAAGATGGTCGCTATCTCCCACTAGCTGTTGCTAACTGGTGTTAGCGACAGATAGGTAATAGGAAGATAATTTTATCTCCGCTTTCTTGGCTTTTAAAGCCAAAAAAGCAGAGATAAACCCCCTTGATGATATGCCCCTGCGTGTCCAGTGCAAATCAGGATTTGTGTTGGATATTATCCCAAAGTAACATAAAGCTGTGGTATGCACTGCTCTGTGATACTTATGAAATGAAATGAAAATTGTATTTGTATAGTGCATTCTACCCTAAGGCCTCATAGCGCTTGTGTAGCGTAAGGAAGGAGTTCCGCAAGCGGTGTATGGGGGTTCCCATGCAACCACCCATTTATTTTGAGGCAAATCCTTATCTACAAACATTGGTAGACAGGGATTTGCACCAAAATCTTACACCTCCCCGAGGCAGGCCCAACAAGACATTTTTCATTTCTCCTTGTTTTTCCAACGTTAAATGTATTCTGCAATGTATAGTAAACAAACAAAGTGGGACAACTAGAAGGGACGTACCCTCACAGCATTGCTGTCAAAAGTGTGCCGGCGCTAGGGGAGTTGCAAACAATGCACCATATCTAAGGGGATAGACATAGCACATTTTTTGTCGGCCTTTCATGCAAGGCAGTGCAGCAACCTTGGGTCAGTGTTGCCTTGTGTCAAAGAATAGTAAATCTGGGGCGTAATGTGCATGCCTTTGTTAGCAGGTGCTGCTCCTCCGCTAGGGCGGAGGAGCGCCGCCCCACTGCTGCTACCCGGCAGAGGCAACAGTGAAAAAGAAAATGATAATAAAATGGGGAGAGGATGTAGCCTTATGGCTAGAGCAGTCGAGGCTGAAGCTGGGGAACCAGGTTCGAGTCACGGCAACAACGCTCAGCATCCTGTGATGCTGGGCAAATCACTTAATCTTCCAGTGCCTAACAAAAATGAATCTAGTCTCAATGATACAAAGCTGGTCCTAGGTAAAGGGGTCAGATAGCTTATATCTTCAAGTCTACTTCGCGCTATATAAAACTAAAAAAATAACCATAATTTTTTTATCATTTTTTTTTTCACCGTTGCCTCTGCTCTGTAGCCCAGTTGCGGGGTGGGGCCATTCTCCTTAGCTCCAGGAGGAGGAGTGTTGGCCACTACAAAGTGCGCATTATGGTTTGCCAGCCAAACCGACATGCACACTTAGCATTTCTCCACCCCATTGTGCTTCACAGCCAGGTGGAGAATAGCATTCCCAGTATGAGAGAGGCACTGGGATTGGCATCTGGAAGCCTGTGCAGGGTTCACCAGTCGGGGATCGGGAGAAGAGGAAGACACATCGTCAGGTAAATCGTAATTTACTTATTCATTTTTTTATACAATTTCTTTAATGTATTTTTGTCCCTGCCCTTGCGGTCCTACCAGAACGCATCGGAGTCAGCCGCCACTGTGTGTCAATAGCTTTGTCTGAACAGTGTGAATTAGGAGTGTGTGTGGTGACAAACTTACCTACTTTCGAGACTTCTGACGATGGAGAGAGAGTGTGAGAGAGTAGCCTGCTTGAGAGAGAGCCGTTCAGTGTGTACGTGGTGACAGATGTTACCGCTGTAAACACCTCCCAGTGTCTGTGCATGCATGCTAGCAGTGTTCCATGCTGCATAGTGACACAGCAGAGAGGGAGCGACAGAGTGAGCTGCATAAGAGAGCTGTTCCGTGTGGGCGACAGCTGCTGCCAAGGAGACCCGCAGTGTGTTGTTCTGCTTTCAGGGTTATGTCAGCACAGAGCAATCTCGTTCCAACGCGCCACGAAGGCCGGGAGAGTTTCTGTAGCAAAATGTCAGAGAAATGACACTGTTATTATGGAGATGTTGGCGTCTTCATGCAACACTGGCCCGGCTGGAGTGGGATTTGCAGCATTGATAGCATTAGCCACTTCTCGTGTTGATTCATAAATCATTGTGTCACATCATGATTACCTCAACTCCTGCCCTGCCCCCCTCCCCTTCCCCAGCAACTGGCTTTTAACATTATTTATTGCTTATAGGAGAACATTTTTCTAATAATGTTCTCTGGAGAGGACACCTCGTTTAGATGGGATAAGAGCCCCGGGGCAGATGTGTGTGAGAGAGGCGAACAAAGTACCAGCCACTGAAGCCGAGTCCAGCTCAATGCATTGATTTTCTTTGGTGTATCCATGTTTTTGATTGTTTCCATGTCTGGGGGCCAGGAGGTGAGGGGAGAGGGATCTGCCCCCCCCCACCCACGCGCTCACTGCACATCAGGGCCCCTCACTGCCACAGGCAGTGATGAAGTAAGGACAGGAGACTAGGGCTGTAACCAGAAGAGGAAACACCATCTGCCTTTGACAGAGACAAACACAGACTCACAGTTCCCTCAAGGACCAAATTCACTGCACCTCTACTGCCACACAGTTGTCTACAAGTCAAACAAAGGACCTGTTTTAGAGTTTGGCAGAGGGAAACTCCATCACAAATATTCTGTGTCTGCTTTATTTGGAGCTTAATATATTCTAGTGCATTTGCACGAATGCGGGTGGGAAACGGTCATGATTGTGAAGGAGTAAGCATCCGCTAAATGGCAAATCATGCCCATAGTCATGTGGGGCAGATATCTACTCATCGGTGACCTTGTCATCACTGACAGATGAATACAGAACTTCCACTGAGGAAGGCAGAAACTTGTATCTCACCTTTTTAATGGTCAGCTACATTGAAGGTGCCCTATCAGCAAGTGCCACGAGGTGCTTCCAGGTAGTTCTCTGAAATGAAATGAAATGAAATGAAAACAAATTTATATAGCGCTACTACGCCCCATGGGCGTCAAGGCGCCTAACCAAATGAAAACTAGCTATAACAAATATACTCTCACTGTGGGTAGGCCTTGATAAAGCACCAGGTTTTTAGCGCTTTTTTAAAAAGGGACAAAGAGGGTTGGGTCTTGATCTCCGGAGGAAGGGAATTCCACAGTCTAGGGGCTACAATGGAAAATGCTCTACTACCCCAGCATACCTTTCTGGCACGAGGGACCACCAGCAGATTCATCTCCGATGATCTGAGGGATCTACTAGGCATGTAACGAGTCAGAAGGGCACCTAGGGGGTCCAATGGACCATCTGCGAGAGCTCTATAGGCTAAACATAGGATCTTAAAAGAGATCCTCAGATGTATAAGGAGACAATGCAGGCTCCTTCTGGCCATTGTGGCAGAGGATGCATTAGGAAGCGCCAGAACAAATTGAGCAGCCGCAATCTGTACGACCTGAAGGCGTTAAATGAGTCACTTGTTGGAGTCTGCATAAAGTGCGTTGCAGTAGTCCAACCTGGAACCCACTAATGCAACCACCGTCTGCTTGCGAGCTAAAGGAGAGAGATAGTGCAGGATTCTCTAGAGGATTTTAATGACCCCCCCAACAGGTGGCCACTGTTCGATTGACCTGTAGAGTCATGGACAGTGAAGTGTCAAAAATTACGCCAAGATTTCTAGCTGACTGGGAAGGAGATGGACAGGTTCCCAAAGCTGACGGCCACCACTCACTAGACCAAACATCCTGGTCTTTGCCAAAGACCAGAATCTCAGTTTTATCGCCATTCAACTTTAGGGAGTTCTGGATCATCCAGTCCGAGACTGTCTGCATGCAGATCCTAAAGTTGGTGGCGGAGGTGGAAACAGAGTGGGCCAGCGACACCATTATTTAGGTGCAGCTTTCCACCCTCCTCATGGTTGCCATTGCAGACAACAAGCCCATCGACTATTGCGGTGCGGCATCCTCCTTGCACACCAAGGGCCCTGATTACGAGTGGCCGGGAACATTCTTAAATGTCTGAATGTGAGGCTTTAATGGCTTCCACTCTACATGGAAAATGTGGAATATCTTGCTCAAGGAGTGGAATGACGTTAACAAACCCAGGACATGGTTGTGTAGCCTATTGTGAAGACGTGAAAAACTGGGGAATTTGCTAGTTCCTAAAGTTTGGAGAAGACTGATTGATTCATGGGAGAAGGGGGTGGGAAAATTGTTGCTAGGACAAAAGTATGGGTAGAACAGTCAAGGATCCATTCTTAGCCATTCATTGTTTGACCTGCACAACCATGTTTGAACCATGTTTGTGATTTCTGCAGCACAGACACTACACAAAAATTTCACTATGAATACAGGATCTACTGGCATTCCATAGGAGAACCTGGTCTATAGTAATGAAAAAACAATATCATCTATACATTTATTTTCCAAAAGTGAGATATATGTTGCGTCTATGTAAACTACTGTGTAAAGGCATTACTAATTGGCCAGAAAATCTATTTATTTTATAGTAAAAATACTGCAAATCAGCTGAGTAGTCTGATCACTCAGGGAAGGGGTCCATGAAGGAAGATGGAAGAGTAAAACTCGAGGTGAGCAAATCAGGTTGAACTACACTGATGACCAAGCCACATCTTTGTGAGCAGATAATGAATGATAACGCCTTATGGTGTGCAGAAGTCAAATATATTTACTCTTATGTGCAAAGACTACTAGCCAACTAGACTACTATACTATCGTCAGACAAAAGTATTACATCCTAAATATAATGTATCAAACTGTCACCCAATTGGAGAAAATAATGGCAAATCTACACAGTGCAACAATAGTTTCATAAATGGTAATTAAGACACACTATTTAGATAACTGAATGTTTTGTGTCAATAAAATTCTGAAGTACAACTGTATTGAGTATAGTGCAGCTACTCCAGTGCAGTAAAGTCAGGTTAACAATAAGCCTGGATGAAGAGGTTAGTTTTATGTTTTAATTTTAACTTGAGCAAATCAATTTTGAGTCTCAGATGTGATAGTAGAGAATTCCACATACAGAAGTCATTCACACACAAGTTTCTTGTATATGGTCTGATTGAAGGAAAATAGTTTGAGGTGGACAGACCGTAGGCATTTCAGTAGTTCATAAGGAGTAAACAGCTTCAAAAGATAGCTCAGGTTATGACAATTTATGAAGCGCAGTGAGACCAAGGCTCAGAGTTACGAATTGGGATCTCAATTTTAATGGCAGACAGAGGAGAGAATTCAGTGCAAGAGAGATGTCATCTTGTGGGCTGGGTGTCAGAATATCATACACAGAAATATCGTCCGATACAATAATTGTTTCCTAAATATCACTACCAAACAAATCACCCCATTACTCCAATTGAGTGATATTTTTGTAAACTGTTTGTAGGACGCTATATTTAGGTCCGAAGATATTCTGAACACAATATACTGGTACCATAGAAATCTTACGATGTAGGGCCTTTATCAGATGAGCAGTTTGATTCTGATCTTATGTAGTTTCTGGTTTTATTGAATCGCAGAGATAAACATCCACAGCGCTCCGAACCCCGGAGGGACTGCGGCGACAATCATGAATCATGGTATGCGATACATTTATATGAAACAGTGCCCGTCCCGTACCCCCCTCCCCCCCACCCCCCGGCCACCCTCCCCCCCGGTCCTGCAACACTCCGTCTCCCAACACTGCCATAAAGAGCATACAATCCAACATGAAGAAGAATCAAACCTCAATATGCCCCCCACATTTGTTCCTCCCCGTTCCGTGGCGGCGGCGGGGGCTCGAGCCACATTCCCCTGTAGTCCGCCCACCTCTTCCATATCTTATAATGTTTTGTGGGACAGCCCCTGGCCTCGAACACCGGCCTCTCCAGTCCCATGCAGAAGTCCAGGCCTTTTTTCCACCCGACCACCCTAGGGGCCCCAGGTTCCTTCCAGGCCTGAGCCACATCCCGTTTGGCTAGCGTGAGTCCCAATAGTAACAAGTGCCGCTTGTACACATTCCCACCTACCCCTTTAAGCACATGGAGCAGGCCTAATTTCGCAGTGCGAGGGAGCTCCCACCCCAGCACCTCTGACAAACAATCCCACACACCCTTCCAGAACCGCGCCAGGCCACCACATTCCCACACTGTATGTAGCAGGGTACCCATCTCATGACCGCCTCGCAAGCACGCCGGGGACTCAATCAACCCTGCCTTCCACAACCTCTCTCTGGTGTAGTATGTATGGTGCAAGTACTTGAATTGTATGAGCCGTAGACGGATTGCTATTGCTGCACCCCTGGGGGACTCCAGAGCCTCCCGCCAGTCCTCCTCCTCCAGTTCTCCCACGTCTCACTCCCATCTCTCTCTTAGAGGCTGTAGGTCCGATGAGCAGTGTGTCACTAAGGTTTGGTATATTTTGGAAATTTTACGCTCCTCCAAGTCCCCCATAAAGACCTTCGCTTCTATCGGGCTGAATTCGGGCAGCGCGGTCAAGCCTTCCAGCGCAGGAACCAAAGCATGTCTAAACTGTAGGTAGCGAAAAAACTGGGTGCGGGGCATATCAAATTCTGCACTAAGATCCTGAAAGGACTTAAGCGTGGTGCCTCTAAGGACCTGGCCCAGGGTGGAAATTCTTATCAAGTCCCAACACTTGAATCCTAAAAGGTACATCAGAGCCGGCAGTTGCCCATTACGCCAGAGCGGGGTTTCCCCAGTCAATTTACCCCACCATCCCATACGGCGCAGCACCTGCCGCCATATCTGGAACACCACTTGCGTTGCACTAGGCAGCCTCTTACGCAGCTGGGGCGAGTATAAGACCATGTGAAGGGGATCAGGCTCCATCAGGAAGCGCTCCATGGCATACGCCGGGTCCCCCCCGTCACAGTACCGCCAGTCATTTAGGACCACCAGATGCGAAGCCTGGTAATACGACAGAATATCCGAAGTTGCTAACCCCCCGCAATAAGTGGATAGAAAGCAGGTTCGCAAGTTTCTGGATAATTTTAATGGAAATGCCTATGTAGATCCCTGTTAGAAATGGGAGTCTCTCATTGGCAATGGTTTGCACCTTTGTCCAAGTAGGGACCCTTCCTACTAGTCAGGGTAAGGGGGATACACTTCTAAAATAATCCCTGCTCACCCCCTTGGTAGTTTGGCACAAGCAGACAGGCTTGTGTAATGTAATGTACTTTGGTACTTATAAAAGCGAGCGGCCACTCAACAGAGTGTCCCTGCGCTGGAGAAGACCACACAACAAACAGAGTGCACACAAGCAGACAGACAGGGTCTAATGTTGAAAAAGCCAGGCTTTTAGTTTCCTCCTAAAAGTGAGGAGATCCTGCACCTGTCTTAAAGGTATGGGTAGGCTATTCCATAGCCATGAAGACACCACTTGAAAAGATCGGCTACCAACCAGAGAAAGGAGAAACTTTGGAATGGGCGTCAGAAGCTGTGCATAGGACCTCAAAGTCCATTGAGGGACATACAGCCAGATTCATGAAGGTGAATAGCGCTCGCAAAGGGCCAGATTCTCAGAATCTGGCCCTTTGCGAGCGCAATTTTTGCATTCGGGATTCATCATCCCAAATGCAAAAATCGATAATAGCGATTTCGCAAAGTTGCGAGGAATTACATTTAAGGAATCTCTATTTGAGATTCCTTAAATGCAATTCATCATCCATTTTCAAATTGCGAATTCGCTATTTCGGGCCGCTATTTACTGCGAGGTCAAACCTCGTGGTAAATAGCGAAAACTTAGAAAAATGCTTTTAAAAACATTTTTCTAAGTTGCATGTTGCACACACACATGTCCTTTGGACATGTGTGTGCGCGACACCTGTTTAAATTTGCATTTAAGGGGTGCTACAGGGTGTCCTTTGGACACCCCTGGCACTCTTTAAATCGCTATCTTATTAGCGATTAGCTGATTGCTAATCGCAAATAAGGAATACTCCCCATTCATTCCTATGGGCCTTTTGGCCCATAGGAATGAATGGGGAGTTATTCCTTATAGACGATTAGCAATTTGCTAATCGCAAATAAGGAATATGTAGGAATCGCATTTTTTTTTGCGATTCCTACTTGAATCCCGTTTTGCGAGCCTGTAATAGCGATTCCTTATGAATCGCTATTAAAGACTCGCAAAACGGGTCTTTGATGAATGAGGCTGTATGTGCTGAAACCTTTCCCTAATGTACGGGGCCCCTGATCTTATCTTATCTTATCTTAAGGGGGTTTTGTATAGCGCTCTGTCACCATAAGTTTCCTGGCGCTCATTGAATGCTGAGAGATGTAAACACGGGGGTCTAGCCAGACTGTGCGAAAAGAAAAGTTTTCAGAAGTTTTTTTAATTCCAGAAGAGAATTAGAAGATTTGAACGGAAGAGGCAGCGGGTTCCAAAGGTTGCGGGCTAAGAGAGCGAATCTGCGGCCACCAATTTTTTTAAGCTTAATTAGGGGAGTAGCTAAGAGCAGGTGATGAGAAGACCGTAGATTGCGTGCCGGGCGGTAGAGGGTGACCCAGGATTTGAGAAAGGCGGGAGAGGTTCCAGAGACAGCTTTGAATGCCAGGCAGCCGATCTTGAATGCTGCCCTCCGTTCAACCGGCAGCCAATGAAGTTTGCAAAGTAATGGCTTCGCGGGCTGCCACTCCGGGCTCTTGTAGGCCAGTCTGGCCGCCTGGTTCTGTACTATTTGAAGCCTGAGAAAAAGGGATTTAGGTAGGCCATAGTACAGAGAGTTAGAAAAGTCCAGACGGGACAGTACCAGGGCGATCAGGACTTGTATCAGAGCCTCGGGTGTAAGGAGATGGGAGACTTTCCTGATTTTTCTAAGCTGGAACATGCATGAAGACACAACAGCACCCACCTGGGGCTTCAGGGAGATCTCCGTGTCGATAATGACCCCAAGACTTTTTTGCTGATTTGACTGGAACGGATTGGGGGGCCAAGCTCCACCGGCCAGAACTGTGGACCACAATAGGTGGGGCTGTTACTTGGGAGAATTAACTCTGTTTTCCCCTGGTTCAGCTTAAGCTGGTTCAAATTCATCCATTGTTGGATGTGTAGCATCACCGCTTGACAGTCAGTGGCTGCATTTGGAGTGTTAAGAGGGAAAATGATTTGCAGATTGTCTGCATAATTGAAGTCGGTGATGTCCCACCTCTTCAGGGAGTGAATGAGTGGTTGAAGATAAAGATTAAAAAGCAGAGAGGATAGGGAAGATCCCTGAGGCACTCCGCAGGTCGATGGCACCTTGGCAGCCATAAAAGGACCCAAGAGAACTGCTTGGGTTCTGCCCGACAAGAAGGATTTGAGCCAGGCAGAAACCGGTCTCCGGTAGCTTGTCTCCTTTCTGGTGAAGAATTGGCTTGGTAGTTTAGTCTGCCCTGTTCCCATGATGCACTGGGCCAGGGACAGACTGATTTGCATATAGCCAGGTTCTGAACTGGGATGGGGAAGTGAGATAAATAACGGTGATGGATCAAGCCCTGATCTTTGGACTGGGTAAGAGTGGTCTGTTTAACTCAGACACTCTGTTCATCACCACACCCTTTTTGTAAATCGTTTTTGGCCACTATAGGTGTGGCAGGGTATACTCAGACATGAGTCCCTTTCTCACTGCTCCATCAGGATTCAAGTAAGCCGGGCCGAAGAAGGCTGAAATGCCAGAAACCGGTCCCCGGTAGCTTGTCTCCTTTCTGGTGAAGAATTGGCTTGGTAGTTTAGTCTGCCCTGTTCCCATGATGCACTGGGCCAGGGACAGACTGATTTGCATATAGCCAGGTTCTGAACTGGGATGGGGCAGTGAGATAAATAACGGTGATGGATCAAGCCCTGATCTTTGGACTGGGTAAGAGTGGTCTGTTTAACTCAGACACTCTGTTCATCACCACCCCCTTTTTGTAAATCGTTTTTGGCCACTATAGGTGTGGCAGGGTATACTCAGACATGAGTCCCTTTCTCACTGCTCCATCAGGATTCAAGCAAGCCGGGCCGAAGAAGGCTGAAATGCCAGAAACCGGCCCCCGGTAGCTTGTCTCCTTTCTGGTGAAGAATTGGCTTGGTAGTTTAGTCTGCCCTGTTCCCATGATGCACTGGGCCAGGGACAGACTGATTTGCATATAGCCAGGTTCTGAACTGGGATGGGGCAGTGAGATAAATAACGGTGATGGATCAAGCCCTGATCTTTGGACTGGGTAAGAGTGGTCTGTTTAACTCAGACACTCTGTTCATCACCACCCCCTTTTTGTAAATCGTTTTTGGCCACTATAGGTGTGGCAGGGTATACTCAGACATGAGTCCCTTTCTCACTGCTCCATCAGGATTCAAGCAAGCCGGGCCGAAGAAGGCTGAAATGCCAGAAACCGGTCCCCGGTAGCTTGTCTCCTTTCTGGTGAAGAATTGGCTTGGTAGTTTAGTCTGCCCTGTTCCCATGATGCACTGGGCCAGGGACAGACTGATTTGCATATAGCCAGGTTCTGAACTGGGATGGGGCAGTGAGATAAATAACGGTGATGGATCAAGCCCTGATCTTTGGACTGGGTAAGAGTGGTCTGTTTAACTCAGACACTCTGTTCATCACCACCCCCTTTTTGTAAATCGTAGGCCCTGGATGCTGGCCTGCTCGACACGGTGGAGAAGGATGTTATGGTCCACCGTGTTGAACGCCGCTGACAGATCTAATAGGACGAGCGCTTGAGGTACCCCTTTATCGGCATTGTCCCTTAAGGAGTCCATAACTGCCAGAATCACAGCCTCGGTGGAGTGGGCTGGTCTGAAACCGGCTTGGTTGGGTTCGAGGTAGTTGGAACACTCAATGAATTGAGAGAGGCAACTGGTGACACGTGCCTCCAAAAGTTTGGATAGGTAGGGCAGAAGGGAGATAGGCCGATAATTCGCAAATTCCTCTGGGTCAGCACCAGGTTTTTTTTAGCAAAGGCACCAGAACTGCCTCCTTGAAGGAGTTGGGCACCGTGCCTATCTCAAGGGAGGTATTTAACAGGGGTAAGATGCAGTCCGGCAGAGCCAGGCAGATGTCGTGGAGCACAGAGGGCGGACAACAGTCGTTGGGCAAGCCCAATTTTACTCGAGCGATGAGTTTAGCTAGAGCGTTAGAGTCAAGGGTGAGAAAACTTAAAAATGAAAGTGGGTTTCCAGGGGGGGAAGCTGATATGGCAGCAGGGGGGACAGGTGGGATAGTATTCTTAATCTTAGTGATCCTATCGATGAAGAAACTATTTAGGGCATTACAGGACTCTTGGGTGGGGGTCTGAGAAGGAAGGGTTCTAGCGTCGGACGTGAGCTCGCTCATGACTGTGAAGATCTCCTTAGACTTATTCGGGGCAGTGAGAATCCTTTCAGAGATATGTAGGGATTTAGCTGCCAGGATTGCACTTTTGTATTTTTTTCGTGCAGTGACATATTACTCTCTATCCGTGGGCGAGTAGTTGCATCTCCACCTACGTTCCATCTGGCGTAATTCAAGTTGCTGAGTTTTCAGAGTGGTGTTAAACCACCTGTGTGATTTGCTATGCCTGGAGCGAGGGTATCTGGAGAGGGGGGCAAATTGGTCGCTAGCCTTGGTAATCCAACCGGAGAAGTCTTCCTCCAGTATGTAAATAGTTGCAGCGCTGCACGGCTGGGGGCGAGTACCAGCCAGGAATGAGAGGAAGCCTTGAGAGTCAAGTGCACTCCATTTGCGGGCTACCCCACCTGTAAGTGGGGGGACCTTTACCCGACCCCTGACAGTGATCACGGTGTCGATCATATAATGATCCGAACAGATACAGGGCGTGATCACGGGACAGGAGATCGTAAGGTTATGGGTCCAGATATGGTCTAGTATATGGCCCCTATCTTGTGAAAGGTCATGAAGACCAAGACTAACGCTTTAAAATGAATCGGACCGGAAGCCAGTGCAAGGATATCAAGTGAGGGGACATTCGTGTCCTTGAACCTACCATAAGAATACCTCTGGCCACCTCTTTCTGGACCACCGGTAAACAACCTAATAGATTATCTCAGAGGCATTGTGTAAAGCATTTGTTTACACATACAGTAATACAGTGAAAACACTACAAATGAACACCACACGTGTTTAGAAAAATAAGTAATATTTATCTAAACCAAACAAGACCAAAACAACATACAGTTATCAAGGTATGACTTTTTAAAAGATAAAACCAGTTCTGTCCATTACAAAACTGCAGATGAGACACTTGCAACACAAAGAACCTAGGATGCCTCAAAATCATAAACAAAAGCAGCTTCAGGGAATGCGATGCATCAGTTCCTTATACACAGGGAAGATGATACGTTGGTTCCTTGCTCCAGGGCAGGTGATGCATCAGTTTCTTACTGCCACACAGGGGAAGTTATGCGATTGTTCCTTACTGAAGAGAAGGAAATGCGTCGGTTTCTTACTGTGCGGGAAGGTGATGTGACGGTTTTTTACTGCAGCCTCGGCATTGTTGTACACTTGGCGCCCTGATCGATGCGTGGGGATTCAGGGATGCGTCGGTTCTCGATGCGGCTCCGGTGGCAACAGTGCTGCGTTGATCTCTGCAGCTGCGGTCCCACGATGCATCTGTTCTTGCAGTCGTGCAGCAGGGCATACGTTGGAATCAGTGTGGTGATCAGTGTGGTGATCTTGAACTTCAGAGATCCATGTCCGAGATTCGACATGCAGCAATTTCTCCTGCTACGCGCAGACGCTGCGTCAGATTCTTCAGCGGCACAGCAGCTATGCATCAGAGATGGGTGCAAATGCGTCACGATTCTTTAGTTGCTTCTCTTTTCCCAGCTCTCAGCAGCAGGAATAACCTCCAGAGGCCCAACACATGAACAGGCACCTCTTGGCAAGCCAGAACTCCCAGCAAGAGAGTTCAGGGGAGCTGATGGTGTAGTCCTTGTGTCCCTGAGACTTCAGAACAGGAGGCAAGCTATACTTCAAGCACTTGGAGATCTTCTTCAAACAGGACACACAGTACACAGCAAAGTCTTTGTCCTCTCCTTGGCAGAAAGGGCTACTGCAGGCCAACCCCAGACAGTATACAGCAAAGAGGCAGTACTTATCCTTCAGCTTTCCCAGCGCTTCTCCTTGGCAGAGGTTGCTCTTGGGTCCAGAAATATTCTAAAGTTATGGCCCCAATAATTCAGTCCTCTCTGGTCCAGCTTCCTTGCAGGAGGTAGAGACAGCATGGTGTAAGGCGGACCAGGCCTATTCAGGTGCAAGGAAATCTCCTCCCCCTACTCTAAATGCAGCCCAGCCCTGACTCATCCAGGAAAGGCAGGACACACCTCAACCCACACAGTGGCTGTCTAAATAGAATGCACATCCTCAGCCCCTGCCACTTCAAAGCCAGACATTCAATACACAAACCAGCTGAGGCACACAGGATGGCTAAGCAATAAAATACCCACTTTCTAAAAGTGGTATTTTCAAACCCACATTATAAAAATCATCTTTACTAAAAGATACCTTTTTATATTCTGATTTCAGGCCTACTAAACTCTAACTTTCTACCTTGTCCCAATGGGAAGTTATACCTATAAAATGTTAGAAATAAACTCCCATTCTATCCTATGGAACGGATCGCCTTTCAATAGTGAAAAATGAAATACAATGTATTTCACTACCAGGACATGTCACACACATCAGTACATTCCCTACCTTTCACACTGCATCCTACACAAAGGGATACCTTTGGCCTACCTTAGGGATGACTCACATGTAAAAAAAGGGAAGGTTAGGGCCTAGCAGTTGGGTGCAGATGCCAGGTCCAAATAAAACAATTGATGGACAGAATGCAGAACAAGGTCATACATTCACCCCAGTACGGAGATCTGGGCCTAAGTCCAACTTTCTTTGCTCCCCATGCCATTCCAGTTTGAGCCCACCCATATCCACACAGTTTTGACCCTGTGCCGAATGGGAACAGTCCAGCCCGAACTGCCAGGCCAGGTCCTCCATAGATTAGAAACAAGCATTCTAGGACCGGTTTCGAGGTTTTCATCCCTCATCAGCCAGGATAGCTTGACTCTAGTGGCATGGAGAGCACAGGACCCATGTGTGGGCATACACATCCCACTCGGGGTGACAAACGCAAAAAGAGCAATTGATGGAGGGAATGCACAACAATGACATACATTCACCCAAGTTCAGAGATCTGGACCTGAATCCATCCATTTTGTTGCTCCCCATGCCAATTCAGGTTGAACCCAGCCATATACAAATCAGTCTTGACCCTGTGCCCAATAGGAACAGTCCTGCCCTGGACTGTTAACAAGCATCCTAGGACCAGTTCTGGGGTACCATCCCATATCAGCCAGAATAGCTTGACTCCAGTGGCATGGAGCATATGGGACCCACGTCTGGGCATATCCGTCCCACTCGGGGTGACAAATGCAAAAAGACCAATTGATGAACAGAATGCACAACAATGACATACATTCACCCAAGTTCATAGATCTGGACCTAAATCCTTCCATTTTGTTGCTCCCCATGCCATTCCAGGTTGAACCCAGCCATATGCAAATCAGTCTTGACCCTGTGCCCAATAGGAACAGTCCTGCCCTGGACTGTTAACATGGGACCCACGTCTGGGCATATCCGTCACATTCGGGGTGACAAATTCAAAAAGACCAATTGATGGACAGACTGCAGAACAGTGTCATACATTCACCCCAGTACTGGTTCCCATGCCATTACAGTTTAAAACCAGCCATATGCAAATTAGTCTTAACCCTGCGCCCAAAGGGAACAGTCCAGTCTGAACTGCCAAGCCAGGACCTCCCTGGACTGGAAACAAGTATCCTAGGATCGGTTTTGGGGTTTCACACCTCATCAGCCAAGATAGCCTGACTCCAGTGGCATGGAGAGCACGGGACCCACAACTGGTCATACCCGTCCCACTCAGGGTAAAAAATGCAAAAAGAACAATTGAAGGACAGAATGCAGAACAATGTCTTACATTCACCCAGTACAGAGATCTGGGCCTAAATCCATCATTTATTCGCTCCCGTGCAAATCCAGTTTTAACCCAGTGCAGGTCGGCATGCCAGTAGAGACTGCGTGCAGACACTGCAGTGGGAGGTCTGAGACCCCTTTGAAAGGCTGCTTGTGTAGGTGACACAATCAGTGCTGCAGGCCCACTAGCAGCATTTGACTTACATGCCCTTGGCACCCACGGTGCACTGTACTAGGGACTTAGTAGTGAATCAAGTTTATGTTTATGTTTATGTTTTGGCAATTTTGATAGCGCGCAAATACCCGGGGGTGTCTCGGCGCTTAAATGATCAGATGATGACAGTTACAAGATCTTTAATGTGGAAACAGCCAAGTTTTTACTTGCTTCCTGAAGCTGAGGAGGGTGGGGGAGGTTTTAATGGTAAGGGGAAGGGAATTCCATAATCTAGCCGTGGAAATCACAAAGCATCTGTCGCCCCAGTTCGCTTTCCTTGTGCGTTGGACATTAAGCGGATGAGCTGAGGATGAGCGAAGAGTCCTGGGAGTTACAAAAGGGCGAAAAGCATGTTTAAGAAACTGTGGGCCAGAATTGTTAATAGCCTTGTAAGCAATACACAGTGCCTTAAATTTCGTACGACTTTTGACAGGAAGCCAGTGAAGCTGTTGAATGAAAGGTGTGATGGAGGTGTACTTAGGTATGCCAAGTAAGATTCTAGCTGAAGCGTTCTGCACCAGTTGAAGCTTATTTAGAACCTTTTCCTGCGCGTTAAGGAGGAGGGCATTGCAGTAATCTGTCCTGGAAAAAATAAGGGTGCTGATAAGAGTCTTACCGGCTGTTATGGGAAGGTGAGGGAGAAGCTTCTTGATTTTCTTTAGGGTAAAGAAGGAGGTGGAAACTACCGCATTGACTTCATGATGGAAAAGCAATCTATCGTCAAACATGATTCCAAGATTACAAACCTTAGTGACGGGTTCGGGTGGAGAACCCATCTCATTAGGCCACCAGTGGGGGGACCAAGCTGGTTCAAGCTTCCCAAAGGTCATTACCTCCGTCTTTCCAGAGTTTAATTTTAAACAGTTGGAGGACAGCCAGGAGCTGATGGCAAGCATTCCCTCTTGGAAGTTCGCTGCAACTAAAAGTCCATCATGATGTACTGATAGAACCAGCTGGGTGTCGTAGGTATATGTTGTGAGACTGATGCCATAAGACTTGATCAACCTCGCTAAGTCCGAAACGTAGATATTAAACAAAGTTGGACTTAGCGAGGAACCCTGTGGCACTCCACAAGGAAGGTAAAAAGTGGGGGAAAAGAAGGTGCCTAATTTTACAGCTTGAGAGCGGTTGGCAAGAAAAGATGCAAGAAGGTCTTTGGCTTTGTGCTGGATACCAATCGCTGAGACACGGTCGATCAGAGTAGCATGATCGACCATGTCGAAGGCCGCGGACAAGTCAAGCAGTATCAAAACTGCCGCACCGCCTTTGTCTAGGGTCATTCTGATTTCATCAGCCGCTTTTATAAGGGCCGTCTCGGTTCCATGCCCTTGCCTGAATCCGAACTGGGTATCGTCAAGCAAGTGGTTTGAGTCAATGAATTTGGAGAGCTGCCTATTCATTAGATTTTCAAATAGTTTTGCAGGGAACGGAAGGCAGGCAATAGGTCTGTAACTGGAAGGTAAAGTGGGATCAAGGGTGGCTTTTTTTAAGAGTGGCTTAATGATAGCTTTTTTCCATACTGATGGATAAGAACCTGTAAGGAACATGGTATTGCAAATATTGGCTAGAGCAGGAGAGATGGCATCAGGAATGAGGTTGAGGATGGAGGGAGGACATGGGTCAAGGGGTGATCCTGATTTGGTAATAGAGATTAAATGAGAGATTTGTTCCTCAGAAACCTGAATAAACTTAGGAAAAGAAGTGTTGGTACAGGGGTGCCTAGTAGTGATATGTGTTGAAGAAGGTTCATGAAGGAAAGCAGAAAAGATAGCAGTAACTTTGTCCAAGAAGAAATTTGCCAGAGAATTGCAGAGGGCTTGAGAGGTGTCGGGAAGAGGGTTAGGGGGATTAGAGAGGTGGTTAACAACATGAAACAGTTTTTTTGCAGAGTTGTGTGCCTGATTGATTTGAGTAGTGAAGTACGAAAATGAGTTCTTTATACTTGGACAGGGTGCTTTTGTAAGAATGTTTATCAAGGGGATTGTAGTACCTGCCCCAGTGTCTTTCCAAGTTTCTGCAGTGTTGTCTATGTAAGCACAGGGGTTCAGAAAACCATGGAGCGGAAGGGGAACTGCGGTTACGGAGAATAGTCTTGGGAGGTGTCAGTGTGTTGCAGGCAGTGTCCAGGTTTTTAAGGTAGTTAATAGATGCTAGTGTCGGATCCGGCTCCACAACGTTAAGGACATTGGTCAACATAGAGGTCAGAAGAGGAATATCAATGTTTTTCCAGTCTCGTGTTAAAACTGGGGATGATGGTCTGGCTTGAGATGGAAAGGACTTAATTTTAACTGAAAAACAAACTGCAGAATGATCTGTCCAAGTGAAGGGAATAGGGGTGGAAATCAAAATGTCAGGGTTGTTAGTGAATATCCCATCAAGGGTGTGTCCTGCCTTATGTGTAGGCAGGGTGACAAGTTGCTGAAGTCCTACAGCTGACATATCACTAATAAGGGAGATGGTGTCAATGTCAGTAAGGGATTCCAAATGGAAATTGAAGTCTCCTAATATGGTGTAGTGAGGAGATCCAGCTGTAGTCTCGACTAGATTGTTAAGACGCGCAAGGAAATTAAATTTAGGGCCAGGAGGGCGGTAGAGCAGAGTGCCTGTGAATGACTGGTTGCTGGATAGGCAAATAGAGAAAGAAAAGGCTTCACAGCCTCCATAGTTAAGGGCTGTCGTTTTTAAATTATAGCAGTCTCTATATATAATGGCTATACCGCCACCTCTTTTAACAGTTCTGTCTAATCTATACACGCAGTAACTCTCAGGTAAGGCTGCTTTGAAGTCTGGGCCAGAGGAGTTGTCACCCCAAGTCTCAGTGACGAACAGGAGATCTAGGTTGTAGGACGAAATTAACTCCAAAATATCAAGTTTATGTCTTGGAAGGGAACGCACATTAAAGAGTGCTGCCAAGACCGGTTTAGGGATAGCAGGTAATGGAGAATGTCTTCTGCAAGCACGAAATTTGAAAGGGCCTACCGAAGGATCAGTGTGTAGAACTGATGGCATACAATGCTGCAGGTTAGGGGACGGATTAAGTGCTCAGAGTTGCGAGAAAGTGTAAGTGACCGTAACAGAGACCTTTGGGGCTTGAGGGTGCAGTTGACCAGGGGGAGTGGCCCTAGTCCCGGTCCCGGCGCAGACAGGCGCAGACGGGCTTGCCTTTGGCGCGCCTTCTGCGCTCCGCCGGCACGGACGGGAAATGGTGTGAACTATAAAGGGGTGAGGGAGGGTGGGACTCATCCCAGCACTGGTGCGCTGACTGACTCAGACCCCCAATATGGAGGCAAGCCCTGCCTCCAACGCGTCAGATCCTATTCGTCTGCGCGTGGAGCGGGCGGTGAATGCGGTGAGGCAGGGGTGAGTGAAAGGTTTTTAAAATAAGCGCAAGTTACAAGGGGCAACAGAAACAAAAGCAATAGTTTTTAAAAATAGTGGCTGTCTCGTCCTCCGGCTTCCGCTTCAGAGGACTAGTACTCACTGATCTGGGTGCGCAAAGAGGCGAGCGATTAAGTCGGCAGGAGGGCGGGACTCATCCCAGCACTGGTGCGCTGACTGACTCAGACGGTGACCCCCAATATGGCGGCAAGCCCTGCCTCCAACGCGTCAGAGACTAATCGTCTGCGCGTGGAGCGGACGGTGAATGCGGCGAGGCAGGCGTGAGTGAAGGATTTTTAAAATAAGCACAAGTTACAAGGCGCAACAGAAACAAAAGCAATAATTTTTAAAAATAGTGGCTGTCTCGTCCTCCGGCTTCCGCCTCAGAGGAGAAGTACTCACTGATCTGGGCGCGCAAAGAGGCGAGCGATTAAGTCGGCAGGAGGGCGGGACTCATCCCAGCACTGGTGCGCTGACTGACTCAGACCCCCAATATGGCGGCAAGCCCTGCCTCCAACGCGTCAGATCCTATTCGTCTGCGCGTGGAGCGGGTGGTGAATGCGGCGAGGCAGGGGTGAGTGAAGGATTTTTAAAATAAACACAAGTTACAAGGCGCAACAGAACAAAAAGCAATAATTTCTTAAAATAGTAAGCCTATTACGGAAACACCAATCCATAATAACAATTTACACAGAAAGCATATGCAGTTTAGCACTGACTAGTTTGGTGATCTGGTGATCTGTTGTTTTTAACTCTTGTGAATCAGTAATTTTAACTTTAAATCTACGCTTGCTGTCAGGACTGCTGAGTGGAAACACACATGTGTATATGTTTTTTAAAGTACTTTCTACGCTGTACTCACTTGTTTGTGTGCCTCATTCTGCCGCCTGACACCACGTTGCTGCCTCTGACCCTGGTCCGTCACAGCTTGTGCTGGTTGAACGGAGGGTCGTTTCAGTGCGTTCTATCACTTCTGGTAATACCAACGGAAGCTAAGGGCAGCGCTCTAGTCTTTCCCACACCATCTCCTATTTAGCCAGGAGAAGAACGCGGATGTGCTCAGCGGCCTGCCGGCGGCACGCCGAAGGCAAGCCCGTCTGCGCCCTTCTGGGCTTGACCGCGGCCAGACCTCAGGAGCCCTCCATCATCCCCTTTGTATCTAAGAAACTCATATTTTTGGGACATAGGCAATCATGGCATATTTCAGGTACTCAAGCAAAGAACTAAAAAACCTAAACACCTCTCTTGTTGAATGCCCTGACATTCTGGCAACAGAAATACTTAGCATACCAGAAATTGAGTGCTTAGTTAATTTCATTAGTTCTACGGAGGTCATTACACCTTCGTGCTCAAATCAGCTCAGCGCCTCAAGTAAGCTTAATGCAATGTATTTTAAATCCCGCTCCATCCCTAAACATTCATCAGAGATATGGAGCCTTCTAGACATGGCAACCCCGGATATTTGTTTTGTTACGGAGACCTGGCTACATGAAAGCGCCACCCCTGAGGTGCACATTGCCTTTCCTCCGCAATACAAAGTGATCCGAATAGATAGGAAAGAGACTAGAGGGGGCGGTCTATTAATTGCCTCTACAGAGGACTTAACTATCACTGTTCTAGAAATCCTTGTATATAACCATGCAGAAATATGTATCTTCAAGAACAATGGCATCACCAGCAGCCCCTGGAGAGGGGCCCTAATTTATCGACCGCCAGGAGCAAAAGGGGACTTTACAGACAAACTATTAGAGATCATTGCGCCACATGAATTAGTTTCAGAAAAATGTCTCCTAATTGGAGATTTACATTTTTACGCAGAGATACCATCAAATCCGGACACTGAGAAACTGATTTCTAATATCAACACCCTTGGTCTTGCCCAGTTGCTTGTAGGTCCCACACATTGTGCAGGTCATATATTGGATCTTCTCTTTTTAAACGCGGCTGGAATAACGGTGAAGCCCCTAACTCCGCTATTACTTATTAAACTTGACCATTTCTACAACTGCAGAAAAAACTGGCCGGGAAAGCGAACATATACTGCGTAGGCCAATGGCGCAAAGTTACCTTGCCCCTTTTCTTAATTTTTTTTGCCGTGACCAATTAGACCCAGAAGCTAGCATAAACCAAGTGGCAAAAAATCTTGATAATGCTATTCTGACTGCATTAGATAAAATTGCCCCTTTCAGTAAGTTTAAGATTAAGACGAGAACTGCCTCATGGTTCACGGACCAAGTAAGAATCACAACATTTTCATGTAGAACCGCGGAGAGAAAATGGCGCAAAAGTAAAAAAACGGGCAGATCGTGAAACATACAAGAATTTGCATTATGACTACATGAAGGAAATAAAACTGGCAAAACAAACATTCCTTATAGATTGGATAAATAAGGCAGAAAACACCTCTAAAGAACTATATCAAATTTTGAAGGAATTCACTACTCCTAGAAATCAGCCAATAATACCTGCCAGCCAAGACTGGACTGATTGTCTATCTAAATTCTTTCAGGAAAAAATTACAGCTATTCATCACTCTCATATCTCAACATAATAGCACCAAACCTGAAGATCCTTCCGGCCCTTTACCCGACCTTTCTTATTTTCTAAATGATTTTGCAAAATGTGACTGCAAGTCAGTCACCTCTGTCACCTCTGTCTTGAAGAAGATAAAGTCGACTCCCCCACTGACCCTATTCCGCCCAAATTTCTTTCCATTATTGCCCCGGCATTATTGGAAAGAATAACTCGCTTATTTAACAAGTCACTTTCGGAGGTGGACTTTCCTATAATATGGAAAGTTGCCAGAGTAAGACCGATTTTTAAAAAACCGATGGCCGATCCCAAACTTCTTTTAAACTATCGTCCTATATCATTACTCCCCTATTTCGGGAAGGCGCTTGAATCTCTTGTTAACAAACAGCTTGTTGGCCATCTTGAAAGCCAAGAACTCTTAGACCCCTCACAGTCTGGGTTCAGGTCGGCGCACAGTACTGAGTAATAACTGATCGAGGTCACTGACAACATCAGACTGGAGTTAGACAAACGTCAGTCAGTCATCCTCGTCCTGCTTGATCTATCTGCTGCCTTTGACACCATCTCCCACAGCATTTTAAAACAGTGGCTTTGGGAGATAGGCGTCAGAGGAAATGCCCTGAAATGGTTTCACAGCTACTTGTCGGACCGTGTAACCACAGTGTAGATCGGCAACTGCGGTGCTCATGAAAGACCAGTTGAGATGGCAGTACATCAGGGCTCTATTCTGAGCCCAACGCTGTTTAATTTGCACATGACTCGGTTGGCTAAGGTGATCAGATCCTACGGCTTTGCAGTCATATCTTACGCTGATGACACCCAGATTCTGATCACCTTGGGCCCGAACCTGAACGAAACCAAGCGGCGTTTTAAACATTGTATAACACATGTTGATAAGTGGATGAGGGCTAACCATCTTCAATTGAATGGTAGCAAATCAGAGATCATGCTCTTTGGCAAGGCCACCGAGCATTGGACTCATGATTGGTGGCCATCCAACCTTGGCCCTTGTCCGACACCCAAGGAAACGGTCCATAATCTCGGAGTATACATGGATAACCAACTGTCCATGAAGAACAAAATAAATCAGGTAATCAGCACCTGTTTTGGCATAATGCGCAGTCTGCTGAAGGTTTTCAAATGGATCCATATTGAAGCCCGAAAACCATTATTGCAGGGACTTATTATAAACAGAATGGACTATGGTAATGCCCTATTGCTCTCAATCAATAAAGCTTTCTGAACAGGCTTCAGGTCCTGCAGAACACCGCAGCCAGGCTGGTCCTCGACCTTCCACAAAGATCTTCCTCTGCTCCCAGTCTAAAAGCTCTCCACTGGCTTCCAGTAAAAAAACGAATCTTCTTCAAAATTCTGTGCCTGACCCATAAGCAAATGTATGGTAATGGTCCAAAATACTGGTTGCAGAAGTTACGCTGATATCAGCCAGGCAGACTGCTAAGATCCAGCAATGAGGCACTGCTTACTCCTCTCAGAATTCATACTGCCAGGAAGGGGGGTCGTTCTTACTCTTTTCTTGCTCTGGCATCTTGGAATAAGATACCTTTACACTGGTGCATCACTCCCAAACACAGCTGCTTCAGTAAAAAGCTGAAGACATGCCTTTTCGAGTAGTAAAGTCCTAAATGTCTTCTGTGAATACTGAAAGTCTTAAAGTTAGGGATTCTTCTCAGTTTAGGAGTCCTAAAGCTAAGAGTCCTAACTTTACAACTCCTAAACTAAGAAAAATCCTAAGTTTAAGACCTTCGGTATTCACAGAAGGCATTTAGGGGTCCTAAAGTTAGGAGTCCTAACTTTACTGTTCCTAAACTGAAAACATTCCTAACTTTAAGACTTTCGGTATTCACAGAAGGCATTTAGGAGGTTAGGACTCCTAACTTCTGTGAATACCAAAATGAGTAAGTGCCTTCTGTGAATACCAAAATGAGTAAGTGCCTTCTGTGAATACCAAAATGGTAGTAAGTTTAAGATTTTGTCTTAAATTAGTTCTGTGAATCGGGCCCTATATGTTGCTTAATGGTCTGCAATATACTAGTAGTGTACACCAATGCAAGTGCTAATCCTCACTGCTGACCACCAATGTTAGAAATGGGAGTCTCTTGTTGGCAATGGTTTGCACCTTTGTCTATGAAGGGACCCTTCTTCCTAGTCAGTGTAAGGGGATGCTCTTCTAAAATAACAACAGCTCACCCCCTTGATGGCTTAGCATGAACAGACAGGCTTATCTCAGAGGCAGTGTTTAAAGCAATTGTTCACACATACAGTATTACAGTGAAAACACTACAAATAGACACCACACCAGTTTAGAAAAATAAGTAATCTTTATCTAAACTAAACAAGACCAAAACTACAAAAATTCAACATACAGTTATCAAGGTATGACTTTTTAAAAGATAAAAACAGTTCTGTCCATAGCAAATTATAGATGCTACACTAGCAACACAAAGTAACTTTGATGTGTCAAAATCATAAACAAAAACTGTTTCAGGGAAAGTGATACATCAGTTCCTTACGTGCAGGGAAGGTGATGTGTCGGTTCCTTACTCCAGGTGAGGTGATGTGTTGGTACCTTACAGCCACACAGGGGAGGTGATGTGTCAGTTCCTTACTGAAAAGGAGGTGATGTGTCGGTTTCTTACTGTGCGGAGAGGTGATGCACCCGTTTCTTACTGCAGCCCTGGTTTTGTTGTAGACTTGCCCCCCCCCCCCCCCCCGGTGCAATGTGTGGGGATCCGGGGATGTGTTGGTTCTCTATGTGGCAGAGGCAGCAATGGCACTGCGTTGATCTCTCCAACCACGGTCCCATTATGCATCAGTTCTTGCAGTCGTACAGCAGGCCCTGCAACGGAGTCGGTGCGATGATGTCGTGCTTCACAGATCTTGGCACGAGATTAGGCGTGTATTGATTTCTCTAGCCGCGGGCAAGCCCTGCATCGGTTTCTTCAGCGGCATGGGGGTGATGTGTCAGAAATAGTTGAGGATGCATCATGCTTCTTTAATCTTATTGGTCAGTGTCATAGTGGGTGAGAAAGACAATTGTTCATGAATTTGAAAAGGACAGCCCTCATGTCAGTCTACTTCACCTAGCATCACAATTGAAGTTCCACCAGTTAAGAAACTTTCAGATCCAGTACCTCCTAATGCAAGACTCTACACCAACTTCAGAAGAACAGGACTCTTGTGCTGTTAGGTCCAAGGGGGATCCTGAAGAAAGCCTGCAACAGTGAGGTCACATTATGATATGTCTCCCCAGGAATCTCACACAAGCAGCTTCCCTCAAATTTCCGAGATTTCAATATTATTATTTCACCAGAACCACAGGAAATGCCGAAAAATCCCATAACACCCTGTCCAGCGTATTAAGAACACTCATTGGAACTCAGCCGTCCAGCCTCCGTACTCGCCACAACAGCCTCCATTCCCTGCATCTCTCGCTCCATGTTCTTAGGGACTGCAGCCATGCCACTTCTCACCCTTCTTTTTCTGCTATGGATTCCAAAGTATAGCAGTGATTCAAATTATGTTATCATGCAAAGTAGGGCTCGTCCTAGTATTTCTTGCAGGAGGTGCCTTTTGTTTCCTTCTAACGGAATATCTCTACGGCTGCCATGGCTTCCTCAACCAAGCATCAACCATCTTACACCACTTCTTGAGACCAGGAGCATGCCTTTGGCTGCATCATCTACAGCATCTTGTGGTTCTCCATACAAAACTGAGCACCACCTGTCAGAGAGAGTCACTCCATCAGAGCAGGGGCGGATCCTCCACTAGGGCGAAGAAGCGTCACCCCACTGCTTTCTTACAGTGCCTCCTTCCTGTTGCTGCCAGAGGAAGGAGAGCAGGAACAGGAGCTGAGAAAACGCGGGACCTGGCAGGCGGACAGGTACGTTTTTCTATTTATTATTACATTTACCCCCACCTCTCCTCCCCGCTCTACCCTACCCGCGCGACTCCTCGTTAATCCACCCGTGACTAATTGCAGGCCAAAACTGCATAAGACCACATTTTCCAGAGGCTCATAGTCTCCAACCTGCAACAACAAAAGACAAAGAGATGGAGCAGGGTTCAGGATCTTCAGAAGGAGCAGTAATTCCACTCACTACGTGGCCACATCGTCAAGTTTTAAAGTGAAATAAAATCCTTTTGTTATTCATGGGGATACATTTTGAGGGGAAACACTATCCAGTCTGAATTTGAGTACTCCATGTAGTTGTGGCTTATGATTTTCTAAAGATGACTCTGGTTGGCATGTCTGGCAGTGAGACGATTTTCCCATCTGAATGCATACCTAATAAGTCAACGCCATTGGTCCCAACCCCCTCCCATCCCTCTGGCACTTCAAGGGATTAGTGTATCTCCTAGAGTCGTATTTTCCGCCTATCTGGTGTTGTCTGGTACAATCCACCATTCCCAAACCCTCCACTGAAGCCTTAGGCTGCCATTCTGTAATTTGCAAAGGCCAGCCATGGCACCTGAGAGAAACAGACCCATCTTACACCATCAGGGCTACAGGGAAAGTTAGGAGCACTGTCTCACTACACATTGATGTCACAGCAATTATGTGAAAATGGGGGCAAATTGCGTGACGGGCGTGACTAATGTTTGTGGCAGTAAAAAGATATGTATGCAGAATACTATATTACCAACGTTTAGCGATATTTACCGCTAACGATGCTTAGCAACGAATTTTTTAACGCTAAGCATCGCCGGAAATTATCGCAGAGATAACTTGCTATTAGCAAGGTTTATCTCAGTAGTGATAAAAATCCTCGCGCTAACTGCCTATTGGGAGATTATCTCTGGAAAACCAACGATAATCTCTTTCAAGTTTGGCGTTAGCTTGATAATAGGGGCTCACAAACTTAGCCATGATATCCACCTTCTATAGGATATCATGGCTAAGTCAGGAAAATACCAGGTGTAAAAAAAGCAGCGCTAACCGCGGTTAGCGCTGCTTTTTTTTATCACCAACAGGGTTAGCAAAATCCTTGATAATAGGAGAAATGTCGCTTAACAACATTTCTCCTATTATTTTTCTCTGGAACGCCCCCTTTGCATCTCATTAGAGATGCAAGGGGAAGCTTAGAGAAAAAGGGTGCTAACATGCGAATTTGCGTGTTAGCACCCTGTTGCTAATAGGGAGATCATTTTATCTCCGCTTTCTTGGCTTTTAAAGCCAAAAAAGCAGAGATAAATCCCTTGATAATATGCCCCTAAGAGACTGTGGTAAGTCGGATTTAGCTATTTTGTCATTTAAAATCCTTATTACTCTCTGAGTGAACTTCTTACCTCGTTAGTACCAATGTAACACCAGAGTACACCAATCAACAGCCGAAGGGTGACTAGTTAACCTTTCCAAACGGTCTGCCACTGCACAGCACCACACGAGGCATGCTTTTCCCTGGTATCTTTTTATCCATTTGAGCTACAAATAGTTTTTCTTTAAATCTGCAATTATGCAGTAAATGCTAGAATATGCAGCAAGTATGGTAAATCCATAATAAAAGGGACAAATGCTGAGGCTGCCTCTTCACATAATTCAGGCAGTCGTGTGTAGTATATTGTACTAGTGTGGGTGCGGGGAACCCCTAAAATTGTACACCCTACTACTTCAACAGCACACTCACGAGTGGATGAATGAGAGAGGGTGGTAAACTTCAATTTTATGAAGCAATGTGTCCCTGAGATAAGGCACCTTGCCTCATATTAAAATATAGTCCATTAATTAAGGAGAGACTCAATAATTGAGGTCTTAGATTTTTACAGGAACTATAAAGTGCAGATGTATAAAGAATCAATACCATGAAGGGTCTCATTAAATAGAGCAATACGGAATAATGTGCAAATCGGACAAATCCGAGGTTGCAAGTGAGCAGCAAAATCAATACGAAAATGGGCAGCATCGCTACTAGCAGTACAGGAAAGTTATGGTTCACCGCCAAAATGTACAGTTTGCTGGCATAAGAAATCATTTGTTTCTGCAAAAGCATCATGGTGTGAGCAAAAGAATTATACTTACAGAACATCATATTGCCTTACCTTCTAAGCATCATCCCACTACATGACTCTTGATTCCGCCCATGCTATGCCAATGTCATCCGGAGATGGCAAGACATACTGGTTACAAGAACAACAGCAAACTATGGTGAATTAATGCAGTAGAGTGAGGTGGTAGAAGGATCTTGAAAAATGGAACATTGCTATGTTAATGTTAATGTTAATGTTAATGTTATTGGGATTTATATAGCGCTCGGCTGCCCCAGCCAAGGGGCGTCCCGGCGCTGCGAGTGAGGAAGAAGGCAGAAAAAGAAAAAAGCATCAGAGGGGAGAAGGGGAGATTACTGAAAGAGGTGGGTTTTGATGGCTTTCCTGAATGCCAGAAGGTCCTGTATGCCACGGATTGTTTCCGGTAGGCTGTTCCAAAGCTTGGCAGCGAGCAGGCTGAAGGATCGGCCGCCCATTCTGGCCAGTTTGGTACGGGGAATGACCACAAGATGTTGTCCTTCTGAACGAAGTGACCTCCTAGGAATATACTCCGCCAGGAGGGGGCGCAACATCGGGGGGGAGGCAGTTTTATGGATTCTATGTCCGTGATGGAAAGTTTTCTTAGAGAACAGCAAGATCTGCGTCAATGGAAACAAATATGACAAATACAACACTGTTTGACTGCATGCTGTAGAAATAATGAACAGGGAACATGCAGGAGGAGACATTCATTTTGAACGAGAGAGTATTGTGGCCTTATTGAGCCCTGTATAACATAAACTCCAAAAACAATGGTTTACAAGTGTTAAAAATTGGGGGCCTCATTTATGAAAACTGTTGTATAGATGCTTGAAAAGAGCGATGCAACAGTTTTCACGGCACCCTCCTAGCGGCCGGATGAATGCGCCGTATTTCATGTATGTCACTCCATGTCGCAAAGAGTTAGATACGTCAGTAATTCTTATGTATCTGTAGGCAGAAAAAGTGGCGCATTGTTGTGGTGTGTCCTAAACCTGACCTGAAGCAGGCCCAAGTGAAAGGGCCTGATTCAGTCTGCTGCCTGCTGTGAGATAGGCATAAGATATTAACGCAGTAGAGTCCTAGAAGTGTTGCAGTAAAATCTCATAGATTTCAGTGCGTCAGTACTACAACCCTTTATTGCGGGGAAACGCCCACTCTGCATACATTATACCTGATGCAGGTATAATGTAGTGCAGGGATTTAAAAAGTGACGCATATGCTTAGATGGGTCACTTTGTAAATATGGTGAAAGTTTTGCAGGCCTTCATAAATAAGGCCCTGGGTTTCTGATTGGCAGAGGTAGGCACACTGTCCAGGGAAGAAGCACAATCCTAGTCAAGGTAAGCCACAAAGCAAAAAACAAACCCTAAATTATCCTGTGCTCACCCTCTTGTAGCTTGGCACAGAGAAGTCAGGCTTAATGTAAAAGGCACTGTGTAAAGCATTTGTACAAAACTTCAAACAGTAACACGATGAAAACCCCATAAAAGAGGCCACACTAGGTTAGAGTAGTAAAGAATAATTTAGCAAATTAAACAAGACTAACACAATAAAAATCCAACAAGAAGAAGTCGAGATATGAATTTTTAAGGAATAAATGTAAAATAGTGCTTAGAAGCAGTAAGTGCTTACATGGGATAGCTGGTCGCGCTGAACCGGGGCAAAGTCAAATTTTCAGGCCGACCATGCTGGAGTGCGGGTCAGATACAAGGGCCCACTTGGGCCCGCTGAACCAAAGTACCTTGATCCAGGATGCTTCATGGTCAACAAAGATTCCAGGTGCAGCCAAGGTGATCCATCAGAGCAGAGCCACCTAGTGGATGAAATGCATCAATTTGTTTCACGCATCTGCAGCTATGCGTAGGTTCTAAGTGCGAGACTCTGGTTCTGAATGCGATGTGCGGCTGCTGCTCTCACAGTAGGCAATACATCGATTCCAAAGTGCTGGTTCCGAAGGCGATTCACCGGGTCCGCTTCATGCAGCAATGAGGATGTGCTGGTTCCAACTCATGCAAAGGCAAAGATTCACCAGTTCCGATGAAGATGCAGCACTTTATATGCACTTCAAAGGGCCGAGGACTGGGCTAGCAGCACTTTGCAGAGCAAGAGTTGCAGCAAGCAAAGTTCAGGTTCTGCAGCAGGATGAGCTGAAGTTTTTGATGTCCCTGAGATATTAAACAGACAGCAAACCCTTGGAAGTCACTCTGGGCTCAAGTGATGCAGGTCCAGTCCTTCCCACCCAGGCAGGAGAGCAGCAGGCAGCAAGGCAACTCAGCAAAAAATGAGAACAGCAGGGCAAATGTCCAGCAAGCCAGCACACTAGCATAGTTGCAGTCCTTTTAGGAGCACAGCATTTCTTCTTCCTGGAAGAGTCTACACAGGTCCAGAAACGTACTGAAGTGGTGGTGTCAGAGGTCCTGTACTTATGCCTTGTTGTGCTTTTGAAGAGGCGGAAATTTCAACGAGTTGTCTTTGAAGTGCTCAGAGTCCCTGCCCTTCCTGCCCTGGCTCTAGACTCACTACAAGGGGTACACAGCCCTTTGTGCAGGCACAGGACACCACCTATTCAAGTGTAAGTGTCAGCCACTCCCTACCATCCTGCCTAGGATGGACAATCAGTCACACCTACGGTCTCTTTGTGTATGGCTGTCTAGAGGGAATACACAAAGCCCAGCTGTCACCCAACCCAGACTGAACAGAGACAGGCAGCAGGCACCAAATGGCTAAATTAAGTAAATGTTAACTTTCTAAAAGTAGCATTTGCTAAATTGTAATTTAAAATCCAACTTCATCATAAGTTGTGATTTTAAGGTGTAAGTCCAATGACACCAAACTTGAAATGTCTACATCTTCACAAGTGGGAATTACATTTCAAAGATGTTATAAGGTAATCCCAATGTTATCCTATGAGAGAGATAGGCCTTGCAGTAGTAACATTTGAGAGTGTTTAACTTTTAGGACATATAAAACTTAAAAGTACATGTCCTGCCTTTTAAATACATCGTCTGAGCTTACATGTATAACAAGCATTTGCATAGCCAATAGGTCTCGCCTTTGGGACCTTATAAGTGTTTAATTATCCAGCACAATATCCTTGGTGCAACAACATCAACTGTTGCATGCCTAAACACTTATAAGGTCCCAAAGGATTCTGCTAGCCGCTGTGTGTTTGGGCACTGTAGATGTCATTTTTAATCTTTTTAAAATAGTTTTGCACTTCTGTGACTAAGACAGACTTACTTGCTTCACTCATTTCAAGCCTGCCTGAAAGCTCCGCTCGCTGCTCGCTCCGACCCCGGTCCACCACAGCTGTTGCTGCTTGTGTGGAGGGCAGACCGGCAGAGCGCGACACGCCCACTCCTGAATCTCAAGGCAGGAAGCACATAAGAGCCGCTGAATAGGACGCGCACTGATTCTGCTAGCCGCGCCATCTCTGGCAGTGTGTTTGGGCAATGTATGTGTAATTTTTAATCTTTTTTAAATTGTTTTGCACTTCTGTGACTAAGAAAGACTTACTTGCTTCACTTGTTTCAAGCCTGCTTGAAAGCTCCGCTCGCTGCTCGCTCCAATCCCGGTCCACCACAGCTGTTACTGCTTGTGTGGAGGGCGTACCGGCAGAGCGCGACACGCCCCCTCCTGAATCTCAAGGCGGGAAGGACATAAAACAACCCTATGCTTGGAACAGGCAGCGGATGCGCGAAGCGGGCGCGCAAAAGGCAAGCCCGTCTGCGCCCGTCAACGCCCAACCGGGGCCAGGGGCCAAAAACCCTGCCGGTTTCAATCCCAAAAGGCTATGTAACTCTCAGCGGCTGCACGCCCTATGTCCGATACTGGAGGAAAAGTGCAAGCATAGCATGGAACCGCACAATCGTGACGAAAGGTGCAATCACTGCTTCTATGCCCCAAGTCGAAAGCTGAAGTATAGAAACGGGGGTCAGACACTGAATCTCTCCCTAATTAACTGCAGATCACTAGCGAAACACAGGGTGGAAATACACGACCACCTGGTAGACAGGCAGGTTGACGTTCTCTTTCTCACAGAGACATGGGTCAATAATGCCTCGGCACCAGAAATCATAGAAGCCCTCCCTCAAGGATACGCAATCAGTAGGATTGACAGGCCTACAGGAAGGGGTGGATGAATCGCCATAATCTGTACACACGAGATACAATGCACCCTTGAGACTGCGAACATCGCGGACAGCGAAACTGGGTTATTTTCGATCTCGAATGCACTCAATCATATGCTAAAGGGACTCCTGGTATACAGACCACCAGGACCGGGGGCGAGGTTTGCTTCCAGCCTGATTGAAAGCTTAACCCAGCCAGCCCTTAGGTATGAGAGGCTTCTACTTTTGGGAGACCTGAACCTTCATTTTGATGAAGACAATTGTGCAGAGGCGCTAGAACTTCACCAGGAACTGGCAGTTCTCCAACTAACTCTGAAATCAGAACTGCCGACCCACTGTCACGGCCATCTCTTGATCCAATTTTTGCGAACTGGGAGATGATAACCATTGAACCCCCAACGCCCGTGGTATTGTCTGACCACTTTCTGATCACATTTAAGGCGGCGATACCTGATATCAAAATACTGGGTAAGATGGGAAATAAAGAAAGATGCAGGAAGTGGGCCAATTTCTCCACAGAGAAATTCAACAAAACTCTCAGCCAAGGGGGGGCCCTAGAGGGCTAGGAGATAGAGTCAGCCTGTAAGGATCTGGACCAGCTCATTAGGGAGGCACTGGACAGCACTGCACCCTGGTCATGCACTGCACCCAGGAGGCAATCTAAATCCGCCCCATGGTTCAATGCCGAACTGCGGGAAAATAAAGCGGCATGCTAACGCCTGGAAAGACAATGGAGGAGTAATTTTTCTTTGATCGACAGAAATAAGTATAAATCTGGTCTCAAGGAATACCACACCTTAATTAGAAAAACCTGGAAGACCTATTATAGCACTAGAATAGAGGGAGCGGACAACTCGGTGAAAGAGCTATTCTCTGTTTTCAAAGAAATCTCTGATCTCACTAGAACTAATGCCCCTATGACAGGGTCAGAGGAATCCTGCAACCGGGTGGCAGAGTTCTTCGCACACAAGGTAGAGAGGATATATGCCTCTTTTCCGGAGGCGGCCAGAGAAGGTGGCAGGGGAGGGGACACATCATCGAAGCTATTGATATGGACTGCCTCACGATCTTCAGCGTCCCTTCTCGGGAAGCCCTCTGCACTATAGCGAGTAAGATCAAATCAGGCTCCCCCAAAGATCCGGCGCCACCCAAGGTACTGAGGGAGAGCATGGAGACTTTAGAGCCTTATATTAGACATCTACTAGAGCTCTCCTTCAACACAGGGAAGGTGCCTAAAACCTGGAAGGAAGCAGTGGTGCTTCCCCTGAAAAATAAACCCAACATAAGCATGGAACAGTTAGAGAATATGCGCCCAATCTCACTCCTACCATACTTCTCCAAGATAGCGGAGAAGGCGGTCAATAACCAGCTGACAGCCCACATTGAGGCAAATAAACTGCTCCACCCCTCCCAATCTGGTTTCCGCGCACTCAATTCTACTGAGTCAGCGCTACTATTATCAACAGAGATCCTTCGGAAACATGCGGATGAGGGACAAACAGCTGCACTGATCCTGCTGGATCTAAGTGCCGCATTTGACACTGTAGCCCATCACACGCTGCTACAGGGCCTTAAAAGGGGAGGAGTGGTGGGGAAAGAATGGGAATGGCTGGAGTCCTTCCTGATGGATCGCAGCTTTCAAGTGGCACAGGGACCATTTCGATCTAAAGACATCAGCCTGAAACAGGGGGTGCCCCAAAGGTCCAGTCTCAGCCCAACCCTCTTCAACCTGTATGTCGCACCAGTTGCTGAGATCACGGACAAGTTCGGGGTGAAAGTCGTGTCCTACGCAGACGACACGCAACTGGTTGTGACGCTGACACAGCCGGAAGAACAAGCGGCCACTAACTTCTGCTCTTGTTTAAAGGAACTGGCAGCCTGGATGGCAAATAACTGCCTCAAACTGAATGGGAACAAGACCGAGGTACTAATTGTGGGGAAGGCTCCCTCGGTATGGACTTCGGCCTGGTGGCCTCTAGCGTTAGGTCCTCTACCCACTCCAAGTGAACAAGTAAGGAATCTGGGGGCATGGCTTGATACCAAAATATCATTTCAGCACCATACCAAACGGGTGGCAGGCACCTGTTTTGGGATACTGAGGGTTCTCAGAAATACTCTGGACCTACTGCCACTCTCAGCTAAGAAAACCATGGTCCAGGCCCTAATCACATCAAGGCTGGACTTTGGGAATGTACTATACCTGGGAGCAAACTCCAAGTGCACTCAGAGGCTACAACGCATACAAAACGCGGCTGCACGCTTGGTACTGAAGTTACCCCAAAGAATATCTTCAAAGCGAGCAATGAGATCACTGCACTGGCTCCCGATAAAGGAACATGTAACGTTTAAAGCACTATGTGTTGCCCATCGAATATTAAAGGGTAAAGGGCCCACCTACCTTCACAACCTGTTAACCCCATACCATCCACCCCGACAGCTGAGATCCAGTGGTACGGGACAGGTTCAGGTTCCAAAATTCAGAAGAGTTAGAATGGGAGGACACTCCTTTCGTGTTTTAGTAGCCCAACAATGGAACAGACTCCCTCTGAATCTCTGGCTAGAGACGTCAGAGTTGGCTTTCTACAAAGAGTTGAAAACTCACCTGGTCCCCAAAGAGTAGGAAGGGTCTAGGTTTGGGGGCTGATGAAAGCCACAGCAGCAGAGGTACATCGGCTTCACGCTGACTTCTATAGTGGGGGTACACACCAGTAGGTGTAACCAGGCGCTTTACTAACTCAATTTACTTACTTACTTTACTAAAGGCAAGTCCTATTGGCTATGCCAATGCAAGGGCCTTAGATGCAGTCCAGCTTCGGATACTCAAAGACCAATATCTCCTAAAGCTAAGAGATGATTCATATTTTGCTGAGGGAATGCGCCATGTTTAGACATTTGCTTAAACAAAGGTGAGGCCCCAAGAGCAGAAAATATGTTTCTGTTGGTTTCTAGTTCCAGAAGTGAAGACCTCACCATGAGATAGGAGCATAATCCTTGTAAAGCAGCTAATGGGGATGTTCTTAACCCTTATTTTCTTCTGGAAACTCTCCATCTCTTTTACACAAATCTCTCTGATTGCGTCTGCTTTTATCAGCTGTGTTAAGCTTTGTTAGTATTCCAAGGCAAGAGTTACACAAATATGGATTCTTATGAAAGTTTGTGTAAACATACTGAAAAGATGTCTTTGCATTCTAGAATCAGTTTCTAGATTTGCAGCTGTGCTATATATGAAGGCAAACATTTGAGCGAAGGCCCATGGTCTGCTGTCAGAGGATGTATTCGAGCAAAGCCGGCTATATTGACCTGTAAAACCGACATATTTAACCGCCACAGCCACCAGTCAGGGTCGTAACTGAGGGATTTCCAGTAAATGGAATAGTGGCTTTCTTGTCAATCTGCCTCATCCCACGTGCAACTCTGAAAAGCTCGGCTTTCAGAAGAGCCGTCACTAGATTTTACAACGCCTTCCAGAGTGGAAAGATATACTGGGGGACGGGCTGTGGGTTGTATACTTAGGGATAATAAGGGCAGTGGTGACCCTGAGATAGAAAGCCTTGAATCGCTGCTCTGGCAGCACTCCTCTACCAGGAATGATGTTCCCACTGACGTTTAGTGAAACAAGGGCTATCTCACTACTATGTGTCTACAGCTGAGGGACATGTCATCTTTACAAGTAGAATAATAATCACAACAGTTCAGTGGGACTCTTTTGTTCTGGTGGTACCTACACAAAATCAATTAGAGCTACCTTGACTGAAACAATGTTATTAATTGTAGAAATTTTTTTGAGATCACGTAGGTAGAAGAAATAAATCATAGGGTGATCTCATAAAGTGCAGACGACACAGGGAAATTGCGGTGCACACAGGAGAATAAACAGTTAGAAAGCAGCATAAACTTTTCGATTTTTTTTACAAGTACCTCTCCGACACCCACCGCGCACTCACCCTGCAGCCACTGCAGCAAAAGCGATGTAATTAATACTGCTGCAAATAGTAACAGAGTATCATCACAATCCTGGCACTTAATACTGCCATACTAACAATAATAATAATAATACTCCTGACTGCACTAATGAAAAAAATGACCAATAATCAAAATAACGTACAACTATCTCCTTTGTTTAAAATGTTGCCGTTTTTTTTGTGTGTAATTGCATGTTTTTGTGTATAAAAAACATGACGCGCACTCCTGTTTTTCTAGCTATTCTTATAGGTAACAAGGTTCTAGGTTGCTACATATGTTAATGGTCTGTATAGATCTATAGATAACTAGGCAGCCCTCGATGAATTTCCTGAGAAAGGAAATCACATCAGCTGATCTTGGGATAGGAAAGTGTCATTAGGTAGTTTGAAGTAGATTAAAAACACAAAACTCGTTTTGTGGTATTCTGATGAAACTTTGGGGTGAAATATATTACTGTGGTGAGTTAGAGTGGCATTACCGCCTCGTGCTAAGGGGGCATGGTACATAGCTCTATTTTCTCTGGCGGGTTTCAGGAACCCTCATTTGTCGTTGTAAATATGTCCAAATGACCATGAATAAATTACTGCGCACAATGGTCCTGCCCACTCGTATGCAGGAAGCTCTGATCATTGAATAAACATGGGGGGTGGGGGACATTAGGGCAGCATGCTGCAACGGGGACTCTCCCTGGTCGCAAATAAAGCAACGAACACGCAAACAATGACGCATTTAAAATAAACAAATCACGTGACTTGTAAAGGACTCTGTTCAGATTAATATGTTTCCGGAAGTCACAAAAAAGAGTAGTTTGTTAAAGTGAAACTAATGATAAAAATAACGCATCGTGCAAACACACAACTGCACGGCTCTCATCCCACAAACTCAACTGATCAACTTTCAATAACCCAACACCATTTACATTATTGTGCCATCATTCACATTTGGATGATGCACAATTCGTCTGGCCACTAGGTGTCTCTGTTGCAATGGTTTTAAAGTACCATAATTTACAAAATCAGCGTGATAAATTCTCCAATGAAAACCAGCATGACGTGCAAGCCTCAGTTTACTCCCAACTCCTGCGCAGCCGCGAAAGTTAAAGTTGTGCATGTACGTATTGTTTCCTTTACGGGAGCCAGCAGCGCAGGCCCGATAATTGCTAACAGATGGTGCTGCTGCTGGCTCCCGCAAGGGAATCGCCGTACATGCATAAGCACTGATAGGAAATTGTGCAAAACATGCACGAGTTTCAAGTAAAGTGCTGAGTGATTCCAAGAGGTCCCTCAAAGCAGTGCCTGGGCGCTGCGTAGCGAGACCTAAAAAGGAAAGGTTTAGGCCTGTCAAGAGGTTTATCTTGCCAAGTCGAAATTGCAGTCTAACTGTGCACACAGGCTCTGCAATGGCTGGCCAGAGACAAGCTTAAAGGACTACTTAAGTGGGTTGCACAAGCAGTGCTGCAGGCCCTCTAATAGCAATTAATTTACAGGCCCCGGGCGCATGTGGTGCACTGTACTAGGGACTTATAAGTAAATTAAATATGCAAATTGGATATGTTTTGAGGAGAAGGGCACATGCACTTTAGCACTGATTAGTAGTGGTAAAGTGCTCAGAGTTCTAAGGCCAGCAAAAACTAAGTCAGCAACAAGTAGAGAGAGGAAGGCAAAGAATGACTGAATGTTCAGAGTGATGGGTTGACCTTGAGAGTTGTAGTTGTAAAGCGCACTATCACCTGTAAAAAAATGTAAATTGATACTTGTATAGCGCACTACTCACCCGCAAGGTTCTCAAGGCGCTTGCCTTGTACGAATACCGCTGTGGAACCCATCCTGGCTTTCCCTGTAAGGCGTCCACTCCTGGGCACCCCCAAGGTGGAGGCCAGGCATCCTTAGCATTTTGGGGGCCGTTGTGGAGATTAAGCAAGCTATTGCCCAGAGTTGCAGAGTGGGATTCCATGATTGAATTAGGCACTGAGGCGAGAATTATCAGGTCTGTGGAATTTTTAGCCCAAGACCCGCCGAGGCAGGGAATTGAACCCTGGTCCCGGGCTAGACCTCTGCATCAGGGTCTGCCACTCTAATCATTGAGCCACACTTCTCCTGTCAGAGTATTCTGGCACTGAAATGTTCCCAGGAATTTCCCCACTTTCCATGTAAAGCATTCCTTGAAATTTGTCTTTGCATGTGCATATGTATTGCTATTTCAGGGAAGAATATAGGTGTTCGTTTGGTAATTTGCAAGGTACCCCGTCACACAACATGGTTTATTGTTATGATAAATTCTGCAAATCTACGTTTGTTGCCTCATTTTTTTCTGGGTGCCCTGTCAGAGATGTTTTAAGGCATGGGCAAAGAGGGCTCTGGCATAGTACCCCCACATGTTAAGGGGCCCCCTTGTAAAATGTTTGTAATAGTCCTAGAGTATCTAGGATTTTCAAATAATCAGTTTGATGACTTATTTTTTCTTGATTGCCAGCCCGGGCTGATTCAGGTTAGATTCAGCAAAGCGCTTTAACCTTTTAGAGTTCATTGCCCCAGTTCAACTGCACAGGCCTTTCCAGTAGCATAGCAAAGATGTAATGGTCCCTGGTGCAAGCAAGGATAATGACCCGTTTGATTGCTATTTTCGCAGTAAAATACAGCATTTATCAGGAGTTGACTGGCCCTCAGTGCTCTGGGCCCCGGTGCACTGCACATGTTGCACCACTGGTAGCTATACCCCAGGGCTTTTGCCTTCATGCAGTATATACACCTTAATGTGCAGTGGGAATTGTCTTCCCTTTGTAACTGCATTGAACATGAAGCGCTGCTGACAGACAGAAATGATCACAGCCTAGTGCTGCATGACTCAGAAACCCAGTCCCAAGCAGCTGAGGCAGTGAAGCAAACAAAAGCACAGATCAGGGCCCTATGCCCAGGTGGTGCTGACAGACTAGCTATGCCACACATTGTTTGTTAGAAGGTTTGCTTGGATCACTAGTATGTCTACTTTTCTGGCGCAATCCAGCTGGGGACCAGTTCATCAAGATAGGGCCCAAGGACATGCCAAGCATCTACGGCTCACAAGCATCAAGCTGATTTGTGATCGCAAATGTTGCGATTCGCAAAAAAAGGCCATTTGTGATCGCAAAATAGCTTGTTCCTATGCAGGAAGCGAATTCACAGAAAATCTTGGTTTTCGCAAAATTAGCGATTACCAAAATACCGAATCCGTAATAGCGATTTCGTATTAGGTAATCGCTAATAAGAAATTGCAAAATTTAATGCAGCAAAATCTCGCAAATACAGATTAAGTCAAGAAACGTTTTTTGCATTTCTCAAATAAGAACAAATCATATCAGGTGGTAAAAATTTCACTCTTACACAAAACAGGTGTACATCATCAGCAAACTACTTAAACTGTCCCAGAATGCATCTGAATGTTTCCTAATGGCAGTGCTCTACATCGAGGCAAGGAGGATGAGGCTAAGAGCAGCAGCACAGAGAAGAAGGAGGATACAGGAGAGACTATTTAGAGTGCGCGTCACTTTGCTAGGGCAGACGGAGGAAGAGATTTATGACAAATTTAGGCTGAATGCTGCCACAATCTTAGATCTTATTGCTGAGTTAGACCCAATACTACAGCGTAAGACTCGCAGGACGCATGCCATGCCCACATATGTGAAGGTCCTGTGTTCTCCTAGCTTCAGGGACCTTCAAGGGAGCAATTGCTGCAACTGGAGGTGTTTCTCAGCGTGCCCTATTGCGCTTTTTTAGCTGTTTCCTAAATGCCATGTTGTAGAGGATAAACCACCACAATAGGTTCCCCACAACACCACAGGAATTGATGCAAACTAAATTAGATTGTTATCAGGTTGCACTATTCCCACAGGTGATTGGTTGCATTGATGGGACGCATGTACCCATATGTCCCCCTCAGTGAATGAGTAGATCTATTGAAACCTCAAATCTTACCATTCACTGAACATTCAAGTAGTCTGCAATCCTAAAACATTAATCATAGACATAGTGGCAGGTTACCCTGGCAGTGCAAGTAATAAAAGCCTGACAGTGAACCCTTCTTGTTAGCAGCACCTGACTTCCTTTCTCCCCAAGTATTTGTCTTCCCCTGAAGTTACAATTGGGGTTTGTGTGCACAGTGTATAGCACCCACCGTAACTGTGCCTATTCCCTAGGGAATTAGATTTAACTAAACAAAAGCAAAGGTGCACCACTCAAAACTTCAAAGAACAATATTTGAAAAATATAATCAATCACAGAAGATGATGTTTTCTTTGTCTTTCTTTATTTTCAATAGTGAACACCAAACAGCCGACGCGTTTCGTCCACAAGGGACTTCTTCAGAGCTTTTTGTTCGAAAGAGCGTATTTACAAATGGATCCTCAATGAAAGGGGCTCCAATACAGCTCCTAATGACAAGTTGCTTGCTCAAAAAGTGTCGAAGGAATTTGCTCAAGTGTTCAAGCGTAACTGATCTTTGCGTAGGTCTGTAACTAATACGGAAGTCCTATATTTGTTTGTAGGCTCTACTGGGATCTTGCCACAGGTAGAATCTCAGTTTTTCAGAGATCAGAACAGCCTATTTTAGCTTCAGGTGTCCTCAAGGTATCCAAATTAGGAGAGTAAGCAAGCAAAAGGGGTGCAATGGTGACCTGTCCGGTCGATCATAATAAATCGTTGCAGTCAGGAAAGAAATCCAGAGAGCCCTCGCCTCCACCGAAATCCGTGTGTTGAAGCGCCTTCAGTTTTTTTAGGATTTACTTTATATCCCCCTATCTTTTCATAGTTCTTAAACTCTCTCATTAAGTTTTCAATATTTTGTTTTTTAGGTATTAAATATAGTATAATATCATCGGCAAACAACTTTCATTTAGACATACCGATGATAGAGGGCTGAATAGCCACGTTGTCCCTAATCTTTACTACTAGAAGCTCGATGAAAAGAGCAACGGGGACAACGGGCAGCCCTGCCTAGTACCCCCATTTACCTTGATCTTACCAGCCTGTTTTGTATTGATTATTACTTGAGCCGATGTTCCCTCATACATGTTATGAAGCATCTTGATAATTGAGGCCGGGAAACCAAATTGACCGAGAGAGTAGAACGGTGCTGCCCAATTCACCAAGTCAAACGCTTTTTCTGCGTCCATCATTAAAATACATGCTGGAGTCAAAGTTACTTTAAAATAGTCCAATGCCTGGATTAAGAACTCGGTGTTTGCTGCCATATAATGTCCTGCGATAAACCCAGACTGATCTTGGTGGATAACCTCCTGGGCTGCGAGGACAAATCTTTCAGCCCATATTTTCAGGAGGATTTTATAATCCGAATTTAAAAAGCGAATTGGCCTATAAGAATTAACATCATTTTGATTTTTATCTTTTTTAATAAAACATATAATTGTAGATTCCTTAAACTCAACAGGGACGTGCCCGCCTAACCTAACATAATTATATAACTTTATCAAGGGAGTTACTAATTCTTTAAAAAACACCTTATAAAACTCAATTGGGAATCCGTCCTGGCTGGAAGCCTTTCCCCCTGAAGTTGCCTTTATACAATCTTGTATTTCATGGGTATTTATTTCAAGACTGATTTGGTTGACACGATTTTCGGAGATTTTGGGGATCTCTATATTTGCGAAGTAGTCCTGGATCATTGCTTCCTCTACCTGGTATTCCGTAGAGTAGATTTTTTCAAAATGATCCAGGAAAGTCCTAGAGATCTTGTCTCTATCCTCCTCCTCCAGCCCACTCTGAGGATCACGGATTTTCGCTATCAGTGATGACTCCTGCCTTTTTCTTGTAGAGTTAGCTAATAATTTTCCCACCAACTGGCTGTCTTCATAGACCTTTTGTTGGATGGCTTTTGAACTATTAATCTCTTCTGCAATAAAAAAAATCACGTAGAAGAGTTTTAGCCCACTCTAATTGGCTCGAGTGTTGTTGGAGCTGCAAAGTACATTCCCTCTCTACGTCTGACTGAAGTTAGATATTTTTAGCTTTCTTTTGTTTGCCTTAGCGCTAGTGTACACGATGATTGGGCACGTGCTGTTGCTTTAAATCCTCCCCAAACAGAAAAGGGTTCAGCTGTGTTGTCATTTATTTCAAAGAATTGTGTAATCCATTCTCTGAATTCTGAAACCCATTCCTGGTTTTGTAGCAGGGTGCGATCCAGCTGCCACCTAGGACGCTCCCCATCCACTCCTCCAAGTACTAGCTCTAATTCTATTCTGCCGTAGTCCGAAAACGGATTGCATACAATCAGAGTTCTTGAGATCAGAAATGATCTAGATATTAAAAAGAAATCTATTCTAGATGCAGTCCGAAACTGGTGTGAATAACATGTAAAAGATTCACCTTCAGAATTCTTTCAATTGACAGACTCGGCAACATGCAGGGATAGTTTCCCAAACAGCTGGTCATGTTTTAACACCACTTCCTCAGAAAGGATTTCAAGTTCCTTGTCACTGAATTTTATCTTTCTCTTCCTGCCTTCTCCTTTTTTTGTGCTTTTTCTGTGGCCATGGTGTTGTTTTGTCACAGCTTCTGCTCAAAACACAGTTTCTCCAGGGTAGCTCCACCAGTCTTCCTCCTCCCCATCCTCTCCCTGCCTAAAGGTGTGTGGATACAGTGAATCACTTCCTGGTTGTGATGTCATCGCAATTCAGCAATGGGGGTAAATCGGAATTAGCGTTTCTGTAATAGCGAATTCGCAATTACAGATTCGGTAGACAAGACAGCGATTTTTACTGATTCACAAATTTTTACATATGTTTTTGCTGCATTGAGTTTTGCGATTCCGTGATAGCGATTCCTTATTTATCGCTATTTTTGATGCATGTGGTCCTAAGTGCAATGCAGAGCAACATTATATGCTCCCTCCATGACTGCAATGTCCATCATGTGCCACTGCTGGGCCGGTGTGATCACAGTCTAGCGAAACCTGAGTCATAGTCCCTGTTCCTCAGATAGCCAAGAAAGCAGTGCAATCAACATATGTAAAGTCCACTATATGGACAGGCCCAAAAGTGCGGCACAATTCCACATGCAGCTACCCTTTGACAACTTAGTCTTTCGGCTTCTCCGTTGCCGGCCAGAGACAGACACTGTTTGTCCCAGGGTTGGGTCCAGATGGAGGCTGGCCAAGGAAGAGGTTGTCAATGATGTCGAATCAAATCAAATCAAATCAAAATGTGGCCATAGTTGCTGAGTAAATGAGTGAGCTGAAAATAGATAATAAATTCAGAGTTGTTATGTACAGGGGGCCCCAAATTATATTTGGCTGTGGGCCCCTAGAAATTCTGAAGATGTCCCTGTGTCCTGTCCTTACCACCTCCTAGCTGTTTGCCGAACTTACCTTGGCCGTCTTGCAGAACAAGTAAGCTACACTTACCCACATCGACACATAGAAGAAAAAATTTCCACAGATGCCACATCTCCAATTTAGTGTCACTCAGGTCTTCTAATCCTTTTGCTACGTTGAGAGAAAAGCGAGAAAACACTTCCATTCATCAAACAAAAGCACCACCATGGCACCATAACACATGCTTTAAGGTACAAATACATACAACAACTTATATACATGGAAGCCTGCAATCCCTGTATCAAAGTATCTAACTTTTTTTATTACGGGTGACTTGTGACATCTTTAGTGGCGCCTGTAATAAAGAAATGACACAGCTGCTCAATGGTAGAAAGTTATTACAGTTGACTGGCTTTTCATTCTTCTGATCTATTTCTTTAATAAAAAAAAGTGCTCAGCAGAAAGGAGATATTTAGAGCAACATTTTTATTTTCATGCTATAAGTCACTGATAGAAAGATAGAATCTCTGCATTTTTCTACTCAATCTGACCCAAGGCATTTAACCTGCCGTATTCTATCTCTAATAACTTTTGCCAAAAACTACTGTACTTTGGTGTGTTTAAATTCTCAGTACAGATTCTACTTTTCTTCTTTGTGTCTGTTATGAACACGAAAAAACAAGGCACTAAGGATGAAAGCCGTTTATACGAAGGGTGATGGTGTGACCATATAGTATAAGGAATGAAATACTGTCTGCCCTAGTTTGAAATGATATTGAAAGTCACCTTGGATAACCATGATCTTGTAAAGGAACTTGACCCTCAGCCTCGTACCTCTGTATGGTCCTGGAACCCCTCTGTGACTTACAAAATCCATATACTGTATGGAAAGGGGTCCTTTATCCCAGTAGTATGTGAGAAATAAAGTTATTATGAGCCCTCCTGGTCAGACAGGCTTACGGCAGGCTTCGCCCGATATCAGGCAGTGCCTGAAGAGTCAGTGGAGGGGGCTTTTTTTATGTTTGTGGGTCTGTTTAGCTCAGGGCTTAATTTGTGCCGGTGCTTTCCGGTGCTTAGCACCGGCACTTATTTATAAGGGCCGGGTCTATACTAGATTGCCACTGCCGCCAACTTACATTCAACAGCGTGCGTCAAAAAATGAATTCGGGTTTTCATAAGATTCGCAGTGCGCTCTCACTCTGTCGCCCGTGAAGAGCTGAGCTGTGCCTTCATTTTGTGTTGCGATGGGTGGGGGGTCTCTGATTGGGCTGAATTTGGTAATGTCTGGCTGCGACAGGCGGGGCGGCAGCTTGCGTGCGTGCGTGCGTAACCTTTTTTAAATGCCACCGCACGCCGCAAGCCCTCCTTATCATCAGGAAGTCCGGCACTATTAATTGAGCAAGGAAAGGAAAGAACCCTGCGGCTTGGACCCTCATGGAGGAGCCGGCCTCTCCTAGCTCTCTGCTCTAACAGAACTACGGGAATATCAGCCGAGTCATCACCTATAGAGATCCTTATCGTACACAGAAGAGGGTGGGCGGGAGCGCTGCGCAGCACACAGAAAGGTAGGTGCGAGCTACAATATGCACTAGACTAGTCTGAGGCCAGGAGAGGTCACAAACTGATTATTTTTTAGTATAATCAACTTTTGAACTTCGTTATAGTAAAATTTTTATTGTGTACATGGGCGTTGTCACTCGTAACTGACAGTGTGTGTGACTGTGTGTCAAATGAATCGTGCAAAATCATGCAGTCAACAAGCACGATGTATTACTTTATATGATGCATACTTGTTTATGTATTTGGGGTGAAGTTTAGAGGTTCAAATCATAGGGCTGCCATGGGTGGGGTGGGAGGGGGTCGTTTACAGCAGCGATCCCTGGGGGCCCACAGAGGTCACAGCAGTGCACATTGCGGCTGCCATAGTTTTCGTGATGTGCATGCTTCCTGCACCCTCCTTGTGTGACACTTTTGTACAGGTCTGTTGCGGTGCCCCGGCTGTGTGTCTGTCTGATCTCCTGTCAGCGATAGAGTTGTTTATTCTGTTTTACTCGTGAAGACTTTATCTTCACTCCACCTCCTCTGAATGCTTGTTGCAGTATGGGAACATTAATTCTCGTTGCTATGTGGTGCCACTAAACTCATTACTGTTTGTGGACATTGATACACATTCATTAGATGGAACAATGGATGCACAGACTGACAGTTGTTACAAGTACACATACCAGCTGAGGACATGTGTGCATTTACTGCCCAAGATAATTCATTTATATACTGTCTGAGACTATTGGCACACGTTTTACTTGGATCCTTGATACTTGTTAATATGAGAGGGTCCTGACTCATAACTGTCTGGAAATAAAGATGCTCTTATGCACACTTGCTGTCTATTAACTGGCTCCTCTCTTGTTCAAGTCCTTCTGAGAGGATTCCTTGCACAGTCGAGATGGCTTGAGGTAAGCGAGCATACTTATCATGTATACAGTAGGGTACCTGCTTAGCCACGCCTTTCTCTGAAACCCAGTTTGTCTTTGTTTGATGCCTAGGCCTTGGAGATAGGGACGCGAAGGATCCTACCAGTTGGAATTCTAAGTGCTTGGTTTACTTTCTCATAGACTTGTATAGGGTCCCACACGCCTCCATGATATGAACGGCCCCACTGAATTTGACTGGGCACCCTCTAACCGAGGGTTTACTATTTCCTTTATAAAATGCCTACACTCCATTTTCTACACTTACACTTATTCCTTTTCCACCAGTTATTACACGTTTGTTAGCTAATAAATATTTCTATAATTTTATGAATTTTGTTTGGACGTTCATGCTCGCATGTCCCTGTATTTTACACATCCCCAAAACTCTGCAATTTTGGAATTAGGGATCAGAGCATGCCAGCTGAGAACGGGTTGTCTCTCAGAAATATCAGCACCTTTGACAGTGGCATATATTTTCTAAATGAACTGCGCAGTAATCTGTGTTTTAATAGATTTCAGCATTTTAAAAGATAGATTGTGTGTGATTGACTAAAATCTCAACATGTACTCACCACGGTATTCTTCTGAGACACGGACATCTTTCTCTCTCCCAATGCTATCCTCTATCTACTCATGCAGAACAAATTAGTCTGTTAATAATGGGGAAATAAATGAGACCAAAGTTCAACTGGATCACAACTTTGTCTCACACACCATAGCAAGTTCAGATGGGTAGCACATTTGCTGCCATCAAAGGATTGGACTGAACTCCACAGAGTTCCAGAAATCCCAACTCCATAAGTCAGACAAATGTTGGCAATTCAAAGCAGCTGTTGCTAATTATAAACATGTTTTTGTTGTGACAAGATAAACACGTTTTGGGCAGAAATGAAGGAAATTATTCTCATGGTAATGGGCTGTACTGTAAAGAGTTGTCTATCCTATTCGACACATTGATGAGAACGGATTTGAGGGGATAAATCATGCTTTCACGTTAGGGTGGAGACTAATTCTAAAACTCTGGAGATCTGGCTGCAGACCACAAATTGAAAACTGGGTCGTGGAAATGCTGTTCCTGGCAACACTAGAATAAGTGCTTTTAAACTAAAATGCAAGAACATGTTTTTGACTTGATTTAGAAATCTAATGATGAGCTTCATGAGTAAATAAAGTAAACTCTTCCGTAACCAATCTAACTAGCCTTATTACCGTAGCTGAATTGTACTAGACACAGGATACTTCCTCAGACATGTATTTTTCACTCACTCCCAAATCTATATATTTACTCAAAGACTTCTCTGAATATTTTTTCATTTAGGAGTTTCCTCAATATTAGATAGTTGGGTTCCGCTCTCAAGATTGAATTCAATGTATTCCACAGCTTTGGGTCTTGATCTCTTAGTGATCTACCTCCTTATTTTTATCCTTTGTAGCAGTGCATAATTTGTGAAAAAATAAGTGCCAGTGCTCGCGTCAGGAGGCCTCTGCAGTTTCCAGCACCCATTATCCTGCCAGTGAGAGTACCAAGCCGGGTCCAGACTCCGGTTATAAGACCACCGGCATGGGGAGGGGGGGATATGGGGGAGAGGCAGCAGCTCCCTTCAATACTGATTAGATAGAATGTCCCGCCGAACCGGTGCAATTGAAAGTCAGGCTCACTTAAGGCCCACTGGCCGTAGCCTGCTGGTGCTGGCGCCACACTTACTAGTTGTTCTACTGTACTGGCCTGGCCTGCGCTGCGCTGCTGCTGGTGGTGGAAAATGGGGGAAGTGGGTGGAGCCAGAGAAAAGTAGGTGTGGCCTCCGACAAAGATTTGAGCACCTGCACTTCAAATTTTATCCCTGATATTATCACAAGCATTGCCTTTAGTAAGCTCAAATCCAGGCAACGTTTCATAGCTTGCAATTCGCTTGCACAGAGTGTCTTTACAAGTTTAAAAATTCCCCAACTTGCAGGCATGGGCAACTTTTTTAGCCTTAGGATTCATTAATTGGGGCCACTTTTATTTTGGTGCCTAGGCCTATTTCCTGTCCCAGTCCGACCCTGGGAACGTTCCCCATCGTCTTGCCCCGCCCCCCCCCCACCCCCATCAGGAAGATACATATAGCCATTAGCCAAATGTAAAATGTGTCTCCGTTCTCCACACCTCCAATCAAATACTAGCATTACTGTTTACACAACCAGGCCTTTCACAAACAGGTAAATTCGGAGTCTGAGGAAAAGGGTAAAATGCTAAGCCCAGCGAGGCTTAGTATGCAGGCCAACAACCGTAATAAACGACTGTCTTCTAGGGCTTTTATTGGCTGGAACAGATAAGCATTCTGTATAGTGTGTTAATTAGCCATAAAATTAGACTATCATGCAAAGAAGGTCTAAATTAATTGCATGCAAGCAGTTAATACAATTATCTAAAAAAAATTATAACAGCCAAGCAAAACGGGGGTAGGTAAACATACTTATTTTTCTCCGATGAAGTCATTAGCTGACTATTTGATTCAGCAAAAGGTGTTAAAAAGGGCATCCTTGGCTGCAAACAAGTCATCAGTTCACCTTTTCTGCTGTGTCGGCGTTGCCCTTGTAGTAACCTCTGAGCATCCCACACTGTAGTCATCCATTTGAAGCCACTTAACAAAACGCCTCCTGGCACATCCTCTGACTAGATTTTGCTAATAAATATTTTAAGTACTTCTTTCTTAAATGGACATCTATTTTGTAGAAAATGAGAGAGAGAGAGATCAGTGGTTTCAGTCCTGGGATTATCACACATGCACAGCATCACCATCCTCAATCCGATTCCCAGCTATGTTCCCTTTTCTTGGTACCTCTGGGGATTGATTAAGCTTCGACCTCATCTGTCATTCCTCTGGCATCTGCTTCATTAACATTTCCAGACAGACTTCTTTCGCTAATACAATATTTAATCATTTAAATGTGATTAAATGGTACTTTTTCTAATAAACTAGGGAAGGATCAGTAAGAAGTGAAATGGGTGGGGGGCGAAAAGCACAAATATCAGTACTGGGCTCATCATTAGAGTTAATCAACCAATACCTTTCGATCTGAAGCTGTGTTGATAAACTTTGTTGCATTCTGCAAATGCCTTTCAAATGCCCCTGATAATTGATTCTCTGGCTTTCCATTAATTTCCGAATTAGCATCCCCGGTAGCCAAAATTCTATGATCAAGGCGGTTTTCTTTTTTCAATTTCCTAATAATATTTTTTGACAATCATGAATCACCTCGAGAAGTATGGAAACTTGTATGTTTGCCTGTCTTTATTATTCTCCACGTGCATTTCGATGCATTGCTGTTAAATGTTTGGTTTGAATTATGGTATTTGTACAGGCTGCTTTGGAAATTCCGCCATTTATTTCATTATTCTCGGCCCCTAGATGCCATTTTAATAATTCAATTTTGTTTACCTAAAGCCCCCTAGTAAGCTTATTCAGACTCAGCGATACCTTACTACTGCATTGGTAATGTGGTGAAGTCCCTACCATCATTAGAATGTACTGATGCCGCTCAGTGCGGTATTTACTTAGTGCTGTATTACCACATCATTCTGATTGCCACTTCTCGGAATTGGGAATAAAATTGCAACACTACGGGGAATATTCTCAAGAACTCGTGATAATTATCGCCAAATTATCTTAACGCAACTTTGCACATCACAGTCTATCGTGGTAAAATAATGTCGTATTAACATTGTATTCTGAAAATGGCGGCACCATGCAATAGAGTCTCACGATAACGTGACAAATGAGCGCGTTAAAATTAACGCAACGCCGAAAAAACATGAAACACGAACGCGAAAAAAGTTGCAATGTGGCCAATCGCGATACAAAAATCTGTGATAACCAGTGACAGGCCTGCAATTTCCACGCGCCATGCGGGAAAATGCACTATAAAAGCAGAACAAAAAAAGAAGGCAAAAAAAAATAAACTGCGTAGCACCATGGATGCACCCGGACCGAGTGCAGAGGAACCCCACAAGCCCTGCAGACAACCAGCAAGGAACCTCGGGGTTGGGAAAGGCCAAGGAGAAGTGGAAGATGCAGTTCAGTCCGCAGGAAAACAGGTGATAGAACACTACCAACTGTTCCTCACCACCAACGTGTCATTGGCAACAAAGACGGAAATATGGCAGACTATCTTGGACCATGTGCATGCAGTTGCAGCGTTGAGGAGGACAATGGAAGAGCTCAAGAGGCGCTGGAATGATGTGAAGGGCAAAACCAAGAAGAATTTCGATGCAAACATGAAAGCAGCAACACTTGTTGGAGGTGGGGGTCCAGAGGCATGCCAGGTGCTGGATGATAAGGAGAAAATGGTGGCCACAGTCATCAGTCGGAATACGGTGCTAGGAGTTGGGGGACCGGACACTACTCAACATGACCTGGCCGAACTGCAACAGGGTGAGTAATGACCAGGGACTGGGGGGACAGAGGGAGATGGGCACAATGGCACACATGCACATTTAAGTATAGCACAGTGCACACTCACAATGAGGCTGGATCATGTCCCTGATCTCATTGGCATACTGCAGCACACATAGAAACAGCAAGTAGGCCCCTGTCGACAATGTGCCCAGAGGGGGCCCTCCCCATACATCACTAATTTCAAAACAAACCCATGCACATGTGCTGAACCCAGCAAAGCTGCGGGTCCATGAGCCACACTGACAATGCAAGTACCGCTGCATGACGATTTGCATGGCTGCAGTACAATTACCATGACATGGTGCACGCTATGACACTGAGGTGACTGAGTGTGGACTACATCCATAAAGGAGAAGGTCACACTGATACATCCACATGCAAAAACAACTCCTGACGTCATCCCCCTTACATACATGTTGGTCATGTTGTGGGACTTGAGTCACAGGGTGCATCTCCGCATCAGGGTGGTCCATATCTGACCCCAATGGACACCCAAAATCTCATATTTGACCCCAAATGACACCCTGTTGTCTTTTTTTGGAAACCAATGACAGCCCACATGTCGTACAAAGATGACATACCCTCCATATATTTGCTATTCATGAGATTTTTAGCATTTAATGTTGCCATAGTGATGTGCTAATACAGAGGACTGACATGCACACAGCGAATGTGCATTGTGATTCATTTATTTGCACATGCCGTCCATGTAATCATATTGTACTATTCCTTGATTGCTAAGGACAGTCACAATGTGACGTGCTCATGCAATAAATTGTTAATGATTGTGTCCCTTTGGACTATTCCTGCTGCAGCTGCAGTGGGGTGTGGTCCACCCGCCTCATCTTCCTCATCATCGTCGGGTGCATCTGGCACCTGGATTCATGGGGAATTGGTGCGTACATATATGTTGTGCAACACACAACATGCAAGAATCATCTTGCACACAATGTCTGGGCTGTACAGGAGCCTTCCACCTGTGATGTCCAGGCACCTGAAACGTCACTTCAACACGCCAAATGTGCATTCCACGATGCCCCTTGTGCTTTTATGGGCCACATTGTACTGCTCTGGGCCTGTGTGTTCGGGGCTCGGAGGGGTGTCATCATCCAAGAGCAGAGTGCATATCCTTGGTCACCTGTGACAGTGCAGAGACATGAGTTAATAGTTGGTTGTGCATGATGTGTTGGCAGGCTCACTGGTTCATTGGTGTGTGATATGTGTGACTTAGTGATTCCTGTTTGACATGTACTGCTTGTAGCGAATGAGTTGCATCAATGTGTATTAGACAGCCTCACTGCTGCTCCTCACGCCCCTGAGCCTATTTACTATTGTGCGTAACAAGTTTGCATCACTTGCACTCCTAAGGCACACCATTGTCTTGCCTGTCTGCGCATGTGCACAAGTCTGACAACGACACTGTGATGCTGTGCGTTTAAGGTTGGCGCCCACTTGTGTGTAGGCCTATGGTAAGCATAGAGCGGACACAGATGTAGAGTTCATGGCTGGCTCAACTCGTGATGCGTTTGAGGAAAGATCTTTGGCTTATGCTGCGGTAATAGCAACACACACAACAGTTGGCATCTATGATCCCGGACCGCAAGTGGGCTTGCTCTCCCTCATTTACCTCTTCAGTCAAGCCCCCACTCCAGGGGCATGTTACATGCAATATTGTCCATTGCGGGACAGGTGGCGCCAATACTACAACAGAGACATATGCATTAGTTACTTTCTTGGCAATGCCAAAACTCAACCATGCCCAGAGCCCCGGGTTGATGAACCACACCCCTATGCTGGACTGTCATACACCAGTCCACTCCGCTTACGCTTACAGGGGGGGTACAACACAGCTACATTTCCCATGTCTACCCCACTGCATGAGGTGACATGGTTGCGTCCCCTGTACACAGCACAATGTTATGTGGTAGGGCCTGGGGCCCTCATGCATACATAATGACAACACAGACACACTTAGATAGTTTGTGGAACTGGCTACGGTGACGTGCGCACTTCCCCTTTTATTGCCAGGGTCACATGGCAAGTGACGCCTGTGCTGGATGGGTGTAGGGTGAGAGTTAGTGGCCCTGGATGCACTGCGGCCGGCACAGGCACACCGCCACAGGATGGTGACTTGCAGTGCACGGAGGTAGGGCCACGAGAGCTGAGCGGGTCCTCGTCGATGTTCAAAGTGAATGTTATGGAGTGTTTCGTGGGACAGTGGAAGGTGTTCTTCCAAGGCATGATGAAGAGGGTAGAACCAAGCAGAAACAGGCAATATGGAGAATATGAATGCTGTAGACTCATTCTTAACACCAAGTCAGTATCAGCTACATGATGATGAAGACAACCCTCTGGCCATAGACTCAGAAGCCACCAAAGTTCAAACAGAGAGTATCCATGAATTTCATGGCACAGAGTTTGTGGCACCAGATCTGAAAGGGGATGCAGCCTGCAATGAGGCCTGTACAATGATGTAAACTCTGCCATAAATAAATCAAGGCTCAGTTCCAAATGTGTGGTCTACTCGACTTCAGTGTAGGCAGAGGCAGCGGTCAGCAGGGTCCCACAGCCACGTGTCGTTGGCTTGCGATGCACAGAGTTAGTGGCAACAGAGCAGTTGTTGGTAGTGTTTGATCACCTCCATACGATGATCCTTTTTTCTTCCGGACTGAATCGCTTCTTCCTCTTACTCATCTCCTTGTTCACAATGATATGAACTCTGCAATAAAGAAATCAAGACTCAGTTCCAAATGTGTGACCTACTTGACCGCAGTGTAGGCTGAAGGCAGTAGTCAGCAAGGGACCACAGCCACGTGTCGTTGGAATGCTATGCACAGAGTTGGTGGCACCACATCGAAGTGAGTACAGTGATATCAAATGCCCATTATCATATGAACTCGGCCATCATGACATCAAGACTAAGCTCCAAATGTGTGACCTACTAGACCGCAGGGAAGGCTGAAAGCAGCGGTGGAGTACGTCAGCGAGAAAGGAGTGCTGGAGGTTTGTGTTGTGGATGCCAGCGATGGTCTGAGAAGGCTGCCAAGGTCGCGGGACTTGGGCTTGGAGCTTGCACCGGCACGTGGTGTACCCTCTTTGACACACGCCAGTGTCGGCAGGTGAGCAGTGAGGCCTGGGTGCACAGGGTCGGCCAACACGGGTCTGGGGACTAGCGGCCTGGGGTGCAGCAGGTTCCCAGGATCGCAGGCACCACCTCTCACGGCATCAGCTTTGTGGAGGGGTGAGAGGCACCGCCTTGGCAGATATGTTGGCAATTACAGAAGAGAACCACACCCAGAGCAACGGGCTTTATATTCACATCCCTATGCCGGCCTGGCGTACGCCGCGCCAGCTCACTCCGCTCCCACTTACAGGGGGGACGTAACAAGCTGTACTTCCATGATCTTCCCCACTGCCTGGGGTAACATGGTTGCATCTATTGTCCATTGCACTCCAAACACCAACAATACATGTGGACATGGACATGTCTGTGGTCTGCCTACTGCACAGTTGGCCAGTACATCCATGCCACACTTGGCATTGTGTACATTATTATTCATGGGTCAATTGCCTCCTTCGCACATGCCTGGTTATCACCTCCCCCCACATTCTGCTATTGTGTTGCTGAGGTTCCATACCGTAGATGGCTTGTGTACATGGCTAGCCCAGGTTACCACAGTAAGTTGTGCTCTTGTGTCTGGTAGGTGGGCATGTTGTTTGGCATGTTGTATGTGAGTTTGTAACATGTGCATTCCCAGAGTTGTGAGTTGCATGATCGAGGAGTTGAGGTGTGAGGTGTGTTCCTTTGGTACTTACCAAGGAGCAGTGCATTTCCATAGGTGTCAGCCTCAAAGCGCTGGTTGATAATGGACTGTCAGAAGATGAAGAAATCATGCACACTGCCTGGGTAGTTGGCGGCGACATTGGTGAAGAGTCCCCGGTGGTCCACTACTACCTGCACATTGATTTACTTTTGTGTGCTTTCTGTTGCAGTAATTGTGTGCAGTGTGGGCAGGGGGCACAAGTAGGACATGTGTGCAGTCAATTGCCCCCAACACGTGCCGGAAGCCAGCTATGGAGTAGAAGCCTTGCTTGGTCTCCAGCTGTCCCTGCGCAGCATGGGGGAAGTGAAGGTGCTGGGGTACCAAGCTGATGATGGCATCCAAGACAGTTGTGATGAACTTTGATAGGGATGGCTGTGAGACTCCTCTGACTCTGGCAGTTGTTGGTTTTAAGGTACCAGAGGCTAACAGGTGCAGCACAGCCAGCAGCTTTGTCTGTGGAGGGATGTTGGTTGTCTGCTGTGTTGGTACCGTCAGCCTGTGGTCAGTGATGGTCAGGATGTGGAGAATAGTTGTCCTTTTGAGCCTGTAGGGGGCAATGACATCCTCTGGTGTTCAGTCTGTGAGGCTGGTGCATTTTCTGAAGGTTCGCTGTCTTTGTCTGCGCTGCCTCTGTGGTAGTCCAGGGGGAGCGGAGGGTGTCTGTGGGAGGGCGGGCCTAGGGGTGGTGGCAGTGGGTCTTGTGAACCTTAAGGGGCTCTGAGCTGCATGATCAGTAGCTCCATGACATCTGTTGGTCTTCAGGTGTGGCTCTGGGCTGGGCTCCCTTTTATGGTGCAGGTTGTCATCTGACTTAACACCAGGTGTTAAATCCCTGCTGCTAACGGCCTTATCTCCTGTTTTGGGATCTTATCACGATCTGGCTGGTCATTGAGAATGTTGCAAAGTGGTGTTATTGTGGCTTTTTGCACGGGAATGCCTACTCTGCATATTAATATCGTTAGTTACTCTGAGGTTAAGACTCACTGTCAGAAATTGGGTTACAAACTAAACCTCTGAGCCCTTTGCCCTTGACAGAGTATGTGCAACCACCCGTCCAGTGTTAGACTTGGCATCCTTGCCGTGGTTTTCCCTTATCTTTTTGCCTCTGCCTCCTGCATTTTTGCTGTGTGCTAAAATTCGTTTTTGCTAGTCTAGGTGCTTTGGGCACTGTGCCACAGCTGATCAGTTCCAAAGTGCAAGTGCTCTGTCTGTAAATTGTGAATATGGATTAGGAGTTTCCATGATTGGTTTGTTTGGCTTACTAATAAGTCCTAACTATTTATTTATTTATTTATTTTTGCAATTTATTGAGCGCGAACGAATACCCGTAGGCGTCTCAGCGCTAGATTATTCACCTAATTTGCCCAAGATGAAAAAAAAGGCTCCTGAAGGTTAATTGTCGATATTTATATAACTACAGTGCACTGTGTGTGCCCAGGGCCTGTAAGCCACATGCTGCTAGTGGGACTGCAGCACTGATTGTGCCACCCACACAAGCAGCCTTTCAAAGGGGTCTCAGACCTGCAACTGCAATGTCTGCCCGCAGTCTCTGCCAGGCTCTAACCTTCCCTTTTATGACATGTGAATCACCCCTAAGGTAGGCCCAAAGTACCCCTCTGGGCAGGGTCAGTGTATGTGAAAGGTAGGACATATTCTGATTTGTTTGACATGTCCTGATAGTGAAAAACAGTGTATTTATTTTTTCACTATTGAAAGGCTATCTGTCCCACAGGATAGAATGGGAGTTTTATTATAAAATCTGTATTGTGGCTTTTTGTGGTTTTGGGCTTGTTTAGTTTAGATAAAGATTACTTATTGTTCTAAACTAGTGTGGTGCCATTTGTAGTGTTTTCACTGTATTACTGTATGTGTGCAGCAATGCTTTACACCCTGCCTCCGATATAAGCATGCCTGCTCTTGCCAAGTTACCAAGGGGGTGAGCAGGGGTAATTTTAGAAGTGTATTACCCTTACTTTGACTGGCCAGAAGGGTGCCTACTTGGACAATAATGCAAACTATTGCCAACTAGAGACCCCAATTTCTACACCCAGGAAGCTGAAGATGTGCACTTGCTTGACACAGACTGGAAGACATATGACAATATAAATAAACCACAATGTAGCAGGTTGGCTACTGCACTAGAGCAGTTTTTGATGCATTTCACAGAGAATGTGAAGAAAAGGATCCCAATGTCTATAATGTTCTAGAGTTTGATCTATAAGGTAAACACGCATTTGCAATGATATAGGTCTCGCATTTTAGAAACTTTTACCTATTGGTATCGTAAAAGACAATGCCTTTCATTATTGCTGCTTTTTTAAACTCATAAATAAAAGGCATTGTCATTTGCAATGCCAATAGCTCAAAGTCTCGCAATTGCAAGACCTATTGCATTGCAAATGCTTGTTTATGTAAGGTCTCGAAGAAGTCTTAATGTAAGAGAAGTGCCTAGTGGGTGTTTGTAATGCGTGAGAGAGGAATGTCCTGCTACTACTCCTGCCTGTACAGGGAGTGAGGGTGATTTCTCCTGCCACCACTGCCTGTACTGTGTGAGGGTGGGCTGTCCTGGTGCTTCCTGAACTGTGATTGAGGGAGGCCTGTCCTGGTGCTGCTTGTACTGTTGCTCTGGTGTGCTTGGGGATGAACCATTCACCGATCCTGCTTGTACTGTACCCCGTGTTTGTGAGTTTATGTGCCTGTACATGGGTGTCTTCACTCTCTGCGCTCTGACAGTATTACGCCTGTTCTGAGTGTGGGGGGAGCCAGGACTTTATAAATGCCAAGTCTCTTGACTTTGATAGTGCTTGTTTTTCCTGTTCTGTTCTGTTGATAAATATGAAGGCCAGATTTTGTCTCTTTCCCTTTGTTGACTTTTAACAATTGATATTTTCCCTCTCCTCCAGTTTTGGATGTTGTATTTCTTTGCTAGTAAATCTGTTGCATGTGGACAAATGTGTTATATTGGTGCAGCTGAAAGTGCAGTTTCTTCGTATTTTAGTCGAGAACGGACCAAATTCAGTGAAATAGGCTGAATGAGAGTGTGGCTGCAACATACTCCAAGCTTGACCCCTCTTCTTTGCAGATATTATGTGTTTCCCGGTTGGACTCACTCAAGGTGTGAGAGGGGTATCTGTTTGTTGTGTCCCTGAGGTGCTCTCAGGGGTTCTGCAGTGATCAGCCAGGCTGAAGGCTGAGTGCTGTGCATATCATAACAAGGCACGGGCAACGAGAGGGCGGGGGAGGGAGGGAGAAGACACAGACAATGAGAGGGAGGGCGGCGGTGGAAAAAAGGCACAGACAACTTCTGTGGGGGAGAATGCACCAAAGCATGTATGCCTGCAGTAAGAGAAACTGAATGAAGAATATAGGGCTCACCGTCTAAATAACACGTATTGTGTCACACTTGAAGTAAAGGGGCCAGTCACCATGGGAGGTAACAAATGAAGAGGAGGCGGTACTAAGGAGGGCCTAACAAACCTATTGACGAATCAGAAGCCAGCATTTAGGACAGACAAGGACACAAGCCAATGGCAATTATGGGTGGAGAGTGGGCGGAACTTCTATTCACCTACTCCTCTACAATAAGTCTGGCAGAGCAGTGCATGCGCGCTTGCTCTAGGTTCAACCTCAAAAGAGAGTAAGGGATACATCTAATAATTTCTAAACCTTGTGGCTACGTGAACAATTGCCTGACACTTCGGGTTTCATTTATAGTTTGGCAGCGGGGTACTCTGTACCAACTGGGACAGAGCTGCACTAAACTCTCAGTCCACCTGCCTGACACATTCCTCCAAAGGCTCGATGTAGTACGGGGCCATTGGACGTTCACATATAACACTCCCTGCCCTATTTATTTTGGAGAATGCTAATTTTTGATGGGGGGCTGTTAATCACCACTAGGTTTTACAGTAAAAAAAAATAATGACCCCCGCCATGGGGTGCAACCTCTGGACCGTGGTAGCCTTTTTGTTTTTGCTTTTTAAAAAACAAAATCCTGCTTTGATATTTTGTTTAAAAAAAAGCAAAAACGTATCAAATATTTGATGGTGCTGTCTTTCACACTTTTAACACATTGAGAGAATCCACGGTGACAGCTCTTCTTGCCAATGACTAGAAATGTCCTCAGGGCTGACAGACATCTCTAAATGTGGAGGATAGGTGCTTTGTCAAAGGAATAGAGTATTTTACTCCATCACCCTGACGGTCTACAAACTGTACACCTCAATTTTAATCAGGTTTTTAGTATCCTTATCAGTCGTGAAACTATAGCGGTTCCATGTTGAGTGACCCTAGGCAACTAGCTATAGGTACACATCTAGCTTTACACACTGGTGCTGGGAAGGCACTGCTTGAAGCAAAGGGCCTCCCATCTGCCTTCTCTAGAGGCCTGAGGAGGCCTGAGAGAACTTTAAAAGCAGTACATAACTTACAAGGCTGTGAAGACACATTTAGAGCAAGAGATAACCTGCTGTGAGAGTGCTTAAAACTGACTAATCAGTCCTAGTGGTAAAATGTTGAGTGAGGGAACTGGCCTCAATTGTTCAGGTCAGGTTATGTAGATGTACTTAGCAACCATGATCTCAGGCACTGTTTCAGAGTAAGCAGTTTCCAGGAAATTCTGAGCTCTGGTGTGTTTCTGAAGGTTCTATTATCCTAGTTCCGCTGCCCTTCTCGTGAGAGGAACAGCAGCACTGAAGGCAGGAGAGGAGATGCTATTAAAAAGTTGAGGTTGCAGGACTCCCTGAAGGAAGAAACAAGCATTGGTAAAGCCAATATGTCTTGTCAATGGAAGAGCTGTTTGTTTTGGCAATGTGTATTAGCCATGTTGTACACCAGTGTGGTTGCTGTTTAGCATGGCTAAATATTAGTGGCCTGGTGTGGGATGGGGTAGATTGGAGTTGGGTAGAGTGAAATGGGGTAGATTGGTATAGTGTGGAGTGCGGTAAATTGGGGTGGCATGGAGTGGCATGAAGTGGAGTAAATTGGTTTAGAGTGGAGTGGGGTAGATTAGGGTGGCTTGAAGTGTGGTAGATTGGCTTACAGTGGAGTGGCTCAAAGTGGGCTAGAATGGGGTAGATTGTAGTGGGGTATATTGGGTAAAGTGAGGTAGACTGGAGACGGGTAGAATTGGGTAGATTGTATTGGGGTGGATTGAGGTAGATTGTGGTGTAGTGTAGTAGAGTGTAGTGGAGTGTGGTAGAGTGAAGAGAGGTAGGTTGGAGTGAAGTGGGGTATATTGGAGTGTAGTGGGGTAGATCTGGGTTGATTGGGTTAGAGTGGAGTGAGGTATATTAGGGTAGATTGAAGTGGGGTGGGGTAGATTGGAGTGGGGCAGATTGGAGTGGACTGGGATAGATTGGACTGGAGTGGGGTACTTGGAGTGGGGCATATTGGGTGTGTTACAGTAGGATATATTGGAATTGTTAGAACTGAGGGTCTCTAGTTGGCAGAGGAGGGTACAACTGTCCAAATAGGGACCCTTGCTTCTAGTCAGGGTAAGGAGGAAACACTCTTTAGATAACCCCTGCTCACCCCCTTGGTAGCTTGGCACGAGCAGTCAAGGCTTATCAAAGGCAATGTGTAAAGTATTTGTACCAACACACACAGTAACACAGTGAAAACACCACAAACTAACTCCGCAACAGTTTAGAAAAATAAAGGTATTTAATCTAAACTACACAAGACCAAAACAACAAAAATCCAACATACACAGTTCAAGATTATGGTTTCAAAAGAGTTCTTAAAGTTGCGATAAAATTATCCACAGTTGCGTGAAAAGTTCACAGTTGCATCACGTTTAGCCAACAGTACCTTTAAATGTGACAAACTTCCAAAACAGAAGCTGGTGCGGTGGAAAACGAGCGATGCGTCACTTCTGAGACCTTGAGGAGGCGATGCAACAACCCCGCTGGACTTAGCAGACGTGTTGCGACGAATCCGGTCTGTACGGGGAGGGAGGCGATACCTTGTATAGATTCGGGTGCGGGGGTTTCGTAGGAAAATGCTCGCAAAGGCACGATGTGATGATCTTGAGGGATTGCGACGATCTCCGGGGCGACGATGCATGGCTCAGCGGCGATCTTTCACTCGCAGTTCCTGGATGCGATGGCTCTGCGACGATTCTCGCAGCGACGTGATGCGGTGATCTCACCCAGCAGCGACAGGCTCTGCGACGATTTTCAAAGTGACGGAAATCTACCCGCGAACGAAGGATGCAAAGTCTACAGGCAGCGACGACGGGCGCCGCGAGGATCTCGGTCTTCGAAGCGGCGGGAATTTTCTCGCTATGCCGGGGATGTGATAAAACTTGCAGAAAAATTCCTTAAAAGCTTGGTTACCAGCTTCCCAACACAGGTACAACTTCCAGAGGCACCACACCTGGGCCAAGCACTCCAGGAAGGACAGAACTCTCTCAGCAGAGTTCAGAGAAGCTGGGGGTGAAGTCCTTTTGTTCCTGGGACTTCTTAACAGGGAGCCAGCTCTTCTCAGGCCCTTGGAGATTCCTTCAAGCAAGGGGACACATCACAAAGTAAAGTCCTTCCCCTCTCCTTGGTAGCAAAGCAACAGCAGGTCAGTCCAGCAGAGCATCAGCAGGACAATCTTCCTTCTTCAGTTTCAGCTTTCTCCTTGGCAGTGGTTCCTTCTTGATTCCATGATGATCTAATTTTCTGTAGTTAGGGGTCCTGTACTAATACCCCTAAACGTCTTTGATCCCTTTGTGCAGGAGGGCTCTGAGCCCGGTCTGAACAAGTTCTGGGTGTTCCTTGAGCACTTTGTTTTCCTGGCCTCTCCTTTCCTTTCAGGGAGAGGGGCAGGGTCGTCAGCCGCCCAGCAGGCGGTGGAGCCAGCATGGTGGGAGGCAGGCATAGCCCTATTCAGGCCCAGGTGCTATCCCCTCCCACCACTCAAGATGCAGATGTAGTCATTCAGTCTAGGGCTGACTCAGCCAGCCTCCTGGGGGCTCCCAGCCTCTGTCACTCTCAAACCAGACAGTCAATTCACAAACAGGCCAAGGCACACAGAAAGGTCAGACAAGAGAACAGCAACTTTCTAATAGTGCTGTTCTCAAACACAGGATTTAAAAACAGCTTTTCCTAAAAGATGTGTTATTAAATTCTGAGTTCACGGATACTAGACTTTTATGTCCTATCTTGCTCCTATGGGAAGATATGCTGGTAGCCACTGTAGCTAGCTTTCCCCATGAAAGCCTATGGGGCAAGATAGCCCTACAATAGTGAAAAACTAAAATGGCTGTAATTCACTACCAGAGCATGTCACCTGCACTAGTACATGCTCTACCTTTCACCTAAACTGCACCCTGCCCAAGGGGGTACCTTGGGCCTTCCATTGGAGTGACCAATGTGTACAGAAAGGGAAGAGCTAGGCCTGGCCAATGGGGACACTGACCAGGAGACATGGCAGTTCACAGACTGCACACAGGCACTGCGTTGTCAGGCCTGAGATACCGTTTTAGGGTTACTCATGTGGGTGGCACAATCAGTGCTGCAGGTCCACTAATAGCATTTGTTATCACCAGCCCTGGCACACTCAGTGCTCTTTACTAGGGACTTATTGGTGACACAAACATGCCAATCATGGATGATCAATCACAATAACAATTTACACAGGGAGCACTTGCACTTTGACACAGAACACCAGTGGAAAAGTGCCCAATGCATCTAAACCTGCAAAAAACGAAATCCTATAGCGCATCAAAAATACAGGAGGTTGAGGCAAAAAGATAGGGGGAAACCACACCAAGAATGCCAGGTCTAACAGGAATGGAGTGGGGTAGATTGGAGTGGAGTGGGGTGGAATGGTATGGGGGAGGGTACTTGGAGTGGGGTAGATTGGGTGGATTAGAATAGGGTAGATTGGAATGGATTTTGATAGATTGGAGTGAAGTGGGTTACTTGTGGGGGTTTAGATTGGGTGTATTGGAGTAGGACAGATTAGAATTGAATGGGGTAGATTGGAGTGGGTTAGATAGTGGTTGTTAGACTTCGCATCTTTTGGCGTGTTTCTGCTTTCTGCCCTCTTGGTTTTGACTCTGTTTTTGCTGGAATAACATTTCTGCACGCTTTTCGCACTGCTGATCAATGGTAAAGCGCTGGTGCCCGGATCACTGAAATAATATCGAGGGACAAAATATCGACTTGCCAAAATATCGTGGACAAAATATCGACAGTCAAAATATCGAGTTTGTATCTACAAACAGGTAAGTACAAAAATATCGAGTACAAAATATCGTTAACAATAATATAGATGTAAAAAATATCGACTTTATTAAAAACAGTGTAAAATTAAATTTATATTAAATTTTAATTACTAAAATATACTTAAAACTACTTAAATTAAATTATAATAATTAAATAATAAATGAAAATAATAAAAATATTTTTTTACAATCTTATTTGTTGACCCTGAACCCTAAAAATACCCCTTTACCCAAAAACCCAAAACTGACCCTGAACCCTAAAAATACCCCTTTACCCAAAAACCCAAAACTGACCCTGAACCCTAAAAATACCCCTTTACCTAAAAACTGAAAACTGACCCTGAACCCTAAAAATGCCCCTTTACCCAAAAACTGAAAACTGACCCTGAACCCTAAAAATACCCCTTTACCCAAGAACTGAAAACTGACCCTGAACCCTAAAAATAGCCCTTTACCCATGAACTGAAAACTGACCCTGAACCCTAAAAATACCCCTTTACCCATGAACTGAAAACTGACCCTGAACCCTAAAAATACCCCTTTACCCTAAAACTGAAAACTGACCCTGAACCCTAAAAATGCCCCTTTACCCAAAAACTGAAAACTGACCCTGAACCCCAAAAATACCCCTTTACCCTAAAACTGAAAACTGACCCTGAACCCTAAAAATGCTCCTTTACCCAAAATTTATCAATATTATTTACTTACCAATTAATTATTAATTAACAATAACAATAAAGTAAATATATTAGAACATTAGCTGTAATTATTTTAATAATTAATATTATTTTTTCCAAATTAATCACTTAAAAATAACACAAAATTATATATATTAAAAATTTACTCTAATTAATGTAATTAACTAATTACAATTAATTAATTAACAATTAATTACTAATACAAAATATGTTCAAAATTATATTAATTAATTAACTAATTAATATTAATTAATTATCAATTAATTATTAATTAAAAATATTAACAAACATATATTAATTAATTAATTATTATTAAATTACTTCCCACCCTATTCCCCTATAAACCCACAACCCGCTACAGAATTACATTACGCAATTATTATAAAAACAAAATTCATTTAATAAAATATTTTATAACATTAATACACACTATTCACACATATTATTACATAAAAATACACTATAAAATATTATATATTATTAAAAATTCGATATTTTTGCTATCTATATTTTATACAGTCGATATTACTTCACTTACCGGAAAAACGATATTTTTGTAGTCGATATTATGTCCAGTCGATATTTTGTCCAGTCTATATTTAATACTCGATATTATGTCCAGTCGATATTTTGGAGTCGATATTTTGTCTGTACACCCTGGTGCCCCTGTGGTAATTTGTGTTATGATTGGATGTGCGACTTACTTGTCAGCCCCCGGTAAGTGGGCACGGCGAGTGCCGGGGCTTGTTGTGAGTCCACCGCTGATCATGGGCCTGCAGCACGGATTGTGCCACCCACACACATAGCCCAAAAAAGGTATAAGTGAAGAAAGTTTGGCTTGCCTGAACTCAGCGTCTAAAGACGCAGCCTTTAGCCAGGGTGCCCTTTTCATTCTGAGTTCATAAAGACCCTTTTTAGAAAGTGGGTATTATTTTGCTCGGTCATCCTGTGGGCCTCTACTGAAATGTGGATTGCCTGTCTGGTTTTGGGACGACAGTTGGCTGGGGAGCGGGGTGGCTCCTCATAGTCTAGATAGGTTAGGAAAGGGATAAACAGATCTGGGTCACGATGGGAGAAGAGGGAGGGAATCTCCTTGCACCTCAGAGGACCTGGTCTGCCTCTCACAAAGACGTCTCCACCTCCTGCCAGGAATTCATGTCAGAGATGGTGAAACTGGTGCTGGCCAGACACAGACACTCTCTGCCTGAAAGATCACAGGATTTTGAGATACAAATGCTGGGTCCCAGACCCCTGAATTTTAGAACTCATCTAAAACAAGAAGACTGCCAAGAAGAAGCTCTGGAGAAGCTGCGAAAGGAACGACTGCTTTGCTGGCTGCTTTGCTGGCCTGACCTGCAGTGGCTGCTTCTGTCTTGGGCAGTGAAAGGCCTGGACTGGACTTTCTGTAACTGAATTGGTGAGACTCTCCAAGGGCTTGATTTAGAGCTTGCCCCCTGTTCACGAAGTTTCAGGAACAGCAAAGACTTCAGTTCTTCAACCCGCAGCACTTGGGACTGTGTGTTTTGTCTTGCCACCCGAAGAATGCCATTCAACAACGTCTACGACGACCCTGCCAATTCAGTGTCCTGAAGGCAATGCAGAGGGCACCGCCACAACACTCACCGCGACCCTGATCTCACCGACGACGCCTGCTGACACCATCACCGAGACAAAGCTCGCAACACGACCTGTGGGCACTGCACTCCGCACCGCCTTGCTTCATGCTGAAGGTTTAGCACTGCAGAGGGCACTGCCCACATGCTGCACCGCAACCCTGGTCTCACTGACGACACCTGCTGATGTCATCACTGTGCCACGGCTTGCACTGCGACCTGTGGGCATCGCACTCCGCACTGCCTTGTTTCATGCTGAAGCTTTGGCACCGCAGAGGGCACCACTGCAATACCGCACTGCGACCCTGGTCTCCCCGATGACACCTGTTGATGACGCCACCGAGCTGCTACTTGCACCGCGACCTGAGGGCACCGCACTCTGCACCTTCTCACTACACGACGACGCCGTGGCCTTACTGATGCCGCCACTTCCGGACGAAATTGATGCCCCTGCCTGCACAGTGGTTCGGGGGGCCCCGCTCGTGAGTTACTCGACGCACCGCCCTCATCCCACACCGTAGCCTTGGCCTACCGACTCCGGTGCCATTGACTTCAGCTCGTCAGTCGAGGACAGCGCTTCAGCACTGACAATGTCGCTGCTTGCACAGTGACCTGCTAGCACCATGACCAGCCCCGCCTCCATCACACACCGCAACCCTGGTCTCACCGACGACGCCTGCTGATCCCATCACCGAGCCCTTGCTCGCATGCAACCTGGGGGCACCGCATGCCGCACCGCTGTGCTTCACACCGCAGCACCTGTTGCCTGTTGGCACCAGCGCTCCGGATCCCATCTGAAAGGAGCTCTATCTGAAACACAAGGACCTTCAAGGGCCCCATCGCCCTGCATCTCTGAAAGGTACTGTTGCGGGTCTTCCCGCAAACGAAGTTGTCCACGACCCTGCGGTCAGCCAGAACTGTTTTTGGATTTGTTGTTCACAACGCCGTGATAGCCCCGGATAGAGCTATCGACATTAAGAAACTATTTGTAAAAGCATATTTTGGTAAGTGAAGATTTTGAAGCATAGTATTGTGGATTTTGATCATATTTGGTCTTGTTTTGGTTATTTTAGAAGTGTACCTCCCTTATCCTGACTAGAGTGGTGGTTTCTGCCTCGCTTTGGCGCAAGTCTCAGCTAGCCAGAAATCTCATTTCTAACAGTGGTAGATTGAAGTGGGATAGATTGGAGTGGGATAGTTTGAAGTGGAGTAGATTGGAGTGGAGTAAGGTAGATTGGAGTGGGGTGGAGTAGAGTGGATGGGCTACATTGGAATGGGTTGGGGTAGGTTGCACTGGGGTGGAGTGTGACAAAGAGGGGTAGAGTGGGGTGGAGTCGATTCGAGTGGAGTAGTTTGGGCTAGTCTGGAGTGGGGTAGATTGGGGTGGATTAGATTGGAGTGGAGTGTAGTAGATGGGAGTGGGATAGAGTGGAGTGAAGAGGAGTCGGGTAGATTGGGGTAGAGAGGAGCAGTGGAAGATTGGGGTAGAGTAGAGTGGGCTAAATTGGGTAGATTGGAGTAGGGTAGAGTGGAGTGGGGTATGGGTAGATTGGAGTGGGATATAGTGGAGTGGAGTTGGATAGAGTGGAGATTGGAGTGGGGTAGATTGGAGTGTAGTAGAGTGGGATATATTGGGTGGGTTGGAGTTGGGTTATTAGAGTAGAGTGGGATCGATCGGGTGGGGTGGAGTGGGGTAGGTGGGTGGAGTGGATAGAGTGGGGTAGATTGTGGTAGATTGGAGTGGGATGGATTGGATTGGAGTTGGATAGATTGGACTGGAGATTTAAGTGGAGTAGATTGGAGTGGGGGGTAGATTAGGGTGAAGTGGGATATATTGGAGTGGAGTAGATTGAGTGGATTAGAGTAGGGTAGATTGGAATGTAGTGGGGTAGATTAGAATGGGACAGATTGGAGTGGGTTGGGTTAGACTGGAGTGGGGTAGATTAGGGTAAATTGGAGTGGGGTGGAGTGGACTAAAGTCCGTTGGGGTAGATTAGAATTGGGTGGGGTAGATTGGAATTTGGTAGAGTGGAGTGCTGTAGACTGAAGTGGAGTGGGGTAGATTGGTGTGAAATGGGCTAGATTGAGTGGAGTGGGATACATTGAAATGGAGTAGACTAGAGTAGAGTGGGTAGACTGGGTGGAGTAGAGTGGGTTAGATTGGGTACAGTGGAGTGGGGGAGATTGTGTGGAGTTGAATAATGTAGTTTGGAGTGGAGTAATATTGTAGATTGGAGTAAAGAAGATTGAGGTAGACTGTAGTGAAGTGGAGTGGGGTATATTGGAGTGCAGTGGAGTGGGGTATGTGGGAGTGGGATCAATTGGAGTCGAGTGGGCTAAGAAGAAGAGAGGGGTGTGGAGTGGAGTGGAATGGCGAGATGTGTCGTACAGTGTCTTACAGTGGAGTGTTGTAGAGTGGAGTTGTGTAGAGTGGAGCAGTGTAAAGTGGAGTGACATAGGGTGGAGTATTCATGGTGTGATAGCTCAAACAATGGAAAGTAAAGCCCTGTGATTTATATGTCCATAAAAGTCAAAGTATTGACTATCGCTAAACAGTGTGGGGGACTTTTAGGGGGAGATTGTGCTAACTAGGGTGTGTTGAACATTAATCCCACTATGTGTCACACTTATGTTCAAGAAACAATTCAAACTAGATAAATAGAAAAACTTTACACAATTTATTATGGTACCTCCCTTTAGGGTTACACTCTAAATTAAAAACATTTATTTAAAAGAATTGATTTCATGATAAAAACCAACATGGATAAACATAAAAAACAGTCAAAAAGCAAGAGTCGAAGCGGCGTTTCGGTGGCTTTACAATGGTTGCACCTTCATCAGGACATTTGGCAATATTGACTTGTAGTCTAAAAATTAAAAAACAGTATTTTAGATGCCTATTTTGTACAGTGACACATACATGACAATTGTTAATTTCTGTTACCTAGGGAATTACTGGTGATGACATGATAAAAAAAAAGGAAGGAAAGCATATTGTCCCACCCACCACACGTTAATGCTGTGAAGAGCATCTCACAGTATACTGATGCCCTCTTCTATATTTAGAATATTTATGATGATTAAACCAGTACCTCAAAATCGAAGACATTAATGGTAAAAGACTTCGATTGAGGTCTTGTTCTATTATATTTCTTCTGGCGGTACTGAGCCTTTATGAGAATAGAAGAAAACCAAAATTTTATTTAAATCACACCAATCCTTCTATTAAAAAGGTTTTTTAATGCATTCTCTCTTTGTTTATCTGTTACCTTTTCGGGCATTTCTTTGCTCATGTATCGGCACGGAGGAACCACCGTAGTTAACTTTGCGGCCTTTAATCAATTAACCTTTCGGATCCCTTCTTCGCATTGGAATTGCTGGTAATAAAAAATATGAATGATGTAGTCTACATAGGAAAATATCTATTTGCTCACATCTCAGTCTATATTTCAGGCCTTAAATGCCTACTCACCAGATAAGGTATTTGTTTTTGCTCTGTCGGTGAGGGTGGATATTAGATAATCCGATACAGGGGGGTCTGATTCACTGCCTCCTGGTTTTTAGCCTATCAATGTAATATATATATTTAGTAACTTATATCTGCACATATATTTTAGAAAAAGGACAAGGTTTTTGACTTTCTTTACGGGAATAGCGAGGGTTATTTGGGCTTCTCTTATCAGGTTTGTTATTGCCTGTATATTCAGAACAATTGGTAAAAGTACCAGCAGTAATGGGGAGGCAATTATTAAACAAGGGGTCCTGTTGTTAAGGTTGCCCTTAAATGCATCTACGTAATGCTTCCTCGATGTTGTCTATTAAGTGCTATAACTGGTAACCGCTATTTCAAGCCTAAGTTTGAGCTATCTCTCATTCCGGCATGTTACTAAAAAATATACATAACGCGGGTGTGTAAACATGGGTAACTACGCGCTAGATTGATTGCGCTCAAGTCCGTGCTCCCTGATAGTGGCATTTGGGCGGTTATAAATGTTCGCGCTCTTAAGGGCTACAGGGCGGGTCTATTCCCTAGAAGATACCGGCTTTTGGATATATTTTAAAGCATTTCGCTTTTAAGGACTAACGGGGAGGTTCGTCTGTAGCGGTTTATACACTCTTTTAAAAGCTTACGCTAAAAAGGGCTACGGAGAAATTCGATTCTCTCGTCGGTCACATACCTGATTAAAATAATTCGGCCTCCCTGCTCCTCCACGTCCGTGTCTTCATTGGATAATATCGGCACATGGTTGCGCTATGTTTTTATGCTGACTCTAGCGTTACCGACCCGGAAGTGGTTGTGCGTTTTTTGAGGTCATATATCGGCTAAAATTGCACCCCTGATTAAATTCGTGACTACCCTGCATCGGTTAGACTTATGGGTAGATTTTTAAAAAAAATCTGTAACTTAAAGACCAGAATTTGCATGCCGTGTCCGAATATGTTCCTTTAATGACCCGGAAGTACTGGCAGTAATGCGCTCGTAACTTTCCTCTGTAATATATTTTGGAGATAATTTATTCATTTATACAGTCATTTGATAAAAGCAATACAGATATCCTTGATTAAACGCTAAGATCTTGATATCCTCCTGTAGATATATATAGATCGCATTCGATTTTGGTCGCCATTTTGGATTGGGTCAAAATGTCCCAATCTAACCCGAAAAGTGTTTGATATTGGCGGCCATTTTGGTTCGAGTCGATTTATCCATTTATCTCTAACTAAACTACCTTGAGAATAGGCAACAAGTAAAAAGAACAAAGTTTCAGGTGAAAATTAACCTATTCTTGAAAGTACAAATAGTCTTTTGTTAGATAGAGATTACTGGATGTCACCATAGTTTCTAGTTTTCTTTCAATTTAAAACATAAATATAAATTTGCTTTTGCGATGCAAAATTGGACAGCATATTTCAATACAATCACTGAATGTCACCATAACTTCTAGTATTATCTCAATTCAAAGCATCAGCATATGTTTGCCTCTGGGGTACAAAAGTGAACAACATATTTCCAAACAAACAGCGCTTTATATAAATATCATTCCTTCAGCTTTCTCAAATAGTGACAACAATATTCATACTTGATATAGTGATTGATCACATTGGAATACATTACAAAGTTTAATACTGTAATTCATAAATGCACTACTTGAGTTATATTTTACTAAAGCAATCTTTCCCAATCCTCTCTATTGTTTAGTCCAATCCTAAATGTGTTAAAGAGAGACATGAAGAATTGTTCTCTCTTTTTTCTCTTGGTCTGGATGTTCCCTCCTCTTACACTTTGCTGGATAACTTCTATTCCGCACCATTTTAAATCTTCTATTTTATGGTTGTGGGTCAACCAGTTTTTTGGTGATAGCTCAAAGCCATTACAAACAAGACATTTCCAATTGAAATGAGCATTACATTTTCAAGCACATACAGTTTTACTGCGCACAAATGATAATGTGTGAAAATATCAACTAAGTGTATTGCTGTGTTTTGATTGTATTAAAATATTTGATTCCACCACACTTCAGAATTACAAAAAAATGCGCTTCATTGCTACTTTTTTCATTCTGATGTATTCTGAAATATCAGCACAGTAAATTTTTGTTGCCTGCTAGAAAAAATAACATCCTACAGCCTGATCTCTCTCATGGGGAAGAAGTCTAACCTGATATAAGGATGCAAAAATGTTTTAAACTATTAGGGGAGATTCTTCAAACTACATAATGCCAAATGTTCTATAATGTTTTCTCTGTATACAATGGAAGATAGTTGGCCTGTCATGTGGCCCATGGGGACATTGTCGTTTTTTCACCAACTTAGCATGAGCATGTCGCGTCTTGCCTGAATGTTATGCACACGTTACTACACTTTCTGAAATAATTTCAATGGCTACTTTCACATGAGAACTCATCGCTGTGTTGGCCCTCTGCATGTTCCTGAACATTATGTGCAAGGTTGAACAATAATGCCCCTTGGTATTTTGTTCTGGTCAGACCTTAGCCCTTAGACAAAACATACAGATGCAGCTCTTGGTTGGACAGTGTACTTGGGTTTTTTGTGGGGTACACAAATAGGTGCTACACACCAAGGAGAGTGACCTTTCCAGGGAGAAGGGCAAAACTCCTATGATGTAGATCGACCATGTAAAGGCAAAGGTATGGGGGGTCTGTTGACAAAGCACAGAGATCATATAATAATTCTTTTTCTTAGCAAGGGGAGGGAACTTAGACACTATAGTGCTTTCTCCGTTGTCATTTTATGATGGCAAGTCCATTTTATGATGGACTTGCTGCTATGCTGACAATATTTGTACTATGCATTTTTCTGTTTGTTGTGGCACAGAAATTGCATGTTAGGGCACATTAGTCAAAAGAAATATTTTAAAGGGTCTCACATCTCTGTCAGATCTTATTGTGAACAAGTACAAGAGAGTGAGTGAAAGGGTGTGTCTTGTTATTCTGATTCCTGAGAGATCTGGGGATGTTATATTCAAGGGGTGTCTAATCATTTGATTCTCTGTGAGTGAGTAGGAGAGAGAACAAGTGAGACACTATAGCTAGTCGTTCCTGGATTTGTGGGTACTAAGGTGGTAGGAAGAACCTGTCCCTATACACCAAGGTCCCATATTCCTGTGCATGGCGTTGTATTTGTGCACAATCCCTGCAACATGGTGCCTAATGAGGGTCTGGTACTAATTTGCGAGACCCCAAAGTAGCGCTTATGCTTGTCCACAATCCCCTCACACTGGTTTCCAGAGACTTCCGTGATGTGAGGGCTTAGCCTCCTATATTTATGTTTTATAGATTTTTCAAGCTTGAAGTTTAAAAGGTTTTGTTTCTCTTTCTGACCCGGTTTTGTACTACTGTTATACTAGTTTATCCTTTTTAGTATTGCTATGGCAGTCGCTATTGTGGCTCATAACCGCGCTGCGGTCACATGTATTTGACTCAACGTGGAGTCCCTGATGTCAAAGCGGACGCAGCGTACCACTTTGATGTTTTTTACTCTTCGTTACATTTCCAGCAGTGGATGGAAATTATAATTTCTTTAATGAATTTACACCAGCTGCGGTTCTGTTGAATTATTGTCCTTATTGATTACTTGAAGTTCCTTTGACTGTCTGGGAGCATACCATTTGATTTAATGGCACCCTTCCTCACCCTGTTCTGTGGTCTATTTAGGCCCCCCCATCTGTCGACGGGGCCACATGGCCTGTTTTGGCAAGTTTTAAACTGCATCCAAATTATCTTAATGTTACACTTGCAGAGCTACTTCAGTTCAGGTGAAAGCAACTGACACATTCATTACAGTGGAAACAGTTGACACACAAGTTGCACTCCCCGATAGACTTTATGAGTTTGGCCTCCAAATTAAAGGTGATGTTAAACGCACAATCAAGGCAGTCTCTTGGGACATCCTTACTTCTTCCTATGATATTTTGCTGGTGAAGGTTGATTGCCCTCCCCCATTTGTTCTGGCTTCTTTTAAGGGGTAGGATGTTCTTCTCCAAAATGTTTCCCATTATTATTCGGAGGAGGCTAAACAAGCATACTCGTTGAAGAGGGTGTTAGCGCTTGCCCTGGCTGTGTATTGTAATCAGTTGAGTTGGGATAAAGATTAACTCGCACATGAAATTTCTTTGCGTTCATTGCCACAACCCCAACCACAATATCCAATTACCATGACGGGAAAGTATTCGTGAGTAAACTCTTGAACCAATTGGGATATCAGGGTGTTACCAAACCCTGTGTTTCCTCCATGAATAATCCTCTTTTTCTGATATTTAAGCCGGATGGTTCATATCATATTGTTTTGGATTATCGTCATTTGAACCATCATGTTCATACCTTTGCGGGTACAGAACACCCACAGCTCTGCGTTAGTCAATACCATGGTTCGGAAAAAATATAAAATGATTGATAGTCACAAATTGGCTCTTGATAGCCGTGACTTGACAGCCTTCAGCTCCCTCTGCAATCATAAAAGGTACACAAGCTTGCCTATGGGATATAAAATAGTCACAGCGCTTTTGCGGCACGCATAGTGTCTGTTTTACATGAAATTGACCCTGATGCTTTCTCATAGGTTGAAGACATTTATTTGACGGTCGATGAATTGATAGCGCATCTTATGTGTGTGGACCACATCGTAATGTCTTTTGCAGACTTGGGGTACAAATTAAACTTTGCCACGTCGCATATTGCTTGTTTGGCAGTTCTTTTTTTGGGTTATGAACTCACCAATGAAGGTAGTGGGTTGGCCCTCCACTTTCTGGAGAAATGTTCTCCATTGCAACCTCCTTTTACACTTAAAAAATTACAATCTTTGCTGAGTTTTTTTAATTTTGAGATAACATACATTCCTGATTATGTCCATCGTATCAAACCACGGGACTCAATAATACAACATTCTTTATTGGCTTCCTGTTGGCTTCCGGAACATACTGCAATCCTTCGGTCCCTGCAGTCTGGTCTGCTTGCGTCCAACTTCTTGTTAACACATGACAATTCCTCAAATCTGGTCCTAAGGATTGTACCTAGTGCGTTAGGTTTCACTTACTAGGCGTTCAATGAAGGGGACATGGTCCCCATGGGAAACATCCTTTACATCACATGCAATAGATCTCATGCCATTACAACATGGTTGTTACAATGACCGTGTTGTAACATTGCAAACCATTACAACACAAGTCCTTACAACGACATGCTGTAGGGGGCAGAAGGTGTTGGATTTAAAATCCAATACTTTCCCTACTGTTGCACAGACTGGAGTTGGAATAGTAAATAATACTATTCCAACATCCAGCACCCCCTTCAGCAAGACGTTGTAACGACTTGGTATGCGATGTAACAAAGCGGTAGTTGTAACAACCGCGATGTAATGGCATGCAATGTATCGCATGCATATTAACGTGCCATATTCTGTATCCATAGCTTATAAATCGCATTTTTACTCAGCTGAGATGCGTTTCTCTTCTGCAGAAATCTTTTTGACTGCTGTCCAGATGGCGATTCTGAAAGAACACTCTCAGGCTCAGGGTGAAAATCCACAATACAGTACTTAGAAATCTTCAGTTATCAAAATTATCCTGAAAAATAGTTCCTTGAAATTGAAAGCTTCCTCTGGGGCTATCAAATTGTCGTGAACAAACAAATCCAAACAGTTCTGCCTGACAGCGAAGTCGCAGGCCAGCTACCTTGTCGGGAAGACCCGCAAAACAGTACCTTTTAAAAATGCAGGGCGTCGGCGACATCTCGTTGAGTTTCTAAACACACACTGTGAGCAGGCGTTGGTCCTGGAGGCCGGTACAGGATTTGTCCAGTCCTCGAAGTCACACGCGTTGCAGATCAAACTCCTCGCTGTTGAAGTCAGGAGCGCTGGCATTGGCAGGCTTCGGGTGCTGTGGTGCAAAGTACAGCATTGTGGCGTATGATGCCCTTAGGTTGCACTGCGAGCAGGGGCTCGGTGGTGGCGTCAGATGGCGTCATCGGTGACACCAGGGTTGCGGTGTGAAGTGATGCGATGGTCATTGCAGTGCTGGCAGGTCACGGCGCAAGCAACGGCATCGTCGTTGCTGAAGTGGTTGTCGGCTGACGAACTGGAGTTGATGGCGCCGGTGTAGGTAAGCCACGGCTGAGGTACAGGATGAGGGCAGTGCGTCGTGTAACTTACGAGGGGTGCCCTCAAACCACGGTGCAAGCATCAATTTTGGGGTGGAGCGCCATCGTTGGGGATACCAAGGCAGTGGCATGAAGTGAGGCAATGCAGAGTGCGGTGCCCACAGGTCGTAGTGCGAGCAGCAGCTCGGTGTCAGCATCAGCAGGAGTTGTCGATGGGACCAGGGTCATGGTGTGGCATTGCGGTGGTGCCCTCAGCAGTACTCTCAGGATTTGGAGTCGGCAGAGGCATCGGCAGCGGCGTCATAGATAGCGTCAGGTATTTTCAAACCCAGAATGTAAAAATCATTGTCACTAAAAGATGCATCTTTAGGTTCAGGCATACTAAACCTTATTTTCGTATCTAGTTCTCAGGGGAACAGAGAGCCTTGCAATAGTGAAAAACGAAATTGGCACTCATTCACTATCAGGACATGCCACACACACCAGGGCATGTCCTACATTTCACATACACTGCACTCTGCCTACGGGGGTACTTTGGGCCTACCTTAGGGGTGACTGACATGTAAAAAAAGGGAAGGTTAGGGCCTGGCAACTGGATGCACTTGCCAAGAGGACATGGCAGTACCAGACTGCACACAACCTCTGCAGGCCGGAGTTACTTATGGGCTGTTTGTGTGAGTGGCACAATCCAGTGCTGCTGCCTACTAACTGCATTTGATTTACAGGCTCCGGCACACTCAAAGCACTTTACTAGGGGCTGACACATAAATCAAACAGGCCAATCATGGAAACACCGATCCATAACACATTTGACGATAGGAGCACTTGCATTTTACCACTGATCAGCAGTGAGAAAAGTGTGCATAATCACTAAGCCAGCACAAACAGAGTCAAAGCTGGGAGGTCAGAAAGCAAAAACTCAGGGGAAACATGCCAAAAGATGCCAAGTCTAACACATATCATATGTCTTCTGATCAAGTCTCATTTGTAACTATTCCGTCCATTGGGGACTGGCAGATCCCCAATGAGGACCGCAGAATTTTTTGATCATTGCCGCTCATGAAGGCGTGGCTTCTGTGCATATTGGAGTTACAGCAACGTTTCTTGTGGTGTGGGTTATATCAACAGGCAAGTTAATATGTTCTTTCTTATTACATTTGTCAACAAACTAAGACTTCTGCTGTTGCTTGTCCACCCCACACTCACCTTTACATCACTAATCAGCCATTTGGTTGTATCTATTTGGATTACTGCTGTCCTTTGACATCTGATACTGCTTTTAAACACATTTTGGTTGCAGTGGATTCGTGCGCTATATTCCTTTGGGTTTGGCCGCAACGTAGTGCTGATGCTCGATCTGTATTAAAGATTTACGTGTCTTTTAGGGACATTTGCCTGTGGCGAGTTCCATTATATCAGTGTAAATATTATTGAATTATTTTTGTGTTAAGTATTTAGTATGTATTTTTAACATTTTTTTTATGTTTTTTCATTATTTTTTAATATATGTATCAAATGTTCAGAAAATAGTAATTTTTCTAAACATTTTTTTGTGTTTTAGTATTGGATCAGGTTGTGGGTTTATAGAGGAATAGGGTGGGAAGTAATTTAATTATAATTAATTAATTATTATGTTTTTGTTTATTGTTATTGATTTTTATTTTATTGTTAATTATTAATTGCTAATTTGTTTGTATTAATTGGTTAATGTATACTTATATTAATTATAATTAATGTATATACAGTTTTAGTTATTGTTTTTGTTAATTAATGTATTGTAAATTAATTAATTGGTAATTATATTTATTAATTGATTAATTGATAATTACATTACTTATGTTATTTTCAAAGTCTAGCGGACTGTGGGTGTATAGAGGAATAGGGTGGGAAGTAATTTAAATATAATTAATCAATTAATATGTTTTTCTTTATTGTTATTGATTATTCATTTATTGTTAATTAATTATTAATTGGTAATTACTTTTTATTAGGTGGTTAATTTAAAAGTATATTATTTATAATTAATGTATAATGACATTTTATTTTTTGTTATTGTTAATTAAATTATTGTTAAATATGTATTAATTGGTAAATAATTTGTATTAATTGATTAATTGATCATTTCATTAATTGTGTAATTTTGTATGTGTAGTGTGTTGTATGTTTATAGGGGAATAGGGTGGGAAGTAATTTAATGTTATTTAAGTAAATATTAATTTAATTTAATAGGTATTCATTAATAATGTTTTTGTTACATAATTATTGTGTTATTTATTTAAAAAAATATTTAATTGATAAGTATGTTAATTTAACTCCTATGCTATCCAACACTTTCCCTATTGTTGCACTCACTGGAGTGGGAATAGTAATTTTAAGCCCTACGCTATCCAATGCTTTCCCTACTGTTGTGCTCACTGGAGTGGAAATATTAATTTTTAACCCTGCGCTATCCCACGCGTTTCCCTACTGTTGCACTCTCTGGAGTTGGAATAGTAATTTTTACCCCTCAGCTATCCAACGCTTTCCCTACTGTTGCATTCACTGGAGTGGGAATAGTAATTTTTACCCCTACGCTATCCAGCGCTTTCCCTACTGTTGCACTCTCTAGAGTGCATTATGTGGAGTATGTGTATATATTAATTTATATTCTGCTCAGGGTTTCCACCTTGCTCGCACTAGAAACCATGCACTCCGGGGGTAATTCTCAGATGTTTTTATTGTATTTGCAACAGACGCGTTTCGGCGCCCCGCCTTCCTCAATGTTACAAACATTGTGAGGAGACGCCATGTTTTAACAATCATCTCTGCGTACGTTTGCAGTGAAAACAAACAAGGGACTTTGATCAAATCGCCATATTGGGTGATCTACACATTTTGCATCACGTTGTGTTTTGGTAAAAGAATGTATACATCGTAACATATTTGTCATACATATAGTTACTCTACAATTTGCTATTGTCATTTCATAAGCAATAAAACTTTTTACGTACACATTTAGATTCGTGTCATACCATTATGGTACACATTCACAAAATCATACATTCACGCCGTATATCGGCTTCACAGCAACCCGTCACTGGGTTATCTATTTTCCCAGGAAATTAGCTCTGCCACAGTTAATTAATTCGGCATATATTGTTCGTAACAACATTTCAAGCTGCACTCCTAATATGTTATAGCAGTGCCTGATACCGGCAGAGCCATCTTGGTGATCCCTGCCCAGGTCGAGTTGCTTCATATAGCCGTGTATCGGCATGACCAAATTACTTCAACATACCTCATGACGCTGCCACTAAATAAGCCGTGGATCGGCAAGCCTCCCTTGACAAAAAACTGTTTTCACAAAAACTCTTTTTCAACTTACTTTTTTCTCACTTTCATGTTTCATAAGTTCATAGATTTAATTGGGGAAGGGTCACCCACACTTTGTACTATAAATTCTCAATGTATTCCATAATTCCAAAATTAATGTATTACGAAATTACAAAATTACAAAATCTTTTTATCTATTCAAATGTCGGATACCTATTTGGATGTCAAAATTTTGCAAAGTTAAACCTTCAAACAGCCATTGATTGCATTGTTTCCATGTTATTTATTTTATTTATTTAGTGTATCTTGATATAACGTACAGCTACCCCAACGGGGTGTCCCGACGCTTCTGTGTAACTTCATGCTGCATGAGATGGTTGTTAAAAAGGGAAGAATCAGCAGAACAGGTTAGTTTTTAAGGCTCTCCCGAAGGGTTGTTCATCCTTGATCAACCGAATGGCATTGGGTAATTTATTCCAGAGGGCTGCTGTCAGTACTGGGAAGGATTTCCCACCAGAGCGGGTTTTCCTGAATCTGGGTACCGAAAGTAAGTTTTTAAAAGAAGAGCGAAGGGTCCTGGAGTTGTCATAAGGAATAAGGCACGTAGAAAGATAAGCAGAGCCCTTGCCTCGCAAGGCTCGATGAGCCAGGACCAGAGCTTTAAATTCTGCCCTCTTATGGACTGGTAGCCAATGAAGGTCGCGACGATGAGGGGTTATGTGCTCACGCAGAGGGATACCACGAACCAGTCGCACCGCAGCATTCTGAACCGTCTGAAGGCGGTGGCAGAGTCCCACAGACAGACCAGTGTACAGGCCATTGGCGTAATCAAGGTGTGAAGTGATTAACGCCTGTACCACTGTCTTCCTGGTATTACTGGGCAGAAAATGAATAAACTTCTTTATCATTCGAATTTTTGCTAAACAGGCCATGGAAACTGTGTGAACTTGATGGATAAAAGAGAGGTTAGAATCCCATCTGACTCCTAGATTTTTCACTGAGTCCTTTGGGATGGGAGGCACGCTTAGATCAAGAGGCCACCAGATGTTAGAATCCAGTGGAGTTGGCTGATGGAAAAAAAGGACCTCCGTTTTTCCAGCATGTTAATGTGACACAGTGTTATAGTTCAGTTTTTTCGCTCAATTTTTTGTCCTGTTCTCTGAGCCTTATTGGGTATCTTTTAGAATCCAATATGAGATGCCAATTCCTCCCCCGCATTTAGTCCCTTGGGATGTTTGGTCATTAAATCTATTATGTACCGGGACTCAAGTCTTCTCAACCTGTGGAGTATATCCCCCCCTCTGGGGCTATCGGGTATATGGTCCAAACCAAAGTATTGCAATTGGTGCCTATTACTGGAATGTTTTTCTTGGAAATGTCGGGCGACTGGATATGACTGATCGTTTTTATCAATCGCCCTTAAATGTTCCAAGATTCTAAGCTTTAGAGGCTTAATCGTACTCCCGATATATGATAGTCCACACGGACACTTGAGACAGTACACTGCATATGGGGTGCTACAGGTAAGATATTTATTGATTGTTTTTGTTATTCCTGTGTCCGGTATCTCATAACTTTTTACCCTCTTGCTGTGCGCACAAGCCTTGCAGTTATAACATGGATGAAAGCCCTTCAGATCTGCAAGCGTATTGGGTTTCCTTTCAACTTTCCTTAGGTGACTCTGCACCAACATGTCTTTTAGAGATCTGGATTTCTTGAAAGTTACCAAAGGAAAAACTGGAATGTCATCTTTTATACAACTGTCGGTCTATAGCATGTGCCAATTTTTTCTGAGCATATGTTTCAAATGGTTGGCTTCCGCCGAATATGGGGTTACCAGCCGGAATTTTCCCATTTCGGTTCCATCAGCAGCATTGGTTTGCTTCTTGTCTATTAACAGGCTTTGTCTCGGTAACGATTTGACTTTGTGCAATGCACTTTCTAAAGTAGCCGTGGCATAACCTCTCAATTTGAATCTGCTGATGCACTCTGATGCAGCAATTTTTAAATCTGAGACTCTGGTGCTCTTACATGTGAGCCTAAGCAACTCCCCATAGGGGATGCTCTGTATTAATGCAGTAGGATGATTGCTGGTTGCATATAATACAGAGTTACCTGCTGTACTTTTGCGGAAGAATGATGTTTCGATCTTATCATCCACTATGAACACTTTTAGATCAAGATATTCCTCACAGGTATTGCTTATGGGTCCAGTGAATCTCAGATTTCTATCATTTCTGTTGAGGACATCAATATAGGCTTTGGCAGTCTGTTCTGATCCTTGCCAGATTATGAACAGGTTGTCTATATAACGACACCATTTGATAACGCAGCCTTTCTCACCATCCACTTCTAGTGACCTGGGCACCTGCTCCTCCCACCAGCCTACGAATAAATTTGCATAACTGGGGGCAAAGCAGGTGCCCATCGCTGTCCCAGACGTTTGTCTATAATAAACATCCTCAAATAAAAAAATATTGTTTCTCAGACAAAATTCCACAAAAATTGTCAGCATCGTATTGTGTTCCAAAAACCTCAGTTGTCTCTTCTTAAGATAATATTCCACTGCTTCAATGCCTTTGTCATGACTGATGCACGTATATAGACTGGTTATGTCTAATACTAATAGTCTATAACTGGGATCCCATTTGATTTTGTCAATTTTTGACAAAAAATCCTTCGTGTCTTTTATGTATGAGTCCAGTTCTTGTACCAGAGGGCTGAGAAAATGATCAATAAAAAAAGCAGAAAGATGTTCAGTTAAGCTGTTTTGAGATGAGATTATGGGTCTACCCGGAGGATCAATGCTGTTCTTATGTATTTTTGGAATGCGGTAAAAGGTTGGTGTTATAGGGTTGTCGCTTCTCAAGAATAAATATTCCTCTTTACTCAGCATGTTTTTGCGATACCAACTGTAGATCAGTTCGTCATATCTTTTTATGCTGGCTAAGTATTTTTCTTTCGTAGAGAGTTCATAGTTCTCTATGTTGGATAGTTGTTTCATTGCTTCTTTGCAATAACTATCCCTGGTCTGTAAGACGACATTCCCGCCTTTATCAGAAGGCTTGATTATCACACTTCCGTCTTGCATTAGATCAAGAATCGCTTTCCTCTCATCTGGATTGATGTTGTTATTACTCTTTCTGCCATTTTTCCAATTCTTCGTTCTATATTTTAACAGATCATTTGTCATTGCTTCCGAGAACACATCAATCGCATCTGGTGTTAATTGTGGATTGAAATGAGATCTGGGTTTATAGCCGCTCTCCAATCTTTGTTGTTCAATTCCTAAAGTTGCAGCTCTAATTGCTGCCTCATCCATGGGTGAAGGGAGCTGGCTTGTGTGTTCTTCAAGAGCTAGACCTTGTAAAATCTCCACCGCTGGTAGATCATGTCCTCTTAGTGCATCAGTGGCAGTTACTCTGATAGGTGTCCCGATTGTGCTTTTCAAATTTGATCTAATTTTGAAGTATTTATGCAATTTCAGTTTTCGGACAAAGTTAAACAGGTCTATACGCGTCTGCGTGTATTCTAGGTGGCTAGTTGGGCAGAAACTGAGTCCCAGGCTTAAAAGTTTATTCTCGATGTCAGTGAGAACTCTAGGTGTTAGATTTATAACTGTGATGTCCTCTGTTATATCCTGGTGTTCATTTACTTCTTCCGGTTCACCCAATTCGATCTCTTAGGTCTTCCGCGTCCCCTTCCTCCTGTAGCCCTCGCCTCCTCTTCTGGTTTTTCTTCTTCTCGTTCTGGGGGTTTGTTCTTTCCACCTCGTAGCCATGCCTGCTTGATAACTTGAAACTCGCCCTGAAAAGGTGTCATTGTAGTTGTTCTTGCTTGGCCTCTATCCCTTATCGCAGTTTCATCTGCGGATTCATTTTCCGTTGCACTGGATTCTGAAGTTTCCGCTGTCTTTGCGGGTCCTTACCCACTTTTCTTGATCAGCTCTTTTCTAGGGGCATCGAATTTTCGTGCAAACGTCAGAATCCTTCCTTGGGAATAGTATCTCTCATCGCGGTCAAATTTTTCTTGTTTCCGCGTTTTTATCTTCTGTTCATATTTGCCAAGTCTTATTTTCATCTGTATCCTCATATTTTCCATAGTTTGCTTATTCTCCTCCAATTTCACTAGTTCTTCTTCCATAGTTTTTATCTCCGCCAGCGCCTTTTCACGATCACTCCAGGCATACTTTATTAGGAGTTCCAGGGTACCTTTGCAGTAGTGAGATGTGAGTTCCTCCCAGTCCGTCAACAATTGTGGATCAGGGTTCTCGTATGACGGAACTGTATACACTCTCAACCCCCGCGGTACCATCTGCTCATCAAAGTCATGCTGCAGACTCGTTGCCTCCCACCACTTTCTGACCTCTCTCTCGTACAGTCTCTCCAAGGCTGTTAGTAGGTCAGTCATTTTACTCGGCGGGCTCGGTTTGGAGGTTGTTGCCCCTTCCTTATGTTTCTTGAACATTCCTTTGACGGCTTCATGCTGCGACGCTTTGTTAAACATAGCGCCATCCATTCTTCTGAATTGCGTTTATTTCCAAAACATTTAGAGTTCTTTACCCCTTTGTCTTGCCCAGTACGCTTTCCAAAAAATCAAGAAAGACACGTCGTCTGCTCACCGCCGTGTGGTCCGTTTGCAGTCCTTCAGCTGAAGTCCTGCTCCAGCCCAGTCAGCTGCGATCGAGTCGGTGTAATCTCCTCTTTGCTAGCGTGGCGGTGCTCCCAAATTTAAATTCGCGCTCTGTCCCCTGCAGATTTCGGGAGCACTCTCAGACGGGTACGTGATGCGGTTGCAGGACCCGCAAAATATTCCGCTCAGGGTTTCCACCTTGCTCGCACTAGAAACCACGCACTCCGGGGGTAATTCTCAGATGTTTTTATTGTATTTGCAACAGACGCGTTTCGGCGCTCCGCCTTCCTCAATGTTACAAACATTGTGAGGAGACGCCATGTTTTAACAATCATCTCTGCGTACGTTTGCAGTGAAAACAAACAAGGGACTTTGATCAAATCGCCATATTGGGTGATCTACACATTTTGCATCACGTTGTGTTTTGGTAAAAGAATGTATACACCGTTACATATTTGTCATACATATAGTTACGCTACAATTTGCTATTGTCATTAAATAAGCAATAAAACTTTTTACGTACACATTTAGATTTGTGAAATGCATTGGAGAAGTTCATATACCCGTCCAATGGAAAAATGATACTTTGATTGATATGCTGTTAATATCATTTTGAAAGACATTTCATTAACAACATTGAATAAACCTACAAAACTTGTTTAATTACGACTTCGTGAATCATGCTGTTGATCACCCATGGAGTGCCTCAGTAGGGGATGTATTTGCAGTCTCTGCGTACACTACCTACTCTATGATTCTTGGGTGTTTTGACGGAAAAAGGCTGTTTTAAAAAGAATTAGAATATTACCTACAGAAATGACAACTTTATATACCATTTGTATCCTAAAATCCCTTCTTCAGTTAATTCATAGTTATTATACCAGTCATTCTATACATTGGTCCGCCTCAGATTGGGTCTCCCACATTAGACTTTTCCTATTTTTCAATATGCATTTCAAAAGTCCAGACATAGCACCCACACAATATACATTGTCCAATTGTTGTAAATATAGGAAGGCAGGATGACATTGCCTCCAGCCCCCTCTCTTCAGCATTGGCAAAATCAACCTTGTTCTTTCCGAGCTATAAAACGTACAAAATAAAATCATGTGTATTGTTTTCTGAAGAGATGGTTTATTACAGGGGCACCTACAAAGGTCACTGGTCCAATCATTAGGGGGTCGATTCAGAATCGGGAAACTAATCTATACGACGATTCGTATTCGTAGCCCTTTCCGTACGAATCGTGCAAATCCGTCTGAATCGCGTAGTACGACGATCCGTAGGAAAAAAATACGTCTGAATCTTTGCGAAACGTATGAAAAGTAAGGGAAAATCTGTACGATACGGGCCCACACAGTGAATCGTACGAATCGCAAACTTGATGGACGACCCGACAATTACAATATGGACAGGGGAACGAGAACGCGATTCGTACAGAAAACGTCGAATGAGCAATTTGTACGGAGAGCCACACAATCACATACGCACCTCTGCAATATTTTTGCACTTAGCTTTATGTAGCTAGGACTTCGATACTTTTGTCTTCGATATTTCTGTGTCGAGATTATTGTAGGGCAATTTGTTGTCAGACATTCTCTACCCACAATAGATTTGGGAAGTCTAAAATCAACACTACATGACAAACCGCAATTGATATTGATTCCTGAATACTGTTCAAGAGTCAGCCACGATATCCTAAATAGAGGAAATATCCTCCAACTCTTTAAATTTATTTGCTCACTAGAAGAACTTTCAAGTGAAAATATTGAAGCAATTGAATTTTTTACAACTCCAGTTGATAACCAGGGAATGACTCTGATAACATTGTACAATATACTTATAGCCAAACTAATTACAAATGTAAAGGACGTTTTAACTAGTTGGGGAATTCAAATCAATAGGCCTCAGCCTGCGGTGATCCAAAACCATTTGCTATACCTCTAAATCACTACCAACAAAACAAAGCAATAAAATGAAATTGGAAAAACAGAATCATTGCTCAACCTACCATCGGATCTAGTAGAAATTGAAAAGCAAACTGAAGTAATTGAAAACTGGATTTGTATGGCTCTCCATGGCAGTAAAGAACAATGACAGAACACAAAAGTAAAGTCAATACCTAAAATAAATAAAGAAGGTGAAACTTTAAAATTATGTTCATGGAATATAAATGGCCTACGCAAAAAAAATAAACAATGCTTATTTAACCCTAATAACTAGTTATTGTCATGTTATATTGCTACAGGAAACTTGGTCTGTCAACCCGTAATGCTTGGAGGATATAAAGAATATTTCATGCCAGCAATTAAACAAAGTAAATGGGGTCGGCCCAGTGGGGGTCTAGCCATATGTTTGTTGCCTTAGAATTAATAGTGGAACATGAGCTAATTAATACAAATAATTCTAACTTACTGATAATTAAGTTGCGGTATATGGAAAATAATCCGTTAAAACACCTGTGTATAATAAATGTATATATACATCCAACAGCCAGCACAAGAATTGAAATGGCTAATACCCTGATTGCATTTTTATCTAAGCTAATGATGGATGACCGTTTCTCAGAATACATTATCACAGGGGATTTCACTTTCAATTTGTTTGTACCCTACATGAGAGATGAATTAATCCAGGAACAAGATTTTCTCTGGGCCATACCGCAACAATCACTTCCAACTGTTCCTAACGTCTTTCAAATCAAGTTAGGCGTAACCTTTGTCAAAGATCTAGAAGCACTGGGCTTAAGAATACTAAATGGGAGGTTATCCCAAGACTCCCCACCGGCATGGACATTCCAATCACAGATTCACAAATCACGAATAGATTATACAATGGTATCCTTGAATATCTTTATTAATGTGATTTTTTTTTTCAATTGAAAAAACATCATGCTTCCTTTTAAAATTAATCCAACTTCTTTACACTAACACCTGGGTCAGGGTCTGGATGGGTGATGGACAAACAGTATAAGAAAAAATACCAACAGCGTCATGTTTGAAACAAGGACGTGTTCTGGCCCCAGTGCTTTTTAACTTATTTCTAGCTGATCTTACGCAAGCCTTAAATAAGGTGAATGCTTGTCCACCTAAATTATCAAATTCTCCGATATGAAACCTGCTATATGCAGATGATGTTATCTTATTTAGTCAAACAAGGGTTGGACTACAACGCTTGCTAAATAAGATTTCTAACTACTCAAAAGAAAATAGAATGGTGATCAACAAAACAAAGACAAAAATTATGGAGGTTAACAAATATTCATGGCCAAAACATAAGTATAAATGGATTTGGGATAACTCACAATTAGAACAAGTGAGTACATATAGATACTTAGGAGTACTATTTGATGACAGAGGATCACTTCAACCACACAAGACTGATATTCAACGGATTGCAAAAATATTGTCAGCTGCTTTCAGAATTATACAGAAATCAATAGGAGGGCAGAGTTATGAACCACTGTTGAAAGTCATATCAGCAAAACGTTTGCCAACTCTGACATATGGAAGTGAAGCATTGTGTGCAAAAGACTCAGTCATTATCAACAATGCAGTCACGAAAATCTATAAAACCCTCTTTTTAATTCCACATAATGCATCACCCACGCAGATACAAATGGAATTTGGGATGACTAATCAAGTACTTGCGCGGAAGGGCCAATTTATTAAAGTATGGAAAAGAATAAAAAAACGGATACTGCAAACCAATTGTCCAAATTATTGTGACAGGAAAGAAACTTAAACTGGAAAGCCCAGGCGTGGAAATATCTATTTATATCATTAGAGGAATATTCAATAAACTCGGTCTGGGAAATGCCGATTACTACAAATTCATTAAAGAAAGTTGTCAATAGCACAACTAAGCATCGATCACTACTCTTGGATAAAGAGATCTTCTAAAAAAGAAAGCATGCATGGCCTCTCAAGAATGGATATACTAAGGTGAAAGTGCAATCATATCTCGAAATTCCTTGGTCTGTGAAGTATAAGCAATTATTCATAAATGCCCACTTTGGAGTGTTCCCGGGCACGTGTCTTCTAATGCCATGGTTGCGTACAGAGGCAACAACGAATTGTAACTTATGTAAACTTGGTAAAGAGAACATTATGCATCTCCTCTGTGTTTGTCTGGAACTGAAGGTTGAGAAAGTATTCATTATTATGAGACATTTTAATGTTCGGGGAATAAGAAGCTGCAGGTAAGCTCTGATAAGATGCCTTCATATTGACAATATAATTTTAACTTCAGCTTTTGTAAAGTTCTTAACGCCACTGAGAATTAAGTTAGACCACCAAAAACTAAAAAAGTGTAATGTAGGATGTACATAATATTTAAATAGTATAATGAACTTGATGCCCAAATGTTTTTTAATACATTTTTATAATTGGATTTTATAATCAAGAATTACTGTATATATATTGTAAGGTTTTAATTAATCAAGCAATAAACGTTTTCATTTTAATTTCCATCACTGAAGATTTGTATTTGAATTCGGTTAATTATGTATATTTATTCTGTTATCAATATTATGGTCATCATTTTTTACACAAGACCAAAACACAGAGACTGTTCTTTAATTATACCCAATGGGAGCATTGCCCAACACCGTTACAGGGAAGTTTGAAGCCCAAAAAAGTACATTTGTGTATTTTTCTGGTTACAATCTGTCTGACTCACAGTCCTATTTTTATAAATTGAAGATGCCGCCCCAAACAAAAAATGTTAACACACACTAAATTGGTTTACTCCATGTCCTTCACAAATGATTTGTCCATAAAGGGTTATGAGCTCTGTTGATTTAAAATCCATTTGGGGTACAAAGAATTGGCAAGTGCAGTGCAAATAAGCTATGCATCGTGTATGTCTGATACCATCTCAAATCTTATTTTTAAATGACACGGTACAACAGACTAATTGTTTTGGTTTAGCCACGGCCAAACATCTAAATGTTCCCTTCATTCCATTATTGGCTCCATATAATACATCGGTACAAAAGGGGGTCGTAATGGACGGAGCATCTGAACCAATCAAACACTCACACCCAGTGAAAAGATCTAGGTTTAATCCATCACTGTTCTTTAGCCCACTCTTGCTCACTTTTCCACTAGATTCAAGCAAGCCGGGCTGAAGATGGCTGGAATGCCAGAAACCGGTCCTCGGAAGCTTGTTTCCGGTCCAGGGAAGACATGGCTTGGCAGTTCGGAATGGACTGTTCCCATGAGGCACAGGGTCAGACTGATTTGCATATGGCCATGTCTGAACTGGGGTGGCAGAGTGGGCTAAAGAACGGTGATGGATTAAACCCAGATCTTTTAACTGGGTGTGAGTGTTTGATTGATTCAGATGCTCCGTCCATCACCACCCCCTTTTGTACCATCCATATAATACACAGCAAACACACACTAACTACACAATTGAAGACTTAGCTGTCTTTTTTCTAAAATGGCATGAATAACTCTTCTAATATTGACCCCTTGGGGTGGTTAGTGTGGCCAAAAACTTCAAATGCATGTCAATTACGTTTTTTCAATACTACAAAGGGTTTTACACAAAGTAGACCTGATCCACACTTCCCACATTTGCATACAGTTACCACATATTCAGTGGGTAAATTATGTCAGCAATGGTTGGAACATTCCACACTGTCGTCTGTGAAAAACACCTTTCTCATTTGTCAGGGGATATCGATTTGGCTGATTTTCTTTTAGGTCTAAAGTCCCCTAAAAAAAAACGTTCAATTTATTCCTCATATAACACATTTTTGAAACTGTAGCAGATGGAAGCTGCTGTGCGTCTCTGCCACATTGACAAAGGCACATTTTGAAAAAGTCCTTGCAGTGGTGGATAACAGCAAAAATACACTGTCTTCCTATACATGTACTTGAGATTATATAGTATTGTCTGTCCTTGACATTGTTCAACATGAAGTGTCTGTTTTGTATCGCTGTCAAAATCAGTTACGTTCTGTAATGCATTTTGCATGGACGTTGCAAATACTAAAAAATGGAAAAGTACCATGGAATTATTTGAATGCTTCTGCTCTGTTTTTGCCATTTAATTTGACTGATAAACAGAAAAAAGGTCCCTGGAAGTTGCCACATACACAATATTACATATTGAACAATTAGAACAGTTAATGGTTTTGGTAGCCGAGACTGATTTAGCTGTGTGGTTAAAACATTGGTTTATTTCACCTCCTATTTCGCTCTTTCAGTTCACAGCATGCATGAAACATCATCCTGTTGGGTGATATGAGCCCCTCTGAAATAATTACATTCACAAATTATGGTTGTTACCTTTCGCTTACAGATGTCAACGTGCAAATAAGGAAGTTTTTCTTACATGGGAGGACTGTGATTCCACAGTAGAACATTCCCTAGTCTGTAAACAAGTCAAGCTTCACGGAGCCTGTAACATTTTGGGCTTGTTTTTTACAAGGTACGCCTGTCCCGGCTATTTTCCGCTATTAACTTTAGTTATCGTATTTTTAATAGCCACAACTGCTGCAGCTTGAGAGCTGGCATTCCATATATAGTAACAGTTTCTCAACAAGTTACATGTTGCAGGATTGTCCTCTTTCCAGATAGATAGTTCACTTTGGCCTCCTATTTCATCTTTGAAAACAGATTTCAACAAGCTAAGCAGACTCAAAGCGCTATTGTTCAAACAAGACATTGAATTGCAGGTGGCAAGAACCGCAAGATAGATGCACTCACTGCTAAACACAAATTTCCCACTCCATTTTGGAGAATTATTACACCAAATATTTAATGAGTCCGATATGAAGGGCTTATGGGATCCCGGCCTTGTTTCTTCCTTTCAGACTATTTTTGTAGCAATTCCGGCCTATACACATTCTCATTTTTCCTGAGCCTTCGGAGGGTTTCCCCTGGTGCTCCTGTTGGTTTGCGGCATGCTGGTTCTCCTATTATTGCTTTGCAATGGATGCTCAATCTGTTGAGCTGCCAAACCCGCTCCAGTTGCAACTGTACCATGATCACATGCAGCAGCTCTTTGGTTCTACGACAGTGGAGTCTTTTGCCATCGAGTACTAGCTGACCTTCTGTTATGCCTACTTCACCTTCATGCAACCTGTGTTCCACTTCCTCCGATGCACTTTTCAATAGGCCATGGCTGTCTGTCTGTCCAATACCACACACACTGCCCTGGAATACGATCCGTTAATGGGTCCGTTGAAGGCCAACGATCAGGTATGTGCCAGTGGTAGGCGTTTGGTGTGCGATCCTCTACTCGGACCAACGGCAAACTTGAGTACCTGTGCTCTTGCGCAGCACCTCATAGACCACAGTTTCATTGAGGTTAATGCAGGTTGCACTGAGACGCTCCTAACAGCTTCTGGATATGAGGGGCATGTGTGCTCGTTCGACCTACTCAACTGGGTGGCATACCTTTTTTCAATGGAAGGGACAGACAACATTCTGGAGTTCATGGCATTCCGCTTTTCCCACAACATCCTTGTCTCTGACGACTAACCATGAATGGATAGCATTTTTGAGCACCAGATTGGCAAAAAGTTTGGGGAACATTATACCCTTGAAATATGTAAAATTTGTTTTGGGCTTCCCCAATTAGATTAAGCTCAAGATGCTTTGCCTCTGCTTACCTCTGATTTTAGTTTTTCACATATGGCTAATGCCCTGGCCAAGAGGAGGGTGTCACGTGTCCCATGGGGACATTTTTGTTTTTCCACGTACTTAGCATGAGCACGTCACAGCTTGCCTGCTGTTCTGCACACGTTACTACACCTCTTTATTTTCTGCAATAATTTCAATGCCTTCTTTCACATGAGAACTTATCGCTGTGTTCGGTTTCTGCATGTTCCTGGGATTTTGACTGAACATTATGGGCCCGATTCCGATCTGGTAAAATTACCGTCCGTATGAATCGCATCCGTAGCCGTCTCAGTATGACTCGTACACACGCCGTACGACCCGACGAGTACGATCCAGACTGGGGTATCAGGACACGAGTCGTACGGTCCACGTCAGGTAAGGGGGATTCGTACGGAAAAGCGCACAATCACATACACACCGTACGGGGTGTACCCCCCATGATCGCAGAGGTACGGCGTGTACCCCTACAATCATCGGGGTACGTGCCGTATACCCAGAGTGCATGGAGTACGCGCCGTACACCCAGCGTACATGGGGTACGGTGTGTACCCCTGGGTATACGGCACATACCCCCCATGATCGCAGGGGTATGCGCCATACCCCTGCAATCATGGGGGTATGCGCCGTACCCGGGGGGGGGGGGGCATACTGTACCTCTTTCGGGGCGAACTCTGCTTTTACAACTGTTTTCAGCTCCCATAGAAAAAGGGTCGTACGGTGCATACCCGACACGTATCGTACTTGCTGGGTCGTATAAACCAGCCGCGAACCGTACAGATGTCGCGTACAGCGGGTTCCGAGTGAGACTCGTACGGGGTTTTGATTTGTACGGTCTCTGTACGATTCATACTGAGTCCAGCTCCTGGTACGAATCGTACTTTGTCTTACATACGGGGGACGTTGCAGGGTACGATTCGTGCGGGAAAAACATTCCGAACGGCTATTTGAAGCGCTTTTTACCGGATCGGAATCGGCCCCTATGTGTAAGATCGAACAACTATGCCCCTTGTTATTTTGTTCTGGCCAGACCATAGCCCTTAGACGAAAGATACCAATGCAGTTGTTGTTTAGACAGCATGCTTGGGATTTTAGTGGGGTATATGAATAGGTAACACACAGTTGGAAAGGGACCTTTCCATGGTGATGAGTGAGACAGCACTTATGATGTAGATCTACCATCTATAGGCTAAGATATAGGGTCTGCTGACAAAGCCCGGGAATCTTCTATTATATAATAAAACTTCTTCTTAGCAAGGGGAAGGAGGTTAGGTACTATAATCCTTTCTCCATTGTTTTTCTATGATGACATCTCCCTTCATGATTTATGGACTAGCTTCTATGCTGACAATGTTTGTACCATGCATTTTCCTGCTTGTTGTGGCACTTATACTGCAAGTTAAGGCACGTTAGTTAAAATAAATCCTATAAACTGTTTCTTGTCTCTGTCAGAACGTATTGTGGACAAGTACACGAGAGTGAGCGAAAGGGTGTGTCTTGTTACCATGATTCCTGTGAGATCTGGGAGTGTTGTGTTCTGGGGTGTCTAATCATGTGCTTCTCTGTGAGTGAGTAGGAGAGCAAGTGAGACACTATAGCTAGTCGGTCCTGGGTTCGTGGGTACTAAGCCCCTATACACCAAGGTCCCATATTCCTGGACATAATTGTGCAGAATCCCTGCAACAGACCCATATACTCACCAAGAGCCTGCACGCCAGCAGAAGGTTTGCACACCACCAGTCCCAAATTGAAGATTAAATGGTTCAACGGGTCACTATGCAATAGGATTTCACAACTTTGTGGCGTCTAAGAATGGGTGCTAGATCTGAAAGCCCAAGGATGCGCAAGTAGTTAGATTAACCCCTGTAAAGGTTTGCCAGATTGATATCATAGGCTTTTCCAATTTCTTTTATTTCTGTTCTCAATTGTTGTACTCCTCTTACTTGGAAAAAAAGCATCGACTAATGGAACGTACAGGGAATAGTATTGCAAGCTGTTCCTGATGGAAATGAATGCTATTCTATGGTTTGCAAGTAGTTAAAACAAGGCCTATTTAAATGTGTGTTGACCAGGTACAGGTGAAATCTGGATTATGACACTGAACATAGTGGAATTTTAGAATGTCACATTATGCAAAATTCACCAAATATCTCATAATTTCATATTTTGTAATTTTGCATAATTTGCATGCAGAGACAGGTTCACACAGAATATCTATCCCAGAGAGGTATTTTCTGGTTAAACGAGTTCCTGAAACTACCTCGCAAGACTTCCTTTAGTAAAGCGGGCCCTCACTTGAAAAAAAGACACAATTTACAGGAAATCGTCCTTTCACACTGAAAGCGTAGGTTCATGAGATTTTCATTGCTTTTTATTATGTAAAAAAACAGTTGTTCAGCCTCCATAATTTGCTAAGTATATTTTCCTTTGAATTGTAATGTTATTAAAATTTAAGAAAGATGTTGATGTCCATTGTTATGCCAACGGCAGCGGGGTGTTTACTGAGTGAGAGCAACCCCATCTGCAGAGCTGCCAATAACTGAACAGCAGACACAGTCCTGTCCCATTCATGACAGAAAACCTCATAAAACCTCGCCCAGGCAATACCTGAAAACGCTGCCATTCATTTACAAGACAAATTGAGGTACTAAATCCTTCACACAACCATACCAATTTCTCCCTACCCTGCTGGTCAGTCTTTGAGCAGCGCAACCAAATACCCAGCCCCGCCCCCTCGGGTCAGAACGCACCTCATCATGCAATATCTCCACCTCCCTTGGCGAACCCAACATCTCTGAAACCCGAAAGGCCCTAAAAAACATCCACACCATACAGAGTTGGAAAACAGCCACCTTAAACGCAACGTACCAACAGGCAGCTAAAACTGCAAGCAAATCCCTCAACAATTCAAATGTGATAGCGTCCCGCGGTGCAACCCACCCCAGCACTTGACGCATTACCATCCATCCCAGAACTGACCAGAACTGTGTGCTCCAGTAGCATCTGAAAATATCTGAACCTGCCAAACCATATTCTTTTCCAGTAAGCACATGGGCACCCCACCGACATCATCCAAAAATGTCCTCCACACCCCCCAAGTCTGCCCTGACTGCCATTGAGCTCCTCGCCCTGTGGTAGAGCAAGGTTGCTCCGGACATGACCACGCCCTGATGCATGCAGAACATCTGTCCCAAACACACCACTTGGCATGCAAAATTCAGCAGCTCAATCTTGCGTTCACCCAGCACCTCCAGCAAGAAACCTAGAATCTCTTTCACTTCAGCCTGTGACAGTCTCGCCACCATCAGCACTGTATCAAGCTCAATGCCCGGGTAACTCAATACATCAAGAGGACCCTCTGGACTTTTCAGGTGCCAATCATACCCCAAAACACTCAGCCATATCCTGGGCATGTTGCAGTGCCCTTAGGCACTCACCTGAGTCTTTCCGTCCCACAAACAAAAAATTATCCAAATAATGAGACACCTCCCAATGGCCACTATATTTCGTGAAAACGCATTGTAGGAAGCTTCGGAAATGGCAAAACCCATCGGTAACACTTTGTCAACATAGGTAGCACCCCTAAACTGCACGCCCAATAACGGAAAATTATCGGGATGAATCGGAAGCAACCTATACGCTGACTTAATGTCACATTTGGCCAACTCGGTCTGTTGATCACACCTTCGCACCAAACCCACCAAATCATCCACTGATGTGTACAGCACCCTAGAATCCTTGTCCGCAATGCGGTCATTTACAGAGGCCCCCTCAGGCAATAACAAATGAATGAGTGGAAATTTCTCTCCCACCTTCTTAGGACCCACTCCCAAGGGAGACACAATCAAGTCCTCAATAGGTCATTCAGTGTAATGCCCTGCTATTCTCCCCTCTGCCATTTCCTTGGCAAACTTTTCCCCCCACCACTTCCGGAAATTATTTCGCCAACCACAAATTGTCAGCCCGCCTGAGTCCCCTAGGCCCCAGGAACCCAATACTAAAACCTTCCATAAAGCCCAACTCAAGCCACAAAGCCTTTTCCCGTTCAGGATAGACTGCAATCGAAGGCTGTATGGTGTTAACGTTAATGGGAGTAGTTGCCTTTTGCCCAGAGTGCCCTTGTTGATCCTTCCCCGGGATGTTTCCCACTGTTCGGCTGGGTTGGTCAGGGTGAAACACTGGGTAATGGGAAAACTCTGGCTAGTACTTGCACTGGTGATGGGAACAGAACCTCTTGTTATAATTCCAGTACGCCACAACATTGCTTCCCGATGGCTTTGGCTTGTGACTCACCCCCTGTGAGGCGGGATTGGGGTGAAAAGGCGGATCAGTAATGGGCAAGCTGCTAGCCATTTGTGTGGAAGCGGCATGACTGAGTGGACTACATCCACTGCATCCACCGTTCAGAGTCCACCTCCCCCATGGCTTGTCTGGGCTCAGGCTCACCCTCACCCAGAACTACTCATTGTAACTAGCCATGCAAACCCCCCAAAATGCATCTGGACCTTCCAAATTATGTCCCTATACGCCAACAGCCTGTACTCACGCTTCTCACAGTATATGCTCACATATATCAGGAGAGCTGATGTCCAGTTCCTCAAGTTAATCGATACCTGGGGCCATCTAGTCAGCTGCCACTCTTCTTCCTTAGACCTGTCTTTAGCCTCAATGTCCCTATGCAATGGTTTAAAGACATCTACGTACTCATGCTTTCATATTCTGTTTTTGCCTTCTCGGATAAAAGGGAATGCAGAGGCATTTCCAGCCCAATGGATGGCAGTCTTTTCTTGTGTTTATCATCCAAAGTCCCCGTCGCTTGTACCCCATCTAAGTTTTCTAAGCTGTCTGTCTGACACCTTTTCCCTTCAGTGGCCTTCTTCCTATCTGCACGTTTACATGGCTCCTTTTCCTTCAAGCACCCTTTCGCTTTGCTCTTCCTCTCCATGACCACCCCCACAGACTAGCATGTGGTCGTTCCCTTCTTCCACTCCCCGGAACCCCACACAGACCACCCTTCCCCAAAAGGCAATAGCTCCACTCCTCTTTTCTCCCTCCGGCACTCACCATCCCGGTTCTTTGCCCTGGTGCCACTCTGGTCCGCACTTGACTTGCCTCTCCATCCCCTTCCAGGCTGCCCTAACCAGGAGGGTCCTGTGCACCACCGGAACCACGAGCCTTAAAAGCTCACTGCCTGTCCTCACCCAGAGCACCCCCGGTTGGCACCCATAACCAGTGGCCCGCACCCGCCCCGCCAACACCACCCTCACTGCCGTACCCTCCCTCTGTACCCTTCTTGTCCACCTCTGCCCATTCAACAGCTGCCTCCTCAGCCTCCCGGGCCCTGCATATACGCGCCCAGCGTTCTTCGGTCTCCGGGAAGGAGGGGCTGCTCGTGTATCTGTGCCTCAATATCAATTCCTGTCCACCTGCTGACCTGTGAACCGGTCCCTCACTGCCACTGCTGCCTCCTGTGACGCAGCACCCTCCCCAACTTCCTCACTACTCTCTGGGGATAGGCCCTTTAAACCTTCAGTTTTTTTGTGGCAGGGCTCTTGTTCCTGGGCTCTCTCTTATTCCCTATTTAGGGGCTGCACCGTCATGTGGCACAGCGCCCAGGGCTTCCTACCAGCCTACAGCTTCTTTTCTCGCTGGGCCCGGTCGGTCTGCAGTGTTGCCGGTCTGGGCCACGCCCTGCTGTTCAGCGCAGGCATGTCAGCAGTTGGCAATGCCCCGCGAGTCAGCCGGAGGATTGGGAAAGATTGGGCCTGTAACCGGGCCAGGAGGCTGCGACGCCACCCCCGCACTGGGCATATCTTTGGAGCACTTCCCACTCCTGCCCTGTGACACTGTCCTACCCCTCCTGCGTCCCTTGTCAGCCTGGCAGGCTGCAGCGGCCAAGCTGTCCGACACGGACCGTGTCAGGCGAGATAATCCCACCCACACTTCCTCCAGCACCCCAGGTCTCAACAAATCATGGTGATAGTCAGCACCGAGAGTGTGCAGAACGACCCTTGCCTCTGCGGGGAATGAGATTTTTGGTATCAATTTATGATTATGATCAATTTAATAACTTATCTCATTCGTCAATTTCGGATCGAGTTTTATCTGTCATTGAGTAAAAGACAACTCCCACATAGGTTTAGTTAAACCCCATTAAATGACGCCACTCTGAAGAACCACTTACAACTGATAAAGTTTTAAAAGGTTTATATAAAATCAAATTTGAATGCAAATTACAATCCTCTCAGGATAAATCTCAAAGTATACAAAGAATACAAAATCAATTAAAGCTTCGATGTAAAGTGGTTCCTTTGCGTCATCTACAGAAAGAGAAAATAATCAAGTTAAATCTGTCCCTACTCTATACTAGGTGACATCCCTACTTCACAAGTTTCTTCCCTAAAAAGGTGTCAGCAGTTTGACTTCCAAAGAAGTTCAAACTCTCTTAACCTCTAAAGGTAACTTAAGTTTAAGAAGCAGTACCCTCTCTGCCTACCCATCCGCTCTTCTAAGGGTCCTCGGCCTACTGCTCCCTTGCGCTCTGATCTCTCTCAGCGCATCTGCTCAAGGCATCTACCCTTGCCTTCACTCTCGCTGATCTCTCTCTGAGCTCTTCGCTTTCGCCTTCGCTACCTTCTCCCCGGGGTGCTGTCCCTAAAATACACAATCACAGTGTGGGTGGAACGCCCCTTGACGCCCACCACGGACTTTCCCCGATGATGTCAATTTCTGTCTCTTTCCATTGTTTCATCTCCTCGCGTCGTCCGTTAGGTTGACCCTTCTCCTTAGATGTCATCTTCATCTTCTCATTGGCGACTTTTAGTTGACACTTTCATCCAAAGTCAGATAACCTTAAACAAGACCTTAACATTACAACTCTTTCTCTGACCTTACTAGATCCTGTGAATGGTCATTCAAAAACAAAGCTCAAATTCCAATCGCCTCCTCTCATGTTTAGGCAATAAACTTCGTTCGACATTTGTCACCTTAAATCTAACAAATGCTAGACTCTTCGGCTCGCACCTTCATGTGAAGACTATTCACGACTCCTGTGAGCCCACTAAATTACATACATTGGACTACACTCTTGCGAACCCTTGGTCATTCAGGTTATAATCACAAATGGCCTAAACTCTTCTAGCATTCCTACAAACTTCTTCTACACAGTATAACCTTTAACATACATTTATATGTGAACGCTATTAGTATACTTTTCTTCTAAACGAATACAATTTTACATAGAATATAAAGTTCACACAGAATATAATCTCATACATAGAATATAAACCTTAATACACAGAACATAACTTTATATTCTCATTGATTACTTCGTTATGTATGCTCTCTGCACGTTTCTCCATGTTACATTTCTCTTTCCGTCTCTGTATTTAAAACTACACACGTACATGAATTCTACTCTGCACGTTCTACTGTTCGTAAGCATTTCTACATTAGCCCACTACGTATATGGCCTTCTAAATCTAATGCATTCTAACATGAATACCGTTATACATTTCCTATACCATGATATCACTTTAATTGACTTTATGCTATAGTCATCAACTTCACATTACAATATGCATTTCATTCCTACGTTTATAACATATACGTCTAAGTATGGCTACGATATACTTTATATTCAAATTGCGCTCTCTCAGTTCCCCCCTTTGATGACTTTTAGGAGTCATCACTAAAAGCAATTTGAATACAACCCTTTATACAGAACTAGTTACATCATTTCCTCTTTTCATCATTTCAAGTGCTCTCAAACTTTTATACTGTTGATCTTGTAAAGCAGCTAGTCTCCTTTCTTGTTCTTTCATCGATTTTTGTAACCTGTTCGTCTTATACCATTTATATAGTTTCACAAATCCTAACAATGAGATTATACAAATTAATACTATTAATACAGGTTTTAATATATACCATATAATACTTTTGCCAAGGTTAGCAAACCAACTCCCAACTTTTCCTACTCCATTTCCTACTTTTTCCCAAACATTTATTTTTGTCAAATCTTCGATTTCTTGATGAATCTGTGTAATGTTTCTTATAACCTTCTCAAGTGGTTTTGAATTATCAGGAATATAAGTACAACATTCCTGAACCTTCAAAGATTTACAAACTCCGCCTTCTTTAGCCAATATTACATCAAGAGCAAGTCGATTCTGAAGAACCATTGCTCTGATCGATTGCATCTCACCTTCTATTAGCATTAATGACCTTGCAGTACTTGCAGATAATCTATCTACGACTGTAGCTAGTCTCCTGATCTTAACATCGTTAAGTATTAAACCTAACATAGGAAACATCGCTCCAAATACGTCTCCTACTACTTCTGCCTCTCCTACTTCCCTTTTCATTCTTGTCAAAGCCTTTCTTTCTATTATCGCTAAATCCTTTGCATGGTATATTTTGGGGAAGACAATTGCCAAGTAACACGAACCATACCAATTGTCAGGCAGTTTTACATAGGAATTTCTCCCACATACAAAATATACATTAGGAATAGCCTGCATCCCTTTCATAAAATCTTTCGTGTAGTACTCTAATTTAAAAGAGTGCTCACAACTAACTTCACCTACGAATTCACTCTCATAATATGTCTTGCTTCGAGTTAAACATAACTTTCCTTTCTGCGTTCTATCCAATGCTATTGGACCATTGCTACCTTTCCTTTTATGTGCCTTCTCTTCTTCGGTCCAATCAGTTTTCCACTGTCCTGACATTTTTAGAATCTTCTGCCTTCGGTATCGATCATCTACTTGTCCTATAAACTTCTTTTCTACCTCTGACACTTTGCAAGTCAGATTATTTCTGCGTGCATATGAAGTATCTAACGTATCCCAAGGAAGAAAGAATTTGGCTAGTCTATCCTCCTTTTTGTAATAGTCCCACTTATTCATTTGCTTATAATTTGGAACTTCAGGCAGTACCGAATCATAATTTGAAAAATAGTACTCGAATCCTTCTCTACCATAAAATATACTAAGCAGTAAGCTACATGTTATCCCATAAGTCAATGGAAGATGATGATATCGAATGCCCTCATCTACAGAAGCCGGCAATTGCATACAAACGTAGCAATCCTTGGCCTCCATGGCATCGATATATTCATATAATAGTTTTGCATATGCGTTTGACCTAAAGTTTCCCTGTGACTCATCTACGTGTAATCTACGAGTTTCATCTGCTAGTAACGCCTTTTCACGTATAACATTGCTCTCCTCCTTCTTTCCCACAAGAGCAGGTTTCAAAGTCGTTACAAATTTTACATTTGCTATTTCTTTATCATTTTCATGTCCTACCATGTATGATATTGTCACTACTGTAATTATGAGAAATATCACTATCGCTATAAGTGTACCTACTATACATCTAGCTTTTCTGTTTGGGTTGCCGTTCTCCATGTTGTCAAAACAGCGTGACTCTTTCCCTTGCGAAAAAGTTTATCAGTTCAGTCCTTAGCTTGCCTTGTTTTCTTCTCGGTTTGTAAAGTTCCTTTTATCAACAAAAGTCTCTTTTTCGCAACAGTGTCTCTTTATTTTTAACAACAGACAACCCTAACCCTTCTCCGTCCTCTAGATGTAAACCCTAATTTTATTCTTCTTTCCACTCGGCGCTAGGTTATCTTCTTCTTTATAGCTTGTATACAAAAGTCTTTATGTATCAACAATTATTCTCGTACCTGCAGCTCTTGCAACAAGTTCCAATAATTCAAAACAAATGATTTTGTCTTCTTCCTCTGATATTTGATGACCAAAGGTTGGAAATTGTAATCTGTTCAACACTAAATCTTTAATCCGACTCAAGTATGGGGGTATGGGAAGTGTGAAAGTCAGTAACCCCTCAGTCTCGAGTCCAGGCGTCAACATCCATATCTCCACTGCCACAAATGGATCGAGATCGATTACTTTCACACTCTTCACTCTCCCAGATTTCTGTCCCCAAGACATCTGCTAGATAAGTCCACTCTGGGGTGGCGTACCTTCTGCAGGGCACACGTACCCTTCTCGACCTTCGTGGACTCTCAGTTCCTGAGTCTGTCGTTTCTTCCTCCTGATCCGATTCTTCAGCGATCGGGACAAGAGTTCTTTCTTGCTCTTCTTCCGAGCTTGGCCTTTTCTTTCTCTCCGGCCAACTGGCTTCGTCACTCCTTGTTCTTCGGCTCCTTGTCCTTGGACCAGTCTCTTGGTCACTCTCAGCTTGTTCAGTATCCGATTCGGTCTCCCAATTACTTTCTCCTCCTGAGGCGACTTCGGTCTCGCTAGTGTCCTGACCTTCGTCGTCCTGTTCCAACACAGTTTCAGCCTCTTCGATCACCTCCACAGCTTGGCTTTCCCCCTCTATGGCTTCTCCGCTTTCCGCCGGATTCTCATCTGAGAGAGGAGCTGTTTCTTCCAGAGGTGTTGGCACTCTTCGGGTGTGTGAGGCATGTATCCAGTTTGGCAGGCCTCCACACTTCACCGCAGTGTTCGTGACAAGTATGACTTGAAACGGTCCTCGCCAACGCACGTCTAAGCAGTTCTTCCTGACATGCTTCTTTACCAAGACCCAGTCTCCCGGACTCAGGTCATGGCACAAGTCTTGTGCTGATGGAACCTCTGCAGCCTGGACCTGGAGGGACACAGAATTAATGGCATCAGATAGTCCCTTGCAGTAGTCCAAAATCAAGTCGTCTGTGATGTTCACTAGCGCTGCAGTCGGAACCGATGGCAATCTCATAGCTCTCCCCATTAGCACTTCATGTGGAGAGAGGCCTGTTTTCCTATCAGGTGTGCTACGTATGCTCATAAGAACCACTGGAAGTGCGTCTGGCCAACTCAGGGACGTCGATGAACAAACTTTAGCCAATCTGGACTTGATTGTACTGTTGATTTGCTCTACAATCCCTGAAGCTTCTGGTCGATAGCTGCAGTGTAACTTCTGATCAATATTCAAAGCTGAACACAACATCTTCACTATTTCGCTGTTGAAATGAGTTCCTCTGTCTGATTCCAAAGAGGATGGCACCCCAAACCTCGGTATTAACTCTCTAAGTAACAGTTTCGCTACTGTAAGTGTATCGCATCTACGTGTAGGGTAAGCCTCAACCCATCTAGAAAATATGCAGACAATCACTAAAACGTATCTGAGTCTGTTACATGGAGGCATTTCTATAAAATCAAGCTGCATTCTATTGAAAGGCCCCCCAGACCTTCCTATGTGACTCAATGTAACTGGTGTTCTCTTTCCCACGTTTAGTTGCTGACAAATCGCGCATCGCTGACATACTGCTTCTGCCGCTACTCTAAACTTAGGATTAAACCACGTTTGTCTGAATACTCTCACCATTGCATCTCTTCCTATGTGTGCTGATCCATGCAATTTCCTTGCCATTGGACTAACAAGCTCATTTGGTAAAACTGCTCTCCCATCGGCAGAAACCCAAAATTTCATTTCGCTTTTCTCACAACCCGCTGTTTCCCAGCCCTTTTTCTCAACATCTGGTGCATTCTCCTGAACACTCCTTAATTCATCCCACGTATCCACTGTGTCTAACAACATGGTCAATTCAGTTCTTTCCTGTACTCCCCCCACTTTCACATCAGTGTGAGAATATCCTTGCTCTGCGCAGTAACGCGCTACTTCATCAGCATAGCGATTGCCCTGCGACACAAAGTCTACGTTCTTCGTGTGCGCGGCACATTTGACGACGGCTATGGCTGACGGACCTTGCAATGCATCTAACAATAGTCTCACGAATTCTCCATTCCTAATGGGAGAACCCGAGGAGGTCATGTAACCTCTTTGAGACCATAACTGCCCATAATCGTGAACTACCCCGAAACCATACTGGCTATCGGTGTATATGGTGACTCGAAATTTGTCGCCTGCTAAGCAAGCACGAGTCAAAGCAACAATTTCAGCAACCTGTGCGGAGTGTACTCCTTCCAGGCAAGCGGCTTCTACAACTCTGGTAATCGTGCAAACTGCATAAGCTGCTCTCAGCTGACCGATATCGTCTCTTACGCATGAACCATCAACAAAGAAAATTTCATCAGGGTCAGTCAATGGTTCATCTACGATATCGGGTCTCGGTTTGGTGCATAGTTCAGTCACATCGAGGCAGTCATGATCTGTACAATTTTCATCTTCCACTTCATTCGGAAGTGGCATCAAAGTTGCAGGATTCAAGACAGAGCATCTTTTTAGGGTCACATTCTCGGCAGCCAGTATGACTTGCTCGTAGCGTGTGAGCCTACTATTCGTCAGATGCTGAGTCTTAGTCCTGGTCATTAACAATTCCACAGAATGCGGTACGTACACCACTAACTGATGTCCCATCACCACGCTTTCCGATCTTTCAATGCTGACACCCGTTGCAGCTACGGATTTGAGACATCCGGGCAACGCTGCGGCTACTGGATCTAATGTAGCCGAAAAGTACGCCACTGGCCTACGCGCATCTCCGTGGATCTGAGCTAAAACTGCTAAAGCGCATCCCTCTCTTTCGCAGCAGTAAAGCAAAAATGGTTTTGTGTAGTCAGGCATTCCTAAAGCCGGGGCACGACATAAGTCCTCCCTCAGCTGTAAAAACGCCATCAAACAGTCTTTGTCCCATGGTACCGGATCACTCACTCCTTTGTGCGTCAGTTGTAATAATGGTTTTGCCTTCAGCGAAAAGTTAGCTATCCACTGTCGACAATAACCGACCATGCCTAGAAACATCCTGACCTCTCTTTGTGTTGTAGGCGCGTTCATTTTCATAATCGCCTCTATTCTGTCTGGAGACACCTTCCGTTTCCCCTTTTCAATCCTGTGACCCAAGTATTGCACTTCAGTCTTACAATATTGCAATTTACTTGGTGACACCTTGTGCCCGTTCTCGGCCAAATGATTTAACAAGGTTATGGTGTCCTCTCTGCAAGCTTCCTCTGTCTCTGACGCAACTAGGAGGTCGTCTATGTACTGGACTAGAACTGAGTTCTTGGGCAGCACTAGACTTTCAAGATTTCTCTTTAAAAGCTGGTTAAAAATCGATGGGCTTTCTGTATACCCCTGAGGGATACGACACCATGTTAAAACGCGATCTTCCAGCTTAAAAGCGAAAAGATACTGGCTCTCTTCATCTAAAGGAATCGAAAAGAAAGCCTGGCACAAGTCTATCACGGTGAACCATTCAGCTTGGAACGGTATCTGAAATAATATCACTGATGGATTCGGTACCACTGGACAACATGAGACAACAATATTATTAATCTTTCGAAGATCCTGCACTATTCGATATTTTCCACTAGGCTTCTGTAAACCCATAATCGGTGAGTTACATGGGCTACCCACGATCTCCTTCAGTATTCCCTGTTTGATCATGGACTCGATCACAGGCTTTATTCCTGCAATCGTCTCTGGTGTCAATTTGTATTGTGGTGTTCTTGGGTACTCAGCATTTAGTCTTACCAAGATCTTTACTGGTTCTACTCCTTTGATCAAGCCTATTTCTTCTCCAGTAAAATCCCACACCTCAGCTGACACTTTCTCCCTCAAGTCTTGTGGAAGCTCCTCCACTGTTAAGGTAGGATATAATTCCACACATTCCTGCGAGTTCACAACTTTGAAATCGGCCTCTTCATCGTTGGTCTGTACTTCTACTCCTTCAGGTGTGCAATGTATTGTGCAATTCAGTTTACACAACAGATCTCTTCCTAGCAAACACACCGGACTAGAATCACAGATCACAAACTGATGTTTGTCACTGTAATTCCCTATCTTTACTGACACTGGTTCCGTCAGAGGATTCGTCATCCTCTTGTTTGCGACTCCTACCACCTGAATCATTTCTCCTGATCTCGGCAGACCTGGGACTACCGCTGATCTCAACGTGGATCGAGTGGCTCCCGTATCCACCAAAAAGGTTGTAGGACATCCAGCTACTTCAGCTTCTACGTATGGTCCTCTCTGATCTACTTCCAAGGCGGCTCCTAGAGTACAATCTTCCTCCCTATTCACTCGTTGCCCTGTAAGAGGATCAACGTAGTAGCATTCTTCTCCTCCTACGAACAATGGCATTTGTCTGTAGGTTTTCCCTCCATTCGCAATTCGAGGTGGTTGAGGAAACGGGGCTCGAGGAGTCTGAGTCCCCCCTTTGATAAACTTTCCCTTCGGGACTGTTGCTCCCTTAACCACGTTGTTCTGTACCTCTTCCTCCTCCTGTTCTAATTCCCCTGTCTCAACATTGTAAGGACACTCGCGTCTCCAATGTCCCACCTCGTTACACTGATGACACCTGGTTGTCCTTTTCAGTGTCGCGATATCCATTCTCGGTCTCGGTCTTTCTTCCTCATCTCTGCTCTGATTATTCTGTTTCTTTGCCTGCGCTCCTGTTCCCTGCTGTCGCTGTCCACCCTTTCCAGCTGCTTGCATCTGTACTAACATTAACTTTTCCTTGAGCTTCTTCGCCTTCGAGTCTATCTCATCGCTACAGTATCTAGCATACCTCAGAATTTTGTCTAAAGGTTTGTTCTGCCAACAGATCAAGTGCTGTTGAATCATTAGGCTTATGTCTGGTCTCAGTCCGAGAACAAACTTCGACACAAACTGTCCTATGTCCTTAGGATCCATTACGTCCAACCCACTATACTGTTTGAATGCTTTCAGTAACCTCTCATAGAACTCGTGAACTGTCTCTTTAGGCTCCTGAGTTGTTCGATCTATCTTAACCCAGTCTATGTCTTGCACCGGCACTTTCTCTTTCAGCCATGTTATTACCCTTTCGTATTTTTCCATGACTCTGTCTGATGGACCACCTGTCTGTGTATCTCTCTGAGGCTCACAAGTGGGCCATTCAATACTAAGTTTGCATGCCGTCCACAAGTCTCCGGGCACCACGATATCGAACAATGTGTTCAAATCGATCCAGAGAACCTTAGAGATCTTCACGAATCTCTCTACCTGCTTGTACCACTCAACGGGATTTTCTCTCAGTTTCGGGAAGGAATTAGTGAATGCCGCTAAATCCCCCCTACTCCATGGTACATGCACGTAGTTTCCGTTCGCGATTTCTCGCAAAGGAAAAGCTTCCATTCGCATTAGGTCTGTATCCTGAGACTTCACAAGTGTACTCCGTCTGACAGATCCCTTCTTGGACCATCTTTCCTCCCATCTATCCAGATCTCTCCAAATTCTAATACACATGACCAATTCCCTTATGTGTACTCTCAGTCCAATCGTTCTGCGCTCATCTAAGTCTAGATCCGTGCAATTCAGCCTATGATTGGCCTGCAAAGCCTTAGTTCGTGATATGTCTATCATGTACTTGTCAGCCAGTTCAGATAACTTTTCATGAGCTGCTCTTGCCTTTCGAGTAACATCCTTGGATAAAAACAGTATCTCATCTGGAGCGTACAGCTCTAACCTCTCGATTGTCACTGTGCCGTCAATTATTTCGTCTAAGTCTGATTTTAAACTCATTACATCTATGCGTCTTGCTTTTATTTCGGCTTTCAGTACGTCAGTCCTAGGTTGTTCTCTTGCATCCCTCTCTCCTCCACTATGCGCCCTACGCCTGAGCACAGGTGAGTTATGAGGAATCTTTCTTCCATCTCTTTGTTCCCACCTCTCTAAATCCCAAGCCTTTCCATCTTCCCTTGGGGTGTGGTGGAACAATACTCCATCCCTTAATCCTACACTCCGTTTTTTCGGTTCGGTTTCTCCGGATACAAGATAAGATCCTCCGTGCTGTTCTAATCCACTATAATTCGCTTGCTGTCTGGTATCACTTAACAGACGATAAGGTCCTTCATGGCTCTCCATGCTCCCGCGATCTCTTTCGTGATCACCGGATGCATGTCGAGACGTTTCGCGACTACCTAAATTCTCGTGACTTCGTCCACTATCACCGGATGCATGTCGAGACGCTTCGCGACTCTCCATGTTTCCGTGATTCCAATGTTGAACATTTTCATCCGGAGTATGGTGTGTGCATCTGAAAGTGTTTCGGTACTCCTGCGTCCTTTGTTCTCGTTCACTAAAGGTGACGCGAGGCACTTCGCCACACCCTGCACTCCTGTCATCGCACATTTGCCTATTGCCACTAATGGTAGGGCAATTATCTCTTCTGCTTCCTTGACTCCCTCTCTCCCACTCTGGGCTGCTTTCGCCAGCTCCACAATGAGAGAGGACCTTGTTATCCTGGTCTCTCCATTCAGCTCCTGTTTCTAAACTTTTATTCCTAGCCTCCTCAGCAGTATCCCATTCTTTCAGATATTCCCTTAATTCCTTATAGGATTTCGGTTTTGGTCCCCTCAAATCCATTGATCCTCTTTGACCCCCTTGTTCTATCCAGGGACCCGTTGCGGAATCTAATGGGGTACTTCGACTTACTGGTGCTAATCTCTGTCTTTGAGGATTCATCTCGTTATTCCTATTCTCCATCTCTGCCCTTTCCCTGTCCCATCGTGCCTGTTCCTCCTGCTGGACCCCCTCTGGGTTGTAGATTGACACAATAGGGCCTATGGTAACAGGTACTTGTAAAGCGTCTGGCATTTGGTACGACCTTGCACATTGCGTCTCTGGCACCTTCTGGACCACGAATCTTCCCACTACTCTCTGTTCGGAACTAGTTTGGGGTATTTCCTCACTCTTGTTGGAGTCCCACTCTGTTACTGGGATCGATTTATATTCTCCCCATCTAGCTCCTTCCCCTTGCTGTAATATGGGACTTGCGGATTCACCGCTATATGGAGGTGGTCTCTCTGTTAACAGTCTCTCTAACAGTTCTTCTTCCGTTTCGCTATCCTCGTCTTCCTCTTCTAGGGGTTTCTTTTCTCCCGTAGCTTCTATCATGGTGAACAGTTTGTCTGCTTCTATCTTTTGCACTCTCCACTTCTTAGCTTCCTCATCCCATTTAGCATCCTGTAATGCCTTTACTGATCGTCTCACTCTTTCTTGACGCCTCTTTACGCCTTTTGCGTGTGCTGCTTTAAACCATGCACTAAGAGCTTCGAATTGTGTCGGCCTCGGTAGAGGTCTTGTTGCAAGCATTACCGCTTTCAATTGGTTCAACACGTCTAGCTTAAACGTTCCGAATCTCGGAAACGTCAATTCCTTTTCTCCTTCTGTTAGCCTATTCCACTCGGAAATCCATAATATCGAGTGTAAGCCTACATTTACTGCCATATGATAAGCTGGTGTGCCTTCTGGTGGAGCTTCTTCTCCGGTATATAAGTTTCTTCTATTCTTCCTAAAGATCTTTCTTAAACCCTTAAAGCACTTCATTTTTGATGATCTACGATTTTCCTCTTATTAATTCTCTTCCTTATTTATGTCCTGATGACAACCACCAATCCCGGTGCGACTCTCGCTAGTCAGCCTATCTCAACGCTGTTCTACGCCGACTGACCAATCTCAGCGCGACTCTACGCTGACGTCACTTGTTCTCTCTGCAGCAATTTCCTTTGTTTCTCAACTCGTCTCGCGATCTCACATGCGTTTCATTCATACGCCGAAAAATGACTACTTCCGTCCAAGCGATCACTTTTCTCTGACTGTACGGCCACAGTCTAACTGTAATTGCCACCTCAACTGGCGAGACGTCTTTCCTCGTACGGTCAGACGTTCACCTTAACTGATAGGTTACTTTCACACAGTAAACGTACGACCAGCATGCGTTTACTCATACACTCACTCTAACGCTCCCCCTATCATCGGTCTGCGGGCGATCAATGGTACCTCATGACCCCCATTAAATGGTAGACAAATTACTCTGGGTGTTCGATACACCCGAACCACTTAAGCCCTCTGGACATAAGATTTTATCCGGTTGCGCGCGCTCACAACCTTCCCTCAATCACACTACAGGCATTCAACTCCGCTTGACATTACAACACAGGAACAACATAAAACACCGCAATCTTACAACGCATGACCCTTATACTCACTCTCGACCGATTCTGCTGCTTTTCTCTCGACGCACCGTCAGCACCTTCTTCGGCAGGGATTCTTCTTCTGGTCGTCGATGACTAGGGACCTTGGGGTAAACTAAACCTGACCTAGGTCGTCTTCCTCAAGAAGATAACCATCATACTCTGCTACCAACTGCGGGGAATGAGATTTTTGGTATCAATTTATGATTATGATCAATTTAATAACTTATCTCATTCGTCAATTTCGGATCGAGTTTTATCTGTCATTGAGTAAAAGACAACTCCCACATAGGTTTAGTTAAACCCCATTAAATGACGCCACTCTGAAGAACCACTTACAACTGATAAAGTTTTAAAAGGTTTATATAAAATCAAATTTGAATGCAAATTACAATCCTCTCAGGATAAATCTCAAAGTATACAAAGAATACAAAATCAATTAAAGCTTCGATGTAAAGTGGTTCCTTTGCGTCATCTACAGAAAGAGAAAATAATCAAGTTAAATCTGTCCCTACTCTATACTAGGTGACATCCCTACTTCACAAGTTTCTTCCCTAAAAAGGTGTCAGCAGTTTGACTTCCAAAGAAGTTCAAACTCTCTTAACCTCTAAAGGTAACTTAAGTTTAAGAAGCAGTACCCTCTCTGCCTACCCATCCGCTCTTCTAAGGGTCCTCGGCCTACTGCTCCCTTGCGCTCTGATCTCTCTCAGCGCATCTGCTCAAGGCATCTACCCTTGCCTTCACTCTCGCTGATCTCTCTCTGAGCTCTTCGCTTTCGCCTTCGCTACCTTCTCCCCGGGGTGCTGTCCCTAAAATACACAATCACAGTGTGGGTGGAATGCCCCTTGACGCCCACCACGGACTTTCCCCGATGATGTCAATTTCTGGCTCTTTCCATTGTTTCATCTCCTCGCGTCGTCCGTTAGGTTGACCCTTCTCCTTAGATGTCATCTTCATCTTCTCATTGGCGACTTTTAGTTGACACTTTCATCCAAAGTCAGATAACCTTAAACAAGACCTTAACATTACAACTCTTTCTCTGACCTTACTAGATCCTGTGAATGGTCATTCAAAAACAAAGCTCAAATTCCAATCGCCTCCTCTCATGTTTAGGCAATAAACTTCGTTCGACATTTGTCACCTTAAATCTAACAAATGCTAGACTCTTCGGCTCGCACCTTCATGTGAAGACTATTCACGACTCCTGTGAGCCCACTAAATTACATACATTGGACTACACTCTTGCGAACCCTTGGTCATTCAGGTTATAATCACAAATGACCTAAACTCTTCTAGCATTCCTACAAACTTCTTCTACACAGTATAACCTTTAACATACATTTATATGTGAACGCTATTAGTATACTTTTCTTCTAAACGAATACAATTTTACATAGAATATAAAGTTCACACAGAATATAATCTCATACATAGAATATAAACCTTAATACACAGAACATAACTTTATATTCTCATTGATTACTTCGTTATGTATGCTCTCTGCACGTTTCTCCATGTTACATTTCTCTTTCCGTCTCTGTATTTAAAACTACACACGTACATGAATTCTACTCTGCACGTTCTACTGTTCGTAAGCATTTCTACATTAGCCCACTACGTATATGGCCTTCTAAATCTAATGCATTCTAACATGAATACCGTTATACATTTCCTATACCATGATATCACTTTAATTGACTTTATGCTATAGTCATCAACTTCACATTACAATATGCATTTCATTCCTACGTTTATAACATATACGTCTAAGTATGGCTACGATATACTTTATATTCAAATTGCGCTCTCTCACCTCCGTGGTGGTCGGCTAATCCATGCCCCTGCTCCAGACCCCACCTGAATGCAACCGATACCCACAGGACCCCAACTGTACGGTAAGAAGCATAAAGCCCCCTAGAAAGCCTGTAACTTGAAAACCAAGGCCCTGCTACTACATACCCTTTATCCTGCAAAATGTTTTATCCTATTGTTCTCCTCCTGATAATGCACAGAGTCTAAAAGAGGCAGTACACACCTCTCCTGACTCTTAAATCCCCCAAAATAACTCCCACCTCTTCCCCCGTCTACCTATCCTGAATTATGTCCTGTTTTTGGCACCAATCACCCCGGGGGAAGACTAGTCTGAGACATGCTTCCCCGGGGGCCATCCTTGCTGGGAAACACAGATATTTCCTGACAGGCCAATGACTTGGAAAAAGTGAACGGACTGGGACAGGGCCGTGACGCAGAAGCATGCGAGCATAAAGTCCCCTGACACACAGACTATCCATCAAGCTGAGGCGCATCCCTCTCCTAGACTAAAACCTTCATTGCGTTTAAAGCTCAGTCTGAGCAGTGAAAGTAATCTAGTCACAATATCTACAATATTTAAATTACAAAGCAGGTAACACTTAAGTGAAAACAGAAAATGCTCTTAAGACCTCAGAAAAATCTCTAAGTATAAAGGCAAACTTGCAGCCACACCACACAGCAGCAGCTTGACCTTTTTCATGAAACCAATTAGGAGTTCCACATCTTCTTTTCCCATGCAGAGATGAAAACAAGATATTTATTTATTATTTAGCGGTTGAAGAAGCGCTGCCTGTCACCTTTAGACTATTATAGACAACTGCTGTAAATAGCTGCACCTTTGAAGCACATTGCTCAGTAAAGCACAACCAAATGTGAGCTGAAAATGACCCTCTCCAGTATTTCCTCCTTCACTACCCATTGTCGGTGTGAGTGTTCAGATGAACCCCAACTTGAAGAGTTCTGTCTTTAGAAGTTGTCTGAACCGGAAGTGGTACTTTCTACTCTGAGAGGTCAAGTCCTTCCAGAGTTTGGAGCTCAGGACATGAAAAGATCCACCTCCATATTTCTATTTTGAAATGCTCCATAGATGAACAGCTTCAGGTTCGCTGACCCGTGAGTCCTGGCTGGTTGCAGTGGGTGGATAAAGTGGATAAGCAATACTTTCTGTTGTACTTTGAGACCTTGTGAATAGAGACACATATTGAGGGCTACAGGGCAGGGTACACACATTTGGAAACCCAGCCGCTACATTTTGACCTTACGGAATGTAGTGACCTAATTCCTCCAAACCCCGAACACAGTAGGAACACCAGGTAGAATTTAAGGTGTATCTGGAGATTTGTTTGTGTAAGCAGCACCAGATATGATAAGTATGACTTCTTCAGTTCACCAGAGATTTTGTCACTCCTGAAACCATCTTAACTATGATGCCACCATGATGTCACTTTCTTCCCTAAGACCAGGTCTCAAAGAACCCATCTGTCCCCATTAATTTCTATGTCACCCTCCTCCCTTCCATGCCCAATACCCTGGCTGCACTCCGCAGCACCTACTTCTGACCTTAGGGAGATGGAATCTTTTACCTTCCCGTTTCCTGCTTTAGTGTGTCCCACTCAGGACCTTCAGACAGGTCTGGAATTGGGAGGGAATCTTGGTACAGTCAGTCATTAGAAATTGGAAACACTGCACAGTCACCAGACTATCAGCACTAGACTAGTGAGATGTTAATAATGATGATGAATTGGATAATATGCATTATTAGAGTTTCATTACATTGTACCAAGTATGATGCCTTACAAGCACCAACACTTTTACAGACAAGAACAATGAAGTGTGACAGTTCTATGTTGGTGGGTGCAATAAGGTAATGTTGAAATTTGGCCAACCTAGATATCTACGTGGGTTGATTTGTTGAAAAGAAACAAAACCCTCATGCATCATTGGGTTTTTACTACTTACCCCAGACATAGGTTGTGGCTGAGGTGGGCTCCTTTTGTAAAGAGTTCATTTTTGGTAATGCTCTGGTATGCTGTTGATGACCTGTGGACTCGTGTAAAAGAGACTTCCTCGAATGCAATCCTCTCATATAAACCCGTAATGTTGTATTAATAATGTATTGAGTAACTAATATGCACCACATTACATATATTTTTAGCTAGACGAAGCTTGCATATGTGTTTTACTAATAAGTAACCCAAGTGGAACTTAAAATGGCTGCTAATGTGGTAAAATGTACTACGCATGCGTCAACTGCATCTACGCAGAATGACGTTTTTACGCTTGGAGGGAAAATTCTGCTTCTGCGCAAATGCATCTACGATGGCTGCTTGGAAGCTCACATGCTAAGCATCTGCTTTGCTGAAACTACAAATTAGCTATTTACTAAATGCTAATGCTGGGAGAGTCTTTATAAGTATATGAGATTAGAGTAGAGATAGGTGGTATTCAGTGAAATCATTTTAATTCGAAATTAATACTTTTTCTCTTGACCTCTCTATTAGTTCGTATTTGGGCATCTGAACAATGCTAAAGTCTACAATGCACGTGACTCCTCAAGCAGGTGCAGTGATGCCAAGCCAGATGCCATGATGTCAAATCTTGAAACCCATCCAAGGCCGTCCTGGGTACATGTCCTGGGAGTCTGCTGGACATCCTGCAAAATCAATTGACAACTGTAATATGTATACATTGTTGTTGATAAAAAATGTGAACACGTTGGGAAATAATAATAATATTAATAATAACTGAAGTTTATACAGTGCCTGGTTACACTAGCCAGTGTGTCCCCGTGCTAATAACTTGGCCACCAGATGCCATACTATTATACCCTCCCCCACCAGAATATCCTACTGTCTATCCCTAGGGAATAAGTAAGTCTTCAAATCTTTGCGGAAGACCATCTCTGAGGTTTCCCCACGGAGCCTAAGAGGAAGGCTGTTCCATAGACGGGCAGCCAAGAACTGGAAGAACCTCCCTCCCATTCTTGCTTTTCTGATTTTAGGAACACGCATTAAACCCGCCCCCTGGGATCTCAAATGGTGATTCGGAGTGTAAGGGGTTTAGAGGTTGAGAAGAAAGTGGGGTCCTTTCCCCTGTGTAATCCGATGACTTACACAGAGGGCTTTAAACCGGACCCGCTCCCCAACTGGCAGCCAGTGAAGCGTATCCAAAGCTTTTCTTGAGGCTGCTCTCTTAGGTAGCATCAGCACCAGACGAGCAGCAGCATTCTGGAAGCGCTGCAATCTTTGGAGACAGCTTACATTCGCTCCCAGATAAAGGATATTCCCATAGTCCAGCCTTGAAGTAACCAAGGCATGGACCATGGATTTCCTAGGTGTTATAGGGAGTAAGTCCAGAGTTTTTCTCAGGCCGCGTAGGATACCAAAATAAAGCTTGGTAAAAAAAATTGATGGGTGGGAACATAAAACAAAAAACTAAAGAAAATTATTAAAACTTAGCATGGTGTGATGATCATTCCCCTTAGCTTGTTCAATAAGTTTTAGGAGTTTCATAAAGTTGAAACATTTAGGGGTGGTACATGCCATTAGAAGAGTATAATTGAGGTAGTTTAGTTAGAGTGTGGAGTCGCAGCAAGACTTGAACGCTGAGAGACCGGGTTGCTGTCCGAGTGCTGATCGAATACTGAAGAAGTAAACTTAGAATTTTTAAGCCAAATAATTAGAAGAAGATCGCGGAAGAATCGAGGAGGTAATCTATTAGAAGAAGATCGCAGAAGAATCGAGGAGGAAGTTAGTGTCAGAGAGGGGTGCAACGCAGGCGTCGAATCTAGAAGAGGTCCCCATTCCTGTCCTGAATCCTGTCCTGAAGTCTTTGTCACCTGATCTATCCCAGGGGACCCATCAATTTCTTGGCCAAGGGGCTGATTTCCACACCATCCTAGATAATTATATTTCTGTGTAGTTTGTCAATGTGCTTCGCTCTCTTTCCTCTTTTTGCTGAGGTACTGTTATTGTGACAATCTCGTTTAAAATAGATAACCAAATATTGGGTAAACTGATCTTACTTCCTCGGAGAGATGGAGTTCATATTGTATTTTCTTTGGCTCATATGATTATAACTAGATAAAATATTTAAACTTTTGCCGAGTCTGTGGTTATTTAACAAAATAGAAGATAAAATAAACCTGTGTCATTTCACCATCAACTAGTTCCAACTAACAGGTCCATTGACCAGAGGAAAGAACTTTTTGAAAAGATTAGTTAATGAAACAGGTCATTGATCTTATTAAAGCATTTATAAAAATTGACCTCCAGCTGTGATAACCAGCCTACGTGAGTGAGTGTTAGTTTATGGGCCCAGGTAAATATATGGTGATAGAGTTCCTGTGGTTGGTAACCCGCTGGATCAGTTAGCTGGTAGCAGAGTTATGGTTGTTATTGACTAGTTTGGTGATTATTGTTTATCGATTTATGTTTTAACACACCCTTTTGTATTTTGTGTAATGTTGCCTGGAAATTTTTGGGAAGTGTATAGCGGGTGGTAAATGGAAGCCACACTGCAGTGAGGTTACTCGTCTGTTTGGAAATAGCACTGAAAAGCTACGCAGGGCTGGGTTGTTAAAATAGGGACCATTTTCTTTGTAAAAGTGAGAACGACGGATAGCAAAGAGCTCGCTGGTGAAACTATGGTGTTATATCAACTAGAAAGGGTAACACTAAAGGAGTAGCAAGTTCTTCTGAGCTTGAATTTGAGTAAGCGGAAGGGTTTTACTCACAGTATACGAAGAGTAAGCGGAAGGTCTTCTCATAACAAAATAAATAAACTATACTTTATTTTAGCGGAACAGACAGAATAGTAAAAGTTTTTACGTTGTTATTAAAACGAATTATTGGTGAGAATGTCTAAGAAAAATAAGTTTTTGTGTTACCTTGTAAAGGGGATGGTCAGCTGCCGAAGTTGCGCTGACGTCACAGAATGCAGCGCTGGGATTGGTTGAAACAGTGGGCGTGTAATTGACAGAGATTTGTAAAGGAGGGGTCAGTAGTAAGGATTGATACTGACATCTGTGAATACCAAAACTCTTTAAGTTAAGATTTTTCTTATTTTAGGAGTAGTAAAGTTAGGACTCCTAACTTTAGGACTCCTAAACTGAGAAATATCCTAACTTTAAGACTTTCGGTATTCACAGAAGGCATTTAGGAGTCCTAAAGTTAGGACTCCTAACTTCTAGGGATACCAAAATGAGTAAGTGCCTTCTGTGAATACCAAAATGAGTAAATGCCTTCTGTGAATACCAAAATGGTAGTAAGTTTAGGATTTGTCTTAAGTTAGTTCTGTGAATCGGGCCCTCCATTCTTCACATGCCCTCTTTATCGCCAACAATTCCTTGTCTGTGATGGTGTAATTCACCTCACAAGTAGACAAGGCAACAGGATGTAACTGTCCTGTTTTGGGATGTCTCTGGGAAAGAATGCCTCCCGATGGCGTAATATGAGGCATCTGTTTCCACCACGAATGTCTGACTGGCATCAGGATGCCATAGGATGAGAGCAGTTATGAAGCATGTCTTTAGCGTTTGGAAAGCCTGTTCCGCAGAGTTCGTCCACAAAAAGGCGGCTCCTTTTCGAAGAAGGTGTGTCAAGGGTTGGATGATTTTGGAGAACTCCTTGATAAACCTCCTATAAAAGTTTGCAAAGCCCAAGAAACTTTGCAGGGCCTTTACGCAAGTGGGGGATTTCCAATGGATGATGGCTTGTATCTTCTTTTGGTCCATATGGATACCCCAGGAATTCAATTTCTGTTGTGTGGAACAGGCATTTCTCAAGTTTGGCATACATAGCGTACCTCTGAAGGTGCTCTAACACTCCTAACATGTTGTGGACGTGTTCCTTCTGGGAAGCGGAGTATATGAGGATGTCATCTATGTACACGATGCATGAGACATCCAACAATCCTCTTAGCACTTCATCCATAAAATACTGGAATACGGCGGGGGCGTTGCAGAGGCCAAAGGGCATAACTTGATATTCATATAGCTCAAATTTGGTATGAAAGGCCGTTTTCCACTTGTCAACAAATACATGAAGTGGAACAGTAAACTTTAAATTATGGAACAAGCCCACGTCATTCCACACCATGAAAAAAAAGACAGTGTTACAGAGAGCAACAACCTGCAAAACGACAGATATGGAGTGGGGTGAGGAGGAGAATTTATGGCGAATTGGCTAGTATATCTGAGGGGAGCAGGTGACGGGAAAGTTGCTGGCGCCTGCAGGAGTCCTGGTGTCTCTGGGTGATTGGACGGTGGGCAACAGGGCAGAAAGGAAGTCAGTGAGAATGGCCTCCCAACATGCTGCAAGTTATATTTTTGATATATACTTTTTCTAAACATCTCTTTCTATATGTTCACCATTTGTCCTGTACATTATTTTCAATAATTACAAGCTTTCTGAAATTGTTTTAGTAACAAAAGAAATATGTATCAACTTCAAAATAATTTGCATTACACATATGATATAGTTATATTAGACATACGTTTTTTCTTTGTAGCTAAGCATTCTTTATAACATGTGCTGTATAAGCAACTTTAAAAATCAAATAACTATTTACATATATGTTATTCTTTTTTCAGGCTCCTTTAAAATGTATAAATAGCATTTTGTACATCTTTCCAACATAGACTTTAAAAAATATATTTTAAACATGTTTTGTATTATTTTAGAAACATTAATGAATAAATACAAATATATTACAATGTTTTTCATGGGATGGAAGTTTTTTAAAAGTTTTTTTTTTAATTTTCATCTCCTGCCATTTTTTTCTAGTTTCTTTGGTGACGTAGTCTTTTTAATAATTTTGTGATGTTTGTTGCAATTGCACCTTATTTCATTTTGCTGGTCTCCAGTTCAGGTAAGCCTAGTTTACACTTATTCCCTAAGAGCCCGATTCACAAAGAGCATCCGCAGTCATGGCAGAGGCTCTGCAAAGATGGTGAGTCTACGCATTCATGGCCGAACCTTCTCAATGAGAACTGCAGTTCAGAAATTCCACCATGAGTGCCAACATTTCGCCACAACTGCAGAGCTTCTGCCGTGACTGTGGAGGCTCTTTGTGAATCAGGCCCAAGTGCTTAGGAAGAAATTAATAGTTATGTTATGTTATGTTAATAAAAAACGTATTGAGCGCACTATCACCGGTTGGTTTCTTGGCGCTTAAATAGACAATGACATAACCAGGGATATGGAATGGAGGTTAATTGATATACGTGCCTGTATAGCCAGGTCTTTAAGGCTTTCCGAAATGAGAAGAGGTCTTGACAGGTCCGAATCTCAAGAGGGAAGGTGTTCCACGGACGAGGAGCCAGTGTGTCAAACCTGCGGCCGCCAGAGCGCTTGCGTTTTAAAGAGGGTATCTGAAGGAGGCCAAGATGGGATGAGCGGAGGTTGCGAGACGGTAAGTACTTTGTGATAAGTTGGTCAATGAATTTGGGGCTTTTGCAGTGTAATGATTTGAAAATCATGCATCCTGTTTTAAAGGTGCAACGCTGGGTCACCGGAAGCCAATGGAGTTTCATAAGTAGGGGAGTAGCTGGTTGCCATCTGGGTTGATTCAAAATCAATCTGGCAGCATAGTTCTGCACCACCTGAGGCGTTTTGACAAAAAGAGGGGGAGGCCCAAGTAAATGGAGTTTGCATAGTCCAGATGGGACAGTACGGTAGCGATCACCACCTGGGTGATTGCCTCCTGGGTGAGAAGGCGCCGAACCTTCCGGATTTTTCTTAATTGAAAAAAACACTTAGAGACCACCTGGCTCACTTGGGCTTTTAGCGAAAGGTCGCAGTCCACAGTGACCTCAAGTGTCTTTGCCGATAGTGAGGGGGTCGGGCCTTGACCCAAGTCTGACGGCCAATAGTGGTTACACCGTTGATGAAGACCAGACACGATGGGCTGGGCATGTCAGAATGTCAGATGAGCATGTCCCCAAACAACTCTTCTGTGGAGAACTTACTCAGGAAATGGAGGACAAAAGAAGCAGTTCATGGGCATGCTGAAGGGCTCCTTGAAGTCCCTTGAGATCAACGTCACCATCTGGGGAACCCTCGCACTGAACCATCCAGCATGGTGCAGCCTCATTCATAAAGGCTGCCAAACGTTTGAGGTGAGCCGTACTGCTGAGGATCAAAGAAAGCATGAGCTGCGCAGGTCTAGAGCTGCCCGCACATTATCAACAGTGTCATCACATGTCTGTCTGAAGTGTGACATGCAGGGCCGGACTGGGAACCACAACCGGCCCTGGCAAAGTGCTTGGCTGTCCACCCCTCCCCACTGCGAGGGTTGGAGGTGCCGCCAAGCTCTTTGCCGGGGCCGGTTTTCGGCCGATATTGGTGCAGGGCCGATTTTGCAGCTAAGCTGCAAAAATGGCCCTGTAACAAAAACAAAACCACCCCGCCCCTGCTCCCCATTCGTGTGACGCACTGGGGGATTGCCCGGTGCCCGCTATGGCCAGTCCGGCCCTGGTGACACGATCTTCCACCCCCGAATCAGTGTACTCTGTCGTCTTCAGATGCGCAGAGGACAGTCAGCCAACCAATGAGATGTTGAGGTCTTCATCGCTCCTCTGCCATTTGGCTAGGTTTGCGCTATTGAAATACCATATACATACTTACATTCATTTTGTCTAATTAACAATATTTGTTTTATTGTAAACGAGTGTGGTGAGGGTGGGCTTATCGAGTAGAATCACCTTAGAACTGCTGATTTCTTTCATACTTCAGAACCGTGAATGGGTCAGTATTCTATTAATTTCTTGACATGTTAAAACACTGTGGGGCTGATCTACAAGGAAGTGTCGCTGCACGGCAACCCAAGCCCTTTAGTTCTGCCACGCTGCAGCACTTCCGAAGCACAGGAATGTGACATATTTACAATAATATGTTGCATTCCTGTGCTCGCCCCTGCGCTGGCACACAAACTGTAGCCATGCACCGGCGCAGGCCTCCTTGAACCATGGTGCAAGGATGCCTGCGGCATGTGGAGATTGTTTTTGTGCAGGAAGGAGCACCTTCCTACACAAAAACAATCACGATAGACATTTTACTCTTTTAATGCATGCTGTAGACCGCAGCCCACTATGAAAGAGGAAAAAATGAGGAGAAATGAAAACATTTCTCCTCATTGCGCCTCGCTATATTGACACGCTTTTCCTGATTTACAATTCCTCGTAAATCTGGAAGTATGTCTCGTTCCATGGGTATTGCGTGGGAACACCCACAGCAACACCCTTGGAACGCCCCTTTCACGCAAAGTGCTGCGTGTGAAAGGGCCATATTTACAAGGAGAGGAAAAGTCACGCAGGGTGGCTTTCTCTCTCATTGTAAATATGGAGAAGGGAAATGGGCCTCCAGTACGTCACAAAAAGTGGCATACTGGTGGCGCAGGGGCATGTAAATCTGCCCCTGTATGTTTAGCAGCAGGATGAGATGGCAGATGGTGTACATATTGGTTCTGAGGGACCTACTTTAGAGAGTGGGTCTTGAAATGTGGCTGGTAGTGAGCTACTGAGGGAGGCAGAGTGTGTCCAATTAACGCACATTTTTTAAATCCATTTTTTTAATCAAGGATGTGCACGCTGATAACCCTTTCCAAAACCTATGGAACGAAAAAAGATTCAGGAACTCCAAGTGATATAAAGGCGGCAGACACAATATTTAAGCAGTAAAATACAATACCTGTTTTCAACATTGATGATGCTCACATTAAAGCAGATGATATTGTCACAGCTGTGCCATTAAAAAAGTATGTGAACTGATGCTATGAATAGTCACTGAGAGACCAGAAAAGATCAGTGGGAAATTCCACAAGGAAAAATCCTGTACCTAGAGTAGCAAATGTAGTATAAAGGTTGTGATGAGCAGAATTATGCACAAAGAAAATAAGTGCATAAACAACAATTAGTCGCAGGAATGAAAAGGGGCTAATGAGGCTGGTGAGTCTTCCGCTAGATCAGGAGTCTTTGATCTCAGCATTGAGTGGTCCTTGAAATATACATGATGTAGAAAAAAGAACCATTAAAAAAGCACAAGTAAATGTGGCAGTACTTACTTTCTATGATCCTACAAATTCACTAGCAATATAAACAAAGTTGACAAGAGATGGTCTGTGGGAGTGTCTGAGGAAGAAAGGAAAACTAATTAAACATGCACCGCAAGCACCGTTACAGCAGAAGAAAACTGTGCACACATTGAGAGCAAGCATCTGTAATAGTAATAGGTCTGGCTTATAAATTAAAGTGCCTCTTATCACTTAAAATGGCATTAAATAAGTCATCGTACATGCCTTCTGTCACTATTCCTTGCATTCCTCTCCCCACTGACTCATTCTTGCATCCACCGACTTACCCCACTGCAATAAAAACAAACATGGAAACTGAATAAGCATATGGATGATACATTTTAATGAAAAAAAGGTAAAAGAACACATGGCACTGCCTAAACTTGGCAGGCATAATCTTGCAGTAGAAAAGTAAAGTTAAAGAAGCAGCCGGTGGCACCGTCTTGCAATGATATTGAACATAACAGTGGAGGCTGATAATGTGCCTGAGCCGTGGAGCAGGCCACATGTGTGCACATACACAAACTCTCAAGCACCCATCTACATGCACACTCACTCACATTCATGGAGCACACACATGCACTCACTATTCACAAATACATACACATGCACATACCCATTCACAGCACGCCTTCACAAATACACATATATACACTCATGCAGCCAACATAAAAAAAAAAATTACCAGGCTGTGGCAGTGACATCTGGTGGCTTGTCTGAACTCTAGGCGGCTCCTGGAGGCTTCCGGACAGAGAATCCTAGAAGATCCCACCACCTTCTGTCATTGACTGACCTTCTCATGGGTCAGTCAATGAGAGGAGGACCTTCCCTTACTTGTCACAGATGGGGATGGGTCAGTGAGACTTGCTGACCCCCACCCGACTATGTGAAGAGGTGTCACTGATAGACAATCAGCCCAGGGCACTTTAGAGCTGAAACAAAAGTGCCCGGGTCTTCATCTTTTGGTGATGCGCCCAGGGCCGGACTGGGAACTGAAAGCAGCCCTGGCAAATTTAGCCAGACCAGCCCCCGCCCGGCGCATAGCGAGCGAGCGCAGCGAGCGAGCCCGACCACTACTAGGAGGGTTTGGGGGGGTTCTCCCCCCAAGAAATTTTTAGAAAACGACAGACCAAAATGGTGAATTTTAAAGCACATTTTTCATTACACATTCAAATTGTATCCAAGATCTGTTCCATCTCCCATCCCTACAAAGCTGAATAAAAGCGTAGTAGCCATCTCCACTTCTTGTTAGGGTAGACAGAAAACCTGTGTGCACCAAATCAAAAAAAATAATTACGATGATTGTCACATTGCCATGGTATTTAAAATGCTCATTTGCCCTTAGAAGGGTAGACACTTCCTCTACGTCTATATGGTCACTTGCTATCAGCATGTACATAATTTTCTACCATTTAACTAAGAAATCTGACGTGTCCCCAAGAGTTTACAGGAGGCAGTAGGTGGGGAAACAAGAGTCACTTGACAGCAGTTGCAATGGACATTGGACATGGTATCTCTGGAGGGGAAAGGATCCCCAGCCAGGAGATGACCGGGAAGAATGGCTCCTTCACACACACGCATATCGCGGCCAAGGTAACTGGCCATGGTCGCAGTAAGATGCGTTTCAGCATATGCTGGTAATGGAAACCAGTTTCAAGAAAACTTAAAGCACCCTTTTTGAGGAGCTGTTAATCATTAATGATGGACTTTTTCTGGAACTTTGTTCGTAAATAGTATCTTCACAATAAATGAAAAGAAGAACTACAAGGAAACACCTTTCAGTGGCCAACAAGTGTGCCTAAAATCATCATTAATGCAGGTACTGTTGAAGGAAATAGGGTTTTCGGTCAGGTGCCCAAAATCTGTAAAACGTAGAAACATCCTAAAGAGTTTAGAGTTTGTGGGAGTGAGGGAAGACCACTGAAATGTGACAGATCTCAGTGGCGTGTCCCTTTTCATAATAAGCAAGATGTTTATATTGAAGATTGCAAATGGCAGTTAGCAGGTCTAAGCTTTAATTAAAGCAATGTGCACACCAGTAAATGAGGGAGAGGTCACCAGATGATTTAATTTGGAGAAGTACAACCAACTGAGTTGCAATGCTCACATTACACAAAAAGGCTTAAAATGTGACACATTTCTCTTTTTAGAGTGTTGCTCAGGTGAAGAGATAGAGAAAAAGGGAGCTTTTGCCAGTTCCTAATACATAGACTCCTGTGATCTGTAGCTATATCTTTTATATTCCGTTTGTGAATCTACCCCACACGCTAAATACTGCCTTGTGCATAGAAGGTTTATCTGACTCCAAGGTAGGCTAAGCTTAATGTTTTTCACAAAACGACGATTAGAACAGACATAAAAAATACACTGCTTCAAACAATGCAAACCTCTTGCAAGTCACCAAAGAAACCGTCACCACTCTCACAAATCATCAACCAACTCTTACAAAAGCCATTTGACTTCCTGCCTAACAACATCCAGAGTGGTCAAAATGCTTCTTTTACAGTCATTGACTCCATTTAACAACATCTTATTCTACAGGCGCAGCAAGACACATGTTTAACCTCACAGAGATGGTGCCCAGGCACCTGGCAAACAAAACGAGAGATGTTAGCTTATCACCAACAATATGTTTCCCTGACATGCTGATCTTAAAGAACAGAGGAAGAACAGTTATTTAAAAAGTGAAATACTTTTGCTTGATAATTTAGCGCATGGGAACTAATATAATTTGAGTTCATTAAGGAAAGGCATGCTTCCCTTCACGTGTTCTATACTCAAACCCTTGGAATGCATGTCAGAAATATTTCAGAGAGACTGCTTGTGTTTGTAAATAAGTGAATTAGTAACAAACGTTATTAAGAGGCTTGTATTTGGAAAAACATTGTCGTAGAACTGATGTGAAATTCCTATTACTGATAACGTGTAAACGTGAAGCTATTGTATGACCTAGCTGCCAATCAAGATTGAGGCATTCCATCTCACATTCGTGAAATACTGAGGATGCAAACTGTGTCAGACAAAATTTTAATAATAGTAGTAGGCTTAAAGAACAGAAGTACAAAGATCACTTATTATTATTATTATTATTATTTATTTTTATAAAGCGCATAGTCACCCGGAAGTATCCCAGCGCTGCACTTGCCCATATTGATGGCCCTCAGGCCTCAGCCTAAGGTTGAACCGTATAATTTATTGCAGAAATGAACATGGAAAAGCAGTAAACCATGTTTTTAAATATCCACTTAAAAATAAAATTCTTTAAGAAACGGGCAAAACTCCTAAAAGTAAGGAAAAAAGCACCTCACTAGGGATGACAGTCTTTGGAACAAAAAGACCATAGAAATACCAAATACTTCATAAGCAAAGAATAATTAATCCGAGTTAACAATGTGTGCTGCTAGCATAGCCAACCTGTCCTCATACATTCATAATAAAGAATTACACAATATAGTGAATTGCTTAACTATAATATGAATAGTTAATTTTAAGCTATAGTGCAGCGAACACAGGTTTGATGAATGGGCTTAATTGCTAATGCTCATTCAGAATTTAACAAGAGCTTGTCCCACACACATCTAAGCCTACTGGTTCTCACAGGGCCACTCCTGGCCCCCCAGACCATGATAGGTTACCCTACAGCTACTGCAGGGGGTAGGATGCCAAGCAGTCAGTTTTCATCCAGACCTTGCTGCCCAAAACGATTTGCCTCATTGGTTTGGATACAATCGTAGACCCGAAGCACAATCTTAGAGCTGGATTTACCAAGATTCACTCTACACAACACTGCACAAAAACCTGTTGTGTGTGTAAACGACCAAAATCTACATTGCATTATACCCACAACGTCATGCTCTGGTGTTATTGGACATACCAGTGCAATAACTGCAGCACATGTGTGACGCTGAGTACAATTTAGGATTGATCCATACCTCAAAGGCAAAGCGAGCAGTGCCTTGTGTACTGGAGGCAGCCCCTGGAGAACAGTTCTCTTCATGCAAATGACCGCCCGTGGGTAGATCGCATGATAGTACTTTTTGGGAAATGTTCACTCAATACATAGTGTATCACAGGATGTTTTTTGCCATGGATTGTGTCTGGGTTTATTTGGCGCTACCATTGCATGGAAAGTAAGCAGGTACCACTTTATCTGATTTTATTTGCTATAGCTTTGCATGAAATCCTAGGAGTGCCGGCACTTTTCCCACCAAGATGTGCCCACTTTTCACAATTTAAAGGTGTTCCCTGCATGCAATGCGCATTTGGTGCTGTACTTGTGTCCTCTTTTGTTGCAAAAAATGGTTTGCTTGCAGACGTTGGTCAACTCAAGGCTGTCTTTTGTGCCACTTAACGACGGGCTAGGATCATGATAAATCTAGGCGCCAGTGCTCTGTTCATTTGGGAGAGTCCGCCCATGCAGGCGTGGCGAACTCCGAGTCAGTCTCAATGGCCCTTGGACTTGTGTCTCAATTTTCTCCCCTCTCACTGACCTATTGGCTGTCGAGCCCCACACCCTGGACTGGAGTCCCATAGCTTCACTCGTGCTTCTCAGTGAGCAGAGAGGGTGCTTGTGGAGGTGGATCTGTTTGGTCTACTGGCACTGGCAGTATGTACCTGCATTGCCTTGCTATCCCGACCCCAGCCAGCCATGAACAACACGCGGTCATAGCTGCCATGGTTTCGGATTGCTTATGTGTGACATGTTCTGAATTTCAGTGCAATTACGAGTGACATTTCAATGACAATGAGTGACACTTTCTCGTGAGCAAAAATCAAGCAATGAAGATGAGGAAAACATAGAAATTACAGCCATTTAAGCAATGAGAATCTCTAAGATCATCTTAAAAGTGCTGCAAAGCACCAGAAATGGAAGAGCTTGACATCAGGGTTTTAAGTGGGATGAAAAAAAGTGTGAGTTTCTGACAGGGACATGCATGTCCAATGTAATTAACCGTATGGCTTACACACAAACTACATTTTTCCAGTGGCAGCAACTTGCAGGAAGTATTACTTCTAAAACAATTTTATTGCCAGCTTATATCACACTCCACAACTGGGGCAGAAATGTGCATGGTGCAATCACAAGAGAATACCCAGTCTTCTAGAAATGCTTACAAATTCGTGCAGAGTTTCAGTGGTAAAAAGGTTCCCCCTTAACTACTATGGCCTGAAACTCTTCCTATCAAAATGAGAGAATGAATGAAAATGTCCAGTTTACTGGGGCTTTAAAGACACTCCTATCTACCATTTGACTCACCTGGGGCACATTGGGATACCATTGGTTGGAATCAAAAAAACGTGAAGCGTTATCCAGGGTACAGCGTCGAAAAGCAACACATTGTTGCAGGGCCGGCCGAAGGCATGTGCAAAGTGTGCACCTGCACAGGGCCGCCAAACCCCAGGGGCCGCCACGACGAGGATCGAATCATACACATATTTGTGGCACTGGCGGCCCCTGGCAGGATTTGGCGGCCTCCGATCCCGGCGGCTTTTAGTTTCAGTTTTTAACTGTCACTTCTGCAAGCCCTGTCACATGAATGCAGGTGGCTGGTAAACCCAACATACCACCGAAATGTCCTTCCTTAGCAGCTAGGGTCACTGTTTCAAGACCCAGATATCCATTGTGTAAGCATTTTTAACTTTATTCTGCTTCTAAACCAACTTTGTGCAATACAAACATCCCACAGGGGAGATGGAGCATGTATTTAGATAATGTGACGATAAGTGCCCGGGCGTTAGCTAGTCTGAGGGGGCGCCTGCAAATCATGTCCACAATTAAATGCTTTTCCTGAAGGTGAAATGTAGATACATGGAAAACACATGTGAAATGTACAGGCACTGCAATCATATAGCGCTTGGTACTGGAGTTGGCTAGTTTCGATGCGCTCCCAGTTTTAGCCTGCAACGCATGCAGCGGGGACAGGATTTAAGCGAATTTTGTGGGATCTCGTTTTGATCGGGCATTTAATAATTGATTTAATAGGAGGGCTCTGTGTTTAAATGCGTTACATGTACATATATTGCGGTGTCATTAATAGCATGCTCATGCGCGCTGTACTTGAAAATGTATATTACATTACATGATGCTGTTTCTATAGCGCTCTGATAATATAAAAATACTTGGCGCTTTGAAGAGGTGTGCGGATTGTGTGGGACTGGAAATAAAGCGGCAGGAACACTTCTCTTCTTTTGGGGACATGACATGATGACTTCGGGATGACGTGTTTTAGTCAGAGGCTGAGCGCGTGCAAAGGCCTGTGGAAACAACTTCTTAAACGCAGCGCACCCTTCTCACAACAGCCGAGCTCAGATCTCAGACTGGGGTCTTGTGTGGATGTTGCTGTTGCTGCTTCACACACCACAAACCTAATGCAAGGATATGTGTTTTTATTGCCCGATTTATTGCTGATCATGTTATCAGTCCAAAACGGGTGACCTGTTGAGTTACAATTGTCAGGAGATTAAAGTGTAGTTAACAAGTGATATCTAACTCTCTGCAGCATGCGCCTATCCTGCTGAGCTGTTTAACTGAGCGGTTGGGACTGTTGCCAGCATTTTAGACAACAGACTGTGGGTCCTGATGTTTTTAAATCCCGGCTCTCCCAGTAGGCCATATTGTGTGTGTCATCCTGGGCAAACCATTTATCTCTCACGTCTAAGTTCCCATAAATACCAGTTAGGAGGGTGTAAACAGTTGCTTATATTAGCAAATGCTTGCTGGATCAAAATTTAAATAATTGGTTGTTTTTCATAGGTGTTACTAGCGGAGCATTACCTCATAGCAGGAGATGAGAAAGAACTGGGGACGGAGACCCCTAGAATGTGACAGCAGACAGGAAAACACAGGTCCTGTGTCATTGACCCGCCGGCCGCTTACTCTCAACGCAGCCCAGCCTCCAGTTTTACACATACCCGATACCCCACACTCCTACCCCTTCCTCTCAGCCTCCCTTTCAGACTTCATTTCATTCATTCAGGGTTGTTATTTCCATGTTTCCTCTTGGGATACCCAACGTAGTCTCGCTCTACTAATTGCTGTGTTTATATAGCGTGCAATATCTATCCAGGAATGTCTAGGCGCTTCACTAAATTTACACAAAGACTGATAGCGGCAGCAGACATGGTCATAGTACAACCCTCCGAGGGCAATGAACGGCTGAGCCCATCACGCAGGATTCCTATCCGTAGCACGGAAGTTACACGCAGATCGCTGCTGCGTGAGCGTTAACCCACTGAGCTGTCTCTGGGGCTCAGTGGACGGCCAAGCTAAGGTCAAGTCAGGGGCAGTGTGGGTTACAGGCAAGTTTCAGACGCCGCCAGAACACATCTACTCCGCTCTCCCGAGGCGTGAAGTGGCCTGAGACACCCTAGGCCTGGCTCGGTGTTCAGGGGGGCCCCAGAACACGCGTACCCCACTCTTCCGCAGGCGTGCTGCAGTTTGAGGCAGCCCGAGCTGGTCTAGTGCTTAGAGGTTTCCAGTACTTATATACCCCAGGAGGCTGCTGTTTGAGACAGCAGAGAAATGGCCTAGTGTTTAGGGGGTCTCCAGTACACACGTACCCCACTCCTCTGAGGGGTACTGTTGAGTGAGACCGCCCAGCCCTGGCACGGCGCTCAGGGGAAGCCCAGCACACATGTACCCCACTCTTTCGAGGGGTGATGCGGCAGCCAGCTATATAAAAATACATATAACATGGCATACTGTGCACTTGCTGTTGCTAGAGCCAACATATTTATCTATGTATACTTCATTTAAACCAAAAGCAAAAATGCTAAGAAATAAATCCCCTAAAGACGGAAGACGAAATGAATAAGGTGGTCTTCCTAAAGCAGCATGTATTCTAAAGAGATGCTTTAATTATGAAACACCTTCCTGAGCTCCGCCCCGTCCGGAACCCCTCTTCCGGGGCCCCCACCTACGCTCCCTGCACAGGGCCACCATGAGCCTGGAGCCGGCCCTGATTGTTGTTTATGTCTCAGTGTATGAACTCGAAAGAATCATTTAAATAAACAATTTTCCAACTTTGGACCGAGAGTGCAGCAGCCAGCTCCTACAAAAAAGGGTAGATAGAATGGGGTTTTTCACTCAGTCTAGGGACTGTTAGATGGCTGGTAAGCAGGGGAGTAACAATATCACCTCAAGAAAACCATGAGGGCTACACAGAAGCGAGAGCGTGTCTATTATTTTGGTGAAACACAAGATGAGTGTTAAAAAGTCCGTTCAACTCCGGTCAGTGATTGTGAAAGTTACAGGTCTGAGCCAGCCAGTGGCATTTTGGGAGGCTTTACATAAGGTTGCCTATTATACAGCGCTACGACATGAGATCACAGTGCACAATTAAGAATGCATTTTTCTTGGAATAAGTTAAAATGCCATTGGTTTTAAATAATGCCCAGAGTCATACATTGGCTTTCAATTGTGCAAAGTACAGTTCTGGCTAAAATGCATTCATTTGTAAATCCGTTTTTTTAAGTAGCACATTGTAAGCTTTTATTTTCTAAACGGCAGAGTATTTTTCGAAAATAGAAACACCACAGGCGGGTGCCGATATACTGCAAAGGTAATGCAGCTTTTTTAACGTAATGGCTAGAAATGGAACCATAAGAAGTGGGATCGAGCAATAAACATCTGGGTGAATGTAACTCGGGACATCCAATTGCCATCTCTCCGAAAGGACCCGACCCTCGGCAATGTTCACTGCGTTGTAGAGTGAGAAATCTTACACGCACTCACTTCAAATGCACCGGTCACAGGCAGACGTCACCCCAGTGTTCATGAGAGGCCGGCCCGTCTGCTATTAATGACAGAGACAATTAAGTAGAATGAGATCTCATCTTACACGCACACTTTAAATGCACAGCGCTTGCTGCAGCAGCAGTATCAGAGTAATAAATCACGCGCTCTCCTAACATTACATTATGTGATTTGTTTTATTAATTTGACTAGTGGCTGGTTAACTTACGTTAGTTCTGGCCTTCTTCTGCCCCCATGCTGAGGAAGTGTGACTCTGTAACTCTGCACCGGTGACAATTTGCCCTCAGCCTCTCACCGTCGGCCCTCCCGGACTGCCGCAAATAATTTGCTGGCGGGCGGCGTGACCATTTAGCTCCAGGCCTTGGCCCACATCTCGATGGACCCAAGTGGGCTGGGCAGGTATTAGTGTAGTGCGAATAGCAGTGTGCTGCGGGGCGAGCACCATGATTTCCCGACCGCCTGCAAACCAGTGAGCAGCCATGCCAGTTGAATCTGTACCAGAGTAAGTCCTGCTGGCACCAACATTTAATTGCTCTCTGGGAGCAGGACATGACGTCGGGTGCCCTCCTGTGGTGCTACGGCCTCCTGTGGTGCTACGGCCGGGCCAGCAGTATCCGCCCCATGTTGTTAATGTTAATAAATAATAAGCAGCCCTGCCCGCCCGATCGCGGCCTAACCACAAGGCTTTTTGCTTTTAATTTGTATTTCGAACCTGGCCCACGCGCCCAAGACTAGCTGCCCATGATGCATCAGAGATCGGATTACAATTACACACAGCATGCAGTCAGTAATTTAAACGACTGGGATCGGACGGTTCTGACTAGAGACTCACCTGCAGAAAGTGTGTGGGGGGGGGGGCTAGAAATTATTACATTCTCTTTTTCTCTGTTGTTGATTCACTCGTCTTTCTCTGCCTCTGAGATCACGAGATCGATGCCTGCCTCCTTCACCTCGCACGCGCACTTTGTGTGAGCCCGGCCCCAAGGCGCATGATCTCTCAATCCAGACCCCACCCTAAGGGGTGAACTACACCTCAGCTTGCCGGCCGCGCGGAGGAGACATCTGCGCGCGCAGCCATGGAGCAGCAGGTGCATTTATTTAATAATTTTAACATGGAATACTGCCAGCATTCGTACATAGCATTAATTATGCAGCAGATTTAGCTGCTACTTGACTGACTCGGGTCGTGGACCATTACCAGGGCCAGGGTCCAATTCCCAACCGGCCCCCTGACACAAAACCGGCCCCCTGGCACAAAACCGGCCCCCACCCCATCCAGCCTACCGGGGGATTGCCCGGTGCCCGGACTTACCAGTCCGGGCCTGGATGCGCCCCCTCGTCAAGAGTGGGAGGACCTCACAGCGCTTTTTAGGGCTAAGGAGGTCATGCCTTGAGGGTAGTGAAATCTTCAGACAAGCAAATTTGACTCAGGCAGCCAGTCATCCATGCATTTAGCTAATGTACACTATCTGGTTGCCTGACCCGAACACGAAGAGTAGCTGTCAGGCTGACCATTGCTCAGCCTGACAGATACTCTTCATGCTTTGAAGAAAGGTGCGGGGGAAGGGCCTGTGTTCCCCTAACAACGGGCTGCGCCTGCTTCATAGTGTATTATTGTTTTAAAGTTTCAACACAGCTGTCACATTTTGAACCAAAGTCTTGGCCATTTCGGAGCAGTGAAAATGATGATACACTGTGCACAATAGCATTCCAAGATGGCTGCTGAGTAAACAACATACTGAGTAGCCATCTTCAAAACTAAGGTGTACAATGACTCACTGTTGTACAGATTCAAGGTGGTCAACCTTATGCTTCTAAACAAGTCAGCCATCTTGGAACAGTATAACAGTGATACATTATAGACAGAGTCATTCCAGGATGGGAACCCGGATTAGAAACAGTAGCAACACAGGATGCAGCACTCTGAAGATAAATAAGCAACAAGTGACCTGCCCATTTTGGAAGTTACAGGATACTCAATAAATTAGGTAGATGGAAAGAAAAGGACATGGAAAACTGTAGGACTGGCCACCAGCCCAGACACTGAAGCACACTCATTTTCAGGTGGAGGTCCACATGTTCATTTGATCTTTTAAAATTTTCACTTTACACACAGCCCATTTCTTTAAGAATTACCACTTGCACTGTAAATGAAAGAAGAACACTTTTTGCATGGGCAGAGAAAACATCTGGGACAAGGAGCATGACTCTTTTGCACATACTAAGGCATGCCTGGTATGATGGCACTACACACGGGCACCAATTTAAAATGTAAAAGGGTTTTTTAGAGCGCTCTGGAGTATTTGTTGGTGCTAATTCCACGTATTATCTGTTCCCAATAGATTCTTCCCTCCAGACCCACCTCTGCAAACAACTGTATTATTGTTGTGTGGTCCTGTAGGAGGTGATAGGCGTTATGCCCACACCAAAATGGACGTCGACCCCCTTGTTGGATAAAAGATCCCCGCTCACAACATCTCAATGGACAACGATTACTTCTGTATCATCATAAAGGATAGCTTGCCTGTATGTGTAGTATGATGGGGCATCAGTATGAGTGTGTAGTATGACAGTGTTTAAGTGCGAGTGCTTGCTAGAATGAGAGGATGAGTTATGAAGGAAACTTTTTACAATAATAATTTTTAGTATTTCTACTTAGAAATATATATGATATTTGGTAGAACAGACATGTCACAATACATAGAATGAACTGCTGAAATTTATTTGTTGACTATACAAACATTTTCTATTTTTGTAAATGAACTATGTGAGAAAAGATATGAAAAGATTTGAATAAATATGACAAATTGTAAAATTTCATATATGTACTTATTGTAGAACAATTGGAACAGAACCAACTGCTTAAATGCACTTAATTTGAAGAGATACAGGTCTAGTGGGTATTTTCCTTTCTTTGGATGTCCACATGTGATCAGGCAAATGCTGTTACGCATGGGACAAAGTGGTTGTATGACAGAAGCACACATTGCAAAACCATGCATGCCTCAACAACACGGTTGCAACACTGAATGTGTCTTAACCACGCATTCCTTTACCAAGCATTCCTTTGCCAAGCATGCCTTTACCACGCATGCATTCACAACAAATGTTGGGGCATATTACCAACGATTAGCGATATTTATCGCTAACGAGGCTTAGCAACACATTTTTTAACGCTAAGCTTCGCCGGAAATTATCGCTGAGATAACTTGCTATTAGCAAGGTTTATCTCAAAAGCGATAAAAATCCTTGCGCTAACTGCCAAATGAGAGATTATCGCTGAAAAACCAACGATAATCTCTCAAAGTTTGGCGTTAGCTTGATGATAGGGGCTCACAAACTTAGCCATGATATCCACCTTCCATAGGATATCATGGCTAAGTCAGGAAAATACCAGGTGTAAAAAAAGCAGCGCTAACCGCGGTTAGCGCTGCTTTTTTTTATCACTCACAGGGTTAGCGATATCCTTGATAATAGGAGAAATGTCGCTTAACAACATTTCTCCTATTATTTTTCTCTGGAACGCCCCCTTTGCATCTCATTAGAGATTCAAGGGGAAGCGTAGAGAAAAAGGGTGCTAACATGCGAATTTGCATGTTAGCACCCTGTTGCTGATAGGGAGATAATTTTATCTCTGCTTTCTTGGCTTTTAAAGCCAGAAAAGCAGAGATAAATCTCTTGATAATATGCCCCGTTGTTGTTAAGGCATGATAAGGGATATGCGTGTTACCCTGAATCCCCTCCCTGACCTAAGCCCTAAAATCCAGCACCCTACTTTGCCCCCCACCCTGAGCCATAAAATCAACCCCGCGCTGCCCTTAAAACTAATCCTCCCCCCGCCCTGAGGCCTAAAACACTGCCCCTACCAACATCTGCCCTGACACCAGCCCCCAGGCCCTGAGCCCTGAAACTGACCCCCGCCCTGCCCTTACAATTATCCTTTCCCCCGCTCTAAGGCCTACAACTGACCTCCTCAAAAGAAAACTGCCCCTTCCCCACCATGAGCGCTAAAATCTAGCCCCAGCCCTTAAAAATACACCGACCCCCCCGCCCCTGACATATAAAAATCTACCACGATACCCTTGCCCTGAGCCCTAAAATATATCCCTACCCTTAAAAACGAACCCCAGTCCCACTTACTTGTCTGCGTCTTGATCTTCCTCTCCCAACACTTCCTGCTCCTCTCCCCGCCCATCCGGGACATCTAGACCACATCTGCCTTAACCACACTTATAAATTGGTTATGGCCGATGTGTGCTTCAGGCAAGCATTGTTCCATTTGCGGGGAAATGGCATGTGTGCTCAGCCCGCATTGTAAAGGCTGTTTCCCGGACAAAAGAGCCAAAGGCTAAAATGGGCTAATCCATTCCTCTATGTGGTACGCTGTTATGGGGAAAAGAATGTGAATGATACTCTGAAAGACAGAGGGCTGATCCAAAGACCCTGTATGTTTGTTTATTTATTTATACGTTTTTTAAATATTTTGTATGTTTTTGATTAGGAGGACCTGGCAGACAATTGCACCTGCCAGGCCCTTCCAAGTTGGTCTAACAACGATTATCACAGTGCAAATGATGTATCCTTGTGGCTTTCAAGGGGAGTAACCAACTCTTAAATCCTTCCTTATTGCAGTAATCTGTGACATTCCATGTAACCCATTACCTGTTGAGATAACTAACATCAATATGCTATCCTTCTATGGTAATCAATGGGATTACCATGCTTTGAAGGCAATGCTATGCTGCTACATATTTTACTAATCAACAGCCAGAGGTTCTTTTCTACAATCCTGGTGAAGGCTGCAAACGGGTAGGCAGGTATAATATGATGCAAGTGAAGTTTCACCCTAAGACGAATACACTCAGGGGCATAGTATTTGCAAAAAAATGTTTGGAAGCGGAGCTGTGCCAAAATCAGCAGCGTTGCACTCCAACATTTTTTTAAAGAAGGGATGCACCATATTCACAAGAATACGGCATACCTAGGTGTATCCCCTAGCCCTGGTGCAAACAAAAGCTGCCTATCACCTCGCAGGCCCCCTGCGGCCATGTTGCAAGGGTGCCTGTGCTGCAGGAGCAATTGTTTATGTGAAGGAAGGGACACCTCCCTGCACATAAACAATCGTCCATGGCGATTTGCTCTTTTTATGTGCAGAATGCAGCACGCATTGAAAGAGAAAACAATGAGGCGAAATTATGATTTCTCCTCATATCGGCATTCTAACAATTGGTAATTCATGGCGCTAGAATAACTTTCTTTTGGACACTGCCTCAGCCTTGTAATTCTGAGGCGGTATCAAAAAGCATTAGGTGTTGTGGTGGAACGCCCACAGCGAGCCCTATGGCACGCTCCTTTGCCGCAGAGGACTGCGGCCGAAAGGGGCATATTTACAAGGTAGCTTTAAGCCACTTTAAGTGGCTTAGCGCCACCTTGTAAAAATGGTACCTGGCGTTATGCCACCGGATCACTTAAAGAAGTGACGCTCCTGTGATGATTTAGGCTTGGAAATATGTCCCCAAGTGTTTAAAAGTGTAAAAAGACAGTTTTAGATGAGGAGGTGTGGCGCAGCGGCCAGAGTGGCTGACTCTGGAGTGCATCATGTGACTCTGGGCAATAGCTCACTTAGGGCCAAAAGTATAAAGCTAATTTTTAGTCACAAACACTGCAAATCGCAAAAACAGTGTTGGCGGCTAAAAATTTGCTATTCTCAATGTATGATGCACAATCGCATCGCAAAATGAGAAATCGCTAAGATAGCGATTCCTTACGTTACGAGACCCTGAATTCTGCGATTTCCCTAGCGATTCCTTATTTTGCGATTACCTTAGTTAGCGAAAATCGCAAATGGGAAAATCGCAAAATAAGGAATCGCTATGGAATGTATGAAAACATATCAATTAGCGAATTCACGAAATTCGCATTTTAGAGATTTGCAATTAACACCAAGTAGGAGCAGGTGGTAACCAGGTGCAAACTATATAAGGAGTCCCACAATGCAACATAGTTTTTTTCCACAATGGCTGGGCTTTACGTGTTAGCCAGGAGGCTGCGACTCAGAGCTGCTGCACAGAGGAGGAGACGCCAGGATAGGGTATTCTGTGCACGTATTACCATCTTCCAGCGCATTGAGGAGGACATCCATACACACTACAGGCTGAATGAAGAGAGAATCTTTGATTTAAATGATGAACTCAAACCCTTCCTTGCACATCTCACACGCAGGACACACTCCATCCCCAGCCACATCCAGGTCCTGTGCTCACTCCACCTCTTGGCATCTGGTAGTTTCCAGGGGGTGATTGTCTCTGTAGGAGGGGTGTCACAGAGTGCACTTTCGTGTTTTTTCCACGCGTTCCTTGATGCCATGGTACAGAGGCTGCATCACCACATTCACTTCCCAAGCACCCCACAGGCACTAGACCAGACCAAACAGGACTTCTATCAAATAGCCCAATTTCCCCACGTCATCGGATGCATAGATGGGACACACGTTGCAGTATCCCCCGGTCCCAGGATGAGTACGTGTTTAGGAATCGCAAATCCTACCATTCCCTCAACATACAGGTGGTGTGTGATGCCAAACACATCATCACGGACATTGTTGCCAAGTACCCTGGCAGCACGCACGACTCTTTCATCTTCCGTCACAGTGGAATACACCGTAGTCTCACAAGTGGGGAGTTTGGCGAGGGATATCTACTAGGTAAATGCATTTGAACAGAGGCCACACTTGTTAAGTATAGCATGTGCAGGACAGTGTTTAACCATATTCCTCCCACCCCACAGGTAACAGTGCGTATGCGGTCTGTGACTTCATATTGACTCCCTACCTGAATCCAGCCAACGCAGCGGAGCGGCGGTACAACAGTGCCCATATAGCAACTATAGGCACCATTGAGAGGCCATTTGGGATACTCAAGAGCAGATTCAGATGCCTAGCCAAGAGTGGAGGGGCACTACAATACAGCCCACAGACCTGTTGCAAGATAGTGGTAGCATGTGCCATGCTGCACAACATCGCCACCAGGAAAGGCACACCAGTGGAGCTCACTGAATCAGACTCATCAGATGTGGAGGGTCCAGCTCCAGGACGCATGCCAGCCGGTGTAGTTGGTGCAGTTGCTGGGCGCCAGAGGCGAGATGAGATTACACACAACTATTTCTAGGTAAGAAAAAATGACAAAATGCTAGATATCATTTGTCAGACTGTGTTTTATTCCTTAACATAAGGATTATTAACTTCACACAGCATGAGTGACACACAATGTCCCTCCAAATGTCCAGCACATGTTCCTGCACAGTCCAAGTCTCCCATCAGGAGCAAGTGTCCATGTGAAGTGGGTAGCTGCACCCATCCTGTGGTCCCATTTACTACACCTCAAAAGTGGCGCTTTCGGGAGGAAGCCCCTGTTTGGGGTTTCACAGTGCCATCCTCACCTGGGCCACTAGGCCTACTGGTACGGCTACTACCAGCTACTACCGGCTACTACCAGCTGGTGGTGCTGCTCCTTCCTGATAGGACGTCCTCATCAGTGGGAGTCAGGACTCCTGGCCCAGTAGTGTGAACTGCCCGCAGCTCATCCACAGCCGAAGAAATTTGGAGTAGGGCCCTTGCGACGTCCTGGCTGTTGTGCGCCACCTCGTTTTGCATACAGATGCTGCGCCTTGATAAAACATTGGTGGCAGAGGACAGGCGGTTCACCGCCCGTGTGTACAAGTCTAGGCACTGCATCTCCTTGCGCCTAGCAGCACGGGCGGCCTTGAGTTCCGCACAGAGTGCCTCCATGGCACCTGTCATGCCCTTGAAGCCTGCCCTGACTTCCCTTTGTAATGACTTTATATTGTTTGCTTGCAGACGCTGTACCTACAACATGTTCAGCTCCATTCCACCAAACACAGACTCATCCCCTGGGTCTGCAGCACTGCTGGAAGCATGGGGCCTGCGCCTGGTTCGGGCCACTGGGATTGGATCTGCACGTGGACGGTGTTGTGGTTCTGGCTGTGTAGTGTCAGTTTGGACATCGCCATCAGTGTCATGACCCTGGTCCTCCAATGGGGTAGTGGTGGCACAACAATCCTCCTGTGGCGCTTTGGAGGGTTCACTGGGCTAGCCTCCTCCTCTGTTTCATCCTCCTGCCCTGCCGCTTGTCTGGTAGGGGAATCGCCCTGTCAACCGCTGCCTGTTGCCTGTGTTCCAGTTGGTGCTGTGGACGTAAAAGCACACATTTATTTACTGTTATGACTTGCACTTGACAATTATTAAATATCACTTGTTGGGATTACATGTATCTTGTTTTTGCCTTTCCTGATGTGCACATGCTATTGGGGATTGGCTGGGTGTAAAAGCACCACTGTAATGTGCATGTCTATATCTCCCATAATGCATTGCAGTGTGTGCTTGTGTACCTGCACTGGACTTCTAGTTTTGTCCTGCGCCTGGGTCGCTGCTGCGTGTGTGGGGGTAGTTTGAGGGGGGTCAGGGGTGTGATAGCAGGCTTCTTACCTTGTCCTGGTCCCGGAGGGGTCGGAGCTGTCCAGGTCGGCCACGCCCTTGACACTTTCAGGAAGTAGGGTTCTCTCCACCAGTTCCTCTAAAGGTGTTGAGTCAGTGGCAGTGGAGGTCCCACCACCAGTCTTCCCGGCTTGCTACAACCTGGAAGCCACCTTCTCCTTGGAGCGCTGGCGCAAGTCGTACCAGCACTTCCTTAAGTCTTCCACGCTCCTGTGTGTTACCCCAACAGCATTCACTTTCTTCTGGATGTCTGCCCATATGCGCCTTTGTGTGTCTCAGGCACCCTGAGTGATTCTTTTCCAAAAAGGTGCTCATGGCTTGTAACCATTTCTTGAATGAGCACCTTAAACTTTTGCTTCCTCTTCCTCTGGTTTCCCCCTGCTGCTGCTGGGTGGTGTCCTGGCTGGGCATGTCTCCTGTGTCCTGCATTCTTTTCTCCACTTCAGAGTTCCCTCTCCACCACTCCTTCTCTCTGTCTGTGCTTCAGAAACTCAGATGCAGCATGGGTAGTCACACTTCCTGGTTGTGATGTCATCAAGCTTCACCTGAGTTTTCGATTCTCAGATGTACGAAATTCGCAAATTTGCTTTTTTTCCGTTAAGGAATTGCTATTACCGATATCGCAATGAAAATAGCGATTTTTTGAGAATCGCTATTTTTTTGGGATTTCTTACATTTTTTTGCGATTCTGATTTTGCGATTTGTGAAAAATCGCTAATTCTGAATCTCAAAACGGTACCTTGATACATATGGCCCCAAATCTCTGCGAAGGGCCCCAAGCGCCTCATCCCTCTATCACATCTCTTTCTTCCAGCACCTTACAGTTCCTGTCTCTTCATGTCCTTCTTGCAAGTTCTTTTACAGCCCTGCTTTCACTTTGTCATTTTTCACCTTTTTTCCTCTCTCCACTTCGCTTTTCCTTCTTTGCATTTGTTTCTCTTACTCTGGGTCAAAGTAAGATTATGAAAAATACATCTCAGTCGCTAAAATTGAGTGCTAGTATCCCGACTGGCAACCACTGGCTCAAATTAAGCACTGGTTGGTAGGTTGTTCCTCTGTGTAATAGTGGCGTGTTTATGTGAAAGAGCTGGAAATAGGGGAGCCAGGCTAATGGGATCCAGCGCCCTGTTATCAGAGCCACAACATTACAGTTCAGAGAACCCAGGACTCTTAGAATATAATCTTCTCTTCTACACCTGGGGCAAGAGGACCACCAGGGATTCTAAAATACAATTATCTTGACACGAAAACAGCAAAGATAGCCTGAACATATTAGGGCAGTGCACCTAGTCTGCAGAAAAGCATTTCATTTTCACCGAGTCGCTGTAGCTGTGCAGAGATCAGGGGTTCAATAAAATTCAATATGATATCATAACAAGCACCGAGGAGGTGGCGTTCCTTCTCCTGCTGTTCCAACACCTGCTGGGCTCAGGAAGAGTTCACAAGAACATATTGCATGTCATGTCTGGAGGTATCGATGAACCGGCATATCTTTACCAGCTCCCGCTCTCAGCAGTGCTGTGTTAGAAGAATAACACGTGCTGCGTCAGAGGCCTGCCAGGCAGCAAGAGGAGGGCGGAGGGACTGCTGGGCGAGTGCATAGTGTTAAGATTGTAAGAAATGACGAAGGCAAAACATGGGAGCAACATCTAATGAAAGAAAGCGAGGACTTCATCTCCCAGAATGTACAATATAAATAGAAAAGGCAAAGACCCTGTCAAGGTGCATCACACGAGTCCCCTAGGGGATCCACAACAGTTGTAAATGGGGTGGCATTAGCTATGTATCAGAGCCAATAACATCAGGAATATTTTGATCAGTCTATTATTTGTTTTAATATTTTTTTTATTTTTATTAGATCTGACATTTCTTAAATACAGTACATTCAATATATAAATGCATAGGGTTCTGTTGATAAAACTGGAAGGGGAAGGTTATTTCATGTGATAATTCTAGGGAAGGGTTCAGCAAGTATCAGTGTTCCACATACTCCCGGGCAGATATAGGGAATTCACATACACACATATACTCAGGGGATCAATCGCATTCACATTCATTCATATATTTCTTTCATATATGTACAGCATGGCCTACAACGGAGAGATAGAATTATAGTTGCATGGACGTAAGTGCAAAATATGAAGGCAGATTAGATGGAAAACCGTTGTTCAGTCCTAGGGTACTGCCATTCTTGTGAGTAACGCCAATGCGCGTTTCGGTGTTGGGCACCTTCGTCAGGGCGGGCGGGTACAACCAGGGAGGGGAACACACAAGTTGTGAATAAAAAACATTTCTTAGTATCAAGTGACTATATATTTTAATACATACTTCAAATGGCAGTACCCTAGTCCATGTGTACAACGGTTTTCCATCTAATCTGCCTTGAAAGAAATTGACTCTGATACATAGCTAATGTCACCCCATTTATAACTGTTGTGGATCCCCTAGGGGACCCGTGTGATGCACCTTGGCAGGGTCTTTGCCTTTTCTATTTATATTGTACTAATACCCTTTTTTCCTGCCTATATCAGTAATTCCCTTGGGGAACCCCCTTCTATTCTATATTTCATCTCCCAGAATGCACTGTGCTGACACGATATGCTGAGACAGAGATATTTGAGAGCCCCAAACCTTATGAAAAGGAACGCTAATGCTATTCAACACATACAATTACAGTACATGTAAGGGCATCACAGTGCCACCCTGTCAACTGCCCTGCGATATTTGTGGCACCTCTATTGTTTCCACCAATAACAGAGAGCAATCAAGGACTTGAAGTTTCTTCTTCCACTTTGCAAGTATGTTAAAACAGTAGCGGCCCGCATGTATAAGTGGTGGGGGGGAGGGCGTTAGGCGGGTGGTGGGGTAAGGGGATATTTGAAAAAAAGAAAAAAACGTACCTGACCGCTGTGTCTCTCCACCGTATCTCCTCACTCAGGAATGACAGGAAGCAGGGAGCCAGGCTCCCCTGACCAATCACTGCACTGCAATAAAGCGTTGTGATTTGAAAGCACCCAGGCTCTCCAGACCAATCACAACACTGCTTGACCAATTACAATGCTGCATGAGCGCTGTGGTACCACGCTAAGCCAAGGACTGGGGGCCTGGGCATGTTCTCCATGCAAGCTGTAATGCAGCCTCCATGGAGAACAGGGAAAGTGCGCATGACTGTGTGGGCGGCCCAAGATGATGACCAAACAGTCATTGCGCACTTAGAAGGGTGCTACCATTCCTCCCCTGCTCTGCAACCCCGCCCGTGACTCATCAGAAGGACACATAAAAAATGATACCATGGTTATCATCATTTTATTTATTGCTTTCTTTAACTGCTTCAAGGCAGTGGGGCGACGCTTCTCCGCCTTAGCTGGGAGCCGCCACTGCACCCGAACTGGCTAGAGGTCAACCTCATGACATGGGGCTGCTTCATGACTTTGAGGGGCTGTTCATGTATTGCTGATTGTAGACTTCTGGCCTGTTTTGCTACCGTTGTAAATAATCCATCTCATTGCTGACCTTTCAAAGTACGTAGAGTTTTAGGTGCTGATGCTTACAGCTACCACTGGCCCTTATCATTCAGCAAGCTCGAGTTTTCAATAAAGAAATATACAAAGGTTGCGTGATGTCATTTCCTGATTTTTTAGAGCAGTGGCAGGAGTTACCTCTTCAACTACCAATGTAATTTTTGAAATGACTCCACTTAATAAACCGAGCGAGGACGCTGTGAAGATACAAGCGTGCCACCGGGCTGCCCCGAGCACTGCTAGCGACTGGCAGAACACGACAAAATTGTCCAAAACAGTTAGTTTGAGAGATTGTTAACAAAGCCCGCGCGCTTCCTATCTGGGTCAGTTGCAAAGCATAAAGAATGCATTAGCAAATTCAGCAAGTATTACTAAGAACTCCCATAGAATACGCGAAAGAAGCATTGGAAGTGCAGCGTCCGGGGATTTTAATGCTTTCGTCTCCAGTGTTAAGTAAGACAAAAATGTAAGAAATGGCAAAGTCGACTGAATTTCACTTTTGAATGGATGAGTAGATGAATAGGATAATGTGTCAACCTTTGGATGGATGCGTGAGAGCCTGTATGGATGGATGGATGAATGAGTGTATGTCGGCTGGGTAAGCATATGGAGCTCAAGCTCATAGATAGATGAATTAATGAATAAGTGGATGCAGCGCTGCATAGATGGATACATTGGTGACAGTTGACACCAAGCTGACAGGATGAGCCTCAGAAAGCAGTAAAAAAGTGCTTTAAAATGGCAAGATACTAATATCACGCGAGTGCAACGAAGGGGGCACCATTGCTTTGAGTGTGTCTACAATATGTCATGATTTGCCACAGGCAGGCTAGTGCACGCATTCAACATGAAAGGGCTCCATCGTGGCAAAATGCTCCCCATCCGGCATTAATCACCACGTATACCCGTGTTCAAATGTGCTTTCTCTATTAGTGTGTATTCTGTTTTGCACCATCTGTCGGGTATCTTTAATGCGTGGTCAGATATGTACTTAGAAATAAGAGTGGCAGGCCAGATTTTCTCCATCACATTGCAAACTTGCCTGCATGAATACATTTGCACTGTTACTCGTTAATCCAAAGGCACATTTCAATTTGTACCATCACTCAGTGAGCCTTAGTGCATATTAAGATTTTCACCTTCACAAGCACGAATTGCACCATCACTTAGTAATACTGCGAACATTTGAAAAAAGCCACATTTGCTAAGATTACAATAAACTGTTTTTAGGGGCATGTTTATGCCAAGGGCTCTACATTCCCCATGCGTCCGGAGCAGTGATTCCTTTCTACATTTGTTCAGTGCCACGGCTCATTACTAAAGCTCGCCCTGAAGCCGGAGTACAGGGTGCAGTTGTCCAGGCAGGTAGTAGAGATGCCTCTGAAGACAGATGAAAGGATGCTGCGCCTCTGGTCCTTACTGGTGGTCCTTCTGAAGGCAGCAGGAGGTATGATAGACCTTGGGTCTGTTGTAAAGGTTTCTCTGCAGTCAGGAGGAAGGAAGCAGAAAGGGTCCCGTACCTCCTGCAATTTCTAAACGCCTCTCTAACGCCTCTCTAAAGTCAGCAGAAGGGTTAGCACCATTGCCACATGCACTATGCACTGAAAAGCCACTCACCTCACAAGTGCTCAGAAACCAATCTAGAAGGTAACATATGTCGTTTACTCTGTAGTCTGTGTTCAGAGCCTCCATAAACTTTTAATGAATCGTCGGTTGCATGTGCACAGATGCACTACAAGAATCCGTATCTGCAAAAACTCTTGCCCAGCCATAGAAAGCAGGGTTTACATATAGTGGTACAACCTCCTGATGGCTCATGTTTCTAATTTAAGCAAAGGGTTGTGGGATCATGGAAGATGTTGAGGGGTGGTAGATGTGAAACTCACGTAAGTGTAGACTGGATTGGAGTTCAGTATAACCATGATGCTTTTCAGCTTCATTTTTATTAAAATAGTGAAAACCCGTTAGCACTTGCTGTGCTAAGAGTTACTTGCTTTACCAAGTGTTGTTTGTAGTGTAAAAGATCATTGCTCTCTATTAGAAAAGGGGTCTTACGAACAGACGGAAAGTTTAAAGTGTAAACTATCTTCAGATAGACAAAGGTGTATACTCTTTTCCAACCTTGGATTCACTATGAAACAAGCATTTACAATGCAACGGTCTCGCCTTTGCAAAGGTTAGAGCTATTGGCATTGTAAATGACAACAGTTTTATTTATGTGTTGGCTTTGAAAACAGATAAATAAATGGCATTGTCATTTACAATGCCAATAGCCTAATCTCTCTCAAATGCGACACCTATTGCATTTGGAGCCACACAAAACCGGATCACAAGCAGGCAACGGAGGCACACGAAAAGCGGATCACAAGCAGGCAACAGAGGCACACAAAAAGCGGGTCACAGGCAAAATCTACTATCTCTAAGGATTACAATCTTTTGGCTAGGGAAATACCTGGTCACATTCAAAAGCATTCTGCTAGGGACACGTCTGCCTCGTGGAATGAGGCATACTGATGGACATCAATGTCACAGCAACTTGGGCTGTGTGCCATATATATATATATATATATATATATATATATATATATATATATATACACACACACATATGGCACACAGCCCAAGTTGCTGTGACATATATATATATATATATATATATATATATATGGAAAACAACTCCTGGAACAGAAAAAGCGAACTCCTTCACCAGGAACGGACCACCACATAGGTTTTCGAAAATTACAGTGCTTTTTATTCAGCCTCTCACAACATGACGCGTTTCAACCGGGTTGCCCCGGCCTTGATCACATGACGTGTCAGGAAAAACTCCACCCTTAAGTACTATGAATCAATGTAAAACCCTCCCATTCTTTTCATGAACAGGGTAAATAGACTATAAAAGTACATAGTGCTAATGTGCAAAAACATTTCTTGTTGCTGAAGTTCAACCATTTAATTTTATAAATTATTCGACATAATTTAAATGTCAAAAATTAATAAAGGTCAATGAACTTCAATAATTTAGAAAAATCCGGGGCAAGTGCCCGATACTATTCTATGAAATGTAATATTCATCTTGTACAAATCTGAAAACAATTGATCATAGTAAAACCCATTAGTGCAAATAAAACATGTGGTTGAACACAACCTTTCATGATTGATAAGTTAAAAATTAATTAGAGAATGAACGGATGCATTTTATCAAGCAATCATGCATACAACCACCCAGAGATACATTTCTTATTAAATATACTGATGGTATTATAACTTGAAACTAGAAAAGTTGATATATTCTATTAAAAAGGATCAATTCACAGCAAATAAATATATATATATATATATAAATATGTATAAAATTGTATATAAAATTAGAAAATAGATTAGATATTTCCGTGGATTCTTAATAAAGTGCTAATCAGCATTGACGAATTCATAATAGATTGATAACCCTCTCTTTAGAAAACCCTATAGTCAAACCAGAACATACTAGAAGACCAACTAGGTAATATACAATAAAAGGTTCTATTTAAAATCCATTATATCCAACAAATTCATAATATGTTTTACACATCTATATACAATCTAAATTCATATATATACACATCTATAGCATATCTGTATCAGAGGAGCATAAACCAACATGAAGTAAACATATTCTTATAAATTCATTAATCTGATATTGAGCCCAATATCAGATATACATATAAAGCTATTATTAGTCCCAACTAAATGTTATAAATTGTATTCATAGAAAATTAGCCATATCCTCTCCTGTGTTCAAACCGTTAGGTATCTTGGTGTTTAGTCTTACAATGTATTTACTCTCTAACTGACGGAGTTTCTTCTCCCTATCTCCGCCACGTATTGATTTTGGAACAGAGTCGATTACATAGTATTTTAGGTCATCCAATTTATTTTGATGTACAAGTTTAAAATGCCGAGCAACCGGATAAGATGGATCCGAATTCGCAAATGTTGGAGGATCCTATTAAACACAGGGAGTTTAGTACTACCGATATAAGATAATTGACATGTACATTCTAGGACATATACCGCACAATCGGTTTTACAGGTATAATAACCATTAATCTTATTAGGAGTTCCTGAAAAGGGGTCAGTAAAAAATTGTTTATTTACACCAAATTTGCAAGCCCGACAAGAGAAGCATTTAACAAAGCCTCTCTTGTCAGTCAGCCAGTTCTTCATTTCTGTTACCTCAGGACTGGTTTTAACTAGAGCATCTCGCATAGATGGAGCTCTTCTGAAAGTGACAGTAGGCTGGTTCAGTAATTCAGGCGACAAAATAATGTCAGTGTGGAGAATAGGCCAATGTCTATTGACAATTCTCCTAATATCATGTTCCTGACTACTATAGGTGGTGATTAGTCTTACTGGTATAGGAGCAGTTGTTATGACCTGACTATCATTAGACACCTCCCTGACCTCTATTGTGCTGGATGTATTTAATTTGTCTAGAGCCAACTGGAGATCTTTTAGACTATAGCCTCTCTTCAGGAATCTTTCCTTAGCTTCATGTAGACAAATGTCCAAATCTTCCTTTCTGTTACAGATCCTTTTTATACGTAAAAACTCACCATAGGGAATACTTTTTATGAGGTGCCTAGGGTGAGCACTGCTGGCATGAAGAATAGAATTACCAGCTGTAACTTTGCGGTGTAATTTAGTGCAAATGTTACCTTGGTCAATAAATACCTCAACATCTAAAAATTCTACCTTAGAATCACTGACCTGTGCTGTAAATTCTAGATTGAGGGAATTAGTATTGATCTTCCTGACAAAATCAATGGCTGATTCTTTTGTACCACTCCAAATGACGAACACGTCATCAATGAAACGCCACCATCTGATGACATGTTCTGAATAATCATCACCATGGGTCTGCATGAGGACGTGCCTCTCCCACCAGCCAACGTGCAAGCACGCATAGCTTGGAGAGAAGCACGCCCCCATAGCTACCCCCCTTAATTGGTGAAACAACTCCTTATTGAAAATAAAGAAATTGTTAGTTAGACACATTTCTGTCATCTGGAGTAACATTTTGTTATGCTCATTGTAGCAGATATTTCTACTAGACAGAAAGAATTTAATAGCATTCAGGCCATCTTGATGGTTGATACTTGTGTATAAGGAACAAATGTCCATCACTAATAAGTGATAACCATCCTCCCAAGTAACATCCTTAAGTCTTTCCAAAAAATGTCCTGTGTCACGAATAAAAGATGGCAGGGCAGCTACATAGTCATGAAGAAAAAAATCAATGTATTTAGACATTGATTCAAGTAAACTACCTTGGGCCGATATAATGGGTCGTCCTGGCACTGGGGATATCTCTTTATGAATTTTCGGAAGTAGATATAGGGTTGGGGTAATTGGGTATTCTGTTTTTAAAAAGTTATATTCATCCTTGTCAATTAGACTTTCCCTTTTCCACTTTGATAATTCTTTAAAAGTTTGATCCTTTACTTTCAAAAGAATTGAAAAAGCTACCTGCTTATAACAATGGGCATCACTCAATTGTTTTTTGGGTTCTTCCAAGTAAGCATCTCTAGGCCATAAAACAATATTTCCGCCTTTATCTGCTTTATTAATTATAATGTTCTTTTCCTTAGTAAGTTTTTCCATAAGGCGAAAATATTGTTGTTCTCTGAAATGACTTTTTTTGTTCATTGTAATACATTTTTTATGCAGGATTTTTAAGTCACTAATTACACAGTCACCAAAGATGTCAATGGCATCTCTTGCCATAACAGGCATAAATGTAGATGTAGGCCGAAAAGGAGTGAGTGCAGCATTAGAAGTTGATACACCCATACTTTGAAGATCTTCCTGTGTATTTAATACAGTCTCATCATTGTCACTTGCCAAACTACTCACCGTCCGAAGTGCAGATACATCAGCTACTTGAAAACGAGCACTAGGCTGGTTTTCAACATTAATAACTGCTGCTTTAACATTAGCTTTCTTTAATTTGTGGAACTTATATATATATGGCACACAGCTCAAGTTGACTCCGTGGGGTCTCGTTTCAGAAACAAGGTTTTATTTTCTTAGTGCTTGGATTGACGCGTTTCGACGGTCACAGCCGCCTTGCTCACAACACAGAGCAACATTTCGTCATTGCTTTTAACATGTCAACTTGTGATTGGATCTCTGAATGGTTTCCCCGTAGTCATGACTACCAGTTCAGAGCTCACTGGAAATTTACAGCGTTCTCTATGTGGTACAACTGATGTTAAATTAAATCAACACTCTTAATGTTAACTACACATTTTTCATTTTACATTAAATAAAAGACAATTATTGTCATTGTCGATTATTGAAAATTAAAATAAAGCAAATTAGAGCATTTCACATTTTATAAGTTTAGCAAACGTTTGCATATAAATTCGGTTATCGCAATGTGTTAAAATAAAACAGATAAATCTGCATTATAAGTACCATCTCTATTAGAGTTATACTTTCGTTATAATGGGTCTAGTGCCCAATTAATAATCATGAACCCATTGACATTTTACGGTTCATTGTGTAAACCCACATTTGATTAATTCTGAATTGAGCCCAAGTGGGCAAAGGTAACACATCGCAAAAAGATTTGTCTAAACCAATTAATTCTTATATATATATATATATATATATATATATATATATATATATATATATATATATATATATATATATATATATATATATATATATATATATATATATATATATATATATATATATATATATATATATATATATATACACATATGGCACACAGCCCAAGTTGCACAGCCCAAGTTGCTGTGACATTGATGCAACGATGTGGACGGGAAAGTGGAATGAGGAGATAATGCTCTATTGCATTATAAGGGATTTGAGCTCTGCGTCCTTGTGTAGGGTAAAATGGGTGGGTTAGGTTTCTGGCATTGAGGTACTATTAAAGTGTCTACAGCGGGTGGAGCCTCCTTTAATTTAAGGTTTGGGACGAGAAAGAAATCGGTGTAATGGCATTACAGCAAGAAATAAGAAAATGAAGAACAATATGCGCGAATGGAGGGTGACAAGCACAAAAACAAAAAGTAAACTACAATTTTCCTTTAAGATTTGTCAGTACTGTTTCAAGAAGTAGTGGCGAGAGCATCTAAAATCGACGCTGTTTATTTCCAAAAGCACTCGGGGGGAAAACAGCCACAAAGAACTGCTACACTTTAAATGTTGTTAACCAGCAAACACAAAACAGACTCTCCAAACAAGTGAAATGGCGTGGCTTAAGCTACAACACACAGATAATAATACAGTGAGAAGGTTGTCGCGCTCTCCGAGTATATTTTTTTAAAGCTTCGTAAGTGAGAAGCATGACAACCAAACAGAAACAAAACAGCCTGAAGAGGAAGTGCTGACCAAGCAAATCCTGTTAGTTTCACACATGTATGAGATGGGAACAAAGTGAAGAAAGAGAACCGGGGGTATTAGCTGCTAGTCGTCTGCCTACCCCCGCCCCTGCTGTCTTGCAATCTGCAGCCCATTCTCTGCAGCCATAAGGTAAAAAACAATTGGAAATAACTGCAAAACAACTTAAAATGCAACAAAGATTGGCCGAAATACCCATCACATGGACAAGCCATTGTAGTGCTGCCAAAGGAACGTTGCACTCTCCCAAAACACAAAAGATACCACACCATACCTGCTTAAAAACGAAACGGGGTTGACCTTTCCCTCCGTGTCAGATCTAGGGTTAAACAACACCCAGAGTCCCCTAGTTCAGATAACGGGGTATAACCCCTTGTGGAGTTTTTGACAGATTTGTATGTAGTTTCTGGGTCTGACTGAATTCTAAACAAGCGCAAGCCGCTGCATGCGTTCACAGCGCTTGTCGGTTGGCTTGTGCACAGGTCCTGTGCTAACACGAGAGAAGCTGACGCCGGCGCCGTATGCGCTCACAGCGCTTGTTGGTGCCCGGCCAGCTCCTGTCGCCTTTTTTACACTCCCTCCCAACAGGAATCACCAGCTAGCAGGGCTTTGCGCTGCAACGCTAGCTTGACCTAAACCAGTAAGCAGCTCCAGATTTCACCCCGGAGTTCCCTAGGAGAGTAGAGGTAGTCTACTCTGGATACATGGGGCTACAAAAAAACGAGAAGCTACACTCAGGTATTGCACTCTGGTCTTACATTGCAGTCCTGAATATGTAAGATCTAAGTATCGTCAGGTAAGTACTGGGGGGGGGAAGGGTGTGTGTGCCTGCGTGTGTGTGCATGCATGTGTGTGTGTGCATTCGTGAGTGTGGCTGTGTGTGTGCACGCGTGATTGAGAGAGGCGAGAGGCTGACAATGTGAATGTGGGACAGGAGATGTGCACGGAGCCGGGCTGGATGTGCGCGTCCACAGACCCCAATCGCTGCTCGTGGCCTGGGCTGACTCCCTTTAGAGGCATCTTGACGACAATAGGTCTCGAGGGCGAGACCTAAAAATGGGTTTTAGAATACAAAGACAGGAGTCATTGCTTTGCAATTGGCGTTGCAGATCTGTTTCACCATTTCCACCTGGCTGGTGTGCTGTGACTCTACAGCGTGGTGTGACTGTGCATTGTAACACATCTGAAGCCATATGTATGGAACATGAAAACTCGAACAGCACCATTACTTTTTGTCTTTTGAGGAATTATCCGCTGACCTTAGAATTTTTCATAAATGATATTGAAAAATCATCATTTCTATGTTATAGCTAGCTATTTTTCCTTGATGATACTGATATCGCTCATTCTCTTAGTTCTTTCCGCTGATAACGTTTTCCTATCATCTTTTATCATCTGTCCTTTCTGCGATTCCGCCTCCTAATTTTGGTTCCTCTAGCAAGCCATGGGGTTTATCTAGCACCTTATGTGTTGGTTGCCCCCACTTCAGTGGTTAACTACAAAGATGTGAATAGTCCCAGTATTTTTTATTTTTCCACGTAATAATCATCACACGACATGGCGTCGTCAGTGGTATCACATAGTTTCGAGAAGATTGCCTCTTTGTTATAAAAGAGCTCTCCCGTATTTTCTCGTCGGTATTGGTGATTGCCGATTTTCAGTTACATTTAGAATTAGATCGCTCTTTAGACGAGTTATAATACATTATGTAAGGAAAAATAACAGAACCGTTCCTCCTATATTGAGTCTTTCGTCCACCTCTATTAGCCTATCCAGGTGAGACGAACTCCTCCCACCTGGCACCATATTTAACTGGGCCGGCCGGTACTTTGCGAACAATTCTAAACCCGACCCACGGCACGCCGCATCGTCACGATTCTGAAGGCTTTATCCGGCTTTGCAGTTCGTTTTAGAAGGTGAGAATCTAGGTATCTGCAGCCTAGGTAGAGACGAATGTAAAATATATTTTTATCGGGCTCCGTTTTGTATATGCTTTTGAAATATACCCGTACGTATAATCCTTTGAAACCTGGCATATGTACGCAGTACCGGTTGATTTGTGGCTGCGTTTTCCTTTGTAGATCGCCACAATTATCGAAACGGCACCTATAACGAAATATATGCCCCGAGGAGTAGCTCTCAAGTTTAGACACCCTTGAACCATCTACTTTACAGAAGGTAATGGTTATTAACCCTTTCCCATGTCAGCTTTGCTAACCCTTAGTAAGCTCGGCGAGAATTTGCCGCTCTTTTACCATTCTAATGTGGGCGTTTTCTATTCTCGGCTGCATAGCCCGTGAGATACTTATACACAGCCTCGCCTGTCTAAGTTCCCTTTTGATATCAACGCACAGTTTGGGCGAATTTTCTACTTTACCCAGGTATATAGCCAGCCATCTGGTCTTCTATACAATTACTTATGTTTTGAAGACTACTAGACTAGCCACTCGATAAATATAAATATATGTACCATTTTTTCAGGTAGCATTTTTTAAAGCATATCAGTTGGCCGCCAAGACGCTTAGAACCTATACATAGAAGTTGCTACCATCGAGACGCTTTGGAATCAGAGTTTCAGGTAACATTGCATATGCCATCTGCCATATTACGATCATGATTAATATATTACGAGTACACTGTTTCTTCTTAAAGACCTGTTGGGGGTATCTGAGGTTCAGTGAGAATCGTAATGGCGTTTTTGACTCGTTCAAATATGGACGAGTTTGGTATCTATGAACCGCAAATGACGAGTTTAGTGGGTGTACGCGTTTTCGCTACGCTGCCTTGAACCGTTCGTCTTATTCGTGGGTTTCTTCATCTGAACCCACGGGTTCCATTTTAGATACGGCATCCATTTTGTCTCTTACCCTCAAGTAGTCAGCGAACGGACACTGTCCGCTTCATGACCCTGGGATCCCCAAGCTCTTGCGGAAGACACGTGTTCCTTTGAGGGTGTCTTTATGACGAGGGGAATGACACTGCAAAGGCAGATGGCCCTGCTCGAGGCTCATCTTGCCGTGCCGGTCTATTGTTTCAGTCGTGCATGTATTAGGCACGAATCCTTTGATCCTGCAATCGTGCTTCCGATATTGCCCCCTACACTCTTTTTCAATCTGTTGCCTATCTTCGTCTTCCTTGTACCTGTTTCTGTCTCTTTTCTTAATTCGTTTACAGCCAGAATGGAATGTACTTAATGGTGGGATAACATACTTTTACAGTTGGGAACCGGCGATGCTACTGTAATTATGTTCCGGGCTCCTGAATACTAAGCATGGGCGAATTTTGCGAATCTCGCGTTCGCGAATTTTGCGGATTTGCAAACTCGCAATTCGCAAAATCCGCGAATGCTCGCGATTTTTTTTTTTTTTGTGTTCGCGTGGGTTTCTGCCAGTTCGCAAGGGTTTTGTACAATTTCGCAAACGCGAACTTACCTGTCGGGTCGCAAGTTTTGCGAACTTGTTGTTTCTACGTGTCCAGCCTGTTTGGGACACTCTTCTTCATCACTGCCACTCTCTGTCACCACTGCCACTCTCTGCTGACTACTCATGCCACCCTCTGGCCCACCCATGCCACCCTCTGTTTCATCACAGCACCCTCTGGTTGTCCAGTCAGTGTACATTATTGTGGCAAAGCAAAGCACACCTTCCCTGCCTCAAGTGACCTGAATTAATTTGGGGCTGATTAATGTGTCACAGAATATTTTTTTAGCTGGCACCTGCTTCCTTAGTGCTTCCTGATTAGTGATCTTTTGCACTTGCTAAGTGCTTTCATTGTTGCAAAATTAGTTACAACACCTGCCCTGCCCCAACTGACAATAATGAATTAGGGGCTGATTAATGGATTTGAACTTCCAGCCTGGATCCTGCTTGTCTCCCTTAGCTGTAATTCAGGACCTTTGCGGCATATATGTAACTATTCTGAGGTTCAGAGCAGGGTCACATAATAGTTGCAAGTAGGCAACTGAACTCTGGAGGGGCCCCTCAGGAAGCACTACAGGAAATGGCTACTAATGATGAGCCTGAACTTTTGAACCTGGTAAGTAGTTTCAGTTTTGCTAAGATCGTATTTCTGCAATTTAGCGCTTATTCGCGGGGCGCGAAGTTGTACTGGGAAGCCGCGAACTCACGCGAACAGTGCGAGCAAGCCATAAAATCCGCTGCTCGCGGATTTGCGGATTTTGCGGGAGATTCGCGAATCTCGCGGATTGCGAATTTACCAAAAATCCGCAAAATCCGCGAGCGAAACGGATTTTCCGCCCATGCTTACTGAATACATGAAAGCAACCCTTTTGAAGTTTACTGTGGGAACTGAGTTGTAACCTTTTGTTCGCCATGTTGTGCTATGACTAAAATATGTATAAAAGGATCGATCCACTGTTGCAATTCGAAGCAGTCTCTCAGAACCTACACGTAGTGTACTTCTTGCAATTTCTGTATCCCTGCAGTAAATAAACGCTGATCTTTGACGCCGAAGGAAGTGTCCCGTGTCTCTGTGGCTTGTACGCCGGAACAGGTAACCCACAAAGGTTTCAGGTGTTGTCCCCTGGCACCGCTGGGCCTTAGAATAGCCCAGTCCTTCAGTTGGCGCCCAACATGGGGCGACATCAGCGGTACCGGTCCAAAGCCCGACGATCGTGAGGAACTTCGTGTGAAATCTCCGAGGGAAGGTGCACCCCGCTTCATCGATCCTGTTGTCGAAATAAGTGGTCCGAAGACTTTTCCCGCGAAGAATCCCGCCTCCTGACAGCTGCGACGGACTGATGCCCTGACTGTCGACCTGTTTTGGCGCCTGGCGTAGTCCTTTGTATGGCGAGATGATAGACGGGCCTTCCTGGTGACATCATTGCTCTTTCAGTTAAGTATTTGTGGGTCGCTCCCAGAGTCCTTGGTTGTTGTTGAAACTTGGTTGTTTGCATGGTTCCATTGCATTTGTGGTTCTTAGTTGTTGGTTCTTAGTTGTTGGATTTTATTTGACGATTGCAATTGCCAAAAACCGAGGGTCTTGCATTTTTGCGAGGACATCGTAATTCGATAACCCTTGAAGTTTGTAAACTCGGTTAGTGTGCACGATGCCTGGCCGTAGTACTTTGTTTGGTTTCTTTAAATGTTGCGGTACGGATTCCCGATTGGAGGACTCATGTCCGATACCTCCAGTTGGAACTCTGATTTATGAGCTCTATAGTCGCCATGGAGTGGGTCCTATCGTATATAATGATTATTGGATCCGCTATACTAAAGACGATGGTGTCCTTAGTTGGCCACCTCATGGTAGTTTTGAAACTGCAATTTTGGACAATCTTGAGGCAAAATTGTTTAAAAGGAAAGCTAGGCCGGCCATGTTTGATTCCTTTCGGTTATGGCGCAAAGAGGCCAAGCAGAAAGAAATTAAACTGATTAAGAAAAATAAGAGAGAAGGTATCATTACGGTGATGAGAAATGCAGAGCAGTTTCAGCGAGACAAAGAAGAGAAGGAAAAGGACGTTTTTGCTAGACTGCAACATATGGCGGTGGATAAATGTTATCCTGTTTTACCGTCGAGTTCTGATAAAAAGGGAGAAGAAGCGGTAGAGGACCCTTTGCTGTCCTATCTACTGAAATCACCACCTCCATACGCACAGGATACTACAGTCCCTGTGGTTCCTGCTGCCCTTCAACCTGTTGTTCCGGCAGCTGCGGGTCAGCCTGCCGTTGGTCCTGTCCTTCCGAATCCTCTTGTTCCTCAAGTTGTCCCTGCTCCCTTACCTGCCCTTCTTCCTACTGCTCCACTGCCTATACCTTCTCAGTCTATTGTTCCCGCTACTTCTGCTCTCTTGGCTACTCCTACTGCTCCTACTGCTCCTATGTTCAGCCCTCATGTTGTTGCCCCTGTACTTCTCTCCTCTTCTCCTTCTGTCCGTAGTCGTATACCTAATGCTGTTGCTAATCTTTACTCCCCATTTGGACCGATCCTTGGGTCCGATGTTTCTGATGTCTCTCAGAGACAAAGCCAAATTCCTGGAGGTAGGGAGAGTGAGACGTTAGTGAAAATGACGCGTAAATGGATTAGGCATCCTGCTAAATACACCTCACGCGTAGTTTTTGAGACGTTATCTCAATTTAATGAGCCCACGCAAAGATTTGTGTTTAAGGAAATGTGTAAATCCTTACGAGAGGAGTGGGATAATGATGAGGTAGACAATGTACCACCCGAAATGACTGAACTACAGAATCAGTTTTCGAACGGTATGATTGTGGGTGGTAATGTTCGACGTGCTTTAGAGCGTCTCCTATCCTTCCGATCTACAGTACAACCTCGAGCATTGTTTAATGACGACACTGAGGAGTGGATGGCACAACCTGGTCAGTATCCCATGCGAGAAGTTCCCCCAGTGTGGATGCCAGGTGATGCTGCTGCTAATCCTGCTATTTTGCCACACTTTCAGAGAGTTTGGATACACCTCCCATGGAAGCGATCGGAAGTTTTGCAGGTGAAACAATCTTTGCCTGATCCCCGGAAAAATCCGGCAAGTTATTATAAGGAGTTATCTCAATTAGTGGATGCTACTACTATGAACCTCGCCGATATTGACATGTTGTTCGGTAATGTAGTACCTCAACCAATTTGGGCAAAAATCCGTCAAGAGAATCACGTAGCCGAGTTAGGCGGTGATTGGGCTGCCCTTGCGGCGGCTGACGGACGACAAGTTGGCGGGGCTAAGCCTGAACAGCTCATTACTGATCTGCCCCAGAGGATTATTACACTTATGAAGACACTTATGCCGGCAATGAGAGTTAACTGGGATAAACTGTCTGCGTGTAAGCAAAAGAAGGGCGAGAGTGTCTCTGATTTCTTTACCAGATTTGAGGAGGCATTCATCGATCACAGTGGTCAGGATATGAGTACTGAGGGAGGTCAGCGACTGTTTGTGGATAAATTTGTATCGAATTTGTTGCCTGAACTAAGCAACAAATTGAAAAATTCAGAAAGTTCGTGGGCTGTTTCGACTACTGCTCAAATATTGGCCACGGCTCAATATTACGAAAACAGAGAAAAGGAAGAAAGTGATCGTGCAGATAAGAAAATTAAGGATCTTAAGACTAAGGTTCTGTTACAGCAATCGTATCCTCCGCGCTCGAATCAAAATGACTCGCAACAGCAAAATAGATCACAATCACAGTCTTCTAGGACTCAGTTGCGTACTGACTCCTCTACACCGAGATCTATGCTTGGGTACAATCAATGCGCATATTGTACAGGTGAGGGCCATTTGAAGTTTAATTGTCCGGTTTTACGTGACCGAAATAATGGTGTTTCGGCTCGAGGAGGTCGTAGTGGTCCTCAACAGGCATCACGTGGTAGAGGTCGCGGTGTTACTCAAATTCAGAATGAGCGTTCTACCACTTCATCAGACTCAAATAACTGCTTTGATCAGCGCAATTCATCGTCTGGTAGATCTGCACAGTATCATGTGGACGACGATTACGTCGAGCATGACATTGATGCTGATGGTAATTACTAGGACAGCCACAGACAAAGAGAGGGAGTAGTATCAGTTCCGGTTGATCAGATAGGGCCTTACGTCGCAGTTGCCACATCGGGCGTAGTTGAGCCTTTTCTGTTGGACACTGGTGCAGCGAAAAGTTCCATCATGCATTCGAAACTCCCTGGCGCACCTTTGTCTGGCTTAACGAATATTTCCGTTGGATTCTCTGGTGCCCCCGTTAGCAATCCGGTTTCTAGCACTTTGCCCCTCACAATTGGGCCTAGTGAGCTAGAAGCTCCTTTGATTTTGACTACTGGTTGTGGTGACAATCTTTTGGGCCTGGATTTGTTGAAGCAGTTATATGCGACTCTGTATTGTTCTCCTGCGGGAGTGGAGCTTACATTGGGTCAGAAAGTGATCTCTCCTATGTACTTGTCAACTGATAAGCTCCCACCGGAATTGAGTTCTCTTCCTGAGTCTTTGTGGGCAACAGGTCCCAATGATGTGGGCCTGCTGGACATATCACCTTATGTTGTCCAATTGAAATCGAATGTGCCGTTACCACGTATCCCCCAGTATCGTATCTCTCTTGATGGTGAACGAGCGCTGTTAGCGATCATTTATGACTTGATCAAAAAGGATGTTATCTAGGAAACTCGGGGAAATGTGTGTAATAGTCCTGTGTTACCTATTTTGAAATGAACTGATCCATCCAAGCCTCCTGTGTACCATTTTGTCATTGATTTAAGGGAGGTAAATAAAATTGTGATTCCACAATTTCCTGTGGTGCCTGACATTACGGCTTTACTGACTCTGATTCCAGCCTCTGCCTCTTGGTTCTCGGTAATCGATTTGAAGAATGCTTTCTTTAGCATTCCGATTGCTGAGGAAAGCAGAGATCTATTCGGTTTCTCATTAGGTGGTCGCAGCTTCAGGTTTAAACGCGCTCCTCAGGGCTACTGTGAGAGTCCATCGATCTACAGCCAAGCCCTTAAGAGTCAACTTGATGTGTTTGTGTTGCCGGCGGGTGCGGCCTTGATTCAGTACGTTGATGATCTGTTAGTGGCTGCTGACACTAAGCAGATTTGCAAAACGGCTACAGTATCGCTGTTACAGCATCTATGTGACTTACATCACAAGGTGTCACCTTCTAAGCTTCAATATTGTTGTCAAGAAGTAACCTATCTAGGTCACTTATTGTCAAAGGAGGGAAGAAGGTTGACCCCAGAAAGAATTGCAGCGATCTCTCGAATGACTGTGCCAACAACTCAGAGAGATGTGCGTGCCTTTCTAGGTATCACGTCATACTGCAGGCAATGGATTCCAAATTTTTCATTGCTAGCGAAGCCATTGTTAGCCCTCACGTGCAAGGATGTTCCGACTCCTTTGCCATGGACTGAAGAGTGTCAGAAAAGTTTTTCTGAATTGCGTGACGCGTTGTGTTCGGCCCCTGTGTTAGGTACTCCTGACTACAGCAAGCCGTTTACATTATACGTTCACGAGAGAGAGGGTTGTGCGTTGAGTGTTTTGACGCAACAATTTGGCGGTAAGCAGCGTCCATGTACATATTTCTCCTCGACCTTGGACCCAGTGGCTAGAGCCTTGCCGAGTTGTCTAAGAGCGACAGCGGCAGCTGCGGTGTCCATCCGGCAATCTGCAGGACTGGTCATGGATAATATGCTTACGGTGATGGTTCCGCATGCAGTTGACACTCTCTTGAATCGTACAAAAACTCAACACTTGACGAGCACAAGGTTGTACGAACAAAATGCTTTCTGTTTCAGGTATTCCTGCTGTTTCTGACTGTTTCTATGCTATTGGTGGGTGGAGTGTATTTTGGAATACAGTCGTTATTGCCTTCCGCTTCACCTACTTCTTCTTCTGAACTGAATTCTATTCCCACTGTTTCTCCACATTCCTTTCATCCTCTGCCCCAACATGAACAGGTTAGATGTGCGGAATTCATGAAAAACTCCTTTGTCCAGCTCCTACATCAGCATCAGTTAGTGATGAATACTACTAACTGTTGGGTGTGTGGGTTAATGCCACATACCATGGATAGGGGTATCCCGTATTTGGTTCTTCCTTACAGCTCCCAGGGGTCAGCTCGAGCATTCCAAACTCTCTTCTGTAGTGCACTAGATTCCTACCCCCATCAAGAGCCACGCTCTGTAGATCTTGGTCCCGGCCCGTACCACAAGACTTTGGCAAGAGCGATTGTTGACTTAGTTAGAGATATTTTTGATGCATCGCTTATTCCAGAGGAAGAGGTGCGAGCATACAAGGACCTGAGTGAGGCTGAGTATAGCATGTCAGTGGGTGATAGACAGCTTAAAAGCTCGTCTCCGATCTGGATCGTACCCCATCTCGGTAATTTCTGCTTGCAAGGTCTTGGTCGAAATCCATGAGCTCAGCTTGGGAAGAGTGCTTGTACTGAAACGTATGTTTTACCGATGCTCTCTTCCCCTGTTTTCCTGACTGCCAAGGGTACATACTTTGTATGTTACGATTGCGCATATACATGGTTGCCCCGTGACTTCTCGGGCACCTGTTATATTGCGAATCTGTTGCAACCAACTTTCACAGTTGCCTCGGACTATCACAAGACTAGAGTTGTGAGGGGCGTTATTAGCAAAGAGGACACTGCCGGTCAAGAAGCGGGAGACTTCTTTAAGGGTTTCCTGCTGTTTTGGGGACCTATGGTTAATAGTAGGAACCTGAGACAGTTGACTCGTGTGGTAGAATTGACTGCTAACATAACTGCAAGTGCTCTTGGTAATCTAACAGCAGAGCTCCAGGCGGATAGGCTTATGACGTTGCAGAACCGTATGGTTCTAGACGTTGTTCTTGCAGATAGAGGTGGTGTGTGCAAGGTGATCCATTCGAGTTGTTGTATTTTCATCCCTGATAACGCTCCAACTGTATATCAAGCCATCTCGAAGTTGCATAAGATCTCCGAGTCCATACACATGGACGCAGGTGATTGGACGCTACTAGGATGGTTTTGGGGCCTAATGTCGACGTGGGGTTGGAAGATTCTGATGATCATCGGGGTTGTTGTAGCATTTCTGTTCACGTGTTGTCTTTGCGTACAGTGAGGTCCTGCCTTATGTGGCCTCTGTGCTACAACGTGTATAAGACGGCCATCTGTTACCAAGGAAGCATTGATGGATAGAATAATGCTGCAGCAACATCTGAATGATTTGATGAATATCGAGATCGATTCTGATATCGACTAGTGCTTGCCTACATGAGGGCAAAAGGAGCGTCTGAGGTTCCGTGAGAATCGTAATGGCGTTTTTGACTCGTTCGAATATGGACGAGTTTGGTATCTATGAACCGCAAATGACGAGTTTAGTGGGTGTACGCGTTTTCGCTACGCTGCCTTGAACCGTTCGTCTTATTCGTGGGTTTCTTCATCTGAACCCACGGGTTCCATTTTAGATACGGCATCCATTTTGTCTCTTGCCCTCAAGTAGTCAGCGAACGGACACTGTCCGCTTCGTGACCCTGGGATCCCCAAGCTCTTGCGGAAGACATGTGTTCCTTTGAGGGTGTCTTTATGACGAGGGGGATAACACTGCAAAGGCAGATGGCCCCGCTCGAGGCTCATCTTGCCGTGCCGGTCTATTGTTTCAGTCATGCATGTATTAGGCACGAATCCTTTGATCCTGCAATCGTGCTTCCGATATTGCCCCTACACTCTTCTTCAATCTGTTGTCTATCTTTGTCTTCCTTGTACCTGTTTCTGTCTCTTTTCTTAATTCGTTTACAGCCAGAATGGAATGTACTTAATGGTGGGATAACGTACTTTTACAGTTGGGAACCGGCGATGCTACTGTAATTATGTTCCGAGCTCCTGAATACATGAAAGCAACCCTTTTGAAGTTTACTGTGGGAACTGAGTTGTAACCTTTTGTTCGCCATGTTGTGCTATGACTAAAATATGTATAAAAGGAGCGATCCACTGTTGCAATTCGAAGCAGTCTCTCAGAACCTACACGTAGTGTACTTCTTGCGATTTCTGTATCCCTGCAGTAAATAAACGCTGATCTTTGACGCCGAAGGAAGTGTCCCGTGTCTCTGTGGTTTGTGTGCCGGAACAGGTAACACACGAAGGTTTCAGGTGTTGTCCACTGGCACCGCTGGGCCTTAGAATAGCCCAGTCCTTCATATCTCTGTATCTTTTTATCTCACAGCAAATAGCTGGAATACGGCCAGCCAGCATCGTTTTTCCACCATTCCTAGCCCAGTGTATTTCCTATCTAAGTAGAACTCTTACCCATTTGCAGGTAATTTTACAGACTATGATCCACGAAGTTCCGTAGTTACTCAGCATATCAGGCATCTTATATACGATACTCGTCCTAAACTTGTACCCGTCTGGTCTCTTTAGGTAATTTGTATGTCCAATTATCAAACGTTACACGATCTCCATATCACGAGACGATATTAGAGTTCACTGTCTTTGTGGGATATTATTCCCTAAGGTAATTTGGTTACTCGTGTTATTTGGATCATGGCATTATAACAAGACAATTGCCTAAGAGAAAGATGGTGACAATCTCTCCCACCTTTCTTTCAGACTTTCTGTTTTTTTTCGTTGCACTCTTGGCAACCTTCCTGTTTCATGGACGCCTGAGTCCCAACAAGGACGCGATCCACTTTTCTAGCAGGTAGAATTGAATACAATTGTATTTTAACCCTCATCGAGCCTTGCATGCCTAGCATTGTCATGATATCGATAACATATCTTAATATCATAATGATTCTTAATCATGCAATAAAGATCACCTGTTGTTTGCATCCACCCTATACCACGTGCTCATTTGATCTCTACTAATTATTGCACTACGAATATTATAAATAATTATGACATATTTGTCCCCCGTGCCCAGATACATAGTTGACCTGCAATTCATACAAAGATATCAACTGTGTGTTTTTTCCTGTCTCCCTATGTAAGTTGACATCAATTCTTACATTGGGGTTGTGATTGAATATTTAATTTGGCATGAATAGAGTACTCTTGGATTTATGTCGATGATAAAACCGAGAATCTGGAGTTCCAACATATGTGCTAAGTACTACACAATCTTGTTCTTAAATATGTTTATCTTATGACATGAGAGAAACAAAGTAACAAATCTTAGACCCAGGAGCACTAGGCAATATATAATATGTACTATGTACTGTAATACTATGTGTTTGTTACTGTTTATGTTATTAATTATTTTAATGTATTTGACTTGTGATTGTATGCCACTTAAGAACTGTACCTTATTTATTCTTTATGTATAATTTCAGATTGTTACTTGTGGCTCCTGAAGAAGGCGTTTTCGCTGAAACGCGTGTCAAGTACCTTTTCGTCACCCCTGTGTTAGACACCCTTTTAGTAACTTTTAGTGTCCTTTGTTTTTAAAATTACAATATATGTTATGACAATATATTAAATGTATGTATATCTTTTTAATTGATTGGCCATATAGTCTGATCGCTCTCAGTTCTCTCTATGATTTTTATTATGTGTATTAAAAACATGTTTGTTTTATACAATTACTTATACTTTCTCTGATTGTTCCTTTTTGCTTTTGGGTCTAGTTACTTATTTATCTACTGGTTTAGATTTCCTAGGATTTTTTTGCATACACTGTGACTGTGCATTGTAACACATCTGAAGCCATATGTATGTAACATGAAAACTCGAACAGCACCATTACTTTTTGTCTTTTGAGTACTGATCCGCTGATTTCCCTCCAATCTCAGGGGTGATGGTGTCGTGACCCCGGAAATTCTTGTGGTCACACCTAGTTGATTCCTAGAGTCCTAAAAAGAAACTCATCTACAGAAGCAATTAATCTAATCCCTACCTCTGCTGCAGGCGGCTGAGATACAGCATGATTTATTTTAGAATATCAATGCCGAGCTGTGGTTAACTTATACAAATTATAAGTGCAGAAGCTCTCTGGTCAGGAGGCACCTTGCACAAGCACATTTCTGCTGTTAGCGCTGCCTACAAAAGAACCAACTACTAACCATGAAAGTGGGGAGAGGATGTGGCGTAAGGGCTAGTGCCTCTGACTTTCTTTGCTGTGGAGCCATTGTGAGTCTCGGGGTTGGCTGAGCATCCTATGATTCTGGGAAAAACACTTAATCACCCAGTAAATTATTGTGTCCTTAACTGCTGCTCATTAAAAGCGCCGGTGTTGACGATTAAGTGCCAGTGCTGAACACCAGAAAGCACAGGCTAAATTAAGCACTGATGCCGAGTCATGTAAAAGTCTTGCATACCGTTATCACTTCAGGCCGAGAGGCGTAGACTCATCTCTCAGCAATCAGGCCATCTTGCCTTACCCTCCCGAAATGTGCCAAAATGTTTTATAATTTTAGGGAAACAACCAGTCATTACAATGCACTACATTTACAATGATCATTACAATGCGACAGCCTTTACATCGCATGCCATTACAATGCAGCCACTACAATGCATGCCATTACAACACATGTCACTACAACACATGCCATTACAAGGCATTATAGAGTAAGTAATGGGGAATAGTAATTTTTAACCCTACACTATCCAACACTTAAACTACTGTTGCACTCACTGGAATGGGAATAGTAACTTTTACCCCTGCACTATCCAACACTTACCCTACCTTTGCACTCACTGGAGTAGGAATAGTAATTTTTACCCCTAAGCTATCCAACACTTAACCTACTGTTGCACTCACTGGAGTGGGAATAGTCATTTTTACCCCTGCACTATCCAACACTTACCCTACCTTTGCACTCAATGGAGTGGGAATACACATTTTTACCCATACACTATCCAACACTTCCCCTACTGTTGCACTCACTGGATTGGGAATAGTAATGTTTACCCCTACACAACCCAACACTTACCCTTATAGAGTAAGTAATGGGGAATAGTAATTTTTAGCCCTACACTATCCAACACTTAAACTACTGTTGCACTCACTGGAATGGGAATAGTAACTTTTACCCCTGCACTATCCAACACTTACCCTACCTTTGCCCTCACTGGAGTAGGAATAGTAATTTTTACCTCTACACTATCCAACACTTAACCTACTGTTGCACTCACTGGAGTGGGAATAGTCATTTTTACCCCTGCACTATCCAACACTTACCCTACCTTTGCACTCAATGGAGTGGGAATACACATTTTTACCCATACACTATCCAACACTTCCCCTACTGTTGCACTCACTGGATTGGGAATAGTAATTTTTACCCCTACACAACCCAACACTTACCTTGCTGTTACACTCACTGGAGTGGTAACAGTAAACGCCTTTACATCGCATGCCATTATAACGCAGCCACTACAATGCATGCCATTACAATGCATGTCACTACAACACATTCTATACAACGCATCATAAGGTAAGTAATGGGGAATAGTAATTTTCAACCCCACACTATCCAACACTTACCCTACCTTTGCACTCACTGGAGTGGGAACAGTAATTTTTACCCCTACACTATCCAACACTTACCCTACTGTTGCACTCACTAGAGTGGGAATAGTAATTTTTACCCCTGCAATATCCAACACTTACCCTACCTTTGCACTCACTGGAGTGGGAATAGTAATGTTTACCCCTACACTATCCAACACTTACCCTACTGTTGCACTCACTGGAGTGGGAATAGTAATTTGTACCCCTGCACTATCCAACACTTACCCTACCTTTGCACTCACTGGAGTGGGAATTTTAATTTTTACCCCCACACTATCTAACTCTTACTCTACTGTTACATTCACTGGAGTGGGAATAGTAATTTTTACCCCTGCACTATCCAACACTTACCCTACCTTTGCACTCACTGGAGTGGGAATAGTAATTTGTACCCCTACACTATCCAACACTTACTCTACTGTTACATTCACTGGAGTGGTAATAGTAATTTTTACCCCTGCACTATCCAACACTTACCCTACTGTTGCACTCACTGGAGTGGGAATAGTAATTTTTACCCCTACACTATCCAATACTTAATATACTGTTATACTCACTGGAGGGGTAATAGTAATTTTTACCCCTGCACTATCCAACACTTACCCTACTGTTGCACTCACTGGAGTTGGAATAGTAATTTGTACCCCTACACTATCCAAGACTTACCATTCAGTTGCACTCTCTGGAGTTGGAATAGTAATTTGTACCCCTACACTATCCAATACTTACCCTTCAGTTGCACTCACTGGAGTGGGAAATAATACGTTTTACCCCTGCACTATCCAACACTTACCCTACTTTTGCACTCACTGGAGTGGGAATAGTAATTTTTACCACTACACTATTGAACACTTACCCTACTGTTACACTCACTGGAGTGGTAATAGTATTTTTTTGGAATGCATTGTAAATGTAGTTTCTAAAAATGCGTAGTGATGGCATGCGTTGTAAAATCATGCATTGTAATGGATGTTGTGATGTGTAAACCGCGTTGTAAATGCATGCTTTGTAAATGTTTTTCTTGTAACGTGTCCTATTCATAATTTTACTCTACGTGGTAGTAGGTGCAGCAAGGAAGTGTTTGCTCATGCTCGGCTACTGTAGTTGTTAAACAGGACAATAAACAATTCTTCCGTACTGATTGCAGGAAGCATGCAGAAGATGTCACTCTACCAACTCTCCTGTTCATCTTGTACGGAACAAAGCAAACTTGTCTATACCTGCAGAGCAGGTCCTTTGTTACCACTGCTGCAGAGAGTGGAGAGTCACTATACATAATTTGTAAGTCCGCTTAAAGCTGAAAGGCCCACGTTAGTGTCGAGCAGGCCTGTCTTCTAGGCCCTAACCCACTGTTATAAACTTCAGTGCAATCAATGCGCAAACAATAGCAATGCCAACAAACAGCAAAGCCTAGACTGTAGGTAACATGGCATGAGTATATAATAAAAGCCATGCCACACATGTCAGTGGATCGGGTCATGGTGTGCTAACTAGTAGAGACGAATTAAAGTTTCCGGGAGGCCCTCATTTAGAACTGTGCTAAGATCCTTGTTGATTTGTGACACTCGGGATTTAGGCTTCCACATATCCATGAAGACATTTTGTAAGTTTACTCACTCTATTATTGCAGAACATTTCAGCTAGTTTGGTGATGTCCTTTTGTTCTTTTCTAATCTCTAAATTGTCTCTTTAGGCTTGTGATCTGTTTCCCAGAGCTATAGCGCCTAGCCCAGGGTTTTCCTATATCGGTCCGAAAAGGCCGGATCTATGCTATATTTTGAGCATATCCACTGTTAGATAAATGTAGTTATCCTAAAATTCTGGCAAAGATCCAGCCTTCCAGGACCGACATTGGAGAACACTGGCCTAGACACCTCAGGTTTGTAGAGCGCTCTATAAGTTACATTTTCATTCCATTTTCATGTCTTTAAGATGTGTTTTGAGTTCTTTCAAGAGGGGTCTTTAATGCTTGTTCCAAAGGCAGTGCTTACTCCATATTGGATGGATGGCACAATTCTGCAGTTTTGAGAGGTCAGGTGAGAGTTTTGTATTGAATTTTTTTGTACATGACCCTGGCCGATATTATATTAGGAGGCAGGTAATTTTGGGTACTGCCTTCAGGGCTGGGTCAGGTGACGTGATGTTTTTATTTTTTGTATTGTGCGTTTCTGGTTGTTCCGCTGAATTCAAGCAATTATTGAGGGTGTGGAGATGTGGCTGCTGTACGGCAGTTTTTAGAGTTTCTATGTCTAATATTTCGACCTGTTTATTCCCACTGAGGCATACTCACAACAAGCAGGATGCTCTTGCTATCAATGAACTAGGGATTTAGAAATGTGACTTCAAATGTACATAATTTTCCTTCTAAGTCCAACAAATTGAAATTTTCTCCAGAGGTGGAGGGGCCTGGTGGTTGATTGGTTGGGAACAAATCAAGAGAGTAAAATCCTCTAAGGTTCTTTTAGATCCTACCTTTTCATTCCTTCCATGCAAGCTCCTAATGCTGTCTAAAACTGAAATACTGTCGCTCATCCGAGTTGTGACGAAACCATAAGTAGCTAAAATATTTTTGCAAAGACTTGTCAAATGAAGTGTCAAGACTACTAATTTCAAGAAGAACTTTACTTCATCTTATTTCATGGTCTGTTGGGAAGGGAATAGTCATTCATCTGAGGAGAGTGATGGTTCCTAGAAGATGATCTGGCCAGAATGCCCCACAGGTCACCAACAAAGAAGTGTCTGCCAACAGTCTAGTGGAAATCAAATACAAATACAGCATTAGCTGTCTGAGATTTTCTGGACAGTTCAGACGTTTTCATCTAACTTTACACTTGACCTGATAATGATCAACCCATAAAAAGTCTGATCAAATGTTTGTTTGATCCTATCTCCCTGCTACCATTCCCGGCGAAAATTGCCGAGCGCTGGGTGAGCTCTTGTCTCTCTAAACATCTGGAGCAGAATCAGTTCCTGGACGAAATACAATTTGGTTTTCGTCCGGCCCATGGCACTGAATCAGCTCTTCTCACTGCCATGGAGGACCTCTGTATGTAGACAGGGGCCAGGCAGCAGCCCTGATCCTGCTGGACCTGTCTGCCGCATTCGATACGGTTAATCACGTGATTCTATTGAAGAGACTAAGAGAGGAAGGGGTTGAAGGCACCGCCCTGCTCTGGTTTCATTCCTTCCTGTGGGATAGGAAGCAGGCTGTTTCCCTTCCCCCGTTTCAATCTGCCTTCTCCCCAGTACCCCATGGGGTGCCTCAAGGCTCGTCCATCAGCCCTATTTTATTTAACGTCTACCTTAAACCTTAGATCACGTTAATAAAATCCCATACGCTAAAAGCCATAAACTATGCTGATGACACTCAGCTCATCCTCTCTTGGGAGGGTGAACAATCGATCCCTCTGGAATCGTTTCACGACTGTCTGAGAGATACAGCTGGTTGGCTGCACAAAAATTCCCTGCAGTTTAACACCTCCAAAACCGAGGTTCTGTTCTGTGCCGGAAGCCGGATCCCACACCTGTTCCCAGCCGAATTTTGGCCCCCTGAAGCCCCGGAAAAGCCACAGCCAGTTACCACCGTCCGCAATCTGGGTGTCATGATGGACAACAAACTCAGCATGGAGACTCAGGTTGCAAAAACAGTATCCACCTGCTCGGCCCTCTTGCGCTCTCTACGCAAGATCATGCCACTTCTCCCATCACAGGCCCGGGCGTTAATAGTCAGGTGTACTATTCCTAGTCGCCTTGACTATTGCAATGCGCTGCTGCTCGAGGCCCCAGCTGTACTGCTAGACCGACTCCAAAGAGTTCAAACTGCCGCTGCCAAACTGGCCCTCGGCTGGACTAGGAGATCTTCGGCCACTGCAGCTTTGACCGAGCTTCAATGGCTCCCTATGAAACAGCGAGTGGCTTTTAAATCACTCTGTCTTGTTTTTAAAGCACTGCATGGAGTCGGGCCCAGCTCCCTGCAATCCATGTTCACCTGGTACATCCTAACCAGAGCCCTCCGCTCCTCCACAGCCTGTCTTGTCACAGTACCAAGATTCAACAAGGTCAGGAATGGGGGGAGATCTTTTAGAGTTGCAGCCGCAAAACTTTGGAATAGCCTGCCCCTTGATATTCGCCAAACAACGGAACTCCTCCCTTTCAGGAAACGGATCAAAACCTGGCTTTTCCCCAAATGTTAAACCCTGGTTACCCTACTCTTGTTCCCCAACTGCCTTCCGCCTTAGGAGTTATTTCCAGTGCCAGGATACCTGCAAGGTGACAGCCGCGCTATACAAATGTTTTAAATAAATAAATAAATAAAATATGGGATAATAGTGGATGTGCACCTTTGTTGAAACGATTTTCCAGAGCCTTGATTTAATACTTCTTGGATTGTAAGAAGTTCTTCATTTAGCAAGGGGCGACCAATCGGTCCCCCCGAACGTATGGCAGAGTACCACGATCCCCCCGGGAAGCCATCTTGGGCGGGAGGCGAGTCTCGGCTGGTATGCCCGAAGCGGCGTAGCCGGGGCGCGCCTTTTCCCGCCCTAGAGTGGGTTGGCCTAGACACTGACGCGGCTGGCCACGCCCTTGGGGCAGGCAGGGGCGGGTTTACGCCCGCCCTGAAGACGGATAAAAGGAGGAACAAGACCGGAAAGCATCCTCTTGTTCCTGTGCTCTGAAGCTGCACCTCCTCGCTGCACGTGAGCTCGAGACGGAACGAAGAGCCATTTTTGAGCGTTGTAATCTTTCTCGTTTGTTTTACAGATACTCGGTCGGAGAATGCCGAAGAAGGCGGGAAAGCGAATGACTACCGAACAGATGCTGCGTGTTCTCATGAAGGAGATGACCGACCTAAAGAGGCGGATGGATAAAAATGAGGAAGGGGGCCCGAAACGTCCTTTGGAGGGAACGGCCCCGGGAGGAAAAGGCAAGAGGCCCAGGAGAGGAGCAGCTGGGGGAGATACCCCGGGTCCCAGTGCCCCGCTCGAAGCACCCACTCCTGTGCCGGAGGAAGGGAATCCAATTCCCGTGGTGGTCACCCCCATGTCCGGGGAAGACATGCCGCCCGAGCTGGCAGCACAAGTAGCAGCGTGGTTGGGTAAGAGTAGCAAGGGCGCCACGGCTGTCGACGCGCAGGTGTTAATGAAGCAACTGCGGGAAACGCGTGAAGCAGCGAAGGTATCCACGCCGGCTGCGGTCGTAGAGAAGCCACAGGGGACGGTTTTAGTCGCAGAGACGGCGTCCAGTTCAGGTAAGCGGCCATTGCCGATTGCGAGGGAAGAGTCGGCTCCCTCTCGAAGGGAGAGGTTGGGTCAGCATGTTCCTTTAGCTATTAAAGAAAAGATATGGGCAGGGGAATATGTAAACATCTTCTCGTTGCTTACTGATCATTATGAGATGGAGCATGTTAAAGGTCAGAAGGATCTCATGCATCCGAGTGTTTGGCGCGCAAAGATGGCCGCCTTTAAGGTTAATGAAAACGTTGGCAATTGGGGCAAGGCATGGGGGATTTTCACATCGATCTTGGGAGAACGGAGGCCCGAATTGCTACCCGAATTGCCGAGTTATCAGTCAAGGATCATGGGGTACTCGGTATCACACAAGGGTAATCATTGGTTTTGCTATGATAATCTTTTCAGAAAAGCAAAAGAACATGATAAAAACTTAACTTGGGATTGTTATGATTCTGTGTCCTGGTCCAAAATGAAGGAGACTGGTATGTTGAAAGTGCCATTAGTAGGGAGTAATGTGGGCGAATCCTCCCGTCAGTATGCGGGGACGCCTTTTCGATCAGGTACGGGTACCGACAATCACTCGAGGCCTACCGGTAATACAGGTAAAAAGGGGGTTTGTTGGAATTTTAACAGGAGTAAATGTACTAGGCCCCAGGGATCGTGCAAATTTAAACACGAGTGTAGTGGGTGTGGGCAATCATCCCATCCTGAGTCCACGTGCAGAGCCAAAACGGGTGATAACGGGGGTAGAGGAGGTGCCAAACAGGTCTAACATAGTCCGAGGGGCGCCTTTACCTACCCCGATTGATACCTTGGCAATGATTCCCTGGCTCAGTGAATACCCGGATCGTGCTTCCGCTGGGGTGTTGCGGAACGGGTTTTCATATGGTTTCCGCATCCCAGTGGGGGACTTTCAGGGTGTGGAAAAATGCAAAAATCAGATATCGGTCTTGCAGCATACGACCGTAGTACAGGAAAAGATCCGGAAGGAGGTTACTCGAGGTCGAGTCGCCGGTCCGTTTAGTGTACCCCCGGTTGCTAACTTTGTCTGTTCGCCTTTAGGAGTGGTCCCCAAGAAGGACCCGGGTGAGTTTCGGCTGATACATAATTTGTCAGCCCCACGTGGTCTTTCCGTAAACGAAGCGATAGACCCGGAAATGTGTTCGGTACGGTACGCATCTTTCGATGAGGCCGTGGCCATTTTGAATCGCCTGGGGCCCGGGGCGCTGATGGCAAAATCTGATATCGAGTCAGCGTTCCGGTTGCTCCCGGTACATCCAGACGATCAGCGTCTACTAGGTTTCTTGTTTCAGGGTCAGTATTATATGGATAGATGTATGCCGATGGGATGCTCAATTTCTTGTGCCTATTTCGAGAAATTCAGTAGTTTTCTACAATGGGTCTTCACAAAGAAGACGGGTTTTCAACATGTGATGCATTATCTCGATGATTTTTTGTTCCTGGGGGCAGCCGGGGATCCGGAATGTGGGCAAGCTTTGGCTGCATTTTGTGTTTTAATGAATCAGTTTGGCGTGCCATTGGCACCAGGTAAGACGGTGGGTCCTTCGACTTGCCTCGAGTTTCTGGGGATCGAGTTAGACTCCGGAGAAGGTTGTTTCCGTTTACCAAGTGATAAAGTGTTAAAGTTCAGGGCATCCCTGCAAATGTGTTTGAGTGAAGCTAAGGTTAAGCTGCATCAGTTACAGCAGTTAGTGGGCCAGTTGAATTTTGCCCTGAGAGTTATACCTATGGCCCGCCCCTTTTCCCGTTCGATCGCTCAAACCATGGGCGGATTGAAGGAGGGCCATCATCGCACGAGGCTCTCGGCCGAGGTCCGCCAGGACATGCGCATTTGGTTGGCATTTCTGGCGGATTTCAATGGTCGAGTCGTCTGGAATAAACCAGCCGTGTCCTCTGAGGAGCTGGGGCTGTGGACAGATTCGGCAGGGAGTGTGGGTTTTGGTGCCATTTTCGGTGCTAGATGGTCTGCACAAAAATGGCCGGCATGGTGGCATAACAGTGGACTGACAAGTAACATTGCTTTCCTGGAACTTTTCCCCATTTTCGTGGCCCTGAGAACGTGGCCCGAAGGGTTCAGAGATCACTCTGTGGTATTTTGGTCTGACAATATGACCGTGGTTGAGTGTATCAATAGTCAGGCAGCACGATGCAAATGGGTTTTGAGGCTGCTCAAGGAAATCGTATTACTGTGTATGCAACTGAATGTGTTGTTCAAAGCAAGACATGTCCCTGGGGTCATGAACCAGGCGGCTGATGCCCTTTCTCGTTTTCGTATGCAGGCCTTCTGGGGTTTTCTGCCCACAGCGGACCCGGAGCCGGCACCCTTTCCCGAAGCTCTTTGGTCTCTCGGTGCCCCGAACTTCGTAACCTCGTGGGAGAGAGTTTAGCACCCAGGACGAGGAGGGCATATGAAGGGGCGTTCCGGTCCTATTTAGCCTTTTTGGGGACTGCTAGAGAGGAGCTTTGGGGCCAGGAGGAAGGGGTTGTGAACTTTCTGATGTCATTACATCTGGCAGGGAAAACGGTGGCCACGGCCCAGAGGCATCGGGCTGCCATTTCCTTTGTTGCTAGGGCTCATGGGATCCAGGACCCGACAGCGTCTTTCGTTGTGCAAAAAGCGCTACGTGGGTGGCAACGCCTTGAGGGTCGCAGAATAGATGAGAGGCGCCCGATAGGTTTGGATAGGTTGGCCCAGTTCTTATCCAGACTCCCTACAACATGTTCGTCTCAGTTTGAGACAGTGTTATTCCGAGCCGCTTTTACGCTGGCATTCCATGGGGCTATGCGGGTAAGCGAATTAGTGGCAAGGAACAAGCAGGATGTGACGGGAGGACTGTGCGCAGAGCACGTTCAGGTCAGAGGGGAGACGATGACTGTCTCCTTTGTGAGGTCCAAAACCGACCAGAGTGGGATGGGTGAATGCATAATTATACGCAGGATTCCCGGGTCGTCCATGTGCCCAGTGAAGTGTTTAGAGGATTATTTAACACAAAGGGTGGCATCATGGGGGGGGACCTTGTTGAGACACGCTGACGCCACCCCACTGACAAGGTTTCAGTTTCAGCGGGTGCTTGCGATGTCGATTACAGCTGCGGGCTTGAACCCGGGTGAATTTGGGACCCATTCCTTTCGGATAGGGGCTGCTACAGAGGCTACAGCCAGGGGTCTGAATGTGGAACAAGTTAAACGTGTGGGGCGTTGGTCCTCCAATTGTTATAAAAGGTATGTGCGTTTGCACATGTTGTGAAGCCGTAATGATGTACTCACGCTTCTTGTTTTTGTTTGGTTTTCAGTTACGCAAGCCTACGAGGCGGGGCGGACTATGCAGTCGACCCAACACCGGGCCAGCGGTCAGACATCACCGGCTGTTAAAAAGGAGGTGTGGGTCGTGGGCCACTCATACGTGAGGCGTGCCGCGGACGTATTCAAGGCAGGTGACATGGTGCACGTGGCTGGGGAATACGGGTACAGGGTGTCCTTCTACGGAAAGGGCGGTCTCTGTATTGACCAGTTCCAATCATTTTTCGAGGGTTTGCTAGGGCGGACGAGGTCACCGCCGTCTGTAGTCATAGTACATCTTGGGGGCAATGATTTGGTCACCACTGGTAGACGACTTCTCCTGGAAGCGATGCTTTCCACTGTAAGTTGGTTAGCGAGGAGAGTTCCAGGGTGCACGATTGCATGGTCCCATATGATCCCACGGAAAGTGTGGCGGGGGGCTTTTTCGGTGTCTGCTTTAAATCACTCTGTGAGAAAAATTAATAACAAAGTAAGTAGGTTGTTCCGTGCCAATGCACTGCATTCTATCGCGCATGGATGTATTAATGATGACAGTAAGTACTTGGGGGATGGTGTTCATTTGTCTCGGATGGGGAATGAGTTACTCATAGGAGACTTCATAGCTTGGCTGAAGACGTTAAACATGACCTTTAGGTAGGAGTGTGGTGGGGGGTCCGGATAGCCGGTCAACTATCCGGTCCTGTGGCGGTAAGGTCATGATCGGTGAGCACTAATTGGAAGATCCCTATGAGTGGGCGTCACCCATTACGGATGGGGGCGCTCGGGGGAGGTGGCCATTGGCCCCTCAACGGGGAGGCGGTCCCTTCTAAGGATGGGTCGCCGAAAGGAAAGGGAAGGCGGTCAAGGCCCCTTCATGGGTAGGAGGGGTTACAGCCCCCTCCTGGGGAATTTCCCGGGGCCAGTACGTCTGCGACGGCAGATGTGGTAAGTTGTGTGGGGTTTGGGGGGGGGTCTACGCTACCTTCTAGATACCTCACACGAGTCCTCGTACGACCTTTAAGTGGCGTCGAGTTTTATTGGGGCCCCCGTCAAGTCAAGGGAAATTGGTAGTTGCACTTGAGGTAAGCCTCCGTGCCGCCCCTCACAAGTGAGGGGAATATGTGTGGGTTAGGGATCTTGACACCGGTTACGACCTTGCCGTTGGCCCTTAAACGTTAGGATGTACAATTTCAAAAGTTAAGTAAATGTTTGGTAGGATGTTAGTTCGGCTAGGAGAACCTTTGTACTAGAGGATATGTTAAGGTTAGCCAAACATCGCAATGTGGTAATGAAATTGTACATAATATGAAACTGTTTATTTTAATGTTTTAATTTTGTTTCATATTTTAATAAATACGGCCCGGGAGGGTCACTCCCTCCCGTCTCCAAAAACTTCAGAACTGTTTCCGGTTTCCCATCCTTGGGGATTGTGTTGAGAGGGGGTGGCGGGTATCTCAGCCATATGGCAAGGGGCGACCAATCGGTCCCCCCGAACGTATGGCAGAGTACCACGATCCCCCCGGGAAGCCATCTTGGGCGGGAGGCGAGTCTCGGCTGGTATGCCCGAAGCGGCGTAGCCGGGGCGCGCCTTTTCCCGCCCTAGAGTGGGTTGGCCTAGACACTGACGCGGCTGGCCACGCCCTTGGGGCAGGCAGGGGCGGGTCTACGCCCGCCCTGAAGACGGATAAAAGGAGGAACAAGACCGGAAAGCATCCTCTTGTTCCTGTGCTCTGAAGCTGCACCTCCTCGCTGCACGTGAGCTCGAGACGGAACGAAGAGCCATTTTTGACCCACCCACCAGCCCCTGAAGACAGCGAGTGGTTTTAAATAAAGTTTGATTTATAATTCTTATTTTCGTTTACAGGTTGCGGTATTATCGTGAAGATTTTGAGTATGCAATAAAGAATGATCGTTTTGTGTTTTGCAAATAAAGTAATTCTGCTTAGTGTTCATCAGTAGGCATGCTTTGAATAAAGTTGTTGTTGCTACTGTCTGTTATATTTAGTCTTTAGTTATTTAGTTATCATGTCGTATTTATTTTGGTCGGGCGGTAAGGTCATGATCGGTGAGCACTAATTGGAAGATCCCTATGAGTGGGCGTCACCCATTACGGATGGGGGCGCTCGGGGGAGGTGGCCATTGGCCCCTCAACGGGGAGGCGGTCCCTTCTAAGGATGGGTCGCCGAAAGGAAAGGGAAGGCGGTCAAGGCCCCTTCATGGGTAGGAGGGGTTACAGCCCCCTCCTGGGGAATTTCCCGGGGCCAGTACGTCTGCGACGGCAGATGTGGTAAGTTGTGTGGGGTTTGGGGGGGGTCTACGCTACCTTCTAGATACCTCACACGAGTCCTCGTACGACCTTTAAGTGGCGTCGAGTTTTATTGGGGCCCCCGTCAAGTCAAGGGAAATTGGTAGTTGCACTTGAGGTAAGCCTCCGTGCCGCCCCTCACAAGTGAGGGGGATATGTCTGGGTTAGGGATCTTGACACCGGTTACGACCTTGCCGTTGGCCCTTAAACGTTAGGATGTACAATTTCAAAAGTTAAGTAAATGTTTGGTAGGATGTTAGTTCGGCTAGGAGAACCTTTGTACTAGAGGATATGTTAAGGTTAGCCAAACATCGCAATGTGGTAATGAAATTGTACATAATATGAAACTGTTTATTTTAATGTTTTAATTTTGTTTCATATTTTAATAAATACGGCCCGGGAGGGTCACTCCCTCCCGTCTCCAAAAACTTCAGAACTGTTTCCGGTTTCCCATCCTTGGGGATTGTGTTGAGAGGGGGTGGCGGGTATCTCAGCCATAATGAATTTAGTTAAGTTGTCGTATCTTCAACCGTGCCACTTAAACATGGACACCATTTTGTGTCATAATTTTTAACATGGCAGTGACTGATTTTGAAATATTTTTCATATCAATCTCTTCACAGGGTTACCTACTGTCATCACTCTGCAGAACTATATAAACCCATTGAGATGAAAGCAATGACCACATGTGCGAGGAGTCCAGAGACTAACCATAAACAATATTTTGGCATGAACTGAACATAAAACAATTAAAGATATTAGGAAAATGGTGCATTAATAATTTTTACAGGCCCCTTCTGTGTACAACTAGGACTTCTCAGATTGTTCAGGAACCTGTGGAATAACGCAATTTAAGACATTTTGCTTTCAGTCTTGCTAGTTCATTAGTAGTTTGTTACTCCATATGCTCCGGTTTATTTATTTAGGCCTTTTGTGCAGTGGGACATATTCCAAGATGATATAAGAATGCTTTGTAACAATAACAGGGATGTACCATGCCCATTCTGGCTCAGGATCATTTATCTGAGAAACCATTTTCTATAATAATCCTATTCATCCCATTTTTTAGAGTAACAGTACTTTATTCTATTATAGCTAGATGTGCTCTGTATAAAAATATATATAGGTACATACATTAAATATATAGAAGAGATCTGCTAATTAAAGGTTCATGATAATGATATATTCTACATAAAACCCTTCATTAAAGTTATTCTCATCACTTTATGTAATGCTATTAACAGGTTTATATTACGAAAAGATTAATTTTGAAACCTGCTTCGAAATTATGTAAGGTATTGTGTAATTAAGATGAATGCAGTTAATGAAACCTAGATTCTGGAGGATGGAAATTAATTGTACTAGTGAGACCTTTATCCTCATGGTATTTAAGCATTTGAAACTGTGCACGAATGTCCCAGGGTTCCCATCTTAATTATTTCTTTGTTTAATGTACTACTCGAGTGCTGCATCACTGAGAGGACTAGTGCGCCTTGTATGAAACAGTTGATGTTATTGTGCGAAAAGAAGAAAAGTTGGGAGTATGTAACACTATGTGGAAGATAAAGCAGATGCCCGAATGCCATAAATGATATATGGATAAAAAATAAATGTTTCTCTGTCACATAAATATTTTTCCTCAAAATGATTATCTTCCCCTGCCAACTTAGTGAAAACGGGCTTGACTTGGGATTCTTCAGATATGACAGCATTCTTGAAATTTGCTGCATAAAAATTGTCAATTCTCCTAAAGGTAAGAACTTGGGGGCATATTAGCAAGGGGAAGTATCGCCGATTTTTCGGCGAATTGTGCCGAGAAAGCGGCGATACTTCTACAGCCCTATCCACAAGGGCATTTTAACACCTGGCTCAAGCCCACTTTGCATGTCGGCGACAAAGATCGCTAATGACATGCAAAGTGGGCGTTCCCACGTCCAACCACATGTAAAATGTGGTGGGAGGTGGAAACACCCTATTACCAAGGCAGGCGTTGGGAGAGGCAGACCTGCCATAACTCCTTTATGGCAGGTCTCCCAACGCCTGCTCTGACAAGGTGTTAGGGCATTGATAACATGGGGGTGTGGATCATAACGCTGATTCCACCCCCTCCTATTATCAATGCACACATTAGCGCATGAAAACAACGTTTGTTTTCATGCGCTAATGTGCCATATCGCCGACTATTGCCAGATTTAATTTCGTCTACGTGATGCGCATTGATAATTGCGCGCTATCACGGCGAAAAAAATCCGGCGATAGCCGGCGATATGGGAATGTGCGTTGTGCGTTTTCTAACGCACTTCTAGGTAATATGCCCCCTGGTGTGTATCCCAAAAATTCAAACATGAACATTAACTTCTGTTACTTCAATATACTACAAAGAAACGGAATGCATGCAATTGTTTGTTGGAGTGCATAAAACTAATCCGAAGCACCAACAATAACCAAAAACTCTGGTCTAACGCTAACCTTGGGTTCCAGAGCAGCTTGCTGGCTGGTGGAAAGCGCTTCAACCGCCCATCATGGGTACTAAGTGGTATTTAAGTACGATTACAATTAGAGTTACCCACATTCCCACGCCTCACAAATAGTACATATGAACTTTTCAAGAACTTCTTAAGATCACTCCCATTGTTATGCCACATTGTACTTGACACTGTTAAAGGCCATCTGCGTAAGATAAGCACGCTTATGTGTATTATGTATACTCTTGAGTACCTGATGCACATATCTAAGATATTCACAACAAGGAATAACATTGGCGTGCAAACATTCATAAGATACACATTTCAAATATTTATTTAAGAGCCATTTCTCAGAATAGTATGGCATTTTGTACAGGAGTAACTAAGGGACTTTTTCCGACTTAAAACTGAAGATTTAAATCCGGACCGAAGCAAACCTTTAGTGATTTATATATGTTGTTTTTCATATTAATATTACTGTTATATAATGTTCTATTGGTTAGGAAGTGCATTAGCATTTTAATGCATTATTTTAGCCTGCACTCATGTTGCCTTCAGGTGCGGATTTCTCCTCACACCTGCTAGCTTTAATTTCACAATAGATCCTTTTACATCAGGAAGAAGCCGGCTGGCAAGAAGTGCGGGCTTTCGGGCACCAATAAACATATTTTCTGCAGTGTTGCCTACCATTCACTTTTTTCCCCTTCATTTATTTATTGAAAAGCAGCAAAGTCATGTCAGTACGTAATTCAGTGCACAACAACGGTAAACAGCCTTTACTGCGCGAACGATACTGCGCATACCATTACTTCGCAAGCGTTATTACGCTTGCGATGTTACAACGCGTACCATTAGTAGCGTGGTTACTACGCATGCAAAGTAATGGTATGCTTTCTAAGAAAATGATCCACGTCGTTGTAAGGAAACTGAGGTTGTTTCCTCACAACGACGTGCACCGCATAACGGAGACTACGTGAGGAAGGTTCCAGGAGGAGAGAGGAACCACGAGGAGAGTGAGGTAAGGGGGATGTAGTGTGTCTTTGTAGAGTAGGGGTAGTGCTGGGAGTAGTTTTAGGGTTCAGGGTAGTGTTGTGTTTTTGTAGTGTAGGGGTCGTGCTGGGAGTAGTGATGGGGTTCAGTGTTTTTGTAGTGTAGGGTAGTGTTTTAGGGTTTAGGGTGGTGCTGTAGTGTATGTTTAGTGTAGGTGGTAGTGTTTTAGTGTTTAGGGTAGTGAAGTGTATGTGTAGTGTAGGGGGTAGTGTTTTACTGTTTAGGGTAGTTTTGTAGTGTATGTATAGTGTGGGGGGTAATGTTATAGGTTTAGGGTAGTGCTGTACTGTATGTGTAGTGTAGAGGATAGCGTTTTAGGGTTTAGGGTAGTGTTGTAGTGTATGTGTAGTGTAGGGTAGTGTTTTAGGGTTAAGGGTGGTGTTGTAGTGTAGGGTAGTGATTTAGGGTTTAGAGTAATGTAGTGTATGTGTAGTGTAGGGGGTAGTGTTTTAGGGTTTAGGGAAGGGTTGTAGGTATGCGTAGTGTAGAGGGTAGTGATTTAGGGTTTAGGGTAGTGGTGTTGTGGTTGTGTAGGGTAGTGTTTTAGAGTTTAGCTAGTGTCGGGGGTCAAACAGAGTAGTGTTAGAGTGCAGTGCACGGACTGGGGAAGGGGGACGGTTGCGTAGGGGTAGAGTTTTAAGGTTTAGGGTAGTGTAGTGATGTTAGAGTAGTGTAGGGTAGGGTAGTGTTTGAGGGTTACTGTATGATCAGAAATGTAATTCATATCCTAAAGCTATTTTTTTCAAAAAAAGAATCTGTAAGTGTAGTAAAAATCTGCAAAGTAATGTACTGCTAAGTAATGCTGCTTCAACGGTTTTCAATGATTTTGCGAAGTAATTGCATGCGTTATAAAATGCTGTTAAATAAAGGCACTTGCGAAGTAAAAACTTTGTATAAAAAGCATGCTAAGTAATGGCTTCATAAGTAACATCATACATTCCATAACAACAGTTACATGATTCAAAAGTAGTAAGGATATAAACGTATGTACCAGTGTTGGAAATGGACATCCTTTGTGCGGTATTCCCCCAGATTTTTGCCTTGACTGTTTTTGTTCTCATTAGTACTCTGTGCATTTCCCCCTAGAGGTAAAGTGATGTGGCCCCCTTTAAACATGAATACATTGGCATACAACTGATTGGCATATTTAAAGCACCTACAAGTCCCTAGTGTATGTTATAAAGTGTATTCCTGGCCTATTAGTTACAAGTCACAAGTGGCTGCAGCCCCCATTGTGCTAGGTACTGCAGTGACACAGCAAACCAATCCCCAGACCTACAATCATGGCCGTGCAGTATTAAAACGGCCTTTTCGACCTGTAGAAATAAACCCTTTTGACAGGTCTAAAGCATCCTCTTACATATTAAGTGTGCATAAAGCAGGGTGAAAGGTATTTAAAGGTAGGACATGTAAAGGTTTACAGGGAAAAAAACTAAAAACTATTTTCATTGTAGCAATGCTGGCTGCTTCCATAGAAAAACACTGGATTACATTATTACACTTGATAATGCTAAATGTGAAATTTTGGCAGTAAGACAAATATTTCAAGGTCTCTTTATAGTAGTAATTCAAAATCCAATTTAATGGTACAGTCAGATATTTGTGTACCCAGTAAGGATAAAGCACTTGCTAAAAAGATACCTTGCTCTTCTTAAAACTTCTGGGGCCTTTCACTATTTCAACTATCGTCTCCCTGTGATGTCTCCCCCTTTGTGAGGGGTGACCTGCACCCAGCACAGGGACAAAGGACTTGGGTGTGGATACGCGTTGTCCTTCCCTTGACCGAATGGTCTGGGGTCAGTGCCCAAGACTTGATTAGCTTCAAAGGATGTCTACTGTGTCACAGGCAGATGTACCTCTCATCGGAGCACGTCTCCTCCCTTATCCAAATAGTCCGGTTGAACCCACTGCCAGTAGGAGAGGAAGCTGCCCAGAACTGGTTTAGAGTGACGTCAGGAGATGGGTTGCCTATTTCCATAACCACACCTCCAGGTGATCACAGAGGTCTCTGACCAAGGGAAGGAAAGTTCTGCCGTGTTGGATTTAGAGATAGCAGGGCACTTTGGGATTCCGTATAGTAAAACACATGGAAAGTGCTGTAAGTTGGTAGAGTCTTGTACCCCGTAGGTCAGGGTGTGGCCAGGACTTTCCCCCAGCCAAAAGGCTGGTACTCTGCATAAATCTGGCTTTCCCCTCCGCAGAATACTGCTGGGCAAGAGGAAGATTCAGAAGAGGATGTCCCTGCTCTCTGGAGACCCAAGAAGACTGGACCTGCGTTCCATGTACCCAGGACCCAAGAAAAGACTCCAGGGTAATTTATTACTCCTTGACTACTGCTTTACACATTACCTCTAAGTAAACCTGTCTGCTCTGTGCCATAGGTGCCAAGTGGTTGCGCTCAGGTTTATTTAGTGACTTTTGTTGTTCATCCTGACAAGGATTGTGATTATGTCTTGATTCATTTATGTCATAGCGCAGGGCATACTTTGGACGTTTTTTTTTCTAATGACTCCCGTATCACGGTCGGAGAACCTATCCCCCTGGCCTGGTCTGACCACTTTGCCCTCCCTTTTGACCTTTTGACACAAGGAAAGTGGAGGAAAAGAGGAACCTTAGCCTCATTAGCGAACATTCGTTTTTGAACTTTTTCAAAGACTTTGAACTGGCTAGGTCTCTTGATGTTAAACTAGTAGCTACTGAGTTTGCAGTACACTTGTTAGCAGCAATGGACTTTCTTGCCCCTGTTAGCAGTCATTATTCAGCTAGAAAAGAAACCCTCTGCCCCCTGGTTTACGGAAAGACTCAGAAAAAGGAGACAGGGCAGCAGTAGACAGCAGAGATGTTGGCATGCTAATCTTGAGCCAGCAGGCAGGAAGCTGCATAAACAATGCCTTAAGGAATATAAGGCAGCCATTGTGGAGGAAAAAGGAAAATATTACTCAAAGATCACAGGGTCCCTGAAATCGTCTAGGGATCTGTTTCAAATAATTAAGGGCTAGATGTAGGTAATTCCTATTTACCGACTCTTAAATACCGAATTTGACCAATTCGGTATTTAAGAGTCGGTAAATAGGAAGGGGGCAGATGTAGGTAATTCTAATTTGAGAATTACCGTATCGGTATGATTCAGTATTTACCGATTCGGTAAATACCGAATCGGTATTGCCTATCGATTCTTATGGGCCATGAAGCCCATGGGAATCAATGGGAAATACCGATTCGGTATTTACCGAATCAGTAAATACCGAATCCTGCAAGGGTGCAGGGGGTGTCACTTTGACACCCTCTAGTAACCCAAGTACAGGCTTGTGTGACATGTGGCACACATACATGCCCTAAGGGCATGTCTGTGTGTCACATGGCACAGGTGTACATGCACAGATGGGCATGTACACCTGAATTCGGTATTTTACCACCCAATTAGATTGGGTGGTAAAATACCGAATCCTGAAGGCCTGTAGCACTGTCAACAGTTCTACCTACATCTGGGTTTTACTAAATCGGTAAAATTAATGATTCGGTATTTTACAGAATCGGTAGATTTACCGATTTGGTAAAATTACTGAATCTGTAAAATGAAGGGCCCACCATCTCAAAATCCAATTACCGGTCGGTAACAGCCGAATTCGGCCGTTACCAACCGGTAATTGGCAACCTACATCTGGCCCTAACTCCCTTATCTCTCCTCATGTGGCAGATCCCTCTGAATTCTCCCAAGAGTTCTGCAATAAATTATTGGATTTCTTCCTATCTAAGATCACACACATCTATTAGATGTTGAAAGCCTCCAAACCTAGGGTTGGCCCTTCTGTTCAGATCGCCCATCATTCTAGCAATGTCTGTCTGTCAGAAGATTCTCCTAGGCTCCTTACTTTTCCTAGTTTACTGCCGTAGGAGACGGACTGCCTCCTAGACTTAGTCAAATCAGGCTCTCCATTGGATCCTTGCCCCCCTTAAGGTGTTAAAAATTGCCCACAGAGTCATTCTTCCACACCTTATGGCTGTTCTCAATTTGGCCATTTCCGAAGGGCTGTATCCCACCATATGGAAGACGGCATTAGTAAAGCCATTGCTAAAAAAAACCTTCCTTAGACCTGGGAGAATTGAAAAATTATGGACTGATTTCTCTCCTGCCAGTCCCTGCAAAGACGTTGGCGACTCATTTAAACGCACATCTTAATACTTTTCTCAAGGATCATTCTTTGCTGGATGTTTCTCAGCACGGATTTAGAAGCCATCACAGTACGGAAACTGCACTTACTACTGTCTTTAATACTATCTGTACTAAAGTGGATGAAGGGCACACAACCTTGCTCGTTCTTCTTGACCTCACCGCAGCCTTTGGTACCCTGTCTCCCTAGAGGAGGGTTCAACACCTCAGGGAGATTGGGATCGGAGGCTCGGCTTTGAGGTTGCTTTCCGCCTTTCTCAGTGACAGGGCCCAAACCGTGAAATTTGGCCCTTTCTACTCTGCCTCTAAATCCCTATCTTGTGGTGTGCTTCAGGGCTCTTCTCTGAGCCCAACCCTTTTTAACATTTATGTGGCACCCCTAGCAAAGGTCGTAAGACCATTTGGACTTGAGGTGTTGTCCTATGTGGACGACACGCAAATCATGGTCTCTGTATCCCATGACATCAGGGACTCGGCCCTTAATTTCAAACTCTGCATGCTGGCTGCTTCCTCCTGGATGTTGGAAAATTACTTGAAATTAAATGGAGACAAGACAGAAGTACTTGTCTTCGGTAGTAATCGCGACATCTGGTCTTCGGACTAGTCGCCTGTTAGCCTAGGTGCCTGCCCTTGTCTTGTTTCTCATGGAAAAAACCTAGGTGTCATTGTTGACAATTCTCTCTCCATGGAGCCCCAGGTTAGTAAGACCATCTCCACCTACTTTGGCATTATTAGGGTCCTTCGAAAATGTTTCACTTCCTCTCCTTTGAAGCACGCAAGCAGGCTGTGGTAGCATTGGTAACGTCCAGATTGGACTATTGTAATGCCCTATATTAGGGCATTAACAAGGGTCTTGTGCAACATCTGTATTTGATGCACAGGGCTGCAGCTAGGCTGGTGATGAATCTTCCAAAATTTCATCCAGTGACTGCCGCAATCAGGTCAGTGCACTGGTTGCCTCTTGATCAAATGATACTTTTCAAGTCCCTCTGTTCGACTCATAAGGCCTATTTTGGATTAGGTCCTGATGGCATCAAGTTGATGTTTCAGCAATATGTTCCTAGTAGGCCTCTCTGCTCCTGCAATAAAAATCTGTTAGTGCTCCCTACGTTTAGAAAGGTAGAGCCTTCTCGCTGACTGCGGCAAGGCTGTGGATCTCCCTCCCGGAAAAGCTCTCTGGTCAACCCTCTCACTCCATCTTTCGTAGGAGCTTAAAAACCAGGCTTTTCCCACATAATTCAGTATGAGCATGTTGTCTACTCTGCTGACTTCTTTTAGCTGCATTAGCGCCTTGAAGCCCTTGGGCTTAGTTCGAGCTATATAAGTCCAATACTTACTTACTTACTTACTAGGTTGGCACAGGCCCCCTTCACCTATTTACCCAATCTCTTACAAGCAGGTTATGAAATGGATGGATGGTGAATAATTACTGCATTAGATAAGAAACACCAGTGTCGAATATTCATATTTAGAGTTCCCATTTTAGAGGGTCAGTTAAAGATGGCATCACTGCTGTGTATCAGCAATCATCCTGCAGCATCAAATTCAAGTTTCCACAGCCATATTTATAGGTGTGGGAACCACAGTGCTTCCAACGGCAGAGCCTCAGCCATTCTGCCAAAGGGTCTCAGATCATAGTTGTGGTCTACAACCCTTCCCGGCCCCTCCCATTTAAGGTGATGCAACCATCACTAGACTGTCCTGCACTGAAATCAAAACATTGACCTCAATACACAGAAAAAACATTCCATACATATCGCTTGCCTTGTTTTCTTTCAACACATAAATTCCCACTTTAAGAGTTTGTTTCTTGAAAAGAAGCAAACCTTTTTCAAGTAGGCTCAACAAACAATGCATCTGTTGGACTAAGCTTATTGCCTTTATTGGAACCTCTAAGGCACCAGTGCATGTATAGAGAGTAGGCTTTTAGTGAGAACCTATTGGCAATAAGAAGAGACCAATCACTTAAATGAGGACAGGCATTAATGGGTTTTCTGAGTAATTTATTTTGTGCAGAACAAAAATGCTGCTGAAGGGATTAAAAAAAAGATGAGTTCTACATTCTGCAGTAGATATATTGTAGTAATAGTAACAACACGGTGGGGTTGGGGCCCAAGGGAGTTTAGAGACCAAGCTTTGACATGTTCCCTCGCATGACTTAACAACACAAAAGTGTTCTAAACAAGATGCCTAAAGTGATAGAAACACCAAACACGTACACTATATTTATCCTGAGCCTCAAGGTTAGTTTCCAGACCTCAAAGAGGGTCAGTGAAGGATACCCATCAGTCACCACACGGAACCGCCCTTCATCATTTGGGATTCCTTATTGACCAAAGAGTGGAACACCTGCCTTTGATGGATGAGGACAAGATGGAACAGCCTTCATCTACTCAGCCAGGTGTCTGTATGGTCTTGCTACAGGATTGATCGTGACCAACACTCCAAGACTATTCTTAAAGGATAAAGAGTTCTCAAAGAACTGGTCGCTCATCGCCTGGCGATGCACCAGAGACTGGCTCATTCTGATTATTCAAACGTCTAAGAGAATAGCCGACAGTATATTAATTGAAATTCAAGTCCTAGAATCCCAGATTAGAACCACGCTTTCTAGCAAGGCTTTTCAAAAAAACCAGGACGAGACAAATAAAAATAACAAAGAATTCAAGGAGTTTACATTATCAGTTAAGATCGAGAAATTCAAGAAAGACCTTGATAAATTCTCATTTGAGAAAGTGCATCCTTACACAAGTGACTCCTTTGTTTCATCTGAATTTAACACCACAGGACGTAGAATAGGTTCCACGTATGGAAAATCTAGTTTTGACCACAATTCTTCAGGTAGCGGTACCGACTGTACCAATTACAACTCACAACAAAGAGGTCACGGGAAGAGAAACTACCGAAGCAACTGGAGAGGGAATCAACATAACCAGATTCAACAATGGTGGCCACCGAATCCCTGGCATTTTGGAGGACCAAGCTTTCCTCAACAGATGGGTCCTCAACAGATGGGCCCCTACCCACAAGATCTGGGTTCTTTTCCACCACAATTTCCCGGTAATTTTGTAGGCCAGCCTTTTTTAGGGTTTGGCCGAGGCCGATCAAGAGGACGGAGAAGAGGCCAGCTGCCGCAGGTACATTACAGTCCACCGTCCGCATCCACGAGGAACCTCAGGAGCACGACGACCAAGAGCAAGGACAAGCCCAGAGCAGCACGGAACCGGGCTCGTGATTAATCTGAGCTCACACATCCTAACTCCAACTGAAGAAAAAGCGCTCAATAGAGGCTTAGGTTTTGTTCCAATGCATAAGAATGACCCTTTTGAAACACGCATTGAACTGGCAAAATTTCTACGGAAAGTAAGGTTACACTTTTTCTTTGCTACTAAGCAGAGCACAGAGGACCAAGGAGTGAGGGATATCAACACAGGGCTGAAAAAGAAATCTACATTCAATCCACCTACCCACACCATGCCACCCCAAGTTCTCGCTTTCGAGTAAGCAATTGAAAAAGAGATTGACGCTTTGTTTGCACATAGCGAGGGTGCCTTCTGCTAGCTCTCAGATCACTGTCTGCTGATAGTGATCTTACCATAAAACCAGCTAACAAAGGGGGTGCTATTGTTTTATTAGACACCAGCACCTACCGTACAGAACGTTTACGACAACTAAGCAATGAGAAATCTTATCGTCCTTTGGAGAATGACCCAACAAAAGATCTTAAAAAGACCATCCATTCCATGACAGAAGAAGCTCTAGCTGAAGGCTGGCTGACACCACAGGAACCTGCATTCCTCTGCACAGAACATCCCATAACTCCATATTTCTATGTCCTCCTATAGGTACATAAGAAGCAGAGACCCCCCCCCGGTCGCCCAATAATTTTGGGCATTAGATCTATTCTTGAGCCCTTATCAACCTTTGTTGATCACTTCCTACGCCCAATGGTACAGGAGATGCCCACATTCCTGAAAGACACTACAGACGTCTTACGTCTACTACCTGAAATTGATTTTAACACCACCACTGACCTTCTTGTTTTATTTGACGTCGAGTCACTATACACGTCTATTCCACAGGATGAAACTTTAGAGGTAGTTTGTTCTCTACTACAAATGAAAGACCTTGAGAGCATCACTCCAGTTCATTTTATTATGGCCTGCGCGACCCTAGCCATGAAACATCATTTTTTCAAATTTGAAGATACTGTGTACCTACAGACATCAGGTACCAGTATGGGGAGGATTTATGCTCCCAGTCTAGCTAACCTCTACGTTCACTCATTCGAACAGAAACACATCCTCACCACCTCAAACCATTTCCTTAGTTCCATCAAACTATGGAAAATGTATATCGATGACATCTTGGTGGTATGGCGAGGGTCCAACGAGAGGGTGTTAGACTTCCTAAGTTGGCTAAATAACAGGAATGCTTTTCTTCGCTTCACAGTGGAAATAGGCAGGAGCAAACTTGCCTTCTTGGATCTGATGATTGTTGCAACCCCAGATGGCCTTCAATCAGAACTTTATTGAATACCTGTGGCGAGGAACTCGCTGCTCTGCTTTGATAGCCACCACTTCCAATCGCTGAGGGAGAATTTGCCATATGGGCGATTCCTCAGAGTCCAGAGGAACTGCTCCAACGAAATGGCATTCAAGGCACACTCTGCAGTACTACATGACCAACTATGTTCACGCAAATATCCACCTAAACTGGTTCGGCGCTCACTAAAACGAGCCAAGAACAGCAACCGCCTTGCACTTTTGGAACCATTCACACCTAAACCTAAGCTAGAGAGGCTCACATTTGTTAATACATTCGGAACAATTTAAAATAAGATACAGAAAGTGGTCAAAAAACACTGGCCTATTCTGAATTCTGGACAAGAATGAATTCAGACCCCCCTGTTTTCATTCAAGAGAGGGCCTAACCTTAGAGACCAGATCATCCACACTAGACCACGCAATAGTATGCCTAGGGCTCTAGGCACCATGTGGGATCTACCCCCCATGACGGACCACCATCCCTGTGGCTCATGTCAAGCTTGCCCTCAAACCAGGAAATCAGTTGAGATTGATATAGGAACCAACAGACCCTGGATTCAGACTAAATTTACAACTTGCAACAGTGATAAATTAATCTACCTCATCACTTGTCCCTGTGGGCTAAAATATGTTGGGATGACGACCCGCAAAATCAGGGTTAGGATATCCGAGCACAAAAGCACTATAAGATGCAAAAGACAGGCCACCAAACTGACCAATCACTTTTTAGAGACATGACATCCTTGAACGGCCTTCCAATGGACAGTCCTCGAACAACCCTATATCCCAGCTCATATTTCAGACGTGACTAAATACCTCTTACTGAGGGAACAAAAATGGGTCTTCAAATTGGGCACAAATCGAGTAGGGTTGAATGATGAAATACCATGGTCTGCTTTGTAATGTTCTCAGAATTCGCATGACTCTATGGGTACCCCAGTTGGAGAATTGTCTTGATCCATCCCTACGACAAATACCCAAAGTTGGCCTCCAAAACTGACATGCCAGGCTTTGTCCACTTGTTACTGCATGCAGTAAAGTGACCATACTTTTGTATCGTAAATACATGTTCTCCAGATGCAATCAAATACTTTTAACACCATGCATCCTCGGGACCACACCTATTACTTCTGTCCACAGGGGTCACATTACTATCATTGTCAATGATCCTCTCCTCCCCCCCAGGTAAAGTGATACAGATGTCACACACTCTCAATAAAGTTTATTGACATAAAAACTACCCAAATTACTTTTCAGCCTCAATAGTCTTCTGACTACACTCCTCCCGTTTTTTGATAAATCACAAGGCAGTCTCTGCATGGGTCCTATAAACTTTATAGCATCCATTGACTGGGGTGATACCTTTTCATAATTACGATTGTGCCCTTGTTCACTCTTGGCATATACTGCTAAAGAACCAAAACAGTGGCGAGCTCTGCCCGCCGTGACTCGCACGAACACCCAATGAGAATACAGTTTTCAAAATACCATCAACTAATAGGGCAGTTTCTCACGTGCCCACGTGACCATTTCTCCCAATGGCTCCACAGCTTTTAAATCCCAGCGCACACCCTGCCCAGGTACCTCCCCAGTCGGCTTGGATGCCGGCAGAGAAGCACCAACGGACAGGTAAGCACTTTATCGGGACCACTCTAGTTCTTAGATCGGCGTTTTTGAGCTCGCTCATGGCATGTTTTTCATACACCGCAACAAGCTCTTTGTAATCTTGTCCTCTCGACCATGAGCTTATAGAGGCATGCTTCCTCCTTGTACGCTCCCCGCACCCGTGGGTAAAACAGATCCGCTTGAGATGGAGTGGAATTGAGCACGCCACATTTCTCAATTTACACTTAGCATAGCTAAGATTGTGACATCTTCAGGGCGATTTCCCACGTCCATTTTTGCAAAGTTTTTTCATCTTTTGCACTAAGTGTTTATTTTTCGGTTTAAATGGAGCATGTTGACAGATACTTGTTTGCTTGCCCCCTTTTCCACTAGAGCAGTGCTTCACTCATTTCCTGAGTCGCAGCCAGGTGGGGTGAGGTCTCTATTTCTTACGACACTGGTAAGATGTAGTTCTCTCCTTTTTGGAATGTAAACTTATACCCAAAATGATGATAAAAACACACTCTATTAGTGAGTTTGTTTGTATAACTTTTAGATATAGAGTGTAGATGTTTATTTTCTCTGACACTCCTATTTGCCTATGTGTTGTGATGTTTTACCAGCACTTTCATTTGATATCTTCTCTCTTGTTTTCAGTGACATGCACAGTCCACGAGATAGGACAAGGAGAGGACACCTAGGGAACCAGGGCATCTCGTAGCTTGTCTTATTATGATTTCTTAGTAATTATGAAATCACACGTTATTTTCTTTTCTCACATTTGCAGTAGCATTAGTCATATAGGTCCTGAAGAAAGCAAGGTCTCAGTTGTCCACGAGATTTGCTGAAACATGTTGACCTCTCATCACACTTAGGCAGCTATCCTCATAAACTGCCGTTGACTTTTTAATATTGGAGGAGTGAGTAGCACCAGAATAAACTTTTACAGTACTCCCTCAACCAATTTTAATACACATTTTTTCACACTTTTATTGTTTTGCACTGCAACATCAGACACTCTGTTTCATCCTTGAACTCTGATACAGAATAGCAAGACCATACTGACACCTGGCTAAGTAGATGAAGGCTGTTCCATCTTGTCCTCATCCATCAAAGGCAGGTGTTCCACTCTTTGGTCAATAAGGAATCCCAAATGATAAAGGGCGGTTCTGTGTGGTGACTGATGGGTATCCTTTACTGACCCTCTTTGAGGTTTGGAAACTAACCTTGAGGTTCAGGATAAATATAGTGTACGTGTTTGGTGTTTCTATCACTTTAGGCATCTTGTTTAGACCATTAGACACTTTTGTGTTGTTAAGATATAATGTAGTATACATATTTATGCTTTAGCTACATAGGGGCCGATTCACAGAACTAACTTACGACTAGGGCTGGGCGTAGTTTGCGAAGTAGCACTACGAGAAGCTACGCGAAGTGCACTTCGCACTAAGCGAGCTACACGTAGCACTATGCGAACTGCGTAGTAGCATGTTTGCACAGTCCAAGATGCCGTTTTCAATGATTGCACAGTGCGGACAAGCATCCCACACTGTGCAATCATTGAAAACAGCATTTTGCACAGTGCGAGCTGTAGTTTTCTGCTGCTCGAGTAGATTTTTACTCAAGCGGCAGCTTTGTCAACGCAGACTGGTAGTTTCTCATCGCAAGCGGTCACAAGCATACGCGACTACTCACAATGAGAAACCAGACCTCCCCGCATTGAGAATTTCGCAGGGAGGTTTATTTTCCACGCTCGGGATCGGCAACTTGATGTTGCTGATTGTGAATGAGGAAAAAGTCTCGCCAGGATGTCATTTTGCTTGCTTGCGGTCGTCAACTTGACGTTGAGGACTGCGAACAAGCAAAAAATGACCGCTGCACTACGCTACGCGTGTTCGCACTGTGCTACATGCAATTCACGCAGTGCAAAGTTGCGCAAACTGCGCAAACTACGCGAGCGTAGCGTAGTGCTTTGCCCAGGCCTACTTACGACAAAATCCTAAACTTACTACTTTTGGTATTCACAGAAGGCATTTAGTAGTCTTAAGCTAGGATGTTGTCTTAAGTTAGGATTTTGTCATAAATTAGGATTTTGTCTTAATTTAGAATGTTGTCCTACATTAGGATTTTGTCTTAAATTAGGATTTTGTCTTATATTAGGATTTTGTCTTAAGTTAAACTTAAGAGAACTGTGTACTGTCACTTAACTGAAGAGGAAACCGGCTTTTGAGTCGCTGTTATTCTAAATCAACCAACGCCTGCTCTAGAACCATGGGCATTGTGTACTGACGTTTGGAGTCCAGTGAGGGGCGGTGGGAGGCATGCAGACATCTTCTATGATGGACCACTCTGTGCCAATAGCACTGCACTATAGTACTGTTATAATCCAGAATTGTGAGGAATGATCTGCACTCTGCCACCGGATTCAACAGAGGTGCTCACTAAGGCCTGCCCAGTAGCAGATGAGGTGAACATCATGGAGGAAGGCATGGCCAAAAGGCATGAGGAACAACAGATGTTTCGAAGAACACAAATGCCATGCAACCCGAACAACACCCTCCCTTCCTCCTTCCACTTCTTCCATTCCACACCCCTCACAGGCAGAGTCACCCACTCTTTCTACAAAGTAGGTTGTCACAGCCTACACACCTCATAGTGGCTGAGAACGTCCTTGCAAGAAGTCTGAACAGTCATCCCCACATTTCCATGGGGTGAGGAGTTTGTTTGGGTAGGATAGGACAACCATTGCTGCAGCTAGAGTAAGGTTAGGTTTCTGTTCTAAGGTTTATAGGAGTGAGGAGCGGGTGGGACAGAAGGGGACAGAGGAAGTTTGGATTAGGGATAGGGTTGGGGGTAGGGTGGGTCAGGCAGGGCTGTGGATAAAGTAGGGTTAGGTTTTTTTGCTCAATTTCTTCTGAGTGGAAGAGGTAGGATTGTGCTGGCTGGGAAAAAGAGAAGTTGGGGTTAGGGTGAGGGTGGCGGATAGGATTGGGCAACCAGGGGTGTAGATAGTGCCATGTGTCCATTCAGGGGGTTCCTGGGGAGTTGGCAGGATTGTGCTGCCAGGGAACAGGAGATGTAGGGTTAGATGCAGGGTAGGAGGTGGGATGTGGCAGTCAGGATTGTAGATTAAGTACTGTTCGGTTTCCTTTCAGAAGTTTCTATGGGGGTGGGAGGATGGGCTATTGTAGGATCGTGCTGCCAGTGGACAGGGGCTGCAGGTATAGGGTGGGAGATGGAATGGGGCAGCCAGGGATGTAGATGGAGTATATTCAGATTACTTTTCGAGGTTTATTGGTGAGAGGGTGGGTGTAGGGGAGTGCAGTCAGGGGACAGGGTAGTGTAGTGTCCTCCCCAGACCAGGTACTCGCCAATGACTATGCCACAAACGGAGCTCAGTATAACACGTCTTTATTCATCTGTGTGTAACTGCAAACTCAACATTCTAAATCTGCATTCATTTTGCTACACTCTTAACAGATTCCATCAGTAGCTACAAAGGTTCCGTCATTACAAACTCACACTAGAGGTAGGTTGGGGTTATTGTAGGGGTAGTGCAGGGCAGCTAGAGCTGGAGATTGAGTATTTTGTTTTCAGGGAGAATTTTTTTGGGAGATGAAACCATTCAACCATATTTTCCATTGAAACGGAAGCACTGACATCCAACAGCTGGGTCAGATATACATCTCTGAGCTGCTTTGCAGTGCAGCATGCAACAGAGGAGGGTAATCTGACACACCTGCTTGGGGATACGCCTCAGGCCTCTCCAGTGCGGGGTATGCATCTGAACTATCCATTTATATTACATAGCCTTGCTCAACTATATTATATGCTCTTGTATGAGCCTGGTTGTATGCCCATTTGAATGCTGTTGCTAAGTCAAAGAGGTGTCATCAGCCAGGTCCACAATACATAGCCAGAGTCGTCCAGGGGATAATAAAGGTACGTGAAGGCCATGTTTATCATAGTTATTTGTGTACATGTTTTTTTACATTTTCTTGACCTCAGACATTACCCTACCTGCCCAGGTCTACATGCCACCCTACAGCAAACTGATGTGGTGCCCTGGCATCGTAACCCTACTCCTGAGTCCTGAAACATGCAGTGATTCAGTCATGTAATGTGTAACTCAGGCCATTTTGATCTTTTGACAACTGTCCACAGATCAATGGTCACCCCTTACAGACAACATTCCTGTGTTCATTTACAGTGAAGGATTGCAAGGGTTGGGGGTCATTTTGCTTTCTACTGTTGTCTTTTACACTACTCTGCTTTACTCCTGCCCTCTTTGTTCCTGTGTTCACATTGCTTACTGTACATCTGTGTGCAGACGTCAACAGCCTTCCCTCCAGGTTGAAGTCACAAAAGATCTAGAGTTAATACATCTATTATGTACCCCACAAAGGATTCCAGGAATATTCTCTTTTAAAAGTTAAAGATTTCTAGGAGTTCTTCTTGAACACCCACGATCTGCCCATGTGAGAAGCATTATTCACTTACAATTATGCCATTCTGGTGGAATTATTACATAGGGAGAGGGGGATTGGGGCATGTATTAGTTCAAGTGGAATGAGTCACAAGTCTGAGTTTACCCATGTAAATAATGACATTTTCAAGTCTATGTCAAACTTAGCTAATTTCTTGTAAAGGTGCAAAGAGGGGGGCTCAAACATTGACATGCAGGCGTACGTAAATTATTACTATGTCTTGATAGAGGGCTGTACTGGCAATCCCCCAGCCTGGCAGTAGTCTATTGCTAGCGAGCCGATTTCCAGGAGGGATAGGCTTCCATGACTCAACCATGCCCCAGGGCCCTGTTCTATTCCCGTATTCTGCAGTGTGCTGCTGGTTTGAGCAGTATTGCAAGGCAGGGCACAAGTCCTAAAAAAAGAAGTGGGGGGACTAACCTAGTTAGGCAGTGTGCAAGTGACATCGCGGGGCGTGACATCAAGGCGCGCATGCCATCAAAACGCATGACATCATGGTGCACGACATCACAGCACTGTCTGAGTCAACGTTTACGTCTAATCACATGGATTTGTATATACTTTTTGATGGTGTATGAGTTTATTCACATTTAATCAATTTGATTCTCAAATGCACAATTGAAACATTGTTCCATTTATTCAAACATGAACTTTGTATAATCCAAAAAAAAGAGGAAAAAATAATTTATATATATAAAAAAGTGAATAAATAAACTGATCAAAATAAGTACTTTATGTTTATTTGGTTGTTGTAGAGTGCCTGCATATGTCTATATCCTAGACACAGAAGGGTATTCTTTAGGATAGTAACAGTTTAGAACATTTTCTAGCTATAACTTTCTTTCACTAGTCGACATCACGGCAATACCACCACACATGGCATCACAGGAATTGACAATCAATCAATCAAAACATTTATATAGCGCGCTACTCACCCAGAGGGTCTCAAGGCGCTTGGGGAGGGGGGGTCCGCTACTGCTCGAACAGCCAGGTCTTGAGCTGCTTCCTGAAGGCAAGGTGGTCTTGGGTCAGGCGGGGGTGGGTTAGGAGGGAGTTCCACGTCTTGGCAGCCAGGTAGGAGAAGGACCTTCCTCCTGTGGTCGCTCTTCGGAAGCGGGGGACGGCAGCGAGGGCGTGGTTGGTCGATCGAGCGTGTGGGAGTGTAGAAGTTGAGGCAGTTGTTGAGGTATCTTGGGCCTTGGTTGTGTAGTGCTTTGTGTGCGTGGGTGAGGAGTCGGAACGTGATTCTCTTGTCGACCGGGAGCCAGTGCAGGTCTCTCAGGTGTCCGGAGATGTGGCTGTGTCGGGGGATGTCCAGGATGAGTCTTGCAGAGGCGTTCTGGATCCGCTGGAGTCTCTTCTGGAGTTTGGCAGTGGTTCCGGCGTAGAGGGAGTTGCCGTAGTCCAGTCGGCTGGTGACGAGGGCCTGGGTGACCGTCTTCCTGGTCTCGGTGGGGATCCACCCGAAGATCTTACGTAGCATGCGCAGGATGTTGAAGCACGACGAGGAGACGGCGTTGACTTGTCTGGTCATGGAGAGGGAGGAGTCCAGGATGAAGCCCAGGTTGCGTGTGTGGTCTGTTGGTTTGGGTGCACTGCCCAGGGCAGGGGGCCACCAGGAGTCGTCCCAGGCGGAGGGCGAAGATCCCAGGATGAGGACTTCCGTCTTGTCTGAGTTCAGTTTCAGGCGGCTGTTCAACATCCACTCGGCTACGTCTGTTATCCCTTCGTGTAGGTTGGCTCTGGCAGTGGCGGGGTCGTTGGTGAGGGAGAGGATCAGCTGGGTGTCGTCGGGGTAAGAGATGATGTTGAGGCTGTGTTGGCGTGCGATGGCCGCAATGGGGCACATGTAGACATTGAAGAGGGTGGGGCTGAGCGAGGAGCCTTGAGGAACGCCGCAGATGACTTCGGTGGCTTCTGATCTGAACGGGGGGAGGCGGACTCTCTGTGTCCTTCCGGCGAGGAAGGAGATGATCCATTCTAGTGCCTTTTCTTGGATTTCGACGTTGCTGAGTCGCTGCACTAGGGTGCGGTGGCAGACAGTATTGAACGCCGCGGAGAGGTCCAGGAGGATGAGGGCCGCTGTTTCCCCGTTGTCGTGTAGGGCTCGGATGTCGTCAGTGGCTGCAATGAGGGCGGTCTCGGTGCTGTGGTTGGCCCGGAAGCCAGACTGCGAGAGGTCGAGGGATCCGTTCGTCTCAAGGAAGGCGGCCAGCTGCTTGTTGACGGTCTTCTCGATGACTTTGGCCGGAAACGGGAGGAGCGAGATGGGGCGGTAGTTTTTGAGTTCGGTGGGGTCTGCTGACAGTTTCTTCAGTAGAGCGCTGAGTTCGGCGTGCTTCCAACTCTCCGGGAAGGTGGCGGTGTCGAAGGAGGTGTTGATGATGTCTCGCAGGTGGGGTGCGATGACAGCGTGGGCCTTGTTGAAGACGTGGTGAGGGCAGGGGTCGGTTGGGGATCCGGAGTGGATGGAGTTCATCGTGCGTCGGGTTTCTTCGGTGTTGATCTGGGTCCATGCTCGGAGGGTGGTTGTGGGGAGAGCAGGTGCGGTCGTGGGGTGCGTCGGCTGTGTGCTGAAGCTGTTGTGGATGTCTGCGATCTTGTTGTGGAAGTAGGAGGCGAGGGAGTTGCAGAGGTCTTGTGATGGGGTGATGTTGTTGTTTCCTGCGCTGGGGTTGGAGAGCTCTTTGACGATGTTGAAGAGTTCCTTGCTGTTGTGTGCGTTGTTGTCCAGTCGTTCCTTGAAGGCAGTTTTCTTGGTGGCGTGGATCAGTTGGTGGTGTATCCGGGTGGCGAGCTGGAGGGTGGTCATGTTGTCTGGTGTTGGGTCTCTGTGCCAGGCTCTCTCGAGGGCTCTGCAGTTCTTCTTGGAGCTCTTGAGTTCGTCGGTGAACCAAGGTGCTTTCTTACTTCCGGGTCTGCTGGGCGGGGTCCTCAGTGGAGCGAGTTCGTCTGCGCAGCTGCTGATCCACTTCATGAGGTTGTTGGCTGCCTGGCTGGGGTTCGCTGAGCTGGCAGGGGGTCCCGGCTCAGGGATGCGGCGAGCTGGTCGGCAGCAATCTTGTTCCTTTCTGAAGCTGAAGTGGACACAGCTGTGGTCCGTCCAGTGGAGTCCGGTGGTGTGGCTGAAGGCGATGTCCTTGCTGGAGGAGAAGATGGGGTCGAGTGTGTGTCCAGCGTGGTGGGTGGGGGTGGTCACCAGCTGCTTGAGACCAAGGTTGGCGAGGTTGTCCAGCAGGGTGGTGGTGTTGCGGTCGTTGTTGTTCTCCAGGTGGAAGTTGAGGTCCCTGAGGAGGATGTAGTCAGCAGAGGGGAGGGCGTGCGGGCTGATGAAGTCGGCGATGTCTTCGCTGAATTGTGTGTGTGGTCCCGAGAGTCTGTAGATGAGGGTGCCTTGGGGTCGGTGTGGGTCTGGAAGTGCAGGTGTTCGGCGGTAGTGAGGGTGTCGTCGGTGTTGGTCGTGATGCGGATGGTGTTCCTGTGGATGATGGCGATGCCTCCTCCAGTCTGGTTGCCGCAGTTCCTCCGGAAGATCTTGAATCCGTCCAGGATGGCGATGGCGATGTCGGATGCTGAGGAGGCGTTCATACAGGTTTCCGTGAGGAAGGCAACGTCTGGTGATGTTGTGTCGAGCAGGTTCCAGAGCTCCACTGCGTGTCTGTGGACGGAGCGGGTGTTGAGCAGGATGCACTTCAGGTGATTGGTGCTGGTTCTCTGCTTGGCGGGTGTGGGTGCAGTGCAGGTCCGGATGCAGGAGAACTTGCAGGGGTAGCAGCTGAAGGGTCCGTGGGTGCGTCTTGGGGTGGCTCGGTAGCACCCAGGGATCCGGCCGGTGTTGAGTGCGTTGAGTTCGGTGGCGTTGTAGGTCCGGCGGGTGGGCTGGTGTCTGCTGGGGTCAGGGGTTCGGGCGGCGGGCGCAGTCCAGGTGCGGACAGGCGCAGACGGGCTTACCTTTGGTGCGCCTTCTGCGCGCTTAGGGCGCGCCCGCTGCGCGTCAACGCTGCACGTTTGCCACTCTCCCATATGTGGAGAGTGGGGGGGCGGAGCGAGGGAGGAGCAGCTGGGAGGCGGGAGCGGGGCGGCGAATGGGAAGGGCTACAGAGGGAAGGGGGCGGGGCCACAGGGGGCAGCGGTGGGGAGCGGGGAGGTGGCGGGAAGCGCAGCAGGGGCTGGGTGCGACAAGGGGAGTACAACAATCACAAAATCAAACAACACGGGGCAGAGGGAGAAAAACAGAAATTAAACACAGAGCGAAAAACACAGGGTAAAATACAATCGGAAGTACAAACGCAGCGGAAATACAAATGCAGCGCAAGCGGGGCAAGAGCAGCAACAGCTGTGGACCAGGATCACAGCTGCGGGCAGCGGCGGCACTTGGCGGGAACGTGGGGCAGCCTGGGCTCACTCACGAGGAGTGTGCGCGGTGCGTGGGGTGACCGGCCCAAAGGGACATCATATAAAGTGGCATTATAAGCCACAACTTTACAGGAAGTGGCATCACAAGAAGTGACATCAGATCTAAAGCCATCACATATATGTTTAGCAGGTCTATCATGTGTACGTTTGAGCGCATTGTGAGGATAATAGCAAAGGGGGCAATAGAAGAGGATATGTGACTTCTACACCTTGCAATCTCTCAGTTTTATGTAACACATAATGTACATTCATTTACAAATTTATATAATTTATTGTACATGTAATATGCATGTGTTGATGTAAATCGCTCTGACACCCTGCATTAAAATGAGTAGGGTAATACAAGAAAAAATAGTGGTACTTAAATTATTTCAACGCCTCCTAAGGGGTAGTAAGCTCTACATAAATGCAATTTGCTTTGTGTAAATACTGGAAAAACCAGCACATCTGATATTCTTACAGTGAAAGCATACCTCCTAAACAGGGACTGAACAAAGTGAAAAGCTGCCTCTCTTAAGTATGTGTGAAGTGCTAACAAGGTGTGCGCCTTCGTTTCCCCTCTGCTTGATTTACATCAGGTGTCAGGCTCCTGCCTGCTCTCAGCCAAGAGGCTCGAGCAAAAGGAGGCCTGGTGACAGGGGCGGATTGGCAAGGCGGGCATTCGGGCATCGGCCGAAGGGCCATTGTCTCAGTGCCCTCTGTGGGCCAGTTTTTTCTCCCCTTTCCCAGTCCACAGAGGGTGGACTAGGAAAGGGGAGAAAAAAAAACGTCCCACAGAGGGCACTGAGACAGAGACAGAGAAATGAAAGCAGCCTTGCTGTGCGGCCATACAGCGATTATCAGCTGTGGCCTCTCCTTCACCCCCTGCCCTCCCAAGCAATCACGCAGAGGCTGGGCTGGGGAGGGGTGATTGTTTGCAAGGTGTTGCTCAGTTCTATGAGCCATTTTCACCCCGGCCCCCCTGGGGTCCACGCAGCCCAGAAACAGTGTTTGTCTTAACACCTCGCCCACAGCCCTTCACATTCAGGGCTTAGTGGGCGAGGAAGAATGGGTCTCGCTGTGGGGGCCAGGTGATGTTTGGAACTCGCACCCTTCACCTCAGCCTCCCCCTGGCTACCTGGCTACCTTGGATGACCCAGCAGCTGCGTTTGTACTCCCTGTGGAATTTTGACTTGCGATCTGAACATCATCTGCGCCAGCTTGTGACCTATGTACTACGTGCACGGCAGCTATTCTAGGTCACCTATGTATTACGTGCATGGCAGCCATTTTAGGTATCATGGTCTCCCTGTCCGCGATCGATCGCCAGCACGTCCCTCTGGCCCAGCAAGCATCCTCCGCGCACCCCGGCTCCCCCTCCCTCCTCCTCCTTACGAGCAGGACCCTTCTGCATGACCCTGTCCTTGGGAGTCACGCTAGCGCCTGACCGACACCTCCTCTCCTCCCATGAATGCCCCTCTGTTGACAAACCTCCCTCCTGCGCTGGATTGTCCACGCGGTATGAATACCACTCCATTGATAGCCCCTCACCCCGTGTCCGACTGTCCACACAGGTCCGAGGCCATTGCCTAAGCCGGGAGATATCATTTACTGCCCTATATTGTAAGAGGTCGCTCTCCTTCAAAGGGCCCTCTATTGATCCAGGCCTCCCCACCCCCTGTGATATGATCAGGCGCACACATCCTAAGACTCGACGGAACACTCAGCTGCGTGATGGCCCCCTCCTCTTATCAGCAGGTTGAGAAACTCTATTGTGAAGGTATATGGGGGTGGGATTGACACTAGGATTACGGGGATGTCTTTTTCTTGCCTCACAAGGATCTGATTGTATCAAGAGAAGGTCACATGCCATAAACCAGTGTATAAGAGGCCAGACCTCCGAGAGGCTGTTAGAGCACCTCGACATGATACCTTGTTGTCTGATCTGATGTGTTCTGCTCCGTCGGAATAAAACTTCTGTTTCCTGCCCTCTGGTCTCCGGCGCCTGCCTCATTGCTTGGTAATCTTGAATGGTACAAGGGCGGTTAGCGCCGGGCAAATCTTGAGAAAGGTCCTAGCCCTACCTTTTTCTACAAATTGGCGCCCAACGTGGGGCCCATCAGCGACACGTGGATCCAGTGGGAGAGGTCCCGATGACAGAGTGAACGACTGCAACGATCGGGAAGAGCTCGTGTCCGATAGACCCTCGTCTGACAGCCGATCATCCGACCTTCACTAGTTCTGAACAGACCTCTCTCGAGTGATCTACGGTCCTGACTGGGAACCATCAGGAGTGCCGCGAACAACACGAAGGAGAGAGGACGATCGGGCGCTGGATCCAGAGGACAGGAAACCGTCCATGCGGTCCGGGTAAGGTCGTGTAAACACGACGAATTGAGGAAATTGTTTTTGGATAATACTAGTATTACGCTTTTGTTGAAACCCTCTGGAGATTCACTGTCTGCAAACGGGGAAAAACAAACAGGCTCTCTCTTTGCAAGCAGTGAAGGATAGGTAACGCAGACTTTTGTCCCCATTGTAATCCGTCGTGCCTATCTTCCTCCCCCACTGTTTCCCGAACTATCGTTCGTGGATTATTGTCTGGAGATTCTTTGTCTGCAAACAGGGAAGAACAAGGTCTCTCTTTGCAGGTAGAGAAAGAGTGGGTAACGATAACTTTTCGTGCCCACTTATTCTCCCCACTGGATTGTTTGATTGGCCGATTATTCGGTATTGGTTCTTTTGAGGTATTCACGGCCTCCAAACAACGTAGAATAGAAATATTCTGTCTAGTCTTTGTCCGCCGTGATAAGATAGGTAGTGCAGACTTTTGTCCCCGTTGTAATCCGTCATGCCTGTCTTCTCCCCACTGGTTGGTAGCCTGTTTAGCCCGGACCGCTTATTAGAGATGAACCATCCAGCTCCACTGGAGGGCACCCCTAATAAGGACATGTTCACTAAGTATGGACTAGTCGCTATATCTTACACTAAACTATGGCATAAATATACGAAAAAGAACCTTGAAAGTCAGTGGCCACTGATAGGTTCCTTTGACGAAAATAAAATAAAAACATTAGAAATAGCGCTCCAGAAGAATAAGACCACGCCCACTATGCTCGACAGTATCGGCATGTGGCGCAAAGAAACGGAACAACGAAAGAAAAGAGAAGAAGCAAAAATAGGGAAAGAATTACGAAAGGCAGCCCACCTAGCCGCAAAGCAACTAGAAGAAGAAATAAAAGAGAGAAAGGAAACTATGCAAAATCAAGAATCAGGGTCGACAGGCCAATGTCCTGTCAGGACCCCCTCTGCGCTCTACCCTGAATTGCCCTCCAAACAACGAGCGAACGACGAGCTACTACTAGGTCCCCCAACCATCTACATGCCCCCTCCATATGCCCCCTGCCGACAAAGCTTCCACGCTCCGAGTGTGAGCGAAAGCGATCTCAGCGCTAGTGCACCAGCCCTCACGGCCTTTGCACCAGCCACATTAACAACCTCATCAGACGACCCCGAATCTAGCAAACAATCATCGGCCAGAATAAATAGATTAAGCAAAGATGAGCGGGATGGGATCGACAAAATAGCAAAGACCCTAGTAGAACGAAGGGAGAGCGAAGAGTACACAATGAACATATATAATTCGCATGCCGACAGCCACAGACGGCATTTCATCTTGCGATTCAGCTACCACACCCTGAACGCGTATGAAGATAGGTATCAGAGCAAGGGTCCCGCTAAATTAACAACACTGTATAGGAAAATTGATGTTGGAGATGGGACTGAACGTGAGGCGACGGAGCTCTTCATGCAAATGCTTGAGGTCCTCCGCCACCTCACAGAACAGAAACCAGAAGCCAAGGTTACGGTCCCCGAAACAACCTCGGCAGAAGTAGCCAATACTATGATGCCTATCAGAGAAGCGGCTCCTTACTGGATCCCGCCACGGGGCCAGGGAACGAGCGATGATATTAATAATGAAAATGCAAAGGGAAGGGTTGTGTACAATTGGGTATATCAACCATGGGACCGACAAGATATCCTAACCTTTAAGCAAACCCTGCCCGACTTAAGAAAGAACCCGACAGCATTTTATACCGAATTAGGTACAGCCTTGGGTTCAACGATAATGACTATAGCAGATATTGACTTGTTCTTTGGGCTATGTCTGCCAGCTGACGTGTGGAAGCAAATCCGGAAGGCTGACCACGCGGATCTGTTTGGACATACCTGGGACCAACTCGGTAAACTAGACAGACAGCGAGAGCCAGGGAGTAAACCAGTGAAGGACATACTGGAACTCCCAGATAAAATAGTTCAGAAATTAAAAACACTGGTCCCGGAAAGGAAAGTAGACTGGTCGATAGTCACGGCCTGTCATCAGAAACCCCAGGAAGATGTGTCAGAATACTTCTCCCGATTTGAGACAGTGTTCTCCGACTACAGTGGCCAGGACATGACCACCGCAACCGGACAGCACCTGTTTGTGCAAAACTATGTAAAAGGACTAACTCAAGAAGTCTCCCAAAAACTACAGACAAGCGAGAGCAGTTGGGGGGCCTCCAAACCAGCGGCTATCCTTCAGATGGCTCAGTATTACGAGCACCAAAAGAATGAGAATGATAGGGCGTCCGAGAAAAAGAAGAAAGATTTGAAGGAAAGGGTAATGATAGCCCAGATACAGGGTATAGCTCTAGGACGGGAACATCAAAGGGGGAACTACCAATCGAACGCCCCCAGAGATCTACCTCCTAAGGATCACACCCCGACACCTCACACTGGACGGAGAGACGTTAGCAATGACCAATGCGCTTTCTGCAAAGGGCTTGGCCATTGGAAATTCCAGTGTCCGGTTTTGCTAGAGATGAATAGAAATAGGGATTCCAGGGATGTGGCAGGTGGTCCGAGGAATAGAGTACAGGGACGAGGGAACTCCAACGACGCTAGCAATGACAGATCAGGAAGACTGAATACATTTGACCGTCCTCGACAGAATCAATATCAGCTATCCGAAGGTGAAAATGCCCCCGATTTTGCATAGGACTGCCAGGGGCAAAGGAGGGATCCAGTCGAGCTCTGTGTTGACCAGCAAGGTCCTTATGTCACCGCTAAGGTCTTGGGTACAGAGTCTCCATTCTTGGTAGACACTGGGGCGACACGTAGTGTGTTATCAAAGCGACTGATTCCAAGGGCACCCTTGTCTTGCTCACACATAACGTCGATAGGTTTCGATGGGACGCCCTCCACTAACCCCCTGTCTGTACCTATTACCTTTGACCTAGAAAGCAACACTGCTGACGCGACATTTCTACTCTCCTCCAACTCCCCTGACGCCATTATGGGCATTGACTTACTGAAGCATTTTCGAGCTACCATTAGGTGTTCCCCAGATGGAATACGAGTCATCCTGTACGACAACCCAGACATGCCCAGGTCCCGTCCCCCACGACACATGTGCCCCATAACTGACGCTGACATGTCCTTGCTTGACGCCCTGCCCCCGTACCTGTGGGCCAAAAACGACTCTGATGTGGGGCGAATGATGATTGACCCTATCCACATAACTGTACGACAGGACGCTATGCTCCCGAAACTCCCACAATATCGGATATCCCCAGAGGGTGAGAAGGCACTGGTAGCGATCATTCAGTCTCTGGTAGATGCAGGAGTGGTTGAAGAAGTGGTTAGCAACGTCTGCAACAGCCCAATCCTACCTATTGTTAAGAAACAAGGTGAAGGAGATGAGAAAGCGTACCGCTTCATCATCGACTTACGAGAGATTAACAAAGTGGTTGTACCCCAATATCCTGTGGTCTCTGATATCACCACCATTCTGACCCTCATCCCGTCCACTGCCACCACCTTCTCTGTTATCGACCTTAAAAACGCATTTTTCTCTATCCCCATCCATCCAGACAGCCGTTATCTTTTCGGCTTCACTTTAAAATCTCGCTCGTACCGATTTTGTAGAGCTCCCCAGGGGTACACTGAAAGTCCCAGCATTTACAGCCAGGCTCTCAAAAGACAGCTGGATGCCTTCCAGCTACCAGAGGGAGTGGTGTTGATCCAATATGTCGATGATATCCTTTTGGCGGCCGACACCACCCCACTTGCAACGACAGCCACCGTCCAACTCCTACACTTCCTTGCTGAAAGTGGCCATAAAGTCTCCAAAAAGAAGCTACAGTTCTGCCAGCCACAAGTGACTTACCTAGGCCATCTTCTGTCCAAAGAAGGGAGGAAACTTACCCCTGACCGAATCCAAACCATCCTAGACACCCCCATCCCAAAAACACAAAAGCAGGTCCGCTCTTTGGTTGGCCTAACCTCTTTTTGCAGACAGTGGTTGCCTAATTACAGCCTCATTGTGAAACCATTACTTGCCCTGCTGACCAAAGATGTCCCCTCCCCGCTTCCTTGGACCACTGAGTGTCAAGCCTCCTTTAAGGAATTACGGGATGCACTCTGCTCAGCACCCGTCCTCGGAACGCCGGATTACTCCAAACCCTTCTCCCTCTTCACCCACGAAAGGGAGGGATGCGCATTGTCTGTCCTGACTCAATCGATTGGCCCTAAGCAGCGCCCTTGTGCCTACTTCTCCGCCACTCTTGATCCTGTAGCCAGAGCCTTACCTGCCTGCCTTCGAGCAGTAGCTGCCGCTGCTGTCTCCATCCGTCAGAGCGAGGGAATCGTACTTTCCAACTCCCTCACTGTATTAGTGCCCCATGCAGTTGACACCCTTTTGAACCAGACAAAGACCCAACACCTGACTAGCGCACGACTGACAGGGTACGAGTTGACTCTGCTTGCACCCCACATCACACTTAAGAGATGCACGACTTTGAATCCTGCCACATTGTTACCCTTGCCTGAAAACGACCCCGACGTTCCTCCCATACACGACTGTGTGACCCTCACAGACGAACAGACTAGGAGTAGGGTTGACCTCCGAGACACTGCTTTTCCTGACCCCGACGGAGAGCTATGGGTAGACGGCTCATGCATCAAACTCCCAGATGGCACCACTTCAGCTGCCTATGCAGTAACGACAGCCCAAACAGTAGTTGAGACAGCCTGCATCACACAACGATCCGCCCAGGCAGCGGAGCTGATAGCCCTCACCCGAGCATGCATCATAGCCGCAGGGACCACCGCGAACGTATATACGGACAGCCAGTATGCCTTCGGGGTGGTCCACCATTTTGGGCTCCTGTGGAGGGAGAGGGGATTCCTGACGTCCCACGGCACCCCAATCCTCCACGGAGATTTAGTGTCCGCTCTGATTGAGGCAGTTCTCCTCCCCAAACGATTAGCGGTGATCAAATGTCAGGCACACAAAAGAGTGACAGACTTAGTCGGACAAGGGAATGCATTAGCCGACATCACTGCACGAACCACAGCTGAAAATAGGACAGTGACACGCATATATGTGACTAGGTCATAAGCAGAAAAATGGAGTGACACAAGGGAAATGATCAGAGACATACAGTCGGCCAGCACCCCTCACGAATTGACTAAATGGGCAAGGGTGGGTTTGAAGGACGAAGAGGGTTGCTGGCGAACAAAAGATGCAAACAAATGGTTGCTGCCCGACTCATATCTGATTCCCATACTGACAATGGCTCACTCCCCCGCACACATAGGATCTGCACCCATGATCGAACTCATTTCCAAAGTCTGGCATAACGACAAAATCCCCGACTCAGCCAGACGCCTAGTTCAGCAGTGCCTCATCTGTCTGCAACACAACCCCGGGAAAGGGACTGTAGTACCCCGGGGAGGGTTCGGGACCCCCAATCACCCCTTTGAGGTCCTTCAGATGGATTACATCCAACTAGAGAGATGCCAAAACCTGAAGTATGTACTAGTCATTGTGTGTGCCTTCAGCAAATGGGTGGAAGCCTATCCAACCCGTGACAACACTGCCATGACTACTGCCAAAGTACTACTGAAGGAATTCTTCCCTCGCTATGGCCTTTGTCGGATTTTATGGAGCGACAATGGCCCCCATTTCATAGCTGAGGTTATCCAATTAATCCTAAAAGGGTTGGGGGTGAAGCAACGATTTCATGCGGTCTTCCACCCCCAATCCGCTGGTCTAGTGGAACGCCATAATGCCACCCTGAAGCTGAAACTGGCAAAAATAGTGGCCACCACTGGACTTAACTGGCCGGATGCCCTCCCACTGGCCTTGTTATCAATGCGCTCCACTCCCACCAAGCACCATTTGACCCCCTACGAGGTCGTGTTTGGGCGTCCGATGAATCTCTGGACTGCTCCCAAACCGACCTCCATTCATGACGTCCCGGACGTCCTACTATCTGATTATTTGTGCAAACTAACTAAGACATTGTCTGTCATCCATCAACAGGTGCAGCAGGCTATCCCCGATGCTTCCAGGGGCCCCGGCCATGACATCCAACCGGGAGATTTCGTGCTGATACGAAATTTCCAGCGAACCAAGAGTCTGGAACCCCGGTGGACGGGCCCCTGGCAAGTGCTGATCACCACCCGAACGGCGCTCCGAGTGGAGGGGAAGAGGCATTGGCTGCATGCGCACCATTGCCGAAAAGTCTCTGCAAACCTGGCCACGACAGAAAACGTCAGCACCCAAGAAGAGCTCCTGAGCAAAGACTGACCGACATTGGACTGTTATCCCGATACTGGGGCACTCGAACTTGCAAAATTCTCCGATCCCACTGTGCCATCCAGAGAAGGGTATTTCCTGCGCCGAAAGGGGGGAGTTTCGGCTAAGTAGGCCACGGACTAAGTTAAATCTCAGAACGGTGACCTAAACACAATCAAAGGTTGCCGGGAGAGAAGCTAAACGAAGTCTGTGGTTCTGCCCGCTACCGAGCTCCCTTGAAGGTGATGGAAGCGCCAGATAAGAAGATGATGGAAGCGCCAGATAAGAAGATGATGGAAGCAACAGGAAATACCCAGTACAGAAATCCAAAGACTGACAACTTGCACAAATCAAAGACAATCGCACTCTTCATTGTCTTCCTCTTCTGCCTCCTCCTCATGACCTCCTTCTGGATTCTGGAAGAAAGCACACCGGCTCATGAGGCATTGCTACCTACTGTGCAGCCAACCCCCCTGAAGGAGCATCACTTAATCTCTCTGTCGCCTCAGCTCCGAGAAAGGCGCAGGGAATTCTGGAACAATTCCTTTGTGCAACTGTTGCACCAACACAACATTGCTGCCAATGCTACGAACTGTTGGATCTGCGGGTTGCTCCCGCATGCCACCGGACACTCTATTCCCTTCATCCCTTCACCCTTCTCAGTTCACGGCTCTTGCCTCGCCTGGCTGATCCTCATGCAAGAGAGCCACAAGGATAACGCCACCTCTGGCCGGACAGTGTCACATTTCTACTCTGAGTTCTGGCTGAACAGAACCGGGAAGACTCCTGCTGCCCTGTGTCCTGCACTCACAGGCGCCACCTTCATCAAAAACATTCCAGCCAAAGAACGAATCGAAGTACAGGTGCTCCACAATCCAGCCAGGACCACCTTTTCTCATCTACAAAAGCAAACTACCGCAACACTGACTGTGGCTCTGTCTGTCATCAATGTCACAGGACTTGTGTGTCTCGAAGGCCACGGGACGCAGCTGGTGGGTCACAGCGCCTGCCAGACCACCAGAACATTGGACTCAGCTGACCCTCCTTCCTTTGTTGCTTCTCCAAACATGTACTTTGTGTGTGGCACCAAGGCTTACACCTGGCTCCCGAAGGGTTGGAAGGGTACCTGTTACATTGCCTTCGTTCTTCCACCCACATATGTAGCCCCTGCCAACCATCACAGGCAGAGACGTGCAGACGACCTTGGGCAAGCCGACTCCACCGGAGCACAGTTCCTAGATGCAGCAAAGGGACTTGTTCCTCTGTGGGGCCCAATGGCAAACAGCCGTGCTATCCGGCACCTGACCCAGGCAGTAGAAACAACGATCAACATCACTGCCGGTATCCTCGCCAACAACACTGCAGAACTTCAGGCGGTCCGCCTCGTGACCCTCCAAAATAGACTTGTCCTAGACGTGGTCCTAGCCGACCGAGGAGGAGCATGCCGCATCATCGGATCCAGCTGCTGCACATACGTGCCTGACAACTCGCCTTCAGTCTACAAAGCCATTGAACACCTCCACAGACTTTCCTCAGAGGTTCACCAAGAACAAGAAGGATGGTCGCTTGGGAACTGGTTTTGGGACACTTTGAAGAATTGGGGTTGGAAGTTGTTTTCCTTTGTGTTGATACCTGTTGTGATCTTATGTGGGTGTTGTTTAGGTATCCAATGTCTGCCACCCTTGTGCGGCCTTGTTTCTAACTGTATGTGCCCAAAGACTTTGGACTTCCGAAATGAGCACATGAGCCCCCTCTATGAAGTAGAAATACGTGGCCTTATGGGGATAAATCCAAACTGACAAGTTGGCGAGATATGTTAAAAGGGAGGACTGTGGAATTTTGACTTGCGATCTGAACATCATCTGCGCCAGCTTGTCACCTATGTACTACGTGCACGGCAGCTATTCTAGGTCACCTATGTATTACGTGCATGGCAGCCATTTTAGGTATCATGGTCTCCCTGTCCGCGATCGATCGCCAGCACGTCCCTCTGGCCCAGCAAGCATCCTCCGCGCACCCCGGCTCCCCCTCCCTCCTCCTCCTTACGAGCAGGACCCTTCTGCATGACCCTGTCCTTGGGAGTCACGCTAGCGCCTGACCGACACCTCCTCTCCTCCCATGAATGCCCCTCTGTTGACAAACCTCCCTCCTGCGCTGGATTGTCCACGCGGTATGAATACCACTCCATTGATAGCCCCTCACCCCGTGTCCGACTGTCCACACAGGTCCGAGGCCATTGCCTAAGCCGGGAGATATCATTTACTGCCCTATATTGTAAGAGGTCGCTCTCCTTCAAAGGGCCCTCTATTGATCCAGGCCTCCCCACCCCCTGTGATATGATCAGGGGCACACATCCTAAGACTCGACGGAACACTCAGCTGCGTGATGGCCCCCTCCTCTTATCAGCAGGTTGAGAAACTCTATTGTGAAGGTATATGGGGGTGGGATTGACACTAGGATTACGGGGATGTCTTTTTCTTGCCTCACAAGGATCTGATTGTATCAAGAGAAGGTCACATGCCATAAACCAGTGTATAAGAGGCCAGACCTCCGAGAGGCTGTTAGAGCACCTCGACATGATACCTTGTTGTCTGATCTGATGTGTTCTGCTCCGTCGGAATAAAACTTCTGTTTCCTGCCCTCTGGTCTCCGGCGCCTGCCTCATTGCTTGGTAATCTTGAATGGTACAAGGGCGGTTAGCGCCGGGCAAATCTTGAGAAAGGTCCTAGCCCTACCTTTTTCTACACTCCCCTGCCAGGACATTGCCCTGAGGCCTGGAGGGCTGATTAATTTACTAATTGCAGGGGCCTTACCTATGTTCATGTGCTCCTGAGCTGAAGGTCTGGGGAGGGCTAAGTTGGTTCGTAATAGCAGGGGCTTTCCTGCTTTTCAGGGGCTTCTGCGCTGGAGTGCTCGAATAATTTTGTGACAGAAAGGGGCCTTGCTGTTTTTTTTAGTTGATCAGCATGTAGGCGATTGTCAACGTAGTGTCCTGCGCAAGAACAGTATCCTCCCACTTTCATTCCTTGTCTGTGCAAATGGTTTTTCGGGAATGGGCACGCCCCTTGAATGTGGGCCACGCCTCTTAAATATGGGCCACGCCTCATGAATGTGGGCCACTTTTTTCGTCAGTGCCCGGGCCAAATTGTGATCCCAATCCGACCCTGCCTGGTGACCCCTGAAATTTGACCTTTGTTATGGGCCCAGAAGGAGGCTTAAATAAGAAAGCCTAATCCCTGCCTGCATGTTGCTGCTTGTTGCATAAGGAAAGCAGACAACGTGCAGGAACTGCTGAAAGTGTCCCGGTGTTTGGAAATTACACCGGGATGAGTTTAGCACAATATTCAGTGGGGCCCAAATTCTTGGCAGGGTGGACAGCGTCCACACTGTGAAAAAAGTGGGTGGACGCCGTCCCCTTGTTTGAACCCCCGACTCGTGCCGTTGCCAGGGCTGGCTTTGGTTGTCCGGACTTGCCAAACTGGGCATTTCTTGGATAGTTTCGGAAGTTAGAATAACTGTTCAGGCTACTCTTCTGCACAGTAACTGTGTTAGAAAAATGAATACAGGTTTAAGGTTTAGTGAAATTCGCCAGTATGACTCATTTTCTTTTCTACATAGTGCTGCTTTCACAGACATAGCAGTACCCTGGCGACATAATGCGACATTCAGCCTTTTATAGTACATTGTTAATTCATTTTTTAGTTTCTAGTTTCATTTATTTTCTGCATGTTTTAGCATCTTCCCCAGGGCGGCCTACTCTACACACTATCACTTGCTGCTCACAGATAAGTCAAGCAAAGGAAAATGTAGGCACTTTATTGCTCAGAGCACTAACTGTTCAGTTTTGCATACATGGATGCGTTTTCCGGGACTTGTAGCAGAAAGCCCTGCAGCTCATTCATTGCAGGAGAGGAAGTGCTTAATTTGTTCCAAAGTAGCCTGTGGGCAACTAAACTCATGATGGGGACCCAGGCTTATTTTTTCATCATCAGATTTGAACCAGAGCAATAAAAAGAAAGGAAGGCAGTGAGAAAAAATGAGGAAAAGACAGATAGAAAAACTGTGACACATGGAGAAAGCAGGGATGACCTGCAAATATGAGGTAAGAAGACCGGAATTGTAGGATGATGAAACAAAGAGGTTGAATCAAGATCAACGAGAGAGGCGGTGCTCGGTCGTGGTAAGATGGTGTTACCCTGAGGGAGCTCTGAGGAGAATCCAAACCGAAGGGGGTGCGTTGTCTTCAGAGCTGGGTACAAAGCTTCACAACAGGAAAGAAAAGTGAGGCAAGCATCAGACTCAGGGGGTTTGGACTGCATAGTGTATTAACTAATACAGGATATTGTTTTTTACAGGTGAGGAGGGAACTGTCTTATATGCTCGTATGCACCTAGCAGCAGCTCTGACATGAAGTGGTTTCACCTGCATAGAAAAGTACCAAATGGTTTCTTCACCAGCGTGGAGGCCCAGTCCTAGCACATTACGTAAGCAAAGTTAGCACTCCGGCTCTTTATTAGTACTCTGTTCTTTTTTGCAACGGATGTCTGAAAAACGAATGACTTTGCAGTTAAGACCTTCCAAATCTCTCCAGCGGACTGAAAATCGCCCCTAGTTACTCATAATATCTTTATTCACATCCTTAATTAAGTTCATCCGCACTGGCAGGGACGGTGGCTTTCCGCTGTTGTTTCAAGTGATTTACATCTCTGAGTTTAACAGAGTTCTTTAGGGCGGTTGGTCGCTCATTCCTGCATCTCTTCAAGACCTCAGCCTCATGCCCATGGGTTAAATGTAAGTATTGGCCCGGAAAGAGAACGGAGCCCACTAACTGTGCTGCGTCCCTTCTTCAAAACAATGTCTCCTGAGGGGGAAGCGCTCCTGCACATTGTATGGTTGGGTGAGTTCAGAGGAGATGGAAAATACATTTAATTATGGATGGGGTGCAGTAGCCAGAAGCCCAGAATGGTTCAGATCCGCTCGGATTCTGACTGGCTCTGTTGCTCTCCTGCTTCCATGGAAATCCCAAGCGCTGTCATCGCTCTCCTCCTGCAATGCCGGTGGTTGGAGAGATACACATCAACCGAGGAGCTTTTCCTTTGCTCATTATTTCATTTGGGAGCAGCAGGGTCTGCGCTGCCTCTCTGCTTGTATGGGAAGGAGAGTGCGTACAGAGCATTCTTGGATGCATTTTGGGAAAACAAAGGAAATTCACAAGGCTAAACTTTCTCCTGGAGCCTTGCCTTCCCACCATGTTTGCTCCCTCTCCCATGTGAATAGCCTTTTAGTTTTGGAGTGCTGCGGTCCAAGTGAGACTGAGGGGCAGTATAGATGCCAATAGGGTGGAATAGGTTTATATACCCGGTGCCTTTCCATGCTGATGACCACAGCTGGGTCAGATAGCACTTGCTGAGGAGCAGTGGGACAAATAATAAAAGAGAAATCTGGAGGGCAGTGGGGATGCTGAAGATGTAGCCATGCCAACCAGACAGTTAACTCCCTCAGGTTGCACCCCACTGCCGTTGCTGGGTGCTCTTGTCATTTTTACACAAAATACCCAAATTTAGAAGCTCCAGTGGGACTGGGAGAGTAGGTGGCACTTGTTGTCACAATAAACAATGCATGCCTGTCTGCAACCAGCTTGGGATAGGATACAACACTGAATGAAATTATATTGTTGAATACATTACAATACAATAGCATTTAAACGAGAGAGCAGTCAAGTAGAATGGTTAAACCAGAAAGTTAGGGGTATCTTTTAACAAGACCACCAGTGTTTGGGGGTCAGATATTCACATTTAGTTTTAGAAAAGTTATACTTAAAAACTTTGCAAAATTGGACTATTCTGTGTTCACACAGCATCTATGGGTGTCTTGTATGTCAAATTGTCCCTCATTGAAAAGATTGGTATTGTAATGTTAAGACACTGAGATGAGGTGTAGAAGTATGCGTCTTTATTCAGTCATCCACTCTCAATCATTGTCTGCATTGTCAGGATTGCACTCCGCAGGATCCGCATGCTGAAGAAATGCTCCACCTCCGGACCTCCTAAACACCCCGACTGTATATCACAGGGTGTTTAGGCGATACGGTGAGGGAAAAACCCCAAAAAGAGGAAAAAACACAAAAGAAAAGAATAGAAGGAAGGGTCAGCGGGGAAAAAGAAGCTGAAAAAGAAATACACAAACATTAGCAATGTTCATAATGCTACTCTCATTTAATTCTCGCTATATGGTACACATTCTAAGTCACCTGTCATTATACTCTTGTTCGCCACTTCACATAGCAGTGACTTCTTATGTCCCTTCTGCCCCTGTACAACACAAGAAGCACACACTGAAATAAAAAGGAAAAGAAACCAGGACATTCCTATAACTATAGTTGCTCTAGATACATACCCCCACATATATAGTAATCTAACTCTTAAGGCCAGCACTTCTAAGGAAAATCGATGCCTTCAGTCCGGAGTCCTCAGAGAAGAGGAGAATTGAAGCAAAGTAACACAGAAATAAGCAGAAACCTCCTCTGCTATGAAAGAGTAGCAATATGCTTCAAAAGAATATCCAAAAATCAAGAATGAACTAAACACGGCATGATGTAGTTAAACTCACTACCATCATCCGCTTTAGTATTTGTAATCCGATCGGGTAAAGTCAAGGTCCAATTATACTGGAATTCGTGCCGGCATTGCGGAGGACTCCCCCCTGCAATCCGTCACTGGACTGCACTCCTGCAACTCCCCCATCCGGGGTTCGGTCGCAACAATAAACAACCCAACTTGGTGAGTCTTCCAACACAAACGGTGTCAGTATCTCGCAGCCGTGAGGTTAGAGAAATGACTCGCGCAGGAAGTAGCTGCTGGTCAAATACAACATTACAAAAGCACTGCGCGTTAGCGCTAACACATTACCCAACAGTTCTCCCTTAGTGGGCTTCAGACACTTCAGAGTTCTCAGAAGGCAAGCGCTCAAAGCAGCAGAAAAGTATCAGGAAACGGACCTCCTTCCGGAAACAAACAGAATCACGAGCACTGTCCCATGGTTCCGCCCGCTATATCCTGGGGCCACAAAGGAGCATGGGACCTGTAGTTTTAGCCCGGAAATCATTGGAGTTGTAGTTTTAGGTAGGCGCGGTTACAGTCTAGATCCTGAAATGCATATTAACATTCCAAAGTGCACTTCAGTGGAGTGTACCTAGGGACTTGGAGATGGAATGTTTCAAGAGGAAAAGGAGATTACAACACAACTCCCTGCGGCCATTGAAAGGAGGTAGGAAAAACAACATGAGCACAACAATGGAACAGATGGATATAGAAGAACGAGAAACTTAACAGGGTTAAACGAGCAGGGTGGAGAGATGCAGATGCTGGTACTCGATGCATGTTACCCGATATAACCCTAGGACCAAAAACATAACATGAGAATAGTCCTATAATGCCTAGTTAGACATTATCAACTTTCACTAGATTGTCTCCACTCCATGTTTGACCATTGTCCATCTGAACATTTTTGTTGACTTTTGTTAGTTGGTGTGTAAGATAACATTTGCTGTGTTATCTTTTTTCTGGTCGGTATTTTGAACCTTACGGATTCCCTAACTTCCCAATACTGTTCCTTCACACTATGTTTCTTATCGGATTGATTTTTGTAGTTGAGTTGATGGCTTTGTATTTTTTCACTTATACCCTTAGTGCAGGTTTTCCCCCGCCCACCCATGGTGGATTGATTTTAGTGCTGGGTTCTCTTCCCCTGATGAAGTCAAAAGGAGAAATTCCAGTTACCAGGTTGGGGGAGGTGTGATACGACCGGATGCATTCCCTCAAAGATTTCTCTACATTGTGTCCATTTACCACAGCCAGCTGAATGTGTTTTTTAATTATACGGTTTGTCCTTTCAACCAAGCCATTTGCTTTTGGACAATAAAGGTCAGTTTTCTCATGTTTGATCTCCAGTTCACCTTTTATTTCTTCTGAGGGGAATTGGACACCATTGTTAGTTACTTTTGTTTCTGGAATACCTTCACTGCTGAACAACTCTCTCAAAAACTCGATGAGGACACTTGCAGTTGTGCGGGACAAAAACTTGTACTTGATCCAATGTGAAGTGTAGTCCACAAATACGATAATGAATCTCTTTCGGGCACCCACATAATCCATGGGACCAATTATATCTATGGCTAGTTTGTTCTATAGAATACTCAGCACTGCTACAGGATATAACTGTACTTTTCGTGTGGTTTTTAGTTTATCGCTTTTTGCACAGCTAACACAATTTTTCACTTTAAGCTCCAACAACAAGTCCATGTTTGGAAACCAAAATTTACTTCTTATTCTGTTTTTCGTCTTCCCTGGTGTCCTTCATGAGCTAAATCAATGATTTTGTTTCGAAACTCAATAGGTGGCACTATTTTGTCTTTTCTGTATATGTTACCATTGAGATTGGTTAGCTCATGTCTCACTTCCCAGAATTTTCTCATTTTAGCCTCAACGTCTTTTGACTTTTCTGGCCATCCAATAATGATAAGGTCTTTGAGCATGCACGTATTTGTATCATTACACATTGAAATTGCCCATTCTCTTTCATTTAAGGCAGGTAAATGTATTGCAAAGATAAGAACATCCAAAGGTTCCTCTTGTTCCACCACACTTAAAGGTGCTCTTGAGAGATAGTCAGCAATAATATTTTCCCCACCAGGTAGGTATTTGACTTTGAAGGAGTAGCTTTCCAAACCGAGTATCCATTTTGAAATGCTTAATGAACGACAATGAGATTTTTTAACAGAGAACATGAATGTGAGAGGTTTGTGGTCAGTACAAATTGTGAATTTTATGCCCCACAGATAAAATTTGAAATATAGGACCGTCCAGAAACATGTGAGGGCCTCTCTTTCAATTACAGAATAGTTGTGTTCTGCTGGAGTTAAGCATCATGAGGTGAAGGCATTGATGGTTTCCGCATGTACAGGTTGCTCCCAACCCAATATTAGAGGCATCTGTTGTGAGGAAAGTTCTTTATTTAGATCAAATTAACGTAAAACAGGAGATCATAATATTTCATCTTTTAGCTTATTAACAGCAGCACTGTGTTCTGCCCACCACATAAACTCAATGTCCTTTCTTAAGAGTATCCTCAGACATTCACATTTCTCAGATATTTTTTTTCCATATTTGCCCATGTATTCGATTAGACCCAAAAATGATTTAAGCTCCTCTTTGTTTTACAGATTGCACAAAGCTATGTTTGGGTCTGAATCCATCTTGAGATATTGGGGGCGATTAGGATGGCGGACGGACCTGCGTCCGTCCGCCACCCTAGAGTAGGAGGGACCATCCGCAGGGGCAGCGGCGGTCTCTCCATGCAAATTAGGATGTGACCGCCACCCTGGCGGTCACATCCTGTATATTTAACATTGCGGTGGGTGCTGCTTGAAGCAGCACCCGCTGCAATGTAAAAAATTAAAGCAGTGCATTTGCATGCACAAAGTGGCAGGCACCGCGCGGTGCCTGCCGCTTTGTGCACGCAAAGGCAGGGGGTACCATAGGTACCCCCATGTGCAACCACCACCCCCCCTTCACCTCTGGGGGCCCACAACGGGCCCCCAAACAAAAGTCTGTATGCCTTTCCACAGCGGAAATGCCGCTGTGGAAAGGCATGGAACTGCAGACATCCTAATATGCCTGGCGGTGTCTGATAGACACCGCCAGACATGTTAGAGCTTTTCCTCCGCGGTCGGAAGGCGACCGCGGCGGAAAAGCGGCGGACAGTCTTCCTGACCCCCCAGCCATCCTAATCTGGCGGGGGGTCTTTGAAGACTCCGCAGCGGATTTTCCGCATCCTCCGGGCCGGCAGACACTTCCGCCGGCCCAGAGGATGCGGAAAAACCGCAATCTTAATCAGGCCCATAGTGTGCCCCAGGAAATCTACTGAACTGACTTTGATTGTGCACGTATTTTGTTTTACTGTCAATCCAGAGTCAAATATTTTTTTTAAAACAGTTCTGAGGGTATAGTCGTGTTCTTCTGCAGATGACCCATATACTAGGATGTCATCCTGGAACCAGAAGGCTATTTCTATGCCGCATAGTATCTTTTGCATTATTTTCTGTAAAACTGCTGCAGTAGAGGTGAGTCCAAAAGGCATTCTTGTGAACATGTAAGCCCCGAAGGGGTTGTGAAAGCAGTAAGATGTCTTGACTCGGGGTGAAGTTCTACTTGATGGTATGCCATTGATAAGTCAATAAACGAGAATATCTTTGCATCGCCCATGGTGCTTAGCATCTCATTTATATTAGGAAGGGGAAATCTTTCCACCCATATGTTGTCATTTAGACTGCAGAGATACACACACAACTTAATCCCATCCCCACTGGCTTTGGTGACTAAGACAATGGGGGCCAACCATTCTGACGCTTCAATGGGTTGTATGACTCCTAAATTGCAAAGTGTACTCAGCTCCTTCTTATGGGGTTCTCTTAACATGAGAGGAACTGAGCGTGGTTTGTGCACAATGGGTTTGGCACCTTGTTTGACTTTTATGCGATGTTAGAACTCTTTGAGTAACCCCAGTTTCTCTGAGAATAATTCAGGGTATTCTTTACAAATTTCATTTGTTCCCTCCTGGCGATCAGCTAGGAGTACTTGGTCCTTGTTATTAGGATCAAGAATTATACCCAACTCTTTTTGATGATGCCAGCCTAAAAGGTTGGAACCTTTACTTACACTCTTCCTTGGACTGATGAATGTCAAAAGAGTTTTTCTGACTTACGTACTGCCTTGTGTTCTGCCCCTGTGTTAGGTACTCCAGATTACAGTAAGCCTTTCACACTCTACGTGCACGAAAGGGAAGGTTGCGCGTTTTCAGTTTTAACGCAGCAATTTGGAGACAAACAACGGCCATGTGCCTATTTTTCGGCTACTTTGGATCCAGTAGCCAAGGCATTACCTAGTTGTCTCAGAGCTACAGCAGTGGCAGCGATCTCCAATAGTCAATCTGCAGGATTGGTATTAGATAACACTCTTGTTGTCATGGTACCACATGCAGTAGATACTCTTTTGAATAGAACGAAAACACAACACCTCACGAGTGCTCGCTTGTCTGGATATGAGCTGACGCTTTTGGCTAGCCATATACACATCAAGCGGTGTAATACCTTTAATCCAGCAACATTGTTGCCCATCCTGGATGAGAAAGGCATTCAAGAACAGCATGATTGTTTTCTCCGAACAGAGGAGGAGAGGAATGGCAGAATAGACTTAAAAGACACACCACTTGTGGACCCGGATAGATCCTATGGGTGGATGGGTCTTGTTTCAAACTTCCAAATGGCGAGACGCCTGCAGCTTATGCTGTTACCGCCTTTTATACGGTAGTGGAGACAGCACGCATTGCACAGAATTCACCCAAAGCAGCTGAACTAATTGCCCTAACGAGAGCGTGTGTGTTGGCTAAGGGAAAGAGAGTGAATGTTTACACTGATAGCCAATACGCCTTTGGTGTGGCTCATAGCTTCGGTTGCTTGTGGAAGGAAAGAGGATTCTTTACTTCCCATGGGACTAAGATACAGCATGGCCAGTTGGTGACTGACCTTCTCGAATCACTTGCGTTGCCTACCCAAATAGCAATAATCAAGTGTAGTGCTCATAAGAAGATTACTGATGATGTGGGTCACGGGATTGCTTATGCAGATGAGGTAGCGAAAGAAACGGCGAGAGATGCTACAAGACGCATGTGTGTTGCAGGCCCTGCAAGATGTGTCAGAGAGGGAGGAATGTGTGAGGACACGATAGAAAGTGTGAGAACGATTCAAGAAGAGGCTACTGAGAAGGAATTGAGTAAGTGGAGAGAAGGACGGGAATGTTGGACGCGACAGGGTGTTGGACGGAATTGTAAGAACATCAGCGTTGGCTGTTACCAGACGCCTAAGTACTACTTGTAGTTACTAGGGCGCATGGTCCAGCCCACATTAGTGCGAAGGGCATATGCAAACTTTTGGCTCCAGTATGGCAGAATGAAGGAATTCCTAAATGTGCGGAAAATGTGGTGAAGCATTGCATTGTTTGTTTAATGCATAATCCAGGAAAGGGAACCCCAACTCCAGCAGGTAATTTTGCTCCCCCTACGTACCCTTTCGAGGTATTGCAAATCGATTACATTCATATGGATCATTGTAATAACCTCAAGTATGTTCTGGTGGTGGTGTGTGCCTTTTCCAGATGGATAGAGGCCTACCCCCTAAAGGACAATACTGCTTTGTCTACTGCCAAAGTCCTTCTGAAGGAGTTTTTCCCGAGGTTCGGTTTGCCGCGCATTGTCTGGAGTGACAATGGGAGTGAATTTGTAGGACAAATCATGCAGAAAGTGTGTACAAGTCTTGGTATTAGGCAGAAATTCCATGCGGCAAACCACCCTCAGTCAGCAGGTTTGGTAGAGTGCTATAATGGCACTCTCAAGCTTAAATTGGCAAAGATTCAGGCCAGCACGGGTCTTGCTTGGACTGCTGCCTTACCTTTGGCACTTTTATCCACGAGAACTACTGTTCATTCTCGTTTAGGACTTAGCCCATATGAGGTCATTTTTGGGCGCCCAGCCAACGTCTGGTGAGTCCCTCGACCTAAAAAGTATTCTGACATCCCATACCCAATGTTGATTGACTACTCGCATCACCTCACCTCTAAATTATGTGTTCTTCATCAACAGGTTCAAAACGCTCTGCCGGAGGCCTCTGCGGATCCAGGTCACTCCATCCAACCCGGTGACTGGGTCTGCCTGAAGAATTTCCAGCTGTAAAATAATCTGGAACCTCATTTGGGCCCGCCTCTGCAAGTCTTGTTGGCAACACGTACAGCAGTAAAGGTCGTCGGGAAAAAGAACTGGGTTCATTGTGTGCACTGTAAGAGGGTACCTTTGCCTCTACCTTTTGATCAGTGGGTTCGTAAGGGCATGAGTGATAGGGAAGGCGAAAGGGTCCCTTGATTTGTACCTTTTAGTATTGCATGCCTGGATCAAACAAACTCTGAGAAAGAAGAGGACAACTTGTTGCAAGAAGCTCTACCATCACATCTGCGATTGAACATAGCGAATCCAGAAATGTTGTTTAAGGAGCAAACAATCCCTAATAAGACTCGGTACATTTTAAGACGCAGACAAATAAAAGACAATTGAATTTTTCTTTTTCCTTTTTCTGATTACGTTTTTGAGAGACTTTTTTTTCCACTATCCATCAAGTTGCCGTGAGCAACGCTTTAGAATATGGATACTAAAGTGGAAAGCAATGATCAGAATATAAAAATGAAAAGTAAATGTAAGAAATTGTTGGTTAGTCCATGTGGCATAACCTTATGTAATTTAATATGTTCATGTATTTTAATGGCGTGTGTAAGTTGGGTTGTTTATACTATGCAGCAAGTACCTGTTCCAACTTCTGTTTCCTTATATTCCCTACTACTGCCTCCCCACATCGGTTTCATACACTCCCAGAACATGAGCAGATCAGGAGAACAGAATACTTTAATAATTCATTTATTCAGTTATTGCATCAGCATCAACTGGTAATGAACACCAACGATTGTTGGGTCTGTGGGCTCATGCCCCATAATACAGAGAGAGGGATGCCATATCTAGTCCTTCCATTTTCCTATGAAGGCTCCACTTGGGCCTATTTGGCTATGTTTTCTAATGTTTATCAGAACCAACTACGGTATCCTCCTGGTAGTCCACATGGTGGTGGAGCAGATTTTAGTCACAGTTATTTGATAAAGGGAATAGAGGCTATGGCTAGAAATGCTGAGATTAGTAAGATTCCCATGGATGAGAAAAGAGCATATGATGGCTGGAATGTAACCCGTTATGTTACTAGCCTTACAGAAAAGGCTAGGAGAAGGAGATCCCCCACCAATTTGGACTGTACCTCATCAAGGTAATTTCTGTCTACAGTTTAATGGTCAGAATGTTAAAAATCAACAGGAGAAGAGTGTCTGTTCCCATACTTATGTCTATTCACCTCAGATTTCTTCACCGCTAGTGCCATCACAAGGCACATATTTTATTTGCCATGATAGAGCCTATACGTGGCTTCCTACCTACTTTTCAGGAACTTTCTATGTAGCTTTTCTTCTTCCTCCAACATATACTGCTCCTTCAAGTCATCATTAGGAAAAGATATGGCAGGGGAGTTATCGATTCGAAGGACACAGCAGGACAAGAAGTAGGTGACTTTATTAAAGGGTTGCTTCCTTTTTGGGGCCCAATGGCCAATAGCAGAGACATCAGACAGCTAGTTTGTGTTGTTGAAGCTACCATAAATGTAACTTCTGGAGCTTTGAGTAATCTGACAGCCGAACTTCAGGCGGATCGCCTTATGACTTTGCAGAACCAAATGGTTCTAGACATTCTCCTTGCAGATCGTGGAGGAGTCTGTAAATTGATCGGGTCTAGTTGCTGTATTTACATTCCTGATAATGCCCCTACGGTATATCAAGCCATCTCCAAGTCTCATATCATCTCCGAGTCTATACATCAGGACACGGGAGATTGGTCTGTGATGGGATGGTTTTGGGGACTACTGTCCACATGGGGATGGAAGATACTAACTTTCCTTGGAATGGTCTTGGCCATAATTTTCTCTTGTTGTCTCTGTGTACAGTGTGGACCTGTCATCTGTGGTCTTTGTGCCACTATGTGTGTCCCAAAGCCTGTGTCACAGAAACCAGAGAATATTAGAATGATGCTACAGCAACAGCTCGATGAACTCATGGCCATTGATATCGACTCAGACTAACTTGAGTCCCTGGTGTTTTGCCTGAGTAATGGCAAAAGGAGGGTCTGAGGTTCTTCGATTTCTGACTTCGTCCTGTATTCAGCCACCATTTTGTGCCTCGTCACCATTTTGTGTTGCCCTCACTCAGGCAGCACGGCGGACGGAGTGTTTTTGCTTTTCTCAGCTGCTGCGTGTCTTTTCTGTTAAAGAGTAACCCTTTTGTCCTTGTTTACTAAACCAATGTCAGGGTCTGGCTGAGTTCGTTAATCCATGTCTGGGTTGATTGATCCCTGTCTCGACTGACTATTTGCCTTCTCCTATTCTTTCCTTACATTATCTTATCCGACTGGCCTTCGCTATTCTCTCCTTGTATTCTCCTGTTACACAACTATCCTTTGAGGCACACAAATACTTCCTGCCACCTGCAAATTGGATTGTTGGTACTAGTACTGATTAATTTGTTGGGAGGGGTAACACACGGGGTCTGAGAGAGGGGCGTATTTGAGACACCTGATAGCTTGTTTTTCAACTTTTCTTATTGGTTCGTTTTGTATGTGTAAGGAGTAAACTCTGTAAATGTGTTTCCTATAAAAGACTGTGCGCCACAGATTGAAGTGGCAGTCTCATCAGAACCCGTCTTGCGTGTAACTTCTGGGATAACTGTGCTTGGCTGCAGCTAATAAACCGGGTTTTCCACCCTCAACAGAGTGTCTCGTGTCTCTGTTCGACAAGGCAGGTGAACTCTGGGATTTAAGGCGCGCCCTGCACCTCCAGGCCCATAAGGCCCGGTTCTCCACTGGCCCGACCGACCATCAGTGGAGCGGCTCATTTAATTATCAGTGAGGGCTCCTTGGGATACGGACCTGATGATCTGCTATGCTCTGCGCGATGGATGGGTTGCAGGATTGAAGAAGTGTGGAGATGCCGGGAGGGTGCGAGACGGCGTGCCAGTGGGGGATGGTCTGAGCCCTGCCTCGCGCTGCTGCTGTGGTGCCCTGGGGCAGTCACCCACTGTGTGTCATGATTTCTGGGCCTTCTGTGGCACTGTACCCTTTGTGTGAGTGCAAGGAGGAGATCGTCTCACAGGCTGCACCGAATACTGGATCGCCCGCTTTGTTGACAGCTGGGACCGGGGCTTGTGAGGCCTGGCGGCCATATTAGGCCCTGAAGAGCTTGTGGAGCAACATTGCTGTTGGGAGTCAGAACCTGCTGCCCTGGAGGTAGGCGAGTGCGGGAGCTGGCCTGGCGCATATGATCCAACACATTAGTTTGTGAAGGGGTACAGCTTCCCATTGGGACTCAGCCTACAGCACGACCGTGCTGCTCTGGGCCCTGGCTGGGGAGGACTGGGGGCTATAATTGCCAGGCATCCGTGGGGCCAAGCTCTCCCTGATTTCCTAGGCCTGAATTGCACCTGTCAGGGCCACAGGCGCCATGGCCGGAGGCCGCAGCTCTAAAGCGGCCCTCCAGACCAAGTTATCAAAGTACGTATGGGAGGGAGGCCCTGGAGCTAGCCCAAAAGGAGGTGCGGCCGTTACAGACAAGCCGGATGCTGCTGGGAAACAGAAGGAACCAACGCTGCAGGATATCCCTGAAGCCATCATGATGGTCTGGACATCCTTGGGAACACGTATTGATACGGTGTCTACTTAAGTATCCCTTATTCGGGCAGACATGCACTCTATGAACTCGTGGTTGAAAGACGTGGAAATTACTCTTATTGATGACACGTCCACACTGCAGAGACAGATGGAAGAAGTAAGGGCGCATGCTGGGAAACTGGAGGTGCAGTTAGATCACTATGAAGAGTGCTCCAGATGCAACAATGATCACATTTGTGGGGTGCTGGAGCGGCAGAGGGGCCATCGGCAGACCTGTTTTTTGAGGAACTGATCACTACCCAGCCAAAAGGGCTCTTTAACTTCTTTTCGGTGGAACCAGCGCATCGGGTGCCGGGTGGCAGACCGAGGCCTGGTGCCCCCGTGTCCTCTCCTTGCTAGGGTCTTCAACTACGGAGACAGAGATGTTATCCTGCAGTGTGCCCGATCGCCCCCCGGTGGAGTATCAAAACAGCTGCACCACCTTCTTCCCGGACTTCACCCTCAGGGTGCAGCGATAAAGGCGTCGTTTCTTGGAAGTGAAAAAGGCGCTTTGTGACCGGGAACTGAAATATGCTATGCTCTTCCCATCCAAACTGAGGGTGGAAGCAGAGACCGAAACCTGTTTTTTTTCTACCCCGGAGGAGGCCTGGGACTGGCTCGATGGATGGCGTAAGGCAGGCCATAAAAACAACCATACCCCGGGTGCGTGATCTGGTTGAGACACCCGGAACTCTGATGGTGGCACTTCACGCGGAAGGTGGTACCGGCTAGCTGGTCTACATGCTTCTTTTTGGGGGCGAAAGGCTTCTGCATTACCAGAAGACTGTGATAATCTGTTGGCTTCTCTGGGTGCACCAGACTTCTTGTTAGTACCAAGCCAGACTTTCAATGATGCCTTTGTCGGACTGGATTCTCCAGGATTCTCCTGGTTCCCCACTACTCCTGTATAAGTGCCTTAACGTTTTCTAGGCACTGGATGTTGATCTTCATGTTGTTTACATGCCGTTATCATTTGACAATTTCTTAGGGACGGTTGCTTGTTTAGGCTAAACGAAGTTGTAAGTCTGCTAGTTTGGGGGTGGAGGGTTTTGATTCCGCCGAGCAGGGAGGCAGGGAGGGGGGAATTTGAATTTTTTTCTGGGTCTGTGGGGTGGGTGGGTTCGTATTGTGTTTGTTTTTCTGTTGGGATTGTGCTGTTTTTTAGGCATGACTTATGTAACTGGCTGCAGGTAAAACTAGACATAGGCTCACTGTTCTGGATGTCCTCATTGTCGAGGGCACTAAGGGACGTATCGGCGCTTGTTCTCATGCACCTTACCCAGCGCTCCTTATTGGGCACAGTACACCATTAGGAGTGGGTGATGGGTCTGACACATAGATAGAAACTTACCTTACTATTCTGGAATGTAAACAGACTGGGTGACAAAATTAAACAGGGGTAGTCCTTCAATTTTTAAAGCGGCACTTGCCAGACATAGTTTTTCTGCAAGAGACCCATCTGCTGGGTAACGGCTATAAGGCCCTGTCACGTTGGAGCTTCCAGTTAGTAGCTCATTCAGCATTCAGTTCTGGCTCCCGGGGTGTGGGCATTCTAGTCCGTAAAACGTTCCCTTTAACTGTGGGCATGGCCCGTACAGATGCTCTGGGTAGATTTGTTGCCATTTCCGGGACTTGGCAGGGATCCACACTTGATCTCTGTGTTCATACTACTGGGCTTACACACACAGGCCTTTATTGATCTCGGCGATCTCCTCCTTGGCTTACCTATTGGGAGGTTACTAATCGGGGACAACTTTCACTCAAACGTCTCCGATTCCCTGGACCGTTGGCCCCAGAAAGACCTGCCTCCCTCTCGTAAATGAATTCATAGTTTTCTGGGTGCTATAGGCCTTGTGGATATTTGGAGATGCTTGCACCCTGATGAGCTCCAATACACCCAGTTTTTGGGACCCCATTGTAGTATGTCACGTATAGATTATGTGCTCACACTTACGCACCACCTTCATTGTGTCAAGGACATTCAACACCTGGCTAGGGGAATTTCGGATCACTCACTTGTTCAGTGCCAGCTGGAAGTGGGCAAACCCACAGTCTGTCTGGTAGGGCCGCTCAACTCCTGGTATCTCATGACTTCCTCCATCAGAGAGAAGGTTCAAAGGGAGTCTCATCTATATTTTCAGGAGAACTTAGGATCTGTCAGTTCCTCCGTTGTACTTTCGGAAGCTTATAAGACAGTTATTCGGGGGGGTTGTGTTGAGCCAAATTGCTGGGCAGCGTAAGGAGAGAGCAGCGGATATTTTACGATAGAGGGTGAAATCCTAGACCTTGAACGTGCAGTTCACCTGCAAGACTCGGAGGATGTGCCTCAGAACCCCCGTATTAAAATCAAGGATCTTCTCCTCTCCCATCTTTGATCTATTGGTTCCTCCTAGCCACAACCTAATCCCCCTAGACAGAAACGTGGCACCTGGAGGTGGGTAAGCCTGCATTTTTCGTAACACAATCTCAGTCAAGCAAGCCGACTCCATCGCTCTATCCTCATGCGAATATCTATGTATCAATATCTCTGATGATAAGCGCCTCGCCAGCAAGCTTCACTTACTCTACCACCCCCGAGGGATAATCTGACTTTCATCCATGAGTTAATGGAAGTCATTTCTTCTAACATCAACTCACAAGAACCACACATTTTCCTAGGTGACTTCAATCTCCACTGGAACAATGCAAATGATCATGCTGTAGGATGTCTTAAAGCGTTTCTGGCAGACCATCCCAATTCTGTGACAGTTCAATGCACAACAAGGGAGAGACACTGTACCTCATCTTAGTAAAACCCAGCTGAACCAAGCAATCAACCATCCCAAAAAACACTTTGAAATCGTCAAGCAACAAGCTCGCAACACAGCTAACTCCACGGATCTAAACGACCTGGCTACACCTTCTTGCGATGAGCTTGCCAACTTCTTCCCTGAAAAGATAAAGGTCATCAAACTCCACATCCAATTTTAGAAGGTCCTCCCACAACCTGTGGCCCAGGATGCCAACGGTTATTCACAACTCAAGGTTCATTTTAGTTCTCCAGGAGAAGTAACAAAAAACAATGCCTCCTGGAACACCATTGCACCAATCTCTGAACAGAAAATCTACAACACTCTTCTGGCAATCAATCCCTCCAATGACTTCTCTGACCTCCTTCCTCCTGCCCTATTCAAAATGATAAAAACTCCATCCTACCATTATGGGCAAAAATTGTAATTGCCTCTCTGAGACAAGGCTCCATAGCAGACTGTCTTCAAATAGGGCAGGTTACGCCTATACTAAAGAAATCCGACGCCATCCCATCAGATTTGAACAATTACCGCCCTATATCCAACATCCCCACTTTGGCGAAACTGCTGGATAAATGTGTACATTTACAATTATGCAACCATATTGAGAATTACAACCTCCTTGACAATCACCAATCTGGTTTCCGTCAAGGTCACAGCAGAGAATCTGCACTCAAACATATTTAATGACATACTAAAAATGCTTGACCGCAACGAATCTTGCCTAATGATACTGCTTGACCTATCCTCCGCCTTCGACATGATTAAACATGACAACCTACTGTCCCTATTGGAAGGAAGGATGGGCCTCTCGGGCACAGTGCTACAATGGTTCTCCTCCTTCCCTAATAACAGATCACAAAGAATCAAGATAGAGAATTCACTCTCTCAGCCCTCCGTGGTCGACATAGGTGTTCCCAAGGACTCAGTCCTATCACCAATTCTTTTCAACCTACTAATGGAACTCCTGGCGAACGCATTGAAATCAGCGAACATCCCATAAATCTCCTGTAAGCGGACGACACCCAACTGTATTTAAAAATCTCCACTCCAGAAGACTTCATTTCCCTCAACGCTATTCTACAGAACACACAAAGTTGGCTCACAAACTACCATCTCATGCGTAATACAAAAAACTGAATTCATTCTCCTCTCCCCTTTCAACCACACACCAAAGATAGAGCAATGGTTGAAACACCTAACCTCCAATGACTGTGCTCCCCTCATCATTGATTCTGCAAAATCCATGGGAGTCATCATAGACAAACACCTGAATATGCAGTCGCACATCACTAATGCCACCAAGGGAGCCAATCACCAGATGAGTTTACTAAGGAAACTTAAATCCCTCCTCCCTCAGACCGACTTACAAATGTCAGTGCTACCAAGATTAGACTATGAAAGCACCACTCTTTGCGGTCTCCCCAGATACAAGCTGCAGCAAGATTGGTATCAGGATCTAAAAGAAATAGCCACAATTCTTCAACCTTGAAAGAGCTGAATTGGCTGCCCTATGAGGCAAGATTACAACTAAAGGTTGTCTGCATGACCCATAAAGCACTACTTAACAACACACTCAGCTACCTAGCACTAAAGCTAAAACGTTCCGGAGGATGCAGACAACTACGAAGCCCGAGTTCTTTACTTCTGAAACCACAATCCTTTCATAAAAAGAGAACTGGTTGCAGAGCTTTTTCAGGGATCGCTTTAAAGATTTGGAACTCCTTACCTCCAGTGGTTCGGGGAATCTCTTCCTTTACTGCCTTCAAAAAAGAGGTAAAAAAAACTCCTAATGAACAAATTCACGTCCTAAGACTTGATCCTATGCTGGCATCGAGTCACCGATATGATCCTCATATCACTGGCTTCCTCGTGTGGATTGGAAGAGAAACTTATATATTTATTTCCACAGTACTAACCTAAGGCTCAATAACTGTATATAATGTATTGTTCTGTTGCCCTCTTTTGTAAGTAATGAAGAATATCAAATGTGTGTATACTACCTCATTTATTATGTCTTTATAACTATATACTGTAAAGCACTCTGATACCCTCGTGAATTACGTTTGCGCTATATAAAACCTTATAAATAAATACATAAGGAGTTCTCTGCCTTAACCACTGATGCGGCCAAGGCACAATTCCTAGCTATTCAAAGCCGGATCTATGATGTAGGCGATAAGGCAGGTAAGCTCTTGGCTTGGTTGGATCGTAGAGAGGAGGAGCGGCGTGTGCTGGCTGAAATCATCACGGATCCTTTAATCCGCATTACTGCACCACAGGACATTGCGGACGCATTTGGTCGGTATTACCATTCACTTTACACTTCCCGTACCACATATTCTGAGGAGGAGGCTACCTCTCTCCTACATGATATTAGACTGTCTGCTCTCACCAAGGAGGAGTGCTCCGATCTTGATCTAGATATCACAGTGCTTGAAGTTGAAAAAGACACACATGATCTGCGCGGGGGAAAGCATTCGGTCCTAACAGGATCCCTACTGAGGTATTCAAGATAACAGCAAATAGTATGGCCCCTTTTCTCACCGATATGTATAGGGCGAGTAAAGAGATAAGGATCCTTCCCAAAGATCACAGATTGGCCAATATCATCATGATTCCCAAGGCAGGCAAGCCCACTAACCATTGTTTGTCCTACAGACCTATCTCACTGCTCCATTGCAAAGCTAAAATCCTTGCAAAGGTCCTTGCCACTCGTTTGCTCTAGGTTCTCACCAGTCTGGTCCACCCCTACCGGTCGAGGTTTATGCCGGAGGGAAATACATCCCTCAATCGCCGCAGGCTCCACAGCGTACTTTGCCGGGTGGGTACGATCAGGGAGGATGCGGTTGTGGTAACCCTTAATGCTGCATAAGCTTTTGACACTATCGAGTGGCCATACATGTTTTCTGTGCTTCATAAATTTGGTTTCGGACCTGAGTTTATTAAATGGGTGCGACTTCTGTACTATCAACCGTTGGCCCAGGTGGTCGTGAATAATCGGAAATCCCCAGTCTTCTCTCTTGGTATAAGCCCCTGACAGGGTTGCCCTTTGTCGCCGCTCCTCTTTCCTCTAGCTTTGGAGCTTTAGATGGACACACGGTTGGGAGGACCGCATATCGTTATACGCAGACAACATCTAGCTTTATCTGGCCTTCCCAGCAGCGTCGCTCAATGTAGTATACAATTATTTGGTCTAAGTCAGTGCTTTATGTTCTCTGTGGACGGCGTCCTTCACTCCCCCGGGGTTGCCAGTTGTCAGAGTTGGAGGACAGCTTCAAATATCTGGGAATCTAAGTTTGCAAAGATTTATCTAAATTCTATGACCACAATCTCCGGCCGCCACTGATAAGTCTCAAGTCTGATGTCCATCACTGGAAGTCGTTTCGCTTGACTCTTCTGGGACGTGCGGCCTTATTTAAGATGATGTCTCTTCCCTGACTTTTGTACGGACTGCAGAACATCCTACTTCCAGTTGCTGCCTAATACTTTAAAGAACTTGAAAGTGTAGTTCATGATCTGCTGTGGGAGGGTAAACCCCCCGCATTGCCACACATAAACTCACACTAGGATGGTTTATGGGGGTATTGAAATCCAGGACATCAAAAGGTATTACTGGGCCTCGCAGCTCGCAGCCATCAGCCAATGCCGATATAGACCGCAAGATGACCCGGCTTTTCGGATCAACAGATGGCTCCTCCGGTAGGGTGGTTTTGGGGGTGTGTTATATACACAGTCTTTGAAACCTGCTCTATCAGGTCTGACTTGACATGCTGTGCAGGTGTGGAAAGATGCAAACAGAAGCCTGAACTGGTAGGGCACACTCACTAAAGCCACGGCGCTCTGGTATTGTGATCAGTTGGGTCGGCTGTCTCACTATAAGGGCTTTGACGAATGGGATCTCATTGTTATCTCCAAGGTGGGGGATCTCTGGAAATTGGGCGCATTCATACCCTTTTCCAAACCACAGCAGGGTTACGAAATAGCGAAAACAGAATATTTCAGGTATCCACAGATTAGACACACCCTGTCACCTGCTCTCCCAATAGGTATCGTCTTACCTAACTCCGCCCCCTTCAAGGACAGGGTCCTAGACGGTGACCTACCCAACAAGCATTGGCATAGCCAATAGGTCTCACTTTTGGGACCTTAAAAGTGTTTAGTTATCCATCACAATATCCTTGGTGCAACAACATGAACTGTTGCATGGCTAAACACTTATAAGGTCCCAAAGGCGAGACCCATTGGCTATGCCTATGCTTGTTTGAGAAGCTTCTCATCTCATGGAAAGAGAATATCATGACAATCAGACTAGGCAGAGAGTACAGATTACAAAGCCCTTCCCAAGCCAAAAAGAAGGCGAAGTACCACAAAGGGAAACCTATTTGTCAGACAATGGCCACCATGTAGACAATAATTGAAATGAAGTGACCAAAAAAGCCACAAATTAGCACCAGCTTCACACAACACTTCCAAACTCGCAACTAAAAATCATATCAAACAAAAAAATAATTTAATCCACTATGAAAACAAATACCAACAAAGCAAAGCAATTAACAAATATAACGAGAGAAGAGATACAGAAACATGCACAATTAAAAGGTTTATGAGGAAAACATTCAAAATAAAGCTAAAAAAGAACAATGCCGAATTCAAGAGAAAAGCGCAGAGCACTCAAACAGATGCAACCATTATTCAGTATGCAATTCAATATGCACACTTTTAGGGAACAAGGCTTTAGTGGCACATACAGCCAACAATAAGAACAAGCACAAGAGCGTGAAAGGAAGCTTCGTGCTCTTACAGCAACAGATCGTACAGTGACTGAAGTGATCACTCTGCCCCCTGTAACATAGAGCACCTCAGGTTACAAGGAGGTGAGTGTCCTACCCTAAAGGTACGGTTGTAACATATCGTACAGGGAAGTTTTCTGACAAGCAGACCACACAATATCATACTGCACATGGATAGGGAGGGATCTTTTTACCCTGAAAATATAGCCTAAAGACATCATATAGCAAGAGGGGTGAAAAGGAGTTCTCAGCTTTACCATAGAAGCCATTCAGGAGCTAAGAGAGTGCTAAGCTTAACAAGACCTAATAGTACCATGAGTTATACAAAATCTTGGATTGGATAGAAAGGGAGATAGCTCCAGGTACATGAGATGTTACCTTGACACAAGACATGCTCTGCCTGTTTTAATATAGAGCAGCACTAATCAATTCCTTGACCTCCTTCATTCTGCTGGAGCTATCATCTCTTGTGATTTTCACAGGCAGAACCTAAACAAGCATCGCTGCACCGGCACTTTAAGCGGGGGTGCCGCGATTATGCTAAAAGTAAAGAAATAGATGTTTGTTTCTATTTCTTTACTTTTGGTATAATCGTGGCACCCGCGCTTTACATTTATTGTTCTAAGTAAAGTGCGGGTGCCGCGATTATACCCAAAGTAACGAAAACAAGCATTGGCCGCGAGGCCGGGCAGCGAAATTAAATGATAATAAAAAAACGTGAGTTGTGCGCACGCGACTAAAAATAGGGCTGTGCACGTTGCACGCAGGCTTGTGAGGGTAAGCTGATCACCGCTTTGAAAGCACTTCCAAAAGCAGCTTACTAAATGTCTCGCTAGAGCATCGCATGCGCTGGGCTCTAGAAAGACCTAAAAAGGCTATATCACTTATCTACAAAAAGCTCATTAATACTATGACAGATCCCCTGACTCGTCTGAGAAGTAAATGGGACCACGACGAGGCCGGTCTGGACGACAAGGAATGGTGGGCTGCGGTGGCTTCTCTCCATGAGGTTGCCATCTCCTCCCGACTCCAATTGGACCAACTGGAGATTTTCCACAGGATATATTTGTCAGGGATCTCAATGGTCCATATGGAGCTGTGTGAGACTGTGTGGGCAGGATGAGGGCACTTTCATCCATACTCTGTGGGAGTATGCCGTGATTCAGAAGTATTGGGGGAGGGTGATGCTCATGAAGGTGGAGGTATTGGGAAGCAGGCACAGTGTAACATTAAGCTAAGACTATTGAACATATTGAATCCCACCGATCTATCTGGCAAGGAGAGAATTTGGGCTACTCTGGGGTTCATGGTGGCCAAACAAAATATTGCACGACTATGCAGTGCCCCGAGTCCTCTGAAGCTCGCTGACTGTGCTAACGCTATGGACTGGAGTATGGTAACAGAGAAGCCCATATACGAATCCAGGGGGTGTCCAAAAAAATTGTCACAAATATGGGAGGCATGGAATTCCTATTGGGAAGACATCTGCGAGCCGCCTAGAGTTGGGGGGATAATAACACTGTGAATTAGCTGTATATTAGCTGTATATGACTATTGTTATCTGTCCTATATCAATGTGTCTACTTTCATATAGACATATTACTTGCAAGTATGCTACTGATCACCTGCAAAATGTTGCACTGTAACCATGGCATGCCTTTTCTTTTTCAATAAAAAGAGTTATAAAAAAAAAGATTGTCCCCTAGGTCATTAGCTGAGTTGTCAGCTTGTAAACTTGTACTTACCAACAGGGCTACTATCCTTTCGGGAGCACAAACCACTAAAAACACGTAAAAACACGTCTTACATTTTAAATACAGCACCCTGCCTTCGGGCTTTTAAGGCATGCCTTAGAAATTACTTGTATAAGTTGAAAAGAGAGGTTTGGACTTTGTCATTACTTTAATTGGGAAACTCCAGTCTGCTGTGGCAGGCTGGGAGACATGCTTTACTTTGTAACACTAGTGGTGGCACAATAAGTGCTGCTATCCACGAGGGACATTTTTAACTCACAAACCATCGGTACAACTGGTACAATATAGTAAGAATTTATAATTATGCTACCCTCTGCTAATTGGGTATAAGCTGATTAACCCCTTTGGTGCTCATGACGGAATGGTTCCGTCATGAGCACCGGTGTGGTGCTCCTGCCCATGACGGAACCATTCAATCATGAGGACAGGAGCATGAAATCCCTCTGCTGTAAACAGCAGAGGGATTTCAATTTTTTTTTGGGGCCCCAGGAGCTTCCCCAACCTCCCGAGGCCCTTCCCTGGTTTTCACTGTAATGACAAACACGCGCTGTCTCAATACATTAAAAACGAAACTGAAACTTAGTTTCAGAGTCAGTGTTTCAGAGCTCGTAGGGCTATCTCAGCTCCTCGAGCACCAAAATACTTGGGAGAGGTATCGTTGGAAAGGGGAGAATCTGCCATTTCCAATGGTACCATTCCCTAGTGGATCTCTGCTTGGGGATCACCCCAGGAGGGCGATCCCCAAGCAGGGATCCACCCAGTAGCACCAGAGAGGGGGAGCAGCCCCTTGGGCAAGGGCCTTTGCTCCCCTATTGTAATTTGGGCAAAACAGTCTTTCTTCCCCCCTCAGGGGCAGATGGGAGCAGGAGCCCCCAATCTGCCCCCCTGGGGTTACAGATGGGGAAAGTTGCCCCAATCTGCCCCCCACGGGGGCAAAAAGCCCACCAGATGCCAGGGATTTTTTGTGGGCAATTTTACTTAGGGTGGGGGCTGCGAAAACCAGCATGCCAATGCCCCAACCTCACCAAAATTTCAGCCTTTCTGCCCCCTGGGCTGGCATATGGGGGCAGTAGCCACCAATCTGCCCCACTGGGGTGGGTGCCAAAAGTCCACTAGACGCCAGGGATTTATTTGGGGCAATTGAAATTAGGGTGGGGGCTGCCCAAAACGGGTATGTCAATGCCTCCACACCGCCTTAAAAAATTACAGTCTTTCTGCCCCTCTGGGGTTTCAGATGGGGCACTATCCCCAATCTGCCCCCCTCCCCAGGGGGGCAAAAAGTCCACTAGATGCCCAGGATTTTTTTTGGCAATTATACTTAGGGTGGGGGCTGCCTAAAACGTGCATGCCAATGCCCCCACCCCTCCGAAATTTCAGCTATTCTGCCCCTGGGGTGGCATATGGGGGCAGTAGCCCCCAATCTGCCCTCCCCGGGGGCAAAAAGCCCACTAGACTCCAGGGATTTTTTTGGGGAAATTTTACTTAGGGTGGGGGCTGCCCAAAACGGGCATGTCAATGCCCCCAACCCCCAAAAAATTACAATCTTTCTTTCGCTCCGGGGCAGAAAACCCACTAGAAATTAGAGATTTTTTTGTATTCATGTAGGGGTGGTGGCTGCCCAAAATGGGCGGGACAATACCCTCACCCTGATAAATTCCAGTCCTTCTTCCCCCCGGGGGGGCAGAAAGTCTACTAGACGCCAGCGATTACACTGGCTTTTTTTATGAGTGAGGGTGGGACCTGCCCAGAATGGGCATACCAATGTCTCCACCCCCCAAAAAAGCAACAGACTTTCTGCCCCCCATGGGGCCATATTGGGGCAAACTCCTCCTCTCCTCCCATCTCCCCCCAGTGCAGCAGAAAGCCCACAAAGCACAGACTTATTTAGTAATGTGCCTACCTGTGGATTTTGGGACCTAGCGCAGCCAGCACATAGGGAACTCTAAAAAACCTGTAAACTGTTTTAAACTAGACACAATGGGGAATCCATGATAGGTTGACTTGTGTGCCTCTCACCAGGTTATGTTACTCAGAATCCCTTGCATTCCACAAACTTAGTTTTAAAAAACAATCCTCACATTTCTGTGATGGAAAATTTTGGGTTTTGCGTGGATCCACAAAATTCAACCCACCCTGCATTCCCCAAAGTCTTCTGAGAAAAATGGTACCTCACTTGTGTGTTTAGGCCTTGTGCCCCAGACAGGAAACGGCCCAAAATGCAACGTGGACACACCACATTTGCTCAGTGAAAACTGACCCTTTTTTGCAAAGGGCCTGGCTGTAGATTTTGAACCATTGCTCTGCAGGCGCCAAGGGAAACCTAGCAAACCTATACATTTAAAAAATCTAGACACACAGGGGAATACAGGATAGGGTGACTTGTCTGGCTCTCACCAGCTTCGGTTACCCAAAATCCCTTGCAAACTTCAAAATATATTTTTTAAAACACATTTTCCTCACATTTCTGTGGTGGAAAGTACCGGAATCTGTGTGGATCCATGAAAATTCCACTCACCTCGCATTCCCCAAAGTCTTCCAAGAAAAACAGTACCTCACTTGTGTGGGTAGGCCTCGTGCCCGTGACAGGAAACGGCCAAAAAAGCAACGTGGATACCACATTTTCACTGTGAAAACTGACCCTTTTTTTTTCAAAGTGCCTAGCTGTAGGTTTTGAACCCTAGCTCTGCCGGCACCTAGGGAAAACAAGCAAACCTATACATTTTTTAAAACTGGACACCCAGGGGAATCCAGGATGGGGTGACTTGTCTGGCTCGCACCAGGTTCTATTACCCAGAATCCCTTGCACACCTCAACATTTGTCTAAAAAACACATTTTCCTCACATTTCCCTGGTGGAAAGTTTTGGAATCTGTGTGGATCCACAAAATTCCACTTAGCGCGCATTACCCAAAGTCTTCTGAGAAAAATGGTACCTAACGAGTGTGGTTGGGTCAAGTACCTCCGACAGGCAAGGGCCCAACACCTTTTGAGGTGACTTCAAAATTAACTATCACAAAACAATCTGGTTGTGCAAGGGGGAATCCAAGAGTTTTTCGTCCCACTACATTTCCCTACCGAGCTTATTTAATTTATTTATGGCTGACATCAGCAACTATATGCAATCATCCAACTGCCATCCGCCTAATCTAACCAAAGAGCCAATACCCTTCCTACAGTATGCTGATGATATTGTGGAACTGAGCCAAAGCACTATTGGGCTACAAAGAGCAATTAACCACTTAGTCACCTATCTGGACAGAGATAGTTTGGAAATAAATAAGGATAAAACCAAGGTTTGTACGCCTTACTGATCCAAAAAAAAACAGGTTTAAATGGTACATAAAAGGGACTCAAATAGAAGAACAAGCAGCCTACAAATACCTCGGTCTAAAACTAGGGCGAGGCACCACATACAAAGAACACAAAATTGACTTAAAGGCAAAAGCACAATCGCTAATATTTGAGTATAGACTCCCGAACAACAAAATGGGTTGCCCGAGTCACGCACATCTTCTAAAAGTGATGGCGTCACAATGTATACCAACATTGTAATACACCCTAGTAGTTTGGTGCGGTAAAGAGGCAGAGCTGCTAAACGATCTACAGACAAGGGTCTATAAAGCTGTTTTCAATTTACCTAAGTCCGCCGCTCCAGCTCAGGTCCGGTTGGAGTTTGGCCTTCAGAACCAGAAATTCCAGAGCATGAGTGGCTTCGTAAAACTATGCCACAAATTCTGTGCATCTGAGCTAAGATCACTAAAGAAGACTTGCTGGAAAGAAATCAAAATCCAGATGGACCAAGACACTCATGGGGATCATACTTGCGGAAATCCATAGCAGAACTCGAAATACAAACAATATGGGACAGTCAGTTGGAGCGGGTAGCTTTTGGTAGATTGGTAAATAAAACATCAAAGAAGAAGTCTTTTCTGGAAGACAAAATCACAACTTCAAAACGCAGACATGGGTGGACCGTGATTAACTCTTATATATCAATAAAGCCTCAAGCATACTTATTAACACACTTCAGTACCGAGCTAAAAAAAAGCTTCACAAAATACCGCTTGGGCATGCATGATTCAAAAGATCTGCAACCGTCATGGCAAAGTAATCATCAAGATGCACACTGTCAACTAGGCGGCTTCTGCAAAGAAACATTAACACACCTGCTGTGTGCTTGCCCAGCAGTCAAAGACACAAGGAGGGGTTAAAACCAATTTTTAATGAATTGAATATATGCACTTGCAGGCAAGCAGTAATACTTTGGCTGGAAGGATCCTTGATTATCTTGGTTTGCCGGGGTGTCACATTTCTAGTAGAAGTAAGGAACCTCTTAAGGCAATCAGACCTACAGGCCACGAAAATAGCATAATGCAGGACGGCATAGAAAAACGGTCCAGTTGGGTACTTAAAATGGACATCTTTATCACGAACTGGATCTAGATGAAAGTTATCCTGGACCTTTCCTTTTCAGATGACATTTTACGTGTATTATAATGTTATGCAGATTTAAAATTTTGGTTAATATGAAACTGAGTATTTAAATGGAAGTTTAAGTATAACACTTTTCTTTTATAAAAAAAAAAGTATATTGTAACGATTTTAAGTAATCATATACAATAAAAAAAATTGACTTTTGATTTGACTACCGAGAATGCCCTGCAAACCGCAAATTCAGCTAAAAAGTCACTTTTTCTCACATTTCTGTGTGGGAAAGTTGTAGGATCACTGGGCTCACACAACTTACCTACCACCCAGCATTCCCCCAGGTCTCCTGATAAAAATGGTACCTCACTTGTGTGGGTAGGCATAGTGGCTGCAACCGGAAAAGGCCCAAATAGTCCTGTAGAGACTTCAATATTACCTATAATAAAACTACCTGGTTTTGGGGGGGGGGGTTGTACCAGGGGTTTTGGCCCGGGGTCGCCGCCATCTGGGGGAACCTACCCAACCCACACATTTCTGAAAACTAGACACTCTGGGCATTCCAATGAGGAATGGCTTACGTGGATCCCCCAATGTTTCCCTATCCAGAATCCCCGGTAAACCTTAAATTTAGCTGAAAACAACAACTTTTCCCCATATTTTTGCGTGGAATCACTGTGGTAGCACAAGTCCCCATGATAAAACCACATATAAGAATGCTCTATCGAACTATAAAAAACTCATAACAACGGAGAAAACCATCTACTACACCAATCAAATCAATCAGGCCAAAAATTCGACAGGTAAATTATTTCAGGTGGTCACTCACCTATCTAATCCCCTCGCCCGCGCTCAGAAGGATCACAAGCCCTATCGGACTCTTTGGCCAAATTCTTCGAAGACAAAGTCAAAGCCATCTTTACCACTTTAACCCCTGCTCCATCTGCCACATCCACTCTGACTTCCATCTCCGATAACGCTCCATCTTTCCTAGCCTTTGAAACCACTACGCAGGAACTTATCCAACCCCTCATAGCTCGAACTAAAACGGGATCACCCCTTGATCCTTGCCCTCCTGACATCCTCAATCTCATCCCCAAAGCCATTGCCCCTTCCCTAACCACCATCTGTAATGCAATGTTCGCAACTGGCATTTACCCATCTGTATGGAAGTAGGCTATCGTTAAGCCACTTCTAAAAAAGCCTACCCTAGACCCTCTTCTTCCTGCCAGTTACAGACCTATTGCATGTCTCCCGTTCCCTGCTAAGATTTTTGAAAAAATCATGAATTCACAACTTTCGACCTACATACATGACAACAACCTACTGGACGACACCCAATTTGGGTTCAGACAAGGTCACGGAACAGAGACAGCGCTCTTAAAAGCAGCAGACGAGATAAGGACCACAATGGATAACGGAGGTTCTGCGATACTAATACTTTTGGATCTCTCCGCAGCCTTCGACACGGTCGATCATGTCACTTTGATCGACCGTGTCGCGGACTTAGGAATAAAAAACAAAGCTAAAAAACTCCTTGCCTCATTTCTGTCCAACCGTCCTCAAACAGTGAAGATGGGCAAATACATCTCTCAGACCTTCTCTCTGCCTTGCGGAGTACCACAGGGCTCCTCGCTAAGTCCGACACTTGTTAACATTTATGTTTCAGACTTAGCGAGGGTCATAAAATCATATAGAATTGCCCTCACAACTTATGCAGATGACACCCAACTGGTGCTATCTGTATACAATGATGGCATCTCGGTGGCAGCCAACTTCCAAGACGGAATGAGGGCAATAAGCTCCTGGATGTCATCCAACTGTCTTAAATTAAATTCCGATAAGACAGAAGTGATGACATTCGGGAGGTTGCAACCTACCTGGTCCCCCCAATGGTGGCCACCTCAGATGGGACAACCTCCCGAACCAGTGACCAAAGTACGCAACCTAGGAGTCATTTTTGATAACAAAATGTCCTTCCAACAGCATGCTAATTCAGTGGTTTCCTCATCCTTCCACATTCTAAAAAGGATAAAAAAGCTAACCCCATACCTACCTCCGTCTGCAGGCAAAACCTTAGTCAGCACTTTAGTCTTCTCAAAAACAGACTACTGCAATGCCTTGCTACTAAACGCACAACAAAAGGTCCTCAACAAATTGCAGACAGTGCAAAATGCGGCAGCCAAGACCCTGTTAACTATCCCTAAATTCACACCTATCTCTCCTTACATCCGACAGCTACACTGGCTGCCAGTAAGAAGTCGGATCAAATTCAAGGCTCTATGTATAGCATATAAAGCTATACATAACCAAGGCCCACTATTCCTAAGACAAGCCTTCTGCCCGCTTGAGCATTCAAGAACATTACGCTCATCATCAGCCCACTTGCTAAGAGTCCCACGCACAAGAAGAGCTAATTGGGGCGATAAACGTTTCTCCGTCGCGACAGCCAAACTGTGGAAAACACTGCCCCTCCACATCAAAACTGCTCTGACACTACTCAATTTCAGGAAGAAACTCAAAACTTGGTTGTTCTGAACTTAACCCCTCCCTCCACAATTGAGAGCTCTGCAACGCTAGCGCCGAGACACCCTTGGGTATTTGCGCGCTCTAAAAATCGCACAAATAAATGAATAAAATGAATAAATGTCCTGCCCCACAGCATTCTCCTTAGTGTCCCGAGTAAAATGATACCTCACTTGTGTGAGTGTCCAATGCAGAATTGGTTAAAAATGCATTTAAAAAAATGTAGCACTTGAAATTCTCAGTGCTATACCCTTATTCCCTATGTTTTGAACTCTTCCCAGTCACAGGCCCTTGCCCCACCCACACAAGTGAGGTATAATCTTACTCGGGAGACCAAGGGGAACTATGGAGGTAGGGCATTTGTGCCGGCACAGTGATTCCACCCACATATATGTGGAAAATTTGTTTTTTTCAGCTACATTTGAGGTTTGCAGGGCATACTGGGTAGGAAAACATTGGGGGATATACGCAAGCCATACCTTACTGGACTCCCCCAGGTATCTAGTTTTCAGAAATGTGTGGGTTTGGTAGTTGTCCAAAATGGCCGCAGCCGCCAGGCCAAAAACCCAGGTGACCCATCTTGCAAAACCAGATTTTTTTGTGATAGGTCATTTCAATGTCTCCTCAATATGTTTTGGGCTTTTGCCTGTTGGGGTACTTGACCCACGCACGCGAGTGAGGTATCATTTTTATCAGGAGACCTGGGGAACACTGGGAGGTAGGAAATTTGTGTATCCACGTGGATTCCAGAACTTTCCCACACTGCAATTTGAGAAAAAAGTAATTTTTCCAGCTAAATTTGAGGTTTGAAGGGCATTCTTGGTAGGAAAATGTTGGGGGAGTCACGCAAGGCGTACCTCTCTCGGCTCCCCCAAGTTTCTATTTTTCAGAAATGTGTGGGTTTGGTAGTTTTCCAAGATGGCCACTGAGCCCGGGGCCAAAACCCTAGGTGACACTCTTGCAAAAGCAGGTTGTTTTCATCTAAATTTGAGGTTTGCAGGGCATTCTGGGTACAAAAACTTTGGGGTATCCACGCACGTCATACTCTGCTGGATTTCCCTGGGTGTTTAGTTTTCAGAAATGTGTAGTTTTGGTAGTTTTCCCAAGAACGCCGCCGAGCCCAGGGCCAAAAACTCCTGAGAACCCCCTTTGAAAAATCAGGTAATTTTCGGATACATATGGGGAATGCAAGTTCTTGGCCCTGAGTCGGCAGCCATCTAGAGAAACCTTTCAAACCCATGCATTTCTGAAAACTAGACACCCAGTGGAGTCAAGCGAGGTATAACTTGCATGGGTCCCTCAATGTTTTACTACCCAGAATGCCCTGCAAACTTCACATTTAGCTACAAAAGACACTTTTTTCTCAAAATTCTAAGTGGGAAAGTTCTGGAATCTATATGGATCCTTGAATTTCCTACCCCAGGCGTTTCCCCAGGTCTTCCGATAAAAATGATACCTCACTCGGGTTGATGGGTCAAGTACCTGTGATAGGCAAGGGCCCAAAACGTATTGAGAAGACATCAAAATCAAAAAACAACCTGGTTTTGCAAGGGTGGTCACCTGGGTTTTTGGCCCCGGGCTCGGCGGCGATCTTGGAAAACTACCAAAGCCATACATTTCTGAAAACTAGACACCCGGGGTAGTCCACCCAGGTATAGCTTGCATGGGTCCCTCAATGTTTTCCTACCCAGAATGCCCTGCAAATTTCACATTTAGCTACAAAAGACACTTTTTTCTCAAAATTCTAAGAGGGAAAGTTCTTCAATCCATGTAGGTCCACAAATTTCCTACCACCCAGCGTTCCCAGGTCTCCCAATAAAAATTATACCTCACTCGCATGGGTGGGTCAAGTACTCGCAACAGACAAAGGCCCAAAACATATTGAGGAAACATCATATTGACCTATCACAAAACAACCTGGTTTTGCAAGACAGGTCACCTTGGTTTTTGGCCTGGGCTCGGTGACCATCTTGGAAAAATACCAAACCTACACATTTCTGAAAACTAGATACCGGGGGGAGTCGAGCGAGGTATGGCTTTCATGGATCTGCCAATGTTTTCCTACCCAAAATGCTCTGCAAGCCTCAAACTTAGCTGAAAAAAAGACATTTTCGACATATTTTTGGGTGGAATCACCATGCTGGCACAAATGTCCTACCCCACAGATTTACCCTCAGTCTCCCGAGTAAAATTATACCTCAATTGTGTGGGTATGGCAAGGGCCTGTGACTCGGAAGATCCCAAAACATAGGGAAAAAGGGTATAGCACCGAAAATTATAAGCGCTAATTTATTTGAAACACACGTTTTTAGCCAATTCTGCATTGGACACCCACACAAGTGAGGTATCATTTTACTCTGGACACTAGGGAGAACGCTGTGGGGTAGGACATTTGTGCCGCTACCATGATTTGACACAAGAATATGTGGAAAATGTGTTTTTTCCAGCAAGATTTGAGATTTGTAGGGGATTCTGGGTAGGGAAACGTTAGGGGATCCATACAAACCATACCTTATTGGACTCCCCAGGGTGTCTACTTTTTAGAAATGTGTGGGCTTGGTAGGTTTCCCTAGATGGTGGCGAGTCTGGGGCCAAAACCCCAAGTGCCCCCCCAAAACCAGGTAGTTTTGTTATAGATAATTTTGAAGTCTCCACAGTACGATTTGGGCCATTTCCTGTTGCAGCCACTATGCCTACCTGCACAAGTGAGGTACTATTTTTTTCAGGAGACCTGGGGGAACGCTGGATGGTAGGAAATTTGTGTCAGCCCAGTGATCCGACAACTTTCCCACATAAAAATGTGAGAAAACACAGATTTTTTCCACAACATTTGAGGTTTGCTTGGGGATTTTGGGTAGGGAAATGTTGGGGGACCCACGCAAGCCATACCTTGCTGGACTCCCCTGGGAGTCTAGTTTTCAGAAATGTGTGGGTTTGGTAGGTTTCCCTAGGTGGCCGCCAAACCCGGGGCCAGAAACACTGGGGACCCCCCCCTTGCAAAACCAGGTTGTTTTGTGATAGGTAATTTTGATGTCGCCTCAATAGGTTTGGGGCCCTTGCCTGTCGCAGCCGGTACTTGACACACCCACACGAGTGAGAACCATTTTTATCGGGAGACCTGGGGGATTGCTGTATAGAAGAAAATTTGTGGATCCACACAGATTACAGAACTTTCCCCCGTACATCTAAATTAGAGAAAAAAGGGATTATTTCAGCTAAATTTGAGGTTTTGGGGGATTCTCGGTGTAGAAATGTTGGGGGACCCATGCAAGCCATACCTTGCTGGGCTCCCCACGGTGTCTAGTTTTTAGAAATGTGTGGGTTTGGTAGGCTTCCCTAGATGGCCACCTAGCCCGGGGCCAAAAACCCATGGGACCCCCCTTGTAAAACTGGGTTGTTTTGTGATAGTTAATTTTGAAGTCTCCGCAAAAGGTTTTGTGCCCTTGCCTGTCGCGAGTACTTGACTCACCCACACAGGTGAGGTACCATTTATGTCGGAAGACTTTGCGGAATGCGGGCTGGGTGGAATTTTGTGGATCCACACAGATTCCAATACTTTCCACCACAGAAATGTGAGGAAAATGTGTTTCTTCATAAATTAGAAGGTTTGCAATCCAGAACCTGGTGGGAGCCAGTTAAACCACCCCATCCTGGATTTCCCTGGGTGTCTATGTATCACAAATATATAGGTCTGCCGGCAGCGCTAGGGTTCAAAATCTACAGCTAGGCACTATGTAAATAAAGGGTCCCTTTTCACTGTGAAAATGTGGTGTGTCCATGTTGCGTTTGGGGTCATTTCATGTCACTGGCAGTAGGTCTACCCTCACAAGTGAGGCATCATTTTTCTTGCAGATTCCAGAACTTTCCACCACAGAAATGTGAGGGACATGTCTTTTCTTTAATAAATCTTTAGGATTGCAAGGGATTCTGGGTAACAGAACCTGGTGAGAGCAAGTCAAGTCACCCCATCCTGGATTCCCCTGGGGTTCAAAAACGAATAGGTTTGCTAGGTTTCCCTTTGTGCTGGCAGAGTTAGGGTTCAAAATCTAGAGCTAGGCACCTTGCATAAAAAGGGTCCGTTTTCACTGTGAAAATGTGGTTTGTCCACGTTGCCTTTTGGGCAGTTACCTGTCCTGGGCCCTAGGCCTACCCACACAAGTGAGGTACCATTTTTCTCGGAAGAATTTCAGAAACACAGGGTGAGTGGAATTTTGTGGATCCACACATATTCCAGAACTTTCCATCACAGAAAAGCAAGGAAAATGTTTTTTTTTACAAATCTTTAGGTGTGCAAGGTATTCTGGGTGAGAGCCAGTCAAGTCACCCACCCTGGAATCCCCTGGGTGTCTAGTCTTCAAAAATGGATAGGTTTCCTAGGTTTCCCTAGGTGCTGGCAGAGTTAGGGTTCAAAATCTAGAGCTAGGCACTTTGCAAAAAAAGGGCCAGTTTTCATTGTGAAAATGTGGTGTGTCACTGTTGTGTTTTGGGCCATTTCCTGTCGCCGGCCTAGGCCTACCAACACAAATGAGGTATTATTTTTCTCAGAAGACTTTTGGGAACACTGGGTGGGTTGAATTTTGGAGATCCACACAGATTCCAGAACTTTCCACCACAGAATTGTGAGGAAAATGTGTTTTTTTCACACATTTTTAGGTTTGCAAGGGATTCTGGATAATAGAACCTGGTGAGAGCCAGTCAAATCACCCCTTCCTGGATTCCCCTGGGTGTCTAGTTAATAAAAAAAATATATAGGGTTGCTAGGTTTCCCCAGGTGCCGGCAGACTTAGGGTTCAAAATCTAGAGCTAGGCACTTTGCAAAAAATAGGGTCTGTTTTCACTGTGAAAATGTGATGTGTCCACGTTGCGTTTTGGGATGTTTCCTGTTGCGGGCACTATGGCTATCCACACAAGTGAGGTACCATTTTTCTTGGAAGACTTTGGGGACTTTTGTGGATCCAAGCAGATTCCCGAACTTTCCACCACAGAAATGTGAGGAAATGTATGCCCTCCGTGGACTTCAGCGTCTGACACTATGTGACGTGGGTGCCCTACTATTGGAACTGCAGTTGGGTGCGTTAGTGTTGGGAGGTGATTTTAACCTCACAATGAAAAAATCCCTGGACCATTTCCCACCCCGGGAGGACCCACTGAGAGGCTCATATTTATCTGAGTATGCTAACGCTCTGGGGGTTGTGGACATTTGGAGATGGTTTAATCTGTTGCACAGATGCTTCACATTTTAATCAGGGTCACATGGCAGCCAATCTTGGATTAATTACATATTCACACATGCTCAGGATCTCCATATTTTCGCTGGGTCCATTTGCCTGGGCGGTGGGATCTCCGACCACTCCCCCGCCCTGGCGTCGTTGGGCATTCAACGGACGGGGCGCCTGCACTGCATTACCATACAGCCGTGTGCGTTCAAAAATCCACTTATTAGAGAGGCTTTCCGTAAGGAAACTGATTATTATTTTGCAGAAAATGTGGGCTCTGTTGACTCAGCAGTGACACTATGGGGTGCTTTTGGGGCAGTTATAAAGGGCAGGGCATTGTCATTTATAGTGGGTCACAGGGCTGAACGATTGAAGAGGGTAATCGAGCTAGAGGCAGATATATCGGATCTGGAGGAGGCGGTCGCGCGGGAACCTAAACTCACAACTCAACATAACCTTACATTCAAGTGACAGGATTATAGACAGCTTCTCTTGGAGGACGCCATAGCGCGTTCTCTGTCTTCCCGACATTGGATCTATGAGCAGGGTGAACAAACAGGCAAGCTACTGGTGTGGTTGCAATGCAGGGAACAGGCTGCTAGATGAGTACACGCGATAGCCAACTCAAAGGGTATGCTTGTCACTGATCCTCAACTGATAGCCAACACCTTTGCGATTCGTGATGAGGAGGTTTTCACAAGTTGGCAGACATCTCAAGCCCCAATGTGGGCTGATTTCCTAGCCACCATTGCTGTGACAATCATTTCCCCACAGGACAGGGAGGCCCTTGAGGTGGATATTACAGGGACAGAGATTCAAAAAGCTATGCAAGATGTCCAATCCGGCAAGGCGATGGGCCCTAACGGGCTTCCTATCAAGCTTTTTAAACCCATGACGACATTGCTGGCTCCTCATCTGTTGAATTTATATACCGAGTGCTTTGAGATAGGTCAACTCCCGGCAGAGATCCGTACGGCAGCTATTGTAGTAATTTATAAACCGAATAAGCGGGTTGAAGATTGTAAATGGTACCGCCCTAGTTCCCTCTTGATGGTCGAGGCCAAGATCCTGGCCAAACTCCTGGCCAATCGGATCCTCCCTTATATCACTGACCTGTTCCACCCAGACCAGTCAGGATTTATGCCAGGAAGAAACACGGCTGGGAATGTGTGATGGGTACACGGGGTCCTTGGTAGGATCAACACTATTGAGGAAGATGCAATCGTATTATCACTAGACGCCTCTATGGCATTTGATACCATAGAATGGGATTTTCTCTTTGCTGTTTTGGCTTGCATGGGGTTCGGACCCAAACTGATTCGTTGGATTAGATTAGTATATACACGACCCACCTCACATGTTGTCGTCAACAATCATCGCTCTGCCACTTTCACACTCCGCCGGGGCACGAGACAGGGTTGTCCCTTGTCTCTGTTACTCTTTGCCCTAGTGTGTTTCACAGGGCTTACTGTGGGAAGACGGTACGCTGTGGATAGCCATGAATAAGCTCACCATGGGATAGTATGACAGGGCATTGGGTTGCCAGATTTGAGACTTTATTATCAGGCATCACAGATGATCGCTGTCAATAGATGGGTGTTTGGCCCCCAAGATGAACCGAATTTTAGAACAGATCATTGGCTCATCGGAAGGGGCGGCTATAACAGAGCACTTTACACTAATCCCCGTAAAATCAATTTAACTGGCCCCACGATGCGCACGGTCGAGACTTGACACGCCGTCACTAGAAAGCTGGGCTAGCATAAGTGTCTGACAAAGGCGACTCCACTAAGGGGAACCTGTTATCTTGGGCAAACTCAGTAAATGTCCGGGGTTCGACAAATGGGACACCATTGGGATATCCATGGTTGGGGTTATGTGGGTGAAAGGGAAACTGGCCACGTTTGCAGAACTTCAGGCAAAATACCAACTGGCACAAGCAGAAACCTTCAGATATTTGCCGATTAGTCATGCTGTATCGTCTGCTCTGCCGAGGGACGCCCCACTCTCTGACCATCCCAATGCGCATGCAACTCCTCCAGCTCAAGATCCTCCACCGGGTCTACTTTGTAGCTAAACTCCTGTTCAAGATGGTAAACAATGTTTACCACAAAACTTCCCAGCAGGTAATCACAACGCAGTCGTTACAACGACCGCGTTGTGATTCTGCAAACCATTACTACTCAAGTCAGAACAAAGACTTGCGGAGGGGGGCGGAGGAGTTGGATTTAAAATCCAACACCTGCCCTACTGTCCGCACAGACTGGAATTGAAATAGTAAATTATTCTATTCCAACATCGAGCGCCCCCCCCTCTGCAAGTCGTTGTTCCGACTTGTGGAGTAATGGTTTGCGGAATCACAACGCGGTCTTTGTAAAGAAGGCCGTATATCGACGTATATTCGTTCAAGATAGGTAGATGCCCCGATCCGCGCTGTCTCGGGCACTGCAATCATGTGGGTACCTTCATTCACATACTATGGGAATGCCCACATATCCAGTGTTATTGGGTAAGGATTGCCCGTCAGCTCAAGAGGGCATGTGACAAGTCCCCGAAGTTATCTCCTCTCCTCTGCCTGCTTAATATTTGGGGGGCGACCGATCTTTCTCAGGTAAAGCAGGCTTGGGCCTCAATGGGCTTCGCCATCGCGAAGCGAAACATTGCTCAAAAATGGGGGGTGGATGTGGTCCTGCTCTTGGGTGAATGGGCCAGGGATATGATACCACGATGATTGCCAAAAAGTCAGTGTTCAAAGGACGAGGATGCCCCAAGAAATGGGATCATAAATGGGGAAAATGGAATAAGTACAGAGGGATATTTGTATCTTCCCGACGGTGGAGCGGCAGAAAGAAAGGCGTGAACTGTTGGCCCAGTTGATGGCAGAAGTGGAGGCTTCTCCTCCTAAGATTAGCATCAAGGCGACCTCCTGGTCTCCGTCCTCTACTGTACCACGATCTGTAGCGCTTCGGCTAGTGATGTATTTTATGATTGATTGCACATTTTACGTTTGCAGCGATTTGTAATGATCCTTTCTTACTTCATATGTGGATGTCAAATTGAAATTATGTGCATTGGAGTGGAAGAATTCTATGGTAAAATCGTATGGTATATGCCGATACATGGTTGTTGTTGAAAATAAATAAAACGTTTAAAAAAAAAAAAGAAATGTGAGGAAAATGTGTTTTTTTTATACACATTTTTAGGTTTGCAAGGGATTCTGGGTAACAGAACCTGGTGAGAGCCAGTCAAGTCACCCTATACTGGATTCCCCTCGGTGTCTAGTTTAAAAAAATTTATAGTTTTCTAGGTTTTCCCAGGTTCCGGCAGAGTCAGGATTCAAAATATACAGCTGGGCACTTTACAAAAAAAGGGTCAGTTTTCACTATAAAAATAAAGTGGATCCACTTTGCATTTTGAGCCATTTCCTGTCGCGGACACCAGGCCTACCCACACAAGTGAGGTACTATTTTTATCAGGAGACGTAGGGTAACACAGAATTGTAGAGCAACTGATATTACCTTTTGACTTTCGATGCATTTATGCCTTTCAAATGAAAGACAATGTGTAAAAAAGAAGTCATTTTGAAAAATGACCTATAATCCTCATGCTAATATGGGTACTCACAATTTTGGAAATGTGCAAATATCTACTGTTTTTAAACTCTATATTTTGTTCCAATTTCAGAAATAAAGAGGTTTCTTTCATACCGATTTTCCCATGTATATATTTTCCCAAATTAATCGCTATGTACCCGGTGCATAATAAAAAAATAATTGCAGGATGCTGCTCAGTTATTGGCTCTGGGTTCATCTGGTTCTTGGTGAACCTACAAGTCATATATATCCCCACAACAAGAACAACCCAGCGGATGTAACGGTATATTGCTTTCAAATAGCTGTCATAATTAGAAGAAGTTACAGGTGAAAACGTTGACACAAATTGCTGTTTTTTTCACCTAAATTTCAATTTTTCCCATATTCAACAGTTAGTTTCTATAAAGAAACCTTGAAGGAGCTACACAAATGACCCCTTGCTTAATTCAGAATGGTGTCTACTGTTCTAAAATGTATAGCTTTCCAGCATCTATTATTTCTTTCATACACATTTCTACTGGAAAGAAGTTGAAAGCTCAAAAAATAGCAAAAATAGGCTATGTCCCAGAAAAATGCCAAAACTGTGTAAACAATGTTGGTTTTCTGACAAAAGTCTGCTTGTCCCGGAAAGCTGGGAAGATGGTGATTTCAGCACCACAACCTCTTTTTGGATATAATTTGCAAGGAAAAAAACAGACGCTTTCATCTGTATCCCTTAGAATTTAGAATTTAAAACATTTGTAGAGCGCAGCGTTCACCGTTCGGTTTCTTGGCGCTAGAGTGGAGGATCCAACAACTGAGGGCGGAGTGAACCTGTCGCAGAGCAGGGAGGGACCCAGTTACACGGGGAAGGCCTGTTGAAACAGAAACGTTTTTAGGTCCTTGCGGAATGAGGAATATTGATTGGCAGAACGAAGGTGGTCGGGGAGAGAGTTCCAGAATGTGGGAGCCAAGGTAGAGAAATTGGCTCCACCCCACTTTTTACGTTAGAAACGTGAGATTGGCAGTAGAGACTTAGAAGAAGAGCGAAGCTCTCTGATCGGGGCGTATTCAGTGATCAGTGAGGAAATAAAGGCTTGGGCAGTGCCCTGGCGGGCCTGAAAAACCATACAGCCGGTTTTAAAAAGGGAGCGTTCCTTGACAGGAAGCCAGTGGAGCTCCTTGAGGAGGGGTGTGGAGTGGTGAAAACATGGGAGACCATAGACCAACCGGGCCGCCTGGTTCTGGACCATCTGGAGCTTCCGCAGGCTGTAGGCCGGGATGCCGTTGTAAAGGGCATTGGCATAGTCCAGCCGCGAGATCACCAGGGCGGACATGATCAACTTAAGTGCCTGGGGGGAGAAGAAACGGGAGACAGTCCCTTATTTCCCATTTGTCAAAAACAAACAAAATGTACCTGTATTTTGGCTAATTTCTGGGTCCCCTCCAGGAGAATCCACAAACACTGGGTACCTTTAGAATCCCAAAGGGGTTGTAAAAAAGTACTCACATTTGGTGTGTACAGCTTTTGTGGTCAAAAAGTTACAGGGGCCTAAGCGCGAACTACCCCAAATATCCCAAAAAGAGAGGTGCTGAAACATGTCCCGTGGCATGGGTGAAACACTGAAGGTATTCATCATGGCACAGTGCAATGGCAAACTTCATGAACATAATATGCAAAAGATAATTTAATTTTGTTCAATATTTTACCATCAAAACTATAGTAGTTTACTCTTTTGGCGTGCATTCTCCCAGAAACTGCCTGACCTGTAAATGCTAAATTCAAGTTTTAGAATATTTGAGAGAAGTGAGCCAAATTCGTCATATCATGCACTTGAGCGATCAATTTATTATCAGAATCTGGTGGCAGTGCCGTAACTATAATTGCAAAAGCAGATGCGGTTCTCTGTTGGTACCTAACATTGTCATTGGATAAGCTAAGGATTGAGATGTTAACATCCATGTAGCTCAGATTGGGCTCTTAAACCAATGAATGGTCAAATCGTACAACTGCTGAAGATGAAATTGGATACTCCAAAGATATTGGAATGTGTAAATTCCCATGGCAACTCCTTAGTTGCCTCCCATGATGTTTTTTGCATCTATTTACTGTCGAGCCAAATAGTAAGAACACATACCATCTGTTCTTGGAGAAATGTCTGCAGTAGCGAACAAAATATCCTTTAACCCCATCTGTCCTTCAAATCTAAAAATCTTTCAAAGCTTGATGGTGAAGACTAAAAATCTATTTAAATGAATCAGGTGATGTACTCTATCTCCAAATTTATAGTGTATATAGCGCAAACATGACTCGAATCAGGTATCAAAGGGCTTTACATGGCACCAGTTACGTTACATGAGGACACACATTCATTTTTGTTAGGCTCAGGGGGCTTCATTTATGAGAAGTGACACATCGCTGCGTGAAAGCAGCGATGCGTCACTTCTCAGTGCGCCTTCCTTGCGACATGATTGATGCGTCATATTTACTGTATGACCCATCATGTCGCAAGGCGTTACAGATACATCAGTATTTCTGAAGTATCTGTATGGCGCAAAAGTGACGCATTGCTGGAGTGTGTAACAAAAGTGATGCAACTCCAGCAATGTGTCCTTTGACATGGGGCAGGCCCCATGTGAAAGGCTTGTGTCAGTCTTACGACTGCTGTGAGGCAGGCATAAGATATTGATGCATTTGCACCCTAGAAATGGTGCAGTGAAATTGTGTAGATTTCACTGCGTTACTTCTACGAAGCTTACTTACGTGGGAATGCCCACCCTGCATACATTATACCTGACGCAGGTATAATGTAGTGCAGGGGTTTACAAAGTGACACATCTGCTTAGATACGTCACTTTGTAAATAGGGTGCAATAGGAGGCATGTTTTACGCCGCCGATGCGTCACAAAAAGTGACACAACTGAAGCTCAAAACTGTTGCAAGGCCTCATAAAGAAGGCCCAGGGAGGTTATGTGATTTGCCCAGAATCATAGGATGTTCAGCGTCATTGCCGAGACTCGAACCCAGTTCCCCAGATTCGAGGTCGACCGCCCTAGCCGTTAGGCCAACTCCTCTCCTCACATTTTACAGGCTGATCAATTCAGCATCAGAGAGAGGACATGACTGGAAGAATCTCTACAGTTTGAAAGTTCTGGCTGTGCCTACGTCCATTGCTTTGATAAATGGTTCAGTTTAGACACCTCTGTTATGACAGATGTTGAAAGAGATGGAGGACCGCTATGACGCCACTGTAGGCTTACAAGAAGCAACCATTAACAGAACTGCTTGCATTATTGATGGTAAGACACAGACCACCGATGAGGAATGAACTGTTGCAAGATATTTATTTCTTATTTAGAGGGGAATGTCTCCAATAGATATGCAAAAAAAGCAGATCTGAACTTAGAGCATTGTATCTTCTAGAACCTGTGTTCCTCAAATAGGGCAAATACTGCCAGTGACTGTCTAATGCCTCTATTGGGTCCCCCAATCTGTGTGTGTGACTGCCAGAAATGATGGTGAATCAACTAGCCACTCTATCACGTGTGCTCCATCTCTATCTCTGGTGGAAATATCAAGATGAAAGGCCATAGTGAAAAGAATAAGACACACAGTTGATGGACGGAATGCAGAACAAATCAAAACATTCACCGCCACTCAAGAGTTCTGGGTAAAATCCATCATTCTTTTGCTCACCATGCCACCCCAGTTTAGACCTGGCCATATGCAAATCAGTCTTGACCCTGTGCCTCTGTCCATCAGTTGTTCTTTTTGCATTTGTCAACCCGAGTGGGACGGGTATGCCCAGTCATAAGTCCCGTGCTCTCCATGCCGCTGGAGTCAAGCTATCCTGGCTGATGATGGGTGAAACCCCGAAACCGGTCCTAGGATGCTTGTTTCCAGTCCAGGGAGGACCTGACCTGACAGTTTGGGCTGGACTGTTCCCATGAGGCACAGGGTCAAGATTGATTTGCATATGGCTGGGTTTAAACTGGAATTGCAGGGTGAGCAAAAAAACGATGGATTTAGGCCCAGATCTTCTATGTACTGGTGTGAATGTTAGACATTGTTCTGCATTCTGATCATCAATTGTTCTTTTTGCATTTGTCACCCGAGTGGGATGGGTATGCCCAGATGTGGTTCTTGTACTCTCCATGCCACTTGAGTCAAGCTATCCTGGCTGATGAGGGGTGAAACCCCGAAATCGGTCCTAGGATGCTTGTTTCCAGTCGAGGGAGGACCTGGCCTGGCAATTTGAGCTGGACTGTTTCCATTGGGCGCAGGGTCAAGACTGATTTGCATATGGCTGGGTTGAAACTGGAATGGCATGGTGAGCAAAACAACAATGGATTTAGGCACGGATCTCTGTACTGGGGTGAATGTATCACATTGTTCTGCATTCTGTCCATCAATTGTTCTTTTTGCATTTGTTACCTTAAGTGAGACGGGTATACCCAGACGGGGGTCGCGTGCTCTCCATGCCACTGGAGTCAAGCTACCCTGGCTGATGAGGGATGAAACCCTGAAACGGATCCTAGGATGCTTGTTTCCAGTCCAGGGAGGATCTGGCCTGACAGTTCGGACTGGACTGTTCCCATGAGTCACAAGGTCAAGACTGATTTGCATATGGCTGGGTTCAGACTGGAATGGCATGGTGAGCAAAACAATTATGAATTTACGTCCAGATCTCTGTACTGGTGTTAATGTATGACATTGTTCTGCATTCTGTCCAACAATTTTTTTTTTTGCATCATGGAAAGCATGGCAGACATTCATTCAAAGATAAGGACAGTGACACTACCTGGTTGGGAAACACTGAAGTGGCAGGTGGATGCTGAAGACATACACCAACTGTAGGCATGCATTTCCTGGATCCACATTCAGTGGTACACCTTTTGTCAGCTAGGATGGGCATTTGTGGATTTTCCACCGCTGGTTTTCTCCTCAGAGTGGCTGCTCTAAGTTTCTGTCCTTGAGAGAGATTTCTATCGCCCTGGCAAATCACGCATAATATACTTGAATATTCTACTACTGTTTCACCAGGCATAGAAATTCTGCCACATTATTAGACAGAATGTCTGGTAAACAAGCTCTAAAACAGACCCTTAGGGATTTAGCTGGCCACTATTCTGAAGGCCACCATGAAATCAAAATCATTCTAGGATGGGGGCATGGCTTGGGCACCGATCGTGATGGCCGCATGTTGGTGAGGCTCCCACCTTCCGTGGCCTAAACCTACTATAATATTTGACAACTGATCTATAATTTACCCTGGAGGAGGAGTGGAGGAACAGCGCTACCTGTCGCTGTAGAGCGCTGAACAAATAAAGCCTTGGTGAAAGTGCCAGCAGCAGTAGTGAGCCGGGCGCCGACTGGGCCCGAGCAGCCCCGGGCTCAAGTTTGGTACTGGTTGGAAGCGACTCCAGAGAGGGGAGGCTGCAGGCCGGGAGACATTGTGGTGCCTCCCTTGTGCCACAATCAGCAACAAGAAGCTGGAACCTCGAGCGGAATCCAAAAGAAATCTGCCTCTCTCCCCTGGGTGCGGGATACAGTAGCTGAATGGAGCCGAAGTGGCCCGCGATCGCATCAGAGGCACGCAGGCAAGATAGCGTTGTGCGGCAGCTTCAGGCGACACAACATGGGGGCTGGGTAGCAGCCCCTCTGAAGTAGAAGATTATACCATCACTCCAGAGGAGTAACAACGGGACAGCATTGCACCTAACATCAGAGGTACTCTGGCAATGGGGTATTTGGGAGAGTAGATACGCTGAGAGAAGATGCATTGGTGGTGTCCTTGGATGCCGCCATGGCATTCGATACGATCAAATGGCCCAATCTCTTTTCAGTGTTTGAAAAGATGGGGTTTCATCCAGGATTTATTGGATGGGTGAAACTCCTGTACTCTGAACCGTTGGAGCAAGTGGTTGTGAATAACAGGAAATCAGAGATCTTCACCCAAGGAAAAGGGACAAGGCAGGGATGTCCCCTGTCTCTGTTACTTTTTGCCCTGGCACTTGAGCCTTTGCTGAGTTGGATTCATAGGGATTCGGTAGTGAGGGGTCTGAAATGATCGGAGGAATGGGAAGATCGTATCTCCCTATATGCCAACGACATCCTTTTGTACCTGCCATCGCCGCAGGCCTCGATCATCAGAGTCCTTGACATATTCACCACCTTTGGCAGATACTCTTGATATGCCATCAATTCGGACAAGTCTGTGATCTATGTGCTTAGGGGAAGGTTCCTGCTCCTGCCCAAGGGACGTAGAGTGAAAGAGGCAATTGACAGCTTTAAATATCTCAGCATCTACATCACGGGAGACTCTAGGTTGTATTACAAGCGCAACTTCCTGCCACCACTGAGGCTTCAAAGAGATGTAGAATACTGGAAGACCTTTCCGCTGTCCCTGCTGGGCAGGGCGGCTCTTTTTAAAATGATATTCCTGCCTCGTTTTTTTATATATTCTACATAATTTTCCCACCCTTGTCCCAGATACCTACTTCAGAGCAATAGAAAATAAATAGAGAGCCCTACTATGGGTTAAGGGTACACCTCGAATAATATTTCCCAAACTGGTGCGGGACTGGTATGATGGAGGAATTAGACTCCCAGATATCAAAAGGTACTCTTGGGCAACACAATTGGCCGCAATTAACCAGGGTATATATCATCCTCATAACGACCCGGGACATCTAATGGATAGATGGCTTCTACCAGGAGGGTCGTATGCAAGAGCGCTCTATTCCAGACTGGCAAGTTGAGTTTTACAAGGCCCATGGCACATTCAGTTCAAATTTGGCATACAGCCCACAAAAGTCTTGGGTGGGACAAGAAAATCAAGCAATCTACCCCCCTGTGGGAGTTGTATTTATTGGGCACCCTCAGAAACTCCAGGAGCTTTGATGAGACTTAATAGGACTGTCAAGGGTTGACAGCATGGAAGGGGGGTAAAGTAATTGAGTTCTCCGCGTGCAGCGAGAGTATGATCTGGCAGACTCAGAAATATTTAGATACTGTAAAGTGAGACATACCCTGAATGCTCGTATCCCAATAGGAGAAACCTTACCCGAAGCAAAACCGCTGCAGGACAGGCTCCTTGATGGTCACAGGGCTAATAAATAAATATCTCTCACTTACTGAAAATTAATTAACCATGCAACAGATCCCCTGATACATCTGCAAGAGAGGTGGACGTATGACCTGTTAGAACTAGATAATAAGGAATGGACTGAAGCACTTGCATCCCCAAGAAAAGGGCCAATTTCATCAAGTACAGCAAAAAATATTGCATAGAGCGTATTATCCAAGGACAATCCTGGCCCAAATGGACTTGTAAGGGAAACTGTGGAGAGGAGAGAACGTTCCTCCACCTTTGATGGGAGTGTGAGATTATTCGTAAGTACTGGATGAGTGTACTAAGATGTATGACAGATGTGCTAGGTCAGGAACAAAGGGCCCGATTCACAGAACTAACTTAAGACAAAATCCTAAACCACTTACTCATTTTGGTATTCACAGAAGACACTTACTCATTTTGGTATTCACAGAAGTTAGGAGTCCTAACTTTAGGACTCCTAAATGCCTTATGTGAATACCGAAAGTCTTAAAATTGGGTTTTTTCTCAGTTTATTAGTAGTAAAGTTAGGACTCCTAACTTTAGGACTCCTAAATGCCTTCTATGAATACCTAAAGTCGTAAACTTAGGAGTTTTCAGAGTTTAGTCACAGTAAAGTTAGGACTCCTAACTTTAGGACTCCTAAATGCCTTCTGTGAATACCTAAAGTCATAAAGTTAGGATTTTTCTCAGTTTATCATCCATATTTGAGACCAAAGCAATGATCTCAAATATGGATAAAATGGAATAAGTATCGTGGAAGTATCTGTGTTCCCCCGTGTCTCCCCACCCTCCAAGAAATTATGTCAGCTGATTAGTGTGTAGCCTGAATATGTATAATTGTAACTGCACCAGTGCCATCCAAAACTAATGTTTGCTAACTGTAAATGTTTAAATGTCAATATAACAATCTATTGTATACTTGCACTACTGCTTTCAATAAATAGGTTCATTTAAAAAAAATAACTCTAGAATGATGTTATCAAATACTCAATGTAAGACAGTGCTTATTTGTACAAATATAAAAATAAGTAAGACACAAAGTAACAAGACCGGTATTCTATATCCTTATAGCATTGAAAATAGTGGTAATGCACATATGAAGATAGAGACTTTACTATAGGGGATCACGAGCAATAAGGGTGAGTGGAATTATACTTGTGGACTTTAGTAGATGGTAATTATGAGTGTGGAAGAGTGAGAGATATATATTATTTGATTTCAGCTACATCGTCAGTGTGTATATTTATTTGAAAACTGGCGAACTGGAGATCGCAGACTCTGTCCCAATGATGGACGAATAGAGGTAGCAAATATGCTTGTGACATGTGTAAAATGAGGTTTTGGAATAAGTTAACTGATGCAGATTATGTGGGGAGGGTTGATGTGGGGTGGTGAAGACCTCAATGAGGAATGTTGGATAATAATGGTGTTTATACACAGATTGCTATGATTATTTTCGAAGTTGGTTTTTGAAGGCTGTGTCAGAGATGAGGTAAAACTAGAATGGATTTAATTTGATGATTACGTTTTAGATTTGCGAGACAGATCAAGAGTGAGAAGGAGATTACATGAGAGTGAACTTTGGAATTATCGGTGAATATTGAAATGTATTGCATGGAAATAGCATGCTATTTCTGGTGTTTCTCCTACCCTATCTGGCATGGCACTATATCCGTTCTTTCTCTCATATTAAGGGTGTAATGCGTGACAGCAGTAGTAATACTATCTCTCCACACCCTTCTCCACTAAGACCTATAACTTTGCGGCCTATAATACACTTCTATTTCGGTGTGCTTTAATTTGTCACACTACTAATCCTAAGCAACACGAAAGATGTTATGACTTATAGGAAATATCTATTTGGTTACAGCCCTGAGGAAGTCATAGTGTTATATAACTACACGACGAAACACGTGTTGGCTGATGTACCGAGAACCCATGTTGTGGAAGAATATGAAAATAAACAAAGAAGAAACTTAACCCCTTCGCTGCAGCGGGAATTCCGCCGCAGCGCTAAGGAGCCGGGGGGGGGCCGAGCGGCGCTCGTATGCTCGTGACTGAGCCGCTCCGTCACGACCCGCGGTTGAGCTGTGCTCATGACGGAGCGGTTCCATCATGGCCCCGCCCGCTCAATGAAACGTCCAGCGCAGGCGCGGAATTCACGTCGCGCAGGCGCACCGAGCGGGCCATGACGGAACCGCTCCGTCATGAGCACAGCTCAACCGAGGCTCATGACGGAGCGGCTCCGTCATGAGCATAGAAGGGGTTAATCTGGAGAGTTTTGGACTGATTGCTCATAGAAATTAGGACTCTGACATATGCCAATTGATTTGTGTCATAACTGTTATCGATCTAACAAATAGAGTGCTCGGAGGGACCTGGTTTAAAAAAATAAGTGCCATGCTCCAAAGGTTTTTTTAAGCACTTAGCATCCACTGCAGGTGCAAGACAATCGTTTATGTCCCTTTTTAGTACATAGTACTATATAAGCACTCTTCTATCAACAGCGCCACATTAGTCCCTGACTTTATTTGGGCAGCTCTGTTGGAAGGAAGGCCCTCTGCATAGATGGGTCAAGCAGTGTTGCCAGCCTTCTCCACAATCATGCAAACTATTGGAAAGACTCCCATTTTCATCTCTGTGAGACGTCAGAGTGGATTTTGAGGCAAAGCCCAAAGTGAATCCTTCTTTTTGGATGTGACTACTGTCCCCTTCACAAAGGCTGCATGCACACAGACATTGGGGGCTGCATTAATACTATTCAATGGCACAGACCTTTTGTCCTGAGCCAGGCCTTAGTTCAACATTTCATTACACCATTGAGGCTGTCCTTTCTACCAGGTCAGAAAATACCAAGATGCAGAAGTGACACAGCTCCTCTAACTCTACTCTGCCCCTTGGCTGGGCCCAAGTCTGTAAGGTCTTTGGAATTACCTATCTATCTGCTAGACCTGTGGGGAGAGGGAAGTACTTGCATGTCCGACTTGTTGAGTGCACTTGCCTGAAGTGACGTGATGCATCAAGAACAACGCAGCTGAAAACGTTACAGCATGTAGGATATCTCAACAGATGGAGACTTCACAGGTTCCATGAATTCACCATGGTCAGCTGCCCAGGAACCATCAACATCATCTGGATCTGGGAGCTGAACCATCACTTTGGCAATCCAGAAGGGTGAGCCTCCCCATCCGTAAAGGTGACTTTGACTACTGTCTGGACATCCCTGAGTTCCTTGAGAAACCTAAATGCTGACCGCTGATCCTGGATCACATGCAGTTCGCTGAAGAAGTTCATCCTGATTCCGAAACCACTGGATTAACCTTTTTTTTAGCCCAATGGTCCCAAAGATTCCACCATTTCAATCCCCATTCATGACCAGCTTGTCCAGGATAGTAAATGATTGAATGAAAATACTTGTAAACCGCACTACTGCCGAGGCGTCTTGGCGCTGGGGAAAACTGAAATAAACCATAATGCGTGAAAGACTTAACGTAGGGTAAAAATCCAGGTTTTGATTTCGTTCCGGAACAACATTCTGTTTGTTACCTTTCTAAGGTAAACAGGAATTGTGTTCCATAGCCTAGCTGCAAGGAAGGAGAAGCGTTTTCCTCCCCATCTTGCTTTCTTTATCTTGGGAGGTCTAACCAACCCAAGAGTGGCCGACCTTAGGTCACGGATTGGTATATAGCGGGGAAACAATGACTTCACGTCCTCTGTTCCTCCGCCAAAGAGAGCTTTGTGAACCAGGCAGAGTGATTTAAACTCGATACGCCTCCGTCCCGGGAGCCAGTGGAGTTGTTTTAACACGCAAGATGTGGGATGATATTTTAGGTAAATTAAGCAGCACTCTGGCTGCTGTGTTTTGAATCGATTGTAGTTTAGCCAGTTGAGTAACCCCCGCTCCTAAATACAGTGCGTTGCCATAGCCTATTCGAGAGAGAATTGTGGCAATTATCACTGTTTTCCTCAAACGGAGGGGGATGAACGGGAGGATATTTCGGAGGCGTTTTAGCATAAAGAAGCAGGAAGAAGACAATTGATTAATCTGAGCCGCCCAGTCAAGTTCTTTATAAAACATAAAGCCAAGATTTCAGGCTTTGATGACTGGTATTGGGCAGCTCCCAGCTGCAGATGGCCACCAGTTCTGGTTCCAGATCGAGGTTTTAGTACTTCTGTTTTCTCAGTATTCAATTTTAGAAAGTTAGAGTTTATCCAGGCCATCAGAGCCGAGAGGCAGTTAGAAAATTCCACTGCCATGACATCCACTGCCTGGGTTACTGACACTATCAGCTGAGTGTCATCAGCGTATGACACCAGCGTGAGGCCAAAACTCTTAATCAGCTTTGCCAATGGGGCGACGAAGATATTAACAAGGGTTAAGGGATAGTGCAGAGCCCTGGGGGACTCCTCCCGGAAGCAGGAATTCCAACACTACATGAACACAATCCCTTCAATAGTTCAGTGTCTAGAGAACATTTGGACTCCATAACATTGATTGTGCCATATAAACGGGCATCCATGACTGGACACATGGTCACCCATAGACACCATCATGAAGGCCATTGGAAGCACATACAAAGGCTATTTTAAAGGATCTTTCTAGAGGCGTTTCGCTCTATAGGCTTGATTTGTAGTGTGGCAGATGCACTGCGTGTAGCCATGGGCACCTTCCTTTAACTACAGGTATCTGTAATCACTGCACCCTAAAACTTAAGGAACCTGGGGCCATATTATCAAGAAAAGGAAATAAAATTATCTCAGCTTTATCGGCGGGAAACTGCCGCTAAAGCGGCGATAATGGGCTTGATAATATGTCATTGTGAATTCCCATATCAGCCCAGGTTCTGGTGTTAACCTGGGCTGCTATGGGAATTCACAAGGGCATATTATCAAGCCCATTGTCGCCACTTTAGTGACAGTTTCCTGCCGATAAAGCGGCGATAATTTTATCTCCTGTTCTTGATAATATGCCCCCTTGAGCTTAAGTCTATTCTCTCCATTCTAAGGAAAACTAAACCCAAATGCTTCAAAAGATGGGAGGCAACTCAAACACTCCTTGTAAAACAGCATTTTGAATAGGCTTTGAGATTACAAAAGAACTTCGGAGCTAGAAATTATTTTTGGGTCGTAACTCAGACCAATGAAAAAAAGAGCTAGGCAATTCTGATTTTCTATGTAGATCTGTGTTTCAATGAACATGTTGAAGAGAGAACACTTGGGGACATATTATCTAGTAATGGCGACACTAATCGCCAGCGCAAGCTATCGTCATTTTACGAATCGCTACCTTTCCTGGATACTTTTCGCCTTTTTTCAACTGTTTGGAAAGATGCGAAGGTGTCCGGGAAAGGAAGCGAAAACTCCCACTAACACGCAATAGTGGTTCATTTGATAGCATGGGATCAGCGTGTTCGCGGTGCATTAGTATTTCAGCTTACACCCTTCCTGAACTGATTTAAGAGGGAGCGGGAGGAAGGGGCAATAGAAGGTTAAAGGGAAAATGAATACAATTGAGCACATAGTAGTGTTGGTGGTTACCTGGCTACGTTCGTTCTGCAATAAAACAGAGTAATGAGAGGCAATAAATGAACATAAAACAATAATTATAAATAATAATAATTACAAAGCCCATAACACAGGGATATTTTGAGATGGGTATTTGGAGTCAACTAAAGAAAAGTCTTGTTCACTTTCTCCCATGTATATGTTACCTTTGTAAAAGGTTAAAAACCTGCGAGAGATTAGCGCAAGTTTTTTATCGCGGGACAACTTTTCTAATACAGCCAAGTTGTGTTAGCGACTTTTAGCGTGTAATTTATGTTAGGAACGCCTACCTTGCATGTCATTAGCGATAATTATCGCTGACATGCAAGGTGATAGGAAAAGCGACAGCTAACTCCTGAAATCTTAAGCTAACGCAGTTAGCGCAGGCTTGCTAATACGGCGATAAAAATATCGCCGCTTTTTGGCAAAAAGTGCTGCAAAAGCGGCGATATTGCCCTTGATAATATGCCCCTTGGTCCTTTATTAAGAGTGCATCAGTATTGTCACCTGAGGACCCCAGATGTAAGCAATATCCTGGCCAGATATTGTCTAGTACCCTCAGACAATCCTGGAGCTGGAGTAAAATGTCTTACATTGGTGAGCAAGCGGTGGGATTTCTTTACACAATATCTGTTCAAATTGAGGGGCATATTACCAAGCAATAGCGATAATTATCGCTATTGCTTGGTTAGAGACAAAAATTTACTGCTGCGCTGCGGCGATGTTTACCGCAAATAAACCTTGGTATTACCAAGGTTTATCGCAAATGCGATAAAAATCGCCGCAATGCATGAATATCGCTGAAAAGTCAGCGATATTCATGCATTACCAAGCTAATGCTCTTAGCCATGTTATCCACCTCACATTGGATACATAGCTAAGAACTGCTCAGGGCAGGTGTTAGCTTTTGGAGATAGCGATTTTAGCGACTGTTTTCAGTCGCTAACATCTTGGCACGCCCACTTTGCCTATCATTAGTGAAAAATATCACTGACATGCAAAGTGGGGCCCAAGATGGTTGCTATCTCCTACTAGCTGTCGCTAACTGGTGTTAGCGACAGCTAGGTAATAGGGAGATACTTTTATCTCTGCTTTCTTGGCTTTTAAAGCCAAAAAAGCGGAGATAAACCCCCTTGATAATATGTCCCCTAGTGATCACAGCTAAAATGGCAGATAAGATGTAGGCGGAATCTGAGCTGAGAGACCTAGCTGTAAAAGGCTGAAGAAAGTTAGTTTTGCCAAGCGAATCACCTCTTGCAAAAATAAAGAAAGAACGGGTTACAACTTCTATCGTGGTCTTTAAGCCAGGGGGATAGCATTGTTGAATCTGGGATCAGAGTAATTATGCAGCAAACAGTGCTATCAACCCAGATTCCCCCACACATGACCCTCGAGATTCCCCCACACATGACCCTCAGGGCAGAGGTCACTGAATTATAAGTGTCCTGCCTACCCCTTTCTTCCCCTTCTTCAGCTGGTATCCAGTGGCTCAATCGTGGAGGAAGCTTCAGAGCTCTACAGTTGGAGCTAACCAGCTAAATTCACAAGAAGCTGAAGCTTTGGAGAAAGTGGGACTAGAGTTGGTTAAGGCCTTCTGAAATCCCCAGCTGCAGTCATTAGTAAACAGTCTGCCTAGATTAACGTCCCCAACGAGATTATGCTCTCCTACACCATTGCTAGAAATGTTCTAGCCTGGTTAGAAATTGTTTGATTTGCTCAGACCTTTCTATTCCAATAACATGCTTCAGATTTACCGAATCACCTTCCCACAGGTGGGAGTGAAACTATCCTTCATATCAATGAAAGATTGCAGTGAAAATATACGACTGAGCCTTGAATCTGCAAATGTTGGCCAGCTACAGCCCAGAATAATGTGAACTTTAAGAAGTGTAAGTGAGAGCATGAGGTCTCTCATTAGGCCTAATTGCTATTTGGAAATCGTAACTGGGATGGATGGGTCAAAGGCATGGTTAGCAATAGACTGTGATTCCTTTAACACCCTTTTGCTTGCTGAGAATTTCAGAGAGTAGTGTCCGGCAGACCTTACTTAGTTGGCTGACCTGTAGTAGAAAGACCCCAAGCATCTTGCTGAGGCTACTGATAAGTGGGCATAAAACATGGTTGGACAGAAGGAATAGGTGATTATTGACTCTAGGCCCAAAGGGGCAGAGGGTTCATAGCAGAGAAAAACATAAGCCAAAAGAACCAGTAATGACAAGTGCCATGGTCTTCAGCAGACGTCCAAGGGTAATGGATGCGTACAAATTCCTGAACAACATCGAACCCAAATACCTCAATGACCGAATGGGTTTCCACAAACCCAAGAGGAAACTTGGCTCTTCCGACTTCACCCTGGCAGAGGTTCCCCGCATCCACCGAAGCAGAGCCAGAGGGAGAGCTTTCTCCTACACTGCTGCCACAGCATGGAACGCTCTCCCAGTTGAAATAAGACGATCGACTACCCTACTCACTTTCCGACGGGCACTCAAGACCTGGCTTTTCAGCGGATCGTAGCTGCTAGACCTAACCCTCCCCCAGCGCCTTGAGACCCTCGCGGGTGAGTAGCGCGCTTCACCAACCCATGTTTGATTGATTGATTGATTGAATGGCAAGAAGGGGAATTTAGCTAAGACTTTTTCGTCTGGTTCCCAGATGTTAAGCCTGGCATCCTCAGTGTAGTTCTCCCCTAACCTTTTGCCTTTAAGCATCCTGTTATGCTGACCTAGTTTTTGATTGCTTTAGGACTCTGCGATCTTTAGCTAGCACTGCTAACCAGAGCTATAGGGCTTGTGCTTTTTCCTTAAAACATTATAATATTGGCTTACGTGTAAGTCCCTAATAAAGTACCACTACATGTGCCCAGGGCCTTTAAATTAAATGGTACTAGTGGGTCTGCAGCAGGCATTGTACCACCCATTTAAGTTGCCTTTTAAACATGCATTAGGCCTGCCATCGCAGCCTTTGTGTGCAGTTTAAACTGCCATTTCGTCCTGACAAAATAACCCTTTTGCCAGGCCCAAGCCTTCCTTTTTCATTACATCATATAAGTCACTCCAGGATAGGCCCTAAACAACCCAGAGGGCAGGGTGCAGTGTATTTAAAAAGTAGGACATGTACTTTTAACTTTTACATGTCCCAGAAGTGAAAAACTCCTAAATTCATTTTTTGCGACAGCACAGCATACCTCTCCCACAGGGTAACATTGGAGTTCCCATATTACATTTAATAAACTGTAATTTCTAATTGGGAGCATGTAGACAGTTCAGGTTTGGCGTCTAAGGAATTGTTATTAAAATTCCTTTTTAATGGTAAAGTCAGATTTTTAGTCACAATTAAACAAAACAACTGCCAATACTGGACAACACTTTTCTCTTTTACGCTACAACCTTTATGAATAAAGCATACCGGTCCGTTTTATGGATTATGTCACTAATTAGTTTATTTATTTTCCCAATAGTTAGTACTTTTTTCAAGAATTTTTTAGAAATTTTTTTTTTTTTTTTGAAAACCTTTATTTACAAGTGCACGATACACAGCGTCTGCCTACAACCCCACAGGGCCGGCCGCTATGACAAAAACTTGTTGAGCAAAAAATGTTATATCAGGCAGAACGTTGCTGGAGCCATCTATCACATCAACATTATCGGCAAGAGCGTAGTATTATACAAATCAGGATAAGAGAGGTTTAATTTTTTGTTTTTGTTGAACTGAACACAAACAAACAAACACATGGTATCATGGTGGCAAGGGTTGCTGGAGGTGGGAGGAGGGGAATGGATGTAGGAGAAAAAGCGAGTGTAGGGGGGGGTGGCGCGCATAAGAGAGCAGAGCATTTGGTGAGTGGAGGAGAGGAACGGAAATCACGGAAAGGAGGGGAGAGGGACTTCGTAGTCAAGTGGAGGAGAACAGATGTCTCCACGATAAGTGTTCCAGGGAGTCCAAACTCTGGACCACTTCCCAGGGCGCCCCCGGGCCTCATATACCGTCTTCTCTCGAAACATGGACCAGTCCATGTTTTCTTTCCAGGCACTGAGCACTGGCGGCCTAGGGGAGCCCCAGAGCTGTGCGATATCCCTCTTAGCGATCATATTGCCCAGGGTGACCCAAAGCGTCTGGGCAGCAGTGCAGTCAGACGGTTCCCACACATTCAACAGACAACGACGCGCCTCAGGAAGCAAGGGGACCCCCGTGACACGACTCATAACTTCATGCACCCTCGACCAATACGCTACAATCACTGGACATTCCCACAGAACATGAAGAAACGTACCATCCATCCCACATCCACGCCTGCAGCGTCCGTCAGCAATCAGACCCATTCGCACCAGACGCACTCCAGTAAGATACACGCGATGGAGGATTTTCAATTGGACAAAGCGAAGTCGTGCCGGAATAGCCACCTCCTTAGGGGAGGACAAGGCGGACTGCCAGTCCTCGTCGTCCAATTCAAGTCCGTCAGCAGTCCAGGAAGCCCGGAGCTTCTCGAGCTGGTCAGCTCTGTTATGGATGAGCTTTTTATAAATTAAGGAGATGGTATTGTCTGGGACATGGCCATCTAGAACTCGATCCTCCAAAGGGGAGGACTGCGGAACATCAGTACCGGAGGGGAAGACAGAAGACAAGGCATGTCTGACCTGCATATAACGGAAGTACTCCTTATCGTCGAGCCGGTACTCCAGCTTTAGTGATTCAAAGGACTTAACCGCGCCACGTGTCCAAAGGTCCCCCACAGTACTAATCCCAATCATGTCCCATTTCTCGAACCCCTTCGTCTTCCACAGGTTGCCCAGTCGCTCCGAGTCGTATAGTGGCGTCATACGTGTCAGTCTACCACCCCAGCCCGTGGCCACCGTAGCATCTCGCCATGCCCGCACTGCACATTTCGTTGGGCCCGTAAGGAGTCGAAAGGGGGCTTTAGAGTATAGCGCCCTATTAAAGTTGCCGCCGGGCAACAACAGCTTATCCAAAGCAAAGGCGGGGGCTGGCTCCGGAGAGTATGTCGCATGGTTGATGGCGCTCAGGTGCGAGGCCCAGTAGTACCGTCTAATATCCGGTAGCGCAATACCCCCATCGTACCAGGAGAGTGTGAGCTTAGATAAGGCAATTCGGGCACGGCCATCCCAGATAAGTTGCCGCTGTAAACTTTCGACTTCATGGAAATAGCGGGCTGGAACGGGGTCGAAGAAATTTTGCAGGCATAGAGGAAGCGGGGAAGCGACATCATCTTAAAGAGCGCCGCCCGGCCCAATGGGGATAAGGGCAATTCGCGCCATCGCCGAACATCCTGCTTCAGCCTGCGGAGCGGAGCATACAAGTTCCGCTCATAGCGGACCGAAGAGATCATGGATACATGGACCCCCAGATACTTAAAACCGTCAGTCGCTACCAGGATGGGAAATCTACGGGGGAGAGGCGGTAGAATACCAGCTATGGCGTAGACACAGGACTTGGTCCAGTTAATGACCAGCCCCGAGTTCTTACCGAAGGACGTAAGGACGTCGAAGAGGACATTGAGTGACTTCTGAGGGGAAGTAAGGTAAAGGAGGATGTCGTCCGCATACAAGGAAACACGATCCTCGAGGCCAGGGGACCATCGGATCCCTTTGATCGAGGGTTCCCACCGGAGCCACGCGGCTAGAGGTTCGAGTGCCAAAGCGAACAAAAGCGGAGAAAGGGGACATCCTTGACGTGTGCTACGGCCCAAAGGAAATGGGTCTGAGCACCTCCCGTTCACAGCGACCTGAGCTAGCGGCTGTTCATAGAGAAGCTTGACCCATGCGATGAAGGTGGGGCCAAAGCCAAATTTGGCGAGGACTGCCCATAGGTAAGGCCATTCAATGGTATCAAATGCCATCGTGGCGTCAAGGGAGGCGATCACTGCTGGCTCGGCGAGAGTAGAAGCTCTCGCGAGGACACTGTGGAGCCTACGTAAATTAAGAGCAGTGTTCCTGTGAGGAATGAACCCGGATTGATCCGGATGGATCAAGTCGCAGATAACAGCAAGCATCCGATTGGCCAGCACCTTAGCAAGGATTTTGGGTTCCGCATTAAGAAGGGAGATGGGGCAGTACGAGGCACAGCGGTCACGAGGTTTGCCATCCTTATAAATGACCACTATGGTAGCAAGGCGCTGCTCAAGGGGGAGGCATCCGGTCTCAACCGCCTCAAGAAACATGTGACGCAGATGAGCGGCCATCTTGTCAGGGGAAAGTTTGTAGAGTTCAATGGGGAGTCCGTTAGGGCCCATTGCCTTACCCGAGCGAAGGGAACGGATTGCGAGGGCAATCTCGTCGACGGTAAAGGGGGCCTCCAAAGCGAGGCAGTCCTCATCAGACACGGTAGGCAGGGCAATGTCACGCAGGAGGAATCTGGAGTCGGCCTCATCTCGATCACTAACAGGCGTATAAACCATACGAAAGTGGTCAACAAAACACTCAACAACCTCACCCGGATCCGAGACAGTAACACCAGAATCACGAACAATGGAGGGAACGACACGACTCGCACGCTCAGTCCTATCCAGCCATGCAAGAAGCTTGCTAGCCTTGTCACCCACATCGTACAGTCGACCAAGTTGAGTAGACCGCATCAATTTAGCAGCATCCGTGACACAGGCCTTATAGTCTGCTTGTTTCAGTTCCAATTCATGCAACAGTGCAGGCGTGTCATTCCCACCCAACTCACTTTCAAGCGCAGTGATTTCAGTTTCAAGAGCCACAACAGCCTCCCTCTTTACCCTACGCTCAGTAGCAATGAGTGACAGGGCGGAACCCCGAATAACCGTCTTGAAGGCCTCCCAGAGAACAGTGGGGGAAGTGACAGAGCCCAGGTTCTCAGAAAAATAGCAATCTATTGCTTTAATCAATTCCGAGCGGAGCCGGGGGTTTTTAAAATGCCAGGGGGGGATCGGGGGGACTCTGTTACCATGCCGACCACCCACGGAAATCGTGATCAACAGGGGGGAGTGGTCCGAGATTCCCCGGGGAAGGTGCCGAATCTCACGAACAGTGGACAAAGTGGAGGCTAACATAAAAAAGTAGTCAATACGGGAGAGGCTGCCGTGCGCGCCAGAATGAAAAGTGTATTGTTGGAGCGTGGGATGTAGTGAGCGCCAGACATCTACTAAGCCAAAAGTGTCAGCCATTTCACTGAGCCACATCTGGGACTGTGGTAATACTCTAGGGGGTAGTCGGTCGCAGTCGCCGGACATGACAGAATTGAAGTCCCCACCCAGGACCAACAGGCCGTCTGGCAGCCCAAGAAGAGTCCTACCTAAATCAGCATAAGTGGTAGCCTGCAGTCCCGGGGGGATATAGACAACAACAAGCACGACCTGTTTACCCTCCCACCTCCCCGAAACAGCAGCATACCGCCCACGCTCATCAAGGATAACATCATCAATAGCAAGAGCAAGAGAAGACTTTACCATAATACCCACACCCCGGGAACCCGAAGTGAAACCCGCATGTGCAACCAGTCGATAACCCCGGCGGTCTAATGCCTTGCAAGCGTTACCAATCAAGTGGGTCTCTTGAAGGAACACAACATCAGGGGCGTGGCGCCTCAAAAATTGCAGTACAATGCCCCGCTTAATTCTATCCCCCAGACCATTCACGTTCCAGGAAAGAATCCGCAGTTCACCCCCCCCCATTATGGCAGAAACATTCCACACCCACCCCCCAGCAGGACCCACTATGAACAATCATTGCAAGATATGAAATACCATGAAACAGAGAACAGAACAAATGAAACGAAACACAAACCAGTCCCCAAACACCGACTCCAGAACCCAAACCCGTTACAACACCCCCCTCCCTGCACCCCTGCTGACTAAAAAGCCACCCCCAACTGCAGTGTGCCTGTCGCCCCATACTTCTACACAAAGAACCCCCCGAGGAGGAAGGGAGAAATCACCCGTTACCGCACCGCCACGGGCAGAGTCATCAGAGAATAAGTCAATATGTACAGTACGTTGCATAGTCTCAATCGGAACCTCCAGGGCATCTGTTACTCCTGGGCCTCTGCACCACCCTCCGCGCCACCAGGGCCTCCGCTCCCAAAGTCATCTGCCGGCAACGAGTCCAGCCAGTCGGCAGCACGTTCAGGTTGATCAAAGAAATAGGCACGTTCCCGATATTCAATCCGGAGCCGGGCCGGAAACAGCATGGCGTATTTCAGTCCCCGGTCCCTTAGGCGACGCTTCACCCCGAGGAAACCAGATCTTTGCCGCTGCACTTGAGGAGTGAAGTCGGGATATATGGAGATGGAGTTATTGTCATACTTCAGGGGACCATGCTTACGGGCGGCCTGGAGGATAGCATCCCTGTCCCGGTAGTGAAAAAGCTTGGCAATGATAGGCCTCGGCGGATTCCCCAGCTTCGCTTGACCTCCGGGGAAACGATAGGCGCGCTCAACGGCAAAGAACTTACTAAGCCCTGCCGGGGCCAGGTGGGCGACTATCAGTTCCTCGACCAGCAGATCGGTCGCTACCGAACCATCGCCTTCCGGAACTCCGACCAGGCGTATGTTGTTCCGCCTGGCCCTGTTATCATAGTCCTCCATCCGCTTGAGCAGCAAGTCGTGCGATGCACGCAGATTGCCAATTTCGGACTGCGCCTCAGCCATGTCGGTCACCAGGCTCGACGTTTTAAGATCCAGTGCCTTCACCCGCTCATTCGTTTTGGCCAGGTCGGCTCGGATCAGAGTCACATCCACCGCCACCGTGTCAATTTTGGTCACCACGGCCTCAAACTGTTGGCCCATGTCGGCCTTAAGTCCAGTGATGGCAGCCATTAGGTCTTGGAGCGACACTTCCGACGTGGACAATGTGCCCGTTTGAAGTCCTTCAGCACCCATGCATACGGTCCCGGGGGAGCCTCTCGGCTGGGTATAGCGTTCGATCATGTTCGTTTGAATCGATCCCCCCCGGGTCGCAGCTTTCCGGCGTCTTTCGGCCTCCACTTTCGTCGCCATCTCGCATCAGAGTTGGGCGGCTAGCCAAAGGAGGTGATGAACAGGTAGAAAAGTCTCGAAACTCCGATGCGCCAATGAAGCAGAGGTGTAGCGGCCTCCTTGCCAGTCCAACGGAGGATCGTTCAGATCGAGAGGGCAGCAGGCGAGGCAGAGTAGGAGGAGACAGGAACAAAGGGAAGGAAACCGAAAGTGAAAGCAATACACCTCCGGCGGGCCAGATGCCAGGCAGCCGTTGTTGTTCAATTACATGTCGGCCACAGTGGGCAGCCGAGTCCCCGGCCGCGCCAGCGGGCAGGCCAGAAAGTTCCAAGTTGCAGAAAAATGGTCCCCACGGTCCGATTTCGACCGGAAAAGGATCAGTAGCATCAGCGATGATAGTGCTGCAAAAGCCCGTCAAAATGACCAGGATAGGTGAAGGATAGATAAAGGAGGACGGCGCGGGTCTCGGGAGCTCTCTGCTCACGCGACCATCTTGGATGCCCGCGTAGCTCCTCCCTTTTTTAGAAATTTTTGTGCATCAAGTAAACATTTATACATAACCACGGAAAATCCCAGGTAGAAAAAAAGAATTTTGAAGAGGGGTATAAATACTCAGATCTGGGCCAATGCCTAGTTACTTTTTTGTTTTTCTCCATATTATGTATGCTGCAAAAACTGCCTTAAATTTTGTTTTTTTTAAATAGCTTGGCTCGATTATACGATTCAAACACTGCTTTGCTTCTGTTCCTAAAAGAATCTCATATATTGAGGGGGAGGCAAAATCTGGTGTCGGATCTACCGGCAGAATTAACAACCCCCATATGTTGCGATATGGCAGTCCAATGATAAAGTTGGAAATCGGGTATCATCCAACCTCCTCTCTCTCTGGGCAAAAAGCACCATTTCAAAGCTCTTCTAGCTCGATGGTAGCCCCAAAGAAACCTTGAACACATTCTCTCGATTTGGACAAAAAAAATGGCAGGAATTAAAAATGGGAGGGATCGAAATATATACAAAAATTTAGGAAACATTTTTCAAACGTTACTGCGACCGTACAAAGAGAGATGTAAGTTATTGATCCTTTCTAAGGTTTTATTAGATGAGTTAATGATAGGGTCAAGATTTATAGCAATAATATCCTCTACCTTCGGCGTGATCTTAATGCCAAGATAAGTTTCCTCTGTCTCAAAAGTCATGTTTTCAGGGCTTCCAGTTTGTGAATGAAGCATTTGGGTTTTGGCGACATTTAATTAGTAGCCGGAAAGTTTCCCAAAAATTCTCGCCGCCTCAATTATCCGAGGTAAGGCCTCTTCAATGTTTGATGTTATGACAGCAATATCATCTGTGTATGCAAAAACTTTAAAAGATCCAGTATGTATTCGTACTAGCTATAAAAGGGTCAATATATAAGGCGAAAAGCAGAGGGGAGCAGGGACAACCTTGTCTCCTCCCCCTTGCAATCGCCACTTCTCTAGACACTTCCCCGCTTACACGAATTACAGCTGAGGGATGGGAATACAGAGTCTGTATCGCTGTGATAAATTCTATCGGAAATCCCTTCCAAGCCAAAACCGCCCCCAAAAACTGCCACGAGACCCTGTCGAATGCCTTTTCGGCATCCAACAGGGCCAAGCTGACGGAAGATTTTATACTTTGTGCCCAGTCCAATATAGAGATGATCCTTTTATTATGATCAGTGGTGTCTCTACGCTGGATAAACCCATGCTGCCTAACAGAGACTAATCCAGGAATCAGATCACACATCCTATTCGCCAAGATTTTAGAATATATCTTGCTATCTGTGTTCAATAGCGAAATAGGCCTGTATGAACCCAGTTCAGTTTCTTTTTTACCTTTCTGTTTAAAAACTACGATCGTTGCTTTTGACCATGAATCTGGTGCCCTACCTAAATAAGCCTGTTGACATACTTCCACTAGTTCAGTCTTTAATATATTCCAAAACGTACGATAGAATTCTAGCGGAATGCTATCAGGGCCCATAGCTTTGCCTTGAGCCAAAGCTAAAAGTGCTAATTCCACCTCCGAAGGATCTAAAGGGATAGATAATGTTGTTTTACAATGGTCTGATAATGTCTCAGAGGTCAAGTCATTAAAATATTCCTTTTCTTCCCCAACGCCCAATCCACACCCCGTATCAGACCCAGATATGCTATATAATGTTTGATAAAAACCTTGGAACGCCTCAAGGACCCCTGCATTAGTATCCTGCAGATTCTCTTGTATATCCACAATTTTTGAGATATGGTTATACACTGCTCTTTCCCTTAGCCTCTTTGCCAATACTCTACCGGTGTTTTCACCGAATTCATACGCTTCTTCTTTGTATCTTGTGAATTTTTCAGCAATCTGCTCCGCGATATTTGTATATGCAAACGATCTTGCAATAGAAAGATCCTATTGAGCTTTTTGGACTAAAGCGGGCTCCAGTCCAAGTCGTATTGAGTCAGCTAGTTTACATTCAGCAGTAGTCACCCTTTCAAAGTGTTGTTGATGTTTCCTCAAAGCTTTTCTACGTTTAAATTTGGAGAAGTTAAGGGTTTCACCTCTGACAATTGATTTAAATGTGTCCCATACAATCTCCTGAGAGGCTGTCCCCTTATTTATAACAAAAAATTCCTTGATAACCTTGCTCATAAATTGAAAATTCTCTTTATCAACTAATAACTGCCTGTCAAAAGTGCAAAGTCGGGGGCCCAATTAGAACCCTAACTCCAAAGCCACCTCTAAAACCACCGGATTATGGTCTGATACCAATTTAGGATGAATTGAGATGTTGACTTTGGATAACAGAGGTGCCACGAATAAAAAATAATTTAACCGAGCAAATTTGGAGTGGGGGGCAGAGAAAAAGGTAAAACCAGGATTCTCAGGGTGTAATACATTCCAAACATCATGCAAACCGTGATCTATCATTAAACCCCATGAGTACATTAGCTTCTTTCTACCTGTATAGACACGAGTTGATCGAACATTAAAGCCAGCAGCAATATTTATGTTGAAGTCACCACACATTATCAAAGAATGTGGCCATTGGGCTATTTCAAGATTAATAAAATCTAATAGTTCAGCATCATCCAAATTAGGACCGTAAATATTACACAGTGTGAATGCACGTTCCCCAATCCTAAATTCCCCAATAGCCCAACAGCCCCACTTGTCTGCTGCTGCCCTGATACAACTACCAACTCCCCGTTTTATCAGAATAGCTACCCCTCTTTTCACCCCTGATTGTTTAGAGCAAACTGCCAAATCTAAACCTAAGTTCTCCAAGTATCCCCTATTAGCCCAAGCAATATGAGTCTCTTGTAACCAGAGTATATGATATGTAAAATTTGCACAACTTTAGCCAAAACCTGTCGTTTTTTATAGTCATTAAGGCCACATATATTCAACGAACAAATTTTAATTTTCTTATCCATTATCATCAAATAGAAACTTAAACATTTCATTTGCTACTTCCTCCACCTCTAGGATTGCATCACTCTCAAAGTATACAATTTTCCACCATCCACTATTTAGAGCTACATGCTTTAGTTCTGCTGCTGACTTTTCACCCACCCACCACCTACCCACCAACCCCAGCCTCTCCCCCCCCACTCCAGCCCTCTGAGCCCACCCCCCCTCCCTGTCTCCCTACCTAACACATGAGGCCCAGGGATCATTAATCCCTGTGAGATATGGAGTGCCGTGTCCTCCCTCTTCCCGAACACTCCAAAAAAAAGAATTATAAAGCTGAAACAGACAAGCCTGTCAATACACTAAGCCATTAGATGACATTTTTTCCCAACCATTATCTATTTTATACCCTCAAGGTATTCTCTGGCCTTAACTTCAGACAAGAAGAATTTTGTTTGCCCCTTAAACATGACTTTAAGGTTAGCCGGGTTCTTCAAAAAGACCGCTGCCCCTTTTTGTTGGAATTCAGGAATCAATTGGCGCAGATGCCATCTTTTAAAGACAGTGGCCTGACAAAAATCTGGCCTAATAAAAAAATTACAGTCTTTGGCAGATGTTTTTTTGTCAGGGCGTGCTCTCATAAAGATATTTTCCCGAGCTAAGAAATTATTAAAACACACGAGCCTTGCCCTGGGAAGATCTCCTTCTCCTCCAAGTGGCTGTTTCTTTTTAAAAGGGAAACAGTGCACCCTTTGTATTTCCTTTGCCCAATCCCATGTTGTCAGTTCAGGAAAAGCTTCTCGTAATAGTTCCGCTACAAATTTCCGTGTATCAGAGCCCTCCTTATTTTCGGGTACACCTAAAAAGCGTAAATTATTTCTTCGAGTATAGTTTTCTAACTCCGATAGTTTATGGCTAAGGTCATCCCAATGGGATTTTACTAACTCCAGCTCTATCTTCTGGGCAGCAGCTTCATCCTCCAATGCTGAAGTTCTGGCCTCAGTTTCGGTAACTCTGTCTCCAGTTTCTGCACACGTTTTCATCACTCTTCGGAGAGCATTTTTAACCTTGCAGCAAGTAGCTTGAGTGCGTAAATTCTCTGCTTTGCTCTCTGCTCTATGAGTCATCATTGTGTCATAAATTGTGGCCAAGGTAATCTCCTGAGGGGAGGATTTTTCTTTGTCCAAGCATTCTATGTTCCTTAACAGGCATTCCCCCATCCTTTTCTAATTCTGTTACTGATTCTGTTCTATTAGCCTGCAGCTGTAACGCTCTTTTCTTGCGTTCCAATACTTGGGCTTGGAGAAACCAAATTTCCCCTTACATTCTCCATTGACACACTATCGTCGCTATCCTCTACCCAGTCTCTGCTATCATTTGCGCTCTCATCAGAGGATTGGTCCGACATGGAAAATAATTTTTCACCAGTTTCATATGTAGGTATTAATCCCTGCCTACCATCACCGACATCAAGCGAGTCAGGCTCTATAATATCTTTTATCGTAGCATTTGCCAAGTCTTTCTTGCAGCTAAGCAAAGTCTGTTTAGTAGAATCCGCAATTCCGTGAGAGACTCCATCTCCCATAATGCAATTCTCCTCACTCCTCAAGCTGAAATCCGGAGCAGTCTGTATTTCTATGGTTTCACTTACTTCTGTTATTTCTAATAGTCTAACATTATCCTGCCCGGTCCCAACCAGAGAGGTCATACTTATGGGGGGGTCTGTTAATGTAGACAGAGCTGGTTCACTAGCATCACCCACCGAATTAACATTGCCTTCAAACATTCCGCTGTCAGAGAATGAGATACCTGGTGTGGATATTGTAGTTAGTGTGCTCGATACTACAGCTTGAATTTCTAAATTCTTCAAAGTTGGGCGCTCAAACATAGCCTAAAGATTTTGTCAGCCTTGCTGTGGTAAACGAGGGGTTGCAGCATTGTTAGAAGACGAAGCAGCACCTTTATGAGCATTACTGGGAGAAGTAGTTTGGGAGCTCTCACCTCCGCCAGCCCGTACTGCTTTCGTCTCCACCGACATTCTCCAGCCCCCACGACGTAGCAGGTTGGGTCCCAGCTTTACCGCTCCGTGTGACAACTTTCACTGGTGGTTCGGGAGGCATTTTCCTTTTTCGCGCCACAGCGCCTCCACTTCCAGGGGTATTACGCGAGTGAAAACCCAGCATCAACGCTGGGAAGTGCCAAAGACGAGCTCGGTAATGGCTGTAGCACACGCCGCCCTGCATCAGCATCAGACCGCTCACACTTGGAAAGGCGTCCACTCGCTCAGCTACCGCCTCCTGTTAACGGTGCACAAACTCCGAGTCCTGGAGTGCACAATTTTAACAGATGTTGCCAATTTAGAAAAATCTGTGCTCTAATACTCCATTGTGTCCCAAGTCAACTCCGGAGGGCTTCACGGCATTGAGAATTGTGAATTGAGGTGCCTTGCTACTTTGTTGCCACAGCGTTTTGTAACAGCATCTTGTAACTCAGCACTGCCAAAGTAATAAACACCAAGCACTCTTCTCTATCAACCGACAGAGAAAACAGTCAAATGAGGGTGTAATGTCCAGTTCCCTTCTGGGAGAGTCAGGAGGGAGAAGTTCGAGCTGCTACACAGCCCACGCCACGACCGCCATCTTGCCTCGGACCCAATGTACGTGGAGGAACTTATCCGTAGTACCTTTGGTGCGGAACACCTCTTCTCGGTGATGCTGGTGGAGCGTGCCCACAGGTCCTTGGCCCCGAGGCCAAAACTGGGTGCACCTCCGCACCCTATCATTGCCCGCCTTCTTAATTATAGAGACCGCGATGTAATCTCAAGACTAGCTTGTGAGAAGTGGCACATTCATTATCCGAGTAACGCACTGGAGTTTTACCCGGACTTCACGATGGCAGTCCAATTAGCACATAAGGAATTTAATCTGGCTAAAAAGAAACTGCCAGAGCTGGGCGTGGAGTACGCTATGCTCTACCCAGCTCGGCTGAAGGTGACTCATGATGGCCACTCCACGATTCTTCTTACTCCGAAAGCCGCACAGGACTTCCTAAAGAAATTGCATCAAAGACAGCGGGATCCGAAGCATGCTGAGCAGGCCCAGGACTCGGACTGACAACTGCTCGTAAGGGTAGGACATTTGTCTCCTTGTCATCATGGACTGGTAGGCCATTAGGCGCTTTTGGCAGCGTGCTGCTGGAGAACTCATTAAAGGTAACATTCATGTTGCACTACTGATCACATTGGTTGGGAGTGTTAACTGTGTACTATGGGACTACATGCTGGTTGTAAGATGTGTCGAAGGACAAACGCTCCCAAGAACATCCTGATAATTGTGTTAGCCGTCTTTCTCAACATCTGCTATTTCGCACAGAGGTGATGGCCTGCACGAGTTGACGGAACCTCAAATTAGTGACTAATGTATCCTCGCATACTACACACCTAGACAGTACACTGGTGTGCAGTCATAACGCCTTTTGTATGCATATCCTGCTGGGTTTGTGGTTTGATCCTTTTTTGGACAGCCTGTGGTCTATAGCTGCCTCTTCCTTGACATGTTTACCTGAGGGAAGATATGTTGTCTCACATGCCTGAACAGATACCACGTACAATGTTTTCATGCTGAGGTTCTTTATTGTTTTGGACACTGCTTAAATGCATTTCTACTGGACGGCTCGGGGGGGGGGGGAGGTTCTCACCAGTACTCTGCAAATACTAGCTACCATTCTCAGTCTATTATTGCTATTTTATTGTAGGCTTCATATTTTCTCATAGTCTGCGTACATATTGTACTTCTGTCCACATCCACTATGTTGGATGCAGATGTGTGCATTCAGTGGACCCCCCACACGGGAGTTCCTAGACTGGGGTTTAACAATCTTTTTTGTGACTGTGGGGACATGTCTTTGGCATAATTGGGATGCTGAAGTGGGTAGTGGGAGGGGGGGTTAGAGTTGGGTATTGTTTTGTTTCCGTATCAATGCACTTAAGATGTACCGCTGTAGTCCGGAGGAGCCTTACACTATGCATCAATATTCTGTTACATAGTTGATATGTTGGGTATAGGAGAAGAATGCTACACCAGTCTGTGCCTCGTACCTTAAACTAGACATGCTTACTGAGAAATCATTACCTAAACATTGGAATCTACAGACCTGGAATGTAAGAGGTCTCAAGAACCCAAAAAAGATACATCAAATTATAGCTTACTTCAATCGGTTACAAATTGATATAGTTTTCTTGCAAGAGACACATATTGCCCCTAATGCAAATCCCTGTATTGGTCAACGGTGGACGGAATCGGTACATGGCTCTGCATATTCTTCATATTCCGGGGGGGTACTTATTCTGTTGAGAAAGGGCTTGAATTTCCAAATAGAGGATACGGTTACAGATCCCGAGGGCCGATATGTCATAGTAACTGGAATTTTGAGAGCTCACAAACTTGCTTTACTTAACACATATGGTCCAAATATAGATGACCCTCCTTTTTACCATGTGCTTTGGCTCAAGATCCTTGACCTCCCTGACATTCCCTTAATTTGGGTTGGGGATTTTAATATTGCATTAAATGAAACATTGGATAAATCTGGAGCATCGACAGAGCCCCATAAATGTGCGCTGAGTACATTGAACAACATAATGGTAGACATGCAGCTTGTGGATCTCTGGAGAGCCAGGCACCCCACAGATACGGAGGCTACACATATGTCAGTTGTCCATAGTAGTTGGTCACGAATAGACTATTGGTTGGGAACTGGTGAGGTATCACACTGGACGAGGTCTGTCTCTCATCTCTCAAAAACGTTGTCCGATCATAATCCAGTATTGCTTATACTATTGCTGCCACATTATGTACCACCCCATAGAGTTAGAGGTTTAATGCGAAAGCGCTGCTCGACCTAGTCTACACTAGCACTGTTAGCACTGCAATTACTCAATATTTTGAGCTAAATACACCTACTACCGATGATCCAGGTCTCCTCTGGGAGGCATTTAAAGCCACGATTAGGGGGTTTGCATAAGTACTACAGCAGGCATATTAAGGGATATTCAGCATCAGCTAGCCCTTCGTGAAGATAGGCTTTGTGCTCTGGAGTGTGAGTAGGAACGCACCCAAGAAGCAAAAATCTAAGCGAGATGAGATTGGTGCTGTCGGGAATACCAAACATATGCAGACAACAAACTTAAATATATTACAAAACACAAGGTAGCACGATCTTATGGCGAAGGTGGTAGGCCTGGACAAACATTAGCAGACAAAATCTGTGCTGGACGATCACCAACTGTAATACAGGCAATTAGAGATGGGGAGGGGTTCATACACCGAGATGCCGAAGGTATCCTAAAATAATTTATGTCTGCTTTTGGGGAATTATACACCTCGCAGCACGCTGTATCTCCAGAGGACATTATGCGCTATTTAGCGGATGTGTCGATAGTGTGGTTATCAGATGCGCAACGTGAATGCTTGTCACTACCAATCACGGTGGAATAAGTAACTGAGATCATTAAATCCCTTCCCAACGGGAAAGCTCCGGGACCTGATGTGTTCACCTGTGAATTTTATAAATCATGTGCCGACCAGTTAGCCAAGCCCCTGGTTGAAATGTACGGAGATGCCCATGATAAGCTCATGCTGCCACAGACACTGAGGGAAACCATGTTAATAGCCCTTTTGAAGCCCAATAAGGATCCAGAGTACAGTCATTACTACAGACCCCTGTCCCTAATTACCGTGGACACAAAGATCTTGTCCAAATTAATTGCCACCCGGTTGCAACCTTTGATGCCCAATTTGATCTTGCCCGATCAATCGGGCTTTATTCCATCGCGTTCAACAACGCCTAACACCCGAACGCTCTTTGCCCTATCTCATTATCTAATTCCTAGCACCAGGGCTGCTGCGATACTGTCAGATGGGGCTAAAGCCTTTGATTCGATAGAAAGGCCATATTTGCATACTGTCTTGCGTTGTATGGGGTTTCCCCCGATTTTTTTACAATGGGTTCAAGTGTTGTATGCGGCCAGTAGCGCCGATCTAGATAAATAAATACATATCCAACGCCATACCTATAGCACGGGGGACACGGCAGGGGTGTCCTCTGTCTCCTCTGTTATTTGCAATTGCACTGGAGCCATTGGCCTGCAAGATAAGGCAGGGACATCACTATTTGGCGCTCCAGTTCCCGCAACGCCCTTTGTATATTTCACTACATGCAGATGACATGATGCAATATGTTCGGGATCCAGAGCAGAATCTTAACCGGTTATTGAGGGAGTATATTAAATTTGGGGAACACTCAGGGTTAAAAATCAACTGGTCCAAGTCTTTAATAATTCCGCTGACTGACACTACTCACCCTCATCCAACTGATTACCCATTAGAATGGCAATCAGAACCAGTAAAATACTTAGGGGTTTGGTTCCATAGAGAACCGGAAGTAGTTATTCGCACTAATTATGGCAGGGCGATTAGTACACTGGAGGAAAAATTATCAAGAGATGGATCCATTTACCGGTGTCCCTGGCTGATAGGTTGGCCATCGTGAAAATGGTCATCCTGCCAAAACTACTTTATTCACTAATGTTCCCATTAAGCCACCTGCGGAGGTGTTCCGCAGGATTAACACCATGGTGCTCCGCCTAATCTGGGCAGGTAGCAGGCCCGAATACAGATGCGTATCTTGACATTACCTTATTCGCGGGGTGGGTTCAAGGTCCCTGATTTTTTACTGTATTATCTAAGTGTGCAAGTGCAGTTCGCGCACTTTTGGTATCACACAGTTCCCTTTCTCATGCATGTAGCAATTGAAGAGGGCGACGCACTGCCGATTCTATTGACAGCAATTCTCACACATCAGAGGCCCCCGTTACACAACCGAGACATTAATACTATAGACACCACAAATGCGGCTTGGCGCACTATTGCCGAGAATGCACATAAAACTCCGCTATGTGCCCAAGCTCTTTCATTGCACCACCATCCCTATATATCAGTCACACAGGAAAGGGTGGGTATGAGACTACTCAGACAAGTGGGCATTGATCACATAGGGGATCTATACCACAATGGTGTGTTTAAAACGTTGGATGATCTTATCTTCATTAGCAATCAAAAGCTGATGTTTAGATTCACATACTACAGGTTGCAGAGGGCGATAAAGAAATTCTATCCCACATTCCCTGAGGAGCCACGACAATTGGCGTCATTGCAGCTATTACTCACTACGCCTACGCCTACCCACCCAGTCTCCAGACTTTATGTTGCTATACAGGACGACATAGCAGACACCGCATACAGGGCACAGGAAAAGTGGAATGACTGTTTAGATACCCCTTTATCGGATGAAGAGTGGGCTGCTACCTGTGCACTGACAGGCTTACTAATGCCCAATGGGAACCTAAGTATTTTGCATTTTAAGTATCTACACCAGACCTACCATAGCCAGAGCGACTTCACCGATACGGGTTGCGCATGGACTCTAGGTGTCCACGATGTAATGCTGACAGCGCAGATTTTATACATCTTGCATAGCATTGTATAGCGGTGGCAAACTACTGGGAGCAGGTAACGCAAGTGCTGGGTAAGATGGTGGGAACTGTGATTACCTGTGATGTTCGTACATGTCTTTTGGGTTTGGTACCAGATGTGCGAACTGTAAAGTGTACGTTTTTTGCCATTGCCCTATTAATGGCCAAGCATAGAGTTTCTTTACACTGGGGTGGCAAGGTCATAACGAGGACTAAGCAATGGATACAAGATCTGGTGTACTGTAGGGACACTCTGCACACATATGACGAAAAACTACCTGCATGTTCAAGACCAAAAGATTATTGGAAATATCTCATAGATTATCTGAACATAAATGAAATTGTGTAACTGGTTATATCAACTGTATTAACATTACTTATATGTATAGAATGCACTGTGAGGTTACGTCTGGACGAAGGGTACTGTTGTGCGAAGATCTGAATGTTTATTACGGTTTGACATTGTATGTCTTTGCAAATACCAATAAATAAAAAATTTTAAAAAGTTGTCCCTGTCTTGAGAAATACCGGGCTTCCAGAATTATGGAGGAGAGACCCCCATGAAATTTCCCCGCACCTCGGAGAAACTGGCTTGTGGCGCATTTGACAATCATGTGGCCAGGATAGAACATGACGTAGATGGCAAGAAGAACATACCCCTTCACATTTTCCTGCCACCAGAATTGTAGATCTTATTGCAAAGATTTAACAAAATCCTAATGAAATCCTTGGAATAAGCCCTATGGGGCATCTTCCTCCTACGCCTTATGTTTGACTATAGAAAGGTACCCTTGATATTAGAAGGGAGTACTTCACTTTGTTTGCAACAGTGTTGTGGCCCCAGAAAGGCCGGGGTAATTGACAATAACCCTAGCAGTTACCCTGGAAGTAGCGTGTGCAGCTTGAGCCTCTGATCGTATGCTATGGTAGCAGAGCCCTTTTTGAAATATAAATGTGTGGGTTGCTCTTACAATTAGCAGTGCTAATGCAGCCACAAAATCTCTGTCATGCAACATATTAAACTGTGTGACTAATATACAGTCGGTATAATCATAAAAACAAGCACGATTCTCATTATGCTGTTTTTATGCGTGTCCCTTCATGGTGCACGTTCTGTGATAAAAAATGTCATTTTATGATTTTGAATGCAGATATAGTGGCTGCTGTCCCTGTAAGACCTGCATCCCTGCAGTCACAGCCATCTCAGTAGGACTCTCAAACAGAATCCTGCCTCCTTAATATTAATGGATCAGGATTCTGCAAATTCTGATACAGCAGAAAATAAGCTCCAGGTCTAAATTCAGCATTGTGTAAAAACAGGCACTGTTTTGCACCCTTGGGCTTTGTGCGTAGGGCTATGTTTTTGCTGCTTTCTGTTGAAATATGCAATTCTATTGCTTTCCTGTTGTGTCCCCTTGTCCTCCTTTCAACACTTTGGGTCATATTTACAAGCCCCTTGCGCCACCAGAGTGTCACTTTTTTTTCAAGCTCCGATGGCGCAGTGTGCTAGCCCATATTTACAAGTTTTAAAGCAAACAAAGGTCCTAAGCTTTTAGTAGATGTAACGTGAAATAATAAGCACAGACTTTAAATAAGGACTGTTTGTCTTTTACTCCAATGTCCAGCCAGACAAGGAGGTATTTATTTCAAAGGTTTTAGTGAATATAAACAGGATTAGGAAGTGGAGCAAGCCACAGTTAACTGGGCACAAGCCTGTACCGAGTCAAAGAGGAAAGAAAAGACAATACGTGGGGAGAAAGAATAACAGGCAAACAACTTGGAGAAGAACGGTGGCTTACGATACAATGAAATCTTACATAAGCTCAAACCGACAGTAACAGCAACACATATTACAAAATTGAAAGGGAAGCAGTACTGCACAAACTGTCGACGTTACGTTTCGATCCCTGTCTCCAAAATTAAATTGGGATCATCTTCAGGACTACAATAAACATTTTGCCTGATTGCATTTTTCACAAGCCTGTGGGATTTAAACAGGAGGGAGGAAAGGGGAAGAGACAAATTATCTCAAAGGGAAATATTTACATATTTACAGCATGTCAAATATTTACAAGGCCACACAAACTACCCTGGCTTTTCATGGCCTTGTAAATATGGCCCCCTTTAACGCATTGTTCTGCATAAAAGGGGCATTCCTTTGGTGGTGGAGTGGCTGTTTCCATGCAACACCCATAGATTCAGACAAATTCCCAGATTTACAAGGTTCTGTAAAGCTGAGAATGCGTCGGGGAGGCATTTTAGTGGCGCAACAAGGAGTAATACTTTTATTTCTCCTTGTTTTTAGTGCTTTCTAAGTGTGCTGCCTATTACAGCGCACATTGAAGGAGGAAAATGCCATCAATGATTGTTTTTGTGCAGGAATGAGTCCCTTCCTGCACAAAACAATCATCCCTGCAACACAGGCACCCTTACACCATGGTCCACAGGTGCCTGCATTGGCACTAGGCAACCAATTGTTCGCCAGAATTGAGGAAAGCACAGGAATGTGTCATATTGTTGTAAATATGATGCAGCCATGCACTTTCCTAATGCCACAGCTCAGCGCAGCAAGATGGCTTGCAGTGCTCGATCATTTCCTTGTAAATATTTCCCTTTCTTTTTCTGCTTAATCTATATGTTTCTATTTAAAGGATGCATGTCTAAGCAGAAACCAATGCAAGCATTCATTCATTTATTCTTCATTTTAAATATCCATACATTTATTATCCATAGGTACTGCCCTTATTTCATCACTGCCTTTTCTGTAACAACTTAATAGCTCCCACTGTAATAGTTCTTTATCAACAAAATCTCCTGCCCTGCAACAGCTACAATCTGCTTCAGGTAGGAGCAGGCATGATAAGGACCTAAGGAGCATATTTTCTAGAATGGTGGCGCAGAGCAGCACAGCAACTTACCTTGTTGGCCTGCCCTGCATCACAGGGAAAGGGCAGGAATTCACCATATTTATCCAATACGTGCATTCCTGTCCTTTCCCCCTGCGCTGGTTCCGTTTCAAAAGGATTAAACAAGAACTGCCTAAACAACAAATTCCATAAACACGAAGGCTAAACGACGAGCAATGCCAAACCACTACATTGTTAACAACGAGTTTCTAAACCAAGAATATTTTTCAATTTGCTCATTACCCAATAACACCACTTTCAGGCAGATGCATCAAAGAAAATACCGTTAGCAAACGGGCAGATTCTCAGAATCTGCCCGTTTGCTCCCGGTATTTTTGCATTTGGGATGCATCATCCCAAATGCAGAAATCGCAATTTAAGGAATCTCTAAATAGAGATTCCTTAAATTGCTCTTGAATTTAAGGAATCCCAAAATGAGATTCCTTAAATGCAATGCATGAAACCCAAAAAAATAGCGATTTCGCTAATAGGGGGAGCAAATTACCATGAAGTTGAACTTCGTGGTAATTTGCTAAAACTTTGAAAAATGCACTTTTGTGCATTTTTCAAAGTTACATGTTGCGCGCACACATGCCCTTAGGGCATGTGTGTGTGTAACATTTGTGCACAGGTCCATTTCAGGGGTGCAACAGGGTGTCCTTTGGACACCCTGGCACCCTTGAAATAGCGGAACATTAGCGATTCGGTAATAGCTAATCGCTAATAAGGAATCTTAAGGAATCGCTAATAACATTGCGATTCCTACATGCATCCCGTTTTGCGAGTCTTTAATAGCGATTCCTTAAAATTCGCTATTAAGGACTCGCAAAACATTACTTTGATGCATCTGCCAGTTTGTTCTTTAAAATGTTCGAAACATGAAAAAATAACTGTTTTTACACTATCAATAAACAAAGGTTAAAAGTGTGTGGCGCATTTTAAATATATATTGGAGGCGCCTCTCCTTCCATTTTCCACACTAAATTTCACGTTTGCTCTCAGCTTCCCTACTCCCACAGTTAGAGGAACTTTATTGGCAGCAGCATGTATAATACAAACAGAATGACGTATCTCTAATCAAAACCTCTCTGACCTGAAGCCGAACACCATCTGTACTGTGGTCCGCAGTGCAGCGGAAATCAGGGGAAATCATTTTTTTTTTGTTTTAGTCACCACTGTAGTGGAATAAGCGGGTTATTTGCAAAAAAAGCAAGTGATCTGTGATTCTACAAGCACAGCCTTCATCAATAAGCTTCCTGGTGAGGGAAGTTGCCTTCTTTGAATACCTACCTTTCTTCTTTAGGGAGGGGGCAGAGGGCTAGTGTTCGAGCGATGCGATCAATGCATGATGGGAATTCGGTGTCGGCCATTTTAGATGCTGAACGCCAGAGCATTGTACTCGCTGATCTCATGGCGCTTGGGAAATAAAGAGTTAACTGAAAGTACACGCCGGCTCAGTGTCTTATTAAAGCACCGCATCTTACTACAAATTGGCAACGAGGCTCTGTGGGGGTGCCACCGCAGATCCACGCACAGTGGCGCGCACCTCGAGAACCACGGTGCACCACCATCCACACTCGAGCGCGCAGAGGAGTCAGCAAGACCCCGAGGGCACAGCAAGTGGCCAGTGTACAGCACGTGCCAGCACAGAGGTCCCCCTATCCACTCAGGCAGCCACTGGCACCAAGAAGTGAAGCAGACAGGGCCCCAGGCCCACTGCTGCACGGGGGAAAGCACGCAGCGTCCCAGACCTGGAAGAGAGGTGCAGGACACGCACTGTCCAGCAGTCAGCAGTCGCCCCACCGGTGGTGAGCAGGCACTCCCGCAGAACACACCAGTTCCGTGGGGAGCTAGAGGAAGGAGGCTGCAACGCCAACACAACAATGAGTGCCCGGCTGTACAGCACAGTGCAAGCTTGCATGCACAAGACTTAGCACGGTGGGGGAGGGTACTGATCCCATCCAGCAACGGACACCACACCCAACGGTGGGCGCAAAACACTGGCAGACCAATGCTCAGCCCACGAGGGAGATAACAACCCTAGACCCGTGCAGGCGCCAGAGCCCAGAGAGAGGCAAGCCCCAGGGAGACCACCAGGAGCTGCAGAACAACCTCACCGTTGCGCAACGCCTCCAACATGTGCGCGCAGGCTTCCTCCCTCACCTGTCCAATTCCCTTCTTACCCAAAGCAGGCGATCCTGCAATGCCATTGGAAGCGCTATTTTCTTAATTATCTATCAGCGTTGGAAGAGGAGGGGGAAGGAACCTTCTCTAGCTCAAGAATGAAGAAAATCATCCAGCACAACCTAGACCTAGAAGGTCTCAGAGTGTACCTCAACCTTGTAAAGAAGGCCAGGCCCCCAGAAGACACAGATGAATTCCAACATGCATTAGAGGACATGGACTCCCACTATCGCCCAGTAGTATGCACCGCAATCGGTACACAGACAAAATATCGAGTTTTAAATTTCGATATACAATTATATCGAAGTTTAAATATCGATGGGACATAATATAGAAGGTAAGTAATATCGACAGTCTTAATATCGATATTAGTATGATATTAGTAATTTCGAAGTTTTAAATATCGATGTCAATAATATCGAAATACATAATTTCGATGTTACTAATATCAATTTTTTAAAAAAAATTGTGTATATTATATTGTATTTATTATGTTTTATTATTTATTTTTAATGTAATTTAATTAAATATTGTCTTTTAGTACTGTAGCGGGTTGTGGGTTTATAGGGGAATAGGGTGGGAAGTAATTTAATTATGTTAAATTAATTATTATTAGTAGGAATTATTAATTAATTAATTGAGAATTAATATTTAATTAATTTTAATTAATTGATCAATTGATAAATATGTTCTGTAGCGGGATATGGGTTTATAGGGGAATAGGGTGGGAAGTAATTTAATTATGTTAAATTAATTATTAATTAGTAGGAATTATTAATTAATTAATTGAGAATTATTTGTAAATAATTTTCATTAATTGATTAATTTATAAATATGTTCTGTAGCAGGTTATGGGTTTATAGGGGAATAGGGTTGGAAGTAATGTAATAATGTTTAAATAATTATTAATTAGTAGGAATCATACATTAATTAAAAATAATTGGTAATTATATTTAATTATTTTGGTAATTATTTTTAATTAATTGATAAATATGTTCTGTAGCGGGTTATGGGTTTATAGGGAAATAGGGTGGGAAGTAATTTCATTATGTAGAATTAATTATTAATTAGTGGGAAGCATACATTTATTTTTATTAATTGGCAAATAAATTTAATTAATTGGTAAGTATTTTAAATAATTAATTAATTGATAGATGTAATTTATAAGTATGTAATTTAAACCCCTACGCTATCCAACACTTTCCCTACTGTTGCACTCTCTGGAGTTGGAATAGTAATTGTTACCCCTACGCTATCCAACACTTTCCCTACTGTTGCCCTCTCTGGAGTGGGAATAGTAATTTTTACCCCTACGCTATCCAACACTTTCCATACTGTTGCACTCTCTGGAGTTGGAATAGTAATTGTTACCCCTACACTATCCAACACTTTCCCTACTGTTGCACTCTCTGGAGTGGGAATAGTATTTGTTACCCCTACGCTATCCAACACTTTCCCTACTGTTGCACTCTCTGGAATTGGAATAGTAATTGTTACCCCTACGCTATCCAACCCTTTCCCTACTGTTACACTCTCTGGAGTTAGAATAGTAATTTTTAATCCTACGCTATCCAACACTTTCCCTACTGTTGCACTCTCTGGAGTTGGAATAGTAATTGTTACCCCTACGCTATCCAACACTTTCCCTACTGTTGCACTCTCTGGAGACGAAATAGTAATTTCTACCCCTACGCTGTCCAACACTTTCCCTACTGTTGCACTCTCTGGAGTTGGAATAGTAATTGTTACCCCTATGCTATCCAACACTTTCCCTACTGTTGCACTCTCTGGAGTTGGAATAGTAATTTTTAACCCTACGCTATCCAACACTTTCCCTACTGTTGCACTCTCTGGAGTTGGAATATTAATTTTTAATCCTACGCTATCCAACACTTTCCCTACTGTTGCACTCTCTGGAGTTGGAATAGTAATTGTTACCCTGACGCTATCCAACACTTTCCCTACTGTTGCACTCTCTGGAGTTGGAATAGTAATTTTTAATCCTACGCTATCCAACACTTTCCCTACTGTTGCACTCTCTGGAGTTGGAATAGTCACTGTTACCCTGACGCTATCCAACACTTTCCCTACTGTTGCACTCTCTGGAGAGGGAATAGTAATTTTTACCCCTACGCTATCCAAAACTTTCCCTACTGTTGCACTCTCTGGAGTAGGAATAGTAATAGTTACCCCTACGCTATCCAACACTTTCCCTACTGTTGCACTCTCTGGAGTTGGAATAGTAATTTTTAACCCTACGCTATCCAACACTTTCCCTACTGTTGCACTCTCTGGAGTGGGAATAGTAATTGTTACTGCTACGCTATCCAACACTTTCCCTACTGTCGCACTCTCTGGAGTGGGAATAGTAATTTTTACTCATACGCTATCTAAAATGTATTTAGCTTTTTTATTAGTATTATGTTGTTATTAATTGTTATTTATGTGAATATTTTATGTAAATAAATGTATTAGTAATTTATTACATTTTTATTTGTTTTTAAGTTATGACAATAATTAATTTAGAGTTATTATTAATGAAAAACATATTATGTATTATATATTTATTAATATTAATTTGTATTACATTATGTATTATTTTTAATATTATAGTACATTTTTAAATATGTTTATTACATTTATAAGTATTATTTTGTTAATATTACATTTTTATTATATTTTTAAAAAAACAATATTTTACAAAAAACGATATTTTTGTCATTCTATATTTTATTTTCGATATATTTGTACTTACCTTGTTAGGGATAGGATTCCTATATTTTTTACTTCGATATTTTTGTTCCGATATTTTTGCATATCGATATTTTTGTTTTCGATATTTTGTCAGACATTCCCGCAATCAACCGGTGCAACTTCTACCAACGGAAGCAAACCACTGGGGAATCAATAGACAAGTACGTGGTGGCAATACAGAAACTAGCAGTGACGTGCAAGTTCGGTGCACTACACTAGGCACTCATCAGAGACCAGATCATAATGCATACAGTAAACATGTTGATCCAAGAAAAGCCATGGGTCAATGGAGACGATCCCCTCAAGGAAAATGTGGGACTTGTGAAGAAAGTGGAACTATCTAAGAGGTGTGCAGAAGCAGCTAAAGGAGAAAGCATTAGCAGAACCCCAGTATGCAAAATTTCGGACAGAATCATACAAAGAGATGACACAGCATCAAAAGCTGCAGGGAGCGAGGTACCAAAAGAAATACCTATCCAAGTTCTCAAAACCCCAAAGACCACATGGGGACAGCAAAAATACCTGCTACAAATGCAGTAGCCAGACACACTCAGGCAACGATAAAGGATGCCCAGCCTTCAGAGCCAAGTGCTCATACTGCGGGATAATGGGACATTACGAAAAAGTATGCCGACGTAAGGCCAGGAAGGCAGTGGTGAAGTACGTCACACAGGAATTGGACAGGGATAAAGAGGAAGGACAAGATGAAGTTTTATGCGTAGATGATCAGATACTCGGAATAGACTGCGCAAGATCCAGGAAGCCTGCATGCCAAATGTCGATATGCGGTGTACAAGTGGCCATGGTAGCTGATTCCGGCTCCCCATACACAATCATCCAACACAATGTATGGGAGCAAGACTTTGGACCCAAAGTAGGCGCTCACCTGTTTCCCACGGACATACATCCAGTCACATTCACAGGCGAACCTATCCCCATGGTTGGTTATCGCCCACTGCTGTTCGAGTTCAAATGGTGCACAGCGGAAGGGAAACTGTATGTTGCAGAAAAAGGACCTTCGGTACTAGAGTGGATGAACCAAGGCGCCCTCGGCATCCAACTGAACCCGGGGGGCACCACCCAAGTGCTCATGACAGGCACCGTCCAGACATACGAGACAAATGCATGGAAGGAGGAATTTCCGGAAGTCTTCAAAGGCATGATAGGCCGACTGACAAAATTCACCCACAAAATCATCCACAAGGCGGGAGCAAAGCCGGTATGTCACAAAGTGCACAACATCCCTTTCAGGAGCAGAGCGGCAATACAGGAAGAACTGCATCGTTTGGAAAGAAACAGAGTAATCGAGGCGATCGAAAGCGCGGAGTGGCTGGCACCATTGGTAGTCACGCAGAAACCCAACGGCAAGGTGCGGACCTAAGGGAGCTCAACAAAAATATAGTAGTGGACAAATTCCCACTACCCGGATAAATGAAATGTTAGCGAGGACAAAAGTGGTCAAGTGGTTCTCCACAGTGGACCTTACTTCAGCATACCACCAAGTTGCTCTACACCCCTTCTGCAATCATCTAACATCCTTCATTATGCTGTTTGGGTGCTACAAGTCCTGAGAATGTCAATCAGTTTAGCGTATGCCGCCGTAGTATTTCAGAAATTCATGCACCGGTTGTTCCAGAAAATAGAAGGAGTACATCACTTTCAGGACGACATCCTCATCATGGGGAATCCAAACTTGACCACGATGCAAAACTAAAGGCAGTCCTGAGCGTATTAGCACAAAATGAACTCACGGCAGAGTGGGAAAAATGTAAATTTTGAGTGAGATCGGTGACGTACTTGGGCCATGAGATTAGCGAAAAGGGCTTAGAACCTAAACAAGCTTACGTAGTGGCCATCAAAGTCGCAGCCATGCCAAAGCTGAAAGAAGACGTCTGTTCTTTCCTCGGGATGGCAGAATTTTACAGTAAATTCGTACCTCACTTCGCGTCAAAGACACACCACCTGTGACAACTCCAGAAAGAGAAGAACACCTTCAAATGGTCGGTAGAGGAGCAAACAGTTTTCGATCACTTGAAGCTAGACATCTGCGCCACCCTTCCCCTCAATGGGTTTGATCAGGCAGCGCTGTCAATTCTGACCACGGAAGCCAGCGACAAAGGGCTAGGCGCGGTGCTAACGCAGAAGTCTCAGGAGGGAGAAGTTACCACAATCAGTTTTGCATCACGGTCACTAGCATCCAATGAGGAGAAATTTAGGGTGATCGAAAAGGAGATGCTGGCAGCCATCTGAGCCATGGAGCGGTTTCGACAGTTTATATGGGGCTCGAAATTCTTGCTCCGCACAGATAACAAACCACTGGTGAGAGTCCTAACCTCCTGTGGACACGCACATGCAACGCCCTGCATAGCAAAGATGATCCTGAGACTACTTAATTACGTATATGATGTGGAGTACCTCCCCATCACCAGGAACAAGGTTGCGGATTTCCTAAGCAGAGCTGCTGCAGTGGAACCAGCAACAGCCAAGAGCCTGCCGAGTGGGAAGAGTATATGGTCACGCTCACGGAAGCCCACAAAGCGGTAATAAGCGCCCAAGAGTGAGAGATGGCCTATGCAAATCATGACACGCTCAAGGCTGTAATGAAATACGTGACACAGGGTGGCCTGACAAGAAGCACCTGGACAGCAATTTGAGGAAGTTCTGGGAAGTTAGAGAAGAATTGTCCATAGGAGACAACCCAGTTTTCCTACTGGGAGGAGATAAAGTTGTTCTCCCGTAGCCCTTGGTAAACCACCTTCTTACCATCTTACATGATGGGCACTTGGGAATAGTAAAAACCTAAGCAAGGACTGGAGAACCGCAGCCTTAAGGCCTGGCGGTGCAGGGTACGCCTGAAATCCCTGGGATTCACCTGCCTTGTCAGAAACAGAGACACAGACTCTTCGTCTGGCATAGAAGATAGTATTTATTAGCTGCAGCTAGTACAGTGGTCTTAGAAGTCGTTGGTATAACGAGGTTCAAAAGAGACTGCCACTTAACTCTGAGGCACACAGGTTTATATACGATACAATACAATGCAAAATGCAATCACACAAGAGCATGAGCTATAGGCAAACGTTATAGACAATGTTTTAAGACCAAAGCAACTCAAGTTCCCGGTTCTGTTTGTCACTCGACCCCTTAAGTAAATTACAAATGAATCCACACAATTCGATTTACAGGTAGAGAAAACACAGCTGCATGTTGTAGAAGGACAGTCATGAAACAGGAGAATGCATGAGACGTGTAGCGAAGGACAGAAGATAAGATAACTTAGGGGAAACAATGGTGTGAACTAACAAATAGTCCACCAGGGATTAATCAGCTCAGACAGGAATTAGTGTATTCGGCCAGACCCTGACACTCGTTAGTAAACATAGGCAAAGAAGCCACCTGACACGTAAATGCAGAAACGACAAAAACATTGCGTTCGCCGCGCTGCCTGAGTGAGGGCAACATAAAATGGCAGCGATCACAAAATGGAGGCTGAGCACGAACGAATTCGTAATTTACAGAACCTCAGACCCTCCTTTTGCCATTACTCAGGCAAAAACAAACCAACCCATGCTAATCTGAGTCGGAATCAACATCGATGTTCATAAAATCCTCAAGCTGTTGCTGCACCATCATCCTAATATTCTCTGTCTGCTGAGTAGCAGATTGTGGAACACATAAAGTAGCCAACAGACCACAAATCGCAGGACCACACTGAACGCATAGGCAACAAGAGAATATGATGGCCAAAATTGCTCCAAGGAACGTTAGGATCTTCCAAGCCCAAGTTGACAATACTCCTCAGAACCATCCCATAAAAGACCAATCTCCTTCGTCCTGATGAATCGACTCGGAGACAGCGTGCAATTTGGAAATGGCTTGGTATACTGCCGGAGCATCATCTGGAATATAAATGTAGCAGCTATATCCGATCAATCTACAGACGCCACCTCGGTCTGCCAAGATCACATCTAGTGCAACGTCATCAGACTGTCAGCTTGAAGCTCTGCTGTAATGTTACCTATCGCACCTGCAGTAACATTAATAGTGGTCTCAACCACACAAACCAACTGCCTGATGTTTCTGCTGTTGACCATCGGGCCCCAAAAGGGAAGGAATCCTTTAAGGCAATCTCCTCCCTCTTGTTCTGCCGTTTCCTTGGCATCAAATATACCTCTGCTATGTCTAACTCTGTGATGGTCTGACGGAGCCGTATATGTAGGGGGAAGAAGGAAAGCTATGTAACAGGTTCTGGAAAAGTTGGAAGGGAGCCAAGTATAAGCTCGGTCATTACAGACAAAATACGTTCCTTGAGACGGAACTAGCGGAGGAAAATCAGGGGACGAGAAAATATACGTGTACAAACATCTCTGTTTGATGTCGGCTTTCTTACTGTTGACTTGGAGACAAAAATTACCTTGATGGGGTACAGTCCATACTGGAGAATACTCACCCTTTCTAGTTTTGTCACCAAGGATAGAAACATAGTGGGTTACATTCCATCCGTCATAAGCTCTCTTGTCATCTAACAGAATCTTGTTCTTCTCTATAATCTTAGCCATTACCACTATACCCTTAATCAATTAGCCATGAATGAAATCCAATCCGTTCCCAGAAGTCCTTACAGGGCTTCTAAGTCTGTTGTGGTATGCGGCCGAAAACATAGTCAGATAAGCCCAGGCTGAACCTTCATATGAGAAGGGAAGAACCAGATATGGCATCCCCTTTTGTGTATTGTGTGGCATAAGTCCGCTCACCCAACAGTCGGTCATATTGATAGCCAACTGATGTTGGTGTAACAACTGGATGAACGTATTATTCATATATTCAGCTCTCCTTATCTGTTCATGAGGGGGTAGGGTATGCATTTTATGTGAAAAGACAGAAAGACGAGAGGGCAAAGAAGTTGTAGAATTAACGACATTTCTTGATTGCAAAACATGTACGATCCAACCTGTGCAAGCTAATAAAATACACAAAAACATAAAAACACACAAAGTTATGCCAAATTGACTACACAATAATTTACAATATTTCAATCTCATTTCCTGCTTCCTATTTTCCCTACCTATGTTTGTTGTACCATCCATCTTTGTCTAAAATAAAATCTTCCTCAATCACTCAGCTACTCACTTCTGTATATCCTGAGGCGCTTGCCACTTGCTAAAAGAACAAAAATCAGGTTACAGTCTGAGTCTCCTACCGTGACCCTGCGACGGAGACAGATGGCACATCTAGTACTAAATATCACACCAAAAAACAAAAAGTCAAAAAGACCCCCAAAAAAAGTGTCTCTGAGCAATAAAGAAAAAAAGTGTTCAAAGTGTTCAGTTCCTCTGATCGGCTCTCGGCCTCAGATTGTAGCGTGTTTTGCTCGGCATGGTATGGTCCTTAAACAAGGTTTCTGGATTGGTAGTGTCTATTCGAAGATGCGCAGGCACAGAAGCTTGAAGAATATCATCATCTGCTTTTTCAGACTGAGTCCCATAAATTTGAGCATCACTGAAAGGAACAAAACAAGGAACCGCTGCAGTGTCCCATTCCCTTACACCACTGCGAATCTACTGGTCGAAAGGCAATGGCAGTGGCACCTTTTTACAGTGCACGCCATGCACCCAGTTGCGCTTGCCGACCACCTTCACAGCTGTATGGTTGACGAGCAAAACTTGTGTAGGTGCAGACCAACTAGGCTCCAAGTTCTTAGTCCCTTGAAAGTTCTTGATGCAGACCCAGTCACCGGGCAAAATGGTGTGACCTGGGTCTGTGGAGGCCTCTGGCAGAGCACTTTGTACCTGTTGATGAATAATACTTAATTTGGTAGTCAAGTCATGCAAGTAGTCAATTAACAGAGGATATGGTATGTCTGAGTATTTTGTGGGGCGAGGGACAACCCAAACATTATCTGGGTGTCCGAATACCACTTCATATGGGCTAAGTCCCATACGAGAATGCACAGTAGTTCTGGTTGACAAAAGAGCTAAGGGCAAGGCATCAGGCCAAGCAAGACCCGTACTGGCTTGAATAATCTTGGCTAGTTTAGGCTTGAGTGTCCCATTATAACACTCAACTAAACCTGCTGACTGTGGATGGTTTGCCGCATGGAGTTTCTGTCTGATACCAAGAACAGAGCACACTTTCTGCATAATTTAGCCTACAAATTCACTTCCGTTGTCACTCCAGACAACTCGCGGCAAACCAAATCTAGGGAAGAATTCTTTAAGTAACACTTTAGCAGTTGACAGAGCAGTGTTATCTTTCAAGGGGTAGGCCTCTATCCAATGGGAAAAGGCACAAACGACCACCAGAACATACTTCAGGTTGTTGCATCGATCCATATGAATGTAATCGATGTGCAATATCTCAAAAGGATATGACGGGGGAGCAAAATGACCTGGCGGAGTTGGTGTACCCTTTCCTGGGTTATGCATTAGACAAACAATACAATGCTTAACCACATTCTCTGCACACTTCGGGATTCCTTTATTCTGCCACACAGGAGCCAAAAGCTTACAAATACCTTTCGTACTAATGTGAGCTGGACCATGAGCCATAGTCACAACCGGCAACACATAAGCGTCCGGTAATAACCATCGCTGATGTTCCGACAATTCCGTCCAACAACCCATCAAATCTAACATTCCTGTACTTTCTTTCCATGTTCTGTATTCCTTCTCAGTAGCCTCTTCCTGAATCGTTTTCACACTCTCAATCGTGTCTTCACACATTCCAATTTCCCTAACCCAGTTTGCAGGACCCGCCACATACATTCGACTAGCAGTGTCTCTAGCTTTAGTTCTTGCTACCTCATCTGCAAACGCATTTCCACGACCCACATCGTCTGTGACTTTCTTATGTGCACTGCACTTTATGATCGCTATCTGTGCAGGTAAAGTAAGTGACTCAAGAAGTTCAGTCACTAACTGACCATGCTGGATCTTTGTCCCATGAGAGGTAAAGAATCCTCTCTCCCTCCATAACTTGCCGAAGCTACGTGCAACGCCAAAAGCATACTGACTATCTGTGTACACATTCACTCTCTTTCCCTTTGACAACACAAACGCTCTACTCAAGGCTATCAATTCAGCTGCAATGGGCTGAATTGTGTCCGATACGTGCCATCTCAACAATTGTGCATAAAATGGTGTCAGCATAGGCAGAAGTAGTCTCTCCGTTTGGAAGCTTTCAACAAGAACCGTCCACCCATAGGATCCCATCCGGGTCCTTGAGCGAAGTGTCCTTTAAATCTGTCCTACCCTTCGTTTCCTCTTCTGTTCTAAGAAAACAATCATGCTTTTCCTGATCGTCTTTCTCATCTGGGAGTGGCAACAATGTAGCTGGATTTAACGTGTTACATCTTTTGATATGTACATGACTCGCTAGAAGTGTCAGCTCGTATCCAGACAAACGAGCACTCGTGAGATGCTGTGTCCTCGTTCTATTCAGCAAGGTATCCACTGCATGTGGAACTATAACAATGAGTATGTTATCTAACACTAATTTGGCAGACTGTCTAATAGAAATTGCCGCAGCTGCCGTAGCTCTGAGACAACTGGGCAAAGCTTTTGCTACCGGGTCTAGTGAAGGGGAGAAATAGGCGCACGGCCTCTGCTTATCTCCGAATTGCTGTGTCAAAACTGACAATGCGCAACCCTCTCTCTCGTGAACGTACAGTGTAAAGGACTTGCTATAATCTGGGGTACCCAACACTGGAGCAGAACACAGAGCAGTACATAAATGTAAATGTGTACATGTATAGGTACTTGTTAGGTGCGACTGTCACCCAAAGGGTATCTTGGCACTGAGACCATATCATTCCATCGGATGAAATACACTACATTGCTCTTGGAAAGAGGTAGGTCTTGAGATCCCTCTTGAAAGAAGTCAGATCTTGCCTGCTCCTCAGCGCCAGAGGTAGGGTGTTCCATAACGTGGCGGCCGTGAAGCTGAAGGCACGACCGCCCATCCTCACTCTGTTAATGCTGGGAACCATCACCAGGAACGCTGAGGAGGATCTCAAAGGTCTGGCAGCTTGATACCAGGAGAAGAGATTTTGTAGCAGCATTGGTCCCAGTCCGTGCAGAGCCCTAAAAACAAGGCATAAGGCCTTAAAGGCAATCCGCTGCTGGACAGGTTGCCAGTGGAGATCAGCTAGTGCTGCAGATGAAGATGCAGAACGTGGGTGAGATAAAGCCAATTTGGCTGCCATATTTTGAATCCTCTGCAGCTTAAGAATCAGAGTCTTAGGAGCTCCCAGAAGCAGTGCGTTGCAGTAGTCTAACCTACTGAGAATGGAACTACACACCACTTCGGCTCTGGCTCCCAAGGGAAGTAACGGCAAGATTTTTCATAGGGCTCGAAGCAAGCCCATACAAGTCGCCGCGGTCCTGTTAACAGAGGCGTCGAGCTGCAGATTAGGCTCAAACAGAACCCCTAAATTGCGAGCCGATTCTGCGGCAGTCACCGTGCCCAAGGTGGAGGTTGGCCAGAAATCATCCGGCAGCTGGGGAGTCGATCTAGGGAGCAGTGGAGAACCTCAGTTTTTGACCCGTTAAATTGAAACGAGTTAACTCGCAGCCATTCTGTTGTTGCCGACATGCAACGGTGGAAGGTGTCCCTCGACACTGTCTCTTTACCCTCAAATGAAAAAATCAGTTGAGTGTCATCAGCGTAATTGATGACTGATATGCCGAATGACTTTATCAGACTTACTAGGGGTTGAAGATATAAATTAAAAAGGATCGGACTGATCGCTGATCCCTGGGGGACACCCTGATTCACCTGACGTGTGGCTGATCGAAATGGTGGTAACGCCACAGCTTGCTGTCTATTGCAGAGATTAGATGTTAACCAGCTTAAAGCCAGGCACTCCGAAGGCGGCCCAGTAGGACCGTATGGTCCACTGTGTTGAACGCGGCTGAGATGTCGAGCAGCACTAAAAATGCTGACTTACCCCTGTCGACACGCGTTCGTAGATCATCCAACATGGGGACCAAAGCGGTCTCAGTGCCATGGGCCGGCCTAAAGCCAAATTGGGCTACATCCAGACAAGAGTTGGTTTCCAGGAAGTTGGATAAGACTCTTGTGACCAACTTCTCTATGATTTTTATCGCGAATGGTAGAAGCGAAATGGGCCTGTAATATGCCGGGCATAGGGGGTCCAGAGAAGCCTTTTTTAGCAAAGGTTTTACTATTGCCAACTTCCAACTGTCTGGGACTGACACTGTAGCCAATGACTGACAGTAGATGGTGTGGAGCGGGGGAAACAGCTCGGCTTGGAATGACTTCCAGATCTTATGTGGCATTGGATCAAGTGGTGAACCTGAGGAGACGCCATTAGCCAGGACGCAAAATTCCTCCAAGGAGGGGATAGGAAAACAGGACAGCTGAGGAAGCTCTTCCTTGTCGTCGTCACGCTCAGAGCCCAGATGATGGGGGAGTTCTGAGGGGCAGGGCAATGTCGACACGGACTGACCAGGAACCAGGAGTCCATTCAAAATTGTCCTGATTTTCTCCTCAAACGCGGAGGCCAGGGAATCACACAGTTCCTGAGAGGCCGGGATAGCTGGTACTGCACAGGTCGGGTTAGCTAGATTATTAACTAGCTTAAAAAGGGTCTGCGACTTATTGGAAGCCTTAGCCAAGGTGTCTTCCAGAAACTGTGCTTTAGCCCTCCTTAACTGGGCTTTGTATTCCTGCAAGACCTCTTTATACGCTGCCCTATCTGACTCCCTGTATCCTCTCCTCCAGACACGCTCCGCCTGTTTACAAAAACGTAGGTCAATAAAACTTTTCTGACATTCATCCATCCAAGGGAGCGGATGGGGCGTATCTTTCAACGTTAAGGCCAACAATGGTTTAGCCAAAAGTGAAAAATTTGGAATCCATTGTCTACAGTAGGAAGTGATACCCAAAAAGGCACGCACTTCTCTCTGTGTGGTAGGTACAGACATCTGTGAAATGGCGTGAATACGTTCTGGGGTCAATCGCCTTCCCTCCTTCGACAAGAGATGACCTAAATAGGTCACTTCTTGGCGGGCATATTGCAACTTAGAGGGTGACACCTTATGATTCAAAGCAGACAAATGATGCAACAATGCAACAGTCGCACTCTGACACACATCTTCCGTATCAGCAGCCACCAGCAAATCATCCACATACTGAATAAGCGTAGCACCTGGAGGCAAAGAGAAAGCATCAAGTTGAGACTTAAGAGCTTTGCTATAGATGGAGGGACTCTCACAAAAGCCTTGAGGAGCTCTCCTAAATCGGAAACTTCGGCCTCCTAGAGAGAAACCAAAGATATCCCTACTTTCATCAGCAATAGGAATACTAAAGAAAGCATTTTTTAAATCAATCACTGGAAACCAAGCTGCCGAAGCAGGAATCATCATCAACAAAGCCGTAATGTCCGGAACAACAGGGAACTGTGGCACAACTATTTAATTGACCTCTCTAAGTTCAATAACAAATCGATAAAAAGGAGGCTGTGAAGGATCTGTTCTCTTAAGAATCGGAAGAACAGGACGATTACAAACATTGCCTCTTGTTTCTTCAACCACACCTTTCTGAATAAAATCATCAACAATAGCCAAAGTGCTCTCTCACTCTCACTTGAGATACGGTATTGGGGAATATGTGGCATTCTAACATTCTCTTTAACCATGACAACATACGGTGGGATCGCAAGACGACCCACGTCATTCGGGCCTGTAGCCCAAAGACTTTCAGGAAGAGAAAGCAACTCGGGTGGAAACTGGTCTCGCGACAAATACACAGAAGACGTCAGTTTCTTCCCCAACCTAAGATGCACACCAAAAGGGGAACAATACAATGTCGCATGCAGTCTTTTCAACAAGTTTAGACCCAGCAAGTTCTCACCGCAACTAGTTGTCAAAATAAGTGGAGCATTCAAATCATAAGGACCAATCGAAATGGGCAAGGGACAAGAGACCGGATTACAGACTGGGGCACCAGAAAATCCTACTGAAGTATTTATTAAGCCAGACAAAGGTGCCCCAGGGAGTTTAGAAGACATAATAGAACTTCTCATCGCACCAGTATCCAAAAGAAATGGTTCTGAAACACCCATTGTATTGACAGTGACATACGGCCCATTTTGATCTACTGGAATCGACACAACTCCTTACTTTGTCCATGGCTGTCCTATACGATCTGAAAATCGTCAGCCCTTTCTTCACAATAATCGTCATTATAATACTGCGTAGACTGAACTTTCTGCTGATCAAAGTAATTCGTAGTAGATGGAGGAAAAGAACGCTGCTCCAGAGAGGACACACCTCGTCCTCTACCTCTGATCCTGTCTGGGAATTACCACGACCTCGTGGAGCAGACATCCCATTATTATGCTGTAATAAAACCGGACAATTATTCTTAAAATGTCCCTCTTCCCTACAGTACGCACATTGATTAGGACCCAATGAAGGTCGCGGTGCAAAATACTCGGGCTTCTGAAACACTTTCTGAAACTGTGAGGGTTGAGAAAACTGAGACTGTACAGGACGCGGAGGATAAGCCTGCTATAAAAGAACCTTCGTTTTCAAATCTCTGTTTTTCTTTTCTTGTTTCTCCTTCTCCTCCTTATCTCTATTCTCATAATACTGTGCAGTAGCCAATATTTTAGCAGGGGAAGAAACAGCCCATGCACTTTCGGAACTCTTTAATTTATTCAACAATTCGGGAAGCAAGTTATATACAAACTTATCCACAAACAATCGTTGGCCACCCTCTAAACTCAAATCCTGACCACTATGGTCAATGAACGTCTCTTCAAAACGAGTGAAGAAATCCAAGACACTTTCGTATTTCTTTTGCTTGCATGCAGCCAGCTTGTCCCAATTTACTCGCACCGCAGACATCATTGTCTTCATCAAATCAATTATTCTACCTGGAAGAGCCGTAATCAGATCCTCGGGGTTTGCACCACCCACTTGATTCGCATCCGCGGCCCTAATAGCAGCCCAATCACCACCTAATTCAGCGACATGATTCTCCTTACGAATCCGTGCCCATATTGCTTGCGGAACAACATTTCCAAACAACATATCAATGTCAGCCAGATTCAGAATACAAGCCTCAACTGTTTGAGACAATTCTTGATAATATCCAGCAGGATTTTTACGGGGGTCCGGAAGAGTTTGTTTGAGTGCCAATACTTCAGACCTTTTCCATGGTTCGTGGACCCATATACGCTGGAAATGAGCAGGGACCTGAGGTGGACCAAGCACCTCTTCTCTCCATACGAGAGGAACTTCACGCATCGGATAATTCTTACTACCTTGTTTATTAGTAGGATCAACCTCGAAAAAGGACAGGAACAAAAACATTGTTCAAAACGCAATGAGTCTATTCACTGCCTCTTCAACTCGCTGTCCTACAATAAAACTTGTATCAAAATCAGCTTGTATCTTCAGCAGCTCTGAAGGAACTGTATCCGACTCCATATCTTCCCAACCTCTAATAAGAGTCTGACACATAACATTAAAAACATATCTCTGTGTGGGCTCTACCCATTGATGGAAGCAACTCATAATATCTTCAGTACTATATTCCAGTCCATGCTCAATTCATTTGCGAGCAAGGGAACCCAAAACTACCTTCTCGTCCGTAAGAGGAAGTTGACAACAAGATTGTCGTTTAGAGAAAGCTGGAGACAGATTTAAGGACCCAAGGATAGGAGAACAGAAACTCGAAACAGCATCTGCTATTCTCCTTTGTGAGGTAGGAGAATCCCTCAAGAGAATAGGAGGCATGACAGATGTAGAAGGCAGCTGAGACTGAAACGTAGCCGAGTGAGGAGCAAGAGGGGGGATTGTAAAGGAGGTGGGTGCTGAATTACAGGATGTAAGGACAGAGCAGAAGCAGGCAAAGAAGCATTAGTAGGCTGAGCCGGTTGCTGAACAATCCGTAATGGAGCAACCACCGGTTGAGCAACGGGAGGAGGTAACGGAGGTGCATTAGCATTTTGGGCATAGGGCGGAGGTGAATTCAATAAACAAGACATCAGGGAATCTTCTTCCAATTCCTTACTTTTATCTGAAAAGGAAGTAGGCAACATCGGATAGCATCTATCTATCGCCATACGATGTTGTCTTTACAATATCTCATTCGCACCATCTACTTCATTATTTTTAAACTGCTGAGCAGCCTGCATAATCGACATGTCTTGTGCTTTCTTATCTCTCTTTGCTTGTTTAATTTCTTTTTGTTTGGCTTCCTTACGCCAAAGGCGAAAAGAGTCAAACATTGCCGGCCGGGCTTTTCTTTTAAACTCGATCGTTTCCAAATTATCCAGTATAGCGGGGTCAAAACTACCATTTTGGGGCCATCTCAAAACTCCACTATTTTTCGTGTATCGGATCCATGTCTCGTTAAAGGTAATGGGACCGATGCCATGTTTCGAATAGAGCTCATAAGTGGGAGTTCCAACTGGAGGGATCGGACATGATTCCTCCAACTGGGAATCCCTTGTACAACCCAAGCAACAAATTCTTTTAAACTTACTCAGTCCAGGCATCGTCACTTCTCTAGACTGATCACAACCAACAAGGGGCATAAATCAAAGAATCAGCACAAAAGTACTTACCCCTTGGCTTTAGCTATTGCAATACCTGAATAAAAACACCAAAAAAAAAAAAAACAAAGGTCTGTGGGAGCGACCCACCAAATTTTAACTAAGAATCGTTCTACACCAGCGAAGGTCCATCTATCGTCTTGCTTTACCAAACATCATAAGAAGGGTCCAAGGCAGGGCGACAGTAAGGGCAGCAGTCGTCGGAAGCCGTCGGAGAGGAGTAGCCGCGCTGTCAAAGACCTTCGGTCCACTTCCGACATACAGGGGTCGATCACGTGGTGCGCTTCCTCCGGAATTTTGTTGCGGGGCTCCTCACGACCCTCGGGCTCAACCGCTACCGCTGAAGTCGCCCCACATTGGGCGCCAGTTGGAGAACTGCAGCCTTAAGGCCCGCCTGAAACCCCGGGATTCACCTGCCTTGCCAGAAACAGAGACACAGACTCTTCGTCTGGCGTGGAAGATAGTATTTATTTGCTGCAGCTAGTACAGTGGTCTTAGAAGTCGTTGGTATAACGAGGTTCAAAAGAGACTGCCACTTAACTCCGTGGCGCACAGGTTTATTTTCGATACAATACAATGCAAAATGCAATCACACGAGAGCATGAGCTATAGGCAAACGTTATAGACAATGTTTTTAAACCAAAGCAACTCAAGTTCCCGGTTCTGTTTGTCTCTCGACCCCTTAAGTAAATTACAAATGAATCCACACAATTCAATTTACAGGTAGGGAAAACACAGCTGCATGTTGTAGAAGGACAGTCATGAAACAGGAGAATGCATGAGACGTGTAGCGAAGGACAGCAGATGAGATAAAGGGGAAACAATGGTGTGAACTAACAAATAGTCCGGACATGGATTAATCAGCTCAGACAGGAATTAGAGTATTCGGCCAGATTCTGACACTCGTTAGTAAACATAGGCAAAGAAGCCACCTGACACGTAAATGCAGAAACGACAAAAACATCGCGTTCGCCGCACTGCCTGAGTGAGGGCAACATAAAATGGCAGCGATCACAAAATGGAGGCTGAGCACGAACGAATTTGTAATTTACAGAACCTCAGGACAAAGCAAGCGTACTGGTGGCCTGCCATGGACAGTCAAGTGGAGAAACATGTCAGGATGTGCGAACAGTGCAACAACGCCGATAAAGCACAGATCATGCTACGCCCACCACTAGGGAGATTTACAAGTCCCTCCAGTCCATGGGAAGAGCTGTCATTAGACATCCTGGACCCCATACTGGATGCAAATAGGATACCCAAATATGCGATTGTACTAGTGGATAGATACTCCAAGTGGCCGGAAGTGGAAGTGTGTGAAGTAGCCGATACAGAAGCAGAGCTGTCCTTCCTCACCTCCACGTTCTTAAGAGAAGGGATCCCAAAAATCATCGTGACATGTGACCATGGACCACAATTCAAATCGACAAGATGAAAGGCTTTCATGGAACGCAATGGGATAAAAATCAAGCACACCCCAGTGTACCACCCAGCAGGAAATGGACTAGCAGAGAGGTTCAATAAAGTAATCATGGGTTCCATACAGGCAGCGATAAGCGCAGGAAAGGACTGGGAGAAGGAACTCAAATGAATGGTATGGGCATATCGCATCACCTCGGCGAACACAGGGTACAGTCCGTTCAAAATCTTATGCGGACGTTACCCATACATGAGAGACAATCTAGCATGGAAACAACTCACCATCCAGAGCAAGTGGTCTCCGGCAGTGGTGCGTCGCAACCTAGACAAAGCTCAGGCCTTATACACCGAATATTACAACAAAAGACACAATGTCAAAAAAGTCACCCTGGAAAAGGGCGAGTGGGTGAGAGTTAAACAGGCTGTGCTAGGGAAGAAAGGAGACAGTAAGTTTAGTCCACCGCTACAAGTAGTGGAACCATACGCAAGGTCAGCCCTACTAAGTGATGGCAAAATATGGTCACAGGACAGGATGTCAAGATGTAAACGGATCATGAGGTGGGAAAACTCTACAGAAACGATTCCAACCACCCAGGAAGGACAGTCCACCAGAAACAACACAGGTACCTGAAGAAGTGGCGCAGAGTCCAACCATGCTGAGCTAGGGTAATGAAGACCTGGACAACCAGGAAGGGAGGTATGGCACGGATGAATCCTGTCAGCAGTCAATGCCATAAAGCCCAGGTATCAGTGGGAGCAGATCGATACGACATCTGACAGAAGTCTCCCGGTGTGTGTCCGGCAAGCGGACCTTGCCCCGACACACTCACACACACGCACAGGTAGAGTGGTCAAGTTGCAGAATAGATTTGAAGAGTTTGACATGAGGGTCAAGTAAGACCCCTTATTGTATCCCTGTCCCCCCTCCTTTTCCTACCCGTCCTTTTCCCTGCATTTGCAAAGGGGGGAGATATGTGGTGTCGCGCTTTATTGTTCGAGCGATGCACCAAATGCATGATGGGAATTCGGCGTCTGCCATTTTAGATACCGAACGCCAGAGCATTGTACTCGCTGATCTCCCGGCGCTCGGGAAATAAAAAGTTAACTGAAAGTACATGGCGGCTCAATGTCTTATTATTGCGCCGCGTCTTACTACAGGCAAACCCATCGGGTAGGCAGAACCTACTTTTTTTCTAAAACTTTTGTCATTATAATTCCTAAGCCGGAAGTATTGTAATATTATATTTTCCATTCCTAAATTATGTTATCTTCCCAGCCCCTGATGTAAGTAAATTAATGTTGATCAATACCATTTCCCTAAACAAATGTGCAGTGCTTTCCCGTTATATTTTGGTACCTATTTCGATCAAAACTGCATATAATCTTAAAAACAGAGCTAGCCGAACGCTTCTATGACTTGTAAGTTGTAGATCTAACCGCTTCCAATTTAGAACATAAATAACAGTTTACCTCTGCAAATTGCTATTCCAGAATCACACGGTTTAAATGTAAATAAGCAATGCCCTGGGCAATACTAAAGCATTAGAGTCCATGCTTAGGGCAATACGGGTCATTAAACGCCACCTTTTACATCAGAGTTGCAGGTGAGTGCCTGTAACCAGGGAGAAGGCCTTTAAGAACTGATGTAGTCACTATACGGGCCTTCAAAAGCACACTCTGAATGTTAAGAAAAATCCCTTCTCAAATGGGGCTACTCATATTTCTGCAAAAAAGGTTTGAGTTTGTAAGAAATTTACATGGTGTTTTGCGAGTTATAGATATACGTTTTTTCATTGTAATTACAAGAGCACCATCTATTGACCAGTCACAAGGTCATTTTTTGTGTTGTTTATGAGAGTCGTTGTTAGTGCAAGTCGTATTTAAGGATGTTGTGGTTAACAGATTGGTCATTGTTTAGGATTCTTTGTTCAGGTCAGTCGTTTTTCAAACTTTGTTATTAAGGCTGTTTCACGTTTCGGAAGCCTAGCACTATGGTGCAAGGGTTCCTGCGTTACAGGCAGGATTGTTTTTGTGCAGGAAGGGGCACCTTCCGGCACAAAAACAATCCATAGAAGTGTGGTCCTCAGATTGCAGCACACATAGAAAGAGGAAAAAAGAGGAGACATAAACATATTTCTACTCGTTATGCCTCACCTGGGGAGGCATAAGATTTTGCTGTATTACCGGGTTTGCAAGTCCTTGCAAATGTGGGAATGCATCAAATACCATGGAAGTTCAGTGGGAACACCCACCTCAACACCCATGGAATGCCTCCCGTGCGCAATGTATGGCAACGTAGCAATTTGTACTGCATTGCATTACTCCATAATTGTGAAGCCATTCAAAGTCCAACAAAGTGACTTTGCGTCGCTTCATAAATATGACTTGAGGCTGTAGGTCATGCATGAATCATGTTGCATGGTGCAAGCATCAAGCAAGGCCCTCGTAATTATGGCCCTAAATGTCTAGTGCCTGGAACAAAGTTAAATGTTACTGTTCACCACTGTATTTTATAAATGTGTGAGTCAGTTGCAACACATTTGTTTGTATTCTACCTAGATTCATCATTTGCTCCCTACTGATGACATTTCAGCACACTATAACAAAGTCAAATAGTGATAATTTCCTACTTTCAAATGGTGGAGACCATCTTGATGTGCTAAACTTCCTTGTGGTCCAGAGTGTTGTTGCTTGCCCTATAGGAGCAAAAAGCATCTGCATCTTTGTACATACTCTGATAACATTGCCTTTGATACACTTATGGTATTACGACGGAGTCAAACAAGATGGGAAAGTGATAGCTTGTTGATAGATGAACTCTATAAAATTAATGTGTATTTAATATGTTGCAGTTCAAAAACCGATCAGATTGAATATAATTCGAATTACAGAGCATATTTGTATGACATCGTATGTTGTTGTCTATCTAATCCTATTGTAAGAAACACACAATAAATCAGAATATTTTTTGCAAATCTTATGTACAAATCTGTTTTTCATCTTTAGGAAGACAGGGGCATATTATCAAGAACGGTGATAAAATTATCACCGCTTTAGCGGCAGGAAACTTCCCATGGCAGCCCGGTTACACCAGAACCTGGGCTGCTATGGGAATTCACCAGGGCATATTATCAAGACCATTATCGCCGCTTTAGCTGCAGTTTCCTGTCGCTTAAGCGGCGATAATTATATCGCAATTCTTGATAATATGGACCACACCGTTTTACCAGACCATACAGAGTTGGGAACAAAGGGGCATATTATCAAGAATGACTTTAAAATTATAGCGTTTTGTATTAAAAAAACAGTAGCATAAACCCGTCAACCGTGTTGGGATTGGGGTAAAATGTGGTAACAACAAGAAGTATCCCAACTGGTATTATTTGTAGGCAGTTAATCAGAATATGTATACACTATTATCCACAAGGAAACAAGGAGACTCTAATTGTTTGTAGCATGTGCTCATGGCAACATTTATCTAATTTCTTGGAGATCAAGATGGGGATACAAATTAAGTCATACACAGTTGTACCAGCACTGTAATAACATAATTAAAAGTGATTCATAACAATCCAAATTGCACGTGGTACTCGTGGTATGTGAGTGAAGAACCGAAGTAGCAACTCAAGTGACAATGTGAACAGCATGGACGGCGCGAAGAAGTTAGTGCAACAATATATGCTGTGAATAATTGGTACAGTATGGTTCTGGTTGACTTCCGAAGTTTTTGTTAGTAGTTGATTGCATTGTTTGTTCATGAACCATTCTGTTTGATGTGCCTATGGCTGCACTGGTGTGTCGACGACATTTTGATTCGCATCATTTGGGATCATCATCAAGACTGGGTTGGGTATGAAGACAGTGCAGAAGCTGCGCGTGGTCAGCTGGGGGCCAGCAAGCGAATTGTCCTGAGCGGGTTCATCGTGTGGTCCGGAACCAGCGTGCTTGAATCGGGCAGGAAGCGATATCGATGGGTCCTGGGAGTCGATCCGATAGTGATCGTGCTCGGGAGAATTAATCTCTCGCAGGCGAAGAGTCGGCAAAAAGCTCGAGTTAGGCTGTCGTCGTCATAAAATTATAGCAGCTTTACCGGCAGGAAACTGCCGCTAAAGCGGCGATAATGGGCTTGATAAAATGCCCTTGTGAATTCCAACAGAAGCCCAGGTTCTGGTGTTAACCTGGGCTTCTATGGGGATTCACAAGGGCATATTAGCAAGGCCATTATCACCGCTTTAGCAGCACCGCTTTAGCAGCAGTTTCCTGCCGCTAAAGCAGCGATACTTTTTAAGCCATTCTTGATAATATGCCTTATAGAGATTTGAGAGATTCTTAAAATAACAGTACCAGAAATTATGAGCCGGAGCTAGAAAGATAAAATCATTGAAAGCTCCTCGTTGTCTTCAGATAGCAACACTCCTACAGTGAAGCCTGTACCCAGCTGTAAGATTGGGCAGAATGACAATATCCAGTATCCCTATTACTCTCCTTTGAACCAATTCCTCTTTTCCCAGGATTAATTCTAACCCATATATTTTTCAGTGTATTTTTGACAGTGACTTTGGACTCCCATTAGATCTGGATACCATGGATATTTATCCTGACAATTTCTCCCATATAAACCATCACTTCATTGCTTGGTATTTGGTTCACCATCTTGAAATAAATCAGTATGACAAATGACACTGCATGCCTTTATAAAGTGTGTCTTTCTTTATGAGAGCCACATAGAGGGCCATGAGCTACCATTTTGAATTATGGCCTGCCTCTCAAAATCAGGCTGCCTGCCTAAATGGCTTTAAACGGCTGTTGGGCAATGGTCTCAATTACTGAGGCCAAACTGCAGGAACTAGCTAAGATTGTTATTAATGACTATGTTGCAGCTCCTAATGGTGATGGACTTGAGTGGTATGGATGGAGGATTTATAAAGCAGAGACAATTTTGAAAAATGACCGCCCATTAAAAAACCATCAGGGAAACTGCAATCAGGCTTGCATGATACTGAGTGGCAGGCCATTAGAAGGGAAGTCAATAGACTGAGGCAAACATTTGTCACCAAAAAAGAGGCCAAAGCTCTGAACGGCTTCAGACATTTCAAAAAGGCATTTCAAGCAGTTTGTTTAAAAAAAACACAAAGCAATTAAATGAGTCTAATTGGAGTGAGATGCATGATGTCATTAGCAAGGTTAGTGATAAGCATTTCTGGCATCAGGCAAATAGGGAGCACATAATATCACTCTCTAATGTAGAGGCTCAGCAGGTGCAGACTGGGTACATTTTATCTTGAAGCTCTATAAAAAAGCAAATTCGGGTTCACCTATGGTCTTAAGTTGGGGTGCACCTAGTCCTATGACCACCATCGGGTTTACAGACGTAATTCATTTTCTGGTTCTTTGGGTTTAACTCAAAAATCCCAATTTGAGTGCCATTTTCACTGTCAGCTGAGGCCTGTGTGCACTTCATCGTATACTTTCTATACTGTTGGCTTATTTCTTATAATACAGTTTCAGCTGCCTCTTAATCTCAGACCTTTACCTTTTCATCACCCTTCTCCATTTTTCTGCTTATCTCTTTTGACAATGTAGGTCAACACTATTCGTCATTTTGTACAAATTGTTCATGTAGTTTTTCACGTGTGTCACATTGGGTATGTTGTTTAATGGATTTCTTTGATGCACCAAGATGAATACACTACAGTGTATTGTTGTTTCAAAGTTATGTCTATGTAATATATTTGTTGTGTGAATATAAGTGTTGTTGGTCATGTAGAGTGTGTTTTTTGTAAATATCTTTTTACACATCTTTTTAACTTACAGCCCTGAAGAAGTCCTATATAAAAAAGGACAAAAAGTGCTGGGTGATGGGTTTTTATGAACTGAATCATAAAGAAGAAAACACTATACAACTTGTTTTTGAAGCACTTGCTTCATTGAACTATGATTCTTCAATATCCGTGGAAAATTCCATATGGACTTTTTTGATTAGCAATGGTGCAGCTCCATTCCAGTTTCTTCGTTCTATAGCCCCTTGTGAGAGGAGGTGCTTCTGGACAGGGGGCACATTTGGATATCTGCAAACAAGATTGTTTTGCATCTAAATAGTAGTGGTAATTTACAGTACAGGTGCTGCATATGTTGTTTTTTGATCCACTCTCCAAATCTCGAGTTTGTAACCATCAAGCAGTCAAAATTAATCTACTGCAATTACAGGAGACTGGGTTAATTGCAGAGACAATTTCAAATTTGAAATCCTCACGAGCCAGCGGCACCATGGGCTCCCAGCTGTCCTCTATAAGTAAACCCCATTATGGTGGGCAATCTTACTAAGTCACTTCTTGAAATGGGTGACTAACACTGGGTGTATCCCCCTTATAGCGAGGTGTTATAATTAACCCTACCTACCAAAAGGGCACCTGAAGTGATCCTGGAAACTATTGTTTGATCTCTTTTTTGGATGTTATATCTAAAATCTACACTCAGCCTCTTTGTAAAATTTTTGAGCCATGGGAGTTTAGCGAAAGTAGAATTCCCAAAGAGCTAGGAGGGTTTCTGTCTAAGTACTCCTAGTTCATTACTGCTTTACACTCAGGCAATAAGTACAGTAGGCAATCTGTGCTATTGCATTGTTGACTTTGAAGCTGTATTTGACAAAGTGGATAGCAGGATCCTATTGCAAAAACGTGCAAGGTGGAATATTCCCAAAGATCTTCTGACCATGATTAAGGCACTTCACAAATATCATTGGGTACAGGTCAGCATAAATGGGTTGTCAAATCTAACGGTTAAAGTTCCTGTGAATGTGAAGTTTGTGTCTTGGTCACCTTATTTTTTAGGCTCATTCATCTCTAATCTCCCTGACACTCCAGAAGCAGTTAATCCTTTTCCCCCTAAGATTGGAAGAGTGCATACTCACTGTCTTTTGCATGCAAACGACTTATTTCTGATGCATTTGACTCCAATAACTTCAATATGAATTTACAAACTTTAAATGCTCCTTCTGTGACACACTCTTTGATGGTTAAGGTGGACAAAACCAAGGCTAATGTTATTTCAAATAAGCTAAAAAGGTACTCATGGTTCCTTGATTCCTCACTCTTGGAACATGTAAATTAGTATAAATATTTAAGAATTACTTTTTCTTAGAAACTGAAATGGGAAAACCACTTGACAATGGTGAGAACTGCTGTACTTAGCACAACAATTGATCTGAGGAGAATTGATCAGAGGTATGAAGTGTTATCCATTGACCCACTCATGAAGCGCATCATAGGGTAGTTGATCCTGCAGGTACTTTAGGATGCAGAATTATTGGCCCTTGGCCAGTGAGTTGTTTGTGATTCTTTGGATAGTATCTGTTTTAATACACTTCTGATGCTTCCTAAAAATGCAATGTTGCAGACAGTGAGGTTAGCGTTAAATCTTGAATCCTGTACTGTGATTGCTAAATCACGTGCTTTGCGTTTGTCCACAGCCTTAGATATAATGACCCCTTGTATAACTTATTGTCAATGATAATGCAAGATATAATGTTATCTGCAAGCAAATCCACTAAAAGGTTTATGACAACAGTGAGGAAAATTGGTATGGGATTTGGTGTAACAGATGCTGGTGGGTAATCAGGTTAAGAGAGCTCTCTGGGAGTTAAAGCCTACTCATTAACCAGCAACAAGCAATGCCTCACTGCAAAACATTCTTAAGCCATTCCTTAGAATATCTTAGGTTGGGGGCTGTCTTTACCTTCTTCACATCAACTCCCTGAAGAATGATTAAGGAATGTAATCTTACAATTCTGGGTCCGGAAAGACCCATTATGGAGTATTTGTGGGTTTAAAAGGAAGGTGCTAGACAATAATGGCTAGCACCAACGAGCTAGGAGGGTTTCTATCTAAGTTGCTGCTTTAATGTTCCTGATTTACACTGCTTTAATGTTCCTGCTTTACACTCAGGGGTGTTGACAACAGGGCAAAAAGTTCGGTAGGCAATCTGTGCTGTTGTATTGTTGACTTTGAAGCTGTATTTGACAAAGTGGATAACAGGATCCTATTGCAAAAACATGCAAGGTGGAATATTCCCAAGGATCTGCTGACCATGATTCAGGCACTTCACAAATATAATTGGGTACAGGTCGGCCTAAATTGGTTGGCAAATCGAACGTTTAAAATTCCTGTGACTGAAAGGTTGTGTCTTTGTCACTTTTTTTTTAGTTCATTCATTTCTGATCTCTCTGACAATCTAGAATCAGTTCATTCTTTTTCCCATAAGATTGGAAGAGGTCATACTCATTGTCTTATGTATGCAACTTACTTAGATCTGATGCATTTGACACCAATGCCTTCAATGGGAAGTTACAATTTTAAATGCTTATTATTTCACAGACTCTTTGATGGTTAAGGTGGACAAGACCAAGACTATGCTTTTTTTAAAATAAGCTATAAAGGTACTCATGGTTCCGTGATTCTTCACCCTTGGAATAGGTAAATTAGTATAAATATTTGAGAATTACTTTCTCTTAGAATCTGAAATGGGAAAACCACATGACAAAGGTGAAAACTGCTATACTTAGCACAACAAATGATCTGAGGAGATTTGAACAGAGGTATGGAGTGTTATATCCAATGACCCACTCATGAAGCGCATTGTTAGGTAGTTCATCCCGTAGGTCCTTTATGATGCAGAATTATTGGCCCTTGGCCAGGGAGTTGTTTGTGATTCTTTGGAGAGTATCTGTCTGAATACACTTGGGATGCTTCCTAAAAATGCAATGTTGCTGACAGTGAGGTTAGCATTAAACCTTGAATCCTTACTGTGATTGCTAGATCACATGCTTTGCGTTTGTCCCTGGACTTAGATATAATGACCCCATTGATAAATTATTGTCAATGATGATGCAAGATATAATGCTGTCTGCAAGCAAATCCACCAAAAAGTTTATCACAACATTGAGTAAAATTGGTATGGGATTTGGTATAACAGATGCTGGTGGGGAATCCGCCTAAGAGAGCTCTCTGGGAGTTAAAGGCTACTCATTAACCAGCAACAATCAATGCCTCACTGGAATAAATTCTGTAATTCATTCCTTAGAATATCTTAGGTTGGGGCTGTCTTTACCTTCTTCACATTAACTCCCTGATGAATGATTAAGGGATGTAATCTTGCAATTCCCGATCCGGAAAGACCCAGGAGGGAGTATTTGTGGGTCCGCTATGTTTTTCTTTTGCAAAATAAATAGTCTGTAACACACCTGTTTTTAGATAGCCCACTATATGTGGATGATTGAAGAAAAATCATGTGCTTTTTCTTTTTGAGGAATGGACTGGCTACCTTATTGGAAATTAGGCAATTAGTTTTTGCTATTGCCATATCCAAGTACATTTTGCTTATTCCAAAAAGGTAATTGTAAACTGTATGGGTGAAAAACGAATATTTGTAAATCTATTGAGTGTTTTATGATATCACAAATTTGAGTATTTTGATAATAAAGTTGTTAACAGCAGGAAAGATTTATAATTGTAACTGAGATGCTGATTGATGTTACGAAATGCGTCTTTCAATTAAGTGTGTTGTAAAATATTGGAAGGGTTTTGAAATGAAGTACTATACTAAATGTGTATGCTTTTTAATGATTGAAATTCCCTAGTGTATTCTTTCACTGTGTGTATTTCTATAAGATGTATGTCTAGGAAATATATATTTATACTTTATAGTTAGGTTGATGTTTTACCCACACAAAACTGTAGAAATGTAGCAGTTATGGTTGTACTTATAGTTATACTTCTGTTAAGAAACTATAATTTGTGGCCTAAAGTTACTTAATGGCATGAGTTATAATTTCTTCAGAACAATTCCCATGCTTTTGTGTGGGTAAAGCATCAACCTAACTATAACGTCCCTGTAACCTTTGTTTATTGCAGTGAATGTCTGTGTTTTTTCTAACGTAAATTAATATACCACTACAGTATTTCAATAAAACCACACTGCCAGGCCTACAGCCAGCTTCCCACACTTTCACCAAACCCCACGCATGCCCTTTGACCGTGTGTGGCGGTGGTTTGGTTTGTAAGTGGATGTATTTTTGTTCACCTTGGGTTTCGGATCTGCAAATTTATCTCGAATTTACACTGGGGGGCCACGCTGAGTACAGCGGTAATTCCGTGGTTTGGCCAAAAAAAGGGCACTTTTTCCAAAGAGTGGTCCCTCAGAGATGCCGTGATGTATCCTTATGTTATTTTTCACCTTTCTTCCCACCCAGGGCCGACCAAGAATTAAAATAGCGGCATTTGAAGAAGAAAACATCTAAAATTGGAGAGGAACTAATAAAAATATAAAAGTAGCTCCTAAACAATGCCCTACAACGTCCACTTCATATTTTTAACAGTAGCTGGGTGGATCACTCAGGCAGGGCTAATAACGGAAGAGGCATGACGTATGCATGCCTTAAGCAAATGGAGAGAAGGCAAAGTGGAGCGATGATTGTGCCAGCAAATGGAAAGCCCCTGGGCGGGCGGGAACCCACGAAGTAGAAACAGCATGCCTCAGTTCGAGACAGCGCATTTGCGCCTACAGCTGAGGCCTAAATAGTGCACTTTCTAGAACAAGGTCTACCGTTCTGCAAAATTTGGCGTATGTCCGTTCATCGGTTCAGCCTGTAGTCGTGTTCAAATAATGCTAAATCCTCACAGACATTACATTGGGAAAAAGTGTTAAGGGACCCCCCTTTTTTCTCAGCCCCTGCTTGACGAAGCTTTCCGAAACATTTCAAACAGCAGCTAAAGTAACTGGTGCACTAGTTTTGAAAATTTCGTTAAGATTTGTCAATCAGCACTAAAGTTATTAGCAAAACAAAAACACTTTGTCTGTGGAAAAAGTTGGTCCTAATTTTAAGTACCTATTAGCTATCACAAATAGGTAATATATACATATTTATAGATCTATATATCTATATCTATACATAGTCACTGAAAAAAAACCGAAGGTTAAATTAACGTTATAGTTAGGTGAATATGTCAGTGACAACATTATTGTTGTGAGCTAAAAACAACACAGAAATTAATAATTTATAGTTAGCAGAGCTACCTATGACTTCCGCCCATGTCATGTACTGCTTATGACCTCACATATTACATCACTCATGACATCATATCTGACATCACTCATGACATCTTGAATGACATCATTGATGAAATCACTGATGACCTCGCTGTTGACATCATCCAAGCTTCTTTGTTTACACATTACTCTATAAACTAGGATGGCAATAGAAGCCTGAAAGTAAATACAAAATAGCTCAGAATGATATGAAGCATCATGAATGCCATCACAGATACAACACCCTTAGGTGTGCAACATTGACCCTATACCATACACTTAATTGGTAGTCTAGTTCATATAACACATGATGTTTAATATGTTTACAACTGTTCAGAGAAAGCCAAGCTCCTCAAGGTACTCAACGCCTGTTCCAAATAAAAATTCCTCACAATGGATAGTTTTTATTTGTATCAAACTACCTCACAGTCCCTGAATCAACATTGAGAAATTAAATTTATATGAGTAGAAAAGTGGGTACTTTAAGCAGTGTTTAGAGAGAGTTTACGCTGTACCATACTGTTTGCAGCCAGTGAAACTCTTATGAGAAATGCACCATAGAGTTCTAAAAAGTATATATTTAGAACAGTGTACACTCAACGTAAAACTTGTCAAAAAATACACTTTGCTTAAAATAACCAAGCTTTGAAGATGCTAAAGATCTAACTACTTGCAGCTTTCATACTGTGGTGAACAGATAGCCTATCATTTGAATCATAACAAGCACATGTACATGGGTTAGTACCGGTTGCTTACAGTCTTCTATGTCATGTAGAAATTGTCAGGCTACGACGATTCTGTCTAATAACTCTAGGCTGCTTACAATATTTAGTATCTTCTGGGTAGAATTTTCGCCCTGCTGGAAACTTTTTCTGCAGAACTAAAACACTTTGTGGAATATACTGGACACAAGTTGTCAACTGCCATCTGCACACAGAGTTACTCTCCAATACAAAGATTTATAACATGTTCAATACCACCACACATATATAATGCAATTGAAGCAAATGTGTTTACTTACACCCATTAGCTGGAAACGGGCTGTACAACATTACGTAGAAAAGTAATATGAAAGTTAGCCACCACTATGTAAACTATAATAAAAAATCTAGTACACTCACTGGATGACGTCATCAGTGATGTAATCAATGAAGACATTTGAGTTGGCATCAGTTATGTCATAAATGATGTCATTAATCATGTCATGAGTGGTGTAAGTAAAGTCATCAAGAACATGTTTATTTGCCACATTTCTGGAGCATATATTAAAAATACAGCACTTTGATTTTGCCTCCCACTATTGTGCGGTATCCTTTCTCTTCTCTCTTTGCCATTCTTTAGACTTTAATATTACTCTTTTTCTCCTTTCTTCTCATTACTTCCTCTTCTCAAGTCCTCTGTTCTTTTACTGCCAGTTCCTTTCTATTCTATGCAAGTATTTTCATGTTGCTTTCATTATCCTTTCTAATTTATTCCCCACCGTGCATTTCCCACTTATATTTTCCTTTTGTTATATCTCTTTTGCTATTGCCACAAAATCTCCTTTTTCATTCTGTGACTAACTTTGTTTCTAGTACTAGGTACTCCAATCGCTTGCATTTTCTCCCTTCTTTTTCTTTCCTACCCTCTTACTTTGTTCCCTTATTTTCTCCCTTTACCTCCATTCAATTTCTCATTCTTCTTTGCTGTTCCTTTTCTTCACTATCTCTTCTTTTTTGCTCTTGTATTCTTAGTATTTCTGTTACATTGCTGACACCTAACTCCTCTTCAGCCCTTAACCCCTCGGATCTATTTGGTCTGTCTCCACACTTGGTCATGCATGACCCACTGCCACCGTGCCTATGATTTATGTCAAGGCTTGTGATGGATATCAAAAACAAAATCAGAAATAGAGCAAGATTCTCAAAGATTAGGTACAGTACAGGCAGGACCTGCTCAAGCTACTCACAAGAGGGTTTTCATTAGTAACAGTAGAGTAACTTTCGTTCACAAACCCAAAACAGGTACTACGCAGGTAGAAGCATTGCAAGTGTCTCTATCACCATGGCCGGCCTTAGGCATGTGCAAGCTGTGCACCTGCACAGGGCCACCAAACCCCAGGGGCCACCACACCAATATATATCCTTAATATGTTTATCCTCTGAGGATGGATACATATTTGTGTGGCAGCCCCTGGCAGGGATTTGGCGGCCTCTGGCTCAGTTCCACTTCTAAACACCCTGACACCCCACTCCTCTTTACTGGCCTCCGCGCTCTGCCCCACCCGGACCCCCTCTTCCGGGGCCCCCTACCTACGCTCCCTGCCCAGGGCCTCTATGACCCTAGAGCCGCCCCTGCTATCACACATGCGCACACACACATGCACAAATCCACCTACCTCACCACTAGTATATTAGCATATTAGGAGAAGAATTGCATGATTCCCTCACTTAGAATATGTACAGCAAAGGCAGCACCAGTGTAAAATTCCTTGGCTCAAAAGAGGAATAGCACATACGGCTAAACTGCAAACCGGCATGGGAGAGACAGTAGCTGTAAAGTACAGGTTCCCTTCACAAACATAACAGGCACAAGACAAGCAGCAACATTTCAAGCTTTCTTTGCACAGAAAAGGTAGAACCTGGAAATGAGCTTTGAAAACAACTATCAAACAAATTGTGCAGTATAATGAACAGCAGTTTACGCCTCCCTGCTGCATGGGCAGTGGCTGTGCAAGCTTTTCTCATACTAAGCATCAAAACTGTCAGTAACAGCTGTAGAAGGATCTCTGGTAAAAAAAAACACATGCAGTATAGGAAAGAATGGGCACTTCAAATATCTCTCACAAATGCGATGCACCATTGGAAGAAATGAGAGCTGCCTTCACAACTGTGAAAGCATCTTACCAAAACAGGTAGTATGCGACAGCAGCAAAGCAAGCTTATCTCATTTTAAAAAGTATTGCCAGAGTAGCACGAATGGATAGGTGGACAGTTGCCAAGTGGCAACATGTCACATCTTTGATTTTGAGCCATTCCTGGTTTTTCATCCAAAAGGTCTGTGCAAACAGGAATGCCTATTTCCATTTTTAAAAAGGTTAAAATAAATCTACAAGTACCAGAATGTACAGTGAGGTTGACTAAAAACCTAGTACTAGCTGGAGATTTACCATTTGGCACTTGTGGATATGTGTATGCATGCGTGTATCTGTATGCACCGAGTGGCAGATTTACAAGCCCCTTGCGACACATTTAAACCGCCGTTGCGTCACTTCTGTGACGCAGCGTCGGCGTATGCGCCATGTTGCCCCTTATTTACAACGTAACGCCTCTAGGAAGATGCGTCATGTTGTAAAGCCCTGCGACACATTAAACTTGAATCAGGTTTAATGTATTCAGGGTGGGCGTTCCGTCGGAAAAAGCCTCGGAAAAGTGACGCAGTGAAATCTACAAGATTTCACGGAGTCACTTTTCCGATGCCGCTGCATCTAAAAGGCGTTACGCAGCATGTCAGGTATGGGCAGCCCCTGAGCATTGCTGGAGTTGCGTCACGCTTGCGACATGACTCCAGAAATGTGCTGCCCTTACGCCATCAGATGCGTCACTCATCTGTTTATCCTTGTGCCACGATGCGCAGCATTGTAAAGGTGGCGCATCTGTGGTGGCGCAAGGGTAAATTTGCGTGACGTATCTTGCCTGGCGCATCCCTGCTGATATGCAGGGATGCGCCAGTCCTTGTAAATCTGCCTCAGAATTTTTACCTTCAGGTAGGGCTAACCTCTAGCATCATAAGGAACATCCAGAAGCGAATTCCCAGCACCACCTACCCTCTATCTCTCTCTGACTTATATATAAAGAATCCAGGACAAAACAGTATACAGTCCCTTTGGATATGGATACCTTTGCACTGGTCAATTTGACTTATCTGATAAACATCAATTAACTTCCCTCTTTCCAACTGCTTGATTATGAATTGCAAAAGAGTGTATACCATAGCACATTTAGACACTATAAAAAGGACCAATATTGAGAAAATGCCTTTCTTTTCACTTAATAAAATTCTCACATCAAACAGGAAAGTCCACGAAAAAAAGCCACACCATTCTTTGGGGCCAAGTAATATATTTACAAGAAAATGATACACTAAATATCTTACTTTTAATAAAGTATATTGTCTGTTTCAATCTCAGGACAGTCAGAGTTTCTCAGAAAAGGATACTTTGGCACCAGCAAAGTTCTATGAAGAGTACGTTCTTAATTGTAACTTGTATTTATGCATGCATCGTACCAAAGTGTACAATTGTTCCACTGCTGATATCTGTTTGTTTCTCCCCTTTCTCTTTTAGGCAGACTCCCACTACCAGACATGGAGCAGTGACGAACAGATGAAGATCTACCATCTCCAGGGCTCCCACAAGGTAAACGACAAACAGCAAGAAAAAAGGTTAAACCCAGAGTGCTGTCTGCACAATCTTCAAGACATAAATAATAGTGGTGGAAAAAACTCAGAAATCTTTAGCAAATATTTCAGATAAGAATTTAGGTAAGAACAGACAACATTCTGTGAATAGCAGGCAAATGCATGAGCTCAGTGCTCACATTTTATCTTCTTGAGCAGGATGCCAAAACCGTGAGGTCTGGCGTCTTCTGTATTGGGCGTGGCCGGCCACTGCATGCCATAGAGGTGTACATAAGAACAACTAGACCTCGTCTTGAGCAACCTGGTCTGAGTCACGGTTGGCAAACAAATGGCAGTCTTGATGGTACCCCCCCGCCCCCCCCACAAGGTTTTGCACACAGGTCTAGGTTTAGTGGATTATTCTAAGTGAAAGTCTCTTAACAACGAGGTACATGTGGGTGACAAATGGGTACCAGGGATAGACTCTCAGGACCACATCCCTTCCAATCTACAAGATAGGATAGTCGTCCTCTAACCCACTTAGGGGCATATTATCAAGGACGGCGTTAAAATGATTGCCCGCAATAATGGGCTTGATAATATGCCCTGGAGAATTCCAATAGAAGCCCATGTTGACACCAGAACATGTACTTCTATTGGAATTCTCAAGGGCATGTTATCATTCCCATTATCGCCGCTTTAGCTGCAGTTTTCTGCTGCTAAACCGGCGATAATTTTTAACGCCATTCTTGATAATATGCCAATTAGAGTCTAATATAGCTTTCGACTTATATTCTGCCTGGTCCTCCACTTTCACCAAAGGTGGTGTGTTGGACTTGGCCCTTTTTTCAGGGTCATTCCAGAAATTTTTAGCTTCCTCCTTTATTTTTTCTGACCTGTTGTTTGTGGTTTAAAGACTTTGGGCACTTTATCACTGCTGATCAGCGCTAAAGTGCATGTGCACTCTATGGTAAACATGGTTAGGTTGGTCTATGTCTGTTTGGCATATTTAATTTACTTATCAGTCCCTTGTACAGTGGTATCCCATATACCCAGGGCCAGTAAATTAAATGTTACTGGTGGGCCTTTCAACCTATCTCAGGCCCCAGCCAACTCAGGGCCTGCGCACACAGTTTACTGCCGCTGTAATGTGGCACATAAAGTGGTTGCCACATCTGTAACTCCACTTTTACTACATATAAGACACCCCTAAGGTAGGCCCTAGCCAGCCCTATAGGCAGGGTGTACTGTAGGTAGAAGGTAGGACATGTGCCTTAACTGTGTGGCATGTCCTGGTAGTGACAATCAGCCTATTTGGTTTCTCACTGCCTTGAGAATGCCCTCTCATAGGACTGAATTGGGGATTCCCTGATATGTGCTTCAGTGGTAATTCCTGATCTGAGAGGGGTACCGTGATCAAGTTTGGTATGTTTGGAATAGTAGTAATAAATACTGTTTATTGGTGAAAGCAGATGTATTATTACTATTTTAGAAATTGTGCCTGCCTGATGTGTATTGACCGTCTGGTTCTGACTGACAGGAGAGAGGGGATGTGAGTTCACCCCAGCCAGTCCCTGGGCAGGGAGGGGGGGCTTGAAGTGTGTCCTGCCCTGCCTGGGTGACTCAGCGCTAGGCTGAATAGGCCTGGTCTGCATTTGGAGTGGTAGGAGGAGTAGCACCTGCACCTGAAAAGGGCTTTGTCTGCCTTCCACAATGATGGCTCCACCCCCCTATGGTGTCCCTGAAGCCAGGGCTTACACTAACAATGGAGGTGAATTGCCCCCACAACTGGTTTGGACTGGGCTCAGAACCCTGTGCCAGGTAGAAGAACAAAGACATATGGACTATAAGTATTGGGGTTGAAACCCATTTCTGTGGTACTTCTTGAAGTTCAACTGAACTGCAGTGTGCCAGGAGAAACCGCCATTTGGGACTGACCTGCTGCTCACTGGGTGGCTGAAAGGACTTCCACTGTGCTGAGTGACCCTGTGTGTGGCCGGCCTGTGCCCAGCACTGCCCTTGGTGATTATTCGAGAAAAGCGCTGCCTGTTCCCTGTGGGTGTCTCCAGATGAGAGACAGACTGAGCACTTCGTATTACAGCTGGAAGTGCTGCGCAACAAGAAAGGCCCGCCATGTGGGACGATGGCTTGCAAGCTTGAGGGCACTTTCCAGGGACTCTGGCTGCCTCACTGCACAAGATGGGGGAAGGGAGTCCCTTGTGCCTCTTGCTCTGAGCAGAAGGGGTGCAAGACTTGAGGAGTCCATTATTGCCGGTCATAGACGGGGTGAGTGCCTTTTTCTTGTACCAGCTCACCGATGAGATTGGTTTTGGTGGCTTCCCCGACCGATTGGGTCACCGGGCAATTGTGCATACTATTGATGGATTTTTCTTGCTCTTGTGGCCAAAGTGGGGCAAGCCCAAGACCGGCCCTCGCCGCAGTCTTTTGGCAGCTCCACCACAAGTCTGAGGACAAGCCGTCTTACACTGTAGGGGGCTTTTTGGATTACTCCTGTGAACATTGCGGGGCGAGCCCAGACTGGGCTCCAAGTTCAACATTACCACATTCCCTGTTTTAGGCGGGCAGGTGGCCCAAGAACCTACGCAGGGAAGTACCGTTGCCTTTGCAGTAATGGTGGTGATATGCCTACTGTTGGCCTGAGGTTTCTAATCGGTGCATGCCGCAACTGTTTACTATGGTGCACTGCTAACTATGTTTTGTATAATGTGTTACGCTCACGGTAAGCCTACCAGTAGTTACTGGTCAGCCTGATGTTGTGTTTATGACAGTGGCCCGATTGGTCTGGTGATTTATGCAATCCCTGTGAAGTCATGACGAGTGCCAGTGTCACAGTGTAATATATGTGATTGGGTTCTAATGTGTTTTTTATGGATAATACAAAGGCTATTTTTATATAACCTTGTGTGGAGTTTCTTTTGTAGTGTGTCGCTTTTGTAGTGTGTCGCTGCTGTGTGAGTGTGTTACGCAAATGCTTTACACATTGTCTCTGGGATAAGCCTGACTGCTCTGCCAAGCTACCAAGGGGGGGTTATCTTCAGCATGTAACTCCCTTGCCCTGACTAGAGTGATGGGTTCTGCCTGGCTTAGGTGCATACCTGAGCTAACCAGAAACCCCATTTCTAACGTGGCGTATTTGATATCTGTGTTCTTTCTTTTACTGGTTTATCAGGGAAACATGAATTGCTGGATGTACATGTAGTGTTGTGGGTAATTCTAATTTCAATGCACCTGGATGGAGCACCTTTAAAATGTTAAAAGGTCTTATAAACTTGGGCTCAAAGTTATTTCTGGCTTTTAGACATAGATAATGACCGGACAACCAAACCTGATCACCAATCTCGTAAGAACCGTACGGGTCTTCTATGCTTGTCTGCAAAAACCTTATAATTCTTGTTTGCCTCTTCTAAGTTGCTTTGCACCTTACTGTGATTCTTCCTTATATGTTCACTAAACTCACGAGATGCAAGTGCTGAATTTGGTGTCTGAATATCAATTGTCATCATTTTAAGATGTAAACCATATGTCCAATAAAACGTGAAAAGCCTGAAAATTCTCTGGTAGACTTTTTACATGCAAATTCTGCATTCCATGAATCCCAATTACAATTCTCCTCTAATATTTGACATCCCAAATATTGTTCTAAACACTGGTTCTCTCTTTCAGACTGAGGGTGCTGACTAAAGGGCAATCTGCCTTCTATGTCTAAGTGATCACAAAAATATCTCCAAAATCTTGAAATAAATTGAGAACCTCGATTTGCAATAAGTACTGAAGGGATACTATGTAATCTCACCACAGACTGCGTAAAATCCTTTGCTAATCCCTTTCCTTCGGTAAACCTTTTCAAGGGAATGCCATGAGACATTTTAGTCAAATTACTAATTGTAACTAGAATTGTAGTGTCCCCTTATGCTGTGCATGTCGGCTTTACAATGAAGTCAAGGGAGACCATGTTCCATGGGTGTGGTAGAACTGGAATATGTTGGAGTAAGCTAGTAGGGGAGCATGAGAACTTTTATTCTGAGCACAAATTATACAAGCTTCTACAAATTGTTTTGTGTCTCTTAACATGGTAGGCCACCAGAAGTATCTTCTCACTAGGTCTAATTTTGTTTTTGAAATACTTTAGTAGGGAGAAATAAGGCTTCCTTTATAAAATAAAAATCATTCTTCTTAATCCCTATATATTGTGTTAGAATGTGTTTACTCTCCTCTGTATGTTGGTCTTGTTCTACCTGTCTCATTAATTCATCACTTATCATTATTAGCCCTACTTCTTTTTCAAAAGGTATTATAGGAGGGGATCTACTGGGCATTCCATAGGACAGTTCCCATAAGGGGGCAATGTGCCAGCTTTACCATTCTACTCCCCTGGTTAAAAAATAATGTCTAAATTCCAATCATTAAAATATTGTGCCCCCTGCAATTGCCTGGTGGATGAAGCATGAGCAGACTTCAAAAATTGGAAATTGGGGGTGTGGCCTGGACGCCACAACAAAATGGCGGTTCCATTTTAGCTCCAGTCGCAGAGCTTTCTCGCATTAAAACGCCTCTTTTTCGACCTTAAATGGACCTGTAGTTCCTGTCCCGCCGTGATGAAGTGGCGGTGAGTCTGGAACACTGCTTTCTACTTCCGTAGCATCTTCCTGGAGTCCTGGAGCCGCGACGTGCATTTTCTTTACACAAAATCGTGAACGTCCGCCATTTTGTTTTTGCGGCGTTCGTGATCCGATTTTTCTCTTCATAATTGCGCTCTGTGGTCATCTCCAGCTGTAAGGAGCTTTGCTTAATTCTGCACAATAATCTTTGTTGGATTTCTATAGCAAGCCCCATATGTGTTTTAAGCAAACGGTTTTGTTTTTAAGCACCTACATGCTTATGTTCCTAAATTACCATCCTCTCTCTTGCTAAAGCTTTCTGCCACAGTATTCCTGTCATGCCCATATTTTATATGAAAGAAGTTACTAAATAGGATGCCGTCAACTTGATAGAGTGGTTGGTGCCCAACTGAGATGTCTGTCTCCATGACTGTTCTTTCTTCAAGGTATATCCCGCAGTTCCTGGATTTATGATCTTCCTCATGTTGACTGATTGAAATGGTACATTCCTACTGATGTTGTTCTGGTCTTCATTGGAATATGTATTTGTTGGCTTCTTTCTGGTGATTTTTACGCTTCCTTTGTCTGGTGGTCACATCAAGAAACATCTATTATTCCTGCACTCTCCTAGTGGATGGGCCGACTTCGCTCTGCCCTATTTACGACGCATCAACTTATTCAACAACCTAAAATGGCCACTGACCATCCTAAAGCAGCCTTAACAGGTGCAAAACCAAAAAGACACAAAAATTACCCACCTTCGCCTATTCTAACCTCACAAAACCCTGTTCTAGACACTATTCTAGATGAAGTTAGTGGTCTACAACCTTTTATGTCTGCTACAAATGAAAAACTAAAACAAATTGAGGACTGTTGGATTATTATTGAAGGAAAGGTGTTGGAACTCGAGCAACGCGTGGGTGATCTTCAGGATATCTCTGTTCAAATTCCTGTATTAGTGCAAGAAATCCACAAGTTGAAACTCCACACAGAAGATCTCGAAAATCGTAATTGAAGGAACAACCTACGTCTTTATGGTCTTCTGGAAAATATTGAAGGGACGGACATTGTATCTTTTTTGCAAAAATTCCTTCCAGAACTTTTAAGTTTTCAATCTTAAGCACCTCTAAATATACAACTTGCGCAACGTCTGGGTCGCATTCATCCTAACTACAACAAACCACGTGGTATCATAACGCTCTTCCTGGAATTTACTGAACTCATGCATGTTCTGGAGGCTGTAAAACTTAAACAGCGTCTTACTTGGTTGGTTCATAATCTCCCAAGATGTATCCAATGCAACAAATGCTCGCCGTAAAGAATTCCTGGCTCTACGTCCACAGATGAGACACCTAAATATCCAATATGGCATTTTTCACCCTTGCCTTTGCAAAATTACTCATGAAGGAAGCTCACGCTCATTCGATGATCCAGAAAAACCTAGACTTTATCTAAATAATGTCTCTTCTCGTAACATGAATACTAATGTTTAATTTTTATCTTCCGTAACAAATCGATATCTATGGTTCTAAAGGTTTATACCTCCTGTTAGTCTACTAGTCTGTCTATCTGTTTTATCTTCCTTATATTCCTTCACCCTTCATTCTATTTAATACTTCGATTATCTACATTATTCTGTTCTTTCAACTATTTTTTTTCCACTTCTCTTTTCTTTTCCTTGCTATTTCCTTTTTCTTTAGGAGGCCTGTTCTCACCTAATTTCTTTGTCTGCTGTTTCTTGTTTTTTTTGGCGTCACCAAGCTCCTCTTTGTTGCTGTTCTCTTTTCAGATCTGGATTCTTTTCCTTGATCTGTTTACTCTGTCTATATATCTATCTCTTCCTTTATCTTTCTTTACTTGCTTCTTCCTTCTGTTTATTTCTTCCTTTTCTTCTCTCCATTCTTATCGTTTCCTCTCACTTTCAGTTATGTTTTATGGTAAATGTTTTACTTCTAACAATGCCCTTTCTTCATCACATATTAAACAATGCCTTTCTTTCTCTTTTTTTGTTGATTATGCAGTCTTGTGTTCCTGTTTCCTTATGTACCCCCAAATCCAACAACATGGTTACTGTGGTCTCATGGAATGTGCGTGGTCTAGGTCATCCTGTCAAGCATCAAAAGGTATTGTCTCATTTAGCTAAACTTAACTCTCAAGTTGCCTTTTTACAGGAAACCCATTGTAATGATGTAGAATATCTTAAGCTCAAATGCCACTGGGTCAATCAAATTGTTGTTTCTCCTGCTACTGGCCGTCATGGTGGTATTGCTATATTGTTTCATAAGTCTACTAATGCCCAAATATTATCATCAGAATGTGATTCCAATGGTCGCTGGGTGCTGGTTGACTCTATCATTAACAAAATGCAAATTACATTTTTCACTATTTATGGGCCTGTTAAACCATATCTGGAATTTTGGCTTTCTATAAAAATGAAACTACTATCGATATCTAATTCTTATGTAGTGGTTGGTGGTGATTTTAATAATTGGTTGGATCCTTTTTCGGACAGAAAATCCAAATGTAAATTCAAAACAGATTTAACCTACAAATCATTTCAATCTGCATTTCATCTCGTCCTTTATTTGATGCATGGAAAACATGTAATCCAGATACCTCTGAATTTACGTTCTTTTCTCCTGTACACCATACATGGTCTCGTATTGATAATATTTTAATTTACAAGTCACTATTACCCTGTCTCCACGCACCTGAAATTGCTTCTATTTTTATATCTGACCATGCCCCCATTTCTACCTCTATTGATATATCCATCACTAGATGCAAACAAGGTTGCTGGCGTTTTAACAATCACCTTTTATCAGACCACACTTTTATTTTAGAAGCGACCTCTTTTCTTAATGAATTTTTCGTATTTAACAACTCTTTAGAGACCTCAATTCACAACAATTGGGATGCATTTTAATCATTGTTTAGAGTCTTCCCTATTGCTTATTCCTCCAAAAAAAAAAGCAAATGATTGCTAAATATAAAGAAACCCTAAAACTAATCAAAACTTTGGAACATAAATATTTTTGATCCAAATCCTCCTCATCACTACAGGAGTTAATTAAAGCTAAATCTACCCTTAACAAAATTGCCACTGTAGACGCCTGTAACATCCTTCTTAATGTTAAATCGAAATATGACGGAGGCCAAAACAAAGCAGGAAAAAGGTTAGCAAATTATTTAAAGATCAAACCAGAACGTAAAAATATTGGCACTATCCATTCAGAAACAAACAATAATTGATACATTTCAATCATATTATAATCTCCTATACACAGAAACTACTAATCCCTCTTAAGAAAATGTTGTGTCTTTTTCCAAGATATTCCTAAACCTAAAGCTCTCCCAGATATCTTCTCTCCATTGGAGGAGGATACCTTTACCTTTCTTCAAGAAATATCCGATGCTCGCAAATCCCTGAAAAAATCTAAGGATCCTAGCCCTGATGGCTTTTCAGTTGAATTATTTTTAGCCTTTTCTGCAATTTTTGCCCCTAAATTATTAGAACTTTTTAATTCATTGTTATCCAATTCTAAGGCCTGGGCTCTTTCTTAGAAGCTCTTATTATTGTCATCCCTAAACCAGACAAAGACCCCTCCTTTTGTAAAACATTTCGTTCCGTATCACTAATTAATTATGATTGTAAAATTTTTGCAAAGATTTTGGCTACCCGCTTGGAGAAAATAGTCCCTTTTCCTATTAACCCAAATCAGGCGGGTTTTGTCAAAGGACCTTTAGCTTCTAATAATGCCAGAATGTTTTCCAATATTCTCAGTCTTATTGGAAAATATCCCTCTCCCCTAGCCGCACTATCTTTAGATGCAGAAAAGGCTTTTGATCGAATACATTGGGAATTCATGATTCACACTTTACAATGGTTTGGATTTGGTCAAAAGTTTATTTCATATGTCAAACTATTAAATACAGATCCAAAAGCATGTGTTTTTGTTAATGGTCTTTTTCCCCCATATTTGTGCCTGCAAAGAGGTACATGTCAGGGGTGCCCTCTGTCCCCATTACTTTTTTGTTATGTTTAGAACCCTTTCTTGAACGACTTAAAAATAACCCTGTTATTACTGGTTTTACACTGAAATGCCACCAAATTAAACTTTCTGCTTATGCAGATGATATACTTATTTATATGTCCAACCCTGTTACTTCCATACCCCCCTTTTTACATGAAATCTCATCATTTTCGGGCTATAAACTAAATTTCTCCAAGACTGAGATTTTACCTTTAAATACTTCATGTTATCGACATATGTTTGATTCTACCAACTTTACATGGTGCCCTCAAAAAATTAAATATTTAGGAACATGGTTCTCCTCTAATATTCGTGATACATTATCCCACAACTTTACTGCTCTAAAACTTAAAAATACCAATTTGTTGATCTCTTGGTCCCCTCTATTTCTATCTTGGTGGGGCAAACTACATACGATTAAAATGATGATTGTTCCCCAGGTATTATTCACACTGTCAATGTTATCATTCAAAATCCCCAATCATTATTTTACAAAGATTAATTCTATATGTACTACATTTTTATGGCATAATAAGCCTGCACGCATTGCCCTATCCAAATTATTTGTCTCAAAACCGAGGAAGGTGTTTGATTTCCTGACTTTAGACTATATCATAATGCTTTTTTGATTTGTCAATTTTAATCTATGTCCAGAGATTATAAAGCTTTACCTAAACCTTCTTGGGTCACTGTTGAATGTTCATTGTTAAATGATTTTTCATTACAGGAAGTTGTATTCATGACCAATTGTACTTTTATTTCTAAATATCCTATTTTAAAATATTCTCAATAGCTTTTACATACACTTTTCCTTAAGCATTTTGACTAATATCAATCTTTCCTAGCCTCCTCACTATGGTGTAACAAATACATCAAATGTTGTCATAAATCATTTTATTACAAGCATTGGAAAGAAAAGGGCCTTTTTTATGTCAATCAAATGATTATTAATAATTTGATTTTGCTTTTCCATCAATTGCAAGAGACTTTTAATTTACCTGATTCATGTATTCATCAATATAACATTTTAGTTCCAGTACTTCAGAGTTGTTTACCGAATTTCATTTCTCAGTCTGTTCCATTTTCATTCAAACCAGATACACCCATGTACCAAGTTTCTCCGCATATTATTCCAGGTGCCTCGTTCATACATAAAACTTTATCTACAGCTACTTGCACACTGAATAAATCTAATATTGAGCTAGAATGGGAACAGGATTTATCCCACACATTGTCTATCTCTCACTGGGACAACTTTTGGCAAAAACTCTTCAAGGCATCCAAGGCTGCAAATATCACACAATCCCTATATTTTATTTATATTAGAGTTGTTATTACTCCCCTTCTTTTGCATAAGTTCAACCAATCAGTCTCACCATCTTGCTGGGCACGTCTTACTGCTGAAGGTTTTTTAATACACTTACTTTACTACTGTCCTAAGGTTTATGCTTTTTGGAAAGCTGTTTGGTCAAATGTCTATTGCTTTTTTCATATAGAATTCAATTTAACATCTACAATGTATTTTTAGGTACTCTGTCTCCTGACTTTGACCAAATTACTTCCAAATCAATTTTATTTGATTTATTTATTGCTGTTGCTTTTAAGGTTATATTAACATGTTGGAAAGACAATTCTAAGTTACATGAACATAGAATTGCTTTGGTATCTCATGCTTAATTCATCTGCAGATTAAATCTGATTTACTATGGCTACCGTTCACTACTTATCTGTCATCAAACTCATCTTCTCCATAATTCCCTCTTCTATAATCAATACTTTCTCTTTTTTTTTCTTTCTCTAATCCTCATTTATCTTCTCTTTCTATCCCTTTGATTTTCATACTCCTACCCCTCTTTCCTCTTAAAATAAAATCTTCTAAAATATAGTATACCTTCCCTTATTTTCACAGTTACACAGTAGTTTAGTTCTAATTTCAGTCCTATAATTATTATGTGCTATTTATTAGGTATTTTTTTAAGAATGTCAGTACAAGTTCATGCAGTCTTATTTTCTCATATCTTTAGTTCACTTATTTTCAGATGTCATTACTGTATAATTGTATACATGCATCTTCATCTTAATGAAATATTATATTTGTATTTCTGTGTTCTTTATCTTCAATGAAAATTATTTAACAAAAAAAATGGAAATTGGGATGATCTGTTAAAATTGGGTTGGTATGTTTTGCTCCTAGTAGATAGTGCTCCACTCTTCAAATGCTATTTTAATTGCTAGTAATTTCCTATCTGCCATTGTGTAATTTGATTCTGCTGGACTGAGCTTTTGAGAAAAGTAGGCCACTGGGTGTAATTGTGCAGTGTTTGGATGATATTTTGACAAAATTCCCCGAATGGGACTCTGTGAAGCATCTGATTCCACAATAAAAGGGTATGTAGTATCAGGATGTCTAAGTGCAGGAGCTGTGATAAATTGTTCTTTCAAGGCTTGAAAAGCTTTTTCTGCTACAGTATCCCATTGAAATCTTGATCCTTTCTTCAAGTAAATGTGTTATGAGAACCACTATGGGTGAGAATTGATTTTGGGTGAGAATTGATTTACGAAGTGCTGATAGAGATTAGCGAAACCTAAAAAGGCCAATTGGGTGGCAATACACAAGCCTTTTTTGTCAAACACATCTTTAAACTTCCCATAGACTTCTAAGATACGTGGGGCATCATCTCATGCAGTTTATAAGAAGGTTTCTTGGTTCAATAGACAATGAGAAGATCTGAAGACTAAATTTCTTTCTCCACAAATATGATTAGAGTTAGCCCCGGGTGGGTAACTCTGCTCCGTCAGCAGGGGTTGCGGATTTTTGCCTACTTCGCGATCTGTTGCGAACGTGGAGTTTAGGCAAAACTCCCCTCCATGGTGGAGCAAGTTAGCCAGCCCCTCCACCCTCCCAAATTACTTACAAATTTAAAAAGAAGGCACTTACCTGTGTGGCTGCCTCCTCCTCTGCCTGGCTGCTCTCCTTCCTGCTCCTCGCCAACCTTCTTAGAAGAAAAAAACTCCTACGCTGTCTGACTTGCACGTGTGCGCACGCAACACATACAACATAGGAGTTTTTTTATCTTGTTTCTTTTGATTATGGGAATACCCAAATCTTTAGCAAAATATAAATTTGTGAAATTCCCAGTTGCCCCTGAATCAATTAAACATATCAATAGATACTTGATTATTTGTTCCCCATTCCAATAACACCAGTAACTGAAAATGTTGGATTGACTTCACTGTAAAGGAGTTCCCAAGACGTATGATTTCTGTTTGCTCAGAATTTGGGTCTTGACAACGACCGGGCTCCGGAGCTTCCCTCTTCCTCCAGGATGACTGATAGTGATCTGGGTTTTCTTTTAGGTTTTATAGAACAGTCTTTAAGGAAAAATCAAGCCTTCCCACAATATAGACATAACTTTTGATCCCTTCTTCTCTATCTTTCTTCCTCGGAAAGTGGACCATGTACAACCCCAATTTGCATTACCTCACTCTCATAAACTGTCTTGACCTCAAGTTTCTTTTGTCTTATTATGCCTATTCTTTGATCTGGTTTATTTTGATCGCTCTTTCTTTTCGATAATCTATGTTCTAACTTGACAACAAAAGTAATTTACACATCATAATCTTCAGGTGGATTTATTTTACCTGGGCCAATAAATCTCGTACATCAGTCAGAATCTGTCAAGATAGAAAAAGGAAGTGAAAAACGATGATATTTAAATCTAAAATAATGATCAGCGTGACATTCAATATTTACATTTCTATAAAAAACACTATTTGTTCACCATTTTTGCAAAGTTTGAGACCCAGTATTTTTAGTGAGAGTATGGCTAGGCTGGCAGAGAGGGAAGTCAGGCTTCAATCAATCCAGGATTTATGTAATGTAATGTAATATATGAGTACTTGTTAAGCGCGACTGTCACCCAAAGGGTATTCTGATGCTGAGACCATATCATTCCATCAGATGAAATACACTACATTGCTCTTGGAAAGAGGTGAGTCTTGAGATCCCTCTTAAAAGAAGTCAGATCATGCCTTCTCCTCAGCGCCAGAGGTAGGGTGTTCCATAATGTGGCGGCCGTGAAGCTGAAGGCTCGACCGCCCATCCTCACTCTGTTAATCCTGGGAACCGTCACCAGGAATGCTGAGGAAGATCTCAAGCGTCTGGTAGCTTGATACCAAGAGAAGAGATTTTGGAGCAGCATTGGTCCCAGTCCGTGCAAAGCCCTAAAAACAAGGCATAAGGCCTTAAAAGCAATCCGCTGCTGGACAGGTAGCCAGTGGAGATCAGATAGTGCTGCAGATGAGGATGCAGAACATGGGCGAGATAAAGCCAATTTGGCTGCCATATTTTGAATCCTCTGCAGCTTTAGAATCAGGATCTTAGGAGCTCCCAGAAGCAGTGCATTGCAGTAGTCTAACCTACTGAGAATGGAACTGCGCACCACTTCTGCTCTGGCTCCTAAGGGAAGTAACAGCAAGATTTTTCGTAGGGCTCGAAGCAAGCCCATACAAGTCGCCGCAGTCCTGTTAACAGAGGCGTGGAGCTGCAGGCCAGGCTCAAACAAGACCCCTAAATTGAGAGCCGATTCTGCAGCAGTCACCGTGCCCAAAGTGGATGCTGGCCAGAAGTCATCCGGCAACGGGCGGGGGAGTCGATCCAAGGAGCAATGGAGAACCTCAGTTTTTGACCCGTTGAATTGAAGCGAGTTAACTCGCAACCATTCTGATGTTGCATACATGCATCGGTGGAAAATGTCCCTCGACACTGTCTCATTGCCCTCAAATGAAAAAATCAGTTGAGTGTCATCGACATAATTGATGACTGATATGCCGAATGATTTTATCAGACTTACTAGGGGTCGAAGATATAAATTAAAAAGGATCGGACTGATCGCTGACCCCTGGGGTACACCCTGATTCACCTGTCGTGTGGCTGATCGAAACGGTGGTAATGCCACAGCTTGCTGTCTATTGCAGAGATAAGATGTTAACCAGCTTAAAGCCAGGTTAGTTACTCCCGCACTCCGAAGGCGGCCCAGTAGAACTGCATGGTCCACCGTGTCGAACGCGGCCAACATGTCGAGCAGCACTAAAAATGCTGACTTACCCCTGTCGACACGCGTAGATCATCCAGCACGGTGACCAAAGCGGTCTCAGTACCATGGGCCGGCCTAAAGCCAAATTGGGCTACATCCAGACAAGAGTTGGTTTCAAGGAAGTTGGATAAGACTCTTGTAACCAACTTCTCTTCTTCTTTTATAGAGCGCTGCAAATCTCCCATGAGGGTCTCAAGGCGCTGGAGTAGCTAACTGCTTTTTAGTGATTTGTTCATTCAAACATCCAGGTCTTGAGTTCTTTCTTGAAATTGGGGAACGATGCAACAGTCCTGAGGTGCAGGGGAAGGTCGTTCCAAGCTTTGGCTGCCAGGTGTGAAAAAGTGCATCCTTCGATTTTGCTTTGGCAGATCCAGGGGTGTCTGCAAAGAAGAGGGAGGCGGATCATAGGTGTCTGGTCAGTTGGTGAAGGGCCATGCATTTTTTGATGTATGCTGGTCCTTCGTTGCGCAGGGCATTGTATGCGTAGGTCATCATCTTGAACTCGCATCTCTTCTGGATTGGGAGCCAGAGTAGCTTTTTGAGGTGCAGTGTGATGTGGGTCTGTCTTGGGAGGTTGAGGATGTCTGCTGCTGAGTTTTGTATTGTCTGTAGTCTCTTCAGGAGGCGTGCGGTAATTCCTACGTAGAGTGTGTTCCCGTAGTCTAGCCTGTCAGGGAAAAGGGACTGCGTCGTAGTCTTTCTGAGGTTGACTGGGAGCCACCTGCAGATCTTGCTTAGTATGAGTAGGGTTTGGAAGCAGGATGATGAGCCTGCATTTACCTGTTTCTTAATAGATAGCTTGTTGTCCAAGAAGATGGTGGGATTGTGTGCATGGTCTGTTGGAGCGGGGGATGGGCCGAGTTCACCAGGCAACTATGCGTCTTTCCATGGTGATTTGTTGTTCCCAAAGATGAGGACTTCCATCTTGTCTGTGTTGAGCTTGAGACAGTCTCCACTTCATCCACTCAGTGACGTTCATTATACCTTTGTGGAAGTTGGTGCTGGTGGCAGAGAGCGTTCTTCTGAGAGCGAGAGGATGAGCTGGGTGTCATCGGCATAGAAGATGATGCTGAGTCTGTGTGATCTGATGGTGTTGGTCAGGCGGGCCATGTACATGTTGAAGAGGGTGGGGCTGAAGGGTAATCCTTGTGGGGCACCGCAGATGAACTACTTAGATTCTGAGGTGAACTGTGGGAGACGGATTCTGTGGGTTCTTCGGGTGGGGTATGAGCTGATCAATTTGAGTGCGTCTCCCTGGAATTCTGATGCAGTGGATTCTGTTGATCAAGATGTGATGGTAGATGGTGTTGAAGGCAGCTGACAGGTCCAGGAGGATAAGGGGTGCCACTTTGCCGCAGTCCAAGAGGGCCCTGATGTCGTTGGTGGCTGCAATCAGGGCTGTCTTGGTGCTGTGAGTGGCTCAGGATCCGGATTGAGAGAGGTCCAGGATGTTGTTGTGTTCCAGGTGTTAGGTGAGTTGCTGGTTAATTGCCTTCTACAGATCTTTTGTTGCAAAGGGGAGCAGGAAATGGTCTGCTAGTTCTGCTGGGTAGGCGGATGGTTTCTTCAGGAGGGGCCTCATTTCAGGCCTTAGAAAAAGAGGCCAAGGTGATGGAGGAGTTCAAAACTTTCTTAAGCTTGTTGCCAATCGTCTTGCTCCCGAAGTTGAAGATGTGGTGGGGACAGGGGCCCGTTGGTGCTCCTGAGTGCGGAATTCATGAGGGAGATTGTGGCTTGGGTTGTGAGAGGTACCCACTAGGTGAACAGGTGTTCGGGGTTTGTGATTGATGGTGTGAGCAGGCTGATCCTGTCAGCTGCGGGGTTGGGGGTTCGAGGTTTTTGTAGATGACTGAGATCTTATCGTAGAAGATGTTTGCTAGGGTGTCGCACAGTTCTTGGGAGAGGTGATGTAATTCTCAGCAGCTGCAGGGTTGGAGAACTCCTTCTATGCAGTCTCCTAGTGCATTCTTCTTTGTTCCTTTGGGAGCCGGCGCTGCTGCTCGAGAGCTATCTTGAACATGGTATGGTCTACTGCCTATTTACTGGTGCATCACTTTGTTTCTAGTTGCCAGCAGTTGTGTTTGGTGGATTTCAGCTTCATAGGAAACCAGCTGACTCTTCTAGCAGGTCCTTTGAATTTGGCTGTCTTGGTGAGGGCGATTGTGTTCCACTGGGAGAAGCTCTTAGCAACCTGTTCTTGGTTGGATGTTGTGTCTGAAAGGAGGGAGTTGAGAGCATTGTTCTACTGGTCTTCTGGCATCTTTTTCCAGTTTCTGTGCATGGAGCTTGAGGGCATCAAGCCAGTGTTGGTAGGTCCTGAGATGGTGAAGTGGACACTGTAGTGGTCGGTCCAAGAAAGCTGTGAGGCATGGTTGTACTTGACTCTGTCACACTACGTGTCAATCGTGTGTCCTGTGATGTAGGTAGGGTAGGGTCCTTGCCAAATTGCTTGAGGCTAATGTAGCTCATGCTTTCCAGGAGGTTGGTTGTGTTAGTGCAGCTGAAGTCCTCAAGGTGGAAGTTGTGATCCCTAGGAATATGTAGTGCTCAGAGTCGATGGCGATGAGGTCAGGGATGGCGTTGCAGAAGCTGTGGCTCCTGGGGGTCTGTAGGTGAGGTTGCCTCTAATGGTGCTTTATCCGTCTGTGTGAAGTTGTAAGTTGAGATGCTCCATTATCAGAGTCGAGTTGTCGAGGAGGCCATGCAGCAGGTAGTATCCTTGTAGATGAATGCCGGCTTGCTTCACTTGCTCATTCAATGCCATTTGAAATAGGTATTTACGTTTCATCTCTTCAAAATTCACTGACCACCAGGGACTTTTATCCAATACATACTGTTTGCATTTTTTTAATAACTGATCTTTAATTATTTTTGTCAATGAAACCTTGCAAGTTGCTGTATTTTCAATAGTGTGTTGACAACATAGTTATAGGATACATATTGCAGGTTGGCTTTTGGGCTAAATAAATGTAAGTGAACACTGAACACAAACATTTAACACTGCAGGCTAGGTAGTACAATATGATACCAACATTTATAATTTTTCCAATTAACCTGACAATATTCACAGTAACTTGTCAGCAGGTGGGGGAAGGTGAGTATAGCGATTTCAGTTATGTTTACCTGGGATTTTTTAAGAAACCACTTTTTCAAAACGGGATTCCTTATGTTATAAATGTGTGTGCTAACCGTGTCATCCGTGGCACCATACTTTAAAATGTTGTTGTTTAGTACTCATTTGGAAAGTCACAGGGGCATGCTGTGATATATGTTTACATTGAGCATGTTTTCCAATAGGTCATCCCTTTTATGAGCAATGGGGCTTTTTCTGCAGCTCAGTGCTTAAGTGTTGTGCACCATTTAGTTAGTGACGGAAGAACTTGGGCCTTCCAAGACACATTAATGGCTCTCCTACCCAGTAGCAAAGGTAGGTCTAAAACTTTGATTCCGCTAAGTGACCTTTAGTGTTGCAGAAAAGTTCTAAAATACATCTCAATATATTTTTTTATCTTGATCCGACGTGATATACTGGCTAGTGCTTCTTCTTCTGCTGTCCAATATTTTGTAATTACCGGGCACTTCCATATCATGTGGCTGCTGGCTTGGGTTTCACTGCATCTGAGACGGTTATAGGATGCCCTGGTTGTATTTTATTAATCTTTCTTAATAAGGCAAGGGAAGCCCAGTGTACAAACATTAAACTGGATGTATTGAAATAATGCATTACCAGTCACTTCGTAGGGACAATCCAGTGAACAAATGTTATGCAGCACTTTGCCCTGTGCACATTTCCTGTGCAAACTCAAGTACAAACTGCACTGAAGCAGTTGGACCTTTAGTTCCAAACGTGTTTGATACAACTATCAATACATTTCAACAACGTGAAGCACATTTGACCCTACAAAAATGACAGAGAAAACTTGATTTGCTAACAAAGAAGGTTTATCGAAAGATTACCAAAGTTACAAACTCAAATCATCAAATTAGTCGTAAATCAGTAGTCAGTTCATTAGTCAATATAAGTCAAACCCATTCAAAATGATAAGGGCAAAGACAAACTATTATACAGCTGTCGTAACATAAATCAAAGCAGACACAGTTTCCCATGAAGGGAAAAGAAAGCCTACTTAGCAAGGTTGAGCAAAAGGTTGCGAAAAGTCAGACAGAAGTGGTCAGTGTGAAAAGCCTCTGAAAACCAGCATCAAATGAATCAAATAAAGAGGTGTTAATCATGTAGAGATGGTAAATGCCCAAGAGTCTAACTACTTCAATCAAGAGAAACATACATCATGCCTAAAAGGAGCAGGACAGGCATGTTCTGAGCACTAATCTTCATAGTTAAAGAACTGAGGGGCAGATGTATCAAAGCAATTTTTAGTCCCAAGCACTGCGATTCGCAAAAAAGTAGCGTTTGCAAATAAAAATTCGCTAAACGGTATGTATGAAGGAAATTGCATAGCAAAATTAAGGAATCGCAAAATTTGCGCTTCCATAATTTTGTGTAAGCATTTAAGAATCGCAAATTGCGCTTCTTTAAATGCTATGCATCAAGCATTCAATTATTGCGATTTCTCCTTAAGAAATCGCAAATTACCACCAACTACACGTTAGTGGTAATTTGCGATTTCTTTCACAAATGCACGTTTTGGCATTTGTGAAGGTGCAATATGGTGCACATACATGCCCTTAGGGCACACATGTAAATTTCAGGGATGCATCAGGGTGTCCTTATGCGAATCGTAAATTGAGAATAACTTCACATTCATTCCTATGGGCCTCCTGGCCCATAGAAATGAATGGGAAATTATTCCTTAAATTGCGATTAGCAATTTGCTAATCGCAATTAAGGAATTTTAAGAAATTGCTAAAAAATTGTGATTTTTTTATACACATACCATTTTAAAATTCTCAAATAGCGATTCCCAAAAAATCGCTATTTGAGAATCGCAAATAGGTATTTTGATACATCTGCCCCTGAGATTTTAATTTTGCTACACCTACACATTTCTGGTAAAGTAACCTCATTATTTCACATACGAAAGTACAATAAAATCTCGACTAAGCATACTTCAGCCTTCAATATCTCCAACATAAGAAGCTGGTCTCGTCTTAGAATGTTCTCTCCAGCTGCACTTGATAGCGAATAGTTCAAAGATTGTGTAAACTAAACAGTCATATGAGAAAGCATCAACAAAGCTTAATCTTTCTAGGCTGATGGTACAACCTCTCTCCTACAATTAAAAAAAGAAAATACACAGCACTGAGTACAGAGAAACATTGCCCATTTTAATATGAGATCTGTATTAGCTATGGACAAGTAGAAAATGAAAATGTGCACAGTAAATACAATGGTGTCCTGCAGGTGAAAATGGTTATGTAGGTAAAACATTAAATTATGGGAAACATTTTTCCAGTTCCATGCACCTTCATGGAGTTCCCCTCCTAGGTCAGTTTTAGATTTTTCTGTTAGTCTTGCTTAGCATGTTCCTGTGTGTTTCAAAATTACTTTTTTACAACCAACTCTTCACTCACCTGCCATCTCTACTAGTGTTACATGCTTTTAACGTAGCATGCAATACATATGCAAACCCATGTCTAAGCTCATCGCATGCCATCTGTGCTGTGATTGGTGTCTGTATTTTTTCATAGGGGCGGAGCGTGGTAAACAGCATCCCACATGGCCATCCATGGTAAGATTTGGTCTCGACACTATCGATGGGAAGCAGAAGCCTGATGGGATAATGTGAGCATCAACTTCTCTACAAAGTGTTCCCCGTGGCCAGGGTTACATCCCCTATGGAGGGCGTCCAGATAGCTGTAAATGTGTCACCCATTGAGCTCAGAGATCTAAAGAAAGTCCATGGAGTGGCAACATCCCTGTTCATCGATACTGCAATTAGGATGCATATAAGTGCCCATAATATACATGCAGCAGATGTATTCCTGTCATCTACACTTCATGTCATCATTCCTTAATCTACACTTTGACACCTTTCGCAATCACATAGCTATGGAACTGATGGACGATCTAGCGGCCCTTCAGTTAGACCAACGGGTTGATGTACCTACACATATCAAAGGTCATCTCCTGGATCCAATCTTCAGCAATTGCACTGAACTAGTGGTCGGTCAATCTATCTGCCTGCCCTGGACAGACCACTCCCTCATTCCTTTCACATGGACCACGTGCAAATCTTTACCCCCCCCCATCACCCTGGTCAGGAATTCCAGAAACTGGGCCAGACTACCAGTTGACCTCTGGCTCCACAATCTGATGCACACCTGTCCGCTTCGCAACGAGGACCCGAGCATAGCCAACCAAGAATATGAGGACTGGATATTAAAATCCCTTGAAGCTACCCTCCCTATCTGTAAAGTCACATCAAAACGATCACATAAAACTGCCCCCTGGTTCTCAAAATCCCTCAGAGATAAAAAAAGCCTCTGTAGGAAATTAGAAAGAAGGTGGCGCTTGGACTACGCACCAGATGCAAAAACTCAATACAGAGAGGCAATCAACTCCTACAAAAGCAATGTAAAATCTTCTCAATCTGCCTATTTCTCAGGAAAGATCATGGAAGCTAAGTCCAAACCTAAGGAAATCTTCCATATAGTAAAAAGCCTCACTAAAATCTCTACTTCGACCACGCCTCCTGCCAAAACTTCAGCTCACTGCAACGACCTGGCAGAATTTTTTCACCAGAAGGTTAACCTAATCTATTCCTCCTTCCCGGCTGTAGTAACAAACCCTAGTGCAATGGGACAGGGGAATCTGGAGGTGGCGCCCCTCCAACCTCTGGTAACATTAGATCATTTCCCTCTGCTAGATCCCAAATCCTTGGACCGACTAGCTCGTCAAGTAAAATCAGGGTCACCATGCGATCCAGCCCCGCTAGAGATAATGTTGTTAGCTAGCCAAGTCATGCTTCCCACCATAATGAACCTCCTAAATGCCTCCATCACCTCCTGCACTGTCCCGCCTGCAATGAAAAAGGCCAAGGTCCGGGCTCTGCTCAAAAAACCTAACCTCGATCCTGAGGATCCCGGCAGCTACCGTCCGATCTCCCTGCTCCCATGGGTGAGCAAAATTCTCGAGAAACATGTCAACATCCATCTAACGGACTTTCTCGAGAATAACCAGCTGTTAGACGCCACTCAAACAGGCTTCCGACCTAAGCACGGAACAGAAACCGCTCTGCTAGCAGTCACTGAGGGAACTCGAAAGATCTTAGACCAAGGGGGATCAGTGGCAGTGGTCCTCCTTGACCTGAGCGCTGCTTTCGACATGGTCAGCCATTTCACCTTGCTGAGCCGCTTATCGGACGTAGGAATAGTAGGCGGGGCACTGCAGTGGCTCGAATCATTCTTGAGCTCTAGGTCTTTCCAGATTTTTGATGGAGATACTGTCTCAACAAGCAGGCCATTAAACTGTGGAGTCCCGCAGGGCTCCTCCCTAAGCCCTGCGCTTTTTAATATCTATATGAAACCACTGGCTGAGATTGTTAGTCCGTTTGGCATTAAAATCATCTCATAATCGGATGACACTCAGCTAGTGGTTTCTCTGGCGCAGGAGGACGGCCAATCATCTTCATCAGGACTATTGAAATGCTTGGAGGAAGTTAAGGGATGGATGACATCATCCTCCCTTAAACTCAATGGGGATAAAACGGAGCTGATCCTCCTGGGACCCACATCTCCGGTACACTTCAACTCTCTCTGGCCTCCCTGCCTAGGCAACCCCCCAGCCCCCAAAGACAACATAAAGAGCCTGGGGGTCTGGCTGGATAAGGCTCTCTCTTTCAACACTCAGGCCACGAAACTGTCCGCAACCTATTTTGGTCTTCTCCGGATGTTGAGGAAAGTCCTCCCTCTCCTGCCTATGGAGGCCAAACAGGTAGCCGTCCAGGGCCTGATTCAATCACTGCTGGACTTCAATAATGCCTTGTATCTCGGTGCTCCGGAATACACATTACGAAAGCTGCAGATAGTGCAGAACTGCAGTGCCCGAACACTGCTCCAGCTGCCCCGCAGACAATCAGCCAAACCTGGGCGGAACAAGCTGCACTGGTTACCCGTACGACAAAGAATCGCCTTCAAGGCGATGTGCATCTCCCACCAGGCATTTTGGCGCACAGGTCCAGCAATTGGCCGCCAACTAATAACCCAGTACCACCACACCAGAAATCTTAGATCAAGTCAGTCTTTTCTGGCCTCAGTGCCCAGAATAAAAAGAGCAAGTGCTGGTGGCAGGATTTTCGCCCTCAATGCCGCCAAACAATGGAACTCCCTTCCCCTCCAACTCAGGTCCAACCCCAAACTCCTCTTGTTCCGAAAACAGCTGAAAACCCTCCTGTTCAATGCCCACCATTAATTCTCCTAGCAGAACCTCTTCTGTTCAGCAAATACACCTTCTATCAGCGCTTGGACGCCCCAGGGCAGCAACTGCGCTTTATAAATACATATTTCATTTCATTTCAATCCAAGCTGTATTAATTGAATCACAGATTCTGTCAAAATGCAATTGTGCATTAATGAATTCAGAGGAGACTGCAGTTGGATGTGGTTGTGTCCACCATTGTGGTTGGTTATAATGCTGGTTTCCATGAAAGGACAATTAAATACATTCTGCTGTGAATAGTGTCTCCGCACTCTGGTCTTCAATAGTAACAGGAGACCACAGGAGAAGAAAATATGTTCATATTGTCATCTTGAGCTTCCATGTTTCACAGATCCATGTTATGAAAGGATGGCAAGCGTGTGCTCTGGTATCGTCGGTGGGAGGATAATCAACTCTAGGGCTGGCAGCATATGGTTCCAAAAACTCAACACCATATTTAGTTACCATGACTCAGAAAGAACAGATGGTAACTGCACTGAACTGACTCTGTTTGCACTGATGAAATGTTCTAGCGGTTTCAAGGACAGTTCCATCTGTAAGGACTTTTCCTAGCGGGACACAGGAAATAGACCAGAAGAAATGTGATGTTTTGCCGAAATTTAGAATTGAATTAAATACAGGGATACAACATTTTGACTACAGACGTGAGCGAAGTGCGAGCCTAAGATGAGTACTGCACTTAGATGGCGTTTTGCTCTTTGTGTTGACTTTCACTGGCACTCTCCTTGGAAATCTCTGTGCAAGAAGTGCAACTAACCCATGGAGCAACGGCACATTGCAGTCAAAATATCAGGCTTAATGCAGTCCATTGCATGGTAGGTTATTGTGAGAAATTGGATAACTGATAGGGGGATGAAATCCTAGTCAAGAAGCAACCTCAATCTTTTTTTATGTCCTCATTAAACTACAAAAGAGAAGAGTCTCGTAAGTGCAACTATCCCAAGTGCCTTGTCCCTGGTCCATTATGAGTCAGCAATAGAAGTTATGGCTCTGCTCTGGTACCTCCCCAGCCGTTACTGACTTAAGAGATATGCTCACTGGACTCTCCCTCTTCTCTCATCCAGTGCTCAGCTTGTTCCAAATATTATACATTCCCAGGGGCAGATTTACTACTTCTGGCACAACTCTGCTATTCAGCAGGGATGCTCCAGAAGAGTTGCGATGCATCTACCCATCCATGTGCCACAACTGATGCGCTGCATTTACAATGCGGCGCACCGTGGCCCACGGATGGGCAGATCCGTGTCGCATCCCCCGTCAGAAAGGCGGCACATTGCTGGAGTTGCGTCACAAGCGCGATGCAGCTCCAGCAAGGCTTGGGGGTGTCCTATCCCTAACATGCTGCATCAAACCCCCCGCCTGCTTCAAGCAGGCGCAGGGTTTTGACATAGAATGGCCTGAAAATGGACTGAGTGAAATCTTGTAGATTTCAGTCAGCCACTTTTAGGAGGCGTTCCTTAGCCAGAACGCCCCCCCCCCCCCCTCCGCAGGTACGCCTACATGTGGCGCAAGGCTTTACAACGTGATGCATCTCCCACATGCGTCATGTTGTAAGTACCCGGCAGCATGGCGCTGGCTTTGCGCCGCCGCTGGGTCAAAAAAGTGAAGCAACAGCGGCGTAAAAGAGGCGCAAGGGGCTTGTAAATCTGCCCCCTAGTTCCTCCCTCAAATTTCTTAACCATTTCATTAAAGTATCTTACTAAGCTCCACCACATATGCAAGGTGGGAGGCTCTGGTTGACACCACCACTTACCCGCAATTCTTCCATAGCAGAACAAATGGACGTTGTCTGCTCCTTGATCTCCACATTTCTTACATCTGGTGTTGTTGAACTTGCAGAATTTAGCCAGCATCAAAGGGAACCAGAACATTCTGTGGAGAGTAAAAAAAGTGGTTCCTCTTTACCGCAGCAGAATTCATCATTGAGTAAAGTAAGTTAATCAATTCTTGCCATAATTCCTGTAGCTAGTATCCATCACAGACATGGTGAGGTGGTTTCATGCTCCCCTCTGCCACGTTTAGGAGATGATGGTACCAAAGGACTTCTTACTTCTTCTTTGCAAGAGGGTTCTGAAGTTCCTTCTCCATTTTGTAAATCTTTAACTGTGTCCACCTTTGGGCTCCTAACCAAGCCGTCATCTGGTAGAATTTAAATCTAGATAATGTCCCCTTAGGGATCGTCTCCCAGGCATCCCAGGATAGCACCCTTCCTTCTGCAACTACCTTCCCCCACTTGTTTATACCATTTTCTCCAAAGGGTCTCACTAAATAATCTCCTATACGTTCAGGAGAACCTGGTGAATCCTATATTGGTGATAGTTTGCTGTAGTATAGGATTCCCATTAGTTTCCTGATTTCATACCATAAGCTTGCAGCAGAGCTAAGAAAATTCAACCACACCTTCTTAAAATGTTGGCGCACCAAATTCGTAGGGGACTCCCTCCCCAGAAAGACCTACTAACATGACTCTATACATTTCTCCCACCGATGGCTTACCGGAGGAGCATTCAACAGTTTTTCAGTTGTAATGCTCAGCAATACACTGGAATGTTGGGTAATGCTAAACATCCTTTGCAAAGCCTCCTCTGAAGTTTTTTCCAGGACAGCCGTAGTCTCCTTCCAGCCGAAATAAACAAAGTGACTCTCCTCTGGATTTTCCCAAGCTCTTTCCTATTGAAATTAAGCAGGATGTTATCTAACAGATAGGTAAGTCTTGGCAGGGTGGGCATTTTCCCCAGATTTACCCATCCTTAAATAGAGGGCAGCAGGTTCTGCCATTTCTTCAGATAGTTGTCAACCTTCTTGCTGACTCTCTTTAAATTAATCATCATAATTTCCTCTATATCTTGAACTATCCCTATTCCTAGGTATCTCATTTCATTTCTATGTTCAGCTCCCTCCCAGGCTAAATTCCAAGTCATTATTTATGATTTTGATGCATTTACTATATCCAGAAAAGTCCCTAAACTGCCTCACTTCTAAAGATGTTTCAAAGCTAGCAATCTCTACCTCTGAAGTATATACAATTAGGTCATCAGCATATAATGCTGTTTTCTTGGAGAATTCAGCAACAGAGAAAGTCCTAATTTTCTCATTCATTCTTAAGCTTTGAGCCAAAGGTTCTATATGTAGGTCGAAAAAAAGAGTGGAAAGGGGCACTCCTGCCTGGTCCCTCTCTTTTTTTAACCGGTGCGGCTAGATTGTGATACACAAACACAAGGGCCCTTGGAGAGCTACAAAATTTTCAGATAACTTTAAGGAACATGTCCCTTAAACCAAAATGCTTCAGGGGGGTCAATAGGTATTCCCAATTCACTCAAGGGAACGCTTAGGCTGCGTTGAGAGTTACTATAGTTAGCGGCATCTTTGATATAGTTCCTAAATCTAAAGAGCCAACCAATACATGCATCAGTTCCTTCAAATGTCTTTCAGGTAGGAAACCCTTTGGATTTGGTTGTATGACACTTCCTACCACCGTTCTCAACCGTGAAGCCAGAATATTGGCAAAGATCTTATAATCACAGTTCAGCAGGGAAATGAGATGGTAGGACTGCCACTCAATTGAGTTTTTATTTGGCTTCAATATCAAAGAAATTCTTGACTCATTCCAGGACTCAGGTATGGATGAACTGTTTAATAAGATGGAATAATAGAAATTTATCCAGACCAAGGCCACCTCATTTGCCAATATAATGTAGACTACATTGGAAATCTCATCCGAGCCAGCTGCTTTAAGTCTCTTTAATTTCTTGACAGCATTCAGGATCTCCTCCCCTGTAATGTCATGATTGTAGGATTGCTGCTGTTCTGAGGTTAGGCAGCAGCTAAAGCAGTACTTATGAGCCACCTTTCTAATTCCTTCATATCGAAAGATAGATCTTCTGCGTATAGGTCCTAGAAAAACTTATGCAACTGCTGTTTGATCCTTTCACTATTTGCTATGGTGACTCCTGTTAATAAGTCCTGCACCTATCTGGTGTAATTCAGTTTCTTTCCGTTCTTGCTTTCCAAGCCAACAGTTCCCTATACTTTTCCCTATGTTTGTAGTTCCTAAGCCTGCTCACCTCCCACTGCTGCCTCGCCCTCTCCCCCATCATTAACCTGCTGGTGGATTTTCAAGGCTTGTACCAACCTTGCTCTAAGATTTTCCTTCATGGTATATGTTTTCAGGGCAGTCTCTTGTCTGGTGATGTCCTTCTCTAACTGTTCTTTCCTCTGTCTATCTATCCTATTCCAAGCAGCAGATAAGCTGTGTATGATCCCTCTTAGACGGGCTTTTTATGCATCTTAAGTAATATGAATTGGGGCAGATGTCAGGTTCCACCTGAAAAACTCCTCGCGTCTCTATTTCTTTTACTAAGTCTGGCTGGAGGAGAAGCTTCTAATCAACAGTTTATATCCGACATTCCTTCTGGTTCGAGATCTTCATTTTTAGCAAAAAAGCTACATGATCTGATAGATGTATTGGGAGATGATATATCAATGCCCCTGCATAAGTCCTCTGCTTTCATGCCTCAATAGATGGGTTTCCTGAAGCATCATTATATGTGCCCTTGATTCCCTCAAATATTGTAATATAGTTTGCTGTTTCCTAGCTAACCCATTGACATTCCATCAAAGAATAGAGACTTCCTAAATCCCTTGCTGATCACCCTTTCTCCCAGTATCCATGTTTTTATGCATCTAATCCAGCTCCTATGAGATGGATGTACGTTGTTACAACGCATGTTGTAACAACGCATGCCTTTACCACGCAAGTCTTACAATGCAAGTCGTTACAACGACTTGCGTTGTAGGGCGTGGATTCACCAATCTTATATTTTTATATTCCAACATCAGTCCCCGTAACAGTAGGGAAGGTGTTGGAATATAAAATTGCAAGATTCCTTATCCCACAGCGCCATCCAGCGCAAGTCGTAGTAATGACTTGTGTTGTAATAGCTACGGGGTAAAGGAACTGCAGTGTAAAAACTGCATCGTAAACAATGTTCCCCCCTTCCACTTAACATCCAAAGTGCCTTTGTGAGCTGCTCCTCTGGTGTCCAGTTAAATCATCCACTGCTTCCACCTCAGAAAAATTATACATCCCGTTCTCTCACACTACTTTCAGCCAAGCTTGAAATCTGAGCTGGAACATTTGCCCTGGCCTTCCCCAGATCCTCTATGCGCTTACCTAGCTCCCAAATATCTGACCTAATAGAAAAGGAATGGCCATTGGTTGGCACAGATTTGTCCTCAAGACCTGAGCTTAATGTTTCCTCTCTTACAGAGTATGACAAGAAGTTGACTAAGATTGTGTGGGGTTTCAACAGAAGGACCCTTTTCCCTCTTGAGGCGGAAGCCGGGAGGTCTCTTTCTTTCACTTTACTTTGCACCCTAGAATCTGTGTTTTTACTTTGTTTGCTGCTCGTGCTTGACTAAAAAGCACTTTTAAACTGTGCATTTTTCTAGTGTGCTCGATAGCGCTTGACTAAAAAGCGCTTTTGATTAGAGACCCCTTCAGCGCTCCTAAGTGCTCTGTGCCCCTCCCCTACCCCGGACCGCCCTCGGCTGAGCATCGAGGCTGAGGGCTGGGATTCAATCTTGGCGGCCATATTGGGTGTGGGCCAGGCGAATCGCGCGCTCTAGCAGCGCTATAAAAAGCAATTAGGGACTACTCTTCCAGCGATAACCAACAGAAGGACCCTTTTCCCTCTTGAGGCGGAAGCCGGGAGGTCTCTTTCTTTCACTTTACTTCGCACCCTAGAATCTGTGTTTTTACTTTGTTTGCTGCTCGTGCTTGACTAAAAAACACTTTTAAACTGTGCATTTTTCTAGTGTGCTCGATAGCGCTTGACTAAAAAGCGCTTTAGATTAGAGACCCCTTCAGCGCTCCTAAGCGCTCTGTGCCCCTCCCCTACCCCGGACCGCCCTCGGCTGAGCATCGACGCTGAGGGCTGGGATTCGATCTTGGCGGCCATATTGGGTGTGGGCCAGGCGAATCGCGCGCTCTAGCAGCGCTATAAAAAGAACGGTCATGACTCCGCGCAGCGGACGCGTACTGCGGACGTGCCGGACCTGCGCCGGAGTCATGCCAGAGTCCTGCCCGTTTGCGCCCGTTCGCGCCCAGTCGGGCCCACGGCCCAGGACCCCTGACACACCAGCCCCATGCCCCCTAACATACTCACGCGCAACACTCCTTTCGCTTAAAGGGGTACTTCCATCTTCCTGCAGCCACTCGGTGGACCTTGGACTCGGCTGCCTCTCTTGCAAACACTGCTCCTTTAGGGCAACTGAGGCTTCCATCAACACTACACAAAGTCCTAAAAAAAGTAAAGTTGAGGTTGTTCTAAAAATGGCATTGGTTAACTGCCGTTCTTTACCAAAGCATGCCATTGAAATCGCCTTATTAATCGACGACTTGAACTTGGATATTCTTTTTCTAACAGAAACGTGGCTCGGATCGTCTTACAGCCCCGACATTGTCCGAGCACTACCATCTGGATATTTGATCCAACATAGGGATCGAGGACCTAAGGTTGGTGGAGGGATTGCCATTTTATATAGGGAACACTTAGTTTGTCGCTTGACCGACAGCGCCATTCCATACTGCGAGAGTACACAATTCTCCATTACACAATCTTCAGAACTGTCACTCTCCGGTCTTTTAATTTACCGTCCACCTGGCCCGATAGGTCAATTCGTAGAAGGGTTAACTGAAACCACCCTGGAATTAGCCAGTACGGTCTCTAATTTTATAGTGTTAGGAGACCTGAACCTCCATTTTAACAATCCTTTGGACACCATCGCACTGGAATTAACCAAAGATTTAGCCGCCTGCCAACTTAATTTGATTGTCCGGCACCCTACTCACTCCAAAGGAAATCTCTTAGACCCTATATTTTCCAACGTTGCAGAACTGTCCACAGCTGAACCATATCCAATTCTTTGGTCAGACCATATGGTAATTCCTTTTTCATGGAAAATAAATAGATCCAGCTCCATAAAACCCTTCCATAAAACTTTAGGTAGGCGCTGGACAAAATTAGAACCCAGCGACTGGATAGAATCATTGAAGCAGAACGAACCGCCGGCCAATCAGAATATCGAAAGGGCCAATACAGACTTAAATCGATGGATTGAGCAATCATTGGATAGTGTGCTCCCAAACAAATGTATCATAAACAAAAAAGGTCCAAATAAACAGCCTTGGTTCAACTCAGACCTAAGGTCCCTTAAACAGGAATGCAAACGAGACGAAAGGCAATGGCGAAAACATTTTGACGAGAAGAAAATTAAATATAGACTCACCATAAAGAAATATAAATCTGCCCTCAACGCAGCTAAGTCTACCTTTTATGCTGAAAAAATTGAAAAATCCCCAAACGCTCCCAGAGAGATGTTCAGAATAGTAAAAACTCTGGTAAAAGCCCCTGATCCGCCTTCATCTGAATTAACACCAGAGGAATCTGGTGTACGCTGCAATGAATTAGCAAGCTTCTTTGCCACAAAAATCGAAAAGATTCTTCTCTCTCTTCCTCCCCTGCCTGTAGCTGAATCTAACCCTCCGCTGATGGATGATACTAATTCTATCTCACCACACCTTGCATTCTTTCATCCGCTCAGTGGCAAACTTTTCCCCCCTCTCTTCAACTCCATAAAAAGCGGTTCCCCACTTGACCCTGCCCCCATGACCATTTTGAAACTGGCCCTACCTCATGTTAGCAAACACATCATCAACCTTGTTAACACCTCACTGGAATCTGGTATAATACCACAAGACTGGAAGCTAGCCATGGTAAAAGCCCTGTTGAAAAAACCAAACCTCAACCCTGATGATTTTTCCAACTATCGCCCCATCTCCATCCTTCCCGGCATCAGTAAGCTTACCGAAAAATGGGTGAATAAACAGCTAGCATCTTACTTGGAGACCTATGATTTGCTACACCCCACTCAAACAGGATTCTGTTGAGGGTGGTCGAGGCTTCCAGGAGGATTTTGGACACAGGTGGCAGCGCGGCCATTATCCTCCTGGACCTCAGCGCCGCCTTTGACACGGTTAACCACTGTGTCCTTCTAGCTCGCCTTGAGAGGATCGGAGTCACAGGCAAGGCCCTTGAGTGGCTCAGGTCCTTCCTTAGCGACAGAGTCTTTAAGGTTTTCTCGGAAACCAACTGCTCCCTCCCAGTGCCATTACAGTGTGGGGTACCACAGGGTTCTTCCCTCAGCCCCACACTGTTCAATGTGTACATGGCCCCTTTAGCAGAGGTAGTAGCCCCCTTTGGAATCCAGCTGGTAAGCTATGCTGACGACACTCAGCTAGTAGTCTCCTTAAACCAGGTGGAACCCCTTCCGACTAATCTTTGCAGCTGCCTGGAGGCGGTTGCAGAGTGGATGGATGCGTCCCACCTGAAGTTGAATGGGGGGGAAACTGAGTTGATGCTGCTTGGAAGGAAGGCCACTTTTAATAACTCCACCATGTGGCCTCTCTGTATGGGGCCTGGGCCCATTCCAATCCGAGATAAAAAGCCTCGGCTTCTGGCTTGATACGGAATTGTCTTTCAAAATCCAGGCAAGAAAGACAGTGGCTACTTGCTTTGGTCTAATGAAAACAATCCGTAAAATTCTTCCCCAGTTACCAGAAACCGCTAAGAAAACCATAGTCCAGTCCCTTATTCTTTCAAGGCTGGACTATGGGAATGCACTCTATCTAGGAGCCCCCATCTCAGTCATCCGACAACTCCAGATTGCCCAGAATTCCGCAGCAAGGCTACTCACTGGTACCAGCTACCGCATATCAGCTGCACCTTCGCTGAGGACCCTGCACTGGCTCCAAATAAAGGAGCGGGTCCATTTCAAGACCCTCTGTTTGGTCCACAAAACTCTCTATGGGAATGGCCCTCCCATCTTAAATGATATGGTCAGACCATATAAACTATCCAGGGATCTTCGCTCAAAACAGCAAAACCTTCTTATAATCCCCAGGACCAACAGAGCCCGAACAGGGGGCCGCCTCTTTTCGCGAAATGCGGCCAGGCTGTGGAATGCTCTTCCTCTTCCACTTCGTCAAGAACCCAGCCTCCTCGCATTTCGGAAAAAGTTAAAAACAGCACTGTTCCCCAAGATATAGATAAGCTGGCTTTATATTTTAGGTTTCCATGTTTATTCCTTCTGTTCAATATCAAGCGCTGGGATGCTTCCGAGTAGCCATGCGCTATAGAAGAACCTTTTCAATTCAATTCAATTCAATTCTAATACCCTACTTTTACCTTGAAATTATCTCTGTGTGCTCTCTGGAATTCCTGCATCAGAGCAATCGGGGAAGTGACAGATGGGTATGCATCTTTCAGTAGGTTTACCACAAAGAGCTTTGTGTCACTCCGCTCAGCTCCTTCTGCCACATTCACTATTTTAATATCATTCCACAGTGCATTGTTTTGCAGCCTCTCCAATTTTATTTACCAGCACTTTGCCTTGCAGCTTTAGATGGGAGACTTCCTGTGTATTTGTCTTCACCTCTGTATTCAACTCCATTACTCCATCCTCCAAGACACCAGTGCGTTGAGCCAGGCCCACTTTTTATTCCTCTAAGCCCAAACAGGTTTCCTGTCTCGGAAATGGAGAACAGACCCTTAACTTCTTTTATAAGGGTGCTAACCATCTCCTTGACCTTCAACCACCCATGTGATCCCTACTCCCAGCCATAGTGTCCTGTAGTGAATCTTCCACACCTGGCATCTCCCTTATATCTTCTGATCTCATGTCAGTGGTCTCATCTGGCATTTCTGATGTAAGTGATGGGAATCGATTTCTCAGAGGTAAGTCTGTGAGCACCCTGTTTGAACTTGATCTTAATATTGACCTACCCTCCACCATGATTGCCTCTTTCTCACACCCCAAGCTCGAGTCACCGGCAGCAATTACATCATCACCAACCCTCCCGCCCCCTCGATCTATTAGACTTTAAAACGAATCATAGAGATGGGGTGATTTTAGCTCTTCCGGTACCTGATGATACTGAGGTCACTCCCAGGGGTGGAAACCCCTTTTCAAAAAGGGGGCTATGGGGTAGCTTTCTCAATGTTTTTCCTGACCTTGGGTTTCTGATGGCGTTCTTCTCCCTGACAGGGTGCAAACTTAATGATGGGACTAACAAAAAGGGGGGGAAGTAGATCTTAAGGCTTACTTTCTACCCAAATACATGCCCTACCTTTTTTTCTGATTCAGTGCCCTCTGCAAATTAAAGGTATTTACAAGTTCTTGCCCCCATGCACTATGTCAATGGCAGCTTGCACATTTACCAGGGAGATGGGTAGGGGGCCCACACACACACATATAGTCTCAATCACACTCATGCATTCACACATGCATACACACACATCCCTTCAGGCACCAAACATTAAAAATTAAATCAGCCTTATCTATACAGCTCTGCCTTGGAAATCCCAGGAGGCTTGGGGCTGCTGTCTTCCACATGAACGGTACAAAAGGGGGTGGTGATGGACGGAGCATCTGAACCAATCAAACACTCACACCCAGTCAACAGGTCTGGGTTTAATCCATCACCGTTCTTTAGCCCACTCTGCCACCCCAGTTCAGACATGGCCATATGCATATCAGTCTGACCCTGTGCCTCATGGGAACAGTCCAGCCCGAACTGCCAAGCCATGCCTTCCCTGGACTGGAAACAAGCTTCCGAGCACCGGTTTATGGCATTCCAGCTGTCTTCAGCCCGGCTTGCTTGAATCCAGTGGCAAAGTGAGCAAGGGACTCACGTCTGAGCATGTCCTGCCAACTTATGCCTAACAATGCGGTACAAAAGGGGGTGGTGATGGACGGAGCATCTGAACCAATCAAACCCTCGCACCCAGTCAACAGATCTGGGTTTAATCCATCACCGTTCTTTAGCCCACTCTGCCACCCAGTTCAGACATGGCCACGTGAAGGCAGCAGACCCTTACTCATCACAGAGCATGAACCGAAATAGCAGGAGCAGCTCCTCCATAAGAGTAGAGTAGCATCCCCGCGATATGAAATGCCCCAGAAAAGTCACAGACCTGAAACATAAAATGGTAATACAGTTTATTACAATTTTATTTTTCAACAACCCATCCTGAACCGAGTGTCAGGACCAGGGCCCGACTAGGAACAACAACCGGCCCTGGCAAAGTGCTCGGCCGGCCCCCTCCCCCCTCGGGGGTGTTGGAGGTGCCGCCGAGCTCTTTGATGGGCCATTTTCGTCCGATTTTGTTAGAGGGACGATTTTGCACCTATGCTGCAAAAACAGCCCTGTAACAAAAAGGGCCCCCAGTGGCCCAAAACCGGCCCCACCCGTGCGGTGTACCGGGGGATTGCCCAGTGCCCGCTATGGCCATTCCTGCCCTGGTCAGGACAGAGAGGGACCATTGCTACTGAGTTGCAGCAGAGAGCTTTGTACTTAAGTTTAAAGTGAACATGTCATTTTGGCCGCCTTTCTTGCGATGGCTAGCCAGACATGCACATTTTAAACTTCTCAACCCAACAGTCCAAGACAGATAGGTTAGAGAAAGCACAGGCCTGCGGAGCTCTTAGGAGCGCTGAGAGGCAGCTCCATCCAATCCTGGCACTGCTCTCATGCTAGAACAGCATGAGAGCAGTGGCAGGATTGGTTTGGGGCGTTGGCTGGGCCCACGTTGGAGCCTCGAGGAGAGAATACTGAACCACCTGAGCAAGGAGGATGTTGTGCGGCAAGCCAGGAAGTTAAGTGCCTATTTCGTTTATTTATTTTAGTACCACCCATATTTTTCACCCGCCACTCTCCATACGTGACAGCCACCACTGCTAGCTAGAGAGCAAAGAGGATTGAACAAGAGTGGGAGCTTCCAGTTACAATTCAGAATTATTTACAGTGAAGCAGGATGTGCGTTGGTGGTGAATCCTAACAATTGCAGGTGTAGTGTTGCCTGAAGCAAGGGGTATCCAATTCCTAATAGTGTTGGTACAGTTATAAAGTTTGGGGGATCTGAGGTTCCGTAAAAATCATAACGATGTTTTGGGCTAGGTCGGATATGAATGAGTTTGGTATCTATGAACCGTAAATGATGAGATTAGTAGATGTACGTGTTTTCGCTACACTACTTGGAAGGGTTCGTCTTATTTACGGGTTTTTCATCTGAACCTTCGGGTTCCATTTTAGATACGGCATTCATTTTGTTTCTTGCCCTCACGTAGCCGGCGAACGGACAATGTCCGCTTGATGACCCTGGGATTCCCAAGCTCTTGCGGAAGATGCATATTCCTTTGAGTGTGCCTTTATGACTAGGGGAATGACACGGCAGAAGCAGATGGCTCCCCTCGAGGCTCATCTTGCCGTGCCGGTCTATTGTTTCAGCCTTGCATGCGTTAGGCTCGAATCCTTTGATCCTGTGATCACGCTTCCGATATTGCCCCCACATTCTTTTCAATCTGTTGTCTGTCTTTGTCTTCCTGCACCTGTTTCTGTTCCTTCTCTTACGTCGTTTACAACTAGAATGGAATGTGCTTAATGGTGGGATAGCGTGCTTTTACAGTTGGAAACCGACATGTATCTGTAATTATGTTCCGGGCTTCTGAAAACATGAATGCAATCCTTTTGAAGTTTACTGTGGGAACTGAGTTGTAACCTTTTGTTCGTTATGTTGTGCAATGACGAAAATGTGTATAAAAGGAGCGATCCACTTTTGCAATTCGAAGCAGACTCTCAGAACCTACACTATGTTGTACTTCTAGCGATTTCTGTGTCCCTGCAGTAAATAAACGCTGATCTTTGACGCCGAAGGAAGTGTCCCGTGTCTCTGTGATTTGTACGCCGGAACAGGTATCCCACGAAGGTTTCAGGTGTTGTCTCCTGGCACCGCTGGGCCTTAAATTAGCCCAGTCCTTCAGTTGGCGCCCAATGTGGGGCGACATCATGTGGTACCGGTCCAAAGCCTGACGATCGTGAGGAACTTCGTGTGAAATCTCAGAGGGAAGGTGCACCCCGCTTCATTGATCCTGTTGTCGAAATAAGTGGTCCGAAGATTTTTCCCGCGAAGATTCCCGCTTCCTGGCGGCTGCGACGGACTGATGCCCTGACTGTCGACCTGTTTTGGCGCCTGGCGTAATCCTTTGTACGGCGAGACGATAGACGGGCCTTCCTGGTGACGCCATTGTTCGTTCAGTTAAGTATTTGTGGGTCGCTCCCAGTCCTTAGGTTAACTCTTTGGTTCCTTTTATGGAACATTTGTTTCAAATTTGAAAACTTGGCATTTGCTTGACATTTACTTCGTACTTTGAAACTTGGTTGTTGTTATTGAAACTTGGTTGATTGCATGGTTCCATTGCATTTTCTGGTCCTTAGTTGTTGGTTTTTATTTGACTATTGCAATTGCCAAAAACCGAGGGTCTCGTATTTTTGCGAGGATATCGTAATTTGATAACCCTTGAAGTTTGAAACTCGGTTAGTGTGCATGATGCCTGGCCGTAGTATTTTGTTTGGTTTCCTTAGATGTTGCAACACGGATTCCCGGTTGGAGGACTCGTGTCCGATACTTCCAGTTGGAACTCCGATTTATGAGCTCTATAGTCGACATGGAGTGGGCCCCATTTTATATAATGAATTTTGGATCCGTTATACGAGAAAAGATGGTGTCCTTAGTTGGCCACCCCATGGTAGCTTTGAAACTGAGATTTTAGATAATCTCGAAGCGAAATTGTTTAAAAAGAAAGCTAGGCCAGCAATGTTTGATTCCTTTAGGTTATGGCGTAAAGAGGCCAGACAGAAAGAAATCAAGCTGATTAAGAAAAATAAGAAAGAGGGTATCATTTCGATAATGCAAGGTGCAGAACAGCATCAGCGAGACAAGGCAGAGAAGGAAAAGGAAGTTTCTATCAGACAGCATAGCATGGCGGTGGATAAATGTTATCCGGTTTTACCGTCGAGTTCTGAAAAGAAGGGAGAAGAATCGAAAGAGGATCCTTTGTTATCTTATTTACTAAAGTCACCACCCCCTTATGTACAGGGTACTATAGCCCCTGTAGTTCCTCCTGTTCTTCCGCCTGTTGTTCCGGCGGCTGCTGGTCAGCCTGTAGTTGGTCTTGTTCCTCAAGTGGGCCCTGCTCCTTTACCACCTCTTCTTCCTACTGCTCCTCTGTCCGTACCTTCTCAGTCTACTGTTACTACTACTCCTGTTATCTTGGCTACTCCCACTGCTCCTATGTTTAGTCCAATTGTTGCTCCTGTTCTTCTTTCCTCTTCTCCTTCTGTTCGTAAACGTATACCTAATTCTGTTGCTACTCTCTATTCTCCACTTTTCGGATCGTTATTCGAATCCGATGTCTCTGAAATCTCTCAGAGACGAAGTCAAATGCCTGGTGTAAGAGAGAGTGAGACGTTGGTATCTATGGCGCGTAGGTGGATTAGACACCCTGCTAAGTACACTCCACGCATAGTTTTCGAGACATTCTCTCAGTTTAATGAGCCCACACAGAGATTTGTGTTCGAAGAGATGTGCAAATCATTGAGAGAAGAGTGGGATAATGACGAGTTAGATATTGTACCGCCCGATTTGACTGAACTTCAGAGTCAGTTTTCGAACGGTATGATTGTAGGTGGAGATGTACGGCGTGCATTAGAGCGTTTGTTAGCTTTTAGATCCACAGTGCCTTCTCGAGTGTCGTTTGACGACGACTCCGATGATTCGAAAGCGAAATCTGGTCAGTATCCCATGCGAGAGGTTCCCCCAGTATGGAGGCCAGGTGATGCTGCTGCCCATCCTCCAATTTTTCCACACTTCCAGAGAGTTTGGATACACCTCCCATGGAAGCTGGCAGAAGTCTTGCAGGTGAAACAATCTTTGCCTGACCCACGGAAGAATCCGGCAGGTTATTACAAGGAGCTATCCCAATTTGTGGATGCTTCTATTATGAACCTTGCTGATATCGACATGTTGTTTGGTAATGTTGTACCGCAACCGATCTGGGCAAAGATTCATCACGAGAATCATGTAGCTGAGTTAGGTGGTGATTGGGCTGCAATTGTAGCGGCCGATGGACAGCAAGTTGGTGGGGCCAAGCCTGAACAGTTAATTACGGATCTGCCCCAAAGAATCTTTACGCTCATGAAAACAATTATGCCAGCGATGAAGGTGAACTGGGATAAATTGTCTGCCTGCAAACAAAAGAAAGCTGAGAGTGTCTCCGATTTCTTTACTAGGTTTGAGGAGGCATTCATAGATCATAGTGGTCAGGATATGAGGGAGGTCAGCAATTGTTTGTCGATAAGTTCGTGTTCAATCTATTGCCTGAGTTATGCAACAAATTAAAAAATTCTGAAAGTGCTTGGGCTGTTTCAACCACAGCTCAATTCTTAGCAACGGCTCAATATTATGAGAATAGAGAAAAAGAGGAGAATGATCGTACAGAAAAGAAAACGAAGGAGCTAAAAACTAAGGTCTTATTGCAGCAAGCGTATCCTCCACGCTCGAATCAGAATGACTCGCAACAGCAGCATGTGCAGTATCGACCGCAAGCGCAGTCTTCTAGGATGCAGTCGCGCTCTGACTACTCTGCATCCAGGTCTATGCTTGGGTATAATCAGTGTGCATATTGTAGGGGTGAGGGCCATCTTAAGTTTAATTGCCCTGTTTTACGTGACCGAATGAATGGTGTCTCGGTTTGAGGAGGTCGTGGTGGTCATCAGCAAGCATCTCGAGGTAGAGGTCGTGGCACCTCTCAAAATCAGAATGAGCGTTCTGCTCCTCCATCGGACACGAACAATTGTTTTGATCAGCGAAATACATCGTCTGGTAGATCTGCACAGTATCATGTGGATGACTATTATAGTGAGCATGAGATTGGTGCAGACAACAATTACTAGGACAGCCATAGACAAAGAGAGGGGGTAGTATCAGTTCCGGTTGATCAGAGAGGGCCTTACGTCGCAGTTGCCACATTGGGCGTAGTTGAGCCTTTTCTGTTGGACACTGGTGCAGCAAAAAGTTCCATCATGCATTTGAAACTCCCTGGCGCACCTTTGTCGGGCTTAACGAACGTTTCTGTTGGATTCTCTGGCGCCCCGGTTAGCAATCCAGTTTCTAGCCCTTTGTCCCTTACGATCGGGCCACGTGAGCTAGTGGCTCCTTTGATTTTAACTACTGGTTGTGGTGAGAATCTCTTGGGTCTGGATTTGTTGAAGCGGTTATATGCGACTCTGTATTGCTCTCCTACGGGAGTGGAGCTTACATTAGGTCAGAGAGTGATCTCTCCTATGTACTTGTCAACTGATAAGCTCCCACCGGAATTGAGTTCCCTTCCTGAGTCTTTATGGGCAACAGGTCCTAATGATGTGGGCCTTCTGGACATACCACCTTATGTAGTCCAATTAAAATCAAATGTGAGATTACCACGTATTCCCCAGTATCGTATCTCTCTTGATGGCGAGCGAGCGCTATTAGCGATCATTTATGACTTGATCGAAAAGGATGTTATTGAAGAAATTCGGGGAAATGTGTGTACCAGTCTTGTGTTACCTATTCTGAAACAAACTGACCCATCCAAGCCTCCTGTGTACCGTTTTGTAATTGATTTGAGAGAAGTGAATAAAATTGTGGTTCCACAGTTTCCAGTGGTCCCTGACATTACAGCTCTGCTGACCCTGATTCCAGCCTCTGCCTCCTGGTTTTCGGTGATAGACCTAAAGAATGCTTTCTTTAGTATCCCGATTGCTGAGGAAAGCAGAGATCTATTCGGCTTCTCATTAGGTGGTCGCAGTTTTAGGTTTAAATGCGCACCACAGGGCTACTGTGAGAGTCCATCGATCTACAGTCAGGCCCTTAAGAGTCAACTTGATGCATTTGTGTTACCTGCTGGTGCGGCCTTGATTCAATACGTTGATGATCTGTTAGTGGCTGCCGACACTGAGCAAATTTGTAAAACTGCTACAGTATCGTTGTTAAAGCATTTATGTGACTTACATCACAAGATGTCGCCTTCTAAGCTACAGTTTTGTTGTCAAGAAGTAGCCTATTTAGGTCACTTATTGTCAAAGGAGGGAAGAAGGTTGACCCCAGAAAGGATTGCAGCGATTGCTCGAATGACTGTGCCAACAACTCAGAGAGATGTACGTGCCTTTCTAGGTATCACGTCATACTGCAGACAATGGATTCCAAACTTTTCATTGTTAGCGAAGCCATTGTTAGCTCTCACGTGCAAGGATGTTCCGACTCCTTTGCCATCAATCAGGAGTTTGTTAAAGCGCGACTACTCACCCGTAAGGGTCTCAAGGCGCTAGGGGTGGGGGGGGGGTGTGGTGGGGAGGTGCAGGTTCCATTCCATCAAGGAGGGGGTCTGTCGAAGAGCCAGGTTTTGAGGTTTCTTGCGAAGATGGGGAGCGATGTTGTCTGTCTGAGGTGGAGCGGAAGGGCGTTCCATGCTTTGGCCGCGAGGAAGGAGAAGGAGCGGCCTCCCGATCTGGTCTTTCTGGTGCGGGGGACCACGGCGTAGGAAAGCTGGGCTGATCGTAGGGTCCTTTGGGGTGCGTGGAATTTGAGTCGGCTGTTCAGGTATGCTGGTCCGGTGCCGTGGAGGGCCTTGTGTGCGTGGGTGAGCATCTTAAAGGTGATTCTCGCCTCGACAGGGAGCCAGTGGAGTGTACGCAGGTGCTGGGAGATGTGGCAGTGTTTTGGCAGGTTGAGGACCAGTCTTGCGGCGGCGTTCTGGATGTTCTGTAGCTTGCGGATGAGGTTTTTGTTTATTCCAGCATAGAGTGCGTTGCCGTAGTCGAGTCTGCTGGTGACCAGGGCGTGAGTGACTGTCTTTCGGTGTTCGAGGGGGATCCATTTGAAGGTCTTACGAAGGAGGCGGAGGGTGTGGAAGCAGGAAGATGAGACAGAGTTGATCTGGCGATCCATTTTGAGCTCGGAGTCCAGGATGATTCCCAGGTTGCGTGCGTGGTCTGTGGGGGTTGGCGGGTCTCCGAGGGCGGTGGGCCACCAGGTGTCGCTCCAGGCGTCGGGGTTTGGGCCCATGATGAGAACTTCTGTTTTGTTGGTGTTTAGTTGAAGGCAGCTGTTTTTCATCCATTTGGCGACGGCTTCCATGCCTTCTCGAAAGTTGCGTCTGGCGGTGTTGGGCTCATTGGATAGGGAGAGGATGAGCTGGGTGTCGTCTGCATATGACACGATGTTGAGTCCGTAGGTTCTGACGATGGGGGCAAGTGGAGCCATGTAGACGTTGAAGAGAGTCGGGCTGAGGGAGGAGCCCTGGGGGACTCCGCAGGTGATCGGTGTGGGGTCCAAAAGGAAAGGGGGGAGTCTGACCCACTGCATTCTGCCGGAAAGGAAGGAGCGGATCCAGTCGAGGGCCTTGTCTTGGATTCCTGCATGGTAGAGTCTGCGTATTAGGGTGCGGTGGGAGACTGTGTCGAACGCCGCTGATAGGTCGAGGAGGATGAGGGCTACTGTTTCTCCTTTGTCCAGTAAGGTGCGGATGTCGTCTGTTGCGGCGAGGAGGGCGGTTTCCGTACTGTGGTTTTTTCTGAAGCCGGATTGGGAGGAGTCGAGGATGTTGTGTTTTTCAATGAATGTGGCGAGTTGGCTGTTGATGGCTTTCTCGATGACTTTCGCTGGGAACGGGAGCAGGGAGATGGGTCTGTAGTTTTTGAGGTCGGTGGGGTCCGCTGAGGGTTTCTTTAGGAGGGGGTTGACCTCGGCGTGTTTCCAGTCATCGGGGAACGAGGCGGTCGCCAGGGAGCGGTTGATGGTTTGGCGGAGCATGGGTGCGATGGTGTTGGCGGCTCTGTTGAAGATGTGGTGGGGGCAGGGGTCCGTGGGGGCCCCTGAGTGGATTGACTTCATTGTCTTCAGTGTGTCTTCGGTGGTGAGGGCTGTCCAGTCATCAATCGCTGGTTTCCGGGTGTCGGGGGTGGTTGGTGAGGGTTCAGTGTGTTGGTTGTCTTCGTCGAAGTTGTCGTAGATGCTCTTGATTTTGTGGTGGAAAAAGATGCTGAGTTTGTCGCAGAGGTCTTGTGAGGGAGGGATGTGGGTAGACTCTCTGGTGGGTTGGGCGAACTCCTTGATGATGCTGAAGAGTTCCTTGCTGTTGTGTGCGTGGGTGGAGATTCTGTCTTCAATTGCTTTTTTCCTCGTTTCTCTGATGAGTTGATGGTGGGCGTTGGTGGCGGCTCTGAAGTTGTTTTGGGCTTCTGTGGATTTGGTGTTTCTCCAGGCCTTTTCAAGGCGGCGGCATGTGCGCCTGGACTCTCGAAGTTCGGTGGTAAACCATCTGGCTTTCTTGGCACGGGTATTGTTTTTCTTGAGGGGGGCTATGGTGTTGGTGCTGTCCGAGATCCATCTATGCAGGGTTCGGGCTGCGGTGTTGGGGTCGTCGTTTTCCGCAATGGTTGGGGTGGAGTTGTTGAGTGAGGAGGTGAGCTGGTCATCTGTGATTTTGGTCCAGTTTCTTTGTGGAAGCAGGTGCTGGTGTCTGTGGATGGTGGGTGTTCTGAAGGTGAAGTGGACGCAACGATGGTCGGTCCATGGAAGTTTGGTGGTGTGGCTGAAGGTGATGGAGTTTCCTGTAGTGAAGAGGGGGTCGAGGGTGTGTCCTGCTGAGTGCGTGGGCTCGGTCACGATCTCTCGGAGTCCAATGTTGTGGAGGTTGTCCAGGAGGGATGTGGTGTTGGGGTCCAGTTGATGGTCGAGGTGGAAGTTGAGGTCTCCCAGCAGGGTGTAGTTGGTGGATGCGATGGCCTGCGGGGATATAATGTCCGTGATGGAGTTGGCGAAGGGTCCGTGGGGTCCAGGGGGTCGGTAGATGAGGCTTCCTCGGAGGGCTGCGTTGGGGCTGGCCAGTATCTTGAAGTGAAGGTGTTCCATCAGTTCTGTGGACTCGTCAGGGTGTGTGCTCAGGCAGAGGCTGGATTTGTGGACGATGGCGATTCCTCCTCCTGGGTGGATGGGCACGGTCCTTCCTGGAGATCTTGTATCCTTGGGGGATGGCGATGGCGATGTCGGGTCCCGAGGTGGTGTTGGTCCAGGTTTCGGTGAAGAATGCTACGTCTGGGGTGGTGCTGTCGAGGAGGTCCCAGATTTCTGTTGCGTGTTTGTGGAGGGATCGGACGTTGAGGAGGATGCATTGCAGGGTCTTCGGTTCGGTTGTGTTCTTGTGGGCGGGTTGTGCTGGATCCGTGTTCTTGGCGGTGCTGCAGGTGTGCCAGCAGCGGTGACAGCTGAAGGGTCCATGGGTGTCGGCTGGTGATGCTAGCTTTCAGTTGTTGTTGCAGCCTGGGTTGAGTGCGTGGAGTGCTGCTGGGTCGTAGCGTTGGCGGGGCGGAGGTCCAGGGTTCCTGGTGCTGGTTGCGGACGGGTCGCAGACGGGCGCAGATGTGCTTGCCTTTGACGCGCCTTCGGTGCACCAGCGGCCGCCATTAAGTAGGGGTCGGGGAGGGCTGGACAGGTGGGAGGCGGGGAGGGGAGCTGGATTGGGCCGGTCGTGCTGGGGGGGGAGGGGCCGCGGGGGCAGCAGCGGCGGGGAAAGGTAAAGGGAGGAAAGAAGGGATAAAGAAAAAAGGGAAAATAAGCAGAAATAAGACACAAAAGAGCAGAGATGCAGAAAAGAGCAGAAAGGTGAAAGATAGAAAGGGTAAAAAAACGAGTGAAAACGAGTGAAGGAGCAGAGGGAGAGAAAGGGAAAATGGGCAGAAATAAGGCACAAAAGAGCAGAGGTGCAGAAAGGTGAAAGATAAAAAGGGGAAAAAAACAAGTGAAAACGAGTGAAGGAGCAGAGGGAGAGAAAGGGAGAATGGGCAGAAATACGGCGCAAAAGAGCAGAGGTGCAGAAAGGTGAAAGATAGAAAGGGGAGAAAAACGAGTGAAGGAGCAGAAAGAAAGAAAGGAGACAGAGGTCCACTGGACCACCAGGGATGAGGCGCAGGGAAACCTGCGGGTGGAGGAGGGCCTCGATCACCAACACTGAAGAGTGCAGGGGCAGGGGCACCTCACTTAATGGTGGAGCTGCGATGGTGGGAGAACAATTTCACTGACAATGAGTCAGTGGTCTTGCTCTTGGACTGAAGAGTGTCAGAAAAGTTTTTCTGAATTGCGTGATGCGTTGTGTTCGGCTCCTGTGTTAGGTACTCCTGATTACAGTAAGCCGTTTACACTATACGTTCACGAGAGAGAAGGTTGTGCGTTAAGTGTTTTGACGCAACAATTTGGTGGCAAACAGCGTCCATGCGCATATTTTTCTTCGACTTTAGTCCCAGTAGCTAGAGCATTGCCGAGTTGTCTAAGAGCGACAGCCGCAGCTGCGGTGTCCATTCGACAGTCCGCAGGTCTGGTCATGGATAATATGCTTACAGTGATGGTTCCGCATGCAGTTGACACTCTCTTGAACCGAACGAAGACTCAACACTTGACGAGTGCAAGGTTGTCCGGCTATGAGTTGACACTTTTGGCAAGTCATATACAGATAAAATGTTGCAATGTGTTGAATCCAGCGACATTGTTGCCGATTAATATGGAATCAGGTGATGTAGCACCACATGACTGTTACTTAAGAACTGAAGAAGAGACGAAGGGTCATATTGACCTGAAAAATACTCCATTGGTAGATCCTGATGGTACTTTGTATGTTGATGGTTCATGCTTCAAGTTGCCGAATGGTGATGTGACGACTGCGTATGCTGTAGTGACGTTGAGTACGGTTGTAGAAACTGCGAGATTGAGTCAGAATTCGGCGCAAGCTGCAGAGTTGATTGCTTTAATGAGAGCGTATGTTTTGTCTAAAGGAAAGCGAGTGAATGTGTTTACTGATAGTCAATATGCGTTTGGCGTAGCACATAGTTTTGGTCGATTGTGGAGAGAGAGAGGATTCATGACGTCTCATGGCACGAAGATTCAACACGGACAGCTTGTGAATGATCTTTTGGATGCACTTACATTGCCTAAGCAGGTGGCAATCATTAAATGCAGCGCGCATCGAAAGGTCACAGATGATGTTGGTCGTGGTAACGCGTTTGCAGATGAGATTGCGAAGGAAACAGCCAGGAATTTGACAAACCGAATGTATGTTATGAGTTCAGTGAGATGGCCGGCGGAGACTGGTATGTGTGAGAACACAGTTGAGAGTGTGAAAGCGATTCAGAATGAGGCTACCGAAACTGAAAAGGCTAAGTGGAAAGAAAGCACGGGGAAGTTAGACATGAATGGATGTTGGGTTGATTTGTCAGAGTATCAGAGATGGATGTTACCGGACGCGTATGTGCTTGCCGTTGTTACTATGGCCCGTGGCATCTCACATATTAGCGCGAAAGGTATATGTAAGTTGTTGTCTCCTGTATGGAAGAATGATGGGATTGCTAAGTGTGCTGAGAGAGTCGTCAAGAACTGTATGGTATGTTTGATGCATAATCCTGGCAAGGGCACTCCCACTCCACCTGGTCACTTTGCTCCTCCTACATGCCCCTTTGAAGTTATCCAATTGGACTTCATCCATATGGAGAGATGCAATAATTTGAAATATGTATTGGTTGTGGTTTGTGCGTTCTCCAGATGGATTGAGGCCTATCCTCTTAAAGATAATACTGCCCTGTCCACAGCAAAAGTTCTACTCAAAGAACATTTCCCAAGATACGGAATGCCACGGATCGTATGGTCCGATAATGGAAGTGAGTTTGTGGGACAGGTGATGAAGAGTGTGTGTGCGGGTTTGGGTATCCGCCAAAAATTTCATAGTGCTAACCATCCTCAATCGGCGGGTTTGGTGGAAGGGTACAATGGTACTCTGAAACTGAAACTTGCCAAAATCCAAGCAACAACTGGTTTATCATGGCCTGATGCATTGCCTTTAGCTCTCCTGTCAACCAGGGCGACTGTGCACTCTCGAGTAGGGCTTAGCCCATATGAGATTGTGTTCGGCCGTCCTGCAAATGTTTGGGGAGTTCCAAGGCCTAAGGAATTTAGTAGAATTGAATATCCAATGTTGATTGACTATCTTTACGATCTGACTGCTAAATTGAGTTTGATTCATCAACAGGTTTTTGAAGCTCTACCGGCACAAACAGAAGGTCCTGGACATCGGCTCCAACCTGGCGAGTGGGTGTTAATCCGCAACTTTGGGAGAAAACGAAATCTCGAGCCAAGGTTCGTGGGACCCTACCAAGTCTTGTTGGCAACGAGGACTGCAGTTCGGTTGGACGGCAGGAAGCATTGGGTGCACGCCACCCACACAAAGAAAGTACCGCTTCCATTGCCAGCAAACAATTGGATAAGGAAAGGGTTTGCCCCGACTGAGACCGATGTCATCCCAAAGTATGTGCCATTTAGTGATGCTCAACCTGTAGAGATCGATCCAGTTCAGCCAGATACGTCTGTAGAATCATTTGGAACTGTACCTTTGTCTTCAGCATTGGAGAATTCAAGTTCTGAACAGTCACCTGAACAATCGAACTCTGTCTTGCCACCTGAACCGTTGTTTGAAGAACAAACTCGACCTGGAAAATGTCGATATTTCCTTCGATCGCGTGACTAAGGAAAAATAAAAAATCCCTTTTTGCTTTTGAATTACATTACCCCCTTCCTGTTGCTATGAACCTTGTGGACATTTGCATTTTTCCTGATCTTGAGTTCTTTTAATTTTGTTTTATCTATTACGTGTGTTTCTTTTCTGTGCAGCTAGGAGACTTATATGAAATTGAATGCTTGATTGATTAAACCTACCATCTGGGTTGGCCGTAGGGCCGTGCGGGTACCTACTTCTGTTTGGCAGGTTTCTGACACTAGGTCGGTTACTTTTGTCGGTTTCTGGGAACTCCTGGGAATTGACAATTGCTACTCAGAATCAGGTGCGTCAAGAACGTTACGGATGGTCTTTAGAGGATGGAGTTCTCTAAGCTGTCAGAAATAGAGAGGATGTCGGCGCAAAGATCTAAATTGCATAAGATTTTACGAACAAAATGTTTTTTGTTCCAGATTTTCATGTTGTTCCTAACTGTGTCTATGTTATTGGTGGGTGGAGTGTATTTTGGGATTCAGTTCCTGTTCCCTTCCACTTCATCTACTCCCCCTCTCATGATCTCAATTCTGTTCTCGTTCCCACTATCTCTCCACATTCTTTTCATTTTCTGCCCCAACATGAACAGGTCAGACGTGCGGAATTTATGAACAATTCCTTTGTCCAACTTTTGCGCCAGCATCAGTTGGTGATGAACACTACCAACTGTTGGGTGTGTGGGTTAATGCCACATACCATAGATAAGGGTATTCCGTATTTGGTTCTTCCCTACAGCTCCCAGGGGTCGGCTCGGGCATTCCAAACCATGTTCCGTAGTGCACTAGATTCCTACCCCCGTCGAGAGCCCTGCTCCACAGACCTTGGATCTGGCCCGTACCTCAAGTCTTTGGCGATAGCGATTGCTGATCTGGATAGAGATATTTTTGATGCATCGCTTATTCCAGAGGAAGAGGTGCGAGCCTACAAGGATCTGAGTGAGGCCGAATATAGTATGTCAGTGGGTGATAGACAGCTTAAGAGCTCGTCTCCAATCTGGATTGTACCCCACCTTGGTCATTTCTGCCTGCAAGGTCTTGGTCGAAATCCGAGAGCTCAGCTTGGGAAGAGTGCTTGTACTGAGACATACGTTTTACCGATGCTCTCTTCCCCTGTATTTCTGACTGCCAAGGGTACCTATTTTGTGTGTTATGATCGTGCTTATACGTGGTTGCCCCGTGACTTCTCGGGCACATGTTATATCGCGAATCTTTTGCCACCGACTTTTACAGTTGCCTCAGACTATCACAAAACGAGAGTTGTGAGAGGCGTTATTAGCAAAGAGGACACTGCCGGTCAAGAAGCAGGAGACTTCTTTAAGGGTTTCCTACCATTTTGGGGACCTATGGTCAATAGTAGGAACCTGAGACAGCTGACTCGTGTGGTAGAATCGACTGCTAACATAACTGCAAGTGCTCTTGGTAACCTGACAGCAGAGCTTCAAGCGGACAGACTGATGACGTTACAGAACCGGATGGTTCTAGATGTTGTACTCGCAGATAGAGGTGGTGTGTGCAAGGTGATCCATTCGAGCTGCTGTATTTTCATACCTGATAATGCTCCAACTGTTTATCAAGCCATCTCGAAGTTGCATAAAATCTCTGAGTCCATACACGTGGACGAAGGTGATTGGACGCTTCTAGGATGGTTTTGGGGTCTGATGTCGACTTGGGGTTGGAAGATTCTGATGATTGTAGGGGTTGTTGTGATGTTTCTGTTCACGTGTTGTCTTTGTGTACAGTGTGGTCCAGCCTTATGTGGCCTTTGTGCTACAACGTGTATAAGAAGGCCATCTGTTACCAGCGAGACATTGATGGATAGAATAATGTTCCAGCAACATCTAAACGATCTGATGAATATCGATATAGATTCTGATATCGACTAGTGCTTGCCTACATGAGGGCAAAAGGAGCGTCTGAGGTTCCGTAAAAATCAGAACGACGTTTTGGGCTAGGTCGGATATGGATGAGTTTGGTATCTACGAACCGTAAATGATGAGATTAGTAGATGTACGTGTTTTCGCTACACTACTTGGAAGGGTTCGTCTTATTTACGGGTTTTTCATCTGAACCTTCGGGTTCCATTTTAGATAAGGCATCCATTTTGTTTCTTGCCCTCACGTAGCCGGCGAACGGACAATGTCCGCTTGATGACCCTGGGATTCCCAAGCTCTTGCGGAAGATGCATATTCCTTTGAGTGTGCCTTTATGACTAGGGGAATGACACGGCAGAAGCAGATGGCTCCGCTCGAGGCTCATCTTGCCGTGCCAGTCTATTGTTTCAGCCTTGCATGCGTTAGGCTCGAATCCTTTGATCCTGTGATCACGCTTCCGATATTGCCCCCACATTCTTTTCAATCTGTTGTCTGTCTTTGTCTTCCTGCACCTGTTTCTGTTCCTTCTCTTAGGTCGTTTACAACTAGAATGGAATGTGCTTAATGGTGGGATAGCGTGCTTTTACAGTTGGCAACCGACATGTATCTGTAATTATGTTCCGGGCTTCTGAAAACATGAATGCGATCCTTTTGAAGTTTACTGTGGGAACTGAGTTGTAACCTTTTGTTTGTTATGTTGTGCAATGACGAAAATGTGTATAAAAGGAGCGATCCACTTTTGCAATTCGAAGCAGACTCTCAGAACCTACACTATGTTGTACTTCTAGCGATTTCTGTGTCCCTGCAGTAAATAAACGCTGATCTTTGACGCCGAAGGAAGTGTCCCGTGTCTCTGTGATTTGTACGCCGGAACAGGTATCCCACAAAGGTTTCAGGTGTTGTCCCCTGGCACCGCTGTGCCTTAAATTAGCCCAGTCCTTCAGATCTTGTACCAAGGGAAACAGAATAAACTTCGTTTACAAATAAAAAAAACTGCAACATCCTTTAACGGGTCAGCATAGAATCCAAAGGCACTTTTCTAGGGGAATGTTGAGACCCACAAATATATCATTGTTTCTAACTAGAACACACTTTTCATTGCATTTACTTGTGCTTCTTTGAAGCTCTGCAAACATTTGACAACTCTATGAAGATCTAACATATGATTTGGCTAGAATATATCTAAAGAAATTAGAACACTTTGGAGCATTAGCATATGCCAAGCTAAACCGTTGGGGGGCTTCTCCATGTAACTACCTAAACTACCTACACCCTAATTTACCAAATGTACCTTATTAATCTGTAGATCAATTATGATTTGAAATTATATTTTTTCCGGCATCGAGACCCATCAGATTGCTTGTATTTGAATTGTGTGAACCTCATCTTTCGTGTCCTACACTCCACTCTCCAAGAAATTACCTGGAATGCATGACTTCGGCTACCATGGAAAGCCTATGAGAAGCTGTCCATAAACTAACCCAGACAGGGACAGGTTGCTGGCTTGCATGCTGGTTTGATGTGCAGTGGCAGTGGTAGTACCTTGAAATGGGTATAAATGGATTCTTGGGCTTTGGGCTAACAGTGTGGGTGGCGATTCCGACCTAGTAGGCATTAAAGGTTCAATTAATTTGATGGGACATGGCTTACTTTCCTTGAGGTGTTGCTTGTCAAAGGATGTTTTTTCCAGCATGAAGAATGCATCCTTTTCTTGGGTTTTTGTGTTACCTTGCAGATCAGATTCAAAATGGCTTACTGAGGGAATCAACCTTTATAATGCGGACTGTGCCACGAGTGCAATTTCCACGCAAGGGTAACCACGCTTGCTTGTACCACGCATCTGCCTTAAACATGCATGTGCGTGTTTAAGGAAGATAGCAGTCTAGTGTTCAGATGGGCGGAGAGAGGAAGAGGAAGCATTGGATCAGGAAGCTACAGATGAGAACAAGTAAGTGGGGTTGAGGCTGGATTTGGGGGATTGATTTCGGGGTGGGGTCGGTTTTAGGGCCAAGGGCGGAGGGAGGAGTATTTTTTGGAAGGTGGCAGACTTTGAGGTCTCGAGGGCAGATAGGGGGGTAGTTTTAAGGCTGGGGTTTGTGGGGAGTGTTTAGGGGTGGGGTGGTTTCAGGGCTCATGGCAGGGGGGGTCGGGTAGTTCATTTAAAGGGGGCAGGGTTTAGGCTTCAGGGCAGTGGAATGGGTGGGAATAGTTTTAAGAACAGCACAGGATATGTTTTAGGGTTCAGTCGGGCGGTGAGGGCTGGGGTTGGGGTAGATTTTGGTAGGGGGCAGGGGTTTAGGCCTCAGAGAGGGGCAAGAAGTTGTTTGAGAGCAGTGTGGGGTAGGTTTTGGGCCTCAGGTCGGGGGAGGTATTGGGATTGGATTTTAGGGCTTAGGACAGGGAGGAAGGTCGGGGTAGTGCTAATCTTTATCACGTATATCCCTTTACTAATCATGACTTTACCACAAAATTGCATTGTAAAGGCATGCATGGTAAAGGAATGTGTGGTTGAGACACATTCGTGGTTATGACAGCATTGTAGAGGCACGTTTGCTTCAGCCATGTCTGCCTCTGTCACACAACCGCTTCTTACTATACTATACTATACTAACTACGCAGAACCTTCCAATATTACCTTCCAGTAACTTGCCACATTATTGGGGATTCAAGCTTTCACCAAGGCATTCTTTAAGCCTTTTAATCAGGAGCTTGTATTGCTAGCTGGCTCCTTGCATGACGTTTGTAACTCTTCCATACTAAGATTTGACCGAATATCCTACCAAAGAGGAAGATTTTTTCCAGCCCATCATTGTCTTTTCTCTGTGAAGGGTCAGTTAGGGCAACCATTTCCTTTTAGTTCCCTGTCAAGGAGAGGCCATTTTTCTTCCATACAAGGATATGGCTGGCACCCTGATTGTGACCTTGGTTCTGTACTTAGTGACCTTGGCTGCAAGAGGAATGCTGCTTCGATAGTGGTGAGCCCTGGTTTTAGGAGAATGTAGATCTACATCTCTTCTGGCAGACTACTTGGTGTCCCCAGAGCCCGGGATCATATCTCACCTGGCAGAATAATCTCTAAGTTGCTGAATGATGACTGCTGACAAGTTGCATATTTATGTAATACCATTAAAGACTTGTTGAGGCTTCTCCAAATCCCTGACATCACTGAAATATTTATAATTAAAGACTAACATACCTTTTTAAACCCAATTGTCAGCAATGAGGTTCTCGTGGCCTTCAGCCTGGTCTCTTTCAAGCTCTCATAGGCGGTAGCCACTCACCACCAAGGCTTTTGCAAATAGAGAATTTTTGAAGTGAGACGAGGCCTTCATTTGACAAATACTGCTCTTGAAACCAAAGTCGATTTAATTCGTGCTGGGTCATTGCGTCTGCGTTAATCTGCTACTGGGTGCATTTTATACTGGTTGTGGGGAGCACAATAAAAACACAACAAAATGTTACTTTCAATAGGATTGTCAGGGAAAATGTATGCTATGCTTAATCAAATGTATTTACATTCTTTGGTAGCAAAGAGAGACCAAATTCTGCTTGCTCCATAGCTTCACCAACTGCAGAATTATTTATCATATAATCTTTGCAAGAGCAGTGATTCTAAAATGTAGCCTACATACCATTTAGATTCCAGAAATTTGCAACCCAAGAGAGCGGTGCCAAGGATAAAATGTTGGCAGCATGTCAGTGAATGACGTGTGCCGGTTAGTAAGTGTCTCATTAAGCCTTGACTACAGAGAGAATTCAACCTGGTGCTTCTTTGGTCCCGTTGGGGCCAAGCAGAGTAGAGTTATCCCGTCGGGAACTGCAAAGCCTGTGCAAGCCTCACGGGCCTATCATGGTTCCCCCGCCCCCCCCCCCCCAAGTATGGGCTACTGAACAAAGCCGAAATATCCGAGGGAGAGCGCGAGGAACCGCCCGAGGCATCAGAACTGGAATTCCCGACCCCCACTAGATTTCTTTATTTACCTGGGGATTTTGAACTTTCCGTCGTGAATCCAAGTATATTCTGCACTACCAGAGTGAACAATTCGGTAATACTGTGTCCAGCGAAAAAGGCGCTTAGGGGTACCAGTAATGCTCAGTGTGGAATTAGTTTATCAAGTGACCGGGTGTTCATAGCGAGACTCGGACATTTTGGAGTTTATTTACAAGCCCCTTGCGCCACTTTGCGTCATTTTAAACATGGGAAAAGTGACGCAAAAGAGGCGCAAGGGGCTTGTAAATAAGCCCCTTCGTATGCAAGAAATAGACTCGTTGCTGGTGACACCAGTCAGTTGTAATACGTTAGTCTAAGGGGCAGGTAACACTAAGGGGCAGATTTACAAGCCCCTTGCGCCACCTTTGCGTCACGTTTAACATGGGAAAAGTGCCGCAAAGGTGGCGCAAGGGGCTTGTAAATCTGCTGATAAGAGGTATTTTGAATTCTATGGGCCTCATTTATGACTTTTTGCCGTAGGGAAGCGCAGCAGGCCTTCCTGCTGTGCTTCCCTACGGCAAAAGAAAAGGGCAGAAAAGCGCCGTATCTATAAGATACAGCGCATTCCTGTCCTTTTCCCCTGCGCAGGCGCACAATGGGCTGCCTGCGCCAGCGCAGGCACCTTTGCACAATGGTGCAAGGGTGCCTGCGTTGCGGGGAAGATTATTTTTTTACAGGAAGGAAAACCTTTCTGTACAAAAATAATCACAATAGGCTTTTCCTCTTTCTATGTGTGCTGTAGAATGCAGCACACATAGAAAAAGGAAATACGAGGAGAAATATAGACATTTCTCCCTGTTGCGCCTCCCTTACGCCTCCCCTGGGGAGGCGTAAGCTTTTGGCACTGCTTCAGAGTTACGATTTCTCGTAAATCTGGGGCAGTGTCAAAAGGCCATGGATGTTGCTGGGAACGCCCCCAGCAACACCCATTGCACGCCCCTTTAACGCAGTACACTGCGTTAAAGGGACTGATATTTATCAGGCAGCAGTACGCCACAAAAACTGGCGTACTGCTGCCTGATAAATACCACGCAGGCTTCTGCGCCACGGAACTTCATGAAAAGTGAAGTTCTGATGGCGCAAGGGGCCTCATAAATGAGGCCCCATGTATATTTAGATATTCACTCATTTTTTGGGTGCACTTCAAGCTAATCATATATAACAATAATTTGTTTGTGAAAAGTAGCGCCAGCTCTCAAAGTTTTGGCATTTCTAAGCGGTGCCAATAATAGTGGTACCCCATTATCCTACTTACTAGCGGCTAAATGATCGATCTGGGAAGGCTGAGAGGTTAAGACGGCCCTGTCAGGATTCAAACTCGTTGCTTGGGGTTCTCGAAGCCGCCTTGCTCTTTCATATTTCTCTGTGTTTTCTTCTCGGTGTACCTTCACCACCGCCTCGGATCTCCGGAGGCGCCGCACCTGGCCGGCTCACGCAGCTTTCAGCTGCTCCTCTCAGAAGTATGTGTCTCCTGTAGCTAATAAATTGACGCCCCTAACTTTTTTACGACCATTGAAGGCTCGCCTGTGTTTGATAGGTAAATGAAATCCTCTCACGTAGGCCAGAGCCACTTTGAATCTCCCATCTGCCAGCCCCGGGGATCAATAATACATTCTTTGAATAACATGTATCTAATACAAGGGAGCACATCCTCATATATCTTGGGTTTCCGAGGAGAATATTAATCTGTCAACCACAGAGCGGGCGCAGGCGCATAAGGAAGCTTAAGCAGTAGATAGAAGCAAGCATTGGCAAAGCCAAAAGGGCTCGCCTATTCAAGAGCCATTGGCAAAGCCAATGTGTTTTAGACATATACAAAAACATTTTTCCTTTCTGTGTTTATCAGTGGTAATGTGATAAGTCACATCCAATATACAATGAACCAAAGTAAATCCTATTTCTAAAATATAGCAACACGTAAAATTATATAATTTGATTATTATTCTCTTCAAAGCAGCAAAAAAAAGATAGTGTTTATGATTCTTGATACATTTTTTATACAGTTAAAAGCATATACAAACACAATCAATACAATTTAAAATAAAAATCCAGCACATACGTTTGTCACGTCAATAGAATCATTTTTACAATGATTTATAATATAGACTGCTAGGTCTGATACATCACATATTGAAATGTATTACAATGCTACTTATAAAAACCAATACATTAAAAACAGATGACTTTGTCCTTGTGTTGACGCGTTTCGGTGTATCTTTTTGATTTGAAAAAACACCTTCCTCAGAACTCAAAGTTTAAAAACACCTAATTCTCCTGTGTGCCAACTAACATATCTAAAAACAAATACATACAATTAGATGCATATATATATATATATATATATATATATATATATATATATATATATATATATATATATATATATATATATACAGCGTGTGCTTATTTAACATGTATAAAGTGCTTTCTTTGGTTCAGTGTATTAATCTGTAGCATAGTCGGGGAAACATTCCAGTCCTTGACGAATATAAAGAAGACCAAACCATCATAATACTCCTACTAATTGCTCAATATTACTTAAAGCGAGTCTGTTGGCTGGTATCACAACAAAGTTCTAAATCTGAAGACAAGATCAGCAATGTATGCCTTTTTAGTTACACTTGTCTCCTGTGTCGTCCCCCATTATTTTGCTATCCAGGGGTCTAGACAGTCCCATAATCATATACATAGTCCTTGATGTTCCCATGTATAGACAGAGTGACTTGCTTGCTTACCCTTAATAGTGGATCAGCACATATCGCTCTGGTTCCAGAAACAAATAATTATGTCATGATCGTTTAAGCCTCTGTCAGTATTAGGCCAGAAAGTCTATTAAAATCTTTTGGGGATATCAATAGGGACATTTTTTTTTACTTACAGTCCTACTTTCAAAATCAGACTTAAATTATTTTATTGCTAGTATTCATACTCACTTAAGGGGTCTTTTCTTTGTGCCCACTTTGCTTTTCAAAATCAAAGGCTGAACTAGACCGGATGGTCTGTGTCACCACATTTGGGCCTGACACAAACAAATTCAGACAAACCGTGTTAAAAAATTGGCACTTACTAGAAAACCTGGACTGCCCATCTCCCCGTCCTCTTTTCGCGTATCGTAAGAACAGGAGCATCGGACAACATCTTGTCCGAGCCGAGATAGCATTACCCAAACCTAAGAGTGACCTATTGTCTCAATGGGGAATGAAACCCATTGAGGGACATCATAAATGTGGGACATGCGTGGCCTGTGGGACTACTGTGGAAGGGAAGGAATTCCAACATGGGAATATTAAGTGGAAACACTTAAGTTTCGACAAATTGTAAAACACGAAATGTTGTGCATGTAGTCATCTGCCCATGTAATAAGATTTACATAGGCAAGACAACACAACAAGTGAATATGCGCATAACGCAACATAAGTCTAGAATCAAGAATAAAGTGCTTACAGCACCTATGGTGGAGCATTGCATTGAAAATAAACACATGGAGAATGACTTAAAGTGGTCAATTCTATATGTTCTGCAACAGTCTAGACCCATCGACCATGATAAACTTCTACTAAAAAAAGAGGCCTACCTTATACTTAAGTTTAATAGCGCACTCAGCGGGCTCAACTCGCTTTCTGAAATATCTAGAGTGTGAGCTTTACCTAGTATAGTGCCTCCAAAAGAAAGGGTCGATGGTAATTGCGCGTATGTTTTCATATGTGGTTTAAATTCACCTTTTTTCACATCTAAATGATAGCCTTCTCTAGCGACTGTAGTGAAGGAGTCAACGCGTAGGTTGTTAGGAAGTAGCTTTAATCCAGGAATGACAACTTAACATCCACAAGTAGAGAAAGGCAGTTAAGTCTGCGAGATCCAACAGCAGAATCAGCTGCTGACACAGGAGCATTCTACATGACATACAGAGGTTCTGAAAACGACATCATGTAGGAATATAACACACCTCCCACCGAAAGACAAAAAAAAAAAAAAAAAACGATAAACCCTAAAAAAAAAAAAAAAAATGAATAGAAACAACTGGAAAAAAAAAAACATTAAGAACAAACATAATCCATAAGCTTAGCTGGAACATGTTTTACACGAGAACTACTGCGTAAGCAAACAGGCTGTGAAGAGCACGCCTGAGAAACAGTATTTTGAGAAACAACATCATGAGAAACAGCATTTTGAGAAGCAACATCATGAGCATTAGAAGGAACAGTCTGTAAAGAAAAATTGTTAGGACAAGCTTGAGGCAAAAACGCCTGAGAAGAATGCAGATTATCAAAAACTTCATGAGAACCATGAAAACCAGAATCAACATCAGGAACAGATGGGTCCCCAGGGGAACTAGGATCCAGGTGAACATACTTTTTATCCATGGCGTTGGACCTGCAAGCAGAAATGCGTCTGAAATTCCAAATCTTACCACCCTCTACTCTAACTGCTTTACTGAAAACCTCCGTAACTTTGACAGGCGAAGACCACCTGGAGATGCCTTTAGGAATGATACCGCCAAACTTCACCCTAACCAAATCGCCAACAGAGATCTTGGGAGAAGCAAATCTCGGAGGAGAGCTCTTAAGCATTTTGTCTTGGTATTTTCCAACGCGGTCCCTAATTCTATTCATATCCAACTCTAGATACCCAGAGTCTTTCGTCTTCAGCCACCAAGGAAAGATTTTGGTACCAGGTTTTCTGCAGCGCAACATTTCAAAGGGGGACAAACCAGTAACAGAGTTGGGAGACATACGATAGGTGAACAAAGTGGCCTGTAAAGCTTTTTTCCACTTCAATCCACTCCGTAGGGCCAACTGGCAGGACTCCTTAATCACTCTGTTAAAGCGTTCCACCTGGCCATTGGATTGCGGGGAATAATTCGAAACTCTTTTGTGAAGAATCCCACAAGTTTCTAGAAAAACAGAAAAAACTTCACTTACAAATTGCGGCCCATTGTCGGAGACAATTTCTTCGGGTAAACCCTCCCTACAAAAAACTTCATTTAAAAACTCAACAACAACTTCAGAGTTGACCTTTTCAACAATTTTTAACTCGGGCCACTTGGAGAAATAATCCACAAGCACCACAGCAAACATATCTTTCCCTGACTGGTAATTAAAAGGGCCGATGATGTCAATTCCCAACTTTCTCCAAGGTCCACAGGCAAATTCAACAGGGGAAAACCCAGAAGAAATAGGTTTTACAGATTTGTCGCTCAAAGAGCATGGAGAACAGTTCCTTACCCACCAGTCAACCATAGCGTCCATACTGGGCCACCAATAATACTCTCGGATCCTCCTTTTAGTCGTGGACATCCCCATGTGGCCTTCATGGGCCAAATTGCGAATGGATTCACGGACATTGAGGGGAGGGACAATTTTGTCATCTCTGTAAACCATATCATCAATTACTGACAATTCATCTTTTACTTTGAAGAAAGAGGCTAAGTTCATGTAGGAATACAACAGCGACCCCACTCTAAGATGGCCACCAAGCAAGTAGCTATAAGTAGGTCAAAAAACACGTTACAACATGGCTGCCAAACTAAGTGAATGAGAGCTTTCTCTAGCGACCCCACTCTAAGAAGGCCGCCAAGCAAGTAGCTATAAGTAGGTCAAAAACCATGTTACAACATGGCTGCCAAACTAAGTGAATGAGAGCTAGATGCCGAGTCACAGCTTGTTCAAGTAAGTCTAGAGCTAACATGGGTATGATTTGCCACCAATATTGCAGTAGCCCCAGAAACCTAATAAAACGCTGTTATTTCCTCTAGGGAAAGCGAGCGCAAATAATAAGGACTGAGGAAAGTGGTGCCCACATGGTTAGAAAGCGCTTACCGCTGCAACCGATTAGAACACGAACAGCCCAAGCGAGGAATCCCTCAGAGCAGGTATGCCGAGTAGAGCAACGAGTGCCATACTCTCTCCTTCTGTGCATAAAAAGCATGTAAAACGTTATTCTCATTATTTTCAGGCTGTAATACAAGACTGAAAATTAACTCCCATTTGGTGGAAACGTAGGATCACGAGCATGATCCAGTAAGGTATGTTGATAACATATGTGCCCCATTCTGGTCTTAGAAAGTGAGCAAGAACAGGTCATGATACCTGCGTTTGTTTTTAGATCCCGAAAAGAAAAGAAACTCAGTCAGAACTAATACCCTACCCTTGACCGGCGGCTGCTGGTTCAACAGGTAATATGAGGAATCCGAGTTAAATGTAGTTGGAAGCTAAACAACTGTCAGAAATGTAGCTAAAACAAGTTTTATTTTATACACTTGCAGATATCCCGTATTAAGACAGAGCCCTGATGAGAATCCGTAGAGTTGACATACCGGATTCGAAACGCGTTGGCGTAAAAAGATTAGCCATTTATTGGTTGAATGGACTGAATGAATTAATTTGAAGTCTATTTTTCCTTTTTTGAACTGCCTACATTCAACTGTAGTTCATTGATTTATGATTGTCATCAAGTTTATACTTTTGACTCTGGTCTTTATGGAATTACGGATGATTTTTTCTTCGTAGTATGAATATTTGAGTGTATATATATCAGAGCAATTCACTTTGTATAATACAACTAGTTATGTGTATGTGTATGTGTTTATGTTGTAAATAATCGCGAATAGTAAATAATTGTATATAAGGTGTACAAAACGATAAGGTGTCCCTTTCATACATTAATACTTAAAAAAAGACAAAAAACAAATAAATAATAAAAGGGTTTGAGTGATATACCCGAACGAACCAGGAAGTCTCTTATGGTTTGTTCCCTCAAAAATAGAGGATTTAAGTAAGTGTGTGGCTGGCAATCTGTGTACTTAGTTATATTAATGGTCCAGCTAGCCCCACGTCCCAGGACCTGACTCCACCATTCTTCACACTTTGGTTTACAGGTATATGATTTCACCATTTTAATTCAGAAGCTCTCCGTAGTATTTAACCCTGTGGTGTAAAGACATATTCTTTTAGTAACTAAAGTCCTGACACTAATCTGTCTAAGTACTTCCCTATTTAGCTTACAACACTTACACTTTAGAGAAATGATGTCCTTTGCGTAAAAATCCTCTCAGAGGTATTCTAAAATAGAGCTTAGGGCTTGTTTAAGCACCCTTCAAGGTCCTAGATCCACCACTTTGTACAAATTATGGTGATGCTCAAACCTGTATAGTAAGAATAAACAATACCGATTGTAATAGGGATTATTGGTAGTGTTTGCTATTTAATATCATGACTGATTGCTTTGGGAGGAATATATTTCTTCCCACTTTCCTACTTTGTAGTAATTAGTTAATCCTAAGTATGGTCCCCCACTAGTACTAATTTGCCAAAATCCAAAATTGGATTGAGATTTACTGCATATGTAGGAGCTCACAGTATTGCGTACAATGCTACATATATTCGTGTTTCGATTTATTGTACCACTGCCTTTTTAAGAAAATCCTGTTTCACTGCCCATCATAATTCTACTAATGTGCACAATTGCTGACTTACTGCGTTTCCCATCACGTGCTCAGCATGGAGATAATAAAAATAATGCCTGTAGCTCGATTATCTATTAGCAATAGTGCCATTAGGCCCCTGCTCAGAGCAACCCTGGTATACTCCCGCCGCACTTGCATGCTGCCTCAATCCTTCATGTAATATAGCAGCGCGCAAGGTCGACTGCTCAAAACATCAACAGCCTGGTCGGCGAACAGATATCAATTAGATCTGCCGTTTTAAGCCTACTATTTTATCACTCCCAAATACGCTCTATATCATCAAGCGTACATTCCCTCCTTACCTTTATGGACATGCAGCATCTACCGACTCAGTGGTTCTGGAAATTCATGAATACACGGTGCATCTCACTCCCGCATATTTATATTGTCCCATGAGAGCCAATTATCTTAATTGGCATTATTGAATACTCGCACGCATTTACCCGCCATTTTGGTAGTTCGTTTACACAATCCATCTCTTTCCATTGGAATGATGGAAGGATCATAGTTCATAATACATAATTCGCCACGCGCAATGTAAACAACACCACGCAAGTGTTTTGCCTTCTAGCCTGTAATACTTTCCATATTATAATGATTTATGTAGCGCTCTACGGCCGGCCCACCCTAGTGGATTGTTTTCTTTTTTCAATAAACTTTATTCACAAGCATGCTGATCTTGTTTCTTCCCACACAGTTTAAAGTTTAGTACACTACTAAAACCCCATTATTATTGCTGTAAACGGTATCCTTAATCTCTCTGTTTATTAATGGTTTCATTTAATTTTTAATTAACCTCATATTCTTATTATTGTTTTATTTTGCACAAAGTCTCAATCCATAAATATAAAGACTATTTAATGTTATAATTATATTGAGTGGATTATTGTTACCTTCTTGAGTTTATTCAGTGTTCTCCATTAAATCATCATTCAGCAAAACTTGGAATCCAAACAACAAACCCCGATTTATTGTTACAGTTTGTCCTAGCAGTATACATCTCTACAGATTTGATCATAACTGAGTCGGGAGAGTATCAAATCCGGGTTCTTATCGCTCCCTTTAGTTTTCCCTCATCTAATAAGTCTCTCCCACTCCTCTCTATTATTTAAACCTTGATAGTATGTTTTAAATTTAGACATGAAGATTTGCTCCCTCTGTTTTCTCTTTTTATCCATATCACCGCCTCTTGCTTACACCTTTGTTTTTTTCTGAGATGAACCACTTCAGATCATCCTCCCTGTGGTTTTTCTCCACCCAATGCTGTTTTTTTAGGGTTGATCTATGTTCTGTAAGCCAAAGTCGCATCTCGCGATGTGCGTCCCCTACATATCCCTTCAAACAAGGAGAAATGATGAGGTAAACAATATTTCTAGTTCTACGGTTCACTAGATCATTCATCCAATGTGAGATACCATTAAGGTCAACTTTTTGTTTTTTGATTATTGATTTACAGTGAGTACAGGTACTGCATGGAAAGTTGCCTTTTATTTTGGTACCATACTTGATACTCATTTGGCTAATCAATTTGGGTTCCCTAAAAGTCTGCACTAGATGTTTGTATATGGTCTTATTACGTCTAAGGGTAAATATTGGTTTACGTAAAGGAATCATGCCTGGTTGTTGATCAAATCTTTCAATTTATGACTGATTCCATTAAAGTTAGATACCATCACTATTCCTGACTCTGTATTTAGGAGCTACATATTTACAATGAAATTGAGAACATAAAACAGTGGTCTAGATTTATAGACAATGGGTTTTTTATTTGGGAAGGAGATGAGGTTGAGCTTAATTCTTTCCTTGAATGGCTTAACTGTTGTGATTCTAACTTAAAATTCACAGCTAACAAGAGCAAGGAGTCGGTTAGTCAGTCAGTCAGTCAATCACTTTTATTCGATTAATAAAAATCAAAAAAAGACACAAAATACGAGTAATCACAGCAAATACGATACAACAGAATATCAAATTACAAAAGTGAGCAATAAATATAAATAACATATGGAGGTTAAAATGAACATATCTCATGAGTTCAGTAAAACATTTTAAAAACTTCCGTTTGGCAATTAGCTTCAAGATTAAGAAGGCACCAACGCTACTAGCGTAATTAAATTGAAATGGGTCTGTGCCGTAAATTAAAACGCTTCTTATTAATACGAACACCCGCAACTAGGAAACTTGCTACATGAAATGTTACACGTGCACTCGATAAAAGTTGTAAAAACAGAAGCGCTGGCCTAACCTGTAGGAAGCCCGCCTCCCGCAAAATAGGTAACAAATATTTTTTCATGATCTGTGCGTAATGTTCACAAAACATGGTAAAATGTAATGTGTCCTGTGTGGAAAAATGATCACAATCACACAGATTTGCGTTTTCTGGGGTGTCCCAAGTAGAATAGGAACCAAGCATAAAATGTATCAAATTAAAACGGAATCTGGTTAAAAGAAACCGATGAACCGGTCTAGTCACTAAAACAAGATAGGGTTCAGGACTCGGAACAGTTATAAGTGCGGAATTCCTTCTAACAAACTTTTTTTCATCTCTGTCTCCTCCAGCTCTGCCATGAACAGATTTACCAATGCAGATTTAATCTCCAAGACATCCTCTTTTTTAATACGTTCTAGGAAATGAAAGAGCTCAGGTCGCCCCACATTCGTGAGCATTAATTTAACATAAACCAGCCATGGGATTCAGTGAGCTCTGTCCATGGCACGGCAGTCTTTAAGAATCAAATGGTTTAAGGAGATTTCCTTATTGAGCCAGGTTTTTAGCCAACAAATTACAGGTGCTGATTTTAATAAATCTGTTACAAACCATATGCCCAGCTCTGAGTGTATTGTAAAGGTAGGGGGGACTGGGGAACAGAAAGCAGGGATCTTAAAAATGTGTTCTCCACCTTCTGGATGTTATCAGGGTTTGAATATACCCAGATGGCAGAACCGTAGGTGGTTATGACCAAACATTGGGCTTTATATACTTTAAGGATAGCCTCCATTGGTCTTGCCCCCATCCTTTTAGCAAAGCTCAACAGGGCTGCAGCCAATCTTGCTACTGCATTGCTTTTTGACTTGTTTTGGGGACCCCACGTTCCTCTATTGTCAAAGACGACCCCCAGATAGGTGAAGATTGGAACCCTCTTTACTTCTTTGCCTGTGCAAAAAAATGTTATTGTTTTCTTTTTCCTACTGGCCGGTCCAACGATCATGAACTGAGGTTTTTGGGTATTAATTTTCAAATCTAATGAAGCCATGAAGTCGCCGAAGGAGGCCAATAGTCTGTTGAGAGCCACACCTGTGCGTGCCAAAAGAACTCGCCGTCCGCTCACAGGAGGACCGGAATCTTGGTCTCCCCTGCACGCGGGACGTCCACTGTTGAATCGGCCAGGGCTGGCTCGAGAGCATTTATATATAATGTAAAGAGGAGGGGGGCAAGGATACACCCTTGCCGCACCCACCTCTCTGACTTAAAATAACTGGTGCACCTCCCCTCCCGAGTGACTCTAACTGAGGCCAGTAAGCCACAATGAAGGTCAGCTAAAAAGCTAGCCAGCGGGGGGTCAATACCCATGTCCAAAAGGACCCTCCACAGCCTCGACCTATAGACCAGGTCGAATGCTGAGGAGAGGTCCATAAAGGCCATTTAAAAAGACCCGTTTCTCGCAATTGTGTATTTGCTGATAAGCAGTTGAAGGTTTAGGCATTGGTCCAGTGTGCTCCTTTTCGCCCTGAAGCCATACTGGGCATTAGACAGGGTTCCTCTACCTTCTAGCCATGTTGTCAAACTGCCTAAAATGACTCTGCCCAAGATTTTGACGGCAGAGTCTATTAGGGAAATAGGCCTATAACAGGCAGGATCACCCCTTTGGCCTTTTTTAAAAATTTGAATATTGATAGACTTTGCCCAGGACTCCGGAAAGTTGTTATCTCTTGAGGCATTAAAAACATTGGTCAATATCCTGGCCCAGAATTTCGGGGCACACTTGTATAGGTCCGCAGGAACCGCGTCCGGGCCCGGGGCCTTATTTTTAAGTGTCTCATTTATTGCTTTTTCCACGTCTTCCTCCCCGAAGGCCAAAACTGGCCCAACATGGTCGAAAGATAAAGTCTCCTATGTAGGCCCATGGGTTGACAGGCTGTAAATGCTTCCAAAGTTGGCAAGCCACTGCTCATCTGGAATAGTACTTTCCACACCCTTGTTCTCTACCCCAGAAAAATAGGGCTGATTAATAACAGCCCAAAATTTGGAGCTGTCCCTCAAGACTTCTTCTGATTGAAGGTTAGTCCAGGCCTCTTACTTAAGCTGAGTTTTATGGCCCTGAATGGCCTGTTTATATTGTTTCCTGAGGGTTACTGTATGTGCTCTATTTCTGTGTGTTTCCTTCAGTGCTTTTAAAAGAGCAGAGTTTGCCTTGGAGCAGTTCGAATCGAACCATCTTTTTCCTGTTTGCCCACCTGGTTTAGTTTTAGCCATTAAATCAGTATTCACTTGTTGGCATATAGTATTAAACGCCTCAACTATCCTAGTGTTAGGACTAACATGGTCGAGGCAAATGCCCACCTCCACTTCAACCTTGGCCAAGACATCTTGTAAAAAAGTGACCAGGGTCACTTTGGCCAATTTCAATCTACTGCCCTGATCTTTAGGTAGCAGGTCCGATGCACATGATGCCTGTATGTCTTTAAAGTCCAATAACCCCCCCATGGATCAACCTCTAATATCACGGGTTATGGTAACTAAAGACAGAGTCTTCTACCCTGTAATTTAAAACCATAGACAAAATAATAGAAGATAGAAAAATATAATCAATGACTGTTCCTGTATCTATTCCTTTAAATGTAAAAGGCCTAGGCCCATCTACACAGCAGCCTGATTCGTAGAGGTTGAAAGAGGTCAAAAGGCTCTCCAAAACCTTGCCTTGTTTCGTGTGTTCAAAGTGAATGGGCAACAAGTAAGAAGTCCCCTCGTTATCTTCCAAGATGCACTCCAAACTGCATGGGTGAATATTGAAGTCACCCATAAGGATGACCTCAAAACTGTTATGTGACACTCTGTACTTGTCTAAAAATTCCCCAAGGGATTCTAGATGCTGATTTAGACTGACACTGTCTGGTGAATTATAAAAGTTGATAAGTAACACAGTGGGGGAATTCGCAACAGACATTTCTACTACTAAACAATTTTGAGAACCTGACTCTAGCTGTTTTGCTAATCCTTTCATATTCAATGAGACTAATAGGGCTAAGCCTCCCTTCGCCCTGCCCGCCAGGCTTGCTTTACCGGGAATGCTGAAGTGGACGTATCCGTCCAAAGAGATGCTGTTTGCAGTGTCCCAGGTTTCTTGGAGAGCTATTATGTCATAGCATGTAACAAAACCCACCCAATTCTCAACCTGATTTTTCGATCTGGTACCAGCAATATTCCAGCTAAGGATTCTACAAATATTCCTGTGACATAAGTTAGGAGCAATCATATTTTTTGTGCCACATGGGTTCTGTAGTCAATCGGAGCCCTCTAGCTGAAGCAGGGGAGAAAAACTGTTTGACAAAGGCAAGCCCCCACTCTGTATGTCTTCAAGAGCCTGAAAGACTGTGGGATGTGAAGGAGAATGCTGAGGTGGGATGGCAGAGATGCCACTCAAGGGGTACCTGGCAAAAACACACGTTCCTAGGGTGGGAGTATCTTTTTTTGCTACTAATCTTTGGGCTGGGAAACATGTTTTCTGACTACCCCGTGGAGGATAAAAGTATCCAAGAGGCAATGGTCTAATTCCGGTGTTTGTAAGGTCAGACCCATCCCAAAACAATCTTTCAGCAATGTTTCTCCCACAAAAATTTACAATAATACAGTCCCCAGGGATTGGTGTCACTACAACGCATGCTTTTACATCGCATGCCTTTACAACGCGGTTTTTACCACGCAGTCCATTACAACGCATAATGCTTTTAGGCGCTGGATAGTGAATTATTTAATTTACTATTCCAACTCCAGTCCCCGTGGATAGCAGGGAAGGTGTTGGATAGTAAATTAAAAATATTTCCTATCCTAGAGCGCCCCCCAGCGCAATGCGTTGTAATGGTATGCGTTGTAATGGTTGCGATGTAATGGTAGTGCGTTGTAAAAATGTGTTGTAAGTGATGTTCCCCGTCCCGAGTAATGTTCTTAGATCCTTGTCCTACCCACCCCACCCTTCTGGCCATAATGATAGATGGCGATATGTCACTCTCCCCGCTTGAGTAGTGTCTGCACCATTCCCTAGATTTGCCTAAAAGTTCATCAGTATACTCTCTCCCGTTTTGTTCTAGAGGTGGGACCCCGTTTAACACTGCCACAAAAGAGGCAGCGTCTGGCGGAAGATGCAACCTAAAGCTACTGGGCTTAGATACAGTGTTGGTAGTGTTAGGCTGCAGTGCTTGGTTCTTTTGGGTATTCGTTTTGGTGGGTACTACTCTAGGGTGTGTCAAAAAGTTCTCTGTGCCATTTCTTGTGTTACCCTGAGTTTTAGCGGGTAACGATTGTTTATGGGACACATGAGGACATGGACTCCCTGGATGCACATTTAACCCTGAGCATTCCATAGACTCTAAACCTTGATTCCCAACAATTTTATGGGCAATCACTGATTGGCGGTCTTGGCTACGGTATTCTTTTATAAAAGAGTCGATTTTTCACACCTTTTAAGTAAACCAGCTACACATGTGTTCATACAATCAACAATATCTTTGCCAATGCCCACCAGCAGAGGTTCTATGCGTGAATTGACCAATTCCTCCATCTTGTCCCCCAAGTTTGTAAGAATAGCATGGTCCTGTTCATTTTGCAAATGTTTAACTTTGCGAACATATTTCTTAGCCTTTGATCTGTCCGAGGTTAGAGGTTCACCAGAACTAGGCCCCTCTACAGATGATAACAGGGAAATGTGAGGGTCAATATCCAAAGTGTTTTTCGCCTCAATATTTGAGCGCTCGCTACGGGTACAGAAAGAGAATCTGGGGTAATTGTTTTAGTCGCCCTTTCAAGTTCGAGCTCTTTTTCAGCGTTTGCAATTTTCTGGTTAATGGCACCCACTGCTGACGTTAAGTAGGAAATTATGGTGTCTGCTTTGCGTGGAACTTTAGCGTCTTTAGCCCCATGTCCCTCGTTGCCCAGGTGTTTGCGCTTACCCATAACTGCAACTTAGAGGGGTGGCCTGGCCTGACCTCCTCTGGCCCCTGATGGCCACAGATGGCCCGCCCTCTGCCCGGGCTCAGCCCGGCACCGCCCACGCGCGTCCCGCAACACGAAGGGAGCCTCTCCTCTCTTCTACCGCCTCCGGGCGGGATGCTAGTCGGGACCGAAAGTTGAAGTTGGCCGCTGTACAGCCTGGGAGCTGTAGTCTCCCCCAACTGCGGCCGCGAGGTGGATGGATGTGGCGGCAGGGGAAACACACAGCGTTGGCCCCCCAGGTGCGGCGAGAAAGTCAGGAGCCCAGCAGGTAGGGTGGTCGGACAATCAGCTCCGTGAGAAAATGCCCCCGCTCCACCAAGGGAGCCTCTCCTCTCTTGTACCGCCTCCGGGCGGGATGCTAGACGGACCGGAAGTTGAAGTTGGCCGCTGATCAGCCTGGGAGCTGTAGTCCCCCCCCAACTGCGGCCGCGAGGTGGATGGATGCGGCGGCAGGGGAAACACACAGCGTTGGCCCCCCAGGTGCGGCGAGAAAGTCAGGAGCCCAGCATGTAGGGTGGTCGGACAGTCAGCTCCGTGAGAAAATGCAAGGGGTCGGTTGATTTTTTAGATATCAAAATAAAAGTGACCAATTACAAATTATCTGTGGAATTATATGTGAAACCATCTGACAGAAATACCTTGTTACACCATACAAGTTATCACCCAAAATGCAAGAAAGATGGGATTCCGTTTAGTCAATTTTTGCATATTAGGCGCAATTGCAGTGTCAGAAAAGATTTTGAAGTACATGCAGTGACCCTTAAACAGAAACTAGCACAACAAGGGTACCCCAAAAGACTAATAAAAGAAGCCTATAAAAGGGCGAAATACTTCAATAGGGAAAGTCTTTTTGAGACCAAGGATAGATCCATCAATACAGCGTCAGGAATAGTGATAGTATCTAACTTTAATGGAATGAGTCATAAATTGAAAAATTTGATCAACAAAAATTGGTCCATGTTAAATAAACCAGGCATGATTCCTTTAGGTAAACCAACATTTGCCTATAGATATAATAAGACCATATGCAACCATCTAGTGAAGACTTTTAGGGAACTGTTGAACTAAAAATATTGTTTACCTGACCATTTGTCCTGGTATGAAGGGATATGTAGGGGAGACTAGTCGCAAGATGCGACTTCGCCTTACAGAACATAGATCAGCCCTAAAAAAACACAAGAAAAATGCACCTTTGGTGGCGCATTGGGTGGAGAAAAACCACAAGGAGGATGATCTGAAGTGGTTCATCTTAGAAAAAATAATGGTGCAGCAAGAGGCGGTGACATGGATAAAAAGAGAAAACAGAGGGAGCAAATCTTCATGTCTAAATTTAAAACATACTGTCAAGGTTTAAAAAATAGAGAGGAGTGGAAGAGACTTATTAGATGAGGAAAAACTGAAGGGGGCGGTAAGAACCCGGATTTAATACTCTCCCGACTCAGTTATTATCAAATCTGTAGAGATGTATACTCATAGGACTAAGTGCAACAATAAATCGGGGTTTGTTTTTAGGACACCCAATTAAACAGATTGATGATTTAATGGAGAACACTGAATAAACTCAAGAAGGTAACAATAATCCACTTAATATAATTATAACATTAAATAATCTTTATATGTATGGATTGAGAATTTATGCAAGATAAAATAATAATAAGGATATGCGGGTAATTAAAAATTAAATGAAACCAATAATACCAGAGAGATTAAGGATACCATTTATAGCGATAATAATGGGGAATTAGACTTTAAACTGTGTGGGAAGAAACAATATCAGCGTGCTTGTGAATAAAGTTTATTGAAAAAAGAAAAAAATCCGCTAGCACGGGCAGGCCGTAGAGCGCTGTATAAATAATTAAAATATGGAAAGGTATTACAGGCTAGCAGGCAAAACACTCACATGGTGTTGTTTAGATTGCGCGTGGCGAATTATGTATTAGAAACTATGATCCTTCCATCAGTCCAATGGAAAGAGATGGATTGTATAAACAAACTACCAAAATGGTTGATAAATGCATGTGAGTATTCAATAATGCCAATTAAGATAATTGGCTCTCGCAGGACAATATAATATGCGGGAGTGAGATCCACCGCAAATTCATGAATTTCCAGAACCCCCGAGTTGGTAGACGCTGCACGTCCATAAAGGTAAGGAGGGAATGTACGCTTGATGATATAGGGCAGATTTCGGAGCGATAAAATAGTAGACTTATAACGGTGGATCTAATTGATGTCTGTTGGCCGACCAGGCTTTTTTGATGATTCGAGGAGTCGCCCTTGCATGCGGCTATATTACATGAAGGATTGAGGCAGCATGCAAGTACGGTTGGAGTATGCCAGGGTTGTTCTGAGCAGGGGCCTAATGGCACTGTTACTAATAGATAATCGAGCTACAGGCATTATTTTTATTATCTCCATGCGGAGCGCATGATGGGAACCGCAGTAAGTCAGCAATTGTGCACATTAGTAGAATTGTGATGGGCAGTGAAACAGGATTTTCTTAAAAAGAACGTGGTACATTAAATCGAAACACGAATATTTGTAGCATTGTAAGCAATACTGTGGGCTCCTACATATGCAATAAACCTCAGTACAGTTTTGGATTTTGGCAAATTAGTACTAGTGGGGGAGCATACTTAGGATTAACTAATCACTACAAAGTAGGAAAGTGGGAAGAAATACATTCCTCCCAAAGCAATAACAGTCACGATATTAAATAACAAACGCTACCAAGAATCCCTTTTACAATCGGTATTGTTTATTGTTACTATACAGGTTTGAGCATCACCCTAATTTGTACAAAGTGGTGGATGTAGGACCTTGAAGGGTGCTTAAACAAGCCCTAAGCTCTATTTAAGAATACCCCTGAGAGGGATTTTACGCGAAGGACATCATTTCCATAAAGGGTAAGTGTTGTAAGCTAAATAGGGGAGTACTTAGACAGATTAGTGTCAGGACTTTAGTTACTAAAAGAATATGTCTTTACACTACAGGGTTAAATACTACGGACAGCTTCTCAATTAAAATGGTGAAATCATAAACACCGGTATAGCTGTAAACCAAAGTGGGAACAAAGAAAAGACCCCTTAAATGAGTATGAATAATAGCAATAAATTCATTTAAGTCTGATTTTGAAAGAAGGACTGTAAGTAAAAAAAATGTCCCTATTGATATCCCCCAACAGATTTTATTAGACTTACTGACATAGTGGTGACAGAGGGTTAAAATATCATAACAGAATTATTTGTTTCTGGAACCAGAGCGATATGTGCTGATCCACTATTAAGGGAAAGCAATCAGGTCACTCTGTCTATACATGGGAACATCAGGGACTACGTATAGAATTATGGGGCTGTCTAGACCCCTGGATAACAAAATAATGGGGGACGACACAGGAGACAAGTGTAACTAAAAAGGCGTACATTGCTGATCTTGTCTTCAGATTTAGAACTTTGTTGTGATACCAGCCAACAGCCTTGCTTTAAGTAATATTGAGCAATTAGTAGGAGGATTATGATGGTTTGGTCTTCTTTATATTCGTCGAGGTCTGGAATGTCTCCCCGACTGTAAATATGCTATAGATTAATACACTCAACCACAGATAGCACTTTATACATGTTAAATAAGCACACCTTGTATATATATATATATATATATATATGCATCTAGTTTATTTTTAGATATGTTGGTTGGCACACTGGAGAATTAGGTATTTTTAAACTTTGAGTCTTGAGGAAGGTGTTTTTTCAAATCTAAAAGATACACTGAAACACGTCGACATAAGGACAAAGTCATCTGTTTTTAATGTATTGGTTTCTATAAGTAGCATTGTAACACATTTCAATATGTGATGTATCAGACCTAACAGTCTATATTATAAATCATTCGAAAAATTATTCTATTGAAGTGAAACACTGATGTGCTGGTTTTTTATTTTATTTTGTTTTGATTTGTGTTTGTATATGCTTTTCACTGTATAAAAAAATGTGTCAAGAATCATAAACAATATCTATTTTTGCTGCTTTGAAGAGAATAATAAGCAAATTGTATAATTTTACGTGTTACTATATTTCAGAAATAAGATATCCCTTGGCTCATTGTATATTGGATGTGACTTATCACATTACCACTGAAAAACACGGAAAGGAAAAAAAAATGTGTTACTATTCTGTACTGCCCGGTCCTTTCTGGTTTACCTGGGTAACTCTCTCTTTTTGGGGAGAGTTTTAGACATATACACCAGTATGGCTGCTATTCAGCATGGCTACAACTTAGTGGCATAGAGGTGAGTGGCATGGAGTGTTGTAGACTGACATTGCAAAGAGTGGAGTAGAGTGTTGTAGAGTGGAGTGGCATTTAGTGTTGTGTATTGGAGAGGCCTAGAGTGGAGTCAAGTAGCATGGAGTACATTGTAGAATGCAGTGGTGTAGAAGGCAGCGGCAACAAATCCAGTAGCGTACAATGCAGCGTTTTTAGATGCAGTGACATAGAGTGTTGCATATTCGAGTGCAGTGGTGCAGAGTGGAGGGGTGCAAAGTAGAGTGGAATAGGGTGCACAGTGCAAAGTGCAGTAGAGTGGCATAGAGTGCAGTGGTTTCGAGTGCTGAATAGAGCGGCGTAGAGTATTGTAGAGTACAGTGACGTAATGTGGTGCAGATTACAGTATAGTGCCGTAGATTGCAGTTGCATAGAGTGTAGTGCTGAAGAGTGCAGTGGCATAGAATGCAGAAGTGCAGAGTAGAGTAGTGTAGAGTTCAGACGCATAGAGTACATTATTGCAGAGTAGCTTGATGCAGACTGCAGTGGTGTAAAGTATCATAGAGTGCATTGCTGTAGAGTCTAGTGGTCTAGAGTAGAGGGCAGTGGTATTGAGTACAGTGGTGCAGAGTAGAATGAAGTGGCATAGAGTGCAGTCCCATAGAGTGCAATGGCGTAGAGTAGAGTGGATTGGCATAGAGTGTTGTAGAGTATAGTGGTGCACTATATGCAGTTCAAAAGGTAATTTTAAAGACTATTAAATAGTTTAATGTTTTAATTTATAATATAATGATTTTTTATTAGATTTTATGTTATAAGTGTATGTAAATATATATATATATATATACTTATTTGTACATTCTTATATATTTATAGAATTATAACATAAATAAAAATTAATAGTTTATTAATTGTTTTAAAGGAAATAGACATATACTATATTACATTTTATATATGTATGTTAAAATATTTTTTTAATTAAATCTATCTTATTATATTTGATAAAATGTATATTAGATCTAAATACCTTTTTTAAAGTTACTTTTAATATTTGATATATTTAACATTAATTTTTATTTAAAAAAAATGGTATTTTGTACATCTATATTTTTTACATCGATATTTTATGTACTACAATTTTAAAAATAGGACAGCGATATTTTTGACATGGATATTTTTGCATCAATATTTGGGTATGTGGATATTTTGGACATCGATATTCTATCAGTGAATCGTAGAGTTCAGAGTGTTGCAGAGTATAGTGGGGTAGAGGGCAGCGGAATAGAACTCAGCGGTGTACAATGCAGCTTTGTAGAATGCTGTGGCATAGATTAAAGAGTTGCTTAGTGGAGTGCAGAGGCCTACAGTGTACAGTGGCATAGAGTGTAGTAGTGTAGAATACAGTGGCGAAGAGAGTAGTGGAGTAGAGTAGAGTAGCATAGAGTAGAATGGCAAAGTGCAGTGGCATAGATTGGTGCCGAGTAGAGTGGCGTAGAGTAGAGTATAGTAGCATGAGTGGCATAGAATGAAATGCTGCAAAGTGCAGTAGTGTAGAGTGTAATAGGGCAGAGTAGTGTCATAGATCTCAGTGACGGAGAGTGCAGTGTTGCAGAGTAGACTGTCATAGAGTGTAGTGGTGTAGAGTGGCGTAGAGTGCAGTGGCATACAGTAGAGTGGGGTAGAGACAAGTGGCATAGATTACAGTAGTACCGAGTAGAGTGCAATGGTGTAGAGTGCAATGATGAGATTGCAGAGATGAAGAGTGAAGGGGTTTAGAGTAGAGTGGTGTAGAGTGCAGTGTGGTAGATTGCAGTGCCGCAGAGTAGATTAATTCAGAGTGGAGTAAAGTGGAGTAAAGTGGTATAGAGTTAAGTGGCATAGAGTGGAATGGCATGAAGTGGGGAAAAGTACAGTGGTGCAGAGTAGATTGGAGTGATTTACAGTGGATTGGACTAAAGTGAAGGGGCTTAGAGTGGAGGGGTGCAGAGTAGAGTGAATTGGGGGTGAGTATTTTGAAATAGCGTGCAGTGGTGTAGAGTACTATATTGCAGAGTGACGTAGAGTGGAGCTGTGCAGAGTAGGGTGGAGTGGCCTAGACTGGAGTGGTGTAGAGTGGAGTGGTGTAGAGTGAAGTGGTAAAGAGTGCAGTGGTGTAGAGTGCAGTGGCATAAAGTGCATAAGCATTTAGTAGAGTGTGCAGAGTAGAGAGGAGTAAAGTGAAGTGTTGTAGAGTGGAGTGGGGCAGAGTAGAGTGCAGTGGCATGGAGTGGAGTGGTTGGGAGAAAAGAGTGGAGTGACACAGAGTGGAGTATGCATGGGGTGGTAGCACACTACCATTGCAGACGACACATTTGCAATTGAAATGACCATTACATGTGAACAGACATACAGTTTCACAAATAAAACTAAAGAGATCAAACATAAACAATAATGTTTGGAAACGACATCAAGTAGTGTAATGATTTGTTTTGATTATATTAAAGTATTTGTTTCCAATACACTTCAGAATTAACAAAACATGTGCTTCATTTGTGCTTTGTTATTTCTGATATATTCTGAAATACTTGCACATTTCATTTAAATATTGTTACGTGCTAGAAATAAACCTTTCCTTAACATCCTGTATCCAACAAGATTGTCACAGAAATCCTCTGACTTTGAAGTTTGAGAAAGAAAAGAAAACAATAAGCTCCCTTGGAAGACAAAGCCTGACATTTGACCTCTGTCTTTTAATACAAAGCAAATATGACGAGATAAGAACAAGATAAACAGGCCTGGTTACAGAAAGGAGCACTAGTGGAAGAATACAAAGAGAGGTAGTGGGAAAAGGATTTGCTCATTGGGAGGATTTAACTAAACCTAGACAGACTAAAAAAAAAAAGCGAGTAAATAAAATGCAAGAAAATGTGAGTTGCAAAGCACAAATCCAATGGTAAGCAACAGGCAGAATGCATTCCCAGGGAAGCTTTCTGAATGTCCCCAAGATGCCTTTAGCAAATCAGACAGCTTCACTGTCTGGTACGCTTTGACCTAACAACGAACCAGGGCCCACCATGACTTGAGTAAATATTGCAATTATTTTGTTGACTGTGCAGCGGCTGTTTACATCATATTATGCAAAATCCTGCTGAAATACCACGCTTTATAATTACTTTCAAATTTTAATTTCACTGAACTCTATTTAATAAATAGGAGTCAATTAGTCTTCAAAAAATTCAAGAAATGTAAAGAGACACTGATAGAAGTCCCTAGTAAAGTGTTGCTACATGTACTCAGGATCTGTACATTAAATGCTAATACTGAGCCTGCAGTACTGTTTGTGTCACTCACTTAAGTAGCCCTTTAAACATGTCTCAGCCCTGCCATTGCAGCCTGTGTGCGCTGTTTTAACTGCCATTTTGACCTGGCAAAATACTCTTTTTGCCAGGCGTAAACCATCCTTTCCAATTCATGTACATCACCCCTAGGCCTGCAATTTAAATACTAATATTAAGCCTGCAGAACTGATTGGGCATCCACTAAAGTAGCACTAAAGCCTGCCAATGCAGCCTGTGTGTGCAGTTTTAAACTGCCATTTAGACAAGGGCAAAGTCAACCTTTTGCCGGGCCCAAACCTTCCTTTTTTAATACATGTAAGTCACTCTTAGAGTAGGCCCTGTACAGCTCATGGGGCAGGGACAATGTATTTAAAATGTAGGATATGTACTTATAAGTGTTACATGTCTGGTAAGGAAAACATGTCAAATTCGATTTTTACTCCTGAAAGGCCTACCTCTCCCATAGGATAATATTGGAGTTACCTTATTAAATAACTTAATTTCCAAATGGAGACAGGTAGGCCCTTCATGTTTGGTGTCTGTCTCTGGAATTGTGAAAATCCTAACTAATGCTGAAATCGGTTTTTAAATTACAATTTTGAAAATGCCACTTTTAGAAAGCCATTTGGTGCTGCAGCCTGTCTATCTGTCACATGACTGGGTGTAGTTGACTGTTGAGCTTGGTGTATTCCTCCTAGACAGCCACACATAATGGGGAGCTTAGGTGTGCTTGGATGGGCCATCGCTTGCAGGATGGGAGGGAGGAGTGGGCCCAGCCCTACTTACACTTGGATAGGCTGTGTCCTTTTCTCCAAACAAATGTCAGCATACAGTAGTTAGTCTAAAGTCGGCCCAGGCATAGGAAAGCAATGAACCTTTGTACTTCAAAGGCATGCCTCTAGAAGTTTCTCCCAGCTTCAAAGACACAACTGGGTATAAATAATGGACCTCAGAAGAGCTGCTGTGCTGATGAAAATACTGCCACTCTGCTGGACTGCTGATCTGAAGGAACTGTTGCCCTGCTGTGCTGGCCTGCCTGCTGCCCTCTTGCCTGGGTGAGAAGAAAAATGGACCTGGAACTTCACCCTTGGAACCAGGACGCCAGAGTGACTCCAAGGGCAAGCCTGCTAGCCTCCTGATCTGAAACTCAGGGACATAAAATGCTCACCAACAACCTGCACCAGACCCTGGACCCAGCTGTCGTGTGTTCCTGACCTCAAAGTGGTGCCTTCAGGTCCTGGTCCCTTGGTGTAGTTCAAGGGGGAAGCATTTAAATTTGTGGTCTTTGTGTTACTGCAAACTGGGCCACTCGCACACAGACCTCACAGTTTGTGCCGGATTCAGCCTAAAGCTCTGAAAGCTGCCTCTTCGCTCTACAGCATTGACCTCTAGAGGGGGATGACCTGTGACGCATGGCTGCTCTTTGCGCTTCGCTGACAACCTCCTGTAATGCGCCCCCTGCTCCTCGCTGCTCCCTCCATATAGCAAATGGAACTCTTGCCACAGATTTGAGAAGGTAAACTTCAGTGGACCTAACCTGGTGACTGTAGTCAGCCTACGCTCCATCACGGAATGTGTAACTTTGGCCTGGTCCAGCACAACCAGATACCCCGAATAAGCACTTTGTGCTTTTTGGCGCTATTTTCATACAAAACATTAATTCATAACTCTGGTTTTACTCTTTGACTTGTTGCACAAACACTTTACATACTGCATCTCAGTTAAACCTGACAGCTCTGTGCCAAGCTACCAGAGGGCTGAGCACAGGGTAATTTGGGGTTGGCTTGTGCTTCATCCTGTCAAGGATTGTGGTTGCTGCTTGACCAGGGCTCACACTCCAGTCAAATAACAACCACATTTCTTACAGTAATGATTTATGGAAATTCCCTAGATGAATCAGCCCAAACAAATATATAAAATAATATCCCTGCAATTTATTGAAAACATCACATCACAAAACTTTACTGTAAAAGATGCTCTAAATAAGAGAACATCATTATGACTAGTCCAAGCCTCCTCCAGTGCAATGTACACAGTAAAATCAATAAAAACAAGTATTTGTAAATTAAGATCAGACGGTTCTCCTGAACCTTATGACCTCCAAGCATCCTTATTCAAGTTTTTTGTTTTTTTGGAAACTGCCTTTATTTATTGACTCCTACTTTACAGTCCTGTTGTCAGTCTCATGGTAAAGATCCATACTCTATGCACTTTAAAAAAAAAAAGGGTTCAAGAGATGTTCCCCCATTTATCGAATGATTGTCCTTCTTGATATGTGTTGGACATGGCCCTTTTGGCAGGTTCACCCCTAAACTTTTTGCTTTTAAATGTAACCTGATGTTAGTTGTCTTTGACTGTGTGGGCAGTGTAAAGTGTGTGTGCAATCTGAATGCGTGTGGTGAGACTGGCCTACCCTCCCATAGGAACGCATGGGCGATATATGTGTCCATGGTAATTCCTGGTGGGAGAAGAGTGCAGAGGCGAGTGTGGTATGTGTGAGCTCGTGAGAATAAATGCTGCGCAATGGTGTGTGCAGATTTATTGTGTCTAGTGGAGAAGTGCCAGTTTTAGAAGTTGGCATTTCAGTGTGCTGGGAGATGTGAATTGCCTGTCTGGCTTGTGAGTGACAGGGGCTGGCTGATATGGTTGGCTCCAGGAGCCAGGATGAGTCTGCCCGGTGGTGAATAGGGAGATCTGCATGTAGATGGGAGGGAGGAGTTGCACCTGGGACCTGAATAGGACTGTGCCTTCCCTCCACAATGCTTGCTCTGCCCCCTGTGGTGCGTCTGAGCACCTAGCCCCCACCTGACAAAAGCGAGAGGAGCTGAGCACAACAAAGTGCTCCACAGCTCCCCCAAACCAGTTGCATCTGGTTTTCCCTAAACCCTGTGCTATGTGACAAAGGCAAGTTCTGTATAAGAAGGGCTGTTACTCCATGAAAAAGGTTATCTTGTTTTGACTTGAGGGGGGCCTGCTGCTGCTGCTGGGTGCCAGGAGGAACCGCCACTGGGGACTGCCTCCCTGCTGGAGGGCCATGTGATCTGGCCCCTGGGCCCAGACTTTGCCCCCCCCTGCATTCTGACATACTTCCTTGGAACTTTGCGCTTTACTGCCTGAAAAGCGCTTCTCTTTTATTCCCGAAGAGAGCTTTTCTTTCCTGACTGGGGAGCAATGCTTCTGATTTTGGTGGCAATACAGCACTGCAATCCTTTTCAAAAGGGAATCCCCAGCGTGGAGATTCCCCGCAATGTGACCGATTTCGGCATGGGTACCCACCCTGCATATTTGCCTTTTTTTTAAATATTCGTGGGTGCCAACCCCGCCAGAGACCTTGTGCTTCTGTTTATACCCCTAGTGGGTTCCCACCAAGCCAGGGACTTTGCACTCATTGATCGCCGTACCGAAGAATCACTGCAGCGGCCCAGCTTAGACAGGAAGCCAGGCAACCTGTGTGGTGATGTGGGCGGGGCCAGGAGAAAGCCGGCACCATGAAGCAGACAGGAGCCTACCCCACGCTCCTGAAAAGCAGCAGACCGCGAGGACAAAGGCAGCATTTGCACCCAGGCCCCCCGAGAGCGAGGGAGGGCCCTGTGGTGTGGGGTGAGGCAAAGAGGAGTGCTGTAGTGGTTGTCGGGGCTCCCGAGAGCAAGAGAGAGCCCCACATGCAGCTACAGAAGACCCACCCAGAGAGCAGCAAGGAGGAGTCCCTTAGCAGAGGGGGCCCGAGGCACATTTTCAATGCCTGCCCCCGCATGCACAAAACCCACAGTGCGGCCCAGGAGAAGGCCCCGGCAGTGATGCCTGCCCGAGCAGGGCTCTCATGAGTTGTAGAGAGAGCCCGGCCACCGCTGGAGAGTCGGAGCAGTGAGTGCTCTATACCACTCACCCCCACTGCCTGCAGCGAAGTCTGGAGGTGGCCTGTTGGTGTGCGATGTCAGTTCTGCATCGCGGCGCCTGCCTCGTGTTTAACATGTACTACACTTCCCAAGCATACGACAGCCTCGTGGTTAGCTTGGACTACAATTCTCATGATCCTCCCTGTTAGGAAGCATTTCATGGACTGACGCACTGCACCCAGTGTGCGTAATTCTGTACTTCCGGGTTTGTTTGGATCAGCTGTAGTCTGCTGAGGTGCAGAGCTAAGATGTGAGCTGCTGTGGCTGTTGGTATCCTGGGTTCCCTGAGGTTGGTAAGACTGGCGCTGAGTCTGTGCTCAGCGATTCTCTGATGACGTTATTATTACATTTGTTCACTAAGGTGTTGGTGTCCTTTTCAGCACGCACTGTTGAGATTCTTTTAGGAGTATTGAAGGCGGAGGAGCGGAACACGGAGGTGGACGCAACCTTGTGTTGCTGTTTCCGATGATTAGGAAAGTACTTCATTTGTGAAAGGGGAGAATATTAAAACAGCTCGCTATATGCTGTCGTGATTCATGTACATGGTCTAGGACAATTACCTTCACCGGAGCGGGAGTGGTGGTCGCAACCACACGCTGTCGGTTGTTGTCTGTTGTGTTACATTTGATCAGAAATAGTTATCTGGAGCGGGAGTGGTGGTTGCAACCACACGCTGCCGGTTGTTGTCTGTTGTGTTACTTTTGTTTGGAAATAAATAGCAGGAGTGGTGGTCGCAACCACACGCTACGGTGACTGGATTATATTGGCTTACTGAGTTCTTAATGAGAGAACGGAACGAAGAGGTGGACGCAGCCTCACGTTACCGTTTGTGTGTCTATACACACATTCATTCTATTAAAGGGGACATGGTTTATGGTGGAGTGATTAGGGGCTGTGTTTCGCTTCACAACTTGCCAGAAATTTCTCCTCCTCTGAGTTGTCGTTGGGAAGGAACAGGATCATATTTATGTTATTTGATGAACCAAGTAATTCATCCTTTGCAACTCCTATGTGTTTTATGGTAGGTCATTTTCAACAACTCAGTGTCTAGCAGAACAGAGCACATCTTTCCAGATATTCATGAGATATTTTTTTTGCTTTACAGGAACTGGATGTATGTATATTGTTTAGGTTTGAAGGCAGAAAAGGGTCCTTTCAATACTTTACAGGTATGAAGGGCTAGCGAGAATTCATGAGTATAGTTGTAATTGTGGGCCTTGTTTATATTGTTTGCTGTTCTTTTGTCATTTCAGGTTCTTGTCCCTGCTGTCCCTTCCCTTCCTTTCCCTCGCCTGATAGCCAGAACACCCTGTCTACAAAATTCAGGGTGTTGGTGACGTCAGGAGGTGGACCCTTATTTGCGACATCCGGATCCTGCGGAGCATATCCTGACATGAGGGGCTCCCATTGCACGAGGAGAGCCCCGCAGGTCTGACACTCGTCCCGACGTGGAGGAAGCCTACGGCAGCGTGACTTGCAGGAAGCAGGTCATCCAGGGAGATCCACGGGTACAGCCTGAGCCCCGACAGAGCCCCATTGAGTGGTGCTTCTCTTAGGCATTTTAGGAGCCCCAGTGGAGGTTTCATTGGCACAGTGGTGCTTGCGCTAATTTATTTTGCGGGCATTTTTGCTTCTCAAGTCCCAGTGGGGGCCCAATAGACATCAGGAGTGCCAGGCAATAATCGCGCAATTGGGAAGCTGCCCTGCGAGAGTGCAGGCAGCTGCAACCTTGGAGGCCTTTCCTTTGGAGGACAGTTGGCACAGGGAGTGCCCGTGCCCACATTTTTGCATTTCCCAGCTGCCCAGCAGTTAGTGGGCAGCTGCCATGTTTACGCCTAACACTCTTGGCACTTTTCTTTTGCTGCAGGCGCAGCCAGCCCTGACTTTTGGGACAAAGGGCATTTGAGCCCCATGGAAGGCCAGTTGGGGGAACATCCTTTACAACGCAACTTTTACCACGCAGTGCCTTTACGACGCAACTTCTACAACGCAAACCATTACAACGCATTACGCTGGGGGGCGCTCTAGGATTGGGAATAGGTTTCATTTACTATCCAACACCTTCCCTACTATCCACGGGGACAGGAGTTGGAATAGTAAATTAAACTATTCACTATCCAGCGCCCCAAAGCACTATGCGTTGTAAAGGAATGCGTTGTAAAAAACGCGTTGTAAAGGCATGCGTGGTAAAAGTATGCGTTGTAACGTCATACATCCGCCAGTTGGCCTGGGGTCAGTGATTCTGGCGCAAAGTCATTGCAACCTGTGCTTCAGGTCTAATATGTTTTATGCCTATGGCGTAATGGATGCATGCACCCTGTTTTAGACCTCTAAATGTGTTTTCATGATTAGGAGGCTGTTTTGCCTAGTATGGTTTATGCTAGTAAGTTCAGGTTTCACTGCGTGACCTATGCCTTCGGTGATTAGTATTGTGTAGTGTGTTTCTTCCTTTTACCATTAAACTGGTTGTGCCCTACAATTAGTATTTTGTGCTTCAGTTATTCTATGTTCTACATCTACTATTTCTACTAAGTGCTGATTCTGACGGTGGTCCCTGTGGCCCTGTTTTGTATATATAATCCCCTGTAGATACTGCCCAGGGCCAGTTGGCACATTGTATATGTGTGAATATGATCTAATGCATCATAATTGCATTACAAAGGCTATTTTTATATATAAGCTTGTGTGGAGTTCCTTTTTGTGGTGTCCCTAGTGTGTTGCTGCTGTGTGTGTGTGTGTTACGCAAACACTTTACACATTGCCTCTGGGATAAGCCTGACTGCTCGTGCCAAGCTATCAAGAGGGTGAGCAGGGGTTATCTTAGGGTGTAACTCCCTTGCCTGACTGGAGTGGTGGTTTCTGCCTGGCTTTGGCGCAAGCCTTAGGCAAACAGAGATCCCATTTCTAACAATATGTATGCAAAACTATACCCTTCCATTCATTTAAATTACCTTTCCAAATTGGCTGAAGACAATGATACTATAATCTGGTATCAAGCAGGATTCAAGGATAATCATTGACCCATCAATAACTTCAGAACTCTGTCAGTGCTCATAAATAAACAGGCCACTTCCAAATCAGCAGAACTGTAGGCCTGTTTTTGTTGGCCTTAGGCCAGCCTTGAAAGCATCGCTAGAAACAGCATATAGTTTAAGCTGGCCACATGGATACTACATATTATACTGCTAAAAGCCACCCAAGCACTGTACTCAGATACCTGGAGCTAGGTAAAATGAGATGACAATAGTTCCCTTATGAATGAATGAATAAGATAGTATTATAAAGCGTGCATTTACCCATGGGCGTCTTAGCGGTAAGGGTAAGACAACAGAACCAACCAGCCAGCTGGAACTACTCTGACTGTATAATATATATAAACATCTTCACCGATAAAGGCCAAAAACAGGGTTGCATTTTTGCCCCATTTAATCTTTACATCTCTGACATACCAAAAGCATAAGATAATGCTAGAGCCTGCCCACCTAAAATATGAGGGCTCCTAAAGCCAGTGCTTTTGTATATTGGTGACAGTAATATTGGACCAAACCAATGTGGGATTACTGCTCACTCTTACATGGTCTTGCATCCTATTATTCTGATAACAATGAAAACATTTAACTATGAGAAATCAAGTATGTTAATTTAGTAAATATATCCTTAAGGAGGAGCTGGCAAATGAACAAAGAGCAGATTTCTAGGGGTTTGGTTCCAAAGCCATGGTAGATTTGCCCAGCATCTGGCAGAAATTAATTTAGAGGCAAGTTCTCACTTTTGTTTTTCTTTTCAGAGTTTTATATAGCGCAAACTTGACCCAAAGGTATCGGGTATCAGAGCGCTTTACATGAACACCAGTTGCTTACACAAGAGCAAATTCATTTTTTTTTGGTTAGGCACAGGGAGATTAAGTGATTTGCCCAGAATCACAGGATGTTGAGGGTCATTGCGGAGACTCGAACCCAGTTCCCCAGATTTTGAGATTAACTGCCCTAGCCGTTAGGTCAATGATCAAATTAGCAAGCAACTTGAGTGGGCCATCAATAAAGCCATTGCTAAACGTCATCAAAGCACAGGTTCATGCCATCACTGTGTTGTGGTATCGAATGAAGTATTTCCAGTTTCTCTCTTAAGGTGGTTGGATAAAACTCAATGAAATCTATTTAGGAGTCTTTTTACTCTTCTATGATAAACCTACTTTATTCTCCAAATATTGAAAGTCATTACAATTTAAAATCATTCAATTAATAGGGGTTGAGTCCCTTATTCTGAGGCCAATCACTGTATGTTGCAGGAGATGAGGAGGCAGTGTATAGTGTGTTGTGATGAGAAACATCCTTTATACCATGGCTCGATGCATGATGTGGCATAACAGCGTGGTCTGAACCACAGATGTGTCTTTACAAAGCATTCCTTTACCATGCAAGTTGTTACAACAAATTGCCTTAGGGAAAGCGTTCTGGGATTGATGCTGGACTTTAAGTATTTTCCCAACTTTTCCACAGACTGGAGTTGAAATATTGAATTATACTATTCCAACTCCAGGGCTTTCCCTAAAAAAAGTCATTTAACAACTTGGGTGGTAATGGAATGCGTTGCAAGATGCATTTGTTGCTTGGAGCGCGTTTTTAAGGCAAGCATTATTAAAGCCTGTTTGGTTCTGCCAAGCAACCTTCTGCTATGCCTGGAGTTCCTTGCCTCAATGCCTTCGAATTGAACAGGGCGTGACCCACTATGAATACCATGGCATGGAATACTGTTTGGGCCCAAAGTGTGCTATTGCCCTTTGATGTGATAAGGTGCTTTGTGCTACTAGTCCACTGTATTTGGTCATTGCATTGACATGCCTCAAAGCTCGGTGTGGCTGGGGAGTACATTTTACTTTGTTGGCTTTTAACAGGGAGGGTATACTGCCAATCAGTTTCAATAGTCTGAAATTCTAGGATAGAATAGAGCTAGAAAGAAGAGATAAACTTTGTACACATCATCAATGGTCAGATTACTGTTCACTCCCTGAACTCTTCAACACCTTTATTTATCTTAAAGGATTAGTATTGTTTTGTAATATTCAGATTAATTGTTTTACAGTAACATCAATTAAAAGGTTGATTAGTGAAACCATAAATCAATACAGAGGGTTCCATAAAGGTAAATTTAACACTAAATTAGCTATCAAACCTAATCTACCTTAAATTGAACCCATGAAGAGTTATTTTCAGAAAATAGCAGGAATTTGAATATAAGAAGAACTACCCTTAAAGAGCAGTTCTGGAAACTCAGCTGAGTTCCCTACAGCTGGAGTAGACACTGTCAATAATAGCATGACGTTGGAATCTGGATTATTAGTAGTGGTGGTATGCCTCTACCTCGGGCAATAATGCCACTAACACAATATAGGGCTCGGAATAGCTCTAGGAAAATTATTCCCATGCTCAATCCTTGGTAGCTTGAATGTGAGCAGGCAGGCTTAACTTCAAAGAGAGGTATGTAAAGCATTTAAAAACACTATTTTGGTAAATACTTGAGACACAACACACAATCAAAATCCAACACCAATTTACAAAAATAGTAAATATTTTCCTCTTTAGAAAAGCACCAAGATGATAAAATCCAATGTAGGGAACTGGAGATATGACATTTTTAAATATTTCGCACTATATAGCACATATGTATGTAACGAATGTATGTATGTAGGTATGTAACACATACTTGTAGAGCGCAGGCTGTCACCCAGAGGGTATCCTGGCGCTTTAACCCTGTATATACCTGCACGAGGCGCCATTACACTGCCCTAGGGAAAAGATGGCATTTAAGTCCTTTTTTAAAGGAGGACAGATCCTTCAAGCTCCTCAAAGAGGGTGGCAGAGAGTTCCAAAGCTTGGCAGCGGTGAAGCCGAAAGAGCGGCCAACCATCCTCACCCTTTGAATTCTGGGAACCGTTACCAGAAAGGCTGAAGAGGACCTCAAAGTTATAGCTGCTGAATACCAAGAGAAGAGGTCCTGCAATAGCACAGGCCCCAATCCATGGAGGGCCCTGAAAACTATGCAGGAGGCTTTAAAACAGATCCGCTGATGAACCAGCAGCCAATGGAGGTCCTTTAGTGTCAAAGAGGAGGAGGCTGAGCGTGTTCGAGAAAGTGCCAGCTTAGCTGCCATATTCTGGACGCGTTGCAGCTTTTTTATCAGGATGTTAAGAGCGCCCAGAAGCAGCGCATTACAGTAGTCGAGCCTACTGAGGATGATACTGCGCACTACTTCAGGTCTAGCAGAAAGAGGAAGCAAAGGAAGAACTTTCCGCAAAGATCGAAGCAGCATCATACATGTTGCGGTAGTCTTATTAAAAAAAGCGTCCAGCTGCATGTTTGGACCAAACATAACACCCAGATTACGGGCAGAATCTGCTGCAGCAACCATGCCCGGAGTGGACGTAGGCCAGAACTCCTCAGGCAAAGGACGAGGCATACGGTCCAGTGAGCAATGAAGCACCTCTGTTTTTGACCCATTAAACTGGAGAGAGTTTCGGCGCAGCCAGTCCGCCATGGCTGTCATGCAGTGATGAAAAGTCTCCTTGGAGACCACATCACTACCTTCAAAGGAAAAAATAAGCTGTGTGTCATCAGCATAATTGATGACCGTTATGCCGAAGGACTTGCTCAACCGGATCAGCGGGTGGAGGTACAGATTGAATAAAATAGATCGCCGATCCCTGAGGAACCCCTTGTCCCACCCTTCTAGTGCCAGATCGGAAGGGCGGCAGAGTCACTGCCTGTTGCCTATTTTGAAGGTAAGAGGCCAGACAATCTATGGCCAAGCCGGCTACCCCGATCTTCTGAAGTCCGCTAATTAACATGGCATGGTTGACCGTGTCGAACGCGGCCAACATGTTGAGCAGCACTAAAAACGTAGAAACCAATAGCGCCTATTGGGATATCTGGTCACGCTAGACCGGGACAAAGTCACAGGTTCAGGCCAACCATGATGGAGCCCTGTGTGGCTACCCCTCGCTGTAGGTCTTGGTCAAAGTTGTTACCTTCTGACTTAGAAATGAGGGTTCGCCGGATTGCCCTGTGACGATCTTTCGGTCAAACCTATGATAGTCAGACCTCTGGAGCTTTCCAGCTGGATAAACCAGAAACCCAGGCAGGCTCACAGTTGAAGGTGGGCAGCTAGACTCTTCTGGTTGGTCCTAGTCAGCTTTCCTAGGTTCAGACTTAGAAGCCTTTACAGAGCTTTTTTTCCTGGGGTCACTCGATGCTCTTTACCAGGCCGGATTCGGTGAGTGTTCACTAGCTTGAGTTTCAATTAGCTCCCAGTCAATCTCTGGAAGTCGGTCCTCCGGAGCTTTTCAGCAGGACGAACCTGGGGGAGGCACGCTCACTTTTGGTAAGGTGCCTTTGGCTGCATTGTGGCTGTCGGTATCACAGCGCGCTGCGCTAGCCTCATTTTAAAAAATTTCCCGTTTTTGCATCTTGGTTAGATTTATTTTGTTTTACCTTGTTTTTAACTTACTTTGTGCTCTGGCCCTATACTTGCACTATAATTGTGCCCCCACCGCGTTTTGGACGGATTACTTCACTTTCCGGTTGCCTGCTTGTGGCGCCGGTCGCCATCTTGGGGGGGGACTTGTCCATCACGTGCCACTTGCCTGAGCGTTCTAGCGCTCTGCTGGAGTTCAGGTGAGCTCCTATTTAAGGCGAGCATTTGTTCCTGCTCTGCCTTTGGTAAGGTGCCTTTGGCTGCATTGTGGCTGTCGGTATCACAGCGCGCTGCGCTAGCCTCATTTTAAAAAATTTCCCGTTTTTGCATCTTGGTTAGATTTATTTTGTTTTACCTTGTTTTTAACTTACTTTGTGCTCTGGCCCTATACTTGCACTATAATTGTGCCCCCACCGCGTTTTGGACGGATTACTTCACTTTCCGGTTGCCTGCTTGTGGCGCCGGTCGCCATCTTGGGGGGGGACTTGTCCATCACGTGCCACTTGCCTGAGCGTTCTAGCGCTCTGCTGGAGTTCAGGTGAGCTCCTATTTAAGGCGAGCATTTGTTCCTGCTCTGCCTTTGGTAAGGTGCCTTTGGCTGCATTGTGGCTGTCGGTATCACAGCGCGCTGCGCTAGCCTCATTTTAAAAAATTTCCCGTTTTTGCATCTTGGTTAGATTTATTTTGTTTTACCTTGTTTTTAACTTACTTTGTGCTCTGGCCCTATACTTGCACTATAATTGTGCCCCCACCGCGTTTTGGACGGATTACTTCACTTTCCGGTTGCCTGCTTGTGGCGCCGGTCGCCATCTTGGGGGGGGACTTGTCCATCACGTGCCACTTGCCTGAGCGTTCTAGCGCTCTGCTGGAGTTCAGGTGAGCTCCTATTTAAGGCGAGCATTTGTTCCTGCTCTGCCTTTGGTAAGGTGCCTTTGGCTGCATTGTGGCTGTCGGTATCACAGCGCGCTGCGCTAGCCTCATTTTAAAAAATTTCCCGTTTTTGCATCTTGGTTAGATTTATTTTGTTTTACCTTGTTTTTAACTTACTTTGTGCTCTGGCCCTATACTTGCACTATAATTGTGCCCCCACCGCGTTTTGGACGGATTACTTCACTTTCCGGTTGCCTGCTTGTGGCGCCGGTCGCCATCTTGGGGGGGGACTTGTCCATCACGTGCCACTTGCCTGAGCGTTCTAGCGCTCTGCTGGAGTTCAGGTGAGCTCCTATTTAAAGCTCACCTGACTCGCGCAGCGGTGACGCGCAGCGGTAGCGCCTGACTCGCGCCGGAGTCAAGCCAGAGTCCTGCCCGTCTGCGCCCGTCCGCGTTCCGGGGGCGTTTTGGCGGCGGGTGGGGCCCTGGCTACCGAGACGGAGTTTGCGGGACGCCTTCTCGATGCGGTACTCCTCTATGGAGCTGCGCTCCTTGCATGTCAGGGAGAGCTGCTGCCGCACTGTCTTTCCGGCCCGCCATAAGGGCAAGTTGCGTTGTCCGGGTTGTGGCTGGCATCCTACCCGGGTTTTGTCATCTACTCCGCCTATTGACATCGCTGGTGCGGAGTACGCCTGTATGTTGTTAAACACCAGGTCGGCTAGCTGCCACGCGCAACATATTTTTGAGCTCCTCGAGACTGAGAGACCACTCTGCCTCATGTTGACGGAGACATGGTGGGGCGAATCGTCTAATCCTGATGTGGCCATGGCTATTCCGCCCGATTATGACATCTTCAGGAAGGACAGAGCAAAGGGCAGGGGCGGCGGGGTTGCACTGATGGTAAAGAAGGGCACACCTTGTACCATCTTGCCCACTGAGGACATCCGCGGTTCGGAATCGCTGGCTTTCTCTATCGTGCTAGCACCGCACCAATCAGTGAAGGGACTGCTAGTTTACCGCCCCCCTGGTCCGCTTGGGACGTTCTTTGCTGACTTAGATTTGGTGGTGGCGGGCCTAGCCCTGAGAGCAGAACATTGCTTAGTGGCTGGGGACTTTAACATCCGGATGGATGATCCATCGGACCCCGCCGCTACTAAGCTCTTGGAGGCTATGACGCCGCTGGGACTGACCCCACACCTACAGGGTCCTACCCATGAGAAGGGGCATACCTTAGACCAGGTTTTCTCGACCTCTCCGCTGGTTGTGAAAGAGATTCTTCCGGTCCTGTGGTCGGATCATTGGCTTGCCAAATTTGTCATCAGTGGCAAGGTGAGGGCATTGAACCCTGTCCCACAGCAGAGGGGACGAGCCTATAGAGCATTCAGCAGGGTGACCCCTGAGATGCTAGCCCAGGCTGCTGTGACTCACCCTTGCCCGCGGTCGGGTGTGCTGGAAAGCGACCTGGAGGCCCTGCAAAAGTGGCTGACGGAGAGGCTGAACGACCTGGCCCCTGCTCTGCCCCCCCGCCCTACATCTAAGCGGGTTTCTGCCCCTTGGTTTACCTCGGCTCTGTGGGCTACGCGGCAGCAGTGCAAGGTAGCCGAGAGGGCCTGGCGGGCACACTACGACAGCAGGGACAGGTCTGCCTACAAGGCTGCGGTTAAGGCTTACCATCGCGACATCCGCCTCGAAAAGAAAGCCTATTTCGCGGGGAGAATCGAAGCTGCTTCGAACTCCAGCAAGGAGATTTTTACGATCGTTCGCGAATTCATCTCACCCCGGACCACCGCTTTGGAGGTGGGCCCTGTAGAATCCTGGGCAGCAGATCTGGCGTGCTTTTTTACAGGCAAGATCAAACTCATCCAGGCCTCCTTTCCTTCGAGTGGATTGGTTACACGGCCGGTGCCAGAGGAGGGCATGCCCCCCTCAGTCATGCAGGGCGCCATATTGGCTGAGTTTCCTTCTTTGCCAGCCTCCGCCTCCCTTGCGCTCATGGGCAATTTAAAATCTGGGTCCCCGCTTGACCCCTGCCCAGCTAAGCTTCTGGGTAAATTGGCGGAGGTGGTTAACCCGTTGGCTCACCCTCTTCTCAACCTTTCGTTGAGCTCGGGAGAGGTGCCGTCATCTTGGAAGCAGGCAATGGTGATCCCGTTGCTTAAAAAGCCGGGACTTGATCCGAAAGCCCCTGTTAATTACAGGCCTATTTCGCTGCTGCCGGCTTTTGTAAAAATCTTGGAAAAGCACGTTCAGTCGGTGCTCACCAACTTTCTGGAGTCCCATGAGATCTTGCACGACTCCCAGTCAGGCTTCCGCTCAAACCGCAGCACCGAGACCGCGCTCCTTGAGGTTTCGGAAACCATCAAAGGGGTGCTGGATTCCGGGGGCAAAGTCATGCTGGTGTTGTTGGACCTGTCGGCGGCCTTCGACACCGTCCCCCATGAGGGCCTGCTCGCAAGACTCTTTGAGATCGGTCTGCGGGGGACGGTGCTCAAATGGTTTGCTTCCTTCCTGGCTGGCCGCCGGCAAACGATCTGGACATCATCTGACACCGCTGTAATGCCGCCTTTGGGAGTCGGGGTCCCTCAGGGCTCTATTTTGAGCCCGACCCTTTTTAATATCTATATGACCCCTTTGGCGGCGGTGGCGGAGTCTTTTGGTGCCCGGATCGTGTCGTATGCCGACGACACTCAGCTCCTCTTCTCTTGCGAGAGGGGGGCTGACTTTGACGGGGAGAGGATCCAGAATTGCCTTGGGGCTGTGATCGCATGGTTTCAACTGCACAGCCTCAAGTGCAATTCCGATAAATCGGAGGTTCTCTTCTTCGGGTGCGATTCGGAGCCCAGCTGGCAGGCCTGGTGGCCCATCGACATGTTCCCTCCGTCCGGCTCTTCTCCCATGGCTAAAAACCTGGGGGTTAAGATCGATAAGGGGCTGACGATGAAAGCCCAGATTCTGGGGGTAACTGGCACTTGTTTTGGCTTGCTAAAAATGTTGCGGAAGTTTCTGCCTCTCTTGTCTGAGGATCACAAGAGGCTGACGGTGCAGGCCCTGATAGGCTCCAGGCTGGATTATGCCAACAGTCTGTACCTGGGCCTACCAGAGTATTTGCTGCAGAGGCTTCAAGTGGCACAGAACGCGGCGGCCAGGGCCATTTTTGGCCTAAGTAGACGCACCAGCGCCTCTGGGTTGTTGGTGAAGCTGCATTGGCTACCCATCCGCAAACGGATTGCCTTTAAGGCGTTGACCCTAGCCTACAAGGCTCTCCATGCGGTGGGAGCCAAACATCTGCGAAAGAGACTCACTTTCTACCACCCTACTCGCGCGTTGAGATCGGAATCTTTACTTCTCGCGGCGGTTCCGCGTGTGAAGAGGGCCCGCCTAGGTGGCCGCTCCTTCAGTCTTTTGGCCCCACAGTTGTGGAATTCCTTACCGCTCCCTTTGCGAGGGGCGTCCAGTCTTCTTGAATTTAGGAAAGGCCTCAAAACCTGGCTGTTCTCTCAATAGCCTTGCCGGTTGCCCTGTTTCTTTTGTGGACTTTTAATTTGTTTTTATCTGTGTTGTGTTATTCTGTAACCAGTTTCACCTTACCTAAAGCGCCGGGATTCTCTTTTTGAGTAACCGTTGCGCTATATTAAATAAAAAATAACATAACATAACATAACATAACAGTTCATGATCGCCGGCTTGGCTGCCAGGTCAAGTTGGACCACTTGTGTAGTGTTCTTTAAAACATTGCTCCAAAGTTCCTTTGAGGGTCCCAAAGTGTTCAAAACTCCAAGGGTCTGGAAGCTACAAGATGGTTCTTGAAATTTTGTGACTTTTAGTCCCACAATCCACTTGCACAAAACCTTTACAAATCCACTGGTAACACTCCTGGCTGTGGATCCTTGGTGGTGATGGTCCACGTGAGCTCTGTGAACCTGTTTCTTGCAGGGAGTCTGCTCTTTAGTCCTTTTGAAGCAGGTTTGATCCACAGGGCTATAGTTCCAGATTGTGCAACAGGCACAGTCAGTCAGAGTGCATGGACTGGTTGGTGCAAATCAAACTTCCAGCATGGACCCTTCTTCTTCCGATTGTTTCAATTAGCAGATCTGAGAGGCACTGCCCGTCTCAGATACTTATTCAGTGTTCTTTGGGGTCACACAGGAAGGCACTCCTGTCCAATAAGGTGTATGACAACACCCCAGAGCATGGCCATTTCCTCCAAAGTGTGGCTCAATGGTCTCCCAGAAAGCACTATTTCTCCAAAATTCAATATAGCTGAAGTCTCAGCAGAGAGGCAAGAGCTGGCTAAACTAACCTCCAGGATGGCTCATTTCCATATTATCCCTCTCCCTGGCATTTGCACACTCTCTCCGTAAGTCTGCCACCTGGCTGGGTTCAGAGGGTAGGGGCGCAAATGAGACTCTGTTACTTCAGCCTGTCCCCTCCTTCTTTTGACGATCATGCTTTGCGACTACACCCCCTTGCTCTGGCATTCCTATGCCGCAGAACCCTCTCCTCCCAGAGTGGCTCTTTCACCCCAGGAGCTACTCAACACCTCATCAAAGCAGCCTGGCTAATTCACTTAACTCTAACCAATCAGGCCAGATCACTGGAACTCAGAATTTTTGCTTACATATAAGAAAGTCTTATAACTTCTTGTCTGTACATTTTAGGATAAAATCAACAATAGCATATTGTTGGATGTATCAATACCATTCTACAAAGAACTTAAATTATATTTTTAGTATTTCCTGATGGAAGTTAATAATTAATAATGTCTTGCCATGTTACCCTATGTGGCTGGGAATCTGCAATGGGGAAAATGAGCTGGGCAATTTCTCCCACACCAGGGACTATAAAAAATATTTTATGAGAACCCTATCTATATCTACTGGACCCCTCACCCCTGGAACACCAAGGGGAGCCTTTAGGGGTTCTGAATATGTAAAATTATTGCAGGTCCTCACTACACAGTGCTCCTAGCTCAAAAGTTGATTTTGGGACGCACTTTACTACAATGTGGGAAGTGAACTGTGCAATTTCACTTAACCCAAGGCATATAAAACGTATTTTATAAGGGTCCTTCATATAAGTACCTGAAACCCCTCCTCCCCCTGCACTCCCCCCTCCATCACTGGGAAACCTAGGGGAGACCCTTGAGGCGCCTAATATTCCAAAAGATTGTACTTTTAACATTTTTAAGTGCCCCAAACACCAAGTTGAGCTTGGGAAAAATTTACATGTGAAAGCGGTCCTGCAACACAAGGCTGTTTTTAAACTGACCTCAGGCCTCAGCAGTGCACACAGGCAATTGCAGAAAGGGATGCTGGCCTCTAAACTGTAATAGTCTCCAAAAATGACTCCATTCAGCTTGACTCAATCCTACCCTGTGATTGGTCAGACCACCATATCATCACCTTCTCTATCAGGGAAATTGTGAAACTCAACACAGCCCAATCCACTAAGCCGAAGATATGGAAAAGAGACTTGAAAAAACTCAACCCCAACTCTTTACCCGCCTACAGCCATAAACTACTCAAGCCCTCGGCTGGCCTCTCCAAGGTTCACGACCTCACCAACCACTACCTCAACTCAATGACCTCGGTTATCAACGAGGTTGCTCCTCTTCAACTTAAGAGAGTGTCCTCGAAAGACTCTAAACCTTGGTATAATGACATGCTGAACGATGATAGACGCTTTCTTAGAACTTCCAAACACATTAGAAGATCAGTACCATCCGCCAAGCACCTCAAAATTCTAAGGAAAAAGAGAAATGCGTATAATAGAAAGATCAAGAGCACTAAAGCAGACTTTTTCCACCCACCACTAGACCAAGCAAGAAACCGCCCCAAAAAACTTTTTGAACTAATGAAAACCCAATCTAAGTATGAACCTCAACGATCACAAGACACCGCTCATACTCAACCAACGTGCGAAGAATTTGCTACCTTCTTTAATCTAAAGACTGAAAATATCAAGAAAGACCTTCTCAACGACCTTATCCTACATTCAAGCGTGCACACAAAAACACCCCTTAATCTTCCATCGTTGCCACATCTTGCCACTTCAAAATTGGTACTAAAAAACGGTGCAGCTTGGTCTTCCTATCATATCTACACCAAAGAAGCAATAGGCAAGATCCTCAGCACTCTCAAGCCAACCAATCACACCTCCGATCCTCTCCCGGCTAACACTGTTAAAGACTTAACCCCACTGATTCTGTCGCTCTGGACCAAAATCATCAACAGCTCACTCCATCAAGGCGGCATCCCTGACATCCTCAAAGTAGGACAGGTTTTATACATCCTTAAAAAACTCACAGCTGACCTCATGAACCTTAACAACTATCACCCGATTTCCAATAGCCCTACTCTAGCCAAACTCCTGGAAAAAAGTCTACAACATCAAATGACAAAACACATTGACCACTTCGATCTTCTGGCTAAACACCAATCTGGCTTCAGATCAGGGCACAAGACTGAATCAGCTATGACACACATAATTGATGATGCTCTACAAATACTTGATCAGAATGGTTCATGCCTACTCATCCTGATAGACCTCTCCTCAGCCTTTGATACTGTCAAACACGAGAACCTGATAGATCTGCTGAATCACAGAATGTGACTATTAGGGACAGTCCTTAACTGGTTTACCTCCTTTCTTCAAAACCAGACTCAAAAATTAAAGGCCAACAATTCACTGTCCAAATCCATGCCAGTAACTTTGGGAGTCCCACAAGGGTCTGCCGTATCCCCAACACTGTTTAACTTATTTATGGAACTGCTAACTGTCCTGTTGCAAGCATCCAACGTACAATTTCACATGTACGCAGATGATACACAACTGTACCTTAACATACACACACCAGAGGACATACAGCTCAACAAAATGCTTTTGAACACCCAGTCATGGTTAGCTGAGAACCATCTCAAGCTAAAGGCACTAAAAACTGAATTCCTCCTTATAGCTCCAACCGCCAAATTACCCCTCTTGCATGACTGGTTCAAACACCTTACGGCATTCAAAGTTCAACCAACCATCATCGACTCAGCAAAGTCATTGGGTATAACCCTTGATTGCAACCTCAACATGCATAAACATATTAGCAACGCTACAAAGGGGGCAAATTTCCAGATTAATACACCGAGAAAGCCGAAACCCTTCTTAACAATTAAAGAAGTGAAGACGGCAATTCAAGGTCTAGTCATCCCCAGAGTGGACTATGGAAGCGTCTCTCTCTGTGGCCTCCCCAAAGCGTCCACAGTTCCACTAAGAGCCTCCATCAATGCTGCAGCCAGACTCATCACAGGCTCGAAAAGAAGGTCCCACATCTCCCCTGACTTAAAAGCCTTGAATTGGCCACCACTGGAAGCCAGAATTCACCTGAAAATTGCCTGCATGACTCAGAAAGCCATACACCATAATGCACCCAGATACCTCACCCAGAAACTGACTATCTCTGGTGGTAATAGATCCACAAGAAGTGTGGAAAACCTATTATTGAAGCCACACAGATTCAACAAGACGAAAACTTATAAACAATCCTTCTCAGGGATGGCTCCTAGGATCTTGAATGCAATACCCCCAGAAATCAGACTTATCACATCTACGACATTTTTCAAAGAAGAAGTAAAAGCGATTCTCATGGAAAAATTCACATGAACACTATCTAAATGAAACTACGAGTTCACTATTACCTCTACTGATATTTATTTTATATACTTGATTTACCTGTTATTGTTTTGATCTACTGTTTACATTGTGCTATGTATATGCAATTTACCTTTCGCTATTTTGTTGCATAACTGTCCTTCATGGATTATAAAACGCTCTGATATCCGCAAGGGTCTTGTTTGCGCTCTATAAAACTTTAAAAATAAAATAAATAAATAAATAAAATATACTAGAGACTTAAAGGTAGTTTTGATCCCACTGCCCTAATACGCACAAGTGCCTAATAGGGGAAATCATTTCGATCATAGGGGTACCCTAAGCCAGTATACCCTAGTGTATGTAGGTGTTTTCACTGTATTCTAATTGTGTTTTTAGCATAGCACTGGTCCTGGGCCTAGTTAGGCTGAGCCCAGGGACAGTCAGTGTCAGCTACTACCAGTACCAGTCAGCAAAAAATGGGGGTGCACAAGATGACTTTGCAACAAATGATCTTTGCAGTAGCATTGATCATGGAAGGGTCTCTGGATTAAGAAAGAATATGTCACCTTTAGCGGTAGTTGTCAGGTAAAGGACCAACTCTCTGGTAGAAGAGTTGCAAGAAAGGCAAAAAAGATCTGGGTCTGAGAGAGTGTTCTGTACTGACTAGATAGGAACACTCATTCATATAAAACCACATAATAATGTATCAAAACTTGTTAGACATTAGTCCCATTCATCCAATATAAACCACTAATCCGATGGTGTCATCAACTTCCGATGCTTCCTCTCCTGCTTCCCATGGTAAACATTCTCATCAACATAGTGTAAATTATTTTTTCAGGACTTTGTTACATGGAGGAAAGTTCTCATGAGTACCTTCTCGTCTAATCTAAAAGATGCACTCTATGTCTATTGTGAATACAAAGCAAGTCAGATGTGATAGGGCAAACTAGCAATAATATTCTGTGAGGCATTCATAAAATATATCTAAACCATTATTTATTAAAGCAGCCACAGCAGCTAATTGTATTAGAGCGGATGATCTAATAGAGTGTGATGAAGCAAAAGGAAAAGAGATTCTAAGTCAGCACATTTAAGCAGGTTGTTGGTGCTAGGCAATGTATTAAACATAAACGTCTACTGAGCTGTGAGCAAGAGTCGAAAGAAAAGACTTTTAAGCCTAACTAAAGAGGCCTATTTGGGAATGGTACAAAAAAAAGATTTTATATTATTTTGCATTCGATTAGGTACTACACATTTATCCTACATGTGATTAATCTATCAATCTATGAATTATTAATAATATTAATAATACATTTCAATATGATTATTTAACATTATAATGCAGGCACATTTTTCTATGTGCCATTTTTGTGTAACATTTTCTGCAGCAGTTAAAAAGGATGTACGTTGTTACAACGCATGCTTTTACCACGCATGCTGTAACAACGCAAGTTTTAAAACGCGTTCCATCACAACGCATTACACTGGGGGGTGCTGAATAGTGAATAGTTTAATTACCTATTCCAACACCAGTCCCCGTGGACACAAGGGAAGGTGTTGGATAGTAAATTAAAACTATTCCCTATCCTAGAGCGCCCCCCCAGTGTAATGCTTTGTAATGGTTTTCGTTTGAAAGTCTGCGTTGTAATAGCACTGCGTGCTAAACGTTGCATTATAAAGGTTGTTCCCCGTTTAAAAACACAGTCTAATGTGCAATTCTAACATGGTCTGGAAAGTCAAATTTTTATTTGTTCAATAATTTCCTCCACACTTTTGTGCTCGGATTGCTTCTCAAACATAACTGTTTGCATTTACAGTAAGTCCATTATGATTTTTACACAAGAGGAATTATTTTGTCTACCTTTCATATGCTCCAGCTTGCCCTTTTCCCTACTTCAAGTGTCAACCTCTCTTTAGTAGACATTGTAGTGGTTCAGTAGTTGTGCTGAAGTCACAGACAACCTTTGATGAGTCACATACAACCTTTGTTGAGTTTTTTTCATTGTGCTGGACTTTTTTTCATTGCTTTAAATATGCCAAGTCTTGTTCTAATCCATGATTTTGCACTTGCTCATGTATGCTCTACAGCACTCCATTGTGTTCATTTTTGTTTTCTCCATGTGTTGGTATACCATCCTGGATATACTAGATGTGTTTTTATCTGTTGAGGTGACTGTCTGAGGCTGTGGTTTCGAGGCCAAATGGTTATCTTTTGAATTCATAAAACTATCCTGTCACATGTCTTGAGGCTGTGTGCAATTTGATGTTTTGCCAATTGTAAATTCAACTTGCTAAACTTTAGTGCACTTTTTGGTCCTTTCTGGGTTAACAACTTCTCATTTATGTGTTTTAAAGAGTACCTGTCTAACTATATGTTTTTCATTGTTTTATTTCAAAATGATGACTGTTAGGAGCCGTTTGATTGCATCAACTTGTTCAGCAATGTCTCCAAGTCATTGAACATTTTCCTGACTTCATTTCTCAACTGATGTCTCATTTTATTGCTATTGTCTTCCTGTTGATTATACTCTCATAACCCTTCAATCTTCCTACGCTCATGCAAATATGTTTTCTACAATATTCTCTATACTTCTATCTATGACTAGAATTTGTTCTTCATAGCCTTGTGTTAGTGTTAGGACAGCTGCTTGTCTTCATCTAAGAACAGCTAGTCCCTTGTCAGCTATATACATCCTTCCTTAACAACTTCATTTCTTGGGTACCAATTTGGGATCTCAGTAACAATGTGGAGAAGCGTGGCTCAGTGGTTAGAGGCGGCAGACCTGGAAGCTGAGATCGGCCGTGGACCAGGGTTCGATTCCCTGCCTCGGCGGGTCTCGGGCTCAAAATTCCACGGAGTCGGCAATTCTCGCTCCGGTGCCTACTCGTCTCATGGGGTCACACTCTGTGACTCTGGGCAACAGCTTGCTTAATCTCCACTATGGCCCCTCGCGGCGGGATGCCTGGCTTTCACCTTGTGGATACCCGGCCAGGGTATCTCACAGGGGAATACCAGGACGGGTTCCCTAAGCAAGCGCCTTGAGACCCCTGGGTTAAAGCGCGCTATATAAATCGAAGCACATTTACATTTACAAGTAGGTCTATGGTCCCACCAGTAAAGGCATGAATAATCAAAGTAGTGGTCTTTGGTGATTAATTTCGCCATAGCGTATTGTGTATATTTCTGGTCACTTATTGCTCCCCGTTTTTTGCAGTCTCAATACACAATACGTTTTACATTTTTGCAATATGTTCTTCCTCTTCCTCACGATACTGCTCTACAGTTTCTGAACCTATCCTTGCATATTATTGCACAGTGGTCCTTTGCATTTGCTGCATCTTTTGTCCTGTGCAGGGTATGGTCTGCAGTGTGCTAAACTTGTCTGGCTCCCTCAACAATAGCAAGCTCTTACTTTTTTCTTTTTGTGTTGTCTGAATGTCTATCTCTGTCTGTCTCTGGTTTGGTGTCGCTTGATTTGTTATCTTTAGCGCATTACTTCTCTACTATTTTTCTTTTCTCTAACATCTAATACTTTCAGACACTGTATGGGTTCCTCATGCAATATGGCAATGGTTGTAGCTTTTTGTAATGTAGAATTTCTACTAAAAGTTGTTTCTCTGTCCTATTTCCCTTTGCCTATATTGCACAATGAGTTGATCTCTTTTGGTTGACGAGTCAGTTCTTATAAACTAGTTACAAACTCATCAATCATTTTGTTTTCCCATGACAGTTTTGTTTAAAACATGTGCCTCATAATTACTAGGTTAAGTTTTTTTGTTTGGGTAATGTTGGTCAAATTGTATTTCTCCCTCAAATAAATCATTCCATTTGTTGATTGAATGAAATACTGAGAACATCATTTAGGGCCTGATCTAAACCTTAGCGGACAGGGTTCTCTGTCATAAACACAACAGAGTGCACTGTCCTCCAAACCTTCAGTCCACCCACCCCATTTAGAGATGGGCAGATGATAAGAATTCCATTGTCAGAGCCCCTGTTAACTCAATTGATGGAATACTACCTCTGATGGAGTCTGGGATGTCAGAGGAAGGAGTTTACACTGTTGCCTGTTATAGACAGACCATGTAAAGTCTTGTTTTTCTGTCCTTCGTTGCCAGGGAACACCTGATGGTAAGGGATAGGAAAAAGACAGTAAAGATCCCAAAACACACTGTAAGAAATCTCCTGGGGTGTGATTTCCTGATGTTTGTTGTTTTTCAAAAACAAACCCCTGCATTGAGAGTTTGTTTTTATTTGAAAAGTTTATTTGAAAAGTTTTATAAAGCGTGAACATGACCCTTGCGGGTATCAGAGCGCTGTACACAGAGGCAGAAGCATGCATGAACTCAGAACAGTTGAGGTCAACATTGTAAAACAACAAGGAGTAAACAATCAAAGTCAGATACCGGGTAGAAAGCCCTACTACTTCAGTTTCTCATATAGTGCAAAATAGTTTCCCGTAACATTCAGTGAAGCAATCATATAGTGGGTAGTCACAGCATAGTGGAGTAAATGACAAATCTGTGATCGGTCCAAGAAGTATTCTTCTATTATAGTTCCAAAAGTGCCCTAGAGTAAAATAACAGTTTACCATCTATCAAAAAGACGTAGCGAAAATACGTTGGGATGAATGTAAAATCTGTCAACAAGGGAACTAGAGAAACAGTACATTATGATGCAGTTAATGTTCACTCAGGAAAAGCCATTTTGCCATTTTCCTGAATTAGGCAGTGGAGGGATTGGTTCTTATCTCTGTAGGAAGAGCGTTCCCAATTCTAGGTGCAACACCGGACAAAGTACATTTGTATGTACTTTTCTTTTTTAATGTAGGAGGTTTCAAGAGTAGTGTGGACGTACTTCCTCAGTTCTGACCGGATCCAGAAAGAACAAGCTTGTTCGCCAGATAGGCCGGAGTGTTGAAATGCAGGGCTTTATGTGTGAGGCAAGCTATTTTGAAACAGATCCTGGCTTCAATAGACAACCAGTTTGGCTGCAAAAGGTCAGGTGTGATGCGATCGTGTTTTTAGGAGCCTGTTTGAAAAACATTTTAAAACTTTGACAGCCGGCAATCATGGCTGACAATATTATCCTTCAAACTTTTTCTACATTGACAGTTATGGCCATGATGGCGGTTCCTGTCAATGTACAGAGTTGTCTGCAGGGCCAGTGGACAACTGCAATGTGGCAGACAGTGGTCCTTCAGTATGGTGGTGGAGGTACTGTTCTCCAGCAACCCTACTTGCTAAACAATAACCCAGACCTTTAGTTCTAATCAAGGAATGGATCATTCCTATTTGCCCGTTTCTATTTGAATGGAAATTACTTTGAATAAAATATTTAGAATTGGCATTTTATTGAACTGTTTTTCTTTACATTCCCTCACCCTCAGCTATCACCCAAGCCCCTACCATCACCCTAATATTTAGGCTAAACTAATCCAACCATAATTTTAACTACGTCCCTCTCCCTAACGCAAACACTAATTGCACCTCAAGACTCAAACTATTATGCCACCCATTCCTATTCTGCATTTTTCTTTATTGTTTTTTTTGTGTAGCGTGATAATGACCCTTTATCAGGGTCCACATTGAAAAAAATGGTGTAACATCAGGTGAGATGGAAGGAAACGGGAAATGAATCATGCATAGTAGACACTGACAATATTTCTAACAGTTTCCACAAAGGAAAAGTAGAGAATTGTCAAAGTAATATAAATATTTAATTGGTATATGCTAGTAAGTCGTAGAACCAGCGGGTGGCGAGAAGATGGCTCTATAGGTTAATCTTGCTTCCTCTAAGGAAGGCTGCAAGGCATATCATGGTTGGTAATGAGTTCCAAATTTATGGGGTGTTACCTGAGAAGGGGCACTTCATAGTACGCCTTTTCCTGTATTCGGGGGATAGCTCTCAACCCTTACAGTAACCAGCGACGGCCCGTGGAGGGAGTTACGGTGGGGCAGGAGGGCGGGGAGGGGGAGGGGCAGGGCGGAGGTTGCTAAAAACCGGCATATGGATAATTGCAGGTAAGTAAACAATTTAATTAATTAAACGAATTTCGTAGTGCGCCTTGCATCGCAAAATGCAATGCAGTGCGAGCTACGAAATTCGTTTTATTAATTAAATTGTTTACTTACCTGCAATTATCCATATGCCGGTTTTTAGCAACCTCCACCCTGCCCCTCCCCCTCCCCGCCCTCCTGCCCCACCGTAACTCCCTCCACGGGCCGTCGCTGACACTAACTCTATCTCTCACCTTAAACTTAGAGTTCTCCAATTGTTCAGTGTAAAACAGTTTAACTTCAGTATATTTCAATTTAACCTTACTTTCAAAAAGAAAACTCATATATAAAGACTTCATGAATATTACAATATTATATAATTTCATTAACATTTAGAGCACTGTATTATTAGTCAGATGCTGTAAATGCAGACTATTCATCAACCAGGCGAATCATGGTAATGCGAAAATGCTGCCACTGTTGATGAGGCCCTCTGCACCTCATCCATGGCAAGTAACGATTCAACTGGCAAGAGCGCAGCACTGAAATTGCGTCTTTTTATTCTTCCTTGAAATGATGGCCAGCAAGTACGTCAACGAAGGCTAAAGTCATGTTAATTTTGACATCTTTAATTTCTCTAAGAACAAGAGTCCTCTTGTCAAACATCAGTTTATGCACCATTTTCTCACCTATGATTAAGCTTGTAAGTTTCCCTAGATCATGGTGGTCTTCTTGAACTACTCACTCAGCTTGAAACTGATCTTTTTGCTCTTAAAAGTGTTCTGTGTTTCAATACCGTGCCACTGTAAGGGGTTGATCACAGTTCTCCTCTGATAAGTGGAACAGCTTACAGCCTGATTCATGAACGGGCCGTTTTGCGAGGCTCAAATAGCGAATCATAAGGAATCGCTATTTGAGACTCGCAAAACATTATTCATGTAGGAATCGCAATATTAATTGCGATTCCCATTGATTCCTTATTTGCGAATAGCTAATTGCTAATCGCAAATAAGGAATAACTCCCCATGCATTCCTATGGGCCAAAAGGCCCATAGGAATGCATGGGGAGTCATTCCTCATTTGCGATTAGCAATTAGCTAATCGCAAATGAGATTGCGAGTACAAGGGTGCCAGGGGTGTCCAAAGGACACCCTGTAGCACCCCTGCAAAGGAAAGTAACACAGGTGTTGCACACACACATGTCCAAAGGACATGTGTGTGTGTAACATGCAACTCAGAAAAATGCATTTTATTTTTCTGAGTTTTCGCAATTTACCACGAGGTCTGACCTCGCGGTAAATTGCGGGCCGAAATTGCGATTTCGCAATTGGAAAATGGATGATGAATTACATTTAAGGAATCTCAAATAGAGATTCCTTAAATGTAATTCCTCGCAAATATGCGAGTTAGCAAATAGCGATTTTTGCATTTGGGATGTTGAATCCCAAATGCAAACATCGCACTCGCAAAGGGCCAGATTCTCAGAATCTGGCCCTTTGCGAGCCGATTTAGGCTTCATGAATTAGGCTGTAAGTTTGATAACTTTGATGTACTGACTGAGGTTGACAACGTCAGCCAGCTTCCAAAGACTCTTCGACTACGTTGTGAAGGGTGGATTGAGGTGGTGGCAGGAGTGTTGCAGGCTGTGGTCAGATGGTGATATAGCACTGCCTACTTTACCTTTTGTGGATTTTTACCACTTCTCTGTCAAAAGATATTTGAGCTTTTTTATAGGTCTACTAAAGCAGCATCCCCATGGGAGATACTGTTGTGGCTGAACACGAGTAGCCCTGAGTTCCCACTTGCAGAATTACTGGATGCGAGAACACTGGGTTTGGAAAGGGGCGACCATTCGGTCCCCCCGAACGTATGGCGGAGTACCACGTTCCCCCCGGGAAGCCATCTTGGGCGGGAGGCGAGTCCCGGCTGGTATGCCCGAAGCGGCGTAGCCGGGGCGCGCCTTTTCCCGCCCTGGAGTGGGCTGGCCTAGACACTGACGCGGCCGGCCACGCCCTTCGGGGCAGGCAGGGGCGGGTTTACTCCCGCCCTGAAGACGGATAAAAGGAGCAACAAGCCAAGAGAGCATCCTCTTGTTCCTGTGCTCTGAAGCTGCACCTCCTCGCTGCACGTGAGCTCGAGACGGAACGAAGAGCCAATTTTGAGCGTGGTAATCTTTCTTGTTTGTCTTACAGATACTCTGTTGGAGAATGCCTAAGAAAGTTGGAAAGCGAATGACTACCGACCAGATGCTGCGTATTCTTATGAAAGAGGTGACCGACCTAAAGAAGCGAATGGCGGATAAAGACGGGGAAGGGGGACCGAAACGTCCTTTGGCAGGAGCAGCTCCGGGAGGAAAAGGCAAGAGGCCCAGAAGGGGAGCAGCTGGGGGGAACATCCCGGTTCCCTGTACCCCACTCGAAGAGCCAACTCCGGTGCCGGCAGAGGGGAATCCGATTCCCGTGGTGGTCACCGTGCTGGCAGCACAATTAGCAGCGTGGTTGGGTAAAGATAGCGAGGGCGCCACGGCTGACGACGCACGGGTGTTGATGAAGCAACTGCGTGAAACAAGGGAGGCGGCGAAGGCATCATCGCCAGTTATCACGCCGGCTGCGGCAGTAGAAAAACCACCTGGGACAGGTCCAGCCGCAGATACAGCTTCCGGTTCAGGTAAGCGGCCGTTGCCGATTGCGAGGGATGAGTCTGCACCTTCACGAACGGAAAAGTTGGGTCAACATGTCCTTCTGGCTATTAAAGAGAAGATATGGGCAGATGAGTATATAAACATCTTCTCGTTGCTTACCGATCATTATGAGATGGAGCATGTTAAGAGCCAAAAGGAGCTCATGCATCCGAGTGTTTGGCGCGCAAAGATGGCCGCCTTTAAGGTAGATGAAAACATTGGCACTTGGGGCAGAGCGTGGGGAATTTTTACATCCATCATGGGCGAACGTAGGCCCGAGTTGCTGTCCGAATTGCCGATTTATCAGTCACGGATCATGGGGTATTCTGTATCATATGGGGGCAATCAGTGGTTCTGTTACGATAATATTTTCAGAAAAGCGAAAGAACATGATAAAAACTTAACTTGGGATTGTTACGATTCTGTGTCATGGTCAAAAATGGAGGATACTGGTATGTTGAAATTGCCCTTGGTAGGGAGTAGCGTGAGTGAATCCTCCCGCCAATATGCTGGGACGCCCTTTCGATCAGGTACGAGTAACAACTACCACTCGAGGCCGAACGGCACCACAGGTAAAAGGGGGATTTGTTGGAACTTTAACAGGGGTAAATGTACGAGGCCCCAGGGGTCATGCAAATTTAGGCACGAATGTGGTGGGTGTGGGCAACCATCCCATCCTGAGTCCATGTGCAGAGCCAAAACGGGTGATAACGGGGGTAGAGGAGGCGCCAAACAGGTCTGAAATAGTCCGAGGGGCGCCTTTACCTACTCCGATTGATACCATGGCGATGATTCCTTGGCTCAGCGAATACCCGGATCACGCTTCCGCTGGGGTGTTGCGGAACGGGTTTTCATATGGTTTCCGCATCCCAGTGGGGGAGTTTCAGGGTGTAGCAAAATGTAAAAACCAAATATCGGTCTTGCAACATACGACCGTGGTACAGGCGAAGATTGGGAAAGAGGTTACTCGAGGTCGAGTCGCCGGTCCATTTGATGTGCCACCGGTTGCTAACTTTGTTTGTTCCCCTTTAGGGGTGGTCCCCAAGAAGGACCCGGGTGAGTTTCGGCTGATACATAATTTGTCAGCCCCACGTGGTCTGTCCGTGAACGATGCGATAGACCCGGAAGTGTGTTCGCTGCGGTACGCATCTTTCGATGAGGCCGTCGCCATGTTGAATCGCCTAGGGCCCGGTGCGCTGATGGCAAAATCTGATATCGAGTCAGCGTTCCGGTTGCTCCCGGTACACCCAGACGATCAGCGTCTCCTTGGTTTCATGTTTCAGGGTCACTATTACATGGATAGATGTATGCCAATGGGATGCTCTATATCTTGTGCCTATTTTGAAAAGTTCAGTTGTTTCCTGCAATGGGTCTTCACAAAGAAGACGGGGTTTCAACATGTTATGCATTATCTCGATGACTTTTTGTTTCTGGGGGCAGCCGGGGATCCAGAATGTGGTCAGGCTTTGAATGAATTTTGTGTCTTGATGAATCATTTTGGTGTGCCATTGGCACCAGGTAAGACTGTGGGTCCCTCGACTTGCCTCGAGTTTCTGGGGATTGAGCTCGACTCAGAGGAAGGTTGTTTTCGTTTACCAGGAGACAAAGTGTTAAGGTTCAGGGCGTCCCTGGAAACGTGTATTAGTGAGTCTAAGGTTAAGCTACATCAATTACAACAATTGGTGGGACAGTTGAATTTTGCCCTAATAGTAATACCGATGGCCCGCCCCTTTTCCCGCTCGATCGCTCAAGCCATGGTCGGCCTGAAGGAGGGTCATCATCGCACGAGGCTCTCGGCAGAGGTTCGCCAGGACATGCACATTTGGTTGGCATTTCTGGCGGATTTCAATGGTCGAATTGTCTGGAACAAACCGGCGGTGTCCTCCGAGGAGCTGGGGCTGTGGACAGATTCGGCAGGAAGCATTGGTTTTGGTGCCATATTCGGCACACAATGGTCGGCTCGAAAATGGCCGTCATGGTGGCATGAGGGTGGGCTGACAAGTAACATTGCTTTTCTTGAACTTTTCCCCATTCTGGTGGCCCTGAAAACTTGGCCCGAGGGGTTCAGAGATCACTCTGTGGTGTTCTGGTCTGATAACATGACCGTGGTTGAGTGTATCAATAGCCAGGCGGCACGATGCAAATGGATTCTGAGACTGCTCAAAGAAATTGTGTTATTGTGTATGCAATTGAATGTGCTATTTAAGGCAAGACATGTGCCGGGGGTGATGAACCAAGCGGCTGATGCGCTTTCTCGTTTTCGTATGCAGGCCTTCTGGGGTTTTCTGCCCACAGCGGACCCGGTGGTGGCACCCTTTCCCGAAGCTCTCTGGTCTCTCGGTGCCCCGAAATACGAAACCTCGTGGGAGAGAGTTTAGCACCCAGGACGAGGAAGGCATATGAAGGGGCGTTCCGTTCCTATTGGGCCTTTTTGGGGGCTGCTAGAGGGGAGCTTTGGGGCCAGGAGGAGTTGGTAGTAAAATTCCTGCTGTCTTTACACCAGGCAGGCAAATCAGTGGCTACGGCCCAGAGGCATCGGGCCGCCATTTCCTTTGTGGCAAGGGCTTATGGGATCCAGGACCCGACAGCGTCTTTCGTTGTGCAAAAAGCGCTACGTGGGTGGCAACGCCTTGAGGGTCGCAGAGTAGATGAAAGGCGCCCAATAGGTCTGGATAGGCTGGCCCTGTTATTATCTGTACTCCCTGCAACGTGTTCATCCCAGTATGAAACAGTGTTATTCCGAGCCGCTTTTGCGCTGGCATTCCATGGGGCTATGCGGGTAAGCGAACGAGTGGCGAGGAACAAGCAGGATGCGATGGGGGGACTGTGCCGAGAGCACGTTCAGGTCAGAGGGGAGACAATGACTGTCTCGTTTGTCAGGTCCAAGACCGATCAGGGTGCGATGGGGGACTGCATAATCATACAAAGGATTCCCGGGTCCTCCATGTGCCCGGTGAGTTGCGTAGAGGAATATTTAGCGCAAAGGGTGGCATCATGGGGGGGGACCTTGTTGAGACACGCTGACGCCACCCCACTGACGAGGTTTCAGTTTCAGCGGGTGCTTGCAATGTCGATTTCCGCTGCGGGCTTGAACCCCGGCGAGTTTGGGACCCATTCCTTTCGGATAGGGGCTGCTACAGAGGCTACAGCCAGGGGTCTGAATGTCGAACAAGTTAAACGTGTGGGGCGTTGGTCCTCCAACTGTTATAAAAGGTATGTGCGGTTGCACATGTTGTGAAGCTGTAATGATGTACTCACGCTTCTTGTTTTTGTTTGGTTTTCAGTTGCGCAAGCCTATGAGGCGGGCGGACTATGCAGTCGACCCAACACCGGGCCAGCGGTCAGACATCACCGGCTGTGAAAAAGGAGGTGTGGGTTGTGGGCCACTCATACGTGAGGCGTGCCGCGGACGTATTCAAAGCAGGTGACATGATTCACGTGGCTGGGGAATACGGGTACAGTGTGTCCTTCTACGGAAAGGGCGGGCTCTGTATTGACCAGTTTCAATCATTTTTCGAGGGTTTGCTAGGGCGGACGAGGTCACCGCCGTCTATAGTCATAGTACATCTTGGGGGCAATGATTTGGTGACCACTGGTAGACGACTTCTTCTTGAGGCGATGCTTTCCACTGTAAGTTGGTTAGCGAGAAGAGTTCCAGGGTGCACAATTGCATGGTCTCATATGATCCCACGAAAAGTGTGGCGGGGGGCTCTTTCGGTTTCTGCTCTGAATCATTCAGTAAGGAAAATTAATAACAAAGTGAGTAGATTGTTCCGTACCAATACACTGCATTCTATTTCGCATGGTTGTATTAAAGGGGACAGTATGTATTTGGAGGATGGTGTTCATTTGTCCCGGGTGGGGAACGAGTTACTCATAGGAGACCTGATAGCTTGGCTAAGGACTTTATGACATGACCTTTAGGCAGGAGTGTTGTGGGGGGTCCGGATAGCCGGTCAACTATCCGGCCTGTGGCGGTAAGGTCATGATCGGTGAGCAGTAATTGGAAGATCCCTAGGTGTGGGCGTCACCCATTACGGATGGGAGCGCTCGAGGGAGGTGGCCATTGGCCCCTCAACGGGGAGGCGGTCCCTTCTAAGGATGGGCCGCCGAAAGGAAAGGAAAGGCGGTCAAGGCCCCTTCCTGGGTAGGAGGGGCTACAGCCCCCTCCTGGGGAATTTCCTGGGGCCAGGACATCTGCGACGGCAGATGTGGTAAGTTGTGTGGGGTTTGGGAGGGGGTCTACGCTACCTTCTAGATACCTCACACGAGTCCTCGGACGACCTTTAAATGGCGTCGAGTTTATAGGGGCCCCCGTCAAGTCAAGGGAAATTGGTAAATGCACTTGAGGTACGCCTCTGTGCGGTCGCCCCTCACAAGTGAGGGGGATATGTCTGGTTTAGGGATCTTGACACCGGTTATGACCTTGCCGTTGGCCCTTAAACGTTAGGATGTACAATTTCAATTTAAAGTTTGGTAGGATGTTAGATCGGCTAGGAGAACCTTTGTATTAGAGAATATGTTAAGGTTAGCCAAACATCGCAATGTGGAAATGAAATTGTACAATTTATATGAAACTGTTATTCTAACGTTTTAATTTTGTTTCATATTTTAATAAATACGGCCGGGAGGGTCACTCCCTCCCGTCTTCCAAAAAGTCCAGAACGTTTCCGGTTTCCCATCATTGGGGATTGTGTTGAGAGGGGGTGGCGGGTATCTCAGCCATATGGAAAGGGGCGACCATTCGGTCCCCCCGAACGTATGGCGGAGTACCACGTTCCCCCCGGGAAGCCATCTTGGGCGGGAGGCGAGTCCCGGCTGGTATGCCCGAAGCGGCGTAGCCGGGGCGCGCCTTTTCCCGCCCTGGAGTGGGCTGGCCTAGACACTGACGCGGCCGGCCACGCCCTTCGGGGCAGGCAGGGGCGGGTTTACTCCCGCCCTGAAGACGGATAAAAGGAGCAACAAGTCAAGAGAGCATCCTCTTGTTCCTGTGCTCTGAAGCTGCACCTCCTCGCTGCACGTGAGCTCGAGACGGAACGAAGAGCCAATTTTGACCCACCCACCAGCCCCTGAGGACAGCAAGTGGTTTTTGAATAAAGGTTGATGTGATAACACTATTTTTTGCAGGTTGTAATGATTATCGTGATACCGTTGAATATGCAATAAAGAATGTATAAGTTGTAGTATGTTTTGTGCAAATAAAATAATGATGCACTGTTGTTGCCAGTAATCATGCCTTTTATAAGTCGTATTGTTACTGTCTTTAGTAAATTAGTCATTTAGTAATTTTAGTTAGAATTGTCGTATTTATTTTGGTCGGGCGGTAAGGTCATGATCGGTGAGCAGTAATTGGAAGATCCCTAGGTGTGGGCGTCACCCATTACGGATGGGAGCACTCGAGGGAGGTGGCCATTGGCCCCTCAACGGGGAGGCGGTCCCTTCTAAGGATGGGCCGCCGAAAGGAAAGGAAAGGCGGTCAAGGCCCCTTCCTGGGTAGGAGGGGCTACAGCCCCCTCCTGGGGAATTTCCTGGGGCCAGGACATCTGCGACGGCAGATGTGGTAAGTTGTGTGGGGTTTGGGAGGGGGTCTACGCTACATTCTAGATACCTCACACGAGTCCTCGGACGACCTTTAAATGGCGTCGAGTTTATAGGGGCCCCCGTCAAGTCAAGGGAAATTGGTAAATGCACTTGAGGTACGCCTCTGTGCGGTCGCCCCTCACAAGTGAGGGGGATATGTCTGGTTTAGGGATCTTGACACCGGTTATGACCTTGCCGTTGGCCCTTAAACGTTAGGATGTACAATTTCAATTTAAAGTTTGGTAGGATGTTAGATCGGCTAGGAGAACCTTTGTATTAGAGAATATGTTAAGGTTAGCCAAACATCGCAATGTGGAAATGAAATTGTACAATTTATATGAAACTGTTATTTTAACGTTTTAATTTTGTTTCATATTTTAATAAATACGGCCGGGAGGGTCACTCCCTCCCGTCTTCCAAAAAGTCCAGAACGTTTCCGGTTTCCCATCATTGGGGATTGTGTTGAGAGGGGGTGGCGGGTATCTCAGCCATATGATTTTATCAGATGGAAGTGGCAGTGATCACCTGCTCTAACTTAAAGCAGATGTTAAATAGGAGCAGAAAAGACTCATTATTCAGCCTGGAACAGGGATACACATGGAGTTTTCAACTCAGTAAAACCAGTTTCACGTTGTTTCTCAATCTGAACTGCATAGCTCATCGTTGCTGGGTTTAGGTGCGGGATATCCGCCAGAAAAGGCCTATTGTCAGAATTACATGTATTTCAAGCAAAATGAGAGAAAATGCCTTTAACTCAACTGTGTACATGTCCAAGCACATGATAAATTTGTACCCTTATTTATATATATATATATATATATATATATATATATATATATATATATATATATATATATACATATATATACTAGCAGCCCGTCCCGACCTTGTCCGGGTACGAATTGCTGCCGGCCAGTAGTATATTGTTTTGTAGGATTTCGTTTTGATAGCATTTCTTATTTGTGACAGGCCTGTGAAACGCTCTGATTCACAGTGCACTGCTGATGCACTTAAGAGTGCGCGTTCAGTAGTGTGTGAACTAACCCTGGGCGTAGTGGGCGTAGTGGGGCTTCGCGGAGCTACGTGAAGTGGGCGAGAAACTACGCCCACCTCCGCACTCCGCGTAGCCCCACTACGCACCACAGGCCTCCCTCCCGCCCTCCCTAAATACTTTAAATTAGGAGTGTAAAAGAATTAAAAAGCACTTACCTTGCCCGCCGTTGCCCGCCGCGTCCCCGGGGCTCGCGCTATCTCCATTCTTCCATCTTGTGTACTAATGCGCATGCGCGGGCGGCCGCGCATGCGCATTTTTTCGTGAGAAATGCGCATGCGCGGCCGCCCGCGCATGCGCATTAGTACACAAGACGGAAGAATGGAGATAGCGCGAGCCCCGGGGATGCGGCGGGCAGCGGCGGGCAAGGTAAGTGCCTTTTAATTCTTTTACACTCCTAATTTAAAGTATTTAGGGAGGGCGGGAGGGAGGCGGGTGGCGGCCAGCTACGCTCCGTCTGCGGAGCGTGCGTAGTGCCGGATTCTACGCCTGCTACGCAAAATGCGTAGAAGCCGGCACTACGCACACTCCGTGCACGGAGCGTAGCCGCCCGCCCACCCTTAGTGTGAACTCGAGTTTCCCTACTTTATTTTTCCTTGCAATATTATATAGCGCAAACTCGACAACATGGCATGAGCACAATTTACATTACAGAAGAACACATTCATTTGTGGTAGGCACAGGGAGACAAAGCGATTTGCCTGGAATCAGAGGATGTTGAGCTGATGCCGAGATTCGAACGTAGCTCCGAAGCTCTAAAGTTCGCAATTCTAGAACTTGTGGAGGGAGGTGTGTCTAACAGTGTATGTTGGTGCTAGCCATCAATGAGAGAGACCTGTGCATTTTTCAAATGGGTGGTGAAAAAATATGAGTATGTTGCTGGAGACGTGAGCCGCCGTGCCACCAATATATTTACCAGGGGGAGGGTAAACACCCATTATTCCAGAACTTTCTTTCTGCATACCATCACTCCTCATACTTTCATTACGACAGTACCATGATTCAGCAACGCCATTATAACACATTGCATTACATTTTATATGCTTTTTCCACGAATACATTTACAACGAAATTCGTTGTAAATGCAGAAATGGTAAAAGCATGTTTTTTTTAATGTTTGGATAAGGTAAGTATGGGTGTATGGGCATATGTTTTGGGGTACTGAGGTATATGTTTTGGGGTGTTTGGGTATTTTAAGGGTTCAGATATCGTTTTGGGTTATGGGGTACAGGGGTAGTTTTAGGGTTTAGGGATAGGTATGGGTTTTGGGGTACAGGGGTATTTTTACGGTTCAGGGCTAGGTTTGGGTTTTGGGGTATTTAGGTATTTTTAGGGTTCAGGGGTAGGTTTGGGTTTTGGGGTACAGGGGTATTTTAAGGGTTCAGGGCTAGGTTTGGGTTTTGGGGTACAGGGGTATTTTAGCGTTCAGGGCTAGGTTTGGGTTTTGGGGTACAGGGGTATTTTAGGGTTCAAGGGTAGGTTTGGGTTTTGGGGTACAGGGTTATTTTTAGGGTTCAGGGCTAGGTTTGGGTTTTGGGGTACAGGGGTATTTTAGGGTTCAAGGGTAGGTTTGGGTTTAGGGGTACAGGGTTATTTTTAGGGTTCAGGGCTAGGTTTGCATTTTGGGGTACAGGGGTATTTTTAGGGTTCAGGGGTAGGTTTGGGTTTTGGGGTACAGGGGTATTTTAAGGGTTCAGGGCTAGGTTTGGGTTTTGGGGTAAGGGGTATTTTAGGGTTCAGGGCTAGGTTTAGGTTTTGGGGTACAGGGGTATTTTTAGGGTTCAGGGATAGTTTTAGGTTTTGTCGTACAGGGTATGTTTATAGGGTTAAGATGGGGTAGTGTTTAAGGGTGTTGGGGTATTTTAAGGAGTAAGGGTGGGTTATGATTATGGGGTTCAGGGGTATTTAAAGGGAGCAGGGTGAGATTCGTTTTTAGGGTGTAAAGGGTAATAAAATAAAATAATAAATAAGAATAATATAAATAATGCAATTTAAAAAAATAAGGGCCCGATGTAGGCAATCTCGATTTATCTACTCTTAAATACCGAATCATACCGTTTCTGTATTTAAGAGTAGGTAAATGGGATGAAGGTAATTTCTATTTTTAAATGACCGAATCGGTAATTACCGTTTCGGTAATTGGGGGAATCATTGAAGGGTGGCACGGTGTCACTTTGACACCCTGATGCACCCCTCAATCGTGTATGGGTGCACATGTTGCAGACATACATGCCCTAAGGGCATGTATGTCTGCAACATGGCAGCGTCTGAAAAGCAAAAAAAATGCCTTTTCAAGGCTTTTCATTATATACCACCAACTCGCCCTGTAGCACTGATTCCAGTGCTACCTACATCGCAAAATACGGATTCGGTAATTTTACTGATTCAGTAATTTTACAGAATCGGTAAAATTACAGAATCTGTATTTTACGTGGCCCTACATCTCATTTTCCAAATACCGGTCGGTAACGGCCAAAATTACAGAATTTCGGCCGTTACCGACCGGTATTTGCCTACCTACATCTGGCCCTAAATGTTTTAATCAAATTAAAAAATGTATATATATGTATATATATATATATATATATATATATATATATATATATATATGATGAGCAAGGCGCCTTTGCGCTTTTCGGAAAGGCTCACCACAGCACTCCCTCCCCTCCGGGTTGATGCAGCTCCCGATCAACTTCCCAGCCACATTCCAATTAAAATAAATAAGGTCCGACGCGTTTCGGGGCCAGAACGCCCCTTCCTCATGACAGTCCCACAATAAACATGCCTGGATCACCTTCGTAATTCAAACGCCATTTATTTGAATTGAAAACGCCCTGAGTGGGTGTGGTTTACACAAGTCAAGTCGCCAGGATTGCTGGTACCTGAAGTCCTGAAGGTGAGTGATTCTATTTTCCTTGAGTAGGCGGCATGTTGTTGTGGCAAGTATTCATCATATTGAACCCTTGAGTAGGGGTGGAATCAAGCTGCTGAAGTTGTTGTGTTCAGTGGGGGTGTCCCCACTTAGGGCGTTTTCAATTCAAATAAATGGCGTTTGAATTACGAAGGTGATGCAGGCATGTGCCGTGGTGAGCCTTTCCGAAAAGTGCAAAGGCGCATTGCTCACTATATATATATATTACCTACTGGCGGTCGCCAGTAGGTATTATATATAGTTAGGTAGGTAATATATATAGTTAGGACCTAGTTACCATAGGAAATTCCGAACATTCTATTGGGAATAACTTTGGCGCCGACTGAGGGATCTGCCTGTAATTTTCCTTAAGTTTGCCTCACTGCGCTCCGCTCCTTCCCTGAAAGTTTTCGGGGGGATTCGTCAAAACGTGTTTTCCCCATGTTAATTTCCATAGGGACATTCTGACAAGGCTACAGCTCGAATGGCTGGACGGAATTACACCAGATTTGGCAAAATGGTAGGGACTGGTATGCAGCAGTGCCTTTTGTATGTTTGGTGTAAATCCCTCCAGTAGTTCTTGAGAAAATTGAATTTGAAATTTTTCAAATGGCATTTTCTATGGGACCTTTAGACACGGCTACAGTCCGAACGGCTGAATGGAGTTACACCAAATGTGGCAAAATGGTAGGGACAGGTATGCAGTAGTGCCGTTTCGATATTTGGTGAAAATCCCTCCAGTAGTTGTTGAGAAATTTGATTTGAGCAAATTATATATCTATATGCTCTCAAGATTCTATTTGGAATAACTTTGGCGCTGATTGAGGAATCTGTGTGTAACTTTCCAGAATTTTGGCCAGCTTCGCTCCGCTCCTTCCCTGGGAGTTTCGGGGGGGATTCATCAAGCAGGGGCCAAAAGGGGGGTCCCAGAACGTGTTTTCCCCATGTTAATTTCCATAGGGACCTTTAGACACGGCTACAACCCGAACGGCTGAATGGAATTAAACCAAACTTGGCAAAGTGGTAGGGCCTGGTATGCAGATGTGCCTTTTGTATGTTTGGTGTAAATCCCTCCAGCATTCTTGAGAAAATTTAATTTGAAATTTTTCAAATGGCATTTTCTATGGGACCTTTAGACACGGCTACAGCCCGAACGGCTGAACGGAATTACACCAAACTTGGCAAAATGGTAGGGACAGTTTTGCAGTAGTAGAGAATTGCTACAGATGATTTTCTAACCTCTATAGTATTTGCTAGGATTCAATAATGTTTGGTATCAAACTTAGTATGAATTGTTTGTTTATATGGTGCCAAACCTTTTCATCGACACTTTTCATGTATGTTTTGTGTCTTTATGATTGTAAATTATCGAATAAAGACTAATGAATTGAATTGAATTGAATATGTGTTACAAAGTCACTTTTATTCATTTACCTCTGTTTTGAAGGCGGAAGCTTATAATTGTTTCTCAATTCTTTCCTAGTGTATTTTCAAAATGGTAAAGTAGTTATGTTAAATTGGTGTAGTAATTTATCGATTTTTTTGTTTGCAGCTGGACTTGATTTTGAATGTATCTATCTCCAGCCCAAGACAACCACGGTAGATGCAAATCTCCCTCTTCTTGGGATGCCTCATGGTAAATAAATGTCTGCCTTTTATTTTGAAGTGGTCCATTTGTAGTGTGCTGATAATAACAAAATAACAGACATGGGATTAAACAAGTATTTTGAGGCCAAAGCAGCTTTGCACCAAGTGGTCTTGTGTTGTGCCACCCATAACTACATTCATAATCATTGTTTTATTTTTAGATCACTGAAACAATATCGATGGCAAACATATAGAACTACAAAAATATCGAGTAAAAAATATAAAATGGCAAAATATCGACTTCCTATCTCGAAAACCGGTAAGTACATAAATATCTAATCAAAATATCGTTGTAAAAAATATAGATGTTCAAAATCTCGAATTTTTTAAATAGTTAAAAGTAAGTTAAAATTAATGAAATAATAAATATAACTAACTTAAACATACTTAAAATACTTAAATAACATTAAAATGAATAAGTAATTAATATAAATAAAAATATTTTAATACATAAATATATATATATATATATATATATATTACCTACTGGCGATAGCCAGTAGGTATATATAGTTAGGATTTTTTCTCTATGGAACTTTTGAAAATTCTATGCCTAATAACTTTGGCGTTTGTGGACGGAATCGGCTGAAATTTTCAGGAAAATGGCACATTTTGTTTCTGAGCAGCCCCTGAAAATTTGGTGGGGTTTCGTCATGGGGGGGCTGAGAAAAAAGGGGGTCCCAAAACACGTTTTTTGCATTGAGTTTTCCATAGGGCGGTTGGACTCACTTTTAGCTCGAACGGCTGAATGGATTTGCACGAAACTTGGCAAAATTGTAGGGACTGTTAGCCCGATGTGCCTTTGCTAGGTCTCAATATATGTGCTTCAGTGGATTTTGAGAAATTAACATTTAAAACAAGATATATATCTGTAACAGCGCTCCGGGCAGCGCTCCGGTTCGCGAACTTTTTGCGTATCGGAACTTTGCGAAGCGAAGCTGATTGGCTCTCCGGTGTCTGTCAACATTCTAAACAGTCCGGAGCGGCCGCCATCTTGTCTCTCGGTAGGATCGAGAGACAAGAGGAGGCAAAAACAAAGGGGGAAATGAAGGAAAGGGGGCAAGGTAGACCCCTTCTGACCCCCTAGGATTGATGAGGGGGATATTATAGAGCCACGCCGGGCCCAAAAAAAAAAAAAAAAAAATCCGATTTTTTCGCCGTAGAGACGCGTCTTGGTTCGCGAACCGGGCAGCTAACCGGGCAGCTAACCGGGAAGCTAACCGTCAGTGTAACCCAAAAAAAAAAATAATAAATTCCGATTTTTTCGCCGTAGAGACGCGTCTTGGTTCGCGAACCGGGCAGCTAACCGGGCAGCTAACCGGGAAGCTAACCGGCAGTGTAACCCAAAAAAAAAAAAAAAAATCTGATTTTTTCGCCGTAGAGACGTGTCTTGGTACGTGAACCGGGCAGCTAACCGGGCAGCTAACCGGGAAGCTAACCGGCAGTGTAACCCAAAAAAAAAAAAAAAATCAGATTTTTTCGCCGTAGAGACGCGTCTTGGTACGCGAACCGGGCAGCTAACCGGTCAGCTAACCGGGAAGCTAACCGGCAGTGTAACGGGAGTCTGAGGAGTAGCTGATTGGCTGTCAATATTGTAAACAGTCCGGAGCGGCCGCCATCTTGTCTCTCGGTAGGATCGAGAGACAAGAGGAGGCCAAAACAAAGGGGGAAATGAAGGAAAGAGGGCATGGTAGACCCCTTCTGACCCCCTAGGATTGATGAGGGGGATATTATAAAGCCACGTGGGGCCAAAAAAAAAACAAACAAAAAAATCCGATTTTTTCGCCGTAGAGACGCGTCTTGGTACGCGAACTGGGCAGCTAACCGGGCAGCTACCGGGAAGCTAATCGGCAGTGTAACGGGAGTCTGAGGAGAAGCTGATTGGCTGTTATCATTGTAAACAGTCTGGAGCGGCCGCCATCTTGTCTCTCTGTGGGATCGAGAGACAAGAGGTGGAAAAAAAAAAGGTGTAAATGAATGAAAGGGGTAAGGCAGACCCCTCCTGAACCCCTAGGATTGATGAGGGGGCTATTAAAGTTCCCTGGGGGGTGAAAAAAAAAAATGTGCGATTTTTCGCGGTAAAGGTGCTTCCTGGTACGTTAACCGGGCAGCTAACCGGCAGCGTAACGGGAGTCCGACATATTGTGTTTTTTGAACGTTTGTGATATGTGCACGTGTGGATTTTGTCTAATTAAGGTTAAAAAAATATATATATATCTTTAAGCGTGTTCTGGCGCGCTTACGTTTTGGGTTTGGTTTGCGCTGCAGAGACGATACGTCACGGTTATGCGATGCATCATGAGGCGTCTCACGGGCTACGTGATACGTCACTTAATAAAGAATATATTTTACAGCTATAGATATTAGCTTTTAAAAAACCAATGAAATTCACAGAAAAAACCATAGGTTATAGACCATATATAGTTAGGAATTTGCATTTACAAAACCTTGAAAATTCACTGAAAAAACCATAGGTTATAGACCATATATAGTTAGGGATTAGCATTTAAAAAACCTTATTTTATTTGCACAAAACCATTGAAATTCCATATATAGTTAGTTGCACTAACTATATATCGCGGACCCGCAATCCACTGCTAATGATGTCACATATTACATCATTCATGACATGGTCAGTGACATCACTGATGACATCACTGATGACATCTCAAATGACATCACTGATGACATCACTGATGACAACACCCAGTGACTGTATGTTTCTGTAAAGTTAAAATATGTCTTACATATTGAAGAATGAGTGGATGTATAAGTGTCTGGATGAAGGATTTAGTAGGTGCATGACTGACTGTATGAGAGAATGATTAAATGTGTCTCACTGAGTGCATGGGTTAGTGATTAAAGTGTCTTAATTTGGCAATCAATATTTATGTTCTTCTGTAAACTGCTGCATGTTTAAATCAGTAGCTATATCAGTAACTATATGGGTTATTGAATGGTTGCCCAAGTATTTGTATGGGAGACTGAGTGTGTGTGTGGGTGGCTGGGAGGTGTATAACTCTGTGCATAGATGTGTGAGCGGTTGATTCCCTAGGTGTATGGGTTCAAAAGTGCATGTAGAAACAGCTGTATGGACAGTTGACTGTGTGCATGAGTATATTGGTGAGTGAATGGATATCTCAGTTCTACATGTCAAAGTAAGTACATATGTAAAACACACTCCATGTGAGAGTTGACATATATAAATAACTGAACATAAGAGTCAGTGAATGTGACAGTGGCTGTATGAATCATTGTGAACTTGTATCAAGGATTGTATAAGAGAGTAAATATGTGTTAGTATATGTTTGAATAAGTAAGGTGTGTATAACTGTATAGTTAAGGAAATGGAGATGTGATTGATTCTTTGCATGACTGAATAGGTGTGTGAGTAACTCCATGGATGTGTGACAGTCTGTGAGTGCCTGTTTACACTGAGTGTATCAAAGGTTATATTAGAGTCTGAAGATGTATTATCACATAAATGATATCATCAGTGATGTAATCAGTAATGTCAAATGAGATGTCAGTGATGTCATCAGTGATGTCATTTGAGATGTCATCAGTGATGTCATCAGTGATGTCATTTGAGATGTCATCAGTGATGTCATCAGTGATGTCACTGACCATGTCATGAATGATGTAATATGTGACATCATTAGCAGTGGATTGCGGGTCCGCGATATATAGTTAGTGCAACTAACTATATATGGAATTTCAATGGTTTTGTGCAAATAAAATAAGGTTTTTTAAATGCTAATCCCTAACTATATATGGTCTATAACCTATGGTTTTTTCAGTGAATTTTCAAGGTTTTGTAAATGCAAATTCCTAACTATATATGGTCTATAACCTATGGTTTTTTCTGTGAATATATATATATATATATATATATATATATATATATATATATATATATATATATATATATATATATATATATATATATATATATATATATATATATATATATATATTTATGTATTAAAATATATATATATGTTTCCTCTCGAATGCCCTGAGCTTTACAGAGGTCACACGATGCAGCTTCTACCATCCGGTCTACAAACTGAGGCTGCTTGCAGTTTTTTGCATCCATTTCATTTTAAGGATTTCCTTTTCTATTCCCTTAAGGATTCCCTTTGCTGTTCCCAACGCGTTTCGAGGCCAACGCCTCTTCTTCATGGGGTGTATCACAGGGGAAATGAATGACTCACCAGTGTTGTCTCGTTGGTTGTTTTATTAAGGACACCACCCACTTTGGGCGTTACACACAAGAGTTGCACAAGAGCAGGCTGGTTCACGTAGTCTCTGAGGTGAGTCAAAGATTCATTGTCTCTGTTTGGCAAAACGAAGCCTGCAGTTTGGCAACCAAACCTACTCAAGGACTAAAACATTTTAATAATTTCACAGAGACAATGAATCTTTGATTTGGTGTGCATTGTTAACATGTCTGAAGTGCAGCAATTCCAGCCGTGTGAAGTTTTTTGGTAGTCAGTATGCAGGGCACACAGGGAACTCAGAATGTCAGAGCCCTTTAGGTCATTAAATGACACCGCTGCTTCCTGTTGTCTACCGTGCATGATTGTACCTCTAAAGTGAGTCACGTCATCCCAGACATTGAGATAGTCTTGTGTACAGCACCTTTCCTGTGGCGGTCGTGGCCCCATGAAGGCGGGGTGAAGCTGCAGGAGCGTATTTGAGGGCTCTCCTTTCTTTCGCCGGTGATTTGATAGCAGCGATTTTTCCTCAGCGCAATGCGTGCGGCCGCCATCTTTTACTCTGGCTCTCGAGCTCCTGCCTTTTTGCCGCTCCTGCCATCTTCATTGCCTAAATAAGTCTCCAGATGTTGCCTGCTCAAGCTTTCCCACTGTTTTAGATCCCTCTTTCCTGGAATTATTCGTGAGCCCCAGTATTGCTATTAATAGAGCATTTTTCACTCGTTTTATTGACTGATGTGTTCATAGAAGAAGGGCTCTTTTCCTCACAGTATCTATTTGTTTTTTCTGAGCCACTGTGGACTTCAATGTAATGTTGCACATTGCATCTACCCGGTCCATACTTTGACCTTTCTTTACTTCATCACGTCATTTTCCCATCATTTTTTGGTCTTTTGTATGTGGCAATGTGGGTCGTTTTTTTTCTTCACAGAGACTTAATTCTTGTACCTCTGTATAAACTATACTGTTGTGCAGTACTTGGGATGCTCAAGGGTTACTACGCGCTCTACAAAAACCTTAATAATAATAATAATAATTGGTGGCCAAAAGTGCTGATACATGTGGTAGAATTTTGAATTGACTTTCTCTCCGTCAACATAAGAAGTGCTTTATTTGCAGTTCCGACTTTTCTCAATAGCTGCCTCATTCTACCAACTATTCCTCTCAGTGCTCAACTACGGCCAACGATCTTCATTTAGCCAGATCCTCCTCCACTGGTACAAAACCAAAAAGGCATAAGAATGACCCACCCTCTCCTATCCTCTCCTCACAGAATTCTGTTTTGGACTCTATGCTTGATGAAGTACTTGGTCTTCAACCCTTTATGTCCACTACCAATGAAAATCTAAAACAAATTGAGGAAAGATGGATCGTCATGGAAGGAAAGGTGCTGGAGCTTGAACAGCGGGTCAGCGACATACAAGGTTCTAAGATTCCCTTACATGAGCTTGAAATCCATAAGTTAAAAGTGCACACTGAGGACATTGAAAATCGTAATCACAAAAATAATCTTTGCCTTTATGTTTTGCCGGAAAATATTGAGGGTTCTAACTTAGTGGCCTTCCTACAGAAGTTTCTTCCAGAACTTTTTGAGCTTCAACCATTGCCATCCCCTCTAAATATACAGAGAGCACATAGTCTGGGTCGTCTAAACCCTATGTCAAATAAACCTTGTGGGATCATAATGCTTTTTCTGGAATTTGAAGAACTGATGCACGTCTTAGGGGCATTGAGACTTAAACGTCGTCTTACCTGGTCAGGTCATAACGTTTTCATTTCACAAGATGTTTCTAATGCAACAAATGCTCGTCGCAAAGAGTTTCTTGCTCTCCGCCCTCAAATGAGACAACTGAACATCCAATTTGGAATGCTCCACCCGTGCCTCTGTAAAGTCATACATGATGGTCGGTCAAGATCTTTTGATGATCCTGATAAACTTAAACTCTTTCTTAATACCATGTCCTCTCGCAGTATGGAGACTAATGACTAACTTTATTTTCCCTTTTCAGGATCGTTAATCTGTTTTCAGATGTTTGGCTTGCATAATATTTCCTAGTTATCTTTATTCTTTTTGAGGTTCTTTCAGTATTTTCTTTTATGGGTGTCCGTGTTCTTCGCTGTCACCATGCTTCTCTCAACTTGTGTTTCTCTCTTTCTTCAGGTCTGGATTTTCCTCCTTGATCTGTCCACTTACTTCCTTCTTCTATCTTCCTGTTCTTCTCCCAATTTCTTTCTTTCCTATTTGTATTATTCTTTCTTTTTGGCGGTTGTACTGTTCATTACATGTCTTGTCCTTTGCAATGTTCTCTTTTCATCACAGAATAATTGGTGTCTTTCTTGTCTTTTTTATTGGTCCCACAGTTTCTTATATGTTGAAAATGCAGTCTCATGTTCCTGTTTCCTTCCATATTCCCTAATCCAACTTCATGGTTAATGTTGTCTCGTGGATTATACGTGGTCTAGGTCATCCTGTCAAACGTCAAAAGGTATTGTCTCATTTAGATAAACTTAATGCTCAAGTTGTTTTTATGCAGAAAACCCACGGTAATGATGTTGAATCTTTAAAACTCAAACGCCATTGGGTAATCAAATTGTTTATTCACCAGCTATTGATCGTCATGGTGTTGTTGCTATATTGTTTCACAAGTCTATTCATGCTCATATAGTATCGTCAGAATGAGATTCGGATGGTCGACGGGTGATAGTTGACGCTACCATCAACAAAACGTGAATTACTTTTTTCAATATTTATGGTCCTGTGAAACCAGACCCAGAATTTTGGCATACTTTAAAAATTTAATTGATGTCTATCTCTAATCCTAATGTGATGATTGGTGGTGATTTTAATAATTGGTAAGATCCTTTCTCTGACAGAATATCAAATTATAAATTTAAACCTGACAAGACCCACAAATCATTCCAATCAGCCATTTCCTCTCGTCCTTTATTTGATTCTTGGAAAACATGTAATTCTGATGCCTCTAAATTTACCTTTTTTTCTCCTGTTCACCACATAAGGTCTCGTATTGATTATATTTTAATTTCCAAATCATTATTACCTTGTCTCCAATCATCTAAAATTGGTTCTATTTTTATTTCTGACCATGCTCCCGTTTCCACCTATTTTGATACATACCCATCTCCACTCAAACAAGGTCGCTGGCGGTTTAATCATTACCATTTATCTGACCATACCTTTATTTCAGAAGCGACCACTTTTATTAAGGATTTTTTTTTAACTTAACAGATCTTTAGATACCTCAATACACAACAACAGGGGTGCTTTTAAAGTATCATTTAGAACCTTTACCATTGCTCATTCATCTGAAAAGAAAACATTGTTCAGTAAAGAATATAAAGAAACACTAAGTCTAATCAAAACTTTGGAATATAAATACTTCTCCTCTATATCTTCCTCTTCATTACAAAACTTAATTAAAGCCAAATCCACTCTAAACGAACTTGCCACAGTAGATGCCTGTAAAGTCCTCCTTAAGATCAAATCCATATATCATGGGGGCCAAAGCAAAGCTGGGAGAATGTTGGCAAACACTTTTAAAAATTAAATCAGAACACATAAATATTGGCCCTATCCATTCAGAAAGAAGCAATCAACTCCTCTCTTCTGATTCTGACATTATTGGTACTTTTCAATCGTATTATAATAACTTATACACAGAAACCACTAACCCAGCTGAGGGAGATTTCACATCTTTTTTCCAAAATATTCCCAAACCTGCTTCCTCTCCTAATGTTTTTACCTCTCTTGAGGAAGATATCTCTCTCCAAGAAATCTCTGATGCTCTTAAGTCCCAGAAAAAATCCAAAATCCCTGGTCCTGATGATTTTTCAGTAGAATTATTTTAAGCTTTTTCTTCCACTTTTGCTCCTAAATTACTGGAACTTTTTAATTCATTTCTATCCAATTCTAAAGCTTCCGGTTCTTTTTCAGAAGCCCTTATTATTGTTCTTCCCAACCCGAATAAAGACCCTTCCTTCTGTAAGAATTTTCACCCTATATCTTTAATCGACTATGATTGTAAACTTTTTGCTAAGATTAAAGCCACCAGATTGGAGAATGTTATTCCTACTCTTAATAATCCAGATCAAACTGGTTTTATCAAAGGTTGTTTAGCCTCTGATAATGCCAGAATGTTTTCTAATATTCTCACTCTCAGCAAAAAATACCCTTCCCCCTTAGCAGCTCTATCATTAGATGCTGAAAAATCTTTTGACTGGCTTAATTGGGATTTTATGATTTATACTTTACAATGGTTTGGTTTTGATCCTAGGTTTATTCCATATGTTATACTTCTATACACAGATCCAAAAGCATGTGTGTTTGTTAATGGTCTCTTCTCCCCTTATTTTTGTCTGCAAAGAGGTACACGCGAAGGTTGCCCCCTTTCCCCTTTTTTGTTATGTCTGGAACCTTTCCTTCAACTACTCAGAAATAATTCTCAGATTTCTGGTTTTAGGATGCAGACGATATTCGTATTTACATGTCTGACCCTGTATCCTCTCTACCACATTTTTTACAAGAAATGTCATCATTTTTTCAAGTTTCCAGATACAAATTAAATTTCTCCAAAATGAAGATTTTGCCATTAACCCTATCCCTGCTGCCGTCGGCCAATGGACGACGGCAGCACTACCTCCCCAGGGCTGCCGTCGGCCATTGGCCGACGGCATTTCACCCGCGCACAAAAATGCCCGCACCGTGGCGGATTTACCGCCACGGTTAACGGGTTAAATGATTCATGTTATCAACATATGTTTGATTCTACTAACTTTACATGGTGCCCCCAAAAATGTTTATATTTAGGTATTTGGTTTTCCTCTAATATTCGTGATACATTATCCCATAATTTTACTGCCCTGAACCTCAAAGTTGCCAATTTGCTGTTCTCTCGGTCTCCCTTATTTTTTATCTTGGTGGGGCAGACTTGATATAATTAAAATGAGGATTGTCCCCCAGGTATTATTTATTTTGTCAATGTCACCTTTTAAAATTCCAAATTATTATTTTTCCCAGATTAACTCTATTTGTACTAAGTTTTTTTGAAACAATAAACGTGCTCGTCCAAATTATCCCGTCCCTAATCTGAAGGGGGGTTCGATTTCCTGATTTTAGATTGTATCATGATGCATTTTTGATTCGCCAATTTTATACTTTGACTAAAGATTATCAAGATGTATCTAAACCTTCATGGGTTTCTGTTGAACTTTCACTGTTAAATGATTTTTCTTTTCAGGATGTGATATTTATGACCAATTGCACTTTTATTTCTCAATATCCAATTTTGAAATATTCTCATCACCTATTACACACACTTTTCGTTAAACCTTTTGATGAATATCAATCTTTCCTTGCTTTCTCATTATGGTTTAATAGACACATTACATTTAGTCACAAATCATTTTATTACAAACATTGGAAAGAAAAGGGCATTTTTTATATTTATCAAATGTTTGCAAATGATTTGATTCTGCCTTTACATCAATTGCAAGATAACTTTAATCTACCTTATTCATGTATTCAACATGTAATGTTCTAGTTACAACTCTTTAAAATTGTCTACAGAAGTTCAATTCTCAACCTTTCCCACTCTCATTTTCAACTGACACTCCTCTATATGATGTTTCTTCTAACATTATATCTAGTGCCTCATTTATATATAAAACCTTATCTAATGTATCATGCCCTCGTAATAAGTCTATTGTTGAACTTGAATGGGAACAAGATTTATGCCAAACATTATCTATTCCTCAAAGGGACAAATTATGGCTGACAATATGTAAAACCTCCAAAGCTGCAAAGATAACACAATCTCTATATGTTATTTATAACAGAGTCGTAATTACTCCTTCTCTTCTTCACAAATTCAACCACTCAGTTTTATCCTCTTGCTGGTCTTGTCTTAATGCTGAAGGTTTGTTAATACATTTACTTTTTATTGTCCTAAGGTTAATGCTTTTTTAGAAAACATTTGGTCAAAATGTTTACTGTTGTTTTCATATAATCTTCCTTTTAATATCCATAATATATTTTTAGGCACAATGGGGTCCATTAGGATGTAGGGTGGTGACACCACCGCAGTGCTCACGGGGCGGAAAAATGCCTTTTTCCGCCAGCGAGCAGCTGTACTGCGGCGGTGGGAGCCAATGGAGACTCTCCGCTGTGCGGATTGACGTCCGCCCCTCTCCACAAATTAGGATGCCCAAATAGGCAGAAGCACCACAGCGGAGACACCGCACAACCAGCGACGGCGGAAACTCGACAGCGGAACGCGATAGCAGAGACCCGTCCACATCACCCGGTCATGAACGCCTTGGACCCAGCCCTACATATGCATTAGGTGATGTACCTGCTACAGCACTACCATCAAATGGGCCGCCGCGGATGACGCTGCAGGTACGCAACTACACAAATACAACACACAACACACAGGCTGACACAGGGTGCAATTCCACCACAGACACCCTGCTGGGGGTAACAACACATCCATAAGGGCACCCACACATGACCCACCTGCCACCACGTCACCCCACTGCACCCTGGACACACATCATAGACTGTGAACTAGCAGCAACGTCCCGGTCCTGGTGACGTCACCGCAGCGGTCAACACATGCGCGCAATGCAAAAGGTAGGGCCACTCCAAGGCATGGGCAGGGCACAAACACCACAGGGACACATCACCCACAACCACAAATCAACACACCCCATCAAGTCACAGGCCAGGTGCCCATCACTAAGCAACAAGTACAGCAACAAGCAAGCACAATACACACCCTGCACCACACAACGAACAACCAGGGAGACAGCCACTGCAGAAGTGGCTGACAAGGAACACACAACACCGGTGCCACACACACTGAAGGCTGACAATCCTTGCCAGCACATACACACACAAACAAACACACACCCTGGGTGTAGCTACAAACATAACACACACACAGGGAAGCCCGAACAGATGCCTGCCCAAAACAAAACACAAACACCACAGGCACACACACAAAACCCCAACAGAAACAGACATACCCAGTCAGCCGAACTGTGGAAAGGCAATGGGAGCACAAACACAACATGAGTGCACAACATCATCACTCAGGAACAAAACACACACAACATACCACAAATCACACAAGAAGTGCACCTGAACTGAACTGCACTGCCACATCAAACCAACCACAGATGCACATTAAATTAAATATCAACAAGCACCACAGGACATCAGGGGATGCACATCAGGCAATTCCAAGGCCACATTCACACAGCACTGAATGCACAAAAAGCAGTTTGTGCACACCAAGCACAACAGCCACACAGGGACATGACTGACACAACCTCAACACACACACCACAAATCAGCACAGCACAAATACAACAGCACACCCAGGAAGTTAAGCAGTACCACAGTCAACACACATACATCCAACACAACAACAAGATGCACCACTCTGGGATACAAGAGCAGAACCATCTGCACCAGAGCACGGGGCAGCACACACAGCTGAAGTGCACATGAGCAATCCTCACTGATACATAGCACATAAACTTCAACCATAAACCATTGGGGCAATGTCCAGAGTGTAACATCACTCTTGGCCCAAGAACTGCACCACAAGGCACAGTGTCACAAATGAAGTGATGGGGAGGCACATACACGTGTAACCAAGGGGACAGTTGACATCAAAGTCAACTGACTTGCATGTTAGTAGTAGACATGTAAGGGGTGTACCATAAACAAATAGAGGGAGTTCAGACCCACAATTGCTAGGCACAAGTGGCTCACATAGGGGATGGCATTACACCACACACCATGCCATACAGGAGGATGTAGGGTGGTGACACCACCGCGGTGCTCGCGGGGCGGAAAAATGTCTTTTTCCGCCAGCGAGCAGCGGTACTGCGGCGGTGGGAGCCAATGGAGACTCTCCACTGTGCGGATTGACGTCCGCCCCTCTCCACAAATTAGGATGCCCAAATAGGCAGAAGCACCACAGCGGAGACACCGCACAACCAGCGACGACGGAAACTCGACAGCGGAGCACGATAGCAGAGACCCGTCCACATCACCCGGTCATGAACGCCATGGACCCAGCCCTACATATGCATCTGGTGATTTACCTGCTACAGCACTACCATCAAATGGGTCGCCGCGGATGACGCTGCAGGTACGCAACTACACAAATACAACACACAACACACAGGCTGACACAGGGTGCAATTCCACCACAGACACCCTGCTGGGGGTAACAACACATCCATAAGGGCACCCACACATGACCCACCTGCCACCACGTCACCCCACTGCATCCTGGACACACATCATAGACTGCGAACTAGCAGCAACGTCCCGGTCCTGGTGACGTCACCGCAGCGGTCAACACATGCGCGCAATGCAAAAGGTAGGGCCACTCCAAGGCATGGGCAGGGCACAAACACCACAGGGACACATCACCCACAACCACACATCAACACACCCCATCAAGTCACAGGCCAGGTGCCCATCACCAAGCAACAAGTACAGCGACAAGCAAGCACAATACACACCCTGCACCACACAACGAACAACCAGGGAGACAGCCACTGCAGAAGTGGCTGACAAGGAACACACAACACCAGTGCCACACATACTGAAGGCTGGCAATCCTTGCCAGCACATACACACACAACCAAACACACACCCTGGGTGTAGCTACAAACATAACACACACACAGGGAAGCCCGAACAGATGCCTGCCCAAAACAAAACACAAACACCACAGGCACACACACAAAACCCCAACAGAAACAGACATACCCAGTCAGCCAAACTGTGGAAAGGCAATGGGAGCACAAACACAACATGAGTGCACAACATCATCACTCAGGAACAAAACACACACAACATACCACAAATCACACAAGAAGTGCACCTGAACTGAACTGCACTGCCACATCAAACCAACCACAGATGCACATGAAATTAAAAATCAACAAACACCACAGGACATCAGGGGATGCACATCAGGCAATTCCAAGGCCACATGCACACAGCACTGAATGCACAACAAGCAGTGTGTGCACACCAAGCACAACAGCCACACAGGGACATGACTGACACAACCTCAACACACACACCACAAATCAGCACTGCACAAATACAACAGCACACCCAGGAAGTGAAGCAGTACCACAGTCAACACACATACATCCAACACAACAACAGGATGCACCACTCTGGGATACAAGAGCAGAACCATCTGCACCAGAGCACTGGGCAGCACACACAGCTGAAGTGCACATGAGCAATCCTCACTGATACATAGCACATAAACTTCAACCATAAACCATTGGGGCAATGTCCAGAGTGGAACATCACTCTTGGCCCAAGAACTGCACCACAAGGCACAGTGTCACAAATGAAGTGATGGGGAGGCACATACACATGTAACCAAGGGGACAGTTGACATCAAAGTCAACTGACTTGCATGTCAGTAGTAGACATGTAAGGGGTGTACCATAAACAAATAGAGGGAGTGCAGACCCACAATTGCTAGGCACAAGTGGCTCACATAGGGGATGGCATTACACCACACACCATGCCACACACACCATGCCATACAGGAGGATAAAAGTCACCATGTCCCTGCAATGAATGAGAAGCACAAACAATGCCAGTGAGGAGCAGCAGGGCCATACAGTCTACACAAACACACTCAAGACACATTGGTGATCAAACAAACACAACTCTGATTTGCAAGTCACACACTTTGCACACTCATAAGTGACTGCATGGAGACACCAACACACTTCACAGTGAACAAAAGACAACTCACACAAGTGCATACAATCATTTAAACAGGGCGGGACAATCCAAACAACAGGCACACAACTCCTGGCTGACACATGTGTGTCTATCACAATCCAGGGGCACACACACATCCACACCCACTACAAAGTCACACCCTTCACACTGCACACCTCTTCACCATCCAAGAGCACACATCTCATGTAGGCCAGGGGACCAGGACTAAGGGCCAACACAAAATGACCATACACATACACAGCTGGGCACATATACAGGAATAACACATATACATCATGACATTGCCAGCCTGCATGCAAACCTATGCACAGCATCACACCCTGTGCTGGCAGTGTCCCCCAACCTGACATGGCGACAATGTAGCCAACAATAGCACACCACTAAAAAGAGAACTGCATGACGGGTAAAAAAGCCCTCAAAGATAACACTAGTATCAGTGTCTGAATGGACTGAAGACACTGTCACCACTATCTAAAAATGTGATGCGGGCAAAGAGCCTGGCAATGTAGAAGTGACACATAGAGCATGGGGCACAGGCACCAAAATGCACACAGCAGCTTTAATCAGCAAGGACACTGACAAAACACACAACAGGAGTAACTGTCTTTATTCACATATTGCACTGATGTGACAGTAGAAAAACATTAGACAAGAGCAAGGCACAAAATGCGGATCATATGCAAGATAATCTGCACAGGCAGACTTCAAACATGAAGGCCAGTGTCTATGGCATAGGGGAGAGTACAACACAGCAGAGCAACAGGGCCACTGTCCATGGCACAGGGGGGACTCCAACACAGCAGAGCAACGGGGCCAGTGTCCATGGCACAGGGGAGAGCCCAACACAGCAGAGCAACAGGGCCAGTGTCCATGGCAGGTGGCACAGCAAGTACATGAGAGGCTGCACAGGGGAGAGCCCAACACAGCAGAGCAACAGGGCCAGTGTCCATGGCAGGTGGCACAGCAAGTACATGAGAGGCTGCACAGGGGAGAGCCCAACACAGCAGAGCAACAGAGCCAGTGTCAAAGGCAGGTGGCACAGCAAGTACATGAGAGGCTGCATAGGGGAGAGTACAACACAGCAGAGCAACAGGGCCAGTGTCCATGGCACAGGAGAGAGTACAAAACAACAGAGCAACAGGGCCAGTGTCCATGGCACAGGGGTGACTCAAACACAGCAGAGCAACAGGGCCAGTGTCCATGGCACAGGGGAGAGCCCAACACAGCAGACCAACAGGGCAAGTGCCCATGGCAGGTGGCACAGCAAGTACATGAGAGGCTGCACAGGGGAGAGTCCAACACAGCAGAGCAACAGGGCCAGTGTCCATGGCAGGTGGCACAGCAAGTACATGGGAGGCTGCACAGGGGAGAGTACAACACAGCAGAGTAACAGGGCCAGTGTCCAAGGCAGGTGGCACAGCAAGTACAAGAGAGGCTGCACAGGGGAGAGTACAACACAGCAGAGCAACAGGGCCAGTGTCCATGGCACAGGGGAGAGTCAAACACAGCAGAGCAACAGGGCCTGTGTGTAGGGAGAAGTTCAGAGTCAGGACATGAAAAGCTGCACAGTGAGTGTATATGACTGTACCCGTCCATAACCAGCATTAAACCCAGGTGGAAAACAATGGGCAGGACTAGCACACCTGTATGAGAGACACGTATATGAGGGGGACTAACACTAACATTTGGCTGTCAGGCAGACTTGCAGCTGGCTGTGTGTCAGGGACAGCAGGAACACTTGACTGGGGAGACAGAGGGCCAGGTGATGTAGGGCTATCAGTGGTTTGGCAAGCCGGAGGGCTGTTTGCACCAGATGGTATAGTGGCACATGGAGGTGGAGTCATGCAGACCTGTGACACACTGTGGGTGTGAGAGGTTGGAGGGGTTCCCTTCCACTTCTTGGGAATACGAAGAAGTCTTGGGGTTAATAGGAACTGGTATTGACACAACAGGCACACACACCAACTGTCTCGCATCAGGTGCAGACACTAGCACTCCCACTGGTGACGTGCTGGATCCTGCAGAACGCTTTGTCTGGCTACGCCTCTGGACCACCTTCCCCTGCTTGCCAGGTGTCCCACTTACAGTGTCCTCCTTTGCCTCTTTGCCAGGGGTGGCCCCAACAGTGCCCTCCTTTGCCTGTTTGCCAGGGCTAGCCCCTACAGTGCCCTCCTCCACATGCTTCACTGGGCTTGGAATTGGAGTTGATGTGGTGGGGGGATTTGACCCTGTGCCCTTCCTAGGTTTACCCTTGCCATACAACACCTCCTCAGTGGGCACAGACACTGCACGCCTAGCTCTGCGTGAAGTTTTAGGGTCAGGAGAGTCCTTTGCTGGTGATGCTTCTGAGGCATGTGAGCCGGATGTGAGCCTCATTGCTTTTTCAGCCTTGCTCTTCCCCGATGGGCTCTTGTCTTGGCATTCTGGGCTGGCTTTGCTCTTCTGTGGGGATGGTGTCTGTGGGTGGGACCGCTTGGGTTGTGTCTGCTGTGTGCTCCTTGTGCTGTATCGTGTCTGTGGCGCATGCAAACCATGGTCACTGTCATCTGATGTGGCCACTGACTGGGTGGTGGACAAAGGCACCTGAGCAGGAATGGGAGTATGTGCCTGTTGAAGGGCAGACGTAACTGCGGATGACAAAGCCTGGTCTGTACGGTGTACCCACCCACGTCAGAGTGTATGCCCTCCATGTAGGCAACCACCTGGTCTAATTTCTTGTCATGGTCACTGAAGGCATTGAGCAGGGCGGTCTGGCCCACACAAAGCTCGCGCAGGAGTTCTACAGACTCAGCACTGAGGGCAGCAGGGGGGACAGGTGCAGGCTCAGCGGTGTGTGATGTGAATGTAACTCGCCCCCTCTTACTGACACGGGCAGCACCAGATGAAGTGGATGGGAGGCTGGGCACTGGCCGCTTTGTGGTAGAGGATGTTGCAGACTCCCCATCCCCTGTGCCTGCCAACATGTATGCATCACCGCTGGCATCAGATGATGTAGTACTCTGTGTCTCAGCCACATCTTTCTCCTGCATACTACGGTCCCCCTCAATTAAACTGGTGAGCTCTGTGTCACTGGCCTCCGGTGCAGCTGTGGTGCTACTCTCGCTACCACTGGTTTCCGGCTCCCGTTCCTCAATGTCCACTGGCGATTCTGCATAAGAGACAGATGCAGGGTTGTGTTAGTGTCATCATCAGGACAAAGCAATCCAAACAATGCAGTACAGGAGATGCCCAAATCAACATGGTGACCACCACACCCTGCAATCACATTGCAGCAACACACTACATAGACCACAACAGTGCCTGTCACCCTGAATATCCGCCATGAATAAGCCATGTTGAGGCCACACAGCACAACACCCTGCCCGTGGATGAAGTGTACCAGACACACAACTTGCCCTGCCCACACGTAGGGACATGATGTGGGGACAACACTCATTGCCACTGACAGGCCTTCAGGGAACAGGAGGGGACAACACACACACCTATTAGGACATGACAGTCCACAATGCCAAGTAGGCCATACCAAGCACCATGTGGTACTCTGGGGCACCTTGTTGTCAGATGTGTGCCTCACCAATCATGGTGCATGCAAAGTAGGCATACATGAAGTCACACTCAGATAGTGGACCCTGCTGTTCACCCCTAATAGGTTCCCCACACCATCCCAATGCTGAATGACCATGTAGATCCTCACACATCTGGCTATGAGAAAGCACAGCAAGGAGGATCAGCTTTGTAAGGTCAGTTTGGCACAATGTCTGAGAATAACACACATCCCAGCAGCCACTCACATGACACAGCACCGCAACACCACATGAACATCACATGGGCCACCGCTGCCACAGGCCCTGAACACATGCAACCGCTCGTAGCCAAAGTCACCTTCCCCAAATACTCACCCCTGCCTTGCTGACGATGCTCATTCAGACGTGCATCCAGCTCCCGATTAGTCACTGCCAATATGCGGCCCATCAGTGGTGTTATGTTGCGCTGTGCCAAACGCCCAGTGCGCGGTAGCAGCCCCAATGTCATCTCTGCCACATTCTTTGCCAGCCAGGTGATGCCATCCCACCTCTTGTGGCAGTGGGTGCGTCATCGGTTGGATACCCACAGGGCTCGCACCTTTGCTGCAATTGCCCTCCACATGGCCTTACGCTGGTGTACCTTGAGCTACAGGTATGGGAGAAAAGAAGGGTAAATGACCAGTGACATAGTGTCATGTACCTACATCGATCAGTACAGTAGCAAGATACAGACTCATGACCTATTGTAATCTCCCTCCATCCCAAACTGGGTCACACCTCACAAGGGCACTCTGAATGGGCCAAACAGATGTGATTGCATGCATACAGGTCCCTGATAATCTCACACACATGCAGGATGACTGCACTGAACCCCCTCAGTGGTTTGCAGACATCACCAGTCCCATGTATGTCTGCCCACTACATACATCACATATCTACCTATGTCTGTGTCTAGAAGCACTGTGTGCGTGACTGGGCAGCATTCAATGAGCATGTCCTGTGAACATATGTGTTTGTAATGTGTATGGGCTCGGGGCACATGGACTCACCAACAAAATAGCTGTCTACAGAAGTGTGTTCGTGTGCCATTATACAGGGTTGAAATGGTGCATATCTTCTTTTCAGTGTGAATGAACCAGAGCAAGGACCATGTAAGTTCCCTGATGTGTTTTTGTTTGGGTGGGCGGGCACTGGGCCTAGTCTCTGGGTTCACTCTGAGTCGGACAACAGGGGCACACAGATACAATCAACCGAGCAATTTCTGTTGTTGCACCTACATGTCCAACATCCTGTGGCTCTGTATAGCTGACAATGTAACACACTCCACTCACACATACAACTGCAGGTAGGGAAAACACTGCCATTGGGACACACACACTCCCTCGTCCTGAAAACAGCTTGTATGTCAGTGTATGACACAACCCCACACCCTTAGGCATAAAATGCAGCAGCACAAATACATGTCTGACACCTCCCTTGCCCTACAGCTCCCTTCATGATGACTTACCACTACATTGAGGCCACCATACAGCCTTGGGTACTGTGCCAGCACTTCTTCCACTAGGACCTCCAGCTCCTCGCTTGTGAATGGACTGGCACGGATCTTCTCTGTCCTTGACATGGAACACCTGTGGTTGAAGTGAGTGGTGAGGGGTCCTAGGCAGCAGGCACTTGAGGCAGCAGCAGGAGAGGGTCCCAGGCAGCAGGCACTTGAGGCAGTAGCAGGAGAGGGTCCCAGGCAGCAGGCTCTGTGAGCAGTGGAAATGTGAGGCTCACTCCCACAGATTTATAGAATCACTGACAGATTATCGATTTCCAAAAAATCGACCTACTATAACATCGAGTCTCTAATATCGATAGCACTAATATCGACACCCTATACTTAACATGAAAACTACAATAATATCGAGCAATCTATATCGATGCACAAAAATATCGTCTACAGAAAATCGTTAGCATTATTTTCGAATACCATAATATCGACACTCAATACTACATATACCACACTACAATAATATCGAATACAAAAATTTCGATAGCACTATTTTCGTCAATATCAAAATATCGATAGCTAAATTATACTCTTTTTTTTATATATAACACCAATAAATCTATTGTCTAAGTAATACACACATTTCTAATTACTTCACTAATGTTTTTAGAAATTATTAAGTCACATTTAGTGTACAATATTGTGTTTTCGCAAACTAACGAAATTTGTATATAAACTCTTTGTAAACATACTTATTTAATACTTAGTACTCATTTTACATAATCTTTATTTATTACAAGACTTTTATTTTACATAAATATATCATTTCAATTCCTCAACATAAACTATTTAAGAAGATATATCTTCAATGTTTTACTTAAAAAAAATTCAAACTAACCAATTGTAACTCGTCTTTACATATCTGACCAATCAGATGGCAAACTTAATTACACATAGACTATATAAACCAATCACAAACAGCCATACAAGTTGCAGGAAATATTCTTCGTGACCACATACTGCCAATTTTGGGAGCACCATCTATATTCTTCTCTTCAAGAAAATTCGTCCGAAAACTACAAGTAAGTAATCATATAGCCCTGTTAATAAACTCTAATTTTTTTGTCTATTAATTATAGACGAAGATTTGTAACCTAATTTGTTGTTTCTTTATGTACTTTACCTTTAAACAGACTCTACAAACAAATCAAGTTATACTTCAACTTCAAGATACAGGACACTTTAAATTTAAAAAAGGTATCTACATATGTTTAACATTTACTTAACGTTCTTTGCCAATTATTGGCCTAATTTAAAACTCTATACTTTCTTTCTTAGCCTGTAAATCTTAATACATAGTGTGAAGCCTAAATTTTTTTAAGGAATAAACGTTACAATGCTGTGTAAAAAATATATTCTTCCTGTTCTTAAATATGTTTTAATGTGCTTTTACTCATAATACATGTGTCATCCTCGGTTCTTTTTAGCAATTAAGTAACAATGCTTTATAAGAAATGTATTTTTTTATATAACATATAAACGCATTAGTAATTTTCATCAACTTTCTCTCTAAACAGAACTCAAAGGTACAGAAAAGACATAATTCACATCAAAGAACAAACATTCTGCTACTACTATAATTCTCTTGGTAAGATCATAAATAAAACATAACTAGCCTTTATAACCTCTATGAAAAGTAATAAAAATAAAATGCCTCTTGTTATGCATCTGTTACTATAATCTTCCTGTTCTTAAATATGTTTTTTAGTGCTTTTACTCATAATACATGTATCATCCCCGGTTCTTTTTAGCAATTAAGTAACAATGCTTTATAACAAATGTGTATTATTTACATTACATATAAACGCATTAGTAATTTTCATCAACTTTCTCTCTACACAGAACTCAAAGGTACAGAAAACAGATAATTCACATCAAAGAACACACATGATGCTACTACTATAATACTCTTGGTAAGATCATAAATAAAACATAACTAGTCTTTATAAACTCTATAGAATGTACTAGAAATGAAAATGACTCTTTTTATGCATCTGTTAGTATAATATTGGAAATGTCTCTTTTTAAATTCAAATAAACAAAAAAATTTTTAGAGACGTTATAACGTAAAACAAAAGTTACCAAGAAAAAATGTGTAACTTTTCCTATAACATACTTAATTATTTCTCAACAGACCGTGGCAATAGAAGAACAACATCTAACTGAACAAGCATCTACTTTCGATAAATAGAACATTAGTGGTGGTAAGTAAATTACTAGAAGAATACTAGCTTTATTTAAAATCTTTTATACATGTCAGATTATAATAATATTTATATGTTAACTTTTCTAGATACCAGAAATCAAGAATGACTGATAATGCAAGATTTATTACATCTCAGAAAGGCAAATTTTTGTTATGCTATATGGGCTACATTTATACTCAGGAGAAACAAAAAGACCTTAAAGTGAATTGGAAGTGTACAAAATATTACTCCAATAAATGCTATGGCCGTGCTACAACAAGGGAAACTAGTGTTATAAATACCACTGAACATAATCACCCACCAAACATCTCGGAAATAGAAGTGAGATCCACTCTTGAAAATATCAAAGAATTAAGTACCAGATCAGAACTACCTACCAACGTAATTCTGAAAGAATTACTACCTAAAGTTCCCAAAGAAGCAAGAGGTCAGCTACCATGTATTGCTACCATTAAAAGAACAATAGCAAGAACAAAAAAAGCAAGTAGACCCAATATACCAACGCCTAAAACTTTTGAAGAAGTCATAATACCGCCAGAGCTTGTAATTACTCATAATGACGAGCCATTTATATTTTATGATAATCATAGCAAGGACAAAAGAATAATAATGTTTGCAACTAATAACAATATTAAAAAATTAACAGAAAGTACTATTTGGATGATGGATGGTACTTTTTCTATATGCCCAAAACCTTTCTACCAGTTATGCACAATTCATGGGCAATATCATAATACCTGTATCCCCTTCATATATTGTTTATTACCAAACAAACAAGCCACTACTTACTCAGAAATCTTACAAAAAATAAAGGAACAAAGTTCTGACTACTTCCCAATGAAAATCATCATAGACTTCGAGCAAGCTATGATTAATTCTATTTTGAAAACTTACCCACACACATCCATTCAAGGATGTTATTTTCATTTCAATCAATGTCTCTGGAGACATTTACAAAAATCTGCCCTTAGTGTTGAGTATGCAACAAATATACATTTTGCATACCAAATTAAACATCTCATTGCTCTGGCATATGTACCAGTAACTGATGTGGCCGAACATTACAATTTGTTAATTGAAAGTCCTTTCTACACCCAAAATGAGCAAAGACTCGCCCCACTTTTAGATTACTTTGAGGACAACTGGGTAGGAAGACTACATAGGTCAGGCCACAGACGCCAGCCAAAATTTGCAATTCCCTGGTGGAATGTCTATCTACCAACACTCAACCAAGAAGCAAAAACGAACAATGCTGTTGAAGGTTGGCACAATGCCTTCCTCTCTTCTACTGGACGTACAACACCCACATTACACAAGCTAGTCTCAGCTATACAAAAAGAGCAAAGCTTTCAGGAACTACGTATGCAGCAATCAGTCATACAACTGAAACCAAAACTCTCTAGACAAACTGCTCAAATGTATATATATCTTCAACAGCAAGTCCAACTATATCCTACAACAAGAGGACTGGAATATTTAAAAATGATAGCCAAAACATTGAACTAATTGCTATAACTAAATTAATTGATAGAGATCAAACAATATCCTTAATGTAAAAAAACACATATTTTAATATAATAAAAAAATATTTATTTAGTCTAATTTATTTTTTAACACTATTCTAAAAAGACTAAATAAATATATTATTATATCACAATATTTTTTTTTAAAAACTGCTTCCATCCAAATAACATAAAAAAATGTCTAACTTACCTTTAAATAGAACATCATAAAAATAATCCTTTACCGACAATACAATGTGTAAATATCAAAGACTGAATCCAACAAATCATTAATTATGTTTTCTTTAACTCTGCAAACACTATCCATCACCCAAAGTAAACGACTATGTAAATGCCATTTAAAATAACGACTGTTATCTTAAAGTGTGATAAATATTTCACAGAACTCAAAATATAAAGGAAGAATGTAAATCATCTCCGTTCTAACAACTGAAACACACTTCCTTTCCCTTAAAAAAAAAATATCGGAAACGGAAATAGCTGTTTCAAAATACGAGAAAAAAAAACAGCTAAACAATCCCACCGACATAACACTAACGAGTATTCCAGAATATATAAACATAACATTCCTATTTATTTATAATTTAATTACATTATATCACATACTCATTAACTCCAACGATTTTAAATAGCTCAAAATTTCGTGACCGAAAATACGTATTAATTCTACTCCATTATATGTAAATAGTCATACTTTAATTTCCAACCCCAAAATAACAAAATATAACGTTTAATTATAATTTACAATACTTTAACAATATAAAAGTAGATTGGTACCTACTCAAAAGTGAATCTGCTTCCAACCGCGACTTTCCCTGTACCAAAATAACGCAAAAAGACAAAGAGTGGTTACAAAATTAACGATCCAAATTATATGTAACTGTGAAAAGTACTACTATAAATGTCGATTATTGTTATATATATTGCTCGAAATTATGTGTAATGTTAAAAAAATTGTATATTATATTGTGAATAGAAATTGTTTTTGCCTGTATATTAATTATATATTACATACTTTTAATATTTATTACATTAAGTATGAAAATATAAAAATATTTAATGTAATATTTATTAAAATTATTATATAACAAAATGTGTAATATTGTATTTGTTTATCAGATTTAATTGTTTACAATATGACTAATATGTGAAAATTGTTATTATTAAAACATATTTATTAATAATAATAATCATACATAACAATATTGTAATGTTAAAAGAATCATTGATGATGATGTACATGTTCTAATTAGGATATTTATATTATATTATAATTTTAAAAGTGTTCATATGTTAATATCATCATCAGTATATCACTATATGTATTAAAAATGTGTGAATTATGTTTTTCATTACACATTTTGATGTTTTATTAAGAAACAATAATAGTATAATGTATGTATAATATCATACATTGCATTATGTGAACTAACCATTTTTTCTCTACAAATTAAAAGTACTTGTCACGAAATTTCTTGTAAAATGTGATTATAAAAAGCACATTATCCTCCATTTGTGTTTATATGTATACCAAAGATAGCGTAATAAAATGTATATCTGTTCGTATATTTCAAGTGTTGAATAAAAAAATTAACATGAAATAAAACTGGTGTGATTATTTTGTATTACCTATAACAAAATCATGTTTATGTATTTTTGCAAATGTATTATAACTGTAATGTTCTATTTATTTCTATATACCACATGTAAATAAATAACATACTATACACTGAAGTTATAAAAATTATTATTTATACACCCATATACATATAATATAAATATTTGAAAAACACATAATGAATTATTTAAATATTCCGACTCCAATAACCATTTACTTTAGGTAATTGCTTCTCAAAAACCGTGATTAATTTACAATTCGAAATTCAATCACCATTTAATTAGAGTAAGTGCAGTACACAGAACATATTAAATTTACTCTTCCAACTCCAATTAACAATTAATTTAAATAACTGCAGGACATAAAATAATAATAAATTACTATAAAAATCAAATGTCAAAAAATGAATAATGTAATATCATTAAATTTAATTTATTATAATAATTGTAATGTAAATAGAATCTTAATTTATGTTTTCCCTGTACCCCTATAATAAAAAACTAACCCTGAAACCTAAAAATACCCCTTAACCCACAAACTGAAAACTGACTCTGAAACCTCACAAAACTCCTTTACCCACAAACTAAAAACTGACCCTGAAACCTGACAAAACCCCTTCACCAACAAACTAAAAACTGACCCAGAAACCTAAAAATACCCCTTTACCCACAAACTACAAACTGACCCTGAAACCTTACAAAACACCTTTACCCACAAACTAAAAACTGACCCTGAAACCTAAAAATACCCCTTTACCGACAAACTAAAAACTGACCCTGAAACCTAACAAAACACCTTTACCGACAAACTAAAAACTGACCCTGAAACCTGACAAAACCCCTTCACCAACAAACTAAAAACTGACCCTGAAACCTGACAAAACCCCTTCACCAACAAACTAAAAACTGACCCAGAAACCTAAAAATACCCCTTTACTCACAAACTGAAAACTGACCCTGAAACCTGACAAAACCCCTTCACCAACAAACTAAAAACTGACCCAGAAACCTAAAAATACCCCTTTACCCACAAACTAAAAACTGACCCTGAAACCTTACAAAACACCTTTACCCACAAACTAAAAACTGACCCTGAAACCTAAAAATACCCCTTTACCGACAAACTAAAAACTGACCCTGAAACCTAACAAAACACCTTTACCCACAAACTAAAAACTGACCCTGAAACCTAAAAATACCCCTTTACCCACAAACTAAAAACTGACCCTGAAACCTGACAAAACCCCTTCACCAACAAACTAAAAACTGACCCAGAAACCTAAAAATACCCCTTTACTCACAAACTGAAAACTGACTCTGAAACCTCACAAAACTCCTTAACCCACAAACTAAAAACTGACCCAGAAACCTACAAATACCCCTTTACCCACAAACTGAAAACTGACTCTGAAACCTCACAAAACACCTTTACCCACAAACGAAAAACTGACCCTGAACGCACAAAATGTACCTTTGATAAAACTACCCACCCTGATCTACTATAAACTCTACATCCCACTCCTAAAAATATGATACATTATTTTATTTAATATCTACTACATTATATATTTGTGAATCATTTTACTACATACACAAAATACCTCAATGTATAACAACAACCTAATATTGTTCATAATTTCGTATTTTAATAATATTTATCTAAAATTTGGGTTAAAAAATAAAATGAAATAAAAGGCGAAATTTGTACTTGTATGATTAGAGTATACTTTGTTTATACACTACCCACCCTTATCCCCTTGAAAATATACATCCCACTCATATCATAAATAGTCAAATATGTTTAGAAATTATATGAAAATAGTATAATTACAAATATATTTTAGTACATTAACAACTGCAAACTAAAAAAATAAGTACTATATTTGAATAAATCGATATCATTTCGCTAAAATCGAAATCTTAATTTTAATTTTATAAATTTCGCAAAATTTGATTAAATAGCGAAAATTTATTTTTTATAATTACCCGATAAAATTTTGAAACACTACCCACCCTTATCCCCTATAAACTCTACATCCCGCTCCTAAATTTATAGTTCAAATATTATAAAAATGTAATTTAATATTTTAATATTTATAATATTTTTTTGTACATACAAAAAATGTAATATTAATGTTTAATCTACTCCCTAAATTTCAATCTAATTTTGACTACTCCCTAAAAAAATTGTGAAATTTCGAAATTTTGAAATCTGAAGGAAATGCGAAATTTAAAATTTTAGAATTTCAATATACTTTTTTAAAACACTACCCACCCTTATCCCCTATAAACTCTACATCCCGCTCCTAACATTAATATACAATAATTTATTTAAAATATTATTATTTTGATATATTGACACAATTTTATAATAATTATCCAAAATCAAAGAACTAATCATTTAACAATAATCAATTATTTTATATAAAATTTCGCATTTATAAATTTTTGGATTAAAATTTCGCAAATTTATAAATTTACTTCAAATGCGAAATTTATTATTCCATATTTGCACTATACTTTTTTAATACACTACCCACCCTTATCCCCTATAAACTCTACATCCCGCTCCTAGACTTCTAACTAAAAATAATAAAATTTAATATAAAAATTATCTTATATATAAACAACATTTAAATAAATAATTACTTAACATACTTTAAAACATCACTTTTACATATCGATATTTTTGACAATCGATATTTTCAGCATCGATATTACTGATTTCGAAATTCATGTCTTCGATATTTTTGACACACACATAAATCGATATTTTCAACGACGATATTTTGTTTTCGAAATTTCTTACCATCGATATTTTGGACTCGATATTATGTCACATCGACATTAACAACTCGATATTTTGACTGTCTACCAGATTTATAGCCCCTGGGGTCGTTTGTAAGGTGCAAAGCTGCAACAATCGGTTGTCCAGGTCAGCCTCATTCAAAAGCATCCAATGACCGCCTCCGCGGTGGCAGAGCACGCCTGCCGCGATTTTCAAAACTGCATTATGCCACCACAATCATCGCTCCCATTGGCTGTAGGCAATGCTCTATGGCGGTGATGCACCGCAGGTGCCCGGGGTGCGCTGCCACAATGGTGCATCTTTCAAACCCATCCAATGACCGCCTCTGCGGTGGCGGAGCAGGCCTACCGTGATTTTCAAAACTGCATCATGCCACCGCAATCATCGTCCCATTGGCTGTAGGCAATGCTCCATGGCGGTGATGCACCGCAGGTGCCCGGGGTGCGCTACCGCGATGGTGCATCTTTCAAACACATCCAATGACCACCTCTGCGATGGTGGAGCAAGCCTTCCACGATTTTCAAAACTGCATCATGCCACTGCAATTATTGCTCTCATAGGCTGTAGGCAATGCCCCATGGCGGTGTCACACCGCCGTGGCCATGCAGTAGCTTCCACGGTTTGGGTGGCGGAGCATGCCCACAGCCATCTACCCATTTCTCCATGCCAATGACTACCGCACTTGTGAAGGGGGCGGTGCTGGTGTCACACCGCTGTGGCCAGGTGGTAGCTACCGCGATTTTGTGCACATGCAAAGGCAATGTCCATCATGAACACTGCATCAGTCCACAGCAGCAACATGGTTAAAGGCACATCATTGTGCACACAATTCCATTATTCCATATAATCCACAGGTGGACGCACGTTATGTGTGATGCACATTGGTCTGTCATGTCACTTATGCATTTGATGGTTGATAATGCTTGACAGTGTTAAGCTGGTGACAATTATGTGTAACCAATCAATGTGTTGTGGGTCAGTGCTGACCTTGGCGAGGCTTGTCTCACTGTATGGTGTTGTTACTTACTTGTGCTTTCATATCAGCTCATGCACACAAGTGACAGTTTTCCAGCCACTGTGATCATTGGGTTGTGGATTTGTGCCAAGTTCACATGATGCATAAAGGTGTGACAGATACAGCAGATGGGTATGAAACAGTCATGGTAATTTTACACACATTGGTGGATGGTGCGGTATGAAGCTTGCACATGTGAAATGTGAGGTTCAGTATGTGTGCATTTACATTGACCTGTGTTGTTTGGTGCACTTTTGTATTGTAAATGGAGAGGTGTGCCCTCTGTGTGTCTCAAATGTCCACCCATGTAAGCTGCTGTGCCACGCATCTCTCATGGCAGTCTTTGTTTTTCCGTGACATCCTTAACGGGATGTACTGTGGCCATCTCATGATGGTTTTCATTGACATGTGTCCATTTACATCTCAACTAGGAGGAGGGCTAATCTCATAATTCAGTGACAGTGCTAGAGGACATCGAGGATATAGCGATCGTTCACAAATTCCGCCTCGATAGACCGACACTGAAGACCCTTTGTGATCTGTTGGAGCCCCACCTGCAGCCTTGTCTCCACTACTGAACAGCATTTACACCCACATACAAAGTAATGACATCCTCCACTTTTTGCAACTGGTTCCTTCCAGGAGACTGTGGCCAGCACTGCAGGGATGTCGCAACCCATGTTCAGCCTGGTGCTGAGGGATGTTCTAGCAGCCATGATGAAATATAAGGATCAATACATACATTTCCCAAGGGGAGCAGAATTGTCCGGTGTGAAGGGAGACTTCTATCCGCTTGGGAACATCCCCCATGCTGTTGGTGCCATTGATTGCACACAAGTTGGTCTTGTGCCACCACAGGCGCGTGAGCACATTTTTAGGAATAGAAAATATTATCACTCTATCAATGTGCAGGTGGTGAACCTTGCGCACATGACCAGATCGCATGTGTGTGCCAGATTTCCTGGCTCAGCCCATGACTCCTACATCCTGAGGAACAGCATTGTGACCAGGCTGATGGCTAATCTGCTTCCCGAACGCGCTTGGATTGTGGGTGAGTATGCCTAGTGATATGGTGTGCTGTGTGTGTGACCTGCTGCCCTCTGCCTGTGCAACATTACAATTTGTGTTTGTCATTCACAGGTGACTCTGCATATCCCAGCCGTCCATGGCTGCTGAGGCCACTACGTAATCCCAGGACCCCAGCTGACGTCAGGTACAATGAGGCCCATGGCAGGACACGTTGTGTCATTGAGAGGACTTTTGGCCTGCTCAAGTCAAGATTACGCTGCCTTGACAGGACTGGAGGTGTACCGTCATACTTGCCTGGGAAGGTCTGCAAGATCATTGTGGCATGCTGTATGCTCTACAATATGGCCATTCACAAGGGGATTCCCCTGCTCCTGGATGATGGTGAGTACCCAAGGCCCCCGCCTGTTCAGGGCCCTGAGTCTAGTGATGAGGACAGTGGAGAGGTGAAAGGGATTGACATGCGTCAACAGCTCATCACCAGCTACTTCACTTGAAGGTGGGTGACTAGGTACAACTTGTATATTGTCTGGTGTGATTGCTGTTGTTGTGAAGGGCTATGTGCGTATGGTACAGACAGGCACATGTTGAGTCACCTGTGTGTGGAAGTGAGGCAGTGACATTTCACATGTGAACATATGCAGAACTCTTTTTTTTGACACTTGTTGCACATTGTGTAGTCTGCCAGTTGACTTATGTGGATGTTTGGTGGTGTCTGTGATGCCACACTAACGCCAGTGACTGTTGTTCTGTTGTGTCTCCCTAGGTGCCTCAAAATTATCCAGGCCTACATACTGTACATCTTTTGGATACATCATGGACATTTTGAACACTGTAAATATTGCACTAAAGACAAGGCTGCAACAATTGAAGTGTCTAAATTATTTTATTTACAAAGTTGACATGTGAGGGGTGCCAGCATATTTACATGAAGGTTGTGATACAGCAGTGAGTTGACAGTCATGGTAAATGGGATGCAAGAGAATACATCACATCGATGTGGTGACCAAGTCCAACAGACAGGTGTCATTCACAAGGCAGTGTGGGGAAGGACAGTCCAAACAGTCAATGCAGTGGGGAAGAGGGTTGCCATCAGGGCTGGCTCCGTGGCTGGCGTGTGGCTGGTGCTTTGCCTTCAGAGACTCCCAGGTTCTCCTTTGGACGCCCCTCTAAATGCTTTGGTGGGGGAGGGCCTGCTGCATGGCCAGCTGCGTCTGAGGACTCACCCCTCTCTGTGGCCGCAGGGGAGGATGGTGCACTGTCATCCAGCAGCACAACAGAGGAGGGCGGAGGTGTTGTTTGGAACGCAGGCCTGTCCCTCAGTAACGCCACTTGCTGGGCCATGAGGTCCACCATTTGTCAAATGCGTGTGTCGATGGACTTCATCAGCAGGATGAGCTCATGTAATAGTTCGTCAGACCGGCCACTTTGTCCCTGGACCTATTCATATGCCCCGATGACTCTGGTGAGGTGGTCCAGGGGTGGTGTGCCAACCTCCTGAGGTCTGGGGTTTGAAGGACTGGGTTCTGTAAGACCCAGCGGTGCCAGGGCACAACACCTGAAACCTTCGTGGGTAACCTGCTCCGGCGTACAAGTCACAGAGACACGGGACACTTCCTTCGGCGTCAAAGATTCAAGGTTTATTTGCTGCAGGGAACACAGAGATCACGACAAGTACACAGCGTGCAACTTGGGGAGACTGCTTCAAATTGGTTCTGTGGATCGCTCCTTTTATACAGTTTTTACCCATAAGACAACATTGAACACAAAAATTTACAACCCGGTTCCCACAATTATTCCCCAGAGGGGTCGCTTTGGTCACTTTGAAACACATGAGGTCCGGAACATTAGTGCGGAAACATTTGGCGGTTCCCAACTGTAAAAACCCATCTTCCCACCATTAGCAAATTCCAATCAGCAGTAAAACAGATCGAAATAGGAACAAGGACAGGTGTAGAGGAAGACGGAGACAGTGGGGAGATCGGAAAGGGTGTAAAAGGGGAGGTAACGGGAAACACGAGATGCAGGCATCAAAGGGACGTGCCTAATGAGATGCACGGCTGAGACAATAAGCCCGTGCGGCAAGATGAGCCTCAAGCGGCGTCATCTGCCTTACAGTAGCATCCCCCTCGTCATAAAGACACTTACAAAGAACATGTGTCTTTCGCAAATATCTTGGGAGTCCCAGGGTCGCGAAGCGGACAACGTCCGTTCGCTGGCTACTTGAGGGCAAGAGACAAAATGGATGCCGTATCTAAGATGGAACCCGTGGGTACAGATGAAAAACCCACATAACAAACGAACGGTTTAAGCTAGCACAGCGAAACTGCGCACACTTACTAAACTCGTCATTTGCGGTTCATAGATACCAGACTCGACCATATTCGTACGAGTCGAAAGCATCACTTACAATTGTCACGGAACCTCAGACGCTCCTTTTGCCCTCATGTAGGCAAGCACTAGTCGGAATCATATTCGATATTCATCAGACCATCGAGATGTTGCTGTAGCATAGCTCTGTCCAACTGAGTCCCCTTGGTAACAGATGGTTGTCTCATACACGTTGTAGCACAAAGGCCACATAAGGCAGGACCACACTGCACACAAAGGCAACACGTGAACAGGAACACTACCACAACTCCGATGATCATCAGAATTTTCCAACCCCAAGTCGACATCAGGCCCCAAAACCACCCCAGCAGCGTCCAATCCCCTACATCCACGTGTATGGATTCGGAGATCTTATGCAACCTCGAGATGGCTTGATAGACAGTTGGAGCATTATCTGGAATGAAAATGCAGCAGCTCGAATGGATCACCTTACATACCCCACCGCGATCTGCTAAGATGACATCTAAAACCATACGGTTTTGTAACGTCATAAGTCTCTCCGCCTGAAGTTCTGTGGTGATATTACCAAGGGCACTGGCAGTAATATTAGCTGTCGATTCTACCACTCGAGTCAACTGTCTCAGGTTCCTACTGTTAACCATAGGTCCCCAAAACGGGAGGAAACCCTTGAAAAAGTCTCCTGCCTCTTGACCGGCAGTATCCTCTTCGCTAATTATGCCTCGCACAACTCTAGTCTTGTGATAATCGGCATCTACAGGGAACGTCGGAGGCAACAGATTTGCAATGAAGCATGAGCCCATGAAGTCAGCGGGCAACCATGCATATGCGCGATCATAACAGATAAAGTATGTACCCTTGGCAGCCAGAAACACAGGGGACGAGGACATCGGCAGAATGTAATTCTCAGTGCAAGCACTTGCTCCAAGTCGGGCTTGCGATCTTCGACCACGACCCATAAGACAAAAATTACCAGTGTGGGGTACGACCCATATTGGAGGCGAGCTTTTAAGCTGCTTTTCGCTAGTGAACACACTATATTCACCTCTACTTAGGACTCTATAGGCTTGTACCTCTTCTTCAGGGATAAGCGAGGGATCATAGATATCGCTATCTAAATCCTCTATGGCTATCGACAAAGGCTTCTGATACGAGGTAGGACCAGAGTAGGGGGAACGTGGTTCTCGAATGGGGTGGAAACCCAGTGCGCTTCGAAACATTGTTTGGAATGCTCGAGCTGACCCTTGGGAACTATACGGTAACACCAGATATGGAATTCCCTTGTCCGTAGTATGTGGCATCAACCCACACACCCAACAATTAGTAGTGTTAACCACTAACTGATGCTGATGGAGGAGCTGAATAAAGGAATTGTTGCGGAATTCTACACGTCTAGCCTGCTCGTGTTCCGGTAACATGTGAAAGGAATGGGGAGAAGCAGTAGAGGTAAGATTAGGGTAAGGGGTAGGAGTAGGTGTAGCAGGTAAGAAGTAAGACATCGTGTAGTACACCCCACCCGCCAATAGTGCAGAAGCAGTCAAAAATAACACAAACAATTGGAATATAAAACATTTGGTACGACTGAGTTGCTGCAGCTTAAACCTGTGCGCCTTAGCTCCCTCCAAATCATTCAGCTTCGAGAATGCCATTCCCTACGACCGTCCGCAACGTTTCTTGACGCACTTCGTTCTGTGTAGCAATAGTCAATCCCTAGGAGTTCCTAGGAACCGACGGCCTTTAACCTAGCGTCAAGACCTACTATCCAGAAGGAAGTACGCGCGCGGCCCTACGGCCTTCAATACACAATATGTATATACAAACACAAAATCTCTCAGCTGTGGAATTAAAAAGATACAAGGGAGGAAGCTCAATATATATATATATATATACAAAAATTATAGTGATACGTATGCTCAAAAACTGATCACGGGAAACGAGGATAATGCAGTCGTTAATTCTGCAAGACAAAAAAAATTTTATTTGTCCTTAGTGCGAGATCGCAAAGAATATCGGTGTTTCCCGGGACGTGTCTGCTCGTCGAACAAAGGATCCGCTGAAGAGACAGCGTCCTGCTGATCAGTCGATTGTTCTGGTCTTGAGTCTTTTGCTGACAATTGTTCAACAGTGCCTTTCTGCTGCGCTGAGGATTCTCCAACAGGCTGCGCGTCGCTGAAAGGTACAAACGCCGGCAATGTTTCTGTTTCTGTTGACGCAATGCCTTTCCTTACCCACGGGTCTGCCGGTAAAGGGATAGGGACTCGCTTCGTATGGGTGGCATGCACCCAACTTTTACGCCCCTCAAGACGAACGGCAGTCCTCGTGGCCAGGAGCACCTGGTAAGGTCCGGTGAACCTCGGGTCCAGATTATTCTTGCGTGAAAAGTTGCGTGTCACCACCCAGTCTCCAGGCTGGAGCTGGTGGCCTGGACCCTCCGTCTGCGTCGGCAATGCGTCGTAAACCTGTTGGTGAATTAACCTCAGTTTAGCAGTCAAGTCATGTAAATAGTCAATCAACATTGGATACTCAAGATCAGAAAACATTCCTGGCCTAGGAACCCCCGACACATTCGCAGGACGGCCGAACACTATTTCGTAGGGACTAAGCCCTATTCGGGAGTGTACAGTCGCCCTAGTTGACAGTAATGCTAAGGGCAAAGCGTCAGGCCACGAAAGACCAGTCGTAGCCTGAATCTTCGCTAGCTTTAGTTTAAGGGTGCCGTTGTACCCTTCAACCAATCCAGCTGACTGGGGATGATTGGCGCTGTGGAATTTTTGATTTATTCCAAGGCCCTTACACACACTCTTCATCACATTTCCAACAAACTCACTTCCGTTATCTGACCACACGACTCTAGGCATTCCATACCGAGGAAAATATTCCTTCAATAGGATTTTCGCAGTAGACAAAGCAGTATTGTCTTTGAGAGGATAGGCCTCAATCCATCGGGAGAATGCGCAAACCACAACTAAAACGTATTTCAGGTTATTGCATCGCTCCATATGGATGAAGTCCAATTGAATCACCTCAAAGGGATACGAAGGGGGAGCAAAACTGCCAGGAGGAGTTGGGGTTCCTTTGCCAGGATTGTACATCATACACACCATACAATTCTTCACCAACCGTTCAGCACATTTCGTAATTCCATCATTCTTCCACACAGGCGACAACAATTTACAAATGCCTTTCACGCTAATATGTGCTAACCCATGTGCCATTGTCACAACGGCCAGTACATACGCATCAGGCAACAACCATCTTTTCTGATCCGACAAGTCAATCCAACAACCACTCGCATCCAACTTTCCCGTACTTTCTTTCCACTTCGCCTTTTCAGTCTCGGTGGCCTCATTCTGAATTTCTTTCACACTTTCAATGGTGTCTTCACACATACTCGATTCCGTAGGCCACCTAACCGAACTCGTCACATACATTCGAGTACTAAGGTTCCGGGCAGTCTCCTTAGCAATCTCATCCGCAAACGCATTACCACGACCAACATCATCCGTCACTTTACGATGCGCACTACATTTAACAATCGCGACTTGCGTAGGCAAAGTCAATGCATCCAGAAGATCATTCACAAGCTGGCCATGCTGAATCTTCGTACCGTGCGACGTCAAGAAACCTCTCTCTCGCCACAATCGTCCAAAACTATGCGCTACACCAAAAGCGTATTGGCTGTCGGTGTACACATTCACACGTTTACCTTTTGCTAACACACATGCTCTAGTAAGAGCAATCAATTCCGCAGCTTGGGCAGAATTCTGATTCAATCTTGCAGTCTCAACAACAGTATTCAATGTTACAACTGCATAAGCAGTAGTCACATCACCATTCGGCAACTTAAAACATGACCCATCCACATACAGAGTGCCATCCGGATCTTCCAATGGGGTGTTTTTAAGGTCCACTCGACCTTTTGTTTCCTCCTCAGTCCTCAAGTAGCAGTCATGTTCTGCTACTTCATCTGACTCTGCACTAATTGGTAACAAAGTTGCCGGATTTAAGACATTACAACGTTTTATCTGAATATGGCTTGCCAATAACGTCAACTCGTACCCAGACAACCTCGCACTCGTCAAGTGCTGAGTTTTCGTACGATTTAAAAGAGTATCGACTGCATGCGGAACCATCACCGTAAGCATATTATCCATGACCAATCCTGCTGATTGTCGGATGGAGACCGCAGCTGCCGCTGTTGCTCGTAAACAACTCGGCAATGCTCTAGCTACTGGGTCCAAGGTCGAGGAAAAATATGCACATGGACGCTGCTTACCACCAAAAGGTTGCGTCAAGACACTCAAAGCACAACCTTCTCTCTCGTGAACATATAATGTAAACGGCTTGCTATAGTCAGGAGTACCTAACACAGGAGCCGAACACAATGAATCACGTAGTTCAGAAAAACTTTTCTGACATTCTTCCGTCCATGGCAAAGGAGTCGAAACATCCTTGCACGTAAGAGCCACTAATGGTTTCGCTAGCAATGAAAAATTAGGAATCCATTGCCTGCAGTACGACGTGATACCTAGAAAGGCACGCACATCTCTTTGGGTTTTTGGCACAGCCATTCGCGCAATCGCTGCAATTCTCTCTGGGGTCAATCTCCTTCCCTCCTTTGACAATAAGTGACCTAGATAGGTTACTTCTTGACAACAATATTGGAGTTTAGAAGGGGACACCTTATGATTTAGCTCACAGAGATGTTGCAGTAATGATACCGTAGCTATTTTACAAATGTCCTGAGTATCGGCAGCCACCAATAAGTCATCGACGTATTGGATCAAGGCCGCACCAACCGGCAACCGAAACGCATCCAGTTGACCCTTCAAGGCTTGACTGTAAATCGACGGACTTTCACAGTAGCCCTGAGGAGCGCGTTTGAACCGGAAGCTTCGTCCACCGAGAGAGAAACCGAAAAGGTCCCTGCTCTCTTCGGCAATCGGGATGCTGAAAAACGCATTTTTCAAATCTATCACCGAAAACCATGATGCAGTAGCTGGAATCAGAGTCAGGAGCGCCGTGATGTCAGGCACAACAGGGAATTGAGGAACCACAATTTTATTCACCTCCCGTAAATCGATAACAAAACGATAAACAGGCGGTTTTGTAGGATCTGTGCGTTTAAGAATAGGCAGTACAGGGCTATTGCACACGTTTCCCCGAGTCTCTTCAATAACATCCTTCTCGATTAGATCATAAATGATCGCCAACAGCGCTCGTTCACCATCAAGGGAGATACGATACTGGGGAATACGTGGCAATCGCACATTAGATTTCAACTGAACAACATAAGGGGAGATATCAAGTAGGTCCACGTCATTTGGACCCGTCGCCCACAAAGACGCAGGAAGAGAACTCAATTCCGGTGGAAGCTTATCAAGAGACAAGTACATAGGAGAGACAACCCTCTCTCCTAACGTAAGCTTTACACCCACAGGAGAACAATACAAAGTTGCGTACAAACGTTTAAGCAAATCCAGGCCCAAAAGATTCTCGCCACAACCCGTGGTTAAAATCAACGGAGCTTCTAGCTCACGTGGCCCAATTTGGAGGGGCAAAGGGCGCGAAACTGGATTGCTAACGGGGGCGCCAGAGAATCCAACGGAAACATTTGTTAAGCCAGACAAAGGTGCGCCAGGGAGTTTTGAATGCATGATAGAACTTTTCGCTGCACCAGTGTCCAACAGAAAAGGCTCAACGACGCCCGATGTAGCAACTGCGACGTAAGGCCCTCTCTGATCAACCGGAACTGATACCACTCCCTCTCCTTGTCTACGGCTATCCTAGTAATTACTGTCGTCAGTTCCCTGATCGACGTAATAATCGTCTACATTGTACTGCGCAGATCGTCCTTGCGATGATCCACGTTGATCAAAACAGTTATTAGAAGTGGATGAGTTATCTGAGCGATCATTCTGAGCACCACGACCTCTACCACGTGACGCCTGTTGCGAACCACCACGACCTCCTTTAGATGAGTTACCACTATTACGTTCATTCAAAACAGGGCAGTTAAATTTAATGTGTCCCTCCTGTCTACAATAAGCACATTGATTGTACCCTAACGATGATCTTTGGGAGGAGGAATCATTACGCGACTGTGACCGATTCGATTGCGACTGCGATCGACTCTGTTGTGAATTATTCTGATTTGACCGTGGAGGATACGCTTGTTGCAACAATACTTTAGTTTTCAGCTCTTTCGTCTTTTTGTCAGCACGGTCATTCTCTTCTTTCTCTCTATTTTCATAATATTGTGCCGTAGCTAATATCTGAGCTGAGGTGGAAACAGCCCATGCACTTTCCGAATTTCTCAATTTATTGCTCAAGTCGGGCAATAAATTTGAAACAAATTTATCCACAAACAACCTTTGACCACCCTCAGTACCCATATCCTGACCACTATGGTCGATGAATGCTTCCTCAAACCTCGTAAAGAAGTCGGAAACACTTTCATCTTTCTTTTGCTTACAGGCTGACAATTTGTCCCAGTTTACCCTCATAGCCGGCATAAGAGTCTTCATTAACGTTATTATTCTTTGGGGAAGGGCAGCAATCAACTGCTCAGGTTTAGCTCCACCAGTTTGTAAAGCATCTGCCGCCAAGATGGCCGCCCAATCACCACCTAATTCATTTGCGTGATCTTGCTGGCGAATCTTAGCCCATACCGGTTGTGGTACGACATTGCCAAACAACATGTCGATATCGGCAAGGTTCATTATCGTAGCATCTACGAGCTGCGATAATTCTTTGTAATACCCTGCAGGATTTTTGCGAGGGTCAGGCAAAGATTGCTTCACCTGTAGCACTTCCGATCGTTTCCACGGGAGATGTATCCATACTCTCTGAAAATACGGTGGAATAATAGGAACAGCAGTAGCATCGCCTGGCATCCACACTGGTGGAACTTCCCGCATGGGGTATTGGCCAGACTCATCTGGTTGTTTCTCAATATCCTCAACAAACAATGCATAAGGTATCGGAGCGGGACGAAAAGATAGCAACCGCTCGATAGCACGTCGGACATTGGTATCCACTATCAGTCCAGTTGCGAACTGAAGCCGAAGCTCAGACAGGGCGGTCAGTACCTCGTCAGGCGCATCGGCCGCTATCTGATCATGAAGGAACTTACACATTTCATCAAACACGTATCTCTGGGTTGGTATATTGAATTGACAAAACGTTTCGAGGACAACACGTGGTGGATTTCTCTGCAGATTTACCATCCAACCCATCGCCATATTATATAGCGCAACGCGTTCTCTGTTTCCAGGAAGCTGACTTCGTCTCTGAGGACCATCGGAACCAGCGGACCCATGAACAGGTCCGAGCGAATGAAAGAAGCTAGCCGCAAGAGGAGAATTGCGGCTACGGGTAGAGGGAGAAGAATAAGACACAGGGCTAACAAGAGAAGGGGTAGAAACAGTAGCGACAGCAGGTGTTAACAAAACAGGAGCAGTAGCGGGAGCAGGAGTATGAGGAAGCGGAGGAGCAGTAGGGATAGAAGCAGGCAAAGGAGCAGGAACAGTCGGAAGAACGGGTGCAGGTTGAGGAACAGGTGGAGGAGGAATAGGTGGAAGAACAGGTACGGCAGGGACCACAGGAGCTGCGATACCCTGTACGTACGGAGGTGGCGACTTCATAAGATAGGACATTAAAGGATCCTCAACTACCTCTTCCTTCTTGTCTGACTCCGTAGGCAAAGCAGGATAACATTTATCTATGGTCATACGCTGTAGTCTCTCAAACACTTCCTTATCCTTATCCTCCTTATCACGCTGGAACTGCTCAGCTTTCTTCACTATAGTAGCAACATTATCTCGCTGACTACGTTTATTCTGTCTGATTTCTTTCTGTCGGGCTTCTTTGCGCCACAACCGAAAGGCATCAAACATGGCCGGCCTTGATTTTCGTTCGAACAACTTCATTTCTAGATTATCTAAGATTGACGCCTCGAAGCTACCGTGAGGTGGCCAACGAAGGTCGCCGTCCTTCTTTGTATATTTAATCCAATAATCGTTAAAGGTAATTGGGCCTAGCCCATGTTTGCTATATAGATCATAAGTAGGAGTTCCAACCGGAGGTATCGGACACGAGTCCTCCAGTCGGGAATCCGCACCACAAGGTCTGAAACAACTAAACAAAGTACTGCGACCAGGCATCTTGCACACTAGCCGAGTTTCACAAACTTCAAGGGTTACGGGATTTACCAAGTCCCAGCAAAGAACAAAACCCTCGGTCTTTGGCGGCTGCAGTCGTCAAACAACACAACAAAGTACGCTAGCAAAGTGTCACCGACAAAAACACTCACACAGCGTGTACAACAAAAAAAAACACTCGCTAAAGTGTCAACAACCAAGGGCTATGGGAGCGACCCACAAATACTTAACTCAAAAATCGATGGCGTCACCAGGAAGGCCCGTCAATCGTCTCGCTATACCAAGGTCTACGCCAGGCGCCAAAACAGGTCTACAGTCAGGGCAGCAGTCCGTCGCAGCCGTCAGGAGGCGGGAATCTTCGCGGGAAAAGTCTTCGGGCCACTTATTTGGACAACAGGATCGATGAAGCGGAGTGCACCTTCCCTCGGAGATTTCACATGAAGTTCCTCACGATCGTCGGGCTTGGACCGGTACCATTGATGCAGCCCCACGTTGGGCGCCAACTGAAGGACTGGGTTCTGTAAGACCCAGCGGTGCCAGGGCACAACACCTGAAACCTTCGTGGGTAACCTGCTCCGGCGTACAAGTCACAGAGACACGGGACACTTCCTTCGGCGTCAAAGATTCAAGGTTTATTTGCTGCAGGGAACACAGAGATCACGACAAGTACACAGCGTGCAACTTGGGGAGACTGCTTCAAATTGGTTCTGTGGATCGCTCCTTTTATACAGTTTTTACCCATAAGACAACATTGAACACAAAAATTTACAACCCGGTTCCCACAATTATTCCCCAGAGGGGTCGCTTTGGTCACTTTGAAACACATGAGGTCCGGAACATTAGTGCGGAAACATTTGGCGGTTCCCAACTGTAAAAACCCATCTTCCCACCATTAGCAAATTCCAATCAGCAGTAAAACAGATCGAAATAGGAACAAGGACAGGTGTAGAGGAAGACGGAGACAGTGGGGAGATCGGAAAGGGTGTAAAAGGGGAGGTAACGGGAAACACGAGATGCAGGCATCAAAGGGACGTGCCTAATGAGATGCACGGCTGAGACAATAAGCCCGTGCGGCAAGATGAGCCTCAAGCGGCGTCATCTGCCTTACAGTAGCATCCCCCTCGTCATAAAGACACTTACAAAGAACATGTGTCTTTCGCAAATATCTTGGGAGTCCCAGGGTCGCGAAGCGGACAACGTCCGTTCGCTGGCTACTTGAGGGCAAGAGACAAAATGGATGCCGTATCTAAGATGGAACCCGTGGGTACAGATGAAAAACCCACATAACAAACGAACGGTTTAAGCTAGCACAGCGAAACTGCGCACACTTACTAAACTCGTCATTTGCGGTTCATAGATACCAGACTCGACCATATTCGTACGAGTCGAAAGCATCACTTACAATTGTCACGGAACCTCAGGTTGACCCTGGACTTCCCACCTGCCCTGCTGCTACGGACCTATTGCCTCACCACTGTGGGTCCCCGCACACTCTCCCTTCCCTCTACAGTTGTTGGCGTGGTTTAGTCATCCTCTGGGACACGTAAACATTGGTTATGGGTTTGCTATAGTAAACCGCACTATCTTCCAAAGTAATGCCAATTGTACTGCAATAGTTAAGTCGTATCTATGGCAACCAAGGCCTGGGTGCTTAGGGGTATGTGACACCTACCCACCGAAGTATCAGTTTGTCCTGAGATTCAGCCGAATCCAGGACACATGTGAAACAATATAATACCCAAGCTACACCGATATCTGTATAGTCATGTGGAAGGGCGCATATATATCTTTACACACACAACTCTTTTTGATCACAGCACCCTATATCCACATAGTCCATAGAAAATCTCATCATTTCTGGTGTTAATGAGATTTTCTATGGACTATGTGGATATAGGGTGCTGTGATCAAAAAGAGTTGTGTGTGTAAAGATATATATGCGCCCTTCCACATGACTATACAGATATCGGTGTAGCTTGGGTATTATATTGTTTCACATCCTCTGGGACACGGAGCGTGCTGGAGGTGGTACTGGTGGTGGTGGTGGAGGTGGCTGCGGTGGAGGCACAGGCCGTGACTGCAGGGGTCTGCTGTGCTGTTGTTGTTGCAGCAGACGTGGTGTTGCGGAGGATGGGGGCCTGGGACCTGTTGGTCCCTGGCACACCAGATGGGCCGGCCTGGAGCTCATCGTCCAAACTATCCTGGGAGTCAACATCCGAGAGTCCTTGTACCGGGGGTGGAGACTGGCTCTGCTGGTCATTGTTGTCCTCAGCAGTGAATTCTTCATCACCTGTGGATTTGATGGGGAATGTTCAGTGTTGGACACTGTGCAAGTATTCTGTTAGCTGTGTGTCATCCACTGTCTGTACACTACACAATTGAGAGATCTTCGCCATTATTATTAAGTGCAATACTGTACGTCATTACATGGTGCAGAGGAATAACAATTACTCGTACATGTCAGGTATCAATGCATTGCATGCAATTGGTGCTGTGTGTAGTGATGCAGGTCGACCAACCACAAACAGCCAGCCCAGTGAAGATGGCTACCTACCTGTACGTTTGTTTGGTGAACAATGCAATGGCTGGCACATGCTCCTGGGTGGGGGAGGCCTCCATGCTGCTGGGGTGGGTGTGGGACAGGGGGCATGGTGGGAGTCGTGGTACAGGCCTCCCTCCCCCAAACAGCCAGAACAGGGATGATGGCTACCTACCTGTAAGTTTGTTTGATGAACAATGCAATGGCTGACACATGCTCCTGGGGCAGGGAGGCCTCCATGCTGCTGGGGTTTGGAACAGAGGACATGGTGGGAGTAGTGGTACAGGCCTCCCTCCCCCAAACACGCCTCCCAAGCAAGATGACTACCCACCTGTTAGGTGAGGGTCAACATTGCAATGGCTGACACATGCTCCTGGGTGGGCCAGGCCTCTATACTGCTCAGGTGTGGGACAGGGGGCATGGTGGGAGATGTGGTACAGGCCTCCCACCCCCAAACAAGCCTCCCAAGCAAGCTGGCTGCCTACCTGTTAGGTGAGGGTGAACAGTGAAATGGCTGACTGGGTGGGGTAGGCCTTTATCCCGCTCTGCTGTGGGACAGGGGGCATGGTGGGAGTCGTGGTACAGGCCTCCCTCCCCAAAACAGCCAGAACAGGGAAGATGGCTACCTACCTGTAAGTTTGTTTGGTGAACACTGCAATGGCTGACACATGCTCCTGGGTGGGGGAGGCCTCCATGCTGCTGGGGTGAGGGGCAGGGGGCATGGTGGGAGTCGTGGTACAGGCCTCCCTCACCCAAACAGCAAGTCCAGTGAAGATGGCTACCTACCTGTAAGTTTGGTGAAAAATGCAATGGCTGACACATGCTCCTGGGTGGGGGAGGCCTCCATGCTGCTGGGGTGTTGTACAGGGGGCACAGTGGGAGTCGTGGTAGAGGCCTCCCTCCCCCAAACAGACAGAACAGGGAAGATGGCTACCTACCTGTAAGTTTGTTTGGTGCAGAATGCAATGGCTGACACATGCTCCTGGGTGGGGAAGGCCTCCATGCTGCTGGGGTGTGGGACAGGGGGCATGGTGGGAGTCGTGGTACAGGCCTCCCACTCCCAAACAAGCCTCCCAAGCAGGATGGCTACCTACCTGTTAGATGAGGGTGAATGGTGCAATGGCTGACACATGCTAATGGATAGGGTAGGCCTCCATGCTGCTGGGGTATGGGACAGAGGGCATGGTGGGAGTTGTGGTACAGGCCTCCCTCCCCCAAAAAGCCATAACAGGGAAGATGGCTACCTACCTGTATGTTTGTTTGGTGAACACCGCAATGGCTGACACATGCTCCTGAGTGGGGGAGGCCTCTATCCTGCTCATCTGTGGTACAGGGGGCATGGTGGGAGTCGTGGTACAGGCCTCCCTCCCCAAACAGACACAACAGGGAAGATGGCTACCTACCTGTAAGTTTGTTTGGTGGACAATGCAATGGCTGACACATGCTCCTGAGTGGGGGAGGCCTCCGTGCTGCTGGGGTGTGAGACGGGGGCATGGTGGGAGTCGTGGTACAGGCCTCCCTCCCCCAAACAGCCAGAACAAGGAAGATGGCTACCTACCTGTAAGTTTGTTTGGTGAACACTGCAATGGCTGACACATGCTCCTGGGTGGGGGAGGCCTCCATGCTGCTGGGGTGAGGGGCAGGGGGCATGGTGGGAGTCGTGGTAAAGGCCTCCCTCACCCAAACAGCAAGTCCAGTGAAGATGGCTACCTACCTGTAAGTTTGGTGAAAAATGCAATGGCTGACACATGCTCCTGGGTGGGGGAGGCCTCCATGCTGCTGGGGTGTTGTACAGGGGGCACGGTGGGAGTCGGGGTATAGGCCTCCCTCCACCAAACAGACAGAACAGGGAAGATGGCTACCTACCTGTAAATTTGTTTGGTGCACAATGCAATGGCTGACACATGCTCCTGGGTGGGGGAGGCCTCCATGCTGCTGGGGTATGGGGCAGGGGGCATGGTGGGAGTCGTGGTACAGCCCTCCCTCACCCAAACAGCCAGAACAGGGAAGATCGCTACCTACCTGTAAGTTTGTTTGGTGAACAATGCAGTGGCTGACACATGCTCCTGGGTGGGGAGGCCTCCATGCTGCTGTGGTGTGGGACAGGGGGCGTGGTGGGAGTCGTGGTACAGGCCTCCCACCCCCAAACAAGCCTCCCAAGCACGATGGCTACCTACCTGTTAGATGAGGGTGAACAGTGCAATGGCTGACACATGCTCCTGGATAGGGGAGGCCTCCATACTGCTGGGGTAAGGGACAGAGGGCATGGTGGGAGTTGTGGTACAGGCCTCCCTCCCCCAAAAAGCCAGAACAGGGAAGATGGATACCTACCTGTAAGTTTGGTGAAAAATGCAATGTCTGACACATGCTCCTGGGTGGGGGAGGCCTCCATGCTGCTGGGGTGTTGTACAGGGGGCACGGTGCGAGTCGTGGTATAGGCCTCCCTCCCCAAACAGACAGAACAGGGAAGATGGCTACCTACCTGTAAGTTTGTTTGGTGCACAATGCAATGGCTGACACATGCTCCTGGGAGGGGGAGGCCTCCATGCTGCTGGGGTGGGTGTGGGACAGGGGGCATGGTGGGAGTTGTGGCACAGGCCTCCCTCCCCCAAACAGCCGGAACAGGGAAGATCGCTACCTACCTGTAAGTTTGTTTGGTGAACACTGCAATGGCTGACACATGCTCCTGGGTTTGGGAGGCCTCCATGCTGCTGGGGTGAGGGGCAGGGGGCATGGTGGGAGTCGTGGTACAGGCCTCCCTCACCCAAACAGCAAGTCCAGTTAAGATGGCTACCTACCTGTAAGTTTGGTGAAAAATGCAATGTCTGACACATGCTCCTGGGTGGGGGAGGCCTCCATGCTGCTGGGGTGTTGTACAGGGGGCACGGTGCGAGTCGTGGTATAGGCCTCCCTCCCCAAACAGAGAGAACAGGGAAGATGGCTACCTACCTGTAAGTTTGTTTGTTGCACAATGCAATGGCTGACACATGCTCCTGGGAGGGGGAGGCCTCCATGCTGCTGGGGTGTGGGACAGGGGGCATGGTGGGAGTTGTGGTACAGGCCTCCCTCACCCAAACAGCCAGAACAGGGAAGATGGCTACCTACCTGTAAGTTTGTTTGGTGAACAATCCAATGGCTGACACATGCTCCTGGGTGGGGGAGGCCTCCATGCTGCTGGGGTGGGTGTGGGACAGGGGGCATGGTGGGAGTTGTGGTACAGGCCTCCCTCCCCCAAACAGCCAGAACAGGGAAGATCGCTACCTACCTGTAAGTTTGTTTGGTGAACAATGCAGTGGCTGACACATGCTCCTGGGTGGGGGAGGCCTCCATGCTGCTGTGGTGTGGGACAGGGGGCATGGTGGGAGTCGTGGTACAGGCCTCCCACCCCCAAACAAGCCTCCCAAGCACGATGGCTACCTACTTGTTAGATGAGGGTGAACAGTGCAATGGCTGACACATGCTCCTGGATAGGGGAGGCCTCCATGCTGCTGGGGTATGGGACAGAGGGCACGGTGGGAGTTGTGGTACAGGCCTCCCTCCCCCAAAAAGCCAGAACAGGGAAGATGGCTACCTACCTGTAAGTTTGTTTGGTGAACACTGCAATGGCTGACACATGCTCCTGGGTGGGGAAGGCCTCCATGCTGCTGAGGTATGGGACAAGGGACATGGTGGGAGTTGTTTTACAGGCCTCCCTCCCCCAAAAATCCAGAACAGGGAAGATGGCTACCTACCTGTAAGTTTGTTTGGTGAACACCGCAATGGCTGACACATGCTCCTGGGTGGGGGAGGCCTCCATGCTGCTGAGGTATGGGACAGGGGGCATGGTGCGAGTCGTGGTATAGGCCTCCCTCCCCAAACAGACAGAACAGGGAAGATGGCTACCTACCTGTAAGTTTGTTTGGTGCACAATGCAATGGCTGACACATGCTCCTGGGAGGGGGAGGCCTCCATGCTGCTGGGGTGTGGGACAGGGGGCATGGTGGGAGTTGTGGTACAGGCCTTCCTCACCCAAACAGCCAGAACAGGGAAGATGGCTACCTACCTGTAAGTTTGTTTGGTGAACAATCCAATGGCTGGCACATGCTCCTGGGTGGGGGAGGCCTCCATGCTGCTGGGGTGGGTGTGGGACAGGGGGCATGGTGGGAGTTGTGGTACAGGCCTCCCTCCCCCAAACAGCCAGAACAGGGAAGATGGCTACCTACCTGTGAGTTTGTTTGATGAACAATGCAATGGCTGATACATGCTCCTGGGGCAGGGAGGCCTCCATGCTGCTGGGGTTTGGAACAGAGGACATGGTAGGAGTAGTGGTACAGGCCTCCCTCCCCCAAACAAGCCTCCCAAGCAAGATGGCTACCTACCTGTTAGGTGAGGGTCAACAGTGCAATGGCTGACACATGCTCCTGGGTGGGTCAGGCCTCTATCCTGCTCAGGTGTGGGACAGGGGGCATGATGGGAGATGTGGTACAGGCCTCCTACCCCCAAACAAGCCTCCCAAGCAAGATGGCTGCCTACCTGTTAGGTGAGGGTGAACAGTGCAATGGCTGAGACATTCTCTTGGGTGGGGGAGGCCTCTATCCTGCTCAGGTGTGGGACAGGGGGCATGGCGGGAGTCGTGGTACAGGCCTCCCACCCCCAAACAAGCCTCCCAAGCAAGATGGCTACCTACCTGTTAGGTGAGGGTGAACAGTGCAATGGCTGGCACATGCTCCTGGGTGGGGGAGGCCTCTATCCTGCTTAGGTGTGGGACGGGGGCATGGTGGGAGTCATGGTACAGGCCTCCCAACCCCAAACAACCCTCCCAAGCAAGATTGCTACCTACCTGTTAGGTGAGGGTAAACAGTGCAATGGCAGACACATGCTCCTGTGTGGGGGAGGCCTCCATGCTGCTGGGATGTGGGACAGGGGGCATGGTGGGAGTTGTGGTACAGGCCTCCCACCCACAAACAAGCCTCCCAAACAAGATGGCTAGCTACCTGTTAGGTGAGGGTTAACAATGCTATGGTGTTTGGGTTGTGCAAGGAAGTACTTATCAGTGTGTTGGTTGCCATTTGTTTGTGCTTACCAGCCTCCATTCCCCCGGATACTCCTGTGAGACTCTTAGGATGCAGTATGGCAAGCACCTTCTCCTCCCATGGTGTGAATGTTTTCAGTGGCATGGGAGGGCCACCGCCAGTCCGGTTAGCCAGCTCCCAGTTCTTGCTTCTCCTCTCTTTGACAACCCTCTTGAGATCATGCCACCGCTTCATGATCTCCTTCTTGGATCGCGGGGTGGTCCCTACTGCATTGACCCTTTGAACTTTTCTTTCACACATCTGTGTCCTTGTGGCTAATGGCGTCTGTTGGACCAGGCTACCAAACAGTTGTGGTTCTACTCTCACTATCTCATTTAACATGACTGTCAACTCACTATCTGTGAATTTGGGCATTTTCTGTTCAGGCCATGGTGTGTGGTGTTTGAAGTGTTTGTGGGTTCAGGGGTGTGTGCGGTGGGTGTGGTGTTGATGTGTGAGGTGTGTTGTTTGGTGGGAGATTGTTGGTGGTGGTGATGGTGGTGGTGTGTGTGCTGTGTTCTTTTGCCTCCCCAGTCAGATCTGGTGTATGCCCTTCTCTTCTGGAGTGTTGCAAGGGATTGTGGTCAGTAAAGGGGCTGGTTTTATACTCCGGTGTGTGTGTGGGTGACCAAATGGGATTTTGCTGTCAGGTGTGTTGTGGGTGTTGTCCTGGGAATTGTATGTATTTTTTTGGCATTTGTTTTTTCATTGGTATATGTTTCGTGTATTTGGAGGGCATGGGTACTTTGGTTTGTGCAAAGTTTGGCATTGTTGCTGTGTTTTAGAATCGTCCGCCATGTCTTTCATGTCTCGTCCGCTGTGGTGGCTATGCTGCAGCTCTTTTGCTGTCTCTCCCATTCACTCCTGTGTGCAACCACGGCAGTCAGAAACAGAGGATCGTACCATGGGACCATCAGGGATATACTAATTTCCCCTGCGGTGTCTCCTTAGCTTTTCCACAGCGTTTCTGACCCCCGCGGTCATTTTTTGGACATCACCGCCCGCTTCGAGCGGTTTGGTTTGCCCGGTACCGCCGCAGTCGGTCTTTTTTGGCGTTGATCCCAATTTGACCGCCGGTTTATCCGCGGCCCAGGCGAGCGGTGGTTTCCCGCCTCCATGGCGGTCGGGTGGTTTTCCGACCCCTATCCTAATGGGGCCCTATGTCTCCAGATTTTGACCAAGTTCTCTCCAAATCTATTTTATTTGACTTGTTTATTGCTGTTGCTTTTAAGATTATATTAACTTGCTGGAAAGACAATTCTATGTTATCCTTCTTACACTGGTGGAATTTAATTTGTGAGGAACACAGTATTGCTGCAGTTTCTTATGTCTCAACTCACTTACAAATCAAATCTGATTTATTATGGTTACCGTTTACTACTTATTTATCTTTGAACTTGCCTCTTCCATAATTTCCTCTTTCCTATTCATTTCTCTTTTCTTTCTTTTCTTTTCTTTCTCAATTTCGTCTCCTATTTTGCATATTTTTTCCCCATTTCTCTTTTTTTCTCTTTTACCCTTTTTATAATATATTTTTGTTTACTATAGTTTCTTATACTCCTGTTTTTACACAGATATGTTCTATTTAATTTTCTCAATGTTTAATTTTCCTTGACATTAATTGTTTTATTATAACCATTTTGCACAAGTTCATGTAATCTTCTGCTACCTTATTCTTAATTTCACTGTTTTACATATGTATTCATAGTAATTTGCACACTTACTTTTCTACTTGAACGAGCTATTTATTTGTATTTCTGTGGTTTCTTCCTTAATAAAAATTATTTAACCTAGTATCCGTGTGAGTGGATCCTCTTAACAAAAGGAAAAATATTGTGTAGTACTGGTGTCATATGGATGTTGCTTTAAAGAGCTTCCCATGGATTAGATTGTAACAGAGTGTTGAAAAGGGGCTTATTACTAGTAGTTAATATATATTTACCACTGGCAATAAGGCCACTAACACAGTCTAAGTCTCAGAATAAGTCTTCAGAATATTATTTCCATGCGCAACCCTTGGTAGCTTGGCTGCATGCAGGTAGACTTAACTTCAAAGATAGGTATGTAAAGCTTTTAAAAACAGGAAGTATTTGTATCTTTTAAATGACACCAAAATAAAAAGAATCCAATGCATGGAACTTGCGATGTCAATTTTTAAAGATTTAGCACTAAATAGCACATAGAATCCTGTAGTGCCTATTGAGGCATCTTTTCCCTCTAGACCGGGACAAAGACAACGTTTCAGGCTGACCACGATGAAGCTACCCCATGCAGTAGGACTCGGTCAAAGCTTTTACCTTCTCACTTAGAAACTTTTCTGGAGGTTTTCTTCCAAGGGTTCTCTGAAGCTTTTAGCCAGTCTGGACTCGGCGAGGGTTCGCCAGCCTGCCTTACGAAGCTTATTGAATACCGACTACAAAATCTTTGCTGGGGTTCTGGCCGCTAGGATAGCAAAGGTTATTAAGTGTATTATGCACAGTGACCAGAAAGGCTGTATTCCGGGGAGGCAGCATAATGAATTAACCACCTTACTGGTTGGAGTAGTAGACCTGGCGGAGACGTATAAATTACCGGTGACGGTCGTGGCAGTAGATGCTGCCAAGGCTTTTGACCACGTTCATTGGCCATATCTTTGGGAGGTCTTAAAGAGATTTGGATTTCCCAGTAATTTAGTTAAGGCTGTTCAACTTTTGAATCGATTGCCTAGAACAAGGGTGCTTGTAAATGGTGAGCTGACAGATTGGTTTTCTGTGGAACAAGGCAGGGATGTCTCCTGTCACCTCTTTTGTTCGATATGTATATCGAACCATTAGCAATATGGATTAGAAAGGGTACTGCCATTGCCACTTTTACATATAGAAATTTTTAGATTAAGTTTGCTCTTTATGCTGACGACCTCCTTCTTTATACCCGGAACCCACAGGTGTCTATCCCCTTGTTAATGGCCAAAGCAGGAGTATTCGGGAAAATTTCAGGATACAAGGTTAACACAAGTAAGACTTTAATTATGGAATGGAACCAACCTAAGCAACAGCCGCTGGTAAAATCAAGCATGCGCTATCTGGGTATTTCAATAACTCAGAAACTGGCAGATGTTACTATGGTGATTTGGAAAAAGAACAGCCGGGAAGTTGGGAGATGAGCAAATTTGCCTCTTAATTTATATGGTAGGGTGTATCTCATTAAGATGGTGATTTTACCCAAAATTACATTTTTGTTTAATTCTATGCCATTATTCTTTGACCAAAGGGAGATAGCCAAACTTCAGGGAAAACTGGGCAGCTTTATTTGGGCCTCAAAGGGCTCTCGTATATCATGGAAGAAATTAAGGAGGAAAATGGAGAAAGGCGGACTGGCTCATGTAGATTTGTTAATATATGGGCATGCTTATTTCTTTAAGAATTGTAGGATGCTTTTAGGTAAAGCTCCGCTGTAGGAATTTTATTTGGAGCAATGCTTGGAGAATTGAGGGAGGGCCAAGAACAATTCCTGTTTAAGTTTGCAGACTCTAAGTTCTTCAAAAAAGTAAGGTTGAAGATTTTATTGGGAGCCTTGAAAGTATGGGTCTTAATTCGCAAGAAGTTAGGAATTCCTTACTATGCATCTAGGGCCCCAATTTTGGAATCCCCTGGGATCTCTGGGTTTCTGGAAGACTCTCCTAACCTTTCCTTAAGAAATGCGGGAATTTCTTGCTGGGGAGACTTGAAGGTGGGTACTGAGTTGCTGATTGGGGAACCTTGAAGGCAATTACAGGTTCAAATATTATCAGCTTTCTGCATGGTGGAGGTGTCAAGAATGGAAGGAAGAGGAGGAGGATGCCTGGTTAGACCAAGCAGTAAAAACTGGCACAGTTAAGAAGAAGGTAGCGCTGTGGTATAATACCTTGATCCAGGAAGGAGATGATATGGACAATGACTTACAGAGGCCTTGGGGAGGGGTTTTGCCAAATGTAAATCTGTGGGACACCTAGAAAGCCTCCTTTACTCTACTTAGGGAACTTGTCAACCCTACCTACTTGAAATGCAACCATCTTTTTACAGCATACAGGGTATATCAGTCTCCTGCAAAGTTAGAAAAACTTGCTGGGATATAGTATGAATGCCCAAAATGTAAAAATACTGCTGCCGACAATTTGTAAATGTTCCGAGGAGTCTTTCTGCCAAAACCCTGATCGTGCTACAGGAGTAGCTGTAAACTGTTCCAGCTTGTTTTCTTTGCCGGCGTGAGGAGGTGTCAGCTGCGAGGCCGCAGAGGAGGCGAGAGGTGCGGCCCCGGGACTGCGAGGACCAGCCTACAACATCCACAGCTGTGTCCTCTTCCCGGGTGAGCCGCGCCCCCTCCCAGTGCCCGCCCCCACCAAAGCGCTCCTCACTCCTCGCGGCCCCCGCTTCGCGGGAGCCTCTCGTTCCGAGGAGTCTTTCTGCCAAAACCCTGATCGTGCTACAGGAGTAGCTGTAAACTGTTCCAGCTTGTTTTCTTTGCCGGCGTGAGGAGGTGTCAGCTGCGAGGCTGCAGAGGAGGTGAGAGGTGCGGCCCCGGGACTGCGAGGACCAGCCTACAACATCCACAGCTGTGTCCTCTTCCCGGGTGAGCCGCGCCCCCTCCCAGTGCCCGCCCCCACCAAAGCGCTCTTCACTCCTCGCGGCCCCCGCTTCGCGGGAGCCGCTCGTTCCGAGGAGTCTTTCTGCCAAAACCCTGATCGTGCTACAGGAGTAGCTGTAAACTGTTCCAGCTTGTTTTCTTTGCCGGCGTGAGGAGGTGTCAGCTGCGAGGCCGCAGAGGAGGCGAGAGGTGCGGCCCCGGGACTGCAAGACCAGCCTACAACATCCACAGCTGTGTCCTCTTCCCGGTTGAGCCACGCCCCCTCCCAGTGCCCGCCCCCACCAAAGCGCTCTTCACTCCTCGCGGCCCCCGCTTCGCGGGAGCCGCTCGTTCCGAGGAGTCTTTCTGCCAAAACCCTGATCGTGCTACAGGAGTAGCTGTAAACTGTTCCAGCTTGTTTTCTTTGCCGGCGTGAGGAGGTGTCAGCTGCGAGGCCGCAGAGGAGGCGAGAGGTGCTGCCCCGGGACTGCGAGGACCAGCCTACAACATCCACAGCTGTGTCCTCTTCCGGGTGAGCCGTGCCCCCTCCCAGTGCCACGCCCCCTCTCCACCCAAGAGAATAACAGCAAGCCCAGTGACGCGCACCGAGGGACGCGCGCGGGTCGCAGCCCAGGGCGAAGCCCGGGCCAAGGGCGGGCCCGTTGTTGCCCGTTAGTGACCGGAAGAGACCGGGCCCGGACCACCCCCTTTGGCTTTACCAGCCATCAAATTAATTTCATCTCAGAGCCTATAGACCTGTCGCACACGTCCACCATGCCTACCAGAACCAGAAGTAACGCTAAAACCAAATCCAAGAACGGCCAAGCTGTAGCCCAATTAACTGGACCAATTGATCAATTTATTTCACGGACCCACGAGGTAATTAATCAGAGCATTTCTCTCCTCGAAAAAAGATTGTCACTGGACCTTATGAATGCGAAACGCTCGTCCCTGGGCCTACTAGCAACCGCAACCTCCCCCATTCACCAAACCCTACCAAATTCTTCTCTCCCTGTGACTGTGACTGTTGCTGACATCAATACAGTCCCGTGCACAGTTGATCTATCTGTAACTCAACTCGAGTCTGATTCGTCATCAGTATCAGATAACCTAGAGGCAACCCCCGACCTAGCAGCCTGTCAAGCGCTCGAAGGATCTGATAACAACATAGATACCTATCTTCGAGGGATAAGAGAAGGAGCTATTCCTAAACAAGGTAGCACAAATCCTACTGACAATCTAGTAGCCACGGTATCTTCCTCTGGTCATGAGACAGAGCCCGGGAGGGAACTATTAAACCAAATAACACAATCTGTGCAATTAATTTCAACAACCTTACCAGAAACTAACCTTCTGTCCCCCCCCCTAACGATGTCACAGACGACCTCTGTAAAACATGTAAAACCACTTCCCACATACTAACCACAATTAAAGACCTCCTGTCACAGCATTTGAAACCCATACAACTAAGTATTAGGAATCTGGAAGCTCAATTGGCAATCCTTTCTTCCACACTGCTTCCTACGAATGCACATCCTGTAAAAAAGGGGCCACGAAATGTGACCCTGCCCTCAAAAACACCCTATCAACCAAAATCACCTATAGTAACAAAACAACCAACTCCGATTATCCCACCCCCACAAAATCCGAAACATAACGTTTCAAAGCAAAATTTGCAAAACGCAATGCCTAGACCCCAACAGGTTCCATCCCAGTTGTCACTCAAAAAGACCCCAAAAAAGACCCCAGGAGCTAGGCGTCCTGTCCATCTGCCGCCAGAGGCTACGCCATATACAATCATACTTACTGGTGTACCTGAATTAACGGAAGATACACCAGAAACTGCCTGGTCACTCAAAAATAAGGTCATGCAATGGCTAAGCATTAACAGGCCATTAGAACCCCACCATTCTGGAGGGATTTCCACAGTCCGCAGAGTTGTATGGGTAGGTGAAACACCAAAATCGACCCGCGTAGACTGTATTATAGTAACGTGCAGAGATCCCTCCACTGTGGAACATATTTGCTCTTGGCCTTCGCTGGAGAAAAAAGGTGGAATCGACGCTCACCTCCTTTCTTTCTTCTATCCCCCAACGAAACCACACCATTATATCCCAACCTGGAACTGGCACCACCCCCAAAGCGATCAGTGGAACCAGGTGGGGTATACTTATGGCCATGGAACTAGGAACATATCTAGAGATAGGCCAAGGCAGTACTGGCAGGACAGACCCTACCAATTGTACGAAGGCTGGCAGGGTTTTCCAACACGAAATCGCTTTGACTGCCTAGAGATGGTGGATTGACCGTTTTGGTCTGAACCAAAGAGTAAAAACATCAATACCCCTTACTCACCAGTAAATCTTAGTCAGCAGCGAGCTTCTTCTAAATCCGTTAGTAAAGCACAACAAATTCCCTCTACCCATGCAAATCAAAAGTCAGTGACAACCATAGATATCTCCCATATTTCTATCAACGCCGTGTTGTCCAAATCCCCTGCCCTTTTTAGGACTGGGACCGACTCATACTCTCATCAACAAAAAGTTCTAACAGATTCCATTAATCCTTCTCAGATTCCGACAGAGTTCCCGATAGACACCCCGACAGCGAGTTCCCGGAGGGATCCACCTCTTTCTCACATATCCCTCGAACCCACTAATCTGATTCTTTCCATTATATACTGGAACGTTGCAGGTCTGTCCTCCAAAATAACATCAGAGCTATGGCTCGATACAGTCAGGGAACACCAGATACTCTGCCTTCAAGAAACATGGTCCACAATCCCAATACATCTATTGGGATATAAAACCATTTTCACCAGCAATACGGGGAACCATGGGCAGACCAAAGGGGGGTCTTATGATTTACGTTGCCAATACCCTTCCCTTCATATCCACAAAACTGTTAAAAGAATCCTCAACATACCAAATCATACAGATAAACACCACTAACGACAGCACCTATATTTTTATCAACTACTATAACAACTCTGGCACATCGGTCTGTTGGCTGGACTTAGTAGAGATTGCCACTTTCTTAACAACCCTGCAAAACGATAACAACAAAAACACAATACACTTAATGTGGGGTGGTGATTTCAATCTCTCTCTGTGCCCAAATTATAAGAAAGAAATTTGTGGGCTGCAAAATGAACTTGGCAGTGCCATATCCCATTTTGCGCACTCGACATGCGGAAGCAAACTGAACGATATTATATTCTCCCTAGATCTGGATTTTGCGAATGAACTAGTGGACCCGCAGCAGGATTTTCTGCCTACTTTCCATGGACGAGGCTTCCTTACAACCATAGACTATATAATAGCCTCCCATTCACTCAAAGGGCAACTAGCAAACTTCGAAATTGGGTCAAGCGTACTGAGTGACCACTATCCACTCAGTGTAAGAATTATCACCAAACTGTTAAATGGTCATCCTGCAAAGCCGAGCCTTTTAAATCAGCATTCACTTTCTATGAACAAACTGAATGGCTACACGGTCAAATGGGCCAAGATCGACCCGGTAGACACAACGCAGAGGATCCTCGAAAAATCCAAGCACTAGATATCCTAATGTACGTCCTCAGAGACGTCACCTCAAATAATCGTTAGCAGTTTCCAAAATATCCAAAAAACAATAAGAAATGAACTATTCGTCAAGCTAAAGAACAACAGTCCCCCTACCACGAGATGGTTCGACACCGCTTGTCGGAAGGCCCTTTCAACTCTTAAAGAAGCCTTACATAGATCCACGAGAGACCCTGTGGAAATCTCTAATTTAAGAAAGTCATATAATCTCGCCAGAAGGGAACGTAAAAACAAATCAAGCAAGAACTCTGGTCACAATTGCACGACAGCACCCTAAGGAAAGATAGCGCCCTATTCTGGAAAGTTATAAGATCTCCATTTCTGGCCGATAGCACAGAAAGCCAACATCTAGACGTGGCAGTAACCGAAGAAGATTGGGTCACGCACTTTTCAAAAATCTTTGGTCCACCTTCTGAAATTGCAGCAGATAATGGTTCAGGAACGAATGAAGTCCATTCATCGGAAAATAACATCTATCCGATAAATATCCATTTCCAACTAAGTGAAGTGATCAAAGCAATCAGGGCATCAAAATCAGGCAAGGCACCGGGCCCTGACGGAGTTCCAATGGACATCTTCCTCCACAATGTAGATTTTTGGTCACAGTTAATCACCCGGGTTATGTCAGCTGTAACCTCGGTCGGGCTTTTCCAGTCTTGGTCGACATCAATCCTTTTACCCATATTCAAGAAAGGCGACCGCAACGACCCAGCCTGCTACAGACCAATCTCCCTTCTGGACTCCTTGGGCAAAATTGCGGGTCGAGTGCTCCTGGACCGTTTACAATCTTGGGCCCAGGAGAACAACATCATAACCGACCTACAATACGGTTTCCAGAAGGGGCTTGGGACTGTTGAACAGGCTCTCAATCTATCCTCCTTTGGCGCCAACATATTTCCCTGCCCTCTTGGCAGGGAAATATGTTGGCGCCAAAGGAGGTAACATCTTCCTCGTCTATGTCGACTTAAGCGCGGCATTTGACTGCGTCCAACATGCGAAACTCTGGGAAATACTTAGTGACCTTGGAGTGGACCCTCCATTAATAGCTTTCCTACGTGAACTCTACTCCAATGCTTCAGGGCGAGTAAGATTTGGCACCAACGGCGAGCTGTCCCGTTCTTTTCCCATAACAAAGGGTGTAAGACAGGGCTGTGTACTGGCTCCCTTCCTGTTCAACCTTTACACAAACGGGCTGGAGCAGGCTATGCTGGAAGGGAGCCAGGACCTACCCCAGATAAATCACCGTCCGATACCTACACTGCTTTATGCTGATGATTCAGTCATCTTAGCCCGGACTTTGAATCAACTCCAGAAGCAAATTAATAAATATGCCACATTTATGGACTCACTCGGCCTCAAAATAAACATAAAGAAAACCTTTACAATGCACATTGGCCCTAGAGTTAAAAACCCTAAATCGATAATGGTGGACAAAATGAAGCTGGAAAAAACCTCAGTTTACCCCTACCTGGGAATCTTAGTGGACGATGCGGTAAACTGGCGCCACGCAATCGACGCCAGAAACCTTCACTTTCGTCGGGCAACATCGGCCCTGATCTCTTTTTCGAGGAAATTGGGGAAACCAGCGCCATCCGAACTCTTGACCATATATTACGCCAGGTGCCACAGTGTGGCTACCTATGGAGCTGGCGTATGGGGACATGGGCGCATAGACCAACTACAAGTAACGGAGAATGGCTTTATCAAATATGTTCTAGCTCTCCCTCAAAGTTCCCCGATACTTGCATCGCACTGTGAGCTCGGTATGGAATACATTGTAGACAATATTCGTTCCCAACCAATTTTATTGTGGCACCGAACATGGACCAACCCTGAGTGCCATCTAACTCATTCCCTTATCACAGACTGCCTAGCCTTGTCAAACTGGCGTAAAATTCCATGGTTGACTTACATCTGGAACTTTTTTAATGACCTGGGCCGGAAATCTTATTTTGAAGATCCTGCTACGATCGAAGATATCTCCAGGAAACACCTAAAATCAATGTGCTTGGGTCACCTCAGAGAGCTTCGAAACCAAGCTGAGATCTTAAAACCCTCCAATGAGAAAATTTGTGCACAACAATCCATCAAAGGCATACAACCTTATCTGTCTTATTTTCTCTCAAACCACGAAAAATTCTTACTAACAAGACTTCGTTTTAACATTTTCTTCCGTTTAGTTTCGTTTCCGGAAACTCAAAACTGGTCCCGCAAACTGACGAACTGCCCTTGTGATGGAATTTCTCCACAGTCAACGATCCACGTTATTTTATTTTGTAAATATTACAAACTCCCACGCAAAACATGGATTATTCCACTTCTTCGATCTAGTGGACTCAGACAATGCCATTCTGCTTTTCTTTTCTTGCAGTCTTTGAATACTCCCTATGAAGCAAAACTTATAGTGACTTTTCTTAAAGCAGTCATCACATTACGCCAAAAAGTTTTAAATTAACCAGAAACACTTAAAATTGCAAACTTATCTCCTTTTTATTCCGTCTCATTTTAAACTCATTGCGTTGAAAAGTTTTTTCTGTCTATGTACTTTTTATGATTATACAATTGATAATCGAATAAAAGTTAATGAAATGAAAAAAATGTTTTTAACATGTCCGTATATTGTAAAATTTTGGTCTGAGGTGTGTGAATTTCTTACTGAAGTTATTGGTACTTTAGTGAGGGTAAGCGCAGCCCTGGTGTTTTTTGGAGTTTGGCAAAACAACAATACAGTGATTAGTAGGTTGGATGCAAGATTACATTTTTATGTAATTCTTTTAGGGAGATGAGAGATATGCAAACTATGGAAATCCGACTCTCCTCCTCTTTTGCTTGAATGGAAAAAAACTTTATATATGTAAGCAAACAGGACCTGTTGTGCGATAATAGCAGTCAAGAGAAAGTATGGGCTAAGCTGGTGGACTGGTTTCAGAACTTCGAGGTCCAATGATTAAACCAATGTTTAGCCATCAGTGCTGTTTTCCTTCCATGCTACTGGCACTCCGGGGAAGGGGTGGAAATGGAAATGGCTGTTCTCTCTTGTATGGAACGACTCTAACCTGGCCTGGATCACCAGTGAAGGAAGCGAGGATCGCCAACGAGTGAACTGGCAGAATGAAGACAGCAAAAAATGTTTAAAAAAAAAGAAAAAACATTGCCTTACGAAGTGTCCTAAACTTACTCCAAGGGTCTGGAAGATACAAGATGATAGTTGAAAGTTTGGGATCTAAATTCCTACAATCCACTTGGACAAAACCCTTACAAATCTAGTACTCCAGGCTTGGGATTCTTGGTGGTGATAGTCCGGATGAGCTCTATTAACCTTCACTTGCACGGAGTCCACTCTTTGGATCCACAGGACTGTCATTCCAGATTGTGCAGCAGGTGCAGACAGTCAGAGTGCAAGGCCTTGTTGGTGCAAATCAAACTTTTCAGTATGGACCCTTCTTTCAAGCAGCAGATCTGAAAGGCACTGCCCCTATCAGATACTTATTCAGTGTTCTCTGGGGTCACCCTGGAGGGCGCTCCTGTCCAATTAAGTGCAGTACAGCACCCCAGAGCACAACTGTTTCCTCCAAAGGGTGGCAAAAATCTTCTCCTAGAAAGCACTATATCTTCATAATTTAATATGGCTGAAGTCTCAGTGGAGAGGCAAGAGCTGGCTAAACCAAACTCCAGAATGGTTCACCCTCCCCCTTGCATCTGCACATTCCTGTCTTATGCCTGCCATCTAGCTGTGTTCAAATAGTAGGGGTGAAAATGAAACTGGCTTTTTCTGTCTGTCTCCTCCTTCTGTTGAAGATCATTGTTTACAACTCCTCCCCCTTGCTCTGACATTCATATTTAGCTGAACCCTCTCCTCTCAGAATGGCTATTTCACCCCATGGGCTACGTATCACCTCATCAAAGAAGCCTGGCTAATCCACTTAACACTGACCAATCAGGACAGATAACTAGAAGGTTGAATCTTGGCTTACCGACAAGAAAGTCGTATAACTTCTTGTCTGTACATTTTAGGATAAATTCAACAATACAATATTGTTGGATTTATCAGTACCATTCTACAAAGTCCTTGAATGAAATGTTTTGTTTCTCCTCGCAAGAGTTATTAATTAATAGCTTTTTGCAATGTTAACCTATGTGGTTGGGGATTTGCAATGGGGAAAATGACTTGGGCAATTTTTCCAACACCAGGGCTAATATAACATATTTTATTAGAACCCTTCCTATATCTACAGGCCCCCCCACCCCTGGAACACCTAGAGGAGATATTAGGAATTGTGAATATGTAAACATATCGCAAATCCTCACTTCACAGTGCTCCCATCATAAACGTTGATTTTAGGAACACTTTACTACAATGTGGAAAGTGAAATGTGCGATTTCACTAAACCCAAGGCATATAAAACTATTTTATATCGGTCCTCCTTATAGATACCTGACCCCACCACTGGGACCCCTAGGGGAAACTCTGGGGGTGCCTAATATGCCAGAATATTGTAATGTATTAATTTGTTTAGTGCCCCAAACACCAAAGTCGAGTTTGGGCACAATTCAGGCCTCAGCAGTACAACACATGTAAGTGTAGCAAGTGCTACTGGCCTCCAAACTGCCATGCCCTATTATATACTAGAGACCTAAAGGTAGTTTTGATCCCCCTGCCCAAATATTTACGAGGGCCTTATAGGGGAGGTCATATCAATCATAGCGGTACCCTAACCCATAGTGTACCCTAGTGTATGTAGATGTTTTCACTGTATTCTAGGTGTGTTTTCAGCAAAGCACTGGCTCTTGGCCTGGTTAAGCAAAGCCGAGGGACAGTCAGAGTCAATCAGTTACCACCTGTACCGGTCAGCAAAAGAAAAGGGGTGCCCAGGGCACTAGGATGACTTTGCAGCACAGAGGAAGAGAACATCTGAATGCCCTTTAGGAGGAAGTGATTTTTGTGTGTATAGGTGCTTTTATTTATCCAGACGGTGGCGGACAGCGTTCTGGAATTAACTTTGTGGAAAGAGATAAAGGTATTGCATGTGATGAGCACATTTAATTATAATAAATTAATTTGTGTCTGAGGTACAGGAAGTTTACTAGACTAGCTTAGATGATGCAGCATGACGATGCTTTAGAGCATTTTTGATGGATAACATGGTAACAGCTTGAGTAGGCCGTGACATCCAAAGAAGGTCAAGTAAAACAAAATGGCAACTGGAATAAAATGCAGATGTGAGAAAAGGTAGAAATGTAAGCACATGCATTCATACAGACTGCATTAATAATCTGGGCCATTGAAAGAAAGTGACTTAGAACAATGAGAAATGTGGAAAAATTTAAAATGTTGATGTGAAAAATGCTGCTCCATAAGCAGTGTCTTCTGGATGCTGCATTAAAGGGCTTTGCATGGATTACATTGTAACAGAGGCAGAGTACATCTGAACCACTTTAGGAGGAACAGTGAGTGAATTTTGGCACAGCTGGAGCATTTGCATCCCGTGTGCAGATGACGGTGTTTTCAAATGTACTTGAAATTAAACTTCAATTGAAATGTGAAAAAAAATATTGATCTGAAAACAGTGCCTGTTATCCTTCTTGAACTATGCCAAAACCCCCTCCCCATCCCTCTGTCCCATTTACTTTTTTTAATTGCATTGGTGTAGCTAGCCCTCTTGCTGCCCGTGGCGGTCCCTGCGTTTGCCGACCCGTGCACCCACAGTGAAGAGCAGGTGGGGGGCTGCTGACGTGCTTGCTACTGCCACCCCGAGATGGCAGGTAAGAGCAGAGGTAGGCCACTGCCCCCAAAACCTGTGCCACCCGGGGCGCACTTCCCCACCACCACCGTAGCTATGCCATTGTTTTTTGAATTAACAAAATTATTCAAGTTCTTTTACTCTATTATGTTTAAAGTAATGTCATTTATTCAACTTTTTAGTCTTTACTTTTTAAATAAACTTTTATCTTAGTTGAAAGTCGAAGCCCAAATGTATGGGTAGAAGCTATGGCGTTTAGAGCAATGGCCTTCAAAGTAACAGGATAGGTCGAACTAATGGCCCGATTCACAGAACGAACTTAAGACGCAATCCTAAACTTACTACTATTTTGGTATTTACAGAATGCACTTACTACTTTTGGTATTCACAGAAGTTAGGATTTTGTCTTAAGTTTGTCTTAAGACAAACTTAAGACAGACTTAAGCGAAACTTAAGATGGACTTAAGACAGACTTAAGTTAGGATTTTGTCTTAAGTCTGTCTTAAGTCTGTCTTAAGTCTGTCTTAAGTTTGTCTTAAGACAAAATCCTAGCTTCTGTGAATACCAAAAGTAGTAAATTCATTCTGTGAATGCCAAAAGTAGTAAGTGCATTCTGTGAATACCAAAATAGTAGTAAGTTTAGGATTGAGTCCTAAGTTCATTCTGTGAATCGGGCCCTAATAGACTAGCAGTGGTGTGGGTGCACCCCCTCAAAAGATCGCATGCTATTGGCGACAGCTGTAGCCTAAACTATTGCCATTGTTTATCTTTTTTACTCTTTCAACTGTCTATACTTTCATCAGACTATCATTAGGCAACACCTTTTGCTTTTACTAAAATGATAAGTAAAATATATTTACTGGGGCTTTCACTCAGCCCCTTTCATCCACTGGTGAGGTATTATATCATTTGAATTTTTCTTCCTCCCTCTATAGCAGGCAGTACAATAAGTCAGCCCACTTTAGCAATACGCTTCCTTCTCTGTAAGGGGGTGGCATTCTGCCTCACATAAAGTAGACACCTGAAGTGCCAGGGGCTACAATGGCAATGTGGGCATTTTGAGACTCTGGAAATAATTTTGCTTTTAGTTTTTCTTGGTTTGAGAATGGCACAGCAGCTTCCCTAACAGTTGCGCTTAGGACCACAACAAAAACAAGCACTAACAGTGTCAAAAGAATAGCAGACAACACCAGAGCTGTTGGCTTGACAAATACTTGATGCTAACACGGCATAGAGTTATTTTAGCACCAATGTTTCGGTGGGAAATAATTTCAAATCTGCCATAGATCCAAAGCTCAGAGCTGGTTATGTGGGAAACATAGGGCCCGATTCACAGAACTAACTTAAGACAAAATCCTAAACTTACTATCATTTTGGTATTCACAGAAGGCACTAACTCATTTGGGTATTCACAGAAAGCACTTACTCATTTTAGTTTCACATAAGTTAGGAGTCCTAACTTTAGGAATCCTAAATGCCTATTGTAAATACCAAAAGTCTTAAAGTTAGGATTTTTCCCAGTTTAGGAGTAGTACAGTTAGGCCTCTTAACCTTCGGACTCCTAAATGCCATCTGTGAATACTGAAAGTTTTAAAGTTAGGATTTTTCTCATGTTAAAAAGAGAGAAGGCTAAAGTAATAATTGAAAGGCGAACATGTTGTTGTTACCGAAATACCACTCTGAAAGACAGTCCTGCAAAGAATCGTTATAAGGGAAGGGGGTTGGGTGGGTGCAGCATTAGACATTAATAATCGGTTGGTGTGTTCTGTCATGAGAAAAGTACTTTCTTTTCATGGGAAATTTGAATTTGGACAAGGTGGACTCTGAAGCTAGAGCCTTGTAATTGGCGCCTTCACTGAGGTAGTACCTGCAAGTTTTCTTCTACAGTACACCGCATGTAGTACATGTCTGTATGTTTGTACTTTTCTTCAAATACACCAGACAACTCTCTGCGAGGTGCTCAATGCTCTGCTGGCAGATAAGTGCAAGAGCGTCATATGCCAAATCATAGAGACAGATGAAGGACAATGGTGAATCGAATCCTGCATATTACACCATCGGCCCAGTGGTTCACAGAGGAGTTGCGTCTCCAGCATCAGTATTGTAGAAGTCTAGAAAGACGCTGGAGAAAGCACTATAGTCCCTCTGCTAAGCAAACTTATAAAGATGCTCTGGCGATCTATAAGAAAGCTATCATCACTCAAAAAAACACATTCTTTACTGGTCAAATTGAACAGGCCCAGAACTCAGCGAGGATGTTATTCCAGGTGGTGAATTCTCTCTCTACCCCTCCCACTGGCCCTGCAACTGAGCATTCTCAGGAATTCTGTAACTCGCTGGCTAATTTCTTCACCACCAAGGTAATGGACATTTATTCCATTTTCCCACAGCTACCGGCGGAAGGTAGGACTGATCCATCCTCCCATTTGGCTGTGACCCATCCTTCTTTTTCTGGTTTCAAGCTAGTGACAGAAGATCAGGTCAGCATACTAGCTGCCAAGATCAAATCGGGTTCTCCGCTTGATCCATGCCCTCCTGATATATTGAATCAACTCTACAATACCATCTCTCAGCCGCTCACCACCATTTGTAATGCCATCTTCAATACAGGCGTCTACCCGGAGATCTGGAAGAAGGCCATCGTTAAACCTTTGCTCAAAAAGCCTTCCTTAGACCCCACTGTTACGGCCAATTACAGACCCATTGCTTGCCTTCCCTTTCCCGCTAAAATCGTAGAGGCCATCATGACCCAGCGGCTCTCAGAGTTCATTGAACAACACAAACTCTTGGATGATACGCAGTTCGGTTTCCGGAGGGGACACGGAACCGAAACAGCGCTGATAAAGGCCTCCGATGAAATTAGAAACATCTTGGATTCGGGAGGAGCAGCAGTGCTCATTCTGTTGGATCTCTCGGCGGCCTTTGACACGGTCGACCATGCCATCTTGGTCGACCGTGTCACAGCCCTGGGGATTAACAATCTGGCCAAAGATCTTATAGCTTCTTTTTTAGCTAACCGCAAACAGGCAGTTAAACTGGGCAATTATTATTCACCGACTTCTAAACTGCCATGCGGGGCCCTGCGCTTTTTAACATTTATGTTGCAGACTTGGCAAGGGTCATAAAATCTCATGGGATGCGCCTAACTACTTACGCTGAAGACACCCAACTTGTGCTGGCGGTGCATAAGAACGGCCCAGTGGTGGCAGCTAATTTTCAGGAGGGGATACTGGAGGTACAAGCATGGATGCACAGTAATTGCCTAAAACTGAATGCGGAGAAAACGGAGGTTATGACCTTTGGTAACATCTCTCCAGAATGGTCCCCGATTTGGTGGCCTACTCAGATGGGTCCTCCTCCGGTCCCAGTCGCAAAGGTCAGGAATCTTGGAGTGATCTTTGATAAACATCTGTCCTTCAAACATCATGTAAATAAGGTTGTCTCAGCTGCCTTTTTTACGTTGAAAAAGATAAAAAAGCTGCTACCGTACTTACCAGCATCAGCCGGAAAAACCCTAATTACCACCTTGGTGTTTTCCAAGCTTGATTACGGAAATGCCCTCTTTCTCAACACTCATAAATATATCCTGAACAAGCTCCAATCTGTTCAAAATATGGCAGCCAGAATCCTTCTCAACATTCCAAGACGCCAGTCCATCTCGGCAGCTATACGCCATCTTCATTGGCTAAGAGTGGAGAGCAGGATCAAATTTAAGGCCTTATGTATTGCCTATTAGGCCATTCATCATACTGGCCCGAAGTTTTTAAGAGAGGCATTTCAGCTATACACCCCTATAAGGAACCTAAGATCAGCAGCTAGCTGTCTACTATCTGTTCCCCGAACAAGAACCACCACCTGGGGAGACAGACGATTCTTGGTAGCAACTCCCAGACTGTGGAACTCTCTCCCTTCACATATCAAAACTGCCCCCACTCTCATTTGTTTTCGTAGGGCATTGAAGACTTGGCTCTTTAACCAATAAGTTTGTGTGCTGATCACTGTATCCTAAAGCATCATACTGCGCCTAGACACCCTTGGGTATTAGCTGCGCATTAAAAATTCCATAAATAAATAAATAAATAAATATTTTGTAGCAAAAGGAAACTGCCTTTTTGGAAAAGAGGCATTTTCGTTGGCCTCTTGAAAATAGAGTGAAAAAGCATACACAGAATAAATAAATAAATTGTTTTCTATTCTTTTCGCAATACACTCACCCACACTGTTGGAAATGGCTCCTCCCAGCTGGGCATGTATGCAAGTCTCTCCCATTTAGACCCTTACACCATTGAGACGTAGGAGGAGGAAAAAGGGGGTGGTTTCTCGCGCCAACAAAATCTCTCTCTATCTGCTGGTGGCTGCTGAGAGTGGCATTACCGGCCGACCGGCGCTCTTCTTCCAAATAAAACATATGTACTATCTTATATTGCACCCGCCTAGTAGAGCATGAGCGAATGTGTGCACCCCCCTGCGGTAAGAGTGGATTTGGCCAAGAGGTCTCTGTGGGTGGGTTGAACAACTGGCCGAGTCCAAGGTGCCAACATGGTGGCTTCACAGAAGAAGGCGGAAGTCGGGATATTTGTGTTTAAAACCATCATTACCGCTGCTTATCACCGCCCAATTTAACCAGCTAGAGTTATGAGCATGTTGTGTGAATTTGTGTTTCGTGGCTGCCTTTCACAACGTGTGCTCTTGTCACGTGCTTTGGAGAGGGGTGCTCTGGCTTACAATGCCTTTACGCTGCCACAACAGGAAAGAAATGAAAAAAAATAGACTGAGACACAAAGAGATATCCACCAAAGTGGAATGAAAGCAGCAATTAGGCGCAACTCATTGGGAGGAAACAAATTAGCACAAGGCAGGACAAAAAGGACAGATTACCCACTAGCAACTAAGCCTTTTTAAAGGACAATCAAAAGAACAAATAAAATACAATGGGTGGGCATTAAGCCCACAGAGTGGTTACAGCATGTCTTAAAGAGACAGCACATGCACTGCCCAGGCTCGAACTCAAGATGAAATATGTGTTTAGCATAAAGCTTCATACTTGCGAAATTAGGGCAAGCAGAGAGGTCTGTACCACTCAAAGTCTAAAGCGAATCCATCCTAACTCAAACTATGGGAACACCAATTTATAAGTAACAGGAGAGTCAGGAACGTCATTTTCTCCTTTGCACCACCAGGGACCATTCAAGTCATTACTTGAGTGAATCTGCAACATAGTATGAGGTTTACATTGCATCAAACTGAAACTGCTGTTCTCAACCTTGAACATCTTGCCACCCTTGTACACGAATAAAAGAGGCCTTTTTCTACCATTATTTCTTCACGTTCACTGCCAAGCTTCCTTCCAATCCACTCTAGCAGCAGTCCAATACAGACAATACGCCTTTCCGTAGCAAACGAAAATCATGATAATAAACCTACAAGGACAAGAGAAAACATGCTGGTATGGCAAAATAAATTTCAACTGAGGCATGAGGCATGGTTATACATGCACACATAACTTTGGAATAAATGCAAAATGTGAATAAAAGAGTACGGGGATTTTCTCTAGAACGTGTGATAGTTACCGCAAAAGTAGCTTAATGCAACTCTTCACATCGCAGTAAAATAAAGCTGTGTTAACTTAGTATTCACAACACGGCGGTACCATGTGATAGGCCCACAAGAACGCATCAAATGTCTGCGATAAAGTCAATGTGATGCTGCAAAAATGCAAAACACGAACGCAAAAAAGTTGCGATGAGGCCAGTCGCAATACAAAGATCAACGAAACCAGCGACAGGCCTGCACTTCACACACGTCAGGTGGGAAAAATTACCATAAAAGTAGAAAGAAACACACAAATAAAAGCCAAACAACAGCAAAGCACAATGGAAGTTGTCAGAGCAAGTTGAGAGGACATCCAGAATGCCACAAGCCCCCCGGAGGACCAGCCTGGGACCTCGGGGTCAGGGAAGGGCAAGGAGAAGAAAAGTAGGAAGAAGCGCTTTAGTCCGCAGGAAAACAGGGTCCTGATAATGGAGGTGGTAGAACCCCATCAACCACGGTTTGTCACCTCCACTGTGTCATTGGCAACAAAAAATGGAATATGACAGTCCATCGTGGTCAAGGTGAATGCAGTCGGAGTCCTGAAGAGGACAATGCAAGAGGTCAAGAGGCACTAGAAAATGTCCAGTGTACAACCAAGAAGAAACTTGCCAACAACCGGAAGGCAGCAATGCAGACTGGAGGTGGGAGTCCTGCGCCACAGGAGGAGCTAGATGGGATGGAGGAAATGGTGTCCACAGTAATCGTTATGGAGATAGTGGCAGTAGTTGGGAGACTGGACATTGCTCAACATGACTGGACACAACAGCACCAGGGTGAGTAACGACCGGGGACTGGGGGGACGGGGGAGTTGGGCACAATGGCACACATGCACAATTAAGTAGAGCACATCTGCAGACAAACCATGCCCCAGAACCCGCACTCCCACCAAGAGACCAATGTACCCACGTATGCAACATCACAGCACCATATAAGCAGTATAAGCACAGAAGTCAAAGGCACACCACATGTAAGGGAGAGGGGGCCGCAAAATCAGAGCTGCAGGAGCGACTCCCCTAAAATGCAGCACAAACACTTAACATGCAGAGAACATCAACTTTGACAATGATCTGGTACAAACCGCGACACGTCCACAACAGAACACAGGACACAGCTGGTGCTGCATGTGTGTAGAAACTGGCCTATCACATTTGGCATTGCAGGGAAATGTGAGTTGATAATGTATAAGTACTAACACACATCCATGATGTTGTCAAAATGTCCACTGTCCCGCATCAAATAGGCAGCTCCCCCAAACAGTCACAATGTACACTGTCATGCAATGAATGTAAACATGTACAATGCTTCTGCATACATGTGAACACAATGTTAAATTGCATCTCCCCTTCACATTGCAGATGGAAATCGAACTCCTGAAGAGCTTCCTGAACCTCTCTTCTCTGATGATGAAGAGGACCCCCACAGCTTCGACTCCGACACCCTCCAACAGCTCGTGGAGAGCCTCCACACCCCACCTCCGGGAGCAGGGCAGCCCAGCTGCCACAAGGAGAACCCACCCCCTACACAGACCACACAGCAGGCAGCACCCACCACCACTGCTGCCTCCCAGGACTGCCACAAAGAACACATGGCCTTCCAATGCCATGTGTTAGGGTGCCAGGAGAATCTGGCTTAACAGGTGTGGATGGGGTTCGATCGCATGGCAGCCAAACTAGATGCCATACGTGGGTGCCTAAGTCCCATCAGGGACCACTCACGGTCCCTAACGAACGGACACCCACAGTCCACTACATGCTCTCCAACGGAGCATGGCTGACACCGCCAGAGCCCTGACTCAGAGACTAGAACAACTGTCCAGTCCGATTGGCTCCAGAGATGTCACACGGGAGTTGGGACATATGCAGAGGTTAATGGAGGCCATGGAGCAGAAGCAGGTGGAAAGAGCGGCTGCCACGGCTGCACACCAGTGAGAGGTAGCTGGGTTCCTCAATGACCTCAGGACCATCCTCATGGTATTGCTGGCACAAGGCCTGGCGCTGATGCATGCTGCTGCTACCACTACATCCACCTCTCAGCCCCCTGAAGTGTCAGTGCCACACAGTCCGGCAGACATTCCACCTCCGGCCACTGATGTGCCACTGCCACACAGTGCTAGAGACAGAACACCACCACCCACACGTGAGGCACATGAAACAGCTGAGGATGAAGATGCAGATGAATCTGGCTCTGTAGTAAGAAGGACTCAGTAGCATTCATTTCCGCCATTTGGCCTGTTTCTGCTTGGTTCTGCCCTCTGCATCATCTCCATCCACTGTCCCCCCGATACACTCTGCGACACTCACTTTGGACCTCGACATGGACTGCCATATTCTGTTTGATTGCCGATGACACAGCAATCAGACTGCGGACTGAACTCTTCCTCATCTTTGGACTTGTCTTTCCCTGAAGGACTCTGGCTGGTCCTCCAAGGGCAAACATTGTAAAGTGGGGTTAGCATGGCCCTGTACTGCTCCAGCTGCAACACTCCACTGTATGTGCATTAAACATTAATATTCACACAGATCTCTCATGTCTATGATCTTTCAAGTGTGGAAGTATGGATGAATGTAGGGTCAGTGATTCCCCCTGACGTCCATGTTGCTCATGACGTTGGACTTGGGTCACAGGGTGACACATTGTCGATTGCGGTCCGGGTGGCGCCGACACAATAACAGGGACACACGCATTAGTTACTTCCTTGTCCAGCCCAGTACGTAACCACACCCAGAGCCCAGGGGCCATTGTTCAAACCCTTATGCTGGACTGGCATACTCCAGGCCAGCCCACTCCGCTTACGCTCACAGGGGGGACGACAATGCTACAAGTCCCAGGTCTACCCTGTATTGATCTGCAGATCACAGGTCTAGTTGTCAGCATGCCACAGCCACTCCTCTCACAGCTGCTTTACACCCACACCACACCCATCCAGCACATGAGTCACAGGACATGTGACCCTGCCGATAAAGAGGGCCAGGCGCACGTGGCCTATGCCATTTCCACTGTCTCTGTGAGTGGCGAACACCGATTACAACGATGACAGCACATCGCGGGTGCTTTACAACGCACATTTTACATCACGGAAATGTTTACATAGAACGTATACACAACGCATGCGGTGACAACTCCCATGCTGTAACATCACATGCTGTAACATCGAGGATTCAAAGCATTTATGCTGTAACATTGCATGCTGTAAACGCATTTATTTGCTACATCGCGCATGGTAACTTGCACAACGCATTACACTTACACTCGGAGTATACACCTATGTTAAGTGTTATTCAAAATGAATAAATTAAGTTGGAGGAACAGGTGGGGGGTAGTGACTGGACCTAAGATGGGTGATTGAATTGACAGCACATTTCAGTTGAAGCAAACTAGCAAGAAAGCTCATGTCAGAGGTTGGGTAACGTGACAAGACATAGGTGTGAAAAATACCAGGTGCCTTACATACACACTGACTGTGCTTCTCTTTGGAGTTGTATGTGCATCTTTGTAGTGTTGGATATTCTAAGTTGAGTTGAAGAAACACGTTGCTTGCTGTATAATTGGAGTCTGTTGGGGAGTGTGTGATAACTCCTGCGGGCCTGGCTTCTAGGTTTACAAATGATTGGTGGGGCGAGTATCACATGACCCATTATTGAATTACAATGTGGAAGAATTGCAGGTGTGGCCCCTTTATGTTGGCAATGTCCATTTAGGAAAAGATTGCCATGTACCCCATTTTAAGATTGGCCAAACAGTTAGTTTAATTGACACCTACTTACTTACTTTTGAAGCGGAAGGCATCACTCACGCTGTAGCCTATCAGCCCAGCAGCGCACCGGCCTCCCAGCCCACCTCTCGCCGCACCCGCTTCGCGGGTGCCGCTCCGCTGGTGGGCGCTGGTAGAGGCAACATCTTCAAGGACCAACGCAGGACGCCGGCGGCAAGGCGGTAAGGGGCGCGAGGAACCAGCGGGGCTGCGAGTGTGTGGGGACTTCATTTCCCAGAAGTCCCTGCAAGACCAAGGAAGAGCTTCCGGTCCGCTCTCCCTGCTGGCCCGCCCCCCGCCCATCAAAGCCAGTTAAAAGCCCTCCTCTTCCTCTTCCCTGTGGGACACCTACTTACTTACTTTTGAAGCGGAAGGCATCACTCACGCTGTAGCCTATCAGCCCAGCAGCGCACCGGCCTCCCAGCCCACCTCTCGCCGCACCCGCTTCGCGGGTGGGCGCTGGTAGAGGCAACATCTTCAAGGACCAACGCAGGACGCCGGCGGCAAGGCGGTAAGGGGCGCGAGGAACCAGCGGGGCTGCGAGTGTGCTGGGACTTCATTTCCCAGAAGTCCCTGCAAGACCAAGGAAGAGCTTCCGGTCCGCTCTCCCTGCTGGCCCGCCCCCCGCCCATCAAAGCCAGTTAAAAGCCCTCCTCTTCCTCTTCCCTGTGGGACACCTACTTACTTACTTTTGAAGCGGAAGGCATCACTCACGCTGTAGCCTATCAGCCCAGCAGCGCACCGGCCTCCCAGCCCACCTCTCGCCGCACCCACTTCGCGGGTGCCGCTTCGCGGGTGCCGCTTCGCTGGTGGGCGCTGGTAGAGGCAACATCTTCAAGGACCAACGCAGGACGCCGGCGGCAAGGCGGTAAGGGGCGCGAGGAACCAGCGGGGCTGCGAGTGTGCGGGGACTTCATTTCCCAGAAGTCCCTGCAAGACCAAGGAAGAGCTTCCGGTCCGCTCTCCCTGCTGGCCCGCCCCCCGCCCATCAAAGCCAGTTAAAAGCCCTCCTCTTCCTCTTCCCTGTGGGACACCTACTTACTTACTTTTGAAGCGGAAGGCATCACTCACGCTGTAGCCTATCAGCCCAGCAGCGCACCGGCCTCCCAGCCCACCTCTCGCCGCACCCGCTTCGCGGGTGCCGCTTCGCTGGTGGGCGCTGGTAGAGGCAACATCTTCAAGGACCAACGCAGGACGCCGGCGGCAAGGCGGTAAGGGGCGCGAGGAACCAGCGGGGCTGCGAGTGTGCGGGGACTTCATTTCCCAGAAGTCCCTGCAAGACCAAGGAAGAGCTTCCGGTCCGCTCTCCATGCTGGCCCGCCCCCCGCCCATCAAAGCCAGTTAAAAGCCCTCCTCTTCCTCTTCCCTGTGGGACACCTACTTACTTACTTTTGAAGCGGAAGGCATCACTCACGCTGTAGCCTATCAGCCCAGCAGCGCACCGGCCTCCCAGCCCACCTCTCGCCGCACCCGCTTCGCGGGTGCCGCTTCGCGGGTGCCGCTTCGCTGGTGGGCGCTGGTAGAGGCAACATCTTCAAGGACCAACGCAGGACGCCGGCGGCAAGGCGGTAAGGGGCGCGAGGAACCAGCGGGGCTGCGAGTGTGCGGGGACTTAATTTCCCAGAAGTCCCTGCAAGACCAAGGAAGAGCTTCCGGTCCGCTCTCCCTGCTGGCCCGCCCCCCGCCCATCAAAGCCAGTTAAAAGCCCTCCTCTTCCTCTTCCCTGTGGGACACCTACTTACTTACTTTTGAAGCGGAAGGCATCACTCACGCTGTAGCCTATCAGCCCAGCAGCGCACCGGCCTCCCAGCCCACCTCTCGCCGCACCCGCTTCGCGGGTGCCGCTTCGCTGGTGGGCGCTGGTAGAGGCAACATCTTCAAGGACCAACGCAGGACGCCGGCGGCAAGGCGGTAAGGGGCGCGAGGAACCAGCGGGGCTGCGAGTGTGCGGGGACTTCATTTCCCAGAAGTCCCTGCAAGACCAAGGAAGAGCTTCCGGTCCGCTCTCCATGCTGGCCCGCCCCCCGCCCATCAAAGCCAGTTAAAAGCCCTCCTCTTCCTCTTCCCTGTGGGACACCTACTTACTTACTTTTGAAGCGGAAGGCATCACTCACGCTGTAGCCTATCAGCCCAGCAGCGCACCGGCCTCCCAGCCCACCTCTCGCCGCACCCGCTTCGCGGGTGCCGCTTCGCGGGTGCCGCTTCGCTGGTGGGCGCTGGTAGAGGCAACATCTTCAAGGACCAACGCAGGACGCCGGCGGCAAGGCGGTAAGGGGCGCGAGGAACCAGCGGGGCTGCGAGTGTGCGGGGACTTAATTTCCCAGAAGTCCCTGCAAGACCAAGGAAGAGCTTCCGGTCCGCTCTCCCTGCTGGCCCGCCCCCCGCCCATCAAAGCCAGTTAAAAGCCCTCCTCTTCCTCTTCCCTGTGGGACACCTACTTACTTACTTTTGAAGCGGAAGGCATCACTCACGCTGTAGCCTATCAGCCCAGCAGCGCACCGGCCTCCCAGCCCACCTCTCGCCGCACCCGCTTCGCGGGTGCCGCTTCGCTGGTGGGCGCTGGTAGAGGCAACATCTTCAAGGACCAACGCAGGACGCCGGCGGCAAGGCGGTAAGGGGCGCGAGGAACCAGCGGGGCTGCGAGTGTGCGGGGACTTAATTTCCCAGAAGTCCCTGCAAGACCAAGGAAGAGCTTCCGGTCCGCTCTCCATGCTGGCCCACCCCCCGCCCATCAAAGCCAGTTAAAAGCCCTCCTCTTCCTCTTCCTTGTGGGACACCTACTTACTTACTTTTGAAGCGGAAGGCATCACTCACGCTGTAGCCTATCAGCCCAGCAGCGCACCGGCCTCCCAGCCCACCTCTCGCCGCACCCGCTTCGCGGGTGCCGCTTCGCTGGTGGGCGCTGGTAGAGGCAACATCTTCAAGGACCAACGCAGGACGCCGGCGGCAAGGCGGTAAGGGGCGCGAGGAACCAGCGGGGCTGCGAGTGTGCGGGGACTTCATTTCCCAGAAGTCCCTGCAAGACCAAGGAAGAGCTTCCGGTCCGCTCTCCCTGCTGGCCCGCCCCCCGCCCATCAAAGCCAGTTAAAAGCCCTCCTCTTCCTCTTCCCTGTGGGACACCTACTTACTTACTTTTGAAGCGGAAGGCATCACTCACGCTGTAGCCTATCAGCCCAGCAGCGCACCGGCCTCCCAGCCCACCTCTCGCCGCACCCGCTTCGCGGGTGCCGCTTCGCGGGTGGGCGCTGGTAGAGGCAACATCTTCAAGGACCAACGCAGGACGCCGGCGGCAAGGCGGTAAGGGGCGCGAGGAACCAGCGGGGCAGCGAGTGTGCGGGGACTTCATTTCCCAGAAGTCCCTGCAAGACCAAGGAAGAGCTTCCGGTCCGCTCTCCCTGCTGGCCCGCCCCCCGCCCATCAAAGCCAGTTAAAAGCCCTCCTCTTCCTCTTCCCTGTGGGACACCTACTTACTTACTTTTGAAGCGGAAGGCATCACTCACGCTGTAGCCTATCAGCCCAGCAGCGCACCGGCCTCCCAGCCCACCTCTCGCCGCACCCGCTTCGCGGGTGCCGCTTCGCGGGTGCCGCTTCGCTGGTGGGCGCTGGTAGAGGCAACATCTTCAAGGACCAACGCAGGACGCCGGCGGCAAGGCGGTAAGGGGCGCGAGGAACCAGCGGGGCTGCGAGTGTGCGGCGACTTCATTTCCCAGAAGTCCCTGCAAGACCAAGGAAGAGCTTCCGGTCCGCTCTCCCTGCTGGCCCGCCCCCTGCCCTTTACGCCCCCTACTTAATAACATCTTACTCCCGCAGCGCGGGACGCAGCACGGGCGAAGACTGGGCAAAGACAGGGCCGTTTGAGGCCGTTCGAGGACGGCAGAGGACGGCCCCGGCCCTGTCACCCTGTACTTTACTTCGTTCCCGCAGGCCCCCACGACTTCGGACGTACATCACTGAGAATCACGATGCGTCCCAAAACTAGAAGCACGTCTAAGAAAGCTACACTGGTGACACAAGTGACCGGTCCTATAGACCTTTTCATATCCAGGGTAAACGACACCATTGATAAGAGTATTATCCTACTGGAGAAAAGAGTCTCCTTGGACCTCATGCAGGCCAAACGATCCTCGCTCGGCTCACTTGCCATCGCAAATTCCCCTGCTCACCAGGTTGCTAATAATTGCTCTTTACCACTGCCACTAACTATCGTTCCTACGATGACTGTTCCAAATTCTGTAGATTTATCCGTAACCCAAACAGACTCTGATCAATCATATGTCAACCTTGAAGCAACCCCAGACTTAGAAGCCTGCCAATCACCGACTGAAAAATTAGACCAGAGTGCCATTAGTAATCCCTTACTACCTGATCCAGTAACGACCTTAGAACCAACAAAAACAAGGAAAAACACCTCCACCCTCCCTAAGGCTATGCCAATTATCAAGGAAAAACCTAAAACAAAAACAAAGAATCATAATCTGATCACGCCCACCCCAAACTCCTCGGCAGGTATCCCCTGTTGGGTGGAAAACATGGTCATGGACCTAAAATCAGACCTCGAAGCTAATATTACAGCACAGATCAAACCCCTAATATCAAAGTTGGACAGACTTACGTCACTAATCAATACGAAATGCAGTTGTAAGGCAAGCGGGAACGGTCCCGCTCCAACGCACGGGGCAAAGGAAATACTCCCAAAAAAACCATCTAGTCTCAAACAAATAACAGGTATAACAAACAAGCCTCATACTTCACCAACCAGAAAAGCGGCAGTAACACAACCCCTAGCTAAAAAAGGGAGTAATCTAGATGCCCCCCAAGACATTCCGGTCGCGGTACATCTCCCCCCTGCTACACAAATAGGTCCAGCAGGTCAAACTAAAACAAACAACCGACAAACAAAAGGAAATACCACCATTCCAGTAGAGACCCCCTCCCTAGAAAAACCACCAGAACTGAAGACCAAGCAGTCTCGGCCCAAAATAATCAATTTACCCCCGGAAGCTTCTCCCTTCGTGGTGGTGTTAACAGCTGTTCCCCCACTGAAGGAGGGTGTAAGAGAAACTTTCGCGGAGCTGAGGAACAAATGCGCCCAGTGGCTCCAACTCCACAAACCCTTACCCGCTCACATCAGGGGTGATATCTTCTCCGCACGCAGAGGAGATTGGGTTGGCAGAAGCACGAAGGCAATAGCGGGAGATGTCATCAGCATCAAATTTAGGGAGATAGGGGCATCAAATTATATCTGCAATTCACCCAACAGAGGACCAGCCACCCAAATAAATCCCCTTCCCTTGTCCTATTTCCTACCCCCATCTTCAAGGCAAAATTTTCCCTCTCCCGTACTCCCATTAAACACTGGGCCCATAAATTCCTCTGAATACAATATGTATCAATACCAGCAGCACCCACACTTGCCACGATTCCCACAAATTCCACAACAATCAGTTCTCCAGTGGCAACCACCCGCCCAACTTCCTCAACCTATACACCTTGCTACCCAACCACCTGCTCATCCTCCTCAATACCCATATCATACCACCCAACAGTGGTGGCAACCCCAGCAATCCACGCAACACAACACTCACCTATGGCAGCAGCCGCGGCAAGGACGGTTTCCCCCATTCAACCCACTAGGCCTTAATCACCAAGGCAGAGATAGGGACGAATGGAGTGGACAGGAACACTGGAGAAAGTACAGTGACCCCACACGTTGGGATAGCTGGAATGGCATACAATTAGCAAACAGGTATAGCGCCTTGGAGTGCGTCGATTGACTACCACAACCACAAGAACACTCCCAAATCCACACAGACCTATCGGAACCCACGGTCTCCTCATTAGTCCCTCCAGACCCAGAGATTCCTCCAGCCCCAGAGATCTTTAACGAATCAAAAAGAGTAAAAAGCTCAAGGGACAGTCCAACAATCCTGAGCCTGATCTCGTGGAACATCGCTGGACTAAGGACAAAAATAGAGGATGGGACAATCATGCACCACATGCATAATCACCAAATAATATGCATACAGGAGACATGGTCATTACAAGAACATCACCTGCAGGGGTACAAAACGTACTCCTCTCTCGCGCAGTCGGGACACACAGGTAGACCAAAGGGAGGTCTGTGCATCTATGTAGCCAACACTATCCAAAACGCTAAAATAAAGGTTATAGAACTGGCATCTAATTTGCAGATCCTTGGTCTTTTCCTCCAGAAAAAAGAGTCAATGGTTATCATTAATTTTTATAACAACCTGGATGAACTGGACTTTGAGGGAGTCCTGGCCCACCTCCACGAAAAATTAACTACTCTCAGAATGAAACAAGGAGAAAGAGGCCCGGCCGCAATAATATGGGCAGGCGACTTCAATCTTCACGCCTGTACCCAACCAAAAAGAAAATGTCCTGGCATGGTGACAGAAGATGGCCTCTCACTCACCCATTTCTTGCATAACAAAATGGGTAGACAAATGAATGATCTCCTATCCGACCTGGATCTCCAGATAGTAAACACTCTGGACTACGGGGATAACTCACTTGCACCTACTTATATAGGAAGAGGCTACAAAACCACGGTAGACTTCATAATTATATCAACATCCTTACAACTAAGAATAAAAAACTTTGAAGTCAAACCGAATCCTCAAAGTGACCATGCAATATTAACCTTGGAAGTCTCACTAAACTATCAACAATGTTCTCCAGTAATAATAGCCAATGCATTGACCCAGGAAAATATCAATATGGATAAAGTAAACGGGTACTCAATAAAATGGGGAAGGATAAACCCAGAGGAACTCACCAAAGAGTTAATAAGATCAGTCTATCCCCAAATCAAAATTTGTTTGGACATAGCAACTAAGGACGTGGAGCTTCTAAATAACTTTGCCCAAATTATGGACAAACTAAAGGTTTTACTCACAAAAACACAAAAATCCGGTCCATCCCGGCCCAAAGGCTGGTTCAACCAAGAGTGCACTAAGGCTCATACAAAATTGAAGCTAGCCTTAAACAAAAACGAAAGGGATCCCCGCACAATAGCCACCCTCAGAAGTGAATATCACAAAATTAGGAAAAAGAGGAAAGAGGAACTGAAGCAAGCGCTGTGGCATGAACTCCACACCAGTGCCCAAGAAAAAAACTCTCAAGCCTTCTGGAGAATTATAAGAACTCCTTTCTTGGCAGACGACACTTGCCCAAAAATCGAAGCTGCTATAGACGCTGCAACTTGGGTATCACACTTTACCAGCATCTTCCAAAAACCAACCTCTGATCAAGAGACGGAAGAGGAGGAAAAAACATTCCTACCATACCCTATAGACATAAATTTTGAAATCTCTGAGATTCTTGTGGCATTGAACTCAACCAAAAAAGGAAAAGCTCCAGGGCCGGACGGAGTCCCGGCAGACTTTTTTAAACACCAAACAGAACTTTGGGCACCGATTTTAACAAGGGTCTGCACCGCTACGGCAAAATTAGGAATTCTGGAGTCATGGACAAGGTCCATCATGGTGCCGATATTTAAAAAAGGTAACCGTATGGACCCTGCCTGCTATCGCCCAATTTCTTTGCTGGACTCACTGGGAAAAATAGCAGGAAGAGTGATTTTAGAAAGACTTCAGGACTGGGCGGAAGAGAGAGGCATCCTATCCGACCTTCAATTTGGATTTAGAAAAGGACTAGGTACTGTGGAACAAGCCCTAAATTTATCGATAATCTTTGGAAAATATGTGCATGCAAAGAAAGCAAAACTTTACATGACCTACGTAGATTTGTCCGCGGCTTTCGACTGCGTCTCCCATACAAAATTGTGGTCCCTTTTAGCACAGATGGGGGTAGATCCATCACTCCTGAACTTTTTAAGGGAACTCTATTCCAATCCATCCGCAAGAGTCCGCTACGGGACAAAGGGGGAACTGACGGCGTCTTTTAGAGTAGAGCGTGGGGTCAGACAAGGATGTGTCCTGGCACCCTTCCTTTTCTCCCTCTATACCAACAACTTGGAGGTCGAGCTCCTGAAGGGTGCCCGTGATCTTCCACTGGCCAAACATCGCCCGATCCCCGCTCTACTCTACGCGGACGACGCCGTCCTCCTTGCACAAACCCCCCGTGAACTCCAAAGGTCCCTTAATAGATATTCGCAGTTCATGAGAACCCTTGACCTTCATATAAACGTAAAAAAGACTTTCGTAATGAAGGCTGGGGTTGGGAGGAAACAGCAAAACTCCATCTACTTTGGCAGCCAAAAAATAGACTCTACAAATGAATACTGCTATCTGGGAGTCATGATAGATAATAAACTCTCCTGGAAACCAGCAGTAGAAGCCAGAAAACATTGTTTTAAAAGAGCAATAGCCGCATTGGTGTCATTTACACAAAAACTAGGAAAACGTCCGCCCAGGGAATTGATAACCATATACAAAGCTAAATGTCAATCTACAGCTTTATACGGAGCAGGACTATGGGGCCATACGGACGTCACCTCTCTGCAAATTGCAGAAAACAAGTTTTTCAGATTCCTCTTATCCGCCCCCAAAAGTTCCTCGACTTACGCCTGCCACTTAGAATTGGGGGCACCATATATCGAAGATCTTGCCAAAATTCAACCACTCCTCCTTTGGCGACGTATCTGGGCGTCAGATAAAAACGACATTACAAAAACAATACTGGCGGATGCAATGTCTCTGGACTACGTTTTAAAAATTAAATGGCTGGCCTATATCCGGACCTTTCTCTTTGACCTTGGAATAGAAAAATATTATTCAAACCCCGAAAAAATTGGAGAACTCTCAAAAAATAATTTAAAAAAACGAGCCTTGGACCATCTGGGTAATCTAAGACTACAAATAGAAGCTGGGAAACAGTCGGTGCAGCACGCAATAATGGTTCAATCTACCCTTTTAATGCAGCCCTATTTAAACCTTGACATTGGTACCTTCGAACGATTTCTCCTGATAAGATTCAGACTGAACATATTTCACAAACTGGTAGCTTTCCCAACGCCAAACGTTTGGGACCCAAATCCACTTCCATGTCCATGCGATGGGATATCAGGTCAAACCACCCTTCATACTGTTCTGTTCTGCAAATTTTATCAGGAACACCGCAAACTTTGGTTACTAACTCTTTTAAAATCTTGGGGTCTTAGACAATGCCGAGTAGCCATGTTGAGCTTGCAGCTTTTGGATACCGAAGCCACATGTTACCATGTTCTTAACTTTCTGAAATGTATATATGGACACAGGAAAAACCTTTAATTATAATAGTACTGTATAAATTACCGAAACTCCTTTTTTCTGTTTTTAAGTAATCTGTAATTATATTTCACTGAAGATTTTTTATCTGTACTGCTTTTATGGATCTTTAAAATCCGAATAAAGTTTATTATTATTATTAAATAATTTCAAGTAATGCTGACACACTCTCCTCTCTGCTCCACAACGCCTTCGGCTGAAACACTGGGTGGTTTCTCTCTGCCCCTACTGCTCTCTCAGTGCCCCCTCCGTACCCTGGTTACTTGGCTGATCCACTGTCTTGTGTGCTTCTTGTCCCCCAGCTCACATAATGCTTCTGTAAATGTCAGTCCACATAACGTTTGTGCCCAAGCTAGTGCGCCCATGATGAGAAAGACTAATTTAGTAATCATCTGCTTACTAGTCTGATTGAGGAAAGATGAGTAAGAGATAGACCACAGTTACATTACATGAAATGTCTGACAAAACCCCGGAAGGTCAAATGTTGACTCAATGCAGATCATTCAACAACCAAGCCAGCACCTGAACAGCTTGTGAGGGCAGGGAGGAGAGAGATGACTTACACCTTTGTGGCTGGGTTACATCACACCTCATGCCTCAAGAAAGTTGACGTCATCAGCTAAAGAATGTGCTTTGCTCTATGGTATACATTCACCTTGTGAGGGATGACAGCTGTGCATGTGTGTGCTACATGAAAGACCAACAAAAACAACGAAACAACTGTGGTATTGGAAGTATACTTTAGGGGAGTACTAGAAATTAACATATTGTCATATAAGTTGCATTATTGTAGTCAGAAGGACAGTGGGGTGCTATGTGTAATTGCGGACCTGTTGCATTGCCATCCCCTACCTACATTCACTCCATGACGTTTGTTCCTATCATGCTGTCTGCCAATGCTGCCTAGATATCATGGGCAATCTGCTTTCATCAGAATGTTAAAGTTGATGTTATTGCAAATAGTACATCCAACATGTTTTGATGGGCTTTCCCATCTGTTGCACTCTAAAATGTTGCTCATGCCTTTTTTAAATCGTGCACTGTCTTTTTTCAATATTACAACACAGTTGTGTGAAAGAGCTTTTCTGGAAGTATTGTTACTGATGGGACACAATCTTCGAGCCTAAGGAGGTGACTTGCTCAAAGGGGTGTTAGTAGGAGCACTCATAGTAAGTTGCGCTTGCTCTTTTATTTGAAGCAGCTGGCTGTTGCCTGGCGGTAATTGTCCAAACTAATTATAAAGCAATAACACAATAAATTGCATTAAAAGCATTAAAAGGGTGAAAACGCTATTGCGGATATTTTGCAGATATTTATAAATCCTCTGCCCAACACACGTGTTATCTGGTGCACGTGTTATTTGCGCCAAACAGAGTGTTTCTGTGTTCGTCTTTAGCAATCAGCTGTTTCCCGTAATGATATGTATGTAGAGAATGTGTAATACAATTAAGATACTCAATGCTGATTAAGAAAAGCGGTGTAATGGTACGCAATGTTTTTGTATGCTTTGTCATGCCTTGTTGCATAAGGCAACGTACATTGACGTTGCAACGGCACGCAATGTGAAAACTTGCGAAGTAACAGTCTTTGCGATGTAAAATCAGCGTGGCTACAGTATGCGATGTAACGGTTGGTGATGTAGCATCATACATCCCTCTGGGTGCATCCGTATGGTTCCCAGTTGGTATACACCTGTTACAACGCATCTTTTACAACTGCCTACTATTACAACGCATCTTTTACAACGCATACCATTACAACGCATTGCGCTGGGGGGCGCTCTAGGATAGGGAATAAGTATAATTTACTATCCAACACCTTCCCTAGTGTCCATGGGGACTGGAGTTAGAATAGTAAATTATACTTACCACTATCCAGCACCTCAAAGCGCTATGCGTTGTAATGGTATGCGTTGTAATGGTCGCGTTGTAATAGTAGGTAGTTGTAACGGTATGCGTTGTAACATGGTACATCCTTCTCAGTTATGCATGAGGGCCTAGGGCCCTGCAACATCACATTCTCCAGGGCCGGAGATGACATGATGGCGTCCGCACCACGATACTCAATCATAGAGGGTCCATGACTTGCGGGGCAAAGACTTGGTGGCATGGTGCACTGAGGTAGGGGCACCTTAAGTGCTGAGCGGGTGCGGATGCCCCGTCCTGGTGGCCCGGACTGGTGTTGATTGTTGTGAGTCCTGCTGGACCGCAGTGTAGGCCTGAGTCAGCGGGCAGTGCTGGCCTACCGCCATGTAGTGTTGCCTCGCGGGTCACAGAGTTAGTGGCACCTCAAGCCCTGTGCAGCCTGCGATGATGCCATGTGCACTGATATGTCCTCTGCCACAGTGAAATCAAGGCACAGAATCAAGTGTGCGACACGGTGGCAAGCAGAGGGGGCTGCATGAATTAGAGGGTGCCATGTTCAAGGGCCCCGGGCTTGGGGCTTGCACGGCACGTGGTAGGCCCTCTTGGACACACGCCAGTGGCAGAAGGTGAGCAGTGAGACCTGGGTGCGCAGGGGCTGGCATGCACAGCTGGGTGGTGGGTGGGGCTGAGGTGCAGCTGCCTGGATGCGCAGGGACGGACAGGCAATGATTGAGTGTGAGATTGTATGTACTCTGTCATTCATGTATCTGGACTCTGTTTCAGATGAGGGATCCATTTCAGATGAGACCTGGTGATCTGCAGTGCATACCAGCACATGGTTGAATACACACCGGTGCCAGCAGGTGAGCAGTGAGGCCTGGGTGTGCAGTGTCGGCACTCTCTTTCCCTATCCCTCCTCTTCTTTTAACTTTTCACTGTTTCTCTCTATACCTCTCTTTCCGTCTTTCTCTCTCCCTCTCTTTCTGTCTTTCTCTCTCTCCCTCTTTCTATTTCTCTCTCTCCCTCTCTGTCTGTCTTTCTCTCTCTCTTTCTGTTTTTCTCTCTGCCTCTCTGTCCGTCTTTCTCTCTCTCTCTCACTCTCTTTCCATCTTTCTCTCTCTCCATCTCTTTCCATCTCTCTCGCTCTCCCTCTTTTTCTGTCTTTCTCTCTCCCTCTCTTTCCGTCTCTCTCTTTCTCCCTCTCTTTCTGTCTTTTTCTCTGTCCCTCTCTTTCTGTCTTTCTCCCTCTCTTTCCGTCTTTCTCTCCCTCTTTTTCCCTCTCTCTGCATCTCTCTCTTTCGCTCTCTCTCTGTCCTTTGATGTGCGCATGACACACCTTCTTATATGGAATTTTGTCTTGCAGGCAGTGACCTACAGATTGTCCCGAGGAGACCCGCCATGAGTCTTCAAAATTGTTGTTTTGAATTTTTTTTATTAAAATGTTTTGTTTGGTACTTCAAAGGTGAATGTGTGATGCTCATTTTTGTGACGACATAGGCATGTTGCCTGTTGTGATTGTGCGACATTAGGCGAATTATTTTGTACATGGTTTTGTGAAGTTGATGTGACATGTCTTTGCCTGGTGGGGGGACTGCCTTGGGGTTTCTGGGGGGGGGGTTCTGGGGGTGGTGGCGGTGGGTGTTGGGGCTCCCAGCTGCATGGTAAGTGACTCCATGGCATCTGTTGCTCTCCAGGCATGGCTCTGGCCTGGGCTCCCTTTTCTAGCGCAGGCTGTCGTCCGACTTTACACCAGGTCAGAGCAGTTGTTAATTTCCCGCTGCTAACGTGCCTTATTGCCTGTTTTGGGTTCTCATCGCCGATCTGGCTGGTCGTTGAGACTGTTGCAGAGTAGTATTGTCGCTGCTTTTTGCACAGGAACGCCTTCTCTGTATCTCATTAGCGATAGTTGCGGTTGTCATCTGTGGCAATGTTTTTTGCGGCTGTTATCACAGGTAAAATGGTGATATGGGCTGTTAGCACCAGCTTGTGAATGGGGCGATATATTTATCGCGACTTTGGATGCGATAAAGTGCCGCTAACTTGGTGATACATCCTTGAAAATATGCCCCTACATGTGTACATATTCAAATATAACTTGAAGTGTAGGTGCAACATCTGGATAAAGAATACATGCTTTCATTTTTAAACTGTACATAAGTGCACACAAAATCTCTAGTCAATACATTTCATTAATGCTTTTAAATGTTTCACACACATTAATGAAGTTAAGGCACACAGTGAATATAATGTCAAATGCGCGTATATAATTGCATTTCTATGACGTGTAGGGGTAGAGTCTAAATTGCGCTGCTCCACTGCCAGTACTGACACTGCTGATCTACCTACCGCATTGCGGCCTAAGTAAACAGGCGCTCAGGATTCAGTTTCTGAAACTGGTATGTTGTTTTACAGAATGCAAACATTTTCCTGGCATTGGACAGCGCTAATTCCAATTCAAGGGGGAAGGTTTAGTGAACAGCTTGCACAGACTTTCCCCAGCTGGACCACAGCAAGCTATCACACAAGCATCTGTTCACTGCACTCAGTATGCCATGCCAGCCCCCACTTCTGCCTGCGCCTAGGTACCAGGCAGCAGAAGCCGGCAGTAGCCCGGGCCTGGCATGGTGGTTCATCCTGTAGCATTTTAAAAGGCATATATAGGGCCTCATTTATGAAAAGTGACGTATCGCTGCGTGAAAACAGCGATGCGTCACTTTTCACTGCGCACTCCTTGCGACACCAATGATGCGTCATATTTAATGTATGACGCATCATGTCGCAAGGACTTACAGATACGTCAGTATTTCTGACGCATCTGTAAGCGCAAAAGTGACGCATTGCTGGAGTGTGTCACAAAAGTGACGCATCTCCAGCAATGCGTCCTTTCACATGGGGAAAGCCCCATGTGAAAGGGCTTGCGTCAGTCTTACACTTGCTGTGAGGCAGGCGCAAGATTTTGACGCAACAGCATCCTAAAAGTGACGCAGTGAAATCTCATAGATTTCACTGCGTCACTATTACGAGGCTTTTTGCGGGGGAACGCCCCCTCTGCATACATTATACCTGACGCGGGTATAATGTGGCGCAGGGGTTTAAAAAGTGACGCATCTACCTAGATGCGTCACTTTTTAAATATGGCGCAACAAGGCGCATGTTTTACGCTGCAGATGCGTCACAAAAAGTGACGCATCCGCAGCGCAAAACTGACGCAAGGCCTCATAAATGAGGCCCATAGTGTTTTTTACAGGACTGATGACACAGGTAATCAGCGAGAGATTCTATTTTTCCAGCAGGAAAACCAGGGAGCTTCATTTTATTAATAGCAGCTGTACCAACCTTTCTGCAGTGCAGATACCTACTACTTTGAAAGGAAATTAACCATGACCAAAGGGCAGGAAGTGATGCAAACCCCTGCATTCGGACAGTGTAAGGGCAGCACGCTCCCTCTCTTCTTTCTGTGTACCAGTCAGTCATGCCAAATATTTTTTACATTCCACAAACATACAAAAATCAAAATTCTGTTTCCAAACAGACTAAACGTCGAGACATTTGCTTCTTTTTTTTATGACAGCACAAACATGTAGCTCAATTAATATTTACCTTGCTATTCAGATTTTCAATGTGCCGAAATTAGCACAGAAATTCGAAAATAATAATTTCAGGAGTTTCATTTTTGAATGAAAACAACAGAGAAAAAACTGTGAACTTCAACCAGATGGTGATATGGAAAAGTCCAGAGCTATGGTGTGGCATGTAAAATATGCTATTTCCTTTGAGCAGATGTTTGGCTGTTTTGTGTTTCTACACTGCACACTATTTCTGCTTGCAAGTACAGAAGCCACACGGACTAATTTACATAATGTATTTGCCCTGAATACATCTGTGCATTGTTTGAAAGGCATGTCATTTTTCTTGATTATTTTATTTGTTTAAACTTTGCGCGCTTGTTAGGTAAAAGTAATTGTGAAGAGTTTTTTTGAGCCGCAGGCTGAACTGACAACACAATATGAAGCTGAGGAGGGAATACAAACACATCGAAGAAATCATCTCTGTCATTCTCCTCCTAATATTTTCAGCAAACATGAGCAGCAGAGACCTGGTAAATTACCTCACCTGGGAATCGTCAAGATTTGGCAATGTGGCTCAGGCGCTTGATGCCAATCGAAGGTTTTCCTGTTACCAAAGCTGTGCTTAATTTGAGATGGAGTTTGCAGGCACTATCATTGCACTAAATTCTAAATCCTTAGAATTTGACAAACCAAGAATGAGAATAATGGTGTGGGATACGAACTAGGCCACAACGGGCCTTGAGATCCTGCTGTGGACCGCTCCACGATCAGGACCTGCGGTAGTGGGACACCCCAGCCCAGGCAGAGGGAGTGCCCTCGAAATAGGCTCTGCTATTCTGGGGCAGATGGGTGCAGGTTGAGAGGACTCGCGTCTGGCTGAAACGGGGGTGCAGATGAAGCCGTAACAGGGCCCTGTGCTCAGTCTGTGAAGCATGCAGCTGGAATGTCTAGGGCCCAATTGCCTCACGGAGCGGCCTGAGAGACACTGGGCTGAGCACCTCCCGTGCACCGCAATGATATCAGCAGGTAAGGTGGCAACCTGTGGGATCGCTGGAAGTGCGGGTTTGGAAGTTGTGGCTGTGCCGCGGAGCGGCCGGAGGGCGGGTATCCCCTGTACGACAACAGAGGGATAAGCACCTTACCCCTAGAGGTGCCAGTGAATGCTAGGTGCTTCCCTGACTGCGTTGGCCCACTCTGCGACCTAGACTGTGGCCTCTCGCCCTGAAAGGGGAATGAGAATTATTGAGGGTGGCACAAAGCCCTGAGGCACAAAGTGCTTGGGGACCTACCTCTGCACAAAGGCTCGTTTCCTCACTCACGGTGTGCTCCCATGGCCGGCAATTGTACCCAGGCCCCTGGGGCACACAAGGACTGCGGCCTCGCCCCGGAGGTACAAACTACTTGACTGCTGCCTCGTGGGGAGTGGGCACCTCTGGAACAATGCTGGGGCCCACAGGGACAATGCCAGAATGCTAGCACTAATACACTGTCCAATGTGAATAAGCTGATGTCACGGAGGGAGTGTGTAGTAAAGGAAGATGCAGAATCCACTGTAGAGTTAAGTTCCTTTATTGTAAGTTCCTTCCAAGATATTAGGTACAGAAGTAAGACCCAACCAGGAGCTAGCTGTTAGCAGCTCAGCCTGAGTTAACTAACTGCCACAGCCAGGTAGAGAGAGACACTGTGAGCCAGAGTGTCACCCAGGCATTCTATTATGTCACAGATTACATAGTACAGTCTATCTAGTGAAGAACATTAGAGAGGACATTAACTACACATCCTCTTCCCTTATGGAATAGGAACAGAACAGAGAACTCAATAGGCAAAATACCTCAAATGCAACATCAGCAGAAAAGTACAAGAATGAACTAAAAGAGATGTTCAAAGATGACACTAGCATGAGGTATCAAAAGCAGAAATGTGAACAAAGAAAAGTAAATTAAACACTATGCCACATCCCCCTCCCTTAACAAACCGAAACAGCTAATCTAAGTGGTCACACTCAAAACTTCCCCATACCACAGGGTAAACACTCTAGGACGAAAGTGAGTGTAGGCGGAGACACTGGAGAAAGACACAATAGGGGTAAAATTCACTCAAGACAAGAGAGAAACTCCCTTAATTCACCAAAGAAAAACAAACTTTGCAAAGAACAAACTAGAGCTTCCCCTGATAAAGACGTGCTGACACCAAAAATATAATAAACTCACAGCACAAAGTCTTACCAACATGAAACCCTGGCCACGAGTTACAAGAAGGTAGACTTAGACCAGAACATAGTGCACAAACAGTCTCCACCAAAAGCAGGGGACAGCGCAGAGAAGAAACTCTGAGATTAAAAAGAAATACAACCTACCCTAAATAGGGTACACCACAGGATAATAAACCTGGGAACAAAAATAGGGCAAGGACTACCCGCAAACACCACCACATGGGGCATGGACTACCCGCAAACACAAAACCTTCCCTAAGTAGGGTACGCCACAGGACAATACCTGGGAACCAAAAATGGGGCATGGACTACCCACAAACACACAACCACCCCTGTGTAGGGTACACCACAGGACAATACCTGGGAACCAAAAATGGGGCATGGACCACCCACAAACACACAACCTCCCCAGTGTAGGGTACACCACAGGACAATACCTGGGAATCAAAATGGGGCATGGACTACCCACACACACACAAACTCCCCTGAGTAGGGTACACCACAGGACAATAAACCTGGGACCAAAATGGGGAATGGACTACCCGCACACACACAAACTCCCCTGAGTAGGGTACACCACAGGACAATCAACCTGGGACAAAAATGGGGCATTGACTACCCACAAACACTACAGCATCACCAAACAAGAGTACAAACAGGAAGCATTACTCTCCCTTGAAACCCAACACAACAACATCACCAACGCAGGGTACAGCAAGATTCAACATCACCCTAGGAAACAGGAATGGGCATGGACTACCCACAAGCACACAACTTCCCCAAAGAAGGAGTAGAATAGGGTTAAAAATGTGAGTACAACACACAGTACACAGTTATTGTGTTTGCATCGTACTACAGTAAAGTCATGCTGTAGTACGATGCAAACACAATAACTGCATACGTTTTCCTTTGAAACACCACAAATTTCCCTTAAAACACAGAATAACCACAAAGGTGAAAAGAAACTCAACCTGGCCGCAAATACACAAAATGCTCCAAGCAGTTGCCAGAAGGAGAGACCATGCCAAACACACGCCCACCCAAAACATGCATTTAGAAGCCAAGCACTTCAAAAGTAAATGAATAAATAAACACAAGACTTGAGCTCCGGTGAGCGGTCTCTCACCCGGGGTCACTGTACAAAGCACCGTTGAATTCCGTCACAAAAGTAAAATGTCATCCAGACTGTAAGGAGAGTCCAGAATTCCACTGCACCTCTCTCCATGACACGAGCATAACGACAGTCCAGAATTTCATTGCTCCTTTCTCCGTGACACAGAACATAAGGAGAGTCCAGAATTTCATTAATCCTCTCGCCGTGACACAGACCATGGACGCGGGCCAGGTGACAGACTGTGTCGCACTAGTGAAAAGTTCATTGCTGTGATTGCCAAGTTGGAGGAAAAACAATTAACCTATCCGGCAATCACATGTGCCAATAGAGAGATAACATGAACAGGATCCAGGCACAAAATGGAGGCACGCTTTCTGACGCAGCGCCGTGTGGCTCACGGTGCGCTGTTGCATGAATGTGTCACAAGTCAGCCATGAAATGGAGAAAAAGAACGTCATCGTGGATTCCTCCTGCCTCCGCGCGGCACCAAGAGACCGGTAAGGTGCGCGTGGATGAATTTTAAAACCAAACATAGTGCAACGGTCTGCCATGGTACTGGCTTGGTCACAATCCTACAAAATAAAACGCTGTGTGGTTTGGATAGTAAAAGTTCACAATGTGAACGGTCACTCGCAGTGTTTACCAAAGACGTTGCTCAACACATTAAGACACTCGTCGAACAACTAGGGAAAGAGTCCAGATCCTCTCTGACACTTCACGTGTAAACGCCAATCTTGACACAAACACTGCTGTTGAAGTGGATGATCAGACACTGTTGAAAAACACTGTCACACGCTGCCAGAATCAAATTACAAAACAAGCAGAACAGCAATTCACTGAGGATGCAGGCAAAGCGTGAGGTATGGTCACAACACTTTCTAGCAGATAGGGCTTGAAAAGAAAAACAGGAGAACACCACAAAGTGTACACACCTGTTGAGCCCATGAGAGGCTTGTTGCTGAAGAGATAGTTCACTTCTTCCAGGTGACCACAGACTCCTCAGTAATGGATGGAAAACGCCCAGGGTGCAGGCTGTCCAGGTGGAACACGACACTGGTGGGGTCAGCTGGGCATTACCTTTTAGTTTAAATGCAAATTTTCCACACTTCTTGATGTCTTGGGTTCTTTTCTTTGTAGTTGCTTAATTCTTTATTCTTAACTGCACACGTAGGTTAATCCAGTTCAAAACGTCGCCAAAATGTAGTAAAGGAAGATGCAGAGTCCCCTGTAGAGTTAAGTTCCTTCGAAGATATTAGGTACAGAAGTAAGACCCCACCAGGAGCTAGCTGATAGCAGCTCAGCCTGAGTTAACCAACTGCCACAGCCAGGTAGAGAGAGACACTGTGAGCCAGAGAGTCACCCAGGCATTCTATTATGTCACAGATGACATAGTACAGTCTATCTAGTGAAGAATATTAGAGAGAACATTTACTACAGAGTGCAGCCACAACATGCCCAGGCTGATGGCCCGAACCTTGAATCTGATAGATCAACTACCCGCCCTGCTTGAAAAGACTGATGTGCAAGGATAACTCCTGCTCTTGTCGGGACCCCGTCAAAGAAGGAGGCACTTGGACCGCACTGCGCATGAGACTGTGTATTCATCACCCGTCATTTATACGGGCTACAAACTCTGGATGTGAACATTGTGGGTTGAAGTCCCACTATATGGAATTGGTCAGCGCAGTGAAGGAGGTATTCCCAAATATCACCATTGAGGTGCCCTCTGGGGACACAGAGGAGTTATATGGCCCCTAAGGACATTGTCGACATTGCTAACTTAACATGAGCTTTGCCGCTGTGATGCTGCTTTTGGTCACGTTACTACATGCCTTTGGTTTTGCAAGACTCTGTTCGTGCCTTTCACATGAGAATGGTCTGCTTTTCGCGTTCTCTGCTTTTCCTGGAGTTTAGTCTGAACACGATGTGCAAGGTCGATAAACAATGCCCCTTGTTATTCTGTTCTGGTCAGTCCCTAGCACCTAGACTTAACATGCTAAACACAGCTGCAATGCTGGAGACTAGTGTTTTGATATTACCGGTTTGCATGTTGTTTTAACACACTTGGAAAAAACCTTTCCATGGAGAACAGCTCAGCTGTTCCTATGATGTAAACCTTACCTCCAGACTTTAAGGTATGAGTTCTGCTGTCAAAGCCCAGACATCTTCCTTTATATAAATAAACTTCTTCAAGTCAAGGGAGGGTGGTTAGGTCTTATTGTCCTTTTTTCACAGGCTTTATACAATGGCTTACCCCTGTGTACTCTATGGAATTGTAACAATGCTAACTGTTTTGAGTTTATGCATTTTGCTGCTAGTAGTGGCTTGTATACTGCATTGTAGAGCACAATAGTTAAAATAAACATTTTAAACTATAGCAGTGACTCTGCCAAATCTAATTGTGAACAAGTACGAGTGAGTGAGCGAAAGAGTATGGCTTGTTCCCGCGATTCCTGAGAGAGTCAGGAGTGTTCTGGGTTGTGTAATCATTTGTAGCTTCGTGATATGTAGAGGAGAATGAATGAAACACTATAGCTATTCGGTTTTGGGATTTTGGGTACTAATGTAGTAGGTTGGTACACCCCTATAAACTCAGGTTCTGTTTTCCTGCGCATAGTTCTGTTTATGTGCAGAATCCCTGCAACATGGCACCGCCAACGTTTGGTCTGGTTCCTATCTGCGAGATGCTTGAGTAGTGCTTGTGCTTGTCCACAAAACTCTCGCTTCTGTTTCCGGAGACAGCTGTGATGGTGTAACCTCCTATAGTGATGTTTTATAGCCTCTTTCAAGTTTTAAAAGGTTCTTTCTCTTTATTCTTAACCCGCTGCCGCGCTTTAGGTTGTCATTCTTTGTTGTTAACTCCTTCCATGCTCATGACGAGCTCAGCTCGTCATGGAGTTTCCATTGATTTCAATGGAAATTACATTGAGGCACCAGAGGCACCATAGCATCCAAGTGGTTAATTATGGTAGTCACAATTCCTCCTCCTAATCGAGCTGCACTCAAGGCTTATTTGACTCAAAATGGAGTCCCTAATGCTGGTGTTGCGCTCATTTTTGGAGTAGAAGCGGATGCTGCTTACCGCTTTGAGGTGTTTTATTCTAAGGTCACCTTTCCGGTGGTGGATGGAACGGATAACCTGTTTCGAGAATATACTGCCACGGCCCTTCCTCAAGCTTATCGGCCTTATAGGGCTCTTGAACTTCTGCTGACAGCTTGGCAACACCATATTTAGTTTAATGGCGCCCTTCCTCACCCTATAACGCCGGTCTGTTTAGGTCTTTTATCGATAGTTAAGGCCACCTGGCCTTTTTTGGCTGGGTATACCCCACATCTGCATCGTCTGACAACAGTGACGCTTGCAGAACTCCGCGTGTTACATACGTCTTTAATACGTGTGCATAGAGCTGTAATACAGTTTATATCACGCAACTTCCACTCCAGGTGGGACCACCTGGCGTTGCTGCGCAACCTGCTGGACTTGGTGGCGGAACCTTTAGTTCCCTAAACGTTAATTCAGTAATGGGCAAGCGTCCACAGAATAAGGATGTGTTCCCTTAATGGCTTGCTGAAAAATGTGGACAACTAGAGGCTGTTTTCCAAATACCAGTCCTGTGGAGAAGCACAGGATCTTAACTAAGCATGGGGGAATTTTGCGAATCCCGCGTTCGCGAATTTTGCGGATTTGCGAACTCGCAATCCGCAAAATCCGCAAATTCTCGCGAATTTACGGATTTATTTTTTTTGTGTTTGTGCGGGTTTCTGCCAGTTCGCGAGGGTTTTTTACAATGTCGCAAATTGCGAACTTACCTGTCGGGTCGCAAGTTTCGCGAACTTGTTGTTTCTACGTGTCCAGCCTGTTTGGGACACTCTTCTTCATCACTGCCACTCTCTGTCACCACTGCCACTCTCTGACTACTCATACCACCCTCTGGCCCACCCATGCCACCCTCTGTTTCATCACAGCACCCTCTGGTTGTCCAGTCAGTGTACATTATTGTGGCAACGCAAGCACACCTTCCCTGCCTCAAGTGACCTGAATTAATTTGGGGCTGATTAATGTGTCACAGAATATTTTTTTAGCTGGCACCTGCTTCCTTAGTGCTTCCTGATTAGTGATCTTTTGCACTTGCTAAGTGCTTTCATTGTTGCAAAATTAGTTACAACACCTGCCCTGCCCCAACTGACAATAATGCATTAGGGGCTGATTAATGGATTTGAACTTCCAGCCTGGCTCCTGCTTGTCTCCCTTAGCTGTAATTCAGGACCTTTGTGGCATATGTGTAACTATTCTGAGGTTCAGAGCAGGGTCACATAATAGTTTCAACTGGCAACTGAACTCTGGAGGGGCCCCTCAGGAAGCACTACAGGAAATGGCTACTAATGATGAGCCTGAACTTTTGAACCTGGTAAGTAGTTACTTTCAGTTTTGCTAAGATCGTATTTCTGCAATTTTGCACTTATTCGCGGGGCGCGAACTCACGCGAACAGTGCGAACAGTGCGAGCAAAATCCGCTGCTCGCGGATTTGCGGATTTTGCGGGAGATTCGCGAATCTCGCGGATTGCGAATTTACCGAAAATCCGCAAAATCCGCGAGCGAAACGGATTTTCCGCCCATGCTTAATCTTAACTATAAGTTTGCCTAAAGACTTACTTCCTGAGTTAGCTAATTGTAATACCTGGGCAAGGTATTTGCAGCGGTGTATTCAAAGAGCTTTGGCACGCCCTCCTTGACTGTGCTCCCCTCCGTTATAAAGCGTGTTCGAAGCAGCTGTAGAGTTGGGGATGAGACTGGTCGGGGGGTCGAACGTAGTTACTGATATGAGCCTTGCCAATGTTAAGGGTGATGCGGTAAGCTTTCAAGTGGCAAACCGCTTGAAGGCTGTCCCAGAGGCAGACAAGCCATGCAAATTAGGAAAGATTATTGCAAAGGATTATGAGACCATAGACCGCAATAGTCTGGGAGTTAGGCCTTTTAGTCAAACTCAACAAAAAGGCCAGTATGATAAAGACAGGTGCCCATTTTTTCCTAAAAAGACCTGGAAAAACAAGAAACAGGGGCAGCAGAAGCAAGGTTCGCGTGCTGGTTCATCGACATCTGAGTCTTCTGAGCGTACTTATGACTTGCGCGACCGCACGAAAATTAAAACGCCAGATAGATTTCAAGTCCCTGATCAGCGCTCTCCTCTTTCCTTACAGTACACATCAGGCTTTCAAGTCGGTGGAGGGGAACGCAAAGATCATGGCAAAAGTCAACCTGCACCACAGGGACAAGATCAGCCTCAACAGTTTGACATTAAAAGAACACAAGAGGATCTACCTCGACCCCCCTTTACAAAGAAAAAAGTTGCCACTTTACCAGCGAGATATGCTTCAGATGGTGAGAACTAGACTCCTGGGAATCTGACGTGATACTTCAGTGTTGTTCGCGTCAGGTCCCTGAGGAGCATGCAATGGCTTTTGCAGCGGAGTGGGCTTCGGCCCTTGCCGTGGCGGTGTACCGTAATCAAGTGGGCTGGGAAGTTGATTTACTTGCTCATGAAATACTTTTACGCTCTATGCCACAGCCACAACCGCAATATCAAATCAGGCGAGAAGCAAAGGCTCACGTTTGTGATATTCTAACACAGTATCTAGGAGTGATTGAATTATGTACATCACCAACGAAAAATCCTCTCTTTACGGTATCAAAACCTGTTGGTTCATATCGGATTGTATTGGATTACCAAAATTTGAATAGTCATTGTTGCACTTTTGCAGTGCAGAACACACACAGCTCTGTGCTAGTGAACAATCTTGTTCATAACAAATACTAAACTACACTATATATTGCCAATGGTTTTTACAGTCATAATCTTGCACCTGAGAGCCGTGACTTTACAGCATTTACCGCCATAGGACATCAGAATTTTTTTTCGCTTTTGCCTATGGGGTATAGGAATAGTTCTGGGGCATTTACGGCACGTGTTGCGTCTTTGTTGCACGACATTGATCCAGATGAGTTCTTGTACATTGATGACATTTATCTGATGGACACTGAGCTTATGCTGCATCTTGTCCAAGTCGACAGAATTATTTTGTCCTTTGCCAGCTATGGATGCAAGTTCAATTTTGCTAAATCGCACATCGCCCATTTGGCGGTACTCTTTCTGGGCTACAAGCTCAATAATGAAGGAAAGAGGCTAGCCCCCCACTTGTTGGAGAAATGTGCATAATTGCAACCCCCTTCTACACTGAAGAAACTTCAGTCCTTGCTGGGATTTTTGAATTTTGGGAGGACATACATTCCCGATAATGCCCAGCGTATCAAACTGCTTTATGCTTTGATACAACCCACATTTTCATCTGCTAGCTGGCTTCTGGAACATACCTCTATCCTACATTCTTTGCAATCTGACATGCTTGAAACTAACTACTTGTTGATGCATGATAACACCACAAACCTGGTGATACGTATAGTTCCAGCGACGGTGGATTTCATTTACTTGACGTTCAATGAGGGAGACACAATACCTATTGCATATAAATAACATTAATACATTGCAGCTGAAATGCATTTTTCAGGAGTTTAAAAAATCTTCGCAGCAGTACAGATGGCGATTCTGAAAGAACTCTCACTGGTGCAAGGTTTACAAATTCTTATGGTCAAACCCTTCCCAGCTTTGGAGGCCGTGACTAAGGCAAATGTACCTAACTCGAAGGTGCTATACCCAGTTAAAAACAATGGGCAACTTTTTTGACATCCTCTAATGTCACATTCATCTTTGACGCTGCGCCTCAGACACAGGAGTTTTTATAGTATAAACATGTTATTCCTCCTCCCATGTCTCTGCTTCCTCTACATGAGTATGAATGCATTTATACCGAAGGCTCAGCTTAACCGGCCACCGGTTCCAAACATGCTTATTCAGCGGCTTGCGTAATTGTTACTCAATTGTTAATGGTGAGCTTAAGTCTTACATTGCGCATACTCAGGCACTTGGAGACTGTACGGCACAATTTGCGGATCTGCGTGTTCTTGTTCTTGCTCTCAAGTTTGCTGATCCTAATGTGAATACTCTTATAGTGTGCGATTCCTATTACTGTGTCCAGTCTTTTAATGACGACTTATTCTTTTGGTCTCAAAATAATAATCGAGACTCTAAAGGCAGCGCAATTAAGCATAAAATGCTTTGGGTTTGAGTGGCAGACCTTAAATGATGGCTGACCCTCACACATGTTATACATATTCTTGGCCATAAGCGTGTGGGAGAACAAGCTCTTGGTAATTCTTTGACTGACGAAGCTGCCAAATATGCAGTAGCCATATGTTCCGTTGACGCAGTTACAGGGTCATGACTAAAATAGATAATGATATTTTGGCAGCAGTGGCTGCTACGAGGGAGGGAACTGCTTATCCTCAGGGTTTCCCTTCAAAATACTCTTATCATATAACTCCAGAACAGGTTCCTTATGCTATGATTCCTTTAGTTGGGAATCGGCTGAATCCCAACTTGGACCGCAGACTTGCTCTGATCAAAGCCACACAAAAAGGCATTGCATCAGCACATGCCGGTGTGTCGGCGACAGTCTCTATTTTACAGGAACATTACTGGTGGCATGGTTTATATAAACAGACCTGTAATTATGCACTTTCTTGGGACATTTTAAGCCGTCTACAGTCTCACGTCCACCTCAACACAGCTCTGTATTTCTAATTAACCATTTGGATGTGTCTATCTTGATCACTGTGGTCCACTCTCTTCTGATACTGCGTATATCTATATATTTGTTGCAGTTCATTTGTGCACTGGATTCCTTTGGTTTTGGCCACAACTCAGTGCTGACGCTCAAAATGTCATCAGGGATTTGCATGTCTTTGTCAGGATGTTTGCCTGTGGCACCTTCCATTCTGACCAAGGCTCAGCATTTGCCTCTAAAGCGTACATGGATGCGATGAAGTCAAATGGGGGTGATGCTGCAGTTGTTGTCCCTATACAGGCCTGAGGGCAAATCAATTGTGGAACGAATGAACCGTGATTTAAAGCAATCCTTGACAGCTAGAGTCTTAGGTACAGGCAGGAACTGTCTGGCCCACTTGTATGGTGTTCAACATGCACTAAATAATCTCCCAAGAGTATCTCTGGGTGGGCGGACCCCCCCATACAAAATGCTCTTTGGCATTAAAATATTTGTTAAGTCAAAAATTATCTCCCTTTGGGGTATTTGATTAGCATACCAACAATGCATTCACCGCACACATCCTACTCAAACACACTCGGGTCAATTTATCAGTAAGCCAGTAAGTCAGATCTAAATCCACTTTCTACAAATTATATAAAAACTTTCTAAATTTTATTAAGTTGGTTCAAGAAATTGTATATATTAAAACACCTTTTCACTTTAGAAATAATACATCATAATACACATTAAAAACACAAATTAAAAAAAATGTGATTAGAATTATATCTACAACGAATTCAAAGATTCAAAAAGACGCATAGCCCTAATTACATATAACAATTGATATAATAATGCATTTGTAAATTCATGTCAAATAGCACAAGAAGACGTATATTGGTAGGCCAAAAAAGTGATGAGTTTCGGAGCGTTTACATAAATCCAACCTCCTTTAGACTTCTTAGTGTTTGGTTTTGACAGCAGTATCTATGCATAAAAAAACATTTTTTACGAAACATGCAAAGTTATTACATATAAAACATAATATAATAAAACATGAACCAACCATCTAGCATCATCATGCATATGGTAATGAATCAAAATGTGTTAACAATCCTAAACGGTTTTAGACAAAACTCATTAATAAACCGAATTCATTGAGTTGCTGGCACTGAACATAAAATTAGACCCTTGAAGCATCCATCTGATGAAGTCATTAAAATAAAACACCATCTGATTCTCTCCACCATAGTATTTTCATTCATTCAATGGATTCAAACCATGTCCTGCTGAATGGGCTGACTATGCTCCATCCTGGTTCCCGCTATATCACATTTAAAGTGACATGTGCACCCATAAACCAATTTATCTGGAGTGCACTAATATATGTAGATAACGAATATGCATTTATGCTGCGGATGGTGTTTTATTTTAATGACCCCATCAGATGAAGGGCACGCTACGAAATTAGCTTTATTTATTAAATTGTTTACTTACCTCCAATTATCCATATGCCGGTTTTTAGCACCCTCCACGCTGCCCCTCCCCCGCCCCGCCTCTCTGCCCCACCGCAACTCCCTCCACGGGCCGCAGCTGGTGCAGGGGGGTTCTAAAACCCTTAGAGATAAGTTTATTTCTTTAAACTACAATTGTCTTCTCAATTGAAATTTATCTTGACCCATACGAAATTGATTTACCCCAACTCATTTAGAACTAAATTAGCTACACAGGGGTAGGATCACTGGAAAGAGACAGTTGATTCAAAATCAATCTGGGGCACAAAAGCCTTGGCAGGTTCACCAAACTGAGGCTTTAGATTGTACTTGCCTGATCCCAGCTCAACTTTTTTTTATGATATAGTGTACCAGACCACTTGTTTTGGCCTGGCAACTGTAAAAAAAAAAGAATTCCCCATCCATTTCATCCTTAGCGGAATATGACAGTTGGCACTCTCAGACAAATTATACTATTGCTGCACTGCAAGCATTGTTTTGAAATTACACTTTCAATGTCTCAGAAATTGATTCATTAGGGTAGTTGGGGTGGCAAACAAGTACTAATGCACGCCAATTGGGTTTTTATAATGTAACACCTGGCTTCACTCAGACTAGACCGGATCCTCGTTATCCACTTACACGGTGGATAAGTTATGCCAACAATGGTTGGAACATTCCACTTTAGCATCAGTGAAACAACACCTTACACTCTTGTCGAATGACATCAATCTGGCTGATTTCATCCTAGGACCTAGGAATCCTAGATCTAAAAGGTTTATTTATGCCGCTTACAATGAAATTTGGAATCTTTAGCAGAGGCAGCTCTTCGTCTGCGCCAAATTGGTCAAGCCAATTTAGAAAAAATTATTGCTTTGGTAGACAAAAGCATCAATACACTTTCCTTCCGCATGTATTAATTAGATAATATTGTTTCATCTGTTATTGATATTGTTCAAAGTCATGTATCTGTGTTATATCATGGTAAAAATCAATTAAGATCTGTTATGCAATTTTGAATGGACATTGCAAACTCTTAAAATGGGAAAAGTACCTTGAGACTATTTGAATACCACTGCTTTATTTTTGCCATTTATTCTAACTGATAAACAAAGATTTATGTCCATGAAAGATGCTTCATATATACCTTTGCATATTTTACAATTAGAGCCCTTGCAGCTCTCGTTAGCGGAAACAGGCTGCCCGAGAGGGGGCTGCAGTTGCAGTGGACAAGGAATGAACTATGAACAATTGGAAGCTGGGAACTCTGATATATGCGGTTATTGGGTGTGGGACTGGACGGCTTACTGTTATATAAAGGGATCACACTTAGCGCCCCATTAGGATGTCGGGCGGATCACCACGCCATGCGGGCGGGGGCGGTCTGCCTGACATCCTTCCCCGCCCGCCACCCATTTCCGCCCCCCATATTACTATGGAGGGGGGGACCACAGCGGATGGAAAGACCGTCTGCCGCTTTTCCACCCGGTCAAGGAGTTGACCGGGCAGAAAAGGGTTTAATATGGTGGCGGTGTCTGTTAGACAACGCCATCCATATTAGGTTGTGTGCGGGGCCATGCTTTTCCGTGGCGGCAACGGAATACCTTGTGGTGGCCCGTTGCGGGCCCCCAGGGACTCCGTGGGGGTGGGGGTGCACATGGGGGGTACTGCACTTCACTGTACAATGTGGCAATGCGCCACGCGGTGCCTGTCACGTTGTGCACAATGTGCATTTTTATCATTGCTGCGGGTGGTGCTTTTAGCACCGCCCGCCGCAATGTTAAAAATGCGGGATGCGCCAGCCAGTGTGGTGGGCGCATCCTAATGGCCCCCAAGGGACCGACGCACTTTTGGCGGGCGGACCCATTTTACGTTGCCATCCTAATGGGCCCCTGACTATTTGAATGTATTGGCAGGAGGATAGGCTGAGAGGGGCACAGACACGGGGAGGAGCTTGAGTGCTTCAGCCTTGCACCTCTACTTGTGTCTGCTCTCGAGCAAAGTGCACAAGTTTTTTTTCAGACTCAGATTGTTCTTCCGCTGACAAATGCTTTTGGGATTGGGGTGGCGAAAGCCAGTTCTTGCCAGGCCTGCTGCTGAACTGGATAATAGGGTTGAGCTGCCCAAGGGCAGTCGGGATTTGGGGGGACATATGGTATTAAAAAAGTTAATTGAGTTTGGGAATTATGTGCCGCTCTTGTACAGTGTGGTTTGAATTACTGACCCCATGGGCATTGGACGGGTGGCAGGAGGTAGGGATCACATATTGGTTTGGAGGTTGCCTAAAGAGGATTGGAAATGGAGGAACATGCAATTAAATTCATGAATTGGAAAGCAACAGGTGCTGCCCAGTATGAAAAGCACCGCAGAGTGTATGCGTAATTGAAAGGTTTCAAAGTGTCCAAAACATTCTTACAGGAAACATGTGTGGGGGACTGTATTGATTACCTTTGCAAGAGGTGGATAGGACAAGTCTAAGCCACATCTTATTCTGCCTTTGCCTGTGGTGCATTCATATAGGTGGCTCAGGGAATCCCTTTCACTACAGAGGTCATGTCCATGACCTGGAAGGTAGATACATCATCTAACCCTCTGCCTCATGCACGTGTACGTACAAACATCGACTATCCAGAGCTCTTTACTGAAGTGTGTTGAAGGAGCTGGCTGTGGAAATTATAATGGTGGGAGACTGTAACAGCACACTTCGCGGGACCCACCCAGACCCCATACTAAAACAAAAATCTATATATAAATATTACAGTAGATAGATATGTGATATTGTTTTCAGATGTGACGGACTAGTGATGTTACAACTAGACTGTAAAATTAGAGCCGTTATTGCAGGCTTTAATATAATATTTTAGTAAAAGCATAAACGACAAGACCAATAAGGACGATGATAATAAAAGTAATATTAATGATCACTTGTATTTAAATAGAATTTTATATCACATTCATGTCATTTTTTTTTTGTAAACAGACTTTATTGTTGTCCACATTCGAAAAAAATATGCAAGGCACAAACCGCCAACATGCCCATGCAGGGGCCCACAAGACAAGGAGCATTGCCTTCAAAGCATAGCCAAGTGATGGGGCAACCATTGCCCACGACTCAGGACACCCTTGGACCATGCACAGTAAGTCTATAACAGTCCCCGCTCGGGCTGCCAGGGTCGAGTCTCAGCAAAGTCCAGACGGAAGAGTCCCCCAATGCCATGACACATCACAATACTCCTGCGTAGACCAGGCCCGCCCAACCACAACACTCCAGCCATACTTGTGAGAGCCTTAGCCCTTCTAGCGTTCCTCGAGTGCCAGGACCGCTAAGGGTGGACATTTTAACCCCAACTCATGAACCCCAGAACCCTCAACTACCCTCCCCCCTCCTTCCCCCAAACTCCCTCTCCCACCCCCCCAGTGGTGAAGTGCCCTAAAGTGTAGCGTCATCCCTCGAGGCCTGTGTACTGTATCTAAAACTGGAACAAGTGTAAGGCCCTGATCGTAGAGGGGCATACCGCAGATGGGAGGCCCTTAGAGAGGAACGAGACCAGTGGCCCCCAGCGGAACTCAAAGTTCTTGAAGTCCTCACGGGAAATGTCGGACATGCGTTCCAGGCTGAGCAGTTGCCACAGGCGGGAATGCCATAATGACAACGCTGGTGCCTCCTTCTGTATCCAGGCTTTTGCAATGGCTAGTTTAGCTGCCCCCAGACATAACCACATAATCCTTTTATCTGCCCTGGTTTAGTGCTCTAACTGGGGGTCCCGAAGGCCCAGAAGTGCCTCTTCCATCGTGATCGGGACCGGATACCCCAAAATGGATTTTACCTGAGCAAGGATCTCCTCCCAGAACGGCCTAATGGTGGGGCAGTCCCACCATATGTGTTGGAAGTAGCCCAGTAGTCCGCATCCCCTCCAACACCTATCGGATGTCCCTGGGTAGATCTTACCCAGTCTAGTTGGGTACAGGTACCAGTCTGCCATTACCTTTATGTGTGCCTCCCTCAGTTTCGTGGAGCGATTAAAGCGGAAGATATCTGCCCACAGGTGCTTCCAATCCTCCTCCCCAATGTCCCGTTGTGCCATACCCTCCCACCATGACATATAGCGTGGCCGTGGTGCAGTCTCGGTAGAGAGTAGGAGCTTATACAATGTCGAGATTGCCCCCTTCATGGACTTAACCTTGAGCAGGAATAACTTGAGTGGAGTAAGAGGTCTGGTGGCCCCCTCCCTAATCTGCGGACTCGGGGCCCTGTGAAGGAGTTGTGCGTGGTGATACTGCTCCCCGTCCCCCACCCCATAATCCCTCTTGCAGCTGTCAAAAGTGAGTGGGTCATAGTTGTGAAACAGGTGCGTGAGTGCGAGACAACCCCTGTCCTCCAGGCATCGAAAGGCCCCTCTCGGAGTGCCGGAGGAAAGGAAGAGGTGAAATGGATCGGGGGGAGCGGTGACGGGAAGGACGTCCAGCCCTCCCTTCCAGCCACAGTGTCCCACACTTTTAGGGTGGTGCGTGTAGGGGTGCTGATGTACGCATTGAGGGGTCTGTCTTTTTTACCGCGCCATATCAGATCCCAGATGTGGTCCATGTGGAGCCAGTGTTTTTCCGACTCCATCTGCGCCCATTCAACCAGGATGCGCAATTGAGCTGCCTTATAGTAGAGACGAAGATCTGGAAGCCCTGCCCCCCCCTCACGCTGCGGACGCCTTAGCATGTAAAAGGAGAAACGTGCCCTCCCCCCCTGCCAAACAAACCTCAGGAGCATGGTCTTAAGACGTGCAAAGAAATCCTCCTCTAGCTCTATAGGAAGTGCCTGGAACAAATAGAGTAATTTAGGTAGGAGGGTCATTTTGATGGCGTGTATGCGACCCAGCCAGGAGAGGAAGAGCGGCCTCCAGCGAGAGAGTTCTCGTTGGAGTCGGGTGATGAGCCCGGGGTAGTTGCCCGAATATAATTGGTTGAGCTTGGGAGTCAGTTGGACCCCTAGGTACTGTAACGAGGAGGGCGCCCAGTGGAGTGGAGTCAGCGCTCTAAGCTGCGAGGCCTCAGTTGGAGAAAGAGTCAGGTTGAGAATGGAGGACTTGGTCAAGTTGACCCTAAAGCCTGCTACACCCTCGAAAGAGACAAGCACCTCCTGCAAGTGTGGGAGGGAACCCAGAGGATTGGACAGAGAAAGGAGGACATCATCCGCGAAGAGCGAGATTTTGTGGGCCTCACCCATAAAGGGCAAACCCTCTATTCCCTGGTGTTCCCGGATCGCTATAGCCAGGGGTTCTATGCTAAGGGCGAAGAGTAAGGGGGACAGGGGGCAACCCTGCCTCGTCCCCCTGGGGTGGCCAAAGGGGGCCGATTGCACTCCATTAATTGAGACCCTAGAGCGCGGGTGTCTATAGTTGGCCTGGAGCAGGGTAATAAAGTGAGGGGAGAATCCAAACCGCTGCAAGGTGGACCACAGGAAGTTCCAATCTACGCGGTTGAACGCTTTTTCAGCATCCAGACCGATCAACACTGCAGGGATTCGGAATCTATTGGCCTTCTCTATCAAGTGGATGATGCGTCTAGTGTTGTCGTGGGTTTGCCTCCCCTTGATGAAGCCAGATTGGTCGGGGTGGATGATAAGGGGCATTAAGTCGCCCAGTCTCGTGGCCAGGATAGAGGAGTAAAGTTTGGCGTCTACGTTAAGGAGGGCAATTGGCCTATATGAGGCGCAGAGGGAGAGATCCTTGCCTGGCTTGGGGATGACCGAGATCATCGCCTCACACATGGAGGCCGCTGAAGTCCTCCGTAGCCATGCAATTGAACAGGCGGACCAGGTGGGGCGCAATTTCGGTGCTGAAGGCCTTGTAGAAGACTGCCGGGTACCCATCCGTCCCTGGAGCTTTGTGAGCCTTAAGGGATTTGATCGCTTCCAGTACTTCCTCTAGGGTGATAGGGGCCACTAGGAGGTCGTTCCACTCCGGGGACACTTGAGGGACGGGCAGGTTCCTCTAGAAGGCGCCCTGACAGTCTGCATCTGGGGTGTCCGCTGTATACAGGGACGCATAGAACTCCCCGAAAATATCAGCCTTGTCCTCATCCCTGTGCTGTAGGTCCCCTGCACTATCTCGTATGCCCCCGATATATTCCCTCTCCCTCTTATCTTTTAATTGTCTGGCCAGATGTTTCCCCACCTTGTCCCCCTGTGTGTAGGCTAGGCTGCGCAATTTGAGGAGAGTGAACTCTGCCCTATTGTTATATATGGCTCGTAATTTAATACTAAAGGCCGTGAGCGCTCTCTGCGTCTGCCTGGTGGGGGTCTGCTTATGTGTCTGTTCGGTCTTCGATAGCTCCTGTTCCAGGCCTTCCCTCTCATTAGCGCGCTGTTTATTAAGGGCCGAGTTAAGCGTGATGCATTTACCCCTAATAACCGCCTTGAACGTGTCCCACGTGTTATATTCAGAGGTCTCCTCCGGGTTATTGAGGGAGAAGAACTCCCCGATGGCCTCCCTTAATTGCTTGCACGCTTCCTTGTCTCTCACTAGCGCTTCCGGGAAGTACCACCGCGCTGGTTTTGGGGCGCAACCGAGCCAGGTCAAACAGATAGTGTACATCCCATGATCCGAGACAGAGATGGGGAGGATCTTCGCATCTTGTAAGGAACCCCGGAGGGACTGGCTAAAGAAGATGTAGTCTAGGCGGGAGTAGGCTTGGTGTACATGGGAGTAAAATGAAAAGTCTTGTGTGTTCGGGTGCGCCACACGCCAGCTGTCTAGGAGTCCCATGTCTTCCATCCGCGCCTGGATAGAGTCTGGGAATATGCCCATGTCAGCTCTCCTTGTGTGTGTACTATCTAGTGTTGGGTGCCAAACCAGGTTGAAGTCCCCCAAAAGTAGAACAGGCCCCTTTGCAAAATCTGTCACTTTGCCCAGAAGTGTAAGCAAGAAACACTTTTGGCCAGTGTTGGGGGCATAAATTGACACTAGGGTGCACACTTTACCCTTCAAACGACCCTTGACCATGACCCACTTCCCTTCTTTGTCACTCTGAGTGCACATAGGTTCAAACTGTGCGGCCGGACTAAACAGCAGCGCTAGCCCTTTCTGCTTAGTGGACGCGGAGGCTTTATATATAAGAGGGTATTTCTTGTGTTTAAGGCGATGGTCCTCCGACTTCAGGAGATGTGTTTCCAGCAGCGCAACAATATCTAAGTGTTGGTCTAGCACATACTTCCACACTTTCTGGCGCTTCTGCGGGGAGTTAAGGCCCTTAACGTTCCACGTCCCAATCGTTATAGGCATTTAGGGATAGATCCGGACCAATCCGCCATAGATGCTCACCCCGGCCCCTCCCCCCCAACCAGGGCATGCCCATCATCCTCACGTCCCATCCCCACAACCCACAATGGTCGGCAGAGGCGCCGGGAAAGCCCTCCCAGGTCGCCCTGTCCATACCGCACCGGTATGAGCCCCCGTCCGTCCCCCACTCCAAAGATATCAGAAGGCCCCGATAACCACCATGCCGCAGCACCTCACCACCCAATCCCCCCCCAACAAAGGAACAGAACGACTAACCCCAACTGGAGGTCCAAAGTCCGGGCCAGAACTTCCGACCCCATCCTTCCAGTTCAGAACTGTAGTCAAAAAGTACTTGTAGTGGGTGTTGGGCAGTGGCGGCTCGACGGTTCGAGACTCCCCGCCCTACTCCCCATCCCTCGCGCTGCAGGTTTCTATGTAGAACCACCTTACCGGACCTCATGTACCATCCCCCGTGTCTCTGGAGACTTCTTGAATCGCCGCTGCTTTCTCCTGCTCCACAGTCTTTAGGTCAGGCTTGAGCGGTTTCCTTGATGAGCGGCCGTGCTGAACCCTCTGCCAGCCATCGCTCGTTGCTTGAGAGGATGTGGCCGGAGACCCCGTTGCGCCTCCAGTCCCCTCCTGGCCGAGTTGAAGCTCCTCGTACGGGATCCCCAGCACTGAACAAGTGTCTTTCAAGGAACGCAACTGATGGAGGGTCCCATTCCAGTGGAAGATCAGTCTAAAGGGGTGACCCCAGGAATATTGGACCCCTTTGTTGCGCAGGAACGTGGTGGCGGGTTTGAAGGCTCTTCTCTTTTGCAGTGTGATCTCGGAGAGGTCCTGAAGAGCTCCAGAGCGTGGCCCTGGTATTGAACTGGCTGTTTGAGGCGTGCCGCCTTCAATATGCGTTCCTTTAAGGCGTAGTCGGGCAGAAAAGCCAGGATGTCAGGGGGAGGCCCCTGTGATCTACGGGCCGAGCCCACCCGATGCGCCCTATTGATGCGAATCTCGAAGTCATCACCCACCTCAAGGACCGCCCGGAACAAACCCTGGAGATAGCTCGCAACATTTCCCCCCTCCGCCGAGGAGGACACGTTCCGAACCCTAATGTTGTTCCGCCTGGAACAATTCTCTAGGTCCTCCGTATGGGACTGGAGGTCGGTCTGCTGATCATTGAGACAGACAATTTCCTGCCGGAGGAATTCCACTTCTTCGCTCCTAGCTTGTCCAGAAAGCTCATTAGCTGCCACTCGTTCCCCCAGGTCATCCACATCGCGGTGCAGCTCCCGGTACTCCCCCGCCATGTCCTGTCGAAGGGATTGAATGTCCTCCTTGAGAGAGTTGAAGAGTGCCTCAATGAAGGCCTTGGTTGCCGGGGCTTCTCCCCCATCTCGCTCCGCGCTCTTAGCTGGGGGCCCTTGAGTCTGCTTGTCTGGGCTCTTTTCGGGTTTGGGATTCCCTTTCGACAGCAGGTCCGTGATGGTGCGGTTCCCCTTGCGGTTGTTGGCCGCCATCTTCCCTCTCTCCAGGCACCACCGCCCGGGTCTCCGCCTGCTCGTCAGGAGTGCAGACGCTCCGTCTGGGGCTATTGATGTGCCAGGAGCCCAGCTCGATCAGCGATCCCGGCGAACCCTCAGTGGGTCACAGCTCCCAGTCCAGCGCCCTCCCCTGTGGCCCCCTCAGTAGCTCCTGGCCATCTGCTACCCCCCTGCCGCCGCCGCTCTCCTGAGGGCTGAAGATTCCTCCACAAGGTGCTGAGCAGGGTCTGCCGGTGGCCTGAGCTTGCCCCTCTGTTCCGTGATTCCTCTGCCGGCCCCCTCACCCCGATCTCTGGGGCCCTGGTCTCGCCGTGGGCATTGGGGGGTGATCCAAGTCCCCCTTCTTCACACAATGCCCCCCAGAGTCCAGCCGCCCAGCTCTGAGATGCAACAGTGGCGGGGTGCCCGATGTCGTCAAGGGGGGGCCCCTCCTGTCGCAGTGCCCGCAATGACCTCTTCCAGCCCTCCCAGCATCTCTCCTTAGGGCCGATGGGACCCCACAAGGGACAACAGAGGGGTCCAGCCTCCCTCTCACGCACCGGAGGCCCCTGGCAGTGCAGCTCCCTCGCTCTCTCTGTCGTGGGTGGCCTCACCGCAGGCCACCAGGCCTCGCGTCCCACTCTCCGCAGTCCTGGGCTTAAGGTCGCTCAGCGGGTAGGCCGCAGCCGGGGCCTTTCCTGGCGGCTCCCGCCGGGTCCCGTAGTGCCTCCTTCCGCCCTCAGCTCTCCTTGGGTCGCGGTGCCGGGCCGGCCCCCTTTCAATGCCTGCGCCCTCCGCTAGAGCCCCACAGGCCGTAGGGGCTCCGCCATACCTCCAGGCCGCATCGAAGGGCGGAGGTGTGCCGCATTCCCCTCCAGTCACAGGGCCGCAGCCGGGGCCTTTCCCAGGCGCCCCCGGCCGGGTAGCCCGGCACCCGCTTGTGAGGGCCGTTCAATCACTTCTCGGGCTCAGCTCCGGCACTCATTCACGGCGGGCCCCCCAAGGGCGCCTAGGGCAGCTCCGACGCCCTCCGCTGGAGCCGTAGGGCCGCCGCCGACCTCCCAGTCCTGTTTGCTGCACGGGAGTCGGGCCACCCTCTGTCCCTCCCTGGCTGGCACCGCTTGCCTGGTTTTCCAAGGCTCGCCACCTTCGGCCGGCGGCCAAGCTGCCTTCCGTGTGCTGTCCCCTTCACTCGGGGTCGATGCTCCGGGTCCGGCTTCAGGGTAATGAGCGGCTTAGGTAGGGCCTGGGGGCTCAGAACGGGGAGCCTCCGGATTACACGTCCACCTAAGCCGCCATCTTGGCCACCCTCTCATTCATGTCATTTTTAAGCATTGTGAGGGTTCACTGACACAACATCGATGTCACAAATATTGATGTAAACAATATCGATGAAAAAAATATAGACTACAAAAATATCAACTGCCTATTCTTAAACAGGTAAGTACATAAATATTGACAAAAAAATATTGATGTAAAAATATGGATGTACAAAATATCTATATATATATATATATATATATATATATATGTATATATATATTCACTGAAAAAAACATAGGTTTCAGGCCTTATATAGTTAGGAATTAACATATAAAAAACCATTGAAATTCCACCTATATAGTTAGTTGGACTAACTGTATATGGCGCACCCGCAATCCACTGCTGATGATGTCACATATTACATCATTCATGACATGGTCAGTGACATCACTGATGACATCACTGATGACATCTCAAATGACATCACTGATGACATCATCCGGTGACTGTGTTTCTGTAAAGTTTAAATATGTTTTACATATTGAAGAATGAGTGGATGTATAAGTGTTTGGATGAAGGATTTAGTAGGTGCGTGACTGACTGTATGAGTGAGTGATTAAATGTGTCTTACTGAATGCATAGGTTAGTGACTAAACTGTGAATGTGTGCATCAGTATGTCTGTTGTTGTGTAAGCTGCTGCATGCGTTGATCAGTAGCTATATGAGTGGCTATATGGGTTATTGATTGGTTGCCCAAATATTTGTATGGGAGACTGAGTGTGTGTGTGGCTGGCTGGGAGGTGTGTGACTGTGTAGATCAATGTGTACTTGTATCAGTGATTGTATAAGAGAGTAAGTATGTGTTAGTATATGTTTGAATAAGTAAAGTGTTGTGTGTATAACTATATAGATGAGGAAATGGAAGTGTGATTGATTCTTTCATGACTGACTAGGTATGTGAGTAACTCCATGGATGAGTGGCAGTGTGTGAGTGTCTGCAAAGGTGTATGACTGCATATGATAGTGTTGCATTGATGAGTGACTTTATGTATGAGTGATTGTATGGGTGAATGAGTGGATGTGTGAGTAGACCTAGGAATCAGTGAGTGCCTATGTAGTAACTGGTATTGGTGTGTCAATAGTTGCAAGAATGGTAGTCTGTATTTATCACTGGGTGTATCAAAGGTTATATTAGAGTGTGAGGAGGTGCATCGTATTATCACATGAATGATGTACTCAGTGATGTCATCAGTGATGTCAAATGAGATGTCATTAGTGATGTCATCAGTGATGTCATTTGAGATGTCATCAGTGATGTCACTGACCATGTCATGAATGATGTAATATGTGACATCATCAGCAGTGGACTGCTGGTGCGCCATATACAGTTAGTCCAACTAACTATATAGGAGGAATTTCAATGGTTTTTTATATGTTAATTCCTAACTATATAAGGCCTGAAACCTATGGTTTTTTCAGTGAATTTTCAAGGTTTTTTAAATGCAAATTCCTAACTATATAAGGCCTAAAACCTATGGTTTTTTCAGTGAATTTCAATGGTTTTTTAAATGCTAATTCCTAACTATATAAGGCCTAAAACCTATGTTTTTTTCAGTGAATTTGCATGGTTTTTTAAATGCTAATTCCTAACTAAATAACGCCTGAAACCTATGGTTTTTTCATTGAATTTGCAAGGTTTTTAAAATGCTAATTCTATTAGCGGATAACGTTTAAATATTTTAATATCCTTGTGGGACCACCTGAGCAGCCCTCGGGATCCAATTTTTGGACCGGCCCAGCCCTAGGGCACTCTGTAGTGGGTACAGAGGAGAAGGTGTGGGGTAGTAAGGGGGGGGGGGACCTGGCCGGGTGTGCCGTCGTTGTCAGCGACATGTTCACTACTCTGTTTTTCAGACCTATTATCGAAATAATTGGTTAATTTAGTTGTTGCTACTGTTTCGCAAAGAAAGATAGGCACAGCACTTCACTATGATTCACAAAGAATGACTGCGGTGGTGTGTGTCAACGCGGCCCTGAATAAAGAGTGCGTGTTGTAATGAAGTAACGCAATTATTGTTACAGTGACTTCACTGGAAAGCATCTTAGAATTTGGTAATGTGGGCTTGGAGTAATCAGCTATGCTCCCGTATTTGCCTGGATGCATGAGGGGAGGCAGGCACACAATGAAGGGTATCAAAGGTTGCATACAATGGGTGCGGGTCGAGGCTGCATCTGGCAGGATAGGGGGCGCGTGGCAGGGGTGCCACAGTGCAACAGTGATTGCAGCAGAGGGGAGGGGGGCGACGACAAGGAGAGCCGGTGGGCGAGGTTAGGGGGCTACAGATTGTTGGGGGGGCTCAGCGGAAGGTTTGGGGGTGGGATGGGGCCGGTATAGGGGGCAGGTTTCAGTGTGAAGGGGCCGGCAGCCCAAGGTGGGGCTTGGCAGGGCTGGAGAGGGGAAGTCTTCCACAGGTGGATGGGTGGCGCTCGGTGCACCTGAAGGACCCGGCGGCAGCAGGCATGGGGGGCGGGGCAAAGGATTAGCGCGAGTGAGCTAGGATACGGAGTGGGCTTCTATGTGTTTTAAATTGCGCGGAGGTTTGGAGGGTGAAGGAGTACGAGATCAGGCACTCTCTCCAAATGAGGGCGGGTCAGAAGGAATGGGTTTTGCCGCCAAACTACATCGCCCCAACAGCTCGGGTGTTGTGCTGACACTGTACGCCATCTCTGTCAAATTACCTATAATAAAGGTGGCACGGACGGAGGATGCGATATAAACACGATTCCTTCGTGCAGATTTTGACCCCTGGGATTCAGTAGACACAGGCGCAGGCCAAGTGTAAGTGTTGTACTTAACATTTGCTGGCTAGCAACGTCCCCCAGGGTCGATGCAGTGCACTTTGAGGGTGTGAAGATGTTGCTTGAATACTGCCATGGTTGTGCTGCTTAGCTTGGTGGTGACGCGGTGTCTTTTTCCAACAACGCAGGCGTCTTACCACAGCCCGTGACTCCACTACGACACCTTGTACCTTTACATTTCTAAGAGAAGCCCGGGAGTCCATAGAGACACTGTCTCACCGCCGTACCCTCGTGCGAGGATTATAGTTGTTGCTGTGCGTGTAATGTGCTTGCAGCACAGACTGGCCACCACATGGCTCGTGGAAGCAGGCATGTCCTGTCCTGCTTACGCACTCAAGGGGCACTGAACACGCTTGCCCGCCGAGTGCTGTAAACATGCTATTTGAATGGAGCTTTCTGTGCATTACTTGAAAGCTGCGCGCCCTTGCCATGTTATTAGTTCTCTCGTGTGACTTACTTTCTTCATGCATCACTGTCCCGCCCGTCGCTGCTACGCAATAGGGGGCCCGCTGGCGGCGTCTTCTCTTTTCCCGGGGCACACGGGAGCCCCGCACCAGCCCACACTTCTTTGTCTGGCCAGCATCACTCGGCACAGGAGACCAAACATCGAAGGCTTCCCCCAGGCAGGGGGAAGCGGAAACCAGTACTCCCGGTCCCACCCACAACCAGGCGGCGGCCATCTTGAGGCGGCTCGGGCCGCGGCGGTGATCTTCCGGGCAAAACGAGGGGTGGGCACCCTCGAGATTGAAATAAAATAGATGAAATAAAATAGAGAAGCCCCCCAAGGCCCCCTCCCCCCAATTTTTTTTTCCCGAAAAATCGCGGGGTGCGCGCGCAGTGCGCGCTTACAGATATATAATTTATTTCTCTTTCAATTTTCTCAGGAACCACTGGAAGGATTTACACTATTTAAACAAAAGCGTGATCTGCGTACCAGACACTACCATTTTGACAAGTTTGGTGTAATTCCCTTCAGCGGTTCAAGCTGTAGCTGTGTCTAAAGGTCCTATGGAAATTAACATGGGAAAAACACGTTTTGGGACCCCCCTTTTTTCTCAGCCCCCACTGGACTAATCTCCCCCAAACTTTCAGGGAAGGAGAGGACCGGAGCGAGCCATCTTCTTTGAGAAATTTGCGAAGATTCATCAACCGGCGCCAAAGTTATTCCCAATAGAATGTTGGGGATTTCCTATGGAAACTAGGTCCTAACTATATATACCTACTGGCTACCGCCAGTAGGTAATATATATATATATATATATATTCACTGAAAAAAACATAGGTTATAGACCATATATAGTTAGGAATTAGCATTTACAAAACCTTGAAAATTCACTGAAAAAACCATAGGTTATAGACCCTATATAGTTAGGGATTAGCATTTTCAAAACCTTATTTTACTCGCACAAATTCATTGAAATTCGCATATATAGTTAGATGCACTAACTATATATCACGCACCCGCAATCCACTGCTGATGATGTCACATATTATCATTCATGACATGCTCAGTGACATCACTGATGACATCACTGATGACATCTCAAGTGACATCACTGATAACATCACTGATGACATCTCAAATGACATCACTGATGACATCACTGATGACATCTCATTTGACATTACTGAGCACATCACTGATGATATCATTCATGTGATAATACGATGAACCTCTTCAGACTTTAATATAACCTTAGATACACTCAGTGTAAACAGACACTCACAGACTGTCACTCATCCATTGAGTTACTCACACACCTAGTCAGTCATGCAAAGAATCAATCACACCTCCATTTCCTCAACTATACAGTTATACACACCTTACTTATTCAAACATATACTAACACATATTTACTCTCTTATACAATCCCTGATACAAGTTCACAATGATCCATACAGCCACTCACACATTCACTGGCTCTTATGCACAGTTATTTATATATGTCAACTCTCACATGTACTGTGTTTTACATATGTACTTACTTTGACATGTAGCACTGAGATATCCATTCACTCACCAATACACTCATGCACACAGTCACCTGCCCATACAGCTGTTTCCACATGCACTTTTGAACCCATACATCTAGTGAATCAACTGCTCACACATCTATGCACAGAGTCATACACCTCCCAGCCACCCACACACACACTCAGTCTCCCATACAAATACTTGGGCAACCAATCAATAACCCATATAGTTACTCATATAGCTACTGATCAACACATGCAGCAGTTTACAGAACAACAGACATAATGATGCACAAATTAAGACAGTTTAGTCACTAACCCATGCACTCAGTGAGACACATTTAATCACTCACTCATACAGTCAGTCATGCACCTACTAAAGCCTTCATCCAGACACTTATACATCCACTCATTCTTCAATATGTAAGACATATTTTATCTTTACAGAAACATACATTCACTGGATGTTGTCATCAGTGATGTCATCAGTGATGTCATTTGAGATGTCATCAGTGATGTCATCAGTGATGTCACTGACCATGTCATGAATGATGTAATATGTGACATCATCAGCAGTGGATTGCGGGTGCGCGATATATAGTTAGTGCAACTAGCTATATATGCGAATTTCAATGGTTTTGTGTGAGTAAAATAAGGTTTTGTAAATGCTAATTCCTAACTATATATGGTCTATAACCTATGGTTTTTTCAGTGAATATATATATATATATATGAATATATATATATGTATGTATTTATATACATATATCTAATATATATCAAATCAAATCAAATCAAATATAACTTTATTCGATTGTTAAAATGCAATCATAAAAGTATACATAAGAAAACATTCCATTAAAAATACATTTCAATTCATTATACAATCTCTCAGTGTCATACAATTCATTTATAGCAAGGTTTCCAATTCGTAAAATCCTTAATCTCATTAAAGTACATTATGTAATCATACTTTTTCTACTGTGCATTACTTTTTTCAGAAACAATGTGATTGTTGCAACACATAGATGATTATCCAGGTATTCGATACTTAACATAGCCAGACGGCACTGCCGAAAGCCCATCTCTCTCAGTAACGGCAGTAAAACACTATGCCTAGATAGTTTATAACATTTACTAAATAAAAGAACATGCATAGTACTTTGGGGAGAAACATCGTCACAGGGACAGGGCAGTAAATCTTGCATCCAATTATTGACTGTTGGAAAACTAACCGATCTGTGAAAAATTCCAAATCTAAAACGGGATAGTAGGAATCTATCATAATTATCGGTAACATAAATCAGATAGGGTTGAATATTAAAAGTTGTTAATAACATTTGATGTTGCTGGACTGTAGGTTTTAAAACCTCAGATGTAATTCGTAAAGAATTCAGAAAAGCCAAACCCTCCTTCTTCAGGTCCTTACGTGACATGGCTGAGATAGTAAGAGGATTTAGAAAATAATCCAACTTTCCAATATCCATTAAGAATTTACATACATAGCTCAGCCATGGTATCCTCATGGCTCCTTCTAGTTTCAAAATATCTGTCAGAATATCTCTATTCAGCTTTGTTTCTTCTTCAGTCCACAGCCTGTGCCATATTAGCACAGGCTCAAGCTTGATGAAATCAGATGTATAGGCAAGACCGAGTTCTAATAAGGAGTGTTCTTAGGAACTGCAAGGATAAACTTTAGGAAGGAGTTCTCAACTACCTGGATGGGCGTAGGGTCTGCAAACCCCCAAACCCCACTACCGTAAGTTGTGCCAGACACACATTTGGCTTTGTAGATCTTAATTAACTCCACAGGTGGTCTGGTGCCTAATTTCTTTGAGAAAGTCTTGAGGGCAGTTGTCGAGCGAACCATCGCAAGTTTTTTCGCTGCCACTGCCTGTCTCCATGACTCACTCTGGATAAACAGAATGCCCCGGTAAAAAAATTGCTTAGTGGATTCAAGTTTCTGTCCTGCTATAAAAATGGCCCTCTTGGTTTTTGAGTACCTGCCGCAGCGCATGGTGAAAGTTTTCGACGTGTTTTCTCTTAGGCCCAACTCATTCATAAAAAGGGTAAAACTATCCACCATGCGCCGAAGTCCCACTTGAGTACGAGACATTAGCACAGCGTCATCAGTGTACAGAAGCGCTGGGATTGGGCGGCCGGCTACATAAGGGGGATCAAAACTATTATTGCACAGGGCTTTCTCCAAACCATTTATGTACACATTAAAAAGGAATGGGGCCAGGACACAGGCCTGCCTGACACCACTCCTGATTGGGATTTTGTCCGTGCGTTCCCCCTTCGAGCCATAACAGACGGGCTGAGGCGTCACTATAAAAACATTTAAGATAATGAATAATATTTTCTTCAACCCCAAGTTCTTCCAACAATATCCATAGTTTGGAATGAACCACACAGTCAAATGCGGCCGAGAGGTCAACAAAGGCCAGGAACAAGTTCCCTTTCTTGGCCCTTGTGTACTTCCCGACCAGCATTAGAAGATGTAGGCCCTGTTTCACTGTTCCTGAACTCGAACGAAAACCATATACATATATGTGTATAGATTAAATATTAAAATTAATTTTAACAAAATAAAATACATGTAATATACGGTTTAACCAAATATAACAAATAAACGTTATTTACAAATAGATAAGCACTGAAACATATTAATTTATAGATAAATATATTTACTTTAAAACAATTAATAACCTAGTATTTAAAATGTATTTTAAAATCTTAAAATTATATAAAAATAAAACAAATATATATATATATATATATATCAATAAATTTAAATTTAAGAAACAAACAACATTCTATAGTAAATTAAAACATTGAACTATTAAAAAGTATTTAAATTTAAATTTCCCAATACAGTAAATACAAAAGTAGGGAAAATGTTGGATAGCGGAGAGTCAAAAATTATTATTCCCTCTACGATAACTACAGTGAGTGTAACAGTAGGGAAAGTGTTGGATAGCGGAGGGGTAAACATTACTATTCCCACTCTAAAGAGTACAAGAGTAGAGAAAGTGTTGGATAGTGAAGGTGTAAAAATTACTATTCCCACTCCAGTGAGTGCAACAGTAGGGTAAGTGTTGGAGAGTGGAGGGATTAAATTTACTATTCCCTCCAGTGAGTGCAAAAGTAGGGAAAGTGTTGGATAGCGGAGGGGTAAATATTACTGTTCCCACTTTAGTGAGTGCAACAGTAGGGAAAGTGTTGGATAGCAGAGGTATAAAATGTTCTATTCCCACTCCAGTCAGAGCAACAGTAGGGAAAGTGTTGGATAACAGGGGGGTAAAAATTACTATTCCCACTGCAGTGAGTGTACCAGTAATGAAAGGTAGCGGAAGGGTAAAAATTACTATTCCTACTCCAAAAAGTGCAACTGTAGGGAAAGTGTTGGATAGCGGAGGGTTAAAAATGACTATTCCCACTCCAGTGAGTGAAACAGTAGGGAAACTGTTGGGTAGCGGAGGGGTAGAAATTACTATTCCCACTCTAATGAGAACAACAGTAGAGAAAGGGTTGGATAGTGAAGGTGTAAAAGTTACTATTCCCACTCCAGTGAGGGCAACATTAGGGTAAGTGTTGGAGAGCGGAGGGATTACATTTGATATTCCAACTCCATTGAGTGCAACAGTAGGGAAAGTGTTGGATAGCAGGGGAGTAAAATATTCCTATTCTCACTCCAGTAACTACAACAGTAGGGAAAGTTAGTGATAGCGGAGGGGTGAAAATTACTATTCCTACTCCAAAAAGTATAACTGTAGGGAAAGTGTTGGATAGCAGAGGGTTAAAAATTACTATTCCCACTCCAGTGAGTGCAACAGTAGGGAAAGTATAGGATAGCAAAGGGGCAAAAATTACTATTCCTAATCAAAAAAAGCCTGTTTTCTCCGCCCGTATTTTACCCCTCAACCGATCCTAAATTGTACAAGCCTCAAAAGAGCCCTAAAGCCTCATTTGCACAGGCTGGGGCCCAACCACAACGAGAACCAGATTACTCTCTGGATAAGGAAAATCAAGTAGAAGAAGCGGATCAAACGGTCACGCGAGAGGGGTCAAACATTAATATAATCAATACCTCTCTGGACTTATCGTTTTTTAATACTGAATCAAAAGAGCCCGAAAGGCAGGACATTTACCCTTCGGCTAACCTCAACAATCTATGGTCCCAATTATTGCAAACCTTCCAAACAACATCAGCAGCACTAACATATCACTCTGATAAGATGGACATGCAGGTGCACCTACTAAACACACTTGCGGTGTACACTGCCGGGATAGATCAAAAATTGGAGGCGCTTAACGATCTTATCAAAAAAGCTCAAGCCCAAACCCAACTGGTGCAATCAGTGTGCTGTTGTTCCCCTATAATTGACTCCCTTTCATCTTTGCCCCAATTCCTTTCAGCCGTCCTAAAGGAAATAAAGAAACCCTTGGAGTCCAAGTCATTAGCCTCTTAAACTGAGGCTCCAAGCCAGGCACATGAGTCATCCTACCTGAAAGTCCATCCCAGTCCATCCTTATCAAACAACGTAGAATCAGTTGTAGCTAAACTACCCACCATCGAACCATCTAGAAATCATAATTTACATCGGTTGTCGAAAAGGGAAAAGAAAAGACAACGAAAAAGCCGGAACAAATAAAAAATTGGCATAACAAACTTAAACATAAGCAACTCTCCCAGAAGCGACGCAGAACGTCCAGCAAACGTTCCACCGGCTGTATCACCATTATTTTTGAAAGGAGATCTGACAAGTCCACAACAATCACTGAACCAGCTGCCCACTCAGACAGATCCCTCAAATGGGGCCACCCAGCTGTCAGTGCCACCTCGAGTTCCCGAAAACCCTCTCTTGCCGCCCATACAAGTAAATTCTAGCTCTATACAACCATTTTTAGAGCACCCAGTATCGGAAGCAGAGCAACATAGACTCGCAACTATTCACATGACATCTCAGGAAACCAGCTTCCCTCATCTTTCTATTGTCAAGGAGAACAACTTATGCACGCAGAGCACAGCCACAGAATCAGGTCGCAAGCACGTCAGCAACCCAGCAAGCAGTCGCAAGTTGGTGCCCACAAACAAAAGTCAACCCCCACATTCCTCAAGCACCAACTATAAGGAATTTCCCCTTTTATCATTCACCATACCCACAGATTCAAGAAAGCACTCTGAAGAAAAACTAAAACAAAAACAGTCAGTAACGGTCAATGAATCCAGCAAGGCCCACAGCAGGAATGAGAACACCGAATTGTTGCTTATCCCGGAATTTACCTCAAGGGGCCCCCATGACCACCTGAACCAAGGGAATATATTAAAACTTTTCAAAACCCTACCAGATTTGAATCATCTGCAATCGAGAGATATAATTGCTATCAAATTTGTTCCATTCTTAGGTTCTAACACGGGCGAAGCTACACAAGTAACACTGGCATCACCGGCAACCCGGGATTTGGTTCTGACGAAAACCGACCAATTTAAAACATGGGGAATAATAATAACAATACCAAGTGCCCCTCGTTACCCCTCAATACTGGAAAATAACCAGGCAGATACTCCTAGTTCCTCCTCAATTCCCTATTCAGTATTGAGGTCTGCAAGAGGCATCTCTCAAACGGGAACCACTGACCGAGCAATTGACCATCGAAATCTTGGTGAAGCAGACTGGTTATGGCTGCCGGGGATTCTATCTAGAAACCAGTCCGATTGAACCACCACTAACCATAGTCTGACGATATGCTCCTGGAACATTAACGGATTTGGTCGGGAAAAACAATCTCCCGCCATCTTAGATTTTTTAAAAGAATACGACATCCTGCTTTTGCAGGAGACTTGGGCAGGAGAAAGTATCCCAATAGTGGGCTACCTGGAGTTTATGACCTCTGCCACCAGGCAGTCCAAGTTCGGTAGACTAAGTGGCGGTCTCTCGATCTATGTATCGATAAAAGTAGCCCAATGTATCGAACAGATTAAATTTGAAGAGGATTGGCTTACTGGAATAACCCTAGGAAGTTCACTCACGGACCCCAAGCTGCTCATTCTCAATGCTTATATATCCCCTTGCACCAATAAGAAAAAATTCAAAATGGACACCCTGATCAACTCCATCTGTGATCTAATTGGCAAGTATGGCAGTATACCAGTCATAATATCAGGTGATTTCAACACTAATCTTTATTGCAACCTTGCCGATGACCCAGGATCAGCCTTTCCCAGTACTCCCCCACATTTTGCACCGCCGACAATTCCTGTTGGAAACAAATCATCAAAATTAGGTGAATACGTGGTAATGCAGTTTAACAGCCTAGGATTTACCATACTGAATGGGCGCTTCTCATCTGACATCCCTCCCGCATGGACCCGGTCAGACGGCAGATCCCTTTCTTTTTTGGATTTTACCCTAGGGAGCAGAGAAATACTGCCCAGGATCAAGAACTACCAAATTGCTCCACAAGGAGAGAGCGACCACCGGGCACAAATAATAACACTCTCTATCAGTAACCCATATCATCAAGAACTGCCCCACCCCCATTCAGGGAGTCATACAGAGGATTTAAAGCGGATAAAGTGGTCACAATCCTCGGCTCTATCCCTGACGGAAAAAAGTAGAGCCCTACTACAAAATTCTTCAGCTCTAAATACCCATGTGGTCAGTGGCTGGACCTCTCTTACAAATCTCCTTCTCCAGGAACTCCCAATAAAGAGGGGCCAAAGAAACCAAATTTCACAATTCTACATCTCAAAAGCCACAAGGAAATTAAGAACTGAGAGGAATCGAGCACTCCGTCAATAAAGAAAGTTCCCCAGCAACAAAACCTATTTCAATAACTATAAGCAAGCTCAAGCCATCTTCAGAATCGCCACACAAAAGGAAAAACGAGTGGCATCGGATCAATTCTGGGTGAAGCTTATCCATGAAAGTAAAAATCCTAACCCAAAGCAATTCTGGTCTCTCGTAAATAGGAGTAAAGAAAGTGCAAGTGGATATGGTAGCGCAAACATCAGCGAAGCAGTTTGGTGCAAGTTTTTATCTCTGCACTTTAGAGCCACTAACATAAACAAAGCTTGCACCGACTCTGCCGGCCCGGCCAACTCCACGAGATCTCTCCCGGGACTGGAGAATTTGAGGAGGGCTTGCCCTGCAGCTATTTCATCTGAAGATCTGACACACAAGGAACTAGCGAAACAGTGTGATACTTCACTGGAGCCCACGGTGTCGCTGGTTCCCTTAAAAAATAAGATCTCAAGCTGCATAAGGAAAGCCAGAGCCGATGGAGCCCCAGGACCAAACGGCCTCCCTCAAGCTATGTTTAAATCCGACATCAGCCTATGGTCAGAATACTTGACCCCTTTATTTCTCTACTGCAGTTTAAACAACACGGTCCCAGAATCCTGGCGAGGCGCAGTTATCCATCCAATCTACAAAGGCGGGAAGAGAAATGAGCCAAAAAATTACCGAATGGTAGCGCTTCTTGATGTGGAGTCTAAGTACTACGCAAATATTCTACTGGAGGAGCTACAGGCTTGGACCAAATCAAGTGCACTGCTTCCTTTCAACCAGACGGGCTTTGTGGCTAAAACCGGTACCACAACCAATCTGCTAACGCTAACCGTCTTGTTGGATAAAGCGACCTGCCAACATATCCCGCTGCACTGCTGCTTTGTAGACTTCAAAGCAGCCTTTGATCGTGTGCCTAGGGGCCTGTTATGGCAGAAACTAAAATCGTGGGGCATTCCGCAGCCCCTTCTTCAGGCAATAATTCAACTCCACACGGAAACGTGGATAAGAATTAAGCTAGGCGAAGGCTGCCATGTCTCCAGGAAGATCCAAACTGAAACCGGCGTCAAACAAGGGTGCGTATTGGCCCCACTTCTCTTCAACTTGTTTATATCTGATCTCTCTCCAGTTCTCGACAGTGTAAACTGCCACCCTCCTCAACTTGACGGGACTCGCATCACTAACTTGCTTTATGCCGACGATCTGGTGCTCCTAAGCCACACAAAAGTGGGTCTCCAGAGATTGCTGGATGAACTGCTACCCTATACGACAAGAAACCATCTAGAGCTCAACTTATTAAAAACCAAAACCATCTCTTTTGGGAAGCAAAAAAGGTCAACAGAAAGGTGGTACTTCAGCAAAACAAAGTTAGATTCAACCCACAGTTACAAATACCTGGGCATCTATCTTGATAGAAGAGGCTCCTTTATCAAGCACAAAGAAGCATTAAAAATCAAAGCTCTGTCGTTAGAGGTGGTTGCTGCAAAGCTGGCAAAACAGCTACTAGGTCCCAGCTTAATACCCATGCTGAAAGTAATGAAAACCAAAGTAATCAACTCCCTAACGTATGGCCACGAAATCACCAAAGGCGCAACCAGTACACCAATAAACAAGTTAATAACAAAAATCTTCAAAAGAGCCTTTGGGTTGCCAAAATCTGCCTCGCCAGCCCAAGTGAGACTAGAATTGGGTCTCCAAGATCAGCATGGAGTGGAGGCAGGTGCATTCATCAAACTGTGCCATAGACTGCGCCGTGCCGAGGAGGGTTCCTTGGAGGCCCGACTCTGGCAGGAAATACAGCATAAACAGACCAGCCATAAGCATCGGCAACTCCTGGACCACAGCTTACAGTTATTAGGCGCAAAAGATCTCTGGGCCATAAATCCATCTGTTCCCGTGCTAAAGTCTGCCATCAAAAAATCTGTTAGATCGTGGTCCTTCCACTCTGACAGAGCGATCCTTTCAAAGAGGAGACATGCCTGGGCTGTAATTGCCAATCTCAAAGTGGGTGTTCTGCCGCTCTACTTGTCGAGCACATACGCACTATATTGGAAACGCAAGTTTTTAGCCCTGAGGATGGGAGAATGGCCCTTTCTGAAGAACCTCCCGGAATGGCGGCGGCCGAGTAGTTGCACGAAATGCAGATTGTGCGGCTACCATTCAGAATCAATTGAACATATCGTCTGTGCATGCCCTGCACTGCTTACAGCCAGACGGTTACTGTTGCGTGGCCAATGTATCCAGTTGGAAGTTCGATCTTGTCGCCAGGCAATAATGGCCGCTCTTGACCCTGACAACGTCAAGCTAAACATTGGGCTTTCAAAATTTGTCCATAAAGCGATAAAATCTCTTGAAGCCACTCTCCAACCCAAAGCCTCCCCATTATAGCAGACGGTGGTGGTAACACACACAATATCCGAATCAGTCTACAAGTAATCCAGATTTAAGTACTGTACCAGAACATTATTAGATCTTAATGGCCCCCTGAATCCCAAGTTATTTTAAATTAACTGTTTTAAATTATTTTTATTACATTCATTTTTATTAATTTTTTCTTGTCATGCCGCAAATTGTAAATGGTTTTTTTTTAACCAATCAATAAAGATTACTAATGTACTCAAAAAAGTGTAACTGTAGTGAAAGTGCAGAATGGCGAAGGGGTAACAATTACTATTCCTACTCCAAAAAGTGTGACTGTAGGGAAAGTGTTGGATAGAGGAGGGGTAAAAATTACTATTCCCACTCCAGTGAGTGCAACAGTAGGGCAAGTGTTGGATAGCGAAGGGGTAAAAATTACTATTCCCACTCCAGTGAGTGCAACAGTAATGAAAGTTAGTGATAGCGGAGGGGTAAAAATTACTATTTGTTGGACCCGGCCCTTTAGGCAGGTTCACCCCGAGACTTTTTGCTTTTTCCTAGCCTGTTTCTGTGACCTGGTGTTGGTGATTTTAGGCCTCTGTGCACTTTTTCACTGTGGTACTGTGTAAAGTGCTTGAGCTCTTTGTGTATGTGTGCTGATTGACCTGCCCTCCCATAGGAATGAATGGGGAATATGTATGCCCATGGTAGTTCCTGATGTGTGGGGAGTGCAGGGTCGAGTTTGATATGTACGAACTTGTGAGATTGAATGCTGTGTAATGATATATGCAGCATGACTGTGTCTAGTGTAGAAGTGCCACTTGTGTAATTTGTGTCTGGCATGTGATTGGCTGGTGAGCCTGGTCCAGGAGTGCCTGGGCCTGCTTGTGGGTTGACTGTCTGGTTTGAGGGTGACAGGGGCTGGGGAGCCCCAGGAGGTTGTCTGAGTCAGCCCTTGGATAAAAGGCTGCATCTGCTGCCAGGGAAGTGGGAGGAGATGGCACCTGGGAGTGAATGAGGCTGTGCCTGCCTGCCAAAATGCTGGCTCCACCTCCCGCTGGGCGGCTGTCACCTCTGCCCCTCACAGTCAAAGAAATTCCCTATAACCAGTTCTAGCTGGTTCTCACACTGCCTGCACCCTTTAGACAAAGGATTTTACAGTATAAAAAGGGGCTGTGTCCCCTTCCAAAATGTTCTTGTTTTTGGACTTGAATCTGCCAGGGGCGTGCTGCTGCTTGGGCCACGGAGAATCCCTGGGCCCTTCCCAGCCCCTGGGTGCCTGGAGGACTTCTTGGGGACCCCTCTGCCTGTCCTGGAAGGATGGGGGATTTTGCTTTGCCCTGGATTCCTGCTGTTTTCCTGGACTCTGGAGACCTTTCACTGGGTCCCCTTTGCTTCACCTTCCTGAAGGACTGTGTGGAAGACTTTTGGGGCACTAGCGCCTGAGGAGCGCTTTAATTGTACTTTTTGCTGGACTGGTGACCTTTGGTTGCCTATAGCGCTGGGAGCGCTTTATTTTCACCTCCTAGTGCTTGAGAGCGCGTTTTGATGAAGGGCGAGCGTGTCGCCGTCACGGATTTTGGGTGAGGATTTGCAGGTGCCTACCCTGCTTGGCGCCTGATTCATGTTATGTTTAATTTGCGGGTGCCACCCCATTTTTATTTAATTATTTGAAGCCGTGGCCTCGGCAGCGCGACCAGAGCCGGTGGGCTCGTCAGGAGGGCCGTGCTGCCATTGGCTGGCCCCAGGAAGAGTTGACGCGCAGCCATTGGCTGCCCACCGGAAGTAGAATTCCAGCCCGCCGCCTGGTTGTGGGCGGGGCCAGGAGGACGTGTTTGCCGCTTCCCCCTGCCTAGGGGAAGCCTATGCGTGTATTTCCGGTCTCCCGTGCCCAGAGGGAGACCGGGGAGGAAGAAGGCATCGGCTGCTGTGGAGCTCCCGTGACCGAGAGGGAGCCCCGAGATGAAGAGGAGCCCCGCCTGCTGTCACAGAGGAGTGCCCAGTGGAGCGCGGTGCAGCGGATCCCTGCGAGGCTCTCAGGAGTGAGAGAGCCGAACCCGCTGCCACCGCCGAGAGAAGCGCTGCCGCATCAAAGGAAGAGGAGCCCCTGCCCCCGCAACAGCCCGGTGAGTGTTAGAGGGCTGAGGGGGGGGCTCCGGGTGGCCAAGTGGTACTGCCGTTGATGGGCCAGGATGCTCCTGATAGGCAGGGCGCCCCCGAATGGCAGTGGGCCGCCCCACGATTCTTCCCGAGCCCTGATGGCTTCAAGGAGGGGGCAAGTTGTTTTTCGAGCCCCGAGGGGCTAAGGGACAGATTTCAGTTTGTAGAGCCCATGAAGCTCTAAAGAGGGGCCATATTTGTTTTAAAGAGCCTGACTGGCTCAAGAGCATGTTCGCTTTAAGGAGCTAGATGGCTCCCTCGCCCCATGATGTCTCAAGAGCCTGTGAGACTCCAGCCGTGGGCGCAGTTCGTGCCTAAGGGTCAGTGAGGACCCTGTTGATGTTTTGATTCCCAGCTGCCCAGCAATAAGTGGGCAGCTGCACCCTTTAGGTCTTGGGATGTTGTCAGGTGCCCAGCAAGTAGTGGGCACCTGCTACGTTTAGGTTTTGCGCCAGTGGCGCACCCCTGACTGGTGCTGCTTGGAAGCGCGCCCTGACATTCTGGACACAGGGCTCTTTAGTCCCCTTTATTAGATGGGGGCTGGTATGTGATTTCTGCGCAATGTGATTTCTATGTGTTTAATAGTAATTGCTAAGGTGTTTTTGCGCTATTGAGTTATGTACTGGCACCTCTGAATGTGTTTATGCATCATTTTTCTTCCTTGATTTCTCACCTCTGAATGTTTTTATGCATCATGTGTCTTTCCCTGCGCTGCACCTCTGAATGTTTTAGGCGTCATGTGTCTCCTAGCGCTGCACCTCTGAATGTGTTTGTGACGCATCATGTGCCTTGTTCTTAACACCGCTGAATGTGTAGGTTTATGCATCATGTGTTTCCCTTTACTACTCCTCTGAATGTATATTTATGCATCATGGGTAATGTGTTCTTTCATAGACCCCTAAACGCTGTGTGATACTTAGGTGGTTGTCTGTACACCTCTGAATGTTTTTAGGCATCATGTGTTTTCCTTTACTACTCCTCTGAATGTGTTTCATGCATCATGGGTAATGTGTTCTTGTTTATACCCCTAAATGTATTTTATTCTTAGGTGGTTGTTCTTTCTAATACAGGTGGTCCTAGTGAGGTCCTGGTCCCCTGCGTGACATTTTCCTAAGGTGTTTAGGGTTGCGTAGGAGGTACTTACCTTTTCCCAGTAGTTACTGGATGTGATTTATAACTGTTATTTTCTGCTATACTTATTCTAAATTCTACTAAGTGCTGATTCTGACAGTGGCCCATGTGGCCCTGTCCTGTACATAATCCCTTGTGAATATTGCCCGTGCCAGTTGGCACAATGTACATGTGTGACTTCTATCTGATGTGTTTTTACAATACAAAGGTTATTTTATAATAACCTTGTGTGGAGTTCCTTCTGTGGTGTGCCTAGGATGTTGTTGCTGTTGTGTGCTGGCGCAAATGCTTTACACATTGCCTCCGAGTTTAGCCTTACTGCTCGTGCCAAGCTACCAAGGGGGTGAGCAGGGGTTATCTTGGCGTGTGACTCCCTTGCCCTGACTAGAATGGTGGTTTCTGCCTAGCTTTGGAGTCAGCCTTAGCCAACCAGAAATAGCCAGTTCTAACACTATTCCTACTCAAAAAAGAGTAACTGTAGTGAAAGTGCAGGATGGCGGAGGGGTAACAATTACTATTCCTACTCCAAAAAGTGTGACTGTAGGGAAAGTGTTGGATAGAGGAGGAGTGAACATTACTATTGCCACTCCACTGAGTGCAACAGTAGGGCAAGTGTTGGATAGGGAAAGGGTCAGAATTACTATTCCCACTCCAGTTAGTGCAACAGTAGGGAAAGTTTTGAATAGTGGTGGGATAAAATTTGCTATTTCCACTCCAGTGAGTGCAACAGTAGGGAACGTTAGTGTTAGTGGAGGGGTAAAAATTACTATTATTACACCAAAAAGTGTAACTGTAGGGAAAGTGTTGTATAGCGGAGGGGTACAAATTACTATTCCCACTCTAATGAGTACAACAGTAGAGTAGGATAGCGAAGGTGTAAAAATGACTATTCCCACTCCAGTGAGTGCAACAGTAGGGTAAGTGTTGGAGAGCGGAGGGATTACATTTGCAATTCCAACTCCATTGAGTACAATAGTAGGGAACGTTAGTGATAGCGGAAGGGTGGAAATTACTATTTCTACTCCAAAAGTGTAACTGTAGGGAAAGTGTTGGATAGCGGAGGGTTAAAAATTCCTATTCCCACTCCAGTGAGTGCAACAGTAGGGAAAGTGTTGGATAGCGGAGGGGTACACATTACTATTTCCACTCCAATGAGTACAACAGTAGAGAAAGTGTTGGATAGTGAAGGTGTAAAAATTTCTATTCCCACTCCAGTGAGTGCAACAGTAGGGTAAGTGTTGGAGAACAGAGGGATTACATTTGCTGTTCCAACTCCGTGACTGCAAAATTTGGGAAAGTGTTGGATAGTGGAGGGGTAAAAATTACTATTTCCACTTCAGTGAGTGCAACAGTAGGGAAAGTGTTGGATAGCAGAGGAATCAAATTTACTATTCCCGCTCCATTCTGTGCAACAGTAGGGAAAGTGTTGGATAGAAGGGGGTAAAAATTACGATTCCCACTCCAGTGAGTGCAACAGTAGGGAAAGTGTTGGATAGCTGAGGGGTAAAAATTACTATTCCTACTCCAAAAAGTGTAACAGTAGGGAAAGTATAGGATAGCGAAGGGGTAAAAATTACTATTCCTACTCAAAAAAGTATAACTGTAGTGAAAATGCAGGATGGCGGAGGGGTAACAATTACTATTTCTACTCCAAAAAGTGTGACTTAAGGGAAGGTGTTTGATAAAGGAGGGGTAAAAATTACTATTCCCACTCCAGTGAGTGCCACAGTAGGGCAAGTGTTGGATAGCGAAGGGGTAAAAATTACTATTCCCACTCCAGTGAGTGCAACAGTTTGGAAAGTGTTGGATAGTGGTGGGATAAAATGTGCTATTTCCACTCCAGTGAGTTAAACAGTAGGGAAAGTGTTGGATAGTGGAGGGGTAAAAATTACTATTCCCACTCTAGTCATTTTAAACTTAAAAAACAAACAAAATATTAACAACAAAATATTTAAAAACAAAATAAATAAGAAATATATAAATATGTTACAAATTATAATGCAGATATATTTATAAACAAAATAAAAAATAGAAACGTATTATGATGTTAAATCCATATGACAAATACCTAAATATTATAGCCATTAAAATAACAAATAATTTTCAAACAAATAAATATTTTTAATTAGAAAATATTTAGAACCAAAATTATTAATTATTACATGAATTTAATTTTTTTATGTCCTATCCTATAACAATGATGAAAATAACATGAAGGGAGAGAGAGAGACGGGGTGGATCAGTTCTCCCTAGCTAGAATTTTATAAACAAATGGAATCCACAAGTGGGTGTGGGTGGTCCCCACAATGGTGGGGAGCACATAGTGTTCTTTAAATACCCCTCACACACAAAAAGGACCCATGTTGTCATGCTTCATCATTGGGGTCTTCGCACCCCTCTACGGGATGCGGCGTGCTGGTACCTATTTCTTTGTGGGAGCACTTTTTGCAATGACTATGTGAGGTGTGTGTGAGGTTATTTGTAATAGTGAGTGAGTGGTACGGTTTGAAGTGATTTTAGTGATGATTAAAAAGTACCTGGCTCGTGGGGTGGACTTAAATACATTTTTAATGGCCCCCCGGGCTGGTACTGTTAAAAGGGTGTATTTAGAGGTTCCTATGTAATGCAATGTACATCACCTCTTGTGTCCGTTAACATGTTTCGGAGTGGAACTCCTTCTTCAGGACGGGGTGCACAAATCCCCACCTTACTCACGTTTTCCTACACAAAGTCTTTACTTTACAGAAAAGTAAAAATCTAAATAAAGGCTAATATGTACCTAAAACAATTGTCCAGAAGGTTTCTGCGATTAGCGAACCTAGGAAAAAAACACAAGGAAAGAAACAATAATATTTCATTCTTATAGGCATAAGCATTTAACTGATGAATTCTAATTTATTTCCCCCAAACAATTGAATAGCAATGTAGGCTGGTGCATTTAATTGTCATTAACTAGTGTCACCAATGAGAATACTCAGCACCCGCATTACTCATTTAGACATTAAAGAAATCACGGGGCCAAACGCTGCAGAAAGGCCATCAGGCCGACGCGCATGTGCGAAGTGAGAGACACGTGGTCCTCGCATCAGCACAAGCGCGTTGGCACAGACGCTACCTACAGGGATCTGCACCGGCGCAAAGACACCACGCTGCTCATACACTACCTGGCATGAGCCGGGACCGGCAACTTTAACGAACACGTGGACTGGATTAACCATATATGGAAATTGCAAACGATATTAATGACTTCTATGTTTCTTAAAATATAGGGCCTGATTCACAGAATGAACTTAGGACTCAATCCTAAACTTACTACTATTTTGGTATTCACAGAATGCACTTACTAATGTTGATATTCACAGAATTAACTTAAGACTCAATCCTAAAGTTTGTCTTAAGTTTGTCTTAAGACAAATTTAAGACAAAATCCTAACTCCTGTGAATACCAAAAGTAGTAAGTTAATTCTGTGAATGCCAAAAGTAGTAAGTGCATTCTGTGAATACCAAAATAGTAGTAAGTTTAGGATTGAGTCTTTAGTTCATTCTGTGAATCGGGCCCAATATTTCTTACCACAAAATCGATATTCTTGCTGTCGATATTTCTGTAGTTTGACATTTCCAACTCGATATTCTGTCTGCACATCGTTGTGAGGTGACCTACCCTTGGAGAGGTAAAATACAGACCTGACTGGTCAGCAGAATAGCCCAGACCATAGGTTTGTGGTTTTTCTTGTGGGTCCAAACCAACCTACTCTTGTAAGTGGGCGAGCAGCCCTGCAAAGTTTTTCAGGTCCATGCATGACTAGCTGCCCCAGTACAGGTGTTTCCTTGAATTCTCTGCTTTGTAGTTTTGTTTATTTCATTATAAAACAAGGACCACATGTACTTGTGTTCAAAGAAAAAACCTGGAGTGTAACATCTCCTCATGCATAGACGTAATGGTAGAGATTGATTGCTGCCACACTAGGAAATCCAGAACATAAAATTAGTGAGCCACACCTCCACGGTAAACAACCCAAAAGAAAGGCTAATAACTGAGATACAAACTCAAACACACTTAACTGTTCTCAAAAACTGACACAAAATCTCTCTCTCTCTCTCCCTCTCTCTCTCTCTCCAGTTTCCTTTATCTCTTTCTCTAACTAGGGTCTCTTTCTCTCTCTCTAAAAGGCTTTTTCCACTCTGTCACCCATACACGCAAACAAAAAACAGAAACAAATGATCTCTAACCACTCACGCAATGAATAGCTTTAAGCCTGCCTGAGTAACCTCAGCTGTTTGGGCAGCAGTTCTAGATCCAATCAATGCATCCTCAAGTCACCCCACTAAATGATATCGCTTTTGTGTGCAACACTCAATCAGATAGTCTCTCCAAAGGCACACTGGTGCTATTTGCTGAGGCTTAGGTGCCCCATGAGAAGCCACAGGCTGTGCAGGCAGGACAAACAAAATTTACGCTGACCATAGCCAGACCATAAGAGAAACATATTTAAGAAACTATGCGCCATATCTACAAAGTTCTTTTTTATATCGCAAATGGCCAGATTCACCAAGAAATAGCATAAATAAATATGACAATAGTGATATATTAAGTTCTTTTGTTAGGCCATAGAATCAGAAGACAGTGTGTCCCCTGCTGGGCTATGACTAGATCACCGCTCTAGTAAGGCCAGAAATACATAAAGTAATGACGAAATACGTATACTAGGGAATACCAACAGTTTTAGACTGTCTATGCATTCAAATTTTGTTGTTTAGTTAATTAAAACCATAACAATATAAACAATATAAACCTGGTACATAATACAGAAAATCTCATAGTTGAAAGAAATATAGAAGCGTTAGTTCCTTCTGTGAAAGTAGTCCGGACATTGTGCATTAATTAGGTTCGTTATTTGACTCGTGGCTGTTCATAGTTATGAGCGCAAACAAAGTAACAATTTCACCAGCGGTTGATTAGCTGTTCGAGGTCTTCGAGTAGGTCTTTTGCAGACCCTAGTTTAACCTCTTCACTGCGGTGTGAATTCCGCCACAGTGCTGGACATTCCAATTGCGGGTGTGGTCGTGATGGCTCCCGGCCGTCATGAGCACACGCCCACCGTGACTCATGACGGCCGGGAGCCATCATGTGCATGGAAAAGGGTAAAACGTTATATTAAAATGGTTGTTTATTTGATTGACTAGTCTAGGCCTTTGTGTCCATTAGAATAGCTGGTGCAAGCAAGTAAATGCCGAAGTGTTTAAATGGGTGTCAGAACAGCATTTACAAACTTGTTGGATTGCACAAGCTTATGGGAGTGGCCTCACGAAGTCCTGCAGTTTTATTGCATTCAGATGTGCAGGCGGGTGGGGCTCCATTAGATGTTTGTGCTATTGTCTGTTCCCCCTGGCGAGAGACCCTCGTTGTTGGCCCAGACTCTCGTAGTAATCCAGCCACTTCCGAGAAAAATTTGCCAAACTGTGCTAGGATCTTTGGAGTAACAGATAAGCAATAGTGCTTCCTCACAAGATCTTATCCCATGTTGCATAAAGATAGGCGTTAAATACCTGCGTCTCCGTTGTAGTAAGCTTGCGCAGCAACATACAATATGTGCAACAGATTCAGAATGGTATTTGTACAGCCTACATTGCTCCTGTTCTAGATCCCATATTTTCCAATGTGCCCTGTACTCCCTAAAGGGCGTTTTTAGCAGGCTAACTGATAGAAGGTTCTTGAATGCATGCTTTCCAATTGCTGCTCTCAGGTGTGGTTGGCCGAGAGAGGCTTCACGGACTGCTGCAAGCTCCTCCGTGCCTCTGATGCTTTTTGCCTCGTTTAAATCCAGATCCCTCGAGGCTTTTCTAGCTTGTGCCGTTAATCTGTTTTTTAGTTGTATTTTGCTGATTGGGAGAGCTAGCAAAAGTGCTAGATCCAGGTTTAATGTTGATCCAACTAATTCAGGTACTTCGCTCAGGTGCTTTTCTTGTCTAGGAACATTACCATGAGGGAGCCCCGCAGGGACTCAAGATCTGCCCAGCTCACCTGAAGATAAAAGTTGATTATATCTTTTTTGCATGCTACATCAATGCTTACTAAATTGAATTTCAGTCAGATTAGAGTGCACCAAGTATTCTGTGGCGTGTGTGGTTCCTCCCTAGTGTCTTGGTTAACCTTCCTGGATAAGCAAGGTGGCAGCAGCTTATTGCTGGTACAAGTTTAGCCGCGATGATTCTTCGAATTGCCTCGGCCGAGTGGGTGTTTAGTTTATGATGGAGCGTAGAAATAGCATGTGTGGTTCTTGCTGCTTTAGCTGCTATTGCATTTGTCTGCAGTGTTTGTTTTCCTGTGTCCGTTAACGAAACTCCGTGTCAACCTTTAGTGAACCGATTTGCCATTCGCTTTGGCATTTTTGGGGGCATTAGCCGAAAATCTGGATTTTTGTTTTCCTGGCCTTCGCATGAAGGGCGTTGCATTTATTGTGTGTGTGTAAAATATCCAGGGCCCTCCACATCTCAATGCGGGTCTGGTCCATCAAGACCAAGACGTCCGCATACTGTATTATTGGTAATTTTTTTCATCCTAGAGTTGGTGGAAAGGTTCTGCCTTTGACCAATTCTTCCCCCATTCTTCCCCAAGATCTGCTGTGTAAAAGCTGAATAAAGTCAGGGCGAGTATGCATCCCTGCTTTAAACCTCTGCACATGAGGATCCGTACAGTGGCAGGTGAATGAGTTTTAAACTGTGCTTGGAGGAAGCAGTAACCTCATGATAATAGCAGTGTGAGAAGATTTATTGGTGAATAGTGCTAACATTGAAAGCAGATTCTGCAAATGCTGCAATGGATGTCTGGTGATGCTCATCCTTAACTGTGGCTCACTGTTTTAATTATAAGCAGGGTTTCTGGTTTCATGGTATTTTTTGTTTTGAAATTTCCTCTCCGTATTCATCCATATTTTTGTGTGTCCATTTTGTCTGCATTTTTTTCCATATTTATTTCGTGCTTTGTGTAAATATTTAAACTGCTATGGGCATGTTTCCACATTTATTTAACCTACAAATGCTTACACATTCAAATGTCTAATAGGTTTAGCCATTACAGTACAATACAGTCATTTAAAACCATTTGCATTATAAAACAGCCTAAACAGCTGATAGAGTGTGATTGTGTTCCTTCATTTGTTGGGGTGCATCATGATCATGAGTAGTTTGCAACTACATTTATTAGTTTGTCGTACTAACATTTAATAGTAGAATGTGTACTGTAATAATGTGAAAAGTCATGTGTTAGGTGTATTTTCCATATAAACGTGAAGAAATCAAGATTGCAATATATGCGTGTTTAGCTGAAAACACTAACGTGCAGAATTTTGTTCGATGCTTGAATTTATTCACGTATTTGATGTGCTCATGTAACGTGTTGATTTAGAAATGTTCAGTAAAAGAGTTAATTTATATGTAATTTCATGAGGTCTGTATGCTATTTTCCTATGTTGGCCGGTTTCTGTAGCCCTGAAATGCAGTCTCCCTGAAGGCTCTCACATTGTAGATTTAATAGTTGAATTTCATGTGCACGTGGATTTGTTCTTTTCTCATTGTTTTGTAGCAGGTGGAGAAGATCATCTTTGTTAGTTAGAATATCGCTTTTGTTTTACAAGTTAGGTTTAGGGCGGAGAGGATACATTTGTACAAGGAGTGCTCATAATGTGAGACAGTGTTCTTTCTCACTGGAGAAGGCCTGGAAATCATGGTCATCGAGCCAGGACCTGGGAGCATCGAAACTGAGCGGAAAAATCACCTATAGGTAGTTGCCCAGTGGGATGAGGCGATCGGAAGATGAGCAGTGGGCGTTTTCTATGATTTTGGTGTTGGAATTAGGAACAGTATCCCTGGGGTTGAGTCAGGAGAAGAGAGGAGATCGATGGTGAGGAAAGGAGCATCTTAGAACTTGGCTACCTGACCCATACAACGTGAGTGTACTACTTAGGAAGTCTTCATGCGCCGACACCTTTTCCTGACTTGCCTGGGAAATGCTAAGTGGGGATGTCATGTTGGTGGTAGTGTAGGGACAGACTGATGTTTTATTCATAAGAACCCTCATTGAAGTCTGATCTTGATGTCAGGGCACTTGTTGCCTGAGTTCTAGTCTTGGAATTCATTATTCTTTACATGCTCCCAAGATTCAACTTTGCTCATAGATTTGCCTTAGTTTTAGCTCTGATGTACTTCTACAACCTCATTTTTAGGTGCTTTGTCCAGTTATTTTTGGCTTTGTAATAAACCCACCAACTTAGAACCTTGAGTCTGTGATTCTTCGGAGCCATGAATTATTGTTTTTCTGAACCTGATGTGAAAAGGTTTTCCTCCTCTCTACACTTCTAAGCAGGCATCAACGGTCCATTGACCATGGGTTACAGAGTCATTTGGAATCAGGGAACCCTAAGTCAATGAACCGCTGCCATACTGCTGCTGTTACATGAGCTTCATTAGGAAATATTTTTTATTTGTTTTAACTTCCCTACCTGTCACCCTGCACAGCTGTTGACCTAGCACTCGTGATTGAGAGTAGCAAGAATCACCTGAAAAAAAACCTATTTTCTATGTTTATCTATATCCAAAAATAAATACAAACATTAACATAGATGGTTTTCTCTCTGTATTTATCTGTATATATGTCAGTAAAAATGGAAAACTAGAAGCGTTATTTATAATGAGCAAAGCATGATCCCTATGGATGTCCTTTGTTTGTAGCATGGACAACTTCCGAGACAGGGAAACGTATTGCCTTCGGTATGAGGCTGGAGATCCAGACACCCAAGTTAAGGGATTGTGATTGGACTCCCTTCAGAAATTAAATGAAGGCTTTGTCATTAAGGAGCTGGTATTTAAACCGCCCGAAGCACTGGCCTTTGGTGAACGGTAGGGGGCGGGTTGGACTGCAGACCATTCTACAAGATGAAAGGGGGAAACATCCATTGCAACATGGTCATAATAACGCATGATCATTACCACGCATCCTTTACAACAAACATGCCTTTAGCATGCATGTTTGTTACAACATATCACCTACCACGAATATGCCTTTACCACACATGCCTCCACTACAAAATCACTGAAAAAACTAAAATAATGCGGCAGAATGGAAAGTGAGCAACATTAATTCTAGAAGGAAAATAAAATTAATCCTTCACGAGGACTGTTCTTCATGTTCAATAACTTATTCTAGTTTAAATACCAGCACCAAGATGTGCTCCGAAAAAGCCTTTTTTTATACATAGGTTTAGAGTAGAACAGAGGGCGAACAGCAAACAATAGACAATAGGCATAAAAAACAGAAGCGCTAATTACAGCTGAACACTTAGTACAAAAAGATTCCCCTGATCAAGTAACAATTGAAAATAAAACAAAAAGCTGCCTCCAGCTGCTGATGCAATAACTCTTTAATCCTGGAAATAACTTGATATTTGTAAGCAAGTGAGTCTCCCAGTGCTTTCAGGAGAACGATGGGAGTGAGTGGACAGCATCTAGTTGGCAAACAGACAGCATCTGGTGGAAGATTGCACGGTCAGCTGCACGCAGCTGGGGCATCATTAGGATGGCGGGCAGACTTTGTCCGCCCCCCCATCCTCACGGTAAAAGGGACCACCCGCAATAAGGGCGGGGGTCCCGTGGGGGCAATTATGCCAGGAATGCACCACAATGCATTCCTGGCATTGAGGTGGGCGGTGCACTCAGCACAGCCTGCCACAATGCCAGGAAGGCATGTTGTGCACTTCCATGCACATTGTGCATGGAACTGCTAGGGGTACAATAAGTAACCCCCCTATGCTCCCTCTAACCCCCAACATCCTGGGGGCCCGCAACGGCCTCCCAAACACAAAAAACGCATGCCTTTCCGTGGCCGCGTTCCATATCAGGATCCCTCCCACCTGCATCCTGATATGGATGGCGGTGTCTAGCAGATACCGACCGCCACCATATGAAACCCTTTTCCGCCCGGTCAACTCGATGACCGGGTGGAAAAGCGGCGGACGGGCTTCCGGTACGCGGTGGTCCCCCCAACCATACTAATAATGCAGGGGAAATGGGTGGCGAGCAGGCTAGGATGTAGGGCTGATCGCCACTGCCATGAGGGCGGTGGCGATCCGCCCTACATCCTAATGGGCCCCCTAGTGTGAGTTGAGCCCCCATCCCTTCAGTGCATCCTAGACTAGCTAGTGCAGGTGACTCCAACCAGAAGATTGCAAGCTACCAGTAGTTCGCAGAAACTTTCAGATTAGCTTCCAGCCTTGAGTTTATTTTTAACAGGTAATTAGTTTTGTGTTTTCCTTTTAAAGTCAAGGAAATGCTATGTTTATTTTACATTATTATGAGACTGAAGATGGCAGTCTGATCATGAGCACTGCTCCACTCAGATTTATGACATATGTGGGTGCCAGAGGTTCAACACTGAGGTATTTAACTCTTAAATAAAAGTCATTCTCAACTCAATATTGGAGCATGGGAACACAATTATATTTATGAATGCTTTTAAATGACAAAATTGAAATGAAGAGTATTTATTTTCTCTCTTTTCAAAGTGTCACATTTACAAATAGCAGGCCTCTTGCTCCCAGTGACTACAAGACATAGAGTGTTGTTTGTAACTGAAAAATACAGTTATTTTCATTTAAATGTGAGAAATTAAAAAACAAATGTGTACTTCAAATTAAGCCAGTTAAGTCCTAATGTTCTATGAAGCATGTGTCTTCACTTTAAATTCCTCACATTTAAACAAATGACTGTATCTTCCTGTTATAAGTAAGTAAGTAAGTACATTTTATTTGCACAGTTAATTAAAACCAATGCAATACAATACAAATTATGAATTGAAGTAAAACACAATATAAAATCACATATGTTTTAAAACCATCATGATGTGAACATTTCTGTTCTGTTCATCCTAAATATAAAAAAACGTATTGGCCTTTCATTTGTCACACAAGTATTTAGACAGTGGACATAGTTTATATTATAAAACAGATTAAGATCAAATCGGTTCAAGAATCAAGTCCTGGCATTTTTTCTTCCACAGCCTTTTAAAATTTTACAAGGCTGCAGCTCAGTTGAGGGTCCTGGGATGAAAAACAGGTAAGGACTGCACTCCTTCGTGTACATGTCCCGTGTCGAATAAAATGGTGTCTCAAAAGAAGTTACCGCTCCTCTAGCAATTTCTCACAAGAGCATAGCAGATGAAGCATATCTTCTTGCATGGTACCACATAGCCGGCATAGCTTGCCTGCTTTCTTTTTTAGCCAGTGTGAGAGATGCTGAATGCAGGGCAACAGACCTAGCCTGTACCTTAAAAAGCGCATTTTGGTCTTTTTGGCATAGCCCAGACCAAAATAGTTCTGGGGAGCTTTTGCAGAATATGAGTTCAAAATCATCCAAGCGCGCGTTCTTTTTGAGAAATCTGCTTTATCTTGTACCCATGACTGTTGTTTAATCGACTTCTTTACAAATTTATTAAACGTTTTATGATCTGAGGAGGAAGCCCAGAGCTGTTCCAGCCCGGTGTTTACAAGACTTTTTGCTAAATATTTAGCTGCTGGCGAGGTCGGAGACTGCTCTATCTCCCTCCACAGATATTCGTTCAGTGTTCCTTGTGCAGATTTCCTCACTTTGTCCTATACACAGATAAAGGCCCCCTGACGTGCCAGGAGCTGTTGGATGCCAAACTCCAGCCTAATCTGTGGTAGGGAGGTTCGCTTAGGAAGGCTAAAGATGATTCTATATGCGGCTATGATTGTGCTGTCGAGTTTTGTTGCATCTCTGTCTCGTAGGACCTCACTTCCATAAGTTATTGTAGGCAGTAATTTGGCTTGGATAACTTGTACCAAAGGTGTTAGAGATGGACCAGATAACTTGTTATTCAGTGTTTTTAAAGCAATTGCCAGAGCGAGTTCTTTGCCTCTAATGCTAGACCTTTGCACGCTGAATCGACCGCCGTTAATCTTCACGCCCAGATATTTATATGTTGAAGTGTCTTTGATGCGAGAGTTGTTCCAAAACCACGAGAACATTTTTCTTTTTCTTTTACTAATAGTCATAGATTGGGTTTTCTCAAGGTTTACTATTAGGTCGTTTGCCTTGGAGTGGCTCTGTGTGGTGTTCAGGAGGTTTTGAAGCCCTACTTTAGTGTGGCTTATTAAAACAATGTCGTCCGCATATAAGAGGCGCGGTAGATTAAGCCCTCCTACTTTAGGAGCATGTGAATTGCAGTTGTTCAAAGTTGGAGCCAGGTCACCCAAAAACAGATTAAACAGTGTTGGGGCCAAGACACAGCCCTGCTTGAGGCCATTGTTGGTCTGTATGCGCCTCGACAGCAGTGAGCCGTCCCCCATCTTTATCTGTATCCAAGTCTCCGTGTACAAGTTTATTAACAGGTCCAACAGTGGTTTTGATATCCCCCAGCCGTTTAATTTTAACCATAGAAGATGCTGGTTAATGTTGTCAAAAGCCGCTTTATAGTCTATGTAGCAGAGATGTAGGGGCATTTATTTTGTCTCTGCCTTGTCTATTAGTAGGCCCATAGTTAGTATATTGGTCGTTGTGCCCACTGTTTTAACAAAGCCTGTCTGATAAACCGGTATCAGAGATTTCTTTGTGGACCATGCCTGTAGTTCCTCCAGCAGTAGGCCTGCGAAGTACTTCGCCTCATTGTCGATTAGGGCCACTAGTCGGTAGTTTTGAGGGAGAGCCCTATCCCCTGCTTTATATATTGGGGTTATAAATGTGGCAGCATGTCTACAGGCCACTGGGAGTAATATGCCTGCTGTTTGGAAAAAACAATTAGACTTGGGAGAAAAGTTAAATGATAAGTTTAATGTGATACATATTAACATAAAGTTAACTCTTCATTTTAACTTTCTCCCATTTCAAAGTGTCACATTTACACACAGTAGGCATCTTGCTCCCAGTAGCTTGTAGACACACTGTCAAAATTATAAATGCAGAATAGAGCCACTTTTTCTTAAATGGGAGAAATTTAAAGTGCAGAAAAATGTTCCTCATTATGAGCATTTTTGCTGAACATGTTACTGTACTTATTTCTACTATTTAAAAACAAGCATTTGCAATGCAATAGGTCTCACATTCACGTGAATTTAAGCTACTGGCATTGTAAATGACGATGCCTTTTATTTATGTTTTGGGTTTTAAAACATAAATAAAAGACATTGTCATTTACAATACTTATAGCTTAAACTCTTGCAAATGCGAGACCTATTGCATTGCGAGAAGGGCCTTCTTGACTGCTTGTTAGATTGTAAATATCAGAGAAAGATACAGGCCTGCAATGTCTTCAAGGTAGTGAAAAATAGTGCAGTGAAGAAGATGTGTAAGTGTTGTAAATTACATAGACACAAAGTGTGAAGTGAGAGTTACACATGATCCGAGCTATAAACACTAAAAAAGCACTCCAACACCTTTTGCTCTGTGATTACACTGTCAAGGCACAAGAGGAAGCGAAGGGGGTATTTCTTGCCACGATTTGAGTGTGCAGTGTGGCATTGCATAATGTCATTGCTATCTTTGGCCCAATAAAAAGACTCCAGCTGTAGTAGGGCCCTGGCATCACCTCCTGGTGCAGGGCAGGCTGTGCTTCATGACAGGGCATGGAGGGAGGAAGGGATGGTCTCTGCTGCAGCTTCGGCCTTGTAGAGTTCCCCTGCTATTACTAGTGAGCGAGAGGCACTGAGGTAGTTGTATTGGTGGTATTGGTGGAGGGGGATTTGGTATTGGTGGCATTGGTGGTGATGGTATTGGTGGTGCTGGAGTGGTATTAGTGGATGTATTGGTAGTGGTGGTATTGGTGGTGATGGGTTTGGTGTTGGTGGTACTGGTATTTGTGGTGGTGGTACTGGTGGTCTTGGTAATGGTCATGGTGATATTGGTGGTGGGATTAGTGGTGGTGGTATTGGTGGCGGTGGTATTGATCATGGTGGTGGTATTGGTGGTGGTGGTGGTATTGGTGCTGGTGGTATTGGCGCTATTGGTGGTGGTGGTGGTTTTAGTGGTGCTGGTGGTGATGGTATTAGTGGTGGTATTAGTGGTGGTATTAGTGGTGATGATGGTGGTATTGGTGGTGGTGGTGGTGGTATTAGATTGGTGGTGGTGGTATTGGTGGTGGTGTTATTGGTGGTGGTATTGTTAGTGGTTGTATTAGTGCTTGCGGTGGTGGTGGTATTGGTGGTGGTGGCAGTGTTGGTGGCGGTGGTATTGATGGTGGTGTTGGTGGTATTGGTTGTGGAGGTGTTGGTTGTGGTGGTGGTATTGGTGGTGGTAGTATTTGTGGTGATGGTGGTTTTGGTGATACTGGTACTGGTGGTACTGGTGGTATTGGCGGTGGTGGTACTGGTGGTATTGGTGGTGGTGGTATAGGTGGTGGTATTGGTGGTGGTATTAATGGTGGTGGTATTGGTGGTGGCATTAGTGGTGGTGGTATTGGTGATGGTGGTATTGGTGGTGGTGGTGGAATTGGTGGTGGTGGTATTGGTGGTGGTGGTATTGTTGATGCTGGTATTGGTGGTGGTGGTACTGGTATTGGTGGTGGTAATGGTGGTGGTGGTATTGGTGGTTGTGGTGGCATTGGTGGTAGTAGTATTGGAGGTGGTGGTGTTGGTGGTACTGGTGGCATTGGTGGTGGTGGTATTTGTGGTGATGGTGGTATTGGTGATACTGATGCTTGTGGCACTGGTTGTATTGGTGGTGGTGGTACTGGTGGTTTTAGTGGTGGTGGTATTGGCATGGTATTGGTGGTGGTGGTATTGCATTGGTGGTGGTATTGGTGGTGATGGTATTGGTGGTAAAGGTATTGGTGGCGGTGGTGGTATTGGTGGTGGTGGAGGTGCTGGTATTGATGGTGGTGGTGGTGGTGGTATTAGGGGTCGTGGTGGTCGTGGTATTGGTGGTGGTGGTGTTGTTAATAAAACAGCCTTTTGAAAGCAACCCTTTAGGTGGCTTAGTGCAGATGACATGTAACACAGATCTACTGTTGTCAGCTTCACCCCATTAGTACAAGATTAGGTGCTACCTGGAATTCATATGACTTAATTCGATAAGCATTTCTTAATCCGTTTTATTAGATGGGGGTTGTCGAAACAGACACGAGATAATGTAGGGTTACAGTGAGTGAAAGCAGGTATCCGTGTTACGGGGCGGCCGTGCTGCTTAAAAAAACACAAGCGGTTTCAGCTGAAGCAGCACATGTCCGTCCTGCAGTAAGAGAAACTCAATAAAGTAATTAGTGCTTACAAATTACTTAATAGGTCCCGTGTAACAACCGAAGTAAAGGGGCCAGTAGCCATGGGAGGTTACAAATGATTACAAGGCATTACTGAGCAGGGACAAACAACCTACAAACAATCCGAAGGCAGCATTTACGAAAGACAATGACACAAGCCAATGGCCCAAAATATGCGAGGAGAGTGGGTGCGGCTTCTCTCCCATTCTCTTCTACAGCCGCTAAGCTCAACCTAAAAATGGTTGTATGTTTGTGTTGAATAACCAACAGTGCCACATATGGCGAAAGGTATGTCCTGTGCTGAAAGTACATTTTTTGAAAAAGGGGGACCCCTACAAGTACAATATGCTTGCTAATCGCAGGTAAAAAGTTATTGGGTAAAGAAACATTAACAAGCTTACAATTAAATCTGGAGTTAAAACATTCTAGGCATCATGAAAACAGGTGTAAGTAACCACACACTAATAACAACTTATTTCTTATTATGAAAATAATTTTTATTTAATTCTTAAACCTTTTTGTTGTATTTTTTAATAATATAAATCGTAATCAATTGTATAAATATACACATGTAAAAAAGAATAAACACGTATTATAAACATAAAAGGAAGAAATCAATCCAATTAGTATGGTCAATAATTGTGTCTTTCCTAAAAACTTGACAAATTTGATGAAGGCTAGCGGTAGATGACAACTACGAGCGTTTCGGCACTTCTGCCTTCGTCAGGAAATCGTCTATAGGAAAAAAGATGTAGAGAGCACAAAACTATTATATTGTTGGAACACCTTACTAATAAAAATACCATTGTTAAATAAAATTTTATACAAACATAAATATAAACCTAGAATATTGGAATGGCTCTCATCATTATATATATTCAATGCAAAGGATGAAATCAAAGACGAACAATACGCATATGTGAATTACAATAAAAACTCTAATACACATATGTAAATATATTCTTCAATAGAAATAATATATGGTTTGATACATTTTAGGACACGTTCTTTAATCCCTTTTCTAAACAATGCGGCCATCATATCATGGCGACTCCGCCCATGCAATGAAAGGAGAATGAAAAGAGCAGGAATAGAGCCAAAGGAAGAGGAACAAAGTGTATTAGTCTTGTGTGAGCCTTAACATAATAGAATCGCATTTAAGCAGAGTGAATGAATTATTTCATAGATAAAGGATATAGGTCCCAGAAATAAAAAAAAGTGTGTAATATAAAGGTTGTCATTAAAAGAGATGAACTGCTAGTGCTGCAAGCGTCATGATGGCCTGGAGATAGACAAAAGACCACATATGCAACCATTTGCATCTTTATATAAAAATTTAAAAATTAGAAAGCATGCCATAGAACAAGGCGGATTATGCCATCTTGATTTTGGTTTGCGCAAATAAAGTGATCATATTATTATTATTATTGTTTAGTCTTATAGAGCGCTCGACTTACCCTGGAGCATCTCAGCGCTTGCCTTGGGAACCCGTCCTGGCTTTTTCCCTGTGAGATAACCCGTACTGGGCATCCCCAAGGTGAAAGCCAGGCATCCCGCCGCGGGGGGGCCGTTGTGGAGATTAAGCAAGCTAATGCCCAGAGTTGCAGAGTGTGAACCCATGATTCGAGTGGGCACCGAAGCGAGAATTATCGAGTCCATGGACATTTGGGCTCAAGACCCTGCCGCGTCGGGAATTGAACCCTGGTCCCGGGTCTGACCTCTACTTCTGGGTCTGCCTCCTCTAACCAGTGAGCCACACTTCTCTTATATATACATAAGTGAAAAATAGTACCAAAATGGTACAATAATATAATGAAAGAATAGACTATAATGAATCTATAGAACATACTCAAAATATTTGTAATGTATGGATCCCAGATACGTTATGAAGAGTCTTCAACATTGAGTACAAAATGCTGAGTTTATAATCTAAAAGTACAAAAAATATGTCAATGTTTATGGCATTACCACAAGGGTGTAAACATTGGCAAAAAATGTATAATAAACAATAAATCAGCCAAGATTATCCTACTGCATGGTGCGCGTGAGGAATCTGTTACTCACAGATGCAAGCTCGCAAGAACAGACAAGAACTACGGAATAGCCTGTTCCCATGGCATATCTAAGTTTAGCCCCTTGTTGAACGTGCCTAAAATCCAGAAGACTTCTTTTTTCCTTCTGATAGATTCTGAACACTGGCCTTGTTTGGTTTGGATTTTTTCTATAATGAACCAACGAATGTCCTCAAGTGTATGATTATTTTGTATAAAAGGCAATACCATGGGGGATGCTAGATTTTTTGTTCGAATTGCTGATCTGTGTTCCGTCAATCTAACATTTAGAGTCCGTGAAGTCTCGCCCACATACCCTTGGTTAAAAGGGCAAATCAGCAGATAAACTTTGGGACAGATTTACAAGCCCCGTACGCCACTTTTGCGCTGCCGTTGTGTCACTTTTGTGACACAGCGGCGGCGCAAAGCCAGCGCCATGCTGCGGGGTATTAACAACGTGAGGTATCTGGGAGATACATCACATTGTAAAGACCTGTGCCACATGTGGGCGTTCCGGTGCAGTGGGGTGGGGGGGGGCGTTACAGTGCAGGAACGCCTCCTAAAAGTGGCTGAGTGAAATCTACAAGAGTTCACTCAGTCATTTTTAAGGCCATGCTGCTTAAAAACCCTGCGCCTGCTTGAAGCAGGCGCAAGCATTGACGCAGCATGTTAGGCATAGGGGCACCCCAAGCCTTGCTGGAGCTGCGTCGTGCTTGCAACGCGACTCCAGCAATGCATCACCTTTAAGGCAGCAGATGTGTCACACATCTGTCTACTCTTGCCCCATGGTCCGCCGCATTCTAAATGCAGCGCATCCATGGTGGCACAAGAGGTGTCTGCCGTGGCGCACAATAACTGGCGCATCTTTGCTGATACGCAGGGATGCGCCAGTTATTGTAAATCTGCCCCTACATTTTTAGTTTTGAAATTGGTCATTCGTAGATGGGATCGTTTTGCCATTGAAAACTAGCTTATCTGTTTCCATGGCAAAAGAGCACGCTTTACATCCCCAGCATTTGAAGTTGCCTTGAACACGTAAAAGGCCCTCAATACTTCTCTGAACTGGCTCTTTTTTCTTGGGCATATGCGATCTGAAAATTTAAATCTTTTAGATTTCTGTTTTTTTCAATAGGCAAAAAGAGGTTTCTGGATTTTATCTGTTTGTGATTTGTTGGTGTTAAGCAAATGCCAATTAGAGCATATAATCTGGTGAATCTTTTCATTCAGCATGGAATGCTAATGGAAAGACTAATTCAGAATTTTGCTTTTTTTGTCGCTTTGTAGGAGATGTTGCCTGTCATAAAATCTTGCTAGCTTTTAGGACTCACGTATGAGTCTATGTGGGTAGACCCTCATCAGAAATGTTTCCTTCATGTCGATGGCTAGGAGGTCGTAGTCTTCTATTTTGGTACAGTTGCGCCTAAGGCGCAGAAACTATCTTAAAGGCATGCTGTTCTTTTGGGATGTAGGTTGAAAACTTTTGTAATGAAGTAAGGTATTTTGTGCTGTAGGTTTTGTATAAGTCAACTACGAGCTGTCAGCAGTCATGTTTGATTAGAATGTCTAAGAATTCAAACTTGGTGTTACTGAAATTGGAAGTAAATTTCATGTTGGGGTCACAAAGATTAAGCCATGAAAGAAACTCCTCCAGGACATCTTTATTGACATCCCATATACAAACAATGTTGTCTATGAACCGCGACCAATGCAAGGTTAATTCGATGAATGGTGCCACAAGTACATACACCACAGCCTCTCAGCCACCCATACACATATATCCCATCATTCTCACATATGTTCATACATCCCCACAGACTATGCATTTACTGACGCACGTGGCAGCCATGTCATAGTGCCCTAGTCACTGTATTATGTTCAAACCGTAGTATCGGGCTCTGTGTACATTAGGTTTAAAGTCATTGAAGCTGGGCGAGGGGGTGTCTGGTAACAATGGGTAAGTTGCTTGGCCTTCAGTAGCTCACAATGATTTGCACTTATCACCAGTAGCTGCATTACAGAAAGGGTTGGAGAACCAAGACACTGCAGTTTTAGCTACACACGCCTGTGGGAAGTAAGAGACTCAATGGACCCTGCAGCCTTATGTTAGTGGTTTCACAGTAAACATACGAGAATAGTGTACCCGCACATTTACGCGCTAACAGAAGTCTAGTGAACGCCCATGCACTGAACATATATCTGCTAAACATACCTCTCTTGAATATAAACATGTGGAACAGTGAAGGTTTTGGATCCTACGTCTGCCCAGCCCGGATCTCAACAGCAAAGAAAACAGAACAGGGTGGCTGGACAGGGAAAATTAGTATCACAGTTTACAGACACGCAGTCAATATGTACTACGTGACCACGGGGTTTATGTCCCAAAACAAATTTATTTTCTTTTTGACTCAGTTTATCAAAATTTCAAAAACACAGAGACAAACGAAGAACTATCACGGCAGTGAATTCATGCGTACAATATCTACAAATATACAAGTTTACAAATGTACAATACTTACAAAATGAATCAAGCAAAACAAATAAGAATAACACCCCAACAAACAATGGAATAATTCAGTGATCAAAATCAATTGCATTTATATACAGTGCAAAATTAGTGCATTAAGCAAAGGTACAACCAGTCCATGGGACTATGAAACCAAGGGACAGGCGGGGGCAGATGGAATGGGACGCCTGCCTGCCTATGAGAACCTGTGGTTCAATGTTTGTATTGGGTTGCACGACCAGGATCCAAAGTAGTGGAAAAAAATCTTATCCTAGAGGCACCCTTTTGAGTAACCACAGGGTGGAAGTGTTGACGCGTTTCGAACCAGGGTGTTAAAGGTTCTCTTCAGGACGGGGACTGGGAACAGTGAGTCTGCGCGAGGGCAAGGAGTTTGCCGTGGTGTCGGTAATTCTCAAAGGACGATTGTTTCTGTAGTTCACACAGTGTTAATGCCGGAGATGTATTGCCTGCCAAGCGGTGCACACTCGGAAGAGGGAGCGGCTCACATTTTACAACGTATGTCTTAAAAGGCTTAAAATGCAACTGTCGAGTTAAGGCGTCTGGTCACAGAGCCCAATTCGAGCTGGCGGGCGGTTTCTAATTTTAACCGGGACTTGTATCAGAGGAATCAATCTATCGCTTCCGAAGGGACATTCAATCTGTCAGATACAAACATAGAACCACAGGTTCTGATAGGCAGGCAGGCGTCCCATTCCATCTGCCCCCGCCTGTCCCTTGGTTTCATAGTCCCATGGACTGGTTGTACCTTTGCTTCATGCACTAATTTTGCACTGTATATAAATGCAATTGATTTTGATCACTGAATTATTCCATTGTTTGTTGGTGTGTTATTCTTATTTGTTTTGCTTGATTCATTTTGTAAGTATTGTACATTTGTAAACTTGTATATTTGTAGATATTGTACGCATGAATTCACTGCCGTGATAGTTCTTCGTTTGTCTCTGTGTTTTTGAAATTTTGATAAAATGAGTCAAAAAGAAAATAAATTTGTTTTGGGACATAAACCCCGTGGTCACATAGTACATATTGACTGCGTGTCTGTAAACTGTGATACTAATTTTCCCTGTCCAGCCACCCTGTTCTGTTTTCTTTGAATATAAACATGTCACCTGACTATTTCGATCCATTTGAGCCTAAACAAACAGATGGTGAATTATGTGGTAACTATGGAAAGTCCATAATTGTGCAGAAAGCATCATGGCAGTGAAGTCACACAATTTCAGTGGTCCTGGCCTACAAGGAGCGGAGTTTGATGCCCGGTGACAGGACCCCATCCCGATATCATCTGACAAGGCGCTCACACTACTATACAATAGAGTTTGATTGGCGAGCCTAGAAGTGTAGGCCTTACCAAAGCGTAATTCTGCATAAAGTCTCTTTGAAGTTGACATCATTTCACCATTCTCACCTGAATGAAAGAAAACAAAAAAAATCTAAATAAGAAAGAGAGGAGGAATCAGAGAAAGAGAGAGAGAGATACGGAAGGGGTGGTGGTTCTCGGGATTGGGGTTTAAATAACGCCTGTTTCCACAGGTGCAAACCCCAGGGTCTGGGGGGGGGGGAAGGTGGGGAGAGTCTTCCGAAAGGTCCTGCACACACCCCACCTTTCTATCCATCTTCAACTTTAGTTAATCTTGCATCTTTTGAGTGCCTTTGATATCGTTTCAATCTCTGTGAAATAGGATGTACTCCGTCACACGCTGGGATCACCCGGTCACCATGGTCGAATGATTTTGCCTCCACGCCATTAGTTAATATCTTCCATGTAATGAATATTTAAAAAATCCTTATTAAAATGGCTTAGATGTGAGATTAAAGAATTCATACATTTTGGGCCAAGCCAATTGACGCTCACAATAGGTAAGCTTTAGACAGAGCAGAGGGTGCTGTGCTATTTATGACGATTTGCAATAAAATGAAGAGTTTGAATGGTACGTATGTAGGGATTAAGAGCAACAGCTGAGAACATAAGTGCCCATGCAACCCAATGGAAGGTTCACATGTACCATTGAACCTTCAGCTGCTCATTTCCCTCTTGAGGCGGAAGCCGGGAGGTCTCCATACTTTCCTTTGCACAGTGCGCTTTTACCGCTTTACAGATTGATTTTAAAACTGTGAGGTTCCGTGACAATTGTAAGTGGTGTTTTCGACTCGCACGAATATGGTCGAGTCTGGTATCTATGAACCGCAAATGACGAGTTTAGTGGGTGTACGCAGTTTCGCTGTACTAACCCGAACCGTTCGTCTGTTTCGTGGGTTTATCTATCTGTACCCACGGGTTCCATCTTAGATACGGCATCCATTTTGTCTCTTGCCCTCAAGTAGCCAGCGAACGGACGTTGTCCGCTTCGCGACCCTGGGATTCCCAAGACATTTGCGGAAGACACATTTCCTTTGAAAGTGTCTTTATGATGAGGGGGATGATACTGTAAGGCAGATGGCCCCGCTCGAGGCTCATCTTGCCGTGCCGGTCTATTGTCTTAGCCGTGCATCTCATTAGGCACGTCCCTTTGATGCCTGTAGCTCGTGTTTCCCGATACCACCCCTTTTACACCCTTTCTGATCTCCCCACTGTTTCTGCCTTCCTCTGCACCTGTCCTTGTTCCTTCTTCGATCTGTTTACTGCCGATTGGAATGTACTAATGGTGGGAAGATGGGTTTTTACAGTTGGGAACCGCCAAATGTTTCCGTACTTATGTTCCGGACCTTGAATACATCAAAGCAACCCCTCTCGGGGATAATGATGGGAACCAAGTTGTAAACCTTTGTGTACCATGTTATCCTATGAGAGAAATGTGTATAAAAGGAGCGATCCACAGTAGCAAATTGAATCAGATCCCGCGAACTTACATGCTGTGTACTTCACGTGACTTCTGTGTTCCCTGCAGTAAATAAACCTCGAATCTTTGACGCCGAAGGAAGTGTCCCGTGTCTCTGTCATTTGTACGCCGGAACAGGTTACCCACGAAGGTTTCAGGTGTTGTCCCCTGGCACCGCTGGGTCTTAAATAACCCAGTCCTTCAGTTGGCGCCCATAGTAGGGCTGCATCAGTGGTACCGGTCCAAGCCCGACGATCGTGAGGAACTTCGTGTGAAATCTCCGAGGGAAGGTGCACCCCGCTTCATCGATCCTGCTGTCGAAATAAGTGGCCCGACGACTTTTCCCGCGAAGATTCCCGCCTCCTGACGGCTGCGACGGACTGCTGCCCTGACTGTAGACCTGTTTTGGCGCCTGGCGTAGACCTTGGTATAGCGAGATGATTGACGGGCCTTCCTGGTGACGCCATCGATCTTTGAGTTAAGTATTTGTGGGTCGCTCCCAGAGTTCTTGGTTGTGGTTGCTTAGTTGTTGCATGGTTCCATTGCATTTGTGGTTCTTGGTACTTTGTTGTGATATTTGACGACTGCAGCCGCCAAAGACCGAGGGTTTTTGCTATTTGCAGGGACTTGGTAAATCCCGTAACCCTTGACGTTTGTGGAACTCGGCTAGTGTGCAAGATGCCTGGTCACAGTACTCTGTTTAGTTGTTTCAGACGTTGTGGTACGGATTCCCGACTGGAGGACTCTTGTCCGATACCTCCGGTTGGAACTCCCACTTATGAGCTCTATAGTAAGCATGGGCTAGGCCCGATTGCTTTTAATGAATATTGGATTCGTTACACCAAAAAAGACGGTGTCCTTAGTTGGCCACCCCACGGTAGTTTTGAGACCCCGATTTTAGATAATCTTGAGGCTAAATTGTTTAAGAAAAAGTCAAGGCCGGCCATGTTTGATGCCTTTCGGTTGTGGCGTAAAGAAGCCCGACAGAAAGAGATCAGACAGACTAAACGTAATCAGAGAGATGGTGGTGCTACTATTGTAAAGAAAGCAGAGCAGTTCCAGCGTGATAAGGAGGAAAAGGAAAAGGAAGTATTTGATAGACTTCAGCGTATGTCTATAGATAAATGCTATCCCGCTTTGCCTACGGAGTCGGATAGGAAGGAGGAATTAGTTGAGGATCCTTTAATATCCTATCTTATGAAGTCACCACCTCCATACGCACAGGATACCGCAGCTCCTGCGATTCCTCCTGTACCTGCTCTTGTACCTGCTTCTCAACCTGTTCTTCCGACTGTTCCTGCTCCTTTGCCTACTGCTGTTCCTACTGCTCCTCCACTTGTACTTCCACATACTCCTGCTCCCGCTACTGCTCCTGTTCTACTTACTCCTGCTGCTTCTTCTGTTCCTACTCCTTCTCTTGTTACTACTCTATCGTATACTTCTCCAACTACTCGACGTCGTACCCCTTCAATGGCTGCAAATTTTGCTAATTCTTTTGAACCTATTCTTGAGTCCGCTGATTCGGACGGTCCACAAAGACGTAGTCAGCTCCCTGGTAATAGGGAACGTGCCGCGTTGTACAATATGGCGATGTCATGGATGCTGCACCCCTATAGAAATCCTCCGCGTTCGGTATTGAATACGTTTAGTCAATTCAATATACCGACACAGAGGTATGTTTTTGAAGAAATGTGCAAGGTTTTGCGCGATCAAATATCGGCAGATGCATCGGAAGATGTATTAACTGCTTTGACCAACTTACAGCTTCAGTTTTCGAGCGGAATGGTAGTGGGTACGAATGTTCGACGTGCCATCGAGCAATTGCTGGCCCTCCGTCCCTCTCCGATGCCTCAAGCCTTGTTCGTTGAGGACATTGAAAGACAGTTTGATGCGTCTGGTCAGTATCCCATGCGAGAGGTTCCTCCAGTATGGATGCCAGCTAATCCTCAGGCTCAACCTCCGGTATTGGCGCACTTCCAGAGAGTATGGATACATCTCCCATGGAAACGATCAGAAGTGTTACAGGTGAAGCAATCTTTGCCTGACCCTCGCAAAAATCCTGCAGGGTACTATAAGGAATTGTCGCAGCTTGTAGATGCTACGATAATGAATCTTGCCGATATCGATATGCTGTTTGGTAATGTCGTACCGCAACCGGTATGGGCTAAGATTCGTCAGGAAAATCATGCAAACGAATTGGGTGGTGATTGGGCTGCTCTTATTGTGGCAGACGCACGACAAACTGGTGGGGCTAAACCTGAACAAATTATTTCTGATCTTCCTCAGAGAATAATTACCCTGATGAAAACACTTATGCCAGCTATGAGGGTGAATTGGGACAAATTGTCAGCTTGTAGACAGAAGAAGGACGAGAGTGTCTCTGATTTCTTTACGAGATTTGAGGAGGCATTCATCGACCATAGTGGTCAGGATATGGGCAGTGAGGGTGGTCAGCGGTTGTTCGTAGATAAATTTGTCTCTAACTTATTGCCCGACTTGAGCAATAAATTAAAAAATTCTGAGAGTGCGTGGGCTGTCTCTACTTCTGCTCAAATATTGGCTACGGCACAGTATTACGAGAACAGAGAAAAAGAAGAGAACGACCGCGCTGATAAAAAGATGAAAGAACTTAAAACTAAAGTTTTGCTGCAGCAGGCTTACCCTCCGCGTTCGAATCAGAATGATTCGCAGCGAAATCGATTACAGCCGCAATCAAATAGGTCGCAATCGCGAAATGACTCCTCTTCCCAAAGATCTTCGTTAGGGTACAACCAGTGTGCCTATTGTAGACAGGAAGGTCATTTAAAATTCAACTGTCCTGTTCTAAATGACCGTAATAGTGGTAACACATCCAGAGGAGGTCGTGGTGGTTCTCAGCAGACATCACGTGGTAGGGGTCGTGGTGCTCAAAATGATCGTTCAGATAATTCGTCAAACTCTAATAACTGTTTTGATCAACGCGGATCATCGCAAGGACGATCTGCGCAGTACAACGTAGACGATTATTACGTCGATCAGGGAACTGACGACAGTAATTACTAGGACAGCCATAGACAAGGAGAGGGAGTGGTATCAGTTCCGGTTGATCAGAGAGGGCCTAACGTCGCAGTTGCCACATCGGGCGTCGTTGAGCCTTTTCTGTTGGACACTGGTGCAGCGAAAAGTTCTATAATGCATTTGAAACTCCCTGGCGCACCTTTGTCTGGCTTAACAAATGTTTCCGTTGGATTCTCTGGCGCCCCTGTTAGCAATCCAGTTTCGCGCCCTTTGCCCCTTACAATTGGGCCTCGTGAGCTGCAAGCTCCGTTGATTTTGACTACTGGTTGTGGTGAAAATCTTTTGGGCCTGGATTTGCTAAAACGTTTGTATGCGACTTTGTACTGTTCTCCTGCGGGAGTAAAGCTTACTTTGGGTGAGAGGGTTGTCTCTCCTATGTACTTGTCTCTCGATAAGCTTCCACCGGAATTGAGTTCTCTTCCTGCATCTTTGTGGGCAACAGGTCCCAATGACGTGGGCCTGCTTGACATCTCCCCTTATGTTGTCCAGTTGAAATCAAATGTGCGATTGCCACGTATTCCCCAGTATCGAATCTCTCTTGACGGTGAACGAGCACTGTTAGCGATCATCTATGATCTGATCGAGAAAGATGTTATTGAAGAAACACGGGGAAACGTGTGCAACAGCCCTGTACTGCCTATTCTGAAACGTACCGATCCCTCGAAACCACCTGTTTATCGTTTTGTTATCGATTTACGGGAGGTAAATAAAATTGTGATTCCTCAGTTCCCTGTTGTGCCTGACATCACGGCGCTACTGACTCTGATTCCAGCTTCTGCATCTTGGTTTTCGGTGATCGATCTGAAGAATGCTTTCTTTAGCATTCCGATTGCCGAAGAAAGCAGAGACCTTTTTGGTTTCTCTCTTGGTGGCCGTAGCTTCCGGTTTAAACGTGCTCCTCAGGGCTACTGTGAGAGTCCATCGATTTACAGTCAAGCCTTGAAGGGTCAACTGGATGCGTTTATGTTGCCGGCTGGTGCGGCCTTAATCCAATACGTCGACGACTTATTGGTGGCTGCAGATACTCAGGACATTTGCAAAATCGCTACGGTGTCGTTGTTGCAACATCTCTGTGACTTACATCACAAGGTGTCACCTTCTAAACTCCAATATTGTTGTCAAGAAGTAACCTACCTAGGTCACTTATTGTCAAAGGAGGGAAGACGGTTGACCCCAGAGAGAATTGCAGCAATTGCGCGAATGACTGTGCCAACAACCCAAAGAGATGTGCGTGCCTTTCTAGGTATCACGTCATATTGCAGGCAATGGATTCCAAATTTTTCATTGCTAGCGAAACCATTGGTGGCTCTTACGTGCAAGGATGTTTCAACTCCTTTACCATGGACGGAAGAATGTCAGAAGAGTTTTTCTGAATTGCGTGACTCATTGTGTTCGGCTCCTGTGTTAGGTACCCCTGACTACAGCAAGCCGTTTACATTACATGTTCACGAAAGGGAAGGTTGTGCTTTGAGTGTTTTAACGCAACCTTTTGGTGGTAAGCAACGTCCATGTGCATATTTTTCCTCGACCTTGGACCCGGTAGCTAGAGCATTGCCGAGTTGCTTGAGAGCAACAGCGGCAGCTGCGGTGTCCATCCGACAATCAGCAGGATTGGTCATGGATAATATGCTTACGGTGATGGTTCCGCATGCAGTTGACACTCTTTTGAATCGTACGAAAACTCAGCACTTGACGAGTGCGAGGTTGTCTGGGTACGAGTTGACGCTTTTGGCAAGTCATATTCAGATAAAAAGTTGCAATGTTCTGAACCCGGCGACTTTGTTGCCAATTAGCACGGAGTCAGATGAAGTAGCAGAACATGACTGTTACTTAAGGACTGAGGAGGAAACAAAAGGTCGAGTGGACCTTAAAAACACTCCTTTGGAAGATCCAGATGGAAATTTGTATGTGGATGGTTCATGTTTTAAATTGCCAAATGGTGATGTGACTACTGCATATGCTGTTGTAACTTTGAATACTGTTGTGGAAGCTGCAATATTGAATCAGAACTCTGCCCAAGCTGCAGAACTGATTGCCCTAACTAGAGCGTGTGTGTTGGCGAAAGGGAAACGTGTGAATGTGTTTACCGACAGCAATACGCTTTTGGCGTCGCTCATAGCTTTGGACGATTGTGGAGAGAGAGAGGTTTTATGACGTCGCATGGCACGAAGATTCAGCATGGACAGCTTGTGAATGATCTTTTGGGTGCACTTACGTTGCCTAAGCAGGTAGCGATTGTTAAATGTAGTGCACATCGCAAGGTGACGGATGATGTTGGTCGTGGTAATGCATTTGCGGAAGAGACTGCTAAGGAGACTGCCCGGAACCTTAGCACTAGAATGTATGTGACGAGTTCGGTTAGGTGGCCTACAGAGACTGGTATGTGTGAGGACACTATCGAGAGTGTGAAAGCAATTCAGAATGAGGCCACTGAGACTGAAAAGACGAAGTGGAAAGAGAGTACAGGAAAGTTGGATGCGAATGGTTGTTGGGTTGATTTGTCGGAGCATACGAGATGGATGTTGCCAGATGCGTATGTGCTAGCTGTTGTGACGATGGCACATGGGTTAGCACATATTAGCGTGAAAGGTATTTGTAAGTTGCTGTCCCCTGTGTGGAAGAATGATGGTATCACGAAATGTGCTGAAAGATTGGTTAACTCCATGGCTGCTAAGGCAATTCCCCTCCTGTGCTGGGAAATTGCTTTATTCATTGTTTTATGACGAGCTGGGCTCGTCATCAGTGTATGAGGAGGCTACACCATGACGAGCCCAGCTCGTCATGAGTGTGGAAGGGGTTAAAAATTGTATGGTATGTATGTTGTACAATCCTGGTAAGGGAACCCCAACACCTCCTGGCCATTTTGCTCCCCCTTCATGTCCTTTTGAGGTGATTCAACTAGACTTCATCCATATGGAGCGATGCAATAACCTGAAATACGTTTTAGTTGTGGTTTGCGCGTTCTCCCGATGGATTGAAGCCTACCCTCTCAAAGACAACACTGCCCTGTCGACTGCGAAAATCCTACTGAAGGAATACTTTCCTCGGTATGGAATGCCTCGGATTGTATGGTCTGATAACGGAAGTGAGTTTGTGGGGAGTGTGATGAAGAGTGTGTGTAAGGGCCTTGGAATTAATCAAAAATTCCATAGCGCCAATCATCCCCAGTCAGCAGGTTTGGTTGAAGGGTATAATGGCACCCTTAAACTAAAGCTAGCGAAGATCCAGGCTACGACTGGTCTTTCGTGGCCTGACGCTTTACCCTTAGCTTTATTGTCAACAAGGGCAACCGTACACTCCCGAGTAGGGCTTAGTCCCTATGAAATAGTGTTTGGCCGTCCTGCGAATGTTTGGGGGGTCCCTAGACCGGGTGTGTTTTCTAATCTCGAGTACCCAATGTTGATTGACTATCTTCATGATCTGACTGCTAAACTGAGGTTAATTCACCAACAGGTTTACGAAGCACTGCCGACGCAGACGGAGGGTCCAGGCCACCAGCTCCAACCGGGAGACTGGGTGGTTACTCGCAATTTTGCCCGCAAGAAGAATCTTGAACCCCGGTTTTCTGGACCCTTCCAGGTCCTCCTTGCCACGAGAACTGCCGTTCGTTTGGAAGGACGTAAAAATTGGGTGCATGCCACTCATACTAAGAAGGCTCCTATACCTTTACTGGCAGACTCGTGGGTGAGGAAGGGCACAGCTTCAGCTGAAACCGAAGGATTGCAGGCTTTTGTACCTTTTAGCGACGCACAACCTGTCGGAGAATCCTCAGTGCAGCAGAAAGACATTGTTGAACATTTGCCACCAAAAGACTCAAGACCTGAACATTCGACTGATCAGCAGAACTCTGTTCCCCCATCGGATCCTTTGTTTGACGAACAGACACGTCCTGGAAAAACTCGATACTTTTTGCGATCCAGCACCAGAGACTAATAAAAAAAATTTGTTTTGTCCTTTGACAACTGCATTATCCCGTTTGCCACAATCAGTCTGAACACCCGTATTATTGTGATTATTTTTGTAAATATTGAGTTTCGTTCTTCATGTGTTTTTGCTTCCACAGCTGAGAGACTTTTGTATATACATTGTGAATAAGACCGTAGGGCCGCGCGTGTACTTCCTTCTGGTTAGTAGGTCTTGACGCTAGGTTAAAGACCGTCGGTTCCTGGGAACTCCTAGGGATTGACTACTGCTACACAGAACGAAGTGCGTCAAGAAACGTTGCGGACGGTCATAGGGGATGGCGTTTTCAAAGCTGATGGACTTGGAAGAAGCTCAGGCGCAAAGATTCAAACTGCAACAACTTATTCGTACCAAATGTTTTATGTTTCAAGTGTTCCTATTGTTTTTGACTGTTTCTGCACTATTGGCGGGTGGGGTGTATTACATGATGTCGTACTTCTTACCTTCTGCCATACCTACTCCTACTTCTGACCCTAAACTCACCTCCACTGCATCCCCTCATTCTTTCCATATCTTACCCGAACACGAACAGGCTAGACGTGCAGAATTCAGAAATAATTCCTTTATTCAGCTCCTTCATCAGCATCAGTTGGTGGTTAACACTACTAATTGTTGGGTGTGTGGGTTAATGCCACATACCACGGATAAGGGAATTCCATATCTGGTCCTACCTTATAGTTCCCAGGGTTCAGCTCGAGCATTCCAAACAATGTTTCGAAGCGCACTAGATTCTTACCCCAGTCGAGAGCCACGTTCTCCCTACTTTGGTCCCGGCTCGTATCAAAAGCCTTTGACTATAGCGATAGAGGATTTAGATAGAGATATCTATGAGCCGTCGCTCATCCCAGAGGAAGAAGTACAAGCCTATAGGGTCCTGAGTAAGGTCGAGTATAGTGCGCTCACGAGTGAAAAACAGCTTAGAAGCTCGCCCCCGATATGGGCCGTACCCCACCTTGGTAATTTCTGTTTACTGGGTCGTGGCCGAAGATCGAGAGCTCGTCTTGGAGAGAGTGCTTGCTCCGAGACTTATATCTTGCCGATGCTCTCGTCCCCTGTGTTTCTGGCTGCCAAGGGTACATACTTTGTCTGCCATGATCGTGCGTATACATGGTTGCCCTCCGACTTTGTGGGCTCATGTTTTATCGCAAATCTGTTGCCTCCGACGTTCACTGTAGATGCAGACTATCACAAGACTAGAGTTGTGAGAGGCGTAATTAGCGAAGAGGACACTGCCGGTCAAGAGGCAGGAGACTTTTTCAAGGGTTTCCTCCCGTTTTGGGGACCTATGGTTAATAGTAGGAACCTGAGACAGTTGACTCGAGTGGTGGAATCGACAGCTAATATTACTGCCAGTGCCCTTGGTAATATCACCACAGAACTTCAGGCGGATAGGCTTATGACGTTACAAAACCGTATGGTTTTAGACGTGGTTTTGGCAGATCGAGGTGGAGTATGTAAGGTGATCCATTCGAGCTGCTGTATTTTCATTCCAGATAACGCTCCGACTGTCTATCAAGCCATCTCAAAGTTGCATAAGATCTCTGAATCCATACACGTGGATGTAGGGGATTGGACGCTACTTGGGTGGTTTTGGGGCCTGATGTCGACTTGGGGTTGGAAGATTCTGATGATTATCGGAGTTGTTGTGGCGTTCCTGTTCACGTGTTGCCTTTGTGTGCAGTGTGGTCCTGCCTTATGTGGCCTCTGTGCTACGACGTGTATAAGACAGCCGCCTGTTACCAAAGGAGCTCGGTTGGACAGAGCTATGTTACAGCAACATCTAGATGGTCTGATGAATATCGAGTATGATTCCGACTAGTGCTTGCCTACATGAGGGCAAAAGGAGCGTCTGAGGTTCCGTGACAATTGTAAGTGGTGTTTTCGACTCGCACGAATATGGTCGAGTCTGGTATCTATGAACCGCAAATGACGAGTTTAGTGGGTGTACGCAGTTTCGCTGTACTAGCCCGAACCGTTCGTCTGTTTCGTGGGTTTATCTATCTGTACCCACGGGTTCCATCTTAGATACGGCATCCATTTTGTCTCTTGCCCTCAAGTAGCCAGCGAACGGACGTTGTCCGCTTCGCGACCCTGGGATTCCCAAGACATTTGCGGAAGACACATTTCCTTTGAAAGTGTCTTTATGATGAGGGGGATGATACTGTAAGGCAGATGGCCCCGCTCGAGGCTCATCTTGCCGTGCCGGTCTATTGTCTTAGCCGTGCATCTCATTAGGCACGTCCCTTTGATGCCTGTAGCTCGTGTTTCCCGATACCACCCCTTTTACACCCTTTCCGATCTTCCCACTGTTTCTGCCTTCCTCTGCACCTGTCCTTGTTCCTTCTTCGATCTGTTTACTGCCGATTGGAATGTACTAATGGTGGGAAGATGGGTTTTTACAGTTGGGAACCGCCAAATGTTTCCGTACTTATGTTCCGGACCTTGAATACATCAAAGCAACCCCTCTCGGGGATAATGATGGGAACCAAGTTGTAAACCTTTGTGTACCATGTTATCCTATGAGAGAAATGTGTATAAAAGGAGCGATCCACAGTAGCAAATTGAATCAGATCCCGCGAACTTACATGCTGTGTACTTCACGTGACTTCTGTGTTCCCTGCAGTAAATAAACCTTGAATCTTTGACGCCAAAGGAAGTGTCCCGTGTCTCTGTCATTTGTATGCCGGAACAGGTTATCCCCTGGCACCGCTGGGTCTTAAATAACCCAGTCCTTCAACTGTTCTGTTTTTAATTTTCCTGCGCATTGTTTGCATCTGCCACGCTTGATTCAAAAGGCGTTTAGAGACTTTCAGTGCTGTTTATTTCGCTTCTGTACCTCTCCCCCTTCCCTCTGCCCCCGGTCAGCTCTCGGCCGAGTGTAGACGCCGAGGGCTGGTTGTCTGTAACTTTGGCGGCCATATTAGGTGGGGGTGCGTGAGTGACGCACTCTAGCAGCGGTCATAAAGGGCCCTGGGAGTGTTTGCTCGTATTGCCAACAGATGCTCATTTCCCTCTTGAGGCGGAAGCCGGGAGGTCTCCATACTTTCCTTTTAGCGCTTTACTAATTGATTTTAAAACTGTTGTTTTTAATTTTCCTGCGCATTGTTTGCATCTACCATGCTTGATTCAAGAGGCGTGTAGAGAATTTCAGTGCTGTTTATTTTGCTTCTGTACCTCTCCCCCCTCCCTCTGCCCCCGGTCAGCTCTCGGCCGAGTGTAGACGCCATGGGCTGGTTGTCTGTAACTTTGGTTGCCATATTGGGTGGGGGTGCGTGAGTGACGCGCTCTAGCAGCGGTCATAAAGGACGGCTATGACTCCGCGCAGCGGACGCGCTCAGCGGACGCGCCGGACCTGCGCCGGAGTCGTGCCAGAGTCATGCCCGTCTGCGCCCGTCCAAGCCCAGACGAGCCTTGGGCCAGCCACTCTGACGATTTCATCAGGTATCCCTCGCACTTATTCCAGAGATGCACTACTTCGTTTGCGCTCCCTGCCACCTTCATATTGTGCCCTGTGCAAGACGGACCCTTTACCTTTTTCTTACTGTGCTTTATGTCACCCCTCTAATCATGTAGTGGGAGAATATACACTACGGCTCGGTCTCTTGAATTGTAGATCTCTCCCCAGACATTCGCTCGAGGTTAATCTTCTCATTCTGGAACAGGAGTTAGATATCCTGTTTCTAACAGAAACATGGCTGACGCGGGGTTCAGAAACAGATATGGTTAACGCCCTTCCTCCTGGCTTTCTTATTCTTTCACAGGATCGACCATTAGGTCGAGGAGGAGGCATCGCCATTCTGTATAAAAACTCTCTTACCTGCAGAATTCAGAAAGGTGAGGTGGAAGATTGCGAGAGTTGTAAGTTCTCCTTCCAAATCTCACCTACTGTCGCCATGTCAGGGCTGTTAGTTTATCGCCCCCCAGGAAAAAATGGAAATTTCGCCAGCTCACTTACAGAAACGGTAATGGTTTGAGCTGCCTCGTCTACAAATTGTATTGCCTTGGGAGACCTCAATTTCCATTTTGACGACCAGGAAGACCGATTGGCGACTGCTCTCTCACATGACCTTAAAACCTATGGGATGGACCTCATAAGCCTGGAGCCCACTCATAACAAAGGCCATTTGTTAGATCCCATTTTTGCAAACATTCCCATCATGAAAGCTTCCCCCCCTATTCCTCTGCCATGGACGGATCACTTCCTGATCCCTTTTACATGGGAAACTAAGTCTAAGAGCCCCCCCCTCTAGTGTTGGTACTCCTGACAGACCATGGGCCAGGCTATCAGTGGAAAATTTCACTTGCAGTCTGGAAGCCTCACGACCTCTACTGTCACTGGACCTTATCGAAGCCGAAGCAGACCTCTGTAGGTGGATGTCGAACACCTTAGACGCCGTTCTCCCCATAAGATCGACAGGAATAAAGGGGAAAAGACTACACACTGCTCCTTGGTACACACCTGAGTTGAGGGTTATGCGGAGGGCATGCAAAAAGTTAGAGCGTGCCTGGAGAAAAAACTGGGAGGTAGCTAGTAAGATGGAATACCGAGCGGCAATGAGGAGCTACAAGATCTCCATCCGGCTGGCTAAAACTCAGTTTTTTGAGGATAAAATTAGTAATGCCTCTAACTCCTCAAGAGAAACTTTCTTGGTGGTTAAAGAACTTTTGAAGATTCCTACACCTTCTGCTCCCACTGAGAAACTGGAAGTAAAATGCAACAATTTGGCAAATTATTTCCACACTAAAATTGAAAAAATTCTCTCTTCTCTACCCCAGCCCAAGATACGACCTGAGCTATTGGAGGAGGAAGGTTGTCCTCAGACAACCTTGGAATCCTTTGGGCCAGTCACTAAGGATGAAGTCCTCAAAGTCCTATGCTCAATCAAGAGTGGCTCCCCTCGGGATGTTGCCCCTATGAGGATCCTTAAACAGGTTGCCCCCTCCATCGTGGAGCCTATCACCGAAGTTATCAACGCCTCATCAGGTACGGGTATGGTTCCACCTAATTGGAAGAGTGCAATAGTGAAGGCCCTCTTAAAAAAACCTCCCTAGATCCCCTAGATATGGCCAACTATAGGCCTATCTCGCTCCTCCCAGGACTGAGTAAAATCGCGGAAAAATTAGTTAACTCTCAGTTATCTAATTTTGTTGAGTCTAATGGCATGTTAAGAAGTACTCAAACAGGTTTTCGCCCGGGTCAAGGCACTGACACCGCCTTGCTGGCAGTCATGGAGGAAACACGCTGCATTTTGGATTCGGGGGGATCAGTGGCAGTGATCCTCCTGGACCTAAGTGCAGCGTTTGACACTGTTAACCACCGAGTGTTACTCCAGAGACTGTGGGATTCCGGAGTGAGGGGGACAGCGCTGAATTGGCTTAGGTCATTCCTCAGTGAAAGATCTTTCCAGGCCTGGGAAGGGGGCGCACGATCGGCATCCACTCTCCTCCACTGTGGCGTGCCTCAGGGCTCCTCCCTGAGCCCGACACTATTTAATGTGTATATGGCTCCCTTGGAGGAAGTGGTGGCTCCATTCAACATCAAGATCGTGAGCTATGCCGACGACACCCAACTGGTGTTCGCCCTCTCCCAATCCATAGAAAACTCCCAGATACTTCATGCCTGCCTCTCAGAGGTCCATGCCTGGATGGGAGACTCAGCACTGAAACTGAACGGGTCCAAAACGGAGATTATTCTTATGGGACCAAAAAACCCCTCCCTCCCCTGCTTGGCCTGGCCCAGTTGCCTAGGCCCTCTTCCTGAACCAAAGGCTGAGATCAAGATCTTGGGCATTTGGTTGGAACAAGATCTCTTTCTCAGAACCCAGGCCTCCAAATTAGCGGGTGTCTGTTTTGGTCTCCTCCGATCGGTACGCAAGGTACTACCCCTCATTCCTTTTCTATCCAGGAAGCTCCTAATTCAGGGCCTGATTATGTCTAGATTAGACTTCAGTAATGCGATCTACCTCGGTGCACCTGAGAGCACTCTGAAAGGACTCCAACAAGTTCAGAATGTGGCAGCACGAATGCTTTATAACATCCCCATGTCTCGTTCTGCAAAACCAGCACTGAGGGCGTTACACTGGCTGCCAATACGGGAAAGAGTGAAATTTAAATCCCTTTGCCTTGCACACAAAATCTTGCAAGGCAAAGGCCCCCCGTCCTTCAAAAGATGGTGATCCCGTATAAAGCCAGCAGAACCTTACGCTCAGACCAACAACATCTGACTGTTGTCCCTAGGGTAAAAAAGGCCCGATCAGGAGGAAGGAGATTTTCCGTTAACGTCGCCACCCTCTGGAATGCCCTCCCTCTAGGTCTACGCGCGGAACCTTGTCTTCTGCGCTTTCGAAAACAACTTAAAACCTTCCTCTTCTGCTAAACCTGTTCTGTCTTTGTCTACCTCTGATATTCTCTGTTGGCAACGTGCTGGGATGCTCTAGGGTAACCGTGCGCTGTATAAAACCGATTTAATAATAATAATAACTGTTCCCTAATTGACAGACGTCCAACGTTTTTGCACGGCCTGAGTCAGCAAACTCTCAGCATCTGGTGCCATCTACAGGTATTAGCTATAATGAATACTCGTCCATTCAATAAATAGAAAAAAGCTTGCTTTAAAATATACAAATGAATGTTGTAATCAGCAAAAACCTCGGGGCATTATGGGTCTCTCTCACACCCAAAGCATTCTGAGGTGTCTGCTTATTGTTTAGATAATCTTACAAATAAATCACAGCGTGCTGAAGCTTGTTCTAAACTAAAGCCTTACTAACATCCTTACAAGCCATTGGTGATTCTAAAAGAAGTGCCAGAAGCCAGTGATTTAAATGGACAAGTGCTGTCTGAAACTAAGGGACCCATTAGGATGGCGGGCGGATCGCCCCCGCCAGGCTGGGGGCAGCGATCCGCCCGCCATTCTACCCGGAATGACCCCCCCGCCATATTAGTATGACGGGGGAATGCGGCGGACGGAAAGACCGTCCACATCTTTTTCTCCCCGGTCGCCTTGCGGCCGGGGCGGAAAAGGTTTAATATGTGCGGGGAATGAGATTTTAATATAAATTTATGATCAATTTAATAACTCATCTCATTCGAAAATTTTGGATCGCTTATTATCTGTCATTGAGTAAAAGACAAACCCCATATAGGTTAGATAAACCCCATAAACTGACGCCACTCTGAAGAACCACTTACAACTGATAAAGTTTAAAAGGTTTAATATAAAATTAAGAAAAGTTGCAAATACAATCCTCTCAGGATCAAATTCATCAAATATACAGGAACCAAAAGGAACATGTATTCCCTAAAGAACCTCAGTCTACAAACAAATACAATTAAAGTCAGTTCCAAAATCAGCAAATTAAAAAGAATCGATATGAAGTGGTTCTTCTGCGTCATCTGCAGAAAGAGAAAAAATAATCAAGTTAAATCTGTCCCTACTCTATACTAAGTGACATCCCTACTTCGCAAGTTCCTTTCCTAAAAAGGTGTCAGCAGTTTGACTCCCAAAGAAGTTCAAACTCTCTTAGCCTCTAAAGGTAACTTAAGTTTAAGAAGCAGTACCCTCTCTGCCTACCCATCCGCTCTCTAAGGGTCCTCGGCCTACTGCTCCCTTGCGCTCTGATCTCTCTCAGCGCATCTGCTCAAGTCATCTACCTTCGCCCTCGCTCTGAGCAATTCGCCTTCGCCTTCCCTAATCGCCAATTGCCAATTGCTATCTTATCCCCGGGGTGCTGTCCCTAAAATACACAATCACAGTGTGGGTGGAACGCCCCTTCGACGCCCACCACGGACTTTCCCCATGATGTCATTTTCTGGCTCTTTCCATTGCTTCGTCTCTTTGCGTCGTCCGTTAAGTTGACCCTTCTTCTTAGACGCCATCTTCGTCTTCTTGCTGGCGACTTCACTTGACACTTTCAGATCAAAAGTCGATAACCTTAAACAGAACTTTAAACTTTACGACTATGATTTTGACCCTTCTAGGTCCTGTGAATGGTCATTCCAAAACAAGACTCGAATTCCAAGCGTCTCCTCTCACGTTTAGGCAATAAACTCCGTCCGGCATTGTCACCTTAAATCTAACGAAAGCTAGACTCCTTGGCTCTCACGTTCACATCAAGCTATTCATGACTCCTATGAGCCCACTAAATTACTTACATCGGACTACGCTCCTGCGAACCCTTGGTCAGTCAGGTTATAATCACAAATGACCTAAACTCTTCTAACATTCCTACAAATTTCTTCTACACAGTCTAACCTTTAACACACATTTATATATATAATCGCATTTAGCAAATCCTTTACTTATAAGTGAATACATTTTACATAGAATACATAGAATACGAAGTTGTATTTTCGTTCGTCACATCATCACGTATATATACTCTCTGCACATTTCTCCACGTTATCTTTCTCGCCGTTTTCTCCATTGAAAGTTACACACGTACATGAATTCTACTTTGCACGTTCTACATTTCGTAAACATTTCTACACATTTCTACATTAGCCCATTCTGTATATACGGCCTTCTAAATCTAATGCATGTTCAAAAGTAAATACAATTACATTTTCTATATTACGTTGTCACATCTGTTAACTTCATGCTATAGGCGTCAACTTCATGTTACGATATACATTTCATTCCTACGTTTATACGATATGCTTCTGAATATGGCTAGGATATACGTTTTATTCAAATTGCGCTCTCTCAGTTCCCCCCTTTGATGACTTTTAGGAGTCATCACCAAATGCAATTTGAATAGCACCTTTTACACAGAACTAGTTACAATATTCCCTCTTTTTATCGTTTCGAGTGCTCTCAAACTTTTATACTGTTGATCTTGTAAAGCAGCTAATCTCCTTTCTTGTTCTCTCATCGATCTTTGTAACCGGTTCGACCTATACCATTTATATAGTTTCACTAATCCTAATAATGTGATTATGCAAATTAATACTATTAATACAGGTTTCAGTATATACCATACTATGCTTTTCCCAAGGTCGGCAAACCAACTCCCAACCTTTCCTACTCCATGTCCTACTTTTTCCCAAACATTTATTTTTGACAAATCTTCGATTTCTTGATGAATCTGTGTAATGTTGCTTATGACCTTCTCAAGTGGTTTTGAATTATCAGGAATATAAGTACAACATTCCTGAACCTTCAAAGCCTTACAAACTCCGCCTTCTTTTGCTAATAGTACATCTAGAGCAAGGCGATTCTGAAGAACCATTGCTCTAATCGACTGCATCTCGCCTTCTACTAACATTAATGACCTTGCAGTACTTGCAGACAATCTATCTACAACTGTAGCTAGTCTCCTGATCTTAACATCGTTAAGGATTAAACCTAACAAAGGAAATATCGCTCCAAATACATCTCCTTCTACCTCTGCATCTCCTACTTTCCTTTTCGCTCTCGTCGAAGCCTTTCCTTCTATGATCGCTAAATCCTTTGCATGATATATTTTGGGGAAGACAATTGCCAAGTAACACGAACCATACCAATTGTCAGGCAGTTTTACATAGGCATTTCTTCCACATACAAAATACACATTAGGAATAGCTTGCATCCCTTTCATAAAATCTTTCGTATAATACTCTAATTTAAAAGCATGTTCGCAATTTACTTCACCTACAAATACACTCTCATAATATGTCTTGCTTCGAGTTAAACATAACTTCCCTTTCTGCGTTCTATCCAATGCTATTGGACCATTGCTACCCTTCTTTTTATGTGCCTTCTCTTCTTCTGTCCAATCAGTTTTCCATTGTCCTGACATTTTTAGAATCTTCTGCCTTCTGTATCGGTCATCTACTTGTCCTATGAACTTTTTGTCAACCTCTGACACTTTGCAAGTCAGATTATTTCTGCGTGCGTATGATGTATCTAATGTATCCCAAAGAAGAAAGAATTTGGCTAGTCTATCCTCCTTTTTATAATAGTCCCACTTATTCATTTGCTTATAATTCGGAACTTCAGGCAGTACCGAATCATAATTTGAAAAGTAGTACTCATATCCTTCTCTACCATAAAATATACTAAGCAGTAAACTACATGTTATCCCATAAGTCAATGGGAGATGATGATATCTAATGCCCTCGTCTACAGAAGCCGGCAATTGCATACAAACGTAGCAATCTTTGGCCTCCATGACATCGATATACTCGTACAACAGTTTGGCATATGCGTTTGACCTAAAGTTTCCCTGTGATTCGTCTACGTGTAGTCTACGAGTTTCATCTGCTAGTAACGCCTTTTCACGTATAACATTGCTCTCCTCCTCCTTCCCCACAAGAGCAGGTTTCAAAGTCGTTACAGGCTTTACATCTGCTATTTCTTCATCACTTTCATGTCCTACTATGTATGATATTGTCACTACTGTAATTATGAGAAATATTACTACTGCTATAAGTGTACCTACTATGCATCTGGCTTTTCTGTTTGGGTTGCCGTTCTCCATGTTATCAAACACAGCGTAGCTCGTTCTTTAGCAAAAAGTTTTCTTTTCAGTCTTTGTTCGCTTTATTTGCCTTCTCAGTTTTTAAAGTGCTCTTTATCAACAAAAGTCTCTTTTTCGCAACAATGTCTTTTTCTTTTTAGCAATAGACAACCCTAACCCTTCTCCGTCCGCTAAATGTAATCCCTAATTTTATTCTTCTTTCCACTCGGCGCTAGGTTATCTTCTTCTTTATAGTTTATATACAAAAGTCTTTATGCATCAACAATTATTCTCGTACCTGCAGCTCTCGCAACAAGTTCCAATAATTCAAAACAAATTACTTTTTCTTCTTCTTCTGGAATTTGATGACCAAATGTTGGAAATTGTAATCTGTTTAGTACTAAATCTTTGATCTGACTCAAGTATGGGGGTATGGGAAGTGTGAAAGTCAGTAACCCCTCAGTCTCGAGTCCAGGCGTCAACATCCATATCTCCACTGCCACAAATGGATCGAGATCGATTACTTTCACGCTCTTCACTCTCCCAGATTTCTGTCCCCAAGACATCTGCTAGATAAGTCCACTCTGGGGTGGCGTACCTTCTGCAGGGCACACGTACCCTTCTCGATCTTCTTGGACTCTCAGTTCCTGAGTCTGTCGTTTCTTCCTCCTGATCCGATTCTTCAGCGATCGGGACAAGGGTTCTGTCTTGTTGTGCCTTTAAGCTTGGCCTTCTCCTTCTCTCCGGCCAACTGGCTTCGTCGCTCCTTGTCCTCCTGCTCCTTGTTCTTGGACTCGTCTCTTGGTCACTCTCAGCTTGTTCCGTATCTGATTCGATCTCCCAGTTACTTTCTTCTCCTGAGGCGACTTCGGTCCCACTAGTGTCCTGACCTTCGTCGACCTGTTCTGTCACAGTCTCAGCCTCTTCGATCACCTCAACAGCTTGGCTTTCCCCCTCTGTGGCTTCTCCGCTTTCCGCTGGATTCTCATCCGAGAGAGGAGCTGTTTCTTCTAGAGGTGTTGGCACTCTTCGGGTGTGCGAGGCATGTATCCAGTTTGGCAAGCCTCCACACTTAACCGCAGTGTTCGTCACAAGTATGACTTGAAATGGTCCTCGCCAACGCACGTCTAAGCAGTTCTTTCTGACGTGCTTTTTCACCAAAACCCAGTCCCCCGGACTCAGGTCATGGCACAAATCTTGTGCTGATGGAACCTCTGCAGCCTGGACCTGGAGGGACACAGAATTAATGGCATCAGATAGTCCCTTGCAGTAGTCCAAGATCAAATCGTCTGTGATGTTCACTAGCGCTGCAGTCGGAACCGATGGCAATCTCATAGCTCTCCCCATTAGCACTTCATGTGGAGAGAGACCTGTTTTCCTATCAGGTGTGCTACGTATGCTCATAAGAACCACTGGAAGTGCGTCTGGCCAACTCAGGGACGTTGATGAACAAACTTTGGCAAGTCTGGACTTGATTGTGCTGTTGATTTGCTCTACAATCCCTGAAGCTTCTGGTCGATAGCTGCAATGTAACTTCTGATCGATACCCAAAGCTGAACATAGCATCTTCACTATTTCGCTGTTAAAATGAGTTCCTCTGTCCGATTCCAAAGAGGATGGCACCCCAAACCTCGGTATTAACTCTCTAAGTAACAATTTCGCTACTGTAAGTGTATCGCACCTACGTGTAGGGTAAGCTTCAACCCATCTAGAAAATATGCAGACAATCACCAAAACGTATCTGAGTCTGTTGCATTTAGGCATTTCTATAAAATCAAGCTGCATTCTATTGAAAGGCCCCCCAGACCTCCCAATGTGACTCAATGTAACTGGTGTTCTCTTTCCCACGTTTAGTTGCTGACAGATCGCACATCGCTGACACACTGCTTCTGCCGCTACCCTAAACTTAGGATTAAACCATGTTTGTCTGAATACTCTCACCATAGCATCTCTACCTATGTGTGCTGATCCATGCAATTTCCTTGCCATTGGACTAACAAGCTCATTGGGTAAAACGGCTCTCCCATCGGCAGAGATCCAAAAGTTCATCTCACTTCTAGTACAGCCTGCTGTTTCCCAGCTCTTTTTCTCATCATCTGGTGCATTCTCCTGAACACTCCTTAGCTCATCCCACGTATCTACAGTATCTAACAACATCGTCAATTCAGTTCTTTCTTGGATTCCCCCCACTTTTACATCAGTGTGAGAATATCCTTGTTCTGCGCAGTAACGCGCTACTTCATCCACATAGCGGTTGCCTTGTGATACAAAGTCTACATTTTTTGTATGCGCAGCACATTTAACCACTGCAATAGCTGTTGGGCCTTGCAATGCCTCTAACAAAAGTCTCACGAATTCTCCATTCCTGATGGGAGAACCCGAGGAGGTCATGTAACCTCTTTGAGACCATAACTGCCCGTAATCGTGAACTACCCCGAAACCATACTGGCTATCGGTGTATATGGTGACTCGAAGTTTGTCGCCTGCTAAACAAGCACGCGTCAAAGCGACAATTTCTGCTACCTGAGCGGAGTGTACTCCTTCCAGGCAAGCGGCTTCTATAACTCTGGTAATCGTGCAAACTGCATAAGCTGCTCTCAGCTGACCAATATCGTCTCTTACGCATGAACCATCGACAAAGAAAATTTCATCGGGGTCAGTCAAAGGCTCATCTACGATATCGGGTCTCGGTTTGGTGCATAGTTCAGTCACATCAAGGCAGTCATGATCTGTACAAATTTCATCCTCCACCTCATTTGGAAGTGGCATCAAAGTTGCAGGATTCAAGACGGAGCATCTTTTTAGGGTCACATTCTCGGCAGCCAGTATGACTTGCTCGTAGCGTGTGAGCCTGCTATTCGTCAGATGCTGAGTCTTCGTCCTGGTCATTAACAATTCCACAGAATGTGGCACGTACACCACTAACTGATGTCCCATTACCACACTTTCAGACCTCTCAATGCTGACACCCGTTGCAGCTACGGATTTGAGACATCCGGGCAACGCTGCGGCTACCGGATCTAATGTAGCCGAAAAATACGCCACTGGCCTGCGCGCATCTCCGTGTATCTGGGCCAAAACCGCTAAAGCGCATCCTTCTCTTTCGCAGCAGTAAAGCAAAAATGGTTTTGTGTAATCAGGCATTCCCAAAGCCGGGGCGCGACATAAGTCTTCCCTCAGCTGCAAAAACGCCATCAAACAATCTTTGTCCCATGGTACCGGATCACTCACTCCTTTGTGCGTCAGTTGTAATAAAGGTATTGCCTTCAGTGAAAAGTTGGCTATCCACTGTCGACAATAACCGACCATGCCTAGAAACATCCTGACCTCTCTTTGTGTTGTAGGCGCGTTCATCTTCATAATCGCCTCTATCCTGTCTGGAGACACCTTCCGTTTTCCCTTTTCAATCCTATGGCCCAAGTATTGCACTTCAGTCTTACAATATTGCAATTTACTTGGAGACACCTTGTGCCCGTTTTCGGCCAAGTGATTTAACAAGGTGATGGTGTCTTCTCTGCAAGCTTCCTCAGTTTCTGACGCAACTAGGAGGTCGTCTATGTACTGGACTAGAACTGAATTCTTGGGCAGTACTAGACTTTCAAGATTTCTTTTTAATAGCTGGTTAAAAATCGATGGGCTTTCTGTATACCCCTGGGGGATACGACACCATGTTAAAACGCGATCTTCCAGCTTAAAAGCGAAAAGATACTGACTCTCTTCATCTAAAGGTATCGAAAAGAAAGCCTGGCACAAATCTATCACGGTAAACCATCCAGCTTGGAACGGTATCTGAAATAATATCACTGATGGATTCGGTACCACTGGACAACATGAGACAACAATATTATTAATCTTTCGAAGGTCCTGCACTATCCTGTATTTTCCACTAGGCTTCTGCAAACCCATAATCGGGGAGTTACATGGACTACCCACGATCTCCTTCAGTATTTCCTGTTTAATCATGGATTCGATCACAGGCTTTATTCCTACAATCGTCTCCGGTGTCAACTTATACTGTGGTGTTCTTGGATACTCAGCATTAGGTCTTACCAGGATCTTTACCGGTTCTACCCCTTTGATCAATCCTATTTCTTCACCGGTAAAATCCCACACCTCAGCTGACACTTTCTCCCTCAAGTCCTGTGGAAGCTCCTCCACTGTTAAGGTAGGATATAGTTCCACACATTCCTGCGAGTTCACAACTTTAAAATCGGCATCCTCATCATTGGTCTGTACTTCTACTCCTTCAGGTGTGCAATGTATTGTGCAATTCAGTTTACACAACAGATCTCTTCCTAGCAAACACACAGGGCTAGAATCACAGATCACAAACTGATGTTCGTCACTGTAATTCCCTATCTTTACTGACACTGGTTCGGTCAGAGGATTCGTCATCCTCTTGTTTGCGACTCCTACCACCTGAATCATTTCTCCCGATATTGGCAGACCTGGGACTACCGCTGATCTCAACGTGGATCGAGTGGCCCCCGTATCCACCAAAAAGGTTGTAGGACATCCAGCTACTTCAGCCTCTACGTATGGTCCTCTCTGATCTACCTCCAGGGCTGCTCCTAGAGTACAGTCTTCCTCTCTATTCACTCGTTGCCCTGTAAGAGGATCAACGTAATAGCATTCTTCTCCTCCTACAAACAATGGCATTTGTCTATAAGTTTTCCCTCCATTTGTAATGCGAGGTGGTTGAGGAAACGGGGCTCGAGGAGTCTGAGTCCCCCCTTTGACAAACTTTCCCTTCGGGACTGCTGCTCCCTTAACCACGTTGTTCTGTACCTCTTCCTCTTCCTGTTCTAATTCCCCTGTCTCAACATTGTAAGGACACTCGCGTCTCCAATGTCCCACCTCGTTACACTGATGGCATCTTGTTGTCTTTTTCAATGTCGCGATATCTATTCTCGGTCTCGGTCTTTCTTCCTCTTCTCTGCTCTGATTATTCTGTTTCTTTGCTTGCATTCCTGTTCCCTGTTGCCGCTGTCCACCCTTTCCAGCTGCTTGCATTTGTACCAGCATTAATTTTTCCTTGAGTTTCTTTGCCTTCGAATCTATCTCATCGCTACAGTACCTGGCATACCTCAGAATTTCGTCTAAAGGTTTGTTCTGCCAACAGATCAGATGCTGTTGAATCATTAGGCTTATGTCTGGCCTTAATCCGAGAACAAACTTTGACACAAACTGTCCTATGTCTTTAGGATCCATTACGTCTAATCCACTGTACTGTTTAAATGCTTTCAGTAACCTCTCATAGAACTCATGAACTGTCTCTTTAGGCTCCTGAGTCGTTCGATCTATCTTAACCCAGTCTATGTCTTGCACTGGCACTTTCTCTTTTAGCCATGTTATTACTCTCTCGTACTTTTCCATGACTCTCTCTGATGGACCATTCGTCCGGATATCTCTCGGAGGCTCACAAGTAGGCCATTCAATACTAAGTTTGCATGCCGTCCACAAATCTCCGGGTACTACGATATCGAACAATGTGTTCAAATCGATCCACAGTACCTTAGAGATCTTCACGAATCTCTCTACCTGCTTGTACCACTCTACGGGATTCTCTCTAAGCTTTGGGAAGGAATTAGTGAATGCCGCTAAATCCCCCCTACTCCAGGGCACGTGAACGTAGTTTCCGTTCGCGATTTCTCGCAAAGGGAAAGCTTCCATTCGCATTAGGTCTGTATCCTGGGACTTCACTAGTGCACTTCTTCTGACTGATCCCTTCTTGGACCATCTTTCCTCCCATCTATCCAGATCTTTCCATATCCTAATGCACATTACTAATTCCCTTATGTGTACTCTTAGCCCGATCGTTCTGCGCTCGTCTAGATCTTGATCCGTGCAATTCAGCCTATAGTTTGGCTGTAATGCTTTAGTGCGCGTTATGTCTATCATGTATCTTTCTGCCAATTCAGATAACTTCTCATGAGCTGCTCTCGCTTTCCGAGTAACGTCTTTAGATAGAAACAGTATCTCATCTGGTGCATACAGCTCTAACCTCTCGATTGCCACTGTGCCGTCAATTATTTCATCTAAGTCTGATTTTAAACTCATTACATCAATCCGTCTTGCTTTTATTTCAGCTCTCAGTACGTCAGTCCTAGGTTGTTCTCTCATATCCCTCTCACCTCCACTATGCGCCCTACGCCTAAGCACAGGTGAGTTATGAGGAGTTTTTCTTCCATCTCTTTGTTCCCACCTCTCTAGATCCCAAGCCTTTCCATCTTCCCGTGGGGTATGGTGGAACAATGCTCCATCCCCCATCCCTATATTCCGTCTTTTCGGCTCGGTTTCTCCGGATACGAGATAGGATCCACCGTTCTGTTCTAGACCACTGTAACTCGCTTGCTGTCTGGTGTCGCTCAACAATATGAAAGGCCCTCGCCGGTCTTCCATGTTCCCATGATCTCGTTCTTGATCACCGGAAGTATGGCGAGACGTTTCACGACTCCCTATATTCTCATGACTTCGCCCATGATCACCGGATGCATGGCGAGACCCTTCGCGACTCTCCATGTTTCCGTGATTCCAATGTCGCACATTCTCATCTGGGGCATGGTGAGTGCACCTAAAAGTATTTCGGTACTCCTGCGTCCTTCGTTCTCCCTCACTAAAGGTGACGCGAGGCACTTCGCCACACCCTGCACTCCTGTCGTCGCACATTTGCCTATTGCCGCTAATAGTAGGGCAAGTATCTCCTCTGCTTTCTTGACTCCCTCTCTCCCACTCCAGGCTGCTTTCGCCAGCTCCACAATGAGAGAGTATCCTGTTATCCTGGTCTCTCCACTCTGCTCCTGTTTCTAAACTTTTATTCCGAGCCTCTTCGGCCGTATCCCATTCTTTCAGGTATTCCCTTAATTCCTTATAGGATTTCGGTTTAGGACCCCTTAAATCCATGGGCCCTCTTTGACCTCCCTGTTCTATCCTGGGACCCGTTGCGGAATCCAATGGGGTACTCCGACTCATCGGTGCTAGTATCTGCCTTTGAGGGTTTATCATGGCATTCCTATTCTCCACCTCTGCCCTTTCCCTGTCCCATCGTGCCTGTTCCTCCTGCTGGACCCCTTCTGGGTTGTAGATTGACACAATAGGCCCTATGGTAACAGGTACTTGTAAAGCGTCTGGCATTTGGTACGACCTTGCACATTGCGTCTCTGGCACCTTCTGGACCACGAATCTTCCCACTACTCTCTGTTCGGAACTAGTTTGAGGTATTTCCTCACTCTTGTTGGAATCCCACTCTGTTACTGGGATCGATTTATATTCCCCCCACCTAGCTCCGTCCCCTTGCTGTAATATGGGACTTGCGGTTTCGCTGTTGTACGGAGGTGGTCTATCTGTTAATAGCCTCTCTATCAGATCCTCCTCCGTCTCGCTTTCCTCATCTTCCTCCTCTAGAGGTTTCTTTTCTCCCGTGGCTTCTATCATTGTGAACAGTTTGTCCGCTTCTATCTTTTGCACTCTCCACTTCTTAGCTTCTTCATCCCATTTGGCATCCTGTACTGCCTTTACTGATCGTCTCACTCTTTCTTGGCGCCTCTTTACACTCTTTTCGTGTGCTGCTCTAAACCATGCACTAAGAGCTTCGAACTGTGTTGGCCTCGGTAGAGGTCTCGTTGAGAGCATTACCGCTTTCAGTTGGTTCAACACGTCTAGTTTAAACGTTCCGAATCTCGGAAACGTCAGCTCCTTTTCCCCTTCCGTTAGCCTATTCCACTCGGAGATCCATAGTATCGAGTGTAAGCCTACATTTACTGCCATATGATAAGCTGGTGTGCCTTCTGGTGGAGCTTCTTCTCCGGCATATAAGTTTCTTCTATTCCTCCTAAAGATTGTTCTTAAACCCTTAAAACACTTCATTTTTAATAATCTACGATTTTCTCTTATTAATTCTCTTCCTTGTTACGTCCTGATGACAACCACCAATCCCTGTGCGACTCTCGCTGATCAGCCTATCCCAGTGCTGTTCTACGTCAACCGACCAATCTCAGCGCGGCTCTACGCTGACGTCACTCGTCCCCTCTGCAGCAGTTCCCCTCCTTTCTCAACTCGTCTCGCGGTTTTGCATGCGTTTCATTCATACACCGAAAAATGACTACTTCCGTCCAAGCGATCACTTTTCTCTGACTGTACGGCCACAGTCTAACTGTAATTGCTACCTCAACTGGCGAAACGTCTTCCCTCTTATGGTCGGACGCTTGCCTCAACTGATAGGTTACTTACACACAGTAAACGTACGACCAGCGTCCGTTACTCATACACTCACTCTTACGCTCCCCCTATCATCGGTTTGTTGGGCAATCAATGGTACCTCATGACTCCCTTTCAATGGTAGACAAATTACTCTGGGTGTTCGATACACCCGAACCACTTAAGTCCTTCTCTGGATCTCAAGATTTCATCCGGTTGCGCGCGCTCACAACCTTCCCTCAATCACACTACAGGCATTCAACTCCGCTTGACATTACAACACTGGAACAACATAAAACACCGCAATATTACAACGCATGACCCTTATACTCACTCTCGACCGACTCTGCTGCTTTTCCCTCGACGCACCGTCAACACCGTCTTCGGCTGGGATTCTTCTTCTGGTCGTCGATGACTAGGGACCTTGGGGTAAACTAAACCTGGCCTAGGTTGTCTTCCTCAAGAAGATAACCATCTTTCTCTGCTACCAACTGCGGGGAATGAGATTTTAATATAAATTTATGATCAATTTAGTAACTCATCTCATTCGAAAATTTTGGATCGCTTATTATCTGTCATTGAGTAAAAGACAAACCCCATATAGGTTAGATAAACCCCATAAACTGACGCCACTCTGAAGAACCACTTACAACTGATAAAGTTTAAAAGGTTTAATATAAAATTAAGAAAAGTTGCAAATACAATCCTCTCAGGATCAAATTCATCAAATACACAGGAACCAAAAGGAACATGTATTCCCTAAAGAACCTCAGTCTACAAACAAATACAATTAAAGTCAGTTCCAAAATCAGCAAATTAAAAAGAATCGATATGAAGTGGTTCTTCTGCGTCATCTGCAGAAAGAGAAAAAATAATCAAGTTAAATCTGTCCCTACTCTATACTAAGTGACATCCCTACTTCGCAAGTTCCTTTCCTAAAAAGGTGTCAGCAGTTTGACTCCCAAAGAAGTTCAAACTCTCTTAGCCTCTAAAGGTAACTTAAGTTTAAGAAGCAGTACCCTCTCTGCCTACCCATCCGCTCTCTAAGGGTCCTCGGCCTACTGCTCCCTTGCGCTCTGATCTCTCTCAGCGCATCTGCTCAAGTCATCTACCTTCGCCCTCGCTCTGAGCAATTCGCCTTCGCCTTCCCTAATCGCCAATTGCCAATTGCTATCTTATCCCCGGGGTGCTGTCCCTAAAATACACAATCACAGTGTGGGTGGAACGCCCCTTCGACGCCCACCACGGACTTTCCCCATGATGTCATTTTCTGGCTCTTTCCATTGCTTCGTCTCTTTGCGTCGTCCGTTAAGTTGACCCTTCTTCTTAGACGCCATCTTCGTCTTCTTGCTGGCGACTTCACTTGACACTTTCAGATCAAAAGTCGATAACCTTAAACAGAACTTTAAACTTTACGACTATGATTTTGACCCTTCTAGGTCCTGTGAATGGTCATTCCAAAACAAGACTCGAATTCCAAGCGTCTCCTCTCACGTTTAGGCAATAAACTCCGTCCGGCATTGTCACCTTAAATCTAACGAAAGCTAGACTCCTTGGCTCTCACGTTCACATCAAGCTATTCATGACTCCTATGAGCCCACTAAATTACTTACATCGGACTACGCTCCTGCGAACCCTTGGTCAGTCAGGTTATAATCACAAATGACCTAAACTCTTCTAACATTCCTACAAATTTCTTCTACACAGTCTAACCTTTAACACACATTTATATATATAATCGCATTTAGCAAATCCTTTACTTATAAGTGAATACATTTTACATAGAATACATAGAATACGAAGTTGTATTTTCGTTCGTCACATCGTCACGTATATATACTCTCTGCACATTTCTCCACGTTATCTTTCTCGCCGTTTTCTCCATTGAAAGTTACACACGTACATGAATTCTACTTTGCACGTTCTACATTTCGTAAACATTTCTACACATTTCTACATTAGCCCATTCTGTATATACGGCCTTCTAAATCTAATGCATGTTCAAAAGTAAATACAATTACATTTTCTATATTACGTTGTCACATCTGTTAACTTCATGCTATAGGCGTCAACTTCATGTTACGATATACATTTCATTCCTACGTTTATACGATATGCTTCTGAATATGGCTAGGATATACGTTTTATTCAAATTGCGCTCTCTCATATGGTGGCGGTGTCTATCAGACACGCCAGTCATATTAGTATGGGCACAATGCCTATACTAATATGACAGGCAATGCCGCCACGGAAAGGCATGTGGAGACACCCTGCGGGGGCCTGTTGCGGGCCCCCAGGGACTCCGGGGGGTGGGGGGTGCACTTGGGGGGGTACCTTTGGTACCCCCCAGTATTGCAAAGTACAACATGAAAGGCACCGCGCTGTGCCTGTCATGTTATGTTTTGTAATGCACAACATGTATCTTTAGCATTGCGGCGGGCGGTGCTTTCAGCACCGCCCGCCACAATGCTAAAGATACAGGATGCGCCCGCCACTGTGGCGGGCGCATCCTAATACCCCCAACGGAACCCCCACCCTTATGGCGGGCGGTCCCTACACACGACAGGATGACGGGCGGACAAGGTCCGCCCGTCATCCTAATGAGCCCCTCAGTACCTGCACTATCTTCAGTTTGAAAGAGAGTACATGCACTTCTAAGCATTCAGGAGAGTCTTTGCTCACACAATTTGTAGCTGTGAAGCTGCAGCAACTCATATGTGCAAATAGTGCACACGTCACAGGCTATTAGCGCACCTCGGAAAGGGGAATAGTGATAAACCTACCAGTACTGCAATCTCGCATACCTGCAGGGGCTTTACGTCCCTTAGGAAAACAATAATAGACAAATCACATAGCACTGACTTCCAATGCCATAAACACACATGGAGGCAACACTTGTGGGTGCCAATATTTGCACACGTTAGCTTACTGAAGTTGCAACTGCTGGCTTTTGCAAATCTGCTTTTTGAAGTTAAAACAGACAAGAAAGAACAAGGGAAAAAAGACACCTGGAGAAAACAATAAGTAAATCCATACAGGGAAAAACAACGGAAAATAAGAGTATTCTTAACGTCAACAGTGCGCAGATGTTAAAGAACAATGGGGGAGACAGAGAAAACACACATGTAGTCATGAAACATTAAAAGGGTGTGCTGCAGTGTTATAGGCAACAACAAAGCCTGCTGCCGTGAAAGAGCAAAACAGGATTGTTTTCTATATACAATGCATTTATGAGAGAAAGGACTTGATGTGATTATTCAAAGCATATTGGAGATGTGAAATAGTCCCCCTTGCTTTGCAACGCAAGAACGCTATCGGAGGCAGAATCATACACTAAACAGCTAACAGCATGAAGTATGAGGGGAATACTGTTCAGGATGGAGCCAGACCTGCTCTATGTATGTTATGTATATTCTTAAAATTGGGTGACAATAGGTCATCAGACAGAAGCACTGTCAAGCCAGGGTGCCAGCATACAGAGCAGCTGACTCAGGATCGCGGGGCTCACGGCTCGATCCCCAGCGGCAGGTCAGCTCAGCATCATGTCTCTCTGGCGACCGTCTTATTGCAGCCGCACAGGAGTACTTCACAGGTCTTTAAAAGACCATTTACTTGTTAATGAGGCTTTGTTGTGTTTTTTCACCCCTTCTTAGAGCCCCTGCATCTCCACTCTGTCGTTTGCTGGAAAAATTAACCACTCCCCCCCCAAAAAAACGTGTAGCCCCCCCCCGGAATTTGGCTCTAGTTTGCACCTCTGTCTCTCTGGATAATAGCTCCCTTAATCTCCTCGACGGCCCCAGCGCCTAGAAACCCTTAATGGATGATATGTTGGAGCTTTACAAATAGGAATTATTTTTTTAAGCCACAAATAAAAAGAGAAGGGCCAAGACCAGTTTTATATCCTTTAGTAATGCCTTCCCTAACCTGGGAGCACGGCAAAGAGCGACTTGGTTAAATGCCTTTTCCTCCCTTTGTCCTCATTCTATCCAATTTGTTGTATGAAAGTCCAGTTGTCTGTGAAGGTACGTAGGTTGGTGGAGGATGCAGAACATGTTAGATGATGGAGCCTGTCTTCAATATCACCGTCCCTGACAATGTGCTGCATCCTCCAACAACCTATGTACCTACACAGACAACTGACTTTTATACAGATCCTACAGGGAAAACAATGCAACAATTTGGATAGAATGAGGACAAGGGAAGGAAAAGGCATTTAACCTCATAGATGCTCGTAAACATCCCTCCCCAGTGCTGCGCTGTCCATTGGAACTAGTGCTGAATGGACGTTCAACGGTCATGCGCAGCACTGGGGAGGTAGTGCTGCCTTCGGCCAACGCCCCGACGCAGCACTTAAGGGGTTAAGCAAGCCGTTCTGAGCCTTGCTCCTAGGTTAGGGAAGGCGTTAGCATAGGATATAAAACTGGTCTTGGCCCTTCTTTTTTTTTATTTAAGTATGACTAACAAAGGGTCATCAGAGCCATGTAGTTCTTGACGTTGACCAGCAATAATATTGTCACATAATTTTCCAAAGAACTCTTTTTCAGATAAGGTTTGAGGCAAATAAAGTTTTCAGGTTCACCCCAATTGTCTTTAGTTGAGAATAAATAAACTAGGGGTCTAATTTAGAGTTTAGTGGATGGGTTCATTCTGTCACAAACATGACGAATATCCCAGCTGCCTTATTACAAGTGCATTATATACTATGGCACGTTTAATAAGGCAGATGGGATTAGAGTAACCCAGATGCAAAACTCTAAACCGGCCATAAGTTTTTAGAGAAAAGAAAAGGAACGTCTGATTCAGCTAAGTATTACTTTATTTCAAGAAGAAGAGGGCGGAGATCATTTATGGAGGTAGACTGTCTTCTCCGAATGAGGATAGTTTAATTTTGAATTGAGTCTCCAGATATATGTTGAAGACTACTTCCTCAAATGTAGGCCACACATGGGAACCATTTATAGTGATAATCTCTAGTCTATAAATTAACTTTTCAATAAGGTCATTACATTTACGTTGTAAAAGTGGCATTTTTAAACACAGAATTTAAAATCTACCTTTACCAAAATGTGTGTTAATAACTTCTGAGTTCAGAGAGCCTAAACTCTATTTTCTATATTTTCTCTATGGACAACTACACTTGTAAAATGTTACAGCACAGCCCCAATGATATGCAATTTGGACAGAAAGCCTTTCAACAGGGAAAAACGAAATCCAAAGTATTTCACTATCCGGACATGTCACATACACCAGTACATGCCCATGGGGTACTTTAGGCTTACCTTAAGGATGCCCTACGTGTAAGGAAAGGGAAGGTTTGGGCCTGGCAAGTTGGTGCACTTGCCAGGGCAACATGGCAGTTTACAACAGCACACACAGACACTGCAGTGGCAGGTCTGATATACAATTACAGAGCTACTCATATGGGTGGCACAACCAGTGCTGCAAGCCCACTAGTAGTATTTGATGTGCAGGCCTTGGCACATTCTGCACACTTTACTAAGGACTTACCAGTAAATCAAATATGCCAATCATGGATAACCAAGCATTGTCACAATTTATACAGAGAGCATATGCACTTTTGCACTGATCAGTAGTGGTAAAGTACCCAGAATCCTATAGCCAACAAAAAAAGGGTCAGAAAAAGAGAAGGCAAAAGTCAAAAACTTGAGAGAGAAACCTGTCAAAAGGGCCATGTCTAACATTTATATATGTAGTACTAAGGGACGAAACGCATTGGCTGGGCTAAATAAACAAAGCTATTTTGAAATAATGAATAAAGTTAGAATTTGAAATCATATATAAGACTCCAGTATAACTGAATCACATCAAATGATAGATACTGGATTTGTTTGGGGCAGTGCAATCTAGTTGATTGATAGAACAAAGCTCTTGTGATTATAATTCATGCTCCTTTTCAGTTGCTGAAATTGATACAGGGATGCTATAGGTAGGTTCGGATTTACACAGACAAAACCATAGAAATTCAGCAGTACAGCTATCGTTATGTCAAGAAACTATAACTTGTGCCCTAAGGTAACTATAACTCACACCCCACCATTCACAGTTTTCTCATCAATAATTTTACAGCAAATGATATTATCAATGATGCCATAGAAGATGTCATGAGTGATGTAATATGTGGGGCGATTAGCAGTGCATGGCAAGGGAGCGAGTTATAGTTACCTTAGGGCACAAATTATAGTTACTTGAGATAACTATAACTGCTGAATTTCTATAGTTTTGTGTGTGTGAAATCCGAACCAAACTATGACATCCCTGTGACCTTAGTTTTTTTAGTAAATGTCTAAACTTTTTTTAATGCTATTTCCAAACTATAACATCCATATAGCCTTTTTCTTTTCAGTGAATTTTCCAGGGATGTTTTAACGTTAAATAATATTTAATTACCATACGTTAACCCTACCACTACCGCAAATTGCCTTCGGCCATATACACAGGGGTTGACCACAAGGCCTGACCTGCGGCGAGTCCCTGTGGCCAACCCCCTAAAGGATGCAAACCTGCGGCCCCCCTCCCCAGACCGGCGCATATTTTAGGGGGCATGGTGCACCCCTCCCTGGGCCTCTTTTGGCCCAGGGGATCCCATTCCCCGGGCCCAGCAACATATTTCAGAGGAGGCACACACTGCCCCACTTCCCAGGCAAATTTTGTCCCTGGGGCACCATCACCGAGCACTTAATATAATGGGAAAGGGGCACAGACGCCCCTCTCGGGCCGATTTCCGTCCCGGCAAACCCATCCCCAGTTTGCAGTACATTTTGTGTGGGACGGGGCTTGTGTCCCCCTCCATGGGCTGATTTGGGCCCACCATCCCCTAAAGCCTACCAATATATATAAAGTGAAGAATGCAGCCCACCTCCCCGCCTGATTTCGGCTCAGGAGGGCCCATCTACAAGGCCCTAGCCATATTCTAAAGGGAGAAAGGGGCATGCAGCCCCCCTCCCCGGGCCGTTTTCAGCCACAGGGACCTCATCCCCCATGATCCAGCATCTTTTAAAATGGGGAGGGGGTACGCAGCTATCGTGGCTTGGTCCTGAAGGACGGAGTCCGCTGGGCTAAAATTGTCCCAGGAAGAGGACCATGCCATCATCCACACCCCATATTTATTACGGTTGACATAGGCCCTGGAAAGAGGGCTGAAGGCCTCCCTCCCCTTTATAACTTAGGCAGGGCCCTGGGGGATGGGGTCTTGGGGCCGAAATCGGCTTGAGAGGGGGCAGCATGCTCCTTTCCAAGTTTTAATAAGGCCTCGCTACAAGGGATGGGGTCCCTGGGGCTGAGATTTGCACAGGAGGAGGGCCACGTGCCCCAGGCCCAAAATAGGTCAAATTAGGGGGGCACATGCCCCCTCCTAGCATTGATAAGGCCGGACCCTGAGGGATGGGGTCCATGGGAAGAAATAAGCCCAGGACGTCTGCATGCCCCCCTCACTGTTAATTTTGAAAGAAAGGCCCCAAAGGATGAGGTCCCCGGGAGCTAAAGTCACCCATGAGGAGGGGCTGTGCACCCTTCTCCCATTATTATAATTAGCTGGGTCTATGATGTTGTCAATGATGTCATTTGAGATGTCATTAGTGATGCTATAAATGTTGTCATAGAATATGTCAGGAGTAATGTCATATGTGAGGTCATAAGCAATGAATGGCAGGGATGCAAGTTATAGTTAGGATTGCTAACTATAACTGGTGAATTTTTGTGTTTTTTTTAGTTCAAAAACATTAATGTTCACAGAGACAAATTCACCTAAAATGTTAATTTAATCTTTGTGTTTTTCGGTGAATTTCTAAGGTTTTTTTTCCCAACTAAAACAGATATTTTTATTACACATAACTATGAGCTTACTTTAACCATTTGTTTTTTTCAGGGAAGTTCTAGGTTTTTTTTAAGCAAACAAATTATTTTTGTGTTTGTATGTACAGTAGAATAACTTTATAAAATATGTTGTGTTTTTACATTATTTTAGTAAAATAGCGTTTTTTTTAATTGTAACAAAATAGGATATGGTTCACAGTTTGCAAAATCTTTGTAAAATGTGAGTGAGAATTAAACAGATAAATATTCAACAGAAATTGTTTTATGTGCTCAGTTATTGTAACTCTGATATCAAGACAAGTGACCAGCAATCATTTTTTGAGGTGTCATTACTCTTGCACTGACTGGTAATGTATGTATGTGTCTTGTAAAGCGCACTGCTGCCCTGAGGCGTCATGGCGCTGTAGACCGCTGGGGAACCAGTCCTGGCTATCCCCGTGAGATTGTCCCTACTGGGTATCTCCAAGGTGAAACAAGGCATCCCCGGTGAATGTGGGGGGCCATTGTAGAGATAAGGCAAGCTAATGCCCAGAGTTGCCGAGTGTGATCGCTGGTTAGAGTAGGCACCGAGGCGAGAATTATCGAATCCACTGACCCTGGTCCACGACCCTGCCACGTCGGGAATTGAACCCTGGCCCCGGGCCGTTCTCTGCTTCCGGGTCTGCAGCCTCTAACCAGTGAGTCACACCTCTCCACTGGTGTGCATACTAGGCTGTAAGCAGGGACTGATCCCTCAGATGGGATCTCTCTGTAATGAGGGGTGTGTTTTGAAGAGTGTGGAGAGGGACTGGGCTCTCAGACCTTTCTCTGATAATGGGTGTGCGTAGTAGGATGTGTGGAAGGACTGGCCTTTCTGCCAAGACCTCTCTCAGTAATGATGGGTGTGCATAGTATGGTGTGAAGAGGTACTAGCATCTCCTTTCAGACTTCGCTCTCAGATGATGGATGTGTATAGTAGGGTGTGGGTAGGGACTGCCCTCACCTTTCAAACCTCTTTTTCAGACAATGGATGTGCATAGCAGGGTGTGTGGAGGAACTGTCTTCTCTGCGGATACCTCTTGCTGCAATGGAAGTTGTATGTAACAGGATGTGAAGAGGGACTGGGCTCACAACTCTTTTCAAACCAATTAGCATAAATAGTACTGTATGACAAACACCATCTCCAGTAAGACTCCTTCACACAATAACAATTGTACATAGAGTGTATTCAAACATCACCTACTACGTCCTACTTTTCAAGATCCTTTGAGAGTCTCCTTCAGGGTGATGGCCTTGCACTTTTTTCCTAGCATGAGGAACAGATGGGTCTGGCAGGGGGTTGATGAAGTAGTTGATTATCTTGCACAGTGCCTACTTCTGTTGGAGGCTTCATTGATGGTGCTTGTAAAGTACTTTGCTTTGGCTGTATGATAAGCTGTTTGCATGTTGCAAGGAGGGCATTCAGTATCAAGAAGTTCTGTTTTTTAACCTGGTTTAATTCTTTCTGGACTTCCAAAATAGGTCCTGCCTTACTTCCAGTGAAAGCAGTCAGAAACTTAGCTGTGAGATTTGACTCTGATCATCTTTTAAACCCCCATGATATCAGTCTCCGCTTGTTGCTTTCCCTCTTAAAGGCTTTCAGAAACATGCTGGCATTCATCCCTACATCTGTTCAAAAAATGGTAATCCATGCTCTTATCACTTCCAGACTTGATTATGCAAATGTGCTGTACATTTGGCTTGCCAAACATCTCATGCACAAACTACAAGCTCTGCAGATTGCAGAAATAAGACTAATTCACAATTAAACAAGCTACTGCTTTATTTACTACCATCTAAGAAATATCAATTGCTTGCATGTATCTGATTGAATTATAAGCTCTCACCCTACTATACCATTCCTTCCATAAGTAAGGCTCTCTCTTTTTGCAGCACCTCATCAAGCCTTACATTCCAGCTCACTCTCTCTGTTCTTTAAATGCCTTTTGCATACAGCCGCCTAGATTTCAGCATGTTCACAGGTGTGGCCACTCAGTTATGGATCAAGTGGCCAAAACACTGGAATGAGCTACCTCTGGAACCTCAGCAAGCCACCTCCCCTGCAGGAAGACTGCAGTCTTTGGTCCTCTGATGTTCTTTTTTAATGTCTGTCTGTAAGCTCAAGTTTTGAGGAGCTGCTGTGCACTATATACATATATAATTCATTCATTCATACACAATTAAATACAATATTACATTTTTAACACATCTGTGATATTAATTTACATTTTAAAACTCTTCCTACCCTATCCATCCACCTACCAAATAACACATAAAAATAAATAACATATCAACCAATACAACAAAACACAAATACATTTATTACTTCCCATAAAGAATGAATAAAATAAATTAAAACATAAAAATGTTTAATTCATTCAAATGTTAAAGAAAGAAAACATTATTTAATATAAAACTAAATATATGTATATAAATACAAATAAAAATTACACATTAAACATTATACGTGCAATTAAATAAAAAACATACAACAAAAAATGTTATAAAGTCAAAAATGTATAAAAAATAAATATGTTTTACAAAGTAAAAATATGATAGTCCTTCTTTCGATATTATGTGCCTTTATGAAAACAATATTTTAACCGACTATATTTTTTTGTCGATATTATGGCGGAACTCTGTGTCATTTCCTCCACAAAGTCCACTCCACAGAACAAACATTTACTTCTGACTCAATCTTAGAGCTGCAGCTCTGATGTCTCCTGACTTCTGACTCAATCTTAGAGCTGCAGCTCTGATGTCTCCTGGGACATGTCACTCCAGCATCTCCTATGAATGCCAACAACTATAACGTAATTAACTGGTGACTTGCAACCCATCAGACCTTAGCCAACCCTTTCAATATTTGCTTCACCCATATTTGCTTCACCCATTCTTGACCCAACACAAATCTGGTGATCGGTCTAGTATAAGTACCAATATATTTTATCCTTTAGATCCACACCATTAATAAAAACTTGGGTGTAGACCTAATTTTTAATTTTTATTTTTATTTTTTCTTTTGGGGTCCCTATAATCGTAATTCTCACCTCAATTTATCTCTGGACACTGCAAATCGAAACCAGGGGAGCCTCTGGATGAGACAGGCACCTAGCACGTCTTATGGTATTCAATGATAACTGCCACAACTACAATGTAGGGGCGGATGAAAGATATATACCGCTATTCCAACCAAAACATTGTGTTTTTGAGAATACCATAAATCTATCCAAAAGTTGTGATTTGTTACAAGTGTCCATTCTACACCTGATAACCTTCATACTTACCCAGGGGAAGAAAGTGGACACTTATTCCTCCTCCCTACTTTGATTACTTATTATAAAATGTAAACATACTGGTGATCAGTCTCTCTCACAAGTTTATCTGCAAGCAAACCGTCTGTAGTAATGTAGCAGGGAGATGAGAAGCCAGGCTTTCAGTAGTCTGCATTGGCTGGACACATGGCCAGCACGCTTGATTGTCTTTCTGATACTATTTTAGAAGATTCATAATTGTCTCTTTCAAAGATGACTAGAGGAACGAGAGGCATTTTGAGTATACCTGTCTCCATACTGCACCTACAGAGTTTCTTAGATTGATTTCTGTGAAAATGTTCTCTCTTCATACCAGATTTGTACCACTCGCCTTCTGGGCACACTGATGTGAAACCTTACTCTTCCCTTCCCTGTTTCCATATTTCTAATAACTTTATGGTGGCCAATTACCCAAGGACACTGATGCAGCCCTGAGGTAAGAGACAGAATCTTGTGCTCTCCATGAAATGAAGCCTGTTTTCTTGGCCCTCTGGGTTCCCCCAGGTATAAATACCCCTTTGCTATCTCTTCAACTCATCCTAATTTTACTGTTCTGTGTAAATAGATGTAACAAAAGGTAGGGATGCGCGGTTGCCACATTCTTGGCCTTGGCATGACTTCCTCAACTTTTCATGCCATCCAGAAAGAATAAATCATTCCTCATTGTCAAGGATTGGACTCAATATGAAGAAACATTAGGCATGAGCTAGAGTCTATTGGGACTCTGAGTCTGCCCTTTCTTTTCCTTCACTTCACTTCACACTCGCCTTACGCACACACACATGTATGCACCACCCATACTCATGGAATAGCAATACGAATTTTAAAGGTTTAAAACCACTAATGAGCATAAGATGACATTAAATTACATCACACACCTTCTGGCCTGATGATGACTATGAAGGCTACGCGATTTGGATCAGAGCAAAGAAACATGACGGTTTTAAAGCAGCCGGTATTATACGAACTGAAGTGCCATGAGTGAGTGTCATTGTGCCCTTTGGCCAGTTTTTACCTACTTCCCAAATCACTTAATCAGCAGACACACCAGTATGATGTAGTGATGTCAGTAACTCTAGCAGAAGCCGCTACACAGCTTTAAGATATCTGGTGATCCTACCCTTCTTTATTTTATTTTATTTTAGTGCTTTATAGAGCGCGAACTTGACCCATGAGGGCATCAGAGCACTTTACAAGGTTTACAAAAAATAAATTTACAGAAGTGAACCAAAAGGCTTAGAAATACAGCAGTATACAAAACGATTGGAGAGGGCCAGGGGTGATGGACACATAGGGGAAAGAGGGACTCATGTGTGTAGCTACAATTACAGTTAATCAGTATAAAGTCCGACAGTTTCTTGGTGAAGTGAGTAGGTGATCTGAGGACCAGGTGATAGTCTTAGATTAGTCAGGCTCTCGGTGGTGGTTGAGGGCAGAGATTTGGTAAGGAATTTTCCCTGAGGAAAGTTTTGGCCACCTTTTTCAAGCGTGCTAGAGAAGGTATTCTTCTGATGGCGGGTGGGAGAGAGTTCCAAATTCTTGGATCGGCCCCAGGGAAAGCCTGACTGTAAGTTTTTATTTTTCAAAAACGGGCAGGCTGGAGCAAGAGGTCTCTGGTGGAACGGGAGTTCCTGCTTCCTCCCGAGACCACTAGTTTCTGTGCAAGATAAGCAGGGAAGTTTGCATATAGAGCTTTGTGTGCAATGCAAGCCAGTTTCAGCTATATTCTGGCCACTAACAGGAGCCAGTTCAAAGCTTTCAGATGTGGAGATATGTGATTGAATTTCCTAGTTTCTGTAAGTAGTCTGGTGGCCGCGTTGAGGCAGGCTTTTAAAGGTGCCAGGGAGATGTTGGGTAAACCCGAGAAGGCGGAGTAGTCATATTCCAGCCTAGAGATGACTAGTGCTTGGACTGCCATTTTTAGGTCGGGAGTATCGATGAAGGGTTTCAGCTTCCTGAGGTAGCTCAGGTGGAACCTGGCTGATTTCGCCATTGAGTTAATGTGGTGCCGCATGTTCAGGTTGCAGTCGAGGATTATTCCCAGAGATTTGGCAAAGTCACGATGGTCGGTGGGCAATTTAAGGCTGTAATGGCCTTGATCCACATCTGAATCTCCGGGTTGGCTTTTGTTGGGGAGATTAGGAGAAATTCAGTTTTCTTTGCGTTGAGTTTGAGTTGGTTAGAGACGAGCCATTGGACGGTCAGTTTCAGGGCCTCATTCAGGGAGAGGACATCCTCGAGCAATGAGATTTTAATGTATATTTGTGAGTCGCCTGCATACATATCATAGGATATGTTAGCAGTGGGAGGTATTTCGGTAAGCGGCTTTAAAGTAGAGATTAAAGAGGGTGGGGGACAGGGTTGATCCTTGAGGGACTCCAACCATGACCTGGGAGGGAGCTGATAGGTTGCCGTTAATTAGGAATCTCTGTGATCGGTTGTGGAGGACGGATCTGAACCATTCTAAAACTGAGCCATCCAAGCCCATCCTGAGTTTGAGGCGTTCAAGTAGTTTTTCATGGTTCACTGTGTCGAAGCCGAAAATTAATCTAGGAGGATTAGAAGGCAAGTTTTGCCTTGGTCTAGGGCTTGGAGGGCGTCGTCCACGATGTGGAGCATGGCAGTTTCAGTGTTGTGCCCCGATCTGAATCCGGATTGGAAGTCATCGAGTAGGTGGAAGTTGTTGATATGTTGACTTAGTTGCTGTTGATCACACTTCTCTAACACTTTGGCTAACAGAGGGATCTTGGAGATAGGTCTGAAGTTGTCAGGGGCGGCTGGATTCAGCGATGTTTTTTTTTTTAAATGGGGAGAACTTGGCCGGCTTTCAGGGAGTCAGGAATCGATCCCTATTGAAGAGAGGCATTGATTATCGCAGTCCAGCTAGGAAAAATGGATTATGTGGCAGCAGCAAGGCAGTTGGAAGGTAGGGGGTCATTAAAGTGATTATTCGGGTTTAAGGCAGAGAGAATTTTAGAGACAGAGTCATCGTCATAGTACTTGAAGTCAGACCAGCGTGCTTAATTTTTAGGTGAGGCCAGTATGGGTGGTGCAGACAGAGGGGGCAGGACAGGAAGAAATTGAGACTATGTAGCGGCACTGAGTTCCTTTCCTAAGGCTGTGATTTTATCCGCAAAGAACAATGAGAACTCCTCAGATGATATTAAAGACTTAGGACTTTCTTTAGATGTTTAGTGAGCTTTTTTGATTGGTGTTTGACCATTTCAAAGAGCTTGCAGGGTCTATTCTTGGCATTCCCCGGTTCCAATCTGAAGTATTATTTTTTTGAATTGAGGATGTTCTTGTTGTAGGCGTTTCTCGCCTGACGGAGAAGTTTTAGATGTGCAGCAGAGGGGCACTATCTCCAAATTCTTTCTGATTGCTGGATGGATCTCCTCTCCATGTTGAGGGATCCAGTGAACCAGGGGTTTCTAACTTTGATTTGTGTTCATTTTTACTTTTAGTGGGGCAAGGTCATCCAGAATGTTTGATATGGTCGCTGAATAATGATCATTGAGGTCACTGATCGTAGTTATATGCGAGGGAGGGGAGGTCAGATTTACAACGAGCCTCCAATTTCCTATGGTCAAGGTTCTTGGTGTCTCTGATCCAGCGTTTGGGAATCACCGGTTGCGGTGCCTTTGTCTTGTGGGTCCCGGGTAAAAGGAAGGCAATGGCGTGGTGGTCAGACCAGTCACATAGGTCTATGGAGATGAGCTTGACTAAAGATGGCTTAGAGATAATCCAGTCCAGGGTGGCCCCTTTTGAGTGAATTGGCAGTGAGCAGGCTTGGGTCAGGGCTTGATCAGTTAGGAGGTCTTTGATGGCGTTGACGTGAGGATCCTTGGGATCGTTCCAGTGCAGGTTGAAATCACCCAGAAAAATCTCTTTAGCGTTGGAGGAAATCTTAGTTGTGATGATTTGATTTCACTTTAGATTTATAAAGCACAACGAATGCCCGGAGGCGTCTTAGTGCTGAAGGACTGAGAGGGTCGTGCAAGGGTGGGATGAGCAGCGGTAGAATTAGAGATCTGCTAGGAAGAGCCATGATTTTAATGATCTCCTAAATGATTTAAGATTTGGGCTGTTTTTAATTGTTAGTGGTAGAAGATTCCAAAATGTTGCAGATCTTAGCAGCAAGCTCCTTCCTCCCCAGCGTGCCTGCTTGAACCTGGGTACTCGCAGCAAATTTAGTTGTGCAGATCTAAGGTTCCTAAACGGCACATAATACTTTATCCTTGAAGTCGAGTAAGAAGGGATCCTTCCTTGGAGCGCCTTAAACGTGATGCACAGTGCCTTAAAGATTATTCTTTTCCGAACCGGCAGCCAGTGCAGAGCTACTAGCTGCTGGGATACTTGTTCGTGTTTGGGAATGTCCAAGATCAGCCTTGCTGCTGCGTTCTGCAGACGTTGGAGCTTTTTTCAGACATTGTGTTCGGATCCCCACGTAAAGTGCATTTCCATATTCTAGCCTGGAAATGGCGAGGGCAGTCACCAAAGTTTTTAAGGCCTCAGGGGGAATGAAGGAACAAATCTTTCTGATAATTTTTAAGATGGCCCAGAAACTGGCGGTAAGACAGTTGATCTGGCTGTCGAAAGTTAGCCGACAATCAAAAATCACCCCTAGATTTTTTGCCTTAGAAACAGGCGTTGAGCCCTCACCCAGCTCTGTGGGCCACCATCTTGGTCTTGGACCGGAGGCTTGGCTCCCAACAACAGTTCTTGCCACCGTTTATTTTTAAACAGTTGGATTGCATCCAGGTGTTAACATGGGACATGTAGTTGTTAAAACGGTCAGCAATCTCATCCTCATTGTTGGTTATTGATATGACCACTTGCGTATCGTCTGCATAGAAAATTACAGAAAACCCGAACTGTCTGATCAATGCGGCCAGAGGGGCCACATAACCATTAAAAAGTGTAGGGCTCAAGGACGAGCCCTGCAACACTCCAGATTGAAAGTTTCAGAGCTGTTTCCGCCTAATTTAACTCAGAAGGATCTCTCCGAGAGATATGATGTCAATAAAGTTGTGGCAGATTCTTGAACGCCCAGCTCAGACAGTCTAGCAATTAATAATTTGTGATTGACGATATCAAAGGCCGCTGATAGATCTTATCACATCAAGGCGGCCTTCCCGCCTTTATCCAAGGATTCCTGAGCTCCTCACTGGCAGTGATTAAGACAGTTTCTGTTCCGTGGCCCTCTCTGAAACTTAGTTGTGATGATTTCCAAGAGGTGATCAGTGAAATAGTTGTTTAAGCCTGGAGGGTGATAAAAGATGTTGTTAAAAGATGGTGATAAAAGATAAGATCAGCAATATCGGCGGCATGCTTAACTGCCAATCAGCAGTTGATTAAGAGACCAGAAAGGGGGGTCGGGGGAGTGTCAGGTATCTGGGCGGACAGGAGTATAGGAGCAAGGTTGCTTTTAACCACGCTTCTGTTACGGTGGGTAGCTGCTCTGTTGGGGTTAATGGTGACCCTGCCGATAGCATGTTCGGGACTCGCATCAAGTGGACAAGGGGGGACTTGGACAGAGTTGCGGTCTTGGAGGACGGCTAGGATTTCATTTTCCTTGAGGTCTAGTGGAATAGAGGTGGCAGCGGTAGGGTTGTAAGAGAGGGCGAGAGCTCGGGATTCCTCCTCTGAAAGGTGTCTCAAGGGTAGCAGTAGTAGGTGCTTGGGAGACTCTGTGACATCGGGGGTGGATTTCAATGGGGGTTTCAGGTTAAAAAGGGAGAGTTCTGCAAGGTGAAGGAGGTTCATTAGGTCCAACATGGAGATATGGATGCTCTGAGTTAGTTTGGCTGCTCTGGAGTGCAGTGTTTCGAGATCAATGTAAGAGGGAGGTGCTAGAGAGCAAGGGGGCAGAGGTTCAGGAGCAGTATCAGCAGCATGCATAGGTGGAAGGGGAGAAAGGTTGGCACAAGCTGAATCAGGGGTCTTTGGAGGCGTACCAATCTCGCTGTTCGGGTGGATGTAAATGTATTGTAAATGTAAATGTATTGGCATTTATATAGCGCACTACTTACCCGTAGGGTCCCAAGGCGCTTCGACCGCTGCGAAACCCTTCCTGGCTTCCCTGAGAGATGGTCCCTTAATGGGTATCTCCAGGGTGAGACCAGGCATCCCCGGCGGTCTGGTGGGGCCGTTAGTGAAGATGAGGCAAGCTAATGCCCAGAGTTGCCGAGTTTGATCGCTGATCAGAGTGGGCACCGAGGCGAGAGAATTATCGAGTCCGCTGACCCTGGTCCAGAAACCTGCCACGCCGGGAATCGAACCCTGGTCCCAGGCCGTCCTCTGCTCTCGGGTCTGCCGCCTCTAACCAGTGAGCCACACTACTTCACGTATGGATGGCTTGCGGGGAGGTGGTCAGAGGTCTCAGGGCGACTCTGTTGGAGGTTAGGGCGATCAGCGTTGAGAACCCTTAAGGGGCTAGCTCAATCTGAATCAGGAGACTTTGGGAACGTACCAGTCTCCTGGACAGTGTGAGGAGCTAAGTGGGGGGAGATCAAAGGTGTAGTAGAGATTCTGTAGTCTGGGTCAGGAGACATACTGGGGAGAATAGGATTAGCTGTGTTGGAAGCCCTTGGAGGGGGGTATGTGGGTGGCTAGGCACGCTAGGCTGGCCGTACGGTTGGTCATAGGTGCAGGTGTTATTTACCCTGTCAGAGTCATGCACACGGTTTCTGAGAAGGGGGAAAAGGTCTGCAAATTTATTGAGGCTTGGACCAGAATGATGCCGTTTTTGTAGAGGGTGATGGTGAGGTCAGCACCCATGGTTGAGAAGGGCACTTTTGTGAGCTTGGTGCCATAAGGAATGTTCCTGGTTGAGCGGACATTAAGAAGCTTGCGCAAAGGTTTCGCGCCAAGAGGCAGTTCTTCTGAAGTAGAAGATAAGGTCATTAATGACTATGCCGATGTCCGCGCTGTAGCACAGGTCAGATATTAGAGTCTCAGGGTGGCTTTTTAGGGTGGCGTGCTTGAATGATTTGGCCGCGGTTTTGGAGAGGTTGGGGTGGTAGACCAGGGTGTAAGAGTTTTCCCTAGTTATGGTCAGGCCAGAACCTAACATGTTGGCTAGGGTAGGGCACTATAAGATTAAAAGGGGACAACTAGGCAGCCGAGGGGATGAGTCTCCAGGTACCAAGGCGTGATTAAACTAAAGTGACTGAAACTGGTCTCTCTAGAGTATTATTCAACAGTCACAAAGGCGGGGCAGCAACTCGGGCACGCTTTCCTTTGTAAGCTCCTGGGTTAGGGCCCGATTCCGCTAGGAAAGCCTTCTGTGCGTCACAGATCAGAAGGGTTTTCTTTTTTGATCAAATGTATTTTATTGAGTTCCACAAAGCAATACCATACAGTAGTTGAACAAAATGAGCAAAGCTACAATGCATGTACCCAGGGCATTACACATTTCATCCATCTATCCGTCTAATGGGGGTAACCAGGTGTCCGTGCAGGCTCGTATGGTGGTAGTCAAACCCAGCAATGTCTGCAAGAACTCTTATCCACCAACCTCCCCGAAATCCCTACCCGCCCCAACCATCCCCAACTGTTTCCAACCTTCGACCCTCACCAACCCTCCCCCACCCTCCCCACTCGGTGTGTTCCTAACAGAGCCTAGTGGTAACTGTACGGGTTCAGGCTAAACCTTGTCTTCCGCTCTGGTCGTCTCGTCGCGGAATTCCTCCGCCAGCTTCTGAACCCTGAGACATTTCGGGCAGGTGAGCTCCGTGAATTCTTGGGAAAGCAGGGAGATGAGTGGTTGCCATATTTCTCTAAACGTGTCTGATGTCTGCGTGAGCGAGGCTTGTATCCTTTCCATCCCCATGATATACCATAACCTGTGTAGCCACCCCGTGTGTGTGGGTTTTCTCGAGGTGCCCCACAGTGACAGGATGTGTTGGGTTGCTGCCCCCAGCGCCAATCCCATCTGCCTCCCCCGTATTGATTTAAGTGGGAACATATGTCTGTTGGGGAGCCCCAGGATCGCATAAGCCAGGAAACGGGGAATGTCGGTCTCGAATTGGGTGTCCATGTCCTTAAGCACTACCTCCCAGTATTCCTGAACCTCGATACACTCCCAGAGTATGTGTAGCATGGTCCCTGTGAGTCCACACCCTCTCCAGCATTTGGGGGTCTTTGCTCGGGTTCCCCTGGTGTAGGCGTTCCAGAGTCAGATGCCAATAATAGGCGACTTTCACTGCTGCCTCCTTGCTAGCCGTATTTCTAGCTGTGTGGTGAGCCCGATAGTATATGTCCTGCCATTCTTTGTCAGAGAGAGCTCGCCCCAGTTCCCTCTCCCAGCGTTTCTGCCCGGCGGATCTCTCTGTAGGAGGTGGCGGGGAGAGCATTAGATATAGTTCTGTGATGGACCGTAGGTCCGATGTTTTAGTCATGATCCATCTCTCGTATGGGGTGAGAGGGCGACTGGTTAGAGGCGCCACGTCAGTGTGTGTCAGCCAGTGCCTAATTTGGAAGTACTGGTAGCGGTGCGGCTTATCGATTGTGTAATCCGCTGTCACTATGTCCCACGTCAAAAAGCCTTCTGTATCAAATAAGTGACCCGCGGAGCGGCACTCAGATTGTCGCCACTGGGGGAACGAGCCCAGCGGCATGCCCTGGGGGAACGCCGGGTTGTCCAACAGAGGTATCATAGGGGAAGGAAAGGTCGTTAGGCCCTTCGGGACCCCGGTTGCATCCCACACTTGTAAAAGAGTCCTGGTGATAGGGGATTTCTTAAGGTATGCTGGTCTGTCAGGACATGCCAAAAAGGGGACTTTCCAGAGGGGTAGGCCCGCCATGGCTCTGTCCTGAAATAACCAGTGCTTTTTGGAAGTAGGCCTGGACCACTCTAGGAGGTATCTGAGCTGTGCTGCCTGAAAGTAGCGCCGTAGGTCCGGAACGCCTAAGCCCCCTTCAGCTGTCACCCGTGTGACCAGGTCACACCGCAGCCTGGGCCTCTTGCTAGCCCACACATAGTGGTTCAGAGTGTCTTGCAATTTCTTTAGCATCCCTACTGGGGGGGTGACCGGGATAGTCTGGAATAGGTAAAGGATCTTAGGTAGTAGGGACATTTGCGGTCATCCTCTCGGACCTCGCCACCGTCGTCCCCACGTATAATGGGGATCTTGGAGCGGACAGTTTTAGCCTTAAGTTTCCTGGCTAGTAGGCGACCAGTCTTGTCCCCCCCTACATAGTACGTGTGGCGAATGCGGAGTGCTGCATATTCCGCCCTGTCCAGGTCCAAGCTCGCCAGTTGAGCCCTGACCGCTTTCAGTTTGCCCCAGATCCGGGGGGCGCCCGTCCGACAGTGAACCCTCTCCAGCTCCAGCACCTGTTCCTCTAGTTCCCGCCTCCGTTCCTTACGCTCCTTATTATCCGCTGCCGCAATCGCCATGATGTCGCCCCTAAGAACCGCCTTGAGCGCCCCCCACAGCATCGATTGGGCCACCTCCGAAGTGTCGTTTTGTTCCAAGTAGTTAGTGATACTTTGGGACAGCTGCTGTACCACCCCTTTGCGAGCGAGCAGGCTTTCTCTGAGTCGCCACTTGCCCCTGTGCGGAGGTGTGCGCGGAACTGTCAATTGAAGGATCACCGCTTCTTGGTCCGATAATGCCGCTGGTGTAATGTCTATGTCCTGAATCATGGGGGGTTAAGTCTATAGGGCCCAGAAAGTGGTCTATCCTGGCGTATGTGCGGTGCACAGGTGAATAAAAAGTGTATCCTGGGGCGGTGTGGTGTATTTCCCGCCAAGTGTCAATCAGCCCCCTGTCCTTCAACCACTGCCTCCCCGCCGCGGAAAGCGCCCCGTGTCCCCAAACCTCTTCCCGGACCTATCCATCTCGTTGTCCATGACCAGATTTATGTCTCCCCCTACCAAAACATGCCTCAGGTCTCCCGACAGTGCCTCGGACAGCGCCCCTCTAAGGAAGGCCTCCTGTCTGGTGTTGGGTGCGTAGATAGAACCGAGTGTGAAGGAAAAGGTGCCTGTATGAATGGTATGCGCTAAGAGTCTGCCCTTGATTTCGGCCACCTTACTCCCCACCCACCCTTTAAAATGCCTGGCTACCAGTATGGCCACTACCGCTTTTTTCTTAGTAGTCGTGGAGTAAAATTGATGAGGGAAGGCTCTGGCTTTCATGCGGTGCCAATCCTTCGCTAACAAGTGTGTCTCTTTGTTATCCTCCAAGTCCTCGGAATCAGCGGGATGATGAAATAAAGGCCACCTCCTGATCTAACCGAACCCAGAAAGCTGTAACAGCCTGGGTCGAGGAAGGATCAAGTGAGGGCAGAAGGGAAGGAAGAAGAAGGGGAAGGAAGGGGACAGCAGGGAGGGAGATCTGAAACGACAAAAGAACAATAATGATCGTACCTCTCTTTAAAGTAAATGATGGACACAAGCAAATACTCGAAACAACTATACCCTATACCTTTAACGTAAATAAGAGTAGGCCCTGAAGATACTTCTCTTCCCCTACTATCAGGTCCTAGATATTTGTATGAAGCATGTATGATCTCCACCTGAAATACACAATCAGCCGTGACCTTAGCAAGGATAGACCACTTTCCTGTCACTAATGTAATACTATTCAATAGTACATACCATGAGTAATCTGATGGATAGCTGAGAACACGTTTCACCATACCATATCAAGGACCAAGTTATAAATAAGTGAACCAAACAATAAAGTAAAGATTTGGGTTACGTCACCCCTTATAAATGTAAGTACAGTACCTGGTCTAAGAACAAACAGGTCTGGAAAAGGCAGGAAGGTCTGCCCACAAGGTGTAGGAATAAACAACAGAGCTCCTCCGCACGATCCTGAGAAAGAAGGCTCAGCCAACGGAGAGCACTGGGATCTGACGAACAAGCAACACTTGTTACTGGTAAGGAATTCTTAGCGTCCACCGCACGAGCCGGTGAAAGAAGGCCCAGCCAACGGGGACGCTATATAACGAAACAAGAAAGTTAACTCAGGGCGTTCTCCGCACGAGCCGGGGAAAGAAGGCTCAGCCAACGGAAAACACCTTTAACGAGAAACACGCCGTACCTTGGCGTGAAGCAAAACGGAAAGCTTGGAACAAGGAAAACAAATGCTTTCCCCGCACAAGCCAATGCAAAAAGGCTCAGCCAACGGGGAAACAATCGAAAACTAAGGAAGGATAGCAAGGAGAGGCTCAAGGCAATGAGTCGTTCAGGAACTCCGATGACGCACAAACACTCCAACACCGGGTCAGGTACAAGAATATCCAACGCTTTGCATCAGCCGATTCCACCTTTTATACTCCTCGCATAACACCAAGGATTCTGGGACATGTAGTCTTGATAGCATGAAATGTAAATGGAGGCGCTTTCCGACTCCTGACACTCTTGCAACAGACAAATTTCCGCCCCAGAATGCTCGAGGAATGAGAGAACCGCCCTCCTTTTGATTGGATTATTAAGTCCCTTCACATTAAGGGAGAGGATACGAATGCTGTCAGCGGCCATGAGAGTGTGTTTGTTCTGCCTGCGCTGGACCTAGCCCCGAGCCACCCCTCCCTTGGTTGCCTGTCGTCAGTTCGATTCAAACACACCGAGTTCCCAGACCCAACCCCTCCCGCCCTCCCCCTCCACCCTGAACCCCAACCTGCAAACCCCAACAAGTGAACATAGTCCAGGGCCTATCCAGCAACAGTCCAGGCCCTTGGTGTAGTCTCTGGGAGCGGGAAAACGTGGCAATGGCAAACCTGGAGCCCCCCATCCCGCCCCCCCCATGGCATGTGCTAAGTGATGGTCTACCCCTGCGCTCATGTCTCTTCAAGGACCTGCCGTGGTGTCAGTGGAAACTTTCTGAATCGCTGCTGCATGTTCGTTCGCTACCGTCTCCGGGTCCGGCCTGAAACCCCTTCTTGGGTGTGCGACGGCTTCTCATCGTCTGCCAGCCGTCTGCTTGTGAGCGCGGGGAGCTTGATTGGGAAGGCCTTAAGTCGGAGTTGTCCTCTGATCCTCCCTCCTCCATGGGAAGGCCCAGGACGGCGCATGTGTCTCTCAGGGACCTGAGTTGATGGAGCTTTCCGTTCCACTTAAAGACCAGTCTAAAGGGGTGACCCCACGAATAAGGGACCCCCTTATCTCGTAGGAAGGTAGTCGCCACCTTGAACGCCCGCCGCTTCTGTAGAGTGATTGTGGATAAGTCCTGAAAGAGTTCGACAGTGTGCTCCCTGAAGCGGATAGGTTGCTTCTGGCGCGCCACCTTCAGGATGCGTTCTTTGAGGGGATAATCTGGCAAGAAGGCCAGGATATCCGGAGGGGGGCAGGTGCCCTGCGCGCCAGGCCCACCCTGTGGGTCCTGTCGATTCTGATCTCAAAGTCCTCGTTTTCGCCTAGGACGTCTCGGAACAGATCCTGCAAATATGCGGTGATGTCTCTCCCTTCCGACTTAAGTGGCACGTTCAGTACCCTGATGTTGTTTCTCCTAGAACGGTTCTCCAGGTCCTTAGCGTGAGCCTGGAGGTCGGTCTGTTGATCGTGCAGCCGGAGGATTTCTTGCTGCAACTGTTCCACTTCTGCACTTCGAGCTTGATCCGAGGCCTCCACAGCTGCCACTCTCTCACCTATGTCGTCTACATCGCGGCGGAGCTCTTTATAGTCCCCCGCCATGTCCTGCCTGAGGGTTTGGATGTCTTCTTTGAGAGATGAGAACAATGCTTCCATGAATGATTTCGTGGCTGGGGCGTCCCCTTCATCACGCTCCCTTTCCTTGGGCTGGTTCGCCGGCAGAGGCTTGTCCGGGATTTGTCCCCCTTAGGAGCCCCTTTTGCCAGCATGTCGGGGATGGTACGCCCTCCCCTGCGGTTAGTAGAGGACATGCCCCTCCTGGCCCTCGGGGCACCCCCGCTGCGTTTGTGTCCTCCGCCGGTCCCCTCGGCGCGTTTAAGCTGGCCCCTCACCTCCGTCCTGCTTTGCCCCGCAGCCCGAGCTATTTAGAGCTTCCTCATCATGTTCCTGGCTGGTACCACTCGCTCCACCTAGGCCTGCTGCAGCACCGTTGCTGGCCCCCCGTGAGTCTCTGGTTCTGCCACCACTGCCCTCGGCGTGTCTGCTTACTTGGGCCCTGCAGTGTGAGACCTCACCGGGGAGGGAGGAGCACCCCCGCCGTGTATGTGTCCTTCGCTGGTACCCTCGATGAGTCCAAAACCGGCCTCACGTAGCCGTCCTGTGCTGCCCCACTGCACGAGCCTTATAGCCGCTACACGCGTGTCCCTCGCCGGTACCACTTGCTTCTTGGAAACCCACTGCAGCCCTGACACTGGCCACCTGTGGGTCTCCGGTGCTCTCACCGCTGTCCCTTGGGTGTCCACCTACGTGGGTCCGCAGCTGGAGACTTCACTGGGGTGGGAGGGGGCAGCGTGTCTTCACTAGGGAGATAGGGGCCCGCCACAGACTTCTGGGCCTCGCGGAATATGGCCGCCTCACGGCCTGGAAAGCGGCCTTCCTGGCTCTGGCCTCCTCGCGTTGCCTGTGCTCAGAGTCGGCCCTCCGCTCCCCCGCTCTGCGGAAGCAGTCTGTTGCAGCGCCGGGGGCTCGAGCACCTGCCCCCCGATGACCAGCGCTTCCCGCCTTTCCCGCCCCGCTCCTCACCTCCTTGCCGGGGACCGCCGACTCCAAGGAGAAGGCCCAAGCCAGGGCCTCCCGTAGTGCGTCAGGCCGCCTCCGCTCACAGCCTCGCCGGGCGTCTCCCTGGGCCAGCGCGGGTCTGCCGAAGCGGGTCAGCCGCTGCCGATGTTGCGCCTCTGGACGGCCCCAGCTGCAGTTGGGCGCTCGATGGTGCTCCGGTGGGCTCGCGATCCGTGCCCCTCGTTCGGCTTGTCTGCCGTTGCCGGCTCCCCCAAGTCCGGGGCGGCGGCGCGCTGATGTCGGAAGAGTTCGCTCCGGACCCAGGCGTCCCGGCCGCGGCCAGATGGTGCTGCCCGGGGTTCTCTCACTGTGGGATATTGTGTCCGCCGAAATTGGGGCGATTGCTGCTGCTTGGCTCTGGCAATGGGGGATTGGGACGAGGAGCTCCGTGAAGTTGCGTCCTCTCAGGCCGCCATCTTGGCCACGCCCCCCAGAAGGGTTTTCTGAGCAAAACATGCTACGGTAGCCCGAACGAACAAGTACGATGCAGATGTATGCTATGGACTCGGTTCGCCCGGACTCCCATTGAACTCTATGGGAGCCTTTGTACAGACGCGTACACAGGTTCTCAAAGCGAAAAGTGGTGAGTGTGGATAAGCATACACCCTGTGGCGGGCACCTCATGGTGTCCACCACACTGTGCATGCCTGGATCGGGGGGACCCATGGGCACACCCCTGTGACAGATTTAGAGGGCCCTGAGTGAACGGGGGCCTGCTAAGGCCCCCCCGAATTACGATTCTGACAGACGTTTTGTCTCGCTGAGACTGAGGCGAAGCGGCTGTCCGAATCGTGCATCACACTCGCTCGGTCAGAATTCGGCTCTATTGCGCGGCACTATTCAGATACGAACGAGTTGTACAGACAGGTTCGGGTCCTAAAAACTATTCGGTTGACGCATACGCAATCTTCGCATCGTACTTGGTCTTTTGGACCTGTGTACGATTCGATCAGAAACAAGGGCTTCGAATCGGATCTGGGAAAGCCAAATCTGATTGAGCGGCCTTCCGAAAGACATGGGAATCGGGCACTTAGTGTTTCAAAATTCATTAGGATGATTCAGTGAAGGTATGTGCAAAATTGCGTAATTTGCATGATTTTCATGAAAAGTACATTTATTATGTTTGTACTCGAAGCCCCAAATTTACTAATAGTGTTTTGCGCCAGGTATGTTTTACTTTTGTAACACAAACCCGAGGTGGGATTTAAAGTCTAACACAAATCAGGATTTACGTTGGATAGCTTCTCAAAGTAACAAAAAGTTGCACTATGTGCTGCTTTGCGTTACTTTGCGTCAAAGGGGTATACTATCGGTGGTACATGGGGGTTTCTCCTACTGTGCATGTGTGCTGAATTGTACTGCACACATACAAAGCAGGGAAAGTGTTAAAGGATAGTTTTTTTTTTGTACTGGAAGGGCTCTCCGACAGCACAAAAACTTTTCCTTACCGAACATACACATCCTTGCACTATTACACAAGAGTGAGTGCCTTGGACCATGGTAGCCTACAAGTGCAGGGAGAGAGGAAAACAGCGCCATATCTTTGCAGATATGGCACTGCTCTGCTGTCTTCTTTCAGACAGCGCTGCAACTAAATTGCTGTGCTGCACGGTGTTGATTTTTGGTACATCTGGTCCGAAGTATGCAGTGTATCGGCTTAATGTATGTCAGTCTTCTGCCTGACATTATGTACCCAAAAAATCCTCTTGTGTGAAAAAAGATCATCGAAAAGTGAGATTTACTTCTGATTACATTTGTGAAAATAGAATTGCACCCAGCTGTATGTGTACACAAAAAGCAATGGTCTATCTTCTCAGTTTGATACAGGCTCCCCAGACGGTCCTTTAATTACGTATCTTAGTAAAGCAAATACATCAACAAGAGACAAAACTTCAGGATTACTTGGAGCAATCAATTTAGTTCTGATTTTCCTAAGCTCGCACAGTGATAGTGAGTGAACTAGGCGTGCCATCATCAGTCCCAAGCTCTCGCCTCCTTTAGTTTTTATCTTGTCGCTGCGCGCTTAACTCTATGCATAAGTGGCTTTGCAGGTCCTAAATATGCAGACGCGAGCGCGTTCTCGAGCGTGCTACCTGCACGCACAGGCGCATTAGCGCAATTGGCTGCCGGTGTCTGGCTGCCAGGCAGGTGATGAATGAGGGCCCGGCTCTCAGCCCCTCCAAATCTATCAATTTTGGTCCAATTTGACGGGGTCCAGTGCCCACTTCTCACTGCTCCGGCGTATCTGCGCGAGCCAATTCAATTGGTCTCAGAGTCATTGGGCTGCATCAGGATTTACTGCCCCCAAGGTGACCCTAGGAGACGTAATGCGCCTTTAGTAAAATCATACCATTTAAGCTATAAAGAACTGTCTCTCTCAGACGCAGTCAGTGATTTCTCGAACTCGCGCTTCCCTCCGAAGGTCTTGTGTGGCGCCTACACCGAAAATAGGCTGAAGTAGCAGAGATGTGCACTGGAATAGAACAGCCCCGTTGAATACTGATGCGAACAAGGCCTCTCGCCGCCCCTCGGTGGCCTGTCAGCCCCTCACGCTTCTGTGTGCATGTGTGCCTGCGCGTGCACGTGTCCATGCCTACGCAGGCATGTGCACGAGGCCAGAGCGTGTTGACATTTTATTTCAGTCGGTTATCCCGGATAACATCTCATTAAACCCATGTATACCTTTTGCTGTGGGTTACATGATTTTAGAACCACTATACTGTATTGTAATTTAGTTTTTATACTGCTTAACTGCTATACACTTTGAAGAGTAGCATGCTACTCCGGAACCCAAGGTTAGTGGTGAATTCAGTGGCTTTTGCAAATTAGTCAGCTGCTTCCAAGTAACTAATTCCAAACAATTTACTAGATCAAATCAATAGGGAGGTAGTTGCGTGCCTGGCCTGCTCTAGTGTGGTGCAATAGGTTCCACTGCACTGGGTGCTGACATCAGGGGGCACTGTATTGTCAAATATATTATTAATATGAAAGCACCTGCTGCAGCGTTCCGTGCATCCTGCAGTTTTCAGATAATAATCAAAATGTCAAGATAACAGTGGTGATAACAGGATTGATTCCCTAAGGCAACGAAACATGTTGGCTAAAGACATAAGAACCAATTAAAGAACGCAAGAACAAAAGAATCTGTGGAAATTTGATAAACATTTATACTTATTGTATGATGATAGAAATAATTTGTACTGTTGACCTTGGTCAGATATTGGGGAGTAGGGTGGTCGCCCTGCCTCATAGCACCGCAGTGTACTACGGGATATATATATACAAATGTGTACAAGTCTTTAGAGTGCCATATCCCTTCATTTCATTTACACAAGAAATCAACTATAATCTTAAAGTAGCACAGTGAGCTATTAACTGTCATCTACGAGCTGCATGGAAACTGCAAGGCATAGGTTAGAGTATTATGATTTTTTCCCAGTCTTCCATTTTCCTAATGCTGCAATAAGGGTCCATTATGCTAGAAATCAATTGTCATTAGTAAAGACAACCCCAATCCATGGTGATATGAAATTCTGAATTTGTGCTGCTCTAGATCAAGCACTCTCAAACTACACTGCCTACTAGTATGGATAACATGTGACTCCTGCACCTTGTAGTCCTCTGTCTTCTGTCCCATTTCCTGTACACTACTTTACACATGTGTGATTCATTGTCTTTGTGTAATGAATCACACATGTGTGCTCTGAGCGGCGCTGTGAAACAAAAGCATGTGAGAGAATGGTTATGGAGACGTGAGGATCACTCCTAAAGGGTAATAGTGAGGGAATTCATGGAGAATGTGGTCATTAAGGGTGCCAACAAACATAGTTGCACTTGGCACCACCAGCACTAAATCCAGCACTGGGTAATTGTGATCATTTGGGGGTGTTTGGGGGTTTGTGGATTCGTGCAGGTGGTTGGTGTGTTGAATAGATAAGCAGATTACTTTAAGTTTTGTTAGCTTTCAGGGATATGATTTCAAAGAATGTGAGTCTGTGATCTATGAATTGATGGGTTGGTAATTTGCAGAGATAAAATGATAGAGAATAAGGTTGACAGATATGCAACTTAAAATAGGCTTTGCTCAGAGAGAAGAGGCATGTGACAAGTGAGCCATTCAGCAGAAATAAAGAAAAGTAAAACGGTCAGTAATTTAAGTAATTGGAAAGTGTTTATCCATGGTTTCCGGAGTATAGTGGGAGGTGGCTTTTTGTGATAGCATGCAAACTGAGAAATGAAAACTGCTGAAAGAAACATTATTTTCATGTGAGATAGTGTATTGCATTGTTCCATTCGTATAGCACCTTCTACCTCTATGTGGGCGCTGAGAACAAAGGGCCCCACACCCGTCTTAACATTGGTCAGTGCAGACAGGCAAAATGAGACAGAATTCAAGTTAGTTTCCTGGAATATATAGAAACAGTCCCGTGCAGACATACAGTATTATAGTACACAATGTAGAAGTGATTTGAAAGGAATTTGAACAATATTCAGCGTTGGTATCTTGGTTTCTTTAATCGGCCATAAAACAAAACAGCCAGCTGACACGTGTTTCGTCAGAGAAACAGTGGTCTCTGACTCTTCAGGACTGGGAATGGTACAAAAGATGACCTAGGAACAAGGTATATACTGACAATGTCTGGAAAACACAAATTCCCACATATGTGGAAAACGACATCACCCAAAACTCGTGGAAACCATCATAATAAGAAACCCACAACATTTGGTGTGGGGCGGACCCCTTGCTAAGCTCGCGCGGAATACAGTACTACACACATATGAGCACATTTTAAGTGCCTTATTATGGCCACATAACTCTACGGGAAAATTAAGGTCCATGGTTGAAGTGCAACCAAGAACACAAGTCCATTGCCCAATGGTGACACACAAATAAGAAAATACTTCCAAGTGTCTACTTCATACACAAATGTGGGAAGGGAATTAGTATCCCTGGAGGAACTGGAAAAGCCAGTCTAGGATTGTCAAGTACCTTAATGGTTGATTCCAAGGTCAGTAACCTTGGAATCAAGACAAGTATGCAAAGAAAGGGGGAGGAAAAAATGGGGTAGTCATTACGTGCTACATAGCCACAAGGGGAAACTAATGAAAAAAAGGGGAAAAGTGGGTAAAAAATAGGTAAAGCAATGGCGTAAAAAACTCACTCCTAGACCGGTGATAATTCCAACCTGTCATGATGGTGAGGAATCGTGGACTTGATTAAAAGGCATGCGAAATACCTGCGAATTGAGGCCACAGATGGCGTAAACTGTACAAAAAGGAAAAAGAGAGACTAAGTCAGTATGGAGCCACGAAGGCTAGAGAGCAGCTATCCAAAATGAAAGGATATAAGAGAAATGAGGTGAGGGATAGGAAATGGGATGCTCACCGTGATAACGGTGATAATTCCAAACCGGCATCCACTTTGATAGTTTCTAAGTGGAGCTAACAAACTGTACAAGTAACCTGTTGAGAAAGTACCAAAATTGCTGTAAGTCAAGGGGCTCCAGCACCACAACTGATTGCGTGCACACAAAGGTTAAGATGCACACCGGATAAACAGGAACCTCACCTAAAATGAATATATCAAAGCTTGTGCTGCCAGCACGGGCACACAATGGGACAAAAATCCTCCCAACTGCATCAATGCCCTAAGTAGTCAAACATACCCTGTGGCAGAAAGATGTACAAGGGTGCTACCGATAAGCACTTACGCATTAAAGTGCGCTTGCATCCGTGTACTTCTGGTCAAACACGTGTGCGTGTTTTTTGAAAATCTGTAGGTTAAGGCCAGGGGGAGAGAAAAACACAGAGTATAAAAAACGCCAAGGAAATGATGTATAGCGGTACCAAAGTAGAAAATGTATAATCGTGGGTATCAAACCGGCAAAAGGTGACTGAGAACTTACAAGATTCCGATGTAGTACTCACGTCCTGGAGGCTCCAACTCAATCTGGGAGTGAGTACGGAGCCACCCGGAAGTCAATTTACAGGACGCGCGTCTCCAAAAAAAGACTAGACCGAGTCTACTGCGATAGTCAAGACAGAAGTGAGGCAACAGAAGCCTGTGACCACGCCTCCGCTATGCGTCATTCACGTCCGATGCCCCAAAGTAAATAAACTGTCACAATTCTCAATAATACTCATAGAAATCCTCATCCTAGGAAATGCGTTACCCAAACGGGGTACTCCCGATTATTTGTAGCATAAGAAGCAAGGCGAGGTGCATCCATTGGGGCGTGGGGGTGTAGCCCCCCCGCCCGCAGCAGCTCCCTCGGCATCTTTGAACTTAAGTAAACTGAATCAGTTTACTTAAGTTTAAAGATGCCGAGGCCGGGAGAACTGACAATCATGTCATTCAACATGACGTCGGACCGCCCACCCCCTTCAGAGTCTGAAGGGGGTGGGCGGTCTGGCGTCATGTTGAAGGACATGATTGTCACCAGGGGCAGCAGGCAGCACCACAAATGCACATGAGTGGGGACGGAGGGCGAATTTTCACACCGTACCCACGCATGCACACTTGTCCTTGCGCTTTTTTGCGCATGCCCATTAGGAGCGCCCCTCGGCCTCCTAATGGGCATGCTGCGGGCGAAAATTAAGCGTGCCCTAAGCCAATCCTGGCGCTGCTGGCAGCGCCAGGATTGGCTGAGAGAGGCTGCCAGTCCTCCCCAGGGCCGTCGGTGAAGGCGCCAAGCCAGAGGAGCAGCAGAGGTAGTGCGGACCGGTCCGACTGTAAGGTAAGTTATTTTACTTTTATTTAATTCGCTGGCACCCCCCAGCGATTCCCCCCCCCCCATCAATCCTCCCATCCCCCCAGCAACCCCTCCTCACGAGCCGCGACTGGAGCCCCCATCTCTGCAGTAACTGGAAAAGGGCTGCGTCGTACCAGAAATCTATCTCCCCACTGTGGGCATCGCAATCATGATCCGGAATAATTCGCCACAGGATCTAAACTCGGTAGTTGTTTTGGGTTGATGACAATTTGATAGGAGCATTCTTATTCATTTATTTATGTGTCTGAAGTCCACAGAATTGCATGACGTGTTCAGTGTCGACACTGTGTTGGCACTGATTGCCCTAAACCTTAGCGAGACAAGATGCTAATCCTGTGTATGTATTTTGCACTGGGTGCCGCCAGGACTGCGTGAACAAAACAGTGTGATCCTGGGCAGATGCGCTCAGCGTAAAACCACTGCATGACCGCACTGTGCGATCCTGGGCAATTATCACATATCTGAGTACCTTCCTACAAATACTGAGATCAGGAGGCACAATGTACAAATCCTCCCGTGCATTGAATCTGGCCAACTAATATGTTTCTTCTTGCATGATAACAAAACCGGGTGTAACACAAGAATTCACTTTCCTCTCGCATCACAAAAGCGTTATCTCCAGAGCTGAGACAGTAATGTTTCTCCCTCCTCATTGACCAGTATCAGATAACGGCGCAGGAATCTTGCTTTAAGAACTGCGCCTGTTTTCTCAAGAGACGGGAAGGGGGGGGGGATGTGGGAGGGCTGTAGAGTGTTGCTGGCCGTTGCCTAATGTGCAACAGGAACATTTATTGGCTTATTTGACAAGTGAATACAGAAAACAAGCATTGGTATTGCCAATAGGTCTCGCAATAAGTCCCAAGTAGGCTGTGGGTACCTCTGGGAGCGGTCAGCAGTGGGGTGGGGTGCACTGACTGCTTAGCACTTCCCCATAACTGTAGATAATTTCTACTGACCTTTTAGCTGTGAAAATAAAATGTTAATTGCAAATAGCGCAGATGGCAACTGCATTTCATTTGTTTTTGTACCATCATAACACGTTCCCCAGACTCATGAAGTACTGGCCAGCCTAGGCAGACATACTTGTCTGGGAAGATTTCAGACCAGATCTATTGACGTGATTGATGTCTAGGTAGGGAAGGGTAGTACCATGCACCCCATCTAACTGCTGTCTACACTTGTGGACTGTGCAGCCAGCGCATGTGTTTAACCAACCAAAATGACGTCCTTATAACACAAGAATGTCTGTCATTTTTGCTTGTTTTAGCAGCTAGATATCAGCGTCTGGTATCAATCACTACACGTTTGCTAGTGGAAGTAAACGAGGTATGTTTGTGAATGCTGGAAAGGGTCGAAAAATCCTGCAAATGTAAGACATGGAAGTAGGTTTCTGATTTTCTATCATGACTTTGTGAACAGGCTCATAGTGTTTATACATGTCACCCCCTTTGGTTGTTCCGCTCGCACGCTATGCGCGCTCGCCGTGGTACAGTTAGACGAGTGTTTAACGCCCCACCTCTTTCAAATGTTGCCAGCCGCCCCTGTAAGAAGCCTCAATAAATTGATGGAAATCCTATCTGTTGGGCCACAGGAAGAAGGAGAACAGCTGGTGTGTTCAGTGTTAGCAAACCCACTGTTCTTTGACCATAAGTCACACGCAGTCAAAATGAAATATCCCCTGCTTAAAGATTCCAAAATGGTAATCAGAATAAAGATGAAACTACCATAAAGCCGAATAAGGCACCATATCGTATAAATGGACCGCGTCTGCATCGAATGCCAGAGAAAAAGGTTAGTCAAAGAAAGGTTTTATTATAAACCGACACGTGTGCATGTCCACAAAGTCGCACTAGGGTAGTGTGCACCAAATACACATATTCACTTGGTTAGAATACATCATCCCACGAGGGATGCCAACGAAAGTCAGCATGAAAGGTATGTCACATGAGATACCGCTAATGGTCACTGGTAAACAGAGAATCTTCTATTGCGGTACGGTGCATGCATACAGCCAGAGCCTGAGATCAAGGGGCGAAATTGCCCCTGAGACATGTATTATCAATCTCATAATAAGAAGGGAGCAGGTGCAAAAAGTTAGGTGACCGGGACATGAGTTAGTAAGGCGTGAGTGCCCAGGAGATAAGTATTGTCCCTCACATGTATAACAAGGAAAGGCCATGTATGGTAAGTAGGGTGGCCAGGGAAGCGAACACATGCGCGATTATTCAGCATTGTGTTATTGCCCCCAGTCTGTTCATTATGATCCACGCAGGCACAACCGCGTCTAAAAACAGAGTGTGTGTGCTATACATAGATACATAATTATGCTGACAAACAGAGCACAAGTAACATGCATATCCAATACATATCATTGGGTCAAAGAACGGTTAAGTGCAACAACTGTAGTGGCACAGTCTATCACCCACACGGTCATCAAAGGGGTGCTGCCGTAATGCACACAAGATCATTATTGTGACATAGTCCATTAGTGTGGCTGCAAGTAGTGGTTAGTGTTGGAGTTCACAGCATATACACCCCGCTGCAAAAGAGAAGAGGCAGGAATCAGTGCAACACTTATTTATAGGTGACATCGAGGCAAACCGCATGGCCATATTGTTCAGAGTATCTAATCCCCCCAAAAAATTGCATATCTGAATCACAGTTAAGACCATGTTCTACTGTGTGTAAGCGCATAATCCAAATGGCTTCTGTCCTTCTTAAATGTAATTCCCTGTTACCACCCCGCGGACTGGGGTCTATGCATTCAATGCCAAAAAAATTGAATTCTTTGCGCAGCCTTGTGCACTACACAATGCTGCATGTGTAGCTACAGGATACCTCACATCTTGTTGGTGTAGTGCCCTCACATGTTCTCCAATTCTCTCTTTTAGTAGCCTAATGGTGCTACCCACATATTCTTTACCACATTTGCACTCGATAACGTAGATCAAAAATCTGGTCGTACGATTAATATTTGATTTTATCTCATAGGTTTTGTTGTTACAACCATTAAAGGTTCTCACTTTATGTTTGGCCCACCTACAGACACCACATAATCCACATTTGTGGAAACCAATGGTGTGGGCTGTAAGCCACGTCTGTGTTATGCCAGATCTGGGAACTGTGGGGTTTAGTCTGATAAGTAGTGTCCTACCACGTCTAAAAGAAATCTGTGGATGATTAGTAATGCAACCGGCCAAGGAACTGTCTGCCAGAAGTATGCCCCAGTATTTGTTCAGACTTTTGCGTAAGGTGTGGCTGAGGACATTAAAGTCTGTTATCATACGAACCATTTGATCGCTGGTAGTGGATTTCTTCTTGTTCTGTAGGGTGTCTTCCCTTCTCACATAAGAGATTCTGTTCTCTGCTCTTTTGAGATGGGCTGCTAAATAACCCCTCCTTTGGAATCTTGTTTTCATGTCTTTGACGCATTCCTGAAATTCAGTATTTTCACAGTAGTTTCCTGGAATATAGCAGGTTTATCCTCTAAATTTAAGAATGAAGACTGATACGCTATATAAGGAAATGCCAAATTTTCTATGTACAGGAAACATGGGAAGTTGGGAACAGTTCCTTTTATCTAAAGAGTTATAAGACCTACTTCTTCCCAGCCCTCAAGGCACCATCAGAGAGAGCTAGGGGAGGGTTGGTCACATTTGTTGATTTCTGATTACAGGGCAGATGGACTAACTTGGACTCGGATTCAGATATTGTGCAGGGGCTTAGGTTTTACAACAGAGGACACAAGTTAATTCTTATAAATGTTTATAATGCAATGCCATCGGGGCAGGGCACTGTAAGCTTGCAAGAGCTAGACAGCAGGCTCACTCAAACACAAGAGTGAGGGGGGATGGCTCCCCATCTGGTCTTAGCTGGCAACTTCAATTGCCACATATGCCCTAATCTGAGAGCTAAGTGTGGGGACTGGTCCACATGCACAATGGAAGAGGCCCCGCACATGGAACATACCAAGGAGGGAAGGGCGCTTAGTAAATTATTAAATGTGCACACCCTCACACACACTATGGATCTGGTTGATGTTGGCAAGGATCAAACGAGCCACCACACATCTAAAGGCAGAGGATGTGCTTCATTCATTGATTTCATTTGATTGGTCTCTGAAAACATCCGATACCGAGTAGATAGGGGGAAACCGTGGCACTCATTCTGCTTGATTTTAAGTGCCGCATTTGATACGGTTTCCCACCCCATTCTTATCAATGCCCTTAAATCATCTGGCATCTCCGGCACAGCTCTTAACTGGTTTGTTAGCTTTCTCTCAGATCGCACCTTCCAAGTTTTCTCTTCCTCATTCCCTTCTCAAACCTTTACATCGGCGTACGGTGTTCCGCAGGGTTCCATCTTGAGCCACTTGCTCTTCAATTTGTATGTCAGACCTTTGGCTACTATTGCGGAGCAAGCTGGGCTCACTATTTACTCGTACGCCGATGATACCCAGGTCATCTACTCTCTTTCCTCTGATTCTCACTCCCCTTCCTCTTCCCTCTGTACAGGACTGAGCAACATCGAAGCCTGGATGTTGGACAACAAACTGCAACTGAACGGGGGAAAACAGAACTTCTTCTGTTTGGCCATAACACCACCCTATGGGGACCCTAACACTAGCCCTCTCAAATGGGCACATTACCCACCTCATCTAAAACAGCACGCAACCTCTCCGTCATTTTTGACGACCAGTTCTCCATGAAGAACCACGTGGTTAAGACTTCCTCTACCTGCATCACTATCATTAAGTGGTTGCGTAAGATCATATGGATGCTTCCCCTGGACACTCAGAAAACCGTGGTCCAGGCCTTAATCACCTCTAGACTGGACTACGGGAACATCCTTCTCCTGGGAGACTGTAAAGAGGTGATTCGTAAATTGCAGACAGTCCAGAACATGGCAGCACGACTGCTCTGCAAATTACCCAACACATCCCCCACTTCCAACTCCCTACGCACTCTGCATTGGCTTCGCATTGAAAACTGGACTACATTCAAGGCCCTCTGCATCATGCACAGAATAAATACTGGCCTAGCCCCACCTTACCTTAATTCCTTGGTACAACACTACTGTCCCCCTCGCACTCTGCGATCATCTAACCAATACTTATTTTCAGTTCCCAGAATTAAAAAAGCCAGAATGGGTGGCCGCTCATTCGCCTGGCTCGCCCCCTCACTCTGGAATTCTCTTCCCCTCCAGTTACGAACTGAACCCTGCTATCTTAGGTTTCGCAGACAGGTAAAAACTTGGTTATTCAACATCTAACAGCCTTTCTTCAGACTCTCCCCTCTCATTTTTGGTTTTAGCGCCGGGAAACCTACGGGTAGCTGAGCGCTTTACAAACTTAACTATAATAATAATATAATAATTTCATCTTTGTCTCCAAGGCACTAAAAAAATGGGTGTTAGGTTTTAGAATTTGCTTGAGTATTTTTAGCAACCATAACCCTCTTGTCCTGTCTCTCGTGGAGTTAAATCTCTGTAAGAAGAGACCTGTTGGGGGTGGAAGTTAAGTGCCATACATCAAGACAGGAGATTGAGATGGTCTCAGGCTAACGGGGAAGTCTTCCATAGAGCACTGATGGGATTGACTTAGTTAGGGTCTTTGAGGGTGTCACCCAATTAATAGATTGCCTGCTCAGATCAATATCAAACAGAATTAAATCGGAAGATCCTAGGTGGTTTGACCAACAATGCTCCCGTGCCTAAAGAGAGCTGAATTCTGCTCTAAAATCTATCCCAAGAGATAAGGGCAGGGTGATCCTCTGCAGGGCAAACTACAAGTTAGCCATTAAAGGCCGTAAAACAAAATTACAACACCAAGCCTGGGTGGATCTGAGGGAGGCGATAGAGTTAGAAGATTCAACTGCCTTCTGGAAAGTCATAAATTACTGTATGTCAAAAGAAAGTTCTCTTTGGGCACCTTAATTTAAAGACACCAATTCTTACAGACAACTGAACAAATATCTTTCAGACATAGAGACCTGTCACTTGGAGCAATGCACTAAATAACAAAAAAATTCTATAAAAACAAATAAATTCAGTTTGCACAGTTTATTCATGTAATTAAAAACAGTTAAAAAAGACATATATTAAAATAAAGTTTAAATTAAAATTGGGAACACAGACAATATAAAGAAGGAACAACTCATATACGGTAAATCAACCTAAACAGTTCCTAAGACTAAAAAGGGAGGTACACAAAAAGGATTAATATTCCGCAACAGTCAGAATAGTCCTTGCTCAAAGTATATTGCACTTCTCCCTTTGTTACAACGCGTTTCAACGGACAGTTAAAATATAGCCGCCTTCCTCAGGAATATATTAGCTGTCTTCCCAAAAGACTTTTTTAGAGAAAAACTGCCTTAAGGTAGGGGATTGGAGCCTCCTTTCTTGTTCTAACAGACTGCTTCCGGGTTGACCTCACAATGGTATCTTATTCAAGTAGCCGTCTTCTGTTCATGCATGATCAGCCAGAAATTAATTGGTTAAAAAAGTATCTTTGTATATCTTGCCATTCAGCAATTTGGACTCAGCAAAAAAAAAAATTGTTGTGTATGTGATGATTATAATCAAACTTCAAAGGACATTAAGATGTAATCGATTTGCATGTAGTAATGTGGCCATCGATTTTTATTTCTTGGCGCAATTTATTATTTTGACTGATGGACTCTAGATTTGAGAGCTATATCCAGTCTCCCAAAGGTATGTCTGTTCGCAGATACAGCCTCTTCAATAACGTAGCAATAAACGTCCCGCGTGCAGTTCCCGTCGTCTTTCAAAAAAAGGTAGCCTTCTTCCGGGTATCCCTTCCGAGGGAAACTCGGAAGAAGGCTACCTTTTCCGACGCCAATACACGCGAATGGCGATGGAACTTATCAAGGCTCCAAGTAGCGCGTCTAAACTCTGAAATACAATACGTGGATGGATCCTAGAATAAGGAACTACGCTGACAGCATTTTGACGTGTGAAAGTGAAAGGCTTGGAGGAACAATGCCCAAAGGTTTTTACTAATTGTCGATTCTTAGAACACATGGTGCTCACCTAATAAGTGCTTGCCTTGAAAAAGCACGCAGAGGGCGAAACCCGCGTCGGCTGTGACAAGAAAAGAATTAATAAAAGAACACTGAATTTTAATGAACATTGTGCATTTTCCATTGTGGATCAAAAGAACACTTGAGATATTGGATTGACGTGGCCGGATGCCCATTGGATAATAGTGACTAAAAAGGATGTGCACTGGTGGTTGCTTGTAAACCTAAGTTAGCTAACAACATTCTGCCAGGGCAATGGCAAGAGCACTTTTTTGGGCTCTACAACCATTGCATAGAGAGGACCCAGGCATGGGGTGACAGGGGGGGAATGGAACATCACCGAGATAAGATTTTCATTGGATGAGATCAAGGCAGGGATTGAAGGTTTCACCCGAAACAAGGCCCCAGGTCCCGATGGGATTTCACCGGATCTTTTTCTGAGCAAAGTTGGTCTATGGGCGCCCATCCTGACAAGAGTCATTAACACAGCAGTTGGCACTAAAATGCCATCATCCTGGTCAACAGCCACAATAGTCCGCATTTCTAAAAAAGGAAATAAATCCCTAATAGATGTGTCAGCAAAGGTCTTAGGGAGGGCTATCCTCAGCTGATTAATGGATTGGTCTGAGGACCAGCACATTATAACTGACACCCAATTTGGTTTCAGGCCTAGGAAGTCAACAACCGATCAATGTCTTAATTTATATCTGCTTTCAGCCAAGTACACTATTGTCAGCAAAGGTACTGTGTACCTGGCATTTATGGACTTGATGGCAGCCTTTGACCGTGTCAACCAAGGGAAATTATGGGCAATCATGGGTGACCTTGGTGTCGACCCAGGACTTATTAATATTCTAAAAACCTTGCACTGGAACACCACCGCCACGGTCAGATATAACCATGAGGGATACCACAGAACCCTTTGTATGTTCTAGTGGGGTCAGACAAGGTTGTATTCTGCCCCCTTTTTGTTTACATTGTACAAAAACAGACTTGATCAGACACTTAGCACTTTCAAGGTTGATACACCCAGGATTGGCTCACGAGGGATTCTCGTCCTGCTTTATGCGGACGATGCGGTCCTCTTGGCTCGCACACCCAAAGAGCTCCAGACTCTGATTGATGGCTTTGTTCTATTTATGGAGAATTTAGATCTGTCTCCTTACCTGTCAAAATTATATGTCATGGAAGTGGGAAAATAACCATGTAAACGTACAACTATACTATTGGTGAACATCGATTGGGCAAAGTACATACTTTCTCGTATCTGGGGATTTTATTTGACAGCCGTTTAAACTTTAAATATTTACTTGAGGAGAAATGTCACATTTTAACCAGTTGCTATGGGTCAATCATGAACTTTGCACAAAGGTTAGGTCGTTGGTCACCTGAGCAAATTTTGAGGCTATATACCTCGATGTACTGAGCCAAAGTCATTTTTTTAATTTAATTAAAACATTTATTCTATTAAATTGCATTATTTATATTTTTCATTTATTATTTTATTTTATTACCCTTTACACCCTAAAAACTAATCCCACCCTGCTCCCTTTAAATACCCCTGCACCCCATAATCATAACCCACCCTTACTCCTTAAAATATAACATCACCCGTTAAACACTAACCCATCTTAACCCTATAAATATACCCTGTACCCCAAATCCCAAACCTATCCCTAAACCCTAAAATTACCCCTGTACCCCAAAACCCAAATCTAGCCCTGAACCCTATAAATACCCCTGTACCTCAAAACCCAAACCTACCCTTGAACCCTATAAATATACCCTGTACCCCAAATCCCAAACCTATCCCTAAACCCTAAAATTACCCCTGTACCCCAAAACCCAAATCTAGCCCTGAACCCTATAAATACCCCTGTACCTCAAAACCCAAACCTACCCTTGAACCCTATAAATACCCCTGTACCTCAAAACCCAAACCTACCCTTGAACCCTAAAAATACCCCTGTACCCCAAAACCCAAACCTACCCCATAACCCTAAAATACCCCTGTACCCCAAAACCCAAACCTAGCCCTGAACCCTTAAAATACCCCTGTACCCCAAAACCCAAACCTACCCCTGAACCCTAAAAAATACCCCTGTACCCCAAAACCCAAACCTAGCTCTGAACCCTAAAAATAACCCTGTACCCCAAAACCCAAGCCTACCCCTGAGCCCTAAAATACCCCGTACCACAAAACCCAAACCTAGCCCTGAACCCTAAAAATACCCCTGTACCCCAAAACCCAAACCTAGCCCTGAACCCTTAAAATACCCCTGTACCCCAAAACCCAAAGCTACCCCATAACCCTAAAAATACCCCTATACCCCAAAACCCAAACTTAGCCCTGAACCCTAAAAATACCCCTGTACCCCAAAATCCATACCTACCCTTAAACCCTAAAACTACCCCTGTACCCCATTACCCAAAACTATATCTGAACCCTTCAAATACCCAAACACCCCAAAACATATACCTCAGTACCCCAAATCATATACCCCTATACCCATACTTACCTTATCCAAACATTAAAAAAAAGACATGCTTTTACCATTCATGCATTTACAACAAATTTCGTTGTAAATATATGCGTGGTAAAAGCATATAAAATGTAATGCCACGCGTTATAATGGCATTTTGGAGTCATGGTACTTTCGTAATGAAAGTATACGGAGTGATGGTATGCGGAAAGAAAGTTGCGGGATAATGGGTGTTTACCCTCCCCCGGTAAGTACATTGGTGGCACGTCGGCCCACATCTCCAGCAACATACTCATATTTTTTCACCACCCATTTGAAAAATGCACAGGTCTCTCTTATTGATGGCCAGCACCGACATACACTTTTAGACACACCTCCGGCCACAAGTTCTAGAATTGCGAACTTTAGAGCTGGAGAACTACGTTCGAATCTCGGCATCAGCTCAACATTCTGTGATTCCAGGCAAATCTCTTTGTCTCCCCGTGCCTACCACAAATGAATGTGTTCTTCTGTAATATAAATTGTGCTCATGCCATGTTGTCGAGTTCGCACTATATAATATTGCAAGGAAAAATAAAGTAGGGAAACTCGAGTTCACACACTACTGGACGCGCACTCTTAAGTGCATCAGCAGTGCACTGTGAATCGGAGCGTTTCACAGGCCTGTCACAGATAAGAAATGCTATCAAAACGAAATCCTACAAAACAATATACTACTGGCCGGCAGCAATTCATACCCGGACAACGTCGGGACGGGCTGCTAGTACCAAATAAAGTTATGTGATTGATTGATTGATTGATTGAATGTGGGCACTGAGATGCTTATCAACAGAGTAGCATGCCACAGGTGCGTGGTTGAAAGTGTATTGTCTTTGCTATGAGCTTATGTGGGAAGTCTTTACATTTGTGTGTGATGGCCCCTGATGCGTGTTTATCCTATTATGGGACATGATACCTGGTGGTATGATGGATAAGGAAGTGGTGAGAGATAGACATACATTTCTAAGTATTGTGGTATGCCGGCAAAACTGATTAACTCTGCTGGTCCCTAAGTTGTTCTGGTTATTTTTCTTCATGTTATCAATCACATTTCTTATGCTGCTTGTGGCACTCTGCCTATGCCCATTGTCTTCTCTGATCTTATGGATCTGGGGGCAGTACCATTTGTGGAAAATGAGTGAGGTGGTCAGAGATCTCCCAGATAGCCTGCATTGCAATAACCTTTATATGATTGCCATTAGAAGACAGTAGCTGAGGAAAGATACCATGATTCCTTGTTTTAGACATACGTTTGTCTTATTAGGATGTAGGTGTTTAGTGTATGTGACGATTTGGGACCTCTCAGGGTCTGTGTTATAGCCGTCTGGTGACAAGCAATTTGTGGCAGATCTTTACAGTCTCCAAAGACATGTCTGTTCTGTTTAATACTGAGTGGTTAGTTATGTGGGCTGGTATAGCTCCCAATTACCATCAACACTACATAGAAAATGTCATTCAATATATATGCTTCTCACATTTAGATAAGGGATTAGGACCATCATGAATTTTAGTTAATCTTCTCCATCTTGTAGTTAGACGTAGAGTGGCTTGATCCTGGGGCTGGTGCTTAGGTTGGACGTTGATGTCCCAGGGTCGAGTGTCTTCTCCCCGTAGAACTCGAGGTGAGTTGTACCTGGGGCAGCTTTCTGCCCAGTTGATCTTTTGGTGAGCTGTGCACAGGGTGATATGCTGCTAGTGCCCAGTAGGTTGACTGTAGCCAGGTGTGATCATCACTTGCAGATCAGTAGGTGGGCTGTACCCAGGAGTAATAATCACTTGGAGCCCAGTAGGTGTACTGTACCCACGACTGAGAGTCCCCTAAAAACCAGCCCCAGGAATGCTCACTCTTTGGTTTTATACAAGGGTGTGTATTCCGGTGTGCTAATCTCCTACACCTCAATAGCAGTTATCTCCTGTAGTGGTGAGTAGCTGTCTGCCTGGTGGTCTAAAGAGGGACAGGCGGAGAGACTGGTCCTGGACCCTTTCCAGTCCCTAAAAGCCCCAAATTGGCAGTCCCCTTAAACTGTTGCCCTTTAAGGGATGCCCAGGCTAGATGCCCTAAAGGAAGTAGGAGGGAAATCACAAGTTGTCGGGTGTCCTGTCTCCAATGGCAGCCATAGGAGTTGCAGACTGGGCATCTTGAAACTAGGCTCAATTTTAACCCAAAGCACGTTTACCAAGAGGAACCCTCCTGCTATGAGACACTACTTGGCTTAGAAGGGCGAAGGATAAAAAGGAGTTAGGTTTATCCAATTATGCACAAAATGCTCATAAACTAATTTTAAAATAAATGCCATCAAATATAAACCTCTATTTGGTTGAAGTAAATTCCAAACTGTTTAACACAGAAGCCCTGGGGCAGCACTATAAAACAAAGCTTGTTTCTGATGTACTTGCTTTCTCAGGATTGGGAAGATAAAATATGTAGATTAGTCCTCCGCAGTAGGACACCACTATAAACAGGACCCCTAGGGATTACAAATTCAAGCTGCTGTTGCTGTGGGAGGATGGGATGGTTGCTGTTGATTAGGTGGCCTTGCTTCAATGGCAGTCTAGGAGTTACAGAATGTGTGGCTTAAAACTCAGCTCAATATGAATCAAATGCACATGTTTACTAAGTGGAACCCTGATGCTAGGCAAACTACTTGCCTTGGAAAGGAGGGAAGTTCATTCAAATCTGTATCAAATGCTTAGAAATGTATTTTAAATGGAATGTCATTAAGTATAAATATAAATTATTTTGATCAAAATAAACTTCAAATTGTGTAACACAGAAGTCCGAGATGGCGCAATAACAGAAACCTTGTTACTGGTATAGCTGCATTCTCAGGATCTGGAGTGGGATATGCAATCAAATTATGGCAGATGTTCCATCTACCATATTACAAATGGTATAAGCTATAATGCACTCGTAATATAGGGGACCGGATATTGGCTGTGTTTGTGGCACAGTAAGTTCTCTGAAAAACTCTGAATCAGGTCCTTATTAATAAATATTGAACTTCTCATCTGCCATAGTGACTGTGCCTGTTTGTAGTCCAACTACGCACAACCTGTTTCAGAAGAAGTATTCTTGTGCACAAATATATGACATTATATTAAGCATTTCTCATTTTCAGTTATATGAATTGAAGAGTGATCCTAATTAATGCTTACGAGGCATAACAAATATGGCACACTGTCAATATCAAGGGGTTTCTCAGGATCGGGAAAGCAAAATTAGTAGATCAGTCTCTTGCAGCACAACACTTCGATAAGCTTTTTTTTCCTACCCAGCTGAATTCAGTCCCTTTTCTTGCCTGACAATTGGTTGTAGCCACATAATTCATTCTGCCTTTGTTAGACCTTGCATCCTTGGTGTGGTTTTCCACTAGCTTTTTCCTTTAATCCCCCTGTTTTGCTGACTTAATTGTTGTTGGGTTCATGACTCTGCACACTTTACCACTGCTATCCAGTGCTAATGTACTTGAGCAATCACCTTAAAACATGGTGGTATTAGTTTTCACCCAATTAGCATATTTAATTTACTTTCCTAGTAAAGTGGTACTACATGTGCTTAGGGCCTGTAAATTAAATACTACTTGTGGCTCTGCAGCACTGATTGTGCCACCCCCTTAAGTAACCCCTTAAACATGTCTCAGGCGAGGGGCGTGCCTTGGCGCCCGGCGGTGATGGCGGCGCCGACGTGAGGCTCTGCTAGGACACCGGGAGACTCATTGCCTGCTGCCTGCCATTTCCTGCTTGGAGGACATGGTTTAGCGTCGGAACACCCCTGGACCCTGTTGCGACGCCTGAAGTGCCGCTACCCAGCTTTGGGACGGAGCGCTTCTTAATAGTAAGTCGCTCGGCCCCGGCCGCGGTCGCGGCCGCCATTTTATGATGCAGCACGGACCCGAATCTCCTTACAGGCACACGGAGCTCTCCCTGCTGTGACCTCCGCTTTCTGGCTACATATTTTTTCCCTGCCATCTCAAGACTTTACCTGGACCCTCTCTGCACCTTAGAGTTCTGCTCTTCACCTCTAAGTGGGTGCGCTTTGTTACTGTGTCATAGCTCTTTCGCCCGCCATTTTGAGTGTTTTCAGGCGCTTCCTCACACAGATGCATATTATGACGTAGAACCGCTTTTAAGCCCAAGAAGATGTTTTTTCTTTCCTAATACTTCTCAATAGCGCTGGGCACTTTAAGTTATGATGCAGGGGCGTTTTTAAGCCCAAGATAATTGTTTTTTTATCTTGTTTTTTGTTCCCAACACTTCTCAATGGCAAAGGGCACTTAATGCTATGATGCAGGAGCGTTTCTAAGTCCAAGGAGTCTGTATTTTTTTTCTCCTTTTCCCAATACTTCTTAATAGCACTGAGCATAATTACACTGATGGCTTAGTGATTGAATACTTTGTCCTTCGGTAATCCAAGCGCTTCTCTTTCTTGCTCCATATGTGCTATTTTTCTAACATGCAGAACCCTAGATTGTCGCACCTCTTCTACTTTTGCCACAATTTGCTGCATATTTGACTGTGCTCTCACATGGCTCACTTATTACAGTTATGTGCTATGTTTTTCATCTTTGGAACACGTATGGCTCCTGCTTAGCATTTGTACTGGTGCTTCACCTTCCAAGTACTTAATAGCCGGCTCCTTTTCAAGTTGTTTGGAGCTTTCCTCTCTACGCCACCTTTGTCTGGGACTTTGCTGTGACCATCTTCTGGATACCTGCTCTTCATTTTTTGCATACAGTGCTCCCTACGTGGTGTTGTTTTTCTGCCTCGCTGTATGCGCCTACTCAAGACGATGACGCATCCGCCTAATACTACTAAAAAGTCTGCCTTTCTGAAAAACTCTAAAGTTTTCTCTGCCTTATCCAAACTTGATGATCCTCTCGCCTCCCCTGGTTCAGATACAACCATGGAGTCCTCTCAACCGCCACCAGGAACAACTACCACCAAGCGACACAGGAAAGATCCTCCCTCACCTCCTAGTCAGCACACGCCTGTTTCAATGGAGCTCTTGTTAGAGGAAATAAGGTCTTTTCGCCCATTCCTGGAGGAAATCAGAGCTTTGAGCCCTTTCATGGAGGAAACCAATGTCAAGCTCCAAACTCTTACTGACAATTGGTCAAACATTGATACGAGAGTTTCTTCTGTCGAACTTGCAGTCTCATCCATTCAGGAAACGTGCTCTAAAGTTCCAAATCTGGCTTCGCAAGTAACCACTCTCCAGAGACAAGTGGAGTTGGAGAACAGAAATAGGCGGAACAATCTCCGTATTTACGGCCTGGTGGAGGGTCTTGAGAGCTCGGATCAGCTTGCCTTTTTTAGATCTTTTCTTCCCAAGCTGCTCCGTCTGCCAGAGGGTACTACTCTCAACATCCAGCGTGCGCATTGCCTTGGTCGTCCTTCTACTTCTTCCTCGCCTTCTCAGAGGCCACAAGGTGTAATTCTCTATTTTCTGGAATATACTTATCTCCTTAAGGTTTTAACAGCTGCCAAATCCACTTCCAACTTGTCATGGTCTGACTCTTCATTATTTTTTGCCCAGGACTATGCAAAGGCAACAGCAAACTATCGGAAAGCCTTCCTGAACATGAGGGATGATCTTCACTCAATGGGTGCCAGATATGGTTTATTCTACCCTTGTTTATTCAAAGTCACCTCTAACAACAAAACTACTACCTACGAAGATCCGGTTCGACTGCAGAGCTTTATTAATGCACATAAGACTTCAGCTATGGACTCTTCGGGTCCTTCCTCCTCTGCTCCTGGTTGAGATGCTCTGGGTTGAACTGTGGTTTTTGTAGTCTTACAGTTCTGCTATGTATTGCTCCTTTCTCCTTTTTATGGAGTCTTCTAGTTCGTGTTGATGTTCTCTTTAAGTCGCATTCTTGTTTCCTGTTCTTATTGCTCTTGTTTCAACTTAGTTCCGTACTTTAATCATATGGTTTTTTTTTGTCCCCGTCCCCACAGGAACTTTATCTTGTCTGATGATGTCTCCTTGGTTCCCTGTTTGGCCGACCCTGGATGTGCCGATTCACCCATGTGGTTCCATCCTCCCCAGTCTCCTTCTCGTTTTCTTCTCGTGTAGGTATGTTTTTCCCTTGTCTTCTTCTTGTGTCCTTCTTTTTCGTTTGTATTTCTCTTTTACGGATTCATTCTTCTTGTTCGTGCATGGACAATGTTCTTTTACATTCAGGCTCTGATTACTTTCTTGCCTTCATTCTTTTTATTCTACTTCCTTCTATTCTTCTCTTCCACACTTTGTTCCTACTCTCTGCTGCTGTTTCGCACCTTGCTTTCCTTATTTTCTTATCCTGTATATTTCATTTTATTCCTTATAAGTGCTCTTCTCTTTGTTTTTCATTTTTAACTGTGGGATTTGTTTTCTATGTACTTTGTATATATTATGTTTATTCTGAAAATTTCTTCCTGTCTTTTCTCCACCTTTTCATGGGTTTTTCTTTTCCATCTAGATTCATTGTTTACCATGTTTTGATCTGTATAATATGTCTCTCAATTAAATTTCATGGAATGTTAAGGGTATCAATTCCCCAATCAAACATCAACGTATTTTATCCCACTTAGCCAAGTTAAACGTTGATGTAGCTTTTTTGCATGAAACCCACCTATCTGACACTGAATCTGAGAAACTCAAAAGGGGATGGGTGGGTGAGGTTTTCTATTTGCAAGGTGATGGGAAACGTAATGGTGTCGAGATTCTTTGTAGCAAATCACTTCCTCTCACGCTTATTTCTCAAGAATCGGATGTCAATGGTAGATGGACATTTGTCAAGTTGTCTCTTAGGGGTGTTCCAGTCTCTTTTCTTAATGTTTTTGCTCCAACAGGAGGCAAGTCTCTTTTTTGGGCTGAGTTTTCCCAGCATATCACACGTTTCATGGATGATAACTTCATCCTTGCTAGTGATTGCAATCACTGGTTAGAGGCGGCAGACCCGAGAGCAGAGGACGGCCCGGGACCAGGGTTCGATTCCCGGCGCGGCAGGTTTCTGGACCAGGGTCAGCGGACTCGATAATTCTCTCGCCTCGGTGCCCACTCTGATCAGCGATCACACTCGGCAACTCTGGGCATTAGCTTGCCTTATCTTCACTAACGGCCCCACCAGACCGCCGGGGATGCCTGGTATCCCCCTTGAGATACCCATTAAGGGACCATCTCTCAGGGAAGCCAGGAAGGGTTTCGCAGCGGTCGAAGCGCCTTGGGACCCTCCGGGTAAGTAGTGCGCTATATAAATGCCTATACATTTACATTACATTTACATTGATAGGCATTCTAATGCCCGTTATATCCCCAATAAATACCACAAACTCTTCACACATTTCCCAACATAAGCTTATTGATGCATGGCGTCATTGTAATCCGACGTTAGAGGAGTTCACTTTTTATTCTCCTTTACATCAATCTCAGTCACGCATCGATTATATTTTTGTCTCTTATCATATTGCCCAATCCCTACGTGCAGCTGAAATTGGTTCGATCTTACTTTCGGATCACGCTCCTGTTTTGATTAGCAAAGATGTACTCCCTAAATCTGTTGGCCCTAAGAGGTGGCGCTTTAAAAATAATCTCCTCTTAGACTCTAAGTTTACTACTTCCTTTTTGGCTTTCTCAGATGAATTTTTCAAATTTAATGATGACCCCACTCTCCCCGCTCATACTATTTGGGATGCATTTAAAGCTACAGCACGTGACTTCATTATCACTTTTGTGGCAAAGAAATGCAAAGCTGCCCGCCAATTCACCGGGACCCTCCTCAGGGACATCAAGAGACTGGAGCATGCCTATTTTACCTCGCATTCGCAGGACAACTTGACTGCTCTTGTGGCTGCTAAAGTGACGTTTAATAAAAAATCCACTGAAGACGCCTCTTTGTTTTTGTTAAAATCTAGCGCCAAATTTTATGGGGGGCGAAATAGAGCTGGGAACCTTCTTGCTAATTACCTAAAGGTTAAGCACAATAAGTTGAACATTGAGTCTATTTATGATGTCAATTCTGTTCTCCAATACAAAGATGCTGACATTCTCACTGAGTTCTCTGTTTCTACAAGACCCTGTACTCTTCCGAGACCTCACCTTCTCTCCACTCTCTTACACAATATTTCTCCACCATCCATAAACCTGACCACTTTCCCTTAGATTTGACTCACTTAGAATCCGATGTTTCTCAAGCGGAATTGCTAACTGCACTTAAACACCTCAAATTGAACAAGGCTCCTCGGCCTGATGGTTTCACGGTAGAATTCTACCTCCATTTCTCTAAATTACTCATTCCAAAACTTCACTCTCTTTTAGGCTCATTTTCTGAGCTTGGAACTTCCTCTGGGTCCTTCTCTGATGCCCACATTTGCTTGAAACCGAAAGAGGGTAAAGACGCCCAATACTGTAAGAATTACAGACCCATATCCCTGGTGAATATTGATTACAAGATTTTTGCCAAGTCTTTGGCTGGTCGACTTGATCATCTGCTTCCAGACCTTCTTGGGGAGGAACAGTCTGGTTTCGTTAAGGGTCGCTATATAACTGACAACACCAGACTCTTGTTTAATATCTTATCCAAGTCCTCCCGCCTTCAGCATCCTCTTGCAGCAATCGCTCTAGATGCCGAAAAGGCGTTCGATAGGGTTGAGTGGCCTTATCTTTTTCACACTTTAGAATGGTTTGGCTTTGGTGCAAAATTCATTTTCCTAGTTTCTCTCCTGTATTCCAACCCACGAGCGGCAGTCTGTGCCAATGGTCAGATTTCCTCCTTCTTTACTCTAGGCAGGGGTTGTTCGTCAGGGATGCGCCCTTTCTCCTTTTCTTTTTAATTTAGCGTTGGAACCCTTCTTATCTAAGCTCCGCCAGAATCCTGACATTCATGGATTCCAAACGACGACCTCTCATGTTAAACTTGCTGCATATGCAGATGATATTTTACTCTTTCTTTCTAATCTCACGGTTTCCATCCCAGCTTTTTTGGAGGAAGTGCAGAACTATTCTCTCATCTCTGGGTATAAACTTAACAATGATAAGTGCGAGATCCTTCCCCTCACAAAGTTCACTTTCAAACCGGACTTTAGTGTTTCCAATTTTGCCTGGAGGCCTTCGCACATTTCTAGGTTTGCATATCACACCTTCCATCCCTGATACTGTTGCGCTTTGCCTCAATAAATGTATTCAAAAAGTTTCCGACCTAGCAACCAGGTGGCATCCTCTATATCTATCTTGGTGGGGTCGCCTTGACACTATTAAAATTATGTTGTCCCCCGCAATCCTTTATACCATTTCTAACATTCCTGTGCCTATCCCCTCCAAATTCTTTAAGAAAATTAATACGGTCCTGTCCATCTTTTTGTGGAACAACAAGCGCCCTCGGATGTCCCTAGCTACACTAATTCGCCCTGCTTTGAAGGCGGAGTAAATTTTCCCGACTTCCCAGCTTATCAGAAGGCCTTTTTACTTCGCCAAGCCTCCTTTTGGTTAACGGATCCCGATTCTCTAACCGCCCGATTCATGAACCTAAATTGTGCTTGCAAGGGGCCGGATTCTGAGAATCCGGCCCTTTGCGAGAGCGATTTTTGCATTTGGGATTCAGCATCCCAAATGCAAAAATCGCTAATTGCGATGTCGCAAATGTGCGAGGAATTACATTTAAGGAATCTCTATTAGAGATTCCTTAAATGCATTTCAACATCCAATTTAAATTTGCGAATTCGCAATTTCTTGCCGCAATTTACCGTGAGGTCAGACCTCGCGGTAAAATGCGAAAACTCAGAAAAATGCATTTAAATGCATTTTTCTGAGTAGCATGTTACACACACACATGTCCTTTGGACATGTGTGTGTGCAACACCTGTGTGAAATTTCATTTGAGGGGTGCTACAGGGTGTCCTGTGGACACCCCTGGCACCCTTCAAATCGCAATCTTATTTGCGATTAGCTAATTGCTAATCGCAAATAGGGAATACTCCCCATTCATTCCTATGGGCCTTTTGGCCCATAGGAATGAATGGCGAGTTATTCCTTATTTGCGATTAGCAATTTGCTAATCGCAAATAAGGAATCAGTAGGAATCGCATTTTATTATGCGATTCCTACATGATTACCGTTTTGCGAGTCCTTAATAGCGAATCGCTATGATTCGCTATTAGGGGCTCGCAAAACGGCCCGTTGATGAATCAGGCTGCATGTCCCTTGTGGGCTAAGGTTGAGCGCCTTTTCTTGTCTCCTTTCTCTTTTGCTGAGTATCTTTCTTTCTCCCGTAAGCCCTCCTCGCTCTCCACTCCGGTTCACAAGTATACCATTACACTTCTTCTATCCTCCAAACCTTCTCCTCCCGTCACCATTGCTGATTTCCTCTCCTCTACCATCTGGCAAAACACTCATCTCTTGATCCGTCACAAACCTTTTTTTTTTTTGAAGTCCTGGAGGCATAAGGGGTTGGTTTGAATCTATAAACGGCGTGTAGCTGCAACAGCGACCGTGAGACACTGATGGTGAGTGCATGAGACGAAGGACTGTGGAACAATAGAAGACTGTTGGTCACAAGAGACTAAAGAAAATTCCCATCAGACCACCCATGTGGTGGAGTTCGCGTCATGTGGGAATCACTGAACTTCCCATCCCAAGTACGACCATATAGTGTCGAGGCGGGAAGGGCTGTCAAGACCATAGTCTTATTGTGACACTCTAACGTAATGTCAGTGAAAAATGTGCAGTGCTCAAAAGAATGTGAAATGATAAAATTGACTACCAAGACTCCAAAGAACATTGCAACAGAAGTCTAAGTATCAAAGGTTAAAAGCACGCCAAGTAGTGAGACTACTCAATGGCGCTGTGCAGTACGGTCAACATGTTTCAGCTTTCAGAGCAATGTGCCCAGCTTTCTTCAGGACCTTAAATAAAAATCAGCTACTGCAACAACATATGATGTGTATAAGTGAAGGTTGATAAACATGTACTGATACAAAGTTACATATATACCAGGTGCTTGTGTGCTTGAGTGTCCACTGGTGGAAAAAGTGTCTTCTTCCCAGCTTTGTGTGGGTGATGGCCTCACCTCACCCGGCAACCGCTCGGGAGTATGAGGCCCCGCTCTGTCCGTCGGTGCCCCTGCTTGAAATGCGAGCGGCTGTGGAGGCACCTCCACTTATACACATCATATGTTGTTGCAGTAGCTGATTTTTATTTATGTTTAAGCTGAAACATGTTGACCGTACTGCACAGCGCCATTGAGTAGTCTCACTACTTGGCGTGCTTTTAACCTTTGATACTTAGACTTCTGTTGCAATGTTCTTTGGAGTCTTGGTAGTCAATTTTATCATTTCACATTCTTTTGAGCACTGCACATTTTTCACTGACATTACGTTAGAGTGTCACAATAAGACTATGGTCTTGACAGCCCTTCCCGCCTCGACACCATATGGTCGTACTTGGGATGGGAAGTTCAGTGATTCCCACATGACGCAAACTCCACCACATGGGTGGTCTGATGGGAATTTTCTTTAGTCTCTTGTGACCAACAGTCTTCTATTGTTCCACAGTCCTTCGTCTCATGCACTCACCATCAGTGTCTCACGGTCGCTGTTGCAGCTACACGCCGTTTATAGACCTGGTCTGCTCTTCTGTGTGTTTTTTACCTTGCTTTAGGGGAGTGAGCAGAGAGGTCATTAAATATTCCCCCCGACCCTCCACACACCCGTTTGTTTTCTTAGTTGGTTTGAATCTCACAATTGTTCTCAGGTTCCACCTTTTTGCCATTCTCAACGCTTTCCTCCTCTTTCGATGTGCCTTCAACGTTTTTTACTAAGTATCTCTTACTTAAGGAAGCAGTGATGTCTACATATGTTCAGCTCATGCAGGTGCAGACACAGATACCTTCCTCCCTTCCCTCTCCCATTGCACAACTCCATTCACACCTTCGCACTAATCCCAGAGCCTCCTCTTTATACAAACACCTCCACACTCAAGAGTCTCTTCGGGCCAAGTCATAAGTAGAGTCGCAATGGGAGCATGATCTTGACACTTCATGGCCTATTTCCATTTGGGACAAGATATGTACTAAGATTCGTAAGTCGTCCCGAGCGGCGTCCCTTACACAGTCTTTAGTTTTTTATTTACAATCAACTACTCCTTACCCCATACACCCTTCATAAGAGGTTTCCTGCCACCCCAGATGTCTGCTGGTCTTGTTCCTCCTTGAATGCTACCCTTTTTCATATGCTGTTCCTTTGCAGGCCAGTACGTGATTTTTGGATACAGGTTTGGGCTCAAATTAATTTAATTTTCAGTACACACATCGTCTTCTCCCCTGTTCACATTTTCCTAGGGAGCCTTTCGTCCTGCTGGGACGATGTTGATCTTGATGTTCGCATTGTTGATTTATTGTTGGCTGTTGCATTCCAACAAATCACTCTAAACTGGAAGGCCTCCTCCAACATCTCATTTAAAGCATGGTGGTATAATGTTTGCCATAATCATAGGCTGGATAAAGCTTTTGTTTTCCCTATTTGTATGGCTACGAGACTAGCAGAATTATGGCTTCCTGTTACACTGTATTTAGATAAATGTGCTCTCCGCTCATTTTGCCCCTGCCAATTCAACAAGAAGTTCCCAAACCACCTTGAATGCCCTTTACATTTCTTTTTCTTTTTTTCTTTTATTATTGCATGTTCTTCCTCCATTTTTGCCTGCTTATTTGTGTAACCGATGTATTACTTTTGCTATATATACTACCCATGCTTTGCTATTTGCTCATTTGCTCATGTCTTTGAATTTATTGTACTATGTTTCCAGATTACTTTTGTTTCCCCCTCCCTTCTTTTTGTTCCCCTCCTATTTTTCATGTATTGTTAACTGATACCTTGCATTTTTGACTAATAAAGTCTTTCTTGAACTTAAAACATATCTCAGGCCTGTCAATGCAACCGCTGTTTCAACCTGGTAGAATAAACCTTTTGACAGACACAAACCTTCCTTTTTAATATATGTAGGTCACCTCTAGGGTTGGCCATGAACAGCCCAGACAGAGGGCATGGTGAAGTGTATTTAAAACATAGGACATGTACTTTTAAGTCTTACATGTCCTGATACTGAAACACTGCTAAATTTGTTTTTTAGTACTGCAGGGCTTGCCTCTCCCTTATGAGAACATTGGAGTAACCTTGTTACATTTAACAAGCAGTAACTTTCAAATGGGAATTTGGTATCTATAGAATTTTACTTGAAAGCCCTCTTTAATGGTAGAGTCAGATTTTTAATACAAGTCTGAAAAATGGCACTTTTAGAAAGCTGCCATCTTCTTGCCCTGACCGTTTGGCGCGTGCAGTCTGATCCTGGGTAAAATAACTAGATGTAGCTGGTAGTTGGAATTTGTGTATTGTTCCCAGACAGTGAAATCAAGGGAAGATAGGTGTAGCCAGGATGGACCTCTCTGAATTGTGGGAGGTGCTGTCATCTACCATACTTGCACATCACAAAGATCCTGCCTGAGCACTCTCGAGGGTTTGTCACTAGTCTTTTGAGATCCCTCAGCAAGCTGGGGCCAGGACAGGGACGAGGGGATGACTGATGCCTCAGGGGGATGGAGACCTCTAGAAGCTTCCTTCACTAAAAAGGGGGCACCGGATGTAAATATTGGACCCTTAGACCCAACACTTCAGTACGTTCTGGACCTGCGGTCTATGCCAAGGAGAAAGACTGCTGTGCTGCTGAAAGGACTGCCACTCTGCTAGAATGCTGCTCTGAAGGACGACTTTGCTAACCTGCTGCTCTCTAGCCTGGTTATGAAAGACTGGACCTGCAACACTAAATTCAGGACCCCAGAGTGACTCCAAGGGCTAGTTGCCTGGCCTCCTGATCAGAAGGCTCAGGGACATAACAGGATTTCAAGAACCTTCACCCAGCACCTGGACTCTGCCATCTGTGAGTTCTGCCTTCCCAAGTGTTGAAATCTCATTCCTGGACCCTTGAAATGGGCCTGGAGGTGCTCTGCCAGCCTATCTTTGGATCCGGAAAAACTGATGCATCTCCTTTGTGGCGCATCTCCCACAGAACTGTGTATTGCCTTTTCTGTTCAACGCATCAACCGTAGAACCGTTGCATCACCTCTGCTGTGCTGACTTCCCCAACGCAAGGACTCTGCATCTCCGTCCATCGGAGCTGCTGCATCTCCACCCAAGGACATCACCTCACACTTAGCAGATCCCCAGAACTGCCGATACTCAACGGATCTCCTCGTCAAGACCTTGCATCACCTCTGGTGCGCCCCTGCACCTCCTTTTAACCAGGATTAAGGTACTGTGCTTAGCGGGCCTAAGTGGGTCCCTCTAGTTGGCCCACTCATTATTGTGGTTGGCCTGAACATGTGACTTTGTCCTAGTCTGGCGTGATTTGGCACTCTTTTCACTAAAATTTTGAAACTTGCATATCTCTGGTTCTATTGAGAGGAATTTGTCATTTTGATATTGTTTTATTTATTAAAATGTACTCTATTTTTCTAAATTAGTGTGGGATTTTTTTGTGTGGTGTATTCACTTCATTACTCTTTGAAGTACTGCATAAATACTTTACACATTTCCTCTAAGTTAAGCCGGACTCCTCTGCGCCAAGCTATCTGAGGGTTGAGCACAGGTAAATTTGGGGTTTGCTTGTGACTTTACCCTGACAAGGATTATGGTTTCTGCTTGAGTAGGGTTTCACCCCTATCAACCAGTAACTCAATTTCTTACAATTTTCAGGATTCATGTACACTGGAAAAACGTTTTAAAGATCTCCTTGTTGTTATTTGACCTGGTAATTTGTCATTTTCTTTATTTTCAAAATCTGTGGTCGCCATCCCAAATGCTCATCATTGTTTTTAGTATATAGCTATAGGCTTTTAAAAGAAACTTAAGTATACTGTTCCAAAAGCTAAATCAGAGAGAAACTAACTTGAGCTAGAAGCAGTTACTTTTGGAAGCATGTGCTTTTAGGAACAATTCCCCTCATTCACCTGAAGATGACATGCTTAATCATCAGGCTCTGTTCCTCGCTGGGCCAGCACTGCAATGCCCGGCACGCTTTGCAAGAGGGCATTTTACCGGAGATCTTTTTCAAAATGCCTGATGAGCACAACTGGATAGAGAGTGGAGTGTCCAGAAGGTAAGAAGATGGACAAAAAGGTTTGGTTAAAATCAACTATGGACCATATCTATCAATGCATTTAATGTGGATCTCACTGGTCAATGTTGAGATTAAAACAAAAGTGACAGAGGGATCGGAAAACAATGGTCTGTATCTCTGTTTGCAATAGAGCGTTGGTCACCCGTGGACCTGCTATTGTGCTGGGGTCTACAATCAAGGTCAACATGTTTCATGCCCTATATAGTTGAGGAGCGATCTGTTGGCATTTTGTCAGGACCAAAAGTCAAATAAAATGTGACCTAGTCTTCTCTGCAGAGTAAGGAGCTCAGTGCCATCTTAAACCTCCACACAATGCATAGGTGATAAGGTTCCCATTGACATCTTACCACCATAGAAGAGCACAGGCTAACAGTCTGCTTCTTTTGCGGTAACCATCCTCAAAGTCAGAATAAAATTACCTTTTAGATAACTAGGGAGTGACTTGCTTGATCTGGAATGTGTGTGATTAGTACCTACCCCCCATCCTCGCTTTCATTGGAAGATTTCGGAACAGTATACTTTGGTTTATTTTGACAGATACAAGGAGAGTGTATACTGGACCACTAATCTCTTTGTCCTTTTATGTAACATGGCCGTAGGCTTTTTGTCATAATTTGATAAGGCACCTTGCAGTTTCTGAAAAATTCTTAGAAATCTTGATGTATGCTGCGCTCTTGTAAAACCCAACTCAGATACTAACCTGCGTCCATAGATTACCAATTACACTCCCTTGTTTGTCATTCAACCTTTCGTTGAATGTGTGGCTGGGCAGGATAACTCAGTCATGGCTATTGGTTTGTATCCTTCTGCCACTTTGGTTTATGTCATGATTCCCTCTACCTTTTGAGTGAATCTAAAACACTCTCTCAAAAAACACATTAGGCTACTCAGTTTGTCCCGAGCTATAGGCGTATTGCTGTGTTGGCCATTGTGACTGTTATTGTGAACTGTCCATGATGCTACATTTAAAGATGTCAACACTGGTTCATTGCTCTTTACGCAGACTGGTTACTAAAAGCTGGTAGGTCATGTTCAATGTGTCCTCGGGTTAGGTTCTGGTCACTGTTTTGTACTGTGAATATATTTGTTTAAGGACGAAACTCCTGCTTTATTGGTTTTCTGAAAGTGATCTACTATTACATTGAAGTCAATGTATCAACCTACCATTACATCAACCTGACAATGACACATTTACCTACTACTTTGATACCACTACATTGCCTTTACCTTTATATCAAGTCTAAATATAAACTTGATCCTAATGAGGCGAATGTAATTTAGTGAAGTTCTCAAACCCACAAATGTGTGAATATGTTTTAAAAATTGTAATTTTCAAAAACTGAGAAGCTCACGCATCTTTAGTTTTTCTTTTATTTTTTTACAAAAAAGAACATTTTGGTGACTTTTTGAAGCCATGGGAAACCATTCCTGCTGCTGCAAGTTAGTAGGTGGCTGCCTCAGCAGCAAGGAGCTGCAACCAGCCGGTGGACGTCCCCTGACTCCTCTTTCTGTTACCTGTGGGCAGACTATGAGCCCGCCATTGTCTCAGCTGTCCCAGTTCCCCCTTCCCTGCAACTGTTACCGATGTGGTGAACTGCTTGCAGTGCAAATGCATTTGATGTATTTTATCTTAGTGTAAATTCAGTTCTCTCCATATTTAGCCCATTGCTAAATGGAACATGTCAGATTTTTCATTTTCAAACTGCAAACACAGTAAACCCGAAATTTAACAACCACTTGCATGCATGCTACTAAACGCACGATCTCTCAGCAAATATGCACAGATATCTGGGCACTACCCAGCAACAATGTGCCGGACTTCCCCTCTTTCTCACGGAAACCTGGTTTAACCCCGCGTTGGCACCCAACATTGCCATAGCAAGCCCAACAGGACACAAGATCGGACAACAGGACCACCATTAAAAGCCAGGCGGAGAACTCGTCATCCAAAAGGACTCCATCAAATGCTCAACATCCAGCCAAAACAACACCTCCTTAATGGAATGCATGCACTTCAAACTGCAGATTGGCAAAATATGTACCTTGAAATGAAACCTTGCCTACCAAGAACCTGCACCACGAGCTAATTAAAGCAGCCTCATCACATACTTCATCACACCCTTCACCATCAACTCCAGAGATTTCATATTACTCAGTGTCCTCAATATCCACATAGAAGACCAAAACAGACACCTGCTCCACAGCACTCCTCAAAAGCCTAGAAAACATTAGACTTACCCGTCTCATCATAAATCCAACACACATTCCAGGAAACACACACTGGACCTCATTTTCGCCATCAGTGACAAGATCAAATACAACTTCACCTCACCGCTCACATAGACAGACCACTGTATCATCACTTCTGAATCACCACACCACAAATAGATGCACCCATCAACATAATAAGCCTACCAATCAGCAGCTGGGGCAAAATCTCAGATGCAATCTGGTTCAATGCGCTTAGCATGAACCAACCCAGCAGAAGGACAACACTAACTTCAATGAATGAAGTGAAAACTGCGCAGACACCCTTGCACTCATGAAAACCAATAAACAATGATGAACCATAAAACAAGCCAGCTAGTACTCTGAGGACTTCCGAAACTCAAAATGTCGCTGCTAACAGCAAGAAAGTAAATGGAGAACCAACAACGAGACAACCACTAGAACCACATACAAGGCTGCACTCAAATTCTAACACCTACACATGGGAGACACCAAAAAAGAGGACTAGCTAAACGGATTGAAGCAAGCACCAACAGCTGCAACAAGATTTTCTCCATTGTCAAGGAATACGCCACCCTGATGCCACAGTCAACAGCATCATCCTCTCCTAAGAACTCTGCGATAATCTGTCAAATGTCTTCCAAAGCAAGATAGCAAACATCTACACTAGCTTCAAGCACAAATTGAACCCAAGAGGTCTCATTGCCAACCTGCCCACCTCTAACCAAGACAGACACCTGACCAAATGGAAAACACTCACCAGAGAATACACAGTGACGATCATGTAGACCATCCACTCTGGGGTCCCCAAGAGACCTATGTCCCAACCACTTCTACAGCCTTGAAGAACTACCTATCAATAACACCCTGACTCACAGACCCACAACATTAACACCTCCATCACATCCACCTATTTCCCGGAAGACTAGAAACATGCAGCAGTCAAAGCCCTCCTCAAAAAGCCATCAGCCGATCCAACCCAACTGAGCAACTACTGCCCCATCTCACTGCTTCACTACCCAGCCAAAGAGATGGAAAAGACCATCAACAAACAAAACACATCAGCCACCTCAAACTACACCACCTACTGTACTACACACAGTCAGAATTCAGAAGTATTTATAACACCAAAACAGCACTTGTTGAGGCCACAGAAGACATCTGAACAATACTGAGATGACACTACAGCCCTCATCCTGCTTAACCTCTCTGCAGCCTTCGATACTGTCTCTCATAACCTACTCATCAGAAAACTCCAAAACATCAGCATCCAAGGACCCTTGCTTAGGTAGATAGGCTCCTTCCTGGCAGGAAGAACACAGTGAGTCAGGCTACCACCTTACATATGGGAATCCAAGAACCTGATCTGGGGAGTCCCCCAGGGTTCATCACTCAGCCCCACACTGTTCATCATCTACATGTTTCAGCTTGGTAATATCATCCAATCCTCAGGCATCACCATCATATCCTATGCTGTGATACCCAACTCATCCTATCACTGATGGTGAAGACAATGACCGCCAGAAACAACCACCACTGCATGATCACTGTTGCAAAATGGATGAGGTCCAACAGCCTGAAGCTCAACTCTGACAAGACGGAAGTACTGGTCTTCGAGAACAAGAACTTTCCATGGGACTCTACCTGGTGGCCGACAAAGTAGGGACCAATACCAATATCCACTGACTACACCACTAACCTGGAAATTATCCTGGATGACAAACTCAACATGATCGCACAAGTCAACGTAGTGATTTCCCCATGCTTCCACATCCCCTGCATGCTACAAAAGATCTTCAAATGGCTTCCCCAGAATACAAAACGTACTATCACGCAAGCACTCATCACAAGCAGACTCAACTACAACACAGACTCCAAAACATCCAGAACACCACCTCAAGACCCATCGGCAGTCTCCCACGCTGCACCTACATCTCACCACACCTCAGAGACGTCCACTGGCTCCCCATCCACAAACATAGCCAGTTCAAACTATTCACACAGACATACAAAGCAGTGTACAACATTGGAACAACATACCTAAACAGCTGCCAGGCACTTACACTAAGCATTACTCTCACTCACTCACATTACCCGCATTTACAAAAGCAGTACAGGAGGTTGATCATTTTCTCACATCGCACTCGAAACCTGGACCAACCTCCCGCAACATATCAGAGCCTCCTCCTAACTTCTTGAATTCTGCAAGAAGCTAAAGACCTGGTTCTTTAACCAACTCTATTGTCACCAGGAAATTCTCTCAGAGAACTGAGAGCATACACTTCTTGCCTACCTCACTTTTTCCAAACCATACTCGCATTTACACCCGTCTTCAAAGGGACCCACAAGGTAATTCTTGATATCCAAATTTTTAATATAAAGCAACATATATCATAATACACAATTTGAAAAAATTCATCTTATTAAAAAACTGTTTAAAATGTCACTATAACACATATATTGCACTTGATATCACACATATATTATAACAAGAGAGACAACACAAAAGACATATACATTTGTCATCAAGCATTTGTTAATTTGAAGGAATCACATAAATATATATAACCCTTTGTTCCTCAAAATTAACACATGTATGCGGCAACTTCTTCAGGTCAACAAGAAAAATTATTATCCCGCCAAATGAATATGCAGTATTAACCTAATACCCTTAAAGGTCTCTGATCTGATGAAGTGATTCATTAAAGATTCAAGAATGAACTTTCAATCCTCTATATATTACTGTTCCCATAAAAATGCACACATTTGATAGTCCATATAGACACTGGTATTTCACATATTATTTTCCATTAATTCATCCTCTGGGAGGCAACATCGACTTCTATGATGGGGCGAATCACTAAGCTACGAGAAAAAATAAACGAAGTTTAGTGCACAGCCTAAAGTTTAGTTGAGTTCAATACTAGTTGGATCCTTTTTGGGTGCTGCCTGGGTGACGTCTCTTGTCTGGGATGTCTTTTACTTGAATAACCCAATAGTGCTTCCAATTAAAAATCAGTCGCATCCCTTGGTGCACACCTTATCACCTTGATGATAAGTCAGGGATTCCTTAGATAAGTTAAATCATAAGGCTCGAAGATTTACTTGTGAGGAATTCTTTATTCACAAATCAATTCTTTATCTTTTATCCTTCATCTGAAATTATTATAATTTCATTCACTGTATTTATTTGACACCAATGCCTGTTATTGTGTCCAACGCATTTCGGGTTTAGCGTAGCCCTTCATCAGGGAGCATTAACTGGAAAAGATGAATTATAGGAAAACATATCACATATCACATATAGCATTGTAGGAAAACATATCACATATAGCGTTTAGCATTCACATCCTGTACATTTCAAGTCGAAAACCATCTTATATCCTACAAAATGTGCTCGAGTGTCGTAGAACATGCTTGTGTGTGCCCCGTAGTGACCGTATATAAAACAAGGGGAGAGTGGCAAGGAAACACGGTGTAAACGTGTACTCACATGCGAATCACTAAGCTCCCAGGTTTTATGGCAATGAGTACATAAAGCAAGAAGCTCCTGTATATGCAAATTAAATGAAACTCCTAGATGTAAGGAACCATGTCCGAAGCACAGGACGTAATCATGGAGACTGAACAGCCCTCTAATACTTCAACAGACCATCAACACCACTTCAGTCTATCAATATATTTGAAGATCAAAAGATATGATGATGCGTCCTGGCTGCCCTGCGGTAAAGACCTGGTTCTTCAACCAACTCTGCCAGGCCTCATGCCGTCACATCTGCTCAAGTGCCGGGATACCCTGACCTGTGATTAGACCTCTATGCAAGAACTGCAAGAAACCCCAATGGTTGAGACAGAGGGTAGCATGCTCAAAGAAGCACTTTCAGCCGAGTACCTGAGATAAGTGGACTAGTGCATGAGAGGCAGGCATGCACTCCCAGCTGTTTGAAAAATGAAATTAGCAACAATAGTGGGACTCCCAGAAGCTGTGGGAATTGTCCGGTAGCTCGTGCTGTCCTAAATTGTAGATTCAGGCATCTCCAGGAATGTGATCTCAGAGTAGATTCCCACACAGATAACTTCACTATAGGCTAGCAGTGTGCGACATCCACAGTTTTTCCCTTTTAAAATAATAATCCTTTCATGTTAAAGTTTCTTCCCTGAGCTCGTTGTAAGAACTATGCAATCTTCTTAAAACAAATTAAGTAAACCTGTACCCATAGATGGTTCCATGCTTATTGCCAGTGTGAAGTTGGGATGCGTTGAAAGAAGATGCTAGTAGTAACTGAGATAACTTCAAGTATATTACACTGGAATAGAAACTCCATCCACTCTGTGCTGCTGCCTGTCAAGCTTTGCCAACAGTCGACCAATAAACATTCCATATTCCATTCTAGGCAGTAGGACAGAGTGGATCTGAATGATCACATACACAGTTGCCTTAACAAGTACATAATGCAGAAATATATTACCCACAAATATCACATCATGTCTCTGCTTCAGTAACTAAAAGATCTAGGGCATTACCTCTCAGGCGTGCTTCGGTTGATATAAAGAGTCAGGCATGTCCCATTGTAACTGTTTATTGCTTACTATATGGTGATTTATTAGTACAACAGCAGTTTAAAGTTATCATAAAACACATAAATAAATAAATAGCAAAATTAAGTCACATACCAAATCCAGAAATTTAACAGCATTTACCAGGCTTAAGACTCCTTCTACTTTCTCAGGACACCAGAAGATTATGTTTGAGCCTTGATGGCCAGCGAGTGTGACCACGACTTAGCCAAGAATCAGACTGATCGTCAGTGGCATAATCTATATAGAGTGGTGTAGACTGATGATGGACTGCCACTTATCCAATTAAATATATTTTAAAGATAATATTGAGTAAGATAATTGTGTTTATGGAGAAAATATTTTGAAAGAGAAGTTTCTCAATAATATTTTTTTTTAGCCAACTGTGTACAATTAACATTTACCATACTCAAAGATTATCCAAAGTCAAAAGAGATTGAACTTGTATGCACTCTTCCATCTAGAGATCTACTGCACAAGAGAGAGATTTAATCACACTCCCCTGAAGGACTGTGTTAATATGTGGCAGTCAGTGGTGGTAGGAGTTGAAGTAGCTGGAAAGAAGAATGTCTACAAAATTTTGTATATGGAGGAGGTGCTATTTGATTTATTCAGGGGCAGACACGTCAAGGCCAGCAAATCCCCATGATTGGTAAAGAGCCCAAAGCATGTAGTTGTTTATTAGGGGTGGGCGAAATATTTTGTTTCGCCCGTGTAATTGGCAGAATATTGGTGACTCTTGTAATGCAGAGTTCTCGCCAAATTCCACCAATTATTTTCTCACACTCGGCTCCAGAACGGTAAGTTGACGAAGAGATTTAACAGCCATTAGCATGATTTTTGGTTGCTAAGAGGACATCCGGAAAGATTTTTAATGCAGGCGGTCCCGAACTTATGAGGTCTAAAATCTATTTGAGCGGCTGCAAAATCACCTTGAGTAGAAGCGTCCTCTGGTGCACTGTGCAGTGTCATTCACTCTGATTTTTCAGCACGGAATGCGCTACCAGCACTAAATCACAACGCGAGTAGCGTGACAAGCCTATTTACGCCCGTTGGTGAAACTCCCCAAAATCTTGCAGAGTTTTTATGTAACTGCAGAATTCCACAGAGCCAAAGCCCCCAACTTCTGCCCACCCCTATTATAAGATAATTAGGTGATGAAATGGGTGTTGGTGGCAAATTATTGTGAAGGTTCAATGTTATGTATAGGATGTGGTTAGAAAAGTGAAGTAATGATGAGGGTGTTTGGTTTGGGGTAAAGTTATCCAAAAAAGCTAAGAATAGACTGATAGTAAATTCTGTGCCCTTGGAGCAGGAGTGTCTAATGTGTTTCCACATTTGCTAGGTCTAAGTGAGAACAACAACTAATTATGTAAATTATTCACAAAAAATTGTATGCTAATCAATCTCATCTGTAAAACCTGAAAAATATTTGCTCTGTGCCTTATTGGACACCCCTGCCCTAAAGGGTGCAGTAAAATTGTGAGTATAATTGTTGGTCATGTGTGAAATGTTATGCCAATCTAAGAAATCTCTTAGTTCCATGTACGTTAATCCTGACAATGTATCTGTCCATCTACTGAACAGATATTCACAGATGTCTATGGCTATTCCGGGAACCCAGAGAAAAGACTGATTCCCTGTGATAAGATTGAAAGCAAATGTAAATGTTGTCATTCGATTGGTTCATGAGATGAAAATAGAGGCTATGGTGCTTTGAACACATGGTGATATATGAATTTTAATGTATAGATACGTAGCAGACACATGTTTCTAACATATGATATAAATATAATGATTATGTAATATGGGGGCATTTGCAAAAACTTACCAGCAGTGGTGGGGAGCCGTGAGGGGAACGGCCAAGCAATCCCTACACCTTCCCAGCCGTGAGGGGAACGGCAAACGCGACGGGGATACAGGGACTCAGCAGGGACTCTCCTGGCCTGAAAAAACTCCATTGCCCAGCAGCCCCGGGTCCTGGCGCGCTCGTGACGCTCCCGGTGTGCCTGGAGGCGCCTCAAGAACGCGGAACACCTCCCGCCCTGCGGGACGCGCGCGGGACGGCGCCGGGAGAAGCCCGGGACAAGGGCGGGACCATCTAAGGCCATCATAGGCCAGAAGAGGCCGGGTCGGGCCACCCTCCCTGGCCGTGCAACTAAAAGAGGTAAAAGAACATTTCCAGTCCCTGTAGGTGCCTGCTGCTACTTATACCATGTCTTCTAAGGGGGGGCGAAAAATTTCTACTCTGACAAGGGACATGGCTAAGGGGACGATGGTCCACTAATTAAGCAAGACAACACCACCTACAGTCCAACAATTTGTAAGAACAGAACGAAAATGACTGTCCACTGACTGTTCCAACAGTGACTTCTCCCCCCCACAATCAGTCGCCGCATCACAAAATCTATCACTCCTGGAGGAACTTAATAGTTTATGCAAAACCACGTATGTTGCTGTCAAGTCGACATCTGAGCAAATTAATGCATCCATTTGCCCTACAATCATCACAAGCCCCCAGTCCAGTACATTATCCCCACCACATGGAAACCTCCTGGGTACTTTCCTCTGTCCACCTGCTACAGGTAACATGACCCCCATAATGTCCCTCCCGGACCTTTCTGGTAAAAGAAAACGACCCGTGGATAAACACACAGGCAGCCAAGCAAAGCAGCAAACACTGTCTGCACCCCCAACTTCACCAACCCTGTTGGCCCAGCTACAAACTATGATTAACTCTGTGATACACCCCCTGATAGAAAGAATGAACAATTTTGGGGATAGGATCGTGGCAATAGAGGAAATGACCAAGACAAACTTGCTACTCCCAAAAAGTATGGCAGGCCCCAATCATTTACAGCCCTTATGCGACACTGTAGTGCCTTTAACAACTCCCCAAAGCAATATCAATCTACTCCGACAGGCAGTCCCAGGTATGTTAACTCCATCCACCCAGAAAGTGCCTGCCAAACTAATAACAGCACATAGCTGTTCCCTTGAAACGGGGCTGAACAAAGTAACTATACCACCCAAAGCATCACTTCCCAATACAGGGAACATGCCACGAAAATCAAACCACATCCATTTACCACCGGAGGCTGCCCCGTTTGTGTGTCCTTTCTGGAGTGCCTGAGCTTACAAATGGAAAAACTGAAACTCATCAGGAGCTAAGAAATAAGGCACTGTTTTGGTTAACAAAGAATAGACCCCTGCCCCCTGACATCGACGGTAGAATACAATGTGTTAGAAGGGTGGGATGGCTTGGTCCGCTTCGAAAAGAGAGATCTGGCGATCTGGTGTTGATAAAGTTTAGAAATAGCAATGTTGTCCCATACCTCCAGACTTGGAAACCACAGATAGGAGATGGACCTATACACACTTGGGGACTATCTGACTTTTATCCCAGAAAATCACTCCACCCCCATACAAGATTAATGAAGAGAGTAACTTTTGGTTGGGCTGAAATGGCTCCGGGGTGAGGGGTATTAATATCCAGACTCTGACCTGATATACTATCTATTTGGTAACTGACCTATTTTAAAGATTTTATGTTATAATGTTACTTACTGTGATATGAAATGAAATGTAACGGTGTATATATTTTGCAATGTGCTTTTATGATTTTATACCTAAAAATCGAATAAAGCTTATCGAATCGAATCGATTATGTAATTCATTGTAAGGATGTTTAAGAAAGGAGAATGTGGCCCGTACATATGTTCTGACGAAGCCATAAATCAGACAATATGTTTGGATGAGCAGAAAAAAATGTCATTAAAATAGACTTGTAATGAGAAAGAGCTAAATCAGGAACAAGATACGGATCAACCTGATATGGTCACTGCCTCTGGGGTTAAGACATTACAAGGACTTTGCAACTTTGTATGAAAGGCATTTACTTGATAAATTATCATCTTTCAGTATATTTAAACAGATATATAACACTGGAATTTGAACATTAGAAAAATCCATGTAGCAAATGAGTTAAAACAATAGATGTATGCTTTATTGTGCTCTTAAAAGTATGGTACTATGAATCTCTGCCCAAGAGATGTTCTCTTACAATAGTTTGGAAGCCCAAATTTATATGGGTGTTTGGGCAACCCTTTCTTACTTATGCATTTGCAAAAAGCGGGCATAACAGTAGTAGTTTTCAGGAAACAAAAACAAGAGAATTGGAGAGCGAGAAAAGGGCAACACATGGACAATGTGGACATGGAACAAACGAGGCAAGTCGAATGACCGGATTAGTGCCCAAGAAGACCAGATTCCAAGTCTCACAGCAGTCGTGTGGGCTTGAATTATCAGGACAATGTCATATCTCCTTGTCAGTAATGCACAACTAAAAAAGAATGGCTCGGAAATGTAGAATAACTTGCAGGTGTGGAATTACTGCACTTGTTTCCGCATGACTTCCCTATTGGGCTATTTTCGGGTGTGTCTGTATATATACATCTAAGGGCTGTAGTATATCTTTTCATGGCTTTCTGCAATTACTACTAATGCCTACCCATAAAATCTTGAGCACAAGCCTCTAGCCCAGAATGTTTGTACCTTTGTGTTAGAATTGCCTTGGTGGCTAGGGTTACACAGTAGACTTAGGGCCTTATTTAGAACTTGGTGCATGGAATACCCCACGTCCCATCCACCACATTACAAGTGCCATGGGCTCTAATGCAGTTGTAATATGGTGTACAGGACATCTACCACATTTGTGGCTAGTAGTTGTTTGCCAAACTCTAAATCAGGCACTTTTTTAGGTCGAGCAGACCTACCCTCAATGCGTGAGCATTGAAGGTGTCTGCTTCAGACCTATTGTGGCCCGTTAGTGAGAATGCTGGGGAATGAGGACACCAATCTGTTACGAGCTCGCAGTTTTCCCCGCGGGAGCGCGCGTCTGACCCGCGCTTGCGCAGATCAACTCACAGCCCCTGCTCGCACACAGCCAGCCCCCACCCCTCTGCATGCACGCATACACAGGCGCGCGTGCGCACACACACACACACACACACAGGCGCGCGCATGCACACGCAGGCATACGACACACATACAGGCTCAATCACACACAGTCACGCACGCGCGCACACACACACTCCCCCCTCCCCTCCCAGGCATACACACAGGCACGCACGCACTTCACTTCAGCCCTGGGCCCCACTCACCGACTGCGCTCTTCCGGCGGGCTCCTCACGGCGCGGCGCGGCTCGTCTCCTCTTCTCAATCGGGCTCGCGGACCTCGGGAGGCGGGACTTCCGGTCGGCCGCGACCTGATTCGCCGGCCGGCCAAGAGCTTCCGGGTCGCCGCGGGCAGCGCGGCGGCACTCCGATGCGCAGTCCCTTTTGTTCAGATGCAGGGGTGTCCGTGCTTACAGAAGTTGATCAGTAAAGTTGCACTCTTGAAGGTTTGGAACTCTGGTGCACTGGACATTAGACATAACGCAATAAAAAAGCAGTGCCCGACCAGATCTGTATTTTGGAGTTCTTGCAGTCCCTGGCTGTTTACAAAAAAACATTTCATAACCTCATTCGTTCTTGTGGGACTAAGGCTATAGTGTCACTGTTTTTTTTTTTTTTCAAGGCACATGCGTCATTGAATGTATCCCTATTACCATTGAGATTCTACATCATGTTCCGTAAGGAGCACAGATCAGAAGGGAATTGTGACATTAGATACAGACAAGTTCCTACATAGAATAGGATGTTTCCCACCCAATTAGAAAGAGTGAATGCTTAAGAGGGGATGTTGCATCCACTGGGCATTGTCTAGCACACCACAGAGACACAGACTGAGTCGTCCAAGTATCTGACCATAGGAGGCAGCTGTAGATGCAAACAGAATTTATTGACAAAAGTGAGCTCACCAAACAGACGTTATCCTCTTGGCGTCCATTGGAGGCCTCCAGCCGGCTGCCCGTGCTTTCGAGTTAGTGTTGCACTAGAGCTAGATTAGGTAGTCTCAGAAAAAAGGATGTGCCCTTAGCACAAGTAAGCAGACCTGACAAGTAAGCAGATCTTGGTCACTAACCGATCAGAAAATGTAGTTACTGTCTGCCTTGGGCTACTGAGGCACTTATGGTGACTACCATTTCAGGCTGTGTGGGTGGGGATGACCGAGATGTGCGTCGGAGTGTGTCAGCCAGGGGCATTTAAGCTCCATGGTGCTGGGAACATGATAGCAGGCAGGGCGCGATGCTAGATGGAGAAAAGCTGGTGCGGTCTTCACTCTCTTCACCTGGATTTCACTTCTGTTCTTGGATTTTCGTCACGATAAAATACACTGAACATAATCTTCACAAAAGTTATTTACAAAAGTTTAAGTTATTGCCATTATAAATTACAATAACTTTTATTTAAGTATTATTTAAAAAAAACAAAAGCAATTGTTATTTGTAATATCAATACATCTAAGTCACGTAAATACAACACATATTGCATTACAAAGGCTATAGGTGTCACATTTGCGAAATGTAAAATATTGGCATTGTAAATGACAAAGCTATTAATTTCGCTATTTTCAAAACCAACACATAAATAAAAAATTTGACATTTACAATACCAATAACTCAAACTTTCCTAATGCGAGACCTATTGCATTGCAAATGCTTGTTATTAGTTTGAGGTTGTTGTAGTCAGATTGGCCTGCAGGACCATCAGGCAGTGCCAGATGGGCTGGTCTGATAGATCAGTTTGTGAGCTGAATTATTAGCAGTTTGTAGGCCTGTTTTATTGCCAGGTGGGGTGGTTTGTACTGTTCATTTTCCTGATATTACTACAACTATTGCCTGCAGCAAACACAAACGCATGCAGTTCGCCATACCTTGCAAAATACTGATTCAGTGTGTATTTACAAGTTCAAAATTCGCCTGATTTCCAATTGGGGCCACTCTTTTAGGTTTATAGCGTAATATAGTTCCCCATATACACAGAATGAGTAAAACCCATAGCTACATCTGGCTGCTAGCTCGCTAACCTCGTCCACTTTTATTTTGGTGTCGGGGTCTATTTTTTGTCCCAGTCCACTCCGAGCCTGAAGGTTGTAACTTACATCTGCCTTAGTGACTGTGCCTCTTTCCAGTCGCCCATAACACTGCCCTGGCCCGTTTCAGGAGAAGTATGCTTGTGAATAAGCATATGGCATTATTTTTAGCATTTCTCATTTTCAGCACTATGAACTGAAGAAAATGATCCTAATGAATGCTTACCAGGCATAACAAATATGGCACGCTGTCAGTGTCTGGGGGTTTCCCTCACCCCTTCCCTTAAGCACCAATGCTTACTAAACTAATTAAACACTATTGGCAATTTGCATACGTGCCGAGCGTGATGCGGGGAGCATTCTCCGCGACTGAGGCCCCAGGCTAGCCGAGCCGCTCTTCGGAGCAGCGTCAAGCTTCTCTTTGCCAGGCTGGGAGACGGGGCGCCGTGCAGCTGAGACGAAATGGCGGCTGCTGCAGGGCAGCCTTATGTCAGCTCTGGAGGCGCGAGGCGCGCCGAGACACTTTATTAATATGGTAGGGGTCATCTGTAATTACCACCGAGACTTGCAGAATGAATGAAAGGTCTACATTAAAATGGTTTGTGACAATACGCTGCCTTTCTCGATAAAGTTGTTAGTCTTTTTTTATTTGCTTTAAGGTTATGGTGTATTGCAAGCAAGCAGTAAGCTTCCAGAAGGCTCAGCTCTACTTTTTGTCTTCAGGTGACACGCAGGTATATAATATCAAATCCTAAGATTTATTGGTATTGATTTAATATAACCTTGCTTTTGCCCATTGACTGTATCAAATAACATACTCCCCACCTGGGCACATTATACGTGGGATAAAGTATCCCTTGGTGGACATTCTAAGGGTATCACAGATAGCCACAAAACGGCACCAGGATGTGAATGTTGCCTCGGAAGGGGTCTTATTGCTAAGGGAAAGGGAGCGCACAAAAGGCAACATGTCATTGCACTTGGGGATGCACAAATTCTTACACTAGAGCAGAGATTATCTCCCATTGTTAATGATAAAAGCTTTGCTTTGTCTCATTCCCTCTTTTCTTTCTATGGAGGTATGGGTGACCAGATGTGTAGCAAAGGCCCCCCGCAGTGAAGAGGTGCCCATGAGCTCTAGGGGGTCCCCTCAGCGCAGTAACCTGGCCAGAGAGCTCCTGAGTGAATCCAGAAGGGGACTTCTCTATGCACTTCGCGGGGGCCACCCTCAAATTTCGTTATGCCACTGACATGAATGCAAAGCTTTCATTGAAAGGCCTATAATCAGGGCCAGCCTTGGGCATGTGGCAGCTGGACCCAAGCCCGGGGCGCCAACATTCCGGAGGGGTGCAGGAGGGAGCTGACTGACAGTGTCATGCAAACAGTGGCTCGGCCATCCCACTTGGTCTCAGTCGATCCTATTAAAGACTTTGTAATCAGAACCCCCTGCTCTCCTGTCACCTTCCTCCCGCCTCCTTCCGTTATACCCTAAGGACCCCCCACAACAAGGACCACATTTTCTTTCTGCCCAGGGAGCTCTGAGGTCAATCCGATTTAGTCCCGGCCCTGCCAATAAAATTAATAAATTTATCAAAACTGAGCACATGAATGCTGAAAATGAGAGAGTGGTCATCTCCGTGAGACCCCATAATGTAATCTATTTTCTGGTACCCGCGTTATAAAAAATCCAAGTCTCGTTCGCTGTCCCTGATTTGAAATTACTTTACAGATGCCAATACCGTGACAGTAGTGCCTGTCCCTGGCTCAATTCTGATATCAAACGTTATATTGTATTATATCAAGGCGGCAGCCCAGCCACTTCTTTTGGTAATTTCTACCCATCTTCACAGGTGTAAATCCACGCCCCTTCTGGCAGAGACTTTTTAAGGCATGGCCAAAGTGGGCAATTGCCCAGGGCCAACACCTTCCAAGGGGCCCCTTTAGAAAGTAAACTTTCTATTTGACCTCTCTATTGTTTTTCTCTATCAGAACATCTCTCAGCCTACCTCTACTTCTGTCTCTCTAACCTGTGTCTTCTTATGGTAAGATATATTTCAACTTTTTTGTGTGATCCCTGAATTAGCAAGAAATGGGTATTACAATTCAAAGTTGTTCCGTACAGTACCCCAAAATTCCTTAAGACAACACTGGCTTCTGGAAGGAATCCTGACTTCCAATCCACCTACTGTTAGCCTGTGTAGGGTGACTGTGGTCCCCTCGTCCAGCTGTAGGGTGAAGAGCGTGGTAGCTGCCAATTCATAGTGCCAGGGCACAGGGCCTTTACCTCTGCCCACTGGAGAGGTGTGTACTGTTTCTCCCAGGATAAACGTGTAACGTCTCCATTTGAACCATTACCAATGGTTGCACTGCAGCCATCTATCACCGAGAACCCTTTACCACGAGTTTCCCTTTTGTTAAGTTTGTCACCATTGCTACTTTTTTTGAGGTAAGCTCTGGGGGAATCTGTGCACAGAAATAACCTGGGTCAGTGGAAACGTACTTCTGAATACACCCGACCCTGCGTTTACACTCGTACTGAGAGGCAAAGTCTATACAAAAGGACACTCAAGAGGAATCTTGATCACATGTCCAATAATGAGAGCTAAATTTATTCAAAATACCATCTCCATATGCTTTCATTTGGTTTGAGCTAATTAACACTATGAGTCAAACACTCATTGGAACAATCTATAAGTACTTTCTACTTTAGTTACTCGAAGGATCACTGAAAATAGTGGCCTTAACAATGCAATTAAACTGTAATTTTCATACATTATAATCACCCAGAATATCTCTTAAGATGTGTTTGTCACCCAGCAAGTAGCATAGCCTGATTCCTTAATAGAGGATTACTCATCCACCGACAAACCTAGAACAGAATTACGATTAGCACGTTTCATTTCATACAGGAAACTCAACCGGCCGTGCAGCGCCTAGCTTTAACTAAGCGGTTTCACAGTTCCAGGCTAATGCCCTGCTCAGGATGGATTTTCCACATCTTATCATAGATTGCTTTTAATCATCACCAGCTCCCCCCCAGAACAGGTCATCATTCTGTACATTCATACAGTATTGTAGCAAATGCAAGTGAAGCACAAGCATTGGCATTTGGGACCTTAAAAGTGTTTAGCCACGCAACAGTTGATGTTGTTGCACCAAGGAAATTGTGCTGCATAACTAAATACTTAGAAGGTTTCAAAAGCGAGACCTATTGGCTATGCCAATGCTTGTTTGGTCCTGCGTTGCTGCCTGCCTGGAAGGGAGACGACCGGTGGAGGAGGATGTCGCGCCACGCCTCAAGGAAAGTGTTCTACTTATATATTTATTTTGGTCCCCACCTCAACACCCTCAGTACATGGCAGCCACCACTTCCTGTCCTAAACATCAGTTGAAATATTTCAATTAGTTTGGAGGCTATAATACCCGGGCCATTCTGGCCACCTTGTGGGACTGTGGTCGTCTGGGGAGACAGATTTCGCAGCGTCGATCAGGGTCACTTCTTCCTCCAAGGTGGGAGGGGTGAATTCTTTCAAGAGTGATTCACACTGCGTGTGAATTGGAAAATAGTCCTAAACGTTTGAAGAAGGGGTAAGACTGGAAGAAGAGGGAACAGACTCTGATAATCTATAACACACCTCTTCTACTTAATGCTGAAAGAAGTCAGCTAGAGTCTTACAGAACGTTTGACTTGTGTTAATCAGTTTGTTAGATGTTTCTGCTGTCAGTTTTTTAACAGTCTGAAATAATTCTTTAGCAGAATTTTTTGCAGCTTCTGCGCTTTGTGTGAAATAGGATGCATCTCTGCTACACAAGAGGAAAACAATCACCCCGGATTGGTACCTCTTGGGGGCGAGCACCTCCTTCCCAGGGACATACACCCTCCTTTGAAGGTACAGTGGCGCCTCTCTTCTGGTACACCTAGAAGGAGAGCCTGCGAGGAGAGGCGAAACATTTACCTTTGGCAACAGGGCAGCATTTTTATTTTACTTCGTAAGCGTCCACTACCAAGGGAAAACACGTTTTGATACGCACTGCTGAAAAGAGTTATTGTGCAGTCGCAACACAAAGGTTACTTATAGTATGTGCCTTGATTAAGGAAGTTAACTCTGACCCGCAAATACTATTTCTGAAAAGCGAGCATCGTGTCCCAAAGAAATGGATCCCGAATGTGGTTTCAACGAGAAGTAATTACATTTGGTGGCGATTCTAAAATGCAATTCATAGTTTGTAGCGGATTATGAAAGGACTTGTTCTTGAGTTAACATGAACTGTGAAGCGAAACACACTGTCCACAGTCTTTCATAACTAAGGTGGGAGTATATTTTGAGAGAACTTAGGGGCATATTATCAAGGGGGTTTATCTCCGCTTTTTTGGCTTTAAAAGCCAAGAAAGCGGGGATAAAATTATCTCCCTATTACCTAGCTGTCGCTAACACCAGTTAGCGACAGCTAGTAGGAGATAGCGACCATCTTGGGCCCCACTTTGCATGTCAGTGATATTTATCACTAATGACATGCAAAGAGGGCGTGCCAAGATGTTAGCAACTGGAAACAGTCGCTAACATCGCTATCTCCTATTACCAACTTTTGGAGATATTCGCGCTAAGCGCGAATATCTCCAAAAGCTAACACCTGCCTTGAGCAGTTCTTAGCCATGTTATCCAATGGGAGCTGGATAACATGGCTAAGAGCATTAGCTCGCTAATGCATGAATATGGCTGACTTTTCAGCGATATTCATGCATTGCGGTCGATTTTTATCGCATTTGCGATAAACCTTGGTAATACCAAGGTTTATCTGCGATAAAAATCGCCGCAGCTCGGCGATAATTTTTTCACGCTAACCAAGCAATAGCGATTATTATCGCTATTGCTTGGTAATATGCCCCTTAGATTGTCACCACAAAGCCAGAGCACAAGTCAAAACACCGGCAACGACATACAGTACATAACAAAAGTGGTAAGCACACATCGGCCCCTGGTTATATTCACTCTTAAACAGGTTTTACGTGCAAGACAGGAGAAGAATCCGTGCAAAATGTATGCGAGTAAATGTGGGTCAGTCACGTGGTTAGGTTGCTAGTCCCATCTCTCAGACATTTAACCAAAAGGCTATTGACTTGAGAAAGTCACTCTATCTCCCTGTGCCTTGATTCCTTTATCCGCGCCAACTGGACACATTCACCAATATGCAAAATGTTGTCGACAAGCGCCACGTGAAAACACTGTACAACAAGAGTGCCCAGCCCCGGTCCGTAGTACCGAAACCATGCCAGGGGATTTTCATATTTTCAAGCTAACCACAGGGTATGCATGTGATTCTTATTAGGGGGCTTGTACGTGAATTTATCCATTGGCATCGTCTATTTCTGTCACTCCTCCTTGTATCCAGGTGTTCTGCCCATGGTGTGCATACGCCAGCTCAGTGCACACTGACATAAGAGTATATGATTAAATATAGTACAGAGTACGCCATGAGAGCATATATGGGTAGGGCTGTGTAAAACAGACTGCTGGCAACAAAAAACAATGCGAGGAGTGACCAAAGGCTCAAAACAACACAAGTCATGTACTGCAGATAACTATCTGGGTTTGCCTGTCACGAGGAGCTCGCACAATATCAGCTTACAACACCCCAAGGCACTCAAATGCCACTTAGAATTCATATTTCTTTTATAGAAAAGAAAAAAAATCAAAGATTGAGAAAAAACGAACTACTGCATGGTATGCTGTGCACATAAATACACATTTTTCTACAAAACACTGCACTGATTCTGCATACAAGGAAGTATTCAGCGCATTCGGCATGTCACGCCTGTCAGAATTAATGACAAGGCACGGATTTCAGAAGAGGGCATTCTGCAAAGGTGCAGAATATAAAATCCAAACCACACACAGTAAAGGGGACCCACGGGCAATTTAGTGACCAGCTCTGAGTACATGCCCACCTAACATTAATCACAAAAGGGTACTAGAGGGTCAACAGTAAGACAGGCTGATTAACAGAGACAGAGACGGTGTAGCGCTCCCACTAGCCATATAACTGTGAAAGGAACAATGGAAAAACATGCCAGATCAAGAACAGTGTCTGGTCTCTGGCTCCCATCAGTCACCACTCGGAACCGCCCTTCATCATTTGGGGCTCCGAGGACCAGCACTATACCGGATCTTGGTTTCACAACAGAAAGGAATGAACCTTCCTGTTGGTAAGTAAGTGTTGGTGTAATGGTACAGACCATATGTGTTGGTGAAGTAACTGACAGGGATAAAAAGTGTAGTGTGCAGTGCAAGGAGAACCAGGAAGGGTAGGGAGGAGTGAATAAAATTGGTTAAAAGGAGCAAAAAAATAGTTTAATAGGGTGTAGCTCCTAGCACCAATATTAAAAGATAGCCAAGACAGGGTAAAGCTATGACCTGTCTAGTGGTGTAACGTGGTCGACATGTTTCAGCAAATATTGGCAATTAGCCTTGCTTTCTTCAGGACAACAAATATACGGCTACTGCAAACAGAACACCAAGTGTGACAGATAAGTGAAAAAATAAATTCAAAGGAAGGAACGACACAGAAAAGTCACCTGGACCTCCAGGTTTGTCTGTTCCGAATCTTCTCACTTGATCAGCAATGGGCTGAAAATAAAAAGCATGGCATGAGCTGATGTCCCATCTCTGTCTGAGACAAGCCTGTCATTTGCACCTGTTGCAAATGTCAACATGGGCGTAGTTCATGTCTCAGGATTTGAACACTCACATTGACAAAGCTAGTGTATACCAACGTTCACAGAAATTGAACATTTTCAAGTTTCACAATATCCTTCTTACCTGGTCAGTAAGAAGTGTATACCTCACCTCGCCTGGCCACGGCTCAGGACTGGTGAAGCACCGCTCTAAAAAAGGTGAATAAATTCAAAAGAAAGAATCACCCACCATGTAATGCCTGAAATGAGTCAAAGCGAACCATTATAGATGCTAGTAGTTAATGAAAAGAAGAAGAAGCGGAGGGTGTTACATCCGCTTCACAATTAGAGAATATGCCATATTTATGAGCCATTATAGCATGCTTCCTTTAGTGCCAACTAAATGGTGCCAGCAAAGGAAAAAGCCCTGTCCAATGATCTACGTCTCACACACCAAGGATCGTGGGTGCCCCGTGGGCAAAGAGCCGCCAAACCACAGAGCACACCCCAGAAATCAAAAACGACCCGCTGAATAGCGGAACGCTTACCAAACATGCGTGTCGCCGCTCGGAGCCGTTAGCAGACATAGTAGCGACCACTTACCTATCCGTCGGTACTTCCTAACGGCATCTGTGCCGTCTGGGGAGGTACCGACGGTCTGACTCTATCGGAATTATATCCCGTCTGGCCTCATTGGCCGGTTCTGAACACGTGACGCGTCATTCGGAGCGTCACGCGTCCGAAAAGCTACGGAGGCCCTGATTGGTGCAGCTTGCCGATCAGCCCACCAATGGCAGGCCAACGAATTCAGAAATGTAAACATAGCATCGGAGAGCCTAGCCCGCTATTCTATCGTGATATTTATACTAATAGACAAGAAAAGGATGGTGCAGCCGCGGCAAAAAGCATTGATTATGTCATGTGCTTATCTAGGTTCCTGATCGATACTGTGACCTTATGCCCCTATTCGGCTATAAAGCCCTTTATTCCCTATATTGGCATAACCGTTCAAGTGCGATTTTCTGAAAAGTCATCTCTGGCCTCACACGAGCAGAGCCACAGAGCCACATTCCAGCATGACTCTCTGCTACTTCCTTTGCGACCAATTAGTGCAATGACAGAGCAGCAGTCACTATCTGATATTCCTAGATAACACTCCGAGTTCTTCAACAAGATAAAAACTTAGCAAACCTGGAAATCCCCGCTTGCTATGTTTTGATTAGTAATGGAACTCTAATGAGCAACTGATAACTATCACTTCCTAGTGACATCTTTAATTGACGTCTTATGTCCAGCAAACTTGCGTCAAACCCGGCACCTGTCAGGTATAAATATTACCAACGTTGCCTTAAGCAATGAGCGTTGCCTGTTGCTGATGCCAGCTGCCTGCATGACCAGTGTTGGTAACAACTAGCACTCTGTCGCTGCAGCCTGCTATCCTGTGGTGGTGAAGCTACTGATTACCATTATCGCCGCTACAGCGCGAACTGTGGTTCAGTACGCTTGAGGAGCCGTGCAGCCGTCCTCTGCGAAGACATCCAGCCCAGCTGCCCGCGGACGCTGTCACCCCTCCTTCCTCGACGCGCTGAGAGAAGCCGCTGCATTTCTCGTGCAGAGAAATCCAGTCCCGGCGCTTCCGGTTTACCCTCGCGGGTGACTGGGATATCGAGAGAGACCCCTGAAGGAGATACCAATCCTCCATCATTCTATTCAGAGGTATGGTGTTGACTAAACCCTTAGAAGAGAATTCTTGAAACAAACCTTGGCAAAACCAACTTAACTTAAGCTACTTACTTACTCCCCCTTCTCACGTGTTAGGCTTAGGTCAGGCACACCGGGGTAGGCTTAGTTAGAAGCACCAGTTGAGTATGTTAGCCTAATGTATATATGACTGTATATATGTTTTATTACTTTTAAACCATTGTATGGCTAAGAAACCATATCAATGCTTTTACAGTTCTATTTCGCAATTCTTATCTTACTGTACGTACTTTTTATAATAACAGTTATTGCAATTGTGGCAATACATTTCTCTTGTATGAGAAGAAAGACTGTTCAATAAATGTTAACCTTTATTGATACACGCCCGTCTCTCTATTCTCTACATACCGTGAAAGTAAACTGCACTAGACTGACTGAGTGAAATCTATGTCTATTGTTTCACACGACCCTAGAGATCGACTCTTGATCTGAGGAGCAAAGTTGTCATGTTGCACGGTTGTTGGAAAACTGAATCCCTTCTTGTCTGTGCCAAGGAAGCTGATCACTTCCTATGCAGAGAAGAAAGTTTCCAGTGACCTCTGAGCTAGTTGGTAACACAACCCAATTAAGTTTAGCATAGTCAGTGGAGGCCTGGAATATAGCCAGTTCCACGTCGATACTACTGTTTATGTTATTCCAATGCGCAGGGCCTAGTGGGAAACTAGGAACTACACTACATGGCGCCCTAACGTTTGGTAAGGCGATAAAGTAACGTAAGACTTGTAGAGTAACTCAGTCGTGCATATTTCACACCCCTTTCTCCCGTAAATACTCCAATAGACGTCTGGAGTGGGTGAAAGGTTAAAATCCGCCCGACCTTAGTAGGAAGAGATTCCTATGTAAAGCTCCGGTTTATTCAACGTTGAAGGATACAGTGTTCCAAAATATTGTGCATCTAATCTTTGTCTCCTTGGAGACCTACTCTGCAAAAACTGCATTTTTAGAATGTCAGAAAATGAAGAAGCAGTTAGACTGGCTTCCATACTAATAGAGGAAGACACGAGTCTCCTACAGGCAGACCCGGATGCTATTATCATCCCGGTCCAGTTAAGAAGATCTATAACTTTAAAACTTATAGAAAACGGACTGCCACCTCAAGGTGGTACAGTAATTTTCGTGATAGAGGCTCACAAGTATCGGCAGACAGAGGTATTCTATTCATGGATAAACTTTCCAGCGGTAAACGCTATAACACAAGAGTTTCACTATTACAAAATAGAGGAACCTCCGGGAGAGTACGCTCCTTTCGAGGAGATTGAAATCCCACTTAAATTTCAAGAGCACCTGCTCTGGTTTAATGGCGCCCTAAAACACAATGATCACATTACCAGGCTCGGTCCACTAGGTAGACCAGGAGCCACGTGGCCGGTTCTAGCCAGCTACACACCACATCCTGACATTGCAAGAATGTCTAGAGAAGAGCTGTTAGCACAGCTAAACACATTAATAAAAATACATAGGCAATTAGTCCAATATGTAATACGGACTGCAACAGTCCAGCCAGCTGTTAATTCACACCAGCTGACCCCTCATCAGGGGAACACAAATAAAATTACACCACAGAACATACAGTCATGTCTTGGTAAAACACCCGTAAAACGGGAACAAATTCCTTTCTGGTTAGCCCAGAAAATCACTCAAATAGAGGCGGTATTTCCTGATACTACCCCTATTGAGAAACACAGAATCTTGACCATCTGCCTTCCTATGGGAATCGCACCACACGTGGAGGACTGCGACACTTGGGGTACAGTCTTTGCTTCCATTTACACAAAAACACACGGTGTTCCGTCTATGGCGGTAATACCAGACGTGCTAAAACAGATTCAAAATGAATTCGGTCCAGAGCCAGCTTTAAATCTAGGTATGAAATTACTGAAAGACTTCAAGCAGGTAACGGCTATATTATTAGCCAACGTAAAGGGAGAAGCAGCATCTGTGGCGATTCGCCAGAAGTTGAGGGAAACAGATATAAAAGATCCTGTTGAGCTTGCAAAAATCATAGAAAAATGCTATGAAGAATTAGGTAGAGACAGCTTGGGTGGAAAACCAGTTAAGCCCCAACTGCTCGAAAATCCTGAAAAATTATTTATTAAAAATAATTTAAACACTCCTAAAAAGAGCTGGGATGGAAATAAACAATCCACTCCCAAGGAAAAAGTTTTCCAGTCCAGAGGAAGGTCTCCTCGACGGAGGGAAAGAACTCCGACTCGAGAACGCCAGTCTCCCCAACGGGAGCCCTCTGAGAAAAGATATAACCTTAGAAATAGGGATAATCTAAAAAAACCTGATAGATATCAAAGTATTGATACACGTCCCTCTCGATCTCTTCCACAGAATTCGGAAAGAAGAGGACGGTCAGACCCAGGAGAGCACACCAAGTCCAAAGACAAGGAACCTGCTCAAAATAAGAAATCTCAATTTCAGAAAAAGAAGGTAGCCAGTATTAGAGTAATCAACCATGCCGAGAATACTGAGGACACAGTTGAAAAACGGGGAGTGGGCATTGACAATGTTGGACAGTGCAGCAGAGATCAGTATAGCGCGCAAGAACTTGATGAGTCATCTGGAGACAGTGGACACGAATGAATACATTCAGGTTGAAACTGCCGACACCAGACTTAGCGAGCCCCATAAAATATACGAAATAACATTACGTATAGAGGGTGATAAGACTAGGAAAATTAAGGGTCTATTTTGGGATAAGCTCTCAAAAGGCTATGATATTCTGTTAGCTGAAAAAGATTGGCCCCCGGAGTTTGTCAGGGAGTGCCCTCGTGGCGAAGAAGTGATTATGCCTGCCTTCTCGAATCACATACCGATTCACAAAAAATATACATATGCAAGGAAATGGGCAGTAGCCCAGGCACCTGCATTGTATAAAAATCATGTAGGATGGGATGAGGACTCTCCTCCTCACAAAATCCAACTAAAAAGTGAACCAACTGCCCAACGGCAGTATCCCTTAAAGCAAGAAGCTAAAAAACAAGTCAGGGAGATCTTAGATCAACTTGAATACCAGGGGGTGATTGAAACATGCACCTCTCAAATGAACAATCCTTTGTTTCCTGTCTCCAAGCCAGACAATTCATATCGTCTAGTTTTGGACTACAGACATCTTAATACATGTTGCAAAACTTTTGCAGTACAGAACTCGCATAGTGCAGCCCTAATGAATAACATAGTTAGGAAAAAATATAAAACGACATTAGACATTTCTAATGGTTTCTTTTGTCAAAACATTGCACCAGAAAGCAGATACTTGACCGCTTTCTCCGCATTTGGGTCGCAGAAAAAATTCTGTCGACTCCCACAGGGGTTCAAGAACAGCCCAGGACTATTCTCAGCTAGAGTAACAGAGTTACTACAAATCTATGATGATGAAGCATTATCTTACGTAGATGATATTTATCTCACAGACGACGACTTGGATACTCACTTGAAAAGAGTGAACACCATTATACTTGGGTTCGCAGCAGAGGGTTACAAATTCAACTTTAAAAAGTCCCGAATTGCCCATCTGACAGTACTATTTTTAGGGTACGAATTATCAAGTGAAGGGAAAAGCCTAGCGGACAACTTCTTAGAGAAGTGCGCTGTACTCCAAGCCCCAAAAACGCTGAAGAATTTACAGTCAATACTAGGTTTTCTGAATTTCGGAAGAACTTACTTCCTAAATTACGCAGAGAGGGTTAAACCTCTCTACGAATTAATAAAACCTGATTTAAAACAAATCAATTGGACTCAAAAACACACAGAAATTTTGAGATCACTGCAAACAGACATGTTAGCAAAAACAAAATTAGATACACGTGACAACACACGTGATCTTGTAATCCGAGTCATCCCAGGAAGATGCGGATTCACGTACCTAACCTCTAATGAGGGAGAAAAGGTACCAATAGCTTACAAATCACATTTGTACACAAAGGCTGAAATAAAATTCAGTTCAACGGAGAAAATTCTAACTGCGGTTCAGACTGCTGTAGCGAAAGAAAGGCCCCTAGCACAAGGTAAACGAATAATTATCGTAACTCCTATACCGGCTTTAGAAGCGGTAACTAAAGCAAGCATTCCTAATGCTAAAGCTTTGCATCCGAGATGGATTCAGTGGGTTAATTCTCTTGCTGCAACAGACGTAGTTTACGAATTTGATCCTAACTTAAAAACACAGGAATTTTTACAATATGAATATGAATGTCCTCTGCCAATTGAAATCCTGCCTCTCGAAGAATATGGAAGTATTATATATACTGACGGATCAGCACAACCCGCAGTTGGGGGTAAGCAAGCTTACAGTGCTGCGTGCGCGATTGTTAAAGGTCGCTGGCACAAAGGAAAATTTAGACCATTGGTCACTAAAACACAATCTCTAGGAGATTGCTCGGCTCAACGAGCTGAATTAGTAGCATTTAAGATGGCGCTAGAAAATACTGATCGCGAATTCCCCACACTAATAGTGTGCGATTCTTTTTATTGCGTACAATCTTATAATGAATACTTGCAGAATTGGGTGGAAAATGGTTTCAAAGATGCAAAAGGTGGCACAATAAAGCATAAAATGCTTTGGGAACAGGTAGTTCTTTTACAAAAAGAACTACAAAAGACTCACGTGATACATACACTGAGTCATCAACGTGATGGCGTTCACGTTGCAGGGAATTCATTGGCTGATGAAGCCGCGAAGGCAGCTGTGCAAACGGCTTCCGTAGCCGCGATAACTCGGTCACAAACGAAAATAGACAGCGATGTTCTACAAGCTGTCAGTGCGTCAGTAAAAAATGATAAGAAAACACTCCCAAAAGGCTTTCCTAAAAAGTACTTGTACTTAACGGATACAAATAATGTTCCTTTTGCTCGAATCCCTGGAGTGGGGGATAGAGTAATTCCAAACAGGGAACACAGACTAGGACTGATCAAAGCGGCACACGAAGGGCTTGCTTCTGCACACGCTGGCATTTCCGCAACAGTATCACTATTAAAACAGAGATATTGGTGGCCTCGCTTGAGAATACAAACTAAAAAGTATGTATTAGAATGCGACATATGCCAAAGGATAAAAGTATCAACAGTGAAACGACCAGCGCAGACACCTCTTCTCATCTCGGATAAACCATTTGCATGCGTTTACCTGGACCACTGTGGTCCCCTACAAAGGGACGGTAACTATAGATATATCATGGTAGCAGTGGATTCCTGTACGAGGTTCATATGGATGTGGCCCCAGCGCTCGGCTGACGCTAGAACGGTTATAAAAGATTTGCGAGTCTTTATCGGCACATACGCAATTACCACGTTCCATTCTGTCCAGGGTCCTGCTTTCAGCTCTCGAGCCTATAAGGAGGCCATGGCCAGCATGGGAATTGGGTTGCGGTATTCTTGTCCGTCGCATAAGTGTGGTAGAAAGAAAAAACCGGGATATAAAGCAATCTATAACAGCGAAGGTATTAGGTTCAGGCGCTGGGTGGGTCAAACATTTAATAAGTGTCCAGACTAGTCTTAACAACATGCCAAGAAATTCTCTAAAAGGTTTCAGCCCATACGAACTATTGTTCGGAATTAGAATGAACGTTCAGGACCTCGATAGTCAGATGTCAGTGGTACAAAAAGAAACAAAGCAGTTTGAAGTAAAAGACCGTTTGGCTGTTTTACAGGAACTGAATGAAACAAGAAAATCATTAAGCAACATAAAGTTAAAGCAACAGCCAAATACCACTGACGAGGCACCACCCGCAACAGCCCCAGCAAGGCCTGTCTGGATTCCAAAGATTGGGGATCTAGTCAGAGAAAAGATCGCGGTTAAGAAGGAATTTGGGCCTTCTTACAGAAAAGCAGTACCTGTCTTAGCAGTCACCGGAACAAGATCAGTTGTGCTACCGCCCCTTGCTGGTAAAAAGGAGAACAGAATCGTGTCCATCGATCTGGTAAAACCACAAGCATGTGGCCTATAATCAACAGTAGGCCCAGTGGACTCCCAAGAAACAACAGAATACCCAAACTTGCAACAATCCAAGAGGTTCAAACTGAAAGACTCATCACATTCGATCAGCCTGCAGTGCACAATGAAGGACTATGCAATACAGCCATGGAACTCGTGCCTCTTGAAACACAAATTGAAACAGTTCGTCAAGAAACACCAGTCTACAATGATGTGGCATCAGAAAGTGCTACCGAAAGACAGATTGAAAGAACAATCCCATCAATTGACAGAACTGCCTCTGGTTATTTCATCAACTTCGACAACTTCTCTGAAGATAAAAATGAGCCCGAAGTGATGCCAGAAACAAAAAAGTCTTTTAAAGAAAAAGCAAAGGAACTCTTTCATCAACTGAAGGAAATCTACCTCATTTCCCCTTGGCTAGAGTTCTGGTTCGGTCTAGGTGTATTTTTCCTCCTGCTTTGGCTCATCATGGTACTATGTTTGGGAAAATTCATTGAAGGAAAATATATTACAATGGACACAGCAAGTCAGAACATCAACCTAGTCCTGAAACCACACAGATCATCCCACGTGAAGAAAAGAGAACTGTCAACAGTAAATGTCACAGCAATTCCAATACCTGGTGGGGTAGTATGGGAGAAAACAGACTATGAGATCTATGGTCCGGTCGAAATCCTGAAGTATCCTCATCAACTAAAGGTTTCCTTAAGTGACTTTGTTACACCTAGTACATTCTCTGATGATTGGGACTTTAACAGTATTAATGACATGATGTCTGATTTAGTAATGTCAGCTAGATTCACAGATCATGATTATTTACAAGGTTCATCTAGTTATGAGCAGTTATTCTGTTACACCCACTATGGGGATCATTACTTGCATAAATCTGCACAGCCTAGAAATGTTTTTATGTATAATCAATGGGAACATTGTTCTACACCACCTAAAAGCAGTTCTAAAGCATTTTTTGAGAAATTCAAATATTTTTCAGGGTTTAACACCAGTGATGCAGAAACGTTTTATTATAAACTGTTAGATAAAACAGGAATGAAAACGATGCTGACAAATTCTAAATTGATATATTCAGAAGCATTTTATGACAAAATGATGACATTTGGTTTTGATTATTGGAAAAATAATATTGAAACGAAAACAATTTGGGGTACAAAAGATTGGCAGGTGCAAGGCTTAAAAGCACTGTTTAGAACCTGCATGATACCAGAACAAATGTTATTTTTAAATGACACTGTACACCAAACATCTTGTCTTGGCCTAGCTAAGAACAAAGACCTTAAAACACCGTCTATACCAAAGCCAATAGCTGAGAATGCAACTGCAGATAATGAGTTAGACGTGTCACACATTTTACATTTCAACAGAACACATCCTGATTGGAAAAAGTGGTTAATCTGGCCTACAGACACAAATAGCTGTCAAGATAGGTTCCTGAATAAAACACAGGGGTTAAAAATGACCAGATTAGACCCTAGATACTCCCAGAGACAACATCCAGGGATTGTAACCACATACAGTGTAGGGAAACTCTGCCTAGAATGGCTAACTACATCCACACTGGCTGAAATTAAGCAACACTTGTCTTTATTAAAAGATGGTGCTGATTTGCGCGATTTCATTCTTGGACCACGCAAACAGCGTCAAAAGCGTTTCATAGCGACCAGTATCTATGCAGCTTACAACGAGGCTTGGAAAGTAAAGCAAATTGAAACTGCTGAAAAAATACGAGAAATTGATCGTATTAATTTGGAGAAATCACTTTCTGTGGTAGACAATGGGTTAATGACTCTGTCTTCCAGAATATATTCTTTGGACAATATTGTATCCTCTGCCTTTGATGTGATAGACAGAGATTTGCTAATGTTACAACATGGCCAGTCTCAATTACGCTCTATTATAGAACTAGGCTGGACGTTGCAAAATCTTCGTTCAGGCTATGTGCCTTGGCGTTTAATTAACACAACGTCATTGTTTTCCATTTTTAACCTTACTGATAAACAGATCAGTTTGGCACAGAAAGGAGCAGACTATACAATCTTGAGCATCGAGAAACTCGAGAGATTACCATTGACAATGTCAGAGAGTCCTGTCATTGAATGGATAATACACGGGATTATCACAATTCCGATAACAACTTTCCGATTTCATAAATGCCTTGAATACATACCTGCTGGCCAGTATGAACAATTGGGTAAGGGATATATAAAATCCGAATGGAAATTACCATACACTCATTCTTGCTATAGTGACAGCGACAAAAATGTATTTCTTAGTGGTGACAACTGTAAACACTCACTAAGCGGTATACTTTTGTGTCAGGGTATTAATTTACACGGAGCATGTGATGGAAATTCAAACAACCTCTCATGCCACCAGCTAGTCACACCTGCAACTCAGATAGAGCCCTTCTTTATGCAACTTTCGAACAGGAGTTACATTCTTAGAACGGATCACAGGTGCTGTGGCCTCGCGCCCGGACTAAGTTATCTAGTAGAAGTAACGTCCATGGTCAAATGCTGTATGCAAGCATTGTTCCCGAGTGGGCCTCCAGACATAGTGACTCCCATCTGGCCTCGTCTGAATCTCTATTCTATACGAATTGATACATTAAGCAAAATGAAATCTGTGCTTTTACAGACAACAGTGCCTATAACGTCATCTAAAGAGACGTATGATCTTCTAGTCGCAAGGACGGCTACTGAGGTCCATGACCTGTTATCAACAAATTGCCCCGTGCATTTCGTACAAATGCTCGACCAACTCCTTAACATGTCTAGTGCTACAAGCATCCCAGGCATATTTAAGACAGTCTTTACGGGACTGCTAACACCCTTCCAGGCAATTTTGGGAATCTTTCCTAATTTTGTGCACTCCATCTTTGGTGATATTCCACTATTTTTGGGACTCATCGCAGGGATTCTATTTTTGACCCTCCTGCTTCGATATGGCAAGCCTCGGCTCAGACATAGCTCCCATGGGAATGGAAGAGACAATCCTAGCAATGCGCTACAGGGACAGGATAACTAACGTCCTCGGATTGGCCAGGCTGAGAGATCTAAACATGACCTGGTTCCTTTCATTCAGACCGATATGGCAAAATTGCATTTTACCTGTGCTACGGTGTATGCTTTGCGGCGAGGAATGCGTGTTGGACATCTGTCTTTCACTACCATCAGCAGTACCAATGGACGTCGATACTTTGCTCAGTCCAATAACGGCTCACGCATTGTGTTGTCCCCAGCGGCTACCAATCCTGATGACGGCATTCGTGGAGACTCCTGTACTACAGCCAAGTGGTAACAGTGGAGCGAGTGACAAAAGCAACATCATCCAGGTACAACGTTCTGTGAGCAGGGCTGGTCCTGTCTTCGATGACAGCAATCATTCTCACACCTGCCAAGTTACAGCGCTATCTAATTTGGTTGAACTATCACCTGATTTTGTAGACCAATTCTTTGCGAGCCTGTCTGATACGATGTTCTCACCCATAGAGAAACAATAACTTTTTAAACTTTTGAGAAGCTTTCCGACACACAGCGTTCCCATGAACTCTGAATTCGGCCTTCAGTTTTGATCAACAAAAAACTGCCAGGAGCTTTGGTAAACTGATTTTTCTTTGAATTGGACAATTTTTAAAATATTGACCTTTTTCTTCTTTTTGGCACGAACAATTCTTTGCTTAACGTAAAAACTATTCTTAGAGAACAGAAGCTTCACACTTCTATTTCTACACACATCTAGAGACATAACAACATTACACCAGCCTCTAGCACACATGTTATTACAATGCATTTTTATGTGATGATTTATCTCGCATTTCTTCTGTCAGAGATACTTCATGTGTAATTCTTTATGCATAATCGTTCATTGATTTCATATGCAATAATTTTTGAATGATTACTATGTTTTAAAACTACGTACAGTACCTAAATTCCATGTATTACAAGTACGCCTATTTCGAATGCATTTATGTATTTTGGGGTGGGCTATGTTACACAATGTTACACATGCATCTAGTTGCTTAGTTTTAGTAATTTTGATGGACATGAATTCGTGGAGTGGGTGTCATGTGCTTATCTAGGTTCCTGATCGATACTGTGACCTTATGCCCCTATTCGGCTATAAAGCCCTTTATTCCCTATATTGGCATAACCGTTCAAGTGCGATTTTCTGAAAAGTCATCTCTGGCCTCACACGAGCAGAGCCACAGAGCCACATTCCAGCATGACTCTCTGCTACTTCCTTTGCGACCAATTAGTGCAATGACAGAGCAGCAGTCACTATCTGATATTCCTAGATAACACTCCGAGTTCTTCAACAAGATAAAAACTTAGCAAACCTGGAAATCCCCGCTTGCTATGTTTTGATTAGTAATGGAACTCTAATGAGCAACTGATAACTATCACTTCCTAGTGACATCTTTAATTGACGTCTTATGTCCAGCAAACTTGCGTCAAACCCGGCACCTGTCAGGTATAAATATTACCAACGTTGCCTTAAGCAATGAGCGTTGCCTGTTGCTGATGCCAGCTGCCTGCATGACCAGTGTTGGTAACAACTAGCACTCTGTCGCTGCAGCCTGCTATCCTGTGGTGGTGAAGCTACTGATTACCATTATCGCCGCTACAGCGCGAACTGTGGTTCAGTACGCTTGAGGAGCCGTGCAGCCGTCCTCTGCGAAGACATCCAGCCCAGCTGCCCGCGGACGCTGTCACCCCTCCTTCCTCGACGCGCTGAGAGAAGCCGCTGCATTTCTCGTGCAGAGAAATCCAGTCCCGGCGCTTCCGGTTTACCCTCGCGGGTGACTGGGATATCGAGAGAGACCCCTGAAGGAGATACCAATCCTCCATCATTCTATTCAGAGGTATGGTGTTGACTAAACCCTTAGAAGAGAATTCTTGAAACAAACCTTGGCAAAACCAACTTAACTTAAGCTACTTACTTACTCCCCCTTCTCACGTGTTAGGCTTAGGTCAGGCACACCGGGGTAGGCTTAGTTAGAAGCACCAGTTGAGTATGTTAGCCTAATGTATATATGACTGTATATATGTTTTATTACTTTTAAACCATTGTATGGCTAAGAAACCATATCAATGCTTTTACAGTTCTATTTCGCAATTCTTATCTTACTGTACGTACTTTTTATAATAACAGTTATTGCAATTGTGGCAATACATTTCTCTTGTATGAGAAGAAAGACTGTTCAATAAATGTTAACCTTTATTGATACACGCCCGTCTCTCTATTCTCTACATACCGTGAAAGTAAACTGCACTAGACTGACTGAGTGAAATCTATGTCTATTGTTTCACACGACCCTAGAGATCGACTCTTGATCTGAGGAGCAAAGTTGTCATGTTGCACGGTTGTTGGAAAACTGAATCCCTTCTTGTCTGTGCCAAGGAAGCTGATCACTTCCTATGCAGAGAAGAAAGTTTCCAGTGACCTCTGAGCTAGTTGGTAACACAACCCAATTAAGTTTAGCATAGTCAGTGGAGGCCTGGAATATAGCCAGTTCCACGTCGATACTATTGTTTATGTTATTCCAATGCGCAGGGCCTAGTGGGAAACTAGGAACTACACTACAATTACATCACCTTATTAGGCTGATGAGGCACCATATTGCGTAATGGGTGATGTAGCGAGCTTGGCAATGCGATGCAAAGCGTGACGTGATGGCAACAAAAAAATATTATTATGTGTGACCATATCGAAAAATGCAACTAATGTACATGATTAAAAGGTGTGATAACGGACTAGAGGCCATAAGGAAGAGTCTCAAACTGGCTACGATATATAAGGCATAGTTACTAGGTGGAAAAAGCATGGGTATACATAGCAATGTTATACAAAAGGGTATCTACTAAATAAAAAGCTACTGAGTCATCTCTCTGAAGGCTAAGTTATCACTGAAGAGCATCTTCAGTGAAATGGTTTAAAATGATGACCACGGAATGTCATCATTCAGTCCTGTACGATCGCTACCTAATCTCAACACCCATCTCTGTTCTTTCTTGTGCAGAAAGTCACTCACATTAGTGACGTGGGAGGGAATGAATGGTTTTTCTAAGACCGTCCATTTGAAAGAAGTGGGTGAGTGATTAAGTGCAATGAAGTGGTTAGTAAGCTTGGTAGCCTGTCTCCTGCAATTAATGGTACTTCTGTGCTCAGATAGCCGCACCTTTATTTTGCGAGTGGTCATCCCCACATACCTAAGATTACATGGGCAGGTTATGAGATAGATTAACCGGTCGCTGTTACAGTTGGTAAATTTCAGCTGTCTCCAGGGCCTGGAGGTTCCGATGTCTATCTCAGTGGTTCTTGAAGTTTGGGCACATGATTGACAAGTGCCGCAGGGGTGGTGGCCAGACACTGGCGGTAGATCCCAGAGGGTACCAATTGCTCTCGGAGTATCATCTGGGGGTCTGGTGTGTACCATTCTGTCCCGCAGGTTGGGTCCCCTTTTGAAGGAGAATAGTGGTTGTGGAATCGACTGCGGTCCTGAGTTTAAGATGGACCAGCGTTTCTTGACCGCTTTCTTAATGTTATGGGACAGTGTTCCAAAGGTATGTACAAAGGTCAGCCTTTCGAGAGTTGCTTTAGGGGTGGTAGGTTCTAATAGTGCTGCCCTGTTGTTGTTACTGGCACGTTTCATGGCTCGATGTACCAAACGGGGAGGATATTTCCTTTCGATGAGTTGGTTTTGGAGTACAGAGGAATGTGTCCTGAAGGCCGTGCTAGTGGAACAATTCCTTTGGACTCTCAAAAACTGTCCAAACGGAAGATTGTCCCGTAGGGACTTGGGATGGTGGCTGTCATACAACAGCAAGGAATTCCTGGACATAGGTTTCCTGTACAATTCGGACTGTAAACCCGTAGGTGTGGCCTTGATCATAGATCAAGAAATGCTAACTGGTTTTCGCCAATCTCAACCGTGAAGCGTAGAAAAGCATTTCTGCTATTGAGCCAACCCAGGAAGTCTTGACAACTTTCTCTGGAGCCCCGCCACACCACCAAAATATCATCAATATATCGTCTCCATGTTCTAGTATGTTCACGATATGGGTTGGACTCATTGAGGACAAACCGTTGTTCGAAGTAGTGTACGTAAAGGTTTGCCAGGCTGGGGGCATAAACACTCCCCATGCTGGTTCCAGACACTTGTAAATAGATGTTGTCTTCGAACTTAAAGAAGTTCCTCTTCATGGCTAAGGTTGCACAAGCCATGATGAAATGTACTGGAGTGATGGTGTCTCTCTCGGTGGTGTCAAGTAGGGAGTGGATGACCTCGAGGGTTTCGTCCTGGGGTATTGAGGTGTATAATGCCTCTACATCAAACGAGACCAAAAGGTCCGTATCGATGTTAAAATTGAAGTCAGGTAGTAACCGTAGGACGTCGGTGGTATCCTTGAGGTAAGTCGGCATAGTTTGGACCATGGGGCGTAAAAAGTGGTCGACAAACGTAGACAAGGGTTCCAAAACGGACCCAATGCCCGATATGATGGGTCTGCCTGGTGGTGGGCGTTTCTCCTTGTGTACTTTAGGTAGTATATAAAAGTAAGGAGTCACAGGATGTTCAGTATTAAGGAACCTGGCCTCTGGCTCAGTCACCCATCCTTCGCTCAGTGCCTCTTCCGTCATGTCGCGAATCGTCCTCTGGAGATCTGGTGTGGGGTCTTGGTCCAATAGGCGATACGATCTAACATCGCTGAGTTGCCGAAGGCATTCAGCCCTGTATGTATCGGTGTCGAGGATGACGATTGCTCCTCCCTTATCGGCTGGCTTTATCGTTATAGTTTTGCCAACTGATAAAGATTTGAGAGCCTGGTGCTCAGCCTTGGGTAAATTGCAAAACGTTTTCCTTTCGTGTTCGAAGAGCTCATCGATGTCCCTTTCAATAGCCTGTTCAAAGGCCAGGACATTAGCTGGCATAAGATGAGTTGGTGGATTAAAAGTTGATTTAGCTCTTAGTCCAGTGTTAGCCATTGATTCTTCTTGGTCTAGTTTCTCTTTGTCCAAAAAGAAGAAGTGTAATCGCACCTTTCTGATGAACTTGGCCAGTTCAACACGAGTCTCAAAATGTTCATTTCTGTATGTAGGAACGAAACCCAGTCCTCTGTTGAGAGCCGTTAATTCAATCTGAGTTAGAGAGCGGCTACTAAGATTGATCACGATGCTATCTCCGTGGGGGTTTGTTCTTTGTTCCTGGCCGTGGTGTTCCGTAAGTTCCGAGTCGAGCTCGTTGTTGGCGGAGAGTTGAATTGCACTTGGGGTTGTGTTGGTGTTTTGGATGTGGATTGGCCTCTCCTCCTGCCCCGTGACCTGCCGTGGCCATACCCTAAAAAAGGCTGCCCATTAAAGTTGGTTGGAAAGGCTGGTGGAAAGTTGGGAGGGAAGGGACCCATAGGAGGTTGAAAGGGATTCTGTTGATTGGGAGGAAAACCAGGAGCCCCATATTGCCAAGGGTTTGGTGGCCACCACTGTTGTGGGCCCTGATTGTGTTGGTTACCTCGCCAAAACTGGTTGAAATTTCTTCTACCACGTCCTCTATTTGGTCTAGATGAATGGTCACTGCCAGAGTCACTACCCGTGGTGCTACCATTTGAGTCAGAAGTATCATAATTGGAGCTTGTTTTGCGACTATTGGAGTTGTACACTGGCGGAACATAAGAGTCGCTAGTGTAAGGATATACTCGTTCAAATTTGAATTTATCCAAGTCCTTCTTGAACTTTTCCATCTTAGTGAAAAGGATGTGGTCTTTGTAGTCGCTATTACTCTTATCAGACTCCTCTTTTTTCTTCCGAAAGATTTTGTCTGAGAGGGTGGTTTTAATCTTAGATTCAGTGATCTGTATCTCGATCAATATAGCATCGGCTGCAGATTTGGAAGTTTTAATGATCAAGATCAGCCAATCCCTCGTGCACCGCCAAGCAATCATTGCCCAGCTCTTCAAAAACTCTTTATCATTTTGAAATAGTCTAGGGGCATTGGTAACTAAAAGCCCAGTGGGGGCACAGTCGTTACGTAAGTACTGGGCCATGATGGTACCATGTAAAGATGTTCTAGTCATGGATTTTTTAAGGCCTAACAACTTGCCCCATCCTCTTCGCTAGTCACCACCGTTTGGGGTGTGACGTCTAGTAGGTCCGGAAAATCGGCCAAGGCCAATTGAAGGTCCGCATCATCAAATGACAGACCATGATTTTCCGCCATAATTACTAGACTTAATGTGTTCAACACAAGACAAAATACAAGCACTACAAAGAGCGAGAGAAACCACCCAACTGTGGGTGGAAACAATGTAGTCTACTAAAGATCACTACACTAACAACGGGTCCGCAGTCCAGCGACTGCTCACAAACATCCAAACCACACACAGTAAAGGGGACCCACGGGCAATTTAGTGACCAGCTCTGAGTACATGCCCATCTAACATTAATCACAAAAGGGTACTAGAGGGTCAACAGTAAGACAGGCTGATTAACAGAGACAGAGACGGTGTAGCGCTCCCACTAGCCATATAACTGTGAAAGGAACAATGGAAAAACATGCCAGATCAAGAACAGTGTCTGGTCTCTGGCTCCCATCAGTCACCACTCGGAACCGCCCTTCATCATTTGGGGCTCCGAGGACCAGCACTATACCGGATCTTGGTTTCACAACAGAAAGGAATGAACCTTCCTGTTGGTAAGTAAGTGTTGGTGTAATGGTACAGACCATATGTGTTGGTGAAGTAACTGACAGGGATAAAAAGTGTAGTGTGCAGTGCAAGGAGAACCAGGAAGGGTAGGGAGGAGTGAATAAAATTGGTTAAAAGGAGCAAAAAAATAGTTTAATAGGGTGTAGCTCCTAGCACCAATATTAAAAGATAGCCAAGACAGGGTAAAGCTATGACCTGTCTAGTGGTGTAACGTGGTCGACATGTTTCAGCAAATATTGGCAATTAGCCTTGCTTTCTTCAGGACAACAAATATACGGCTACTGCAAACAGAACACCAAGTGTGACAGATAAGTGAAAAAATAAATTCAAAGGAAGGAACGACACAGAAAAGTCACCTGGACCTCCAGGTTTGTCTGTTCCGAATCTTCTCACTTGATCAGCAATGGGCTGAAAATAAAAAGCATGGCATGAGCTGATGTCCCATCTCTGTCTGAGACAAGCCTGTCATTTGCACCTGTTGCAAATGTCAACATGGGCGTAGTTCATGTCTCAGGATTTGAACACTCACATTGACAAAGCTAGTGTATACCAACGTTCACAGAAATTGAACATTTTCAAGTTTCACAATATCCTTCTTACCTGGTCAGTAAGAAGTGTATACCTCACCTCGCCTGGCCACGGCTCAGGACTGGTGAAGCACCGCTCTAAAAAAGGTGAATAAATTCAAAAGAAAGAATCACCCACCATGTAATGCCTGAAATGAGTCAAAGCGAACCATTATAGATGCTAGTAATTAATGAAAAGAAGAAGAAGCGGAGGGTGTTACATCCGCTTCACAATTAGAGAATATGCCATATTTATGAGCCATTATAGCATGCTTCCTTTAGTGCCAACTAAATGGTGCCAGCAAAGGAAAAAGCCCTGTCCAATGATCTACGTCTCACACACCAAGGATCGTGGGTGCCCCGTGGGCAAAGAGCCGCCAAACCACAGAGCACACCCCAGAAATCAAAAACGACCCGCTGAATAGCGGAACGCTTACCAAACATGCGTGTCGCCGCTCGGAGCCGTTAGCAGACATAGTAGCGACCACTTACCTATCCGTCGGTACTTCCTAACGGCATCTGTGCCGTCTGGGGAGGTACCAACGGTCTGACTCTATCGGAATTATATCCCGTCTGGCCTCATTGGCCGGTTCTGAACACGTGACGCGTCATTCGGAGCGTCACGCGTCCGAAAAGCTACGGAGGCCCTGATTGGTGCAGCTTGCCGATCAGCCCACCAATGGCAGGCCAACGAATTCAGAAATGTAAACATAGCATCGGAGAGCCTAGCCCGCTATTCTATCGTGATATTAATACTAATAGACAAGAACGGGATGGTGCAGCCGCGGCAAAAAGCATTGATTACATCACCTTATTAGGCTGATGAGGCACCATATTGCGTAATGGGTGATGTAGCGAGCTTGGCAATGCGATGCAAAGCGTGACGTGATGGCAACAAAAAAATATTATTATGTGTGACCATATCGAAAAATGCAACTAATGTACATGATTAAAAGGTGTGATAATGGACTAGAGGCCATAAGGAAGAGTCTCAAACTGGCTACGATATATAAGGCATAGTTACTAGGTGGAAAAAGCATGGGTATACATAGCAATGTTATACAAAAGGGTATCTACTAAATAAAAAGCTACTGAGTCATCTCTCTGAAGGCTAAGTTATCACTGAAGAGCATCTTCAGTGAAATGGTTTAAAATGATGACCACGGAATGTCATCATTCAGTCCTGTACGATCGCTACCTAATCTCAACACCCATCTCTGTTCTTTCTTGTGCAGAAAGTCACTCACATTAGATCTCACTAATGTGAGTGACTTTCTGCACAAGAAAGAACAGAGATGGGTGTTGAGATTAGGTAGCGATCGTACAGGACTGAATGATGACATTCCGTGGTCATCATTTTAAACCATTTCACTGAAGATGCTCTTCAGTGATAACTTAGCCTTCAGAGAGATGACTCAGTAGCTTTTTATTTAGTAGATACCCTTTTGTATAACATTGCTATGTATACCCATGCTTTTTCCACCTAGTAACTATGCCTTATATATCGTAGCCAGTTTGAGACTCTTCCTTATGGCCTCTAGTCCGTTATCACACCTTTTAATCATGTACATTAGTTGCATTTTTCGATATGGTCACACATAATAATATTTTTTTGTTGCCATCACGTCACGCTTTGCATCGCATTGCCAAGCTCGCTACATCACCCATTACGCAATATGGTGCCTCATCAGCCTAATAAGGTGATGTAATCAATGCTTTTTGCCGCGGCTGCACCATCCCGTTCTTGTCTATTAGTATAAATATCACGATAGAATAGCGGGCTAGGCTCTCCGATGCTATGTTTACATTTCTGAATTCGTTGGCCTGCCATTGGTGGGCTGATCGGCAAGCTGCACCAATCAGGGCCTCCGTAGCTTTTCGGACGCGTGACGCTCCGAATGACGCGTCACGTGTTCAGAACCGGCCAATGAGGCCAGACGGGATATAATTCCGATAGAGTCAGACCGTCGGTACCTCCCCAGATGGCACAGATGCCGTTAGGAAGTACCGACGGATAGGTAAGTGGTCGCTACTATGTCTGCTAACGGCTCCGAGCGGCGACACGCATGTTTGGTAAGCGTTCCGCTATTCAGCGGGTCGTTTTTGATCCTTGGTGTGTGAGACGTAGATCATTGGACAGGGCTTTTTCCTTTGCTGGCACCATTTAGTTGGCACTAAAGGAAGCATGCTATAATGGCTCATAAATATGGCATATTCTCTAATTGTGAAGCGGATGTAACACCCTCCGCTTCTTCTTCTTTTCATTAATTACTAGCATCTATAATGGTTCGCTTTGACTCATTTCAGGCATTACATGGTGGGTGATTCTTTCTTTTGAATTTATTCACCTTTTTTAGAGTGGTGCTTCACCAGTCCTGAGCCGTGGCCAGGCGAGGTGAGGTATACACTTCTTACTGACCAGGTAAGAAGGATATTGTGAAACTTGAAAATGTTCAATTTCTGTGAACGTTGGTATACACTAGCTTTGTCAATGTGAGTGTTCAAATCCTGAGACATGAACTACGCCCATGTTGACATTTGCAACAGGTGCAAATGACAGGCTTGTCTCAGACAGAGATGGGACATCAGCTCATGCCATGCTTTTTATTTTCAGCCCATTGCTGATCAAGTGAGAAGATTCGGAACAGACAAACCTGGAGGTCCAGGTGACTTTTCTGTGTCGTTCCTTCCTTTGAATTTATTTTTTCACTTATCTGTCACACTTGGTGTTCTGTTTGCAGTAGCCGTATATTTGTTGTCCTGAAGAAAGCAAGGCTAATTGCCAATATTTGCTGAAACATGTCGACCACGTTACACCACTAGACAGGTCATAGCTTTACCCTGTCTTGGCTATCTTTTAATATTGGTGCTAGGAGCTACACCCTATTAAACTATTTTTTTGCTCCTTTTAACCAATTTTATTCACTCCTCCCTACCCTTCCTGGTTCTCCTTGCACTGCACACTACACTTTTTATCCCTGTCAGTTACTTCACCAACACATATGGTCTGTACCATTACACCAACACTTACTTACCAACAGGAAGGTTCATTCCTTTCTGTTGTGAAACCAAGATCCGGTATAGTGCTGGTCCTCGGAGCCCCAAATGATGAAGGGCGGTTCCGAGTGGTGACTGATGGGAGCCAGAGACCAGACACTGTTCTTGATCTGGCATGTTTTTCCATTGTTCCTTTCACAGTTATATGGCTAGTGGGAGCGCTACACCGTCTCTGTCTCTGTTAATCAGCCTGTCTTACTGTTGACCCTCTAGTACCCTTTTGTGATTAATGTTAGGTGGGCATGTACTCAGAGCTGGTCACTAAATTGCCCGTGGGTCCCCTTTACTGTGTGTGGTTTGGATGTTTGTGAGCAGTCGCTGGACTGCGGACCCGTTGTTAGTGTAGTGATCTTTAGTAGACTACATTGTTTCCACCCACAGTTGGGTGGTTTCTCTCGCTCTTTGTAGTGCTTGTATTTTGTCTTGTGTTGAACACATTAAGTCTAGTAATTATGGCGGAAAATCATGGTCTGTCATTTGATGATGCGGACCTTCAATTGGCCTTGGCCGATTTTCCAGACCTACTAGACGTCACACCCCAAACGGTGGTGACTAGCGAAGAGGAATGGGGCAAGTTGTTAGGCCTTAAAAAATCCATGACTAGAACATCTTTACATGGTACCATCATGGCCCAGTACTTACGTAACGACTGTGCCCCCACTGGGCTTTTAGTTACCAATGCCCCTAGACTATTTCTAAATGATAAAGAGTTTTTGAAGAGCTGGGCAATGATTGCTTGGCGGTGCACGAGGGATTGGCTGATCTTGATCATTAAAACTTCCAAATCTGCAGCCGATGCTATATTGATCGAGATACAGATCACTGAATCTAAGATTAAAACCACCCTCTCAGACAAAATCTTTCGGAAGAAAAAAGAGGAGTCTGATAAGAGTAATAGCGACTACAAAGACCACATCCTTTTCACTAAGATGGAAAAGTTCAAGAAGGACTTGGATAAATTCAAATTTGAACGAGTATATCCTTACACTAGCGACTCTTATGTTCCGCCAGTGTACAACTCCAATAGTCGCAAAACAAGCTCCAATTATGATACTTCTGACTCAAATGGTAGCACCACGGGTAGTGACTCTGGCAGTGACCATTCATCTAGACCAAATAGAGGACGTGGTAGAAGAAATTTAAACCAGTTTTGGCGAGGTAACCAACACAATCAGGGCCCACAACAGTGGTGGCCACCAAACCCTTGGCAATATGGGGCTCCTGGTTTTCCTCCCAATCAACAGAATCCCTTTCAACCTCCTATGGGTCCCTTCCCTCCCAACTTTCCACCAGCCTTTCCAACCAACTTTAATGGGCAGCCTTTTTTAGGGTATGGCCACGGCAGGTCACGGGGCAGGAGGAGAGGCCAATCCACATCCAAAACACCAACACAACCCCAAGTGCAATTCAACTCTCCGCCAACAACGAGCTCGACTCGGAACTTACGGAGCACCACGGCCAGGAACAAAGAACAAACCCCCACGGAGATAGCATCGTGATCAATCTTAGTAGCCGCTCTCTAACTCAGATTGAATTAACGGCTCTCAACAGAGGACTGGGTTTCGTTCCTACATACAGAAATGAACATTTTGAGACTCGTGTTGAACTGGCCAAGTTCATCAGAAAGGTGCGATTACACTTCTTCTTTTTGGACAAAGAGAAACTGGACCAAGAAGAATCAATGGCTAACACTGGACTAAGACCTAAATCAACTTTTAATCCACCAACTCATCTTATGCCAGCTAATGTCCTGGCCTTTGAACAGGCTATTGAAAGGGACATCGATGAGCTCTTCGAACACGAAAGGAAAACGTTTTGCAATTTACCCAAGGCTGAGCACCAGGCTCTCAAATCTTTATCAGTTGACAAAACTATAACGATAAAGCCAGCCGATAAGGGAGGAGCAATCGTCATCCTCGACACCGATACATACAGGGCTGAATGCCTTCGGCAACTCAGCGATGTTAGATCGTATCGCCTATTGGACCAAGACCCCACACCAGATCTCCAGAGGACGATTCGCGACATGACGGAAGAGGCACTGAGCGAAGGATGGGTGACTGAGCCAGAGGCCAGGTTCCTTAATACTGAACATCCTGTGACTCCTTACTTTTATATATTACCTAAAGTACACAAGGAGAAACGCCCACCACCAGGCAGACCCATCATATCGGGCATTGGGTCCGTTTTGGAACCCTTGTCTAAGTTTGTCGACCACTTTTTACGCCCCATGGTCCAAACTATGCCGACTTACCTCAAGGATACCACCGACGTCCTACGGTTACTACCTGACCTCAATTTTAACATCGATACGGACCTTTTGGTCTCGTTTGATGTAGAGGCATTATACACCTCAATACCCCAGGACGAAACCCTCGAGGTCATCCACTCCCTACTTGACACCACCGAGAGAGACACCATCACTCCAGTACATTTCATCATGGCCTGTGCAACCTTAGCCATGAAGAGGAACTTCTTTAAGTTCGAAGACAACATCTATTTACAAGTGTCTGGAACCAGCATGGGGAGTGTTTATGCCCCCAGCCTGGCAAACCTTTACGTACACTACTTCGAACAACGGTTTGTCCTCAATGAGTCCAACCCATATCGTGAACATATTAGAACATGGAGACGATATATTGATGATATTTTGGTGGTGTGGCGGGGCTCCAGAGAAAGTTGTCAAGACTTCCTGGGTTGGCTCAATAGCAGAAATGCTTTTCTACGCTTCACGGTTGAGATTGGCGAAAACCAGTTAGCATTTCTTGATCTCATGATCAAGGCCACACCTACGGGTTTACAGTCCGAATTGTACAGGAAACCTATGTCCAGGAATTCCTTGCTGTTGTATGACAGCCACCATCCCAAGTCCCTACGGGACAATCTTCCGTTTGGACAGTTTTTGAGAGTCCAAAGGAATTGTTCCACTAGCACGGCCTTCAGGACACATTCCTCTGTACTCCAAAACCAACTCATCGAAAGGAAATATCCTCCCCGTTTGGTACATCGAGCCATGAAACGTGCCAGTAACAACAACAGGGCAGCACTATTAGAACCTACCACCCCTAAAGCAACTCTCGAAAGGCTGACCTTTGTACATACCTTTGGAACACTGTCCCATAACATTAAGAAAGCGGTCAAGAAACGCTGGTCCATCTTAAACTCAGGACCGCAGTCGATTCCACAACCACTATTCTCATTCAAAAGGGGACCCAACCTGCGGGACAGAAATGTACACACCAGACCCCCAGATGATACTCCGAGAGCAATTGGTACCCTCTGGGATCTACCGCCAGTGTCTGGCCACCACCCATGCGGCACTTGTCAATCATGTGCCCAAACTTCAAGAACCACTGAGATAGACATCGGAACCTCCAGGCCCTGGAGACAGCTGAAATTTACCAACTGTAACAGCGACCGGTTAATCTATCTCATAACCTGCCCATGTAATCTTAGGTATGTGGGGATGACCACTCGCAAAATAAAGGTGCGGCTATCTGAGCACAGAAGTACCATTAATTGCAGGAGACAGGCTACCAAGCTTACTAACCACTTCATTGCACTTAATCACTCACCCACTTCTTTCAAATGGACGGTCTTAGAAAAACCATTCATTCCCTCTCACGTCACTAATGTGAGTGACTTTCTGCACAAGAAAGAACAGAGATGGGTGTTGAGATTAGGTAGCGATCGTACAGGACTGAATGATGACATTCCGTGGTCATCATTTTAAACCATTTCACTGAAGATGCTCTTCAGTGATAACTTAGCCTTCAGAGAGATGACTCAGTAGCTTTTTATTTAGTAGATACCCTTTTGTATAACATTGCTATGTATACCCATGCTTTTTCCACCTAGTAACTATGCCTTATATATCGTAGCCAGTTTGAGACTCTTCCTTATGGCCTCTAGTCCGTTATCACACCTTTTAATCATGTACATTAGTTGCATTTTTCGATATGGTCACACATAATAATATTTTTTTGTTGCCATCACGTCACGCTTTGCATCGCATTGCCAAGCTCGCTACATCACCCATTACGCAATATGGTGCCTCATCAGCCTAATAAGGTGATGTAATCAATGCTTTTTGCCGCGGCTGCACCATCCCGTTCTTGTCTATTAGTATAAATATCACGATAGAATAGCGGGCTAGGCTCTCCGATGCTATGTTTACATTTCTGAATTCGTTGGCCTGCCATTGGTGGGCTGATCGGCAAGCTGCACCAATCAGGGCCTCCGTAGCTTTTCGGACGCGTGACGCTCCGAATGACGCGTCACGTGTTCAGAACCGGCCAATGAGGCCAGACGGGATATAATTCCGATAGAGTCAGACCGTCGGTACCTCCCCAGACGGCACAGATGCCGTTAGGAAGTACCGACGGATAGGTAAGTGGTCGCTACTATGTCTGCTAACGGCTCCGAGCGGCGACACGCATGTTTGGTAAGCGTTCCGCTATTCAGCGGGTCGTTTTTGATTTCTGGGGTGTGCTCTGTGGTTTGGCGGCTCTTTGCCCACGGGGCACCCACGATCCTTGGTGTGTGAGACGTAGATCATTGGACAGGGCTTTTTCCTTTGCTGGCACCATTTAGTTGGCACTAAAGGAAGCATGCTATAATGGCTCATAAATATGGCATATTCTCTAATTGTGAAGCGGATGTAACACCCTCCGCTTCTTCTTCTTTTCATTAATTACTAGCATCTATAATGGTTCGCTTTGACTCATTTCAGGCATTACATGGTGGGTGATTCTTTCTTTTGAATTTATTCACCTTTTTTAGAGCGGTGCTTCACCAGTCCTGAGCCGTGGCCAGGCGAGGTGAGGTATACACTTCTTACTGACCAGGTAAGAAGGATATTGTGAAACTTGAAAATGTTCAATTTCTGTGAACGTTGGTATACACTAGCTTTGTCAATGTGAGTGTTCAAATCCTGAGACATGAACTACGCCCATGTTGACATTTGCAACAGGTGCAAATGACAGGCTTGTCTCAGACAGAGATGGGACATCAGCTCATGCCATGCTTTTTATTTTCAGCCCATTGCTGATCAAGTGAGAAGATTCGGAACAGACAAACCTGGAGGTCCAGGTGACTTTTCTGTGTCGTTCCTTCCTTTGAATTTATTTTTTCACTTATCTGTCACACTTGGTGTTCTGTTTGCAGTAGCCGTATATTTGTTGTCCTGAAGAAAGCAAGGCTAATTGCCAATATTTGCTGAAACATGTCGACCACGTTACACCACTAGACAGGTCATAGCTTTACCCTGTCTTGGCTATCTTTTAATATTGGTGCTAGGAGCTACACCCTATTAAACTATTTTTTTGCTCCTTTTAACCAATTTTATTCACTCCTCCCTACCCTTCCTGGTTCTCCTTGCACTGCACACTACACTTTTTATCCCTGTCAGTTACTTCACCAACACATATGGTCTGTACCATTACACCAACACTTACTTACCAACAGGAAGGTTCATTCCTTTCTGTTGTGAAACCAAGATCCGGTATAGTGCTGGTCCTCGGAGCCCCAAATGATGAAGGGCGGTTCCGAGTGGTGACTGATGGGAGCCAGAGACCAGACACTGTTCTTGATCTGGCATGTTTTTCCATTGTTCCTTTCACAGTTATATGGCTAGTGGGAGCGCTACACCGTCTCTGTCTCTGTTAATCAGCCTGTCTTACTGTTGACCCTCTAGTACCCTTTTGTGATTAATGTTAGGTGGGCATGTACTCAGAGCTGGTCACTAAATTGCCCGTGGGTCCCCTTTACTGTGTGTGGTTTGGATGTTTGTGAGCAGTCGCTGGACTGCGGACCCGTTGTTAGTGTAGTGATCTTTAGTAGACTACATTGTTTCCACCCACAGTTGGGTGGTTTCTCTCGCTCTTTGTAGTGCTTGTATTTTGTCTTGTGTTGAACACATTAAGTCTAGTAATTATGGCGGAAAATCATGGTCTGTCATTTGATGATGCGGACCTTCAATTGGCCTTGGCCGATTTTCCGGACCTACTAGACGTCACACCCCAAACGGTGGTGACTAGCGAAGAGGAATGGGGCAAGTTGTTAGGCCTTAAAAAATCCATGACTAGAACATCTTTACATGGTACCATCATGGCCCAGTACTTACGTAACGACTGTGCCCCCACTGGGCTTTTAGTTACCAATGCCCCTAGACTATTTCTAAATGATAAAGAGTTTTTGAAGAGCTGGGCAATGATTGCTTGGCGGTGCACGAGGGATTGGCTGATCTTGATCATTAAAACTTCCAAATCTGCAGCCGATGCTATATTGATCGAGATACAGATCACTGAATCTAAGATTAAAACCACCCTCTCAGACAAAATCTTTCGGAAGAAAAAAGAGGAGTCTGATAAGAGTAATAGCGACTACAAAGACCACATCCTTTTCACTAAGATGGAAAAGTTCAAGAAGGACTTGGATAAATTCAAATTTGAACGAGTATATCCTTACACTAGCGACTCTTATGTTCCGCCAGTGTACAACTCCAATAGTCGCAAAACAAGCTCCAATTATGATACTTCTGACTCAAATGGTAGCACCACGGGTAGTGACTCTGGCAGTGACCATTCATCTAGACCAAATAGAGGACGTGGTAGAAGAAATTTCAACCAGTTTTGGCGAGGTAACCAACACAATCAGGGCCCACAACAGTGGTGGCCACCAAACCCTTGGCAATATGGGGCTCCTGGTTTTCCTCCCAATCAACAGAATCCCTTTCAACCTCCTATGGGTCCCTTCCCTCCCAACTTTCCACCAGCCTTTCCAACCAACTTTAATGGGCAGCCTTTTTTAGGGTATGGCCACGGCAGGTCACGGGGCAGGAGGAGAGGCCAATCCACATCCAAAACACCAACACAACCCCAAGTGCAATTCAACTCTCCGCCAACAACGAGCTCGACTCGGAACTTACGGAGCACCACGGCCAGGAACAAAGAACAAACCCCCACGGAGATAGCATCGTGATCAATCTTAGTAGCCGCTCTCTAACTCAGATTGAATTAACGGCTCTCAACAGAGGACTGGGTTTCGTTCCTACATACAGAAATGAACATTTTGAGACTCGTGTTGAACTGGCCAAGTTCATCAGAAAGGTGCGATTACACTTCTTCTTTTTGGACAAAGAGAAACTGGACCAAGAAGAATCAATGGCTAACACTGGACTAAGACCAAAATCAACTTTTAATCCACCAACTCATCTTATGCCAGCTAATGTCCTGGCCTTTGAACAGGCTATTGAAAGGGACATCGATGAGCTCTTCGAACACGAAAGGAAAACGTTTTGCAATTTACCCAAGGCTGAGCACCAGGCTCTCAAATCTTTATCAGTTGACAAAACTATAACGATAAAGCCAGCCGATAAGGGAGGAGCAATCGTCATCCTCAACACCGATACATACAGGGCTGAATGCCTTCGGCAACTCAGCGATGTTAGATCGTATCGCCTATTGGACCAAGACCCCACACCAGATCTCCAGAGGACGATTCGCGACATGACGGAAGAGGCACTGAGCGAAGGATGGGTGACTGAGCCAGAGGCCAGGTTCCTTAATACTGAACATCCTGTGACTCCTTACTTTTATATACTACCTAAAGTACACAAGGAGAAACGCCCACCACCAGGCAGACCCATCATATCGGGCATTGGGTCCGTTTTGGAACCCTTGTCTACGTTTGTCGAATACTTTTTACGCCCCATGGTCCAAACTATGCCGACTTACCTCAAGGATACCACCGACGTCCTACGGTAACTACCTGACCTCAATTTTAACATCGATACGGACCTTTTGGTCTCGTTTGATGTAGAGGCATTATACACCTCAATACCCCAGGACGAAACCCTCGAGGTCATCCACTCCCTACTTGACACCACCGAGAGAGACACCATCACTCCAGTACATTTCATCATGGCCTGTGCAACCTTAGCCATGAAGAGGAACTTCTTTAAGTTCGAAGACAACATCTATTTACAAGTGTCTGGAACCAGCATGGGGAGTGTTTATGCCCCCAGCCTGGCAAACCTTTACGTACACTACTTCGAACAACGGTTTGTCCTCAATGAGTCCAACCCATATCGTGAACATATTAGAACATGGAGACGATATATTGATGATATTTTGGTGGTGTGGCGGGGCTCCAGAGAAAGTTGTCAAGACTTCCTGGGTTGGCTCAATAGCAGAAATGCTTTTCTACGCTTCACGGTTGAGATTGGCGAAAACCAGTTAGCATTTCTTGATCTCATGATCAAGGCCACACCTACGGGTTTACAGTCCGAATTGTACAGGAAACCTATGTCCAGGAATTCCTTGCTGTTGTATGACAGCCACCATCCCAAGTCCCTACGGGACAATCTTCCGTTTGGACAGTTTTTGAGAGTCCAAAGGAATTGTTCCACTAGCACGGCCTTCAGGACACATTCCTCTGTACTCCAAAACCAACTCATCGAAAGGAAATATCCTCCCCGTTTGGTACATCGAGCCATGAAACGTGCCAGTAACAACAACAGGGCAGCACTATTAGAACCTACCACCCCTAAAGCAACTCTCGAAAGGCTGACCTTTGTACATACCTTTGGAACACTGTCCCATAACATTAAGAAAGCGGTCAAGAAACGCTGGTCCATCTTAAACTCAGGACCGCAGTCGATTCCACAACCACTATTCTCCTTCAAAAGGGGACCCAACCTGCGGGACAGAATGGTACACACCAGACCCCCAGATGATACTCCGAGAGCAATTGGTACCCTCTGGGATCTACCGCCAGTGTCTGGCCACCACCCATGCGGCACTTGTCAATCATGTGCCCAAACTTCAAGAACCACTTAGATAGACATCGGAACCTCCAGGCCCTGGAGACAGCTGAAATTTACCAACTGTAACAGCGACCGGTTAATCTATCTCATAACCTGCCCATGTAATCTTAGGTATGTGGGGATGACCACTCGCAAAATAAAGGTGCGGCTATCTGAGCACAGAAGTACCATTAATTGCAGGAGACAGGCTACCAAGCTTACTAACCACTTCATTGCACTTAATCACTCACCCACTTCTTTCAAATGGACGGTCTTAGAAAAACCATTCATTCCCTCTCACGTCACTAATGTGAGTGACTTTCTGCACAAGAAAGAACAGAGATGGGTGTTGAGATTAGGTAGCGATCGTACAGGACTGAATGATGACATTCCGTGGTCATCATTTTAAACCATTTCACTGAAGATGCTCTTCAGTGATAACTTAGCCTTCAGAGAGATGACTCAGTAGCTTTTTATTTAGTAGATACCCTTTTGTATAACATTGCTATGTATACCCATGCTTTTTCCACCTAGTAACTATGCCTTATATATCGTAGCCAGTTTGAGACTCTTCCTTATGGCCTCTAGTCCGTTATCACACCTTTTAATCATGTACATTAGTTGCATTTTTCGATATGGTCACACATAATAATATTTTTTTGTTGCCATCACGTCACGCTTTGCATCGCATTGCCAAGCTCGCTACATCACCCATTACGCAATATGGTGCCTCATCAGCCTAATAAGGTGATGTAATCAATGCTTTTTGCCGCGGCTGCACCATCCCGTTCTTGTCTATTAGTATAAATATCACGATAGAATAGCGGGCTAGGCTCTCCGATGCTATGTTTACATTTCTGAATTCGTTGGCCTGCCATTGGTGGGCTGATCGGCAAGCTGCACCAATCAGGGCCTCCGTAGCTTTTCGGACGCGTGACGCTCCGAATGACGCGTCACGTGTTCAGAACCGGCCAATGAGGCCAGACGGGATATAATTCCGATAGAGTCAGACCGTCGGTACCTCCCCAGACGGCACAGATGCCGTTAGGAAGTACCGACGGATAGGTAAGTGGTCGCTACTATGTCTGCTAACGGCTCCGAGCGGCGACACGCATGTTTGGTAAGCGTTCCGCTATTCAGCGGGTCGTTTTTGATTTCTGGGGTGTGCTCTGTGGTTTGGCGGCTCTTTGCCCACGGGGCACCCACGATCCTTGGTGTGTGAGACGTAGATCATTGGACAGGGCTTTTTCCTTTGCTGGCACCATTTAGTTGGCACTAAAGGAAGCATGCTATAATGGCTCATAAATATGGCATATTCTCTAATTGTGAAGCGGATGTAACACCCTCCGCTTCTTCTTCTTTTCATTAATTACTAGCATCTATAATGGTTCGCTTTGACTCATTTCAGGCATTACATGGTGGGTGATTCTTTCTTTTGAATTTATTCACCTTTTTTAGAGCGGTGCTTCACCAGTCCTGAGCCGTGGCCAGGCGAGGTGAGGTATACACTTCTTACTGACCAGGTAAGAAGGATATTGTGAAACTTGAAAATGTTCAATTTCTGTGAACGTTGGTATACACTAGCTTTGTCAATGTGAGTGTTCAAATCCTGAGACATGAACTACGCCCATGTTGACATTTGCAACAGGTGCAAATGACAGGCTTGTCTCAGACAGAGATGGGACATCAGCTCATGCCATGCTTTTTATTTTCAGCCCATTGCTGATCAAGTGAGAAGATTCGGAACAGACAAACCTGGAGGTCCAGGTGACTTTTCTGTGTCGTTCCTTCCTTTGAATTTATTTTTTCACTTATCTGTCACACTTGGTGTTCTGTTTGCAGTAGCCGTATATTTGTTGTCCTGAAGAAAGCAAGGCTAATTGCCAATATTTGCTGAAACATGTCGACCACGTTACACCACTAGACAGGTCATAGCTTTACCCTGTCTTGGCTATCTTTTAATATTGGTGCTAGGAGCTACACCCTATTAAACTATTTTTTTGCTCCTTTTAACCAATTTTATTCACTCCTCCCTACCCTTCCTGGTTCTCCTTGCACTGCACACTACACTTTTTATCCCTGTCAGTTACTTCACCAACACATATGGTCTGTACCATTACACCAACACTTACTTACCAACAGGAAGGTTCATTCCTTTCTGTTGTGAAACCAAGATCCGGTATAGTGCTGGTCCTCGGAGCCCCAAATGATGAAGGGCGGTTCCGAGTGGTGACTGATGGGAGCCAGAGACCAGACACTGTTCTTGATCTGGCATGTTTTTCCATTGTTCCTTTCACAGTTATATGGCTAGTGGGAGCGCTACACCGTCTCTGTCTCTGTTAAGCTGACTATAAAATAACATTGCTATAAATGATAACAATAAAAGGACACAACCAGTGCTCCTATTGCATGTCGGCGCAGCCCTCGCGTCCAGCACACATTACCTAGGTACATGATGGTGAAGCCCTAGGGGGGCCGGAGCGCCCTGTGCACCCAGCCCTCCCGCAGCACCCCCAGGTGCTCCTCCTTGCCCTGGATGAGCAGGACGTGCTCATTGATCCAGCCCAGGAAGAAGGTCTCGGTGATGGCCTTGGTCACGCGCCGGTTCCAGAAGTGCTGCATGTTCTCCGCCTTGAAGTTGGCAAAGAAGACCTCGTAGGCCAAGCGGTGCACCTCCAGCTGCTCATCCACCACCAGCATGTGGCCGCGGAGCTCATCCAGGTGGCTCAGCACCACGACCAGGGAGTGCAGCGCGACCAGCACCAGTTTATCCATTTGCTGGGGCATCACCTCGAACCAAACAACATAAACGTGCTGCAGAAGGGGGAGGCGCGCACCACAGCAGGGAGGAGTAGGGGAACTGCGTGATTCACTTGTGGGAGCGATACCATATGGTGGCGCTTGCTCACGCAAGTATATCGCCCAAGTGCATGCGCTACAATTGAAGGCAATGGAACGCGTGCACGTGTTTGGCTGAAAAGCCGAAGCGATAGAAATAGGTAATTTTGCCTATGCAGCTCATGCCCAGCTAGGTGAGAACTAAAAAGAGTGCCCATTACTCCCGGATGGAGAGTAACAGACAGCGAAAATGGGGGTACAATTGGCATTTCAGAATCCTTGGCACCAGTGCATTTGCACTTGCAGCACCTGCACCAGTGATTCCCATGTGTGTGTGTTTGTGCATGGGGGTGAGTGTGTTTGGTTGTGTGTGGAGGATGAATTTGTGTTTATTTTATTTCAATAAAAAAACAAAGGTTAAAGCTATGTTATAGTTAGGTATGGTAATATTATCATGCTTTTTGTTAAAAAAAAGTAAACATTCACAGCAAAAAACAAAGGGTATAGTGACTGTAGGAAAGTGGGTTACTAAATATGGAGAGGTGTTACCCTACTCAAGCAGCAATCACGATTCTTGTCAGGGTAAAACACAAGCAAACCACAAATTAACCTGTGCTCAAACCTCTGATAGCTTGGCACAAAAGCAGTCAGGCTTAAGTTAGATGCAATGTGTAAAGTATGTATGCGGCACTTCAAACAGTAATAAAGTGAAAACACAGCACAAGAAAAATCCCACACAAATTTAGGAAAAAGAGTTAAAAAGTAATAAATTATGTGATATCAAAATGACAAAAATCCAATCAGTCAGTTCCTAACTTTATCCGATTTATGTATAAAATCATTTATGTACACAGGTGGGAACAAGTCAATACGTGTATACACATACCTTTACAGGTCTTTATAATCATTTAAATTCCAAGACCCATTTAAAATCAACCCAGATAAAATGAGCAATACAAAATCACAGGCTTTAATTTAAAATACACATTTTGACAGTTCAGAACCTAAAATTAGACAGGACGTTTAAAGTGGCTATCTACAGAAAACACTTGCAGAGATGATTATAGCATAACAGCATTTTCATCTGCAGTAAAGAGGCAAAAAATTAATAGGGCCTTATATCTTATGTTATAAACCCCAATCAAGTACTATGGCACGTTAAAACTGATTTTGGGTATGGATAAAAGCTGTAAGTGTAGAAAAGCTGGTCAGGCCTTTCTAATGTCTGTAAAAATCCAATCAGTAGAACCGGAGATATGCAGTTATAAAGATTTAAGTAAAAACAGTGCTTCAAAACACAAAGCACCAACTGTGGTTATCTGGTCACACCAGGACAAAGTTCAGGCCGACTGTGATGGAGTGCAGGCAGGATACAGGGTCTGAGCAAGCCCTGCTGAACAAAGTACCTTTGATTGCTAAGCGTTACAAGGTCCTGCGTCAAGAATGCGTCAGACCGCACAAGTACTGAGGAGCTGCAAGTCTGCGATGCAAAATCCTACTATGCATAGCGGATGCATAGCTTAGTGCTGGTTCCGACCTGCTGCAGGATTCTGCGTCAGAGATGCGTCACACAGCAGATCCTCGACCACCTGACACCATCTAGGTCACCTTTCTTGCCGGTCACTGTTTTTAGCAGGTCGGATTTTAAATATATTATTTGGCACTGCCTGTTTCTATGCAACACTATTTGCGCAATCGCGCTTGATTTGTCTTTGTGCTGTTATTGGCTACGCCGCCACTTTTTTAACACTACTGCTCTGTAGTTGGGGCTTCAATTTTTCTCTCACCAGCCTCCACTTGCTCCCGGTCCCCGTTCCGCTGTGGCTTGTGCCGTTTGTTGCGGAGAGACTTTTGGCCATTTCAGGCTCCTCAATTCCGGTTTTACCGGTGTGTGTAGGATAGCTGGCGGTCTAGCTGCAATGCCCTCCCCTCACCTATTTAAGCACAGTTAGGGGCACGGACGCGCAGCTAATCCTCGACCACCTGACACTATTTAGGTCACCTTTCTTGCCGGTCACTGTTTTTAGCAGCTCGGAATTTAAATATATTATTTGGCACTGCCTGTTTCTATGCAACACTATTTGCGTGATCGCGCTTGATTTGTCTTTGTGCTGTTATTGGCTATTCCGCCTCTTTTTAACACTACTGCTCTGCAGTTGGGGCTTCAATTTTTCTCTCACCTGCCTCCACTTGCTCCTGGTCCCCATTCCGCCGTGGCTTGTGCCGTTTGATGCACAGGGACTTTTGGCCATTTCTGGTTCCTCACTTCCAGTTTTACCGGCGTGTGTAGGACGGCTGGCAGTCTAGCTGCGACGCCCTCCCCTCAGCTATTTAAACACAGTTAGGGGCGGGGACAACGAGCGCCAAAGGCAAGCCCGTCTGCGCCAGACCTTCGCCAGCCGCCAGGCCCCTTGTTTGTTTTGACCTTCCGGTAAGTGACGAGGAATTTTCATCTTGTCATGTCTAAAATTCACTATTCAAGTGCAGAGCTTAGATCTTTAAATAAGTCCCACCACACTGTAGAATCCATGCATACATCATGTAAAAAGGAGGCTTCTCCCCTCCCCACCCCCCCCAGTGCAGGTCTCACCCATAGTATCTTTCCACAGCTCAATAATGGAAAGGGCTTCAGTCGCTGTTCCTAAACAACTGAAGCCTATCTACCTCAAATCCCGGTCCATCCCCAAACATGCTCAGGAACTATGGACTCTTCTAGACCAGCTGAAACCAGATATCTATTTCATAACTGAAACATGGCTTAACGATCAGACTTCTCCTGATATAGCTATTGCCTTTCCATCACCATATAAGCTTACCAAGTTCGACAGAGCCGTCAAGAGAGTAGGGGAAATAGCAATTGCCACGACCGGCAAATTAGATGTTACCGCTGCAGACTCCCTGAATTCAGATAAAGCAGAAATCCTAATTTTTAAAATTATGATGCAATCATCCAAAACATGGACAGGAGCCTTAGACTACAGACCTCCAGGACATGAAGTCAACTTCGTAGATTGGTTAGTAGAACTCATTGCTCCCTTTGTTTTGTGAGCAAAAATTGTATTCTCATTATAGAATTCAACTATCATGTCGACCTATTGCTGGACCCAGACACTGTCCAACTGATAACATCACTGCAGACATTAGGGTTGGAGCAATTGGTAGTGGGTCCCATTTATAAGGCTGGTCACACCCTTGACCTCTTGTTTATAAGCTCAACTAGGCCCGTAGTTGGACAGCCTCTTCAGCTTCTTTGGTCGGACCGTTACCTAATAAATTTCAGTTTCCTTATGGATGATCCTATAGTCAGCTGTGTTAAAAACAGTGCTGTCATCAGACCTTGGCGAAAAGGTACTCTTGCCTCATTCTCTAACCATTTCAATACTGAAGCCCTTCCTGATACGGACAACATAGATGAAGCAACTAACGCTTTCGATCAGGCTATAACATCCACCCTGAAAACAGTAGCGCCTATGTCAAGGGTTAAGATCAAGAGTAAACCATCCCCTTAGTTTACTACAGCACTAAAAGTCGAGAAACAGTCCAATAGGGCGGCAGAACATCTCTGGAGAAAAACAAAAATAGCAAGTGATCAAAGTAAATATAAAGAAAGCCACCGCTCATATCTAAACAATATCAAACAGGCTAAAAAGCTGTATTTAAGGGAGGATTGAGAATACTACCTACTCCAACAACGAGCTATATATCATTCTGAAAGAGTTTACAACCCCTGAAGCCACCCAACCATCAGTTGTCCCTACTACGGCTGGGTGTAGTTTGCAAAGTAGCACTATGCAAAGCTACGCAAAGTGCACCACACGAACTGCGTAGTACCCTGTTCACACTGTGCAAGATGCCGTTTTCAATGCCTGCACAGTGTGGACAAGCACCCGGCACTGTGCAATCATTGAACACGGCATCTTGCACAGTGCGAGCTGCGTTTTCTGCCGCTCAAGTAGATTTTTACTCGAGCGACAGCTTTCTCAACGCGGAATGGTAGTTTCTCATCGTGAGCGTTCGCGAGCATACGCAACCACTCGCAATGAGAAACCTGACCTCCCCTCAATGAGAATGGGAGGTTTATTTTCCACGCTCGCGATCAACAACTTGATGTTGGTGATCGCAAACGAGGAAAAAGTCTCGCCGGGATGTCATTTTGCTTTCTCGCGGTCGCCAACTTGAAGTTGACGACCGCGAGCAAGCAAAAAATGACTGCTGAACTTCGCTACACTACACTACATGTTGTGCTACGTGCAGTTCACGTAGTACGAAGTAGCGCAAACTTCGCAAACTATGCAAGTGTAGCGTAGTGCTTTGCCCAGGGTTAGTCCCAACGCAAAACTGGGTCAACAAAATATCTTTCTTTTTTGATGACAAAATAAAAGCTATCTACAGATCCTTTCCCCAAGAAAATAACACTCCTATGTATTCAGCTATGAGCGGCCATTCATTGATGCCCCTGTTGACTAATTTTAAACCAGTAACTTGTGAACAGGTATCAGAAGTCATCGTCAAGATCAAATCTGGCTCTCCTGCTGATTCCCTCCCCCCTCGGATCTTTAGGAAATTAGCCCCACGGCTGACATTGAGGTTAACAGAGATTTTTAACATGACTCTGGATCAAGCAGTTGTACCAGGAAGTTGGAAGATAGCGCAAGTCAGACCCATTCTAAAGAAGCCCACCCTAGATGCCAGCGTACCAGGCAACTACCGTCACCTTTCGCTGCTGCCTTACTTTGGGAAAGCTCCTGAAGCCCTGGTAAATAACAACTAACAAGTCACCTAGAAAACCATAGGCTCCTTGATTCTTCTCAATCAGGATTTCGAGTGGCACACAGCAACGAAACAGTGGTAGTTGAAATGGTAGTTAACATCAGGTGGGCCTTGGATAAAAAAGAATCAGCTATGCTGGTTCTTTTAGACCTGTCGGCCCCTTTTGACACCATCTCCCATTACATTTTGTTACGGTGACCCTGTGAGATGCGGGTCGAGGGAAGGCCCTGGACTGGTTCAATAATTATCTAAGGACCGCTCCACCGCTGCACATCTAGGTTCTGTGGCTGCGTGTAGCAGACCACTATGTATTGGAGTCCCTCAGGAGTCTATCTTGAGCTCTATGCTCTTTCACCTTTATGTCACCCCATTTGCCAAGATAATCAGGTCTTACGGGTTTGAGGCTTTCTCGTATGCAGACAATACCCAGCTGCTGATCACATTTGGCCCTGACCCTACAGACACAATTATCCGGTTTAAAAACTGCATGACCCACATTGACAGCTTGATGCATCAAAATAAACTACAGTTAAATAACAGCGCAACCGAGATCATTCTGTTCGGCAGGGCCGAAGATTATTGGTCAAGCAGCTGGTGGTCGCAGACACTCGGCCCTTGTCCATCTCCAAAACAAAGCATCTGCAATCTGGGAATTACCATCAACAATAAGCTTTCCATCAAAGCCCATGTCAACCGTATATTGGGCACCTGCTACGGCATCTTACGGACACTATGAAAAATCTTTAAGTGGTTACCAATTGAAACCGGGAAGCCACTGGTGCAGGGCCTAATTGTAAGTCGCATGGACTATAGAAATGCCTTAATGGCCTCTATAAATGAAGACCTCTTCTCCAAATTACAGATTCTGCAGAACACTGCGGCCAGATTAATTTTGGAAATACCTCCTAGACCACCATCCTGTCCCAATTTAAAACTCCTTCATTGGCTTCAAAATTAGGAAGAGAGGGCAGTATAAAATCCTGTGCTTAAAACACAAAAGAATCTATGGCAATGGCCCTGATTAGCTAGAAAAAAAACTGAAAAAATACCAGCTCGCCAGAACCCTGCGATCCAGCTCTAAACTTCTCTTAACTCCTTTGCGGGTTCGCACTGTGTGAAACGGAGGTCGCTCCTTTTCATATCTTGCCCCCCACCTTTGGAATAAGCTTCCGTTCCACCTCACGTCTGTTCCAGTCAAGCTGCACTTTTGCAGAGAATTAAAAACTTGGCTGTTCTCTAAATGAAACGAGATAGAACGCAGGTAGTGGAATCGTCTGCAAGGGCACTGAGACCTAATAGTGATTTGTGCGCTATACAAGATTCTATGACTTTGACTTTGGTTCTGATACCAAGCTGCGAGGTGATGCACTGTAATGCGTATGTTTTGCTATGGTCACAAATGGGCTGGCAGAGCACCTTCAGGCCCACTTGCTAGAGTCCAGGACTTGAGTGGCAGCACTTGGAGGTAAGTGTCAAGCACAGTGATGTGGAAGTGTGGTAGATAGCAGTTCTGCACCCTATTAAGTCAGAGATCGCCCATCATTCCTACACCAATTCTCCCTGTGGCTCACGGTATAAGAGCAAAACACAAAGGCCAACTGCCAACTACACCTAGTCATGTGACCCAGGAGACAGACAGCAGACACCAGAAAATGCTAACATTCTAAAAGTGGCATATTCAGAACTGTGACTTAAAATCAGACTTGACCATTAAAGAGGTTTAATTTAGGATTCCTCAGACAGCAAACTCGATATTCCTAATTCCTACTTTCTCCCAATTGAAAGTTATCACTTATTAAAGGTAAAAAGTTAAGCCAACGTTATCCTGCAGGAGACGTTGGCCTTGCAGAAGTACAAATGGAATTTAAGAGTTTTTCACTATCTGGACATGTAAAAGTTAAAAGTTCCTGACCAACCTTCTAAATACCCAACACCCTGCCATATGTGCTATTTAGGGTGTACCCTAGGAGTGACTTGTATGTATTAAAAAGGAAGGTTTAGTTCTGCCAAAAGTTTTGTTTTGCCAGGTCGAAATGGCAGTCTAAAACTGTGCACACACGCTGTAATGGCAAGCCTGAGACATGTTTAACACGACTACTTAAGTGGATGGGCCAATAAGTGCTGCAAGCCCACAAGTAGTATTTAATTTACATACCCTGCCCACATGTAGTACCTTTTTACAAGGGACATACAAGTGAATTACATGTGCCAGTTGGGTGTAATACAATTGAACCATGTTAAAGGTAGAAGGTAGAAGGACTTTAGCACTGGTTAGCAGTGGAAAAGTGTGCAGAGTCCTAAAAAACAGCAAAAATTGGTTCAGAAGGCAAGAGGGTTAGAGAAAAATGTTTGGGGTTACCCTGCAGAGAATGTGAAGTCTAACAGTTATGTTATACTTAGGTATGGTAGAGGGTGGTATGTACAGCCTCGCAGAATAAACCATTGCCAAGGTATTACTGCCTAACAGCTGGCTTGGCCTCAAGGTTACAAAGGGTGTTCCCAATATTTTCCATTTTATCCATATAGTTTGGTCAGTAGTATCAAAGGCAGACTTCTGGCCACTATACTAGCAGTAGAAACATACCAATTACCAATTTTAGCAAGATTTGATTGAAAAAGGCAATTTAGTTAGATTATTTTTGAGACCCTGTCTTTATGTTAAGTAGGATAGCTTTATCCTGCATCTTGGAAGGCCATTAAAAATGCTCTTCTAATAATTTTGTTGAGGTAGATCAAAAGAACCAGTAACCTATAATTAGCAGGTACAGCACCCTCTCCATTGTAATTAACAGGTAGAGTATCAAGCTATTGCAAGTATTAGGGATTCAACCAGTGCATCTCACTTCCTTGTAGTGCCTGATAATGAACCGGATGTATATCAGTGGGTGTAACCTAGAACATTTCTAGCTTAAAAAAAGAGGCCAGTGACCTCACATGGTTAAATCTGTTAAATTATAAGATTAGGAATGGTCAGGGATGAAAAATTTGCAATAATTACTTGGCAGATAACCAGGAGCTATGGCTTATTTCTGAAAACTTTATAATTCTTAAAAGACCATTTTAGTTAAATAATGACTTGATATAAGTTCTGAGGTCTTCGGCTATAGGTTTCTCTCTTTAGTTCTACTGTATGCCTGTGGAGGAGTCTGATATTATTTTCCATAATTATCAACCATTGACAGGGCTACTGGAATTGTGCGATTTGCGGTGGCAGCTTTACATTCACAAAATTATGGCTCTGCTGCATTAGCCACATAATCCACCATCTGTTGCCTGATTTGAAGATTTTAAAGAAAAACATGGTTTTTTGTCCAAAAAGATCAAACGTTACTAAAAATGCAGCAACATGTGTTACTGCAAAGCAAAAGGTGATTTGTAAAGGTTGATTGGGCACCTTTGAGATGCGTATTGATGTATTTGGGTGTTCAACTAGTACTAAAGAGGTGAAATATGTGTCCAAACAGTGTTAACGTTTGGAAAACTGACAAAACAATAAACAGATACTATCATAAAATGTACATACCATATAATTTACTTTTTCTTGCCACATAATTTACTAAACCCTACCACATAATTTAGCACTCCCTTGCTGCATAATTCCAATGGCCATTACCATCGGGCTTGAAGATAATCAAAGTGAAATTACTTGAGCAAATCGCTTGAATGGAGCAAATCACTTGAAGCAAGTCTTGGCATAGAGACAACTTTAGGACTCAGATGCCTGCTATCTGTAGAGAAGGTGGTCAAAAGAATGTTTACAGGCACACGATTACTTTGAAACCTGTTTTGATAATTTGAATTCCATCATTTCAGTAACCTGGATATCTCCTCTAATGTATGTCTAATCCCAAACAGTTATCAATTAGTTGCATATCTGCTAGAAACATCACTAAATTTCGAACAAGCCTTTCAGGCCAGACATCTTCCAGGACAGAATTTGGAAGCACAAAAGTTGTATCCCTTCAATTGTGGACAGATCTAATTCTGCCCGTTATCTCAGTCGAATTTAAGAAATTAGGGGCCAGATGTAGGTAGCCCTTTACAGATCGGAATTGGCCGAAAATACTGATTTTCGGCCGTTTACGATCGGTAAAGGGCTATGGAGATGTAGGTGCACATATTCGGTAATTTTACTGAATCGGTATTATTACCGAATCAGTAAATTTACAGAATCGGTAATATTTACTGATTCGGTAAAATTACCGAAAATGCTAAATTGGAATGTGGGTAGTCAATTTTCCATTGGCACATGGCTTTCAGAATCGGTTTTTTACCATGGAATACAAATCCATGGTAAAATACCGATTCCTGTGTACATGCACATCTGTGCATGTACACATGTGCCATGTGACAGACAGAAGTGCCCTTAGGGCATGTCTGTGTGCCACATTGCACACACGCCCGTTTTGGGGGTGCTAGAGGGTGTCAAAGTGACACCCCCTGCACCCTTGACAAACTCGGTATTTACCGATTCGCTAAATACCGAATCGGTATTTGCATTGAATCCTATGGGCTTCAAGGCCCATAGGATTCAATAGCAAATACCGATTCAGTATTTACCGAATCGGTAAATACCTAGTTTTAAGGTATCGGTTAAAAATCCAGATGTTGGTACCTACATCCCATTTACCGATTTTGAAATACCGAATCGGTAAAATTCAGTATTTCAAAATCGGTAAATGTGATTTACCTACATCTGGCCCTAGAGGTTTACTCATTGAGTCAGCTGGCGATTCGCCCCAACTGGACATTCGTCCTCTATATATTTATTTATATTTTTAAATTAAACTGCAACATCAAATATACAAGCTTCAATAAAACTTTCATATTTGAACTTGAATTGAAGCCACCGAAATGTACAAATGCTAGTCGGTTCTCACACAGTGAAGCATGCTAAAAGACAGTAATCCATTCAAGTATGGTTTTGTCAGTGGTTAATTTGTAAAATAATAAAAAGGGCCGGGGTTCTCCTCCAGAGGCACCTTTCACCAGCACATTTCTCCTGTTAGAGCGGCATAAAATACGAACAACTATTACCCATGAAAGAGGGGAAAGAATGTGGCTTAATGGCCAGAGCTGCCTACTTCGGAGCTGAGGAATCAGGATCGAAAATGGGCGTCAGGCACATCTTCCGATTCTGGGCAAATCACTTAATCTCTCCGTTCCTACCAAAAATGAACGTGTCCCTAACTGATGCTCATGAAAAGCTCTGGTATTGATGATTAAGTGCTGGGGGTGAGTACCAGAAACCACTGGAACAAATTGAGCACTGGGTTTTGCAAACACTATGCTTGGGGTCACGAGTATTTAAGTATTAAAATAGAAGTAACCCAAATAAAAGAGCAGGGGATCTAAGAGGTGGAGAGGGATGTAATAGGTAGAAGGTTTTGGTGGATTGGGTTAGTAGGGGTGAGAAGGAAATGAGCAAATGTCCAGGTTATCTTGTAAGTTTGGTTATAAGGGAATTGGCCCTCTTCCTGTCTCTCCCTGATAGTAAGGTGGAATAAATACACAGCTTCCATTTCAATGGACAATAACACCTTGTGTGACTGTGGTCTTGGGGTGTGCCACATCTGAATCAGATTCAGAAAAGGGGGGTGGTGATGGACAGAGCATATGAATTAAACAGAATACTCGTACCCAGTCCACAGATCAGGACTTGATCCATTACCGTTTTTTAGCTCACTGCACCATCCCAGCTCAGAACCTGGCAACATGCAAATCAGTCCGTCCCTGGCCCAGTGCATCATGGGAACAGGGCAGACCAAACTACCAAGCCAATTCTTTTACTGGAAAGGAAACAAGCTTCCGGGGACCGGTTTCTGGCATTACAGCCGTCTTCGGCCCGGCTTGCTTGAATCCTGATGGTGCAGTGAGCAAGGGACTCACATCTGAGCATACCCTTCCACGCTTGTTGTGGACAAAACGATTCAGAAAAGGGGGGTGGTGATGGACAGAGCATCTGAATGAAACAGAATACTCGTATCCAGTCAACAGATCAGGGCTTGATCCATCACCGTTTTTTAGCTCACTGCACCATCCCAGCTCAGAACCTGGCTACCTGCAAATCAGTCTGTCCCTGGCCCAGTGCATCATGGGAACAGGGCAGACCAAACTACCAAGCCAATTCTTTTACTGGAAAGGAAACAAGCTTCCGGGGACCGGTGTCTGGCATTACAGCCGTCTTCGGCCCGGATTGCTTGAATCCTGATGGTGCAGTGAGCAAGGGACTCACATCTGAGCATACCCTTCCACGCTTGTGATGGACAAAACTATTCAGAAAAGGGGGGTGGTGATGGACAGAGCATCTGAATTAAACAGAATACTCGTACCCAGTCAACAGATCAGGGCTTGATCCATCACCGTTTTTTAGCTCACTGCACCATCCCAGCTCAGAACCTGGCTACATGCAAATCAGTCTGTCCCTGGCCCAGTACATCATGGGAACAGGGCAGACCAAACCACCAAGCCAATTCTTTTACTGGAAAGGAAACAAGCTTCCGGGACCGGTTTCTGGCATTACAGCCGTCTTCGGCGCGGCTTGCTTGAATCCTGATGGTGCAGTGAGCAAGGGACTCACATCTGAGCATACCCTTCCACGCTTGTGGTGGACAAAACGATTCAGAAAAGGGGGGTGGTGATGGACAGAGCATCTGAATTAAACAGAATACTCGTACCCAGTCAACAGATCAGGGCTTGATCCATCACGTTTTTTAGCTCACTGCACCATCCCAGCTCAGAACCTGGCTACATGCAAATCAGTCTGTCCCTGGCCCAGTACATCATGGGAACAGGGCAGACCAAACTGCCAAGCCAATTCTTTTACTGGAAAGGAAGCAAGCTTCCGGGGACCGGTTTCTGGCATTACAGCCGTCTTCGGCGCGGCTTGCTTGAATCCTGATGGTGCAGTGAGCAAGGGACTCACATCTGAGCATACCCTTCCACGCTTGTGGTGGACAAAACGATTCAGAAAAGGGGGGTGGTGATGGACAGAGCATTTGAAATAAACAGAATACTCTTACCCAGTCAACAGATCAGGGCTTAATCCATCACCGTTTTTTAGCTCACTGCACCATCCCAGCTCAGAACCTGGCGCCACGGCGGACACGCCCACCTCAGCTGGACACACCCCCATGTTCCCTCTTGCACGGACATAAAAGATGTGCCTCGCCAGGAAGCGCAGCGGACGGGCGCAGCGGGCGCGCCGTCAGCGCGCCGAAGGCGCGCCAAAGGCAAGCCCGTCTGGGCCCGTCCGGGCCTGGACCGGGCCCAGGGCCAGTCCCCCTGCCTCTCCCACCAGCCCCTCCCGCATCTGCTGGACTTCTGCCCAACTACATCTGCTGAATTCGCATCTTTGCCCGACCGGCTCCCGCTGCAGCCCGATTCATCTGGAAACCGCTCACTATCTCTGCCCACAATGCAGCTTTACGCTTCCACCCTGCCAACCCCGTATCCCCCCTTGCTCACTATCGCATTCCTCTTCCTCCAATCAGCTCACTCTACGTGCAGGTTTGATTAATTGTCGATCTCTGCCCCGTCACGCAAACGACATCTGGATGTCCATCTCATCTGAGGAATGGGATATTCTGTTCCTTACTGAGTCTTGGATTACAGACTCTTCCTCACCAGATATTTATCTGGCCATCCCCCCAGGCTATGACATCAAATGCCTGAATCGAACCGGAGGCAAGCCTGGTGGCGGTCTTGCCGTCATTCTCAAATCCTCCTTCCAACTTACTTTCACTAGACTTAGTGAAATAGGCACCATCGAAGCCATGTACTTTTCCATCTCTGATAATGCGTCTACAATTCTAGCTGGCTCACTCGTTTACTGTCCCCCCCTGTCTCCACGCCCTCCCTTAACGCCCTTGTCCACTTATTAGCCGATCTCTCTATTAAACATCAAAATTCCTCATTCTGGGCGATTTTAACCTCCACATCGACAACCCGCTTTGTGCTAAAGCTACTAACCTAGTTGATACCATGGAAAGCCTTAATCTTAAGCAACTGGTTGTAGGTCCCACGCATGTGGCAGGCCACACCCTGGACCTCATCTTTGCAAACTTTCCGCTCATCACTGCCCTCCAGCCTCTCCCTCTAACCTGGACCGATCACTTCCTTGTACCATTTTCGCTTACTCTAGGACGCAAATCTGCCCAACCGGTTCATAGGAAGGAATTAGGACGAAAGTGGCATAAGGTTACCTGCGCTTCCCTGGACCCCATATTTCACTACCAATCAGAGCACCTCTCCCCGAACATTGACGAAAATGTCGTTAGGCTAAATTCTACTCTCCTTAAGGCAATTGACTCCATCTCCCCCCAGATAACCATCTCTTCCACCAGGTCACGGCCCTCGGCTCCCTGGTTCTCCACCTCCCTTCGGGAGGAGAAAAGCAAGTGTAAGGCTCTGGAACGCAAATGGAGGCTCCACTACGACGCTGATGCCAAACAACTCTACAGAATGGCCCTTAAACAATTTCTTAAACTGAAAAAAGGCGCTATGAAAGACCACTTCGCCACCCAAATTAACAGAGCAAAAAACTCTTCAAAAACGCTCTTTAACGTTGTTAAAGACTTTATTAACCCCCCGGCTAGAGCCCCCCAGAATACTGCTAGTCAGGCCCTCTGTGAGGGACTCTCAGATTTTTTTCTAGAAAAAATAAACAAACTATGTGTCTCCTTCCCCACTGAGACAACCACCTCACCTCCTGCTCTCAACCCCCCGGAGACTCCATCTCTCCTTGCATTTAACAAACTTAGCACGGACGAGGCCATTAGATTGCTCATCGCCTGCAAATCTGGCGCCCCCTCCGATCCTGTTCCCGCCAAAATCATGGGAGAACTGGCACCCTCACTGGCCTGCCCTTTCCTCTCCGTCTGGAATGCCTCCCTTCACCATGGCTTCTTCCCCACCACCTGGAAGGAGGCACTGGTGATCCCTATTTTGAAAAAAGCAGACGCGGACCCCTCGATCTTTTCCAACTACCGCCCCATCTCCCTCCTTCCTAAACCTGCCAAAGTCTTGGAAAAAGCAGTTCAGCTCCAACTTACTGATTACTTAGAAAGCCACTCTCTGCTTCACGGATCCCAATCTGGTTTCCGAGCAGGATTTAGCACCGAGACGGCCCTGCTGGAGGTGTCGGAGACCATTCGGGAGTGCGTGGACAGGGGCGAGGAGGCCATGCTGGTTCTCCTCGACCTGTCCGCAGCTTTCGATACGGTCTCTCACCCCATCCTCCTGGACCGTCTCAGGCAGATAGGCATCGGTGGTACTGCTCTTGGCTGGATAGAGTCCTTTCTCTCATCTAGAAGTCAGAAAGTACTACTGCGCCCCTACAAATCACAGAAAAAACCTCTGTCTTGTGGGGTGCCACAGGGCTCCGCCCTCAGCCCTCTATTCTTCAATGTCTATCTGGCCCCCCTGGCTGACGTTGTGGAGTCCTACGGAGTCAGGGTGGTATCCTACGCCGACGACACTCAGTTGGTGTTTTCCTTTCGGGACCACTCTGACTCCGCATTCCTCAACTTTCGTCAATGTCTGAATAACATCAGCAGCTGGATGACTACGAACCATTTAAAACTGAATGCAGACAAAACAGAGGTTCTGTTTTTTAATCAGAAAACCTCTATTCCCTCGCCCTGGTGGTGGCCGACAGCTCTCAACCCCGCCCCAACCCCGGTTCGCTCGGCGCGGAATCTGGGTTTCCAATTTGATGACTCCCTGTCATGTAAAACCCAGATTAATAAGGTTACCTCTGCCTGCTTCATGAAATTACGGATGATAAAAAAGATCCTCCCGTACCTTCCCACGGACTCCCGCCGCACAGTCACCCAGGCCCTTATCACGTCCCACCTGGACTATGCGAATAGCCTCTATGCAGGAGCCCCGCAGTACCTGGTCGGCAGGCTGCAGATTGTCCAGAATGCTGCGGCCAGGCTGATCGGTAACATCCCCTACCGTCAATCTGTTTCTGCATACCGAAGGCAACTCCACTGGCTCCCTGTGGCCAGCCGCATTCAGTTTAAGGTCCTCACCCTCACCTATCGAGCCGTCAACAACTTTGGTCCTACTTACCTGAAAAATCGGGTCTCGATATCCTGCTCCACCAGATCATTGAGATCCAATGACCTCCGCCTCCTCATCTCGCCCCGCTTCAGACTTTCCAGAACCGGTGGCAGAGGTTTCGGTGTCATTGCTGCCAGACTTTGGAACTCCCTTCCTCTTGAGCTGAGGTTTTGCCCCTCTGAAACTATCTTCCGAGCCAAGCTCAAAACCTGGCTCTTCTCCGGACTCTAACTTCCCTGCACCTTCCTTTTTTTTTCCCCGCCTCCACTCAGTAACTCCTGGATTTCAGCGCCGGGACACCCCTTCGGGGGTAGCTGCGCGCTTTACAAACTCCATAAAATAAATAAAATAAATAATACATGCAAATCAGTCTGTCCCTGGCCCAATGCATCATGGGAACAGGGCAGACCAAACTACCAAGCCAATTCTTTTACTGGAAAGGAAACAAGCTTCCGGGGACTGGTTTCTGGCATTACAGCCGTCTTCGGCCCGGCTTGCTTGAATCCTGATGGTGCAGTGAGCAAGGGACTCACATCTGAGCATACCCTTCCACGCTTGTGGTGGACAAAACGATTCAGAAAAGGGGGGTGGTGATGGACAGAGCATCTGAATTAAACGGAATACTCGTACCCAGTCAACAGATCAGGGCTTGATCCATCACCGTTTTTTAGCTCACTGCACCATCCCAGCTCAGAACCTGGCTATATGCAAATCAGTCTGCCCCTGGCCCAGTGCATCATGGGAACAGGGCAGACCAAACTACCAAGCCAAGTCTTTAACTGGAAAGGAAACAAGCTTCCTGGGACTGGTTTCTGGCATTACAGCCGTCTTCGGCCCGGCTTGCTTGAATCCTGATGGTGCAGTGAGCAAGGGACTCACATCTGAGCATACTCTTCCACGCTTGTGGTGGAGAAAACGATTCAGAAAAGGGGGTGGTGATGGACAGAGCATCTGAATTAAACAGAATACTCGTACCCAGGGCTTGATCCATCACCGTTTTTTAGCTCACTGCACCATCCCAGCTCAGAACCTGGCTACATCCCCGGAAGCTTGTTTCCTTCCCAGTAAAAGAATTGGCTTGGTAGTTTGGTCTGCCCTGTTCCCATGATGCACTGGGCCAGGGACAGACTAATTTGCATGAAGCCAGGTTCTGAGCTGGGATGGTGCAGTGAGCTAAAAAACGGTGATGGATCAAGCCCTGATTTGTTGACTGGGTACTAGTGTTCTGCTTAATTCAGATACTCTGTCCATCACCACCCCCTTTCTGAATCGTTTTGTCCACCATAAACGTGGAAGGGTATGCTCAGACATGTGTCCCTTGCTCATTGCACCATCAGGATTCAAGCAAGCCAGGCAGAAGATGGCTGTAATGCCAGAAACCAGTCCCCAGTAGCTTGTTTCCTTCCCAGTAAAAGAATTGGCTTGGTAGTTTGGTCTGCCCTGTTCCCATGATGCACTGGGCCAGGGACAGACTAATTTGCATGTAGCCAGGTTCTGAGCTGGGATGGTGCAGTGATCTAAAAAACGGTGATGGATCAAGCCCTGATCTGTTGACTGGGTACGTGTGTTCTGCTTAATTCAGATACTCTGTCCAACACCACCCCCTTTTCTGAATCGTTTTGTCCACCATAAGCGTGGAAGGGTATGCTCAGACATGAGTCCCTTGCTCATTGCACCATCAGGATTCAAGCAAGCCGGGCCGAAGACGGCTGTAATGCCAGAAACTGGTCCCCGGAAGCTTGTTTCCTTCCCAGCAAAAGAATTGGCTTGGTAGTTTGGTCTGCCCTGTTCCCATGATGCACTGGGCCAGGGACAGACTAATTTGCATGTAGCCAGGTTCTGAGCTGGGATGATGCAGTGAGCTAAAAAACGGTGATGGATCAAGCCCTGATCTGTTGACTGGGTACGAGTGTTCTGCTTAATTCAGATACTCTGTCCATCACCACCCCCTTTTCTGAATCGTTTTGTCCACTATAAGCGTGGAAGGGTATGCTCAGACATGAGTCCCTTGCTCATTGCATCGTCAGGATTCAAGCAATGCAGGCCGAAGACGGCTGTAATGCCAGAAACCGGTCCCCAGAAGCTTGTTTCCTTCCCAGTAAAATAATTGGCTTGGTAGTTTGGTCTGCCCTGTTCCCATGAGGCACTGGGCCAGGGACAGACTAATTTGCATGTAGCCAGGTTCTGAGCTGGGATGGTGCAGTGAGCTAAAAAACGGTAATGGATCAAGCCCTGATCTGTTGACTGGGTACGAGTGTTCTGCTTAATTCAGATACTCTGTCCATCACCACCCCCTTTTCTGAATCGTTTTGTCCACAAGCATGGAAGGGTATGCTCAGACATGAGTCCCTTGCTCATTGCACCATCAGGATTCAAGCAAGCCGGGCCGAAGACGGCTGTAATGCCAGAAACCGGTCCCCGGAAGCTTGTTTCCTTCCCAGTAAAAGAATTGGCTTGGTAGTTTGGTCTGCCCTGTTTCCATGATTAGGCATGAGCGGATTTTGCGGATTGGCAATCCGCGAATTTGCGGATTTGCGAATTTGTGGATTGCGAAAATCCGCAAAATCCGCGAACCCGCGCGGATTTTTTTTTTATGTTCGCACGGGTTTCTGCAAGTTCGCGGGGGTTTTGTACAATTTCGCAAATTGCGAAATTGTACAAAACGCGTGCGAACTTGCAGAAACCTGTGCGTACACAATGTACCCAGTAGGGTATGTGCCTCTTGTGTGAATAAAAGGTCAGAGAAAGATCAGTTCAGCAGATGAAGAGAAAGAAGCTCCTGTCCACAGGAACAGCACGGGTATTGCGCTCGTGAAAGTCAAGGATGCAAAGCCTATCCAACATCACAGTTGATTTTCCACGGTAGATTTGGGAAGAAGGCACACCTGTCCAGCCTCGACGACGCTCACAATTGTTTTTGGGCTAATGAATGAGTCACTGAATTTGAGCATCAACTAGTTCGAGCGACCATGTGTGTGTTAATATGCAATCGCCCCGAAGGGCGCAGGGGTCCCTTGAGTGAGCTGCAGACCTGTGCCCAGCCATGCAACTATTTTACAATGGCGCCAGCAAGCTGCCAGCGCCGTTGTAAAATAGTTACAAAGTTAGCTTGCACAGGAAGCACTTAGATAAAATAAAGCAGCACCTGCTTCGTTTTATCTAGTGGTTCCTGTGCAAGCTAACTTTGTAACTATTTTACAACGGCGCTGGCAGCTTGCTGGCGCCATTGTAAAATAGTTGCATGAGTGGGGGTTCAACTTTTGAACCCGTTACGTTCGCGGATTTTTTTTTCCGGATTTTGCGGGAAATCCGCAAAATTTGCGGATTGCAAATTTCCCAAAAATCCGCAAAATCCGCGAGCGTAACGGATTTCCCGCTCACACCTACCCATGATGCATGGGGCCAGGGACAGAATAATTTGCATGTAGCCAGGTTCTGAGCTGGGATGGTGCAGTGAGCTAAAAAACGGTGATGGATCAAGCCCTGATCTGTTGACTTGGTACGAGTGTTCTGCTTAATTCAGATACTCTGTCCATCACCACCCCTTTTTCTGAATCGTTTTGTCCACCATAAGCGTAGAAGGGTATGCTCAGACATGAGTCCCTTGCTCATTGCACCATCAGGATTCAAGCAAGCCGGGCCGAAGACGGCTGTAATGCCAGAAACCGGTCCCCGGAAGCTTGTTTCCTTCCCAGCAAAACAATTGGCTTGGTAGTTTGGTCTGCCCTGTTCCCATGATGCACTGGGCCAGGGACAGACTAATTTGCATGTAGCCTGGTTCTGAGCTGGGATGATGCAGTGAGCTAAAAAACGGTGATGGATCAAGCCCTGATCTGTTGACTGGGTACGAGTGTTCTGCCTAATTCAGATACTCTGTCCATCACCACCCCCTTTTCTGAATCGTTTTGTCCACTATAAGCGTGGAAGGGTATGCTCAGACATGAGTCCCTTGCTCATTACACCATCAGGATTCAAGCAAGGCAGGCCGAAGACGGCTGTAATGCCAGAAACCGGTCCCCGGAAGCTTGTTTCCTTCCCAGTAAAAGAATTGGCCTGGTAGTTTGGTCTGCCCTGTTCCCATGATGCACTGGGCCAGGGACAGACTAATTTGCATGTAGCCAGGTTCTGAGCTGGGATGGTGCAGTGAGCTAAAAAATGGTGATGGGTCAAGCCCTGATCTGTTGACTGGGTACGAGTGTTCTGCTTAATTCAGACACTCTGTCCATCACCACCCTCTTTTCTGAATCGTTTTGTCCACAAGCATGGAAGGGTATGCTCAGACACGAGTCCCTTGCTCATTGCACCATCAGGATTCAAGCAAGCCGGGCCGAAGACGGCTGTAATGCCAGAAACCGGTCCCCGGAAGTTTGTTTCCTTCCCAGTAAAAGAATTGGCTTGGTAGTTTGGTCTGCCCTGTTCCCATGATGCACTGGGCCAGGGACAGACTAAATTGCATGTAGCCAGGTTCTGAGCTGGGATGGTGCAGTGAGCTAAAAAACGGTGATGGATAAAGCCCTGATCTGTTGACTGGGTGCGAATGTTCTGCTTAATTCAGATACTCTGTTCATCACCACCCCTTTTACTGAATCGTTTTGTCCACCATCACCGTGTAAGGGTATGCTCAGACATGAGTCCCTTGCTCATTGCACCCTCAGGATTCAAGGATGCCGGGCCGAAGACGGCTGAAATGCCAGAAACCGGTCCCCGGAAGCTTGTTTCCTTCCCAGTAAAAGAATTGGCTTGGTAGTTTGGTCTGCCCTGTTCCCATGATGCACTGGGCCAGGGACAGACTAATTTGCATGTAGCCAGGTTCTGAGCTGGGATGGTGCAGTGAGCTAAAAAATGGTGATGGATCAAGCCCTGATCTGTTGACTGGGTACAAGTGTTCTGCTTAATTCAGATACTCTGTCCATCACCACCCCCTTTTCTGAATAGTTTTGTCCACCATAAGAGTGGAAGGGTATGCTCAGACATGAGTCCCTTGCTCATTGCACCATCAGGATTCATGCAAGCCGGGCCGAAGACGGCTGTAATGCCAGAAACCGGTCCCCGGAAGCTTGTTTCCTTCCCAGTAAAAGAATTGGCTTGGTAGTTAGGTCTGCCCTGTTCCCATGATGCACTGGGCCAGGGACAGACTAATTTGCATGTAGCCAGGTTCTGAGCTGGGATGGTGCAGTGAGCTAAAAAACGGTGATGGATCAAGCCCTGATCTGTTGACTGGGTACGAGTGTTCTGCTTAATTCAGATACTCTGTCCATCACCACCCCCTTTTCTGAATTGTTTTGTCCACCATAAGCGTGGAAGGGTATGCTCAGACATGAGTCCCTTGCTCATTGCACCATCAGGATTCAAGCAAGCCGGGCCGAAGACGGCTGTAATGCCAGAAACCGGTCCCCGGAAGCTTGTTTCCTTCCCAGTAAAAGAATTGGCTTGGTAGTTTGGTCTGCCCTGTTCCCATGATGCACTGGGCCAGGGACAGACTAATTTGCATGTAGCCATGTTCTGAGCTGGGATGGTGCAGTGAGCTAAAAAACGGTGATGGATCAAGCCCTGATCTGTTGACTGGGTACGAGTGTTCTGCTTAATTCAGATACTCTGTCCATCACCACCCCCTTTTCTGAATCGTTCTGTCCACCATAAGCGTGTAAGGGTATGCTCAGACATGAGTCCCTTGCTCATTGCACCATCAGGATTCAAGCAAGCCGGGCCTAAGACGGCTGTAATGCCAGAAACCGGTCCCCGGAAGTTTGTTTCCTTCCCAGTAAAAGAATTGGCTTGGTAGTTTGGTCTGCCCTGTTCCCATGATGCACTGGGCCAGGGACAGACTAATTTGCATGTAGCCAGGTTCTGAGCTGGGATGATGCAGTGAGCTAAAAAACGGTGATGGATCAAGCCCTGATCTGTTGACTGGGTACGAGTGTTCTGCTTAATTCAGATACTCTGTCCATCACCACCCCCTTTTCTGAATCGTTTTGTCCACTATAAGCGTGGAAGGGTATGCTCATACATGAGTCCCTTGCTCATTGCATCGTCAGGATTCAAGCAAGGCAGGCCGAAGACGGCTGTAATGCCAGAAACCGGTCCCCAGAAGCTTGTTTCCTTCCCAGTAAAAGAATTGGCTTGGTAGTTTGGTCTGCCCTGTTCCCATGAGGCACTGGGCCTGGGACAGACTAATTTGCATGTAGCCAGGTTCTGAGCTGGGATGGTGCAGTGAGCTAAAAAACGGTAATGGATCAAGCCCTGATCTGTTGACTGGGTACGAGTGTTCTGCTTAATTCAGATACTCTGTCCATCACCACCCCCTTTTCTGAATCGTTTTGTCCACAAGCATGGAAGGGTATGCTCAGACATGAGTCCCTTGCTCATTGCACCATCAGGATTCAAGCAAGCCGGGCCGAAGACGGCTGTAATGCCAGAAACCGGTCCCCGGAAGCTTGTTTCCTTCCCAGTAAAAGAATTGGCTTGGTAGTTTGGTCTGCCCTGTTCCCATGATTAGGCATGAGCGGATTTTGCGGATTGGCAATCCGCGAATTTGTGGATTTGCGAATTTGTGGATTGCAAAAATCCGCAAAATCCGCAAAATCTGCGAATCCGCGCGGATTTTTTTTTTATGTTCGCACGGGTTTCTGCAAGTTCGCGAGGGTTTTGTACAATTTCGCAAATTGCGAAATTGTACAAAACCCGTGCGAACTTGCAGAAACCCGTGCGAACACAATGTACCCAGTAGGGTATGTGCCTCTTGTGTGAATAAAAGGTCAGAGAAAGATCAGTTCAGCAGATGAAGAGAAAGAAGCTCCTGTTCACAGGAACAGCACGGGTATTGCGCTCGTGAAAGTCAAGGATGCAAAGCCTATCCAGCATCACAGCTGATTTTCCACGGTAGATTTGGGAAGAAGGCACACCTGTCCAGCCTCGACGACGCTCACAATTGTTTTTGGGCTAATGAATGAGTCACTGAATTTGAGCATCAACTAGTTCGAGCGACCATGTGTGTGTTAATATGCAATCGCCCCGAAGGGCGCAGGGGTCCCTTGAGTGAGCTGCAGACCTGTGCCCAGCCATGCAACTATTTTACAATGGCGCCAGCAAGCTGCCAGCGCCGTTGTAAAATAGTTACAAAGTTAGCTTGCACAGGAAGCACTTAGATAAAATAAAGCAGCACCTACTTCGTTTTATCTAGTGGTTCCTGTGCAAGCTAACTTTGTAACTATTTTACAACGGCGCTGGCAGCTTGCTGGCGCCATTGTAAAATAGTTGCATGAGTGGGGGTTCAACTTTTGAACCCGTTATGTTCGCGGATTTTTTTTTCCGGATTTTGCGGGAAATCCGCAAAATTTGCGGATTGCGAATTTCCCAAAAATCCGCAAAATCCGCGAGCGTAACGGATTTCCCGCTCACACCTACCCATGATGCACTGGGCCAGCGACAGAATAATTTGCATGTAGCCAGGTTCTGAGCTGGGATGGTGCAGTGAGCTAAAAAACGGTGATGGATCAAGCCCTGATCTGTTGACTTGGTACGAGTGTTCTGCTTAATTCAGATACTCTGTCCATCACCACCCCTTTTTCTGAATCGTTTTGTCCACCATAAGCGTAGAAGGGTATGCTCAGACATGAGTCCCTTGCTCATTGCACCATCAGGATTCAAGCAAGCCGGGCCGAAGACGGCTGTAATGCCAGAAACCGGTCCCCGGAAGCTTGTTTCCTTCCCAGCAAAAGAATTGGCTTGGTAGTTTGGTCTGCCCTGTTCCCATGATGCACTGGGCCAGGGACAGACTAATTTGCATGTAGCCTGGTTCTGAGCTGGGATGATGCAGTGAGCTAAAAAACGGTGATGGATCAAGCCCTGATCTGTTGACTGGGTACGAGTGTTCTGCTTAATTCAGATACTCTGTCCATCACCACCCCCTTTTCTGAATCGTTTTGTCCACTATAAGCGTGGAAGGGTATGCTCAGACATGAGTCCCTTGTTCATTACACCATCAGGATTCAAGCAAGGCAGGCCGAAGACGGCTGTAATGCCAGAAACCGGTCCCCGGAAGCTTGTTTCCTTCCCAGTAAAAGAATTGGCCTGGTAGTTTGGTCTGCCCTGTTCCCATGATGCACTGGGCCAGGGACAGACTAATTTGCATGTAGCCAGGTTCTGAGCTGGGATGGTGCAGTGAGCTAAAAAATGGTGATGGATCAAGCCCTGATCTGTTGACTGGGTAGGAGTGTTCTGCTTAATTCAGACACTCTGTCCATCACCACCCTCTTTTCTGAATCGTTTTGTCCACAAGCATGGAAGGGTATGCTCAGACACGAGTCCCTTGCTCATTGCACCATCAGGATTCAAGCAAGCCGGGCCGAAGACGGCTGTAATGCCAGAAACCGGTCCCCGGAAGCTTGTTTCCTTCCCAGTAAAAGAATTGGCTTGGTAGTTTGGTCTGCCCTGTTCCCATGATGCACTGGGCCAGGGACAGACTAAATTGCATGTAGCCAGGTTCTGAGCTGGGATGGTGCAGTGAGCTAAAAAACGGTGATGGATAAAGCCCTGATCTGTTGACTGGGTACGAGTGTTCTGCTTAATTCAGATACTCTGTCCATCACCACCCCTTTTACTGAATCGTTTTGTCCACCATCACCGTGTAAGGGTATGCTCAGACATGAGTCCCTTGCTCATTGCATCGTCAGGATTCAAGCAAGGCAGGCCGAAGACGGCTGTAATGCCAGAAACCGGTCCCCAGAAGCTTGTTTCCTTCCCAGTAAAAGAATTGGCTTGGTAGTTTGGTCTGCCCTGTTCCCATGAGGCACTGGGCCAGGGACAGACTAATTTGCATGTAGCCAGGTTCTGAGCTGGGATGGTGCAGTGAGCTAAAAAACGGTAATGGATCAAGCCCTGATCTGTTGACTGGGTACGAGTGTTCTGCTTAATTCAGATACTCTGTCCATCACCACCCCCTTTTCTGAATCGTTTTGTCCACAAGCATGGAAGGGTATGCTCAGACATGAGTCCCTTGCTCATTGCACCATCAGGATTCAAGCAAGCCGGGCCGAAGACGGCTGTAATGCCAGAAACCGGTCCCCGGAAGCTTGTTTCCTTCCCAGTAAAAGAATTGGCTTGGTAGTTTGGTCTGCCCTGTTCCCATGATTAGGCATGAGCGGATTTTGCGGATTGGCAATCCGCGAATTTGCGGATTTGCGAATTTGTGGATTGCAAAAATCCCCAAAATCCGCAAAATCTGCGAATCCGCGCGGATTTTTTTTTTATGTTCGCACGGGTTTCTGCAAGTTCGCGAGGGTTTTGTACAATTTCGCAAATTGCGAAATTGTACAAAACGCGTGCGAACTTGCAGAAACCCGTGCGAACACAATGTACCCAGTAGGGTATGTGCCTCTTGTGTGAATAAAAGGTCAGAGAAAGATCAGTTCAGCAGATGAAGAGAAAGAAGCTCCTGTTCACAGGAACAGCACGGGTATTGCGCTCGTGAAAGTCAAGGATGCAAAGCCTATCCAGCATCACAGCTGATTTTCCACGGTAGATTTGGGAAGAAGGCACACCTGTCCAGCCTCGACGACGCTCACAATTGTTTTTGGGCTAATGAATGAGTCACTGAATTTGAGCATCAACTAGTTCGAGCGACCATGTGTGTGTTAATATGCAATCGCCCCGAAGGGCGCAGGGGTCCCTTGAGTGAGCTGCAGACCTGTGCCCAGCCATGCAACTATTTTACAATGGCGCCAGCAAGCTGCCAGCGCCGTTGTAAAATAGTTACAAAGTTAGCTTGCACAGGAAGCACTTAGATAAAATAAAGCAGCACCTGCTTCGTTTTATCTAGTGGTTCCTGTGCAAGCTAACTTTGTAACTATTTTACAACGGCGTTGGCAGCTTGCTGGCGCCATTGTAAAATAGTTGCATGAGTGGGGGTTCAACTTTTGAACCCGTTACGTTCGCGGATTTTTTTTTCCGGATTTTGCGGGAAATCCGCAAAATTTGCGGATTGCGAATTTCCCAAAAATCCGCAAAATCCGCGAGCGTAACGGATTTCCCGCTCACACCTACCCATGATGCACTGGGCCAGCGACAGAATAATTTGCATGTAGCCAGGTTCTGAGCTGGGATGGTGCAGTGAGCTAAAAAACGGTGATGGATCAAGCCCTGATCTGTTGACTTGGTACGAGTGTTCTGCTTAATTCAGATACTCTGTCCATCACCACCCCTTTTTCTGAATCGTTTTGTCCACCATAAGCGTAGAAGGGTATGCTCAGACATGAGTCCCTTGCTCATTGCACCATCAGGATTCAAGCAAGCCGGGCCGAAGACGGCTGTAATGCCAGAAACCGGTCCCCGGAAGCTTGTTTCCTTCCCAGCAAAAGAATTGGCTTGGTAGTTTGGTCTGCCCTGTTCCCATGATGCACTGGGCCAGGGACAGACTAATTTGCATGTAGCCTGGTTCTGAGCTGGGATGATGCAGTGAGCTAAAAAACGGTGATGGATCAAGCCCTGATCTGTTGACTGGGTACGAGTGTTCTGCTTAATTCAGATACTCTGTCCATCACCACCCCCTTTTCTGAATCGTTTTGTCCACTATAAGCGTGGAAGGGTATGCTCAGACATGAGTCCCTTGCTCATTACACCATCAGGATTCAAGCAAGGCAGGCCGAAGACGGCTGTAATGCCAGAAACCGGTCCCCGGAAGCTTGTTTCCTTCCCAGTAAAAGAATTGGCCTGGTAGTTTGGTCTGCCCTGTTCCCATGATGCACTGGGCCAGGGACAGACTAATTTGCATGTAGCCAGGTTCTGAGCTGGGATGGTGCAGTGAGCTAAAAAATGGTGATGGATCAAGCCCTGATCTGTTGACTGGGTAGGAGTGTTCTGCTTAATTCAGACACTCTGTCCATCACCACCCTCTTTTCTGAATCGTTTTGTCCACAAGCATGGAAGGGTATGCTCAGACACGAGTCCCTTGCTCATTGCACCATCAGGATTCAAGCAAGCCGGGCCGAAGACGGCTGCAATGCCAGAAACCGGTCCCCGGAAGCTTGTTTCCTTCCCAGTAAAAGACTTGGCTTGGTAGTTTGGTCTGCCCTGTTCCCATGATGCACTGGGCCAGGGACAGACTAAATTGCATGTAGCCAGGTTCTGAGCTGGGATGGTGCAGTGAGCTAAAAAACGGTGATGGATAAAGCCCTGATCTGTTGACTGGGTACGAGTGTTCTGCTTAATTCAGATACTCTGTCCATCACCACCCCTTTTACTGAATCGTTTTGTCCACCATCACCGTGTAAGGGTATGCTCAGACATGAGTCCCTTGCTCATTGCACCCTCAGGATTCAAGGATGCCGGGCCGAAGACGGCTGAAATGCCAGAAACCGGTCCCCGGAAGCTTGTTTCCTTCCCAGTAAAAGAATTGGCTTGGTAGTTTGGTCTGCCCTGTTCCCATGATGCACTGGGCCAGGGACAGACTAATTTGCATGTAGCCAGGTTCTGAGCTGGGATGGTGCAGTGAGCTAAAAAATGGTGATGGATCAAGCCCTGATCTGTTGACTGGGTACGAGTGTTCTGCTTAATTCAGATACTCTGTCCATCACCACCCCATTTTCTGAATCGTTTTGTCCACCATAAGAGTGGAAGGGTATGCTCAGACATGAGTCCCTTGCTCATTGCACCATCAGGATTCAAGCAAGCCGGGCCGAAGACGGCTGTAATGCCAGAAACCGGTCCCCGGAAGCTTTTTTCCTTCCCAGTAAAAGAATTGGCTTGGTAGTTAGGTCTGCCCTGTTCCCATGATGCACTGGGCCAGGGACAGACTAATTTGCATGTAGCCAGGTTCTGAGCTGGGATGGTGCAGTGAGCTAAAAAACGGTGATGGATCAAGCCCTGATCTGTTGACTGGGTACGAGTGTTCTGCTTAATTCAGATACTCTGTCCATCACCACCCCCTTTTCTGAATCGTTTTGTCCACCATAAGCGTAGAAGGGTATGCTCAGACATGAGTCCCTTGCTCATTGCACCATCAGGATTCAAGCAAGCCGGGCCGAAGACGGCTGTAATGCCAGAAACCGGTCCCCGGAAGCTTGTTTCCTTCCCAGCAAAAGAATTGGCTTGGTAGTTTGGTCTGCCCTGTTCCCATGATGCACTGGGCCAGGGACAGACTAATTTGCATGTAGCCTGGTTCTGAGCTGGGATGATGCAGTGAGCTAAAAAACGGTGATGGATCAAGCCCTGATCTGTTGACTGGGTACGAGTGTTCTGCTTAATTCAGATACTTTGTCCATCACCACCCCCTTTTCTGAATCGTTTTGTCCACTATAAGCGTGGAAGGGTATGCTCAGACATGAGTCCCTTGCTCATTACACCATCAGGATTCAAGCAAGGCAGGCCGAAGACGGCTGTAATGCCAGAAACCGGTCCCCGGAAGCTTGTTTCCTTCCCAGTAAAAGAATTGGCCTGGTAGTTTGGTCTGCCCTGTTCCCATGATGCACTGGGCCAGGGACAGACTAATTTGCATGTAGCCAGGTTCTGAGCTGGGATGGTGCAGTGAGCTAAAAAATGGTGATGGATCAAGCCCTGATCTGTTGACTGGGTAGGAGTGTTCTGCTTAATTCAGACACTCTGTCCATCACCACCCTCTTTTCTGAATCGTTTTGTCCACAAGCATGGAAGGGTATGCTCAGACACGAGTCCCTTGCTCATTGCACCATCAGGATTCAAGCAAGCCGGGCCGAAGACGGCTGTAATGCCAGAAACCGGTCCCCGGAAGCTTGTTTCCTTCCCAGTAAAAGAATTGGCTTGGTAGTTTGGTCTGCCCTGTTCCCATGATGCACTGGGCCAGGGACAGACTAAATTGCATGTAGCCAGGTTCTGAGCTGGGATGGTGCAGTGAGCTAAAAAACGGTGATGGATAAAGCCCTGATCTGTTGACTGGGTACGAGTGTTCTGCTTAATTCAGATACTCTGTCCATCACCACCCCTTTTACTGAATCGTTTTGTCCACCATCACCGTGTAAGGGTATGCTCAGACATGAGTCCCTTGCTCATTGCACCCTCAGGATTCAAGGATGCCGGGCCGAAGACGGCTGAAATGCCAGAAACCGGTCCCCGGAAGCTTGTTTCCTTCCCAGTATAAGAATTGGCTTGGTAGTTTGGTCTGCCCTGTTCCCATGATGCACTGGGCCAGGGACAGACTAATTTGCATGTAGCCAGGTTCTGAGCTGGGATGGTGCAGTGAGCTAAAAAATGGTGATGGATCAAGCCCTGATCTGTTGACTGGGTACGAGTGTTCTGCTTAATTCAGATACTCTGTCCATCACCACCCCCTTTTCTGAATCGTTTTGTCCACCATAAGAGTGGAAGGGTATGCTCAGACATGAGTCCCTTGCTCATTGCACCATCAGGATTCAAGCAAGCCGGGCCGAAGACGGCTGTAATGCCAGAAACCGGTCCCCGGAAGCTTGTTTCCTTCCCAGTAAAAGAATTGGCTTGGTAGTTAGGTCTGCCCTGTTCCCATGATGCACTGGGCCAGGGACAGACTAATTTGCATGTAGCCAGGTTCTGAGCTGGGATGGTGCAGTGAGCTAAAAAACGGTGATGGATCAAGCCCTGATCTGTTGACTGGGTACGAGTGTTCTGCTTAATTCAGATACTCTGTCCATCACCACCCCCTTTTCTGAATTGTTTTGTCCACCATAAGCGTGGAAGGGTATGCTCAGACATGAGTCCCTTGCTCATTGCACGATCAGGATTCAAGCAAGCCGGGCCAAAGACGGCTGTAATGCCAGAAACCGGTCCCCGGAAGCTTGTTTCCCTTCCAGTAAAAGAATTGGCTTGGTAGTTTGGTCTGCCCTGTTCCCATGATGCACTGGGCCAGGGACAGACTAATTTGCATGTAGCCATGTTCTGAGCTTGGATGGTGCATTGAGCTAAAAAACGGTGATGGATCAAGCCCTGATCTGTTGACTGGGTACGAGTGTTCTGCTTAATTCAGATACTCTGTCCATCACCACCCCCTTTTCTGAATCGTTCTGTCCACCATAAGCGTGTAAGGGTATGCTCAGACATGAGTCCCTTGCTCATTGCACCATCAGGATTCAAGCAAGCCGGGCCTAAGACGGCTGTAATGCCAGAAACCGGTCCCCGGAAGTTTGTTTCCTTCCCAGTAAAAGAATTGGCTTGGTAGTTTAGTCTGCCCTGTTCCCATGATGCACTGGGCCAGGGACAGACTAATCTGCATGTAGCCAGGTTCTGAGCTGGGATGGTGCAGTGAGCTAAAAAACAGTGATGGATCAAGCCCTGATCTGTTGACTGGGTATGAGTGTTCTGCTTAATTCAGATACTCTGTCCATCACCACCCCCTTTTATGAATCGTTTTGTCCACCATAAGCGTGGAAGGGTATGCTCAGACATGAGTCCCTTGCTCATTGCACCATCAGGATTCAAGCAAGCCGGGACGAAGACGGCTGTAATGCCAGAAACCGGTCCCCGGAAGCTTGTTTCCTTCCCAGCAAAAGAATTGGCTTGGTAGTTTGGTCTGCCCTGTTCCCATGATGCACTGGGCCAGGGACAGACTAATTTGCATGTAGCCAGGTTCTGAGCTGGGATGATGCAGTGAGCTAAAAAACGGTGATGGATCAAGCCCTGATCTGTTGACTGGGTACGAGTGTTCTGCTTAATTCAGATACTCTGTCCATCACCACCCCCTTTTCTGAATCGTTTTGTCCACTATAAGCGTGGAAGGGTATGCTCAGACATGAGTCCCTTACTCATTGCACCATCAGGATTCAAGCAATGCAGGCCAAAGACGGCTGTAATGCCAGAAACCGGTCCCCGGAAGCTTGTTTCCTTCCCAGTAAAAGAATTGGCTTGGTAGTTTGGTCTGCCCTGCTCCCATGATGCACTGGGCCAGGGACAGAATAATTTGCATGTAGCCAGGTTCTGAGCTGGGATGGTGCAGTGAGCTAAAAAACGGTGATGGATCAAGCCCCGATCTGTTGACTGGGTACGAGTGTTCTGCTTAATTCAGATACTCTGTCCATCACCACCCCCTTTTCTGAATCGTTTTGTCCACCATAAGCGTTGAAGGGTATGCTCAGACATGAGTCCCTTGCTCATTGCACCATCAGGATTCAAGCAAGCCGGGCCGAAGACGGCTGTAATGCCAGAAACCGGTCCCCGGAAGTTTGTTTCCTTCCCAGTAAAAGAATTGGCTTGGTAATTTGGTCTGCCCTGTTCCCATGATGCACTGGGCCAGGGACAGACTAATTTGCATGTAGCCATGTTCTGAGCTGGGATGGTGTAGTGAGCTAAAAAACGGTGATGGATCAAGCCCTGATCTGTTGACTGGGTACAAGTGTTCTGCTTAATTCAGATACTCTGTCCATCACCACCCCTTTTTCTGAATCGTTTTGTCCACCATAAGCATGGATGGGTATGCTCATTGCTCATTGCACCATCAGGATTCAAGCAAGCCGGGCCGAAGACGGCTGTAATGCCAGAAACCGGTCCCCGGAAGCTTGTTTCCTTCCCAGTAAAAGAATTGGCTTGGTAGTTTGGTCTGCCCTGTTCCCATGATGCACTGGGCCAGGGACAGACTAATTTGCATGTAGCCATGTTCTGAGCTGGGATGGTGCAGTGAGCTAAAAAACGGTGATGGATCAAGCCCTGATCTGTTGACTGGGTACGAGTGTTCTGCTTAATTCAGATACTCTGTCCATCACCACCCCCTTTTCTGAATCGTTTTGTCCACTATAAGCGTGGAAGGGTATGCTCAGACATGAGTCCCTTACTCATTGCACCATCAGGATTCAAGCAATGCAGGCCAAAGACGGCTGTAATGCCAGAAACCGGTCCCCGGAAGCTTGTTTCCTTCCCAGTAAAAGAATTGGCTTGGTAGTTTGGTCTGCCCTGTTCCCATGATGCACTGGGCCAGGGACAGAATAATTTGCATGTAGCCAGGTTCTGAGCTGGGATGGTGCAGTGAGCTAAAAAACGGTGATGGATCAAGCCCCGATCTGTTGACTGGGTACGAGTGTTCTGCTTAATTCAGATACTCTGTCCATCACCACCCCCTTTTCTGAATCGTTTTGTCCACCATAAGCGTTGAAGGGTATGCTCAGACATGAGTCCCTTGCTCATTGCACCATCAGGATTCAAGCAAGCCGGGCCGAAGACGGCTGTAATGCCAGAAACCGGTCCCCGGAAGTTTGTTTCCTTCCCAGTAAAAGAATTGGCTTGGTAATTTGGTCTGCCCTGTTCCCATGATGCACTGGGCCAGGGACAGACTAATTTGCATGTAGCCATGTTCTGAGCTGGGATGGTGTAGTGAGCTAAAAAACGGTGATGGATCAAGCCCTGATCTGTTGACTGGGTACAAGTGTTCTGCTTAATTCAGATACTCTGTCCATCACCACCCCTTTTTCTGAATCGTTGTGTCCACCATAAGCATGGATGGGTATGCTCATGGCTCATTGCACCATCAGGATTCAAGCAAGCCGGGCCGAAGACGGCTGTAATGCCAGAAACCGGTCCCCGGAAGCTTGTTTCCTTCCCAGTAAAAGAATTGGCTTGGTAGTTTGGTCTGCCCTGTTCCCATGATGCACTGGGCCAGGGACAGACTAATTTGCATGTAGCCATTTTCTGAGCTGGGATGGTGCAGTGAGCTAAAAAACGGTGATGGATCAAGCCCTGATCTGTTGACTGGGTAGGAGTGTTCTGCTTAATTCAGATACGCTGTCCATCACCGCCCCCTTTTCTGAATCGTTTTGCCCACCATAAGCGTGGGAGGGTATGCTCAGACATGAGTCCCTTGCTCATTGCACCATCAGGATTCAAGCAAGCCGGGCCGAAGACGGCTGAAATGCCAGAAACCGGTCCCAGGAAGCTTGTTTCCTTCCCAGTAAAAGAATTGGCTTGGTAGTTTGGTCTGCCCTGTTCCCATGATGCACTGGGCCATGGACAGACTAATTTGCATGTAGCCAGGTTCTGAGCTGGGATGGTGCAGTGAGCTAAAAAACGGTGATGGATCAAGCCCTGATCTGTTGACTGGGTATAAGTGTTCTGCTTAATTCAGATACTCTGTCCATCACCACCCCCTTTTCTGAATCGTTTTGTCCACCATAAGCGTGGAAGGGTATGCTCAGACATGAGTCCCTTGCTCATTGCACCATCAGGATTCAAGCAAGCCGGGCCGAAGACGGCAGTAATGCCAGAAACCGGTCCCCGGAAGCTTGTTTCCTTCCCAGTAAAAGAATTGGCTTGGTAGTTTGGTCTGCCCTGTTCCCATGATGCACTGGGCCAGGGACAGAATAATTTGCATGTAGCCATGTTCTGAGCTGGGATGGTGCAGTGAGCTAAAAAACGGTGATGGATCAAGCCCTGATCTGTTGACTGGGTAGGAGTGTTCTGCTTAATTCAGATACTCTGTCCATCACCGCCCCCTTTTCTGAATCGTTTTATCCACCATAAGCGTGGAAGGGTATGCTCAGACATGAGTCCCTTGCTCATTGCACCATCAGGATTCAAGCAAGCCGGGCCGAAGACGGCTGTAATGCCAGAAACCGGACCCCGGAAGCTTGTTTCCTTCCCAGTAAAAGAATTGGCTTGGTAGTTTGGTCTGCCCTGTTCCCATGATGCACTGGGCCAGGGACAGACTAATTTGCATGTAGCCAGGTTCTGAGCTGGGATGGTGCAGTGAGCTAAAAAACGGTGATGGATCAAGCCCTGATCTGTTGACTGGGTATGAGTGTTCTGCTTAATTTAGATACTCTGTCCATCACCACCGCCTTTTCTGAATCGTTTTGTCCACCATAAGCGTGGAAGGGTATGCTCAGACATGAGTCCCTTGCTCATTGCACCATCAGGATTCAAGCAAGCCGGGCCGAAGACGGCTGTAATGCCAGAAACCGGTCCCCGGAAGCTTGTTTCCTTCCCAGTAAACGAATTGGCTTGGTAGTTTGTTCTGCCCTGTTTCCTTGATGCACTGGGCCAGGGACAGACTAATTTGCATGAAGCCAGGTTCTGAGCTGGGATGGTGCAGTGAGCTAGAAAACGGTGATGGATCAAGCCCTGATCTGTTGACTGGGTACGAGTGTTCTGCTTAATTCAGATACTCTGTACATCACCACCCCCTTTTCTGAAACATCTGAATCAGAGCAGATAGCTTATTGATGTGGAGGATTGGCGCAGTAATCCAGGCCTGGGCTCCAAATTCAATCTTAATATTGCTGTCTGATCTTGCAGTTTGTACATACGGTATTTGTGTGCTGCAAGGCAAGTAAGTCCTGAGGTCCATTTGTCTTGGGAGGGTATCTCCGCCGGTGGCCAGTGTCTGAGAATGCATTCCTTGGAAGTAGATAGCACTATGGCCATCCACCTTACCAGTGCAATGTGATGTCATCTGAGTTTGACATATCACGTAGGATGGCTAGTTTGGCTGGAGGTGTAAAGGGGCAGTGCCTGGTAATACATAATAAATTCCAAACTCTTTGCCAGTATCTAAATGGAAGTGGGTATCTTTACAATACATGAGATATACATATTTCAAATGGTGTAATGTCACTCCCTGCCGTTTACTTTAGGGAGAGATTCATAGTCTTATTATGTGTAGCCCACCCCCAGTAGTGTCGGCCAATGAATTCTGGCTTCCCTTAGTATTGTTGTCAAAGGTGAAAATGAAATGAGATTCTTGTGCAGCCCCAAGATCATGTTTTATATTTCCCCACTCCCTGTCAGATTGGTAAGTATTAGAGCTTCTTTGACCATGAGAGGACAGGTCCAATGAATGGAGCCACCACCTCTGGTTACATGGTAGGTTCAAATTTGCATTGTAGGTTTTCAAAGGTTTTAAGGCTGTGTTCATCTAATCAATAAGGAGTATACCAGACAAGATCTGCCACGCAAAGAGTGGACTCAATCAACAATCCTACATTATGCCATATGGGTGATATATTGTGCATGTGTGCATGCTCCTTGAGTTGTTTGTGGAAAGGCATCACAGCGTCCATTATCACCTTGGTTGTATGAAGGATATCCGTGTTGCTTTTTTGCCTCTTCATTTGAGGAGGTCCTAAAGGCCAGGCAGATTACCTATATGATTCCTTTCAATAGCAACTCACATCAGTGGACCTTTGCAGCCAGGTGCCAGGCAAGCCAGTTTAGAGAGTTGAGGCTCTAGGTCAGTGGTTCCCAAACTGTGCGCCGCGGCACCCCGATGCGCCGTCACGAGCAGCCAGGGGCGCCGCTCTCACGTTGTGAAAATGAACCTTATTGCAGCTGCAGTGCAAAATACTTGCTGCCTGCTCGGGGGAAATGATTTGGCCTAAGAGCCACGTACGTACGCGTTGTGCTTTCACAGGCGTAGTAGTGGCCATTAATGGCATATGCAGCTCGCCTCTGACCGTTTGAGGCACGTTATTGCTGCCCACCGTGGGATCCTCTTCGCAAGTAAGGTATGGAACTGGCATGGGAGGGGTTCCCATTCAGTAAAACAGGAGTACGGCAGTGATACACAAGCCAAGAAGCCCGACTGTAAAAAAGCGGGCTCCACGGAGCTTGTTAAAGCAGTCAGAGAGAAGGCTTTGGCTTGGCTTCTTTTGTCTGATTTCTTTAATGAGCGGAATGGCATTTGATTATCATTTATTATTAATCAAATGACATGCCGATCTTCAGCCCAACCTCCGTTTTGCACCTGTATCACCTGCATTATTTTTAGTGTAAAAAGGTGGGCTCCACGGAGCTTGTTAAAAACTCAGAATGCGGGCATGTTGTTCCCCCCAGATCCAAACATCATACAGATGCACATTTGGCTCCCCTAGCATTTATTGGAAATTACATGGTAGAAGTAGTTTTGGCTGTCATGGTTGTGCAGCACATATTGGTAACATATTACTACGTGACTTAAACAGCACATTCAGGCCTAAAATTGGTATTTGCTTAGTATTCCTCCCTCAGTGAAAACGTTGCAAACCTTTGGTAATGTTGGATGTGATGGATACGGTTTTCTTTCTGCAGACTCTTTTTGCCTTTCCTGACAGTCCTCAATTTAGGTTACTCTGCAAGATAATTTTAGGAACTAAAATAATTAGATGTTGCTTTGCCTTTTAAACACTTCAAATCCTAGATGGCTGGTGTCGAAAGAGGTAACATGAGACAGAGCTCTGGGAATGCATGTACAAAGTGTTCTGCGATCCCAAGTTTTTTGACTGATACATTTTAAAGGTAAAGGAGTTGCAGATTGGGCAAAGTGTCTATCAACACCAGTGTTACCAAAAGGATGCAACTATGCTACTATGAATCAAATGCCATGCCGATCTTCTGCCCTACCTCAGTTTTTTACTTGAACTAGATTTTAAATACTGACAAGATCATGGAAAACACGGGTGTAAAATGTAGTTCAATTAAAAAACTGAGGTTGCGCAGAAGATCGGCATGGCATTTGATTGGTATTGCTTGGTGCCTAACTGTATATCGCCAGTGGTATGCCTGGAAACGTTCCACTGCCGCAGCTTTGCATGCCCTCTGCTTGGAATTTTGGTGAATATGAAATTAGCCTAAAAATATCCTCAGTCGGAGAAGTAAATCTCTGCCCATGTTTTTATGTTTCCTTTCATGAATGGGACTCCATGTTTTCTTTCCAGCAATAGCAGCCTCTCTATTTGCACTTGGTTTGTACGTAGCTGTGGTTTCAAAGCGTGTGTGCTCTATTAATCTTGTAATGTTTCTCACTTAACAAGATTTTATTAAACTGCTATATTTTTATTTTGTAAAAATATGATTATAATACCTTCATTCTTCAAAGCATCCCAATTAATTTACGGAAGACAACAGGAAGTACTCCCGACGTCGGGCTCACATCACCCACCGGTAAAAAGCCACGGCCAACTGCCAATTAGGTCAAGGGTGGCACAGGTCAAAAAAGTTTGGGAACCACTGCTCTAGGTTATTGAAGGGCATGTTTGGGAGCCACTGGTCACAGCTATGGTGGCACCTTGCCGTTTGTAGAGTTCAAGTCTTGGTATTGTGCCCACCTAAATAAATTATTTTTATGCTGTGATTTATTGGTTTCAGGGTTGATGTTGTTATCGGGATGTGTAGCATCCTTAATGGGTAAATATAACTTAAGGCAACCACCATTTTAATTGCCTGCACTCTCCCCATAGAGACTCTTAGCGCAGTAGCTACAATCAGAGAGCAAAGTCATTCTTTGTATTACTCACAAGAGGCTGTGGTGTTTAGTGCCATGCTTTCTATGCCTTGATTGAACGCGACGTCCAGGTATGTCCAGTTAGTCCTTAGCTATCTGGACCCATGCTTGCCCTGGTCACTATTGTGGTGCCCTGCGATAGAGGGAGTATTTCACCCTTGTCCTGGTTGGCTCTGTGCCCTAAGCACAAGGACAATGTTTCAGTCAACAATGTTAACAGTGTTATAGATCTGCCAGAGCTTGTGAGAGAGCAAAAGGCCATCTGATATACCATCTCTGTATAGATTCTTTAAGTCTCCTGCAGCAGTGTCTGTGCCCCTGATGGAGTCAGTTTGCCATGTTACAGCTGCAGGAGGTTCCAGGGCAATAAAGAATAATCAGGGGCACTAGATCAAACCCTGATCTAACTCCAGTCCGAAAATATTTCGGGTTGTTGACTGTCATAGATGAAGCAAAACAAGTTTTGAAACTGCTCTACTAAGTTCAAACCTTGTACAAGTTTTGAACATGAATTTTGGGAAAAAAAGATGTCTCATGCTTCAAGCAATACCTCTTCGACCAACCAAAGATGTTTAAAATTTAAATCCGGGTGCCCCTATTCATTAATTTGGGATGATCATGACATATGCATGGTTGGATGGAATAGGTGTCTAGGGTCATTGCACTGGGACATTTGGGAGGACACCCCTTTCACAGTCTCACAGAATCTTTATCGGGAGTTTGATCTTCTGGTGCTGTTGCAAACAATATCTACAGCTGCGTAGGGTTGTATGTTCTTATTCTATTATCTTATTATCAATAGCAGATTTGCTGCCTCCTTATATGGAAAGCCACCTAGTTTTACTAAATAAACTCGGCCTAGTTAAATACAATGATTAAAGTAATTTCTGCAGTCCAAAAATAGGGAGGATACATCTCCAGTTCAACTTCCATGCCACCTTCAAGTGGGAATAGCAGCAAATCTAGTCCTTTGGCAGGATGCTGGGGACAAAGAGCACTGATTTCGATCTGTCTGTTTGATTGAGCAGCATTGTTATGCACTTTTGCTCATTCAAGAGTGAATACAGTATGCATCTTGTGCAATCAGGGCCAGCATGAAAACAGGACGAGAATAGATGTTAACTATATTGGGCCATCGAATAAAGGGCCATTTCAAATGATTGCATCCCCCAAAATAGCCTTTTGTGAGTGCAGGGGAGTACTCCGGCTTGTAAATTTCGATTATGCGTAATCTCTTAAAACCCTTAACTGTTTGCAGTCTTGGACTACTGCTGCTGCCACTCACTTTTCCCTGAGCTACTTCATGTCTTACTCCTATTGCAGATCTTATTAGCATATATAGGCTATGACCCCGATTCTAAGTAGGTCAGTGCTTTTTCAATCCAATTATCAATCCCTGTTTAAACACGGGTTAGAATTACAGTTTTGATAGTATTGAGCACACCCGGTTACTGGGCGAGTTAAATATCTCACCCTTCCTCAAATGTTGCCAGGTCAAACCTGCCAGAATTTAACAGGTGAAAAGTGTACGGTACTTACCATTTTAGTGCGGGTCGCATCAAGACCCACAAGTTATTCCCCTGAAACTCGATACAGGTGCTATTTATCACACCCAATAAACAATGCACCCCAGAGTGCGTAGCTTTTTTATCTGCTGCAATAAAAAGCACCTGGATTCAAAACATTTCAGAAACAGGCCCTAACTATAAAGCATTGGAGCTTTCCTGTGAAATATGCCCCTTACAAATGCTCAAAATAAGGAAATAAGAGTATTCGTGTGACCACAGTACTAGGCAGGTCGAGCATATTGCTAGCACACATACACCAGTGGTGGCTGATGTCTCTTCAAAGTTGTGGAGTGTAAAAGTTAGGGGCAAATTTGACTTTAGCTTACCAAGTGAGACCGACTGACATGAGGTTCTCCCCCTGAGAATGTGAGATATGGCTAAGCTGGCTTTCAGGCGTCGATTGCTCAACATTTGTAAGTGAGCACCGAGACGAAATAAAATGGAAACTCTTACTCAGTCAAACAATTCAAGTGTGTGAGAAACAGCTACACATCAGCTACCTGCCAGCAAGCCAAGTTAGCGAAGACTGGAGTAAAATATAAACGCAGTCATTTACAGAGCAGTATTTGAACGCCTCTTTCAATACTTCAGAGCTGTGGAATTACAATGATGTTTGGAAGTGTGTAGCCTCACTTAGAGATAAATTAGCCCGTTTCTTTAAAACCCACTGAAATAAACCAGATTTGTGTTTTTCATCTCATTACATCACCATTACATGAAGCCTGAGCTGTTCATTTCTTCATGTGTTCACGCGCCAGAGTGCCCGACAATGAAGGGTGTTAAGACTGACATGCCAGTCTTGTATTTTCTTTCCTTGAATACAAATGATTTGAATTCAAAAAAAGACTGACATGCCAGATTGTATGCAGCATCAGAAACGATCACGAGGTCTACAACAAATTATATACAGACCGAGACAACGGAGGTTTGGGGTGTCTTTGCAGCTGTATGTACTTAAAGTTTAAAAAATGAAACAATGTGGTACACACATCGCGACCCCGGTGTCTGCTTTTGGCTGATGCTCATTGCACTGACGGCTGGATCCGGCCTTCAAAGATGGCACGCGCCAGCCTGTGCTGATACAATATTCATTCATGCTGCCCGCGCGCCATATGCAGAGCGGGTTCTTTTATCCCGTGCTCGAGGCGACGCAGCACTGGCAGGTAAACATAAACACAATCCTGGCACTGAAGGAATAACTTTCAGCACATTCACAATGAATCCTTGGCTAGTTTAAAGAAAGCAGCCTGCTACCAGGAGCTGGCGAGCAGCCTACCAGGGCAAGGGCCGGCACCTTTCCCTTGCCAAACCTGAGAGGACACACCAGCGCACTAGGTGGAGGTTCTAGATTTATTTTTAAAGCACTAAGCGATGTTGGAGTCTCGGCGCCGGCTCGATATGCTGTGATTCTTGGCAAATCCCTTAACTTTCCGGGGCCTAAAAATATTTGACCTTTTAGAAGGGAGCCGGGGTGGTCATGTAATATGTACCAATACCTATGAGAAAGGGCTCAGGATCTGCTTCAGCTACATAACGCTTTCAAAAGTGAAAGCACACCGCTGGAGAGGAACAAGGAGAGCAGCCAGCCAGCTGCGCCCCTCCTAAAGCCCGCCTCCTCTCGAGTTGGCTATTAAATTGTTACCACCCAATACCACGTTCTCCCTATCAACCTGCCCCGCCCCTGCCATTGAAATAAATGAAGTTCTGTGTGTAAGCGCCTGAAAAGCAACCTTATCCATGGCACTCTAGCTGGACACTTATGTGTGAGACTGTATATGATCTTGGGTGGAGGACCGTATATTACTCTATTGTCTATGAGCCATGTTGTCTGTACTATTCCAGTTCTCAATTTTTGATTTCTTATGTGTTGTATTATACTATGGTGGTCCCGGAGCATATTAAGTATGCATTATATTATGAAATTATATAAGCCTTTTTTTAAAAAAAAGTTCAGTCACTACCATGAAAGTGTGTATTTATATTCTGTCTTATTCATATTTACAGGATTTGTGTCCCCTCCCTCTATTCCTTGTTCCTTTTTCGCCCTGATGAAGGTGTAGCCCCGGCTAGGGCAAAACACTGAAACACATGTTGGTGTCTTTCGTGCAGGGGAAGCTGGATGATATCTACCCCTATTCCCTATGCCATGATGAGCTGTACTATTCTGTCTCAGGACCATCTTGTGGCGTTTTTCTATTTTCTGCCTTTGTGAATGTGGTGAATTGTGTGATTGAGATATGGAGCTGTGTGTTGAGTGTTGGTAATATGTGAAGGACTGAATGTGTAATATGAAAGAGGAGTGTGGGATTGGATATTTTGAAATACTCTGTTTTTGATGTACTGATTTGTATTATGTAAATTATCTTATCTTTTTGAAATAATTGTTAAAAATAAATAAAACTTTATATTTTTGTATATCTTGGTGTGACTGATCTTCTCTGCACTTAATTTGCTCCGGTGAGAGTGTGTTTATTTAACCCCTCCAGTGCTCATGACGAGCTCAGCTCGTCATGAGGCACGGTTGCGCTGTGCTGATGACGAGCTGAGCTCGTCATGACACGCGCGGCGTTCACACGCTGGCTAATTCCCCGCAGTGCTGAACGTTCTGAAAAACGGGCGTGGTCATGACGAGCCCAGCTCGTCATGAGCACAGCACCACCGTGCATCGTGACGAGCTCAGCTGCGCGCGCCCCTTCTCCCCCAGCGCTACGGGGGAATTAGCCCCGCAGCGAAGGGGTAAAGGACCCCTTCTTGGGACCTTGTTTCATCAGTCAGGGCAGGTAGTTCTTATTGTATGTATTCTAGCTGGGCACGCCCTCTTCCATGATGTCACTGCTGTAGCTTGTACCTGCAGCTCGAAGATGAGGTCACCTAGCAGACACATGTGCAGAAGGATGTCTGCAAAGTTCATTAGAGCTGCCCCATTATAAATGCAAGAGTAGCAATTAGTAATTTATTTTCAGCTCCTTGCATTTTTAGGTTGAGCCTATAGCGGCTGGGCGCATGCGCTGCTCGCTCTACGACGCATGCAGTAATGGAGTATGCAGTGGAAGCTCCGCCCACGTTTTTAATTGTATCATGTCCTTGTCTTTGGTAAATGCTGGCTTCTGATTAATTATGAGGCTTGTTAGACCCTCCTTATTATGGCCATGTCGTCATTTGTACCCTCCCATGGCTACTTCAAACTTGCCCCTTTACTTCGAGTGTTAAATGGTACGGTATGTGTTGTTTAGTATGTGAGCATTACTTTGTCTGTACCTTCTCGCCCCCTTCTCCTCCCTCCCCCGCTCGCACTCCTGTTGTCCGTGCTTCACCCCTCCCGTTGTCCATGGTGCAAAGCAATAGGTCTTGCGTAAATGCGAGTCCTATTGCATTGCAAATGCTTATTCTGTCTAATGCTATTACACTGTTCTCTCGATGTTTGTTTCTGCAACGTCTCCTCCGTACCTTAGGTTATCAAAAGTTGACATTTAAACACTCGGTAAAGTATCCAAACAAGACTTTTTTCTACTGCCCAGAACTGAGCCGAAACCAAGGGGGCTCGCTTCTATGGCGTAACTTTGGAGACGCTCTATCAGTATTGCCTATCCTTTAGACTTCCGGTTTGGGGAAGCGCATTGTGGCGCTCCTTCCACCTCTGTCTCTGATCCTTCTGCAAACAAAGAGAGCAGTTTATAGGTCTGCATGGTGCGGAGTGATGGGCTGCTCGAGTGAAAGGGGAGGTAAATGGAAGGTGCTTATTAGTGTGAGGATGAAGATGATTTCTAGCACAGAGGTTCGCCCATAGAAGCACCAAATCACCTCATATTGGGCATAACTGCTGGTGATGGATTTTTAGCATTCCAGTGACTGCATTCTTGAAGTTGTACTTCTACGGCCATTATTCTCATTAGGGAGTAATACTGCAGCGATTGAAGATGTACTCATGAGTAACTATGTACTTCTGTGGCCTTATGGGACCCACCTTGTTTTTTCATTGCATAGCAAGAAATGTATAAGTCGAAAATGCACTACCAGTGCCAGAATGCAAGGATAAAAAACTGGAATGAGTGAGCTTTTCATGCCAGGCATGGAAAAGCCTTAGATATCTGTTTACTCTATTCCTTGTAGACTTTACTTTTGGGCTTATATCCTTGCTGTCAGAACCCCTTTTAGAGGGACACGGGGCAAGAAGGAGCTACTGACCCCTTGGGGTTTGAGGCGTTTTACTTCCAATTAACTCATGACCTGAACTCCTGTGGGTTCTGAGCAACTGGGCAACGTACCCCTTGAGCACTTGACTCAGTGGTAGTGCGGGTCAAGCAGACAATGGCTTCATTGGAGGGGGGCTACACAAGCTACAGTCATTAGAAGCAACAAATGATTGTCCAATCAGATAGTTTCTTTTTTAAAAACAGTAGTATTTATATTTGAAAACCCACCTCTTCCCCTAAACTGTCTTTCCCCTTCCCTTGCTGACTCCTAGTTGTACTGATTTTAGCGCTGGGATACTTACGGGTGACTACGCGCTCTATAAAATTAAATAATAATAATAGTAATAATAATAATAATATATATGAACCCAAAGGAAATACAGAGAGAAGTACGTGCCTTTTTAGGTATTTCCTCATACTGTAGGCAGTGGATCCCAAATTTTTCTCTTTTGGCAAAACCATTGGTAGCTTTGACTGGGAAAGGTGTCCCGAGTCCGGTGCCATGGTCTGCTGAATGTCAGGAGAGTTTTTCTGAATTACGAAATGCACTGTGTTCAGCTCCAGTGTTGGGTACACCCGATTACAGTAAACCATTCACGCTCTATGTTCACGAAAGAGAAGGTTGCGCGTTGAGTGTTCTGACACAGAAATTTGGTGATAAACAACGCCCTTGTGCGTATTTTTCATCAACATTAGATCCGGTAGCTAGAGCGTTGCCTAGTTGTTTGAGAGCTACAGCGGCAGCTGCAGCTGCAGCTTCCATTCGACAATCTGCTGGTTTGGTGATGAACAACATGCTAGTGGTTATGGTTCCTCATGCTGTGGACACACTCATGAACCGAACCAAGACACAGCATCTTACCAGTGCTAGGTTATCAGGCTATGAGCTGACACTGTTAGCGAGTCATATTCAGATCAAAAGATGCAATGTATTGAATCCAGCAACATTGTTGCCGACTAATCAGGAGTCGAGTGATTCTGAACCCCATGATTGCTGTTTCAGAACCGAGGAGGAGACAAAAGGACGAATTGATTTAAAAGACACTCCATTGTCAGATCCAGATGGCACGTTGTATGTTGATGGGTCATGCTTTAAATTGGAGAATGGTGATGTGACTGCTGCTTACGCAGTAACGACTTTGAGTACGATTGTGGAGACTGCAAGAGTGAGTCAGAATTCTGCCCAAGCTGCAGAATTGATAGCACTAACGAGAGCGTGTGTTTTAGCTAAGGGAAAGAGAGTGAATGTGTTCACAGATAGTCAGTACGCGTTTGGCGTGGCCCATAGTTTTGGCCGTTTGTGGAAAGAAAGAGGTTTCATTACGTCCCATGGGACTAAGATTCAACATGGTCAGCTAGTTAACGACTTGTTGGAATCTCTAACCTTGCCAACTGAAGTTGCGATTGTGAAATGCAGTGCTCATAAAGCAATCACGGATGATGTTGGTCGTGGAAATGCCTTTGCTGATGAAACCGCTAAACAGACAGCTAGAAATATGATGAGTAGAATGTATGTTGCAACATCTGCAAGATGGATTTCGGAGTCTGGAATGTGTGAGGACACAGTGGAAAGTGTGAAAGAAATTCAGAAAGAGGCGACTGAGGAAGAAAAGCTTGTATGGAAAGAGAGTACGGGTAAATTGGACTCGAGTGGATGTTGGATTGATTTGTCGGAACAACAGCGTTGGATGTTGCCTGATGCGTATGTGCTTGCAGTGGTAACGATGGCGCATGGAGCAGCGCACATCAGTTCTAAAGGGATTTGTAAGATGTTGGCTCCAGTCTGGAAGAATGATGGGATTAGTAAGTGTGCAGAGAGAGTGGTGAAAAATTGTATGGTATGCCTGATGCATAATCCTGGCAAGGGAGTCCCCACACCTGCTGGTCACTTCGCTCCTCCTTCCTGCCCCTTTGAAGTGATTCAGTTAGACTTCATTCACATGGATCGTTGCAACAACCTAAAGTACGTCCTAGTGGTAGTTTGTGCTTTCTCCAGATGGATCGAAGCATATCCACTGAAGGACAACACTGCCCTGTCAACTGCCAAAATTCTTCTCAAGGACTACTTCCCTAGGTATGGTATGCCACGGATTGTATGGTCAGATAACGGAAGTGAGTTCGTAGGGAAAGTTATGCAGAGTGTGTGTGCCGGTTTAGGGATCAAACAGAAGTTTCACAGTGCGAACCATCCCCAGTCTGCTGGTTTAGTTGAGAGTTACAATGGCACCCTCAAACTAAAACTTGCTAAAATACAAGCATCCACGGGTTTGTCCTGGCCAGATGCACTACCCTTGGCTTTGTTATCTACGAGAGCGACTGTACATTCTAGAGTAGGGCTTAGTCCATACGAAATAGTTTTTGGTCGTCCCGCTAATGTTTGGGGAGTGCCAAGGCCAAAAGAATTCTATTCTCTGGAATATCCAATGTTGATTGATTACCTTTACGACTTGACTGCTAAATTGAGTCTTATTCACCAACAGGTTTTCGATGCATTGCCAAAGCCACCGGAGAGTCCAGGTCATCAGCTGAAACCTGGAGACCAAGTCGTCGTGCGCAACTTTGCAAGGACGAAAAATCTTCAACCCAGATTCGTCGGCCCATACCAGGTGCTGCTAGCAACGAGAACTGCTATTCGTGTGGCTGGTCGAAAGAATTGGATACACACGACACACGTCAAACGTGTGCCTTTGCCACTTCCTTACGACAACAGGGTTAAAACAGGAATTGGTGCCTCTGAGTTTGAACGAACACCCAGGTTTATCCCTTTCAGCGATGCCGAACTAATAACTGACACATCGAACTCTGGCTCTCCTCCTGAAACTGCTCCTTTGAATTCTGAACATTTGTCCTCTGCATCAGAAGAAACTTTGCCATCTGCGAACCTGAACATTGCAACCCCTGCTGAAAATACACTGTTTCCAGATCAAACAGCTCCTGCAAAACTGAGATACAATCTACGGTCTCGCAATATGGACAAATAAAGCAGGAAACTGCCTATTTTACACATTTGAATTTTGACACTTTTGCCTCCAGCCAGGAAGTTTGCTATTGTTTTATTGTTTTAAAATTGCCTTGCCGTCTGGGTAGCCGTAGGGTCGTGGCTGTGTGCCTAGTTGAATCTGCGGGGGTCAGACACTAGGTCGATCTTTCTGTTAGTTCTGGGAACTCCCAGAGCTGATAGAGGCATTTTCATCTACGTACACATCATCAGTGGTCGCGAGCGGATTGTAGAAGATGGAGCTTCCTGAGCTGCAACGAGAGAATGTAATTTATGTTCGCAGAAACAGACTTTACAAAATTCTTCACAGCAAATGTTTTCTAATGCAATGTGCCATTACATTTTTGATTGTTTTGATAACGTTGGTGGGTGGAATCGTCTTTGGTGTGAATTTAATTTTTATGCCAGTAACGACAGTACCTCCCCTTGATCCTGCTACTTCTACTGTTTCTTCTATGCATTCTTTTCACTCGTTTCCTGAACACGAGCAAGCTCGACGCTCAGAATTCATTAATAACACTTTTGTACAGCTCTTGCATCAACACCAACTGGTAGTTAACACTACAGACTGCTGGGTGTGTGGCTTGATAACCCACACTATGGATAAAGGCATTCCCTATCTAGTTTTGCCTTTTAGCTATAATGGATCATTTCAGGTCTTCCAGACCATTTTTGCCTATGCCCTTGAGACCTATCCTCCGCGTCCACCACGTTCCACTAAATACAACTCTGTCAACAAAGCTTTAGTCCAGGGAATTATTGACATGATTAAAGACGTCAATAATACTCCATCTTACCCTAGAGATGAATTACGGGTATATTTGAGTTGGAACTCTACAGAGTATCGCCTTAGTTTGGGAGAAAGCAAGCATAAAAGCTCCACTCCAGTCTGGGTCGTACCTCACCGAGGTCAAGTCTGTTTGCAGGGAAATGGGAGGAATCCGAGAGCTCAGCTAGGGAAGAGTGAGTGCGTTGAGACCTACGTGTTTCCGTCTAACTCTTCCCCTGCCTTTCTTACTGCTAGGGGTACCTACTTCATCTGTCAGGACAGAGCGTATACATGGTTGCCTGCTGACTTCGCAGGTTCGTGTTATATTGCTCGATTGTTGCCTCCAACATACACTGCTTCTTCTGATTATCACAAAACCAGAGTAGCAAGAGGTGTCTTCAGCAAGGAAGATACCGCTGGTTAGGAGGCTGGAGACTTCTTTAAAGGTTTCCTTCCGTTCTGGGGGCCTATGGCCAATAGTAGAAATATACGTCAGCTAACACGGGTAGTTGAATCTACTATTACCGAAACTGCTGGTGCCCTTAGCAACTTGACAGCTGAGCTTCAGGCGGATCGTCTCATGACGTTGCAGAACCGTATGGTTCTAGACGTAATACTTGCAGATCGAGGTGGGGTATGCAGAATGATCCAATCGAGCTGCTGTGTTTTTATTCCCAATAATGCTCCAACTGTCTATGAGGCGATCTCTAGGCTACACAAGATCTCCGACTCTATACATGTAGACAAGGGAAACTGGTCCTTCATGGAGTGGTTTTGGACTCTGATATCAGCGTGGGGATGGAAGGTTCTGATGGTCATTGGTGTCATCTTAGTATTCCTATTCTCGTGCTGCCTGATTATCCAGTGTGGTCCAGCTTTGTGTAGTCTTTGTGCTGCAACCTGTTTCAGAAAACCACCTACGTTTGGAGAAAAGGCGCAAGAGAGGATGATGATACAGCAACATGTCACTGACCTGATGAGCATAGAGTTAGACTCTGACATAGACTAAGTAATTGCCTATGTAAGGGCAAAAGGAGGGTCTGAGGTTCCGTGACGATTTGAACCCGTGTTTTCAACATTGTCGTAAATACATAATTTTGGTATCAGTGAACCGCAAATGGTCCATTTAGCATATCCTGGTGTTTTCGCTATGCTACGAGCAAGAGTACTCCTGTTACAAACACATTTCTGATCTACCCATGGCATCCATCTTAGATTATGGCAGCCATTTTGTGTTTCTTGCCCTCACATAGACAATGGACACGCAATGACCTCTGATTACTTCATTTCGATTAAGGACACGTAGGCTTGGCCGGCGATTCACCTCTCTAGTGACACGTGCACCTTGGAACAGAACACGCCATGGCTGCATGACTCAACAGAAACTGCCTCCTCTGCCTGAGGCCAGTCCTGCTATACTGGTTCTCGTGTTCGTTGGCCTGATCATGATTAGGCGGCCGAAGCTGGTAGCCTTGCCCATTTACGACCCACAAACATCTCTTATCCTGCTTTTCTATCTTCTACACCTGGCTCTGCTCCTTTCCTTCTGGGCCTTTATTAGGGGGAGGTAACGAAGTTTACGATGAGGCGGTCCGGGTCTTGAATGAAAAGTTGACATGGGATTATGATGGAACAATGGGAACCCCTCATTTGTAATGTTTTGACATCAGATATTGTCGACGATTCCTGTGCAACGCCAAATATTTATTGTTTAGGACACAAAGGTTTAGGAATGTACTAACATGTAAAGAATTCGCCCGAAGCCCAATTTTTAGTATATAAGGAGCAACCCTTTCTGTACAAATCGAACAGGCTCCTAGATTCTGCCCGTGTGTAGTTTCTGTGACTTCTGTGTCCCTGCAGTAATAAACCTTTGGTCTTTGACGCCACCATCGAGAAGCCCGTGTTTCTGTTTATTTGTGCACCAAGACAGGTAGAACTCCGGGGTCTTCGGGTGTTATCCCTGACCCTCTGGACGGAACCAAAAAGTCCAGAACTCCAAGCCAATGCAAACAGCTCCATGAAGTCAGGGCTCTGGTGTTCAATAGGTGGGTCCCTGATAATAAGATAACAAGCATTCGCAATGCAATAGGTCTCGCATTTACGCAAGTTTAAGCTATTGGCATAATAAATGACAATGCCTTTTATTTATGTTTTAAAAAGCAAAACAAAACAAAAAAGGCATTGTCGTTTAGAATGCCAATAGCGCAAAGTCGCGTAATTGCGAGACCTATTGCATTGCAAAAGCTTGTTTTCTTCTCTTTTTGTCTCTCTCCTCAGGGTGGAAGGGCAACGCCCCTTTTGCCTATTAACATCAGTCGTCCCTGACATACACCCCAGTAATAATTGTCCGAACTGCCTCACCAGCTATTCTTTGAAGAATTACAATGTTTCCTCGAGTACGTGCTCACTCCTTGTGCTACTGTTACTTGTTTTTAATATAGCGCTTAATACCAAAGCTGTGATTTTTCTGGGTGCTAGTAATGACAGGTGTTACTATTATCCATTCGAAAAATACCCAATCGACTATCCTTGGAGGGATAGAAGTGTGGTTACCCTGAGCTAGATAGAAATCATAAGGTCACACACATCCATAGATCTGAGCAGTAAATGCTTTCCAGTCACTGAGCCTTCTTGTAGGCTCAGATAGTATGTGTCATATGTAATGAAACTGTGATCGCTATTTGCACATCAACTTTTTGCAACCACAAAATTATTGTGTGGATGGAACTATGTACTAATAGATAGATATGCAAAATAACGCTTTTGAAGGGCTAACATTGCAGGAACCCTTAGTACATCTGGCCCTATGTACCTCTGACATCATTGGATTTTGCATCCATGTGCAAATGTGGGAGCCGTACCCTACTGCTGTGGAACGAGCTGGTTCTCATCCACGTCCGTGGGGTACCACTAGAAGTCTATGTCACCTGGCTCGGTGGCCAGAAGGCTTGTGTACTCCTGTGTGCCGTTTCCCATCAAAAGTACTCTGGGGTACTGTTGGGAAACATTCCTTGACGTGCTATTTCACAATGTGCCCTCCTACAGGAAAGCATGCATAGTGCGTTTGTGGGCTGGGTGTCATTAGTGTATTATTGCACTGAATAACATGGAACCAGCCATGCCGAGACGCCGAAACTGACGACGGTCACCACAGCACTGTACCCACCTAGAACAAATACAACCAGGGACGGGTAGCTCTTTGAAATACCAGAACTACTTTTTCGGACAAGACCTACAAAGTCCACGATATAAAGAAAAGATAAGGGAAGAGAGATACTCCAAAGGTTTTTAAAGAAATAGGCTGGAATAAAGAAACGACCGAAAAAATACCAGTGCGATCACAGAGGGATCTTACAAAAGACAACTTACCGAAAATACTCGCAGCGCCCTGAAGAAACTCCTTGGTAGGGAGTGAAACGCGTTGGCTGATCTCACTACATATTTTATTGATGTGCCCTTTTTTGCTGAACAAAGATAAATAAAGAACATTTCTCTACTTATTCTATTTGGACTCTCATTTTGGTGCGCCCCCTTGAGTATCTAAAAACTGTTTAACTGATCTGGAGAGCACAGCGACGCCAAACAGCAGCTGGTGTCGGGGTTGGCAGCACAATATCAAACTGACTTGATCATAGACCCATTGGCATTGGAGTTTAGGTGCGGCATTTTAAGGTCCGCTGCTGCTTTTTCGTACAAATAACATACAAATACCATTCAGTGGAGAAGTGTGGCTCAATGGTTAGAAGAGGCAGACCATGAAGCAGAGGTCAGACCCGGGACCAGCGTTCAATTCCCGACGCGGCAGGGTCTTGAGCCCAAAATGTCCACGGACTTGATAATTCTCGCTTCGGTGCCTGCTCGAATCACGAGTTCACACTCTGCAACTCCGGGCAATAGCTTGCTTAATCTCCACTATGGCCCCCCGCGGTGGGATGCCTAGCTTTCACCTTGAGGATGCCCAGTACAGTTATCTCACAGGGAAAAACCAGGACGGGTTCCCAAAGCAAGCGCTTAGAGACCGTTGGTGATAATGCGCTATATAAATATAAATTACAATTACAATTCAGTGGTTCAAAGCCTTAGCTAGCCTCGTCCATTATTAACACAACAAATGAATAAAATAATCCTTCCCACTTATTTTTGTGGCTTTCCATGTCAAAGAAATGTCAATCTTTCGGGGAAACATGTGTAAGATGCTTTCATGCTGTCACAATGCTCCCTGCTTCTTGAATGATGAACGCAGTGACGTGTCAGGCATGCTGTCACTCACGCTGCTGCTTCTGACAGTGCAGAGAATGAGTGTCTCACCCTGGCCTCTTAGTGGGAAACATTCAGCATATCCTGTCGGCGGCCCTCATTCCATGGATGTTACCAAAGAATGTAGCAGCGTTGTGGCCACGCCTTCTTTTAACCCTGACCTTCCCCAGTCAATAGACTTGACCTACCTCCTATTATGATACAAGACTGTCGGAGGCGAACACTTTGTTAAGGGAAGACGGAATTGCGATTTTTTTTGCACAATGATTGTAATTTCAACAGAAATTTTACAAAATTACATATTGTTCTATATACACTTCGGTAATAGTTTGCTTGAAAATTTCACAGAAGGTCAAACGTGACCAAGAAAGTAATGCAAGAACCTGCTTGACCTAGAAAGTAATGCAAGAACCTGCTTGAGTGATAATTTCTGTTCTAGTCAGTCCTCCACGTGTGACAAATGCATAAAATGGTGTTACAACGAAATGGCAAAAAATTAACGCGACTTGTGTACTGTGATATTCTAGAATTTAACAAGATTTCCCCTGTGTACTAACAACTTCGCCTGGGCCTGCTTGCAATTTCAGTCAGGTTTGCAAATCCTGTGAACTCAATCTTTTTTTGTACCTTTCACTGCTGAAATTTAGTTTAGGGAATGAGTGTTTGGCTCATAAACAGACAGAGAGCTGGCTTATTATCAGAGGTAAAACCTGCTTTGGGGGGTCATAATGGAAAGCTCTCTGATTGCTGGTGGAATTATTATATCGCAGGCAGAATTTACCAAGGGAAGATCTCGCACCCTGTTGAGAGGATTACCAAACATGGAAATTCTACAAATAGCCTGATTACGAGTTTTGGTGGTGCGGGTGGCACGCCACCGTCAGGCTCCCGCACTGAGAGGGCGTCTTGGCGGTCGTGCGGCTGTGCAGTTTAAAGGCTCATAGTGAGACTTAAACTGCACTGCCGGTAGATGGCCAGTGCATGTATCTGCCCGGGAAGGACTGTACCATGTCATGCATTCCTTCCCGTGCATGAACTGGGGGTGCAAAAATACAGAGGGGCACAAAATGTGCCCCCTGCATACACCCTCAGGCACAGGGGAAAGTGGGACCCTGTAGGGCACCCTTTCTTTACTCTCTGCCAGCAGTTTCATGGAAGGAGAACCTCCATGAAACCGCTGGCAGTAGGAAATGTTGTAGTAATCCTGGCGGTGCCTCAGGGCACCACTAAGCATATTGTGGCCCTCAGACCGCTGCGCCACTGCCGGGGATCTCTGATCCCTGGCGTTTGTGGCAAAGCAATGGCGGTCCAACCACCCTAGTAGTAATAGGGCGGTCGGACCACTGGTGAGGTTGGGGCAAGGCCACCGCCACGCCACCGCCGCACCACCGTGAGTCTGGCGGTCCGTGGACCATCAGACTCATAATAAGGCCCTAAGACTTTCAAATTTTGCTCTGAAGACATGGAACCTACTTTTAGAAGAAGTCTGACTAGCCTCATCCCCACATCTTCTGCACAGGCCTGAAAAGTTACCTTGTACCTATCCACCTAATTTTTTGCAGCTGCATGACCTATCCATGCAATCCTTCTTGCAAGTTTGCAGGGAATCTTTCCTATTAAGATTCTTACTCCTCTTTATGCTATTTGAGGAAAAGCACCCCATTTGCTTATTTGTCTAGGTTTGTTGTATAAAATTCCGCTGTCAATAAAGAGCAAAAATTAACAATAGACAACAACAAAAATAACAAACAGAAGGTGTATTAACCTCTTAAGCGCTGCCGACGGCCAACGGTCGTCACGATCGCTACCTCCCCAGTGCTGAGCACGACCATTGGATGTCCATTCAGCACTAGTTCCAATGGACAGCGCAGCACTGGGGAGGGATATTTGCACCGCAGCTAAGGTGATAAAAGAATTCTTTTTTTAGCAGCTAGAGGAATGGATGCTAAATACTTACTAGAAAATAATGGGGTAGATGTATCATCCGTTTTTTTTGTCGCAAACGCTGCGATTCGGAAAATAGCAGCATTTGCGACAAAAAAAACGGGATTTGGAATATATCATTCAAAAAGCCTCGCAATATTAAGGAATCGCTAATTTAGCGATTCCTTAACATTGCGAGGCTTTTAAGAAATGGCAAATTGCGATTTAATATTTGAAATGTATCAAGCATTTTAGTGTTGTGATTTTTGACTAAGAATTCGCAAATTACCATCAACTTGTAGTTGGTGGTAACTTGCGAATTCTTTTCAAAAAGCACTTTTTTTAAATTCTAAAGGTGCCATATGACGCTCATACATGCCCTTAGGGCATGTATGTGTGCCATATGCGTACACATATCAAATTCAGGGGTGCAGCAGGGTGTCCTTAAGACACCCTTGCACCCTTGAAATTATTCTCAATTTGCAATTAGCTAATTGCTAATCGCAAATTGAGTATAATTTTACATTCATTCCTATGGGCCTCCTGGCCCATAGAAATGAATGGGAAATTATTCCTTAATTGCGATTAGCAATTTGCTAATCGCAATTAAGGAATTCTAAGGAATCGCTAATAAATAGCGAAATTCTACATACATACCATTTTGCACTTCTCAAATAGCGATTCCTTAACAATCGCTATTTGAGAAGTGCAAAATGGTATCTTGATACATCTGCCCCAATGTATTTTTAATTGCATATATTACTGTATCTTGGGCAATGATGCCTTTTGATGTTTCATTACAAGACAAATTCTGTGCTTGGCAGGGGTAGTCCACCAGATTCTGAATTAAAAAAATCAGGCTCAATGGCCAAGGAAACCTAGACCGAGCATGACTCATTACAAGCTCAATATGCCTCAGTGATTATGCAAGGCCACGCTTATCTTACTGGCTCAATCCTTGTTCGGCTGTACATCTAGAATATTGGCTAAGCTAAAGGAAACTACTGGCAACATCATCCAGCATCTACAGAGTTTGCATAGAAAGCAAGGCATTGTCCTGGATGAACAATGGCGCTTCCAGTTTATTGGAATCAACCTCAGACTGTATTGTAATGCATTAACAATCCAGAGGGTATGAGCAAGGGGACACTGCCCACACACACGCGGTGCTCCTTCAATTCTTTTCCAAACTTTATCAGGAAGAATCTTCAGTGGTCGAGCAGCAGAATGGACTTTATTTAAGTTTATTATCTTTTATCAAGTTTCCATTGTTCCACACGTTCACCTGTTAGAGTGGCCAAGTTAAAAATCCTATGAAGGATGGAACTGTGACAAAATATATATGAATATCCATATAAATTCATTTGCATGTACTTCCAAAGAGTTCATGATTATATAAGATCACATTAACATGAGGCCTGTAGCTCAAAATGGCTTCCTATCTGACCTTGACTGCACAAGCTTCAACAAGCTATTCTGTACACCCTTACAGGTCACCTTGCTTGTCTTGACTACATGATATGCAAATGTTAAACAGTGCAGAGCTTGCCTTTCTGGTCTGCCCATATCTGGCTGTTTTGCATGGTGCAGACATTGCACATCCATGTCAGCCATATTTGGCTTGGTGCCTTATTCTAGTTCAGCTGAAATGGCACTTCACACAGTATATAAGACCTAGAAACTTGTCACTCTGGGAAAAAGCGGTCTGAGAGCCCCTAAGGTGGCGGATCTGACTTCTTCCTTGCTAATTAGCAATGATGCATGCTTTTGGTACCAATAAATACATTTCACTCTGTTTCTGAGCAACTCTGCTATGTCTGGTTCATTCATGATATGCTCCTGGGAGGGTGCCAGTATTTCCCTATCAGAATGGTGTTAGAAGTGGGACATGTTGGAGGACTGTGATGTCACCAGTTGATAAGTGAGATGTAAGGTAAATAACTAACTTGCCTTGCTGCAAGTGACCTTTCAGTCTTTCAAATATGTATTTAACTCATAGTATTAATAAACGGGGCATTGACTGGCATTTAAAATAGACAGGGGACTGTAGAGAATGTTTTAAAAAAATATTCTCTATATCAATAAACTAATTGGTATGTGGATGCACTGCAGGAGAGCCTGGGCTAGAGAATAATGTATGTGCACCTACACATATAAGAAGTAGTGAAGCAGGTGACTGATAAGTAACTAAGTTACTTTATGTCAATAAATATTGACAAATGGCTAGACTCTTTGGGAGTTTTATAATATCCATTTCAGGAGAGCTCTGCTAGGAGGGGGTATTAATTTTACCCACAAAAAAAGAAACACTCCCAGAATATAGTGAGTGGAGCAAAGATAATGAATGACCATTTTCTGTATGGAGAACTCACATTTCTTTAAAATCAGGGCTGGTGGTGGTCATACACAATGCCTTTCGCAAGCCAAACAATGTTTTTTATCAAACCTTCTATTGCTCAGCTCAAAGCACAAAGTCTATGCTAAGCTTCTGGCATATGACATTCAATTCATAATATAACTATGAAGGGTCTTCTAAACAACATAGCTTTATTACCAGTTGAAGCACTTCTGACAACAGAATTGATATTTTCTCATTATTACACATTTCTCAAACTCGTAATATTTCCCTCAATATCGTAATCTTTGATGCTAAGAAGGTGTGTGATCAAGTTCTGTTCAATTCCCCATGAAGGGGTGGTGAAAATCTATAATTTACCATTCTAATTTGCTTCTGCCAACAAACGCCATGTTGTCAACCCGTTGCCGCTCTTTGCATCAATCAATCAATGTCACCTTCCTTCCCTACTGAGCCCAACGCCTGACAAAGCCATCCTCACACTCCAGCAAATGATGCTCTCTCTACAGTGAACCACTAATTGCAGCCATCAAAAATTCATTCTGGCATACTCATAATCCAGTTAATTTTCTAGCATATTCAGACAACAATGTCATTCCTATGACTGATTCAGATACTGCTCTTCCTGCTTTAACAACTTTACAATCATTTGGTTTGAATACAAATTAAACCTTAATAAAGCACAAATCTTAAATAATAACTTCTGCAGTCATTTTCAACGCCTGCAGGTTAATGTAATGGCTGCATATCTGTGGGTCAAACTTTATCAGGACTGTGATCAGATTTGAGCATCACACTTTAAGCAGCTGCTACAAAAAATGTTGTGACAGCTGAAAATATAGGAAAATGTACCCATCGCTCCTTGGGCGATTTCGTCACTCTCATCTGGAGCACAAAAGAAGAGTGTAGAAGCCTATCAGTCTGTCTATATCTTCTGGTATCGTGAAAATCTGTGACTTTAAGTTGTATTTTTATCCTGTTTTTGGGAGCCAAGAATTCTGACTTTGATAGCTCAGCTTACATTTTTATTCAATTCATGTTCAGCTCTAATAATATCTCCCGAAATTAGGATTTAAAATTAAATTAGCAAGAACCTTGTTAAAATTATCGCCATTTTAGCGGCAGGAAACTGCCACTAAAACGGCGATAATTTGCTTGCCAATCTGCATTATAGAATTCCAATAGAAGCCCAGGTTAGATGTCCTGCACATCTAACCTGGGCTTCTATTGGAATTCTATAACACATATTAGCAAGCTCTTTATCGCCGTATTAGCGGCAGTTTCCTGCCGCTAAACGCCAAAAATTGTAATGAGCTTTTTGCTAACATGCCCCTAAGTTCTTTAAACAGGTTAAACACAACTCAACTTTAGCACTTGTTCGATCATGGTTGGAGATCCCGTACGCATTCGAGATCCAACCAATGTTCTACAAGATACCAGTAAGAAATTATGAACTATTCTTCCCTGTTATCCTTATAAAATCTGGATCCAGCGCGATATGAACCATATTGTTAAATTGACTCACAGCAATCAGATACTCTCATTTGAAAAACTATGTTGGCAGAAAAATCTAACAGGTGACCAAAAAACAAATTACATGTATCTGTAGAGGAAATCTTTTAAACTCACTTTCCATGTTCTTGTCTCATTGAATTTCTCATTTTACAGTGCATGTTTCCCTGTATGTTACTCTGCACTACATGGCAATGCTCATTCTGATATGGAAAAGAGCACCACAAACTGGTTTAAGGACCGGAGTGTTGCAATAGACTAGACCTTTATCTCTAAAGCAGCCATCAACATGGTGCAGAATTTTAGGACTGTTTGCCAAATCTTCTGCACTAAAGCATGACTATATTATATATTCTGATGGAAATTTCAGCGATGCCTGTGAACATTTTCAGCATGCTCCTGATATAGGACAGATTTCCCACATGTTGGCAGTTTGCCCTGTCATTTCAAAGGCCTAGTATGTTTTATTAGAGCTGTTTATGTTAATATTTTGATAAGATATAACTGCCATGAAGGTACAATTATGTGAAGTTAAGGACAGTAAATCTATACTTACTTATGTATACTTTCACAATATTATATGTCGTATTATTGTTATGGTACTTTTGTAGCATGTTATTTAGGACTTGATATCCTGGTAGTCTACTAGTGGCATGGACAAGAGGCAGCCTCCTTGAAAAAAATTGGGATTTCTAGACGTTATTATGGGCATGGCTTAGTTGCTGAGCATACTATGCATCATGGTGGCCACCGCTAGCATAAAGCCTGCCCTGTATAATATTGCGATGATTAGCATATTGTACATATCCTTGCCATTAATTTGTTTGCATTAGTTCAGAAACTTTAGGATTTATTTTTAGAAATAACAAACAGATGTTTGGGTACACAATTACTGCATGTCCCCAATACATTTCCAAATGATGTTCAGCTTATTCATGCTAGGTCAGGGATGCATATTGCTGGTGCTGCTCCATTGTAAACTGAGAGCAATTCATGCTATGTCTGTTGCTTAATGATGTAAGTGTAGGCACTTCATCTTCTATATTGGTAAATCTTTTAATGATATTATCAGTAGTACTGCTATGAGAGGCTGTCAGAATGCACTTACCTTTTACTCTGGATCAAGTAGGAGCAAGGAGCTCCTCTGTCTCCCACCGCCTCTACCTCTGACCACATACAGAGAGAATATGAGTGACAGTGGTATAAACAGGGAAATGCTAAGGAGGTAAGAGAGAAAAATAGACACTGGACCCACTAAAATGACTAATCACTTATACTGGGCATTAGCATCTGCTAGTTGAAGTGAGTATCTAAGGTCAATAGGAGAAACATTAATAATGTATTGTGACTGCCCTGCATCTATCCATAGCAATGAAAGTGTATGCCTTAACAGTATCTCTGTATAACCAACTCTCTCTGTGTTATGTTATAAAGCCTGCTATTCATGAAACCAAAACATAATAAGAGATTTGTATTTATATATGTTTTTAAACATCGTCTCCCTAATTGTTGGATAGGTACCTTAAGCTTCTTATCTATGCAGTCTCTGCTGAAGATCAATGTATTTTCTCTTTGACTGTTGGTGCCACTGACGAAAGAGATAAGAGACATAGATATTCTGTTGTTTTTAACATTGGCAGTAGAAATATAATTTTCTAAAACACTATTGTACGCATAAAAATGTATAATATCAAGCGTAACATTATTTGTGCATGAGAATTCCTCCTGCCACAGTCACAGATTCTGTCCCCAGTTTAAATTAAACAATCGCTAAAGGCCTCATTATAAGTTTGGCGGTCCATTGGACTGGCAAACTTGCAGTGGAGGTGCGGTGGCTGTCGGGGACTGCGGCACCAGTAGTCTGACTGCCATATTACATGTAAAGCAGTCGACGTGCTTTTGGATCGCCATCCCTGGCGGTGGATTGGTTGCCAGGGGAAGCACCGAGGCACCTCCAAGCATATTACGAGTTTCCCCATAATCAGCCTTTTAATGGAGGTGAGCCCGCCATGAAAAGGCTGGCTATGGTAAGAGAAAGGGCCCCCAGTTGCCCCTGTGCATAGATGTGCATGCAGGGGGGCACATAGTGTCCCCCATGTGCATGCAGCCCTGTTCTGCATGGCCTAAAGTGCTCAAGCCATGCCCAGCAGGAACATGCATTGCCAGTCCGCGGCGGTGTTTAAAGGCTCACTTATGAGCATTAAAACTGCATTGTTGCATGACTGCCAGACTGCTCGCCCACCAGAGCAAGAAATTACATGTAATCTGCTGGGCGTGCGATGTGCTGAGCTTTGGCAATGTGGGAGCGGGGTGGAGGCATGGCCGCCCGCTCCCACACTGCCAAACTCAGAATCAGGCCCTAAGTCTTAAAGCAAATTTAGGTCGAGGGTTCAAACTTCATTCTCTCAACACAATTTAGATTTCAGAATACTTCTCTGTATTCACAAATATCCTTTTCCAAACTCTCGGGAAAGCAAGTGTTCATTGGAAAAGGAAATTCTGATCCCACCTAGCAAGGTTCTGGCTCCAGTAACATTATACATCGATTGCCTAGCAGGACGAATGGATGACCCTTGTCTGGGACTTCATGCAAGTATTGGAATATACCATAAGGTTATTTTAGGAACTGTGGGAAAAGATATTGCTTTATAGCCAAACAATTTGAGAATAGTGCAGTAAAATATACAATGTGCTCCCGTTTTTTCAAACGTTTCCTGGGAAGGAGAAATTTCCTATCCTCTGAGAAGCTTGGCATCAACCAGGAGCTCTTACTAATTTAGATTTTTTTTGTGTGTCCACACAGTGTACTGTAAAATCTCTAGATGTATGGCCATATATTTTGGCAACTAAATTGTTAACTATACCACTTAATGACAATGTTTAACAAAGTTCATCAGGTGGGGCAACCCCTCAAATCTTAATTGAGCACAGTATAATCCTGCTTGTTCAGTGTCATTCAGGATAAGGATCAGGATGGAGAAGGAGTGTAAGACCCCATTTAGCAGGCCATTGGGCAAGCATGAAGAAGTAAGGGGTCATGGACCTCAGCTGTGGAAGTTGGGTTTGTTAGCTTCTGACATTCCGGAGTCCGTCCTACTGTGCCTCCGCAAAACTGGGCCAAGTACACCTCTTTAGCACGTGTATCACAGTGGTAACGATGGCGAGCAGTCAGACACAGGCTTCTCAGGGAGGTATTGTGGGGGTGCGCAACAAACTCAACAATTACCCAGCAGTGCAATAACCAATTGTCTAGAACACTTTAATAAACACATCAATCTTAATACTTCATAGAACATGATACAAGCACAATTACTTTACTGGTATGTGGGATCCTGCTCTTTGGGTCCTAATCCCCTCTGCCAGGGTTCCCTTCTTTATATAATTATGTAGGTCTCGCCCTTCTGGGTAGGAGATATTTAGGGCAGGTATCAAGGCTGAGGGGCAGATTACCCATTTGAACACTTTGAGCATTCCGTTATCTCAGACAGTCTCCATCACACAGTTCTCACCACAGTGAAATGGGTTTACGCCAAGCCTTTGTGTATTCCTTCTAATTCAAAATATTTTATTGATATTTGTATATTGATAATACATAAAAACAATACCAAAAATATTACAATAAGGCGAAAATACCTACAACAAGTACAATAAAACTATCAAGAAATATAAATAAATTGTAGTAGGTAAGTAAAATAACTTTCATATGAAAATAAAAAGGGAAGGGAAGGGATAAATACACATTTAGATCATTAGGTAGTAACAGAGCTACTATAACAATAAAAAATAGCATCAATTGAATAAATATATACCGTAAACTACAAAATTATGTAAGCATTACTTAATATCTAAATATATATCAATAGGCAACCAAAATGATTGAAAAGAGATCGAATTATGAGTGAACCCTTTCATAGATAGTTGAGCTCCCTTTCTTGTAAAAAGAACCCAAGAACACCATGCATGAACAGATAATGAAGAACTATCTTTCCAACAATAAGTAATAGATTTCAATGCTGCTGATATTAGAAAATTGAAAAGTTTACTTTCTAAAACATTTAGATTTTTTGATAAATTAATAGACTTGCAAATCAACACTTTATAAGAAATATCCCCTTGAATATTTAAAATCTTAGTTATAATATCCCAAACATCTGACCAAAACTGAAAAGTTAAAGGACATTCAAATAACATATGCTTTAAAGTACCAGATTGTAACTTACAATGCCAACAATCTGCAGAAGGAAGCAGTTTAGCATTGAATAAATGTAAAGGGGTCCATAGCTGATTAAATAAAATATAAGAGTTAGTTTGATATAGTGAAACAGGAAGCCAACCAGATATGCCATTAAGCCACATATATTGCCATGTTTCAGTAGATAAAGTGACAGCTCGTTATTCCAAAAAGATGAAAGCATATCTATATTGCTGCAAAGAGTGACGATAACTTTTTATATAAAAAAGAAACAACATGAGAAGAAGAAGAAACCGTTTGAATGTAAATTGACAAATCAGCAGCAACATTAGAAGGAATAGCATCTAGAAACAAATCTAAAATTGAATTACATAAATATTGGTATTTCGTAATATTGGATCTGGACAAACCAAATCTAGATTGTAAAGTTTCAAACAAAATAAAAATATTATTGGTCTACACATCTTTAAGATAAAAAATACCTGCTTCAATCCATGAAGACCAAAAATTAACATGTCTATTCAATTTGATGAAATTACTATACCAAAGTGAAATATCTTCAGTAGCAGTCATTGGGGAAAGAAAAAATAAGTTTAAATTATTAAACATCATTTTAGTAGATTTAATAATAGCTGATTTCTGAAAAAATTATGTATTCTTAGACATTGTTATCAAGGAAGGAAGTGGGTGAGGATTCACTAAGGATTTCTCAATAGATAACTACGCAGGTGGGTTATTTAATAAAGAATGAGTGAACCAAAGTGAACTGTTTTAAAATAAAGGCTTTATGATAAAGAAAAAAATCAGGAATATTAAAGCCAGCTTTACACCTGGGAATTTTTAATAGCTTGTAACCAATATGAGGTAATTTGTTATTACATAAAAACTTAGAGAAAGTTTTATCAATATCTTTATAAAACTTCAATGGGAATTGAGTCGGGAGCATTGCAAGGGTGTAGAAGATTTTGGGCGCTAAAGTAATTTTATAGAATTCAATCTACCCCACCAAGAAAGATGTAGGGATGACCATTTAGATGTTTTGTCTTTAATATAATTTAAGAGAAATTCATCATTTAAAGTCATTGTTGATTTTATGGATGTAGAAAATAAAATCCCAAGACACTTCAATTTACTCTTTTGCTAAATTATACCATTCCTGGGAAGCATATCGGGAGTACAATATATATTTAAAGGGAAAGATTCAGTTTTGTTTGAATTTAAAGTATTACCAGAGACTGTAGAATATTTTGTTATAATATTAAATAGAGATGGAAAAGAGGACACAGGGTCACTTATGAATAAAAGCACATCATCCGCATAAGCCAGGGATTTAACAAGAACATCTTTAATAGTAATTCCCTTAATCTCATCACATTTTCTAATTGAAGCAAGGAAAGGTTTGATGCCAATTAAAAATAAAAGAGGAGACCGGGGACATCCTTGTCTCGTACCTCAAAAAAGAGAAAATTGATGGCAAATGTGTCCGTTGATAAAAAAATGAGCAGTAGGAGCAAAATATAGAGCTGAAATCATACATATAAAAGACTATCCAAAATTAAAAGATGACAACGTATGAAATAAAAATTGCCAATGAAACTTATCAAAAGCTTTTTCAGCATCTAAGGCTAAAATACCGGAAGGAAGTGGTAAAGTAGAACTTTCTTCAATAACATGAAGTAAAGTTCTGGTGTTATTTGCAGAAAATCTATGTCATAAAACCAGATTGAGCAGGGTAAATAATGGAATCTAAAATAGGGCCTAATCTTGTAGCGAGTATTTTTGCATATCATTTACAATCTTGATTTATTAAAGATATGGGGCGATAGTTAGATACAAGAGTGGGATCTTTATCTGGCTTTGGTAGTACAAATATTAAAGCTTCGGTAAATGAACCAGAGGTAGTACCTGTGGGTGCAAAAAACTCAAAAAGTTGAATTAAAAAAGGTAACAGGTGCGATTGAAATTCTTTATAAAATTCTGCTGGTATCCCATCAGGACCAGGAGACTTTTTTTTTTTAAGAGAGTAAATGGCTAATAAAATTTCATCTCTAGTGATAGGAGAGTCAAGTCCATTTTTATCGGATTGTGAAATCTTGGGTAAACTACAGGAGGCTAAAAAGGAATCAATTAAAGACTTATCATGAAAATCAGGCTTGTAATATAATTTGGAATAGAAATTTAAAAACTCATTAGCAATATCCTTTTGAGAAAAAACAACTTTGCCATGTGGACCATGAATTGAATTGATTTGAGTTTTGTCTTTTTTTCTGCGTAAATAATTAGCTAAAAGTCGGCCAGATCTATTGGTGTTAAAACAAAATCTGGAGTTAGCATTAGAAATTTGGATACGTGCTCTCTTACTAAGCATGGAATTAAATTCATATCGTAATTTTTGGAGTGTAAACTTATGTTGAGGATCATTGGAATTAATAAAAAGCCGTTCGTGTTTTGCAATTTGTTTTTGTAATGCTTTAATATCCGCATTGAAAGTTTTATTATCATATGCCATAATGGAGATCGTTACCCCCCTAATACAAGCTTTGAATGCATTCCATCTGTTAATCAAAGAGGTAGAACCTTCTGTATTAAATACAAAATAATCTTTAATGGCTGTCAAAAGTTTAGGTTTGTTCTTTTCATTTAATACTATACCAGTGTTCATATGCCATCCAGACTGTTTGGTATATGTTGAGTCTAAATTCAAAACTAATGAGATCAGCGCATGGTCAGAGATATCAATATTACCAATTTGAGGATCTTTAACGGAAATAATCATTTGTCTGGAAACTAGTAAGCAATCAATTTGGGAATGGGAGTTATGAGGATTGGAAAAGGAAGAAAAACTTTTTTCAGTGGGAAAATCTAATCTACAAATTTCTACTAATTTAGTGGTTTGAATGAAGGCTTTGAATGCAAAATACTCATTAGAAGGATGACATTTAGTAAGAGAAAGTCTATCCAATAAAGGATCAGAAATAACATTGAAATCTCCTCCAACAATTAAAGGAACATTTCCCACTTATAATACCTCTGTGGCAAGATTGGACCAAATCACAGGATCATCTGCAGTAGGGCCATAAACATTAAGTAAAAATAAGAGGGAATCATGAACTTTAATTTTAGTCAATATATATCTACCATTATCATCTGAATGTTTCCTTAAAATTTGACAGTGTAATTTCTTAGCAAAAAGAACATCTACACCATTTTTCTTACCATTAGCAGGAGAGGAGACAATCGTATCAACCATTTCTTTTTCATATAATCTAGAATGTTGTCATCAATATGAGTCCCCTGAATAAAACAAATATCAGCTTTTAATTTCCTAAATAATCTAGAAATTTTGTACGCTTAACTGGATGACATATTCCTTTAACATTTACTGACACTACTTTAAGATGATGAACATTACCCATAGTATAAGAGAGAATAAAATAAATCAAGAAGAAAGACATAAGAGAAAGAAAAGCAAAGGAGAAATAGGATTAGAAAAGAGAAGAGAGAAAAGTAACTCCAATACAAACCAAAGGATAGAGAAAAAGAAAATACATGGAAAAAACGACGAACAAAAAACATAAATATGAAATGTGAAACGCACACACGGTCTACAAGCATAGCCGGAACAGCTGGAGCCAAATAGAAAAAAATCTTAGTATCCTGTCAGAAAAGGCATAACTGGTAAAATTCAAGTATTGGAGTCATTAGTATCAATTGAATGTGGAGACTGTAGGTCAATAAAATGTTTCAAATCTTCAGGACGTTGAAAAGATTTGGAGAAATTATCCTTCCAAATACGCATCGTCGATGGATCAAAAAGACCATACTTGAAGCCAAGACGTCAAAGCTGAGGGCAAAGAGCAGTAAATTCCTTGTGAATTGCGATAGTTTCTTTGGCAAGATGAATAAAAATCTTATTTCCATTAACCATCAGTGAAGGAATTTCTCGTGCCCTTTTCTGATTAGAACCAAGTGATGGTGACGAAGAACCTTTGTCTTGGCTTAGTGTGATGAGGGTTACGATGGGAAGGAATCCTGTGTGCTTTATCTATTTTAATTTTTCAGGAAATTTAAGCTGCAAAAGACCAGGCAGCAGATTTTCCAAATATAATCTACAGTTATCTCCTTCAACATCCTCAGGCAAATTAAAAATGCGAAGGTTGTATTGTGTATTGCGATTTTCCATATCCAACAATTGAGAGCACAAAGGAGACATTTTTTGCCACTAGAGGAGTGAAAGTGTCAATTTTGGCTTTGTTATCTTGAATTTTAATTGAATTGTCGGAAATTTCCATGGACAAACTAGCCATTTCCTTGTGTACATTTTTTACTTCTGACGCAATGGACTCTGTATTGACGCACAACACCTGAATCTCCTCTAATATTAAGGATAAGAAAGGCTCTGATGACTCCACAACCTTAGATTTAATAGGAGGAGGAGAAACGTGCTGCCTCCTTTTATTATTAAAAGTAGCTTTATTTTCCATTTTCTCAGTGAATAAAAATAAAAATAGAAAATATCAGAAATAAAAGAATCCAAAATGCAGCAAAAAATGTATTATGAGTGCAAAATAAGTGGTGCAGCAGCTAAAATAGGCTGTGGGCGGAGCTAAGCCCAAGCCAGGCCTCTCCTAGAAGTGCACTCCGCCCCCCTGAATGAAAAACTCGTCTGTACCTCAAAGCTGAGCTCGGTCCAGGAACCAGGCGATGAAAAGAACGTCTTTAAAAGCTTCAAATCCACTGAAAATCGCTATACAGTGCAGGTGGGCATTTAATATTACTCCAACCTCTTTGCCAGCAAATAATGACAGGAATTGTCGTTTTATTTTCCAAAACGGGCGCAAAACGCGCTAGAGCAGGAGCGGGCGGCCATATTGATTTCCGCGCTCGCGCGTCTCCCTTTGTGTATTCCTTCTAATGTTCTTTCTCCCTCCATGTAATCTAGATATTTTCTCACCTGTAGCTTTATGTCTCGATTTGGCTTACTTGAGCTTCCTTGCCTTCTTGGCTCATTTTATCTTTATTGCATGTAGGTTCGGGGGAACAGAATAATAATATCTATAACTATTCTTGTGATTTATTATGTGTCTCCCCTTCATCTCTGCAGGGGTTTCTGCTAACACCCGTTTTATCCCTTTTCCTAGGATAGGTATTGCCCTCTCGATACCCCTTATCTCTCGGCCTCACTGTATATCCTTTGTAAATCCAGAGGGTCTATTTTCCTCTCTTTCTTTCCACCAGGCCTGCTGCACTGCAGCCTCTGACCCTCTCGGTTCTGTCCCACACAGGCGCAGTATGCTCACTGTGTTCTTGCTGCTTACTCTTCAGCCTTTCTTGTTTGTGGCAGGCATCTTATTCCCCCCAATCCCAGGGAGTTGTATCTGCTGTCTCTCCTCCTCATGTCTTCTTTACCCTTCGACCTACCAACGTCATCCGTCTGATCTGTACACATAGCCAGAGAACTCCCCATCTTAATCTTCTTTACCTCTTTGGTGCTTGTTACTTCGACTTTTTCTTGTCTATGTTTTAGAAGTTTGTAGCAATGTTGGATGAAATGATTAGAAATCAAATCACTCCCAACATGAGGATAGGAAGATTCAATAACAATTGTAGCTTGTTTGTGATCCTACTCTACAAAGGCCATAATCACAACCAGTGTTCTTGAGCAGTCAGAATCATGATCATATTAGTAAGTGAGGTGAGGAATTTAAAGAGATATATAGAAGTTTGTAGTGTAAAAAGCCCCAAGTCAAGTGACAATAATAGGACAAAGCGAAGTGATAAACTGCATTTATGTTACAAACTTGGCAGTTACCCTCATTTGGCCTCAATCTAAAATGTGTCTGCATCTAGAAAAGTCTAACAATTGTGGGAGCTTTGTACATTTTGCCGGAATTTGTAGAGAAACTAAAAGAGTGGTTAGAGGTCAAACAAGAACACTGTGTATCAGGAAATGGTGATGGATTCATTTGATGAACATTTAGTATCTGAGCTGGAACAAGCTTTCGTTTTAGTTGTTTTGAATGAAATAAAACTAGTGATAATGAAAGAAGTAGGGGTCCGCGGAGGTACCAAGTGAAAATGATGGAATATCATCTGCCAAAGCTGGCTATTCAAGGTCGCCATAGACTATTATAACTAACATGGTTTTCTAGAGAGCTTAGCAGATGTAAAAAGATGGTCAACAAGAAGGCTCCAATGTGCACAATATAGATATCATTGGGTTTTGCAGAGTAAATATATTGTTAAAGCACAGAAACACTGTTTTAAAAACATATGTTGCTGAAAAGGAATTGAATAGTTTAGGGTGAAAGGCCATTGCAAATTAAAAATTGTGCTGATTTTGCAAACTTTCAGTATGTTTTGATAGTGAAAGGCTGTTCTGATGAATTGATGGAAAAACAATTTAAAAAGACATTCTCCAACAAATAACGGGATTAAGGAATGTTTGCATTAGATTAAATTTAAATAGGGTGTAAAGCAAACATTGTGAGGTTAGATTGGAGTTGGAAGACATGCTATGTAACTTGATTGAATAGGGTATTATTGAAGATTTAGGAAAGAATATTAAATGACTTGATAAGTGTTAAGCAGTGCTTAATTTGAACTGGTGCTCAGCACCAGCACTTAATAATCAAGACCACGCTACAGAATCACAGGATGTTGAGCCGAGACTAAAACTTGGTTCCCCAGCTCTGAAGTCAGCAGCTCTGGCCATTTCACCATATCCTCTCCCCACTTTCACAGTTAATGGTCGGTTCTGTTTTAGGTGGCCCTAACAGGAGAAATGGGCTGGTGCAAGCTGCCTCCGGACGAGAGCCCCAACACTTATTTTTTTCCCTGAAGCTTGGGGCCCCGCACAGGGGCCTCTGTAAAGCCACTGCATTGTGCTGTGCGGTATGCCAGCAGGAAGTGAAATACTGTGGAGGCCTGTGCACTCATCATATTCCCTTCCCCTTCTCCTCCATGCTGACTCACTCATAACAAACAAACACTGGGGAAGGCTTGGGCCCTGTCCCTGACCGGCTTGGACCACTCTTATACAATAAACAAAACAAGAGCCAGGCAGCTAACGTTTTTTGAAGCAATGCACAACCTAGTATAAACAATTGCTAGGCTGGACAACGATTAGTGTTGAATCACTTCTTGTATTTTATAATAGATTATGAGCAGAGTTTTTTTGAGCATCAAAAGATACACCACAACATTTGCAAAGGTTCACAAATACATTGAATACACCAAAAACAACACATCAGATTAATTATACAGCACATAAACAATTGTGATAAACATTAAGTATGGACAACTGTACAATGCCTCAACTAAATCTATCATTGAGGCACCAATCCTGAATGAAAATTGTACAAGTGGACTAACAGATGAAATACTAGCCTACTTGTTTCACCCACCACAGAATACACAGTGAATTTGTCACACGGTGCTGTAAATAGGAGACACACAAAAACTAAACAGCAGTGTAGAAATGTGTGAAGTTTATTCCTATTACGCCCTAGTTATTTGGTATCTTGGTGGTGCTTGACGTCGACGCGTTTCGAACCCAGTGACGATTAACGGGTTCTCCTCAGGACATGGACTGGGGGGTCGTTGTCACTGTGAATTAATTAAAAAAAGGGGGGTATCAATGATAAACTAGCTGACATCCACTCCTCACTAAATCACGAACACTCTGAAAATATAAAGGTACCTTCTTTTCGGGGGGTCGGGTCACTCCCTGTAAGGTAGATGGTAAACAAACCTCAGTTACACTCAGTCCATTGGAGACCTTATGTGCTGCACTACTGGATTGTAAAATTGACACATACCTCAGTGTTGAAAAAACTCGTAAATGGTGGGGGTGCCGGCGCACTTAAGTTATATTGTGTACCAGTTAGACCGCCTGAAAGAAGTAAGAAGACTTCTTAATACAGCCCTAAACATCTCAGCGTTAGATGGACAATTTATAAGGCGTGTGGGATCCTACCTTCGTTTTTCGGCTTGTGGATCTTTGCTTTGCGCGTGAGAAAAGCGGCAGACGCCGCGCTGCTTCGACAGCTAGAAAAACATAGAGCGGGCATTTTAGAGGATTGTCATAGTTCGTCCGCTCGCTAGAAACAAGTTTATTTAGGGAAACTTACTTCTCTGAAGATGAACTGAAGCGCTGCGACCGGCACCCAAACGATTCTGAGAAACAACTCGGAGCCTTGGGGGCGTGTCTACATGTATTTACCTTGGACCGAGTCCAGGTGTATCTTGGGATATGTAGTTCGGGTTTTATGTACTATAAGGATGCGTGAGTAGAGTGCAGAAAGGGGCTCGACTAGGAATGTGTACACAATAGGGAACTTGTTCCCTCGCGCTGTTGGGAGATGTGCACTGCGGACACATGAGCTGCAGCAAGCGAAAACAGATAATCGCCACGGACAAACTGTTTACAAATTGCTGAATTCGTTTAGATCGTTCAGTCCAGACATGGCAGTATTGAATCTTAAAATGAGGTAGGCTTCTTTTTGTGCCAGACGTACGTCCGGGTCCCGACCTGCCCCTGGAATGTTCTTGATACTTGCTAGGATTGTCCATTTGAGGTCATTGGCTGAATGTTGCTTCCTCAGAAAATGGGACACCAAAGGTGCTGTCAGGACTTTATTGTTGATCCTTGATCTGTGCTGGATAATGCGTTGACCCACTTCTTGGGTGGTTTTGCCTATGTAGACCTGTCCACACGGGCACGTGATGGCATATACTGCATATTTTGTCTTGCAATTTGTGAAGTCATCGTGTCGCCAGTGTTTTTTGCCATCCGTGAAGAGGGTTCCTTCCGTCGTCAGATTGCACGCAGAACATGTGCCACACTTATAATGTCCTTTTACTGGGCCCATATTGAAAAGGGTGCCCTGTACTTCTCTTCTGGTTTTCCCCCGAGTGGACGAGATCTGCTGTCCAATGCTTCGGTTCTTTTTAAGCGCGAACAATGGTTTGCCAATGTCAGGTAGAATTTCTTCAACCAGGTGCCAATTGCTCCGGATGATTTTCTGTACCGGGGTGGTGTGGGGTCCGAAGGTGGACACACATACCATCCTTTCAACTTGTGGTTTTTCTCGCTTCTGCAGGAGATGTTCCCGGGGTGTCCATCTTGCCCTCTGCATGGAGTGCTTCAAAAGTTTGGCTGGATAGCGTCTCGCCTTCAGTTTTTTTCTGGAAGAGTGTGGACTGAAGGTCTGAAGTCCACACTCTTCCGGAAAAAAACTGATAAGAACAATTCCTTACATTATGCAAGTTTCCACCCAAAAAGTTTAAAGAACAATCTCCCCTATGGTCAATATCTTAGGGTGAGACGGAACTGTTCAAGAACGGAAGACTTCATCACCCATGGAGAAGCACTTACCAATAAACTGAAGGCGAGAGGCTATCCAGCCAAACTTTTGAAGCACTCCATGCAGAGGGCAAGATGGACACCCCGGGAACATCTCCTGCAGAAGCGAGAAAAACCACAAGTTGAAAGGATGGTATGTGTGTCCACCTTCGGACCCCACACCACCCCGGTACAGAAAATCATCCGGAGCAATTGGCACCTGGTTGAAGAAATTCTACCTGACATTGGCAAACCATTGTTCGTGCTTACAAAGAACCGAAGCATTGGACAGCAGATCTCATCCACTCGGGGGAAAACCAGAAGAGAAGTACAGGGCACCCTTTTCAATATGGGCCCAATAAAAGGACATCATAAGTGTGGCACATGTTCTGTGTGCAATCTGACGACGGAAGGAACCCTCTTCACGGATGGCAAAAAACACTGGCGACACGATGACTTCACAAATTGCAAGACAAAATATGCAGTATATGCCATCACGTGCCCGTGTGGACAGGTCTACATAGGCAAAACCACCCAAGAAGTGCGTCAACGCATTATCCAGCACAGATCAAGGATCAACAATAAAGTCCTGACAGCACCTTTGGTGTCCCATTTTCTGAGGAAGCAACATTCAGCCAATGACCTCAAATGGACAATCCTAGCAAGTATCAAGAACATTCCAGGGGCAGGTGGGGACCCGGACGTACGTCTGGCACAAAAAGAAGCCTACCTCATTTTAAGATTCAATACTGCCATGTCTGGACTGAACGATCTAAATGAATTCAGCAATTTGTAAACAGTTTGTCCGTGGCGATTATCTGTTTTCGCTTGCTGCAGCTCATGTGTCCGCAGTGCACATCTCCCAACAGCGCGAGGGAACAAGTTCCCTATTGTGTACACATTCCTAGTCGAGCCCTTTTCTGCACTCTACTCACGCATCCTTATAGTACATAAAACCCGAACTACATATCCCAAGATACACCTGGACTCGGTCCAAGGTAAATACATGTAGACACGCCCCCAAGGCTCCGAGTTGTTTCTCAGAATCGTTTGGGTGCCGGTCGCAGCGCTTCAGTTCATCTTCAGAGAAGTAAGTTTCCCTAAATAAACTTGTTTCTAGCGAGCGGACGAACTATGACAATCCTCTAAAACGCCCACTCTATGTTTTTCTAGCTGTCGAAGCAGCGCGGCGTCTGCCGCTTTTCTCACGCGCATAGCAAAGATCCACAAGCCGAAAAACGAAGGTAGGATCCCACACGCCTTATAAATTGTCCATCTAACGCTGAGATGTTTAGGGCTGTATTAAGAAGTCTTCTTACTTCTTTCAGGCGGTCTAACTGGTACACAATATAACTTAAGTGCGCCGGCACCCCCACCATTTACGAGTTTTTTCAACACTGAGGTGTGTGTCAATTTTACAATCCAGTAGTGCAGCACATAAGGTCTCTAATGGACTGAGTGTAACTGAGGTTTGTTTACCATCTACCTTACAGGGAGTGACCCGACCCCCCCGAAAAGAAGGTACCTTTATATTTTCAGAGTGTTCGTGATTTTGTGAGGAGTGGATGTCAGCTAGTTTATCATTGATACCCCCTTTTTTTAATTAATTCACAGTGACAACGACCCCCCAGTCCATGTCCTGAGGAGAACCCGTTAATCGTCACTGGGTTCGAAACGCGTCGACGTCAAGCACCACCAAGATACCAAATAACTAGGGCGTAATAGGAATAAACTTCACACATTTCTACACTGCTGTTTAGTTTTTGTGTGTCTCCTATTTACAGCACCGTGTGACAAATTCACTGTGTATTCTGTGGTGGGTGAAACAAGTAGGCTAGTATTTCATCTGTTAGTCCACTTGTACAATTTTCATTCAGGATTGGTGCCTCAATGATAGATTTAGTTGAGGCATTGTACAGTTGTCCATACTTAATGTTTATCACAATTGTTTATGTGTTGTATAATTGATTTGATTTGTTGTTTTTGGTGTATTCAATGTATTTGTGAACCTTTGCAAATGTTGTGGTGTATCTTTTGATGCTCAAAAAAACTCTGTCCATAATCTTTTATAAAATACAAGAAGTGATTCAACACTAATCGTTGTCCAGCCTAGCAATTGTTTATACTAGGTTGTGCATTGCTTCAAAAAACGTTAGCTGCCCGACTCACTCATAAAGCAGTTCTCTAACAGGCATGCCACCTATCTTTCTAATTTCCAGCATCAGTCTGTCTATTCAAGAACTTGCATAAAGTAGGCTACTGCAGGTAGTCCGGCTCAGCTGCTTTTTTGTCTCAAACTAGCTTCTAGGTGAGTCCAGCTGAGTCGTATTCATTGTGTCCGACAGCAGCGCACCAACATCAAAACACCTGAAGAAGAGCATGCGCACACGCATAGTGTGTTGTGCCATGCTAAGCAGCAGCCTCCAGGGAGGTGGTCTGAGTCTTAATCAGCAATTCCTTTTGACTGTTTTGTTTTGTGACTGGAATCAAGTATCTGAATTCACAATTTCAGGATCTCCAGACTCAACTGCCCATCGAGGAAATAAAAAATACACTCATCCATGTCAGGAGTTGACTAAGAAATAATGTGACAAAGGAGAACTATAAGGGTTTTACTTTCTTAAAGACATGTGTGCATGCATGCCGCATAGTTCTATGTGTATAATAAAACTATCAATGACCATATGGTACAAATTCACTTTTTTAACTTTATAATCACTGCTAATCACTATCCTATTCAGCAGTATTTGGCCTATAAACCTTAGAAGAAGTGACCATTAAGTTAAAACTGACAATGATTCCAACATATACTTTGCAAGTTACATGCTGATGTTTGCAGCAGATAGATAACACACTGAGCTATTATGACAGGATTTAACCTGTGAAATACAGGCAGCATAATGGTTTCTGCAAAACATTTCTACAAACATTTGACCTTTAGCCTTTGAGCTGTTTATGATTATTCAAATTGGGAGATAGATTTACATACACTGGGCCAGATTCACAAAGGGACTTACATAGTAGAATCTCTTCACTTGAGCTAAACCTCTGTACGGTGTAGTCTCTGCAGTGTGCTTACACAGATTCTGCCTTGAGTGAGGAAACACCGCTCTCGTAACTTTACTACACGTAAATCCCTTTGTGAATCGGGCCGACAGCTTAAGTTTCAGAAAAGGGGGGTGGTGATGAACAGAGTGTCTGAATTAAGCAGACCACTCTTACCTAGTCCAAAGATCAGGGCTTGATCCATCACCGTTATTTATCTCACTGCACCATCCCAGCTCAGAACCTGGCTATATGCAAATCAGTCTGTCCCTGGCCCAGTGCATCATGGGAACAGGGCAGACTAAACTACAAAGCCAATTCTTCACCAGAAAGGAGACAAGCTACCGGGGACCGGTTTCTGGCATTTCAGCCTTCTTCGGCCCGGCTTGCTTGAATCCTGATGGTGCAATGAGAAAGGGACTCATGTCTGAGTGTACCCTGCCACACCTATAGTGGCCAAAAACGATTCAGAAAAGGGGGTGGTGATGAACAGAGTGTCTGAATTAAGCAGACCACTCTTACCCAGTCCAAATATCAGGGCTTGATCCATCACCGTTATTTATCTCACTGCACCATCCCAGCTCAGAACTTGGCTATATGCAAATTAGTCTGACCCTGGCCCAGTGCATCATGGGAACAGGGCTGACCAAACTACCAAGCCAATTCTTATACTGGGAAGGAAACAAGCTACCGGGGACCGGTTTCTGGCATTTCAGCCGTCTTCGGCCCGGCTTGCTTGAATCCTGATGGTGCAATGAGCTAGGGACTCACATCTGAGTATACCCTTCCACGCTTATGGTGGACAAAAATGATTCAGAAAAGGGGGTGGTGATGAACAGAGTGTCTGAATTAAGCAGACCACTCTTACCCAGTCCAAAGATCAGGGCTTGATCCATCACCGTTTTTCAGCTCACTGCACCATCCCAGCTCAGAACTTGGCTATATGCAAATCTGTCTGTCCCTGGCCCAGTGCATCATGGGAACAGGGCAGACTAAACTACCAAGCCAATTCTTCACCAGAAAGGAGACAAGCTACCGGGGACCGGTTTCTGGCATTTCAGCCTTCTTCGGCCCGGCTTGCTTGAATCCTGATGGTGCAGTGAGAAAGGGACTCATGTCTGAGTGTACCCTGCCACACCTATAGTGGCCAAAAACGATTCAGAAAAGGGGGTGGTGATGAACAGAGTGTCTGAATTAAGCAGACCACTCTTACCCAGTCCAAAGATCAGGGCCTGATCCATCACTGTTATTTATCTCACTGCACCATCCCAGCTCAGAACCTGGCTATATGCAAATCAGTCTGTCCCTGGCCCAGTGCATCATGGGAACAGGGCAGACTAAACTACCAAGCCAATTCTTCACCAGAAAGGAGACAAGCTACCGGGGACCGGTTTCTGGCATTTCAGCCTTCTTCGGCCCGGCTTGCTTGAATCCTGATGGTGCAGTGAGAAAGGGACTCATTTCTGAGTGTACCCTGCCACACCTATAGTGGCCAAAAACGATTCAGTAAAGGGGGTGGTGATGAACAGAGTGTCTGAATTAAGCAGACCACTCTTACCCAGTCCAAAGATCAGGGCTTGATCCATCACCGTTATTTATCTCACTGCACCATCCCAGCTCAGAACCTGTCTATATGCAAATCAGTCTGTCCCTGGCCCAGTGCATCATGGGAACAGGGCAGACTAAACTACCAAGCCAATTCTTCACCAGAAAGGAGACAAGCTACCGGGGACCGGTTTCTGGCATTTCAGCCTTCTTCGGCCCGGCATGCTTGAATCCTGATGGTGCAGTGAGAAAGGGACTCATGTCTGAGTGTACCCTGCCACACCTATAGTGGCCAAAAACGATTCAGAAAAGGGGGTGGTGATGAACAGAGTGTCTGAATTAAGCAGACCACTCTTACCCAGTCCAAAGATCAGGGCTTGATCCATCACCGTTATTTATCTCACTGCACCATCCCAGCTCAGAACCTGGCTATATGCAAATCAGTCTGTCCCTGGCCCAGTGCATCATGGGAACAGGGCAGACTAAACTACCAAGCCAATTCTTCACCAGAAAGGAGACAAGCTACCGGGGACCGGTTTCTGGCATTTCAGCCTTCTTCGGCCCGGCTTGCTTGAATCCTGATGGTGCAGTGAGAAAGGGACTCATGTCTGAGTGTACCCTGCCACACCTATAGTGGCCAAAAACGATTCAGAAAAGGGGGGCATGGGTGGGCAATAAGCATGGGCGAATTTTGTGAATCTCGCGTTCGCGAATTTTGCGGATTTGCGAACTCGCAATCCGCAAAATCCGCGAATTCCCGCGAATTTGCGGATTTTTTTTTTTTTGTGTTCGCCCGTGTTTCTGCCAGTTCGCGAGGGTTTTTACAATTTCGCAATTTGCGAACTTACCTGTCGGGTCGCAAGTTTTGCGAACTTGTTGTTTCTACGTGTCCAGCCTGTTTGGGACACTCTTCTTCATCACTGCCACTCTCTGTCACCACTGCCACTCTCTGACTACTCATGCCACCCTCTGGCCCACCCATGCCACCCTCTGTTTCATCACCACACCCTCTGGTTGTCCAGTGTACATTATTTTCGGCAAAGCAAAGCACACCTTCCCTGCCTCAAGTGACCTGAATTAATTTGGGGCTGATTAATGTGTCACAGAATATTTTTTTAGCTGGCACCTGCTTCCTTAGTGCACCCTGATTAGTGATCTTTTGCACTTGCTAAGTGCTTTAATTGTTGCAAAATTAGTTACAACACCTGCCCTGCCCCAACTGACAATAATGAATTAGGGGCTGATTAATGGATTTTAACTTCCAGCCTGGCTCCTGCTTGTCTCCCTTAGCTGTAATTCAGGACCTTTGTGGCATATGTGTAACTATTCTGAGGTTCAGATCAGGGTCACATAATAGTTGCAACTGGCAACTGAACTCTGGAGGGGCCCCTCAGGAAGCACTACAGGAAATGGCTACTAATGATGAGCCTGAACTTTTGAACCTGGTAAGTAGTTTCAGTTTTGCTAAGATCGTATTTCTGCAATTTAGCACTTATTCGCGGGGCGCGAAGTTGTACTGGGAAGCCGCGAACTCACGCGAACAGTGCGAGCAGTGCGAGCAAAATCCGCTGCTCGCGGATTTGCGGATTTTGCGGGAGATTCGCGAATCTCGCGGATTGCGAATTTCCCGAAAATCCGCAAAATCCGCGAGCGAAACGGATTTTCCGCCCATGCTTAGTGGGCAACTACGTTGTGTGCATGCAGGTAGGACCAGTGGCAAAGGATAAAAAATAAAGTCACTTACCATGACTGCTGCATGTCTGATGTCATCTTCAATCCCTTCTCTGTCAGCTCAGCGGGATCCAGACTCTAGAAAATTCCACTAAGCAATCCTGGTGCTTTATAAGACAGCAGCGTGAAGAGCTGCAAAGTGAACATGTCACTTTGACCAGCTCAAAAGAGACGGCCAAACTGCATGCGCACTTTGGAGGGTCGATCCTGCTCATACAGTCCTCCATGCAGCCAATTGGCAGCAGAGGAGGATCCCTTCCCCCCCATTTATCCTGGCTGGAGGTGCTGTGCGCTAAATGTAAAAATTAAAATGGCAACGAAATAATTTCATTTCCATTTTATTTTTCACATTTGGCGCCATTGTAGTGGGTGGGAGGGGCGACGCCCCCTTGCCCTCACGAAAAAACCGGCACCGTTCAGTTTTTTAGTCAGTATTCTGAGACTCGCGAACAACACATAGACAACTACAGTAGTTTTTTTGTAATTACCAATGCTATCTTGAAATATATACTCTTTTTGAAAAATTAGGCAAGCCAGAAGAGGTTTATGATCACTGTTTTCTTTATGGCAATTTTTTTTGCACCCATGCTAGAATAAGACTTAGTTGTCTAAAGATTGTAGGTTAACTGGCATGGTCTCTGGTCCATGTAACTCTGCTCACAATGAATTTTCCCTTCCAGACTCCACCACGTTAAAGCTACTGCCTCATTGTTAAAAAGTGGATTATTGATAGGGGCAAATGTAGGTATGCCACTGGCAATAAGGCCACTGACACAGAACAGGGCTCAGAATAGAGAACATTATTCCTATGCTCAACCCTTGGTAACGTGGCTGCGAGCAGGCAGACAGGCTTAACTTCGAAGACAGGTATGTAAAGCATTTAAAAACACAATTTCAGTAAATAATTAAGACACAACGAAAAATAAAAATCCAACACCAATTCATAAAAATAGGAATTATTTGTTTATTTTAAAAAAACGAAAAGAATCCACTGTAGGGAACCAGAGATATGAATTTTTAACGGTTAGTCACTTTCAAGTGCTTAGAAGCCAACAGTGCCCCTTTCAGTCATTTCGTGTTCTCAGACAAGGACACACCTTTCGAAATTGTTCTGGAGAATTTCTCACCACTCCGGGGCAGCCTTCTCCAGAAAGCGGGGTCCAGTTAGAACTCCTTCCTGAAGTTCTGCTTGCGGGTTCCAAAGTATACAACACACAATCCAAGGTTCTGGAATCTTCAATTTCAATGCCGCAATCCACTTGAACAAAACACTTACAAATCCACTGGTACTCCAGGCTGGGAATTCTTTGTGGGGATGTCCAGGTGAGTTCTGTTAACCTGTAGCTTGCAGGGAGTCCACTCTTTACTTCTTTTACAGCAAGGTAGTCCACAGGGCTGTAGTTTCAGATGGTGCAGTCTTCAGAGGGCAGGCCTTAAAAATAGCACTTCCAAATTCTCACCATGGCAACGTCTTGCTTCCTTAAGTTTCAAGCAGCAGATCTGGAGGGCTCTGCTCCTCTCAGATACTTATTCCAAGTTCTCTGGGTCAAGCAGGGTCACTTCTGACCAATGGGAGCAGGGTAACTCCTCCAATATATGACCACATCCTGTGGAGTGTGGCATTATTTTATTTATTTAAAGTTTTGTATAGCGCGAACATGACCCATGTGAGTATCAGAGCGCTTCACATAGAATTAGGTAGCGAGCGGGACAAGTAGGGTAATATACATCAAGAGCAAATCAGATACAGGAAATACAATAAAAAATATATTAAAAATAAATAAATAAATAACAGTCATTTGTAGGCAGTCGGAGCATAGCTTCAAGATCAGCGCATTGTTCATTAGAGGAGTTTGTTCAGTAGTAGAGATTTGACTTCCTTTTTGAAGGCAAAGGTAGAAGGAATCAGTCTTGTTTTCACTAGAAAGGAATTCCAGATTCCCGCGTTATATGCCAGAGAATGAGCGATTGTAGGTTTTAAGCTTATTACATTTCTTGGGCTCGAGCAGCAGAGTGCCTGAGCTCCTTGTGGGCCTGGAACCACCAGTTAGCCCAAGCTTGTTAGTCAGTAGAGTGGGGTGTTAAAGTTTAGTGCTCTATATGTCATACATGCAATCTTTAATTGTATTCTAGCTTCAAAGGGAAGCCAGTTGAGGGATTTCAGGTCCGGTGAAATGTGATTGGTCTTCTTAGTGCCCGTGATGAGTCTGGTAGCAGCATTAAGAGAGGATCTGATGGGAGCTATACTGAGTTACGGCAAACCGCAAAGAGTGGCACTGCCGTTTCTAGCCTGGAGATAACCAATGCTTGTACAGCCGCTTTAAAGTCATCATGTGGAAGAAAAGGTTTGAGTTTTCTTAGGATGCAGAGTTGAAAGTTCGCTCCTTTGGTCGTAGATCTGATGTGGCCTTGCATGTTTAGTTTTTTGTCAAGCACAACTCCCAGAGATTTAGTGGAGTCAACAATGTGAGGAGTGCACTTGAGGGCAGTGAGATTACAAAGCGATTGCAGCACAGTAGGGGATTGTTATCGGGTGCAATGAGGAGAAATTCCGTCTTGAGGGCATTTAATTTGAGGTGGTTGGAAGTAAGCCAGTTGAGGGTTTTGAGAAGGGTTCCATTGAGCGATATGATGCCCTCGGGGAAGAGATTTTCATGTAAAGTTGGGTGTCATCAGCATACATGTGATATTGTATGTTGGAGGTTTTAAGAATTACAATCAGAGGTTCCAGGAAGAGGTTGAAGAGGGTGGGGAAGAGTGAGAATCCTTGGGGGACGCCGAGTGTGCAGGGCCTTGGGTTGGAGAGCGATTGGTTGGATTTGAATCTCTGGGTTCTTTTGTCAAGGAAAGATGCGAACCATTTAAGGACACTGCAAGAGAGTCCCATTCTGCGTTCAAATAGGTAAATAAAAAGACAGGTTTCATTTTGGTCGACTAAAGTGAGGGCGTCATCTAAGATGTGAGTGAGGGCCGTTTCAGTACTGTGGCCACTGAGAAAACCCAATTGGAATAAGTCAAGAAGCTGGAATTGTTCAATGTGTTTGCGGATTTGTTCATGAACAAATTTCTTCAAAAGTTTCCCCAGGGTTGGAATGTTTGTCATTGGAGGGTAGTTGTTCAGGTCATCCGGGTCAGCCGAGAGTATTTTACGAATAGAGAGCAACAGCCCGCCTTCAAGCAGTCCAGGATCTTACCTTGAACAAGTGAGACATTGATTATTTTGGACTAGAGTCCTGCAAGTGTACTTACCATTTCTTTAAAGAAGTTGGGAGGGAGGGAGTAATTGAAGTGTGTTGGACCTAGATTACCCAAGCCTACATATGGTAGCTTGGCACAGTAGTGGTCTACAGCTAACTCAAGGCGTTGGCTAAGTACTTACAAGTCTCACTCACAGTAACTCAGTGATGAACCACTAAAATAAAGACACAACACCACTGTTTGGAAAAATACCGTTACCTTTTATAAAAATAATATGTTTCTTTGGATTCAAACCATACAGGATACAACATCAATTTCTTTCAGGAGTAAACATTACACTTTTGCTTTGAGAAATTACTTTTCACTCTTCCTGCTTTGGAAAAAGGGCAGTAAACCACATACTATTGTCAAGGATTCAGTAATGCACAAAAGGTAACTCTTTGGATAATTAAGAGAATCTCATCAGTTTCACACTATGTAGGGTTAATTTACATCAATACACAATGTCACCAATACTTCACCAATAAACCCTGCCAATTCCCTGGTTATTCTATCACATTCAGGGCTATACACTCTATCCCCTTATCTTCTATATCACAGTATGAATTCCAAGGGAATTAAAAGGGTCAAGGCACCTTGTTGGTTTTTAGAACTGTTAAGGTATCTGTTAACTTTTACACCTTAGTGCCTAGCACTTCTTTTCCACACCCCCACTCTCCTTACTGTCTTTGTGGCGGATACGCCACAGTCCATAGGCCTTCAGATGGCACCTGCCTCTTGGGCTTCCCCGACCAGCTGCTTTCCTGTTGCTGGCGTGGGGGAAACCTTGCCGACTTCCTCAGCCCAAGCGCGCTTCCACCTGTCAGCGCTGGGCTAGGGGCCTCGTTTTAGGCTCAGCGCGATGATTCACTGCCTCAGTGTGTCGCTAGGGGTTGGCTGGGCAGTCTTCTGCTCAAGCGCTGGCTCCTCCAGATAGCGCTCGAGAGTGGGGGATTACCGCCGCTAACGCAGCGCTCAGGGAAACCTTCCGGCGCCACCTCAGGCAACCCGATGGTCGCGCTGAACTCCTGGGCATGCGCGTCGCCCCTCGACAGCCCCGCCTCTCGAGTCGCGCTGCTCCTCGGCGCCTGCGCGTTCCTCGCCGGACCTCGCCTCACAGGGGAACGCTGCACTCCTGGGCCTGCCCGACCCTAGGCCCCTCCTGCTTTAAATAGCGGACGCGCTACGGACATGCGCGGAAGCGTTTCCTGGCTTCCACTGACGCGTCCGGTGCCCCCGGGGTCCCGCAGTCAGTTAACACAGCGCCGCTCTCCACACGCTGTCGCTTCCCTCACCTGGCTCCAGGGAAGGTATCCTCCTGATCGGGCACTCGCTCTTCCGGTCGCTACAGGCTCCACAGTCCCCCAACCTCACCAAGGCGCTTCAAGGGGTCCACAACTGATTCGACACCCTGGTAGGTGCAGCGCTGGGCAGGGGATGTGGGAATGATTTTCAGAAGGAAGGTCCTGTCAGCTTTTACTGGAATGCCGATTAAGAAGGGTCTTCCTTCTCAAGTAGCTCGATTTCTTTATCAGCAGTTGTTATCTTGAGAGAGAGGGATCGGTCAAAGGTTGAAGGGGGAACAATCCTCTGAAGTAACTGTCAGCCTCAGTGACAAACTAGCTGCTCTCAGTGTGTCCACCTCCTCTCACCACTGCCTCACTCCTCTACTCTGGGGTCAGCACAAAATGGCTGCTGGTCACTGGCCTTATATAGGGTGGCCTGAGACCTGCAGAAGTCTCTAGTCAATTCCAGAAAGTTCCCTAATGTTATCCTATGGACCTGTCCTCCAGTTGTGTCCGTTATGGCAGTTGGTGGACACCATTTTAGGTCTCTGGAGATCCCTAGATTTTCAAGGGGGTGACTAGGCCTCACAAGTTATGAGGGAAAAATGGCGTCATCGCCAGGGAACACCTAGTCCCCTGACAGCATTAAAAATTCCTGATGGACACATGTAAAAATAAAAATAGGAACTCTGGGAGGCTAAGGGGGACAAAAATAAATCATGATGGTTAGAGTCTTCCCAGAAGCAGACAGGTCTAACACGCGTCCCCCCCAGCTGAAAGTGGGGAGAACTACCCAACCCCTTGGGAGTCCTCATCACTAAGGCGGAAATACCTGGATAGACCGTCTGCGTTGGCATGGTCCGCCCCAGGTCGGTGTTCCACCCTAAAGTCCATTCCCTGTAGGGAGATGGACCACCTTAGCAACTTGGGATTCTCCCCCTTCATTTGCATCAGCCAACGAAGGGGGCGATGGTCAGTCTGCACTAGGAAGTGCGAACCAAACAGGTATGGTCGCAGCTTCTTCAGAGCCCAAACCACCGCAAAGGCTTCTCTCTCAATTGTACTCCACCTCCTTTCCCTGGGGAGTAGTCTCCTGGACAGGAAGACCACGGGTTGATCCAAGCCCTCATCATTTAGCTGCGATAACACCGCCCCAATGCCATGTTCTGACGCATCTGTTTGGACAATGAATTCTCTAGCAAAATCAGGGGCCTTGAGAATGGGAGCGGAACACAATGCTTGTTTCAAGGTCATGAAGGCTCGCTGGCAAGCCTCCGTCCAGACTACCCGTCGGGGTTGCTTCTTGGAAGTAAGTTCAGTGAGGGGTGCCACGATAGTGCCATACCCCTTCACGAAGCGACGGTAGTATCCAGTGAGGCCCAGGAAGGCTCGGACCTCTGTTTGAGTCTTGGGGGGCTCCCAGGCGATGATAGCCTCAATCTTTGCCTGGAGGGGCTGCACCGTCCCTCTGCCCACCAAGTGACCTAGGTACACCACCGACCCCTGTCCGATCTGACACTTGCTGGCCTTGATTGTCAGGCCAGCCTGTTGCAGGGCATGAAGAACAGCTTGCAGATGCTGCAAATGGTCCTCCCAGCTGCTACTGAAGACAGCAATGTCGTCCAGGTATGCAGCAGAAAAAGCTTCCATTCCAGAAAGGACCCTGTTCACCAGCCGCTGAAAAGTGGCAGGGGCATTCTTGAGCCCAAAGGGCATCACACGAAATTGGTAGTGTCCCTGAGGTGTAGAGAAGGCTGACCTTTCCTTCGCCTCCTCGGTAAGGGAAATCTGCCAGTACCCTGAAGTTAGGTCAAAGGTACTTAAGTATTGAGCAGCTCCCAGCCGGTCAATAAGCTCATCCGCCCGTGGGATGGGATGTGCATCAGTTTTGGTTACTGAGTTCAAGCCTCGGTAGTCCACACAGAATCTCAATTCAGGTGTGGTGCCTGGTGGGGCAGCTTTTGGTACCAAAACCACCGGGCTAGACCAAGGGCTTCCAGAAGGTTCAATCACTCCCAGCTCCAGCATCTTGGCTACTTCACTCTTGATGCTGGCCTTCACCTTGTCCGACAGCCGGTAGATTTTAGACTTCACAGGTGGGCTGTCTCCTGTGTCCACGTCATGGGTACACAGGTGGGTCCTACCCGGGACAAGGGAGAACAGAGAAGAAAATTGCTCCAGGATCTGGCGGCAATCACTCTGCTGTTCAGGAGTTAGGGATGGCGAGAGAATTACTCCCTCCACCGACCCATCCTTTTCTTGGGACGAGAGAAGATCAGGGAGAGGTTCACTTTCTTCTTCCTCTGCTCCATCGGTTACCATCATCAAGACAACCTCGGGCCTCTCATGATGTGGCTTGAGGCGATTGGCATGCAGCACCCTGTGGGGCTGCCTCGGGGCCTTAAGATCCACCAAGTAGGTAGACTTCCCCTTCTTCTCCAAAACCTCAAAGGGGCCTGTCCAACGGTCCTGGAGGGCATTTAGCTCTCCAGGTTCCATCACCCACACCTTCTGTCCAGGCTCCAGTTCCACTGGGTGAGCGTTGTGGTCATACCACTCTTTCATCACTGCTTGGCTGGCCTCCAAGTTGTCTGAAGCTTGCTTCCACAACTTAGCCATTTGGCTCCGGAAGGCCAGCATGTAGCTCACCACGTCCTGGGGAAGCTTTCTGGGAGTCCGTTCCCATCCGTCTTTCACCAGGCTGAGAGGTCCCCGTACAGGGTGCCCGTACAAAAGTTCAAGGGGGCTGAAGCCCACTCCCTTTTGCGGCACTTCCCTGTTAGAAAACAAGAGACAGGGTAGGAGGATGTCCCATTTCCTCCGCAGGCTCTCAGGTAGACTCCGTATCATACCTTTCAAGGTTTTGTTAAACCTTTCCACAAGACCATTGGTTTGTGGGTGATAAGGAGTGGTAAACCGATAGGTAACTCCGCACTCCTTCCACATAGCCCGCATGTATGCTGAAAGGAAGTTAGTCCCACTGTCGGACACAACCTCCTTGGGGAAACCCACTCGGGTAAAGATCCCCATCAGGGCCCTTGCCACCACAGGTGCAGTGATGGTCCTCAGAGGTATTGCCTCTGGGTACCGTGTGGCATGATCCACCAAAACCAGTATGAACCGGTGACCAGCTGAAGTTGGTGGATCCAATGGCCCCACAATGTCGATGCCCACCCTCTCAAAGGGGGTGCTAACGACAGGTAGTGGTTCCAGGGGAGCTTTAAGCTTCACTCCTGTTTTCCCACTAGCTTGGCAGGACACACACGTCCGACAATATGTATCAGACGCCACTTTCATTCGAGGCCAGTAGAAGTGGGGGACAAGCCGGGCAAAGGTCTTGTCCTGTCCTAGATGTCCTGCCAATGGTATCTCATGAGCCAGTTCCAGTAGAAAGGCTCTAAAGCATTGAGGGACCACCAAGGCTCTGGCTGAACCGTGGCCAGGTGCCTTGGGCTCACTGTAGAGGAGTCCATCCTCCCAGTAAATCCGGTAGCTCCCTTCAATGTTTCCCGCTGCCTGGGCGTTGGCCTGTTGCCGCAGCCCCTCGAGAGTAGGACACTCTTTCTGAGCTTCACAGAATTCTTCCCGGGAAGGACCTCCCTCCACATGCCATTCAGTTGGGATGGGTAGGTTTTCCAGGGAAGCAACATTCTCCCCTGTGGACTCCAGATCCACCTCCGCAGGTGGTCCAGCTGTCTCACGAGGTGGAGATGTCGAGGCAGGGTCCTCCGGCCTCTTGTCCTTCTCCTCTCTGGCAGCCGGCTGGGCCATTGTTCCAGGCTCCAGCGTAAGCAAACTTCCCCTTCGGGCAGTCGCTGACCTTGTGCTGACACAAGTCCAGTCAGGGGGTCCCAGCATCTCAGAGTGAGTCTGGTACTCCACCCTCCTCCAAGCATTGTGCTCCATATCATTCCCTAACAGGCAGTCAACAGGCACGGCAGGGCTTACGGCAACTCGAAGTGGATCTGCAACCCCTCCCCACTCAAAGGGAACCTCAGCCACAGGGTAGTGGCCCAATCTGCCGTCAGCCATTACGGCGGGATGGAGTACATCTGGGATGACCTGCTCTGGAGACACCAGCTGACTCCTTACCATAGTCATGCTGGCTCCTGTGTCTCTCAGAGCCTCCCCTCTACGGCCATTGATGGTGACCCACTGCTCATACTTAGTAGTATTTGAGGGCAGCTGGGTCTTGGGAACCATCTCCTTATCTCCCAGGGACACTAAGGTGACACCCGCCCGCTCCCCTCCATTACCCAAAGGCATCTCCTCCCCGAGCACTACACTAGTGATTCCCGGGGCTCTTCCTCCAGTGGGAGGGGGTGGTCTTTTTGGGCATCTCACATCTCCTTTATAGTGTCCCACACCACCACACTCAAAACAATGAACAACCCTTGGCTGCTGGCTTTGGCCAGGGGTAGGGTTGCGAGGGGGGTTACTCTTGGGGATGAATCCTCTGCCCCTTCCTTGCGAAGTATTTTGTGGCCCTTTTGAGAACTCCCTCTTAGTTTCCCCTCCCTCTTTCTTCTGGGGGGCGCCCTGTCCTTGCTTCTGGGAATTCCCTCCAGTCCCCTTAGTCGACACCCGGGTACTAACCCAGATGTCCGCCTCCTCAGCAAGCTTCCTGGGGCTGGTCAGCTTGCTGTCCACCAGATGCTGTCTTAGTTCGGGAAGACACTTCTTGAGTAGGTGTTCCTTGAGTATGAGGTCATATAGTCCCTCATAGTCTCCTACTTCGCTGCCTCTTACCCAACCCTCCAGGGCCTTCCTGGAGTAGTCCAAGAAATCTACCCAGTTTTGCGTGCCCAGCTTGTAGCTGCCCCGGAACTTTTGCCTATATTTCTCAGGGGTCAACCCAAACTTCTTGAGCAGCGCTGATTTCATAGCCGGGTAGTAGGTCTGTTCACTCTGATCAAGGGCCAACAAAGTATCCCTGCCAGTGGGGGGCATGTATTTGTATAACCCACCTCCCCAGTGGACTTCCAGAATCCCATGGGCCCTCAGCGAGACCTCGTAGGCGGCTAGCCATTTAGCAATGTCGTCACTGGGTACATAACAAGCCATAATATCTTTTGGTAGGTACGGTCTAGGTTCCCTGGTGTTGGTCTGGATATCGCTGCCACCATTCTCTGGTTTGGGGGTTCGTAAATTTAGGGCTTGCAAATCCATCTCTTTGATGGTCCGCTCATGCTCCAACCTCTTTTCCTCCCTCACCATGTCCATCCTGGCTAGTTCTATTCTCATCCTCCTCTCCTCCCTCCTATCTTCTAACTCGGCGTCGGTCAGGCCCCTCTCTGACACGCTACTGCCCACTCTGGAAGGTGTTCTAGGACCTGTTACAAGGTTCTCCCCTCCCGCCTGGTACAGTGTTGCGGTCTCCAGGACAGTGTCCTTGTCACTCTCTTCAGGATCTACCTCCTCCCCGGAATGAGCCTCTACCCATGCCCGGATACTGGTCAGCAGCTCAACTTTTCTGGCGCCTTTCTTGAAAAACACCCCCTGCTGCTGACACCATTCCTTCAACTGGGTCACAGTATAATTGTCTAGCTCTTCCACATTTATCTCCATTTCTATTTGAAGTATACAATGCTACACAGGAGAAATCCACAAAGTGACCTGAGGTCAACCTCCACCCACCGCCAGAAGTAAATTTAGAAAAATCAAAAATGTAAATTAGGAGGGCCGCAGGGAGAAAACTCCAGGTGAGGTCTCGTGGTTGGCACTGCGTTACTAATAAGTGAGTGTAAGTACAAATCCGTTATCCCACCGCTGAAACACCAATTATGTTGGACCTAGATTACCCAAGCCTACATATGGTAGCTTGGCACAGTAGTGGTCTACAGCTAACTCAAGGCGTTGGCTAAGTACTTACAAGTCTCACTCACAGTAACTCAGTGATGAACCACTAAAATAAAGACACAACACCACTGTTTGGAAAAATACCGTTACCTTTTATAAAAATAATATGTTTCTTTGGATTCAAATCATACAGGATACAACATCAATTTCTTTCAGGAGTAAACATTACACTTTTGCTTTGAGAAATTACTTTTCACTCTTCCTGCTGTGGAAAAAGGGCAGTAAACCACATACTATTGTCAAGGATTCAGTAATGCACAAAAGGTAACTCTTTGGATAATTAAGAGAATCTCATCAGTTTCACACTATGTAGGGTTAATTTACATCAATACACAATGTCACCAATACTTCACCAATAAACCCTGCCAATTCCCTGGTTATTCTATCACATTCAGGGCTATACACTCTATCCCCTTATCTTCTATATCACAGTATGAATTCCAAGGGAATTAAAAGGGTCAAGGCACCTTGTTGGTTTTTAGAACTGTTAAGGTATCTGTTAACTTTTACACCTTAGTGCCTAGCACTTCTTTTCCACACCCCCACTCTCCTTACTGTCTTTGTGACGGATACGCCACAGTCCATAGGCCTTCAGATGGCACCTGCCTCTTGGGCTTCCCCGACCAGCTGCTTTCCTGTTGCTGGCGTGGGGGAAACCTTGCCGACTTCCTCAGCCCAAGCGCGCTTCCACCTGTCAGCGCTGGGCTAGGGGCCTCGTTTTAGGCTCAGCGCGATGATTCACTGCCTCAGTGTGTCGCTAGGGGTTGGCTGGGCAGTCTTCTGCTCAAGCGCTGGCTCCTCCAGATAGCGCTCGAGAGTGGGAGATTACCGCCGCTAACGCGGCGCTCAGGGAAACCTTCCGGCGCCACCTCAGGCAACCCGATGGTCGCGCTGAACTCCTGGGCATGCGCGTCGCTCCTCGACAGCCCCGCCTCTCGAGTCGCGCTGCTCCTCGGCGCCTGCGCGTTCCTCGCCGGACCTCGCCTCACAGGGGAACGCTGCACTCCTGGGCCTGCCCGACCCTAGGCCCCTCCTGCTTTAAATAGCGGACGCGCTACGGACATGCGCGGAAGCGTTTCCTGGCTTCCACTGACGCGTCCGGTGCCCCCGGGGTCCCGCAGTCAGTTAACACAGCGCCGCTCTCCACACGCTGTCGCTTCCCTCACCTGGCTCCAGGGAAGGTATCCTCCTGATCGGGCACTCGCTCTTCCGGTCGCTACAGGCTCCACAGTCCCCCAACCTCACCAAGGCGCTTCAAGGGGTCCACAACTGATTCGACACCCTGGTAGGTGCAGCGCTGGGCAGGGGATGTGGGAATGATTTTCAGAAGGAAGGTCCTGTCAGCTTTTACTGGAATGCCGATTAAGAAGGGTCTTCCTTCTCAAGTAGCTCGATTTCTTTATCAGCAGTTGTTATCTTGAGAGAGAGGGATCGGTCAAAGGTTGAAGGGGGAACAATCCTCTGAAGTAACTGTCAGCCTCAGTGACAAACTAGCTGCTCTCAGTGTGTCCACCTCCTCTCACCACTGCCTCACTCCTCTACTCTGGGGTCAGCACAAAATGGCTGCTGGTCACTGGCCTTATATAGGGTGGCCTGAGACCTGCAGAAGTCTCTAGTCAATTCCAGAAAGTTCCCTAATGTTATCCTATGGACCTGTCCTCCAGTTGTGTCCGTTATGGCAGTTGGTGGACACCATTTTAGGTCTCTGGAGATCCCTAGATTTTCAAGGGGGTGACTAGGCCTCACAAGTTATGAGGGAAAAATGGCGTCATCGCCAGGGAACACCTAGCCCCCTGACAGCATTAAAAATTCCTGATGGACACATGTAAAAATAAAAATAGGAACTCTGGGAGGCTAAGGGGGACAAAAATAAATCATGATGGTTAGAGTCTTCCCAGAAGCAGACAGGTCTAACAAAGTGGCTTGAAGGTTTAAGGGTGGAGAGAATGTTGAGGATGGAAATGTCATTGAGGGGCGTTAAATGACTTCATGAGGCATTGTTCTTGAGTGAGAGGACCTGATGTGGGGTCAGGAGAGTGAAGACAGGGTCTTCAGGAGGGGACGCAAGAGTGAGCACAGAAGACCTTAGGTCAGATTCGATTTTGTTAGTCTTTTCCAGGAAGAATTCAGCCATCACATCACAGTTTGGTTGTGTGGGAGTTTTGAGTTGAGAATGGGTAGCAGTGTTATTGTTTGAGATTTGATGAGCTCAAAAAGTCGTTTCAGTCGGTTTTTGGTATTGTCCAGTTGATGTTTAAAGAAGTTGGATTTCGTAGATCTTATGAGTTTGTTGTATCTACTTCTTAGTGATCTAAGAGAATTTAGTAGATCTGTGGAGGGAAAGGATCTCCACTTGCGTTCAGCTAGTCTAAGACTGCGTCTGTCAACATTAAGTCTGTCATTGAACCATGGTTTGGAGTCTTTATTGGGAATTCTTTTTAGGTGAAGGGGAGCCGTATCATTCAGTGCAGAAAGCATGGTGTTGTTATAATGGTCGGTAAGGACATGCACGTCAATCATGTTGGAGGGCGGTAGAAAGTTCAATTAGCTCATTAACGCTCCATAATCCATAATGGCTGATTTTTCAGCAATGAGGTAAGAGCTGGTTAAAAACACCCCTAGTATGGCTAATTTACGTAGACTCTCCCCCCTGCATCTGCTCATACCTTCCTTAATCCTACCATCTGCCTAAGGTGGGAAGTTCAGAGCTGTAAATAACAGTGGTCTCTACTCTCCTCTTTGAAGAGCATAGTTTACAACTCCTCCCCCTGGCCTGGCATTTCTATGGAACAGCACACTGCCCTGCCAGCAGAGCTGATTAACCCCAGGGGCTCTTTATCACCTCATCAAGGCAGACTGGCTAATCCACTTATCTCTGACCAATCAGGGCAGACCACTAGAAGGCTAAATTTGGACTTACAAACAAGAAAGTCTTATAACTTTTCATAGTACACTTTAAGAGAAATTCAATAACATGAAGTTGTTGAATTTATTAATACTATTCCAGGAAGTCTTTGAATGGCATGTCTATCCCTCTCCTATCAAGAGTTATTAATCAATAACTTCCTACTATGTTAACCTACGTGACAGGGGATTTGCAATGGGAAAAATGACTTCAGACTTTTTTCCAGCAACAGGACTTACAAAAACATATTTTATAAGTACTTGCTTAATATCTACAGGAACCCCACCCCATGTGCAACTAGGGGAGACTTTAGGGGGTTTGAATCTGTAGAAATTTTGCAGATTCTCCCTCCACAGTGCTCCTAGCATCAAAGTCGAATTTGAGCAGCACTTTACCACAAGGTGAGTAGTGAAATGTGAAATTGCACTTTACCCAGGCATATCAAAACTCATTTTATAAGGGTGTACCTTATAAATACCTGACACTCCCCAACCCTCGGATACCAATGGAAGACCCTGGGGGTCCCTAATATGCCAAAACATTGTAGGGCATCCATTCTTAAGTGCCCCAAACACCAAAGTCGAGTTTGGGTACAATTTTCTTTTTTAAAGCAGTCCTGGCACCCATGCTGTTTTTAAACTGACCTCAGGTTTCAGCAGTGCACACATGCAAATACAGAAAAAGGCTGCTGGCCTCTACCCTGCCATGCCCCAGGGTACTGGGGACTTTTAGGTAGTTTCAACCCCCCTGCCCTAATATATACAAGGGGCCTATATGGTAGGTCATGCCAATCACAGGGGTACCCTACCATACCGTTGTGTACCCTAGTGTATATAGGTGTTTTAACTGTATTCTAATGTGTTTCTTTTAGCATAGCACTGGCCCTGGGCCTGGGCGTGGTTAGGCAGAGCCCAGGGTCAGTTAGAGTCAGTTACCACCAGTGTCTGTCAGCAAACAGTTGGGGGGTGCCCAGGGCACAGGATGACTTTGCAACACTCACCCAAGCCCCAAATTTAGTGAGCACACAAGTAGGTATGCTCTGGAATTTGTGAGGGGATCATTTGCCAATAAATTGGTAAGAATCGTCAGACTCACTCAGATCTACCTTAACCTTGGGTGAAGGACAAGCCCATTGTGCGAGCAGCAGTCCCTCCCTTGCTGTATTTCCTGATGCAAGGTGTATGATAATAGTTTAGTTATGGAGAACAGAAACAGTCCATACATACCACCGGTAAATGAATCTCCATATGGATGCCTGTGGCGATATTAGAGAAAGTGCTCCAGGGGCGCAACAGCCACGGGCTCCTGCTTTGTACGCCCCTGGGGCACTTTTGGATGACAGAAGGGGTTGCAAAACAATTGTGTGCCCTCTTCTGCAATACTGATAACACTGGCACACATGTAGCGCCAGTGCTACATTAGCGGGCGGGATGCAAATGAGGGACTAACTTTGCCTCTGCACCCATGCTGTATTACTGACATGGACAAAGAGGCAAACATGCCTTTATATGGCGTACGGAAACGGCACCACATAAAGGTGGCACACTTTCAGTGCCTCTCCTAAAGGCAGTCCTCTGGGGGGTAAGAAATGGGGTCCATGGAGCCCTGCCAGACAGCCCACTACAGGCGGGTGCAGTCACTCAGTGCATCTGCCTGCAAGGGTATCTCTAATCTCGCTTGAAAGTGAATGGAGGTGCTGTTTGCCATCTGCACTGTGAAACAAGGCAGTGCGAGTTTGCAGCTGCCCTTGGGGCAGTGCATTTTTTGTAATGTAGCGCACTATATTACATAATACGGCCCCTAAAGCCCCCTTCTAATGGACCATCCCCACATGTTTTAAATGTACACACCCTCTGTAACTACTAGCAGCTCAGCTGCAAGCACTTCCATCCTCCTACCACAACCTTGCACAGCAGTGGGACCTTGTGAAAGGGACAGGAGGTAAGTCTTCATGCAAAAAAAGCAGTTTTATATTTGGCCAAGGCTGGTATTTGACATGCAACCAACAAGACAGAAATTCAAATATAGCAAGTGAATACCAACCAAAGTCAATAAACATTGAATGCACTCTGACAGTCACAGGAGCTCATTAAAACAGAAAACACAACAGTTGTCAATGTTTCCGCTATTCAGACATTACAGACACCAACATAAATAGTAAGGTTGAAGGTATAGCCTTGGACATGACAGATGCTATCACTAAACCTTATAATACTCTACTCTGAGTTCTCCCGTCCCTGTCACCCGAGTCCTCACAGACACCCATGCCTGTCTCAGAATAAAAGACAATCTCTATCCTTATCTCCTCCCTGCTACCCCCACCACATCTGGGTGAGGCACCAAAAAGGGAACCGCACCCCAAAATCCACTTAAGCAGTGTAGCAAGCTATTGAAGACTTAATGGTCAAAGCAGGCAAAGGGAGGGTAGGTGTTATGTAAGTACAAGGACATGAAAGGATGAACCTAAAGTAATGAAGAATACTGGTAACTAATACATAAATGGCCTTCTCCTTTCCCTTTTCATGTCCCATTTCTTAAACATTGAAGCTATAATAAAGTGGCAGAACTTGGGCACAATTAAGTGATAACACAAAACATGTCAACTTGAAGAACATAGTCGCACATCTGGCTAGGTCGAAGTCATGTAGCTGCTTGTACGTTTTAGTCTCTCTAAGCCCTAGCTAAACCAGATAACCTATGCCCTGTTTGCTTAGCAGTGCCCAGTGGTAGTTCGCTTCAGGATTTACCCCACACAGTACATATATGCTCTTTTTTTAAGTTCCTTGAGGGATCAAATCAATATAAACTCACTCACCATTCCAAAACACTTCTCAGATAGGCTCACACTATTCTTCCAGCCACACAACCCGAGCAGTGTATCTTGCTCATTGTGTGGGCAGGCACTTCAGGGTCTCGCATAGAGGTAGTAAGTCCTACATAAATACTACCATACATTTCAATTCATCTACATTTTGCTAAGGAATAGCACAAATACTTGTAGAAGTACATCATTCTGGGAGAACTGGGAACAACACATGAGTCCTGTGCCCCTTAATCAACCACCTAAAATCTAAAATAGGTGACAAAGATCAAGGGAGTGACCCAAGTGCCAACTTTACAAATATCGACAATGGTGGTCCTTCAGATAGGCTCATCTGATTAAAAAAGAAGCAGATCCTGATGGATCTTCATGGACATTATCTTGTGGAACATTTGAAAGCAGGGACCTTTCCATTGGGTCTACAAATTCAGAATATTCCAGTTATTTTTACAGAAGACCCACAGCCAGATGCATCAACCAAAATAGCGATCGCAATAGGTGCGAATTAGCTATTGCGATCGCTAAAAAATGAAAATCCATTCATGAAGTGAAAAAATCAAAAAATGCGAATTAGCAGAATCAAAAATTCGAATTTGCAAAATAAATCGCAGAAACCAGGTAGAACCCCTTAGCGAATCGTAATTAGCGAGAATCCAAGGATACTGCGAAATATTTTGCGATTTCACAAAATCAATTTTGCGAAATCGCTAAATAATCGCAAACCGGATTCATGGAAAATCGCAAATAGCGATAATAACAAAAATCACAATTTTGCGATAGTAGTTTAAAGGGAATCCCAATCAGGTGGTAAAAAAACATTTTACTCATCTGTCATACATCTGAGGTCGATTTAAACAGACCCATGAGGCCATAGTGGCCTCCCACAATGGCAGGATTCTACATTTTTGCGAGGAGGAGGGTGATACTTGCAGCAGGCCAGGCCAGAAGGAGAATCCAGGAGAGAATCTTCTGCCTGCGCATCACTTTGTTGGGACAGACTCGTGAGTAAATATATGACAAGTACAGGATGAATGCAGCAATGATTCTATACTTAATAGATTAATTGGACTCACTATTGCAGCGCCAAACACGTAGGACCCAGGCAATCCCAACTCATGTCCAGGTGCTATGTTGCCTGCACCTGCTTGCGTCAGGTAGCTTCCAGGATATAGTGGAAGAAGCCGGAGGGGTATCACAGAGCTCCCTCTCGCGGATCTTTAAATCCTTCCTGGCCGCCATGATGTCTTTGATCAACAAACACATCATCTTCCCCACAACCCAACAGTAATTGAGCCAAACAAAACAGGACTTCTACCAAGTTGCCCAGTTTCTACACGTGATCGGAGGCATAGATTGCACCCACGTAGCCATATGTCCCCCTGCCGTAAATGAGTATATCTTCCGCAACCGGAAAGCTTATCACTCAATAAATGTCCAAACAGTGTGCAATGCTAAAAACATAATCACCGACCTCGTAGCACAATACCCTGGGAGCACTCACGATTCCTACATCTTCCGCCATAGTGGCTTGCACACACGTCTGCTCAGGGGTTATTTTGGCTATGGACACCTGCTAGGTAAATTGAATACAATACTCATCACTGAATAATGTAATGGCAATGCATACCTGACACTAACATATTGTTTGTAACTCTGTAGGTGACAGTGCATACGTGGTGAGGCATTACATCTTGACTCCATACCTGAACCCAGCCAGCCCACAACACAGAGGTACAATACAGGCCGCATCAGGACAAGCAATGTAATAGAATGGACATTTGGATTGTTCAAGAGTCGCTTCCGCATCCTGCATAAAACTGGAGGAGCAATGCTGTACCAACCAGAAATATGCTGCAGGATAATTGCAACATGTGCCATGTTGCACAACATAGCAACAAGGAGAGGTATCCCCATTGATGAATCCGACACAAAGGGCAACCAGCCCCCAGCACACCCAAGCCGGGCACATCTTGGGAGTTCAGCGGAGGGGCAAAGAAAACGTACAGACATCACCCAGCATTATATCTAAGGTTTGTAATGATGACAAACAACACTCAATTGCATTTGAAGATAAAATATTTATTACACGTCAGGCCGCAGGGGTGTAAAATTGAACAGAGCTGGTGGCCATTAACACATTAACTGCATGCACTGAAGGACACAAGAGACACATAAAGGACTTGAAATGCAGTCACAAAGAATGTCTAGGACATGGTTACGTCACCATGATAAATGACACCCTTCTGAAAATGTTTTGCATCTCCCCCCTCTCACACCCAAATGTCTTTCTCCTGCATCTGCATCTGCATTCCCGGATGCAGTGGGAGGTGTTTGTCTACGGCTACTGCTCCTCCTGACAGTGGTGAGTGGCGCAGTTATGCTGCTTAGGCTGGATGCCTCACTACCCTCTTCCCCTCTAACATTGCTCTGACCACCAGTGCTAGACTGCATCAGTTCAACGGCAGTGGTAATTTGGCCAAGTGCCTTGGACACATCCCCACAACAATGGCCCATATCAATCTGCATTTCCATCGACCGACGTGACCGCTTTGCCATGCTGGCGCAAATCTTGTTGTTGGACCTGGTATAGCCACCCATGCAGGTCACAAACTGGTGATGCCTCCTCCTCTGTGTGGTGTGTCCCTCCTGCATCACACGTGCCACCTCCTGCAGTGTGTTGTTTGATTGTCTGTTTGCTTCCACTAGTGCAGTAGTAAGCTCCCTCACACTCTCGGCCATTACTGATATGTTTTTGTTCATTTTCATCATCTGCAGATTGATGGCTCCCATATGCCTCGCTTGCAGGCGCTGCACCCGCACCATCTGTGACTCCACGCCACCCCACTCATTGGGAGTACCTGCCTCCTGTGCCCAGGTATGGGTCCTTGGCCTGCGTCTTGTTCCTGGACGGACATGTGCCTGGGATATAGTTGTGTGGCTCGCACTTGGACGGCTTGTCCCAGGCGCAGTAACTGGTTCCTGTTCTGACTCCATTGGCTGCAGTGGTGAAACTGTGGCCCTGCGTTTTGCTGGTGCCTTGGATTTGGGTGGTGGTTTCACAGGTTTTGACACGGCAGCCTCTTGAATGACCTGTGTGCTGTCTCAACTATCACTATCATCAGTGTTTAGTTTGGCTGCATCTGTGATGTGAAACAGTGCAATGTTATTTTATGTTGTTGCATTAGTTGAGCAACATTAAAAATCTATACATTTATGCTTTCACTGTCTCTCATCAATGACTGTACTGCATTTTGGTAGCATTTGGGCTTACTATGTTGGATTCTGACAGGCAATTGGGTTCTACAGACTACAGGTCCCATGATGCATTAGTGTCCCTATGTAAAATGTGGAATGGACTATCTCTACTGTGAGTTTGCAGGTTGATTTAATTTTGGACACTATCAGTATGTACATTGATATGTTGATTTTCATGCATCTTACCTTGTGTGCTGCTGGCTGCCCCGGATGTGTCCAACTGTGTTACTCCAACCACTGCTTCAGGCTCGATTGTGCCCTCAACCATGTCCTCCTGGGCTGTGTTGTCTGGGACTGTTGGGCTTCCTCCTCCGGTCCCCTTCGCCTCTTTCAGCCTTTCCGCTATCCGCTCCTTGGCACGGCTACGCAGGTCGTACCATCGTTTCTTTAAATCATCTATGCTACGATGTGTGACCCCCCACAGCATTGACCTTGTTTTTAACCCGGTTCCATATACTTCTTTTTTCAGCCTCTGGTACTTTGAGGGAGAGCTTCCCAAATAGCTTCTCATGGTTGTTTGCCACCTCCTCAATGAGGTGCTCAAGTTCACTCTCACTGAACTTGATTTTTCTCTTCCTGGCCACTGCACCCTCCTCTGTAGCTGTTTGGGACATTTTGGCTGTCTCCACCTGTAAGCAAACTACAGTTTGTTTTTCCTGCTCTCTCTCCCAGCACTCAGCTTCTGCCTCTCTGTTCCTCTCTGCACAGGTGGCAGCATGGGCAGATTGACTTCCTGGTTGTGATGTCATCAGCCTGCTCCCAATGCGACTCTGTAGTTTTCACGGTCCCGCTATTTGCGAAATTGCTATTTGCGATATCGCAATTAGCGGGATCGCAAAATACGAGAATGGTGGTTTTTCACGATAGCGATTCCTTAACAATGAATCGCTATTGTATTTAGCGATTTTGTGCGAAGCTTTATTTATTCGCTATCCTCATCATGCATAGCTAACATTGAGTCCTTATTTGCGATTCCTTAATAATCGCTAATAAGGAATTGCTATTTTTTTTGCATGATGCATCTGGCCCCCAGAGTATAAATAGAGTTTTAGCCACACTGGTACTAAATGCAGTAGGGACCCTATGGTTTTAACCAGTGAAACAGCGCAGAGGCTGTCTAAGAAACAATTGGATTACGATTTGGCTATAGAACAACTGATTAAGGACAATCAATCGATTACGGAAGCAAATGTGGTACTGGATAAAATTGAATAAGATATTGTGGAATTTCAAGAGTTTACAAATCAAAAAAATACAAGATTTGATAAAGATAAAAAAGCTTAAAATTTGGAAACAGGGAATCCTTATTTACAGAATGATTTTTACTCTTGTGTAGAATCACAAAGGTTTATACCACACTATCCGGGAAGATCAAAAAATGTTCTGAGACTTTGTCATCATCAATTGGTGATTCGGACCCTGGAGAAGGATCTTCACATCAAAAATCTAAAAATGAGCAGCCTTTTTTAGGACGTGGCCAGCAAAGAGGCAGAGTAAGAAACAGATATCAAGAGCAACCATGGGAGATGACCACCCATCATCACCCATCATCAGTAATACAAGAATTGACACGTTCTCTAATTTTAAATCTTTCTAAAAGGCAGGCCTCTGACCAATGTAAGACACAATTTTTCAGAGCAGCGAATTTAGTTTGAATGCACACATTCTTGCGGCCAAATTAAAAGAACCGGGATACCCAAAGAAAACTTTTAAAGAACAGCATGAAACGTGCATGGTGGACACCAAGGGAGACCTTGCTGGAAAAGAAGGAGAAAACTCCATTAGAACGCATAGTGTTGGTTTCTACATTTTGCTCCAGAACTAACCAGTTCAAGAAAATCATTTGGCAGAACTGGCATTTGATTGAAAAAGTGGATAAATCTTTTAAGCAGCCTCTGTTTGCATTAAGAGAACGGACCATTGGAAGCCAACTTGTGAGTGCCTGCATATCTCTGGGACTGACACAAAATAGTCTGCGCACACTGTGGAATTCAATTTACCACCATTGGAAGGACATCATAAATGTGACATGTGTGTATGTTGCCACCAAACCATTGAAGGCACGCTTTTTTGAGCACAACCATTTTAAATGGACACATAAACCATTTTCAGATTGCAAAATGAAAAATATGATTATGCAGTGGGGTGCCTTGTCAGCTGGTATACATTGGCAACCTAATGAGGAAATTCGCCAATAGATCATCCAACAAAAATCACGCCTTCAAAGAAAAGTGCAGCCAGCCCCCTGGTTAATCATTGACTTGACAAATACCCCACTGAAGCCGATGTCAGATGTACAGTACTCGCGACATTGAAACCAAACCCCTGTGGGGGTGATCTTGATATGAGATTGAATCACTTACCTTATTCTATAATTCAACAACAACGGCAAACGGACTCAATGAGATGTCTGAATTGAATAGTTTTCCGAGTAAATAAATTGAATTGTACCTGTGCCTAGTTTTATAAATTGTGCAGACACACATATTTCTTCATACTGATAGTGTCAGCATGCTTAGACTTTAATATCACTGCTGCATACCTATACACTACATCTCCCACTATCGCCTCTAGTGTGTGGGTGGAGTTTCTGGTCTCTTTAGATTGTGTAAATGACAAGTTTCCATCGCTACCGGCTGCCAAAGGCATATGGAAAACGAATGAATGCTGATCAGTGACTCCGATGGGAGCTAGTCGGGCGACAAAACGCCTGGTAAGATTCATGCTCACCGCGTTGGAAGTTGTCTGAGGATAAGTCAATGTTTTAAATCATGCTGCGCGTACATTCGTAAAGCTTCTTGGTTATCAGTCACAATAGTTGGACTTTGCCACGAGCGGTGAAATTGAAGATACCGATTTCCGTGTGTGCGGAGTGGACCGTACCATTCGGTTTGGCTGTTTACGAAAATGTTTTCGGATCATACTAGATAGTATCGGTGCTCCTTTAATCTTTGTAAGTCACGGAAGTGCCGATGTGATTGGAAATTTAAAGGTTTTTTATTTCAGAGTCGAAAATCCTGATTAAGTGCCGAAATGAAGGTCATTTGGAGACAGCGGTTATTGAACTAGAATGCCTTGCTTCTGTTTTCTAGTAAGTATTGGCTCACATAAGCTGGAGTGCTACTTTTAAGGATTGTTTACAATTGATGGACATAAATGTGGGCAGTAGTGATATTTGGGCAATTGCTTTTCAGATCTTTTTGACCCAAAATAACGAGGTTTGCGCCTGCACTAAGAGCCATCTGAGGTAATTTTGGTCTAATGAGTGAGTAGACCTAAGGATGCTAGTGATTCTCTCTCCTGAATAGTTTAATTCAAAATAAGTTGTTTGTATTTGTATGTTTTTTCTGTAGAGTGGACATCAGTTCTATGTCTCAAGGAGAACCCCATTAAGGAGGAATAGGTGTTTGAAACACGTCGACCATTTACAGTGGACCCACTGTTGCAATTGGAAATTATTATGCATTACAGAGTATCAGAATAACCCAGGGAGTGTTGAAAGAGGAATATTTGAAATATGTACCTGGTGTACAGTTATGCTCTGACAGGGGTCTAACGTCCAGAAAATTAGGGAGCTTTTGAATTGTTTTAGAATTACTTTAGGGTATAATGTATTTGTCCTGTGAGTTTGCTTCGGATTGTGATTGAAATAAGAACTGATTTATTGATAGATAAAATTTATGTTTGTTAGAACCGGGGTTCTCTAGTTGGCAGAGGTAGGTACCCCTGTCCACATAGGGACCCTTGCTTCTAGTCAGGGTGAGGAGGAAACGCTCTGAGATAACCCCTGCTCACCCCCTTGGTAGCTTGGCACGAGCAGTCACGGCTAATCAAAGGCAATGTGTAAAGTATTCGTACCCAAACTCATAGTAACACAGGGAAAACACCACAAACTGACTCCACAACAGTTTAGAAAAATAAAGATATTTAATCCAAACTACACAAGACCAAAACGACAGAAATCCAACATATACAGTTCAAGAATATGGTTGCAAAAGAGTTCTTAATGTTAGCATTAAAATAATCCACAGTTGCGTGAAAAGTTCACAGTTGCGTCACGTTTAGCCAACAGTACCTTGAAATGCGACAATGTTCCAAAACACAAGCTGGTGCGGTGGAAAACAAGGGATGCGTTACTCCTGAGGCTCTGGAGAGGCATTAGCGTCAATTCCGCTGGATGTAGCGGCGTGTAGAGCCAAATCCGATCTGTATAGGGAGGAAGACGATGACTTGTATGGATTCTGGTGCGGAGGTTCCGTAGGAAGATGCTTGCAAAGGCACGATGCGATGATTCTCGGGGATCTGAAACGATTCTCGCAGCGACGTGATGCAGTGATCTCACCCAACGAAGAAAAAGGCTCTGTAACGATGTTCGCGGCGGCGGAAATCTTCCCGCTAACGAAGGGTGCGACGTCTTCCAGCAGCGGCGACAGGTACAGCGACGATCTCGGTCTTCGTAGCAGCGGGAATTTTCTCGCTCAGCCGGGTTTGCGACAAAACTTGCAGAAAGTTCCTTACAAGCTTGGTTTCCAGCTTTCCAACACAGGTACAACTTCCAGAGGCACCTCACATGGGCCAAGCACTCCAGGAAGGACAGAACTCTCTGAATAGAGTTCAGGAAAGCTAGGGGTGAAATCCTTTTGTTCCTGGGACTTCATAACAGGGAGCCAGCTCCCTCTCAGGCCCTTGGAGATTCCTTCAAGCAAGGTGACACAGCACAAAGCAAAGTCCTTTCCCTCTCCTTGACAGCAAAGCCACAGCAGGTTAGTCCAGCAGCGCAACAGCAGGACAGTCTTCCTTCTTCAGTTTCAGCTTTCTCCTTGGCAGAGGTTCCTTCTTGATTTCAGGATGATCTAATTTTCTGTTGTCAGGGGTCCTGTACTTATACCCCTAAAAGTCATTGTCCTCTTTGTGCAAGTGGGCCCTAAGCCCGGTCTGAACCAGTTCTGGGTGTTCCTTGAGCACTTTGATATCCTGGCTTCTCCTTTCCATTCAGAGTGAGGGGCAGGGTCGTCAGCCGCCCAGCAGGAGGTGGAGCCAGCATTGTGGAAGGCAGGCACAGCCCTATTCAGGCCAGGTGCTATCTCTTCCCACCACTCAAGTTGCAAATGCAGTCATCCAGCCTAGGGTTGACCCAGCCAGCCTCCTGGGGGCTCCCCAGGCCCTGTCACTCTCAAACCAGACAGTCAATTCACAAACAGGCCAAGGCACACAGGAAAGTCAGACAACAGAACAGCTACTTTCTAAAAGTGCTGTTCTAAAACACAAGATTTAAAAACAACCTTTCCTAAAAGATGTGTTATTAAATTCTGAGTTCAGGGATACCAGACTTTTATGTCCTATCTTGTTCCTATGGGGAGATACACTGGTAGCCACTGTAGCCAGCATCTAGGGACCATCTAGGGAGCAAGATAGCCTTACAGCAGTGAAAAACGAAAATGGCTGTAATTCACTACCAGAGCATGTCACCTGCACAAGTACATGCCCTACCTTTCACATACACTGCACCCTGCCCAAGGGGGTACCATTGGCCTTTCATAGGGGTGACCAATGTGCACAGAAAGGGAAGGGTTAGGCACTGACCAGGAGGACATGGCAGTTCACAGACTGCACACAGGCACAGCAGTGACAGGCCTGAGACACCATTTTAGGGCTACTCATGTGGGTGGCACAATCAGTGCTGCAGGCACACTAGTAGCATTTGACATCACCAGCCCTGGCACACTCAGTGCACTTTACTAGGGACTTCTGGGGGATACAAATATGTAAATCAGGTATATCCAATTACAATAACAATTTACACAGGAAGCACTTACGCTCTCACACTGATCAGCAGTGGCAGAGTGTCAATAGCATCTAAACCAGCAAAAACGAAATCCAGCACAGCATCAAAAATACAGGAGGTAGAGGCAAAAAGATAGGGGGAAACAACGCCAAGGATGCCAGGTCTAACACGTGTCCCCTCCAGCTGAAAGTGGGGAGAACTGCCCACCCTCTTGTGAGTTCTCTTCACTAAGATGTATGACTAGGGGGAAAAGGAGGAACTTAGGAGCAGGTCGCCCTCCTAGTACGTCATATGAAAAGTGGGAGCCCATATTCATGGGTTCCAAGACTTGTCTTGTGTTGTGGCTGCTCACACAAAATAATAAGTGGAGCCAAAATAAAGAAAAAAAGCTTTCTTTCTTGAGTCCCCTCACTCACCGGAGTTTACTCACGGTGACATGCTTCATCATTGGGGCCATCCTAGTTCTCTACGAAAAGGGGCGTACTGCGACTTGTGAACTACGTAGGAGCACTTAGTTGTGAAGGACTATGTGTGGTGCAAAGATGTAGTGGGGTGGAGTGAGTGAAAGTGGATTAAAAATACCGTGCTAGTGGGCCTCAATAATTTATTCTGCTCCTAGGTTGGTATATTAACAAGCATTTACAATGCAATGGTCTCAGCATTATTAAAGGTAGAGCTATTTGCATTGCTCATGACTTTTTTTTTTAAATCATAAATAAATGGCATTGTCATTTACAATGCCAATAGCTTAATCGCTCGCAAATGCATGACCTATTGCATTTACACCCACACAGAGCCACACACACAAAGCCACCCACATACACATAGAGCCACCCACACAGACATAGAGCCACCTACACAGAGTCATTCACATAGAGCCACCTACACAGAGCCACCCTCACACAGACAGAGCCACCCACACATAGAGCCACCTACAAAAAAAGCTATCCACACAGGGCACACACACAGAGCCACACACACACACACACAGCCACACACACACACACACAGAGCCACACACACAGCCACACACACACAGAACCACACACACAGAGCCACACACACACAGAACCACACACACACAGCCACACACACACAGAGCCACACACACACACACACGCAGCTACACACACACAGCCACACACACACACACACAGAGCCAAACACACACACACACAGAGCCAAACACACACACACACACACACACACAGACAGAGCCACACACACACACACACACACAAAGACAGAGCCACACACACAGAGAGAGAGCCACACACAGACAGAGCCGCACATAGACAGAGCCACACACAGGCAGAGCAACACACAGGCAGAGCCACAGACAGGCAGAGCCACAGACAGGCAGGGCCACTTATGATCCAAGCTTATGCTAACTAAAGGCATAATGCCATCACTGATAGATATATGTAATGACCATATGGCTAGGCCCTCCTCATTAAGCCTCGAGTCTCACCCATCATGTATGAAATCAAGGCAGTGTTCCTGAGTTAAAGTATAGCCCATCTCCCCCTTGGAAATACATACACATGGTAGCCGCTCAGGCAAGAGACATTATACCTGACACAATTCATCAAAGACTAGAAAATCCAGGCATCAAGCAAAACAAAGCAACATGTTCCCTAAGTAGGCTTACCGGTATAAGACTGTCAGCAGGTCTACAAGAGCCAAGACGTCACGGCAGGAAGGATGGGGGACGAATAGCTTCACCGGGCCAGTTTAAATACTCCCGGCTGATGACACAGCCAGGGGGCAGGGGAGCAAGCACAGCCAGGGGGCAGGAGAGCAAGCACAGCCAGGGGGGCAGGAGAGCAAGCACAGCCAGGGGGCAGGGGAGCAAGCACAGCCAGGGGGCAGGGGAGCAAGCACAGCCAGGGGGCAGGGGAGCAAGCACAGCCAGGGTGGTGTAAGCTGTAGTGGCCTCCTGAGGAGAGCCCTAGCACTCATTATTTTACAAATTAAGCACTGCTCCCAGTTCCAGCTGCTTTTGGTTAAGAGTATGGCTTGATGTTTTTTTAGGAGCTATGAAAGGTATTGTAGAACCAGGAAGAGTGCACGGCAGAGGACCTAGTCACATAAACTGCATGGTACCCTAAGCCTTCGTCCATGACCAGGTGAGTCGGCTGTGGTGTGAACAGTGTGTTTTACATTCCCACAGTCACTCCTAAACTCGACCGTGGTTCTTCATTGTTGGAAACCGGATCGGGAGTCAATGGAAAGTTAAGGAGAACATTAACTTTTCAAGGGAATAAAATAAAAAATGTAGCTGCTGTGGGTTACTACCTTTGTAAAACTTGCATCAGGGCATATATTTACAAAAAGTGGAATTTATCACACTGCCATCTTGTCAAACGTTCAAATTGACGGTGGAAACGAATATTATACTGCTAGCTATTTATTCTGGGATTTGGAAGAAAATAACAACCCCCGCCGAGACATAGAAACAGCGCTTGAACTACGACAAAAAATGTGCTTTCTTACACATCACTTTTCAAAGTCCACAGAATCTGGTGTGATGCGCTCCCAAAAGCTGCAACACACATCTGTTGGACAACACACGAACTTGGCACGCTGGTTGGTCGGTGAGCCTGCATTTCGCTTTTCCTGCCTTCCATGAACTTTCACCTAAACTTGGCCCTGTCCTGCCCAAAGCTCCTTATCTTCCCATCAGTGGACCTCTCCCCCTCTATAAACATTTCAGAGTAAAAGTCACAGAGCGACGAGAAGAAACAGAGGAGCGCACATAAAAAAGCCGGCCCCTTCTGGATATACCCGGCACCTGAGGCGCCCTCTGCCGGCACGGCGATGAACCTACCTCCGGCTCCTGCAGGTTGACCTCGTTGGGGGCATTCTCTTTCTCTGCGCTGTTCATCTTCGGGCTGTTCCCTTGGCATCCCGTCCCAAAGATGTCTCCTCGCACTGATGCCAGAGTTTGCCTTTTCGTCCCGACGGTGGCAGGGGCTGTGGGAGACCTTCAGGGGAGGCTGGCCGCGCAAATGCCCCGCATCAGAGTGCCCCAGAGAGCAGCTAACACTGGAGTGTTTTTTGCCACAGCGCAATAAACATGCAAAAAATGTGAAACTTATTGCATTGCAAATGCTTGTTGTCGTTTGTGTCTGCAAGTCTCAGCATAGGGTGTTGATGAAGGCTGAAGAACGGGACGGTCTGGTGATACTCTGAGATGCTGAGCCTGTAGACAGCTATGTGAGATGGCAAAAGAATCACTTTAGGAAATCTGAGGAAACCGAACCGTCAAGTAGTAATATCAATATTCATGTGATTTGAGGGAGGTTGGGGGCATCAGGTCACACATTAGGTGTGAACACTTATTTCCGTCTGAAAGGGGTGCTTTATCCGTTGCTTGATGAATCCTGGGGAGTAGGCGTGCCCCCTTTGTTCTAGGATGAAGCACTCCGGATTGTGAGCCCTTGGGGTGCCGTCCTGGACTCACACTGAGCGAGCCCCTCCCATGCCCGATATTTGCAGCAGATCACAACACAAGTGCCTGCAGCAGCCGCTGCTCCGCTCGCTCATTGTCCGTGCAGACTCCCCCTCCCCTTCACCCCCCCCCCCCTAAGGCCCCCCGAAATGTGTCTGTCGGCTAATAAGATAGAAATGTCCGATGGTGACGCACACAGATGACAGGGGACAACTTCACTAAACAGCACGTGCAATGGTCCCTTTCTATGAATAGTGGGGAAATACAGGGCACAAGTCCTAAACCAGAAATGAATGTGTTCTTGTGTAATGTGCTCAAATGCCTTCGGCTCGAGTCCACGCTATATAAAAATGCAACAACAAAATCAGTAACTAATTCACTGACAGGAGAACCCTTAACATTTCATACAAACTGATCGATGTGGTTAGCCATTAGAGTTAAGGACATCAATCTAAGGTCCGTTTGGGACCCATTTCAAAATTCGTCTTTATTTACTAGCGGGCCTGAGCACCAGGAACCCCGGCTCAAATTAAGCACTGCTCCTGCCATCAGGCAGTGTGGCCGGGACCCCGAGCCTCTCCAGCCGGCGCCAGCGGAACCCAGGTAGGCAGCGGGCAGACTGCTTCTGCCTCAGTAGTTCTCGCAGTACCCCGGGCCATGCAGAGTGGGGGCTGAGTAAAAACAAGCACTGCACAATCCCAACCCAGACTGTGGGCCCGGCCCCGGAGCATCCTCCACCTTCACTGAGGTACCAGGGCTCAATGTGCAGAGGCGATACAGGACGGGGGAATGGGAGTACGGGGTTGGGGGTATTCCTGAAATGAGGAATAATTGCTTGTACCTAGAATTACTGTCTGATTTTCCGAGCAGATTTTCACCATGTTGGTGGAAATCAAAATGCTGACATTGTCTACCGTCTGATGATGATGGTGTGGGGGTGTCCAATGGGGGTGCAAGGATGATGGTCCCTCTTGTGCCTGTGGTGGGGGCATTAACTGGTCCCCAGCCTGATTGTAGCACATAGTGGGTAGTAGCAGTGTTCAAGGCTTGAGCCCCAGCGCCTCTCTGAGCGGTCGCAGTGTCTCTGGGATGGATTATCGGGCCTAAAGATTTCACACCTGAAAGGAGTGTAGTGGGTGAAACATGGCAACTTGTATTGAGGGAAGTACGAAGTCAACAAACCGCCGCCAGTCCAGGAGAGACCTGTAAATGGTCCCGCTCGCAGGGCATTGCACCCGCTATCTGCAAGGCGATCTTTGCAAAGGGTTTCACTCTTTCCTTGTTTCCACTTGGCATTATAAACTTTTTAAACTTTCCTTCCATCTACTAATATCATCGACCCCCTCCCCACCCACTCCGCTGGCCTTTTCCGTCCTTTCTGCTCTTTGCTTCCAATCTTCACAGTGCTCAGAAGTCGCCGCTTGGTGGCATGTAAACGCTTTACAAACGTCCTACAATAAATAAGTAAATTGAGTGTGTTAGCGCCAACACTGCAAAAGGGACCCACCTTGAGGTGAAACACGAACCAATGGGTGACATGCGGGCTCGGAGTAAGGACTCCCCATGGAGTTACATATTTGGAATAGTTTACATTTTTTGTGGTTACAAACTAGACAAGCAGGGGGAAGCAGCATTTAGGCAGAGCCTGAGGAGAGGGTGTAAATGCAATACCAGGAGAGCCCGCACCCGCAAGAACAGAGGGAGGAGTCCCTGCCTCTGTGAAACAGCGGGGGCCACGCTGAGCCAGGGAAACTCTTGTACTAACGCCGATACATATACATTTCAAAAGTAAAGCATCAAAGTGCAGCTCCGGGAATGAGAACCGATCAGAGATTCTCATTCCGTGCCCTAGAACACGGGCTCACACAGGCACCGCCGCAGCAGCTGCAAGGTACCCGCTCTTTGGTGCCCAGCAATGAAGCACCATGTCTGATCCTCCCCTCCGCCGACTTCCGTGTGTGCTGGAGGCAGGGCGCTTGTTCACAGGTCAAGAACAAGCCTGGCACACTTGTTCAGTGGGTCGCCCGACGCCGAGATCCTGCACTTCACCATCCCTTTTGAAATCCATTTGGACAGGTGAACATGTCGGATCACAACAGAAGGCATAAGCGCCGCCTGTATGTAGACTGTCTCCACAGGACACCCAGGAACCAGTCTCTTTGCGTGAGCGGAGACCAGGCTACTGTAGCCTCCTGTGACTCACTCACCCCTACGATTGACCGCCTTATCAACAAGAAGGAGAAGAAAGAAAAAAAAGTTTTGCAAGAGAGTTGAGTTTTGCATAGAGAGAGAGAGCACTGCCCCGTCCTCCCCTCTCCCCTCCGCCCTCCGCCCTCCAGCCGCACACTTTGATTTCAATAAATCCAGTGTCTTTACCTCTGTCTTATTAACTTTCCATTGTGTGTGTGTGACTAGGGTGTGTGTGTTTCTGTCTGCAACAGAGCCCTGCACAAGACGAGGAAGAGGAAAAGAACGACGCTCGCTCGAAGAAAAAGTTGGCTAAACTTTTTTTCACTCTGCTGCTGCGATTCCACATTCCCGGTCGGAACGGTTTCAGCGGAGGCTGCGAGAAGTGATTTTCCCATATAAAAAATACAGTTGCCGAGGTCAGTGTTGCTTGCCGGAAAAAATGTGGAGTGTGTGAGAGCAGAGGCAGACACGCCGCTACCAGGGAGCACAGAAGCGACCGGCAGGGAGAAGGTAGAAATTCGCCTTGTGCAGATGTAAGGGTCTGTCGTTCTTAGCCGAAAGGGGAAGAGGTTTTTCGATTCTCCGAAGTCTACAAGTGCATGGAGTGTGTGTAGCTCCGGCGCTGGGTAACACTGCGCGGTCTGCCTTTTTCAGCAGTACTGGCATAATTGGCACCAGGCTAAGGCAAGAGAAAGATTACCCCCTCTACCCCGGGCTCCGTGGATGCTCCCTCCACAGAGGTACGATTACGAATGCGGGAGGGAGGGGTGGGGGCCGGGGAGCGGCAGAGCAGGACGGAGGAGAGCTGCAGCAGAGGGAGGGCGGGGAGAGGCGAGAGTGCGACGGAGGAGGGCAGAGGGAGGGGGGAGGCGAGCGGAGCCGAGCAGCTCCTAAAAGCAGCAGGGAAGGGAGGCGAGCAGCTCCGAAAACACCACCACGTTTCTCCAAGGCAAGGAGACAATGCCTCGGAGAAACGCACGGCCATTTTCGGATTTGGGGGCGTGTTTTGCTGTGCTGAGTGACGGACGACGTCACTGTCTAAAGAACAGCAAAAATTACGCCCCCAAATCCGAAAAGGACGGGGCTACATCGGAGTGATGGATCTCTCCTCCAATGGCTGGCCTCCGTTTAGGAAGCCAGCCAATGGAGAAGAGACGGGGCAAGGAGGCGGGATCTACTGAGCTACTGAGAGACAATAATTCTCCTGACCGGAAGCTGCTTCGCAGCTTAACGGCCCCTCGACCTAAAAATGGGGTTTATACTGTATTCCGACCTGCTATGAAGGTAGGATCAGTGTATGGTCAACATGGTTCACGCTACCCCTGGTGTTTCTTCCGGACCATACAGGGACCAGCCCTGTATATGCCACTTCTATAAACCTAAATTAAGGGTTTGAAATTAATTAATAGAAAAAAATTATCGCAATTGTTAACGCTGCTCAATATAGAAACATGCGTGGTTCAGAATACATGCGTTGTTGCTTATTGACGTAAGTTTTACTCATTGATTAACCTGTAAGAAATGACACAGAGTTAATGGCACCTCACCCCTTTCTCAGAGAGATTGGGTACATGTATATTCTTCATGCCACACGTTTAGAGTATATATCTATATATGGTGCAAATTGCCCTATATCGGTGCGTGCAGGCTCTCAGGTCCGGTGCATAGTTAACATAATACACACAGAGTGATTGTGGCATGAAATCACACACAAAAATGACACACGACTCATTGTGACAAAGACGATAAACATACACTACAGATAACATATATACCAAAAAAGATTCTCAATATTTACATTTGCGGGTGCCTAATAGCACTTCATGGTCTCTGAGGGGGGCGGTGTCACTTCTATGGAAACATTGCTGCAGCAGCGGGATTTAACGAGAAATGCGGTTAGTTTTTAAAATAAAGTTTGCTTGTATCGAGCGGGCTGTTTTGAAGCCTTGCTATGTCTTTTCCACTGAGAACGGGGGGAAAAAAGGATGGTACACTTACTTCCTGATCGGCAACCCTGCGTAGTATTACCTAGCTGCTTCCCCGTCGGACAGCATCTTGGAGTGCATTCGGCGGGGGATGTTTTTGTTACTTTCCATTTCCGGGTTTGAGGAAGAAAAACACTAGACCGCATTACCTGGGGGGCCATCTTAACAGTATGTAATTCCTCTTATTGATAAAGTAGAAGCTGACTGACTACAGCGCTTCCGAGAGCATCCGTGATCCGTATGGACATTTCCCTTCACGTTTTTGATTTAAGGATTTCATTTAAATCTGGTCCAGGTGACTCATCTGCACTTGAACCCCAGGACTGTCGTGCTCTATACATCTGTCTTGAGAAAGACCCGCTGCGACCTCATTCACCTTGGCACGCGAAGAGTCGAAACGTCAACATTTTTCAACTGGCCCTAATATCTCAGAATCCCATTAGAATTGACAAGCAACAAATAGGATTCTTTAAATCTGTATTAATGGACGGCCTCTTTTGAAAGTCAAACTTGTATATATTTGTATAAACTGTCTATATTGAACATTATTATTGTACATATTGTATATGTCACATGATCACCATTCACTTTTGTCACTTGTTGCACTTTTTACTATGATATTGACAGTCATTTATGAATTGTTTTGAATGCATCTTGAAAAAATATAAAGATAAAAATAGTTCTATACAGGCTTTTCTTTCCATTTATTGTAAGAACCTGTTGTGAATTCCTGTAAGAGGGAGGAGGTAATAGAATTTGCAAATTAGTTGTTTCGCTACCCGACAGAACCAATTTTCTTTTTAACCATAAATTACCCAGGTTCTGAGGGACACAGGGTCAACCCCAGTTTTTTCTTGAAAACGCATTACCTTGGGGGCCATCTTAAGAGGATGTAATTCCTCCTATTGATTAAGTTTCACAATTAGAAAGACAAAAAAGGAAAAAGTTCTGTTTTGCTTATATCCGCGCAATGCGGTGGGTTTGCCGGACATTCTCAAAGCCTCCTGAATGAATCATCGTGCACAAGAGTTTCTTGGGCAAAGCATCCAAACACGAATATATACAGGGCTGGTCCCTGTATGGTCCTGAAGAAGCACCAGGGGTAGTGTGAAACATGTTGACCATACACTGATCCTACCATCATAGCAGTTCGGAATACAGTGTAAACCCCATTTTTAATATACCAACCTAGTAGCAGAATAAATTATTGAGGCCCACTAGCACAGTATTTTTAATCCACTTTCACCCACTCCACCCCACTACACATTTGCACCACACATAGTCCTTCACAACTAAGTGCTCCTACGTAGTTCACAAGTCATAGCACGCCCCTTTTCGTAGAGAACTGGGATGGCCCCAATGATGAAGCATGTGAGGAAACTCCGGTGAATGAGGGGACTCAAGAAAGAAAGCTTTCTTTCTTTATTTTGGCTCCTCTTTTTATTTTTTGTGAGCAGCCACAACACAAGACAGGTCTTGGAACCCAGGAATGTGGGCTCCCACTTTTCTCTTCACTAAGACCATCAGCATTGGCGTTTTAGTGTTCCACTGTAAAGTCCATTCCCTGTAGGGAGATGGACTACCTCAACAGTTTCGGGTTCTCACCCCTCATCTGCATTAACCATCTGAGGGGCCTGTGGTCTGTCTGAACATGGACGTGAGTTTCAAACAGGTAGGGCCTCAGCTTCTTCAGAGCCCAGACCACAGCAAAAGCTTCCCTTTCAATTGCACTCCACCTCTGTTCCCTGGGGAGTAGCCTCCTACTAATGAAAGCTACAGGTTGGTCCCAGCCCTCATCGTGGATCTCTGAGAGTACTGCTCCCACACCATGCTCTTAAGCGTCAGTCTGCACTATGAACTCACTGGAGAAGTCAGGTGCCTTGAGCACCGGTGCTGTGCACATGGCAGTCTTCAGGGTATCAAAAGCAGTTTGGCAGACTTTGGTCCAATTCACTTTCCTGGGCTGCCTCTTGGAGGTCCGCTCTGTCAAGGGGGCCACGATGGTGCCATATCCCTGTCTAGTGTAGTTCCTATATTCCCAATTGCCTCTGCGCATTGGAATAACATATACTATAGTTTAGACGTAGGACTGAGGTCGACTAGGTCTCTATCAAATATATTAGACTTAATTGTGAGTGCCAGCTAGCTCAGAGGTCACTAGAAACATTCTCGAATTCACAAGAAGAGATTAGTTTCTGACAAACGCATACACATGACAACTTTGTTTCCCCAGGATAAGAAACGTATCTCTAGAGTCGCGGAAACAATAGAAAACTATTTCACTCAGTCAATCGTGCATGCTTCGTTTCACCAGAGGTGCAGAGAACTAGAGAGACGGGCGTTTTCAATTAAAAGTATTCATTGAACAGCCTTCTTCCTCAGGCAGAGGAAATGAACTCCTACAATTGTAATACTTGTTGCAAAGTATAATGCATACAGTATGAAGAGTATTATAAAATAATACTGTAAAAGCATGGTATGGTTTCTAAGCCATATAAAATAACATAGAATACATACATTAATAAATAATGACTAAAAGTACTCAACTGGTGGTTCTAAAATACGCCTACCCCGGTGTACCTAACCTAGGTCTAGTAGGGAAGAAGTAAGTGAGGTGTAGCTAAAGTTTAGTATTCTTTTTGCCAAGGATCTCTTCCAAGTATTCTCTAAAGGTCTAATCAACTCCGTACCTTGGTTTAGAATGAAGGAGGTCTTGTATCTCTCTCTCAGGACTCGATTTCCCAGCAACCCGCCAGGGTAGCCTGGAAACACTGGAGCTGGATTTCTCGGCAGGAGAAAAAACAGCGTCTCTCTCAGTGCGTCAGCTGCAGGGTCGGCTTCCTTCGGCACTTGCTGTAGCAGGGCGTCGGGCAAGTAGATAGTCGAACTGCTCCAAACCACCGTGTGTTTGCCTGGGCAAATTTATACCTTGAAGGTGCCAAGTTTGACGTAAGGTTGGACATAATAACGTCATCAAAGACTGAGTTCTTTGAAAACTCCTTGAGTTCTTGGAAAAATCAATATTCAAGCAAGGGGAAGTCCCTGACTGCTGAAGGCGGGTTTTTCCAAGAAATCGTTGTGGATTCTCGGAACTAGTGAAAATAGCCATGCCGTATTTGGGCTGCATAGGCTAAGTCTAAATATGGTTATGATTTTTATGCCTATATAAGGATAGAGTGATTTATAACTATATATGGGCATGAATCGGGAAAATTACACTAGGGTCCTAAATTCATACACAACACCTTGACAAACCGTCTGTAATACCCGGTGAGTCCTAAGAAGGCTCTCACCTCTGTCTGGGTCTTGGGGGGCTCCCAAGCCAGAATGGTATCAATCTTTGCCTGTAGGGGCGCCACCTTGCCGCTCCCTACCTGGTGCCCCAAGTACACCACTGATCCCTGCCCTATCTGGCTCTTGCTGGCCTTGATAGTGAGGCCTGCCCTCTGCGGAGCCTTCAACACTTCGCAGAGGTGTTGCAAATGTTCCTCCCACGTGGACCTGAACACAGCAATGCCATCCAGGTATGCGGCGCTGAATTTCTCCAGCCCGGTTAGTACCTGGTTGTCCAGTCTCTGGAAGGTGGCAGGGCCATTCTTTAACCCAAAGGGCATGACTCGGAACTGGAAGTGCCCCTCTGGTGTTGACAATGCTGACCTCTCTTTGGCCCCATCAGTTAACGCAATCTGCCAGTACCCAGAAAATTAATGAAACGTACTGAGGTACCGGGCAGCTCCCAATCGATCCATCAGCTCTGGGGATGGGGTGTGCGTCAGTCTTGGTGACCACATTGAACCCACGGTAGTCCACACAAAACCCAAGTTCTGGAGTGGCACCGGGCGCAGCAGATTTTGGGACTAAGATAACGGGGCAAGCCCAGGGGCTGCTGGAGGGCTTATTTACCCCTAGCGCCAACATCTTGGAAACCTCTTCCTTGATGCTGGCCTGACCTTGTCAGCTACCCTGTAAAATTTCTGTTTCACAGGCAGACTATCTCCAGTATCCACTTGGTGACACCTGGAGTCAGGGAGAACAGGGAGGAAAACTGACCCAACACCTGGCGACAGTCCCTCTGCTGTTCTGGGGTCAGGGTGGGCGAGAGGACCACACCATCCACTGACCCGTCTTGCTCCTTAGCTGCCAGGAGGTCAGGGAGAGGATCACTATCCTCTTCCCCTCCAGCATCTGTAGCAATGAGCATTGTTGCTTCAGACCTCTCAAAGGGCCCGATGTAGGTAATCTCGATTTACCTACTCTTAAATACCGAATCATACCGATTTGGTATTTAAGAGTAGGTAAATGGGATGTAGGTAATTCCACTTTTGAAATTACCGAATCGGAATGAAGGCCCATAGGAATCAATGCCAATTACCGAATCGGTAATTACCAATTCGGTAAAATTACCGAATGTGCAAGGGGGACAGGGTGTCATTTTGACACCCTGTTGCACCCCTCAATTGTGCATGGGTGCACATGTTGCTGACATACATGCCCTTAGGGCATGTATGTCTGCAACATGGCACATTTTTTAAAGCAAATAAATGCTTTTTCAAGGGTTTTCATTATTTACCACCAACTTCTAGTTGGTGGTAAATAACGAATTCTTAAACCCTTGTAGCACTGATTACAGTGCTACCTTCATGTTAAATTACAGAATCGGTAATTTTACAGATTCTGTATTTTACTGAATCGGAAAAATTACAGATTCAGTAAAATTACTGATTCTGTATTTTACCATGCCCCTACATCTCATTTTCCGAATACCGGTCGGTAACGGCCGAAATTACCGAATTTTTGCCATTTCCGACCGGTATTTACCTACCTACATCGGGCCCAAAGTGTGGTTTGAGGCGGTTCACATGCAAGACTCTCAGGGGGTACCTGGGAGTCTTCAAGTTAACCAGGTAGGTTGCTTCGCTCTTGCTCCACCACCTCATATGGTCCAACCACTTGTCTTGGAGCGCACAAGGTTCCAATGGCGCCATCACCCAATCTTCCTGTCTAGGTAGAAATTCGACCAGAGTGGTATTCTGGTCGTACCATATTTTCATTTCTTCCTGGCTAGCTTCCAGGTTCTCCTCAGAAAGCTTCCTGAAGCGTTGTGTTTGTTTGCGGATTGCCAGCACATAGCTGAACACATCCTGGAGGTTTTCCCACGGGATTTCTCCCACCCCTCCTTCACCAGTGTGAGAGGTCCTCTAACAGGTTGGCCATACAGGAGTTCAAAGGTACTGAACCCTAAGGACTTCTGAGGCACTTCCCTTTAGGCAAACAGGCATGGTAAAAAGACGTCCCACCTCCATCTCATGGGCTCCGCTAGGCCCATAATCATACCTTTCAGGGTGCGATTGAACCTTTCAACCAACCCATTTCCTTGAGGGTGGTAAGGAGTGGTGAACTTATAAGTTACCCCATACTCCTTCCACAGAGACTTCATGTACCTAGAGATGAAGTTGGTTCCCCGGTCGGAGACCACCTCTCTAGGGAACCCTACACGGGAAAAGATCCCCATCAATGCATGGCCCACCACGGGTGCTGTGATTGGCCTGAGAGGGGCTGATTCCGGGTACCGGGTGGCATGTTCCACCAAGACCATGATGAACCTGTTGCCTAAGGCTGTCTTCGGGTCCAGGGGCCTCACAATGTTGATGCCCACCCACTCGAAAGGGGTGCTCACCACAGGAAAGGGTTGGATGGGTGCCTTGCACTTCAATACAGTCTTGCCACTGGCCTGACATGTTTGGCAGGCTCTACAAAAGGTACCAACGTGCTTCTTCATCTGGGGCAAGTAGAAGTGGGAGACAAGCCTGTCTTAGGTCTTGTCCTGCCCCAGATGTCCTGCGAGAGGCACGTTATGGGCCAGACCCATTAAGAAGTTCCTGAAGTGCACAGGTACCACCAGCACACGGGCTGCACCGAGCTCAGCAAACTTAGGCTGAGTATACAACAACTCATCTTCCCAGTAGATGAAGTGATCTCTGGACGCTCTATCTGCTGCCTGTTGCCTCATACCAACAAGAGAAGGGCACCCTTTCTGCTCCTTGCAGAATTCCTCCCTGGAGGGCCCACCTTCCTGCTGCCAATGGGTCAGCTCAGTTGGTCGCCCAGTTTAGCCAACTGTTCCCCTGTAGGTTCCAGGGCATCCCCCTCAGATTCTGCTCCTTCCGGGACCGTGGGAACGGCTGGGGTTCGTTTCCCGCGCCCTCTGCCCTTTCCTCTCCTGGCAGGTCTCTGGGCCACTGTTTCAGGCTCCAGTTCTGCTGAATCACCCCTACTGGCTGCCATAGCAAGCGCGGTCACACGCAGGCAAACCTAACATGAGTTCTGTGTTTTACATCCTTCCATGGAGAACTCTCCAGGTCATTACCTAGCAGTCTACAGGCAAGGCATCACTGACAATAACTTCCAAGAGACCAGAGACCCCTTTCCATTCAAAGGGAACATGCACCACTTTGCAGAGGCGCACTGAGCTATCAGCTGCAACTACCGGCCTGAGTACATTGGGGATACACTGCTCTTCAGACACCCACTGACACCTCACGGATGTCACACTGGCTCCTGTTTCTCTCAGAGCCTCTATCTCCCTCCCATTGACGGTCACCTTCTGCCCGTATTTCTTAGTGTTAGGGGGAAGTAAGGTTTCCTGGACCATCTCTTGGTCTCCTAAAGAGACAAGGGTCATCACTGCTAGCTCCCCTTCCCCACTAGAAATCAAATCCCCTCACAAAGCTACACTTGCTAACCCTGGGGCTGGAGCACCAGTGGGTGCTGGGGGTTTCTTGGGGCACCTGTTGATAACATGTCCCACCTCATTGCAGTGAAATCAGGTAGGGGTACTTCTGTTTTCCCATCTGCCCCTAGGGGGCCATGGCTGTCTAGGTCTGGGTGGTTGGGACTCCTTTCCCTGGAAACTATGTTGGGGCCCTTGAGAGAACTCCATTTGGTTACTCTTGTTCCCCCCCCCGCTCTTCTGCTGGGTACCCTGCCCACCTTTAGCTGTGGTACACACAATTCCTCTGTGGACCCTGGTACTGGTCCAACGGTCCACCTCCTTAGCAAGCTCAATGGGGTCTGTCAGCTTGCTGTCTATAAGATGCTGGCGCAGCTCTGGAACACAAAGACTACTCAAGTGCTCACAACTAATTAAATGCAACAACCCCTTATAATCAGTTACTTTGCTGCCCTTCATACAACCTTCCAGTGCATGAGAGTACAAATTCACACACTCCATCCAAGTCTCAGACTCTTTCTTCTTAGAGTTTCTAAACTGCAGTCTGTACTGCTCTGGAGTAAGTCCATACCTAAGATATAGGGCCTCCTTCATATTGGGGTAGGTCATGGCACCTGCTAACTCTAAAGGCTCTAGAGCACCCCTCCCAGGAGCCTCAAAATGTTTCCACAGGCCTGTGAAAGTTAAAAAAAATTGATGTACATAGACAGCATTCATTCCCCTTCTTCTCCCACTCCTCTCCCTGTGGGCACCATGGATACTGTAAATTATTGACCGTATCACCCTGCCAGTAAGAGCCCGTACCCCTATGCATATGTACAGCCATTCTAGGCACCATGGCCCTTTTTACCCATTGGAATCCCCGGCTTCCCTCCTGCGCGTATCTTGCACCCCCTCTCTCATGTATAGACCATGAAACCCTTTCCCTTTGCGCGATCCTGATGTGAAAGGCAACCCTCCTGCTTGACCCAGGCATTCCCCATTTCCCTCTCGAAGAAGCATCCTTCGCCTCAGCTGACATAGCCCCCCAGCTGTATCTGACTGCCCCTGTTCTCTCATGTACAGGTCATAGGATCTCTCTCTCTCTCTCCCTCTGTGCGGCTCTGACCCTGCGCGCACCCTGGCCCCCTCCTTCTCCTCACATGAGCAAGTCATAAACCCTCTTCCTCCGCAAGGCCCTGTCCTTGAGAGTCACGGCCGCGCCTGACCAGCACCTCCTTCCCTTCCATGAATGCCCCTCTGTTGACAAGCCTTCCCTCCGCGCTCGATTGTCTACGTGGCATGAATACCACTCCTTTGATGACCCCTTCCCCCCGAGTCCGGCTGACCACACATGTCCGAGGCCATCACCTAAGCCAGGAGATACCATTTACTGCCCTCATTGTATGAAGTCACCCCTCTTCAAAGGATCCACTATTGGTCCTAGCCACCCCACCCCCTGGGCTATGATCAGGCGTACACATCCTACGAAACACTCAGCTGCGTGATTGCCCTCCCCTCTTATCAGCAGGTCAAGGGTCCCCATTGTGAACGTATGTGGAGTAGGATCACCACGAGGATTATAGGGATGTCTTTCTTTTGCGTCATACTGTCCTGATTGTACCATCAAATGTTTTGTAAGGTATAAAAGCAAGAGTCTCAGCTCACTTGTTAGAGCACCTCCCGAAAGACACTGTGTTTCATGTCCGAAATGACTGGCTCTCCTCATGAGAATTAAAACTCTGTTCTTGATTCCTGCTTCCAGCGCCCGTCTCTTTATTTGGTAATTATTCAACATGGGAACTAAGAGGCGGTTTGCGCCAGCAGCCTGGGCATCGATAGAATTATGGGCTCACTTTCCACAATTGGCGCCCAACGTGGGGCCCATCAGTGACATAGGGTTCGGTAAGAGAGATCCAGACGAAGAAGTGAACGTCTAGAATGATCGGAGTATACCTGCCTTGAGAGGGCCCTAGCCCGGCTGCCGATCGACAGAACTTCACCAATTCTAAAAGGACCTCTCTTGAGCGACCTATTGTCCTGACTGGATTCCCACAGGAATGCTACATGGAGTAAGAGAACAATCAGGCGCTGGAGGAGGAAGACGAAGAACTGTCCGTATGGTCCGGTCCGGGTAAGATTAAGTAGGGTGTTTTTACGCCTGATTGGTAGGGTGGTTCTATCCACCTGATTGATTGATTGATTGTATTGAAATCGGTATTTGTATACTGATATTGTATTGGTTGGTATTGGTTCATTTAGCTTTGAGGGCTACTTGACATATTGGTTCTCTTCTAGAGAACGAGACATTCTCTGTTTGCAAACAGCGGCGAATAGGAACGTCGTCCCTCTTTGCAGATAGAGAAGGGTAGGTAATGCAGACTTTTGTCCCCGTTGTAATCCGTCATGCCTACTTTTCTCCCCACTGAATTGTTTGAAGTCGATTAATAATCGATTGTTGCTCTTTGAGATCTTCCCTGTCCACAAACAGAGACGAATAGGAATATTCTGTTCCCTTTATGGATAGCGAAGGGCAGGTAATGCAGACATTTGTCCCCGTTGTAATCCGTCATGCCTGTTTTTCTCCCCATTGATTGGTTGGTTGCCTGGACATTGTTGTCCCAGGAATTGTTTCGTTTGAGGTATTTTCTATTTGCAAACAACGTGAAATAGAAATATTCTGTCTAGTCTTTGCAAGTAGAAAAGGGTAGGTTATGCCCCTTTGTGAATTCGTCAGTCCTACCCACTCCCCACTGGTTGGTTATTGGGGGGTAGCTCGCATGGTCTGCCCAGGAGACTACCCTTATGGAGGACATATGCTCTCTACTCATGGGCGATTTAGTAGAAATAGACCGACTGGTCCGTCCAGGAGGCTACCCTAGTAAGTGGAAGTACATCGCTCGGTCTGTCCAGGATGATACCCTAATGAAGGAATATATGTTCCCCTTTTGATCGATAATCTCGTTCCACCCCGGACCATTTATTGGAGGGAACTCGCCTGGTCCGTCCAGAAGTACCCCCTAGTGAAAAGGACACATAAAAATATGAAGTGATCACCGTTCCCTACTAACAGAAAGCTTTAGCTCGAAACACGCTAAGGAAGAGAAAGAAAAATAAAAGGAAATCAGGCTAAGTCAGTAACCCCCTGATGAGCTTTTGACTTCACCAAAAATAAGAAACATTAGAAATAGTTCGTAATAAGAAATGTAAAATGGCGAAAAGGTTTGACAGCAAAAATAGCCACGAGGTAGCTAGGCTTCACTGCCTGTTCCTGCTCCCAACATGTCTGCCTCATTGCCCGCCCCGCCCAAATAACGGTCACATGAAATAGAAACAATTCAATAGGTACCTACCCCCATTCCGGAAGCTCCCGAAGTGCAACAGGTCCGCGGTTACGCCCATCCGGAAGGCGAGGCACGAGGGACTCGCCTGGCCACGGTCAGGAGGAGATGATGTTGGGCAGGCGGTCCAAAGGATGACAAGGACCTCTCCATCTTTTCTCTTCTGCCGCCCTGCAGGCCGCGGGGAGAGAGGGGGCTGTCTTGCCTCGGCCACCGACCACCCCTCTCTCTCACCCGATCCGGCTTTCGTCAAAGGCCGAAGCCAAGGCGAGAACGGCGGCAAATCAAGTAGTCCCGCCACATGCCAAATTCGCCGCATGCCATCGCCTGCATAGGTACAGGTAGTCCTGCCACATTTCAAGCTCCCTGGAGAGTTGGAGGTAGTCCCGCCACATGTCAAAAAGGGAGGGGGGGGGCTGTCTTGCCTCAGCCGCCGACCACCCCCCCCATCTTCAATGGCTGGCACGGCCAATATCGAAGCGACGGAGCCGAGGAACGGCGCGGGGTCGCTGGAAGGGGGAGGCGGCGCGAACGACCCTCCCCCACCTCCCTCCAGGTGGAGGCTTCCAGCGACACCCCAACACTCTTTGCTTAAAGAGGGTCAACATCAAAAAGCGGTCTTCTGCCCAGGACGGGCACTCGCTCCATATCGCCTCTCCTCGACCTTGAAGATTCTATAAGAGCCGGGGGGCCCCCGACCCCCTGCATGGGTGCCCCCGCCCCCTTCGCTGGGAACCACGATATCGGTGCTACTCCTGCCGGCACCAGCCTCGGATCGGAAATGGCTAAAATGCCGCCACGGCACAGGCTTGTTCAGTTCCGGAGGAACACCAGGATGACCCGGTAGGAAAATTGTTGCCGCCCTTCCCACTCTTTTGACTTATGGTCCATTTGTTAGACTGTTACCCACATAGCACAAGACTTTTTGAACTGCCAACGGAAAGTTCTGGGCAGACCATGCGAGACTAGAGACACTCTGACTGTGCTGGAACTTGCCTGACCCCACCCAAAATGGCGCCGACACAAAATGAGACGTTTTTAATGAACTTTGTTGCACCCTGATTACGCGAGCTTTTTGCCCTGAGATATATATATATATGACATTTTGGATAATGAAAGTAGATATGAAGGATATTGAGTATGTGCTTGGACAACGAATTGACTTAGGATGGGTACTGATTATGAGTTGGAAAATGAACTGGTGTAATTTAGGTAATGAATGAACATTGGATAATGAATTTATGAATTTATTAAAGATGAATTACTGACATGCATCATGTTTTCTCTGTAGGGGAGTTTAATACGATTTTGTTGCACTGCCGCACTTTATGCAATGAACTGCCACCAGCTTTGTTCTTCCTATGTACAGTTCCAATCTGCTCCGTGGCCAGTCCACTGGGTTGTAGGCCTGTATTTATACGTCAACACTTTTTATTAAAAGTATTTTGAAAACGAAAGCATAGTTGTAGCGGTTGCATTAATGAGTTTTGAACGTATTACTACTGTGAGCAACGAGAAAGTATGATGAAGGTTAAAGGTTAAAAAGAACCCGATATTTAGCAGCCGCGCTATGTGTCACAGGCAGCCGGAAAAGTGCTTTAGAAGCCCTAAAACGACACCACAGAAATGCCACCTGATCGCCACCCTTGTACCCGATCAAAAGGGGTTGCGACCAAGTAACTCATGTAGATACACAGATCGTCAATGATTATCTGTCTGACATTTCTGGTCCCTCTGGGCTTAAACGCCGTGATGGTAGAGAAATGCACTACGTGGAGATAGGTCGAGTATGTGGTAGGTAAAAACATTTCCGGATTACTGCATGCTGATAAGGTTTGAATATTGCCCCCCCCCCACCCCTTCTTTCTCCTCCCTTCTGCAGGTCATGTCGGAACCTTGGCTGATGTATGGAAGGATGATGACCGAACCGCCAATGAGAAGGGGAAGAAGGGAATATGAGTATGGTCCTTATGACAAATAAAAGTTTTTTTTAAAAAGACGTAGACTTAAACATGACTGTTCCTCCTTAGAACATAGCAACTGAGAGGATGGACTGACATAGAAACTGGACAGGTACTGAATGACGAAAAATTGATTAGAAACGACGCATAAAATAATATAACTGGACGTTTTGACTAGGTAGGGAGAGGACAAAGAAAGAAAAAAAAAATTTTTGTACGGGTAAGGGTTATCACGGCACCACCCGTCTGGGAAGTTAGAAATGTTGCCGGTGTTCAAAATGCACTGCCCCCTTTTTTCGCACTCTTATAGATGTAGCCAAGCTGTCCGACTGTTCTCCCGATCAATACCTGCCGTTGCCTCAGCCCGGAGATCTTCCCACCAAAGGAAGGAACTGAAAAATGGTTTAAAATCCAACCATGGGTAAATAGCGCGCCCAGGCTAATTTCTGGCCGACCAACGACTGAGGTGTAAGTATTGACAATTGGGAACGCTGGCCGACATAACTGGCGAGAAGGAAAAGGAGGGAAGGGTAGAAAGAGCTAAGCACATAGATAAATAAGATAGTAGAGATACGTAGGATATAATATGAATTTTGTTGGCCATCTGTTGTTTCCTGTCCTGTCGTGAATGTCTTATATATGTGTAATGCATGTGCTGTCTTCCCTGTCTGAGTTTGTGTGTGTAATGTACGGATTTATGTCTTCCCTCTGTCTGTATGTGCATGTTACCTGACCTTTGCTGTTCTGTGTTGTGAGCGCACTAAATGACCTATTTTCGTACACGTCTCTCTCTCTCTCTCTCTCTCTCTCTCTCTCTCTCTCCACCCCCTTATCTCTCTCTCTCTCTCCACCCCCTTATCTCTCTCTCTATCTCTCTCTCTCTTTACATGTCATACGTGTACCGAATGGCTCGTTTAGATTGCGGACGACTCTCACTCTCTATGAGAGTCTCCCTATTTTCTCTCCCTCTTTTTGGTAAAATTGTGCCTCACCGGCACCAGTCTGATTTGATACTTATTGAACGCGGAGGTGTTCAGCGAAATTGACCGAAATAAAAATGATTGTAACTTGCCATATTACTACCTCTCCTTTCTACAAAAATAAATGAACTTGAATTGGCTGAAAAGGAAAGGACAGGTAAGACGGCTAAGGTCCCCCAAATCTGGCTATTCATAGGGGAACTGTATGTCAATGGCACCTTATGTCTGTTCTTCAGAGACGAACGCCAACGTCTAGATTGACACCCAATGCCCAGATTGCCCCACCCCCTTCGCACCCAAGCGCGAGCGCCCGAAGTATACCCTCCCCATTTGATAGCCCCCAGCTGCTGTCCCGGATATAAACATAATGACCATGAATAGCTGTTGACCCCCGAGAAACCCTTGTTTTGCCCGACTCTCGACGATAGCGCCCCCGCCCTGTGTGAAAAGGTTAGCCAGTCCTGAAGGGAAATGCTCCGCAAATGTTGAATATGATGTAATGCACAGTTGATGGAAATATCATTTCATCCTCACTTGAATTCTAAATGGGACGATGAATAAACCCGCCATAAACTAAGTAGGAATGCTGACACATGCACTGCCTGGTAATAGACCTCTGACTGTGACCGATGAGCATAAACTCTCAAATGCGTAGAATTGAGGGAGGAATTCATATGCGTAGATGTCTTCTTCTGCCATTTCTCTAAAACATTGTCTTGTACCTATTCAAAGATTCACGATCACCGAAGGAGATGGGTCAGATGTGACGTACAGCCTGACTGCAGATCTTGGGACACGTATGACATCGACCAGAGGTGGAGCTGCAGAGCAACAAGATACGGGACGAGACCGCAATTTCAACGTGGAAAATGAAGAATGACGGGCCGCCTTGAAGCCCTCCGACTGCTAACCCACGTGTGCCTGGAGTCTCCGTCCGCCTTCTTTGGGCCCGATTGATGGGCCTGCCTGCTTGTTATCCTTTGCTCCCTTGGTCCCTTTCGTGTGTCCCAGGAACTCTGACCCAACTCCGCGCTCTCTCTCTCTCTCCTATCGACTATTTGAACTACATCCACCCTCTTTCCCACGTGACTTTTTTGCCAAAGGAAAGAACTGCATTCATATGGGAATAGGGTGTTGCCACAGAACTATAGGTGCCGAGCATAAGGCGCCGCCAAACGGATTGTTTAGGGAACAGGACTGTGGTCTAACAGCAGAGGACTGACCGCACCCTGCAACGCGTAAGGATAGAACCGAGCTGGACCTATAGCTCCACCGCCGGTGCTCAACAGCGCCAACGAAAGTACCCGGATTAGAGCCTACCAGTGATGGCTCGCTGATAAAAAGACACTGTGACGAAGAGATCTTGTGTATTGAACTGAATTCCGCTCTCAACTCAAAACTGTTCATTGGTCACATTTTTAAGTCAGAAAGATTTATGCTATGTAGTGCGTTTAATTGTCAGGAACACAACGAAAATGTAATTCCCTATGTACTGCATTCTGCCCATCACCTTAACTGTCTATGATTGTACGCCACATGATAGTATTAACAAAATGCTAATTCATCAACGATGCCTGCAGACCTGTAAACCCGTCAGTTGCAAGAATGACTACTGTTATGTAAAAAGGGGCGACTGTGAAAGTTAAAAAAAAATTGATGTACATAGACAGCATTCATTCCCCTTCTTCTCCCACTCCTCTCCCTGTGGGCACCATGGATACTGTAAATTATTGACCGTATCACCCTGCCAGTAAGAGCCCGTACCCCTATGCATATGTACAGCCATTCTAGGCACCATGGCCCTTTTTACCCATTGGAATCCCCGGCTTCCCTCCTGCGCGTATCTTGCACCCCCTCTCTCATGTATAGACCATGAAACCCTTTCCCTTTGCGCGATCCTGATGTGAAAGGCAACCCTCCTGCTTGACCCAGGCATTCCCCATTTCCCTCTCGAAGAAGCATCCTTCGCCTCAGCTGACATAGCCCCCCCCAGCTGTATCTGACTGCCCCTGTTCTCTCATGTACAGGTCATAGGATCTCTCTCTCTCTCTCCCTCTGTGCGGCTCTGACCCTGCGCGCACCCTGGCCCCCTCCTTCTCCTCACATGAGCAAGTCATAAACCCTCTTCCTCCGCAAGGCCCTGTCCTTGAGAGTCACGGCCGCGCCTGACCAGCACCTCCTTCCCTTCCATGAATGCCCCTCTGTTGACAAGCCTTCCCTCCGCGCTCGATTGTCTACGTGGCATGAATACCACTCCTTTGATGACCCCTTCCCCCCGAGTCCGGCTGACCACACATGTCCGAGGCCATCACCTAAGCCAGGAGATACCATTTACTGCCCTCATTGTATGAAGTCACCCCTCTTCAAAGGATCCACTATTGGTCCTAGCCACCCCACCCCCTGGGCTATGATCAGGCGTACACATCCTACGAAACACTCAGCTGCGTGATTGCCCTCCCCTCTTATCAGCAGGTCAAGGGTCCCCATTGTGAACGGATGTGGAGTAGGATCACCACGAGGATTATAGGGATGTCTTTCTTTTGCGTCATACTGTCCTGATTGTACCATCAAATGTTTTGTAAGGTATAAAAGCAAGAGTCTCAGCTCACTTGTTAGAGCACCTCCCGAAAGACACTGTGTTTCGTGTCCGAAATGACTGGCTCTCCTCATGAGAATTAAAACTCTGTTCTTGATTCCTGCTTCCAGCGCCCGTCTCTTTATTTGGTAATTATTCAACATGGGAACTAAGAGGCGGTTTGCGCCAGCAGCCTGGGCATCGATAGAATTATGGGCTCACTTTCCACAGGCCCTCCCCCAATGCTGTTCAGGCGCACCATCATTCCCAATGCAATTTCATGAGTGTAAACCAGGCATAAATATCCTCACTCCTATTGTAATTCTGTACCAGATCCTTGGGAATATATACTTTACACCTCTGCACTGGCTGTGCGCTGCAACCATTTGAACTGGCATCCACCTCTCTCATGCTCAACTCATGAGCCAGAATCAATTTCTTTTCCTCCAAGGCGGGGGCACTTTTGCTCTCCTCCGCCGCCTTTTCTCTCTCCTTTTCTATTTCCAATTGCTTCATTTTTAACTTCAGGACTTCCAAGTCATAGTCTCTCACTCTTTGGTTCTCCTCTAACTCTTCTTGAGTGAAACCCCTACTGGAATGGTTGCTGCCAGGCCTTAAGCCTACTCTGCTCACAGGCAGATCTGTGATTTGAAAACCATTCCCTGTACTTGCATCATTTCCCTCTTGTGCCTACCAATGGGCCTTCAAGATTCTCTGCAACTCCTCTTTCCTGGCGTTGCTCTTTATGGGGCACTAAAACTGTTGGCAGAATTGCTTAAGATCTTTTGCTCTGTAGGAATACAAATCCTCAATTACAAATTCCAATTCCAATTCTGCCTCTACACTGGGTGCTTTTCCACTCACAGACATGATGCTTGAAGAGTTACTCAAAATTGAACCAACCAAAAAAACAGTAGTATGCGGTGGCGTAGTGGTCCGCACTCAATAGTGATGTACACCAATCACTGTGGGTCTAGCACAAATACAAGTTCAAATCCCACCACTGACCAACAGTGTTAGAACTTGGGTTCTCTAGTTGGCAGAGGTAGGTACCCCTGTCAAAATAGGGACTCTTGCTTCTAGTCAGGGTAAGGAGGAAACCCTCTGAGATAACCCCTACTCACCCCCTTGGTAGCTTGGCACAAGCAGTCAAGGCTAATCAAAGCCAATGTGCAAAGTATTTGTACCCAAACTCACAGTAACACAGTGAAAACATCATAAACTGACTCCACAACAGTTAGAAAAATAAAAGGTATTTAATCTAAACTACACAAGACCAAAATGACAAAAATCCAACATACACAGTTCAAGAATATGGTTGCAAAAGAATTCCTAATGTTGGCATTGAAATAAACCACAGTTGCGTGAAAAGGTCACAGTTGCGTCACGTTTAGCCAACAGTACGATAAAGTTCCAAAACAGAAGCTGGTGCGGTGGAAAACAAGTTATGCGTTACTCCCGAGACCCTGGGGAGGCGTTAGCGTCAATTCCACTGGATGTAGCGGCGTGTAGCGATGAATCCGATCTGTATGGGGAGGAAGGCGATGACTTGTATGGATTCCGGTGTGGAGGTTCCGTAGGAAAATGCTCGCAAAGGCATGATGCGATGATTCTGGGGGCTCTGCGACGATTCTCGCAGCGACCTGATGCGGTGATCTCACCCAGCGATGACAGGCTCTGCAACGATGTTCGCAGCGGCAGAAATCGTCCCGCTAACGAAGGGTACGACGTCTTCAGGCAGCGGCGACAGGCGTTGCGACGATCTCGGTCTTCGTAGCAGCAGAAATTTTCTCGCTCAGCTGGGTTTGCGACAAAACGTGCAGAAAGTTTTTTAAAAGCTTGGTTTCTGGCCTTCCCAACACAGGTACACCTTCCAGAGGCACCACACATGGGCCAAGCACTCCAGGAAGGACAGAACTCTCTCCATAGGGTTCAGGAAAGCTGGGGGTGAAGTCTTTTTGTTCCTGGGACTTCATAACAGGGAGCTCAGGCCCTTGGAGATTCCTTCAAGCAAGGGGACACAGCACAAAGCAAAGTCCTTCCCTTCTCCTTGGCAGCAAAGCCACAGCAGGTCAGTCCAGCAGAGCAACAGCAGGACAGTCTTCCTTCTTCAGTTTCAGCTTTCTCCTTGGCAGAGGTTCCTTCTTGATTCCAGGATGATCTAATTTTCTGTTGTCAGGGGTTCTGTACTTATATCCCTAAAAGTCTTTGTCCTCTTTGTTCAAGTGGGCCCTGAGCCCAGTCTGAACCAGTTCTGGGTGTTCCTTGAGCACTTTGTTTTCCTGGCTTCTCCTTTCCTTTCAGAGAGAGGGGCAGGGTCATCAGCCGCCCAGCAGGAGGTGGAGCTAGCATTGTGGAAGGCAGGCACAGCCCGATTCAGGCCCAGGTGCTATCTCCTCCCACCACTCAAGTTGCAAATGCAGTCATTCAGCCTAGGGCTGACCCAGCCAGCCTCCTGGGGGCTCCCCAGCCCCTGTCACTCTCAAACCAGACAGTCAACTCACAAACAGGCCAAGGCACACAGGAAGGTCAGACAACAGAACAGCTACTTTCTAAAAGTGCTGTTCTCAAACACGGGATTTAAAAACAACCTTTTCTAAAAGATGTGTTTTTACATTCTGAGTTCAGGGATACCAGACTTGTATGTCCTATCTTGTTCCTATGGGAAGATAAGCTGGTAGCCACTGTAGCCAGCATCCCCCATTATAGCCTATGGAGGAAGATAGCCTTACAGCAGTGAAAAACGAAAATGGCTGTAATTCACTACCATACCATGTCACCTGCACAAGTACATGCCCTACCATGCACATACACTGCACCCTGCCCAAGGGGGTACCTTGGGCCTTCCATAGGGGTGACCAATGTGCACAGAAAGGGAAGGGTTAGGCCCGGTCAGTGGGGACACTGACCAGGAGGACATGGCAGTTCACAGACTGCACACAGGCACTACAGTGGCAGGCTCGAGACACCATTTTAGGGCTACTCATGTGGGTGGCACAATCAGTGCTGCAGGCCCACTAGTAGCATTTGACATCACCAGCCCTGGCACACTCAGTGCACTTTACTAGGGACTTCTGGGTGATACAAATATGCCAATCCGGTATATCCAATTACAATAACAATTTACACAGGGAGCACTTACACTCTGACACTGATCAGCTGTGGCAGAGTGTTCAAAGCATCTAAACCAGCAAAAACAAAATCCAGCACAGCATCAAAAATATAGGAGGTATAGGCAAAAAGATAGGGGGAAACCACGCCAAGAATGCCAGGTCTAATAATGTTGAAATAAGGATTGATGTTTTGATGTATCTAATGTATGTTGTTCTGTATGTTTTAATGTGATATGATTTACGCTCTGTTTGTATTGCTAGGCATGTACTAATATTGGTGGGAGGAACAAATACTGTTGACAATGTGTGTATGGTTCTGTATGTGTGAAAAAGTTTCATTAAATTAAATCAAGGTGTGTCATTTATTAACTTAGTAACCGCTGTTATTGATTGAACTGTGTGAAATTAAGTGTCATGTTTGAAGGAGGGCCAGTCTTAGCATTAGTGTTATTTTGGGATTTTCATGTGGCTTAGCCATTCTGATGATAAGAGCCCAACCCCTTTGTTTGCTTGACATTCAGAAAGTTGGCATTTTCTTTCCTTAGCCATTTAGTGCCTGTAGCCTGTCTCTGGTCTCATGACTAGGTGTAGCTGACAGTTGGGGTCTGTGTATTCCTCATCAACAACCACACACACTAGAGAGCTTAGGTGTGCCTGGGTAGGCCACCACTGGCAGGATGGGAGGGCATAGCCCCACTTACACCCGATTAGGTGGTGTCCTTCATCCACATAAAGGGCTGCATGCCCCCTGTAGTTAGTCTGGAGCCAGGACAGGAAAGGCAGGATTCCTGGGGACTTCAAATGGATGCTGAAGAGGACACTCCACCACTTCAAAGGCACAACTGGCCATCAATACTGGCCCTGAGACACCACTACTTCAGTAAACTTCTGGACCTGTGGATACTCTGACAGGAATAAGGACTGCAGTCTGCTGAAGGGCTGCCACTCTAATGAACAGCACTTTGCTGGACCACTGCCTTGCTGTGCTGCTGCTTTGCTGTCCTGACCTGCTGCCCTCTTGCATGGATGAGTGACTGAACCTACATCTCTCGAGCACAGACCCCCAGAGTGAGTCCAAGGACTAGCTGGCTGGCCTCCTGACTTGAGTCTCAGGGACAGACCTTGCTCCTACACCTGGCCATCTTTGAGTCTACCCTTCCCGAATGGTGCTGCAGCAGTCCTGGACCCTTGGAAGTGGGATTAAGGTTTATTGCCAGCCTCCGTGGATCCAGTGGAAGCGAGACACATTTCCTTTGCTGTGTGGTGCAACCTGGAAAAGAACTGAAGCCTGTCTGTTGCTCTGCGGACAAAGACTCTCATCAGCACTGCAGCCCGCCTCACCTTCAGAACCGCCATTGCATGATACATCTTCGGCGCAGGCCCTCTCATCTATCATAGACGGCGTTCTAGACGATTCTGGTCTCTACATCGCAACCTCGCAGCGCTTCGGAACCGATGCATCGCCCTGACTGCACAATGCATCTCTGACTCTGGACTTCGCATTCCAAGCCCTCAATGACATCTTCAATGACGATGCAACAGGACCTCGCATAGCAGCCACAACGCATCTCAGAATCAACACATTGTTTTGGCTGCGGAACACATCTTCAACGTAGATCCTCGCAATAAGCCTCAAACCAGGATTGAAGGTATTTATTCAGCTGGCCTAACTAGGTTACTGTAGCTAGCCCAGGCTACATCGCGATCAGCTTGAACTTGTGACTTTTTTCTGGTCTAGCGTGATCAGATATCTAGACTCTTTACGCCTTTTGGCAATATTTTTACAAAAATCTTCTTAATTCAATATCTTCTGTTCTACTGCATGGATGTTTGTCATTTTCGTCTTGTTTTATTTATTAAAAATTAATCTATTTCTCTAAATCTGTGTTGGGCTCCTTTTGTGGCGTGTTCTCTGCGTTACTGTTTCAAGTGTTGCACAAATACTTTACACATCACCTCTGAGTTAAGCCTCACTGCTCTGTGCCAAGCTTATCAAGGGTTGAGTACAGGCTAATTTATGGTTTGCTTTTGACTTTTCCCTGAGAAGAATTGTGGTCTCTGCTTGCAAAGGGTCTCACCCGCCTGAGCCAACAACGCAATTTCTCACACTGGTGTTAAGCAGGGAGGATTTGGACTTGTGTTTGTTCAGTGCCTTAAAGTTATCTTTGCTATGCTATCACCCCACATACATAATCTAAGACTAATTCAAGTTTCAATTCTTCTTGATTGGCTTATTCCTTTGTTTTCTAAATAATTACCCTGAATGTTGTGTCTGAAACCATACCTGCAAAGATGGAATTCGAGCTGGCATACACTGTGGCCCAGCTTAAGGAGTTTTGCAAGGAGGGGAAATCCAGCGCCAATAAAACCTGGTGACCATCAGCTGAGGTAGGTGAATTGGCCCCTGAAGTGGAGCCCCCTGTCAGGGCAGGGAGCAGTGCATCTTCCTGAACCTGTCTCCAGAGGAGCTGGAGGAAAGGTGGGAGGAGAGTTAGTTCAGGCTTGAGATGGCCAGCTCAGAATGGAGAAAAAGAAACTGTCCATGGAAATTATCTAAGGAAAGTTTGACTCATGAAAGGAGCCTTGAGGAGGTGGAACTGAAAGCAAAACAAGCAGATTGGCGGCAGCACACCTGCAGTGTCTGAAGAAGATAAAAAGGTTCACATCCTCAATAATCTGGTGCCCAGTTATGTGATGAGGGATGATACTGACAGAAGGTTTTCTGCCTACGAGTTAGCCCTGAGGGTTCAAAAGATTCACGAAGAGCACCGGGGGCTGATGAGTTGTGGAAATATATTCCTACAGTGAGGAGGGACACACTTCTTACTTTAGAGGTTGGGAAGCAAACCAGCTATTTCCCCACAACAGGCATCTTAATCACTATGTTTAGGCAGACCCCTGAGAAGTTCCGCCAGATGTAAAGAGACAGCCAGAGGCCTCACAACCAGTCCTGGGGGGATTTTGTGGACTACTCTAGCAATGTACTGAAAGGTTGGGTGTGTGGCAGCAAAGTTAATGACTATACAAGGTTGTACAATCTAATTTTGAGAGAGCACATGCTCAGTATTCGTTTTCCAGAGCTGTGCCAGCACCTAGTATACAATAAACCAACTGACCCCAGAAAATTTGCTCAAGAGGCAGACATCTGGCTTAGTGCCAGAGAGCCAAAATAGGTATCTGGGGGAGACACCCACAAGGATGGTCAGGGGTCTCTTCAGAAGAAAGAGGGGGGAGAAAAACTTAAATGTAAAGGGTTCTCAAAATGCCCTTAAAAGAATTTCACAGGGAACAGCAGTCACCAGTCCCGGTTTGATACTAAAAAGAAGGGGTTCTTTGATAAGCAGACAGGGAGGTTTGTCCCCAAATACACAGAGTGCTATCAGTATGAGCACTCCAATGGTGACACCAAATGTCCCAAGAGGGCACAGACCCCCATCGGTGGACAAACACCTGGGTTGGAGAGTTTAGCTCTCAGGGAGGAGGAGGTCCCAGTTAGCTTTGGGTGACAAACAGAGGTGACAGTAGTTTCCCTGGGGGATAAGGAGGTGAAGCTGAAAGCTTGCATGCCTGCCAAAACATCTAGTACAGGCAGTGGATCACCATCAATGGGCAACGGGTGGAGGCTGTGAGAGACTCATGTGAGATGTCATCAGAGCAGGTACTCTCGAACACATTCCACTAAGTTCTATGCACACAACTGTGAGAGTCATCAACCGATGGCTCTGGTTCCCTTTCAGTGGGGGGGTCTCAGGAGCATATTACCAACAACTAGCGATAATTATCGCTATGTTGGCTTAGCGGGAATATTCCTATCGCCACCCTTCACCTATTTTTATCGCTGAGATACCTTCCTAATATTAAGGTTTATCTCAGAAGAGATAAAAAACGGGCGAAATGCGTGAATATCGCTGTCAATACAGCGATATTCAGGCATTACCGTAACCATGCTCTTAGCCATGTTATCCACCTCTCATTGGATAACATGGCTAAGAACTGGTCAGGGCAGGCGTTAGCTTTTGGAGATATTCGCGCTTAGCGCAAATATTTCCAAAACTAAGCCATTGTTGGTAATAGGAGATAGTGATATTAGCGACTGTTTCCAGTCGCTAACATCTTGGCACGCCCACTTTGCATGTCATTAGCGATAATTATCGCTGACATGCAAATCGGGCCCCAAGATGATAGCTATCTTCTACTAGCTGTCACTAACTGGTGTTAGCGACAGCTTGGTAATTGGGCGATCAAATTAGCGCCGCTGTAGCGGGAAAAAGTCCCGCTAAAGCGGCGATAATGGCCCTTGGTAATAAGCCCCTCAGTTTCTCTAAAAGTAGATGTGAGCCCTGCCATGCCTGTAGATTGCTATCTGGAAGGATGTAGAGCTTTGGTTACACTTGGAGATGTTGGGATTGCCTGAGTGGGTCTGTATGACCACACAGTTCATGGCTGCTTGGGAAGGGACTAAAGGGCTCCTGGAACAATGACCCATGCAGCTGAAAAATAAGAGTAGGGGACAGGGTTGCACGAAATTAGCTCCTGAAGTTTCCACAGTTCAGGTTGATGTGTCACCTGAGGACTCCCCTGAGCCAATCGAGGAGAACACTGCTGGCACGGGTGCCTTGCCTGAGCTTGCTAGTTGGCAAGTTGAGGGTGGGCCAACCAGGAAGGAATTCTGCAATGTGCAGGAGTGTCCCAAATTAGAGGGCTTAAGGCTGCAAACTTAGGCCAAGGCCCAGGTGATACCTCTGCAGATCACCCTATATATTTTGGGAAAATTACCTCCTATATAGTCAGCCTAAGGCTCCCGGACATGGGGCAGACCAAGTGCTGGTGGTCCCCCAGTGTTACAGGACCTTCCGACTGGGTTAGGTTTGTGACATCTTGGGCAAGACAAGACCATTGCAAGGGGTGTTGCCCACTTCTATTTGCCTAGTATAAAGACGGCCTCAGATGCATTCTGTACGTCCTGTCAAAATTTCCAGGTCAGTGGGTAGTCAGGAAAAAAGTTCTAGGAGTCCCTGAGCCCACCACCTTTGAGAGGGTTTGCCATCCCTCGGAGGTTGATGACTACACCTGCAGTGGCCAGGGCCCTGATGGGGTGTTTTACCCATGTGGGTCCCCAAAGAAGTAGTGTTTGATGGAGACACTAACTTTATGTCAGCATATGTGAAGTCCATGTAGGATGAGTGTGGAGTAATGTATAAGTGTGCCACACCCTATCAGCCCCAAACCAACGGTCTTGTGGAGCGATTCAACAAGACCCTGAAGTGTATGATAATGGGCCTAACTGTAGCCCATGAGGTGAAGTGTGATGTCCTCCTGCCATGTCTTATATTTGCCTACAGAGAGGTACCATAGAAGGAGGTTGGGTTTTGCCCCTTTGAGCTCCTCTATGATCACCCTGTTAGGATACGTCTAAGCCTGGTGAGAGAGGGTTGGGAGCAAGCTCCCAGGATGTGGTCAGCTACATGCTGGCCCTCCACAACCAGATGCACCACTCCTGGAAGATGGCAAAAAGCATCCATGAAGCCAGTCAGGAAGTTATCAAGCTCTGGTATTGCCAGAATGCTACTCGGGTAGGGTTCCTACTTGACCAGAAGTGTGAGTAATGCAGCCTGTGGAGCCCAGAGCTCTCCAGGACTGCTGGACAGGCCTCTATGAGGTAAAGACTGGAGGGTGGAGTCCAACTACTTGGTGTATGTCAAGACCCCTCAAAATCCATTAAGCGTGCTCCATGTGAACCTCCTCAAACCCCACTTGCTCCTGGTGACAGATGAAGGAGTGGAGGAGAGCGAGACTCTCCATGACCTCTTGTCTGCCCATGAGCACGATGGGTAAACGGAGTGTGTCAAACTCTCCCCTACCTTACCCTGGAGAAGCAGAGTAACTGTCACCATTTGCTGGGACAGTTTGTCTCTATGTTTTCCCTTACCCCATCAATCACACACGTGTGCATCCACGACATAGATACTGGAGATAGTCCACCTGTTAAAAATAATATTTACAGGTTGTCAGACAAGGTGAGGGCCAGTATAAAGGGGGAGTCCTCTAATATGCTGGCTTTAGGGGTCATTGAGCCCACCAACAGTGTCTGGTCCAGTCCCATGGGGCTGGTACCCAAGACTGCCACACTGGGTGCCACTGCAGAACATAGGTTCTGTTTGGGCAGCTGCAGTGGCCTCAATTCCATCACGAAGACTTATGCACATCCTATCCCCCAAGCGGATGAGCTCATTGACAGGCTGGGTGCTGCTAAGTACCTTTAAGCTTCAACCTTACATCAGGGTGCTTGCAGAGTGCTCTGACTGCTAGGGCCAAAGAAAAGACTGGCCACATTTTCAACCCCAGAGGCTCACATCCAGTATAGGGTGATGCTCATTGGCTTAAAGAATGTCCCTGCCAATGTTCAAAGGTTGGTCAACCGGGTCCTATGTGGGAAGGAGGCATTCTGTACGGCCTACCTGGAAAATCTGTTGAGATTGTCCATATGCCTAAAGGGAATGGACTTTACGGTAGAACACTTTCCAGAGTCAGACCACACAAATGCTGATGGTCTATCCAGGCTCTTCTGCCTTAGTGATGAGAATTCCCAAGGGGTTGGGTAGTTCTCCCCAATTATTTCAGCTTGGGGGACACATGTTAGACCTGTCAGCCTTAGGGTTGCCTTCCCCCATTAGATTTGCCTTCCTTCTCCATTTTTGCTGATCTCATTTTTGCTGGCAGAGGACTCTGCACACTTCACCACTGCTAACAAGTGCTAAAGTGCTTGTGCCCTCTTCTTAAAACATGGCAACATTGGCTTATCCACAATGGGCATGTTTAATTTACTTATAAGATCCAAATAAAGTGGTACTCCATATGCCCAGGGCCTGTAAATGAAATACTACTTGTGGGCCTGCAGCACTGATTGTGTCACCCACTTGATTAGCCCTGAAAACATATTTCAGGCCTGCTCTTGCAGCCTGTGTGTGTGCGCAGCTTACAGTGCCATTTTGACCTGTCAAAGTACACCTTTGTGTGGGACTTGTAAATGTAAATGTGTGGGACTTGTAAAGCACACAGCTAAGTGCGTCCAGTAAGCGTCCCGGCGCTGAAGACAGCTGGGGAACCCGTCCTGGCTTTCCCTTCTGGGTATCTCCAAGGTGAAACCAGGAATCCCCGGCGTCTGTGGGGGAGCGGTTGTAGAGATGAGGCAAGCTTAATGCCCAGAGTTGCAGAGTGTGGTCCCTGGTAGGCACTGAGGCGAGAATTATCGAGTCCGCTGAACCTGGTCCACGACCCTGACGCGTTGGGAATTGAACTCTGGTCCCGGGCCGTTCTCTGCTCCGGGGTCTGCTGCCTCTAACCAGTGAGCCACACCACTCCACCTTTTGCCAAGCACAAACCTTCCTATGTAAACATATCTGTGATCCCTTGGGTTATGCCACGGACAGCCCAGATGGCAGGGTGCAGTGTGTTCAAAATGTATGATATGCTTTTATGTTTTACATGGCCTGATGGTGAAACATTCCTAAATTCGTTTTTTCACTACTGCAGGGACTACCTGTCCCATAGGATAACATTGGAGACACTGAATACATGTTATAATTGTAATTTCAAATGGGCATAGGTAACCAGAACATGTTTGGTGTCTTTGAAATCCCAATTTAAAATACTAATTTATGGTAAAATTGGTTTTAAATTGCAGTTTTGAAAATGCAAATTTTAGAAAGTTGCCATTTTCCTGCCTAAGTCATTTGGTGCCAATAGACTGGCCCTGGATACATGACTGGGTGTAGCTGTCAGTTGGGCTTAGTGTAGCCCTAGACAGCCACACATAATACGGAGCTTAGGTGTGCCTGAATAGGCCATCACTGGCAGGATAGGAAGGAGGAGCTGGGCTCAGCCTCACCTAGAGCTGAATTGGCTGTTTCCTTCCTCCACACAAAGTGCGGCACATCCCCTGTAGTTAATCTAGAACCAAGACTGGGAAGGCAGAACGTCTGGGGACTTTAAAGCAAAACATCTAGAAACTTCTTCCCCCCCTTCAAAGATACAACTGAGATACATACTGGACCTCAGGCACCACCATTAGCGCCATGAAGCCTACGGGTGTCCGCGCGCTCTATGTTATGTTATGTTATGTTATGAGAATTTGTATAGCGCGCGGCTGCCCCAGCCAAGGGGCGTCCCGGCGCTGCGAGCTGACCAGAGTGCAGAATGAAGGTGCACAAAGAAAACGGATTATTGGAAAAGATGGGTTTTGATGGCTTTTCTATAAGTTGTTATTAACATAACCATTTTAGGACCTGTCTGGGCCTGTGGATACTCTTCCAGGAAGAAGGACTGCTGTGCTGTGGACAGCCACTCTGCTGAACTGCACTCTGCTGGACTAATGCCTTGCTATGTTGCTGCGTTGCTGTGCTTACCTGCTTCTTGCTGCCCTCCTGCCTGGGTGAGAAGGACTGAACCTACTCCTCTTGAACCCAGACACCCAGAGTGACTCCAAGGGCTAGTTGATTGGCCTCCTGGCTTGAGTCTCAGAAACAGAAGGCTCCAGCAACTTGCACCTGGACCCCACCATCTGTGGGTCTACCCGGCAAAGTGGTGCCACTGCAGTCCTAGTCCTAAAGCATCTCCTCTGCTGTGTGGCGCAACATGAAACCTGAAAGGGTGTGTGAGGGCATTAAAACCAAGATATAAATTCCCAACTCTAAATCTCTTGTGGGGTTCAGTTGGCTCCGGTTTCCCTGACTCTCAAACCCTCACTTTTGAGGAACAACATAATCTTTCTTTTGAATTTTGACTTTCGGTCTATTATGCTGGACCTCCCACTCTCATGAGAGATTAAAAAGCCCCCTTGTCCTTTACTTTGTATACGCATACAAATACTTTACACATTTCCTCTGAGTTAAGCCTGGCTGCTCTGTTCCAAGATACCTGAGGCTTACCCTTAGAAGAATGGTAGTCGCTGCTTGAGAAGGGTTTTACCTCCCTCACTCAGTTTCTCTAAACTGTCAACCAACTACCCAATTTCTTACAGCTGGGGACTGCTGTTGTGATATATTTTATCATACTTGTATTTTGTCTTTCTCCTAATTATTGATTTGCAATGATTTTGATTGATCGTGCACAGAAACAATGTAAAATCAAAATTAAAAAATCTAAACAAAGATTGCTTGGTGCCAGCTCCTGCTTTTAAAGTCAGTGTTAGAAATTGGGCTATTGGTTTACTGGGGTGTGAGCCCTGGTCAAGCAGCAACAACAATCATAGTCAGGGAAAGGCACAAGCAAACCCCAAACTAACCTGTGCTCAATCCCCTTATAGCTTGGAACAGAGCAGTCAGGCTTAACTTAGAGGCAATACGTAAAGTATTTGTGCAACACTTCAAACAGTAATACAGTGAAAAGACTATACAATAAAATCCTACACCAGTTAGAACAGTATAGCTTAATTTAATAAATAAAACAAGACCAAAACTACAAACATCCAAACATTAGAACTGGAGTTATGAATAAACTGAAATATACAGATAAGTCAAAAGTTCAGGCAAACCAAGAATCACGCACACAGGCACTTATACACCCACCGATTCACCAATACAACTTGGTATATATATTTAACACTCAAACTTTTTAAAAACATTCACAGTCGCTGGATGACGTCATCAGTGATGTCATTTGAGGTGTCATCAGTGATGTTTATTTATTTATTTATTTATTTATTTATGTTGTGTTTTATAGAGCGCGAACCAGACCCGTGAGGGTATCAGAGCGTTTTACAGTAGAATCAGGGGAATATATAACAAGGGGGAAGGAACAAATAGAAACAGTATATGGTAAAAAATAAAACAATCATAATAATCGACTACTGTACTGGATAGGAGCAAAACGATGCGATAAACTAGAAAAGCAGTCTCATAACCCAGAGGGGTAGTTCGAAGTGCAGGGTGGGTAAAAAAAAGAAGGCAGCCACAGTAAAGTGCAATGATGATAGGTAACGTCAGGTTGACGGGGTGATTGTAGTGTGAGCTTTAGGAGAGGAATTTGCCCATTAGGAAAGATTTGGTCTCTGTTTTGAAGTGGGCTACAGACGGTATCCTTCTAATGGAGGGTGGGAATGAGTTCCATATTCTTGGAGCGCTCCCAGAGAAAGCCTGAATGTATGTTCTTTTTTTCTTGAAGCGCGCGGGTTGGAGCAATGAGTGATGTCACTGACCATGTCACGAGTGATATAATATGTGAGGTCATAAGCAGTGCATTGCAGAGGGTGAGTTGTAGTTAGCTCAGCTACCTATAACTGCTGAATTTCTCTGGTTTTGTACGAGTAAAATGCCAGCCTAACTATAATGTCTCTGTAACCTTTGTTTTTCTTCAGTGAATTCAAAAGGTTTTTTAAATTCCATTTCCTAACTATAACGTACATGTAACCTTTTGTTTCTTCAGTGAATCCGAAAGTTTATTAAAATTCCATTTCCTAACTATAAAGTCCCTGTTACCTTTGTTTTTTTCAGTGAATTTCTATGGGATTTTAAACATTCTATTTTATTAGCCACCACCACATACAAAGGTTATAACTGTAAAATGGATTATAACCAACACACTAAACACATTGCTATCTAAAAGACTATAAAAGCATGTATAACCACCTTAATATCTCTATAACATAGTGTATAACTCTTTCAGTGGAACCAGGGACAGCATATATCACTGTAAAAGTAAGGGCCAGGTGTACGACCCTTCCATTTTGCGACTCTCAAATTGTGTAGTTTTGTGACTCACAATTTGCGACTCACAAAATGGAATTTACAACAGTATCTCAGACACTGTTTGCAAATTCTGAATGGGGTTGTAAAAGACCTGCCTCAGTAATATTCATATGGCAGGTCGCAGTTTGCGAACCCATTGGGAATAACCATCACTCACAGGGATGGTGGCCTGCTGGGGTTAGTAGACCACCATGTCTGTGACTGCTTTTTAAATAAAGCAGTTTGTTTTTTAAATGCAGCCTGTTTTCCTTAAATTAAAACAGGATGCATTTACAAAAGGAAAATTAAAGTTTCTCTGTCATTTTTTAAGAGAAGGCAGTGGTCCGTGGGCCCACTGCCAACTCTGTTTTTTTTTTCACTACCAGTCACAAAGGGACCTGTTCCCAATTGCGAGTGGCTTACCACCTTTTTGCAATGGGTGGTAAACTGCAAGTGTTTTACAACCACAATTGGGGTTGCGAAACAATTGTACATTGAAGTGCAACTCACTATTAGGAAGGGACACTTCCGAATAGCGAGTCGCAAACCCTATTTTGCAAGTTGGTAATAGGTTACCGACTCGCAAAGTGGGTTTGGACATAGGGGAGACCTATTTAGCAGTCACAAACGGGCCGATATCCAGTTTGTGACTGCAAAAAACGGTCGTACATCTGACCCAATGTCTCTCAATCACTGTATTTCAGTGGACCTGTGAGATGGTGCATCAGACTATCAATAGTTTCGTAATGAAATGCATGACTGTCTCAGTGCATCTATGAGAGGGTGCATCAGTGTCTCAATGGGTCTGTGATTTACTACATGAGTATCTCAGTCAATATGTGAGTAGGTGCATGAGTGCTTAGTGCATTTGTAAGTAAATAAATAACTGACTGAATCTGTCAGTGGACACATGAGTGTCTAAGTGCATGTCTTAGAGGGTGAGTGTGTGGGTGCATGAATGACTGAGTGGGTCTGGAACTGAGAGCATGAGTCTCAGTGGGTCTATGACTGGGAGAGTGAGTGCATGAATGGTTCTGTGAGTGGGTGTGTGGGTCTCTGAGTGCAACTGTGAGTGGGTGTGTGAGTCGCTGAATGTATGAGTGACTAGGTACATAAGTCTACGAGCGGATCTGTGAGTGGGTGTGGGAGTGACTGTATGGGTGTGGGAGTATCTGAGTGGGTCTGTGAGTGGGTGTATGAGTGTCTCAGTGGATATGTGGGTGGGTGGATGAGTGTCTCAATGGGTCTGTGTGTGAGAGCATACGTTTCTGAGTGGGTGAGTAAATGGGTTCATGCACGTGTCTGAGTGGGTCTGTGACTGGTAGGACAAATGTCTGGGTGGGTCTCTGAGTGGATGCATGAGTCTTGGAGTGTGTGTACCTCTGAGTGAGCCTGTGAGTGGGTGTGTGAGAACCAGAGTCTACGAGTGAGTGATTGAGTGCATAACTCTCTGACACGATCTGTGACTGAGTGTGTGAGTGACTGTATGGGTATGTGAGTGGGTGTATGAGTATCTGAGTGGCTCTGTGAGTAAGTGTATGAGTGTCTCACTAGGTCAGCAGTGGGTGTGTGAGTGTCTCTGTGGGTACGTGAGTATATACTGAGTGTCTTAATAGGTCTGTAAGTGGTTGTGTAAATCTTTGACTGGTTCTGGACTTGGGTGTGTGACTCTCTGAGTGTGTCTAAAAAATATGTGCATGAGTAACTGAATGGTTCTGTGAGTGGGTGCATGAGTGCCCAGGGGTGTCTGTGATTTGGTGTAAGAGTATCAGTGTGGGTATAAACCTGTGCACATAAGTCTTTGAGTGGGATTCTAAGTAGGTGCGTAACTCTCTGAGTGGGTCTGTACATGGATGCGTCACTCTCCGAGTGAGTCTGTAAGTAGATGCATAAGTACCTGAATGAGTATTTTGCTGGGCTTATGAATATCTGACTGGGTATGTAACTGAATATGTGAGTGTGTGAGTGGGTATGTGAATGGGTGTATAAGTGTCTGAGTTTGTGAGTGTGTACATGAGTCTGTGACTGTGACCAGCAAGGGTGTGTATATAGATACTTTTTGTTTTATATTTCCACCAATATTCGCGAAGACGTCACAATACCTGTGACATCCCCGCAACGGTACACGGGTCCGCAGTTGCGGTTTCAACACAAATATGGCGTGAAATTTAAAAAAATCTATTTGGGGCAAATAACTTGTGTCACTAATACCCACATTTCTCAAACATCTTAGCTTTGACACAAATGTTTAGCCTGCACATGTAACATATGAGGCCATAAGCAGTGCATTGCAGGGGCATGAGTTATAGTTAACTCAGGTAACTATAACTGTTGAATTTCAATGGTTTTGTAGGACTGAAACCTGAGCCTAACTATAACGCCTCTGTAACCTTTTTTTTCCAGTGAATTTTTAAGTCTTTTTTAAATTCCCTTTCCTAACTGTAATGTCTCATAAATCATCGTTTTTTTCAGGGAATTTCTACATTTTGAAAACTTTTTAATCCTATTACTCGTCATCTTTGAGAGTGGGTGTGTGAGTGGCTGTGTGGGTCTGTGAGTGCCTGTGTGAGTGTGTGAGTAGGTGTGTGAGTGGGTGTTGAGTACCTGTGTAAGAGGGTGTGTGAGTACCCATGTGTATCTGTGAGTCGGTCTATGGGTGCCTGTGTGAGTCTGTGAGTGGGTCTGTGAGTCCCTGTGTGAGTGACTGAGTGGGTGTGTGAGTGCCTGGGTGGGTCTGTGAATGGATCTGTGTGAGTGTCAGAGTGGGTGTGTGAGTAGGTCTGTGAGTTCCTGTGAATGTCTGTGAGTGTATATGAGAGTGATGCTATGCATTGTGGGCATTTGCATAATTAGGGTATCTAAAAGGGAGAAACATGAACTCTGTCTTCACTAGGGGCTGATCACGATGGCAGGCGGACTCGTAGCGGGATCGGGACCTCCCGCCTGTAATGCGTCTGTACTGCACCCCTGATTATGATGTGACTGCCACAGCGGCGGTCGCATCTGGCAATTTAACATTGTGGTGGGTGCTGCTGGTTGCAGCACCAACCACAATGGTAAAGGCCATGTGGTGCATTTCCCTGCACAACGTGGCAGGCACTGCGTGGTGCCTGCCACCTTTTGCATGGAAATATAGGGGGGTACCCCCCAGTGCACAACTGCCCCCCCATCACAGAGGGGGCCTTTAACGGACCCCCCAAAGCCAGCATCCACCAGCCTTTCCATGGCAGTTCCACCTCCATGGAAAGGCTGGCTGATGCCAACATTGTGATCGGGCGGACAGTGCCTTCGAGGCATCACCCCTATATGCCTTATCCGCTCGCCAGGCAATCAATACTGTGGCAGAATTGTGGCGGGCGCTCTTTGTGAAATCAATCACTAAAATAATGATGAACTCTTTAATTTGTATTTATACATACATTTATCTCAAGTATTGCAATCTCAAGTGTTTCAATCTCACATATAAGTCTAGCAATTACATCATTGTGACTGTAGATGTCATACAACAATATACATATCTCTGTTCATCAGAGATCGCCATGAAAAATGCCCCCCCTAGAGGGCATTTATATTAATTATATTAATTTCCATAAAAAACAGAAATACATCTATACCTTTTTTTTCTAGGACATTTCCCCTGAAGAAGGGAAAACTATTTCCCCAAATGCATTGGGCTTCGGATTTCCTGAAACTATCAGTTATATGATATTTAATGACATACAATGTTCATGGATATTTGATCTTATTGTAAATAGGAGTTATTCATTGTTAAAAAGAATTTTTTATGGCGATCTCTGATGAACAGAGATATGTATATTATTGTATGACATCTACAGTCACAATGATGTAATTGCTAGACTTATATGTGAGATTGAAACACTTGAGATTGCAATACTTGAGATAAATGTATGTATAAATGCAAATGAAAGAGCTCATCATTATTTAAGTGATTGATATTACAGTGGAATATAGTTTTCCAAGGAACAGTGCACACTGCTCGCAGGCCAGTGTCTGCATCCCTTTTCAGCATTCACATTGTGCAGCCAACACAAAATAGTAGTGTATCACTCACTACAGAATAGTGTTTACTACAGATAACCTAGCATATTAAGAAAACCAGTGGAGAGTGCACCTCACTTCTATCTCTTTTTTGGGCGCTCTTTATGCCCACCTCGCTTGTGGCACGATTCCCCCCACCATCCTAATGTGGCGGGGGAACTGAGAGCCAGATAGCGGAGGGGCCGACACTGCCAGCCCGGCGGTGGCAGTCTCTCCGCCATCGTAATGAGCCCCCAGCAGACCACAAGAAAGAAACGACTCATTACAGTCACAACATCCAGATTGTGCTCCAAAAGATCAACTATGAATTCACCTCCATTAAGGATTTCATATTGTTTTCACCGTGAAATACAAGAGGAAACACACTGACTTTGCCTTCGCCAAGCCAAAGAAGTGAGGATCATGTGTGCTTTACTGAATAGGAGCTTCAACTAGAGCGCCTGCTATGTTTTTATTTGTAAGTGCTCCTCGTTAAGGGTTAATTTGTGTGATTACAGCACCAGGGCCAGAATCAAACCTCATTTTTTCCAATAAGAGTCCCCAGTTTTGCTGAAAACGTCTGCCCAACTGGAGTACTTCATTTGGTTAATTAGTAAGTGCTACCTCATTGGGTAAAGTATTTGGGCATATTCTACACTACAACTGCTTAAAGCACCACAAGGTATGCATGTAATTTCAGCATTGCGATTGTTCCTTGGGCTTTTTCATCCAAAAATCTGTGATAACATGAATCCGTCAAAAGAAGATGACAAAACTACAAGTAGGTACTACCCCTTAAATAAATTATGTAAATGCTACTTTGTTTGGTGGAGATGTACTCCTCTGCCTCAATAGCGAGTCACCAAAATCGACGTGGAACGCAGTTGAGGGCCTTTTGTTAAACTATTCATCAACGCGGGAAAAAGCGGGACGACCTTTGCATGCTACTAGGGAAAATGGAGTTTGGCAAAACGGGTGCAGCTTGCAGAGGAGTTTGGGCATTTGCATACTCAGGGTAGGTCAAAAAGGAGAATCATGGCCTCTGCGCTCCAATAGATCAATGATGCTTCAGATTATTTTTCAGTGGGGAGTACAAGAGGGAAAACATGTGCTTCGCCTTTCCCAAGCCCAAGAAGTTAGGATTCTTTTTTTTTTAAACAAGACGATTTCGGCCCTGGGGACCCCATCCCCTGGTCAATATCTAATGGGGAAGAGGCCCATGTGGCCCCCCTCCTAAGCATATTATGGCACCAGGGGCACCATTCCAAGGGCCTGACCAATTATTGGAAGGGAAGGGGGCCCACACAGCAGTGGTGGTCCCCCAGGGCAATATAATGCCCAGGAGGGGAGGCTGTGTGGCCCTCTTTCATTTTGACCATGCCCCGCGAAGGTGGTGGTTTCTGAGGTCAAATATGGCAGAAAAGGGGGGACAGGCAGCTCCCTCTCTTTTTGACCACTCTTTTGTGTCCCGATTTAGCAGTCCCTGGGGCAAGTTAAAAATAGGAGGAGAGTCTGTGTGGCTCCGAGGTGTGAGTGGTCTCTGGGGCTTCTAAAGGCCTGTGTAGGGGGCCATGTGACCCCTCTTGTCATAATAATAAACCCCAGGGAAGTGGTGGTCCCCAGGGTTAAACTCCCCTTGAGGAAAGGCGCTGCATGCACCCCCCACCCCCCCGTTTGAAAAACAAAACACTCAGTATGCCCCTGGGAGCTTCCCCTCCCCCACTAAAAAAAGCAGGAGTGTGAGCCTGCGCTTATTTATTTATTTTTTTGCTAGATTCATGGAACCAGCTGAGATTCTTGCTGATAAATCAACAAAATAATGTTTTTTTTCCCTGGCAGAGTACCAGTGGGACACCATGACTAGAGCTAGGGAGTCAGAGTATTCCTACCCTGCACCCCTTTTTTAATGTTTTTCTTTAGGGGCTCACCTAAGGGTGAGTCCCAACATGGCTGCCAACACTTCCTGGTTGAAGTGTTGGCAGCCAATCAGATATTAGCATGGGGACTGTCGGATCCCTGGAGGATACGCATCATTAGCTATACAAATTTGTTTTTAATGTATTATCGCAAAAACTATTGAACGGATTTACACCAAATGAAAAAAATGGCCTTTCTGGACCATCTGCTACTGTTTTGCCAAATTTTTTGTTATTCTGGCCAGCGGTTTGGGCTGTGTCGTGATCAAACTCCCTATTGGAATTAACATGGGAAACACACTTCTTTTTTTTTCTCCCCCTTTTTCTCACCGCCCCCCCCTAATGGATCGCCCTGAAACTTTCCATGCTCAACTAGAATCATTGTTGTGCTTTTTGGGATACATTTCGTAAAGATTTGTCAAATGGCACCAAAGTTATAGGCAAATCAAAAAATGCTTTTACTACCCTCCCACTCACCAACTCCGACACTGTCATACCCAATCACAGACCCACTAAGACACTCACACCCACTCACAGACCCACACAGCCACTCACACACCCACTCACAGACCCACTCAGAAACTCTCACACCCACTCACAGACACACACAGACACTCACACACCCATTCACAGACCCACTCAGACACTCTTACACCCATCCACAGACCCACTCAGACACTGTCACACCCACTCACATAGCCTCTCAGATGACACTGTTACACCCATTGGCAGACTGATTTAGGCCATTTGATACCCACTCACAAATCCACTCACATACTCTTACACCCACTCACCAACCCATTCAGACACTCATGCACCCACTCATAGACCCACACAGCCATTCACACCCCATCATACAGCCTCTTATGCACCCACTCACCCACTCACCAACTCACAATTCCACTCACACACTCTCAAAACTACTCACACACCCACTCATACACCCATACAGACACTCACTCACCCACTCACAGACCCATACAGACACTCACATATCCACTCACCAACCAATACAGACACTCACTCGCCCACAGAACTACTCACACACCCATACAACCACTCACACCGCCACTCACAGAGCCATACAGCTATTCACACACCCACTCACTGACCTATACAGCCCCTCACACACCCACTTTCAAAGGTTACAGGTTACTGTCATAGCTAGGAAATGTAGAAATCACTGAAACAAAACAAAAGTTACGGTGACGTTATAGTTAGGAAATATAATTTTTTTAAACATAGAAGTTTACAGGAAAAAAAACAAAGGTTACAGGGATGTTATAGTTAGGCTCAGATAGAAATGAGCTAACTATAACGTACACCCCCGCAATTTACTGCTTATTACCTCACATATTACATCACTTATGACATGGTTAACAGAATCACTGATGACATCTCACAGCCACTCAGATGACATATGTTAGAAATAGTATAACTCACTAGTAGTACAGAAAGAATAGCAACCTATCTTATCCAGTAGCTTAGTATCTATCTTTAAGTCTCAGAAACCTTTACACTTACACTCAATGGATGATGTCATCTATGATGTCATTTGAGATGTCATCAATTATGTCATCAGTGGTCACTGACCATGTCATGAGTGATGTAAAATGTTCGGTAATAAGTAGTGCTTATTTATGTATATAGATAAAAACATATACACACAGATATATATGTATGCGTCTCTATATAAACGTATATCTATATGTACATATTTGTGTGTGACCATAGATAGATAGATAGATAGATAGATAGATAGATAGATAGATAGATAGATAGATAGATAGATAGATAGATAGATAGATAGATAGATGGATAGATAGATAGATAGATAACGCATTATACTTACCTGCAAAATGTGTACATTTTCTTTGCAAAGGCATGATTGGTAAAGGCATATGCATGGTAAAATTTTGCGCGGTAAAGGGATGCATGATAAAGGCATATGCCTTGTAATGGACATGTTGTAAAGGCTTGCACAATAATGGTATGCTTGGTTCCATCATGCATTTGATAAGGAGGCGAGCAGACTAGCCCTTTAGCCACTCTGGGGTACTGGGTACAAGATAGGTTGCAGATCCAGTTCTTCTTCCCAAGGCGAGAGGGCAGCAGGCAGCAGGTCAGCACAGCATCAGAGTGACAGTCCTTTGAGAAGCACAGCAGCCCTTCTTCCTGGCAGAGTATCCACATGTTCAGAAGAGGTGGGTTTTGAGATCCTTCTTTTATACACAATTGTGCCTTTGAAGTTGGCAGAAACTTTGAAGTGCACAGATGCCCTGCCTTCCTGAACCGGGCAGTCCTTTGTATGGAAACAGTACAAAGCCTACTCAGGTGTAATTGAGTCTGGCCCAGCTCCGCCTTCCCATCCTTCCAGTGATGGTCCACCTAGTAGCACCTAAGCTCCCATTGTGTGTGACTGTCTTGGAGAAATACACAAAGCCCAACTGCCAAACACAGTCAGTCATGTGACCACAGACAAGCTCCAGGCACCTAATAGCTGAGGCAAGAAAATGGCAACCTTCTAAAAGTGTCATTTTTAGAATTGTAATTTAAAATCCAGTTTTTCCATAAGTTAAGATTTAAATAGGATTCCACAAACACCAAACAAGTATCTCTTCTCATTTGGAAATCACACTTACAAAATGTAATAGGGTAACTCAAATGTTATCCTCTGGGAAAAAAAGGCCTTGCAGTAGTGAAAAATGAATTTGAGAGTATTTTACTACCAGGACCTTTATAACTTAAAAGTACATATCTAATTGTTTAGATGCACTGCACCGTGCCCTGTGGGATGTCTAGGGCCTACCTTAGGGGTGACTTATATGTATTAAAAAGGAAGGTTTGGGCCTGGAAAGGGGGTTATTTTGGCAGGTCGACATGGCAGGTTAAAACTGCACACCCATGCTCTGCAAAGGCAGACCTTAGATATGTTTGAAGGGCTATTTAAGCTGACAGCACAATCTGTGCTGCACGCCTACCAGTAGCATTTAATTTACAGACCCTGGGCACATGTAGTGCACTTTACTAGGGACTCATAAGTAAATCAAATATGCCAATGGGATACAAGCCAATGTTATAAAGTTTTAGGGAAGAGCACAATCCCTTTAGCCCTGGTTAACAGTGGTAAAGGGTGCAGAGTCCTAAGGCCAGCAAAACAAAGCCAGCAGAAAGAGGAGATCCGAAGGCAGAGCAATAGGGGGAGCAAGGTCTAACAGGAAGGCAATGCACTTCTTCCACAAATCAATTTCATAACTGCTATTCAAGCCCTTATACTCACGCATCTGGATGGTGGCAATTCCCTGCTCTATGGCCCACCAGACTCTACACTGGCATCACTTAGGAGCATCGTACATGCCACAGCAAATTTCATGCAGGGCCTGAAATCATCCTCCTACTGAAAGAACTACAATGGCTCTTCTTGTCGGCACGCACCATCTTCAAAACCAGCTTCATCATTTGCAAAGCAATCCCAACCGGCACCCCTGCTTATCTTGCAAGTCAGTGTTCTGTCTTTGGTGGTTCTTGGCACACAGGCAGGCAGTACATTAGGAGATTGCAGACTAAGAGGTGTAAAAAAGAAAAACAGGACAGCAGGCCTATTCCATCTATGCACCCAGGACCTGGAACATCATATCCATTGACACTGATTCAATTTAGTAAATGGTTGAAGATTTACCTCTTTGAAAAACACTGCTTCACAATGCATTAATATCCACAACCCAGCTTCTTCTCCTATTACCCATTGACTTTGTGCTCAACTTTGACAATGTACTAGGTTTGTCAATTGGCTAGGTTTGCACTATAGAAGTGCAATATACTTAGATGCACTGTAGGGGGCACCCTCTGGCCTTGTATGTTATCTAAGCAGGAGCTGGAAGTAAAGATATAAATCTACGAACTAGACAGGAAAACAGACTTCTTTTAGTTGTGAAAAAGTGGTGGGTAATGGAGGGTTACTTGTTTACTGGTACGATTGTTGCCTTGCGGCGACTGTACTTTGGAGCCACGACAGGCTCTCCAGTCATACGATGGCGACTCTCCGCTTCTCCGGGTATGTGGCGATTTCAGCTGCGGCGGCGACACGCTTCCTCTCGATGTGCCGCGCGTCCAGCTCCCAGCGACATGCAAATGCCTGGAGTCAGAATTCCCAGCAAGGAAATTCAGAGGGGAGCTGGAGATTAATTCTTTTGTCCCTGAGACTCCAGCAGGAGGCAAGCACAGTTAAAGCCCTTGGAGAATATTCTGTAAATGATGAAAGTCCTTAAAAGTTCCTTCTCCTTTCCTTGGCAAAGAAGCAACCACTGCAGGCCAACCGAGCAAAGAGCACACTGGCAGAGGGGCAGTAAAACTCCTGCAGCTTCCTTGGTTCTTTTCGTTGGCAAAAGGTTTCTTGTTCCAGAAGTGATCTAATTTCTTGGGATCTGGGTCCCAATATTTATACCCCAAAATCCTATGTTCTCTGAAGGCAGAGAGGCCTCTGCCTAGTACCTTCAAACCAGTTCCTGAGCACTTTGTTTACATGACTCTCTTCTTCCTTTCACTGTGCAGGGCAGATACATCAGCTGCCCCACAGGAGGTAGAGCCAGCACAGGGGAGGGAAGATACAGATCTGGAGCACTTTGTTGACATGATTCCTTCTCTCCTTTCACAGTGCAGGGCAGAGACATCAGACAAGCCACAGGAGGTGGAGCCAGCATTGAAGAGGGAAGGTAAGCCCTATCCTTCCCAGGTGCAACTCCTCCCGCCCATCCAGATGCAGATCTATCTATTTACCCCCGGGACGCCCCAGTCTGTCTCCTGGAATCCTCTAGCCCTGTCACTCACAAACCCAGACAAGGAATACACAACCTAGCAAAGGCAGGCCTTGACAGTTAGGCAAGAAAATACATACTTTCTAAAAGTGGTATTTTCAAACACAGAATATTAAAACCAACTTTGCTAAAAGATGTATTTTATCATTCTGAGTTCAGGCATACTAAATTCGAATTTCTACCATGTTCCCTGAGTGAGTTAGGATTATAGGAATGTAAAAATCTCACTGCCCATTCTAGCCTCTGGAGAACAGGTAGCCTTCAATAGTGAAAAATGAAAATGGCTGTAATTCACTATTAGGACATGCTACACACACCAGTGCATGTCCTACCTTATACTTACAATGCACCCTGCCCTTGGGCTTACCATAGGGGTGTCTAACATGAAGCAAAGGGAAGGTTTAGGGACTGGCAAGTGGGTGCCCTTGGCCAAGTCGACATGGCAGTGCTAGGCTGCACACAGGCCTTGCAATGGCAGGTCTTAGACACACTTTACAAGCTGCTTCTGTGTGTGGCTCAACCAGTGCTGAAAGCCCTACACCAGCATTTGATTTGCAATCCCTGTGAGCACATGGTGCACTCTACTAGGTGCTGATAGGTAAATCAAAGAACCCAACCATGGAATCACTAATAATACATCAATTTAACATAGGGAGCACTTGCACTGTGGCACTGATTAGCAATGCCACAGAGCCCAAAGCATAAAACCAGCAAAAACATATCAAAACAGAGGAGGCAATCCGTCAAAATGGAAAGGAGACTCACGCCAATGATGTCAGGTCTAACAAATATGTAAAAGCTATCACGGTCCAGAGCTTCGAGCATAGTTACTTAAATCTCCTAGGAATCAATATCTAGACCCCTGGACCTGTTGCTCTCTGTTGGAATTCATTCCTGTCCTTTCTCCCTGCACTGGCGTCGTTTTGGTGGACTAGTGCCAATGTAGGCGCCTTTGTAACATGGTGCAAGGGTGCGTCTGTTGCATGCAGGATTGTTTCGTGCAGGAAGTGGTACCTTCCTGCACAAAATCAATCCTAAGTGGCGTTTTCCTCTTTCTAAGTGTCCTACAAAAGGCAGCACACATAGAAAGAGGAACAAATGAGAAGAAATAAACATATTTCTACTTGGTACGCCTCACCTTGAGAAGCTTACAGATTTGGCGCTTTCCTAGGTTTACTTGACTTTCTAAATATGGGGCAGCGTCAAATTCCATGAGTGTTGCATGAGAAAACCAACTGTGACACCCATGGAAAGCCTCCGGGGCTCAGAGTGAGGGGACGCAGTGATTTGTGCTGTGTCGCCTATCTCATGATTTATGAGGCTACTCAAAGAAGCGCAGGGTGGCTTTGCGTGGTTCATAAATTGAAATGAGAGCCCTGCGTCACACATGTACCACTTTACGTGGTGCAAAAGTGATACAGGGCTCTCATAACTAAGGACTCACCAAATTGAATGTAGGTAGGAATCGCAAATAATGTTTGCGATTCCTTAATATTCCTTAATTGCAAATCGAACATTGAGATTCACAATCAAGGAATACCATCCCATTCATTTCTATGGGCCCATAATTTGCGAGTAACCATGAGACACTCGCAAATTGCGGATGCATTTTTAAGGGTGCAAGGATTCCAAAAGGACACCCTGTTGCACCCCTGAAATGTACATGTGTGCACATGTGGCACATATACATGCCCTTGAGCCACATGGCACTCCCTAAAAAGCCAAAAAGTGCTTTTTGAAATGAAATTGTAAAATAACACCAACTAGAAGTTGGTGGTATTTTGCTATTCCTTAAGGCAAAATCGCAATTTGCGATGCTTACCAGCATAGCATTTAGGGAATCGCAAATTGTGATTCTCTATCATCCACATGCATCAAGCGATTTTGGAGTCGCAAACGGTGCGAATCGCAAAATTCGTCCGTTTGCGATTCCAAAATCACTTTTTTGGATGCATTAAACAATTTTTTAGAAATCGCAATTTTTTGTGATTTCTAAAAATGCAATTGCATTTAAGGAAATTTTCTTCTCCTTTCTCTTCCCTCTTCCTCCACCCATGTATATTCCATGCTCCATGTAAATATATATTTTTTATAGAATAAAAAATTACAGAAATAAAAAAAAAAATGCGAATTCGCAAATAGGGGGAGCAAATTAACACAGGGTTGATTCTCGTCTTAATTTGCGAAATCTTTCAAAAATGCTCAAAAAAGCATTTTTGAAAGTGTCATGTTACACACACACATGTCCTTTGGAAATGTGTGTGTGAAACTTGCACTTAAAAAAACATTTCGAGTGTTCAGGGAGGGATCCTTTGGACCCCCCTCAGCACCCTTGAAATGTATTAACAAATTGCGATTCGCAAAATGAAAATCGCAAAATGTTAATGCCTTCCCATTGATTCTATGGGCCTTTTGGCCCATAGGAATCAATGAGAAGGTTTTCCTTAATTGCGATTCGCAAAATGTGAATCGCAATTAAGGAAAATTAAGAAATCGCAAAAATATTTGCGAAATATTCATGCATTGCCGTTTGCGATTTCTAAATTGCGATTCCTTAATTTTCGCAATTTAGGAATCGCAAACGGGTCCAATGATGCATGTGGCCGTAAATGCTTGTGCAAAATAAAGATTCGCAAATTTTGTGATTCCTTATTTTGCGTGCGGGTATTTGCCTACCTATATTGCTCACAGCCAAATTGCTATGGCAAACACTGACATTCTGCGAATGTCAGTGTTTGCGATCGCAATTTGTCTTCCTACATCTGGCCCTAAGCTCCCTTCATTGTTAGCCTTCTGACTCTCAACTTTGTGTGTGAGTATTGTGAAAGGTGTCGCTTTTGCTGGCACAAATACAAGAACAGGAGTTGGGCCGAATGCTCGGGTTGTGTCTCCTACAGCCTTCCTTTAACAGTAGGGGCATCATGTCTGCCCCGAGTCCTGCTATGACGTTTCCTTCCTAGCTGTCAGATGTTGTCAGAATCCAAAGCCCTTCGAGCTCCGCCCGTGTGATTTAAAATGATTTACGGCCTTTCACACGAAGGGCAGAGCGGCCTCACAATGGGTCTGAGTGTTATTTATTGCCTGTTCAGTCAGTTCCATCACGTGCAGCGCGGGGGAGGCCGCGGCGAAGAGAAACGTCTCTCTCCTCGGCAGACAGGGTGAACTCAAGCGTCCCGGCCCTTTCCCGCCGCCGCTGTCCCCGGAGTCCCGAGGGAGCGCGGCCGCATGATTCGGCACAAAGCTACCCTTGTGAGTGAGATCTGACCCCAGTCAAGAGTTGGTCAGGGAAACGGAATGTCTTCTTTACCGCGACTCGGCCATAGCTACACAGGCTGCTCATTGTACAACAGGCCAATACTGATTTACGGAACGATAAAAAAATATGGTTTTAATGATAGGATATCCGTACAAGGACACGGCTCTGCCATGTTGTGTAGGTACCCAAGTCACAGCAAGGAGCATTGGCAAAACCACTTTCTGTTTCCGTGGCCTTTGTAAAGAAAAATTATTTTGACAGGTGCAAGCATCACTCAGGCATGAGATGCAGGTACCATATGAATATCTTTCTTGCAAAGTTCTACTCCGCAAACAATAGGCGACGCATTAGCATTAGAAGCACACACTTCCATCTCTCGCAGGAGAGTTACATCCTGCCCATCAGTAGCTGCCCCTCTCACGGAACATCTGTGCAAGAAGCCCTCCCTCACACAACTGGCACAGGGCACTATCAACAGTGCAAGTTTCACTCCCAGTGGAGCAGGTATAAAATGAGCATCAGCAGTGCGAACTCCAAAGGCGCATGCACCACACTGGTATCAGGGGTATAGGTCCCTGCCCCCCACCACGTCCCTCCTCATAGAAGAGGTACAGCCTCTGGATCTGGACTGCAAACTTCCCTCCCTTAATTAATAGGTAAGAGAAGGCATAACAGTGCTAGTTTCACCCACCAGAACGGGTGCAGCCTCGGGATCCGGACTGCAAGCTTCCCTCCTTTTAGTAACTGATAAGATAAGGCATAACAGTGCTAGTTTTATCCACCACAGAACAGGTGCAGCCTCGGGATCCGGACTGCAAGCTTCCCTCCCTTAAGTAACAGGTAAGAGAAGGCATAACAGTGCTAGTTTCCTCCACCACAGAACACGTGCAGACTCGGAATCCAGACTGCAAGCTTCACTCTCTTAAGTAACAGGTAAGAGAAGGCATAACAGTGCTAGTTTCCGCCACCACAGAACAGGTGCAGCCTCGGGATCCGGACTGCAAGCTTCGATCCCTTAAGTAACAAGTAAAAGAAGGCAAAACAGTCTAAGTTTCCGCCACCACAGAACGGGTGCAGCCTCGGGATGAGGACTGCAAGCTTCCCTCCCATAAGTAACAAGTAAGAGAAGGCATAACAGTGCTAGTTTCATCCACCACAGAACGGGTGCAGCCCCGGGATCCGGACTGCAAGCTTCCCTCCCTTAAGTAACAAGTAAGAGAAGGCATAACCGTGCTAGTTTCATCCACCACAGAACGGGTGCAGCCTCGGGATCCGGACTGCAAGCTTCCCTCTCTTAAGTAACAAGTAAGAGAAGGCATAACAGTGCTTGTTTCCTCCACCACAGAACGGGTGAAGCCTCAGGATCTGGACTGCAAGCTTCCCTCCCTTAAGTAACAAGTAAGATAAGGCATAACAGTGCTAGTTTCTTCCACCACAGAACAGGTGCAGCCTCGGTATCCGGACTGCAAGCTTCCCTCCCTTAAGTAACAGGCAAGAGAAGGCATAACAGCACTTGTCTCCTCCACCACAGAAGAGGTGCAGCCTCGGGATCTGGACTGCAAGCTTCCCTCCCTTAAGTAACAGGCAAGAGAAGGCATAACAGTGCTAGTTTCCTCCACCACAGAGCAGGTGCAGCCTCGGGATCCGGACTGCAAGCTTCCCTCCCTTAAGTAACAGGTAAGAGAAGGCATAACAGTGCTCGTTTCCGCCACCACAGAACAGGTGCAGCCTCTGGATCCGGACTGCAAGCTTCCCTCCCTTACGTAAAAAGTAAGAAAAGGCATAACAGTGCTAGTTTCCTCCACCACAGAACGGGTGCAGCCTCGGGATCCGGACTGCAAGCTTCCCTCCCTTAAGTAACAAGTAAGAGAAGGCATAACAGTGCTAGTTTCATCCACCACAGAACAGGTGCAGACTCGGAATCCGGACTGCAAACCTCCCTCACTTAAGTAACAAGTAAGAAAAGGCATAACAGTGCTTGTTTCCTCCACCACAGAACGGGTGAAGCCTCGGGATCTGGACTGCAAGCTTCCCTCCCTTAAGAATCAAGTAAGAGAAGACATAACAGTGCTAGTTTCCTCCACCACAGAATGGGTTCAGCCTCGGGATCTAGACTGCAAGCTTCCCTCCTTTAAGTAACTGGTAAGATAAGGCATAACAGTGTTAGTTTCCCCCACCACAGTACAGATGCAGCCTCGGGATCCAGCCTGCAAGCTTCCCTCCCTTAAATAACAGGTAAGAGAAGGCATAACAGTGCTAGTTTCCTCCACCACAGAACAGGTGCAGCCTCGGGATCCAGACTGCAAGCTTCCCTCCCTTAAGTAACTGGTAAGAGAAGGTATAACAGTGCTAGTTTCATCCACCACAGAGCAGGTGCATCCGAGGGATCCGGACTGCAAGCTTCCCTCCCTTAAGTAACAGGCAAGAGAAGGCATAACAGCACTTGTCTCCTCCACCACAGAAGAGGTGCAGCCTCGGGATCTGGACTGCAAGCTTCCCTCCCTTAAGTAACAGGCAAGAGAAGGCATAACAGTGCTAGTTTCCTCCACCACAGAGCAGGTGCAGCCTCGGGATCCGGACTGCAAGCTTCCCTCCCTTAAGTAACAGGTAAGAGAAGGCATAACAGTGCTCGTTTCCGCCACCACAGAACAGGTGCAGCCTCTGGATCCGGACTGTAAGCTTCCCTCCCTTAAGTAAAAAGTAAGAAAAGGCATAACAGTGCTAGTTTCCTCCACCACAGAACGGGTGCAGCCTCGGGATCCGGACTGCAAGCTTCCCTCCCTTAAGTAACAAGTAAGAGAAGGCATAACAGTGCTAGTTTCATCCACCACAGAACAGGTGCAGACTCGGAATCCAGACTGCAAACCTCCCTCACTTAAGTAACAAGTAAGAAAAGGCATAACAGTGCTTGTTTCCTCCACCACAGAACGGGTGAAGCCTCGGGATCTGGACTGCAAGCTTCCTCCCTTAAGAATCAAGTAAGAGAAGACATAACAGTGCTAGTTTCCTCCACCACAGAATGGGTTCAGCCTCGGAATCTAGACTGCAAGCTTCCCTCCTTTAAGTAACTGGTAAGATAAGGCATAACAGTGTTAGTTTCCCCCACCACAGTACAGATGCAGCCTCGGGATCCGGCCTGCAAGCTTCCCTCCCTTAAATAACAGGTAAGAGAAGGCATAACAGTGCTAGTTTCCTCCACCACAGAACAGGTGCAGCCTCGGGATCCAGACTGCAAGCTTCCCTCCCTTAAGTAACAGGTAAGAGAAGGTATAACAGTGCTAGTTTCATCCACCACAGAGCAGGTGCATCCTCGGGATCCGGACTGCAAGCTCCCTCCCTTAAGTTTCAAGTAAGAGAAGGCATAACAGTGCTAGTTTCCTCCACCACAGAGCGGGTGCAGCCTCGGGATCCAGACTGCAAGCTTCCCTCCCTTAAGTAACAAGTAAGAGAAGGCATAACAGTGCTCGTTTTATCCACCACAGAATGGGTGCAGCCTCGAGGTCCGGACTGCAAGCTTCCCTTCCTTAAGTAACAAGTAAGAGAAGGCATAAAAGTTCTCGTTTTCTCCACCACAGAACGGGTGCAGCCTCGGGATCCGGCCTGCAAGCTTCCCTCCCTTAAGTAACTGGTAAGAGAAGGCATAATAGTGCTAGTTTCCCCCACCACAGAACAGGTGCAGCCTCGGGATCCGGCCTGCAAGCTTCCCTCCCTTAAGTAACAGGTAAGAGAAGGAATAACAGTGCTAGTTTCCCCCACCAAAGAACAGGTGCAGCTTCGGGATACGGACTGCAAGCTTTGCTCGCTTAAATAAAATGTAAGAGTAGACATAACAGTGCAGCTCAGGTAAAACAAGATACTCACTTTGCAAGCTTGTTTCCCTCATGAACTGCAGCAGTAAGGCTTCAGCAACGCACGCTTCCCCAGCATAAAGAATAGACGCATAGAAAAGATGCTTGGAATGTTGCAGCAAGACAATTTTCTTTCACTCACATACGACACACACCAAGTACAGCACAGAAAACAGCAGTGAATGCTCATTTAATCTTACATACCCTTCCTTCCACCACTCGAGTAGAGCCACTGGCGATCTGTGACTGCCGTGTCCTGCTGTCTATCCATGTCGATGCACCTGTCTCTGACCCGCCCGTTCCCTGACACTGTTTCTGCATCTGTGGTATTGTGACAGGCTGGGAGAACAGCCTATACAATGAGGCGGAACCACGCGCAGCCTTTACAGAGTCCATTACAAAGAGTCCGTCTTTACCATGAATGTCTTTACCACAAACGTTTTTACCACTCATATTTTTACCATGAACATGTCTTTAACAGGCATCCAAAACAAAAGCACAGGTGCACCACTTCACAGACTTCAAAACTGTATCAAACCCTTATTGAAATGATACCATTAAATGGCGTCCAATGTTTTTATCTTTTTTTATTCCAATGCGTAAGAAAGAACAGCTGACGCGTTTCGTCCCTCCCGGGACTTCTTCAGGGACAGATGATGTGTGTCTACCAAAATGGATCAGCAGCTCGTGTGAGAGCAACGAAGTAGAACTAGATGCAAATCAGCACCCGGGGATCCGTGTGCAACAGGGATGTATGTGCTAAAATCAGCGTGATCCCTCAGGAAAATATCAACCTTGAAGTCTTAGAAGATTACAGACTTGATCAGGATGTAGAGATACAGGCTGAAAACCAACTAAGCCCAGTTAGTCCTAATGCTTGTATTTCCGTTCAATAGGGCAGACCAGGTGCTATACGTACTGGAGGGAGTGGATGCGTGTGTTGAAGGAGACTGATCGGGCCGTGAATCCTTTTCTTATGAGCCGGTGACTGACAGGAGAGGGATACCACTATAATTTAAATGATTGCGATGAGCACCGCCTCACATCATAGGAATTAGAGGCAAACCACGTATGGGCACCACTCTGCCCTATCTTACGCATTGGACGCCATTTCTTGTTATCATTTCAATAAGGGTTTGATCCAGTTTTGAAGTTTTGAAGTCTGTGAAGTGGTGCACCTGTGCTTTTGTTTTGGATTACGTTGAGTTCCCTGTTGAACTAGCACTGTGATGGTGGGTGCTCATCGGTGTGCACACAAGTCCCCATTTTCAAAGTAAAGGGACAACTACGCTTTGGTTATTTTGGTTAGGTGCTTTACCAATGAAGGTTTGAGGTGCTGGGTTTTTAGGAACCCGGTGGTGCCAGGGGATAACACCCGAAGACCTCTGAGTTCTCCCTGTTCCGGACCACAGAAACCAAGAGTCTTCTAGGTGAAGTCAGAGATCGAGTTTTATTGGCTGCAACCAAGTAACAAGCGTCCTAGAATTACAACAGCACAGGTTGTAAGTTCTCAGGAGACTGTTCGTTTTTCCAGAACCAGCCTTCTCCTTATATACAGAAATCACAGCTGCAGGCAAGAATTGTTTAGTTTACAATACGGTCATAGACATATTTCCATAATAGAGCAAAAAGCACAGTCATGTCGGCCAACCCATATTTTAGATGTCCAGTTTGTGATAGATGACCCAGCCCGGCCCAGAACTACCATCAGATATCGATGAAACCCCAATAAAACAGGGCACCTCCTCGTCATAAAACTGGCCATAAACAAGGAACATGGACAGGTGTATGTGTGTAGAAAACATGGTCTGTATGTAGTGAATGGTTTATGGCATGTTGTGCTTTGATGATATCTTACTCGGCCACTGGGCGAGGAGCTGCCCAAACAGGTTTGGCTGGAGGCGGTGGAGTCAGTTCGGCCAGGTCATGGGGTAGTCAGCTAAGGTGGACGTGTCCTTTCAGATTAAGCTCGGCCTCAATCAATTGACTATATGAGGGCAAGCCATAAGATGGATGCCGTTTACAAAATGGAGTCCGAGGGTTCAGAACGGGAACCACGATTTAAGGGTGTTAGCATCGCTCAATCACGACGCAAATGCACAGGGATAATGTCCTAATCATTACCGGTCTGCCGATACCAAATTCGTCATGGTACGATGATATTTTGTGACACGAGTGTTGGACCTCGGTACCAGTATTACAGCAGGGTCCAGAATTTCAGAACCACAGGTTCCACTATCATACTTGTCTGAATATGTCTGTAAAAGGCATGACTTGACTTTACAACGAAAATGTTAGTATTTCACAGATAAAATGTATTATATATATACATATATATATATATATCCACAGAGTTTCGTTCACATATAATGCAGCACAAACAAATGAAATCCAGGCTCCAATATATATATATAGTTTTTAGGGTGGGTATGGGATTTGGGTGGCAGGGTGGGTGTGGGATTTTGGGAGGCAAGGGATTTTTAGGTTTTAGGGTGGGTGTAGATTTTTGGGTGACAATAGCATTTTTAGGGTTTAGGGCGGATGTGGTTGTTACATCCTGCTTTCATTTCTTCCATCCTGCTTTCATTTCTTCTTTGTCCTTCCTTAGTGTTTCTCATTTCTATCTCTGCATGTCTCTATGATGTCAGCTGTGTTCCAATTGTATTTGCGTGAAAGCTGGAACAGTTACATCTGGAGGCTGAGCTGAAGTCCATCTGCTCCTGGTGGGGTCTTTTCCTATCATTATACAATCTTATTCTATTTATCTACCTGACCTGATTTTATTCTACAATAAACCTAACTTGTTACATATACTGGATTTATGGACATCAATTTATTACAATTTTGGCGACGAGGTACAGAACCTATGCGTGGAAAAAGACTGATTTAATGGAGATCTGCAACTAAGGAACTAAGGAACTTAAAGAATAAGGAACTAAGGAACTTAAAGACTATTGGAACTACTGCAACTGAAGAATTTTTCAAGCCAAGAGGAGGAAAAGGTATTTTATGAGAGCACCCTGGTTAACCCCACCAGTGTCCTGTGTGATCTGGACAGCCTGTTTCCCTAGGGTGTTAGAATTTTTGCTGTGTGATTTGGCTTAAATCTGAAGGAATTATAACTGCATGATTTGAAGAAAACTTTTAAGATTTAAACCATTTTGGACTGAATTGTCAAGAACTTTTAAAAGGAAAGATGTGTGCCATGTTTGGGAGAGACACGCCTTTGCCATCTGCTGTGGTGAATGGAGTTGCAACATTCATTTGTATTAGACGTTTAAAGAAGTTGAACAGCGTGAGAATGGACATAAGGTTTTGCTTTGGCCTCTCCAAGATAAATGCTGGATTTTATGTGCGGAGCACAGAGTGCGGTGTCTGCTGTACTTTCGACGCTGGCATCTGTGAGCAGAGCACTGTGTGGGGTGTCTGCTGTGGCTTCGACAAGGGATGTTCAAATGTTTCAAACCCGTGTATTGTTTTAAGGCCCAGTGTTGATTTTTGCACATTTCCTGCTGTTCAATTCTTTTGGCGATTTTTAAATAATAATGACGACTTACGGGAGCAATGGCTCGAGCGCTCGCAACGATTTCTGAGCGTGGTCATCACCTTGACAACGCTGTGCTCTCCGTCTTCTCTCCGTCCATGGCAGCAGCTGATGTCATCAACGTTGTGTGCGCAGCACGGCGTACGCAACACAACGTATGACGTCATTGGCGGCCATATTTGTTGCACATCGCGTCGTGAAGCATCAACGCGTTTAATAATATCCTGACAGCAACTTGAATTTAAATACGAATTTGAAGGAAAAGGTACTGTTTTTGTACATTGTGAAGAGAGAACTGCACATTTAAAAAGTAGATATTGTAAGAAGATATGGCACAACGATCTGTGTAAACATTATTCTGGAACATTTATTTTGGAACACTAAGGATCGTTTCTCACCATTTGGGGAGTTTGGTTCATTGTTTCGACGTCTGCAATTCTTTTACAAGATATTACTTCGCTGATGTACACAGCTGATGTACATTTTTCAAGTGTTGTTGTTTACAGAAAGACATCGCTGCGTCTGCATCTGACTACTTTTCTCATGTTTCAGAGGGAGGTGTTCATATATGTATTTTTGGGGAGGACTGCGCATCATTTAATTGCCATGTATTGCTTCTCATATGATTTGCTTGCATGTGTGTACTTTGCATGTGTGTACTTTGTATGTGTGTTCTGGAACTGATAGAACACACATGTTCCCTGATGGTTGAGGTGTTTAGTTATACTACAGTGAGATAGTATCGTTTTAATTTTGCAAGGTGTTTAGTTATACTACAGTCAGGTAGTATCGTTTTAATTTTGCAAGGTGTTTAGTTATACTACAGTCAGATAGTATCGTCCTTAATGTGAGAGCCATGTTTATGCTCAACATATGTTGAGGTACTCTGTAATTTCTATTCAGATTTCTGGTGTGTTAGTTATTCGATGGAGTGAGCCATTTTTATGCTCAACGTTGTTTGAGGTGCTCAAGTGTTTTATTTATATCCGTTGTGGATTGCATGTTTGACATGTGCATGGGATGTGCACATGTGTATTTTTGAAAGGGGCCACATTTTGTGCTCATTTATTGAGGTGCTCCATTTGTCATTGTATTTTTATGTGTTTACGGCTTGCATCTTAGGATGAGCCATGTTCATGAGATTGCATAATTTTGAAGAGTTCTAGTTTTTTTTGCTGAACCACAATGTGCTCTAACTTTGTTAGAGGTGTTCAGGTATTCGGAATTTGTGAGAGTGGAAGTTGCTATATACTAGGATGTGTACCGCTTTAGCGCTCTATTATATTGGAGGAGTTTCATTTATTTTCAATGTGAAGAGCCGCAGGTTGCTCATTTGTAGAATAGCAAGTGTTTGCTATCTTTGATGTTTAAAGAGCTGCTGGTTGCTCTTTTGTAGAATTTCTTGTGTTCGCTATCTTTTATCTAGTTATTGAACCACTTTTAAGTGCTCTAAGTTTAGAGATGTTCATATTGTTGTGTGTTTTAAGTGCTGTGTTTTTGCTCTGTGATATGGATTCTGTACCATGAGGGGTACAGTATTTTCTATTGTACTTCCGCTTTTTGTTGTTCTATCTCTTTCTTTTACTTTACCATAATTCTTCTTGTGTATATGCTATATGTTCTATTATCAATGTTTTATTCTCTTTTGTTTTCTTATCTTATTTTATTTTGTCAAGGGGGAGATGTGTTACATCCTGCTTTCATTTCTTCCATCCTGCTTTCATTTCTTCTTTGTCCTTCCTTAGTGTTTCTCATTTCTATCTCTGCATGTCTCTATGATGTCAGCTGTGTTCCAATTGTATTTGCGTGAAAGCTGGAACAGTTACATCTGGAGGCTGAGCTGAAGTCCATCTGCTCCTGGTGGGGTCTTTTCCTATCATTATACAATCTTATTCTATTTATCTACCTGACCTGATTTTATTCTACAATAAACCTAACTTGTTACATATACTGGATTTATGGACATCAATTTATTACAGTGGTTTATTAGGTGGGGAGGGTTTTTTAGGGTTTAGAGTGGGTGTAGGTTTTTGGGTGGCAGGGTACTTTTAGGGTTTAGGGTGGGTATAGGTTTTTGGGTAGCAGGTTTATTTTCAGGGTTTAGGGTGGGTGTGGCTTTATGGGTGGCAAAGGTAGCTTTAGTGTTTAGGACGGGTATGGGTTTTTGGTTGGCAAGGGTATTTTTAGGGTTTAGGGTGTGGGTTTATGGATAGCCAGGGTATTTTTTAGGGTTTAGAGTGGGTATGGGTTCTTGGGTGGCAAAGGTATTTTTAGGTTTTAGGGTGGCTGTGGGTTAAGGATATATGGGTTAATAAAGCAAGAAATATACATAGATATGTATTATATATATATATGTATATGTTTGAGCAAAGCCCTGGAGCTATAGAGGAGCACTCGATGCTGTCCCTGGCTTGAAGCAGCCTGTGTTCGCCTCGCTGTTGTTTGCTTCCTGCGCATCTTCCCTCATAAGTTAAAACCCTTTCCGACGCGTTTCGAGGCTGGAACGCCCCGTAATCATGGAGTGGGTCACAAAGTAGTCAGACTGCAGCGCTGTGTTTGAAACCTGTTTATTAGGTCGAATGTATCCTCCCTCAATGGGCGTGGCACACTCTGGAAGCATGGAATGCTGGAAAATGAAGTCCTTCCAGCGCTGCTCAGTGTTTGCCTTAAGTAGGTTCTGACTGTTCGTGACAATATTGCACTTTAATTTTCGTTATTGCCTTGAGTAGGCGGGATTGTCCAGGCATGCAAACTTATAGCTCCCTAGAGACAGCATGCTGATGCTGACAGGAGAAGTTCCTATCCATCGCCGCTTTCATGTTGATCTTGGGGGATCTCGATGAAACTGGTGCCGACCTCTCACGGCCAGGAGCCGTGTGAAATATGTTTGAGCAAAGCCCTGGAGCTATAGAGGAGTACTCGATGCTGTCCCTGGCTTGAAGCAGCCTGTGTTCGCCTCGCTGTTGTTTGCTTCCTGCGCATCTTCCCTCATAAGTTAAAACCCTTTCCGACGCGTTTCGAGGCTGGAACGCCCCGTAATCATGGAGTGGGTCACAAAGTAGTCAGACTGCAGCGCTGTGTTTGAAACTTGTTTATTAGGTCGAATGTATCCTCCCTCAATGGGCGTGGCACACTCTGGAAGCATGGAATGCTGGAAAATGAAGTCCTTCCAGCGCTGCTCAGTGTTTGCCTTAAGTAGGTTCTGACTGTTCGTGACAATATTGCACTTTAATTTTCCTTTAATTTATAATGCTCCTCTATAGCTCCAGGGCTTTGCTCAAACATATATATGTATATTATGTATATATGTATATATATATATATATATATATATATATATATATATATATATCTGGAACACTCCAAACTTTCTCATCCAAGTAAGGCACTGACTCCGTGAAATTTGGTTGATTCCAAATAAGTTTATTCTTGCATATAGGCTGCTTGACGCGTTTCGGCGGTAAGCACCCGCCTTGTTCACAACATCATGACATTCTATACTTGTATTTATACCCCTTAGTCATTGCATTACATCATGCATGTTCAACTCCTGTTTCTACGCACAATTTAGCTTGTTTTTCTCATTCCACACACTAGTCACACCCAGTTTCCATGGTAATATGGGGCGTCGTCCACTTACAATTGACATAAACAAGTTACTTTCAAATTCGGTGCTAATTGGTTACATCATCCTCCCCCATGTTTGGTTTCGTTACTATAGAAACCCTTATGTCACATGAGCCTAGTGATTATCTCATTCCTGCCTTGCCTGTTACTCGCTGTGTGTGAGCGCATTGCTTATGCCTAGATGGCCTGAATGCCACGAGTCAATACCCATTGGAAAACTTCCTCGGCGCTGGTGAGTTAGTAAACTAACACCATAGGCTATTCCTGCTGTTTATTTATATTTTCGAGTTGTTGGGCCTGTGGCGCTAAGCTGTGTACACCCAGCTTGTCTTAAAAGCTGGTACAGTTTGGGACTGTTGCAGGAAAAATGCGTGTGCTTTAATGATACACGCGGTTAATTAGGGTTTCAGAGGCGCGCGTTTCACATGCCGCCTCGTATCTGCAATGAGGAACGTTTTTGGAAAGTGCAGAAATAATGCGTGCGCTTTGGAAATTCATGCGGTTCATTACGGTTTCAAAGGCGCGCGTTTGTCTTGCCGCCTCGTATCTGCATTAGAAAAAGCTTTTGTAAAGTGGGTGCCGCGGGGGATGTTTTTAGGGATATTTTGAGCGCATTATTTTACATGCTAGTTCAGTTACTAAAGCGCGCGTTTGTAAGCACCTCGCAGTGTCATTCTAGGGCGCGCAGGGTCAGTTAGGGAAGCCTGCTCTTACTACAGAGTGCTAATTCCATATGTCATGATGCCTGTTTATGTATGTTACCTAAACTCCCAGTGGACTTAGGCCAAATTTTCTAACATATTTACCCTTTAATATGTACAACTTTTACACATTATTACCTAGTGGACAAAATTACAGGCATTTATTCAGTGCCTTGCACTGATGGATATCGACATATCTAGCACTATAATATGACCTCTCACCAAGGTTTCAGTCCTTATTGCATATATGCATTACTTTCTGGGTCATCAGTTAGCAACATTAGCAGTAATTTCCCTTATATTGACATATACGTGTGTGAAATGATTTGTCTAAAATGCTGCACATGCAGGCTAAAACTGCTATTGGGGTTATAATAGTGCTAATATATACAGTGATAAAGTATTCTAAACAATGAACAATAGATGTTAACTGGACGGGAGGGGGGAAGTTTACCTATGACAGGTTTCAGGGCATTGTCATCAAGAACCATGTTGTCATAGTTAGAGATGGACACTGAGTGCTTCATCAGAGTTGAGACCATTCGGTATCTTAGAATTTAGCATTATAATATACCGTGATTCTAGTCTTCTCAAACTCTGCAGGCGATTACCACCTCTGGGATTTTTTGGCACATTGTCAATGACGAAGTATGTTATTGCTCCAATGTCCCCTGCATGGGTTGTGTTTATGTGCCTGGCTACAGGGTAAGCTGGGTCGTCATTATTTACAGCGCGGAGGTGTTGGAGGACTCTGATATGTACAGGGTGGATGGTGCTGCCTACATATCTTTTACCACAGATGCAGTTTAGGACATACACCGCATGGTCCGTCTTGCAATTGTATTTGCCTCTGATCTTATACGGTCTCTTCCTGAAGGGTATTTCCACTTTAGTGGTGTTTATCCCATGTTTGCAGGCTTTACATTTACTGCACTTGCTGAAGCCTTTGATTTTTGACAGCCAGTCATCCTGTTTTTTGATGGCCGGCGCATTGCAGACTAGGTGCTCCCTCATGGATTTAGCTTTCCTAAATGCCATCATTGGTCTATTGCCACATAGTTCTCCAATTACGGGGTCTCTCCTTATTAGCGGCCAATGTTTGGTCAATATCTTTCTGACCTGGTTATGGTAGGTATTAAATCCTGTGATCAATCTAGGTGGCTCAGGTTTGGGAGTCTCTGTCTTTCCTTGTTTTTTAGCAAAGAGGAGATCTTTCCTATTGGTCTTACTACATTTTGTGTTTGCTCTGTTACATGTTTTTTTACTGTAACCTCTCTTTTCTAGTCTTGCAAACAGGTTTTGTTTAGCCTCATCTAGTCCTGTCTTAGTACTGCAATTTCTAGTCATTCTTAAGCATTCTGCGTAGGGAATTGACTCCTTCAGGTTCTGTGGGTGGAAACTTTGTGCGTGTAGCACCGAGTTCCCAGCTGTGGGCTTACGGTATGTTCTCGTTTGAATTTTGCCCCTTTCTACATATAGTTCTATGTCTAGGAACTGAATTGAGGTGGGATTAGTAGTACAGGTGAATCTCAGATTAAGTGTGTTTTCATTTATCTCTGCAGCAAATAATTCTATATATATATAAAATCTGGAAACACTCGAACCACTTCCTGATACTCCGCAGCAGCAGACAGGCGAGGAAAGAGACACAGACCTCCGAGGTATTTCAAGTGGGCAGTGATTTTATTTTAAGTTACCCAACACAACGCGTTTCAAGCCCGTAAGCCCTTGATCACGTGTCACAGTTTGAATACACCATAGTCTACATTTAAAGTGCAAAGTGCCCCTCCCACTTTTGGCGTCATTGATCACATGTGCAAAAACACTGAAAACATCCTAATGCGTTTTCACTGTACGCTTTCACAACGTTTTTCAAAAAAGGGCATATAGCTATGGACACACGGCAGGTATTTTACATAAACATGCTGATTTAAAATAACATGTACATTTCCAGAATGTCCTTGAACTAATTAAAATAATAAATACAGTTCAATTCTTTAAAACAACATCTCTACAAGGGATCAATCCCATTGTATTTGCCATTGTTTTCAACGTAAACATAGGAAAATATATAACCGGTTAAATCCGTTTATAACCAACCTACATTCTTAGTGATGCGCTTATATTATAACCATTATTCTTATTTTTGTGTTTTTTAAATTGTGTGGTCACACTATGTGGTCTCAAGTACTGGAGAGGCAACAAGAAAGTGCAAAGAGTGCATACCATAATATTAAGAATATAAAGTGCCAATGTGAATGGTGTAAATTTCTCAAGTTATTCAAATGTATATCATAGGTCCAATCATCTGTACACCTGAAACTTCATAGGTACGTCAATTGATACAGATAAAATGATCCTCTTGGATCCTAAAAACATTCAAAAGTATATAAAAATACAAAACAATATACTTTAAGAAATTTGATGTGAGGAAAAGTGAAATATACTGACATATTGAGATTATATACAGTTTCATTTACAAGGACAGATTTGATGATACTGTTTACAGACAATTCAACTGAAGAACCAACGTGTCAAGGTAATGGCAGCTAATCATGTTCTATAGAAAGCTGCGCATATCTTCCGTCGTGTTCAATCCGTTGGGCCATTTGCAATCTAGATCCAAGATGTATTTGGTTTCTAGCTGCCGGAGTTGGCGTTCTCTATTGCCCCCTCTCCTTTTTCTACTTACAGCGTCAATTACATAGTAGGAAAGGCAATTGATGTTATTAGCATGCACTTTCTTAAAATGTCTCGCAACAGGATATGTTGCGTCGCTGTGTAGGATGGCCCTGATATGCTGCAATATCCTGACGTGCACCTGCAGCTTCGTACTACCCACGTAGCGCAGCCCACAGGTGCACGTCAGGACATATACAGCATACTCGGTTTTGCAGTTGAAGTTGCCAGGTATTGGATTAAGAGTATTCTTGAAAGGTGTTGAGTACGATGACATATTGCACCCAAAATTGCACGCTCTGCATGTTGTGCATTTGGTAAAACCCTTCTTAGATGGTAACCAGGTAGTAACCTTTTTAAATTCCGGAGATACTCTGTCCAACCTCGTGCCCATAGAGCTGCTTCTCCTGAATGTAATCACAGGTTTCGCTGCGATTCTACTTTGGAGGATATTATCTGTTAATACAACAGGCCAGTGCTTGTTAATTATAGACCTTATTTGACGTTCCTCCCTTTTGTAAGTTGTAATTAATCTAGGTGTATTAGTTACAGTCAAAGGACTGTCGGAAACAGTTACATTGGGTCTTTCCTCAACCGAGGTGGAAAGGCTTGTCCTAGATCTAGTTTTCGCCTTTTCTTCCGCTTCTTCAATCATTTTGGCAGAGTATCCCCTCTCTTTTAGCCTGGCAACCAGTTCTAGTTTACATTTCTCAAATTGCTCCTCACTGCTGCAAATCCTCTTTATTCTCAGGATTTCTCCATATGGAATGCTTGCAATGAGGTGTTTTGGATGGGAGCTGGTTGCATGCAAGGTAATGTTACCAGAAGTGGCTTTTCTAAAGAGGGTGCTCTCAAGTTTATTGTCCTGGACAAAGACTTTAACATCAAGAAATTCAATCTCTTTTTTCTCAATGTGAGAAGTAAATCTTAAGTTAAACTCATTTTTGTTGATCTTATTAATAAACAGTGTTGCTTCTTCCTCACTCCCCTCCCACAAAATGAACACGTCATCTATGTACCTCAGGTAAGATCTTATGTGTGTATTATATTCCTCTTGAATCCAGGGATTGCTTCAAAGCAACAGATTGCGCACTCAGGAATCCAAAGTTAGCACAAAAAGGTTTATTTTCAGATCACACGCTACGCGTTTCGACACGAATGTGCCTTGATCACACGTGAACCACCCTGGTTAGTGTGGCTTGTTATGCACAGGAGTGAACATAGAAAAGGTGACTTACAAAAGTGAAGCAAAGGTGTTTTTCACACTAAATGGTACCGCCATCTTGTAACGGGGTAATACTAAATCATAATGGATTACATGTCATATCAAATCAAACTATTTGTACTGTATAGTCTTATTGTGCAGACTGAAATCACAGTTAACAAATGACATTTGCATATATGAACACATATTTATCTAAATTCGGTCTAGAGCCTTAGATTCAACTCGGGTTAATGCTGTGTAATTTACCCGAAATTTACAGTGATAAGTTATAAGTTAGCGCTTCACAAATGAAATCCTATCGGTCTAGTGCCTAAGGACTCTATTTTTCATTCATACAACTCAACCTGTTCTACCTCACAAAATTGAGCAAAAACAAGACCATACCGGCAGGTATAGAATGCAGTTCTAGGTGAAATAAAGTACAACTTTCATACAGGTGAAGGTGTCTTTCATCCAAATAAAAGGAAAAGGTCAGAGGGACCGTGAGGTAACTGTGACGGAAGAGACTTCTTGTTCCCAATTTCCTACAAAAAACACATAAAACAGCAGTTAAAATCTCTTCAATAAAATCTTACTTATAAAGAGTTATAACATTTTTGCAGTTCTACCACACATAATTTCTATGCATTCTACTTCATTTTTGAACCTGTCAACTTAACATCAAGATATCATGAACTCCTAATTAGAAGGAGAGTCTACGGGGGGGAGGTGATAGATCATTCACCATGAAGGTGTGTGGCAAGCTCCTCATCGAGAATGTGTCCCCCAGGGAATTTGGTTTCGAGCTCCATTATCCATTTTGACTCTTTCTTCCTGAGAGCCAGTTCCCGATTGCCACCCCTTCTGCCTATATAGACTTGCTCAATGGCATAGTATCGTAAGAAGGAGTTGTTGGATTGATGGAACTCTTGGAAATGGCGTGCGATAGGATATCTCACATCTACGTGAGTTATGGCTCTGAGGTGTTCTTGTACCCGTTTTTTTGCCATACACGTGGTACTCCCCATGTACTAGAGTTTGTACGGACATTCCAACACGTACACCACAAAATTGGTATTACATGTCAGAAACTGTTTAATTATCCTTTGTTCTTTTCTACCTGGAATCTCAATGGTTTTCACCATCACACTAGATTTACAGGCCTTGCAGTGGCCACACGGATAGAAGCCTTTAAGGCCCTGTATGTGTTGTCTTTTAGCTGTGATGTCTCCTCTTACCAGGATATCTCGTAGGTTTCTACCTCTTCTATAACTGATAAGTGGTCTATCATTGAGAAGGGGACCTACTATGTTATCAGATTTAAGGATATTCCAGTAGTCAGCAAGAATTTTCTGGACTTTTTTGGATTTACAATTAAAGGTGGTTATAACCCTAGTTTCATTGTTGGGGTCCTTGTCTTTTTCTTTAGGTTTCAGAGTTTCAGCCCTGTCAACCTGTCTTATTTTAAGAACAGCTTTGGATAAAACATCCTCAGGGTAGCCTCTTTCCCTGAACCTTTCCAGTATTCTTTCTTGTTCCATATCAAAGCCTTCATCATTGCTACAATTTATCCTTGCCCTCAGCAACTCACCATAAGGAATAGTCCATTTGAGGGAGTAGGGGTGAGCACTGAGGGCATGGAGTAAACTGTTGCCGGCGGTGTCTTTTCTGTGAAGTTTGGAAATAAGTTTTCCATCCTCTACTCTAATTTCAGTATCAAGAAATTCAACACTCACTGAACTGATGTTATAAATCAAGTGGATGTTATAGTGGTTGTTGTTGAATTTCTCGATGAACCTGATGGCCTCTTCCTGAGTGCCTTGCCAGATAAGGAACAGGTCGTCAATATATCTGACCCAAGTTGTTATCTGTGCAAGTTCGTTCCTAAGGCTAGCATCACTTCTAATTTCTTCCTCCCATTTGCCTAGGAAAAGATTTGCGAAACTAGGAGCAAATGCTGAACCCATGGCCGCGCCACGTATTTGTTTGTACATGAAGCCGTCGAACATGAAGATATTGTTCCTAAGGCATATCTTCATCATTTCGATGAGCATGCAGGTATGATCTAGGAAACTAATATCTCGGTTTTTGAGGAAATGATAGCTCACTTCCATTCCCTGTACATGATCAATAATAGTGTACAGGGCACTGACATCCATAGTGATGAGTAGGGAGCCCCCCACCCATTGCACTTTGTCTATTTTGTTAAGGAAGTCTGTGGTATCCCTGATGTGTGTTGGTAACCCACAGACAAATTCCCTCAGAAAGTGATCAATGTATTGGGATAGATTTTCGTTAACACTGCCAATAGATGAGATAATGGGCCTACCCGGAGGGACCCTAGCATCTTTGTGAACCTTAGGCAAAAGGTAAAAAATTGGTAATTTCGGATAGTCTTTCTTGAGGAAACAAAATTCTTGCCAGGATAGCAGACCCTCAGTACGCCACTCATTAAGTTTTTCCTAGGTTTCTAATACACTATCACTATAATTGGTCATAGTACATTTTGCATAAAAATTACTGGTGTCTAATTGTCTTAGAGCCTCTTTTATGTACATATCTTTTCCCCACAAGACAATGTTTCCACCTTTATCTGATGGCCTCAATACAATGTTTTTATCTTCCGCAAGTTCAAACAGAAATTTTCTCTGTTCACCAGTAAGATTCATGTCTCTATAACTCCATAGATTTTTAGTATGTTTCAGTTTGGTTAGTTCTTTGGTGACCACATCGTGAAACGCATCAATTGCATCATGGGGCATGATAGGGCAGAACACCGATTTCGGTTTAAACGAAGTACCAGCTGCCTTATCAGTTCTTAGTTCCTCATGATTTACCTCATTATCATTACCCTGGGTAGTAAGGGTAGGATCTCCTTCTGACATGCCCAAGTCATTTTCTTCCATCAGTTCAAATATATTCTCTACATCATCTGTAATGTTAGAACTTCTGTTTTGTTTAAAGAAATGCCATTTCTTCAATTTAACCTTTCTAACAAATTTGAAAATATCCACCCTGGTGTTAGCATAGTCAAATGTTTTTTAGGTAGGGCAGAAGCTAAGGCCTAAGCAGAGTGTTTGTTTTTCATTGAGCGTAAGGCTACGTGAAGACAGATTTATGATTGTTTTATTTACCGTTTTTTCATCCATAAATATTTTCTGTTCTTGTAACCACCTCTTTTGGTTCCCACTGGTTTTTTGGTCTTTTCTTCTCCTCTGCTGGAGCTTGAGTCGTCTTTTGAAAGATCTCCCCTGCCTTTTCCTCGACCCCTTGGTCTCCCCCGGGTCTCACAAGGGTTTCACTGTACGCTTTCACAACGTTTTTCAAAAAAGGGCATATAGCTATGGACACACGGCAGGTATTTTACATAAACATGCTGATTTAAAATAACATGTACATTTCCCGAATGTCCTTGAACTAATTAAAATAATAAATACAGTTCAATTCTTTAAAACAACATCTCTACAAGGGATCAATCCCATTGTATTTGCCATTGTTTTCAACGTAAACATAGGAAAATATATAACCGGTTAAATCCGTTTATAACCAACCTACATTCTTAGTGATGCGCTTATATTATAACCATTATTCTTATTTTTGTGTTTTTTAAATTGTGTGGTCACACTATGTGGTCTCAAGTACTGGAGAGGCAACAAGAAAGTGCAAAGAGTGCATACCATAATATTAAGAATATAAAGTGCCAATGTGAATGGTGTAAATTTCTCAAGTTATTCAAATGTATATCATAGGTCCAATCATCTGTACACCTGAAACTTCATAGGTACGTCAATTGATACAGATAAAATGATCGTCTTGGATCCTAAAAACATTCAAAAGTATATAAAAATACAAAACAATATACTTTAAGAAATTTGATGTGAGGAAAAGTGAAATATACTGACATATTGAGATTATATACAGTTTCATTTACAAGGACAGATTTGATGATATTGTTTACAGACAATTCAACTGAAGAACCAACGTGTCAAGGTAATGGCAGCTAATCATGTTCTATAGAAAGCTGCGCATATCTTCCGTCGTGTTCAATCCGTTGGGCCATTTGCAATCTAGATCCAAGATGTATTTGGTTTCTAGCTGCCGGAGTTGGCGTTCTCTATTGCCCCCTCTCCTTTTTCTACTTACAGCGTCAATTACATAGTAGGAAAGGCAATTGATGTTATTAGCATGCACTTTCTTAAAATGTCTCGCAACAGGATATGTTGCGTCGCTGTGTAGGATGGCCCTGATATGCTGCAATATCCTGACGTGCACCTGCAGCTTCGTACTACCCACGTAGCGCAGCCCACAGGTGCACGTCAGGACATATACAGCATACTCGGTTTTGCAGTTGAAGTTGCCAGGTATTGGATTAAGAGTATTCTTGAAAGGTGTTGAGTACGATGACATATTGCACCCAAAATTGCACGCTCTGCATGTTGTGCATTTGGTAAAACCCTTCTTAGATGGTAACCAGGTAGTAACCTTTTTAAATTCCGGAGATACTCTGTCCAACCTCGTGCCCATAGAGCTGCTTCTCCTGAATGTAATCACAGGTTTTGCTGCGATTCTACTTTGGAGGATATTATCTGTTAATACAACAGGCCAGTGCTTGTTAATTATAGACCTTATTTGACGTTCCTCCCTTTTGTAAGTTGTAATTAATCTAGGTGTATTAGTTACAGTCAAAGGACTGTCGGAAACAGTTACATTGGGGCTTTCCTCAACCGAGGTGGAAAGGCTTGTCTTAGATCTAGTTTTCGCCTTTTCTTCCGCTTCTTCAATCATTTTGGCAGAGTATCCCCTCTCTTTTAGCCTGGCAACCAGTTCTAGTTTACATTTCTCAAATTGCTCCTCACTGCTGCAAATCCTCTTTATTCTCAGGATTTCTCCATATGGAATGCTTGCAATGAGGTGTTTTGGATGGGAGCTGGTTGCATGCAAGGTAATGTTACCAGAAGTGGCTTTTCTAAAGAGGGTGCTCTCAAGTTTATTGTCCTGACCAAAGACTTTAACATCAAGAAATTCAATCTCTTTTTTCTCAATGTGAGAAGTAAATCTTAAGTTAAACTCATTTTTGTTGATCTTATTAATAAACAGTGTTGCTTCTTCCTCACTCCCCTCCCACAAAATGAACACGTCATCTATGTACCTCAGGTAAGATCTTATGTGTGTATTATATTCCTCTTGAATCCAGGGATTGCTTCAAAGCAACAGATTGCGCACTCAGGAATCCAAAGTTAGCACAAAAAGGTTTATTTTCAGATCACACGCTACGCGTTTCGACACGAATGTGCCTTGATCACACGTGAACCACCCTGGTTAGTGTGGCTTGTTATGCACAGGAGTGAACATAGAAAAGGTGACTTACAAAAGTGACGCAAAGGTGTTTTTCACACTAAATGGTACCGCCATCTTGTAACGGGGTAATAATAAATCATAATGGATTACATGTCATATCAAATCAAACTATTTGTACTGTATAGTCTTATTGTGCAGACTGAAATCACAGTTAACAAATGACATTTGCATATATGAACACATATTTATCTAAATTCGGTCTAGAGCCTTAGATTCAACTCGGGTTAATGCTGTGTAATTTACCCGAAATTTACAGTGATAAGTTATAAGTTAGCGCTCCACAAATGAAATCCTATCGGTCTAGTGCCTAAGGACTCTATTTTTCATTCATACAACTCAACCTGTTCTACCTCACAAAATTGAGCAAAAACAAGACCATACCGGCAGGTATAGAATGCAGTTCTAGGTGAAATAAAGTACAACTTTCATACAGGTGAAGGTGTCTTTCATCCAAATAAAAGGAAAAGGTCAGAGGGACCGTGAGGTAACTGTGACGGAAGAGACTTCTTGTTCCCAATTTCCTACAAAAAACACATAAAACAGCAGTTAAAATCTCTTCAATAAAATCTTAATTATAAAGAGTTATAACATTTTTGCAGTTCTACCACACATAATTTCTATGCATTCTACTTCATTTTTGAACCTGTCAACTTAACATCAAGATATCATGAACTCCTAATTAGAAGGAGAGTCTACGGGGGGGAGGTGATAGATCATTCACCATGAAGGTGTGTGGCAAGCTCCTCATCGAGAATGTGTCCCCCAGGGAATTTGGTTTCGAGCTCCATTATCCATTTTGACTCTTTCTTCCTGAGAGCCAGTTCCCGATTGCCACCCCTTCTGCCTATATAGACTTGCTCAATGGCATAGTATCGTAAGAAGGAGTTGTTGGATTGATGGAACTCTTGGAAATGGCGTGCGATAGGATATCTCACATCTACGTGAGTTATGGCTCTGAGGTGTTCTTGTACCCATTTTTTAGCCATACACGTGGTACTCCCCATGTACTAGAGTTTGTAATGACGTAAATAATTAATTTACTCTCTTAATTTCTATGCAGGTAAGTATTTGATCAATAATAACTCAGATCGGATGAAAAAAGACAGAGTCCGTGGTGTGAGAGTTCTAAGGGGTTTTATTCCTTAAAAAGGAATGGTCATGGCCAAGATATCATGTTCTGACCACCACACAGGGTGTCAGAAGGGATAGAGCGCTCCATTTTATTAACAGTACATAGCTTATATACTTATTTCATTCCATAAGTAACAGTGCAAGAGGCGTAACAGCTGAGAGAAGACAAGATAACAATATACACGTGGCACATGTACGTAATCAAGAGGCGTGAACTAGAGGTGTGTTCTGGAAACGTCACAGATAGGTGTCACGAATGGGTGGCACTAACAGAAAATGTGGCAATGTCAGCAGAAATCGGAAGCTTGGATGCGCGCGCAGCTGCATGACGTGTGATTGGAGGGGTGCAGGGGACTTGACATTTACACTGACGGAAAGAGACAGAAGTCTGGCATGTCAGATCAACTTGTGCTTCTATCACATCTGATATCTGATGTTTAGGAACTAAGCTATCTGGGCAGAAGGGTCTCTAGAGCAGAAGCTATTCTATACTTGCTGTGAGTGCGTGTATAAGCGCCTGAGTGTCTGTATGAGAAGCGTGGGGGCATGGGGCCTTCCATGGAAGCATGGCAACAGAAGCTATGAATTACTTGCATAGAGACAGGTCGGCCCTTTAGCCCTGTAGCTGAGGAAGGATGTTTACTGAAGCTAGCAGGAAGGAATGTATTTTCGGGGAGGGAAACAGATAACTCGAAGGTTATAGTCAATCTTGGCAGGCAGCAGGCTGAGCTGAGCACGGAGGGCCGCGCTAGAAGTAAGTCAGAGTTCACGGATACGGGGGCTGCCTGGGCAGAGATTTCTCGGAGTCAGAAGCCAGAAAAGAGGCTCGGTGGCAGAGATTCAGGGCCTACTTCAGCCAGGGCTGAAAAAACGTAGGAGTACACTACAAAAAGACGTTGGCATAGCATACTTAGGAACGGACCATTCAACCCATTCATGGTGGGTCTGAAAGAGGACATGTTAACGTTGGACGCAAATGTATTTGCGTCTTCATAGCTGACACAGGAGGGAAGTTACATGCACTTTAACTCGTACATGGAGTCGGTGGGGTACTCGCTAGGGAACACAACTTGACCATAAAATTTATATTACCTCATTCCCTCCTTGTTCCCTACGGACCCTTCATGATATATCGATCCTCATAAATCGATCGGTTTGTTCTTGTAACATTATATGTTCATCTTTCTTTCTTTGGCTATTTGAGAGACAACTGGAATGTTCAATGCACGATGTGGCACACAGTCCACAAATCGCTGGCCCACACTGCAGGCACAGGCAGCAGCTGAATACTATAACAAGGCCAAGGCCTAGGAATGATAAGATCTTCCATCCCCAAGCTGTTAACGTAGTCCAGAACCAACCGGACCAAGTCCAGGTGCCTGGATTCTGATGTATCTGATTTGCAATTTTATGCAGACGGGTAATAGCTTGATAGACAGATGGTGCATTTTGTGGGATGAAAACACAGCAACTTGACCCGATGACCTTACAGGCTCCACCTCTATCTGCCAAGATGACGTCAATTACAAGACGATTTTGAAGGACAACAACCGCATAGCAGATTGCTCCTCTGTTATGTTACCTAAGGCGGAGGCAGTTTCATGTACTACTGCTTCAAGTGTTCTGGTTAATCTGCGTATTAATTTACTGTTTTGGACAGGCCCTAGGAAGAAAAAGAATCCTTTATTGAAATCAGTGTACTGTTCCCATGCCGTTTCTGTGTAATCGACAAGTGGAATATCTCTTTTGGGTCTATTCTGTACTAGATTCGTATTTCTATGGTAATCAGGGGGAGCTAGAAAAACAGGTGGCAGAAGGAATGCAATATAACAGGTACCATCCCAATCTGGAGGCAAACGTATGTATGCGGTATGACCACAAACAAAATAGGAGTGACTTATAGCTTTAAAGGACGATTTACCATGATCACTGAATTCGACCACAGTAGTGCATTTACTATGACCTACGTGTACTGAACCTTTCTTGCTAACACATAGTTCGCCTGTGACTGGTAATACCAACATATGGGGCAGAACTGGAGCAGCTTCGGATTCAACAGTAAGGATCATAAGGCTAATTGTGTAATTACCTAATCCATATACTTCATTTTCTAGATCAGTTCCTATTCGAGTGGGAAGTCCCTCTTTATCAGGGTAACAGACGTTGAGCAGGACTAAGTTCAAGTTTCCCCAAACCCAGCCCCCATCGAAAACAGCAATATCAGGATCTAAGGAATTAATTATTTTGAACCATGCTCCACAGGAGCCATTGTGAGTGAACGGGTACGGAAAGAGGGGCAGAGCTCCCTTGTAATTCTGGTAGGGAGGGAGTCGGCCACATATCCAGCAGTCTGTAGCATTATTCGTCTGATGGGAGTGATGTAACATACTAATGAATGTATTGTTGCGCAGCGCAAGTCTGTAAGAGAGTTCATGTGCAGGAAGTTCACTAAAAGTGTGTTCAGCAGAGACATTGTAAGCAGATTGTTCATGCCTGAAAATAGGCCAATATATAGGTAGCAGAATGCTGGCAATAATAATTAGAATACTTAGAAAAAACATTATTAACAACGTCACTATACAGTGACTACGCAGTGATTTGCAGTATGTACGTTTCTTTCCTTCTCTCTCTCTCTCTCTATCTCGATCTAGGGGATACATGTCAGAAACTATTTAACCGATTCACCTAGGGGAGGACTTAAACAATTAAACTGTCTGACTTGCTAGATCGGAGCTTCATTCGATATAGTTCTTGGGGAGTCTTTTCTCGTTCGGTAACGGTAAAGTCTTTCGTTTCAACACAGTCTTTGGTGGGGGTGGACGAGTCAGAGTCCTGTTTCAGTCCGTTTTTTAGTTCATTGCAAAGTTTGATGTGACTCGTATGGACCCACCCCTTTCTCCCCTCTATCTTCACGGCGGTCCTGGTTGTAAGGAGGACGGTCTTCGGAGACTTCCAACGGGGCTCCAGCGGACTTTTCCGGTCGAAATTCCGGACGAGTACCAGGTCCCCAGGACGGACCTCATGCGCCTTTACATCGGTGTTGTCAGGGAAGGCTGCGGCAACCTGTGAACGACATGATTGGAGTGCAGACATCAAGGAGGCAAGGTAATCTGTCAACATATTACAATCAACATCAGTGATTTTCTTCGGAATGGGCGTCCCCCACATATTCGGTGGTCTGCCAAAGACCACTTCGTACGGGGATAGCCCTGATCTTGAGTGGGCGACCATTCTCATGTAGAATAGTGCCACGGGCAGGGCGACTATCCAGTCGACCCCTTTTTCCTGACAGATCTTGGCAAGGCGGATTTTTAGTGTCTGATTATGCCTTTCTACAAGGCCTGCTGCTTCGGGATGTCGGACACAGTGGAACCTCCACTGATATCCTAGCAAAAGGGAAACCTGCTTCATCAACTCGGACGAGAACGGCTGTCCGTTATCTGAATACACGACACGGGGCAAACCGTACCGTGGGAAGAATTCACGAACCAACTGTCTGGCAGTGGTCGGAGCAGTGTAGTCTGGGACTGGGTATGCTTCGGTCCAGCGGGACAGAGCACAAACAATTACAAGGACATATTTAAAACCTCGACAACTGTTCATCTGGATATAATCCATCTGGAGGACTTCAAAAGGGTGATCGGGAGGATGGAATCCTCCTTGCTCTACAGGGACGCTTTTACCTGGATTGAACTGACAACAGATCATGCAAGTACGCACTTTCTGTTTTGCTGCTGCTCGTAAGTGTTTGTTGTACCAGAGATTCTGTAAACTGTCTAACATCGCCTTCTCTCCTAGATGTGCCGGGCTATGTGCTGTATTTATCATGACTTGAACCATCGAGTCAGGGAGAAACCATATAGATTTTCCCTTCGTCACCCAACCTTGATCTGTCTGAATCCCTCCTAGTTCAGTCCATTTCTTTATTTCATCTGGAGTAGCATGTGTCTGAATGTCAATTACGTCTAGGGCGGGATCTCTAATTGTCATACACTTTGTCGGAACTATTGTCTTTGTCACATCAGTAATCTGGGTGTGAGTTAGTGCTGTATGTTTTGCTGTCTGGTCTGCCAGGTCGTTACCCTGGGAAACAGAATCTGTAATTTTAGTATGTGCCTTACACTTCATGACTGATATGCCCGAGGGCAAATGTATTGCTTCTAACAGTGCTTGAATGAGGGGACCATGTTGAATCTTGGCCCCATGAGAGGTCAGGAAACCTCGTTCTTGCCAGAGGACTCCGAAGTCGTGTACAACTCCGAAGGCATAACGGGAATCAGTGTATATGTTAACATTTCTGTTCTTGGCTAGAATACAAGCTCGGGTCAGAGCGATGAGCTCTGCTGCTTGAGCAGACAGTGTGTCAATACGATGTGTTTCTTTAATTTCAGTTTCAGTGGTCACGGCATACGCGGCCACTAGTTCTCCTGTACTTGTTCTCATACATGAACCGTCCACATAAAGTGTCAGGTCTGGATTTTTCAATGGAACATCTGTTAAGTCTCGTCGTGGCTTTGTTACTGCATTAATGATTTCTATACAATCATGTGGGGCTGGATCTGTCATAACTGTTGGTAATAGTGTTGCTGGGTTCAGGATGCTGCAGCGTCTGATTTCTATGTGTGGCTGGAATAGTGTTAATTCATAACCTGTCAGTCGTGCTATAGTCAAGTGTTGAGTCTGGGTTCTGTTTAACAAAACCTCTACAGAATGTGGTACTTGAACTGTTAACTGATGACCTAAAACAATTGAATCACTTTGTCTTATTGCTAACGCTGTTGCTGCTACTGACTTTAAGCACGCAGGGAGTGCTTGGGCTACTGAATCCAATGTACTAGAAAAATAAGCGCAAGGCTTATGTGAACCTGCTTGATCTTGAGTGAGGACAGACAACGCTGTACCGTCCCGTTCTGTAACAAAAAGTGTAAACGGTTTGCTGTAACATGGTGTCGCTAAAACTGGTGCTTGACATAAGGCTTTCTTTAAGTCTTCAAAAGCTTGTGTGTGTTCCTGAGACCAAGGGAGGGCAGTCGAAGTCGCTGCCTCCTGTGTCGTTAACTGGATGAGTGGCTTGGCTAGAAATGCATACTGGGGAATCCATTGTCTGCAGTACGAGGTGAGGCCTATGAAGGCCCGCACTTCCTTTTGTGTCTGGGGTTGTGGCATATTTGCAATTAGCTGAATGCGATCGGGAGTGAGCTGTCTCCCCACTTTGGACAGCAAGTGACCCAAGTACACAACTTGCTGAACACAGAATTGTAGCTTCGAAGGAGACACCTTGTGTCCCTTGTCGGCCAGAAAGTGTAGAACTGTCAATGATGCTTTTTCACATTCGGGCTCACTTCGTGCGGTGATCAGCAGATCATCGACGTATTGCAGTAAAGCGGTGTTAACTGGCATTTGAATACAATCTAGTTGTCTTTTCAGTGCTTGACTATAGATGCTGGGGCTTTCTGTGAATCCTTGAGGTGCGCGCGAAAATTTGAAGCTGCGTCCATTTAAACAGAATCCGAAGAGATATTGGCTCTCTGGATCAATAGGCACGCTGAAGAAGGCGTTCTTGAGATCAATTACAGTGAAGAACGTTGCTTCTGAATCAATGGCAGTCAATAAGGATGAGATATCGGGGACCACAGGATACTGTGGGATAATGCATTTATTCAATTCTCGAAGATCAATCACCAGCCGATATACTGGCGGTGCATTGGGATCTGTACGTTTAAGAATCGGAATGATGGGTGAATTACAAATATTGGAGTCGGTTTCGACGACCACTCCTTGGGCAATGAGCTCTTCAATGATTTTCAGTAAAGCCACTACAGCATCGGGTGGTAACTTATATTGTCTGATTCTGGGTAATACAACCCCTGCCTTGAGTGTAACACGGTATGGTGTAATGTGCATACATCCTACATCAGTTGGGCCTTTTGCCCACAAGTAATCTGGTACATTTTTTAATCTGACATCAAACTCACGCAAAACATAATGGCCCTTGAAATCCCGCAGAAAGAGTCTAACTCCCTCCGGGGAACAGCAGATTATAGCTCCTAGAGCCTTCAATGTTTTAATTCCTAACAGATTTTCTGGACATGATTTCGTGAGTAACAGGTCTGTAACGCGTGATAATGGACCCACAGCCAGGGGAACTGGTTCGGATACTTCATTTACAATAGGCTGTCCTGAAAAACCCAGGGAAACATTTTGTGAGCCTGAGAGGGGTGCCCCTGGAACTTCATCATGACTTATTGTAGTGCGACTTGCCCCTGTGTCAATTAAAAACTTTCTGTCTTTTCCCAATACTTGACTGTGTACATAAGGACCTTCTTGATCTACAGGAATCTCAATAAGAGGCAAGCCACCTTCCCTCTCTAGGCTGTTTCATGTATATCGGGAATATTCAGGGTAAGCAGACTGGGCATACTGGTACATCTGCTGTGAAACTTGCTGAGTTGCGGCGATGGGCTGTGGCTGTGATACTGCTACGGTCTGTGCTGGAGTCGAGGAAGCATGCATAGGCTGTGTATTCTGTGTAGACTGATGCTGGTTGTGGTCTTGTCTAGGCGGATGCGGTCTTTCTTTAGTTTTACCTGTCGCTATGTTATGTTTCAGAACTGGGCATTCGTGTACGTAGTGACCTGGCTGCTTGCAATAATTGCATGTCCCTTTAACAGGAGCTGCAGTGTGACTTGTCTGGGTCGTACCCTTTCTGTGTCCGTCGGATGGGACTGTCTGAGCTACTAACATTTTCATCTTTGTGTCTTTCATACGTTTCTGTTCCTGATCTTGTTCTTCTCTAATTCTGTTCTGGTGATATTGTAACATTTGTAACATCTGAGATGGCGTATTTGCTTGCCATGTACTCTCAACCTTGTACACTCGATTTTTAACTAACGGTAGGGAATTCTCTACTAACTTTGATACAAAAAGATGTGGGTACGACTCGCTACTTGGCTGGAGGCCACTATTAATAATAAAACATTTCTCGAATCTTGAATAGAAGTCACTAGTATCTTCATCATGTTTCTGTTTACAGGACGAGATTGCATCCCAATCCTCCTTTCTAGTTGTCAATAATCTGGGCAGGACCTGTACTATCAAACCTGGCAATGCTTTAGTTTTGTCCCCAAGGCCTAACCCTGGGACCCGTTTCTTTTCCTCTTCCTCTATTTCTGCCCAGGCAATCTTTGTGTCTCCCACCTCCCATTCCTTTTCCTTTAATTTCTCGAATATACCCGTAGGCAATAATACTTTCAACATTTTCATGATATCATCATATGTGTAGTCCCCCATTAATAACATGTCTTTAAGCTCTCTATGGAAACCTGCAGGGTCTTTATCATGGCATGGTACTAGTTTCTTCATTTCTAACAGTTCTAATTTAGTCAGAGGCGTGTGTACATACACGCGTTTCAAAGTTTTATCCTCACCCATAACAGGGTGCACTTCTCGTAAGGGGTTCTGACTTTCAATACCACCCCCGCACTGCATATGGTACATTTTCCTTTCTGGAGGTGGGGCGGGAACATATTCAGAGCTTACAAAGGTATCATATCTGTGTCGTTGTTCTAGAATTATTTGAATTAATTTAGTGCTTAGACCTCTCCATCTATCCATCAGTAGTGCTTCTAGTGTCTCGTGTAAGGGACCTGGATCGGAATAATGTTTTCTGTATTTAATGAGAAGGTGCTGAATCATGTATACACCTGCTAATTTCTGTTCGTCGGGGGAGAGGTTCAGAAATGTCTGCGCTACTGTGTCATCATTATATATGTCTGCATTTTCGGCCCATGATACAGCTGATCGGGCTAGTTCTTGTTCATCCATAGAATTGAGTACATGGTACCCAACTCGATCTCGAAGCCTTTTATCAGTTTCCTGGAACTGATGCTCAGCAGAATTCGGATTTGTTAAGGCAGAGAAGAAAACTCTCTTGCTCTCCGAACGGATACCCTTCCTAAGGTAAGTTCCCTTACCTACATATGCTATTGTTCCTATATTTCTTTCGGATTCTTCCGGTACTTCTTCCTCCTCGGAGGAAGCCTTTTCTTTCTCTTTCTGGTGTACTGCTATTACTGCTTTCTTAATCTTCTTGTACATAGAGTCTATGCAATTTTGTCTGTCATGTCTTCCATCAGCTATATTTTGACCCCACTTGTTCAATGCGTCTAATTCACTCTGATCTGTTCCGGGCCTGTCTCGTTCTCTTATTAGACAATTTATGAAAAATCGTAGTATCAGTGCTTGCATGCCAACTTTCTGTTTCTCCATGGCATCCTTAATACTGTCAGAGTCCTTTCCTGTCTGAACGAACTCATATATTCTGTCTAGACGATCCTTCATTCCTGCATAGCATAACAAACTATCAGTAGCAGATCTTAACCGTAATGATGCCAATATCATTAAATCGTCTTTTCCGGGTACTGGATCATATCTGCAAACTGACATGTTTTCTTTTAATGTGTCAAGGCGGGATAAATTAGAGGAGTGGGGAGACCTGTACGTGAGAGGACTCTGCATATCTTTGAGATTGAATCTGTGAGTTGGTGGCGGGGTCTGAGGACCCGCGGTCGCACCTCCTGAAGCGGACGCTTGTACATTACCTCCCTGGGGAGTCTGTATCTGAACGTGAACTTGTCGTTTAGGTGGATCAGGCAAACGTGGTTTCGGTAGGTCAGTTTTGAGTACGGGAAGTGGCGGGGCTGGCGGAACAGGGGAAGTCTGTTGCGGTACCGGCGGAACGTGACCTGGGGGTGGAGTGCCACCCCCGTCCCTGTCTATAGGCAGGGCACGAACAGGCAGATTGGTGTAAGCTGGTGCTACATCGTCTAAGTATGAATTTAGGAATATGTCTTTAGTAGTCTTATGCATTACTTTAGTTGGAACTAATGGTGACGGCAAATTTTTCGGTATTTCTGAAATGGCGTCAGGGGTACCTTCGGCCAAAAGATACATGTTGTTCACTTGGCTATTTCGGATGCGATCTATTTGTTCTGATTTTACTCGAATTCCTTCAGTAACTAATTCGTTTTCTTGAGCCTTTTCTGATTCTTTAAGTCTGTCTTCTCTACGGAGTGCTCTTTCAGCACGTTTATGTGATTCCTTACGCCAAAATTCTATGGCGTCTTTCTGAGATTGTCTGGCTTTCTTTTTCCGTAATGCTTCTTCTACCTTTATGATGCACTCGGCATCCCATGTTCCGTTAACTGGCCATCGGTATCTTTCCTCTAGGTGCTTGGTATAATCGGTCCATAACTCTAGATACAGGATGGCGTCTATGCCATGTTTATTATACATAAAATTACCTGGAGTGTCCCTAGGGGGGATTGGAATTTCTTCCTCTAACATCCCTTTCCTAGTTCTTATCTGCTTTAACTTGTTGAAAAACGGCATTGTGCCTACTTGATACTGAAATGCTTGATCCTTGATACTTAATTCTGAATGTAACTATTTATACAAAAAACACAATAATGCACAAGGAAAACAATCACATTCATACCACGACATTAATCACAAAACATTTAAAACATAGATGACTACCCCACTATACTAGATGTACTGCTAAACAGTACAGATACACTGTTGTAACAGTGCAAAAATTCAGAAATTCGGAATACTAGACATACTGCTAAACAGTACAGATACACTGCCTAAAAACAGTGCAGACCGGACTTGCGTACCCAAACCCGTCTAGATACGACCCAGCAATGGTACTCACCGGGAAGCACGGAAACAGAAGGCCTCGGAAAAACTCGACTGGACTCGACTCGATACTTCGGAAAACTTCGGAAAACTTCGGGAATTTTCGGAAAACTTCGGAAACCTGGTGGGCCTCTTGACACCTCGGACCTTGCTTCTTTCGGCTAGGCTCTGGTCGGGATCCTCCGCACTCCTCACCGCCTCGTCTGGGCACTGATCGCAGTCTTCGTCACCTCCGTGGGTCAGAGGGAGATGCAGGAAATCCTGCCGGTACGCGTAGGTTCCTTCTAACTGATGGCAGGGGACAGAGCTTGCAATGCGCCAACCGGCGCGTGAGGTGGGGGAGGGGTCCCTATTCGGGCGCCAAATGACGTAAATAATTAATTTACTCTCTTAATTTCTATGCAGGTAAGTATTTGATCAATAATAACTCAGATCGGATGAAAAAAGACAGAGTCCGTGGTGTGAGAGTTCTAAGGGGTTTTATTCCTTAAAAAGGAATGGTCATGGCCAAGATATCATGTTCTGACCACCACACAGGGTGTCAGAAGGGATAGAGCGCTCCATTTTATTAACAGTACATAGCTTATATACTTATTTCATTCCATAAGTAACAGTGCAAGAGGCGTAACAGCTGAGAGAAGACAAGATAACAATATACACGTGGCACATGTACGTAATCAAGAGGCGTGAACTAGAGGTGTGTTCTGGAAACGTCACAGATAGGTGTCACGAATGGGTGGCACTAACAGAAAATGTGGCAATGTCAGCAGAAATCGGAAGCTTGGATGCGCGCGCAGCTGCATGACGTGTGATTGGAGGGGTGCAGGGGACTTGACATTTACACTGACGGAAAGAGACAGAAGTCTGGCATGTCAGATCAACTTGTGCTTCTATCACATCTGATATCTGATGTTTAGGAACTAAGCTATCTGGGCAGAAGGGTCTCTAGAGCAGAAGCTATTCTATACTTGCTGTGAGTGCGTGTATAAGCGCCTGAGTGTCTGTATGAGAAGCGTGGGGGCATGGGGCCTTCCATGGAAGCATGGCAACAGAAGCTATGAATTACTTGCATAGAGACAGGTCGGCCCTTTAGCCCTGTAGCTGAGGAAGGATGTTTACTGAAGCTAGCAGGAAGGAATGTATTTTCGGGGAGGGAAACAGATAACTCGAAGGTTATAGTCAATCTTGGCAGGCAGCAGGCTGAGCTGAGCACGGAGGGCCGCGCTAGAAGTAAGTCAGAGTTCACGGATACGGGGGCTGCCTGGGCAGAGATTTCTCGGAGTCAGAAGCCAGAAAAGAGGCTCGGTGGCAGAGATTCAGGGCCTACTTCAGCCAGGGCTGAAAAAACGTAGGAGTACACTACAAAAAGACGTTGGCATAGCATACTTAGGAACGGACCATTCAACCCATTCATGGTGGGTCTGAAAGAGGACATGTTAACGTTGGACGCAAATGTATTTGCGTCTTCATAGCTGACACAGGAGGGAAGTTACATGCACTTTAACTCGTACATGGAGTCGGTGGGGTACTCGCTAGGGAACACAACTTGACCATAAAATTTATATTACCTCAGTACGGACATTCCAACACGTACACCACAAAATTGTTATTACATGTCAGAAACTGTTTAATTATCCTTTGTTCTTTTCTACCTGGAATCTCAATGGTTTTCACCATCACACTAGATTTACAGGCCTTGCAGTGGCCACACGGATAGAAGCCTTTAAGGCCCTGTATGTGTTGTCTTTTAGCTGTGATGTCTCCTCTTACCAGGATATCTCGTAGGTTTCTACCTTTTCTATAACTGATAAGTGGTCTATCATTGAGAAGGGGACCTACTATGTTATCAGATTTAAGGATATTCCAGTAGTCAGCAAGAATTTTCTGGACATTTTTGGATTTACAATTAAAGGTGGTTATAACCCTAGTTTCATTGTTGGGGTCCTTGTCTTTTTCTTTAGGTTTCAGAGTTTCAGCCCTGTCAACCTGTCTTATTTTAAGAACAGCTTTGGATAAAACATCCTCAGGGTAGCCTCTTTCCCTGAACCTTTCCAGTATTCTTTCTTGTTCCATATCAAAGCCTTCATCATTGCTACAATTTATCCTTGCCCTCAGCAACTCACCATAAGGAATAGTCCATTTGAGGGAGTAGGGGTGAGCACTGAGGGCATGGAGTAAACTGTTGCCGGCGGTGTCTTTTCTGTGAAGTTTGGAAATAAGTTTTCCATCCTCTACTCTAATTTCAGTATCAAGAAATTCAACACTCACTGAACTGATGTTATAAATCAAGTGGATGTTATAGTGGTTGTTGTTGAATTTCTCGATGAACCTGATGGCCTCTTCCTGAGTGCCTTGCCAGATAAGGAACAGGTCGTCAATATATCTGACCCAAGTTGTTATCTGTGCAAGTTCGTTCCTAAGGCTAGCATCACTTCTAATTTCTTCCTCCCATTTGCCTAGGAAAAGATTTGCGAAACTAGGAGCAAATGCTGAACCCATGGCTGCGCCACGTATTTGTTTGTACATGAAGCCGTCGAACATGAAGATATTGTTCCTAAGGCATATCTTCATCATTTCGATGAGCATGCAGGTATGATCTAGGAAACTAATATCTCGGTTTTTGAGGAAATGATAGCTCACTTCCATTCCCTGTACATGATAAATAATAGTGTACAGGGCACTGACATCCATAGTGATGAGTAGGGAGCCCCCCACCCATTGCACTTTGTCTATTTTGTTAAGGAAGTCTGTTGGATCCCTGATGTGTGTTGGTAACCCACAGACAAATTCCCTCAGAAAGTGATCAATGTATTGGGATAGATTTTCGTTAACACTGCCAATAGATGAGATAATGGGCCTACCCGGAGGGACCCTAGCATCTTTGTGAACCTTAGGCAAAAGGTAAAAAATTGGTAATTTCGGATAGTCTTTCTTGAGGAAACAAAATTCTTGCCAGGATAGCAGACCCTCAGTACGCCACTCATTAAGTTTTTCCCAGGTTTCTAATACACTATCACTATAATTGGTCATAGTACATTTTGCATAAAAATTACTGGTGTCTAATTGTCTTAGAGCCTCTTTTATGTACATATCTTTTCCCCACAAGACAATGTTTCCACCTTTATCTGATGGCCTCAATACAATGTTTTTATCTTCCGCAAGTTCAAACAGAAATTTTCTCTGTTCACCAGTAAGATTCATGTCTCTATAACTCCATAGATTTTTAGTATGTTTCAGTTTGGTTAGTTCTTTGGTGACCACATCGTGAAACGCATCAATTGCATCATGGGGCATGATAGGGCAGAACACCGATTTCGGTTTAAACGAAGTACCAGCTGCCTTATCAGTTCTTAGTTCCTCATGATTTACCTCATTATCATTACCCTGGGTAGTAAGGGTAGGATCTCCTTCTGACATGCCCAAGTCATTTTCTTCCATCAGTTCAAATATATTCTCTACATCATCTGTAATGTTAGAACTTCTGTTTTGTTTAAAGAAATGCCATTTCTTCAATTTAACCTTTCTAACAAATTTGAAAATATCCACCCTGGTGTTAGCATAGTCAAATGTTTCGGTAGGGCAGAAGCTAAGGCCTAAGCAGAGTGTTTGTTTTTCATTGAGCGTAAGGCTACGTGAAGACAGATTTATGATTGTTTTATTTACCGTTTTTTCATCCATAAATATTTTCTGTTCTTGTAACCACCTCTTTTGGTTCCCACTGGTTTTTTGGTCTTTTCTTCTCCTCTGCTGGAGCTTGAGTCGTCTTTTGAAAGATCTCCCCTGCCTTTTCCTCGACCCCTTGGTCTCCCCCGGGTCGGGTTTTTCTTGAAAGTTGGAGTTTCTTCCGGTACATTTTTCCGTCGTGTTCTTAGGAACCGGAACTCGTGAAAAAAATTAGCCGGTTTTGCTGTTATTTCAAATTCAGATGAGGTACTTGTTGTTTGTCTAGAGGCATCTGAGTCAGAGGCTTCGGTTGCGCCTGGTGTTTGGGTTTCTCCTCTTGGAACGCTATTATCCACTGGTTGTACTTGTACACCATCCTGATTGTATAGATAATCATATTTGGAGCTGTAGGTTAGAATGCGTCCGCTCTCATAGTCCCCACAATCCCTGTGAAGTTTCCGTTGTTTACGATATTTTATGTTGTCTTCATGTTTTTTCAGACGGCTCTTGAGTTCATCCTTGAATTTGGTTATTGTTTCTTGCTCAGGGCTTTTTGCGAATTCATCATCCAGATCTTTGAGTTCTTTAAGAATGCCTTCGCGTTCTTCCCACGCGCATTTAATAAGGATGCAGAGCATATTTTTACTGCTCATTGCTGAGTTATTAGCCCAATCTTCCAGCATTTGCGGATTAGGTGACTCATGAGATGGTGTTATGTAGATTCGTAGTCCTCGCGGTACCATTGCTTTATCTAAATAGTCCTGTAGGGATGTAGCTTCCCACCACCGGGAGCTCTCCTGTTTCATAAGTTCTTCATATTTCCTCAAATTAGTGTTCAGAGAATTGGTATCAGTTTTCTCCGTGATTTTAGGGTTGGTATGGCCTTTGCCAGGGGCTCGAGCAAAGAGGGTAGCTGCCTCTCGCCTCCTCTCTCCTTCTTCGTTCATGGCAAAGAAAAGGTTCAGTAGAATTGCGATAGCTGTGTGCTTGATTATTCTCGCACTCGCAGGTTTTCACTGAAAATCTGAACGGCGTACAAAACCGTTTACAGGTGATGAAATGCTAAGTATTCCCCCACTTATTTAAGTGGTTCCTGATGCCGCTTATTAGTTCCAGATGGAGATATTTATGTAAAGAATGACAGATGCGTTATAACCCACGTTATTTTTTTGTAGTTTTGCAGGAAGTGTCCAATGTCTGTCTTTACACAACCGCCCGTACCCCACCCAGTGCCTCAACCCCGTACGGAAAAGGCTTAAGAGGGGAAACTGTCACAAGCCTGCAACTGTTCCTCCCTTTCCCCTACCAATCAGAGGTCGAGGGCTTACCTTGTGGGACGGGACGGTTGTCTTCCCACCCGGTTCGAAAATGTCGTCTTGCTGCTCACTTGCAGAGTTGTTGTCGTGCGGCCGGCACTGAATCCCTCCGTTTGATTCAAAACCAGAAGCAGGGTCCTGCTGGGATTCTTTCTCCCGAGCCAGGTGGCGCATACAGATCGGCGGACCACAGAAGCCGATTTCCAATAAATCCAGGGATTGCTTCAAAGCAACAGATTGCGCAGTCAGGAATCCAAAGTTAGCACAAAAAGGTTTATTTTCAGATCACACGCTACGCGTTTCGATACGAATGTGCCTTGATCACACGTGAACCACCCTGGTTAGTGTGGCTTGTTATGCACAGGAGTGAACATAGAAAAGGTGACTTACAAAATTGAAGCAAAGGTGTTTTTCACACTAAATGGTACCGCCATCTTGTAACGGGGTAATACTAAATCATAATGGATTACATGTCATATCAAATCAAACTATTTGTACTGTATAGTCTTATTGTGCAGACTGAAATCATAGTTAACAAATGACATTTGCATATATGAACACATATTTATCTAAATTCGGTCTAGTGCCTTAGAGTCAACTCGGGTTACTGCTGTGTAATTTGCCCGAAATTTACAGTGATAAGTTATAAGTTAGCGCTTCACAAATGAAATCCTATCGGTCTAGTGCCTAAGGACTCTATTTTTCATTCATACAACTCAACCTGTTCTACCTCACAAAATTGAGCAAAACAAGACCATACCGGCAGGTATAGAGTGCAGTTCTAGGTGAAATAAAGTACAACTTTCATACAGGTGAAGGTGTCTTTCATCCAAATAAAAGGAAAAGGTCAGAGGGACCGTGAGGTAACTGTGACGGAAGATACTTCTTGTTCCCAATTTCCTACAAAAAACACATAAAACAGCAGTTAAAATCTCTTCAATAAAATCTTACTTATAAAGAGTTATAACATTCTTGCAGTTCTACCACACATAATTTCTATGCATTCTACTTCATTTTCGAACCTGTCAACTTAACATCAAGATATCATGAACTCCTAATGAGAAGGAGAGTCTACGGGGGGAGGTGATAGATCATTCATCATGAAGGTGTGTTGCAAGCTCCTCATCGAGATTGTGTCCCCCCAGGGAATTACGTTTTGAGCTCCATTATCCATTTTGACTCTTTCTTCCTGAGAGCCAGTTCCCGATTGCCACCCCTTCTGCCTATATTGACTTGCTCAATGGCCTAGTATCGTAAGAAGGAGTTGTTGGATTGATGGAACCCTTGGAAATGGCGTGCAATAGGATATCTCACATCTACGTGGGTTATGGCTCTGAGGTGTTCTTGTACCCGTTTTTTAGCCATACACGTGGTACTCCCCACGTACCGGAGTTTGCACGGACATTCCAACACGTACACCACAAAATTGGTATTACATGTCAGAAACTGTTTAATTATCCTTTGTTCTTTTCTACCTGGAATCTCAATGGTTTTCACCATCACACTAGATTTACAGGCCTCGCAGTGGCCACACTTATAGAAGCCTTTAAGGCCCTGTATGTGTTGTCTTTTAGCTGTGATGTCTCCTCTTACCAGGATATCTCGTAGGTTTCTACCTCTTCTATAACTGATAAGTGGTCTATCATTGAGAAGGGGACCTACTATGTTAGCAGATTTAAGGATATTCCAGTAGTCAGCAAGAATTTTCTGGACTTTTTTGGATTTACAATTAAAGGTGGTTATAACCCTAGTTTCATTGTTGGGGTCCTTGTCTTTTTCTTTAGGTTTCAGAGTTTCAGCCCTGTCAACCTGTCTTATTTTAAGAACAGCTTTGGATAAAACATCCTCGGGGTAGCCTCTTTCCCTGAACCTTTCCAGTATTCTTTCTTGTTCCATATCAAAGCCTTCATCATTGCTACAATTTCTCCTTGCCCTCAGCAACTCACCATAAGGAATACTCCATTTGAGGGAGTAGGAGTGAGCGCTGAGGGCATGGAGTAAACAGTTGCCGGCAGTGTCTTTTCTGTGAAGTTTGGAAATACGTTTTCCATCCTCTACTCTAATTTCAGTATCAAGAAATTCAACACTCACTGAACTGATGTTATAAGTCAAGTGGATGTTATAGTGGTTGTTGTTGAGTTTCTCGATGAACCTGATGGCCTCTTCCTCAGTGCCTTGCCAGATAAGGAACAGGTCGTCAATATATCTCACCCAAGTTGTTATCTGTGCAAGTTCGTTCCTAAGGCTAGCATCACTTCTAATTTCTTCCTCCCATTTGCCTAGGAAAAGATTTGCAAAACTAGGAGCAAATGCTGAACCCATGGCTGCGCCACGTATTTGTTTGTACATGACGCCGTCGAACATGAAGATATTGTTCCTAAGGCATATCTTCATCATTTCGATGAGCATGCAGGTATGATCTAGGAAACTAATATCTCGGTTTTTGAGGAAATTATAGCTCGCTTCCATGCCCTGTACATGATCAATAATAGTGTACAGGGCACTGACATCCATAGTGACGAGTAGGGAGCCCCGCACCCATTGCACTTTGTCTATTTTGTTAAGGAAGTCTGTGGTATCCCTGATGTATGTTGGTAACCCACAGACAAATTCCCTCAGAAAGTGATCAATGTATTGGGATAGATTTTCGTTAACACTGCCAATAGATGAGATAATGGGCCTACCCGGAGGGACCCTAGCATCTTTGTGAACCTTAGGCAAAAGGTAAAAAATTGGTAATTTCGGATAGTCTTTCTTGAGGAAACAAAATTCTTGCCAGGATAGCAGACCCTCAGTACACCACTCAGTAAGTTTTTCCCAGGTTTCTAATACACTATCACTATAATTGGTCATAGTACATTTTGCATAAAAATTACTGGTGTCTAATTGTCTTAGAGCCTCTTTTATGTACATATCTTTTCCCCACAAGACAATGTTTCCACCTTTATCTGATGGTCTCAATACAATGTTTTTATCTTCCGCAAGTTCAAACAGAAATTTTCTCTGTTCACCAGTAAGATTCATGTCTCTATAACTCCATAGATTTTTAGTATGTTTCAGTTTGGTTAGTTCTTTGGTGACCACATCGTGAAACGTATCAATTGCATCATGGGGCATGATAGGGCAGAACACTGATTTCGGTTTAAACGAAATACCAGCTGCCTTATCAGTTCTTAGTTCCTCATGATTTACCTCATTATCAATACCCTGGGTAGTAAGGGTAGGATCTCCTTCTGACATGCCCAAGTCATTTTCTTCCATCAGTTCAAATATATTCTCTACATCATCTGTAATGTTAGAACCTCTGTTTTGTTTAAAGAAATGCCATTTCTTCAATTTAACCTTTCTAACAAATTTGAAAATATCCACCCTAGTGTTTGCATAGTCAAATGTTTCGGTAGGGCAGAAGCTAAGGCCTAAGCAGAGTGTTCATTTTTCATTGAGCGTAAGGCTACGTGAAGACAGATTTATGATTGTTTTATTTACCGTTTTTTCATCCATAATTATTTTCTGTTCTTGTAACCACCTCTTTTGGTTCCCACTGGTTTTTTGGTCTTTTCTTCTCCTCTGCTGGAGCTTGAGTCGTCTTTTGAAAGATCTCCCCTGCCTTTTCCTCGACCCCTTGGTCTATCCGAGTCGGGTTTTTCTTGAAAGTTGGAGTTTCTTCCGGTACATTTTTCCATCGTGTTCTTAGTACCCGGAACTCGTGAAAAAAATTAGCCGGTTTTGCTGTTATTTCAAATTCAAATGAGGTACTTGTTGTTTGTCTAGAGGCATCTGAGTCAGAGTCTTCGGTTGCGCCTGGTGTTTGGGTTTCTCCTCTTGGAACGCTATAATCCACTGATTGTACTTGTACACCATCCTGATTGTATAGATAATCATATTTGGGGCTGTAGGTTAGAATGCGTCCGCTCTCATAGTCCCCACAATCCCTGTGGAGTTTCAGTTGTTTACGATATTTTATGTCGTCTTCATGTTTTTTCAGACGGCTCTTGAGTTCATCCTTGAATTTGGTTATTGTTTCTTGCTCAGGGCTTTTTGCGAATTCATCATCCAGATCTTTGAGTTCTTTAAGAATGCCTTCGCGTTCTTCCCACGTGTATTTAATAAGGATGCAGAGCATATTTTTACTGCTCATTGCTGAGTTATTAGCCCAATTTTCCAGCATTTGCGGATTAGGTGACCCATGAGATGGTGTTATGTAGATTCGTAGTCCTCGCGGTACCATTGCTTTATCTACATAGTCCTGTAGGGATGTAGCTTCCCACCACCGGGAGCTCTCCTGTTTCATACGTTTTTCATATTTCCTCAAATTAGTGTTCAGAGAATTGGTATCAGTTTTCTCCGTGATTTTAGGGTTGGTATGGCCTTTGCCAGGGGCTCGAGCAAAGAGGGTAGCTGCCTCTCGCCTCCTCTCTCCTTCTTCGTTCATGGCAAAGAAAAGGTTCAGTAGAATTGCGATAGCTGTGTGCTTGATTATTCTCGCACTCGCAGGTTTTCACTGAAAATCTGAACGGCGTACAAAACCGTTTACAGGTGATGAAATGCTAAGGATTCCCCCACTTATTTAAGTGGTTCCTGATGCCGCTTATTAGTTCCAGATGGAGATATTTATGTAAAGAATGACAGACGCGTTATAACCCACATTATTTTTTTGTAGTTTTGCAGGAAGTGTCCAATGTCTGTCTTTACACAACCGCCCGTACCCCACCCAGTGCCTCAACCCCGTACGGAAAAGGCTTAAGAGGGGAAACTGTCGCAAGCCTGCAACTGTTCCTCCCTTTCCCCTACCGATCAGAGGTCGAGGGCTTACCTTGTGGGACGGGACGGTTGTCTTCCACCCGGTTCGAAAAAGTCGTCTTGCTGCTCACTTGCAGAGTTGTTGTCGTGCGGCCGGCACTGAATCCTCCGTTTGATACAAAACCAGAAGCAGGGTCCTGCTGGGATTCTTTCTCCCGAGCCAGGTGGCGCATACAAATCGGCAGACCACAGAAGCCGATTTCCAATAAATCCAGGGATTGCTTCAAAGCAACAGAATCCGCACTAGGAATCCAAAGTTAGCACAAAAAGTTTTATTTTCAGATCACACGCTACGCGTTTCGACACAAATGTGCCTTGATCACACCTGAACCACCCTGGTTAGTGTGGCTTGTTATGCACAGGAGTGAACATAGAAAAGGTGGCTTACAAAAGTGAAGCAAAGGTGTTTTTCACACTAAATGGTACCGCCATCTTGTAACGTGGTAATACTAAATCATAATGGATTACATGTCATATCAAATCAAACTATTTATACTGTATAGTCTTATTGTGCAGACTGAAATCACAGTTAACAAATGACATTTGCATATATGAACACATATTTATCTAAATTCGGTCTAGTGCCTTAGAGTCAACTCGGGTTACTGCTGTGTAATTTACCCGAAATTTACAGTGATAAGTTATAAGTTAGCGCTTCACAAATGAAATCCTATTTTGTGAAGCGCTAACTTATAACTTATCACTGTAAATTTCGGGTAAATTACACAGCAGTAACTCGAGTTGACTCTAAGGCACTAGACCGAATTTTGATAAATATGTGTTCATATATGCAAATGTAATTTTTAACTGTGATTTCAGTCTGCACAATAAGACTATATAGTACAAATAGTTTGATTTGATATGACATGTAATCCATTATGATTTAGTATTACCCCGTTACAAGATGGCGGTACCATTTAGTGTGAAAAACACCTTTGCTTCACTTTTGTAAGTCACCTTTTCTATGTTCACTCCTGTGCATAACAAGCCACACTAACCAGGGTGGTTCACGTGTGATCAAGGCACATTCGTGTCGAAACGCGTAGCGTTTGATCTGAAAATAAACCTTTTTGTGCTAACTTTGGATTCCTGAGTGCGCAATCTGTTGCTTTGAAGCAATCCCTGGATTTATTGGAAATCAGCTTCTGTGGTCCGCCGATCTGTATGCGCCACCTGGCTCGGGGTAAAGAAGCCCAGCAGGACCCTATATACTATATATATATATAGTAGGTAGTTATAGTTAGGATCTGCTTTCCATAGGAAATCTGCAACATTCTATTGGGAATAACTTTGGCGCCGGTGGACGAATCTTCACGAATTTCTCCAAGAAAATGGCCCGCTCCTTCCCTGAAAGTTTGGGGGGATTCGTCAAGCGGGGCCGAGATAAAAGGGGGGTCCTAAAATGTGTTTTCCCCATGTTAATTTCCATAGGGCGGTCGGTTTCACTTTTAGCCCAGACGGCTGAATGGATTTCCACGAAACTTGGCAAAATTGTAGGGACTGGTAGCCCCAATGTGCCTTTGCTATGTCTCAAGAATATGTGCTCCAGTGGATTTTGAGTAATTTAGGTTTAAAAAAATATATATATCTATGGCAGCGCCCCGGTACGCGCTCCGGGGAGCGCTCCGGGCGTGCCACGCGACTTGCGCACAGAAAGCTGATTGGCTCTCGGGTGTCTGTAAACATTCGAAACAGTCCGGACCGGCCGCCATCTTGTGTCTCGGTAAAATCGAGAGATAAGAGGTGGAAAAATCAAAGGGGGAAATGACCATAAGGGGCAGGGATAGACCCCCCCTGATCCCCTAGGTTTGATGTGTGGGACATAAAAGGGCCCAGCGGGGCAAAAAACATTTTTATTTTGATTTGCGCGGGGGGGCGCCCTGTACGCGCACCTGGGAGCCGACCGGGGAGCGTCCCATGTGGAAAAATGAAAAATAGAGTTTTTTAAAAATGTAGCCTTTTTTATAAATTAGAGGTAGTTCTAAAAAGAACTGGTTTTTTTTCTTCTTTTTGTTGTTTTATATTTTTTTTATTGTTTTTTGAACATTTTGTACTTTTTTGGGGTTTTCTGAACAGATTTATATTTTTTTTGTATTTTTCATGGGGAGAAACGAAAAAAGAGAGAATTGAAAATGGCTCAACTGGAGTAAGAAAAAAAAGAAAAGAAATAATTAGGGTTTATTGGGGCATTTGTGGTTGTCCCCAGCAAGGACGATGAGCTTTACGCTCTGTTCTCCGTAGGAGATGGTCTTCCCACAATATTTACAGCTAATTCGGAAATCTGCAAATCGTGGCTGAATGCACGGCATTGTCTCACTTTCCTCTGGTGCCGACGGACTGGGTTGCTTCCTTTTAGAGGTGGTGCTTGTGGATTGGGGAGGATTACTGGCCAGTTCCCTCATCTCTGCAGCAGAATAATTTATTGGATCCTTGCTCTGCATGTGGCGTATCATCGTGTTGTTTCCAAATGAATATTTCTTATTCGGGTTTCCCCAGGAAAGTTCCACGCCACAGATTTTGCAAGTCACCTTGGCTGCATTTACTTTTTTCTTCCCCTGTGGGATGGAAAAAACTCCCATATAATGTGTGGTCTTGGCTGGTATGGGGTATTTTGTTCATCAAGCCATCTTCTCCTCCATTCTTCCTCCTCCTCCTCCTCTTCCTCCTCTTGTTGACCACCAATGATATCTTGTGGTGGTCCTCTTGGTGGTTGTGGTGGTGGTGGTGGTGCAGATGCACCAGCTGTTGCTGCTACTGAAGCCATTATAAAGATCAAAAAGGTAAGAGAGGTACAAACAGGTCTTCCTAAGTCAAAAGGGCAAAGTCAGAATAAGGAAAAAAGGAGGGGTCTTTCATCCTTTTAAAAAAAAAATTATTGAACCAATGAAAAGTGTTATTTTCAGGTCACATGACCAGGGGCTTCATCATTACGAAACCAAAACTGTTATGAACCAATAAAAACTGTTATTTTCAGGTCACATGACCCGATGCGCTTACGCATGAGTGATGTCACTGACCATGTCATGAGTGATGTAATATGTGACATCATCAGCAGTGCATTGCAGGCGCGCAAGTTATAGTGAGTCCAACTAACTATAACGTGGGAATTTCAATGGTTTTATGTCAGTAAAATTTCCAGCTAACTATAACTGGTGTGAAACCTATGTTTTTTTCAGTGAATATATATATATATATATATATATATATATATATATATATATATATATGTATATTTTGCTCACCAAGGCAATCCCGGTACGGAAGGCACGCTACTACACAGCTGGTGCGAGTTGCAGGGACGGGCTTCCCCCCCCTGACAATTAATTCACCACCAAGAAATTATACTCGCACTCCTCCAGGAAATGATTTCAGCAGGTTTTATTTATCATTGTGCCATTACAGCACACAGCACTTCAACCTACGCGTTTCGATCTCACGATCTTGCTCACAGTTACAAACATTTGTTCTTCTTTACTTTTAGTCTTTTATACCAGTTAGTCATGTCTGCACTGTTATGATGCATTATGGGTCTGGTAGTTATTATTCACAATCCAATTATATTTTTACTTATCTAATACACAGCTTCAGTTATTTACTTTACATGTGGCATTCTTATGTGCATAGGTTAACATTGTATAGTCTCTGGCAAGGTTTACAAGGACGTGCATCTGGCACAAACCTATTTGATTATTATCATCATCTAAGTTTGTTGTGATCGCTGAGCTTAATTCTCCACGTTTAAATAATCTCTTAGTGAGTCAAATGGACGTTCATTAATTTTCTTACAGCATTATTCGTATCCTTGCATATATGAACCCACTCTTTTTTTATTTGTTAAGGGCATTTTACTATTGAATTCCCTTAATTTAATGGAGTCAATTATTTCATTATTATTGTCTTATTTGGGGACCTATTGCCCAGGGTATGTGTCAATTACACGTTTCCTCGTAAGTTCTCTAGTGTCTATTAGTCAATGTTAGCCAGATCTTTTAGTATGGAGGGTAGATATACTCAAAGGTGCACATAAAGTTCCTCATCCCCGTTCAATCCATACGGGATCTTTGTTTTAAAGCGAATGAATAATCTAGATTCAAGACAGCGCAGTGTCATCAATCTGTTGCCACCTCTCTCTTTTATTGGCACTGTTGCCATCCCACTGTAGGTTATGTTTTCCATGACTTCTTTTCGTGGGTCAACATATGTTTCGCCATTGCATAACTTTGGTCGCAATTTTTTATTGCTCTTATGTGTTCCAGTATTCATTTATTCAATGAGCAAATCATGTTTCCGATGTATCTTTTAGCACAGAAGCATTGTAATAGATATACCACATGCGTTGTTTTACAGGTAATCGTACTCTCTACATTAAAAATCTTTCCTTTGGGATCCTTTAGTTTTGTTAAATTTCGTCCCACTTGACACGCCTTACATTGGCTGCATTTCATGAAGCCATTTGTCTTTCCTGCAGCCAATTGTTTGATTTATTCTTTTTCTCAAAGTGGCTTCTAACCAAGTTGTCCGACAAGGATGGCGCTTTCCTAAATGTCATCTGTGGATGTTGACAAAGTTCTTTGCCAATGTCTGGGTCCTTTTGTAAGATGGGCCAATATTTTTCTAATATCTTACGTATTTTGTGGCTCTCTTTACTATATGTGAGTATCATTCTGATAGGTTTCCTTATGGTCGAGTCTTGATGTAAATCTTTTTTTGGGATCAATGTTTCATTTCGACTTTTTTCTCTCGCTCTTTTTTCACCTCGTTGAATGTCACTTTGTTTATATACTCTTTTGCTGAACCTGGCCGCTGTTTCTTTGAACTTGATATTCATTTCTCCTTGATTTGAACAATTCCTTTTCATCCTGATGAATTCACCATAGGGTATGTTCTTTTTCAGCATTTCAGCATGAAAACTCTTTCCATGAAGGATACTATTTGTAGCAGTAGCTTTTCTGTGGACTGTTGTTTCCATCTGGCCATTGTTCACATAGACTTCAGTGTCCAGGAATATTATTTCACTGTTGCTTATGGAGTGTGTAAATTTCAATCCCACATTGTTGTTATTGAGGATTTCCATATACTCCAGAACTCAGCATTTGATCCGTTCCATATGATGAATAGATCGTCTATAAAACATAGCCAGAGAATCACTCTGGCTACGTAGTGGTCATTTCCTTCTCTCCAAGCTACCATTTTCTCCCACCAACCTATCACTAGGTTGGCGTAGCTTGGAGAGAAGGAAACTCCCCTTGCTGTACCACAGCTTTGAGCATAATGCACTTTGTTGAAAAGACATACATTGTTTCTAAGGCACATCTCTATCATTTCAACTAGCATCCTGCAATGTTTCAATAGTTCAATAGGTTTTTGTTTAAGGAAATACTGTATTGCTGTCAGACCCAGCTCATGATTTATCGAGGTGTAAAGAGATATTACATTGATGGTCACCAGCCGGTAACCATCCATCCAATGTCCATCAGTTGTCTAAGGAAGAAAAAAATATATATATAAATATATCTATCTATCTATATATATATATATATATATATATATATATATATATATATATATATATATATATACATTCCACGAGTTGCCTCCAACAGAGATTGCCACACCCGGTAAGTTTGAAGTCCTTTTATTCAGAGAGGCAACACAGCATCATAACCAGCTTCTCGAAGCACCAAATTCATAGCCAGACGCGTTTCGGGCATTCCATCGCCCTTAATCATGGGCAGGAGAAGAGAGCAGTTTGAGGAAAATCACGCGCATTTTAAATGTCCCGCCCATAATGGGCGTGTGCGCAGGTGTGTCCTGGTACTTGTGGTTTCCCAAAGTCAATACATGCCCCAGTGGGCTCCGCTCTCCCTCCCAAAATAGTAATTTCACACCCCAGTGGGCATGCTTGGAGCAGTCTGAGTTGCGAGCGGTAAGCCGATCGGAGCTGGTAGATTGACACAGCTCGCAACTCAGACTGCTCCAAGCATGCCCACTGGGGTGTGAAATTACTATTTTGGGAGGGAGAGCGGAGCCCACTGGGGCATGTATTGACTTTGGGAAACCACAAGTACCAGGACACACCTGCGCACACGCCCATTATGGGCGGGACATTTAAAATGCGCGTGATTTTCCTCAAACTGCTCTCTTCTCCTGCCAATGATTAAGGGCGATGGAATGCCCGAAACGCGTCTGGCTATGAATTTGGTGCTTCGAGAAGCTGGTTATGATGCTGTGTTGCCTCTCTGAATAAAAAGACTTCAAACTTACCGGGTGTGGCAATCTCTGTTGGAGGCAACTCGTGGAATGTGTATATACGGCTGGCCTGGCCGTGAGAGAGCCCCCCTGCTGCAAAGAGCGGGTCTGCAACGTCAAGAATCAAGGACGCTGCAAGAGCGGTAAGCCGATCAGAGCTGGTAGATTGACACAGCTCGCAACTCAGACTGCTCCAAGCATGCCCACTGGGGTGTGAAATTACTATTTTGGGAGGGAGAGCGGAGCCCACTGGGGCATGTATTGACTTTGGGAAACCACAAGTACCAGGACACACCTGCGCACACGCCCATTATGGGCGGGACATTTAAAATGCGTGTGATTTTCCTCAAACTGCTCTCTTCTCCTGCCAATGATTAAGGGCGATGGAATGCCCGAAACGCGCCTGGCTATGAATTTGGTGCTTCGAGAAGCTGGTTATGATGCTGTGTTGCCTATCTGAATAAAAGGACTTCAAACTTACCGGGTGTGGCAATCTCTGTTGGAGGCAACTCGTGGAATGTGTATATACGGCTGGCCTGGCCGTGAGAGAGCCCCCCTGCTGCAAAGAGCGGGTCTGCAACGTCAAGAATCAAGGACGCTGCAAGAGCGGTAAGCCGATCAGAGCTGGTAGATTGACACAGCTCGCAACTCAGACTGCTCCAAGCATGCCCACTGGGGTGTGAAATTACTATTTTGGGAGGGAGAGCGGAGCCCACTGGGGCATGTATTGACTTTGGGAAACCACAAGTACCAGGACACACCTGCGCACACGCCCATTATGGGCGGGACATTTAAAATGCGTGTGATTTTCCTCAAACTGCTCTCTTCTCCTGCCAATGATTAAGGGCGATGGAATGCCCGTAACGCGTCTGGCTATGAATTTGGTGCTTCGAGAAGCTGGTTATGATGCTGTGTTGCCTCTCTGAATAAAAGGACTTCAAACTTACCGGGTGTGGCAATCTCTGTTGGAGGCAACTCGTGGAATGTGTATATACGGCTGGCCTGGCCGTGAGAGAGCCCCCCCTGCTGCAAAGAGCGGGTCTGCAACGTCAAGAATCAAGGACGCTGCAAGAGCGGTAAGCCGATCAGAGCTGGTAGATTGACACAGCTCGCAACTCAGACTGCTCCAAGCATGCCCACTGGGGTGTGAAATTACTATTTTGGGAGGGAGAGCGGAGCCCACTGGGGCATGTATTGACTTTGGGAAACCACAAGTACCAGGACACACCTGCGCACACGCCCTTTATGGGCGGGACATTTAAAATGCGCGTGATTTTCCTCAAACTGCTCTCTTCTCCTGCCAATGATTAAGGGCGATGGAATGCCCGAAACGCGTCTGGCTATGAATTTGGTGCTTCGAGAAGCTGGTTATGATGCTGTGTTGCCTCTCTGAATAAAAGGACTTCAAACTTACCGGGTGTGGCAATCTCTGTTGGAGGCAACTCGTGGAATGTGTATATACGGCTGGCCAGGCCGTGAGAGAGCCCCCCTGCTGCAAAGAGCGGGTCTGCAACGTCAAGAATCAAGGACGCTGCAAGAGCGGTAAGCCGATCAGAGCTGGTAGATTGACACAGCTCGCAACTCAGACTGCTCCAAGCATGCCCACTGGGGTGTGAAATTACTATTTTGGGAGGGAGAGCGGAGCCCACTGGGGCATGTATTGACTTTGGGAAACCACAAGTACCAGGACACACCTGCGCACACGCCCATTATGGGCGGGACATTTAAAATGCGCGTGATTTTTCTCCAACTGCTCTCTTCTCCTGCCAATGATAAAGGGCGATGGAATGCCCGAAACGCGTCTGGCTATGAATTTGGTGCTTCGAGAAGCTGGTTATGATGCTGTGTTGCCTCTCTGAATAAAAGGACTTCAAACTTACCGGGTGTGGCAATCTCTGTTGGAGGCAACTCGTGGAATGTGTATATACGGCTGGCATGGCCGTGAGAGAGCCCCCCTGCTGCAAAGAGCGGGTCTGCAACGTCAAGAATCAAGGACGCTGCAAGAGCGGTAAGCCGATCAGAGCTGGTAGATTGACACAGCTCGCAACTCAGACTGCTCCAAGCATGCCCACTGGGGTGTGAAATTACTATTTTGGGAGGGAGAGCGGAGCCCACTGGGGCATGTATTGACTTTGGGAAACCACAAGTACCAGGACACACCTGCGCACACGCCCATTATGGGCGGGACATTTAAAATGCGCGTGATTTTCCTCAAACTGCTCTCTTCTCCTGCCAATGATTAAGGGCGATGGAATGCTCGAAACGCGTCTGGCTATGAATTTGGTGCTTCGAGAAGCTGGTTATGATGCTGTGTTGCCTCTCTGAATAAAAGGACTTCAAACTTACCGGGTGTGGCAATCTCTGTTGGAGGCAACTCGTGGAATGTGTATATACGCCTGGCCTGGCCGTGAGAGATCCCCCCTGCTGCAAAGAGCGGGTCTGCAACGTGAAGAATCAAGGACGCTGCAAGAGCGGTAAGCCGATCAGAGCTGGTAGATTGATACAGCTCGCAACTCAGACTGCTCCAAGCATGCCCACTGGGGTGTGAAATTACTATTTTGGGAGTGAGAGCGGAGCCCACTGGGGCATGTATTGACTTTGGGAAACCACAAGTACCAGGACACACCTGCGCACACGCCCATTATGGGCGGGACATTTAAAATGCGCGTGATTTTCCTCAAACTGCTCTCTTCTCCTGCCAATGATTAAGGGCGATGGAATGCCCGAAACGCGTCTGGCTAGGAATTTGGTGCTTCGAGAAGCTGGTTATGATGCTGTGTTGCCTCTCTGAATAAAAGGACTTCAAACTTACCGGGTGTGGCAATCTCTGTTGGAGGCAACTCGTGGAATGTGTATATACGGCTGGCCTGGCCGTGAGAGAGCCCCCCTGCTGCAAAGAGCGGGTCTGCTACGTCAAGAATCAAGGACGCTGCAAGAGCGGTAAGCCGATCAGAGCTGGTAGATTGACACAGCTCGCAACTCAGACTGCTCCAAGCATGCCCACTGGGGTGTGAAATTACTATTTTGGGAGGGAGAGCGGAGCCCACTGGGGCATGTATTGACTTTGGGAAACCACAAGTACCAGGACACACCTGCGCACACGCCCATTATGGGCGGGACATTTAAAATGCGCGTGATTTTCCTCAAACTGCTCTCTTCTCCTGCCAATGATTAAGGGCGATGGAATGTCCGAAACGCGTCTGGCTATGAATTTGGTGCTTCGAGAAGCTGGTTATGATGCTGTGTTGCCTCTCTGAATAAAAGGACTTCAAACTTACCGGGTGTGGCAATCTCTGTTGGAGGCAACTCGTGGAATGTGTATATACGGCTGGCCTGGTCGTGAGAGAGCCCCCCTGCTGCAAAGAGCGGGTCTGCAACGTCAAGAATCAAGGACGCTGCAAGAGCGGTAAGCCGATCAGAGCTGGTAGATTGACACAGCTCGCAACTCAGACTGCTCCAAGCATGCCCACTGGGGTGTGAAATTACTATTTTGGGAGGGAGAGCGGAGTCCACTGGGGCATGTATTGACTTTGGGAAACCACAAGTACCAGGACACACCTGCGCACACGCCCATTATGGGCGGGACATTTAAAATGTGCGTGATTTTCCTCAAACTGCTCTCTTCTCCTGCCAATGATTAAGGGCGATGGAATGCCCGAAACGCGTCTGGCTATGAATTTGGTGCTTCGAGAAGCTGGTTATGATGCTGTGTTGCCTCTCTGAATAAAAGGACTTCAAACTTACCGGGTGTGGCAATCTCTGTTGGAGGCAACTCGTGGAATGTGTATATACGGCTGGCATGGCCGTGAGAGAGCCCCCCTGCTGCAAAGAGCGGGTCTGCAACGTCAAGAATCAAGGACGCTGCAAGAGCGGTAAGCCGATCAGAGCTGGTAGATTGACACAGCTCGCAACTCAGACTGCTCCAAGCATGCCCACTGGGGTGTGAAATTACTATTTTGGGAGGGAGAGCGGAGCCCACTGGGGCATGTATTGACTTTGGGAAACCACAAGTACCAGGACACACCTGCGCACACGCCCATTATGGGCGGGACATTTAAAATGCGCGTGATTTTCCTCAAACTGCTCTCTTCTCCTGCCAATGATTAAGGGCGATGGAATGCCCGAAACGCGTCTGGCTATGAATTTGGTGCTTCGAGAAGCTGGTTATGATGCTATGTTGCCTCTCTGAATAAAAGGACTTCAAACTTACCGGGTGTGGCAATCTCTGTTGGAGACAACTCGTGGAATGTGTATATACGGCTGGCCTGGCCGTGAGAGAGCCCCCCTGCTGCAAAGAGCGGGTCTGCAACGTCAAGAATCAAGGACGCTGCAAGAGCGGTAAGCCGATCAGAGCTGGTAGATTGACACAGCTCGCAACTCAGACTGCTCCAAGCATGCCCACTGGGGTGTGAAATTACTATTTTGGGAGGGAGAGCGGAGCCCACTGGGGCATGTATTGACTTTGGGAAACCACAAGTACCAGGACACACCTGCGCACACGCCCATTATGGGCGGGACATTTAAAATGCGCGTGATTTTCCTCAAACTGCTCTCTTCTCCTGCCAATGATTAAGGGCGATGGAATGCCCGAAACGCGTCTGGCTATGAATTTGGTGCTTTGAGAAGCTGGTTATGATGCTGTGTTGCCTCTCTGAATAAAAGGACTTCAAACTTACCGGGTGTGGCAATCTCTGTTGGAGGCAACTCGTGGAATGTGTATATACGGCTGGCATGGCCGTGAGAGAGCCCCCCTGCTGCAAAGAGCGGGTCTGCAACGTCAAGAATCAAGGACGCTGCAAGAGCGGTAAGCCGATCAGAGCTGGTAGATTGACACAGCTCGCAACTCAGACTGCTCCAAGCATGCCCACTGGGGTGTGAAATTACTATTTTGGGAGGGAGAGCGGAGCCCACTGGGGCATGTATTGACTTTGGGAAACCACAAGTACCAGGACACACCTGCGCACACGCCCATTATGGGCGGGACATTTAAAATGCGCGTGATTTTCCTCAAACTGCTCTCTTCTCCTGCCAATGATTAAGGGCGATGGAATGCCCGAAACGCGTCTGGCTATGAATTTGGTGCTTTCGAGAAGCTGGTTATGATGCTGTGTTGCCTCTCTGAATAAAAGGACTTCAAACTTACCGGGTGTGGCAATCTCTGTTGGAGGCAACTCGTGGAATGTGTATATACGGCTGGCCTGGCCGTGAGAGAGCCCCCCTGCTGCAAAGAGCGGGTCTGCAACGTCAAGAATCAAGGACGCTGCAAGAGCGGTAAGCCGATCAGAGCTGGTAGATTGACACAGCTCGCAACTCAGACTGCTCCAAGCATGCCCACTGGGGTGTGAAATTACTATTTTGGGAGGGAGAGCGGAGCCCACTGGGGCATGTATTGACTTTGGGAAACCACAAGTACCAGGACACACCTGCGCACACGCCCATTATGGGCGGGACATTTAAAATGCGCGTGATTTTCCTCAAACTGCTCTCTTCTCCTGCCAATGATTAAGGGCGATGGAATGCCCGAAACGCGTCTGGATATGAATTTGGTGCTTCGAGAAGCTGGTTATGATGCTGTGTTGCCTCTCTGAATAAAAGGACTTCAAACTTACCGGGTGCGGCAATCTCTGTTGGAGGCAACTCGTGGAATGTGTATATACGGCTGGCCTGGCCGTGAGAGAGCCCCCCTGCTGCAAAGAGCGGGTCTGCAACGTCAAGAATCAAGGACGCTGCAAGAGCGGTAAGCCGATCAGAGCTGGTAGATTGACACAGCTCGCAACTCAGACTGCTCCAAGCATGCCCACTGGGGTGTGAAATTACTATTTTGGGAGGGAGAGCGGAGCCCACTGGGGCATGTATTGACTTTGGGAAACCACAAGTACCAGGACACACCTGCGCACACGCCCATTATGGGCGGGACATTTAAAATGCGCGTGATTTTCCTCAAACTGCTCTCTTCTCCTGCCAATGATTAAGGGCGATGGAATGCCCGAAACGCGTCTGGCCATGAATTTGGTGCTTCGAGAAGCTGGTTATGATGCTGTGTTGCCTCTCTGAATAAAAGGACTTCAAACTTACCGGGTGTGGCAATCTCTGTTGGAGGCAACTCGTGGAATGTGTATATACGGCTGGCCTGGCCGTGAGAGAGCCCCCCTGCTGCAAAGAGCGGGTCTGCAACGTCAAGAATCAAGGACGCTGCAAGAGCGGTAAGCCGATCAGAGCTGGTAGATTGACACAGCTCGCAACTCAGACTGCTCCAAGCATGCCCACTGGGGTGTGAAATTACTATTTTGGGAGGGAGAGCGGAGCCCACTGGGGCATGTATTGACTTTGGGAAACCACAAGTACCAGGACACACCTGCGCACACGCCCATTATGGGCGGGACATTTAAAAATGCGCGTGATTTTCCTCAAACTGCTCTCTTCTCCTGCCAATGATTAAGGGCGATGGAATGCCCGAAACGCGTCTGGCTATGAATTTGGTGCTTCGAGAAGCTGGTTATGATGCTGTGTTGCCTCTCTGAATAAAAGGACTTCAAACTTACCGGGTGTGGCAATCTCTGTTGGAGGCAACTCGTGGAATGTGTATATACGGCTGGCCTGGCCGTGAGAGAGCCCCCCTGCTGCAAAGAGCGGGTCTGCAACGTCAAGAATCAAGGACGCTGCAAGAGCGGTAAGCCGATCAGAGCTGGTAGATTGACACAGCTCGCAACTCAGACTGCTCCAAGCATGCCCACTGGGGTGTGAAATTACAATTTTGGGAGGGAGAGCGGAGCCCACTGGGGCATGTATTGACTTTGGGAAACCACAAGTACCAGGACACACCTGCGCACACGCCCATTATGGGCGGGACATTTAAAATGTGCGTGATTTTCCTCAAACTGCTCTCTTCTGCCAATGATTAATGGCGATGGAATGCCCGAAACGCGTCTGGCTATGAATTTGGTGCTTTCGAGAAGCTGGTTATGATGCTGTGTTGCCTCTCTGAATAAAAGGACTTCAAACTTACCGGGTGTGGCAATCTCTGTTGGAGGCAACTCGTGGAATGTGTATATACGGCTGGCCTGGCCGTGAGAGAGCCCCCCTGCTGCAAAGAGCGGGTCTGCAACGTCAAGAATCAAGGACGCTGCAAGAGCGGTAAGCCGATCAGAGCTGGTAGATTGATACAGCTCGCAACTCAGACTGCTCCAAGCATGCCCACTGGGGTGTGAAATTACTATTTTGGGAGGGAGAGCGGAGCCCACTGGGGCATGTATTGACTTTGGGAAACCACAAGTACCAGGACACACCTGCGCACACGCCCATTATGGGCGGGACATTTAAAATGCGCGTGATTTTCCTCAAACTGCTCTCTTCTCCTGCCAATGATTAAGGGCGATGGAATGCCCGAAACGCGTCTGGATATGAATTTGGTGCTTCGAGAAGCTGGTTATGATGCTGTGTTGCCTCTCTGAATAAAAGGACTTCAAACTTACCGGGTGTGGCAATCTCTGTTGGAGGCAACTCGTGGAATGTGTATATACGGCTGGCCTGGCCGTGAGAGAGCCCCCCTGCTGCAAAGAGCGGGTCTGCAACGTCAAGAATCAAGGACGCTGCAAGAGCGGTAAGCCGATCAGAGCTGGTAGATTGACACAGCTCGCAACTCAGACTGCTCCAAGCATGCCCACTGGGGTGTGAAATTACAATTTTGGGAGGGAGAGCGGAGCCCACTGGGGCATGTATTGACTTTGGGAAACCACAAGTACCAGGACACACCTGCGCACACGCCCATTATGGGCGGGACATTTAAAATGCGCGTGATTTTCCTCAAACTGCTCTCTTCTCATGCCAATGATTAAGGGCGATGGAATGCCCGAAACGCGTCTGGCTATGAATTTGGTGCTTCGAGAAGCTGGTTATGATGCTTTGTTGCCTCTCTGAATAAAAGGACTTCAAACTTACCGGGTGTGGCAATCTCTGTTGGAGGCAACTCGTGGAATGTGTATATACGGCTGGCCTGGCCGTGAGAGAGCCCCCCTGCTGCAAAGAGCGGGTCTGCAACGTCAAGAATCAAGGACGCTGCAAGAGCGGTAAGCCGATCAGAGCTGGTAGATTGACACAGCTCGCAACTCAGACTGCTCCAAGCATGCCCACTGGGGTGTGAAATTACTATTTTGGGAGGGAGAGCGGAGCCCACTGGGGCATGTATTGACTTTGGGAAACCACAAGTACCAGGACACACCTGCGCACACGCCCATTATGGGCGGGACATTTAAAATGCGCATGATTTTCCTCAAACTGCTCTCTTCTCCTGCCAATGATTAAGGGCGATGGAATGCCCAAAACGCGTCTGGCTATGAATTTGGTGCTTCGAGAAGCTGGTTATGATGCTGTGTTGCCTCTCTGAATAAAAGGACTTCAAACTTACCGGGTGCGGCAATCTCTGTTGGAGGCAACTCGTGGAATGTGTATATACGGCTGGCCTGGCCGTGAGAGAGCCCCCCTGCTGCAAAGAGCGGGTCTGCAACGTCAAGAATCAAGGACGCTGCAAGAGCGGTAAGCCGATCAGAGCTGGTAGATTGACACAGCTCGCAACTCAGACTGCTCCAAGCATGCCCACTGGGGTGTGAAATTACTATTTTGGGAGGGAGAGCGGAGCCCACTGGGGCATGTATTGACTTTGGGAAACCACAAGTACCAGGACACACCTGCGCACACGCCCATTATGGGCGGGACATTTAAAATGCGCGTGATTTTCCTCAAACTGCTCTCTTCTCCTGCCAATGATTAAGGGCGATGGAATGCCCGAAACGCGTCTGGCCATGAATTTGGTGCTTCGAGAAGCTGGTTATGATGCTGTGTTGCCTCTCTGAATAAAAGGACTTCAAACTTACCGGGTGTGGCAATCTCTGTTGGAGGCAACTCGTGGAATGTGTATATACGGCTGGCCTGGCCGTGAGAGAGCCCCCCTGCTGCAAAGAGCGGGTCTGCAACGTCAAGAATCAAGGACGCTGCAAGAGCGGTAAGCCGATCAGAGCTGGTAGATTGACACAGCTCGCAACTCAGACTGCTCCAAGCATGCCCACTGGGGTGTGAAATTACTATTTTGGGAGGGAGAGCGGAGCCCACTGGGGCATGTATTGACTTTGGGAAACCACAAGTACCAGGACACACCTGCGCACACGCCCATTATGGGCGGGACATTTAAAATGCGCGTGATTTTCCTCAAACTGCTCTCTTCTCCTGCCAATGATTAAGGGCGATGGAATGCCCGAAACGCGTCTGGATATGAATTTGGTGCTTCGAGAAGCTGGTTATGATGCTGTGTTGCCTCTCTGAATAAAAGGACTTCAAACTTACCGGGTGTGGCAATCTCTGTTGGAGGCAACTCGTGGAATGTGTATATACGGCTGGCCTGGCCGTGAGAGAGCCCCCCTGCTGCAAAGAGCGGGTCTGCAACGTCAAGAATCAAGGACGCTGCAAGAGCGGTAAGCCGATCAGAGCTGGTAGATTGACACAGCTCGCAACTCAGACTGCTCCAAGCATGCCCACTGGGGTGTGAAATTACAATTTTGGGAGGGAGAGCGGAGCCCACTGGGGCATGTATTGACTTTGGGAAACCACAAGTACCAGGACACACCTGCGCACACGCCCATTATGGGCGGGACATTTAAAATGCGCGTGATTTTCCTCAAACTGCTCTCTTCTCATGCCAATGATTAAGGGCGATGGAATGCCCGAAACGCGTCTGGCTATGAATTTGGTGCTTCGAGAAGCTGGTTATGATGCTTTGTTGCCTCTCTGAATAAAAGGACTTCAAACTTACCGGGTGTGGCAATCTCTGTTGGAGGCAACTCGTGGAATGTGTATATACGGCTGGCCTGGCCGTGAGAGAGCCCCCCTGCTGCAAAGAGCGGGTCTGCAACGTCAAGAATCAAGGACGCTGCAAGAGCGGTAAGCCGATCAGAGCTGGTAGATTGACACAGCTCGCAACTCAGACTGCTCCAAGCATGCCCACTGGGGTGTGAAATTACTATTTTGGGAGGGAGAGCGGAGCCCACTGGGGCATGTATTGACTTTGGGAAACCACAAGTACCAGGACACACCTGCGCACACGCCCATTATGGGCGGGACATTTAAAATGCGCATGATTTTCCTCAAACTGCTCTCTTCTCCTGCCAATGATTAAGGGCGATGGAATGCCCAAAACGCGTCTGGCTATGAATTTGGTGCTTCGAGAAGCTGGTTATGATGCTGTGTTGCCTCTCTGAATAAAAGGACTTCAAACTTACCGGGTGCGGCAATCTCTGTTGGAGGCAACTCGTGGAATGTGTATATACGGCTGGCCTGGCCGTGAGAGAGCCCCCCTGCTGCAAAGAGCGGGTCTGCAACGTCAAGAATCAAGGACGCTGCAAGAGCGGTAAGCCGATCAGAGCTGGTAGATTGACACAGCTCGCAACTCAGACTGCTCCAAGCATGCCCACTGGGGTGTGAAATTACTATTTTGGGAGGGAGAGCGGAGCCCACTGGGGCATGTATTGACTTTGGGAAACCACAAGTACCAGGACACACCTGCGCACACGCCCATTATGGGCGGGACATTTAAAATGCGCGTGATTTTCCTCAAACTGCTCTCTTCTCCTGCCAATGATTAAGGGCGATGGAATGCCCGAAACGCGTCTGGCCATGAATTTGGTGCTTCGAGAAGCTGGTTATGATGCTGTGTTGCCTCTCTGAATAAAAGGACTTCAAACTTACCGGGTGTGGCAATCTCTGTTGGAGGCAACTCGTGGAATGTGTATATACGGCTGGCCTGGCCGTGAGAGAGCCCCCCTGCTGCAAAGAGCGGGTCTGCAACGTCAAGAATCAAGGACGCTGCAAGAGCGGTAAGCCGATCAGAGCTGGTAGATTGACACAGCTCGCAACTCAGACTGCTCCAAGCATGCCCACTGGGGTGTGAAATTACTATTTTGGGAGGGAGAGCGGAGCCCACTGGGGCATGTATTGACTTTGGGAAACCACAAGTACCAGGACACACCTGCGCACACGCCCATTATGGGCGGGACATTTAAAAATGCGCGTGATTTTCCTCAAACTGCTCTCTTCTCCTGCCAATGATTAAGGGCGATGGAATGCCCGAAACGCGTCTGGCTATGAATTTGGTGCTTCGAGAAGCTGGTTATGATGCTGTGTTGCCTCTCTGAATAAAAGGACTTCAAACTTACCGGGTGTGGCAATCTCTGTTGGAGGCAACTCGTGGAATGTGTATATACGGCTGGCCTGGCCGTGAGAGAGCCCCCCTGCTGCAAAGAGCGGGTCTGCAACGTCAAGAATCAAGGACGCTGCAAGAGCGGTAAGCCGATCAGAGCTGGTAGATTGACACAGCTCGCAACTCAGACTGCTCCAAGCATGCCCACTGGGGTGTGAAATTACAATTTTGGGAGGGAGAGCGGAGCCCACTGGGGCATGTATTGACTTTGGGAAACCACAAGTACCAGGACACACCTGCGCACACGCCCATTATGGGCGGGACATTTAAAATGTGCGTGATTTTCCTCAAACTGCTCTCTTCTGCCAATGATTAATGGCGATGGAATGCCCGAAACGCGTCTGGCTATGAATTTGGTGCTTCGAGAAGCTGGTTACGATGCTGTGTTGCCTCTCTGAATAAAAGGACTTCAAACTTACCGGGTGTGGCAATCTCTGTTGGCGGCAACTCGTGGAATATATATATATATATATATATATATATATATATATATATATATATATATATATATATATATATATATATATTACCTACTGGCGGTCGCCAGTAGGTATATATAGTTAGGATTTTTTCTCTATGGGATTTTTGAAAATTCTATGTCTAATAACTTTGGCGTTTGTGGACGGAATTGGCTGAAATTTTCAGGAAAATGGAACATTTTGTTTCTGAGCAGCCCCTGACAATTTGGGGGGGTTTCATCAAGGGGGGGCCGAGAAAAAAGGGGGGTCCCAAAACGCGTTTTTCCTATGTTAATTTCCATAGGGCGTTTGGCCTCACTTTTAGCTCGAACGGCTGAATGGATTTGCACGAAACTTGGCAAAATTGTAGGGACTGTTAGCCCGATGTGCCTTTGCTAGGTCTCAATATATGTGCTCCAGTGGATTTTGAGTAATGTAGGTTCAAAAAAAGATATATATCTGGGCGGAGCCTAACCACACATCTGATCTGATTGGCTGTCAGCACTTCATCCAAGAAGTGTTGGCAGCCATCTTGGGACCAATATACATGATAGCACCTCATTAAAAAGCATTGTAGTTAATAGAGGGTTTTAGGACTTTAGTTACATTATAAATCATTTGTTGATGGTACCATACTCGTTTTAGGAATTGTGGTGGGTTCTAAGGTGATTTTACCATGTGAAAAAACCTTCTGCTGTGATATCATGAATATTGTTTGAAAGAAAACTAATATCTCATTATTTTCCCACAGTGGTTTGGAAGGGGATCTATAAGCTAAACTGAAAGCATATTTTCTGTAAATTCACATTATCTTTCTCAGTCATGTGAAAATGAAGTCTGACATTCTCAGTAAAACATGTACATCCAACAAGGACAGAGACTGTCAATTGATTCCTTTGTGTTCTACTGCAGCCTCCTAGAGTGTTCTAAAGAACAACTAGAGCACTAACAGTCCTACTTATTACAAAGGTATGGTACACTTGAAGCCATCTTGATTGGAATAAAGTGGTAACTCTTAAAACATTTAATTTAAAAAGAAACAACATGAGGGGGTATATTTTGCCATAGAAAGTATGATTAGTGCTGCAGAATGAAAAATTAGGGCACATTTTGAGTGACTTCTCAAATCATTTTCTATTTCATTAAAACATTCTGACATGCAGTCTCCCAAAATGGCCACCAGAGACAAAAGAGCCCAAATGTAGCCCAAATATCACCCAGATGTAGCCCAAGTATAGCCCAATGACAGAATGTCCCAGAGTGTTCTAAAGAACAACTAGAGCGCTAACAGTCCTACTTATTACAAAGGTATGGCACACCTGAAGCCATCTTGATTGGAATAAAGTGGTAACTCTTAAAACATTTAATTTAAAAAGAAACAACATGAGGGGGTATATTTTGCCATAGAAAGTATGATTAGTGCTGCAGAATGAAAAATTAGGGCACATTTTGAGTGACTTCTCAAATCCTCTTCTATTTCATTAAAACATTCTGACATGCAGTCTCCCAAAATGGCCACCAGAGACAAAAGAGCCCAAATGTAGCCCAAATATCACCCAGATGTAGCCCAAGTATAGCCCAATGACAGAATGTCCCAGAGTGTTCTAAAGAACAACTAGAGCGCTAACAGTCCTACTTATTACAAAAGTATGGCACACCTGAAGCCATCTTGATTGGAATAAAGTGGTAACTCTTAAAACATTTAATTTAAAAAGGAACAAAATGAGGGGGTATATTTTGCCATATGAATTATGATTAGTGCTGCAGAAAGAAAAATTAGGGCACATTTTGAGTGACTTCTCAAACCCTCTTCAATTTCATTAAAAAATTCTGACATACAGTCTCCCAAGATGGCCACCAGAGACAAAAGAGCCTAAATGTAGCCCAAATATCACCCAGATGTACCCCAAGTATAGCCCAATGACAGAATGTCCCAGAGTGTTCTAAAGAACAACTAGAGCGCTAACAGTCTTACTTATGACAAAAGTATGGCACACCAGAAGCCATCTTGATTGGAATGAAGTGGTAAGTCTGAAAACACTCAATTTAAAAAGGAACAACATGAGGGGGTTAATTTTGCCATAGAAAGTATGATTAGTGCTTCAGAAAGAAAAACTTAGGGATCATTTTGAGTGACTTCTCAAATCCTCTTCTATTTCATTAAAAAAATTCTGACATGCAGACTGAAACATGCACTTTGAATACCAGCAGCAGACGTCCCTGGTGAGCAGCAGCTTTACTACAGTGATCTAATGTACAACTAGAGTGCTGACATTCAGAATTTATGGCAAATGTGTGACACATCTGAATGCCTTCTTGATGGAACCAAAGTAAACAAGCATTGAAAATGCAATAGATCTCGCCCTCGTTTAAGTTAAAGCCATTCTGTTTGTAATGAGGTGGCTTTTTAGCTTTGCTTTTATTAGTGTTTTTTCAACTTTCATGTAAATAACATGCATCTGTATGCATATAAGTATATGTATTCATGCATTTATGTTTGTATTTATATAGATATACAGATGATATATGTTTATATATGTATGTATATATATATATTCACTGAAAAAACCATAGGCTATAGACCATATATAGTTAGGAATTAGCATTTACAAAACCTTGAAAATTCACTGAAAAAACCATAGGTTATAGACCATATATAGTTAGGAATTAGCATTTACAATACCTTGAAAATTCACTGAAAAACCATAGGTTATAGACCATATATAGTTAGGAATTCGCATTTACAAAACCTTATTTTACTCACACAAAACCATTGAAATTCCATATATAGTTAGTTGCACTATCTATATATCGCGCACCCGCAATCCACTGCTGATGATGTCACATATTACACCATTCATGACATGGTCAGTGACATCACTGATGACATCACTGATGACATCTCAAATGACATCACTGATGACATCACTGATGACAACATCCAGTGACTGTATGTTTCTGTAAAGTTAAAATATGTCTTACATATTGAAGAATGAGTGGATGTATAAGTGTCTGGATGAAGGATTTAGTAGGTGCATGACTGACTGTATGAGTGAGTGATTAAATGTGTCTCACTGAGTGCTTGGGTTAGTGACTAAACTGTCTTAATTTGTGCATCATTATGTCTGTTGTTCTGTAAACTGTTGCATGTGTTGATAAGTAGCTATATGAGTAACTATATGGGTTATTGATTGGTTGCCCAAGTATTTGTATGGGAGACTGAGTGTGTGTGTGTGTGGGTGGCTGGGAGGTGTATGACTCTGTGCATAGATGTGTGAGCAGTTGATTCACTAGATGTATGGTTTCAAAAGTGCATGTGGAAACAGCTGTATGGGCGGTTGACTGTGTGCATGAGTGTATTGGTGAGTGAATGGATATCTCAGTGCTACATGTCAAAGTAAGTACATATGTAAAACACAGTACATGTGAGAGTTGACATATATAAATAACTGTGCATAAGAGCCAGTGAATGTGTGAGTGGCTGTATGGATCATTGTGAACTTGTATCAGGGATTGTATAAGAGAGTAAATATGTGTTAGTATATGTTTGAATAAGTAAAGTTTGTATAACTGTATAGTTGAGGAAATGGAGGTGTGATTGATTCTTTGCATGACTGACTAGGTGTGTGAGTAACTCCATGGATGAGTGACAGTCTGTGAGTGTCTGTTTACACTGATTGTATCTAAGGTTATATTAGAGTCTGAAGAGGTCATCGTATTATCACATGAATGATATCATCAGTGATGTGATCAGTAATGTCAAATGAGATGTCATCAGTGATGTCATCAGTGATGTCATTTGAGATGTCATCAGTGATGTCATTTGAGATGTCATCAGTGATGTCATCAGTGATGTCACTGACCATGTCATGAATGATGTAATATGTGACATCATCAGCAGTGGATTGCCGGTGCGCGATATATAGTTAGTGCAACTAACTATATATGGAATTTCAATGGTTTTGTGTGAGTAAAATAAGGTTTTGTAAATGCGAATTCCTAACTATATATGGTCTATAACCTATGGTTTTTTCAGTGAATATATATATATATATCTATATATATATATTCACTGAAAAAACCATAGGTTATAGACCATATATAGTTAGGAATTAGCATTTACAAAACCTTGAAAATTCACTGAAAAAACCATAGGTTATAGACCATATATAGTTAGGAATTAGCATTTACAAAACCTTATTTTACTCACACAAAACCATTGAAATTCGCATATATCGTTAGTTGCGCTATATGTATTTATATATATATATATATATATAGCATTACTATGGCAAAATGAAACCCCTCATTTTGTTCCTTTTCAAATTAAATGTATTAAGTGTTACCACTTTATTCCAATCAAGATGACTTCAGGTGTGCCATACTTTTGTCATAAGTAAGACTGTTAGCGCTCTAGTTGTTCTTTAGAACACTCTGGGACAGTCTGTCAGTGGGCTATAGTTGGGCTACATCTGGCTGATATTTGGGCTACATTTGTTTTTTTTGTCTCTGGTGGCCATCTTTGGGCTACATTGGGCTACATTTGGGCTCTAACATATATATAGCCCAATGTAGCCCAATATATATTTTTCAAAGTAAATTTTCGTAAAAACCACTGGAGCATATATCTTGAGACATAGCAAAGGCACATCCTGCTACCAGTCCCTACAATTTTGCCAAGTTTTGTGGAAATCCATTCAGCCGTTCGAGCTAAAAGTGAGTCCAACCGCCCTATGTTAAACTCAATGTTAAAAACACGTTTAGGGACCCTCCTTTTTTCTCGGCCCCCGCTTGACGAAACCCCCCCAAACTTTCAGGGGACGCTCAGAAACAAAATGTGCCATTTTCCTGAATATTTCAGCCAATTCCGTCCATCAACGCCAAAGTTATTCAACATAGAATTTTCAGAAATCCCTATTCAAAAAAATCCTAACTATATATACCTACTGGCGACCGCCAGTAGGTAATATATATATATGTATCATCCAACAAAAAGGGTCCTCCTGGGATCAGCTCCCTCGTCAGTTGGCACGTTTACCGGCGAACCCAAAGGCCGGTTCCATTCATTCCAAAATTTGCAAATTGCTTAATAAGCACAATGCGCACTCAGGGGTTATTCTTTGCCACAAAGTTCTTTATTCCAAGATAACGCTACGCGTTTCGCCAAAGAGTTGGCTTAATCATACGATTACCATACAGAAGGTACCGGCAAAATAAATAGTAAACAGTGATGAGGTAACATTATTTCTGTGTATCACTTGACATTTGAACGTGGCAGCCATTGTTAAGTGGTAAATCCTATGATTCATGACTGGAGTACATGTATGTGTATATGAGTAAAATTTCAAATATTAAAACAGTAATTCGAAAAAATACACACGTGTGCACACAAAACAAATACTCAAAGTTCTAAGGATTTTAGGGCCAGATGTACGACCATTTCATTTAGCACCTCGCAATTGGTGACACATTGCGAGTGGCATATTGAAATGTACAACAGTGTGTTTAACACTGTTTCAAGTCAAGTCAGGATTTATATAGCGCGCTACATACCCATAGGGTCTCAAGGCGCTTGAGGAAGGGGGGGGAGTTACTTGTCGAATATCCAAGTTTTAAGTTGTTTTCTGAATGCAAGGTGGTTCTGAGTAAGGCGTAGGTGAGTGGGAAGAGAGTTCCAGGTTTTAGCTGCCAGGTAGGAGAAGGATCTACCTCCGATGGTGGCTTTGTTGATGCAAGGTACAGTGGCAAGGGCTTGGTTGGAAGATCGTAGCTGACGGGAGGGGGTGTAGAAGGACAGTCGTGTGTTGAGGCATTCGGGTCCAAGTTCGTAAAGTGCTTTGTGTGCGTGGGTTAAGAGGCGGAAAGTGATCCTCCTATTTACGGGGAGCCAGTGGAGGTTTTTCAGGTGACCAGAGATGTGTTCTTTACGCGGGATGTCTAGTATGAGCCTGGCTGAAGCGTTCTGGATGCGTTGGAGTTTTTTCTGGAGTTTTGCGGAGGTACCGGCGTATAGGGTGTTTCCATAGTCCAGGTGGCTCGTGACCAGTGCGTGAGTGACCGTTTTTCTAGTTTCGGTGGGGATCCAGCAAAATGTCTTTTTGAGCATGCGAAGAATGTTGAAGCAAGATGATGAGACGGTGTTGACTTGTCTGGTCATCGAGAGTGAGGAGTCCAGAATGACGCCCAGGTTCCGTGCGTGGTCCGTCGGAATGGGTGCTTTTCCAAGGGCCTCTGGCCACCAAGAGTCATCCCAGGCGGAGGGGGAGGTGCCTAAGATGAGGACTTCTGTTTTGTCTGAGTTAAGTTTCAGACGGCTGTACTTCATCCACTCGGCTACTTCTTTCATTCCTTCGTGTAAGTTGTTTTTGGCGGTGTTAGGGTCTTTGGTGAGTGAGAGGATCAGTTGAGTGTCGTCAGCGTAGGAGATGATGTTGAGGTTGTTTTGGCGTGCGATGGCTGCGAGGGGGCTCATGTATACCTTGAAGAGGGTGGGACTGAGTGAGGATCCTTGTGGCACGCCGCAGATGACTTCAGAGGCCTCTGACTTGAAAGGAGGGAGCCGGACTCTCTTCCGGTAAGGAACGAGGTGATCCATTCCAGTGCTTTTCCTTGGATTCCGATGTTTCTGTGGCGCTGTAATAGGGTGCTATGACAGACTGTGTCGAAGGCTGCGGAGAGGTCGAGGAGGATGAGAGCGACTGTGTCTCCGTTGTCCAATAGAGTTCGGATGTCGTCTGTTGCTGCGATGAGTGCGGTCTCAGTGCTGTGTTTGGCTCGGAATCCGGACTGTGAGGGGTCGAGGGATTTGTTGCTTTCGAGGAAGGTGGCGAGCTGGTTGTTGACAGCTTTCTCGATGACTTTGGCCGGGAAAGGAAGAAGCGAGATGGGGCGGTAGTTTTTGAGTTCGGTGGGGTCAGCTGTGGGTTTTTTCAGAAGGGCGCTGAGTTCTGCGTGTTTCCAGCTTTCCGGGAAGGTGGCGGAGTTGAGGGAGCAGTTGATGACGTCTCGGAGGTGTGGAGCTATGATGGAGTCTGCTTTGTTGAAGATGTGGTGAGGGCATGGGTCAGTTGGGGATCCTGAGTGGATGGAGTTCATCAGGCGGATGGTGTCCTCAGTTGAGATTGGGTTCCAGTCGTTAAGGATGTTCAAGGGGGGTGAAGGTCCTGCAGTAGGTTGAGTGGGTTGGTCTCCGGGTCGGTTGTCGAAGCTGTTGTGAATGTCTGCGATTTTGTTGTGGAAGAAGGAAGCTAGTGAGTCGCATAGGGCTTGGGAGGGGGTGATGTCGTTGGAGTTGGCTGATGGGTTGGTAAATTCTTTGACGATGTTGAATAATTCCTTGCTGTTGTGGGCGTTGTTATCTAGTCGGTCTTTGAAAGCGGCTTTCTTGGCAGACCGGATTAGTTGGTGGTGTATGCGGGTGGCGTTTTTGAAGGCGTCCTTGGTGCTGGTGTTTGGGTCTCTTTTGCAGGCCTTCTCGAGGGAGCGACAGAGTTTCTTGGATTTCTTAAGATCATCGTTGAACCAAGAGGCGTTTTCGCTGCCAAGCTTGATTTGACGTTTTTTCAACGGTGCTAGGGTGTCGGCGCTGTTAGATAGCCATTGGGTGAAGTTAATGGCTGCTTGGTTGGGGTTTGAAGAGTGGACAGGAGGGTTTTGAAGGAGCGATGAGGAGATCTGGTCGATGGTGATTTTGTTCCAGTTTCTACGCAGGGTGGGTTGAGGGTGGTTGTGGATTGTGGTCTTATTGTAGATAAAGTGAACGCAGCTGTGGTCCGTCCAATGAAGAGCTGTGGTGTGGCTGAAAGAGACATGTTTGCTGGAGGTGAAGATATGGTCGAGTGTGTGACCTGCAATGTGGGTGGGGGAAGTGACAAGTTGTTTGAGTCCGAGGTTGGCGAGGTTGTCCAGAAGGGTGGTGGCGCTGTTGTCATTGCTCTTTTCCAGGTGAAAATTGAGGTCTCCTAATAGGATGTAGTCCTCGGAGGGGAGGGCGTGTGGGGTGATAAAGTCAGCGATGTCGTCATTGAATTGTGCACGGGGTCCCGGGGTCCGGTAGAGAAGGGTGCCTCTGAGTGTGGTCTTGGGGTCGGTGTGGATCTGGAAGTGAAGGTGCTCGGCGCTGGCAAGGTTGACGTCTGAGCTGGTTGAGATGCGGATGGAATTCTTATGGACGATGGCAATGCCTCCTCCTGTGTGCTTGACGCGGTCTTTACGGATGATCTTGTATCCTTCTGGGATGGCAATGGTGATGTCTGGGGCTGAGGAGGCGTTCATCCATGTTTCTGTTAGGAAGGCGACGTCCGGTGAGATGGTGTCTAGTAGATTCCAGAGGTCGATGGCATGTCTGTGGACTGAGCGGGTGTTGAGCAGGATGCATTTTAGGTGGTTGGGGTCAGGTCTCTGTATGGCGTTGGTGGATGCAGAGATGGTTTTGGTGCCGTCGAACTTGCAGGAGTTGCATGAGAAGGGTCCATGGGTGTGTCCAGGGGCGGCTTGGATGCAGTTGGGGCAGCGGCCGGGGTTAAGGGCTAGGAGGGTGGTGGCATCGTACGTAATGCAGGAGGGGTGGGTGATACGAGGGCCAGGGGGTCTGGCGCTGGGCTCGGTCCAGGCGCGGACGGGCGTAGACGGGCTTACCTTTGGCGCACCTTCGGCGCGAATGTGGCGCGGTCGCTGCGCGTGAACGCTGCGCGCAAATGCATCTGACATATGTGGATAGTGGAAGGGGAGGGGCGAGGGAGGGTCAGCAGGGAGGCGGGGTGGAGATCAGGGGAAGGAGTCAACAACAAACAAAATGGCAGCAGCAAGCAGGCAATCCCAAAACAACACAGGGGCACAATGGAGGCGAGCGCGATGCAAATTCACAGCACAATTGCAGGCAATAATGTAATTTCAGGCAGCACGTCACTGACTAGGCGCTTCTATTTAATTATGCAGGATATCTAAAGAAATGCTCGGCGGTCGGGGCGATCTAGCGCTAATCACTGACTAGGCGCTTCTTTTAAATTATGCAGGATATTTAAAGAAATGCTCGGCGGTCGGGGCGATGCAGCACTAATCACTGACTAGGCGCTTCTTTTAAAATATGCAGGCTCAGGCAGGGAGTGAGACCGGGTCTTGGCGTTTACAATACCACATCCAGGAGGCAGGGAGCAGTGAGTGGAGCGGCCGCTTCTGCTGAAAGCAGGACGGTCACAGTGCGATAGAGGTGGGGCAGCGAGGTCAGTATCAGTGGGAGGGAGGGTCAGCAGGGAGGCGGGGTGGAGATCAGGGGAAGGAGTCAACAACAAACAAAATGGCAGCAGCAAGCAGGCAATCCCAAAACAACACAGGGGCACAATGGAGGCGAGTGCGATGCAAATTCAGAGCACAATTGCAGGCAATAATGTAATTTCAGGCAGCACGTCACTGACTAGGCGCTTCTATTTAATTATGCAGGATATCTAAAGAAATGCTCGGCAGTCGGGGCGATCTAGCGCTAATCACTGACTAGGCGCTTCTTTTAAATTCCCAATGTGGTTGCAAATTTCGAGGTTCATTAATATTAATGAGCCTCTCGCAATTTGCGAGCCCATTGGGAATGCCAGCCCTCCCAGGTATGGTGGCCTGCTGGGCTCTGCAGGCCATCATGTCTGGGACTGCTTTTAAATAAAGCAGTTTAAAAAAATGCAGCCCGTTTACAATGCATTTTAAAAAAAGAAAATGAAACTTTTTTGTTTCATTTTCTAAGGGCAGGCAGAGGTCCCTGGGCCACTGTCTACCCTAAAAAAATGATTTTGCATGTATTTACAAAGGGGAAGGTGTCCCCGGGGGACCCTTTCCCATTTGAAAATGCATTACCATCTACTTGAAGTAGGTGGTAATTGCAAGTGTTTTGTGACCACAAAACATTTGTACATGATTTTGAGACTTGCTATTTGGAAGGGAATGTCCCTTTCAAATAGCAAGTTGCAAAACCTATTTAGCGAGTCGCAAACAAATTGCGACTCGCAAAATAGGCAATCTACATGTCTCAATAGGTTTTGGCATGCACAAACGGGTTCGCGAACCTGTTTGCGCATATAAAAACGGATCGTACATCTGGCCCTTAGTATTTTATATTGAAGTAATAGCCCCTCTGTCACTTGTATTTCAATTGTTTCATAGCATTTGTCATACCATTGTAGGATGTCAGAGCACTTTACATCACACACATATAGAGACATTGAATCATACATGTAAATTAGTGTGTATATAAAATGTTTAAAGAGTGCTTAGTCCGGAAAAGCACAAACTCAGACCAAATGCATCTTTTTAGCAGCATCAGGATAATGATTAACTGGGAAAAAACATAAGATACTAACTGATACCATGCAGTTTGCAAGCAGCTCTTTGATGACAGTTTATAGGTCCCTCTGCATTCTTTGCAGTAGGCACATTAACCCTCTGCGTTACACTAGTTAAGTAAAAGCTCCCAATGAACAAAACTCTCCTCAAGCTCCAGCAGGTACATTTATCACTGGCATTATCTTGACACTTTTATTGTTGCTCGAAAGCTGCTAATTATACAAGAAACTTTGTGCGTTTAAGCTTTTAAAACTGTTGCCTACGGACCCCCTGGGAATGTGTCACCAGTTTGGGAAACACTGACTTAGAATACAGTGAAAACACCTACATACACTAGGGAACACTATGCGTTGGGGTCACCCTGGGATTAGCATGACCTTCTTTGAAAGACCCTAGTACATAATAGGGCAGGGGTATTAAAACTACCTCTCAAAATGCACCACGGGGCGCATTTGAACACTGGTGAAGGGAGGGGGATGCCTGAGATGACATGTGTGCAAAAACACCCAGTGGCTGTTATAATTTGGGGGATAAAGTCCCCTTGAATCCTGAGTGTCCAACTAGCCCACCAGGTATCTCCAGTAAGCACCACAGAGCTGTGTTGCAAAGAGGTATAAAAAGGGGCATGGCCTATACAAACCCTCTGCAACACAGCGCAGTGGAGCTTACTGGAAGCACCTGGTGGGCTAGTTGGCGCCCAGGGGCCCTCAGGATTGAAGGAGAATTATTTCCCCAACTTAAAACACAACAGGGCGTGTATGCACAAGTCACCTGAGGCCCAACCCCTCCCTTAACCACTGTGAAAACACGCCCTGTGGCCATTTTAGTTTGGGAGATTAAGTCCCCTTAAATTCTGAGGGTCCCTAGGGTCCAACAAGCCCACTAGGTACCTCCAGTAAGTGCCACAGAGCTGTGTTGCAGAGAGGTGTAAAAAGGGGCATGGCCTGGCCCACCTCTCTGCAAAGCAGCGCATTGGCACTTACTGAATGCACCTGGGGGGCTAGTTAGTCCCCAGGGGCCCTCAGGATTGAAGGGGAATTATTTCCCCAACTTAAAACACGCCACAAGGGGTGTTTCCACACGTCACCTCAAGCCCCGTCCCCACCCTTCTCCATTGTGTAAACATGCCCTGTTGCTATTTTAAATTGGGAGATTAAGTCCCCTTGAATCCTGAGGGTCCCTAGGGTCAAAATAACCCACCAGGTACCTCCAGTAAGCGCTGTTGCAGAGAGGTGTAAAAATGGGCACGGCCAGGACCACCTCTCTGCAACACATCGGCGCTTACTGGAAGCACCAGGTGGGCTAGGTGGCCCCCAGAGGCCCTCAGGATTGCACAGGATTTATTTCCCCAGCTTAAAACATGCCAGAGGGCATGTTTGCGCAAGTCACCTGAGGCCCGCCCCCTCCCTGCACCACTGTTTAAACACGCCCTGTGGCCATTTTAAGTTGGGAGATTCAGTCTCCTTGAATCCTGAGGGTCACTGGGGTGCAACTAGCCCAGCAGGTACCTCCAGTAAGCGCCACAGAGCTGGGTTGCAGAGAGGTGTAAAAATGGACACGACCTGGACCACCTCTCTACAAAGCAGCGCAGTGGCGCTTACTGAAAGCACCTGGTGGGCTAGGTAGCCCCCAGGGGCCCTCAGGATTGAAGGGGAATTATTTCCCTAACTTAAAACGCGTCACGGGGCGGGTTTGCACACGTCACCTCAGGCCCCGTCCCCTCCCTTCACCACTGTGTAAACATGCCCTGTGGCCGTTTTAAGTTGGGAGTTTAAGTCCACTTGAATCCTGAGAGTCCCTAGGGTCAAACTAGTCCACTAGGTACCTCCAGTAAGCGCTGTTGCAGAGAGGTGTAAAAGGGGCACACCTGGACCACCTCTCTGCAACCCAGTGCAGTGGCGCTTACTGGAAGCACCTGGTGGGCTAGATGTCACCCAGGGGTCTTCAGGATTGTTGAGGAATTATTTCTCCAACTTAAAACGCACCACAGAGCTTGTTTTCACACGTCACCTCAGGCCCCGTCCCCTCCCTTCACACCTGTGTAAGCACGCCCTGTGCCCATTTTAAGTTGGGAGATTAAGTCCCCTTGAATCCTGAGGGTCCCTGGGGTGCAACTAGCCTACCAGGTACCTCCATTAGGCGCCACAGAGCTACGTTGCAGAGTGGTGTAAAAAGGGGCATGGCCTCTGAACACCTCTCTGCAACGCAGCTCCCTGACTTATACTGGAGGTACCTGGTGGGCTAGTTGGCCCTCAGGTACCCTCAGTATTGAAGGGGAAATAATTCCACAACTTACAACGTGACACTGGGCGTGTTTGCACACGTCACTTCAGGCCCAGTCCACTCCCTTCACCACTGTGTAAACATGCCCTGTGGCCATTTTAAGTTGAGAGATAATTCCCCTCAAATCCTGAGGGTCCCTGGGGTGCAACTAACCCACCAGGTACCTCCATTAAGCGCCACAGAGCTGCGTTGCGGAGAGGTGTAAAAAGGGCATGGCCTCTGAACACCTCTCTGCAACGCAGCACCCTGGCGTATACTGGAGGTACCTGGTGGGCAAGTTGGCCCTCAGGGACCCTCAGTACTGAAGGGGAATTAATTCCCCAACTTACAACTCACCAGGAGGTGCATTTGCACAATGGTGAAGGAAGGGGGCGGGCCTGAGGTGACATGTCTGCAAACACGCCCTGTGGCAGGTTTTAAATTGGGGAATTAATTCCTCTTCAATCCTGAGGGTCCCTGTGGGCCAACTAGCCCACCAGGTACCACCATTTTTAAAAAATCAGCAAAATCTGCGCAGTGTGCGCGGATCATGCAGATAAAAAACTCCCCTGGGGACTACCACCCCCCCCCCCCGGGTTTCTTTCAATTAAGTGCGGGGGCTCGCAGGCCCCCCAGCCCCAGGGAACGCCACCCCCATGGCTTCTTTCAAATATGTGTGGGGGCTCTCAGGCCCCCCCAGCCCTGGGGACCGCCACCCCTGGCTTTTTTACATTATGTGTGGAGGGCACTCAGTCCCCCTTGCCCTGTGGACCACCACGCCCTGGGGCTTCTTTAAATTAAGTGTGTGGTGGCTCTCAGGCCCCCCAGCCCCGGGGACCACCACCCCCGGGGCTTCTTTAAAAAATTGTGCGGGGGGCTCTCAGACCCCCCAGCCCCAGGGACTGCCACCCCCGGGGTTTCTTTAAATTAAGTGTCGGGGCTCTCAGGCCATCCCAGGCCTGGAGACCGCCACCCCCAGGGCTTCTTTCAATTAAGTGCAGGGGTGCTCTCACGCCCCCCAGCCCCCGGGGACCACCAACCCCGGGGCTTCTTTCAATTATGTGTGGGGGGCCCCAGGGACTACCAGCCCCAGGGCTTTAAGAAAAGAATGGCGGGAACCTCATGGCCCCCCGGAGCCCTAAGGACCACCACCCCCAGGGCTTTTTAAAAAATACCCTGTGTGGGAGGCTCAAGACCCCCACACATCCCGGGGACCGCCACCTCCCCAGGGCTCTAAATATTTAAATTGGTCCCCGGGGACCGCCACCCCTGGGGCTTCTTTACATTATGTGCTGGGGCTCTCAGGCCCCTCCAGCCCCGGGGACAGCCTCCCTGGGCTTTTTACATTATGTGTGAAGGGCTCTCAGTCCCCCTTTCCCCGTGGACCACCACCCCCTGGGGCTTCTTTAAATTAAGTGTGTGGTGGCTCTCAGGCCCCCCAGCCCCGGGGACCGCCACCTCCCCAGGGCTCTAAATATTTAAATTGGTCCCCGGGGACCGCCACCCCCGGGGCTTCTTTACATTATGTGCTAGGGCTCTCACGCCCTCCCGGGGGCCTTGAAAAATAATGGGTGAGGGGCTCAACCCCCCCCAAGCCCCGGGGACTGCCATCCTCCAGGGCTCCCCCTGGGAGGTGGTGTAGATTGTGGGAAGTGGGCCGCGTGGCCCCCCTCCTGGAGCTTTGTTGTGGCCCTGGGAACTGCCACCCCCATGGCCAGATCCTGCAGTGTCCCGCGGTGCCTACCCGCGGGACACTGTTGTTTGCTATGGCAGGGCAGGAGCCGTGCGGCTCCCGCCCTGCCATAGCAAACTTGGTTTAATTTTTTAAACAGCCTGCTATCTCTTTCAAAATTCAAACCAATTTGATTTTCCACATGGGGAGCTGCATCTTAGCAGCTCTCCATGTGGAAAAGCAATGCCAGCTCCCAAAAGACGCGGGGAGCGGGCGGGACCATGAGGTTATTGGGGACCCCCCACGGTCCCCAGCGAAGAGGGCCAGCTCTGGGGATTGGTTGCATAGTGTTGTAAAAAGGGGCGTGGCCTCTGAACATCCCTCAGCAACGCAGCTCTCTGGCGCATACTGGAGGTTGCTGGTGGGCTAGTTGGCCCCCAGGGACCCTCAGGATTGAGGAGGAATAAATTCCCCAACTTAAACCTCGCCACAGGGTGTGTTTGCAGACATGTCACTTCAGGCCACGTCCCCTTCCTTCACCACTTTGCAAACACGCCCGCTGTATGTTTGGGGGATTAACTCTCTTTTAATAGTGAAAGTCTCTGAGGGCCATCTGGCCTAACAGGAATCTCCCGTAGGCGCCAGGGAGCTGCGTTGCAGACTGGTGTTTAGAGGCCACACCCCTTTTTAAACCTTTCTGGAACGCAGCTCTGTGGTGCTTACTGGAGGTACCTAGTGGGCTAGTTTGACCCTAGGGACATTTAGGATTCAATAGGACTTAATCTCTCAACTTAGAACGGGCTCAGTGCACGTTTACACAGTGGTGAAGGGACGGGACGGGCCTAAGGTGACATGTTCAAACACGCCCTGTGGTGTGTTTTAAGTTGGGGAAATGTCATTTGAGATGTCATGAGTGATGTCATGAGTGATGTCACTGACCATGTCATGAGTGATGCAATATGTGATGCAATATGTGATGTCATCAGCAGTGCATTGCGAGCGCACAAGTTATAGATGGCTGAACTAACTGAAACAGGGAATTTCAATGGTTTTGTACGAGTTAAATGTCCAGATAACTATAACGCCCCTGAAACCTATATATCACAATCCACTTCACCCTCGTGCAAAGACGCACGGAGCTGCGTTGCAGAGTGTTGTAAGAAGGGGCGTGGCCTCTGAACACCTCTCTGCAACGCAGCTCCATGGTGCATACTGGAGGTACCTGGTGGACTAGTTGGCCCACAGGAGATCTCAGGATTGAAGAGGAATTAATTCCCCAACTAAAAACGCGCCACAGGGCGTGTTTGCACACATTTAACGTCAGGCACCGCCCCCTTCCTTCAGCATTGTGCAAATATTCCTCTAAAATCAGCCAAACTACGAATTCCGATTTACTCACCTGTTATCAGGAGTGACCTCAGTGCTGCAACTTTAAGCCCAGTACTGATCCTGAAAAGTAATTTTAATCGTACTTACCAGATACTTGAATTTCCTTCCATAGGAATCCATTGTGTGGTTTTCACCAGAAAAGTTTCTAAGTGTGGCGTTTTGGTACTTTAAAAAAATTTCTCTAAAATCAGCCGTAGTACGAATTCCGATTTACTCACCTGTTATCAGGAGTGACCTCAGTGCTGCAACTTTAAGCCCAGTAGTGATCCTGAAAAGTAATTTTAACCGTACTTACCAGGTACTTGAATTTTCTTCCATAGGAATCCATAGTGTGGTTTTCACCAGAAAAGTGTCTAAGTTTCACCAGAAAAGTTTCTAAATGTGGAGTTTTGGAACTTACAAATATTCTTATAAAATCAGCGGAACTACGAATTCCGATTTACTCACCAGTTATCAGATGAGAACCCAGTGCTGCATCTTTTAGCCCAGCACTGACCTTGAAAAGTAATTCTAAGCGTACTTACCAGTAACTTGTATTTCCTTCCATAGGAATCCATTGTGTGGTTTTCACCAGAAAAGTTTCTAAAAGTGTTGATTTTTGAAACGTACAAATATTCCTCTAAAATCAGCCAAACTACGAATTGCGATTTACTCACCTGTTAGCACAAGAGAACCCAGTTCTGCATCTTTTAGCCCAGCACTGACCCTGAAAATTAATTCTAAGCGTACTTACCAGTAACTTGTATTTCCTTCCATAGGAATCCAATGTCTGTTTTTTAGAAGAAAGTTTCTAAGTGTCTATTTTCACAAACTAAAATATTCCTCAAAATTTGCCTGTATTACTTAAATGCATACTTTCGACTGGTTACAGGAGATGCATCCATGCTGGATCAAGGATCCACCACTGTGTAAGAAAAAGTAACGTTAACACTACTTACCTGATAAGTGAATTTCCTCCCATGGATAACATTGGTGATTTTATGTGAAAAAGTTTCTAAGTGTCAACTTTTAAAATACAATAATATTCCCTAAAAATCACTACTGTAACCAAAACGCTTTTACGCAACTGTTTACAGGAGAAGTACCAGGACTGAATCTAGGATTCAGTCCTGTGGTTAGAAAAGTAATCCAAAAAGTAACTAATTGCATTTGACTAGAAATTCACATTGAGCTTAATGTTGCATTGTGTCTGAAATTGAGTGGTGCATTGCAACAACTGAAACTACTGTACTTAAAAGTCTATTGTTTATTTGCAAAGTATTTTAACTAAAGTAATTCATTCTGAGAAAGTATATTTTTTAATGTAATGGATAATGTAATTATATTGTAATTAAAAAAATAAAATATCGAAAAATAAATAATTTAAAAAAATGTAGTAAATCAGTATAAAAACAAATAAATATAACAATACATTTAAAAATTGTCATTTACAAAACCTTTAACATTCACTGAAAAAACCATAGGTTTCAGCCCTCATATAGTTAGGAATTAGCATTTAAAAAACATTTGAAATTCACTGAAAAAAAATAAGCTTCACACAAGTTATAATTAGGAAATAGCATTTAAAAAACCTTAGAAATTCACTGAAAAAAATGTAGGTTTCACACATGTTATAGTTAGCTGGACATTTCACTCATACAAAACCATTGAAATTCCCCCGTTATAGTTAGTTCAGCTAACTATAACTCGCACGCCCGCAATCCACTGCTGATGACGTCACATATTACATCACTCATGACATGGTCAGTGATATCCGAAAAAACAAAAGGGAGAGTAAGGGATTATGTCCATAGACGATGGACGAGAAATACTCCTGATCCCCTGATCACGAATATTGAAAAACAAATGAAGGAGTATCCCCCGATGAGTAGGTTGAAGGTTTTCCAAACGTGGAATGAATATTCCTTGTAAAAAAACCCTCACTCACCACCTAGTGGTGACATGCTTCATCATTTCCCAGATGGTTGAAACATGTTGACCAATGCACTACGAACACATAATTGAGATACGTAGGTCGTAACTCCCCTTCCAGTATCTCACTCTTTATTATTTTAATATTGTCCAGTTGCTTTTTTCATTAAAATTTATTTACAAAGCCAAAACCTGGACAATTTTTAACACTGTATTTTATTTTGCACTTACACCTCACAACCTGCTCCACTGCATTTCAGATGTCGAAGCACACCCTGGTGACGCAGTGGTCAGTGATATCACTCATGACATCACTGATGACATCTCAAATGACATCACTGATGACATCATCCTTGTGAAAGAGTGGCAGACCTCCTCTCACCCTAATACAACCGTTGATACACACATTGAAAAATAGAAACTAAAATTTTCAAAACAAGGGAGATACCAATACCAGCTAGAAAAACCTATTCAGTAATTCCAAAATCTACATACACATCCACTCATTCACCAACAGTTCTATAAAGACACTCATACATGTACTCACTCATCATAAGTACTCATACACCTATACATCTTGTTACACATCTACACTCATACATAGTTACTCACACACATACACACACATGCAAATAAACTATCAAACATTCATTTACTTGCATATATAGCTATACATGCACCACTACACTTACTTCTACAGAAACGTACACATACTTACTCTCTTAAACAATCACTTAAAGAAATACATACTTATTTATACAGGAACTCTTCCAATCTCTCACTCTCATATATACTCACTTATATACATTAATACTCACATACTAGTTTAAAACATATGTACTTACTCATAAAGACACTATTGAGACAGTCATTCACTCACTAACACACCCATACACACACTCATCCACCCATACAGTCTTGCACAAATGCTGTCTTCAAAACACATACAAACAGTGAGTCACTCATTCAATCATGTCTGCCCTAAGTAATATCCCCCAACGAACCATACAGACACTCATACTGACACTCAAAAAGCCAACTAAGAACCCATATACACACTCATATAGCTACTCACCAACCCATGCAGCCACTAATACACAAAGTGAGCACTGATACAGGTATTTAAATATTTAAACATTACTAGCTAATACATGTATTCAGTAAGATACACTTAATAAGTCAGTTATACAATACATTTTACAAAAGAAACCATCCATTTAGACACTTATTTACCCATGTATGGCCTATGACCCTGCTCTCCGGCAGGTCACTCCCCACGCTGCTGCATGGCTTTGCCTGCATTGTTTTTGCCTAATCTTGTATTTTTCCCCTGTGCCAAACTTGCTATTTTGCTCAGACTTGTTTTAATTCCCCTGTGCCTGTACTTGCTTTCTTGCCCAGACTTGTTTTTATTCCCCTGTGCCTGTACTTGCTTTCTTGCACAGAGTTGTTTTTTTTCCCCTGTGCCTAACTTGCTTTCTTGCCCAGACTTGTTTTTGTTCCTCTGTGCTTGTACTTGTTTTCTTTCCTAAACTTGTTTTTCCTTCCTGTGCCCAGTTCTTCCGCGGCCCCCGCCCGTTTTTGCCGCCGCTGCGTCCCTGCAGCCCCGCCTACCTGCAATCCCATTCGCCGCCCGCCTCCCAGCTGCTCCTCCCACATCCCCTCATATGAAACCCACGCAGCGGTTGTGCCGTTGGCGCGCCGCTTGCGCGCACCGCTGGCACACCTAAGGCAAGCTTGTCTGTGCCCGTCCGTGCCTGGACCCCGCCCAGCGGCAGGATCCCTGGATACCACGAATGCCACGAAGAAAGACACCACTGCAATGCCAGAACCCTCCACGCACTCAACACCGGACGATCACACACCTGCTTCCTGGCCGCCACGAAGCGCACCCACGGAGCTTTCACCTGCCGGAACTGCAGATTCACAAGCACCATGCTGCCGACCAGGAAAGAATCCAACCACCTCAGATGCATCCTTCTCAACACCCGCTCCACCCGAAAACATGCCGTTGAACTCTGGGACCTACTCGACTCAACCTCCCCAGACGTCGCTTTCCTGACGGAGACCTGGCTGAACCCCGCCTCGGCACCTGATATAGTCATAGCCGTCCCGGAAGGCTACAAGATCACCCGCAAGGACCGCACCAATAGAGAGGGAGCAGGAATCGCCATTGACCGCAGGAACACTCTCAGAGTTTCGACGAACACCGACAACACCCTCAGCACCGCCGAACACCTGCACTTCCAGATCCACACCGACCCCAACACCTCCCTCAGAGGAACCCTCATCTACAGACCGCCCGGACCCCGACCACAGTTCAGCGACTCCATCGCCGACTTCATCAGCACACACGCCCTCGCCTCCACGGACTACATCCTCCTCGGGGACCTGAACTTCCACCTCGAGAAGAATGACAACACCAACTCCACCACCCTGATCGACAACCTAGCCAACCTCGGACTCAGACAACTCGTCACAACACCCACCCACTCCGCCGGTCAAACGCTTGACCCCATCTTCTCCGCAAGCCCCCACGTCTCCTTCAACCATACCACCGAACTCCACTGGACCGACCACCGCTGCATCCACTTCACCTTCAAGAAACTCACCACATACCCAACAGATGCCTCACTGCTGCTGGAGCAAAGTCACCGAAAACCAGCTAACTACCACCCTCTCCCAGAGCCCACCGGCAGACCATACCGACCCCGCCACCGCCACCCGCAACCTCAGACAGTGAATCAATGACTGCACCAACACCCTCGCCCGATCAAGAAACCCTCCAACAATCATACCAATAAGAAAGCCAGCTGGTTCACTGAAGACCTCTGGGCCTCCAAGCAAACCTGCCGAAAGCTGGAGAAGATCTGGCTCCGTGAACGAACACCGGACAGCCACTTCGCCCACAAGAAAGCCACCTGCAGATACCATCACCTCATCAGATCCGCCAAAAGGGCCTCCTTCAAAGACAACCTAGACAACAACGAGCACAACAGCAAAGAGCTCTTCAACATCGTGAAGGAACTCTCAACACCAACGACGTCCCACCCTCTTTCAACGCCACGACCGCCCCGACAACCTCTGAGACCTCCGCCCCCACGACCACTAACCACACCAACCGCCTGCTCTACTGGACCAACATCAACGACGATGACACCATCAAAATCATGAACACCATCCACTCCGGATCTCCGTCAGATCCATGCCCACACCACATCTTCAACAAAGCCAGCACATCCATCGAACCCCATCTCAGGAAAGTCATCAACACCTCCTTCGAGACAGAAACCGTCCCGGAGAGCTGGAAGCACGCCGAGATCAACGCCTTACTCAAGAAACCCAAGGCGGACCCCAAGGACCTCAACAATTTCCGGCCCATCTCCCTGCTCCCGTTCCTGGCAAAGGTCATCGAGAAGACCGTCAACGAACAACTGACCCACTACCTCAAGGAGAACAACAGCCTGGACCCTTCACAGTCTAGGTTCCGCAGCAAACACAGCACCGAGACTGCCCTCATCACCGCCATCGATGACATCAAGTCCCTGCTGGACAACGGAGAACTGGCGGCCCTCATCCTCCTGGACCTGTCAGCCGCCTTCGACATGGTCTATCACCTTACACTACGAACAGGCCTCCACAACGCTGGGATCCAAGAGAAGGCCCTGTACTGGACCACCTCCTTCCTCTCTGGCAGAACATAGAGCGTCCGCCTTCCCCCCTTCCGCTCCGAAGCCCTGAGATCATCTGCGGCGTACCCCAGGGCTCATCCCTCAGCCCAACTCTGTTTAACATCTACATGGCACTGCTCGCCCACATCGCACATCGGCACAACCTCAACATCCTCTCCTACGCCGATGACACCCAGCAGATACTCTCTCTCACCAAGAACCACCACACCGCCAAAACCAACGTTCACGAAGGAATGAAGGCCGTTGCTGAATGGATGAGAAACAGCCAACTGAAGCTGAACTCGGACATCCTCGATCCAACCCTTCGGCCTGGGACGACTCCGGGTGGCCGACCGCACTGGGAACCGCTCCAACACCCACCAACCAATCACGCAACCTAGGGGTCATCCTCGACTCCACCCTCTCCATGACTAAACAGGTCAACAACGTCTCCTCCTCCTGCTTCAACACCCTCCACATGCTCTGTAGGATCTACAAGTGGATCCCCACTGAAACAAGAAGAACAGTCACCCGGGCCCTTGTCAGCAGTAGGTTAGACTATGGAAACGCCCTCTACGCAGTGGAGAACTGTGGCTCAATGATTAGAGCGGCAGACCCTGTTGCCGAGGTCTAGCCCGGGACCAGGGTTCAATTCCCCGCCTCGGCGGGTCTTGGGCTCAAAATTCCATGGACCTGATAATTCTCACCTCGGTGCCTATTCCAATCATGGAGTCCCACTCTGCAACTCTGGGCAATAGCTTGCTTAATCTCCACAACAGCCCCCACAACGCTATGGATGCCTGGCCTCCACCTTGGGGGTGTCCAGGAGTGGACGCCTCACAGGGAAAGCCAGGATGGGTTCCACAGCGGTATTCGTACAAGCGCCTTGAGACCCTTGCGGGTGAGTAGTGTGATATACAAGTATCAATTTACAAATTTTTACAATTTACGCAGGAGCCTCGGCCAAATTCATGAGATGGCTCCAACGCATCCAGAATGCCTCTGCACACCTGATCCTCGACATCCCTCGCTGCAGCCACATCACACTCCACCTGAGAGACCTGCACTGGCTTCCGGTGAACAAGAGGATAACCTTCAAGCTCCTCACCCACGCACACAAGGCACTCCACAACACCGGACCAACGCACCTCAACAGACGACTCAGCTTCTACACCACCAACCGCCAGCTCCGCTCCGCCGACCTCGCCCTTGCTACAGTCACCTGCTTCCGAAGAGCGACCTCAGGCGGCAGATCGTTCTCCCACCTCGCCGCAAAGACCTGGAACACCCTCCCCATCCACCTACGGCAGACCCAAGACCTGCTGACCTTCAGAAAACTCCTCAAAACCTGGCTTTTCGAGCAGTAGCAGCATTCCCCACCCTAGCGCCTTGAGACCCCCACGGGTGAGTAGTGCGCTTTACAAATGATATGATTGATTGATTGATTGATTGATTGATTGATTGATTGATTGATTGATGTATTCTTCCATTGACCTTTAGATATACATATATGAAAAATATTTATTTTTCAGAAAGACACACATTCACTGGATGATTTAATCAGTGATGTCATTTGAGATGTCATCAGTGATGTCATGAGTGATGTCACTGACCATGTCATGAGTGATGTAATATGTGACGTCATCAGCAGTGGATTGCAGGCGCGCGAGTTATAGTTAGCTAAACTAACTATAACAGGGGAATTTCAATGGTTTTGTATGAGTGAAATGTCAGGCTAACTATAACATGTGTGAAACCTATGGTTTTTTCAGTGAATATATATATATATATATTTTGTTACAGCAAATGCGCACCTGCGCTTTTCAACAGGCACACGCAGCGCTCCTTGGCTATCCAGCCTGCATGCCTCTCATGCCTCGCAGCTCACCTTTTCTCCTTATTTGTTACACATGTGCCCGACGCGTTTCGAGGCTGGCCGCCTCTTCTTCATGGGGCATATTTCAAAAAGACAAGCAATGCTCTCAAACTTGTTTGGCACCAGCTTTATTTCACCAGCACAGGAACGCCCTCAGTGGGCGCGGCTACGTCGTCTTGTCACCATCAGGAATGATGGTTATTGTAGTCCTGAATGAGAGTCCACATAATATGCCTTAGTTCGGTGGCCTGAAGTGTTGAAAAGTTTTTAAGCCAATGTTTATAAACCCTTGAGTAGGGGGAGAGCTGGCGAACTGCAAGGCAATTGTTGTCCGTAGAAACACTGCGTCAGGAACCTTGCTTCGTGCTAGGAACGGCCTCTCCGCGCTGTGTGACAGTAGGAAACTGCAGCCGGTGATGGTGCTCTGTTGCACGGCCAGGGGCAGCCGTGAGGAATTTTGTTACAGAAAATGCGCACCTGCGCTTTTCAACAGGCACACGCAGTGCTCCTTGGCTATCCAGCCTGCATGCCTCTCATGCCTCGCAGCTCACCTTTTCTCCTTATTTGTTACACATGTGCCCGACGCGTTTCGAGGCTGGCCGCCTCTTCTTTATGGGGCATATTTCAAAAAGACAGGCAATGCTCTCAAACTTGTTTGGCACCAGCTTTATTTCACCAGCACAGGAACGCCCTCAGTGGGTGCGGCTACGTCGTCTTGTCACCATCAGGAATGATGGTTATTGTAGTCCTGAATGAGAGTGCACATAATATACCTTAGTTCGGTGGCCTGAAGTGTTGAAAAGTTTTTAAGCCAATGTTTATAAACCCTTGAGTAGGGGGAGAGCTGGCGAACTGCAAGGCAATTGTTGTCCGTAGAAACGCTGCGCCAGGAACCTTGCTTCGTGCTAGGAATGGCCTCTCCGCGCTGTGTGACAGTAGGAAACTGCAGCCGGTGATGGTGCTCTGTTGCACGGCCAGGGGCAGCCGTGAGGAATTTTGTTACAGCAAATGCGCACCTGCGCTTTTCAACAGGCACACGCAGCGCTCCTTGGCTATCCAGCCTGCATGCCTCTCATGCCTCGCAGCTCACCTTTTCTCCTTATTTGTTACACATGTGCCCGACGCGTTTCGAGGCTGGCCGCCTCTTCTTCATGGGGCATATTTCAAAAAGACAGGCAATGCTCTCAAACTTGTTTGGCACCAGCTTTATTTCACCAGCAAAGGAACGCCCTCAGTGGGCGCGGCTACGTCGTCTTGTCACCATCAGGAATGATGGTTATTGTAGTCCTGAATGAGAGTCCACATAATATACCTTAGTTCGGTGGCCTGAAGTGTTGAAAAGTTTTTAAGCCAAAAAAAAAACATAAAAAAGATAAGCAGGGGTGCTTGTCGTGATGGTTTTGTACATGATGGAACTAGTTTTGAAGATGGAGCAGGCTGGAAAAGGAGTCAATCGAATTCTATCAAAATGGAGGTGAGTGATAATTTCTGGGTAAGAAATGCTGGAACGTGTAAGATGTCCCTAAGGGGTGGCAGTGGGGTTTGGGCGGCCATGGAGTTGGGTATTATCACCAGCCAGATGCAAAAGTTCGAGGACTTGACTAACAGGCCCGAAATACATTCTGGAAGAAAGGTTTAACTTTTTTTAGAAGAGAGAGCTGGTACCAGACCATATTCGTGTTTTAGTCAATGTATTCCTTGAGGGTGAGGTTGCTGTCCAGGGGGAACCCAAGGAGCTTGGTATTCAATGAGATTTGAGGTCCGAAGGTATTAAGGTTCATGTCATTGAACCAGGTTCGTACTGTATCTTTTTGTTGTTCTTGCCAAATAACAGAATTCTGTCTTGGGTTCATTGAGCTTCAGGTAGGTGCTGGACCACTGGGCTCACCATTGTAGGCTGTGATTATGACAGGGAGAATTCCATCTGAACCAGTAACTCAGGGTGTAATTTAGCAGTTTGTCAATATGAGTGATCATGTGCCTCCGGATCGAAAAATTCTGGACCTCAAATTTATGAACCCGGAGACACTGGGCAGAGTTTCCCAAAAGTGCTGCTGGGGCAGGTGCTGAGGGCAGATTGACCACCTGGCCCCCCACATGACCCATGCAGAACCTACAGTCGGGCCTTGTAACCCCAATTCGTCACAAGCAGCAAGGCCAGATGAAAGTGCCCAGCAGAGAGTTTGTGACCTGGGGCAAAATGGCCTCAACGAATCATCAGTGAAGCACGCAATGCTCCGTCCCTGCCCCACCCTCAAGCAGGCCTGGACTTTCCCAAACGCTCTCGCAACTCCTATCCTCTAAGAAATGCAGGACCCCACTATCCTGGGACATAAACCGCAAACTTGTGACCTGGGCTTTAGTGTCAGACTTGGTCCCACCAGAAGACGTAGGCCCCGCCCTCACAAGTGTCTTACAAATGGTAGCTGGCAAAGACCAAGCATCCCACCCTCGAAGAGAGCTTACAAAGAACTGGTAAGTTGAAGCTGCCAATGTACTAAATCACACAAGTGGATGTCTCCATATATTTCGTTCGTTTATATATTACACTTACTTCCTGTCTAAGCCTGACTCAGGGTGCTTAATTATTAATTGAAGATCAACTATTACGAATGTTAGCATCACAGCTATCTTAGCTCTTTAATTATGCTGTTTGATTATATTGACCCACACTTATTTGTTAACATGAAAGCTTAATGAGGATGTATATCCGATTGAAGACACCATATCTTTTAAGGATGAAATTGGTACTGTCAAGGCAGCAATTCAAAATTGCCATTAATACGAGAATTGTTTCTATAGCATCTACCATAATGTCTCCAAAATCACAAAAGTGCTTTATATCTGAAACACTGTCTGGCTAGGATAAGTGATAGGGCAAACATGCAATATTACTAGCATTAAAGATACAGAACTATACTTTATTTTAGAAACGTGATAGACTATCTTTGTATTTCGGATTGCAGTAAGGATCTAAGAATGACATTTCATAAATACCAGGGAGTTAATTCATTTGTTCACCCTGTTATCCGCAATCTCGAACTCTAATGTAACTGCTCTTTATCTACCGGAAGCGTGTCATGAAGTTGGGCATTCGTGCAGAGTACACACCTCTGCATCCATTTGTGCACATTTGCGCTTTATAAAGTGCATAAATTTAACTCGAATGTCTCTGAGTAGATGTGTGTGCTGCTGACAGCCGAGTTAAGAACAGGAAGGAAGCAGTCACTGCTCACTGTTGCCGAACTCTGCTCTCTGCATGGCATACACGGACATACAGAAATTCTGACTAAAATGTATGCCCTTTAGAAAGTGCGGTCAATAATAGCAAGCACTCAGCGGTGTCACGCCTGAACACATTCCTTCATAATACTACTGACCCATGGACTCATAAAGAATTCCTTGAAATGCCTCAAAAATAATGCCTCGACCACCCTTGAACACCCATTACTGATAAACATCACAAGGGCATATTCTCAAGGACTTATCGCTGAGTTAACAGGACTTTATCGCAGCCAAAGTGGCGATAAATTCATCACTCCCTTCTCAAGCTGCTGCTAACTGCCCATATCACCAGTATTTTTGCGATAACAGCCGCAAACAACAAAGCCACAGATAAGCCCCGCAACTATTGCTAATGAGATGCAGAGTAGGCGTTCCGGTGCAAAAAGGCACGACAACACCACTCAGCAACATTCTCAACGACCAGCTAGATAGGCGATAAGGAGCATTAACAGCAGGAAATTAACACCTGCTTTGACCTGGTGTAAAGTCCGACGACAGCCTGCACCACAAAAGTGAGCCCAGTCCAGAGCCACACCTGAAGAACAACAAATTCCATGGAGCCAACGAACATGCAGCGTGGAGCCTCAAGAGGGCAAAAACACCCACCACCTCCACCCCCAGGACCACCCCCCTGGACCAACACTGAGGCAGCGCAGACAAAGACAGCGACCCTGAGAAAACGCACCAACCTCACAGACCCAACACCAGAGAATATCATTGCCCACTACAGGCTCAAAGGGACAAACATCCTCCGCATCCGGACCACCATTGTCCACAGGCTGACTGTACCAACACAGTGGACAACCAGCATCCCACCTCAGACAAAGCTGCTGGCCGTGCTGCATGAGTTGGCATCTAGTACCCTCCAACCAACAACCGCCTGAGTCGGAGGAGTCACACAGCCAGCCCAATCCAAGTCCCGAACAACGGTCATGGATGACACCATCAGCTTGGTACCCCACTATCTATATATCCCCTACACTGCGCCGGAACAGCCAGGGACCAAGCAAGGTGTCTACACCACAGCTGGCTTAACGCACGTGTCAGGGGGCAATTGACTGCACACATGTCCTACTTGTGCCCCCTGGTGACACTGCACACAATAACCACAACAGAAATCCATGTATTCCACCAATGTCCAGGCAATATTGGACCACCGTTGAATCTCCACCTGTAAAAGGGTAGGCAGATTTCAATCGATAACCTTTAAGTATTGCCCTGCGTTAGTCGCCTCTCATACCACTCGAAATTATCAAACAAAGAGGCAGGCGCTGGAGACTGGAAGGCAGGAAACAGAAGTTTATTCCGTCGGAGCAGAACACATCAAATCAGACAATAGGGTATCGTCTCGAGGTGCTCTAACCGCATCTCTGAGGCCTGGCCTCTTATACACAGGTTTATGGCTTTATTGCATAAAACACATTCTTGTTAATACTTTGATGTATGGAAAGACATCCTCGGAATCCCCGCTTCAAGCCCGTTCCCACACACATCTACAGTAGAAGTCCCCACCCCGATCTCAGTAGGTGATGACTGTCGCGCAGCTGGACATTCCGCCGGTTCCCGGAATGTGTGCGGCTGATCGGATCTCATGGGGTGGGGGCTTTGATCAGTCGTAGATCCTTTGAAGAGGGACAACTTCCTACTGTAGGGGGCAATAAACCGCATCAGCAGGACTAGGTGCTGGCCTGGGACCGGGTCGGACAATCGGGCACAGAGGAAGGGGGTTTATCAAAGGATGTGTGATCATGAAAGGGATGGAGGGAGGTGTTGGCCGGGTACGGGATGTGGTTCCGAGGCAGGGCCGCGCTGAAGGGGTGGTTTATGGCCCAAGCATGTGAGAGCGGGGGCTGTCAATGCGTGGGGGATGCTTGTGAGGTCAAAGAGAGAGAGAGAGAGACGCGCTGGCTATCGGCAGTGGGCAGAGAGGCCATGGCATTCAAAATGGCTGCTACTTACGCGCACATATGAGCCTGAAAAGGGACAAGATGGCGCCGATAATGTGTACGCCGCAATCTAGATTTTAACACACCAACGTCGATGGTAACCACCCAGGCAGTGTATGTGATCCCTGCATCTTATGACAGTCCATCATCAACCTGCACTACCAGGATGGCACCCACGGAAATGCACTGCTCGTTGGCAAATATCAAATAAACATACCACACACTTCAATTCCACAATTATGCAACTCACAACGCTGGAAATGCACATGCCACAAGCTCACACACAACATGCCAAACAACATGCACACCCACCAGACACAATAGCACAACTTACTGTGGGAACCTTGGCAAGCCATATACATTAGTCATCAACGGCATGGCACCTCATCCATACAATAGCAGAATGTGGGAAGAGGTGGGGACCAGGCATGTGTGAAGGAGGCAAGTAACCAATGAATGAGAATGCACACAATGCCAAGTGTGGCGTGGATGTGCTGGACAGACTGTATTATGCAGACCACTCACATATCCATATCGACACACACGGCTGGTGTTTGGAGTGTAGTGGAAAGTGGACGCAATCATGTCACCCCAGCCAGCGGGGAAGATGGCAGAGAACATTATTTATGGCAGATTTTATGTCACTATACTCCCTTCGATGTGGTGCTACCAAGTCTGTGCATAGCATTACAACCACATGTGTCTGTTGGCCCACGCGGACTACTGCCCTCGGGCCACACCAAGCTCGAGTAGATCACACATTTGAAACTGAGTATTTATATTTCAATGGCAGGGTACATATCATTGGGCGCAAGGAGAGGTATAAGAGTAAGACGCGTTTCAGTCATGGGGACAAAAGGATCATCGTTACAGAGGTGATCGATTACTACCGACAACTGCCCTGGTGTCACTGACTGTGCATCGCCAGCCAACGACACGTGGCTGTGGGCCACTTCTGACCGCTGCCTCCGGCCTACACTGCGGTTGAGTAGGTCACTCATTTGGGACTGAGTCTTGATTTAGCAATGGCCATATCAGTGTACCGGCATCATTGCAGACTGTATACCCTCTCAGCCCCGGTGCCACAAAGTCTTTTCCCCGACAATCATGGACACAATCTGGTTGCTCTTAGGTGGCATCTGAGTCTATGGACTAGGGGGTTGTCTTCATTCTCATGTAGCTGATACTGACTTGGTTGTAATAACGAGACTATAGCATTCCACTCCTCAATTTGCCGCTTCCGGACGACTTCTGCCCTCTGCATAAAGCCCTGGAGGACACCTTCCACTGTCCCCTGCAACCCTCCGCCACATTCACCTTGGACATCGATGAGGACCCGCTCAGTCTGCGTGGCCCTACCTCAGTGCACACCAAGTCACCATCCCGTGGCAGTGTGCCTGTGCCGGCCACAGTGCATCCGGGGCCACTAACTTTGTGCTGGTCAAGTCAGGGACCATGTCATCCGAGATATTGGATGGCTTCTGAGACAATGGCCTTGGGGTCATTAATGCCATGTGTCTGTGGCGGCTACCTCAGGCCTTAACTGTGGTCCACAAGGGCGCACACATCAATTCGAGTCCTGACCTGCCCGGATGTCTCATCACCGCAGGAGGCAAACGCCACCACCGCCAGGACCACGTCCATCCGCCAACTGCCAGAATTGCAACAGTCGTACTGGCAGAATAACTGAGTTGCTCACACCTGCTGTGGATGCCATCATCTGTCTGATATCCTACTCAGCATTACAGGTGCCACTAATTCAGTGCACTGCAAGCCATGGACCGTTACTGATTGAGTTTTGTGTTGTGGAGAGGTTACGCAGCAATGTTACCTCAGGTAGTGTGGGAGTCCTGGGACAATGATGAGGTAGATGATGCAGGTGTAACACATCCCAATGCAGCTGCATCAGGTATTTCCAGAAGGGACAAGTCCTAGACATTTCATGCACATGGGCACGCTCAGCTCTAGTGCTCCAACCTTAGTGCTCAGCAACTCATGGACACTTCTGTTTGCTTATTGGGTGTACTCTGTGCTTGCTCCGGCTACCACCATGATGTTTCTGTAATGCTGGTGTGTTCCATTTCCGCTTTGATATTGATCACTGTTCAAGTTGTTGCCAGCACCAACCACTCCATGAGGGCTGGCTTACACTCCCCCCGCACACATCCAGCACAGGCGTCACTGTACATGTGACCCTGCCAATAAAGCGGCCAGGCGCACATGCCTGTAGCCAGTTCCACATATGTGTTTGAATGGTTATGATGTATTGGTGAGGGCCCTGGGCCCTAACACATTACATTGTGCTGTGTACAGCTGACGCAGACATGTCACCGCAGGCAGCAGGTTAGAGCTTGAACGTGTAGGTTGGTCGTCACCCACGCAATACGTAAGGGGAGTGCGCTGGGCTGTCTAACATAGGTCCAACACGGGTGTGTGACTGATAATAGCAGGGCTCCGGGTGTGGTTCAGTACAGATAATGTGCAAATGCATGTGCCTCTGACGCAGTGTGGGTCTCCTTTGTGGGGTGTAGGTGGTCCATGAAGGGAATGAGACACCCACGTATGTGATCTAGTTCATCTTCCATGGGTTCGGACACAATCCACACCTGTTCGGCCACCTCCTGTTGGCATTCTGACGCCTGGCATTGGGATGCCATGTGTGGGTCGATGAAGTGTTGGGAGCCAGCTGTGCATGCGGGTGGCTTCCTGCTGTGTGGTCTGTTGCAAGGGCTGTGTTCTCCTCTATGAAGCTTGGCTGCCCTGGTCCTGGTGGTGGGTTGCATGGGCTGTTGTAGGGCGTCGGTGTTGAAGGTGTGGTGGTCTTCTCTGGCATCACTGATGAGTAGTCTGCTCTGCTCTGCTGGAGGTGTTGTGTTACCCTCTGCAATGTGAAGGATAGTTGCATGTTGACATTTTGTTGACATGCATGTTGGCGCATTGTTCTTGTTTACATGCAGACTGTATGACATTGCACATTGTGACTGTTTTGGAGGTGCTGGATTTAGATGCGGGACAGCGTACATTTGGACTACATGACAGATGTGAGGTTATGCTTGTACATTTCCATCTCACAGTTTCTGGCTCTGTCAGATGTAGTTGGCCTGCTACTGCGCATGTGCAGAGCCAGTTGTGTCCTCTGTTCCGCAGTGTCGGGGTTGCACATTGTACCACATTGTTGTCAATGTGGATGTGCTGTTATTGCTATGTGTGTGTGCTGAGTGTGCCACGGGGATCAGGAACATGATCCAGGGTCATTGTGGGTGTGCAGTGTACTACACATCGTTGTGCATGTGTGCAATTGTGCCCATCTCCCCCGTCCCCCCTGTCCCTGGTCGTTACTCACCCTGTTGATGTTGTGTCGTGTCTTCCCGAGCTGTGTCCAGACTCCCGGCACCTTGCAACATCTCCACACTGCACTGATGACTGTGGTCTCCATTTCCTCCAGCTCCTCCTGTGGCGCAGTACTTCCACCTCCTGTCGCCGTTGCTGTCTTCCTGTTGGCAGCGGCTTTGTGCCTGGTTTAGATTTTCACATCATGCCAGCGCCTCTTGGCCTCCTCCATTGACCTCCTGGACACTCTGACTGCATTCACAGCAGTCTGAATGTGGGTCATTTGATGGTAGTGTTCTGTCACCTCCGTGATGCTGATCTGGTTTCCCTTTGGACTGCACCCCGTATTCCTCTCCCTCTTCTCCTTGGCCTTCCCTGACCCGTTGTTCCTTGCTGGTGGTCCGTGGGGCTTGTGAGGTACATGTTGGCCTCTACACTTGGTAAGGGTGTGTCCATGTTGCTACCCACTTTGGATTTTTTTATGGTGTGTTGTTTTTGTTGCTTTTATAGCACATTTTCCTGCCAAATGCATGGGATTTGCAGGCCTGCCACTGGTTTTCACTGCTTTTTGTATTGTGATTGGCCTCTTCGCATTTTTTTGGCGTTCGTGTTTCGCATTTTTGCGGCGTCACGTTGATTTTGACTCGGTCATTTGACGCATTATCTGGAGACTATCACATGTACCGCAGTGTTGTGAATACTTAGCTACCGTGGCATAATTTCCCCGCGATAGACTGTGATGTTGAAAGTTGCGTTAAGTTAATTTTGCGTTGGTTATCACAAGTTCTTCAGAATATGCCCCACAGTACAGAATCTGGTGCGGTAAAGATTGGCCTGTAATAGTTGCACCATTTTCACAGGAAACTATTTTCTTTGATCTTTTATTTAAAAAAGTCTTAAACAAATCTCCAACATCCTGCAGAAAAAACTATTTTTCTATTCAGATTAGCCCTGTGAACTTCACAACAGTCTCTATGACAATGGCAAACTTATGGTTCAATACACTGAACTAAGGGGCATATTCTCGAGCCCCTATTGCCACAGTAATGTCACTTTTTTGATGTTCCCGTAGCGATAGGGCCAGCGCCCTATTCTCAAGGCAGGGTTAACCCACTTAACGTGGCTTAAAGCCATGTTAAGTGGCTTAACGCTGCCTTGAGAATAGGGCCCCTTCCATGCTAAATTTAGCGTGAAAGGGTGTGCAGTGGGTGTTGCGGTGGGTCATGTTTCATCCACTAAGGGAGTTCCTCAATTCCTTGAAATTGAGGCGAAGAAGTGACATCAAATTGAATGGTTTCAAGGTGACTGTTATGTATGTAAAGACCTAGGTCTTTAGTGGAATGTGTAACAGGACCTGATTTCATGTGGCTCCCATCAATAGCCTTTACTATTTCTACTGTCTTTAATAGCTTTCATTGGAATTTCCATACTCTCAACCCATGTAGAGTTTATAAAGTTCTCAGTTTGCTCCTGAACCGAGCATGATCTGCACCTCGACAGATTTTTCTCCCCAGCTGACCTGTAAAAAAAAATTGTGCATCAGGAAAAAGTGTGATTCTTACTTAAAAGTTGGGGGACCATTAAACCTGACCTACCCGAGCAACCTGTCTCCACCTTGCTCGGGTTGGTTAGTTTCCCGACTCGTTAGGTCGTTTTGATTTAACTGGACAGTCTTGCAAGTAGTGGCATGCTTTACCACAGTATAGACATAGTTTATTGCCCCTCCATCTTGGTCTTTCTTCAGTATTCAAGGGCCCTTTTATACTACCTATCTGCATAGGTTCGGAGTCATCAACAGTTTTGTAATAATCCGGTTTCTTTTCTCTAAAGGTAAGTAACTTAGTCTCTGAACATCCTTTTTCGCAGTTCTGCTTGTGCATTCTGTGATCAAATTTAACCACTAAATCAATTAAAGCATCACAGGAGTCAGGAGGGTCCACAACTTGAGCTAACATATCCTTTAATTCATCCCTTAACCCTTTGTAGAATAGAGCACTACGCTTGGCCTCAGGCCATCCTGCCTCAGCAACCAACCTGTTAAAATAGGTTGATCCCTGCTTCGGATTCTATAATTCGGTGTCAACAGGCTGCATAAATGAATGGCTGTCGAACAAGCATCTAAATTCCTCCTTAAAAGCCTTGTAATCATACAACAAGGGATCATTAGGATCCACTAGAGGGATAGCCCATGTAGCTGCTGTTCCTCCCAATATGATAAAACGAACGCTACTTTTTATTGTTCGATAGGGAAACAAAAACCTTACACAAAAGTGTAACTGGCATTGGTTGATGAACGCAGCAAATTTAGCAGAATCACCTAGGGACATTTCTGGTGGTGCTAATGGTTCAGAGGAGTGGGTTGTAATATTGTGAAGTACTGACAGAGGAAGAAGACTGTGATGCAAACAAATTACCATGAGCTCCAGAGACAGGATCTGATAGGGGTGGCCCTTGAGAGGTGTGTTGAAAGGAATCAACTTTAAGAGTCAGGGCTTGTGCTTCTTTTTGCAAGTTCCCTATCATGTGCGCCACATAGGCCAAGGTAACCTAACATTTCTCCATTACGCCCAGGCGGAAAAATAAAACATGGGCTTTGCATTCTGTGAGGCTCACCTGGGGTTTCCGCAGGGGCGAAGTGGGAAGAACAGATGCTGGATCCCAACTTCCCTCACCCACCTCATTTGCCAAACAAAGTGAAAGCAAAAGAGGAGAAGGTGGGGAAGAGGGGAAACAAAACATTGAAAGGGAGAAAAAGTAGAATCCAATGGGCCGTCCAATGTGATGTCACATGTGTTTCCTAATGGGTAAAAGTACAAAAGGTAAGTAAGTCCCTGGAACTACAAGATTGCTATATAGGAATGTGTGTCTAATGTAGTAGCTATACCTGGTGAATATCCAGCTTGTAGTGCAAAAGAAGAAATGGACAACTAAAACTCAAGACGGACACTTTGGAATCTAAAAGGTAGAAGCATGCAGGTTAATCAACAGGACTGCGAAACTTCAGCATTCAATCATAATAAGTGGTAACAATACCCACCTTAACAGAGACCACCATCTGGATTCAAAATACCCAAGAAAACATAAACTATTGTGATAAATAACTAGGGAAAAAAACAACATATTTATTTTCCTAGACAGGACAAGTAAATATAAATAATGTAGAAAAAGGTGCTGGGTCAGAGTACTATAGAATATCAACGTAAGTAACCAAATATCTAATCCACTTCTCATATTTTACAGCATAAGTGAAAGTGTGGAAGGCAATCTTGGCAGAGAAGTAATTTCAGGTATAAAGGAAGAGCAATAAATCAGATAAGTATATTCCCAAATACATTGGTTATATAATAATCCTTCCAAGATGATTAGAGACTAGGATTCTTGTTTTAATACTCTATGTTACCTCCTTTGTTTTTAGAAACCGAGAATGAGAGGCGAGGAAATGCTGTTTGGAACTGTGGTTGAGTACTAAACAGCAGATGAGGGATCAGAGAAGCTGCTGAGTGCCCCGGAAGAGGAACCTTGACCAGGAAGCACATGACCCAGAGGACATCGAGTGAAGACGCAGGAAAACAAGGTAAGTACAGAAGAGAAAAGGCTACAGCGGGGATCCGTGATGGAATGCCAAGCACGTTCATGTCATAAGACTTCACCTTTTATGGCTTCTACTATCGCCCTGGCCCGCTGATGATTGTCGCACAGAAAGGGTTGAACCCAGTAAAGTCAGGGGACCTGGGTAGTTATGAGGTATAAGGGAAAGGGGTCCCTAGACGAAGAACCAATACTCGCAATTTAGTGTACTTATTTCAAAACCTTCATGTCTTTCAGGGGAACATGCAGGGTGTCATAGTAAGTGTCGGGAAGCTCCGCTGCTGTACCCGCCCGAGGCCTCATATGCGAGCCCAGTCCGCCGACAATCATCAGCGGTATAAGGGAAAGGGGTCCCTAGACGAAGAACCAATACTCGCAATTTAGTGTACTTATTTCAAAACAGACAAATTATTTGATGCAAAAAGATTTATTTCAAAATTGCATTATTACCTTTCATTGGTTATATCTCATCAACAAATCAACAAACTTATTGTATATGTGCCCACATACACAACGGGGAAGGGGGGTGAAGTGAAGGAAAGTGTCAAAGGTAAAGTGGGATTGAGGGGAATAGTCAGAGTCATTCGTGACAAGTATTAATCATAACTCCAAACTATAATATTCATGTGGTGCCTTGGACCAAGGGCCACAGTGTCATGCTCATGTAGAGTCCAGAAATCCAATGATGTAGACCACCTAACTGTCCTTCAGCTGCTTTGGTCTAGCTTGGGGGTAGGAGTTGGTGAAGTATGTACAGTCTAGGTTTCGACCCAAAATGTTGCGTAGGATAATGGTCCTTACAAAAAGGGTCTTCTTCAGGACAGAACGGTTGTGGGTGGGCAACCTCCTATCGCACAGGAAAGACAAGTTGTTGTTCCTTAGTTGTTATAGGCCATGTAATTAGTTCCTCACAGGTGCTTATGTGTGCTAATCAAAACTCTCAGGAGGCAGGGTTCTTGACGTGTTTCCGATGTAACCTCAGGTGGTTTTGGACTAGCAGGCACCAGGAAAAATCGATAGACTTACTCTCAGGGTCGCAAACCTATTTCCTTCACAAGGATGAAGGGACTAATGAATCAAAAAAGTCACTCTCACTTGCGTCAAAATGAAAACACAGGGCAGTCTCCTTCAGAACCTCTGTGTAGTTACTCTCAATGAAGGGGGGATCTGATTTACACCATTCGAGCCCTCCTGAACCGCCAGTACAGGAGGCACTGTAGTAAAGGAAATCTCCTTCAAACACTCCCGTATTATTACTCTCGAAAGAAAGGGGATCTGTTTCACACCCTTAAGTGGAATAGACGAAAAGGAGCCCTCCTGAAGCGCTCGTACAGGACTCAATGTAGTAAAGCACCCGAGACTCGGGAGAGTTTTGATTAGCACACATAAGCACCTGTGAGGAACTAATTACAAGGCCTATAACAACTAAGGAACAACAACTTGTCTTTCCTGTGCGATAGGAGGTTGCCCACCCACAACCGTTCTGTCCTGAAGAAGACCCTTTTTGTAAGGACCATTATCCTACGCAACATTTTGGGTCGAAACGTAGACTGTACATACTTCACCAACTCCTACCCCCAAGCTAGACCAAAGCAGCTGAAGGACAGTTAGGTGGTCTACATCATTGGATTTCTGGACTCTACATGAGCATGACACTGTGGCCCTTGGTCCAAGGCACCACATGAATATTATAGTTTGGAGTTATGATTAATACTTGTCACGAATGACTCTGACTATTCCCCTCAATCCCACTTTACCTTTGACACTTTCCTTCACTTCACTTCACCCCCCTTCCCCGTTGTGTATGTGAGCACAAATACAATACGTTTGTTGATTTGTTGATGAGATATAACCAATGAAAGGTAATAATGCAATTTTGAAATAAATCTTTTTGCATCGAATAATTTGTCTGTTTTGAAATAAGTACACTAAATTGCAAGTATTGGTTCTTCGTCTAGGGACCCCTTTCCCTTATACCGCTGATGATTGTCGGCGGACTGGGCTCGCATATGAGGCCGCGGGCGGGAACAGCAGCGGAGCTTCCCGACACTTACAATGACACCCTGCATGTTCCCCTGAAAGGTATAAAGGTCTGGTCTCACTGATAAAACACTTTCCTATATGAAATTGCCCGAATGAGCTCACCGCCACTAATTCCACACTCACCTCTCATTTATTGCATGCATGTGTGTATGTATGCATATATATAGTGCTTGTGTAGATGTGCTTCCGTAGTGTGAAACTAGCCAAAAGACAGTGGAGCATTGTACAAGCTTAAAGACAAGCATAGAGTCAACGAGTGATAAGAGAGGAAGCTGGGTGGTGGATCGTTACTGCACTGTGATGTAGTGTTCTTTCATGGGGAGTCTTCAACTCTTTCCTAATCTGGAGAAGTACTGAGGTGGTCCTGATGGGTACAGGGATGTCGTTCCACATCCTGAGTGCTTAAATTGAAATGCCAGCGGGGGACCCTCTCCCATCATTATGGGAGCCACTCATCATCACAATCTTAAAACCTGACAAAGACGCCCTTAAATGTGACTCATACTGGCCACTCTCCATGATCAATGTGGACAACAACATCCTTACCAAGCTTGTTGCGTCCCGTCTCCTCCCTCTGCTGCCCACGATACTGCGCCCTCACTGTTGCGGTTTTTTTACCGGGTAAAGCCACTGCCCATAATCTCCGCATGCTCTTCGCCACAGTGCAGGAGATAGACCAGCAACTGCAGGCTGCTGCAATTTTTCTAAATGCCACTAAGACATTTGATTCTCTTGAATGGCCATATCTATTTGCCTTACTCAGATGCATAGGACTTGGCCCCAAGTTCATCAGTTTGATAACACTCCTATACTCTCTCCCCACGGCGTGGGTCAGGGTTAATGACATAACAGCGACCCCGTTCCAGGACTCCCGGGGTACCAGACAGGGATGCCCCCTGTCGCCACTACTATTTGCCATGGCCATGGAGACCCTGGCAGCCCAGCTGTGACAACACCACACATATAGAGGTCTGGCATTCTCGCTCGAGTAATTTTGGTCTCGCTATATGCAGACAACGTCATGTTATTTTTCAAAAACCTGATGGTTAACATTGATCCCCTGATCTGGAGTTTCTTATATTTGGTGGGCTATCGGGAATACAAATCATTTGGCTAAGTCAATGATTCTGCCACTGACATCGGTCACCTTTCAGGTTAATTCGGAATCACCCCTGCAATGGACACGCGATCCTGTGAATTACCTCGGCGTATGGATCAGTCGGGACTCTGAGGAGTTGGGGCGCTCCAACAGTGGGTGCATAGCGTGCTGGAATACATTGTCCTTGTCCCTTGCCGGATGGCTGGCAATTGCCAAGATGGTGGCCCTGCCTAAGCTCCTCTACTTCTTTGCGAATATCCCACTTCCCTTCCACCGCAGCTTTAGAAAGCGATTTAGATAAAAAATTATTACACTTGTATGGGTGGGCAAGCAACCAAGAATTCTGGGAGATCCTTAGCCTACCATTTGAGCACGGCAGCGTGTGTGTGCCTGACTTCAAACAGTACTATTGGTGCGCCCAAGCACAATTTCCATACCACAGGATATATACCACACAATTCATGGTGCACACCACACCTGAATAGGACCAGGTGGCTCCACTCCTGCTCCCAACGACATTATACCAGGCATGTCTCAGAAACTGCAACAAGATCAAAACAGTGTGATACACAGTTGGGGCATGGCATGAATTGCATCGGAGAGCACAACAGGATGTGATGTTTGCCCAATGGTCCCCCTGCCCAGGCACCTGGCATTGTAATTTTTGGCAGAGGCTTGTCCCTGCACTAGATTGCACGCAATGAAGATAATTAAGATGAGAGATGTCTTTCTGGAAGGCGATTTTATCGCACCTCACCAGTTGAAGGAAGGGGAAGAGCTAACCATGTTAGGGCAAATGACATATTACCAGGTGCGCACAGCACTGTGAGCATACCTTCCCTCTTTCCCAGCCGCACCTCTCCCCCCATTTCAGATGCTGGAGCACTTCCAAAAAAACCTTCTCCGCTCAAGATCATTACATGCCTATACTCTGACATGCAATGCATGGCTCGAGTCTGGGCATTTCAATTACGCAGGAACAATGGACATTCTTTTGCACGCAGGCGCACGCACTCTCCCCAAATTACAGACTACTCCTCATACACTTCAAGTTCCTCCACCGCCATTACAGGACGCCAGTCTGGCATCATAGGAGCGAATTGATCCCTGAGGCACAATGCCAGAGATGTAGCTCCCCCGACGCGACTTTCATCCATCTTGCTTGGGAATGGCCCAAAATACAACATTACTGGGTGACCATTTTTTACGCTATTGAGGAAATGACGGGCTCGCCCATGGAGAGATCCCCCCTGATGACGCTGCTTGCCTAAGTTAAAGATCTCCCACTCGACAGTAGAAAGTTGACAGCTATGCTTCTATTGCTCGCTAAGAGACGTATCACAATAAGTTGGGGCAGTCCTCAGACAGCGCACAGAGAGGAATGGCTAAGACACACTGCTTTCTGCCAAGAACAATTGGCTGCATACTGGGACCTAACCCCCGCATAGACCAAACCTAAAGACATATAGAGCCTGCTGCAAACTTAAATTCGAGAACAAGAAGAAAGTGAGGAACCCAGGAGAGCAGGGGAAAGTGGACAGGAGCCAGCCGTGCACACTGTTGCAACAGATATCAATGGCCTTGCCAGGATTAATCCAATAAGTCTTGTCCCTCCCCTACCTTCCCTAAACTTTCCCACACCCCCCAGTTTTGGTATAAAGGCACTTTTTTTGGTTAATTTTGGAAATATGAAATGTATCCTTAGTTCACACGCTACTAGTTGAAGCAAAGTGCATTGATAATGTATATAGAGTGTGATTGGATCAAGGTCACAAGAGCAACTAAATGCAATTTACGTGTTAATCCTTGCTACTGAGAGAAGGTATACGGTCAAAATATTGAGTCAAACATATAGAATTGCAGTAATTTCGAATTAAAAATATAGAATGGACAAAATATCGAATGGACAGAATATAGTCAACAAAATATCGAATTGAATTGCAGTAATATCGAATTCAAAATATAGAATGGACAAAATATCGAATAGACAGAATATAGTAAAAAAAATATTGAATTTGAGGTAAGTAAGTTAATATCGATTTTTTAATAATATCGAATTTTTAAAGTGTTTTTTATGTTAGTATATGTGTGAAAAGTGTATATTTATTTTATAATTTATTTTAAGTGATTCATTTTATGGTATTTAATTTTTGCGTAATATAATTCTGTAGCAGGTTGTGGGTTTATAGGGGAATAGGGTGGGAAGTAATTTATTTATAATTAATTAAATATTTTAAGGCATTTATTGGTATTTATTTTGAATTAATTGTTAGTTCATTTTTAATTGGTAATTAATTAAAATATAATTGGTTATTCATTTTTATTAATTGATTAAGTGATAATTATGTTAATTTTATTCATTTATTTTCTGTAGTGGGTTGTGGGTTTATAGGGGAATAGGGTGGGAAGTAATTTAATTATAATTAAATAAATGTTTTAATTTATTTATTGGTATTTATCTTGAATTAATTGTTAATTAATTTTTAATTGGTAATCATTTTAATTATAATTGGTAATTAATTTGTATTAATTGATTAATTGATCGATATGTTAATTTTATTAATTTATTTTCTGTAGCGGGTTGTGGGTTTATAGGGGAATAGGGTGGGAAGTAATTTAATTGTAATTATATTTTTTAATTTATTTATTGGTATTTATTTTGAGTTAATTGTTAATTATTTTTCAATTGTTAATTAATTAATTGTTCATTAGTATATCATTTGTATTAATAGGTAATTATTTGTAATAATTAATTTTTATTTGTATTTTTAATTGATAAATTATTACATTATATTAAAATGGTAATGACTTTTAATTAATTTGTAATTGGTATTAATAGTTAATTTATTTTTATTCATATACAAAGTATTTACTTTCCCTACTGTTGCACTCACTGGAGTGGGAATAGTAATTTTTACCCCTACGCTATCCAACGCTTTCCCTACTGTTGCACTCTCTGGAGTGGGAATAGCAATTTTTACCTCTACGATATCCAACGCTTTCCCTACTGTTGCACTCTCTGGAGTGGGAATAGTAATTTTTACCCCTACGCTATCCAAGGCTTTCCCTACTGTTGCACTCTCTGGAATGGGAATAGTATTTTTTATCCCTATGCTATCCAACGCTTTCCCTATTGTGTCACTCACTGGAGTGGGAATAGTAATTTTTGCCCCTATGCTATCCAACGCTTTCCCTACTGTTGCACTCACTGGAATGGTAATAGTAATGTTTGCCCCTATGCTATCCAAAGCTTTCCCTACTGTTGCACTCTGTGGAGTGGGAATAGTAATTTTTACTCCTACACTATCCAACGCTTTCCCTACTGTTGCACTCTCTGGAGTGGGTATAGTAATTTTTACTCCTACGCTATCCAACGCTTTCCCTACTGTTGCACTCTATGGAGTGGGAATAGTAATTTTTACCCCTACGCTATCCAACGCTTTTCCTACTATTGCACTCACTGGAGTGGGAATAGTAATTTTTACCCCTACACTATCCAACACTTTCCCTACTGTTGCACTCTCTGGAGTGGGAATAGTAATTTTTACCCCTACGCTATCCAACGCTTTCCCTACTGTTGCACTCACTGAAAGTGGGAATAGTACGTTTTTACCCCTACGCTATCCAATGTTTTTCCTACTGTTGCACTCTCTGGAGTGGGAATAGTAATTTGTATCCCCACGCTATTTAACACTTTCCCTACTGTTGAATTTTCTGGAGTGGGAATAGTAATTTTATTTTTTACGCTATCCAGTGTTTTCATTACTGTAGTTTTTTTTGGACTTTAAATAGTGGTTTTATTTATTTATGTATTTAATATTTGATCAATATGTTAATTTTAATAATTTATTTTCTGTAGCGGGTTTTTAATTGTAATTATATTTTTTAATTTATTTATTGGCATCCATTTTGAGTTATTTGTTAATTATTTTTCAATTGTTCATTAATTAATTGTTAATTGGTATTTCATTTGTATTAATAGGTAATTATTTTTAATAATTAATTTGTATTTGTATTTGTAATTGATTAATTATTATATTATATTAAATTGGTAATTACTTTTAATTAATTTGTAATTGGTATTAATATTTAATTTATTTTTATTAATATATGAAGTATTTACTTTCCCTACTGTTGCACTCACTGGAGTGGGAATAGTAATTTTTACCCCTACGCTATCCAACGCTTTCCCTACTGTTGCACTCTCTGGAGTGGGAATAGCAATTTTTACCTCTACGATATCCAAAGCTTTCCCTACTGTTGCACTCTGTGGAGAGGGAATAGTAATTTTTACCCCTACGCTATCCAATGCTTTCCCTACTGTTGCACTCACTCAAAGTGGGAATAGTACGTTTTTACCCCTACGCTATCCAACGTTTTTCCTACTGTTGCACTCTCTGGAGTGGGAATAGTAATTTTTATCCCTACGCTATTTAACACTTTCCCTACTGTTGAATTTTCTGGAGTGGGAATAGTAATTTTATTTTCTACGCTATCCAGTGTTTTCATTACTGTAGTTTTTTTTGGACTTTAAATAGTGGTTTTATTTATTTATGTATCTAATATTTGATCAATATGTTAATTTTATTAATTTATTTTCTGTAGCGGGTTGTGGGTTTATAGGGGAATAGGGTGGGAAGTAATTTAATTGTAATTATATTTTTGAATTTATTTATTGGTATCCATTTTGAGTTATTTGTTAATTATTTTTCAATTGTTAATTAATTAATTGTTAATTGGTATTTAATTTGTATTAATAGGTAATTATTTTTAATAATTAATTTGTATTTGTATTTGTAATTGATTAATTATTATATTATATTAAATTGGTAATTACTTTTAATTAATTTGTAATAGGTATTAATATTTAATTAATTTTTATTCATATGTGAAGTATTTACTTTCCCTACTGTTGCACTCACTGGAGTGGGAATAGTAATTTTTACCCCTACGCTATCTAACGCTTTCCCTACTGTTGCACTCTCTGGAGTGGGAATAGCAATTTTTACCTCTACGATATCCAAAGCTTTCCCTACTGTTGCACTCTCTGGAGAGGGAATACTAATTTTTACCCCTACGCTATCCAAGGCTTTCTCTACTGTTGCACTCTCTGGAGTGGGAATAGCATTTTTTATCCCTATGCTATCCAACGCTTTCCCTATTGTGTCACTCACTGGAGTGGGAATGGTAATTTTCCCCTATGCTATCCAATGCCTTCCCTACTGTTGCACTCACTGGAGTGGTAATAATAATTTTTGCCCCTACGCTATCCAATGCTTTCCCTACTGTTGCACTCGATGGAGTGGGAATAGTAATTTTTACCCCTACGCTATGCAACGCTTTCCCTACTGTTGCACTCTATGGAGTGGGAATAGTGATTTTTACCCCTACGCTATCCAGCGCTTTTCCTACTATTGCACTCACTGAAGTGGGAATAGTAATTTTTACCCCTACGCTATCCAAGGTTTTTCCTACTGTTGCACTCTCTGGAGTGGAAATAGTAATTTTTATCCCTACGCTATTTAACGCTTTCCCTACTGTTTAATTTTCTGGAGTGGGAAAAGTAATTTTATTTTCTACGCTATCCAATGTTTTCATTACTGTAGTTTTTTTGGGGACTTTAAATAGTGGTTTAATTTATTTATGTATTTAATATTTTTTGTATTTGTTTGGATAATGTTGTATTTAATTCACTTTAAAAATATTGAAAGTATATATATTTTTTTGATTTATTAAATATAATTATTTATTTTTATTTGTTTTATTTTATGTGTGTAGATATATTTATAATTTATAGTATTTTTTAACAATGTATAAGTAATTAAAATAAATATAAAAAATTATTATTAAGTAAGTATATATTATATGTTGTATGTATATTTTTAATTAAAGTTTTATTATTAAATATGTATTATTTATTAATTTTAAACATTAAATATGTTTAAATATGTTTATTTTATTTATAAGTATTATTTACTTTATTTTACTTTTTTTATCGAAAAAAAGGATATTTTTTTGCGATATTTTTGTACTTACAATGTTGCGATAGGGTGTCGATATACTTGCCTTCGATTTTCCAGCGTCGATATTTGTGTAGGTCGATATTCTGTCCGTCGATATTCTTTCAGGGATCCCTGAGAGAAGTAGGCCTATTCCAAATGTAGTTGCAATCCTTTTTTGCACTGTTTACAACTGAAATTTTGAATAAAATGAATTCCTGCCTTCTTCTTTTCTTTTTTGCAGTTCTTAGTCTGTTGGCTGATGTTATCCTGAGAACCAAAAGAGATACTTTGCATATTTGCATGATAGACAGGGGTGCTAGTCGGGATGGCTTTGTAATTGATGCAGCTGGTTTTGAAGATGGTGCGAATCGGCAAGAGGACCCAAAAAGTTCTATTAGGATGGGGGTGATGTGATCATATTCCTTCAGGCCCTGGGTGAGATGTGCTCCTACCCGAAATTCAAGATTCTACTCGAAGCCCTCTTCCTCGAGCGCTCTCGATCGTAACAAGAAACCCACGTTTGACTGTGAAAGACTGCTATCTCCCCTCTTTGATATCCCAGAGCCTTGATCTCCGCCCCCTATTGCTCTCAAGCTGATGTTGTGCAGACTTTTACTTCCCGCTTGTGTTCCTTGTTCTTGTTTATCGGCCACATTTTCTTTTTGATGCATATCTGTATTTGCTGTGAAGCGCTCTGATACCCTCTGGGCCAGTTAGGGCTATACAAAACTTCAATAAATAAATAAATAGAAAGATACCCTTCAGGGGTGCCAGTGTGGAGTCTTGTAAGCAATGGAACAGGGCAATACAACCATCCAGATAAGAGAGTTAGAGGGCTTAAACAGTACCAGGCTGTCTTTGTTTTTTGCCATTATGCTCCTTGAGGGTGAAGGTGGTGCCCAGGATGAATCCAAGTGGAATTTGAATTGGGGTTAGATGGGGGGTTGCGGCCAAACAACGTTCATGTAATTAAGGCAGATTTGTACTCTTTCTTGTTTGTTGCTCCTAGCAAATAAGTGAATTTGGTCTTGCATGGCTTGAGCTGCAGATGGGCCTGGACACCTAGGTCTGGATAATGTGTAGACAGTGTTTGAGTCGTTTGATGACTGAAGCAGAGGAGTCATTGAAGTAGAGCCACATATCAGCGGCATAATGGTGAATCTTTATTTTAGAGTAGTCTTTATTCAATTTCGTAATTAAATGGCAACAAGTTTAATGATTTAATTTACTAACTCCTGTTAATATTCATGTTTGCAACAAGTATTGAATGGGGTGTACGAACCGTACCCCATGATCGTAGGTGTACGAACCGTACCCCTACGATCACGGGGTGTACGAACCGTACCGGGGGTCCGTTTTGCACACATTTCGAGTCGAATTCTGCTTTTCCGGATGTTTTGAGCTCTCGTACGGATTACTGAGTCGTGCGGGCTTTGGTACGATTCGGACGGAGAACTGCTTTGGGCACGCATCATACCACATCGTACGGACAGGGACGTTCGAGGATACGATTCGTACGGGAAAAATGCTCTGTACGGCTATTCGTATGGGATTTTACCTAATCGGAAACGGCCCCATAGTGTATGATATTGTATCATTTAATATCGCGGTATAAACATCTATTTTTTATTAGCTTGTTAAATATTCGTTTTTTTAGTTTTATATGAAAAAAAAAATATTGTCCCATCTTGCGCCTTCTCATGCCAGCCAAAAGCCTTGAGAAGGCATTTAAATATTGCTCTTTCAGAGTATTTAGATAAAAATTAGATTGTGGATGGAGCACAATTTGGCTTTAAAAAAAACATGGTATTGAGTCAGCTTTGGTAGTGGTTAGCGAAGAGATACGACACATCATGAACAATGGAGGGAAGGCTGCGGTGACCCTTTTGGACTTATCCGCAGCCTTCGATACCGTGAGCCACTTGGTCGTGTTGGAACATTTAGTGGCGATTGGGATTGGCGGTCTGGCTTGCGATCCCCTCTGTTCCTTACTGAGAGACAGCAATTGGTCACTTTACCTCCTAATCCATTGCTGTACCTTGTGGAGTCCATCAAGGTCATTACTGAGCCATATGCTCTTCAACATATTTGTGGCATCGTTAGCCAAGTTGATTCGCTCTTTTGGTTTCCCAATAGTTTCCTATGCCACTAACACTTAAATTGTAGTGTCGATCTCAAGTAGTATTGATGAGATGGTGCATGTCTTCAATAAATGCATGCGCTCAGTCATCAGTTGGATGAGTAGCAACTGCCTCAAGTTGAATTCTGTGAAAATGGAGGCGCTCCTCTTTGGTAAGGATACCTCGTTTTTTAATCAATCTTGATGACTCCAGACGTTGGGCCTTCTCCCCATGCCAGTACTAAAAGTCAGGAATTTTGGGGTAACCTTTGATTCTAATCTTTCTTTCATTGATCAGATCAATGGAGTTCTATAGGGTGCCCAGTGTGAAAAGAGAGTGGCTTTTGAAGTGCAGTGCATAGCGCACAAATCTCTCCAAGGTATGGGTTTGGAGTGTTTGAAGACGAAATTCTTGTGGTATCAATTAATCAATCAGTGCTTGTAAGGCAGGGCTTATCACCCGTGAGGTTATCCAGGCGCTGCGTTGCTGGGCTTAGTCGAAGAACCAGGTCTTGAGTTTCTTCCTGAAGTTGGTCAGCAAGTGTGATGTTTTGAGGTGGATGGGAAGGACGTTCCAGGACTTGACAGCTAGTTTGCAGAGGGTTAATCCTTTGCTGTGGCTACAGCAGATGCACGTGTCTGTGCAAGCGCGAGGGAGGTGGAGCAAAGGTTTCTGGATGGCTGGTGGAAGTTCAGGCGGTGGTTCACGTATGTTGGTGCTTAGTCTTGGAGGGCTTTTTAGGTGTGTGTCAGTAGTTCGAATTGGCATCTTTTCTGAACGGGAAGCCATTGGAGATTCTTCAGGTGCTGGGTGATGTGGGTCCCCTTGTATCGCCTGGAGCCTTAATAATAAGGAAAAAAGGTACCCCCTTAGAAAATTATTCTAGGTCTGGGAAAAAGGGCGGAAGCAAAACACCATGACACACAAATTCCCATGTGATCTGTATTACTTCAATATTAGCTAAAAATGTCCAATGTCTGGACCAGCAGCTACTATAGAGACAACAGCATACAATTTGATTCATGTATTTTATTTCACTGTTGCAGGGTTTCCGTTCTCCCACAGAACTGTGCATAGAGATCTAGAACCTCAGTGAGTTAGGATGATCCAAAACTCATCTCAGTGTCAGAAATCTCCTTACCTAGCTAGCTACAGTGTCTCATGGATCATTATGGAATGAACCATGTCTTAGACAAACCAGAACACGATCTTTAGAATACCTCAGGAATCGTGGAACACATGAACACTCTTTCGTTATATAATCATTTCAAACCAAAACTGGGAGTCAAAGAACACAAATGCAAGTTTGAAATATTTATTATTCAATGCAAAGTTCTCAAACGCAGTATCTTGTATAATACCAAAATGCAGATTATAAAAATCAGAGTTAGCAGCATAGTCACTAATCCATAGTAAGCAAAAGGTGCTAGCATGTTATAATGCAAAACCTATAGAATCGATATCACCTATATTTCGCGCACCCTATCTAGTATATTATTTTATATCTAAGAAGGTCTCATTCGGGCTTTAGCAGGGCGGCCCCATACCTCTCAATGTCAGTAGGAGCAGTTCACATCAACAGCTACCAGCTCTCTCCATGCGCAGCACCAAGTGTCTACGTTCATTCCGTGTAACTCTATCTTAAACCCGCGTAGAGCCCAAAATGTTGGCATCAACATTATATGTGTTATGTCTAATGTCTAATGTGGTGCGAGGATCAGACTTCCCAGCAACCTTGTGTTAGGTTAATCTTAGAGTGTGCAGCTCTCAGTGTGCAGACAGTTGTACCAAGTGTACGAGGCAAAGCTGATAGCATAGGAATAACATATTATTCTCAAATAAAACACCTCACCGCTTCTAGGGTGAAAGCTACAACAACAAGTACGTGTCGTGTGCAAAACTGAAGCCGAAGGCAAAGCGGCTGTTTAAACATGTAATACACTCATGCTAACTTAACGCAATATATGTAATGAAGTATCCATATGACACCCCCCCATTGGTCCGAGCACCGCCAATCATAAGGGAAAAGGCAATACTAAATCAGATACAAAAATTGAAAGCAAAATTCAATAATCTTGAGCTAAAATAAGCTAAAAATATGTATGAATGAATATGTATGAATGAATATGTATGAATGCCTACAGTGGCCTCAAATCTAAAAAAAGAACAAAAGTCTTGAACCAAAAGTCTACCGCCAGGTCCAAAAATTATGAAATGTATGACCAGGTCGCATCCTTTCAAATGTTTGTAAGAGAAAAAACCAAGGCACTTATCCGATATCCAAAGTCATGTGCCACCTAGACGTTATCTCCAGCGACATCACGTGAGTGTACTCTCCATCAGCTGAACATAGTCCATCCCTCCAATCCAGCGAGGGGAAAGTCATATTTCACAACAAAGCATTCCTCCCAGGCATCTCACGATTGGAAAGTATATGCAAAGAAAGTTGCCACAGCCTCCAGCATGAAATCACTGCCATCATCCGAAAATAGTTCAGCAATCCAATTTAGCAATGGGAAAGAACATACGTGCTCCTCCAGCATCGGATCCTCCTGTAACGTCAGAGGACAACTCGGTGGGTTCACCAGATCGCTGTGTGTCAGAAAGGCATCCGCCGCTGCAGAGATCTCCCATTGGCCCAGAACTCCATTTATCGCTGCCAAGGCCATAACTCTCTCGCCAGAACAGATCAGCTCGTGAGCCACCACGGGACGCATTAGCTGATCAAAATCGACGTCAGGAGCAGTCCTCAAGCATAGGCACAAATCAATGGCCCAATCGAACTCGCAGCTCAGGCAGTGAAACACAGGTTGGACACACGTGAAGTCGGTGAACCGAAATGTCAATCTATAGGCCGTGCTTAATGCTGCAAGCGGCAATGTTCCATAGTAATTGAGCATCCGATTACGACACAGGGTCAGGAGGCGTTGAATGGCGTCTTGCGCAGGATGGGCATCCATGTTTTATGAAGAAAAACACCAACAGAAAGCCTGCGGCCACAGCCAGCAAAACAGGTATTCCACCAAACAAACTCGAAAAAATAGTGTGGAAAAACGTGGGAATGATACCAAAAACTTTTTCAAACGTAGTCACGAGGCCACTGCTTACCAGTTTAAAAAAATGTGCAAGGCCAGTCGTTGAAGAAGCATTAAAAATCTGGTGTACCAGCTCGCAGAAATGAAATGGCAAATCAGTGTTTAAGAGCGCCTGCACCTCTGTGCGGGTGTTGGCTATGTGAAGGACATAAGTTTCCCGGGCCGAACTCAGGGTCACTTGTTTTTGAGACAAAAGGGCCCTTATTCTGCTTAAACCATTGAATTTTGCTTCCAAGGTTGGGATTCGTGGCCAGATGGATACATCTGAAGAGCCATGCGTGGGTGGGTATAGAACGTTCTTGCAGCACACTACACGTTCTGATACAGTAACCATATAAGCCACACCAATTAATAAACCACAACATAATTCGTTGTTTAAAAGCAAATAACTACCATTAGCTAATAATGTAAATGTGGGAACTACTGCTGGAACTGGCGTGCCTTTTAAAACACAAGCTAAATTTGGGCGGTCCTGATTACAAGACCCGTGTAACTGAATGTGTCTACATATTAATGAATGGTCAGGTGACTGTGTGCATTCCTCACCATTAAGATTCACTTCTTGTCCATCTTTCAGACATCTGTATGTGTATGGTAATGACCATGCCTCATGTAGGAATGCATTGCCTAGCGGTTCATATCGTCCTATAGCAATATAACGCATACAGTTAGTAAATTTATATAAAGGGAATGGTAATGTAATTAATCCATGAATAAGCCATGTGGCAGTAGTGGTTTCAGCAACAGAGAAAGGCAAGGACTCTAGCTTTTCAATATGTAGCATAGAAAATGAAGCATCACGCATTGAAAGCATGCGCTGTTTCTCAGTAAGATTAAAAGGAGCAAAAAGGGATGAAACGTTCAATGAGGTCCAGGGAACTCGACCAGCCTTAAGAGTCTGTAGCGTCCATGCAAACTGCATTACAGAACGCAATTGATTTTGACCATGGTATAACGTGGACACTTCATCATGTACAATATCAACAACAGAAGAAACAATATTATCCAATGTGTAAATTCTGGAAGAAAGCATGTTAATACTGTTATCGACCACTGCAAGCACTTTTTCCAAATTTGCTTGATCAATAGCTCTGAGGCGTTTTGCTGCCTCAACTTGTGAAAATTTCCAAATCTCATTGTATATAGCATAAAGAAAGCGTTTAGATCTACCCCTAGCTGGGCCTTTTATAAAATCATTTAGATCTATATCTTCATTCAACTGGGACAGATGCAGTTTAACTGCAGCCAAAGTGGAATGTTGTAACCATGTCTGACACAATTTGCCTACTGAATAAGTAGTAACAGTGTGATCTGTTTCAAACCTGGGATCTGGCCTGATGTGTGTAAAACCTTCAGACAAACCCAAAAATCTACGTTGGCAAGCATCAGTGCTTCTTTGCCACAAAAGCCACCCCTCCGGATCAAAATGGGAAATATTAAAGGAGGAATTCTGCAAAAGTGCTTGTATCCCATTGATGGATATTGTAGTGAAATTACTCCAACCTGAATATTCTTCTAAGTCAGGGATAGTAGGGGTATTTAATTTTTTAGATGTAGCCAATCCAAAACACGTTGTTTGAGAAACAGTTGAATTTAAAAACAACATGTGATTCGGGATGAGACATGCACGATGCAAAGCCTCAGTGCCTTGTACCTGCCAATCTTTGGTACCCCAAACCGATTTAAGGTCAATAGCATCCTTCCATAACTCATAGCCATCCACAGATAACCTATCTAAAAAGGACTTTGAATACAGCAATTTTGTATCTGTAAGTCTAACTTTGGGTATGAATTTCTGGTTCACTTTAAAATAAAACGATTCAGGATTTGATTGATTAAAATCTGTAAAATAAGAGTATTTTCCCAGAAATGTACTTGAGCTCCCCTGTAAGGGAGTAGGGCAATGTTCCCACTGAGTGTAATTCACAGGAACCCTCCTGGAACTTGTCTTGTGTAAGAAATGATTCCCATAATGTTGATAACAAAACAAATCACCATAATTGACAGAATCTAAGTACAAATCCTCAGCATCAAAGGCCGCATAATATTTTAAATCAGAGAACAATGCTTCTACAGCCTGAAGATCCCAGTCATCAGAACGAACATTTTGCTTAATCACATCTCCCATGTTTACTCTAAGCACATTAGGAACATTAATAACTTCTGTGGGGCCATGTATCTGAAACCTAACCGCATCCCACACAATCCCATCAAGGACTGGCCAAGCAGTAATCTGTACTGAATGTAAGTCTCTCTTTAGTCTGTGTACTGAATGTGAGGAGGACAGAGGGGCCAATGTTCCATTAAGGTACCTAATTCCTGTTCTTTCTATCACATAATGGCCATCGATCAAGCGGAAAAAATAAAACACAAAACCAATTGACATAAAAAGATAAAATGAAAATAGTATCAGCCAAACGTATGTCCAAGGTGGAATTAGAAAATGTTTTTTAAACAACGTGGCATATTTTGCAATAGTCGATGGTTTCTTTGAAAGTTCCGAATCAGAGTCAAAAGAGAATCTGGACTGGTTAGCCAAACGGGCATGTAGGTCGGACATAGATAAATCAGCAGGATCTGCATAGGTCAGCTCATCAATGTTAGCAAGAGGAATAGTATTTAATAAAGGACTGGATAAAGCAGGCATCTCGAGGGACACCTCCTGATCTGTACCAGATGTAATAGCCAGCACAGAGTTCCTCCCCATGGAAGGACAGGATGCAGCCGGTGTCATGCTATGAAGAATCGGCCACCCTGTGTGTCTTGACATTGTCAATAGAAATAAATCTGTTTTCTTTACGACCTGGAAGTGGTGGTAAAATGACTGTTCTTGTGCCCTTCACTCCAAGGACTCGAACCGGCAGTCGATATGAGGGACCAAACTCTTTCTTGTTATCGATCTTCTCTCGAACCAGTTCTCCAACTTGGGGTAGCCAGCCAACTACCGGGATCTGCAACGCATCATCCGATGTGGAGGGCAAGTGTTCCTTTGCAAGACTGTCTCTGGTCTTTTGTAGATCCTGTAAAACATTGCAATGTTCATCTACGTCAAAGGCCGCGGCCTGGGCCTGGCAGTCTGCACCATCAAGGTCAGGGACGTACATCTTGATACCAAAGAGCATTTCGTATGGGGTCCGCCCACCCAGAGACCTTCTAGGGAGATTATTAAGCGCACGCTGCACGCCATAGAGGTGGGTCAGCCAGTTTCTACCAGTGCCTATAACACGGGCTGTCAAAGATTGCTTTAAGTCGCGGTTCATTCTTTCTACTACAGAATTGCCCTCAGGCCTGTAGGGGCTTGAAAACTTCACCTGTACTCCCAACGAAACCATAGCATCCTTATACGCCTTAGAGGCGAAAGCCGGACCCTGGTCCGAATGGAAAGTACCACAAGCAAAGATTCCCACAAAGACACGCAAATCCTTAATGACAGTTCGCGAATCAGCGCTTCGATGCGGCCATACCCATACAAAGCGTGTGCATGAGTCAACTGCTACTAAGATGTATTTACAAGCAGTATCAGAAGAAAAGGACCGCAGTGATCCAAATAAACGCAACCAAGCGGTTTATTAGAGATGCACAACTGTGTCTGAGGCGGACGCGCAGCAGTAGAAGGCTTAATCTGCTGACAAATGTCACACATAAGGACATAATCGCGCGTCTGTTTGTACAGTCCCCGCCACCAGAACCTCTGTTGTAGCTGAGATACAGTGGCTGAGACGCCCGCATGCGCAGACGCCACACCTTCATGAGCCGCTGTAATCAGAGAAGCTCTGCGATCCGAGTTGGGAACTAAACGCTCTCCAACCTCAGGAATTTTCACATAAGGAACCTTATCGGGACTTAAGTGGTATGTGTACTTCGAAGGGAACCCCGCAGGATATTTACCTCCCTTCGCTGTGGCAGCAACAGCCGCCAAGATGTCATCATCTATTTTGCTTTTGGACCTCGTGACCGCTGCAACTAAGTATTTTGATACCGCTGACTTCGCTGCTTCATCAGCAAGCGAGTTGCCAACAGCGTGGACTCCCACGCGCTGGTGGCCGAGAGTATGAATCACAAACACGAGCGGCAGTTTCTCTTTAAGTTCCGCCACTCGGACCCAGATCATTTTATGTTTTATTGTGCTACCCTTGGAATCACGAAAATCATTCTGAATCCAAAAAAACAAGTTCTCATTGTAAGACTGGACACAGTAGTAAGAATCACTTACGATTAAAGTCGTCACACAAGGATCAGCGTACTCCAATGCAAGCATAAGAGCACGAAGCTCTGCCAACTGTGCGGTGCAGTCCCCTAGCGTTTGTGTGTGCACAACACTGGACTTGAACTCATCGTTCACCATGGCACCGACCACAATGGCGCAAGCGGAAACGTAGGCATGTTTAGAGCCATGCGCAACCTGCGCCGAACCATCCGTGTAAATGATACAGTGGAAATCCTCCAACGGTCTCATTGCTAAAGGAGCAGGATGAACAAATTCATACTGTAAATACTCCTGCGACCGTAAAGCGGCGTCAAAAATAAACGTGACATCCTGAGATGTCAAGGATGTAGCCCACTGAATCCACCGAGGGTGCAAAGCTTTAGAATTTGGTACACTGGCTTTCGTGACCGCCTCCAAGGCTGGACACGGGGTGACAACCAACATGCGCTTTCCCTGCGACAGGGCACGTTCCTTAAGAATTGCCATCTGCACAGCCGTTAAAACTTTCTCCACAGTGGAAAAACGCAGTTCAGCCGAAGTGTACAAGTGTGACTTGTAAGCAATAGGTACAGTATCCCCTTCATTAAAAGTCAGGTACGTGAAACCCACCGTCCCAGGGATAATTCTTATCACCAGGTTGGTCTGGTTATCACGAGTCTGTAAGTAGTCAGAAGCTAGCATATCAGCCTGCAAGGACTGCAGAATGGCTGAATGCTCAGGCAGCCAGCATGATTTGGAAAAAGATGGTTGTACCAAGGCATATAAAGGCTTGATACGCTGGGCATATTCCGGAATGTATGTCCTCCCGAAATTTAAAAAACCCAGCAAAGACTGTAATTTTTTCAGCGTTGTCGGAGAGCGCAACTGCGCGCACTTCTCCAGGAACTGAGGAGCCAATCCCTTTCCTTCATGGTTAAGTTCATAACCTAGAAACAACACTGTGTACTCCGCAATGTGCGATTTTGCAAAGTTAAACTTGTAACCCATATCTGCAAAGTTACAAATTATGCTGTTTACTCGACACAGATGCACCCAAAGCTCGTCGTCTGTGAGATAAATATCATCCACATATGAACATGCAACTGGATCGAAACTCTCCAAAAGAGAGACTATGCGGGCGGAAAACACTCCAGGACTATTTTTATATCCCATTGGGAGTCGATTAAACTTTTTTTGTACGCCGCCGCACGTAAAACTGGTCCATTGGGAACTCAGACCATCTAATCTATGTGCATAAAAACCATTTGAAATGTCAAGCGTGGTTTTGAACCGTTTACGCTCAAGACTATTCACTAGGGCAGAGCCGTGAGTATTCTGTACTGCACAGTTACGGCAATGCGAGTTCAAATGCCGGTAATCCAAAACCAGACGATATGATCCGTCCGGCTTGTTAACAGTAAAAAGGGGATTATTCATCGGTGACACACACGTTTCAATTACACCTTGATATTCCAATTGTTCAAGGATAGCCGCGACTGAAGCCTTAGCTTCACGTCGTATGGGATATTGGGGTTGTGGCTGCGGCTGTGACCGTAACGGAATCTCATGGCTCGGGGATAATTTATCCCAGCCACACTGATTCCGGTACACAGCCGGCGCAAGCGCCAGAGCCCACTCTTCTGCAAAATGCAGCGCTTCCACTCTTGGCACAGTGTGCGCGAAACTGGGGAGGATTACCTCCTCCCCTCGCGGAGCTGCGAGAACAAAAGGTGGGGGCCAGTCAGCCTCCGAAAGCAAAATATCATACGTATCCGAAAGATTTTCCCAAAATACCCCTTTTACAGTTCGCTGCATGTCACCTTCAATTAACAGGACAATTTCAAAAAGTCTTTCAGGGGGAGCAACATGTGTATCAGCTGTTTCAATCACAATAAAAGTCTCAGTCGCTGTCACCTTCAACAGTGGACGGAGGGCCTCTCTCACTATGGTAATCTCCGCCGCGCTGTCCAGCAAGGTCAGAGCCCACGTCAGATTCCGAAGCCGCGTTCTCACTATCTGGGGCATATCGATGCGCCGTTAAGGCAGCGACTTTCTTCTTGGCAAACTGCGGTCTCTTTGGCGTAGAGTCGTCCCGCTGATCCCCTTCACTTCGTGTGCGGGGCTGGCCACGTCCTTGCTGGCCACCCCTGCCCCTGCCGCCCCCTCCACCACCGGTTGACGGAGCCGATGAGTCCTGAAAGGAACGAGGAGAGCGTTGGTCAGATGCCTGATATCTTTCAGGCGATTTAATCGTAGCGCGATCGCGCAATTCATAAACTCGCTCTGACTGCGCAGGTTGTGAAGGCGCCGGACTCGAAACCTGTGTCTGTTGTTGTTGTTGCTTACCCTGATTCTGCTTTTTAGGCCAATTTTGTTTTTTGGACTTGGGCTGTCCACCTGTTTCCGAAGACTGTCCCTGGGGCTGCTTCTTTTCTTTTTCAAGAAAAACCTTTGCGCCCTTAGAATTGCGGCCAACCGTTTTATAAGCTGCCACAATAATTTTTGCCAGCTGACGGGGTTTCTCGGCATCGGGAATTAACGCCAGACCATTGGCCACTTGAAAGTTCACAGCATCCCCTTTTACATTGGCAAGGATAATACCGCAAACTGTCTCAAATGAACCGTTCAGGCGCATACCCAACTCAACCGCCGACTCAGGTCCGTGATCATCTTGAACACGTTTGAGGATCGCAGACAGGTTCGACACTGTCGGTGTGCCAAAGCACCTCGAGTAAACCGCTGCAAAAGTCTTACCCCATGTTTCACAGTCAGCAAGTTCAGGGGCTAAATCCTTCGGTAAACTAAGCGTAAGAATCCGGTGTTTTTCACCCGGAGTCGTATTAGGAAACACAGCCTCTAGCTGGTCGAATTTCTCGGCAAGCCAGTAAGGAAAATCATCCTTATTTTCTGGCTTTCTGCCCATTACGGAATTCACCATGACAGGACTGATTTTCAAACCAGCCTGTTCCGCTCGAAGCTGCGCACCTGCGGGGGCAGCGCCATGTATATTACGACCAATGTAATGAACAAGCGCTCTAATCACGTCAACCGCGACATCATGCAGACGTCGCAAATCAACCACATTACAAGTGGCGCGATTTGGATGAGGAGTAAATCCGCCCAAGGCGGGCCAAGCTGTGCCCGGAATGGACAACAGACCTAACCTCGGAGCCGTTAAAGAGTGGGGTAGGACGCCACCAAACCAAACTCCGTGCTGCCAAGCATCGATAGGTACTTCCAGTGCTCTGTACGGAGCATAAGCCGCCGGAACAGCCGAGGCAGTGTACGAGTGGTAGACGCCCGAATTAGCGTTTACTTCCGGAAACGTCACCCAGGAATAAAACAATTCGTACGGGTACGCATGTTCCGCACTCACCACTAGAACCACAGCCAAACCTTCCGCAGGGACATTATATGCCCTCAAGTGGTTGCGAACCGCGACGCGGCTATGCTGCGCTATTTCCACGGCCATGGTAGCACCGGAAGTGAAAAAAGGACAAAGAACACTTTGTAGCACAACTGGGTAGTAATTCAAAGAAACCGTTTAAATGTAGAATTCAAGCTTGAAAAGACCTATGTCAAAAATAGGTAGGTTTTTCCGACACCACCGTTTACCGGAAACGGGAATGAAGGTGTTAAGGTTTGAATGATATACTACTCGAGTGTCATGAAATACGGCCAACCAATCCGTTGGGCGCCATGTTGCAGGGTTTCCGTTCTCCCACAGAACTGTGCATAGAGATCTAGAACCTCAGTGAGTTAGGATGATCCAAAACTCATCTCAGTGTCAGAAATCTCCTTACCTAGCTAGCTACAGTGTCTCATGGATCATTATGGAATGAACCATGTCTTAGACAAACCAGAACACGATCTTTAGAATACCTCAGGAATCGTGGAACACATGAACACTCTTTCGTTATATAATCATTTCAAACCAAAACTGGGAGTCAAAGAACACAAATGCAAGTTTGAAATATTTATTATTCAATGCAAAGTTCTCAAACGCAGTATCTTGTATAATACCAAAATGCAGATTATAAAAATCAGAGTTAGCAGCATAGTCACTAATCCATAGTAAGCAAAAGGTGCTAGCATGTTATAATGCAAAACCTATAGAATCGATATCACCTATATTTCGCGCACCCTATCTAGTATATTATTTTATATCTAAGAAGGTCTCATTCGGGCTTTAGCAGGGCGGCCCCATACCTCTCAATGTCAGTAGGAGCAGTTCACATCAACAGCTACCAGCTCTCTCCATGCGCAGCACCAAGTGTCTACGTTCATTCCGTGTAACTCTATCTTAAACCCGCGTAGAGCCCAAAATGTTGGCATCAACATTATATGTGTTATGTCTAATGTCTAATGTGGTGCGAGGATCAGACTTCCCAGCAACCTTGTGTTAGGTTAATCTTAGAGTGTGCAGCTCTCAGTGTGCAGACAGTTGTACCAAGTGTACGAGGCAAAGCTGATAGCATAGGAATAACATATTATTCTCAAATAAAACACCTCACCGCTTCTAGGGTGAAAGCTACAACAACAAGTACGTGTCGTGTGCAAAACTGAAGCCGAAGGCAAAGCGGCTGTTTAAACATGTAATACACTCATGCTAACTTAACGCAATATATGTAATGAAGTATCCATATGACATCACTTTTATCTTAATGGTACTCTTACCACATTACTCAACATCATTTGTAATCATATTAGCCATATACATATAGATTTCTTAATGGAAGAGTTTTTCAAAATATTTTTCAGAGTTACATATTTACAAAACCAAAAATCATAATATCATACATAAATATACACACTTTTTACATTGTTCATTTCGTTTTGATCTACACCAATAGATTTTTGTACACTCCCTCATATCTCAATTTACTCACTCCTCTAGTCACCAAACAAGCACATTCTCACCTCAACCACTCATTCATCCCCAGCCTTATGCCCCATACACCTTGAATTACAGTCGGGAAAGAGCTCCAATTTCGTTGTTGAGCTGTGGACTGAGGTTTCCCAAACATATAGTCAATGCATGTTTCGGTAGAAATGGACCTTATCAAAACACCTTTATCAGGGTCACATGATCAACACCATATCCTACAGGGAAATCAAACTTTCTAATCTGTCATTGTGTTATCGTCTGGAGCTTTCTCATGAGTTTGATGGTGGTTCAAACATACAGTGTGTTGCTGTAGTCAAGACAGCTAGTGACTAGGGCTTGCGTGACTGTTTTTCTGATGCTTGTGGGGAGCCATTTGAAGATTCTTCGGAGCATGCAGAGAGTGTGGAAGCAGGCTGAGGAGACTGTGTTAATCTGTTATTTCATGGTGAGTTTGCTGTCCAGTTTGTGGGAATGGTCTTTTGATGTGAGGTGGGTCCGAGTTCAGCGGGCCACCAGGTGTCATTCCAGTATGGTTGCTAAAGATCAACACTTCGGTCTTGTCCATATTGAGCTTCAGACATTTGTCCTTCTCCAGGCTGCAGCATTCTTCATGCGGTTGTGGAAGTTGGTCTTTGTTGTAGTGGGGTCTGCTGAAAGCAAGAGGATGAGCTAGGTAGTTGTCGGGGTAGGATGATGTTGATGTTGTGGGTTCTGACGATGTCGGCTAGAGGCGTCCTGAAGAGGATGGGGCTGAGGGATGAACTTTTGAGGATGCTGCAGATGGTGCTCTTGGGTTGCGAGGTGAAGGGGGAGAGATGGATTCTATGCGTGCGTCCAGTGAGGAATGATGCAATCCATCTGAGTGTGTCTCCTTTGATTTCGATTTGTTGCAGTCTCTTGAGGAGCTTGTGGTGGGAAACGGTGTTGAAGACGGCGGAGAGGTTGAGAAGTATCAGGCAAGTCGATTCTCCTCTGTTCACAAGTGTGAGGATGTCACCTGTGGAGGTAATCAGGGTGGTCTTGGTGCTGTGGTTGGCTTAGAATCCTGACTGGGAGTGGTCTAGCAGGTTGTTTAGTTCTAGGTGTTCAGTGAGTTAACGATTGATGGCTGTTAGAAATGGGGGTCTGTAGTTGGCATAGGTAGGTACTTTTGTCAAAATAGGGACTCTTGCTTCTAGTCAGGGTAAGGGGGATACACACTTTAGATAACCCCTGCTCACCCCCTTGGTAGCTTGGTATGAGCCGACAGGCATATCCCAAAGGCAATGTGTAAAGTATTTGTACCAACACTCACAGTAACACAGTGGTAACACCACAAATGGACACCATACTGGCTTAGAAAAATAAAGTATCTTTACCTAAACTTAACAAGACCAACATGACAAAAACCCAACATACAAGTATTAAGAAAAATGACTTTCAAACAGTTTTAGCAACAAAAGTTCATAGAAAACTATGGATGCGTGATTTCTTGCAAAGAACCTGTTGTTGCTACAAAATTCACCAAGCCAAACAGCCACAGCGTTGAGAAGCATCGAAAAACAAAGAGATGCGTCATTAGTGGAGTGGTGTGGCTCACTGGTTCGAGGCGGCAGACCCGGGAGCAGAGGACGGCCCGGGACCAGGGTTCAATTCCCGACGCGGCAGGGTCGCGGACCAGGGTCAGCGGACTCAATAATTCTCACCTCAGTGCCTACTCTAACCAGGGATCACACTCGGCAACTCTGGGCATTAGCTTGCCTCATCTCCACAACGGCCCCCCACATATGCCGGGGATACCTGGTTTCACCTTGGAGATACCCAGCAGGGACCATCTCACAGGGAAAGCCAGGACGGATTCCCCAGTGGTCTATTGCGCAGAGATAATCCTTCGGGAGTCGATTCTAGCGCGTTAGAAACCCGCAAATTAAATTAAATTAAATTACTGAGACCTTCACGGATGCGATGCGAGAGTTCCGCTGTACACAGGAGAGAGATGCATCGGGTCTGGTCTGTAGGGGGAAGTGGTGCGACGATTCTGAGACAACTCTGATGCGCAGGTGATGCGTCAGGGAAAACTTGCACCACAGAGACGAAATGGAAATCCGTGACACGGCGGCGAACTATGCAGCTGCAGCGAGCAGTGTTGCGGCTACCTTTTCAGCCGCGATTCTTCGATGTGTCGATTCTTGCCGAGGCGACAGGCGTTGCATCGGTTTTGGCAGCGGCGTCATGATGCAGAGAGATTCTTCTTGCACCACGCCGTTGCGTTGGAATAAGCTTCACAAGAAGAGCAATGCATCGATTACCTTGTCGTTGCATTGCTTTTCCATCTTCCAACAGCAGAAACAATCTCCAGAGGCCCAAGACAGTCACAGGCACCTCTTGACAGGTCAGAGCTCCCAGCAAGGTAGTTCAGGGGAGCTGGGGTGAAGTCTTTGTGTTCCTGAGACTTCAAAACAGGAGGCAAGCTCTACTCAAGCCCTTGGAGACTTTCCTCAAGCAAGGGACACAGCACACAGCGAAGTCCTTCTCCTTTCTTTGGCAGAAACAGCTACTGCAAGCCAAACCCAGACATACAGCCAGCGCAGTACTTCTCTTCAGTTTCTCCAGCTCTTCTCCTCAGCAAAGGTTTCTCTTTATTCCAGAAGTAGATTCCAGAAGTAGTCTAAAGTTCAGGGGTTTTAGGTTTAATACTTATACCCCAAAATGTCTTTGTTCTCTTTGTTCAAGGGTCTCTGAGCCCTATCCAAACCAGTTCTGTCCTTTCTGGTGCAGCTGCCCGGCAGGAGGTGGAGACAGCATTGTGTAAGGCAGACAGGCCCTATTTAGGTGCAAGGGAAATCTCCTCCCACCACTCTAAATGCAGACCAGGCATATTCAGGCTAGCGCTGACTCATCCAGACTCTCTGGAGTCGCTGCACATCCCCAGCCCCTGTCACTCCAAAACCACAGACAGTCAATACACAAATAGGCAGAGGCACACTGAATGGTTAAACAAGAAAATGCCTACTTTATAAAAGTGGCATTTTCAAAAACACAATTTAAAATCCATCTTTAGTAAAAGAAGTGTTATTAAATTCTGAGTTCAGAGAGCCTAAACTTTAATGTTTCTATCTTGTCCCTATGCAAAGATATGCATTTAAAATGTTACAAAGCATTCCCAATTCTGTCCTATTTCAATAGTGAAAAATGAAATTGGCAGTATTTCATTATCAGGACAAGTTACACACATCAGAACATGTCCTACCTTTCACATACACTGAACCCTGCCCAGGGGGATACCTTGGGCCTACCATAGGGGTGTCCTATATGTAAGAAAAGGGAAGGTTAGGACCTGGCAAGTGGGTGAACTTGCCAAGTCGACATGGCAGTTAGCAAACTGCGCACAGGCACTGCAGTGGCAGGCCTGAGATATCTTTCCAGGGCTACTCATGTGGGTGGCACAATCAGTGCTGCAGGCCCACTAGTAGTATTTGATTTACCAGTCCCGGCACACCCAATGCACTTTACTAGGAACTGACCAGTAATCAAAATATGCCAATCAGGGAAAACCAATCATTATGACAATTTAAACAGAGAGCGTGTGCACTTTAGCACTGATTAGCAGTGGTAAAGTGCCCAGAGTCCTAAATCCAACAGCAACAGGTCAGGAAAAAATAGGAGGAAGAAGCAAAAAGTTTGGGGATAACCCTGCAAAAAGGGCCAAGTCCAACAACGGCCTTCTCCAAGCCTTTGGCATGAAACGGGAGCAGAGAGATGGGGCGGTAGTTCTGAAGCTCGCTGGGGTCGGCAAAGGGTTTCTTTAGGAGAGGTCTGACCTCAGTGTGTATCCATGAAACAAGAAATGTGGCTGTGGCGATGGATGCATTAAGGGTGGGGGCGAGTTGGTGGCGGATCTCGTCAATTTCTAGGTTGAAGAGGCTGTGGGGACATGGATCGGTAGGTGCGCTGGAGTGAATGGAGTTCATCATTGCTGTGGTGTCAGTGTGGTGAGCTGTTCCTATGCAGTGTGATGTTGTTCGGGGGAGTCTTCCGTAGGAGTGGGGAGGCTGAGGAGGTCAGTGAGATCAGGTTTGAAGTAACTGTAGATGGTGAATATCTTGTTGTGGAAGTGATTTGCTAGAGCACTGCAGAGTTCCTGTATGCGAGGGATCGTGTTCTCAGTGGCTGTTGGGCAGGAGAAAACTCTAACAATGGTGAAGAGTTCCTTGGTGTGTTTGGCGCTAACCTAGTTGCGGTCTGCAGGGGTGTCCTTTTTCGCATCTTTGAGTTGTTGGTGGTTCCCCCTACTTATTTGTTAGTGCAGTCCCGGTGCTTCATCTTGTAGACTTTGGGCGTCCCAGTGGTGATGTCAGGGGCCAAAGAGGGGTTGAGCGATGTCTCTGTGATGAAGGTCACTTCGGGGGCAAGGGTGAAGATGGTGTCCCAGACTTCGGTGGTGTGTTTTCAGAGCGATGGAGGCATCCGAGGGGTCTGGGATTCACTCTAAGAAGAAGTCTGCCTTCTGCAGCTTCTGGATGCTCTGGCATCTTAGATGTCAGTCAAATCTGAACTGTTTTAGTAAATACCTAAATTCCTGCCTTTTTCTCTCCCTTTATAGTTTTCCATAAATATTGCTACCTTAGTACAGAATCTCATAGACACTAGTGTGATTACACCTATCGGCTTTCATTGTGCTTAATAAGTACATCAAATCAAATCTAGTTATTAGTTGATTTAATTGTAATGGTGTTAGTTAATAATTAATTTAATGTAGATAATTTTTCATTTTTATATTAGTATGTATTTGAATTAATGTTCATTGTTTGTCGGTGTTCTTTTCATTAAACATTTTTCATTTATATTTGTAGTATACATTTTGTATGTTTAAATTTACTTTTATTTGTTTCATAATTAATGAATGCATTTATTATTTTAAATAAGTTTACATTTTTTAGGGGGCTCTATATTAAAATATTTGCTAGAAAAACTTTAGGTGGGGGAATAGTAAATTTGATTCCTCCAAAGCCCGGAACTTTCTCCACTGTTGCTCAGACTGGTGTGGGAACAGTAAATTTGACCACTCCAAAGTCCAACAGTTTTCCTATTTTTGCTAACGTTGAAGTGGGAATAGCAAATGTGACCCTCCAAAGTCTAAACCTTTCACTACCTACTACTTCTGCCTAGATTGGAATCTGAATATAACAACTCCAAAGTCCAATACTTTCACTACTGTTGCTTATGTTGAACTGGGAATAGTAAATCTGACCCCCCCCCCCCATTGTCCAATGCTTTCCCTACCTTTGCTAATGATGGAATGAGAATAGTAAATCTAACCCCTTCTTAAAATTAACATTTTCCATACTTTTCTTTATGTATTGGTGTTCAATGGTAAATCTGGCCTTTGAAATTCTAACACTTTCCCTACTATTACATAGTTAAGAGTGGGAATAGTAAATCGAACCTCAACAGTTCCCTACTTTTGCTTATGTTCAAGTGAGATTAGTAAATATGACCCCTTTAAAGTCTAACACTTTCTATAATACTGCTAAGTTAGGAGTGGGAATAGTGAATTTGGCCCCTTCAGAGCCTACCAATTCCCCTACTAATGTTTACTTAGGGACAGGAATAATAAATCTAACCTCTCCAAAGTCCAACACTTTATTTGCTTTTGCTTATGTTGGAGTGGGAATAGTAAATTTGACCCAACCAAGTCCAAGACTTTCCCTACTGTTCCTCAGATAGGAGTGGGAATAGTAAATCAGACCCCTCTAAAGACCAATACTTTCCCTACTTTTGCTTATGTTATTGTGGGAATAGTAAATTTGACACTGTCAAAGACCAACACTTTCCCCAACGTTGCTAAGATTGTGGTGGGAATAGTAAATTGGACTACTTTGGAATCAAAATGTTCCAAACTGTTGCTTACTTCGGGTTTTTAATATACATTTTATTTTGTATTGATTGTTTTCTATATTGTTGAAATTATTCATAAAATTAAATTCTTTATCTATCAATTTCTTCAAATTTTCTTTTGTATATAACTTGTGTGTTTTGTTATATATATGCGTATTATGGTCATAGTATTACTACTTTTCATAACACTTATCACTATCAATTGTTTACATAATTAATGTTTGTAAATATATATTTTTCATATATATAAATATATATTTCATTATACTATTATACTAATATTTTGATATTTCATACCAAAAGAAACTAAATGAAATCCTATATATAGTAAATTTGATAAACATGCTTATTTTTTGACAGTATTCTGGTCAACTATTTTTTCCCAATACTTTTGCAATGTACATACAAAGTATGTAATTATGATATTTTGGTTCCTGATATTCTTTTCATAATACTTTGGTATTGCAAAATGTTTGTACACAATACTTTGACGTTGAGCCACTATGGGTGCAGTTTAGTAATGGTGCTAGGTGACATGCTAACCATGATGCTCTCTTTTCAAGGGCGTTGTTAGTTTTATGAATTGTCAATATGTTGGAGATCTATGGCGGAGTGTGATCTGATTTGGTTGCGACCGCTTTTATCAGGAGTGTCTATTTCAGCGGTCTCCTTTGCTCGGGAGTGTTGCAGCGTGGCCACAGACCTCCATTTATACTTGTAAAATTCTTGTAACTATTTTCACATGCTTACTTTCATCCGGACCCATCGCAGATCGCCAGTTCGTAGTAATGACATGCATCGCCAGCACCACGGTTAGATCAGTTTATTTATAGGCAGATCCGTTTGTTTTTGGACTTTGCATCAGCCTGAAATACAGATTTGGGGGATACTCTGTCCACATCCCACCAGTTCAAAATAACATGGCAAGACCAAATAATGTAGCCTAAATCCAGCTGTGCTTCACATCATCTGGGGCAAGAGGGGGTTGTGTTTGTGAACATCCTGTGAATATGTGCGGTGCTCCTCCCTACGGACCCCTTCCCATTTGGTTTGCGAGACAGCTAAGCTATTTTTACACATCTCCCTAATAGCCCTATAGATTGAAGTGAATGCGTGCATGCAATGGTGGAACATTGTTAGCAAGATTTAGGTTGTTTTTTATCAATTTCTGATTTAGTGACCCTGCATCCCTATTTAAGAATGGCTTCTTTCGTTAGGGCTGTATGTGTTAAAAAAATTGTCCCAGGGACCACATGCGCCTCATTGAGTCAAGCTGACTGTGGTCTAGTCCATCATGACAGCCACTTTGACCCTGGGTCTGCATTTGTCCAACAGCGTCAAAGTGCATAGCTCCCCTTCCTTCAAACACTTTAAGTAGTGCATCCAATTAGGTTTTGCTGCCTGTAAGAGAACAGACTTGGGCTTTGCTCTTGAGTTGGTGTTGAATATGTATTCTGTTACTGTCTCAGAAATAACTCTCACCCTTTCCAAGCCCACCATGATGTGTTCCCTGGTTCGAACCATGGAAGTAGGCACTGCAATTGTGCTGCTAGGCAGTATGATTTCAGGTCTGGGGCATCTTGGCTCACGTCGCCTATGGGAAGATGTAGTTTGACAATTGCAAATCTACGCCTCCTAAGCCCCATGTCAGTTCTGCCATAATCTCTATCAAAAGAGATCTTGAGTGTGATGTTTGCAAAGTAATACAACATTCTTAGCAGTAGCACCATACAGAGTGATATTAGGCCTATTATGGAGAGGGGTGAAATGGTCTAGCAGGCTACAGACGATTTAGCTGCAATGGTTGCTCAGCCCAAATTTCTTTGTACAAGGTCTTATGGGTCTCTTATGGTCAAGTACTTAAAAGAGTCTTTTTACAGCAATGGGCCATGCATTCTTTATGAGCACATGTTTTTCCCCCTCGCTTCAGTGGGTGGGAACACACAGGACTTGGCACTATTTTGTTGAAGGCCAGATTCTCTCCCAAATTTAAAGAATTTGTGCTCTATCTATGGAGGCTCTAGCCGCCAATTGTATCTTTGGGCACATATTGCTAATAACATGGAATCGTCGATGGACTTTCAGGATAGTGTTTCTGCCTGGTATAAAGGTGGACTGATTGTGGGGCACTAGATGTGGAAGGATATGTGACTGTTGGAGGAGTACATTGTCTCATCCGATCAATGGTGTTCAGTTAACTCTCTTCAGCCTACCGGGTACCCCACGCCGTACAGCAGTCCCTGTGTATCTGGATCAGTGAGGTCCTTGTCACATACACAGGCTACCATCACGTTATGGGCAGTATACATATTTCCATACTGTTTAAAGTTATCTTACTTTTTTTTATGCAAAGTGACTTTTCCCTTTGGTCCTGGGGAATGCTTGTGAACCCCAGCTGGGATCTTTGAAGGGCAGAAACATGTTGACTTATATTAGGGGTATATTTGTTGATAATCCCTAGTCTTCTTTGCTTTTTAACACTGTCCCAGGGTACCGCATAATAAAGACATTTGGTCTCCTGCAGACAGTTTTAATATAATTTTCTATTTCTTTCTGCACTCTGCCCCTCACTTACCATTTGTTTTGGTCCCCTCTCTATAAAACACCTCAGCTCCTCTTCTAGTCCAGAAGAGTTGTAGCCCAAACCAGGGACCTTGCAGCCACGGTGTGAGGAAGGAATCCTATGATGAAGCATGTCACCCTTCGGTTAGTGAGGGTTCTCGTCCTAAGAAAGGTCTCTCCCCGCATCAAATAAGGATTTCAAAGTAGACATCTAGGGAGTGGTGGCCTGCTCAGTAGCAGTCTAACCACCCTGATTGAGTGGGCATCTTTGATCTAGTTAAAGCTGGATTACTTGGCCAGCAGTGGTGGTTGTTTCAAGCTAAGAGGTTCCACCCTGCTTGAGACCATCTCACCTTTGTGAAGCCCTCTCAGAGGGTCTCCACACCCAGCAGAGTGCCTAGCAGCCTTCAGTTCCCCAGTGGTCTGACAGTAGTGGATGAGTTCAATTGTCACTAGCCTGGGATGCAGCCTGAGTGACTGGGCCCGGTAAACCACGGTATGGCCCTTCTTCAACCACAGCATCATTGCAGCAGCTTGATTGGTATTATGGACACTATAAGATAAGATAAGAACAATATGATTATTCTCTGAAGACCACAGCCTCTAGCATGTTATTTATTACAATCACGATCTGAGTGTGCATTTACAAAGTGGAAATACCTTTGTATTCTTGCAAGCTTGTCTTTTATAGTACTTTAGTTTGGATTCAACCCTTGGAACCTAAACAGCAATTAACCTGCAGTAACCTTACAAATAGTTTCTAGGCATTGCAGCTCCTTTGGCTGCATTAACTCACTTAAAGCTTTTTCTGGTGGAGATTTCAGGTGCAACTATTGCCTCAGAAAGGTTTTGTCCTTCTCTCAATAAATTACCTTTTCAGTTCAAAAACCTTTATTTCGGTAAAAGTTTACCATAAAAGACAATCATATAAAACAATTCATTTAAATGATTTGTACAGTGAATTTGTAAAATTCATAAAACTATACTGGAAGGAATCTTTATGTAATAAAAACAGGTCCATACTCAGTCTATATTTTGAGGTATTTCCTTCTGATGGACCAGAAGGCGCCCAAAGACTTGGCCATGGTGAACACAATAAGGTCTGACAAGTCAGTTTTTAGGACTCTAAAAGCAGGTAGGCACTTCTTGAATCCCAGATTCCTACATAGGGGGAAAATCCAGTGCCTACGAATCCCACAATAAACTGGGCAGAAAAAAAGAATGTGGAGCTCACTTTCCTCCGAATTTCTGCATGCTGGACAGGTACTACTCGGATCATGGCTCCATTTGGCTGTGAAAGTTCTGATGGGAAGAGTGCCATGTCTCCACTGGAGATATAATTTTCTCAGTACAGTAGGATAAATTTTATCTAGAGTAGGTTCCATGTTGTAATTAACCTTGTGAGAGAAAAAGGAAGCTGTCAGGGACCCGGGATGTTGGTGGTTGAGTATCAAGGAAAGTTTGGATTCTCGGTATGACCTGGCTAGATCCTTTTTAGAGAGGGTGTGGCACATGTTCTGAGGGTCGGACCACATAGTTGAGAGACCTAAAGCCTCCAGTTCTAATTTAATAGATTTAAGCCATTTGATTTTTCCGGCACCTGGAGTGGCAAGAATCTCCCGTAGTCCTTCCCTATAACTGGCCAATTCTGGAGTTGTCCATATTCTGCGCCAGAAGGCCAGTGGGCGTAGAGCCAAGTCCTCATCAAGCGGGCATAGGCCAAGGTCCATCCTCAGGGGGATAATGGGGGTGCTCGGTGGTAGCCCAACAAGATTGCGAATAAATTTATTTTCCACCTTCAGCAGTTTTGATGTATTTTCATGGCCCCAAAGTTCAGATCCATAGATTACAGCCCCCTTGGCCTGAGATTTGTAAATCTGTATTGGGGGGCCGATCGGCCTGATTGAGGATTTGTTGTTTGCCAAGAGCTTCAGTATTCCTCCCGAGTGCTGAGTCAATTTCAATGCAGCTTTCTCCAGGTGGGAGATCCAGGTAAATTTATCATTTAGTACAATTCCCAGGTATTCAAATGTTTTTACCCTTTCCAGCTTGGTATGTGTGATACTTGGGCTGAAGTGAAATTTCTGTGGGGGGTTAAGGACCATGAATTTCGTCTTGGTGGCGTTGATTTCCAATCCATGGGCCTCACAGAAGTCCACAAAGCCATCCAGGGTACGCTGAATGCCATTTGCCGACTTGGATAAAAGCAGTGTGTCGTCGGCAAACATGATGGCTGATACCCTCTCAGCGGCCAATTTCGGGGCGTCAGAGTTGGATACGCCCGCTAAGTGGGAGATTACCCCGTTGACATAGAGGCAGAACAGGGTTGGTGCAAGCACACAACCCTGCCTTACCCCCCTGCCAACGGGGAACTTCTCAGACAATTCTCCCATCCTGCCGCATCTAACTTGGGCATAATTACTGGTGTGGAGACGTATTATCATATTCAAGAGACCTTCGGGGACCCCCAGTTTATCAAGGACCTCCCACAGCTTGTTCCTCGGGACCAGGTCGAACGCTGTCCTCAGGTCCACAAATACAGTGTAGAGGCTGCCACCCTCCAGCTGTACTGTTTTCCAATGTATCATGGCGAGACGAAAGACCTGGTCCACTGTGGAGACCTTCTCCCTGAAGCCTGCTTGAAAGAGGCTAAGGATGTTGAAGTCCCTGATCCACTCATGTAGGCGATTTAACAAGAGCTTGGAAAAGAGTTTCTGGGAAACATCGATTAGGCTTATAGGCCTATAGTTTACAGGAAGGAGGGGAGACCCCTTTTTGAAAATTGGCACTATTTCTGCCCCTAGCCAGGTGGAAGGGATTGGCAGACCTTTCAAAATAGAACTAAATAATACCCCAAAGTAGGGAGCCCAGACTTTAGGTTCATGCTTGTAAAGGTCGCCTGGGAGCCTGTCGAGGCCCGGCGCCTTACCAGCAGACAGGGAGGAAATTGCCAGGGTGACTTCTTCTATGCGAAACCATCCATGTCAGTGAGGGTATTTTTGATTTTGGTGGACTCTCCGACATGTACACTTCTTCCGCTATCACTGCTAGTTGGAAGGTATAGGTTTTTAAAGTGTTCCTCCCAAACGGATGGCGCTATACAGGCCTCGACTGCTGCAAGTGGTTCGGCCGAGCCATGCCTGACGATTTGCCAAAAGGTCCGTGAATTACCTTTTCACAATACAGATAGTTTCTTCACTTTATATAGTAATGCTTCTACACCTTCGTATAGTATGGCTAATACATGATCCTAATGAAATAATCTTGTGTCATTTCATTTATGTACAATTTTCATACTGTGTTAAAATGTCTTATAAATACTTTTCAAACTTTGTACACAGACTAATTGGACAAATGTTCTTTGAAACTGTCAAACTTTGTTCAAAGTGTAATTGATCTGATGCGTTTGTCCTACTTATTTACAGGTTCCAAACAAAAACTTATGCAGCATCACATACATGACTCACCTAGGTCATGCAAGAACTTATGCAGCATCAAATACATGACTCACCTAGGTCATGCAAGAACTTATGCAGCATCACATACATGACTCACCTAGGTCATGCAAGAACTTCAGTTCCTGAGCAGCCAGACGGATTCATACATGTTACCAATAATCAATGCAGAGTCAACAACCAATGCAAACACTGCTGTCCAAGACAACATACATGAGGGTACAGTCCTACCTTTCCAAGCCTGATGAACAACAGTGGAACTTGCAAAAACAAATTTTCCCTGTAAATAATATGCATCACATCAAAGAATTCAACTCTTTATAGACACTAAGCAGAACAAACTATGCAACTGAAATAGTATGCTTTTCCAAGTAGTTCCTCACTACTTAATACATGGGATGAACTAAACAGATTCTATGCAAGAATTTTCCCCTAATACAGCAAGCATGCAATGTAGTACTACATAGAACACAATATGTGGTCACTGATACCTATTTCTCATTCTTCCTCTTCTACCTTCTTTTCCTCTTTGCACACATTTGCAGTGTCCATGGAATCCATGACACTGGAGGAAATCGCTGGGTAAATATTTGCAGGGGCATTTCCCAGAAACTGCCTGCTGATTCCATCCTAGAAGGATCTGTGTAAGAACTACAAACCTATTCAAAAGCCTGGCATATGCATGCTCTATAAAAGTCCAACACCCATGTACAGCAGTGGCCAAAGCTGCTGCAACTTCATGGCCTACATCAGTGGCAACACCTGTCACAACAGTAAGGTTGGCAGCAACAACACAGATGGCACTGCGTAAGGGACTACGAGCAAACATATATTTATATGGGGGTGGTGGTTATGGTGTGTGTGTGTTTCACATAAAATACAGCTATTTAAATAAAGAGATTGAAATAGCCCAGGTCATTGGCTTCATCAATAACTGTTCCTTAGGTTTAGCCTTATGAATGCCAAAGCAGTATTCATTATCTTTTTTTTTTTGGCACACTATCCCAAACGGGCTTTGTTCACTGGTCTTATGAAGCTCCTTATAATCGGTGTGTTAATACTGTTGTTTTATACATGGAGAGGGACCATGGCAATGAAAACAGATGCAACTACAGCAGCCACAACACCAGCTACTCCGGCAGGGACACAGCATTCATGATACCACTGCAAGAGGAATGATAACAGGGAGCACACCTGCAATTTTAGCTGCTACAATGTCAGCAACGACAGCATCAACAACTGAACTCACAGAGCTGGAATCACATCTGCAGCCTCAACTGTGACCACAGCAGGTACCAAAACTACTAACATAGCAGGGACCACACCTGCAACCCTAGCTGCTACCATGTCAGCAATGACAGCATCAACAACTGACCTCACAGAGCTGGAATCACATCTGCAGCCTCAACTTTGACCACAGCAGGTACTAAAAGTACTAACATAGCAGTGACCACACCCGCAACATTAGCTGCTACCATGTCAACAACAACAGCATCAACAACTGCACTTACAGAGCTGGAATCACATCTGGCGCCTCAACTGTGATCACAGCAGGTACCAAAACTACTAATACAGCAAGGACCACACCTGCAACATTAGCTGCTACAATGTCAGCAACAACAGCATCAACAACTGAAGTCACAGAGCTGGAATCACACCTGGCGCCTCAACTGTGACCACAGCAGGTACCACAGCTACTAACATAGCATGGACCATGAATACCACAATAGTAGGCACCAGAGCAGAGACAATAGCAGCATTCACAACTGTACTGGGGCCGTTTGTTGTGGAGAGAGGCAGCCTTTAGCACAGTATTTTGCCAGTAGCAGCGGACATATTGGGGCGGCTGGCTGTTGGCGTTCTAGGGACCAGGGGGGCATAAAGAGGAGGCAAAGCGCGGGAGCGCAGCCGGCGCGCCAAAAGACAAGCCCGTCTGCGCCCGTCCGCGCCTGAATGCTGCCGGCTGCCAGGAGTGCTGCTTGTTTGCTCCTGACAGGATGCCCTTAATCAGATACTCGAGAGAGCAACTGCTGGGAATGGAGCAGAGATGTAACAAAAGCATGCCAGATGCTTTTGAAGGCCACTGTATGGGCTGTGGGTTGGCAGGGGACCTTGGAAGGCTTACTAATATTTCTCCATTCCTTCAGTCATGCAGAGTACAGGGACTGAACCAATCAAGGAGGGGGAAACCCCTGGCGTGTAACAAATCACTGGCAGGCTCCTTGCAGGGGCTATATATCAATGCCAGGTCAATCTCTAAACATGTGGGGGAGTTATGTGACATTCTGGAGGAGGAAAAACCAGACTTATGCTTTTTGACTGAAACCTGGCTCAGCGGCCACTCCACCGCGGTGCTAGCAGTTGCCTTCCCCGAAGACTATATAGTGACAAGACTAGATAGGATAGGCAAGCAGGGAGGAGGGCTGGCAGTAGCAACTCAGGCCCCCCACCACTTCAAAGTACTAGACACAGTCCTAACCCCATATATAGAGCATATGGTGTTCCAGATAGAGTCCCCGAAAGGGTGGAAGGGAGCAGTAGTGTACCTTTCCCCGGGAGAAAGCAAGCAATTGTTTTGCTCTACTCTGTTGGAAACACTCGCCCCTTACATACTTCAAGCAGAATATTTTTTGTTAACAGGAGACTTTGCCCATCATCTTGATGACACTTTGAATTCAGACAAGTCCCTTTTGTCAGCAATGGAATTGCTGGGGCTATTGCCCAGAGTAAGCGAGCATACTCATATCGCAGGCCACACCTTGGATTCCATTTTCTCGACCGACCCTTTTATCCCCGTAAACTCACCCCAAGAGCTAGCCTCGACCAACCATCGGGCTTTACCATTCTCTCTCAGCCAGCCAGATGGTGTAACGAAGCCCCTAGACAAGGAAGGTAGTCAAAGGTCGTGGAGGAAAGTCACGCCGGAAGCCATTGACATGGCCTTTTCACCCCCTTTGTTGGAGGGGGAGCTAGAAAGCAAGAGGACCTTGGAAAGATGGGAGGGAGAGGTTGAGAAGGCCCTGGATAGCATCGCCCCATTGAAAGTAATAAGAGTAAAAGAGAAAAGGGTGCCCGTGCCCTGGCACTCAGATAAGCTGAACACCTTGGCTGCTAGCAATATTTTCCTTCTGCGCTGCATTCCCAGATTTACCATTGTTCATGACGAGCTGAGCTCGTCATCAGCACAGCTCAACTGTGCCTCATGACGAGCTGAGCTCGTCATGAGCATCGAAGGGGTTAAAGCAGAGAGGGGTAGATGCAGAGGCCTGGAAAGAAAGTGGAGAAAAACGAAAGACCTGAACAATATGTCAGCCTTCGTTATGGCACACAGAGCCTATTTAGGCCAATGTAAAAGGGCTAGAAGAGAACACTTGAGTCGGCGGATAACTGAGGCTTAGAACTCGTTTCAGGAACTCGTCAAGATATTAAGAGATCACCAACCCTATAGTAAGTAGGGCAGTAGCCCCCCATACCCAACAACTCTGTGACAATCTGGCCACACATTTTAGGGAAAAGATAGATAAAATGTATAACCCGCTGGGAGGAGGAGAGACCTCTAGTTTGCTTACACCACATTTGATAGAGCCCTCGCAACCTAACCGTGATTCGTTTGCCACCATCACCGTGGAGCAAGTAGAGGAGGCGCTTGCAGCAATAAAATCAGGATCAGTGTCAGACTGTGCCCCGCCTTTCATTATGGCAGAGTTAGCCACGATCTTAGCTGCCTCACTCTCGTCAGTCTGTAACATCTCCCTGGACACAGCCACCTTCCCAAACAAGTGGAAGAAAGCCTCGATTAAACCTCTCAGAGATGAAAAATTATAGGCTGATATCTCTGTTGCCCTGTTGCTCAAAAGTCATGGAGAAGATGATCAATAAGCAACTAACTGATTATCTAGAAAAACACCAATTGCTGGATCCTGCCCAATCAGGCTTTTGTGCAGGTCACAGCACGGAGGCGGCGTTAATCAAAGTCACGGACAGCATTAGGATGTCCTCAGATAAAGGTACCCCCACCATGCCAATGCTCCTCGATCTCTCAGCGGCCTTCGACACCCTATCACATAACATCCTGCTATGCAGACTACAGGATATTGGTGTCGGAGGTCTAGCATTGGCCTGGCTCCAGAGCTTCCCGACAGAGAGATCTCAGTATGGTAAACTAGACACTTTTTGTGTCATCAGTCACCCCACTTGACAAGGGAGTCCCTCAAGGTTCCATCCCAAGCCCCACTCTGTTCAACATATATGTGGCCCCGTTGTCCGCTATCATAAGAGCACATGGCTTTGACACCATCTCTTATGCGGACGACACGCAGGTGATTATTCCTTTTGATCCAGACCCTGCTGTCACCAGAGTCAAGTTTAGAACCTGCATGTAGAACATAGCTGAATGGATGGGGGACAATTTCCTCCCATTTAACGCAAAAAAAATGGAGATTGTCCTGTTCGGGAAGGCGGAGGAACTTTGGTCACCGGACTGGTGGCCTACAGAGCTGAGGGAACCCCCTTCCCCTACAAAGCAGGTTAGGAATCTGGGAGTTCTATTGTCGTCCGAAGACCACATAAAATCACTTTCTGGCACTTGCTTCTGAATTAGGAAGATGTTGTGAAAGGTATTTCTTTGGATTCCCCTGGGTGCAAGAAAGACCCTGATTTAGGCGTTTATTGTAAGCAGGTTGGACTACGGAAATGCCCTATTGGTCGGAGCTAAGGAAGAATTGTTCACTAGGCTCCAAGAGCTGCAAAATATGGCAGCAAGAATGGTCTTGAACAAACCCAGACGCTCCCCTTCGCGACCCTTGCTCAAAAGCCCTACATTGGCTGCCCATAAAAAAAAGAGCAGTCTTCAAACTCCTCACACTGGTGTTTAAGGGAACTCGAGACCTGGGGCCAGCTTACTTAAGGAAGAAGACGAGGCCTTATGTTCCCGGTCGCCTCCTCAGGTCAAGTAATCAAAACCTGTTAGTGCCTTGTAAAATTAATAAATCCAGAATGGCAGGGCGTGCATTTTCCTATTTGGCCCCCTTCCACTGGAACAGGCTGCAGGAAGAGATACGTCCTTGTACCTCACTGGGACTCTTAAAAAAAAGCATAAAAACCTGGATGTTTTAGGGGTTTGCATTGCTCTTGGTCTCTGTCTGTTGTCACGCCGTGAGATCCCCCTGGGGATGATACGATGCACCATACAAATGTTAAAATAATGAAGAGAAAAGCAGCAATGAAGTGCATTTTCAGCTGCAAAACCTGCTATTCCCTCACACCCAACATTTTCAGTTTTCAACTTTCTGTGGTTGAAAAGCTTGTGCTTCAGCTGAAAAATGCATCATGACTCCATGGTTTTTGTAAAGGTGGAGTAGATGATATAACACTACAGACCTTCATTGCTTCAGACACACGTCAACAGGTTAGCCTAGCATCCCTACGCAGGTGATCTCCGGTGGCTTTGTGTGAATACAGTTCCCTTCCACCAGCTTTTTGTTTTCCTTCTGGGGACAAACACTTACTGGGGCATTGAAGCAGCTCATCTTTTTCTTCATTCCTCACTGTTTCCTCTTTCATCACCAGTTATGTAGCCACCTGTTACTAATCGCAGTCATATATACAGATCGAAGGAACAGATGTCCACCTTTCTTTTTCAAAAATTAGTTTTTATTCCCTTCCTAAGTAGGTTAGTTATTTCTTGATGAAAGCATCTTTGATGCAGTCTTCTTTTTGTATTCTTAGGCAAAACAGACATTTCACTTACATTGTGATGTTTTGAAAACCGGTGTCACATATATGTCTTTCCATATCACTCTTTAGGCAAAACTCCTTATTGCAGAAGAACCAGCTTTACTCATCAGAACTGAAAAGCGAAATACCCACTGCACACAACACAAAGAGTAAAGCAAATTTGTATCCAGGCGGACACTTCAGCATTCAGTTGATAGCTGTCAGAAAAGAAGCACAATGTCTTTAGAGGTATAAAGTCTTCATTTAATTCTCTTGGAAAGCCAGCCGACACGTGTTTCGTCACAAAGGAATAGCAATTCAGCGACTCCTCAGGGCTGTACGGCTTGAAAAGCAAGATAATAAGGTCACTTAGCCGGTGATACTTCCGACCGGCCTGGGCACAGGACCAAGGCAGGTGTTCGTGGTCCGTGGTGTGGACACACTTGTCAAAAAGGAGAAAACCCGGGTTAGAATTTTCTGTAGTCTTGATCCGTGTAGATGTGATCAGCGCAGGGGTCCCGGTTGGCCTTCAGTACAGATAAAAAAGCTGTATAGTCAGCTTGTAATCTAGTAATCCCGCAGGCTGGTAGTCGAAATGTAAGGAGAGTGACTGAACTTCCAATACTCGATATCCCCAGTCCGTAGAGTATGTAGTGCTGGAAGTCCTGCAGGTTGCCGTATTCCTGGTGTGGACCTCATCAGAACTGACAAGCTGCAAATGTATCTTTCATCCCAAATATCTCAACCTCTTCCCTTTTTACACATTGGGTTAAGGTTTATGTTAAAAAAGAATCATACCTTTTATTCTTGCCGCAGTTTGTTTATTTTAAAACTTAGCTGTCAGAGCAAAAGAGTGATAGGATACACGGTGAGTTGTTATAGATTTTAAATTCATATTTCTACACAGGAATGCATTTAACTTTCTGAAAAGATTGAAGATATATGTTAATGTCTAGAAGAACTCACAATGAGTGTGTGATTTTGAAGAAGCTGTATTGGTAGTACTACAAACATGCAAAATTAATTAGCATGACTAAGCTGAACAATAACACATTGTTGTGGTTTTAGGTACATTAGATAGATAATAGAATATTCCATATGTAATAGAATGATAGGGTTCTACATAAGGTAGGGATCTAGAATGCTGGCATTAATGCATAACAGATACTGGTTGCTCATTTGGGTCTGTCAGAAAATATCATTTCAATGGAGAATCAATTCAAGCTCTGGATTTTGACTTCCACTTTATAAATTGCTCACTACAAATTGGCGACAATAGTGCTGGAAGCTGAACTAATCGTGAAATTCTCAAGAAGAGGCATTCCACTCAAGTGAAATAGGTGAAAATTGCTGCAGAATCCAACATCGGTTGAAGTGGACTGTGGTACTCAATATGAGAAAGAATTGTCTTACGCGACAAAACAAGCATTTTCGGGGCAGCACACTTATGGTAAGACAGGTGGTTTGATTCACTGTTGTAGGCATGATTCAAATAGAATGCAACCATCTCCACCAGAGCTGGCCTTTGCTCCAATAGCTCACTGGGCAGATAGAAATGTGCTGCCCTCACTACTGCTAGTGAATAAAATGAGGCAGCAGTCACTTGTTGCAACTGAACACACATCACCACATCTCCCCTGAGTCTCCCACATCTTAGCTCCAAGTTGTATGTTGCGGAGGGGAGTGGGTGTTGATGTGTGGCAGCAGGGGGTGAGAGGTAGATGGGAGGACAAGGTTGGGAGCTAATAAGCTGATAAATTACAGCGACTGCAGCACGTTAACAATTAAAAGCACTTTAAACGCAATCACTGGAGCCAAGGTATGGAATATTGCTGCTTGCAGGATCTTTATACAGACAGTTCTTTTCGCCTTTCTAAAGATTGGTGCCCTGGGCCTAGGCCAAAAGTCTGCCGTGCTCTCCATGTGCTGTGTGCACATCTGAAGTGCTTACCACTACTGAAGATTTGCATGATGAATGACATCAACACTACGCGTCCTCTATAACTAGAAGTCAATATCATCCTGCGTCTCATCAACCGCTTCAAATGGATCAACTTGGACTTCATTTCTTAATGGTTCATGAATAAATAAGGTTACAATTATGAAACAATTATTTTCCTGACACAATAGTTATTTGCAGAGAACAATTATTTACAGGTGCATTTTGTTGAAAAATGTATTCTAACTTCATGGTTACTATTATAGGAAGTTACCAGGTTAATAATAATGCTGCATCCATTTTTCTTCAATAATATTTCTGCATTTAACATTATTATTTATTTCAAAGTACAGAGAAAAATACATCCGACACACTGTAGTAAATATTTGTGAATTGTGCTTGAGCATATTTTTGGCATGGCGTCCGTTCAAAGCATCACACAACTGTATTATTCATGCAAAATACTGGAAAACCTATTGCTAAGCTGAAAAAGTGGTACAGAACATACGAAAATTACTTTGTTGCCCTTGATGCTAAGACGTTCTCCCCTGAATGGAAGAAAGCTTAGCTATTTGGTCTGTTAAGAGATGCAGGCAAATACTTGTTTGGTAACCTGCCAGAAGTAGAAATACCAAGGGGGAAAAGTGCACTGGAATGAGTACAAAGAAGCAGTTAAAAATGGAGAAAGAATTCACAGAGGAATCTAGTGTGATGGTAGAGAGACATAGTTTATTTCAAAGCAAACAGTATTCACACGAAACTGTTGAATAAAACATTGCTGCATTAAGAGTTCTTGCAAATTATTGTGAGTTTGAGAAAAACATTAACACCTACCTTAGGGATCAATTTGTTTTTAACTGCCATTCAAAAACAAACACAAGAAAGACCGGTTGCTTGCAGAAATCCCCCATTATAAAACGTATTGATCTAGCTGAGGGAATTGAACTATCAATGGTTTCTTCAAAAAGTGTTAGCTAATGCTGAAACCTCTTCAGTAATGTTTGTTTGATATATCAATGATAAGCAAAGTAAAAAAAGAATGAACAAACAGTATGTTCTAGGCACAGTTGAAAAACAGTTTTTAATATTATTTTGGTTGCCCAGTAATGTGCAAAGTGTTAAAATATTTAAAGTGTAAAATGATTGGTCATTTTCAAATAATGTGGAAGAATACTAAGACAGGTATAAATATTGAAGTAAATAGCATTGAAGAGGTCAAACAGGATATGTGTGCAAAAGGGTGATGTTGAAAGGCATAAATACAAAAGTACCTTTGGGAACAGTATGCATTGGTAATGTTTCTTTAAATGTGATAGCATCTGCCAGTCCAATAATTATTTTGTCCACTGTGACATATGATTTAGTTATGGAAAAATATTAAACCTTTGAAAACGGATGTAAATTCAAAAGCTTTAGAAGACTTTGAAATGTTCATAGTAAGTTATTTAAATGACATATTGGAATTCATGGGACCTAAAATGATAACAAAAATATATGTGACCAACAAGGGAAGACATATTGTGGGATGGCGAGACCCGGGAAAGCTCGGTATTGTTTTAAGACCAGGCCCTGAGAATCCTGTTACAATGGATAATGACATTTTTGGAAACTTTGTATAAGGATGGTATTATTGAACATACCAACTTTTTCGTATGGATTTCTGGAGTAGTTATAACATCGATCCGATTTAGTGCCTTTGAATAAAAATATCACAGTTGATTGTCTTCCTATGTCCAAGATACAAGAGACCTCACCACGATCGTCACACTTTTTGGTGCATAACGATTTTTGAAGTTACTGTTTGGTTTAGCATCTGCCGGCAGTCTGTTTCAGAAATTGATGGACACACTTTTTAAAGGCATCAATGGCATACAGGCTTTCCCAGATGACATATTAATTTATGCAAAGACATTAGAGAAATATGTTTTGTTGTAATCTGTATTGAAAGTACTACAGAGTAGAAGCATGACAGTAAGCAAAGAGGTGTGCTGCTTCCTACAGAGTGAAGTAGGTTACTTAGGCCATACATTTCCAGCTGAGGGTATTTCAACTCAAATTGATTTTGTAAATGCCATCATGGATGCACCGAAAGCTAAGGATAAAAACAAGCTAAGATCTTTTTGGGGATTAAGTGAACACTAAGTAGATTTTGTGGTTATGCCCACCACTTTGGACCTTTAAGAAAATTGCTAAGAAAAAAATAAATATTTGTTTGGATGAGTGAAAGGGATGACGCTTTTTAGAATATGAAAAAAATATTTTGGAAGCAACTTTTTTTAAGCCATATGAAAACAAGAGATAATGACATCACTGTTGAAGCCAGTGATGTTGGGTTGGAAGCTGTTGTTACACAAATTGTGAATGGGAAAGGGCACACTGTGGCTTTTATTTCATGCATGTTCGAAGTTCTGAAGTTCATTATAGCACAACTGAAAGAGAAGTATTAGTCTGTGTCTGAGCGGTACAAAACTGAAAATTTTCTTGTGGGAAAGATACTGTGAATTGATGACTTTATCATACGTCTCTCGATGATGGATGGCAAAGGGAAATTATGGTTCTTCAAAATGGATAATATTGATATCAAAATTACAGGAATTTAATTTTCAAATTAAGCACATAGCAGTGAGAATGCAAGATCAGACCGTTTGTCGATTATGCCTTCTCAAGAAGGGAAAAATTAAGAAATGGAAAGAAAACATATATGTGTTGTTCCAATTACTGATGCTCAATCGAGTATGTTAAGGATCACTTGTGGTCAAGTAATGGAGTGATGCACGTGCAAATAATTCACAGTTTTTGCAAGTAAAATAAAATGATTGAAGGTCAGCCTTCAGTGAAGAGTGTTGATGTGTCTGTTTAGACCTGTGTCTGGCCAGGTCTAAATCAGGGTGGCATGGTGAGCAAAATAATGATGGATTTAACCCAGATCTCTTGACTGGAGTGAATGTTTTGATTTGCTCTGCATTCTGTTCATCAATTGTATATCTTTTACTTTTAGACATTTGGCACTTTCTTACTTTAACCATTCTAGATGACAGTTGCGCTTTGTGAATTCACTCTAGAATGTCACACACAAAGGAAGCTGAGGTGTGCCATGCATATCTTGATGGCCCATCACCAGGCTTCTGAGCCTTCCTGAGCAAGAGTGGTGGGAAGAGGTGACACATGTTCCTTAAAAAGGGCTGTGTCTGACCCCACACATACAGTTGCATCCCCCCCTATAGTGTGTCTGAAACCAGGCCCAGGAAGGGCAGGGTGTGGGTACCATATACTTAGAATGCTTCTGGACTGAGGACATTCTGCCCGGAAGAAGAGTTGCTGTGCTGCCAGGAGGGACTGCCACTTTGCTGTTTGCTTTGTTGTTTTGGCCTGCTGCTTCTATCCTGGGAGTGAGAGGACTGGAATATGCTCTCTGCATCCTGCTTTCTACAGTTTCTCCAAGGACTTTCACAGAGGTCCGTGACTTCTGACTATGGGCCTCATTCTTATGGGCCTCTTGGCCCATAGGAATGAATGAGACACTCATTCCATAATTGCGATTCGCAATTTGCTAATCGCAATTAAGGAATTTTTGAGATTCGCTAAAAAATTGCGAACTTTTACCTACATTCCATTTTGCAATTCTCAAATAGCGATTCCTTAAAAATCGCTATTTAAGAATCGCAAAATGTGAATAACCTACATATGCCCCAAAGTTCCCAGAGTCCTAAAACTCACAAGAAGAAAGTCAGAAAAATAGGAAGAGGAAGGAAAAACCTCTGGGGATCCCCCTGCAAAAAGGATTAGGGCCAACAGTCATCCGGGTTCTACTGACCTAAAACATGAAATTAAAATTATATTTATATAGCGCATAAACTACCCTGAGGCCTCGCAGCGCTGGTGGCTAGAAACGGAGAAGCAACAGAGCAAGTGCTAGCAGATGAAAACATTGCTAAGGAAGTACTGTTGGTGGCCATGTCTTTATGCAAGTGTGGAATGATTAATTACCAGTGCAGTAACTGTCTACCCTGAGAAATTGCCTGTAATTCACACATTTTTACAAGCATTCCTCCGATCACATTTTGTTTGTTAATAAATTGTTATCCAGAAGATTCTGGTGTTAGGAGTACCTTTAATATCTAAAGGCCAAGGTCAATAGGAATTCTTAATCACAACAGAAATGTAATGGGGGAGTCTAAGGGAAAAGTTTAAAGACCAAACTGGATTCAAATCCCCAGATACAGAACTATAATAAACTAAAGAAAATCTGTGAGTCTAACACACTTAGGAGCACAAACAGTACAAGTTGTCAAGTCTCTCTTAATTCTGAGGGGAGTCCTTTATAAAGGAAGGAATCCCATCACCCACCGAAGAGGCATGCTTCATCATCTGTGATCTCCTCTTGGTTGCAAAACCTGATGCAACCAAGGGCTTCAACCCCATCCCTAGGAGGGAGGAGCTCAGGGATGTTTTTGGTAGTCACGACTAGGATCTATTAATACCCACTAGAAGTGAAGCAATATAAATGTTAAGGGTGATGGTTGCAGTGCGTACTGTGATGAAGTGAAAAGTGATTTAAAATTGGCAACCAGGAAGAAAATACCTTTAATTGGATCTATCCTGGTGTCAAATATAAAACCAGTGCGTATGCAGTTTAGACCATATAATTGCATTTAGTCCAAAAAAACAGGTCTACATGTTTCAGCCGTGTCGATCAAGGTATGATCTCGGCCTTCCTCAGGGCTTAGATAGTTTATCGCTACTGCAAACAGTGTAAAAAAGTGTAAAAAATACAAGCTTCCAAAGTCTTAATCTATGTGGTTGGAAACAATACAACCTATATTAACCTGGGGCTTCATGCTTTGGTAAGATGTCACAGGAATTTTGGACGGAACCTGTAAGAAAAACAAAGACACACACTGACATCAAGGTTACAACACAGTGGAGTCAATGAAGTGAAATTAAAACTATGAAAACGTATACTGTTTTAATATGCTCTTTATTGACGACAACACTGATATCTCAGGATACCCAACCGTGTATCCAATACCTAGTAGCGTATGTAACACATATTTTTTAGAATCTAATATATGCTTACCCGTTGATGTACGGGCGCAATCCTCACCTCACTTGGCAGCAGCTCAGGACGTGAGGCACCGCTCTATTCATTTTTTTTTTTATTAGAGATAAGGCAGTTACAGTTACAAGATTAATACATATCCAGAAAAATATAAATACAACATTCATCATATGCAATAATTTAGTTGACGTAATTCAAAGATAATACGATACATATTGAGAAATATAAATATAGAAATTCATAGTATGCAATAAAATTAATCAGAGCTGTACAAAAGTTAGTAACATACAATCAAGGTTCTTAAAAAAAAAAAAAAAAACTTCATCCCAGCATGACTCATGAACCTAAATTCCTCCAGACCTTAACCGGTGCCCATGTATTCCTACCAAACTCCTGCTTCTTTCTTCCCTTAAATTCATATAGGCAGGCTTCCAGATTGTGAATACCCAGCAGCCTAGATAACCACATCTGAAACGTGGGGGCATTAGAATCTTTCCATCCAGCAGAGATCAGCATTCGAAGTACTGCAACAGCAATAAATAACAATGCTTGTGTGTGTTTTACAACCTTAAGTTTGGCGTCCGACCCTAAAAGAACCAAAGTGGGGGATAGGTTGATGTTATTACCTAGCAGCCCTCTCAGAAACGTTGTTATCTCACCACAGATTAGGGCCAGACTGGGACAGCCATGGAACATATGCACCAAGTCTGCTGGACCTGTGTTACATCTTGGGCACTTATCGTCTTCCCTTAACCCCCACCCATACAGTTTTGCGGGAGTATAATAAAGGTTAAACACCGTCTTGTAGTGTTGGGCTCTTAAGTTTGATGCTCTAAACACTTTATTACTTAAGAGTAGGGCCAGGTCTATATCAACATCCCGAATCCCCCAACTTATGCAACCAAGCCACCTCAGTTTTATCCAGATCATCTGGGAGCCCGGACGCCAGAAAGTTATAAGCAGTACCAATCTTCCTTCCCCCTCTTTTTAAATAATCAATCAGTTGGCTGTCTGGTGTCAACACAAATTTTGGTCTTATTGCAGATATAGTTTGAGCAACTTGCCAATATAACAACCAGTGATTTCCAGGGATCCCAAACCTCCGCTGTATTTCATTGAAACTGAATATATCCTCTCCCGACATGATATCGCCCACACATCTTATCCCCTGTACCCTCCAAATTGAACTATTCTCATTCTGGCCTAGATGAGCAAATAAGCTCGATTTCCACAGACTAGTATTAGCATTTATTTTAGGGATTCCCAAGGTTTTACAAATGGCTTTCCACGTCCACCAAACCCCTTCAATAATCTTATATCTTGTCCTGCTGTAGAATCTCCGATCCACTTCGCACTGCAATAATCCATATGCTTTTCTACCCAGCAATAGCTCAAATATGGAAGGGGGATCTTGATTCTCATTAGATCCTACTGCTGGCAGGGGTTTGGCTTGAATCAATATATTCATTTGTGTAAGAAGGCAAGCCATATGGTAAAATTTTAGGTTCGACAACGACAGCCTGCCCCTATCTGCCGGTAGTGATAGATAATTAATAGAGCGTCTAATTTTGCCGTACTGCCACACAAACCTAACAAACGTGGATTCAATTTTATTGATCATTGTTTCTCCTAAAAATAGGGGAATAGCCCTAAAAAGGTATGATATTTTAGGAAACATAGTCATTTTTAGGGCGTTCACCCTACCTATCAGGGATAGGTGCAGCACATCAATTCTTCTCAGCTCTGTTTCAATTGAGCCCAGCAGTGGAAGATAGTTCTCTTCAACGATCTTCTCGACTGATGAATTAATTTTGACCCCGAGATATACGGCACACTCTACCCAGAACATCTGCCAAATTGATTGGCCAATTGTACTATTTCCGGCATTGCTTGGTGTGGGTCCACAGTTGTTATTGCCAGATCGTCTGCGTAGGCTAACAGTTTAGTGGTGAATCCATTGACCACCACCGGGCTTATTTGTCTTGAGGCCAGGATTCTTTGTATAAAGGGGTCTATGTACATAGAGAATAGAATCAGAGAGCAGGGGCACCCCTGGCGCGTCCCCCTCTTAATCATTATTTTGTCGGATTGATGCCCCATAACTGAAACCCTAGCCACCGGATTAAGGTACATGGCTTTAATGGCCCTCATAAAATTGCTGCCAAACCCTCTGCCTACCAAGATGCACCAGAGATAGTCCCAGACCACACGGTCAAAGGCTTTCTCCGTGTCGAGGAGGATCATGGCCATCTCCTCCCCCCACGGCACCCTGAGCATCGAACAATGCTGTTGCCCTTCTAATATGGTCCGTGGTGCCCCTCCCTGGCTCGAACCCATGCTGCCACGGGGACACCAGCTGGCCAATGATCCCTCCAACCTACTCACCCAGATCTTTGAGTATAGCTTTGTGTCTGCGTTTATGAGTGATATGGGGCGGTATGATCCCTGTAATTCCCTGGGTTTCCCCTTCTTATGAAAGATAATGATTTTCGTCTCTTTCCATGATTCTGGTGCTCTTCCTGTGTGTAGAATCCCATTAAATTGGCCAAGCAGAATAGGGGCAATCTGTTTTTCTAAACACACATATACCTTGAGGGGTATCCCATCGGGACCTGCAGCCTTCCCCGCAGCTAGCTCGTGTAGGGCTTTTGTTACCTCAATAATCTTTAGATCTTTTTCCAGTTCTTCCCGACCCTGCACATTTAATCTGGGACCACTGTCTGCATAGCCCAAACTTAGCTCTCTGGTCTGCTCCTCTTCATCATATAGTGTTTGGTAGAAATCATGGAATACTCTCAATATCTCTTTTGGCTCTGTAAACTCTGTACCCTCTTCCTGTATACACAAACTTAGGTTTTTAGTCCTTTCCTGTCTTATCTGCAGGGCCAGTGCTCTTCCTGCCTGCTCCCCTGTTTCGTACCGTCTTGCCCTTGATACCTGATAGCTTCTAGCCTCCTTCTCCGTAACTATTTTCTGGAGGTTAGCTTTGATATTTGTGATTTTTGTAAGTCTTCCATGACCCTCCTGCCCTAGACTGATTTCCCTAATATGCTGTTTTTCTGCCATTGCAAGCCCATCCATCAGCTTCTCGACCTCTCTCTTATCCTCCCTCCTAAGCCTAGCTGAACAGCTAATTGTTTCTCCCCTCAGAGAGGCCTTGAAGGCTTCCCATACCAGATTTCTAGATGTGCTATACCGGTTGGCATCATAGAACTCCTCTGCCCATTTTCTAAGATGTTCTACGAATCTGGTATCTAACAGTAACTTCCTCTCAAAATACCAGCTGGTTTGTTTCCTCTCCATATTTGGTATTTTACAGGTCATAATCAGAGGATTGTGGTCTGAGATTGATTTAGGGAGTTTCCTGATGCCAACCTTGTTCGTTTCCGACGAGGGGATCAAAAAATAATCTAGCTTGGTGTATTTCATGTTAGGGAAAGAGAAATAGGTGTAACCTGGGTCAAGAGTCTCCTTTTCCCCCCAGACGTCCTTAAACCCATGGGAATTCTTGAGGGAGTCCAAGGCTCGGAACACCCTTGGTTTCCGCCCAGAATAACCCGCTGGATCGTTCCAATCCACCAATATATTAAAATCCCCACAGATTATTATGGGTGTTGGCCAGTTTGCTAGCTCTCCCTCCAGAAAATCAAAGATTTCCGGGTCATCTTGGTTTGACCCATAGACCACACAAAGAGAATACCCTAAGTTGAGTTCTACTATCACCCATCTACCACCACTATCAGCTTTATGGCGTTTGCCCCTCCCCCCCGATAAGGTTTAACCAATATGGCGACCCCCCTAATGTTTGACGTTTGTGTTGAGCAAGATAGAATTTCATACCCCCTCATTTTCATCATATTTAATTTAGCCCTAGGGAGATGGGTCTCCTGCATGCTGAGGATATCAATGTTGTTATACTTTGCAAAATACTCCACATTATGTCGTTTTCTCTGGTCATTCAGGCCGCCTACATTAGCTGTGCAGATATTAATGCTTGCCATACTTGCCATGTTTGCCATACTTTTGATCTAATACTCCCTGTTGAATCTGGATTGTGATTATATTCTGCAAAAAACTACTAGCTCTGACAATTTCTTCTTCAAAACTCCTTATCTCCATTTTTTTGGTTTTCACCCGTCCTGTCCCTCCTCCTCCCCCTCCAGCACACCCCCTTCCCCAACACTCCCCCACCCTTATTCGTGAGGCGCTCAGACCTGGTCTGTGTGTGTGATGGGCGCAGTGTGAACAGTGAAGCCCTTTCAAAACAATCCTTTGCCGATCCTAACTCCCCTTACCACCCTCTACATTGCTATACCCTACCAACCCATGACCCTTCGCTTATACTTATGCTTCAGAGATACTATAATGCCCGGTCGGCCATTCTTAAGACCCCGAGACTGCTACTTTACTTCCCGTGAGAGTCCAGAAACTATTTGGCTTTTATTTCGGATGAGAAATAGATCGTTCTCCCCTCATTGATGATTTTTAGTTGCGCTGGGTTTATCAGGTAGGCCTGCATCTTCTTCTCGATGAACGGTTTTATCAATTGTCTAAGTCGCCAGCGTCTCTCCACTGTTGTGTGGCAGAAAGCAGGACGAAGAAAGAAGGATACCCCGTCCACATTCCTCTTAGCGTCTGGTCTTGCCTTCTCCGAAATCGCCTGCCTAAGCAAAAAGTTGCTCAGAAAGATAAGAATTGCTCTTGGTTTATCATCCCTCTTTGCCCCCCTTTTGATCTTAAACGGGAAGCAGTGCGCTCGTTGAATTACTGGGGCCCAGTCCCAACTCGAGAGCTCAGGAAATGCTTGCTCAAATAGTTTAATGACATAGGCCATTGTATCGGACCCTTCCAATCCCTCAGGTACCCCCAGAATCCGTAGGTTGTTTCGCCTGAGCCGATTTTCCATGTCCGCCAGCTTCCACTGGATGTCTGTTATTTGTAAGCTTTGGGCTTCGACTTTATTGGTTGCTGCTGCGGCCTCCACCTCTGTCGAGACCACTCTATCTTCGAGATTAGTCACTCGATCCTCCAGGTTGATGCAGACCTTGGATAACTGCCTTACTACACCTTGCATCTTTCTTACTGCCGCTCTAGACTTTCGACTGTCCTGCCGGGCCTCCTCCCTATGTGCCAAGATCTCTTTATGAATAGTCTCCAGAAGCGACATCTGGGCCGCCGCTCCCCCGAACTACCCTGCAGGGGCATTGCCGACGAATGGTCCCAACTTAGCTCGCCTTGAGAGTGCTCTCGAACTTTGTGTGATTTTACTGCTGTCACCGGTAGGTCCAGCTCATGATCGCTCTCTGAGTCCAGATCTGACCCAAGATTGGAGCTGTCCTCCTCCTCTGACCATTCTCCCCCCTCCGACACAGAGAAGAAGCATTCGCTCGTTACTTTTTCGTTCTCCTTACATTTTTCAGTCTCTGGACGACCTCCCGGATGCCCCTGGCATACTTTGGGCGCCTCAGCTGATTCCAGCTCAGCCTGAGCATCTGCTGTGTGCTCATCCTCATCCATGTCGGCCCGATTCACTTTACTTATATCTCCTTCTTTGGGATCTCCTGTTTCCGGGCTATCCTGGTCAATTGACTGACTACAGCATTGAGGTCCAGCGTTTATAACTATTACCTCACCTTCAATCATTTTGTTACTGTTTGCGGCACCATTTTCTGAGCTCTCGATAGCGTTGGACTTCAATGCCTTGGTACTATTTACTTCCTCAGGTTTCGCTTGTTCTGGTCCGCCTTTGGACACAGAGGCCACATCCTGATCATTTGATGTTAGCGTGGCTATATTCTCAGCTATCGATTGGTCATTCCCCCCTCCTTCCATTGCTGACAAGGTATTTTTTAATCCCTTTTCCTTAACCACCTTTGGAAAAAAGTCAGCAATAGGGGCAGTGGGGGCTGCAGCCATAGCTTGTCTTGTCCTGGATGCAATTTGTTTCTTTACCTGAGGGGACTGCGTTTTCAGCTCTGCTTCTGCTGGTGTTGTTGTTGCCCCTGTCTTCTTTTTCTTTTCTGTGGCTGTTTTGTTTCCGGTGTTCAATTTAGGGGCCATTGCTTTGACTGTGCTGTCTGCTCTGTAATTGCTTTCACCGCTCACATTCAGTTCTGCTCCCGACTCTGCCTATTTTAGGAGTCAGCTCCTAAATCAGCTTCTGGCTTTGCTCTTGTTGGCCCACTACGCGGAGTCTCACCCTTGCCCCGCCTCCTCCTCCTCCACTGCAGATGCCGGGATACAGCGAGAGCCGGCCGCGCCGTTACCGGAGAGCACTTTCCAGCTCGCCTCGGGTCAGCTTCCCCGACCCTCCGCCTTGCCTCCGTATCGCTCGGCAGTCTCTTACCGGCTGCCAGCTCGCAGGCGTAGGCACAAACCATGATGGGGAGATGGATCCGCTCGCGGATCAACTGCTGTGCCGAGCCGCAGGTAAGCAGAAGGATCATCAGTTTCACTCGGCTGTTCGAGCCGCTCGAGCCGCAATTATGCTCACGCTGTCATCGTTACTTTTCTGCTTGTTTCCCGCATTCCGCCGTCATAGCTGCGCAGTATAGAATTAGGCAGGGTTCTCACGGGCTCCACTGTTCGACTGCTGTTTTCGGCCTCAACTTAGCGGCCGCCATCTTGCCTCCTCCCCGGCACTGCTCTATTCAAAGGTGGAGAAATAAAAACCATATTCACAGATCCATCCTAAAAAAACTGTGGATACTGCTACCTAACAGTTTGTTGTCAACAAATTTTGCATGATCATCACAGAGTAATACATGGAGAAAAAGAATGAAGAATTTTAACCATATATATCTAGTTAGGCATAATAGACATAGACCATACTGCCTAGCACATGGTGGCAGCAATTTATGAAAGAATGGACATCGGACTACAAATGTGAATTTATCCCTGGATACTAATTACGTCTGTTTGCACAGATGCTTATTCCCTCGATTGTTATGAGGTGCATTCATTAAAAGCAATCTACTTTGAAAGTATTAAAATCTTGTTCTTTTACAAAGTCTTTTTGAATTCTTATTGCCAATCACATAAGACATGTAGAGTGCGGGCTGTTGAGAAATGTTAAACAAGTCTATTGATCCGTCACGCAATCCTTGGATCAAAGCAGCTTCTAAGCGCAAAAATTACAAGCGCACAAGTACAAAGCTCCCAAGCGCTTGTGCTCACCTATCCGTCGGTACCCCGGGCCGGACATGAGCTGGACCGGGAGGCAACCGGCAGAAGGTGAGACATGGATTTATATAGTGGAGATGTATAATCTTGCACTGGTGTGCACCAACACTGCAGCGCTTGTTGATCCCGTTATTCATGATGTATCCAGGTTATTCCAAAAAAAACTAAAAAAGAGCAGGAATCATGGAAATGTGGTTCAGGCTCTAAATGTACTGACTGTGAATTGACCATTCGCAAAAGCATGTAAATGCGAATTTACCCACCACTCAAGGTGTCAAGTAGAAAGTAGTGTTCTAAATGTGTGATTTAGATGAAAGTGTGGGTTACACTGCTTTTTACGTGTACCTTAGCATCATATGTACAGATCGTTCCTAGAGGACTACAGAACACATATGAATCATGGGAAATTTAGTTTCTGTGCTATACGTCCTAGTCGTGTACTGTGCAGTTTATTGCAAAAGCGTATAGGAGCGTGTTTTGAACAAAAATAGGAGCGTATTCTAATAAAAAGGTAACTTGGCCAGCCCTCAAGTTTTTTCAAATGGGGAAAATGTGATATAGATGGTGTCACATTTATTTGTGTAACGTATACCCTGTTGGGACCCTAGGATGGTATAAATATGTAAGAGTCCTAGTGTTACCAAATAGCTCTTGTCTGTTATGAATATATTGGTAAAGTGGACCAAAGAAAGGGCGTACCTTTTTTGTACCCTGGGGTGGTATAAATATGTAAGAGTCCACATTTTACCAAATACCTTTTGAGTGCTATGAATATATTGGTAAAGAGGACCAAAAAAGGGGGGGTACCACAGTAACCAATCCTTAAAGGTGATGGCAAGCCTTACAGTAAAGTCCATGAAATATCGTTGTTGAGCCCTTGGGTGTCACTTTTGAGCTTAAAAATCTATTTCTGTTCTGAATCATGAAATGTCAGTCACATGAGGCAGAATAAATGGTTGTTCTAAAACCCCCCATTTTAATTCTTCTGCTTGTTGGCATACAAAAGAGTGTAAGCATATATTGGATCCTAAAATATATGTGTTACATCCACTACTAGGTATTGGATACACGTTTGGGTGACCCAAGATGTCCGTTTTGTCGTCATCGCGGAGCATATTAAAACAGTATAAGTTTTCATAGTTTTAATTATTTCACTTCATTGACTCCACTGTGTTATAACCTTGATGTCAGTGTGTGTCTTTGTTTTTGTTTTTCTTACAGGTTCCGTTCAAAATTCCTGTGACATCTTACCAAAGGGTGAAGCCACAGGTTAATGTAGGTTGTATTGTATCCAACCATATGGATTGAGACTGTGGAAGCTTGTATTCTTTACACTGTTTGCAGTAGCGATAAACTATCTAGGTCCTGAGGAAGGCCGGGATCATACCTTGATTGACACGGCTGAAACATGTAGACCTGTTTTTCGGACTAAATGCAGTTATTTGGTCTAAACTGCATAGGCACTGGTTTTATATTTGACACCAGGATAGATCCAATTCAAGGTCTTTTTCTTCCTGGTATACAATTTTAAATCACTTTTAACTTTATCACAGCACGCACTGCAACCATTACCCTTAACATTTATATTGCTTCACTTCTAGTGGATATAAGTTGATCCTAGTCGTGACCACCTAAAACTTCCCTGAGCTCCTCCCTCTTAGGGAGGGGGTTGTAGACCTTGGTTGCACCAGGTTTTGCAACCAAGAGGAGATCCCAGATAATGAAGCATGCCACTTCAGTGGGTGATGGGATTCAGTCCACTATAAAGGACTCCCCTCAGAATTAAGAGAATTAAGAGAGACTTGACAACTTGTACTGTTTGTGCTCCTGAGTGTGTTAGACTCACAGATTTTCTTTGGTTTATTACAATAAGAATTTTTAACAAGGCAACAGTATGGACTAGAAAGAGCAGAGATAGCTAGTTAGTTTTTAGAAATATGACATCACCACTGCAGCTCATAGTTTCAGTGGTGAACCACAATTCCACAGAACAACATCTGCTTGGTTAGGTCTCGAAGATAAGGTTGTGCAGTTCCTGTTAATGTTTACAGTAATTGAAAGATAATGGATTTTAAATGCTTTTTTGTTGTGGACTGCTTAGCAAATGTGTTGGTAATGCCACAAGGGGCTAAAATGTTTAGAGTGGCAAGTTAGTTGTTTTTCTCTCTCAGATGTTGATAAAGCTGAGGAAATATAAATTTTTGGTCATGTTATGTTCCCTATCGTGTACCCCACCGACTCCATGTATCAGCTTAAAGTACATGTAACTTCCCTCCTGTGTCAGCTATGAAGACGCAAACACATTTGCGTCCAACGTTAACATGTCCTCTTTCAGACCCACCCTGAATGGGTTGAATAGTCCGTTCCTAAGTATGCCATGCCAACGTCTTTTTGTGGTGTACTTCTACGTTTTTCAGCTCTAGCTGAGTAGGCCCTGAATTTCTGCCACCGAGCCTCTTTTCCGGCTTCTGACTCCGAGGGCCTCAGCCCAGGCTGCCTCTGTACCCGTGAACTCTGACTTACTTCCAGCGCGGCCCCTCGCGCTCAGCTCAGCCTGTTTTCTGCCAAGACTGACTTCAACCTTCGAATTATCTGATCTGCTCCTCGAAAATACATTCCTGCCTACTAGTTTAAGTAAACATCCTCCCAGCTGCAGAGCCAAAGGGCCGGCCTGTCTCTGTGCAAGTAATTCAAGTAATTCATAGCCTCTGTTACCATGCTCCCATGGAAGGCCCATGCCCCCACGCTTCTCCTGCTGACACTTAGGCGCTTATACACGCACTCTCAGTCAGTATAGAATAACTTCTGCCCCAGAGACCTTTCCGCCCAGATAGCTTAGTTCCTACAACAACAGATATCAGATATGATAAAAGTACAAGTTGATCTGACATGCCAGACCTCTGTCTCTTTCCGTCAGTTCGAATGTCAAGTCCCCTGCACCCTCCAGCTTCACGTCATTCACACGTCATGCAGCTGCGCGCGCATCCAAGTTTCCAATTTCTGCTGACATTGCTACATTTCTGCTTAAGTGCCACCCACCTGTGACACCTAACTGTGACGTTTCTAGCACACACCTCCAGTTCACGCCTAGTCCACGCCTCTTGATTACGTACTAGTAACACGTGGATACTGTTATCTTGTCTTCTCTCAGCTGTTACGCCTACTGCATCACTTCTTATGGTGTAAATCAAGTATATAAGCTATGTATTGTCAATAAAATGTTGCTCTATCCCTTCTGACACCCCTGTGGTGGTCAGAATATGATATCCTGGTCTTGACCATTCCTTTTTAAGGAATAAAACCCCTAAGAAACTCTAACACCACGGACTCTGTCTTTTTTCTTCCGATCTGAGTTATTATTGATTAAGTACTTACCTGCATAGAAATTAAGATAGTAAATTAATTATTTACGTCATTTTGGCGCCCGAATAGGAACCCCTCCCCCACCTCATGCGCCGGTAGGTGCATTGCAAGCTCTGTCCCCTGCCATCAGCTAGAAGGAACTTACGCGTACCGGCAGGATTTCCTGCATCTCCCTCTGGTCCACGGAGGTGACGAAGACTGCGATCAGTACCCAGACGAGGCGGTGAGGAGTGCGGAGGATCCCGACCAGAGCCTAGCCGAAAGAAGCAAGGTCCGAGGTGTCAAGAGGCCCACCAGGTTTCCGAAGTTTTCCGAAGTTTTCCGAAGTTTTCCGAAGTGTCGAGTCGAGTCCAGTCGAGTTTTCCGAGGCCTTCTGTTTCCCTTGCTTCCCGGTGAGTACCATTGCTGGGACGTATCTAGACGGGTTTGGGTACACAAGTCCGGTCTGCACTGTTTTAGACAGTGTATCTGTACTGTTTAGCAGTATATCCGATGTTTTCAGTTCTTGCACTGTGCTCAGCAGTGTATCTGTGCTGTTTAGCAGTACATCTAGTGTAGGGGGGTAGTTATATGTGCCTTTAAAATGTTTTGCCATGTGATTAATGTCGTCGTGTGAGTGACTGTTTTAATGTGTATTATTGTGTTTTTGTATAACTAGCTGTACCCAGTATTAAGTAAACCAAGGATTGAGCATTCAGTACTAAGTAAGCAAAATGCCGTTTTTCAACAAGTTAAAGCAGATAGGAACTAGGAAAGGGATACTAGAGGAAGAAATTCCTATCCCCCCTAGGGACACTCCAGGTAACTTTATGTACCACAAGCATGGCATAGATGCCATATTATATCTAGATCTATGGGCCGACTACACTAAACATCTAGACGAAAGACACAGATGGCCCGCTACCGGAACATGGGATGCCGAGTGCATCATGAAGGTAGAAGAAGCATTATGGAAAAAGAAAGCTAGACAATCTCAGAAAGACGCCATAGAATTTTGGCGTAAGGAAGCACATAAGCGTGCTGAGAAAACACTCCGTAGAGAAGACAGACTTAAAGAATCAGAAAAAGCCCAAGAAAACGAATTAGTTACTGAAGGAATCCGAGTCAAAACAGAACAAATAGACCGTGCACGAAATAATCTCGTAAACGTCATGTATCTTGCGGCCGAGGGTTCACCTGAGGCCATTTCAGAAATACCAAAAAACCTACCGTCACCATTGATCCCAACTAAAGTAATGCACAAGACCACTAAAGATATATTCCTAAATTCTTATCTAGAGGATGTAGCACTGGCTTACACCAATCTGCCTGTTCGTGCCCTGCCTACTGACAGGGACAGGGGTGGTAACCTGCCCCCAGATAGTATTCCGCCAGTACCACGACAGACTTCCCCCGTTCCACCAGCCCCACCACTTCCCGCACCCAAAATTGACCTACCAAAATCACGTTTACCTGATCCTACTAAAAGACAAGTTCAAGTTCAGATACAGACTCCACCGAGAGATAATGCCCAAGTTTCCGCCTCAGGGGGTGCGGCCGGGGGTCTACACACACCGCCGTTAACACGTAGGTTACAGCTCGCGGATTTGCGGAATCCTTTTGTGTTCAAGTCACCTCGCCTTGACGCACTCAAAGAAAACATTTCAGTTTGCAGATATTACCCAGTACCCGGTAAAGACGATATAATGATGTTGGCATCACTACGGTTAAGATCCGCCACTGATATCCTGCTGTGCTATGCAGGAATGAAAGACCGCCTAGATAGAATATATGAGTTTGTTCAGACAGGGAAAGACCCTGACAGTATTCAGGAAGCCATGGAGCGTCAGAAAGTTGACATTCAAGCACAGATACTACGATTTTTCATAAACTGTCTAATAAGAGAACGAGACAGGCCTGGGACAAATCAGAGTGAATTAGACGCATTAAACAAGTGGGGTCAAAATATAGCTGAAGGAAAACATGACATGGGGGCTTGCATAGATAGTATGTACAAGAAAATTAGAAAAGCAGTGATAGCAGTACACCAAAAAGAGAAAGAAAAGGCTTCCTCCGAGGAGGAAGAGGAACGTGAAGAACCAGAAAGGACTACAGATACTATAGCGTATGTAGGTAAGGGAACTTACCTTAGGAAGGGCATTCGTCCGGAAAGCAAGAGAGTTTTCTTCTCTGCCTTAACAAACCCGAATTCTTCTGAACATCAGTTTCAGGAGACTGATAAAAGACTTCGAGACCGAATGGGGTACCATGTACTCAATTCTATGGATGAACAAGAACTAGCCCGGTCCGCCATATTATGGGCCGAAAATCCAGACATATATAATGATGACACCGTAGCACAGACGTTTCTGAACCTCTCCCCAGACGAGCAGAAATTAGCAGGTGTATACATGATTCAGTACCTCCTCATCAAGTACAGAAACCATCATTCTGACCCAGGTCCCTTACACGAAACATTAGAAGCACTACTCATGGATAGATGGAGAGGCTTAAGTACCAAGTTAATACAAATAATTCTGGAACAACGACATAAATATAACACTTTTGTAAGCTCTGAATATGTTCCCGCCCCGCCTCCAGAAAGGAAAATGTATCACATGCAACGCCTGGGTGGCATTGAAAGTCAGAACCCCTTACGAGAAGTGCACCCTGTTATGGGTGAAGATCATGTCTAGAAACGCGTGTATGTTCACACGCCTCTGACCAAGTTAGAACTGTTAGAAATGAAGAAGCTAGTCCCGTGTCATGATAAAGACCCTGCAGGTTTTCACCGAGAGCTTAAAGACATGTTACTAATGGGGGATTACACATATGAGGATATCACGAAAATGTTGAAGGTACTGCTGCCCACGGGCATCTACGAGAAATTAAGGGAAAAGGAATGGGAGGTGGGGGACAAAAAGATTGCATGGGCAGAAATAGAAGACGAAGAGAGTAAACGTGTCCCAGGGGTAGGCCTTGGGGAGAAAACTAAAGCATTACCCAGTTTGATAGTACAGGTCCTGCCAAGATTATTGACAACTAGAAAGGAAGATTGGGACGCCATCTCGTCCTGTAAACAGAAACATGATGAAGATACTAGTGACTTCTATTCAAGATTCGAGAAATGTTTCATTATTAATAGTGGTCTCAAACCAAGTAGCGAGTCATATCCGCATCTTTTTGTATCAAAATTAGTCGAGAATTCCCTACCATTAGTTAAGAATCGAGTGTACAAAGTTGAAAGTACGTGGCAGGCAAATACGCCATCCCAGATGTTACAGATGCTCCAATACCATCAGAACAGAATTAGAGAAGAACAAGATCAGGAACAGAAACGCATGAAAGACACGAAGATGAAAATGTTAGTAGCCCAGACGGTCCCAGCCGACAGTCAGAGAAAGGGTGGGACCCAGGCAAGTCACACTACCGCTCCCGTTAAAGGGACATGCAATTACTGCAAGCAGCCAGGTCATTATGTACATGAATGCCCAGTCCTGAAACATAATATAGCAACAGGTAAAACTAAAGAAAGACCGCATCCGCCTAGACATGAACATGGGCATCAACAGACCTCACAGAACGAACAACCCATGCAGAATACACAGCCTATGCATGCCTCATCACACCCAGCACAGACAGTAGCGGTACCACAGCCACAGCCCATTGCCGCGACTCAACAAGTTTCACAACAAATGTACCAGTATGCCCAGTCTGCATACCCAGATTACCCCCGATATACATGAAACAGCCTAGAGAGGGAAGGTGGCTTGCCTCTTATTGAAATTCCTGTAGATCAAGAAGGTCCTTATGTACACAGTCACGTATTGGGAAAAGACAGAAAGTTTTTAATTGACACAGGGGCAAGTCGCACCACAATCAGCCATGATGAAGTCCCAGGGGCACCCCTCTCAGGCTCACAGAATGTTTCCCTTGGTTTTTCAGGACAGCCTATTGTAAATGAAGTAACGCAACCCGTTCCCCTGGCTGTGGGTCCATTATCACGTATTACAGACTTGTTGCTTACGAAATCATGCCCAGAAAACCTGTTAGGAATAAAAACTCTGAAAGCTCTAGGAGCTATAATATGCTGTTCCCCGGAGGGAGTTAGACTCTTTCTGCGGCATTTCAAGGGTCATTATGTTTTGCGAGAGTTTGATGTCAGATTGAAAATTGTGCCAGATTACTTGTGGGCAAAAGGCCCAACTGATGTAGGTTGCATGCATATCACCCCATACCGTGTTACGCTCAAGACAGGTGTTGTTTTACCCAGAATCAGACAATACAAGTTACCACCCGATGCTGTAGTGGCTTTACTGAAAATCATTGAGGAACTCATTGCCCAAGGAGTGGTCGTAGAGACCGACTCCAATGTCTGTAATTCACCCATCATTCCGATTCTTAAACGTACCGACCCCAATGCACCGCCAGTATATCGGCTGGTGATTGATCTAAGAGAATTGAATAAATGCATTGTACCACAGTACCCTGTGGTTCCCGATATCTCTTCCCTATTGACTGCTATTGATTCTGAAGCAACGTTCTTTACTGTAATTGACCTCAAGAACGCCTTCTTTAGTGTACCTATTGACCCAGACAGCCAATATCTCTTCGGATTCAGTTTAAATGGACGAAGTTTCAAATTTTCCCGCGCACCTCAAGGATTCACAGAAAGCCCCAGCATCTACAGTCAAGCACTGAAAAGACAACTCGATTGTATTCAAATGCCAGTTAACACCGCTTTACTGCAATACGTCGATGATCTGCTGATCACCGCACGAAGTGAGCCCGAATGCGAACAAGCATCACTGACAGTTTTACACTTTCTGGCCGACAAGGGGCACAAGGTGTCCCCTTCGAAGCTACAATTCTGTGTTCAGCAAGTTGTGTACTTGGGTCACTTGCTGTCCAAAGTGGGGAGACAGCTCACTCCCGATCGCATTCAGTTAATTGTAAATATGCCACAACCCCAGACACAAAAGGAAGTGCGGGCCTTCATAGGCCTCACCTCATATTGCAGACAATGGATTCCTCAATATGCATTTCTGGCTAAACCACTCATTCAGTTAACGACACAGGAGGCAGCGATTTCGACTGTCCTCCCTTGGACTCAGGAACACACACAAGCTTTTGAAGAATTAAAGAAAGCCTTATGTCAAGCACCAGTTTTAGCGACACCATGTTACAACAAACCGTTTACACTTTTTGTTACAGAACGTGATGGTACAGCATTGTCTGTCCTCACTCAAGATCAAGCAGGTTCACATAAGCCTTGCGCTTATTTCTCAAGTACATTGGATTCAGTAGCCCAGGCACTCCCTGCGTGCTTGAAGTCAGTAGCAGCAACAGCATTAGCCATCAGACAGAGCGATTCAATTGTTTTAGGCCATCAATTAACAGTACAAGTTCCACACTCTGTAGAGGTTTTGTTAAACAGAACCCAGACTCAGCACTTGACTATAGCTCGACTGAGAGGTTACGAATTGACGCTATTCCAGCCACACATAGAAATCAGACGCTGCAGCATTCTGAACCCCGCAACATTGTTACCCTCAATTGTGATAGATCCAGCCCCGCATGATTGTATAGAGATCATTAATGCAGTAACAAAGCCTAGACGAGATTTAACAGATGTCCCACTGACAAATCCAGACCTGACACTTTATGTGGACGGTTCATGTATGAGAACTAATACAGGAGAACTAGTGGCCGCGTATGCAGTGACCACTGAAACCGAAGTTAAAGAAACACATCGTATTGAGACACTGTCCGCTCAAGCGGCAGAGCTTATTGCTCTGACCCGAGCCTGTATACTAGCCAAGAACAGAAATGTCAACATATATACTGATTCCCGTTATGCGTTCGGAGTCGTACACGACTTCGGCATGTTATGGCAAGAAAGAGGTTTTTTGACCTCCCATGGTGCCAAGATCCAACACGGTCCCCTCATTCAAGCACTGTTAGAAGCAATACATCTGCCTTCAGGCATATCTGTTATGAAGTGTAAAGCACATACTAAAGTCACAGATTCGGTTTCCCAGGGTAATGACCTGGCAGACCAGACAGCAAAACATACAGCACTGACTCACACCCAGACAACTGATGTGACAAAGACAATAGTACCGACAAAGTGTATGGCAGTTAAGGATCCCGCTCTAGACGTAATTGATATTCAGACACATGCTACCACAGATGAAATAAAGAAGTGGACTGAACTAGGAGGGATCCAGACAGATCAAGGTTGGATGACGAAGGGAAAATCTACATGGTTTCTCCCTGACTCTATGGTTCAAGTCATGATAAATACAGCACATAGTCCAGCACATCTAGGAGAAAAAGCGATGTTAGACAGTTTACAAAATCTCTGGAGTAATAAACACTTACGAGCAGCCGCAAAACAGAAAGTGCGTACTTGCATGATCTGTTGTCAGTTCAACCCAGGTAAAAGCGTCCCTGTAGAGCAAGGTGGATTTCATCCTCCCGATCACCCTTTTGAAGTCCTCCAAATGGATTATATCCAGATGAACCGTTGTCGAGGATTCAAGTATGTCCTTGTAGTTGTTTGTGCACTTTCCCGTTGGACCGAAGCATACCCAGTCTCAGACTATACTGCTCCGACCACTGCCAAGCAGCTGGTTCGTGAATTCTTCCCACGGTACGGTTTGCCCCGTGTCGTATACTCAGATAACGGACAACCTTTCTCGTCCGAGCTAATGAAGCAAGTTTCTTTACTGCTAGGATACCAGTGGAAATTCCATTGTGTCCGACATCCCGAAGCCGCAGGCCTTGTAGAAAGGCATAACCAGACACTAAAAATACGCCTTGCAAAAATATGTCAGGAGAAAGGGGTCGACTGGATAGTCGCCCTGCCAGTGGCACTGTTCTATATGAGAATGGTTGCCCACTCGAGATCAGGGCTATCCCCGTACGAAGTGGTTTTTGGCAGACCACCGAATATGTGGGGGACGCCCATTCCGAAGAAAATCACTGATGTTGATTGTAATATGTTGACAGATTACCTTGCCTCCTTGATGTCTGCACTCCAATCATGTCGTTCACAGGTTGCCGCAGCCTTCCCTGACAACACTGATGTAAAGCCGCACGATGTCCGTCCTGGGGACCTAGTATTGGTGCGAAATTTCGATAGGAAGAGTCCGCTGGAGCCCCGCTGGAAATCCCCGAAGACCGTCCTTCTCACCACGAGGACCGCCGTAAAGATCGAAGGAAGAAAGGGGTGGGTCCATACGAGTCATGTGAAAAAATTTCATGAACTGAAACCAGACCGAGACTCGTCCACCCCCACCAAAGACTGTGTTGAGCCAAAAGACTTTACAGTTACCGAACGAGAAAAAACTCCCCAAGAGGAGTACAGGTCGAAACTCCGATCTAGCAAGTCAGACAGTTTAATTGTTTAAGTCCACCCTAGGTGAATCGGTTAAATAGTTTCTGACATGTATCCCCTAGATCGAGATAGAGAGAGAGAGAGACGATTCAAAAAACTTGCATATTGTAAATCACTTCGTAGTCACTGTATAGTGACACTATTAATCATGTTTATTCTGAGTATTTTAACTATTGTTGCTAGTATTCTGCTACCTATCTACTGGCCTATTTTCAAGCGTGAACAATCTGCTTACAATGTATCTGCTGAACATTCTTTTAGCGAATTGCCTCCACATGAGCTTTCTTACAGACTTGCGCTGCGCAACAATACATTCATTAGTATGTTACATCACTCTCATCAGACCAGCAATGCTACCAATTGCTGGGTATGTGGCCGACTCCCTCCCCATCAGAAATACCAGGGAGCTCTGCCTCTTTTTCCGTATCCATTCTCGCACAATGGCTCCTGTGGTGCATGGTTTAAAATACTTAATAAACTACTTAAATCTTTAGGTCCCGATATTGCCGTTACCACCGAAGGGGAATGGATTTGGGGAAACCTGAATTCAGTCCTATTCTACGCCTGTTACCCTAATAGTGAAGGTCAATCTGTTTCCGTAGGAACTGATCTAGAAAATGAAGTATATGGGTTAGGCAATTACACAGAAAACCTTATGATTCTTGCTATTGAATCCGAAGCTGCACCCGCCCTTCCTGCCATGTCAGTATTACCAGTCACCGGTCACCTCTGTGTTAAAAAGAAGGGTTCAGTACACTTAGGTCATAGTAAATGCACTACTGTAGTCGAATTCACTGATGAGGGTAAGTCCTCATTCCGAGCTAGACGACATACATATTTTGTTTGTGGCCATACCGCATACATAAGTCTACCTCCAGATTGGGATGGTACCTGTTACCTTGCTTTCCTTCTGCCCCCTGTTTTCTTAGCTCCCCCTGATTATCATCGTAATCCAAATCTAGTAAGCAATAGAGTCCGAAGAGACCTCCCGCTTGTCGATTATACTGAAACGGCATGGGAGCAATACACAGATTTTAATAAAGGATTCTTTTTCTTTGTAGGCCCCGTCCAAAATAGTAAAACGATACGTAGATTAACTAGAACACTTGAAGCAGTAGTACATGAAACCGCTTCCGCCTTAGGTAACATAACAGAGGAACAGTCTGCTATGCGGATTGTTGTCCTTCAAAATCGTCTTGTGATTGACGTCATCTTGGCAGATCGAGGTGGAGCTTGTAAGGTCATCGGGTCAAGTTGCTGTGTTTTCATCCCAGAAAACGCGCCATCTGTATACAAAGCTATCACCCGTCTTCATAAAATTGCAAATCTGATACATCAGAATCCAGGCACCTGGACTTGGTCCGGTTGGTTCTGGACAACGTTAACTGCTTGGGGATGGAAGATCCTATCCTTCCTAGGCATTGGCCTAGTCATAGTATTCAGTTGCTGCCTGTGCCTACAGTGTGGGCCAGCGAATTGTGGACTGTGTGCCACATCCTGCATTGAACATTCCAGTTTTCTCTCAAACCGTCAAAGAAAGAAAGATGAGCAAATGATGCTGCAAGAACAAACTGATCGATTCATGAGGATCGAGATTTCATGAAGGGTCCGTAGGGAACAAGGAGGGAATGAGGAAATATAAATTTTTGGTCATGTTATGTTCCCTATCGTGTACCCCACCGACTCCATGTATCAGCTTAAAGTACATGTAACTTCCCTCCTGTGTCAGCTATGAAGACGCAAACACATTTGCGTCCAACGTTAACATGTCCTCTTTCAGACCCACCCTGAATGGGTTGAATAGTCCGTTCCTAAGTATGCCATGCCAACGTCTTTTTGTGGTGTACTTCTACGTTTTTCAGCTCTAGCTGAGTAGGCCCTGAATTTCTGCCACCGAGCCTCTTTTCTGGCTTCTGACTCCGAGGGCCTCAGCCCAGGCTGCCTCTGTACCCGTGAACTCTGACTTACTTCCAGCGCGGCCCCTCGCGCTCAGCTCAGCCTGTTTTCTGCCAAGACTGACTTCAACCTTCGAATTATCTGATCTGCTCCTCGAAAATACATTCCTGCCTACTAGTTTAAGTAAACATCCTCCCAGCTGCAGAGCCAAAGGGCCTGCCTGTCTCTGTGCAAGTAATTCAAGTAATTCATAGCCTCTGTTACCATGCTCCCATGGAAGGCCCATGCCCCCACGCTTCTCCTGCAGACACTTAGGCGCTTATACACGCACTCTCAGTCAGTATAGAATAACTTCTGCCCCAGAGACCTTTCCGCCCAGATAGCTTAGTTCCTACAACAACAGATATCAGATATGATAAAAGTACAAGTTGATCTGACATGCCAGACTTCTGTCTCTTTCCGTCAGTTCGAATGTCAAGTCCCCTGCACCCTCCAGCTTCACGTCATTCACACGTCATGCAGCTGCGCGCGCATCCAATTTTCCAATTTCTGCTGACATTGCTACATTTCTGCTTAAGTGCCACCCACCTGTGACACCTAACTGTGACGTTTCTAGCACACACCTCCAGTTCACGCCTAGTCCACGCCTCTTGATTACGTACTAGTAACACGTGGATACTGTTATCTTGTCTTCTCTCAGCTGTTACGCCTACTGCATCACTTCTTATGGTGTAAATCAAGTATATAAGCTATGTATTGTCAATAAAATGTTGCTCTATCCCTTCTGACACCCCTGTGGTGGTCAGAATATGATATCCTGGTCTTGACCATTCCTTTTTAAGGAATAAAACCCCTAAGAAACTCTAACACCACGGACTCTGTCTTTTTTCTTCCGATCTGAGTTATTATTGATTAAGTACTTACCTGCATAGAAATTAAGATAGTAAATTAATTATTTACGTCAAAGCCACTGCGGACCGTCAGGAGAAATTCCTGGATCAACGTCCTCAGCTAAAATCAATAAATGCCAGATGCGGTCTAATCCACCTGTTCCTCTTCAAAGTTACTCATAATGAGAAGACTACCACTTTTGATGAGCCGGCTGCACGACAGGAATTTCTTCAGCAAAATGGAGTTGATGCCATGGACACTTCAAATTCTACCTGTCATATCATTTTGTTCTAACTGGCTTTTTCCCTTTCTGTATATATTGAATGTTGTTTGGTGCTTGTATGATTTTTAAGATGCTTATTCACTAGTCTCTTTATCTTCTTTCTCTTTTTCTTCTCTTTTTAGAACGTATTTTATTCATATTGTCTTTCCTCTTTCTAATACAGGTGTATTTTTCGCATCCCATCTCCTAAATGGTCTCCTCTATGTGTTGGTATCCTTACCCATCCAAGCCAACCCTGGACTCGAGCGCTGTTGTCGTAGTCTCCTTTTGTCACCACCCCCATTTCATCTTCAGTTGTCATTAGTATAACTTGTACCGTCATTTTGTTTCTTGTTCTATTTCCCTTTTGTTCGTATTTTTCTATGTGGTTCTTTTCTATCATTTTCCTTTTCCTTTTCCTAATATCTTCTTCATCACTCCTTTTTTTTTCTCTTTCAATTTTGTTCTATCCTAATCTCAATCTTGCTACTGAAAGCATACAGATTGATAATGTTTTTACCTTAACGTTACATTCTGGGTAACTATATGGAATATTAATGGGCTAGGTAACCCTATTAAAAGACAACGGGTGTTATCTCATCTAGCCAAATTAAAAACTGACATTGCAATGCTGTAGGATTCACATCTTTCTGAGCTTGAAGCTTCCAAGTTGAAGAAATGTTTGGTTGGTCATGTGTTCCATTCTCCTGCTTTAGGTAAGAAGAATGGGGTTCTAATTTTTTGCCATCAGAAAATGCATGTTTCAGTTGTTCATCAAGAGCCTGATACAGAAGGTCGTGGGTTGTTGTTAAGCTCCATGTTGATATGATAACTTTAGTTATTTTCAATGTCTATGGTCCAGTCTCCGATCGATAAGGTTTTATCTGACAAACTGTTTTTATATGATGGTGACTATATTATATTTGGTGACAGTAACCAAATTCATGATCCCATATTGGACAGGCACTCAACAGTTAAATTTGTTCCCTCTAAAATGCACTCACACTTTACTTCCACAATACGACGTAAATCGTTAGTTAATAAATCGCGACTCTGCCATCCAGACCTTCGGGAGTACAATTTTTACTCAGCACCACAGCATTCATAATCCCGAATTAATTATCTTTTTCTGATCAAATCTTTAGCTCAACATGCTCTTCAAGCTGAGATAGGATCAATTTTAATATCAGATCACGCTCCAGTACATGTGGATTCAGCCGCGGCCCGTGGAGGGAGTTCGGTGGGGCACGGAGGCGGTGCAGGTGAGGGGCAGGGGGGAGGGTGGTAAACAATGGAATATGGATAATTGCAGGTAAGTAAACAATTTAATAAATAAAACGAATTTCGCAGCGCACCCTACATCGCAAAATGCGATGCAGCGCGCGCTACGAAATTGTGAAGAACGGTACACTTAACAATACATTACTGCTCCACATTTCACCACATTGGCACAGTAGAGATCTAACGTTGATGGAAACATTCAAACACATGGCCTGAGGCCTGTTCCAAAATGTCCACATTCACAGAGGAAATCTCACATTTTAGTTTTCCTCACAGATTGACCCAATCTGACCACAATGAAAAGTGCATCCCGAACTGCTAAACAAACTACTTAAGTGCAATAAATATAACAAGCTTCTAGACAAGATAGAATAAAGATTTAACAAAGGCAGGTAGGTGAAGAAATTACTAAAAACAGTAAAGGGCTGATTGGGCCGCCCGCCATCCTTGCAGTGCTGGGACCAGCCGCCGGAAATGCGGTGGTCCCGCACAGCTAATTAGGATGGGACCACCACCCTGGCAGTCGCATTCTGCATTGTTGACATTGAGGCGGGTGCTGCTGTAAGCAGCACCTGCCGCAATGCCAAAGTGCTATGTCATGCATTCTCATGCACAACGTGGCAGGCACCGCGCGGTGTCTGTCACCTTGTGCAAGGAAATGAAAGGGGTACCATGGGTACCCGCCAAGTGCCCCTCCCACCCTCCCACACCTCCAGGGGCCCGCAACGGGCCCCAATTGCAAACCCTGCCAGCCTTTCCATGGCGGCATTGCTGCCATGGAAAGGCCAGTTTCCGCACTCATCCTAATATGGGCCATATTAGTGGCCAAGTCCGCCCGCCCGGCAGTCGTAATGATTACCGCCAATCGTAATGATTGTCGACTGGCGGAAAAGCGGCGGACGCACTTAGCGTCTGCCGCAATACACCCCGCCATAATAATATGGTGAGGGTAAATCAGGTTGGGATGGCAGGTGGATCGCCACCGCCAGCCTGACGGTGGCGATCCACCTACCATCCTAATGAACCCCCTAAATGTCTAGATTCAAAATGCTAGATAAGTGGCAGCTGCTGATACAAACTATTGTTGTGTAAATACTCCTGTCACAGATAATCTGAGTGAGGAAGGGTACCCAAGTTCCCCATCCTTCTTTGATCCCATCCAGATAGGACCAAAAAGTGCATTTTATAAATGCATTACAAGTATATGGGTATTAAAGTCATAGATTTTCAAGGACCACTTATGAAATATTCTAGTTCTTTCATGGTGTGACAAGCAAGTATGGCCTCCCTCTTGGGTATTTGTAGTTTACCTGCACCAAAAAACTTGGAGACAAACTCCAAAAAAATGGAGGAAAAAATCATGCATTTTCCTGTTGGCAAACTAATTATTATAGTGTTTTTCACTTTCTTACACTTTCCCATCCGCCCTTTCCTGATCTACTACACAAGTCTCACATTCTCAAAGTGTAGAAAGCAGTGTTACACATGTTACAGACTTGCAAAGCAGAGCTGAATATTTTGCCGACCTACAAAATGTACAGACCCAAATAGCCACAAAACAGAGCTACTGCTTAAGTTCCAGAGCCTTCCAGGTGAGGCCAGTACACATATTACACCAATCATACAAGCTACAGTCTCAAAAAGCATTTATGATTATTAATTTAATTTTAGTTGTAAATATATATTTAGATAATAAAACTTACATTGAGGCACAGTATTTTAGGTTTGATTCTGAAACCGAGGAACGTGAAAATCAGATATAGACGGAAAATGTCTAATTTAAGCCAAAAAGGGTATTGTAATACATTAGCTTCATAGATGGGGGTCTGCATTCTAGAACTGATGCAAAGATAGGCGTGAATAGCATTGGCAGAGAGAGATGCGACTGCGAGAAGAGATGAAAAATTGATAGAAGACCTGGGAAAATGGGGGTAACTAGAAGTAGACCTACAAACAGTGCGGATTTGTCAGAAGTTGGCCAGAAAATGGGGAGGACAAATGTATCATGCGTCTTACTCTACATACGCCAGGGGAGTTTTAATCTGAGTGGCCCCGGGGGTGCCGTTCGCCATGCAGTATATGGAGGCGGACATCAACGGTCGATACCTGCTCCTCCGGGCTAAACTGGACGGCAGGGAGATAGTCATTTTAAATTCGTACACACCCAACACTGACGACCCGGCCTTCTGTGGGGATCTGCAGGATGAGATGGTTCACGATTTGGGGACCCCAACACTTTGGTTTGGGGATTTCAACTGCATATTGGACCCGGTCCTAGATAGATCCCCACCCAGGGAGGGCATGAAGCCCTGTATGACTGTGAAGCTAGGGGAGGTCATGAGAAACATAGGGGTGACGGATGTCTGGCGCCAGCGGAACCCAACACAAAAGGTATACACCTGCTTCTCCCCCACACACAATACTTACAGCCATCTTGATAGAGTCCTGGTGGCGAACGCGGGGATTCATATGGAAGTGGAAGTTACTCATCAGGCGCGCTTTTTGTCGGACCACTCGCCGGTGGCGTGTATGGTTCAATGGGGGCCCTCGACGGCTCGCCCTCGGGCCTGGAGGCTTACGGTAGATATACTTCAAGATCAAATAAGAAAGGCGCATATGAAGACGGCCATTGGGGATTATGTGGATCTCAATTGGGGGCAGGGGAGCTTATCAGTAGCCACTAGGTGGGAGGCCCTGAAGGCGGAAGTAAGGGGAGCTTGTATAGGGCTCACATACGGAGTGAGGAAGCAACTCCTCCGGGATCTCCAGAAAGAGGAGGCCGGCCTGCTGCAGGCTCAGCTTGTAACGGACCCCAGTGCCCAGCAGCAGCGGGAGGAACTGGATACCCACGCTAGGATACATGATGTATTAGATTAAGTTGATAAATACACACTGGGCCAATACAGGCAGCGCCTTCACAGGGAGGGCGATAAATCAGTGCGGCTCCTGGCATGGATATTGAGGAGAGAGCAGACTCCAGAGCGTATAGTGGCCTTGAGGGACCTGACTGGACAGGAGGTGTATTCGGAACAGGCGGTCCTTGGGGTCCTTCAGTCCCATCTGCAGGAAGTCTACGCGGCGGACCCTGCTGTTTCGGAGAACACATATCTCCCTTACTTGTAGGACCTGCCTCTGTTGACCCTTTCAGATTCTGACAGGGAGGAGCTGGACACAGTGCTGGCATTAGCAGTGATCCGTGGGGTGTTGGCCCGTTTGCCACGCGCAAAAGCGCCTGGGAGCGGCGGATTCCCGTCAGAGTTTTACCAGGAATACAGGGAAGTCTTGGCTCCGCTCCTTCTCCAAGTCTTTCACGAGACGTTTGATAGCGAAGTGCTCCCGCAGAGTATGGCCCAAGGGGAAATATGCATGCTCCTAAACCCGGGGGGGGACAAGCATGAACCCTCGGCATATCGGCCGATAACCATGATCAATGCTGACGTCAAAATACTGACCAAGCTCTTGGCCTTACGCCTTGGCCCACTTAGTTCATCAGGACCAATGTGGTTTTATCCCTGGGCGGAACACAGCCATGAATTTAAGACAATTTAATCATATCCAGCATGAGGTGAGAGACAGGGACGAGCAGACGGTCTTGGACTCAATAGACCTGGCCAAGGCGTTTGATACTGTGGATTGGGGATGCCTGCAGGAGGTCCTTATGAAGATGGGTCTTGGGCCCACCTTCCGACGTTGGATCTGCATCCTATATAGCTCCCCGCGAGCCAGGGTGCGTCTGGGAGCTGCAAGGTCGGAGGAGTGGCAGTTGGAGCGGGGCACGAGGCAGGGGTGCCCCCTTTCACCGCTGCTTTTCGCCCTCGCAATCGAGACCCTTGCCGTCTTGTTACGGACCGATATGAGGCAATCGGGCATTCAAGTGGGCGACACATGCAACACATTATCGCTGTATGCGGATGATGCCTTGTTTTATCTGGCATCTCCGAGAGAGGCACTCCCGAGATTGCTACAGCACCTGGACCTCTTTGGCGAGGCGTCGGGATTGCGGATCAACCGGAGTAAGTCCCTAATTTTCCCACTATCGGGATTTGCAGCAGTCCCCCAGGAGGAACTGCCAGAACTGGGGCTCCGCTGGGAGCACACCAGTTTCCGCTATTTGGGTATTCATGTAACCTCTTCCTTGGAACAGTCACTGGTCCGTAATATAGATCGGGTCATAACGTCTCTCCAGAGCTCTGTGTCCTTCTGGAACACACTCCCACTGTCCCTAATGGGGCGACTGGTCATATCCAAGATGGTGATGCTGCCAAGGACATTGTATGTCCTTCAGAACACGCTGTGTCCGCTTCCGCCAAAGATCTTTCGAACCCTCAACACCCTGCTCACATCTCTGCTCTGGGCGGGTAGAAGGAGCAGAGTAGCCCTCTGTACCCTACTGCGCTCCTTTGAGGAGGGCGGACTGGAGGCCCCATGCTTTGCTCTTTATTATTATGCAGCACAGTTGCTCCCGGGGGCCAGATGGTTTGTGGACGCTGATGTACGGGAAACGAGGTTGCTAGAAGGAAGGGCGACAGTGCAGGAGCTGCAGAAGGCACTGATGCGAGTGGCAGGTGCTGATACCGGACTGCCTTATGTGGTCAAACACACGGTGGGCGTATGGCAACGTGTCATAGAAAGGGTGCAACGGTCGGCCCCGTTCCACAGAGATCTGCCACTCTGCAATCGGGCCCCTATAGTGGAACTTGAACATCAGATTTCCTTTCAGGAGTGGAGAATTGGGGGCTGCGAGGTTCTGGCTGACCTGTATCCCTCGGAGAGCTTTGTGACCTATGAGCAGGCAGTGGAGTCCTTTGGCCTAGGCAGCAGTCAATACATACATTACCAAGTGCTGCGCTGCATAGTACGTTCAATTTGGCCACAGTGCCGGGAGATCCCACCGATGTCCCATACGTTGCATGTTATATTATCCTGCGGAAAAGGACGTAGACTAATAACTCTGCTATATGCGGCTATGAAATGGGATTCTGCGCCTCCGGTACCGCCGGCATGGGCGGCTTGGGAGGCAGATCTGGGAGTGCCTCTGAATCAGAGTCAAAGGGCGCGGGTGGGGACCCTCACTCGGAGGGTCTCTTGTAATGCGAGATTTAAACTCATCCACTTCAGTTTTTTGCACCGCGCCTACCTTACTCCGAAGTTGATAAGTCGGTTCTCGGTAAGCGGAAGAGACAATTGCCCTAGATGCAGCGCGGTGGGCAGGATTATTGCACCTGGCATGGGAATGTCCGTTGGTGGGGAGCTTTTGGTCAGTGGAAGTGGAAGTGACCCGGTGGGGACTACCATGGGACTCCGAATCAGGCTCACGCCCATACATTGTCTGTTGTCATTGGTCCCAAAGCCAAGGAAGCGGAAACTCTCCTATGAGTTATTACAATTGATGCTAGTGCTGGCCAGGCGCAGTGTTGTCATTACAGGTATGGGACAGCGGGCCCCAGAGATTGATGCATGGCTTGGAGAAGTGAGAGAATGGACACTAGCGGAAGAAACGCATATGCAACACAAAAGAGGGATGGGAATCTGCACGAGGATTTGTTGGTGTGGCGAGCCATCTGCATGACAAGGCTGGTGGCAGAGGGGCCCTCGTCACCCAGTGATTCTGAAGGGACAAGCAGGGAGTTGTTCTATGAGTGTGACTCGGAGGGGGAAAAGGGGGTTCCCGAACTTGTGCAAGATGCTGAGCCTGACCTGATTTCCTCCCATGTTCATGAGTAAGCTGCTGATTCCACCGCTTAACTGCATTGTCTTGTGTACTTTCAGAAGTCGAATCAATCTGTGTACAAATGTTTTTAAAGATGCCATGGGAGGCGGGGGGTATAAGTTGTATTTTCTAAATGAAAATTGAAAAATTAAGGTAAAAAATAATAAATGATCTTGTCTGAAATGCTTACCGCCAGGTTAATCAAATGTAGCTTCGGGAGAGGTATGGGGTAAGGAATAAAACAGACCACAGCCTGACTCCGATAACCACAAGCACATCAAAAGTGATAGTAAGCAGTGAGACATTACTTCACAGGCATTTAATTCCAGTTACCGGGTCATGTCATGCACTTCATGCTGGTACTCATTTCAGTCCAGATGTATTGGTCATTCCAGCTTCAGTCTCGGATGCATGCATTCTGTTGATAGCAAGGATGGCAAGCCTTGGGAGTGAGCAGCCCACTACTGGGGAGGTGGTGGTCAGGATCCATGAGCACCCTGATTGCAGGCCCATCTGTATCTCATTTCACTCTGTTTTAATGGACAACTGACAGGCAGACCAAGTAGGACTGTGGCTGTGACCAGTGGACACTGGTGGCTCCGTGGGTGGAAGATACAAGCACAAATAAGCTTCTAGATCAAGTCAGTAGGCGATGGTACTGTTGAAACTGTACAGCTCACAGGTTATAACATTATGTGCCACAACACTATCCTGAACTGTAGAAGTCTCTGCAGGGTGCAACACAGGTTAATCTGAGGCTGATAATGCATTAGCAAGGCATATGTTTTGCTGTCAACAGCGATAAACTATATATGCCCGTACCCTACACTGCTGTGTCAGGGAGAGCAAGAGTGGCTCATCTTGTGGTGAATGGTCAAAACAGTCGGCAGATGCACAGTGATATAAGTCTCTTGTGAGCCGGCCCCAAGCTGACGAGCTTTGAAACGCCTGCACGCCATGAGTGGGATTATACCTGAGACGATTGGTAGCATGTCCAGCAACCCGTAAATATTCTCTACTGATGAGGGAGGAATCCCGAAACACTGGTGTCTAGAGATACGATTTTGAAAGACGGTATTAGCTGAATAATATTATGCACTTTGTGTGAAAAACTGAACTACAACTACCAAGACGTTATGGGGTAATGACACTGTTACATGCAAGCAGTGTGCTCCTACCAACTTTCACGGCAGATGCAGAGTCAGGCGGGACCATGCCTGGATATCCACTTGCTTTAGCATTTAGCCTTCACCCCTCTCTCTTGTCACTTATTTTGCTGGTTAAAGGGTGCCCTTGGATAGTACGAATTTCACAACATCAAGTCATGGCAGTCAGCTGAACAAGTGAACCCAATTATTTCCAGTGTATTTAGGAAGTCACCTACAAACAGCGGGCCTATGATCTTTAAAAGTCCTTGGAGGGAAATATTGGCCTAGAATTTGACAGAGAGAGAGTAAGCCTAATTTTCCCTAAAGGACAAAAGGTTGCTTTCCCTTTAAAAATGTTCTGAACATATTAGGCCAGATAGGTTATTTTTACAGTACTAATGGGGAACATCGTTTACAACGAAACTTTTACCCCGCACTACCATTACAACGTAGGATTTACAACCAAATTCGTTACAACGACTTTCGCTGGAGGGCGCTGTTGGATAGGGAATAGTTTCATTTCTATCCAACACCTTCCCTACTATCCACAAGGACTGGAGTTGGAAAAGAAAATTAAACTATTCCACTATCCAGCGCCCCCCAACGCAAGTCACTGTAACGACTTGCGTTGTAATACCTGCGTTGTAAAGGCATGGGTGGTAAAAGCATGCGTTGAAACGTCATACATCCGCACTAATGTAATGTAAACTTACAAAAATACCATTGATTCTGAAGATGGATTCCTCAAATACTTCTGCGCTTTGATAGTGTGGCAAACAAGGCTGACTCACCTAATGGTGGCCAATGTTCACTAGCCTCAAAACATTTTGACACAATGATGGCAAAGTGGTTACTTTTTCAAGGATCGGCTCTCTAATAAGGTCTAAGGTGCTATATGTACCAACGGCAGCCAGGAAATTGACTTTCACATAACCCATCATTGTCTTAACATCTTTCATCGCTTCTACATTTGTATTACTTCTTGACATTTTGCCAGCCTGCCCTTTTGAAGAGGTTCTTAGTCACTTCTTTTGACTGAAAAACTGCGATGAAGGTACAGAGCACAAAAAACTAGAAATGCACAAATCTCTCAATCTGAGGCCAGAGGGAAAAACTACACACGTCAGTTGTCATTATTACACAAATGTTAGATATATATATATTTGTGTATACGTACTAGTTTTATGCCCAAACTTCAGCTTTTCAGTCGTAAAAGAATACATGAATCTTGCTACTTAACGCAAGAATTAACCTGATTGATAAGCAAGTTCATGAAACAAAATTACAAAAATTGCCCAGAAATAACGGCTTTTTATTCTTTGTAAATGCTTTTTCTGTCTAGATATCAGTTTGTCATTTTCGTCAAACATCCATATCCACTACTATTGCACATGGAATGATTCTGTGTGCATCTCGACAAACAAATATGCCAGAAATAGCAAACTTTACATCAAGACCAACATTATATTTTTTTAGCAGTGAGAACATCACCTTCCACACATACATGGATGTTTTAATTAGGGTCCTCATCTGACAATAAAATGTTTTTATACAGTGCTGAGTACTACAATTATGCAACCTCTGAGCACTGCCCACATCAGGTGGCATAGTTACTCAATTTCTCGCTAATCAATCAATCAACAGCATTTGTAAAGCGCGCTACTCACCCGTTAGGGTCTCAAGGCGCTGAGGGGGGGGGGTCGCTACTGCTCGATCAGCCTGGTCTTGAGTTGTTTCCTGAAGGAGAGATGGCCCAGGGTCAGCCGTATGTGAGTGGGGAGGGAGTTCCATGTCTTGGCTGCCAGGTAGGAGAAGGATCTTCCTACGACGGTGGATTTGCGGATTCGTGGGACGGAGGCGAGGGCGAGGCTGGTGGATTGGAGCTGGCGGGTGGGTGTGTAGAATGTGAGGCGGTTGTTGAGGTACTTCGAGCCCGTGTCGTGGAGAGCCATATGTGCGTGGGTGAGGAGTCTGAACGTGATCCTCTTGTTGATGGGGAGCCAGTGCGGGTCTTTCAGGTGAGCAGAGATGTGGCTGTGGCAAAGGGATGTCCAGGATGAGTCGTGCTGAGGCGTTCTGAATGCGCTGGAGTATTTTCTGGAGCTTGGCTGTGGTTCCAGCATAGAGGGTGTTCCCGTAGTACAGACGGCTGGTGACGAGGGCCTGGGTGACCGTCTTCCTGGTTTTGGTGGGGATCCATCGGAAGATCTTTCGGAGGATGCGCAGGGTGTTGAAACAGGATGATGAGACGGCGTTGACTTGCTTGGTCATCATGAGGGAGTAGTCCAGGATGAAGCCCAGGTTGCGTGCGTGGTCCGTTCGCTTGGGTGCGTTGCCCAGGGCAGAGGGCAACCAGGAGTCGTCCCAGGTGGAGGGAGATGGTCCGAGGATGAGGACTTCCGTCTTGTCTGAGTTCAGTTTCAGACGGCTGATCTTCATCCATTCTGCGACGTCTTTCATTCCTTCCTGGAGGTTGGTGAGGGAGAGGATCAGCTGGGTGTCGTCGGCGTATGAGATGATGTTGAGTTTGTGTTGGCATGCAATGACTGCGAGAGGGCTCATGTAGATGTTGAAGAGGGTGGGGCTCAGTGAAGATCCTTGTGGAACGCCGCAGATGACTTCGGTGGACGCGGAGCGGAACGGGGGAGGCGGACTCTCTGGGTTCTTCCGTCGAGGAACGAGATGATCCATTCCAGGGCCGCTCTTTGGATTCCGATGTTGCAGAGGCGCTGTATCAGGGTGCGGTGGCATACGGTGTCGAAGGCTGCTGAGAGGTCCAGGAGGATGAGGGCTGCAGTTTTCCCATTGTAGAGCAGGGACCTGATGTCGTCGGTGGCTGCGATGAGGGCGGTCTTGGTGCTGTGGTTTGCTCGGAACCCGGACTGTGAGGGGCCGAGGGATCCGTTGGTCTCGAGGAAGGCGGAGAGTTGTGTGTTGACGGTCTTCTCGATGACTTTGGCAGGGAAGGGGAGGAGAGAGATGGGGCGGAAGTTCTTCAGGTCAGTGGGATCCGCGGTGGGTTTCTTTAGGAGGGCGCTCAACTCGGTGTGTTTCCAACTCTCCGGGAAGGTGGCAGATGCGAAGGAGCTGTTGAGGATGTTCCGGAGTTGGGGTGCGATGATGGAGTCGGCTTTGTTGAAGATGTAGTGTGGGCAGGGGTCGGTAGGGGAGCCGGAGTGGATGGTGTTCATCAGGTGGGTGGTGCCTTCGATGCTGACCGGGGTCCAGGTGCAGAGGTGTTGTTATTGCAGGCACTGGGGTTGGAGAGCTCTTTAACGATGCTGAAGAGTTCCTTGCTGTTGTAGGTGTTGTTGTCCAGTCGTTCTTTGAATGTTGTCTTCTTGGTAGTTCGGATCAGCTGGTGGTGTTTGCGGGAGGCGTTCTTGAGGGCGGTCATGTGTTCTGCTGTCTGGTCGTGGCGCCAGGCTTTCTCGAGGGTGCGGCAGGTTTTCTTGGAGTTTTTGAGGTCGTTGGTAAACCATGAGGCTTTCGTGCTGCCGGGTCTGCTGGGTGGGTTCTTCAGTGGTGCGAGTTCGTCGGCGCAGTTGGTGAGCCACTGTGTTAGGTTGCGGGCTGCTTCGTTGGGGTTCGTTGTGTTGGTGGGGGTTTCTGGTTAAGGGCATGGTGAGCTGGTCGGCGGTGATCTTGCTCCATCTTCTGCGGGGCACCTGTTGCGGGTGGTGGTGGGTCGTGGCTCTCCTGTAGTTGAAGTGGACGCAGCTGTGGTCTGTCCAGTGTAGTCCTGTTGAGTGGCTGAAGGAGATGTGCTTGCTGGAGGAGAAGATGGGGTCGAGTGTGTGGCTGGCGTAGTGGGTGGGGGTGTTCACCAGTTGCTTGAGTCCGAGGATATCCATGAAGGCGGCGGTGTTGCAGTCCTTGTTGTTCTCCAGGTGGAAGTTAAGGTCTCCTAGGAGGATGTAGTCTGTGGAGGTGAGGGCGTGCGGACTGACGAAGTCTGCGATGGCTTCGCTGAATTGTGTGCGTGGTCCCGGGGGTCTGTAGATGAGGGTGCCTCTGAGGGTGGTCTTTGGGCCGGTGTGTATCTGGAAGTGAAGGTGCTCAGCGGCGGTGAGGGTGTCATCGGGAAAAGAAGAACGGCGGGAAAAGAGGAACGGCGGGAAAAAGAAGAACGGTGGTAGCGGCGAGGGGGGAAGCCTGAGGGCAGAGTCCCTAGAAGGCTGCAGCAGCACACAAGCAGGAAGCATGAGGGCAGAGGCCCTAAAAGGCAGCAGCAGCACACGGGCAGGAAGCAGTGGCATGAAGCCCTGTATGACTGTGAAGCTAGGGGAGGTCATGAGAAACATAGGGGTGACAGATGTCTGGCGCCAGCGGAACCCAACACAAAAGGTATACACCTGCTTCTCCCCCACACACAATACGTACAGCCGTCTTGATAGAGTCCTGGTGGCGAACGCCGGGATTCATATGGAAGTGGAAGTTACTCATCAGGCGCGCTTTTTGTCGGACCACTCGCCGATGGCATGTATGGTTCAATGGGGGCCCTCGACGGCTCGCCCTCGGGCATGGAGGCTTACATTAGATATACTTCAAGATCAAATAAGAAAGGCGCATGTGGAGACGGCCATTGGGGATTATGTGGATCTCAATTGGGGGAAGGGGAGCTTATCAGTAGCCACTAGGTGGTAGGCCCTGAAGGCGGTAGTAAAGGGAGCTTGTATAGGGCTCACATACGGAGTGAGGAAGCAACTCCTCCGGGATCTCCAGAAAGAGGAGGCCGCCCTGCTGCAGGCTTGTAATGGACCCCAGTGCCCAGCAGCAGCGGGAGGAACTGGATACCCATGCTAGGATACATGATGTATTAGATTGAGTTGATAAATACACACTGGGCCAATACAGGCAGCGCCTTCACAGGGAGGGCGATAAATCAGGGTGGCTCCTGGCATGGATATTGAGGAGAGAGCAGACTCCAGAGCGTATAGTGGCCTTGAGGGACCTGACTGGACAGGAGGTGTATTCGGAGCAGGCGGTCCTTGGGGTCCTTCAGTCCCATCTGCAGGAAGTCTACGCGGCGGACCCTGCTGTTTCGGAGAACACATATCTCCCTTACTTGTGGGACCTACCTCTGTTGACCCTTTCAGATTCTGACAGGGAGGAGCTGGACGCAGTGCTGGCATTAGCAGAGGTCCGTGGGGTGTTGGCCCGTTTGCCACGCGCAAAAGCGCCTGGGAGCGATGGATTCCCGTCAGAGTTTTACCAGGAATACAGGGAAGTCTTGGCTCCGCTCCTTCTCCAAGTCTTTCACGAGACGTTCGATAGCGGAGTGCTCCCGCAGAGTATGGCTCAAGGGGAAATATGCATGCTCCTAAAGCTGGGGGGGGGGGACAAGCATGACCCCTCGGCATATCGGCCGATAACTATGATCAATGCTGACGTCAAAATACTGACCAAGCTCTTGGCCTTACGCCTTGCACCCACATGGCGCACTTAGTTCATCAGGACCAATGTGGTTTTATCCCTGGGCGGAACACAGCCATGAATTTAAGACGATTGAATCATATCCAGCATGAGGTGAGAGACAGGGACAAGCAGACGGTCTTGGACTCAATAGACCTGGCCAAGGCGTTTGATACTGTGGATTTGGGCTACCTGCAGGAGGTCCTTATGAAGATGGGCCTTGGGCCCACCTTTTGACGTTGGATCTGCATCCTATATAGCTCCCCGCGAGCCAGGGTGCGTCAGGGAGCTGCAAGGTCGGAGGAGTGGCGGTTGGAGTGGGGCACGAGGCAGGGGTGCCCCCTTTCACCGCTGCTTTTCGCCCTCGCAATCGAGACCCTTGCCGTCTTGTTACGGACCGATATGAGGCAATCGGGCATTCAAGTGGGCGACACATGCAACACATTATCGCTGTATGCGGATGATGCCTTGTTTTATCTGGCATCTCCGAGAGAGGCACTCCCGAGATTGCTACAGCACCTGGACCTCTTTGGCGAGGCGTCGGGATTGCGGATCAACCGGAGTAAGTCCCTAATTTTCCCACTATCGGGATTTGCAGCAGTCCCCCAGGAGGAACTGCCAGAACTGGGGCTCCGCTGGGAGCACACCAGTTTCCGCTATTTGGGTATTCATGTAACCTCTTCCTTGGAACAGTCACTGGTCCGTAATATAGATCGGGTCATAACGTCTCTCCAGAGCTCTGTGTCCTTCTGGAACACACTCCCACTGTCCCTAATGGGGCGACTGGTCATATCCAAGATGGTGATGCTGCCAAGGACATTGTATGTCCTTCAGAACACGCTGTGTCCGCTTCCGCCAAAGATCTTTCGAACCCTCAACACCCTGCTCACATCTCTGCTCTGGGCGGGTAGAAGGAGCAGAGTAGCCCTCTGTACCCTACTGCGCTCCTTTGAGGAGGGCGGACTGGAGGCCCCATGCTTTGCTCTTTATTATTATGCAGCACAGTTGCTCCCGGGGGCCAGATGGTTTGTGGACGCTGATGTACGGGAAACGAGGTTGCTAGAAGGAAGGGCGACAGTGCAGGAGCTGCAGAAGGCACTGATGCGAGTGGCAGGTGCTGATACCGGACTGCCTTATGTGGTCAAACACACGGTGGGCGTATGGCAACGTGTCATAGAAAGGGTGCAACGGTCGGCCCCGTTCCACAGAGATCTGCCACTCTGCAATCGGGCCCCTATAGTGGAACTTGAACATCAGATTTCCTTTCAGGAGTGGAGAATTGGGGGCTGCGAGGTTCTGGCTGACCTGTATCCCTCGGAGAGCTTTGTGACCTATGAGCAGGCAGTGGAGTCCTTTGGCCTAGGCAGCAGTCAATACATACATTACCAAGTGCTGCGCTGCATAGTACGTTCAATTTGGCCACAGTGCCGGGAGATCCCACCGATGTCCCATACGTTGCATGTTATATTATCCTGCGGAAAAGGACGTAGACTAATAACTCTGCTATATGCGGCTATGAAATGGGATTCTGCGCCTCCGGTACCGCCGGCATGGGCGGCTTGGGAGGCAGATCTGGGAGTGCCTCTGAATCAGAGTCAAAGGGCGCGGGTGGGGACCCTCACTCGGAGGGTCTCTTGTAATGCGAGATTTAAACTCATCCACTTCAGTTTTTTGCACCGCGCCTACCTTACTCCGAAGTTGATAAGTCGGTTCTCGGTAAGCGGAAGAGACAATTGCCCTAGATGCAGCGCGGTGGGCAGGATTATTGCACCTGGCATGGGAATGTCCGTTGGTGGGGAGCTTTTGGTCAGTGGAAGTGGAAGTGACCCGGTGGGGACTACCATGGGACTCCGAATCAGGCTCACGCCCATACATTGTCTGTTGTCATTGGTCCCAAAGCCAAGGAAGCGGAAACTCTCCTATGAGTTATTACAATTGATGCTAGTGCTGGCCAGGCGCAGTGTTGTCATTACATGTATGGGACAGCGGGCCCCAGAGATTGATGCATGCCTTGGAGAAGTGAGAGAATGGACACTAGCGGAAGAAACGCATATGCAACACACTAAGAGGGATGAGAAACTGCAGGAGGATTTGTTGGTGTGGCGAGCCATCTGCATGACAAGGCTGGTGGCAGAGGGGCCCTCGTCACCCAGTGATTCTGAGGGGACAAGCAGGGAGTTGTTCTCTGAGTGTGACTCGGAGGGGAAAAAGGGGGTTCCCGAACTTGTGCAAGATGCTGAGCCTGACCTGAGTTCCTCCCATGTTTATGAGTAAGCTGCTGATTCCACCGCTTAACTCCATTGTCTTGTGTACTTTCAGAAGTCGTCATACGCCGTAAATGTGCCATAATGAGTCCATCGATCTGTGTACAAATGTTTTTGAAGATGCCATGGGGGGTGGGGGGTATAAGTTGTATTTTCTAACCGAAAATTGAAAAATTAAGGTAAAAAAAAATGATCTTGTCTGAAATGCTTACCGCCAGGTTAATCACATGTAGCTTCGGGAGATGTATGGGGTAAGGAATAAAACTGACCACAGCCTGACTCCGATAACCACAAGCACATCAAAAGTGATAGTAAGCAGTGAGACATTACTTCACAGGCATTTAATTCCAGTTACCGGGTCATGTCATGCACTTCATGCTGGTACTCATTCCAGTCCAGATGTATTGGTCGTTCCAGCTTCAGTCTCGGATGCATGCATTCTGTTGATAGCAAGGATGGCAAGCCTTGGGAGTGAGCAGCCCACTACTGGGGCGGTGGTGGTCAGGATCCATGAGCACCCTGATTGCAGGCCCATCTGTATCTCATTTCACTCTGTTTTAATGGATAACTGACAGGCAGACAAAGTAGGACTGTGGCTGTGACCAGTGGGCACTGGTGGCTCCGTGGGTGGAAGATACAAGCACAAATAAGCTTCTAGATCAAGTCAGGAGGCGATGGTACTGTTGAAACTGTACAGCTCACTGGTTATAACATTATGTGCTACAACACTATCCTGAACTGTAGAAGTCTCTGCAGGGTGCAACAAAGGTTAATCAGAGGCTGATAATGCATTAGCAAGGCATATGTCTTGCTGTCAACAGCGATAAACTATATATGCCCGTACCCTACACTGCTGTGCCAGGGAGAGCAAGAGTGGCTCATCTTGTGGTGAATGATCAAAACAGTCGGCAGATGCACAGTGATATAAGTCTCTCGTGAGCCGCCCCCAAGCTGACGAGCTTTGGAACGCCTGCACGCCATGAGTGGGATTATACCTGAGACAATTGGTAGCATGTCCAGCAACCCGTAAATATTCTCTACTGATGAGGGAGGAATCCCGAAACACTGGTGTCTAGAGATACGATTTTTAAAAGACGGTATTAGCTGAATAATACTATGCACTTTGTGTGAAAAACTGAACTACAACTACCAAGACTTTATGGGGTAATGACACTGTTACATGCAAGCAGTGTGCTCCTACCAACTTTCACGGCAGATGCAGAGTCAGGCGGGACCATGCCTGGATATCCTCTTGCTTTAGCATTTAGCCTTCACCCCTCTCTCTTGTCACTTATTTTGCTGGTTAAAGGGTGCCCTTGGATGGTACGAATTTCACAACATCAAGTCATGGCAGTCAGCTGAACAAGTGAACCCAATTATTTCCAGTGTATTTAGGAAGTCACCTACAAACAGCGGGCCTATGATCTTTAAAAGTGCTTGGAGGGAAATACTGGCCTAGAATTTGACAGAGAGAGAGTAAGCCTAATTTTCCCTAAAGGACAAAAGGACATATTAGGCCAGATAGGTTATTTTTACAGCACTAATGGGGAACATCTTTTACAACGAAACTTTTACCCCGCACTACCATTACAACGTAGGATTTACAACCAAAGTCGTCACAACGACTTTCGCTGGAGGCCGCTGTTGGATAGGGAATAGTTTCATTTCTATCCAACACCTTCCCTACTATCCACGAGGACTGGAGTTGGAAAAGAAAATTAAACTATTCCACTATCCAGCTCTCCCCAACGCAAGTCGCTGTAACGACTTGCGTTGTAATACCTGCGTTGTAAAGGCATGGGTGGTAAAAGCATGCGTTGAAACGTCATACATCCGCACTAATGTAATGTAAACTTACAAAAATACCATTGATTCTGAAGATGGATTCCTCAAATACTTCTGCACTTTGATAGTGTGGCAAACAAGGCTGACTCACCTAATGGTGGTCAATGTTCACTAGCCTCAAAACATTTTGACACAATGATGGCAAAGTGGTTACTTTTTCAAGGATCGGCTCTCTAATAAGGTCTAAGGTGCTATATGTACCAACGGCAGCCAGGAAATTGACTTTCACATAACCCATCATTGTCTTAACATCTTTCATCGCTTCTACATTTGTATTACTTCTTGACATTTTGCCAGCCTGCCCTTTTGAAGAGGTTCTTAGTCACTTCTTTTGACTGAAAAACTGCGATGAAGGTACAGAGCACAAAAAACTAGAAATGCACAAATCTCTCAATCTGAGGCCAGAGGGAAAAACTACAGACGTCAGTTGTCATTATTACACAAATGTTAGTTATATATATATCTGTGTATACGTACTAGTTTTATGCCCAAACTTCAGCTTTTCAGTTGTAAAAGAATACATGAATCTTGCTACTTAACACAAGAATTAACCTGATTGATGAGCAAGTTCATGAAACAAAATTTAAAAAATTGCCCAGAAATAACGGCTTTTTATTCTTTGTAAATGCTTTTTCTGTCTAGATATCAGTTTGTCATTTTCGTCAAACATCCACATCTACTACTACTGCACATGGAATGATTCTGTGTGCATCTCGACAAACAAATATGCCAGAAATAGCAAACTTTACATCAAGACCAACATTATATTTTTTTAGCAGTGAGAACATCACCTTCCACACATACATGGAAGTTTTAATTAGGGTCCTCATCTGACAATAAAATGTTTTTGTACAGTGCTGAGTACTACAATTATGCAACCTCTGAGCACTGCCCCCATCAGGTGGCATAGTTACTCAATTGCTCGCTAATCAATCAATCAACAGCATTTGTAAAGCGCGCTACTCACCCGTTAGGGTCTCAAGGCGCTGAGGGGGCGGGGGGGGGGGGGGGTCGCTACTGCTCGAACAGCCTGGTCTTGAGTTGTTTCCTGAAGGAGAGATGGCCCAGGGTCAGCCGTATGTGAGTGGGGAGGGAGTTCCATGTCTTGGCTGCCAGGTAGGAGAAGGATCTTCCTCCGACGGTGGATTTGAGGATTCGTGGGACGGAGGCGAGGGCGAGGCTGGTGGATCGGAGCTGGCGGGTGGGTGTGTAGAATGTGAGGCGGTTGTTGAGGTACTTCGGGCCCGTGTCGTGGGATTGCATTCGTGAACATCATTGTGGCTGAAGCGCTTTGCTGTAACCGGTATTGTTGCCTCATTCATTGTTTCAATTTGCTCTCATCTGGACTTAGACCTGTATTAGCGCGCTGTTTACATTTGCTGCATTAACTCTGTTTAGGTGAAGTGTTCTTGCCTGTGCCCGGTTTCACCTTCCATCCTGCCCACCATCTTGTTGTTGTGCTTTCCCTCTGCCCGCCTCTCCTCCCCGCTACCGCCTCCCAGCTGCCCCTCCCACCCACGAATAGAGGGCTTACCACCTCCGCAGCTCATCTGTGACCGCCTGGACCTGCTCCAATACGGTCGCTCCCCCCCCCTCGCTCCCTGACTCCAGTTGGTGAACATCATTGTGTCGGAAACGCTTTGCTGTAACTGGGATTGCATTCGTGAACATCATTGTGGCTGAAGCGCTTTGCTGTAACTGGTATCGTTGCCTCATTCATTGTTTCAATTTGCTCTCATCCGGACTTAGACCTGTATTAGCGCGCTGTTTACATTTGCTGCATTAACTCTGTTTAGGTGAAATGTTCTTGCCTGTGCCCGGTTTCACTTTCCATCCTGCCCACCATCTTGTTGTTGTGCTTTCCCTCGGCTCGCCTCTCCTCCCCGCTACCGCCTCCCAGCTGCCCCTCCCACACTCCGCCCCCTACACTCTCCATTTAAGACGGATGACTCAACGAGCAGTGTCCACGCGCAGCGGTCGCGCCGAAGGTGCGCCAAAGGTAAGCCCGTCTACGCCCGTCTGCGCCTTGACCGCGCCCAGCGCCAGACCCCCTGGTCCCCACCATACCCTGCCCACTAGATTCACCTATGATGCCGCTACTCTTCTCACGCTCAACCCCGGACGCACTCCACAATGCTGCAAAGCCACCCCAGGACGTACCCACGGCCCATTCGCCTGCCTCTCCTGCAAGTTCAACTGTTCCAGGACCCTCACCAAACCCACTTCCTCCATACACAGCCCTGACTCTAACCACCTGAAGTGCATCCTGGTCAACACCCGCTCGATACACAGACACGCAACTGAACTCTGGGACCTTCTCGACACTGCGTCACCGGGCATCGCCTTCCTTACAGAAACATGGATGAACACATCATCAGCACCCGACATCGCCATAGCCATACCGGACGCTTACAAAATTACCCGCAAAGACCGTTCCAACCACACAGGAGGAGGCATCGCCATCATCCATAAGAACACCATCAAAATCACGACCAGCTCCGATGATAATCTTACAACCGCCGAACATCTCCACTTCCAGATCCACACCGACCCTAGGACCACACTTAGAGGCACCCTCATCTACAGGCCTCCAGGCACCCGCACTCAATTCAGCGATGACATCACAGACTTCATCAGCCCACATGCCCTCGCCTCCGAGAACTACATTCACTAGGAGACTTCAATTACTACCTTGAAAACAAAAACGACAGCAACACCACCACCCTTCTGGACAACCTGGTCAATCTCGGACTCAAACAACTTGTTAACAACCCCACCCATGTAGCCGGACACACGCTCGACCCTATCTTCACCTCCAGCAAGCACATCTCCTTCGATCGCACCACAGCCCTCCACTGGACGGACCACAGCTGTGTTCACTTCAGCTACAAAACCACCATGACCCACAACCGTCCACAACCTATCCCTCGGAGAAACTGGAACAAAATCCGACCAACTCCTCACATCTCTCAACCAAAACCCTCCTACCCTCTCATTGGACCCAAACCAAGCAGCCACCAATGTCAAGCAATGGATCACCCACAGTGCTGACGAATTAGCACCCCTGAAAAAGCACCAGATCAAATCAGCCAGAAAAAAAGCTCCCTGGTTCAATGATGACCTTAAAAAATCCAAGAAGTTATGCCGCACCCTGGAGAAAACATGGAGAAAAAACCCGACCACAGACAACATGTCCACCCTCAAGGCAGCCACCCGCAAACACCACAAACTGATTCATTCCACCAAGAAATCAGCATTCAAGGATCGTCTCGACAACAACACTCACAACAGCAAGGAACTTTTCAACATCGTCAAAGAATTCACCAACCCCACCGCAGCATCCAACGACATCACTCCCTCCCAAGACCTCTGCGATGCGCTATCCTCCTTCTTCTTCAACAAAATTGCCGACATCCACAACAGCTTCAAGAACACTCCCAACTTTCAACCCTCCCCACCCCCTCAGATCCTACTCCGCCAACTAACATCCTTAGCGCCTGGAACCCAATTACCACTGAAAACACCATCCGCCTAATGAACTCTATCCACTCTGGCTCCCCAACCGACCCCTGCCCCCACCACATCTTCAACAAAGCGGACTCCATCATCGCACCCCATCTCCGTGATATCATCAACTGCTCGTACAACTCTGCCATCTTTCCAGAAAGCTGGATACACGCTGAACTCAGCGCCCTTTTAAAGAAACCCACAGCAGACCCCTCTGAACTGAAAAACTACCGACCCATATCCCTCCTCCCATTTCCGGCCAAAGTCCTCGAGAAAGCCGTCAACAGCCAGCTCGCCGCCTTCCTTGAATCGAACGACTCCCTTGATCCTTCTCAATCCGGATTTCGAGCCAAACACAGCACCGAAACTGCCCTCATTGCAGCCACTGACGACATCCAAACACTACCAGACAACGGTGAAACAGTGGCCCTCATTCTACTTTACCTCTCCGCCTCTTTTGACACAGTCTGCCACAGTACCCTTATACAACGCCTCAGCAACATCGGAATACAAGGAAAAGCCTTGGATTGGATCATCTCGTTCCTCGCTGGGAGAACTCAAAGAGTCCGACTTCCCCCATTCAAATCTGAGGCCACTGAAGTCATCTGCGGCGTACCTCAAGGATCCTCACTCAGTCCCACCCTCTTCAACGTCTACATGAGTCCACTTGCCTCCATCGCGCGTCAACACAACCTCAACATCATCTCTTACGCCGACGACACCCAGTTAATCCTTTCCCTCACCAAAGACCCTAACACCGCCAAAACCAATCTTCACGAAGGCATGAAAGAAGTAGCCGAATGGATGAAACACAGCCGCCTAAAACTCAACGCAGACAAAACAGAAGTGCTCATCCTAGGATCTTCCCCCCCTGCTTGGGACGACTCTTGATGGCCTTTTGCTCTGGGCACAGCACCCACACCCACAGACCATACACGCAACCTTGGCTTCATCCTAGACTCCTCTCTCTCAATGTCCAGACAAGTCAACGCAGTCTCATCCTCTTGCTTCAACGTACTTCGCATTCTCAAAAAGATCTTCCGTTGGATCCCCCTCGAGACAAGAAAGACTGTCACCCACGCACTGGTCACGAGTCGACTGGATTATGGTAACACACTAAACGCCGAATCACAGCTAAATTACAGAAAAAACTCCAACGCATCCAGAACGCAGCAGCGAGACTCATATTAGACCTCCCTCGCCAAGATCACATCACCGAACACCTAAGAGACCTCCACTGGCTTCCCGTCAACAAAAGAATTACATTCCGCCTTCTCTCCCATGCACACAAGGCCCTCTACAATCTAGGACCCTAATGCCTCAACACTCGCCTGTCCTTCTACAAACCCACCCGCTGACTAAGATCGTCCAATCAAGCCCTTGCTGCTGTCTAGCGCATCCGAAAATCCACCATGGGCGGCTGATCCTTCTCCTTCCTTGCAGCCAAGACCTGGAACTCACTCCCCACTCACCTCCGCCTTACTCAAAACCACATCTCCTTCAGAAAAGATCTCAAAACCTGGCTATTCGACAAATAATGAACCCCTTCCCCAAGCGCCTTGAGACCCTCTGGGTGAGCAGTGCGCTGTACAAATGCCCGAACTTGAACTTGAACTCGGTGCCCAGGGCAGAGGGCAACCAGGAGTCGTCCCAGGCGGAGGGAGATGGTCCGAGGATGAGGACTTCCGTCTTGTCTGAGTTCAGTTTCAGATGGCTGATCTTCATCCATTCTGCGACGTCTTTCATTCCATCCTGGAGGTTGGTGAGGGAAAGGATCAGCTGGGTGTCGTCGGCGTATGAGATGATGTTGAGTTTGTGTTGGCATGCGATGACTGCGAGAGGGCTCATGTAGATGTTGAAGAGGGTGGGGCTGAGTGAGGATCCTTGTGGAACGCCGCAGATGACTTCGGTGGACGCGGAGCGGAACGGGGGAGGCGGACTCTCTGGGTTCTTCCGTCGAGGAACAAGATGATCCATTCCAGGGCCGCTCCTTGGATTCCGATGTTGCAGAGGCGCTGTATCAGGGTGCGGTGGCATATGGTGTCGAAGGCTGCTGAGAGGTCCAGGAGGATGAGGGCCGCAGTTTTCCCGTTGTCGAGCAAGGACCTGATGTCGTCGGTGGCTGCGATGAGGGCTGTCTTGGTGCTGTGGTTTGCTCGGAACCCGGACTGTGAGGGGTCGAGGGATCCGTTGATCTCGAGGAAGGCGGAGAGTTGTGTGTTGACGGTCTTCTCAATGACTTTGGCAGGGAAGGGGAGGAGCGAGATGGGGCGGAAGTTCTTCAGGTCTGTGGGGTCCGCGGTGGGTTTCTTTAGGAGGGCGCTCAACTCGGTGTGTTTCCAACTCTCCGGGAAGGTGGCGGATGCGAAGGAGCTGTTGATGATGTTCCGGAGTTGGGGTGCGATGATGGAGTCGGCTTTGTTGAAGATGTAGTGTGGGCAGGGGTCGGTAGGGGAGCCTGAGTGGATGGTGTTCATCAGGTGGGTGGTGCCTTCGATGCTGACCGGGGTCCAGGTGCAGAGGTGTCATTATTGCAGGCACTGGGGTTGGAGAGCTCTTTAACGATGCTGAAGAGTTCCTTGCTGTTGTAGGTGTTGTTGTCCAGTCGTTCTTTGAACGTTGTCTTCTTGGTAGTTCGGATCAGCTGGTGGTGTTTGCGGCGGGCGTTCTTGAGGGCAGTCATGTGTTCTGCTGTCTGGTCGTGGCGCCAGGCTTTCTCGAGGGTGCGGCAGGTTTTCTTGGAGTTTTTGAGGTCGTTGGTAAACCATGAGGCTTTCCTGCTGCCGGGTCTGCTGGGTGGGTTCTTCAGTGGTGCGAGTTCGTCGGCGCAGTTGGTGAGCCACTGTGTGAGGTTGCGGGCTGCTTCGTTGGGGTCCGTTGTGTTGGTGGGGGGTTCTGGTTAAGGGCGTGGTGAGCTGGTCGGCGGTGATCTTGCTCCATCTTCTGCGGGGCACCTGTTGCCGGTGGTGGTGGGTCGTGGCTCTCCTGTAGTTGAAGTGGACGCAGCTGTGGTCTGTCCAGTGTAGTCCTGTTGAGTGGCTGAAGGTGATGTGCTTGCTGGAGGAGAAGATGGGGTCGAGTGTGTGGCTGGCGTAGTGGGTGGGGGTGATCACCAGTTGCTTGAGTCCGAGGTTGGCGAGGATATCCATCAAGGCGGCGGTGTTGCAGTCCTTGTTGTTCTCCAGGTGGAAGTTGAGGTCCCCTAGGAGGGTGTAGTCTGTGGAGGTGAGGGCGTGCGGACTGACGAAGTCTGCGATGGCTTCGCTGAATTGTGTGCGTGGTCCCGGGGGTCTGTAGATGAGGGTGCCTCTGAGGGTGGTCTTTGGGCCGGTGTGTATCTGGAAGTGAAGGTGCTCGGCAGCGGTGAGGGTGTCGTCGGAGTTGGTCGTGATGTGGATGGTGTTTCTGTGGACGATGGCGATGCCTCCTCCGGTTTGATTGACGCGGTCCCTCCGGGTGATCTTGTAGCCTTCCGTGATGGCTATGGCGATGTCGGGGGCTGAGGAGGCGTTCATATATATTTCTGTGAGGAAGGCGACGTCTGGTGATGTTGTGTCGAGGAGGCTCCAGAGTTCGACGGCGTGCCTGTGGACGGAGCGGGTGTTGAGCAGGATGCACTTGAGGTGGTTGTTGCTGGAGCTCGGCTTGGCGGGTGCAGTGCAGGTTCGGAGGCAGGTGAGTTTGCAGGCTTGGCAGGTGAAGGGTCCATGGGTGCGTTTTGGGGCGGCTCTGTAGCAGGTGGGATTCCGTCCGGCGTTGAGTGTGTGGAGGGTGGTGGCGTCGTAAGTTCTTCGGGTGCGTTGGCATCGTTGAGGGCCAGGGGTCCTGGCACTGGGCGCGGTCCAGGCGTGGACGGGCCTAGACGGGCTTGCCTTTGGCGAACAATCGGGGCGAACGCTGCGCGTGACCGTTGCGCGTACGCGCGGTCCACACCATATATGGCCAAGTGGGAGGGAGGAGCAGCTGGGAGGCGGGAGCGGGGCGGCGAATGGGGATCGGGGACAAGGAAGGGGGCGGAGCCACAGGGGAGCAGTGGCGGGGATCGGGGAAAAGAAGAACGGCGGGAAAAGAGGAACGGCGGGAAAAAGAAGAACGGTGGTAGCGGCGAGGGGGGAAGCCTGAGGGCAGAGCCCCTAGAAGGCAGCGGCAGCACACGAGCAGGAAGCCTGAGGGCAGAGGCCCTAGAAGGCAGCAGCAGCACACGGGCAGGAAGCAGTGGCTGTAGCAGCAGCGGTGACCTGGCACACGGGGGCCGTGCGGTCGGTGGAGCGACCTGGAGGGGTCACCTACAGACTTTAGAAGGATAGATGGTCAGCCTGAGATTGCAAATTATGACTTTGAGTTATTTCACTGAAGTCAGAATGAGCATTTATCTCACTAAGCCACATTTACAGCATTTCCGCATTTTTAATACAACTCTATTTCTTGTTTTTTTAATAATTCTTTCTATTGAGGACAAGATTTGACAATACAAAAAGTACGCATTTATAAGCAACCGCAGCAGGACATTGGTGCTCAGCGGGCAACAAACATAGAATTATAAGGTATAACATCAATTGTCTTACATCTTTCCAGCACCAAGTCCCTCCATCCCCAGGTTGCCTCGAGTTTGTGGGGGTTCGCATTTTCCCCCCTAAGGGCATTCCACTTCTCCCAAATCTGTGTCCACTTGCTAGGGCAGCCTCTGGACTCATAAGTAGCCTTTTCAGTAATCATGCACCAGTCCATTTCCTTACCCCATTCGACAAATCTAGGTGGGTTGTGCGCCCTCCATTTATGAGCTATGTTCCTTTTTGCTACCATTAGCCCCAAAGTCACCCATATCTGTTCTTTAGAATTCAGATCCATCGGGCCCCAGGCATTCAATAGACCCAGCTTGATGTTACAGTCAATCTTTTGTCCCAGTACGTTTTCCATGCAGTCCGCTACTGCTGACCAGTATCTCTGGATGGCGATACACTCCCATAGCATGTGTATAAAAGGGCCTTGCTCCCCATATCCCCTGGGGCACCCTCTCTCTGAGCAATAACCCATTTTTACTAACATGGGACTGGCCAGGTAGATTCTGTGTAATATTTTCAACTGTACTAATCGGAGCCTTGAGGAAATTGCCACCTCTTTAGGAGAGGTCAATGCCACGAGCCACTTATCGTCTTCCAGCTCTCAATGTCATAGTCCTATTTTGCCCTAAGCTTGAGCAGTGGGTCTGCCATATTATTGATTAGCTTTTTATATATGAGCAATATTGCTTTCTCAGGCAAGTTGCCATCCAAGACCCTGTCTTTGAGCGGGGAAGATTTAGGCGGGGACTCACCCCTTGCCAATACGACCAGTAAGGCATGTCTGATCTGCAGATATCTAAAATACTCTGTGTTTGTCAGCTCATATTTCACCTGCAGTTGGGTGAAAGGCACCATATTGCCTGCCTTCCATAGGTCTCCCACTCTCGAGATACCTATGAGGTCCCAGCGGTCAAACCCCTTTATCCGAATCAGTTTTCCTAGCTGGTCGCTATATCAGATCTGGCCCTCCCAACCAGGGCTCTTTTTGGCTGCTTTCCACACCTGAATCGCGTGGCCTGTAGGTCCTGTTGCTCTCAGCTTCATTGAGTTGGAATATAATGCCTCCAGAAAACCACCTCCCGTAAGAGCCATCTATCCATTTGGAAACACGGGTCTCCCTCAGTCCTGTACATGCCTTGGTTTATGGCGGCTAACTGAGTCGCCCAGTAATATTTCTTATTGTCCGGGAGACCAATTCCACCGTCAAACCACCGCAGCGTTAACTTGTGAGTGGCGATCCGCAGTGCTTTACGGTCCCATAACAGGTTTTGGAGATATAAGAATCTCGGGAGGGACATCATTTTGAACAGGGTAGAATGCCCCAAGAGGGTCAAGGGAAGCAACTTCCAGTGTCGGACATCACTCTTGAGCCGTTGCAGAGGAGGCACGAGGTTAAGGTAATAAAAACTGGATGGGTCTTGGGAGACCCGAAACCCCAGGTATTTAAAGTCGTCACTCGCAACCGTTATCGTGAATCCCAGGGGAAGTGAAGGCGTAGCCTTATTGAGGACTGATTTAGTCCAATTTATATTATACCTGGCAACTCTGTCAAAAACTAAAAAGATATGTAGTACCCGGTTTAAGGGAGGCAGCTGGCGATGCCAGATAAAGCAAGATGTCTTCAGTGTATAATGAAATGCGGTCCTCCCAGCCTTCCGTCCACTTGAGCCCTCTGACAATCCGATCCTTCCATATCCATAACGCCAGCAGCTCGAGTGTAAGGACAAAAGCAATGGGGACAGAAAACTCTATTTCTCATGCACGTTAACACTATTATAAAATTTGCTGTGACTGTGGACATTTTGTGAATTTTACGATTCACTAGTGCTGAGCTCTTTACTTAGTGCCAAACCAGGCACTATTGAGGCAACATTGTTGCGTTCATATTCATCTCTTCCAAGACAAATATTTTAATTTTTGTGTTTTTGTAGCACACAATATTAAAAACCAATGAGCATTACTTAGCTTGGCTGTGCAAGTGATAGAATCCATTAGCGGGATGAACACAGATATATCCCTATGTTTGGAGACTTCTCCCTCCAGCGACTGAAAGCTCTGCTCCAACCGTCCTGGCCCAGAAGCAATACCTGGCATTCTCGCCTGGTCTCCAAAATGTAACTGCCAAGACAGGGCTGTTGCAGTGAGAGAGATCTCAACAAATATTATCCTCCGGCAACCCGGACGATGGCAGGGCCACCAGGGCTTGGACGCAACTCAAGCACATGGCAGGGGAGAAGCACACGACAGGTCAATCCAAACCGGGTGATAAAATACAGAGCCTCAGAGTGACATTTTAGTTGCTTGTTTTTAACCCCTCTAGAGAGGGTGAGGAACCGAAACCATCGACAAGGAAACCTCTTGATTCGGGATTTGGAAAGTGACAGTCTGGTCCTGTGGCTTAAATTCAAATACCGGAGGCCTATCACTTTTAAGGGGGCCACATACAAATAAAGAGGAGCCCGGCCCCCTTGCCCCCCCCCCCCTCCTCGTGGCTATAGCCCCGATTGAGTGCGGAGTTCTTCACACCACAAAATCCTACTCAATGGGTCAGAAAATGTGCATTCGAAGGTGTGGGTAGCTTTGGAAATCTATGAGCACCCACAAACCTGGATCTTTGATGGCATTCACAAACTCCTCTTATTCCCCTTTCCACCTTGCAAAGGGTAAGGAATTTACTCCAGGCAAAGGCTGTACAAAACTGTTTTCGGGATGTGAAAGTTAATAGATCATCTCCAGAGTGGGTGGAAGTGTAGGGAAAGGGATGTCTCCACAGGGTAAAATATTTTTCACATCAGGGAAAAAATTGTGCATTTGGATCAGTGATCCTATTCTTCTACTGCAGACTTCTCCACTCCGGAGAACTCCACACAATGGAACTATGATCCCACTGGGAATATCAAACTTGGCTGGGAATATGCATGGAAACCTGCACCTAGTACACTTTTCCATGCAAATTCCTGGGAATGTTTGTTAATCTCAGTAAGTAGTAAATATACACATATGTTAATAAGTAGGTGTAATTCTGTGAATGGGTTATAGGTCTACTGATGGAGTAAAACAAAAGGGCGTGAATTGACAGTGTATGCGCTGTCTGGGTGAGACCTAAAAAACATTGGGCCTCATTTAAAAAAAGAAATTGTGTAGGGTTGTGCTGCAAGCCATCCTGCTGAACTGGTCTACATCAAAAGAAAAGGGCAGGAATTAATCATATCATTAAAATACTGCACATTCCTGTCCTTTCTCCCTGTGCTGGCGCTCAAAGGGATACCTTGTGCCAATGCAAGGCTGTCCGCATTGCAGCGATTATTATTTTGTGAAGAAAGAGACACCTTCCTGCAAAAAAACAATCAGAGGAGGTGATTTTCTCTGAATACAGCACACACAGAAAAAGGAAATAATGTTATTTCTCCTTGTTGTTCCTACCCTACACCTTCCCCGGGGAGGTGTAGGCTTTTGACGCATTCCCAGGTTTACAGAACATTGTAAATATGGGAATGTGTCATGAGTCGTAAGTGTTACGTGGGAACACCCATGGACACCCGTGTAACGCCTCCCCATCGTAGTGTGAGGCAACGTAGTGACTTGCGCTGCGTTGCCTTACTCCATAGCTACAAGACCATGAAATGCCACTCAGGGTGACTTTAAATTGCCTTGTAGATATTGCTAAGGCTTGTGCACCACCAGAATGTCAAAAAAGTGACGTTTCGGTGGCGCATACGGCTTATAAATGAGCCCCATTGGCTAATAGCAAATTTACTTTCGGGTTTCAAAAATCATACATTGCCATGGGGATCTAGTTTGTGTGCAGATGTGCTCCATCTGAAACTACAGAATGGCTTCACTGACAGCGAGGTTCGCCAGTGGCTGATGTGGGCTGCCCTACTGCCACATACTGTATGCTTTAAAGTGTGTAAGAAAGATGTGACGGACACAGTAACAGACCAATGGATGAAATAGCCTGACTGACAGCCCCTGTAACTATATTACATATTTATTTATTTATTTATTTATGGGCTTGTAGCGCGCCGGCATCACACCCGAAGGTATATACAATTTTAGTAAAATCAAAAAGTCTTGGCTAATACCAGACCAAAAAAAGGCTCAACAGGGATAGTAAAAATGGGAAGAGGCGTGGCTTGCTCGTCTTTTAATTGTGTAGCATTAAAAGTTATGTACGCCACAGTGGTTTGTTTCGTTGTCTTTTATTTTTGCAAAGATTAAGCACCTGGCACGACTCTTTTCCGGCACTGCTTCTCCTCCACAAGTCCCAGGGTAGGCCTGACACAGGCATAGAGGAAAGAAGGTTATTTAAATTTGATGTGTTTAGTGTTTTAGACCTTCCCTGCCTTACTGTCATAGCAAAGTTTCTCACCCCTGAAAAGCAGGGGTTTAGTAAGACATATGGCACTACTGGGAGCCCAGTGAAAATGGTATGGAAATATGGAACTCAAGAGTCAGACGCAATCAGCATCATAAGACAGGCACCACTTAGGAATAGTTTCACAGTAGAATACATACTGGAAGCACTTGAACCATGGTTAACATGCAGCGCCTAAGAATATAATAGCATCAATCATGGTACTTTATTTACTAGCGCGCGGACTTGAAGGTGCTGTTTAACGGCAGAAACAATACTATGCATTGGAGCTCCCGGTACAATGTTAAAAGCAAGAGTAGTGTCAGTGCGGTTATGATTTGTGAACAAACTGACCAAGTGATGCCCCACAGTCTCAGACAATACTGCAGTGATGAGGCCCAAAACGTATCCACTGTTTCTCCAGGGCTCTATTGAGTTTTAAAGAGTTTTGTGATAGATACATTATTTGCTGGTGCGTACAGGGGAATGATCCAAAATACTTTTTGCAAAAACTAAAGTATTGAAATATTTCTTCAGTCCTCCTTCACCCTCATCCTAACTTTTTTTTTGTTGCAATTTTATATAAAGCCGACTCGGTCCGAGGACATTGGCGCACTTTACATGGGCATAGGTTAGGTTGCAGAAGGTCAGATTATTTATGTTTTCAGGCACAGGGAGATGAAGGGATTTGCCCAGAATCACAGGATGCTGACCAGGCACTGGGACTCGAACCTGATTTCCTAGTTCCAAAATTAATCTGGGTGCATCCCCATCTCGTGGGGTATGTCCCCTGGGCACTGAAGCAGAAGTCCTTGCTATGAAGGTTTCCTCTTTTAAATCAAATAATAAAAGCATTTCTTGTGTATCCAATATATTTTCTTTTATTGGAATTGTTAGATCATAATTCAATAAATTTAGCTTTTGAACTTTATATCCTTCAATTCCCAGAATATATTGTGTTTATCATAAAACTCTTACAAGTCCCAATGCATTTCGGCAAAGATATGCCTTTATTATTATTATTGCATTTCTTATATAGCGCCAGAATCGACCCCCGAAGGGGTATCTCCGCGCTTGCCGTGGGAACCCGTCCTGGTTTTTCCCTGTGAGATAGCCCCTATAGGGCATCCCCAAGGTGAAAGCCAGGCATCCCGCCGCCGGGGGGCCGTTGTGGAGATTAAGAAACCTTAATGCCCAGAGTTGCATAGTGTGAACCCATGATTAGGTCAGGCACCGAAGCGAGAATTATCGAGTCCGTGGACATTTGAGCTCAACACCATGCCGCGTCGGGAATCGAACCCTGGTCCCGGGTCTGACCTCTGCTTCAGGGTCTGCCTGCTCTAACCAGTGAGCCACACTTCTCCACTTCTCTCTTCGTCTGGGGATGTTCTGAAAAGAATGAATGTGTTTGTTGTCAATATTGCGCTAATATGACGAGGTCATAGTGAAGATTTGAATCTCTCAGTGTACATGCGGTGGGCTTAGCCACGTGTACGGTATCGGAATGGCATGTTTGGTGTAATAATTACGAAGTAACGAAACAACTTTAGTGAAGGACCTGAGGGTGTTGGGGGGTAACCAAAACATGGTGATTAAACAAGCGGAACTGTGAATATATCATGCTTATAGTGACGACAAAAAAAAAGAATGTGTGTGCAGTGTGACCATATAGACACGATAAACACTTGAAAACGATAGCAGTGACTCAAAGTGGCGGTTTTGATAAAGCTGTATTAACGCGGTGGACACTTAAAGACGCTAACAAGGTGACTCAAAGTCACGGCTATAATAGAGCGTGAATGCCAGTATTCATTCATTCAGAAGAAACGGTTAGTGGTGCCAAGATGGGGCTTACTGAGTGACTCAAGTTTTGCAGCAATTTCTTCTCGGTTGTACGCTGTGTCGCAGTGGTTGTATCCGGAAGTGTAAGAACGAAAGAGAGGGGGGGTGTTGCTTATCAGTTCGTGTGCTTACGTGAGTCAACGTAAATAAACGGTTGTCGATGGTGAATGCTGTTGAATAAAGTTATGCGGGCGTGAAATAGGTGAATGGGAGCATATAAAGGTTACATATGACTGTCTGAATATTTAGAACTGCAAGTAAACATATAAAAGCTAAATGTGTTAAACAACATAGTTACACATATAATGCAAAACAGGTAATGAAAAAAAGTTAAATAAACACCTTCCGAGCTATGAGGCTTTAAAGGTAAGACATGAATTCCATACGGTCATTCAGACCGTAAGGTCTCATGGAACATAAGAGATATATCCAGTAGTTTTCACGTTGTAACAAGAAATTTGGTTGTCTCTTCCTTCACATTTTTCAACGTTTTCCAGCACGAAGAATCTTATTTGGCTGACGTTGTGACCAGCTTCCATGAAATGTTGGGCTATGGTGGATTTGATTTGTTTGGTTCTTATGTTAGATTTATGTTCGTTCAAACGTGTCTTTATTTTCTTTTCAGTTTGCCCAACATAAATTTTCCCACAGGAGCACTTTAGCATATAAACCACGTTGATGGTATTAGAAGTGGCAGTTGCTTTGATTTGAATGTAGTGACCTTTCATGGGGTGGTTAATATATGTGCCCTTAATTATGTTATTCCAGTTATTGCAGTTCCAACATGGTTTTGGTGCCTTTGTAAGTTTCTTTTGGAACTGTAGAACCAGGATGTTTCAATCTTTCCCCGATGTTTTTACTTCTGGTGTATGCGAATATGGGATCTTGGTCATAAATGTGATTATAATCCTGTTCCACTCCAAGTATTTGCAAGTACTTCTTAATTATCCGTTTGTATGATGTACTCATGTAATAATATTTGGAAACAATTGTTATTTGATCCTTTATTGGTTTGTCTTGTGTCAGAAGTAATTCCTGTCTAGATTTAAGTGAGCATCGTTCATGCGCTTGCTTTAGTATCAGGTCAGGGTATACACGTTGTCGAAATCTTTGTTCAACTAAACAACAAAATAACTATGGGTCAAAAAAATGGGATGTGTCTTTTTTAGAAGTGTGTCTGAGTGAATGTGTGTTGAACAGAAGGTATGGACAGCACACAACAAAGTATCGCACTCGATGGGAAGATGTCCATCAGTTTATCGTTCTTTACCGCCCTGTCATCATTTGAAACCTTTCCCAAAGTATGGAAGCAAAGTTGTTGCTAAATCAGCAAGGGAAAGGGGGTTGCGTGATAACTTGCTCGATAAACTGAAGAGCAGTGCAAGAAAGAAATTGGTGAAAATCAAAAAGATAAGAGAAAGGAGTGCTCTGTGTTTAAAATTGGATAATGAACGCTAAGGAACTTTATTCTGGTGCCGTTCATTTCCAAGGTTAAAAAAATCAGTGCAAAACTAACCCTAATAATCACTGAGTTATATTAAAGTGGTCGACATGTTTCTGCGGTCTATAGATCAAAGAGTATCTTCCGCTTCATCAGGACCTAAAGTATATGCTACTGCTCACAAGTGCGTTAAAAAGGAAAATGATACAGATATCATCTTATCAATCCTGGTATCCTCCTAAGGATGTGGGGGGAATCCAGGAAAGACATCATGAAGACACAGACAACACAAATAAAAGACACATACAAAGATAAAAACGACATTCACATGGTTAGTGTAAGTCATTTTACAATTTACATTTCTGTCTCATGATATGGCACAACTGTACAACTAGTTACCAAACTCATGATCTGGCATCAATATTAGGCCAGTTGCTTGACATTTAAATTCCCCTCGCTCACCTTTAGGGTTAGAGGAACGTGCCTCACCTCGCCTGGCAAGAGCTCAGGAGGATAGTGCACCGCTCTAGAATTTAGAGAAAAATGAGACCTATAAAATCAAGAAACCACTCAGAGGCTCAGACATGCAGGTACCGCCCGGAAAACACTCGTCCTAGTTTGAATGGAGGAGAAAAACCCCTCTACAATTGTGGGGTTGTAATCCTCTCTTGTGTATATACAGAAAAACAGATGCATCTGTCATGATTTTGTTATATAAGAAGTAAATGAGCCCAGTATGGTATAATTGGGGTTATTAATGTTGCTGGGTTCTCGTTTTTGCGATGACAACATAGGAAACCACGCTATGCCGTTATATCTCCTTTCAATTGCTCGTTGTATACTTGTATAAGTATACAGAGCTCATAGTGCCTATGTAGATCAAGCGTATCGGTTATTCGCCGTTACCCAAATGTATCGTTATGAATAGTTTGCAACCATATTAAATTAAGGAGCAAAAAGGTTTTTTGCGCCAGTCTCACGATCATAGAAGGTTAAAGAGGTTAAAAGCCTCTCCTGTGTCAACTGTAGATATTCGCTCTTCACCCGGTGTATTTACTGCCCGTAAGAGGCACTTCCGCTTCTAATCTGGTTACGGTGCTCGCTAAACGAGCAAGTGTCTCGCAGTTAATCCAAAAACATGCAAACATGCGCACAGGGCTTAGGGCTTACCTGCCCGTCGGTACACTCGGCAGCCGTCTGTGCTGCTGGGGAGGTATCGACCCTCGCTCGGCGCCATTACTTGTTTCCTGCCAGACGCGACTCACGCGTCATTATCATGCGACTTTGCATGCCGGGAACTGTAGTTCCTCTTGGTTTCTATAGGTGCACCCGCGTGATCAGAAGGCAGAGTATGATACAAAGCGACTGACAAAGCTCTTTGTTTATATTAATCGTACTGCGAGAAGCCAAAGATTTCCAGGAAAGTAAAGGATATTAATATCAGTGATATATGATTTGCGAGTGAACCTACACATAAGACCCCAGGTCAGTGGGTAAATGAATGTCACAATAATCACAGGGGGATACCTCAATAGGACACTTTCATCAGAGATTGCCAAATATGGATGCATGGTAGGTACAAGCGCTCAGACTAATTTGCATAACGTTATGAGAAAAATTGAGAAACATCATAGGGATATCCCCAATTAGTATAGGAAGGAATCAAAGCAGGTTCTCAGTTAAATGAGTAACTGGGTGTTAAATGACACTCAAGCAAGACACTTATTTAGAAGATGGCCAACTGTAAGTGCATGGCAGGGGCAATTGCTCAGAATAATGTGGGACCTAGTAAGTGAGATTAGAGAGACATCCAAGGGATGTCCTCGTTCAGGCCTGCCTTATCCAAGTTCAATTTGTATACCCATTTTTGCTCGATTCTGAAAAGATGTTTGGAGACATCTACAATGTGGGTGGGAATATATGGTTGCTCCAGTACTGTCCAATGGAACTCTGTAGGTTTGTGGTTGACTTCCAAAAAGTGATTTGTAAGCCGAGTTGCCTGCTTTTTACAACGGATGGTACTCTTATGCTCAGAGATCCTTGTGCGTATTACAATTCGTGAAACGCCTCAGCTGATACATACACGGCCCAGGACTGAAAGTATTCACCAAATTTGGACACTTTGGGATATGCCAGCAGTAACAGGACACCACCCATGTGGTAATTGTGCCGCCTGTCCACAAACTAGCAAGTCCACCAGCATAGACATCGGAACAAACAGAGCATGGGAACAAAGGCGTTTCACGTAATAGTAACAACTTAATATACTTGATTACCTGCCCCTGCTCCCTAAGATATGTAGAGATGACAACGAGAAAAATACGCACAAGGATCTCTGAGCATAAGAGTACCATCCGTTGTAAAAAGCAGGCAACTCGGCTTACAAATCACTTTCTGGAAGTCAACCACAAACCTACAGAGTTCCATTGGACAGTACTGGAGCAACCATATATTCCCACCCACATTGTAGATGTCTCCAAACATCTTTTCAGAATCGAGCAAAAATGGGTATACAAATTGAACTCGGATAAGGCTGGCCTGAACGAGGACATCCCTTGGATGTCTCTCTAATCTCACTTACTAGGTCCCACATATTATTCTGAGCAATTGCCCCTGCCATGCACTTACAGTTAGCCATCTTCTAAACAAGTGTCTTGCTTGAGTGTCATTTAACACCCAGTTACTCATTTAACTGAGAACCTGCTTTGATTCCTGCCTATACTAATTGGGGATATCCCTATGATGTTTCTCCATTTTTCTCATAAGGGTATGCAAATTAGTCTGAGCGCTTGTACCTACCATGCATCCTTATTTGGCAATCTCTGATGAAAGTGTCCTATTGAGGTATCCCCCTGTGATTATTGTGACATTCATTTACCCACTGACCTGGGGTCTTATGTGTAGGTTCACTCGCAAATCATATATCACTGATATTAATATCCTTTACTTTCCTGGAAATCTTTGGCTTCTCGCAGTACGATTAATACAAACAAAGAGCTTTGTCACTCGCTTTGTATCATACTCTGCCTTCTGATCACGCGGGGGCACCTATAGAAACCAAGAGGAACTACAGTTCCCGGCATGCAAAGTCGCATGATAATGACGCGTGAGTCGCGTCTGTCAGGAAACAAGTAATGGCGCCGAGCCAGGGTCGATACCTCCCCAGCAGCACAGACGGCGGCCGAGTGTACCGACGGGCAGGTAAGCCCTAAGCCCTGTGCGCATGTTTGCATGTTTTTGGCTTAACTGCGAGATACTTGCTCGTTTAGCGAGCACCGTAACCAGATTAGAAGCGGAAGTGCCGCTTACGGGCAGTAAATACACCGGGTGAAGAGCGAATATCTACAGTTGACACAGGAGAGGCTTTTAACCTCTTTAACCTTCTATGATCGTGAGACTGGCGCAAAAAACCTTTTTGCTCCTTAATTTAATATGGTTGCAAACTATACATAACGATACATTTGGGTAACGGCGAATAACCGATACGCTTGATCTACATAGGCACTATGAGCTCTGTATACTTATACAAGTATACAACGAGCAATTGAAAGGAGATATAGCGGCGTAGTGTGGTTTCCTATGTTGTCATCGCAAAAACGAGAACCCAGCAACATTAATAACCTAAAATATACCATACTGGGCTCATTTACTTCTTATATAACAAAATCATGACAGATGCATCTGTTTTTCTGTATATACACAAGAGAGGATTACAACCCCACAATTGTAGTGGGGTTTTTCTCCTCCATTCAAACTAGGACGAGTGTTTTCCGGGCGGTACCTGCATGTCTGAGCCTCTGAGTGGTTTCTTGATTTTATAGGTCTTATTTTTCTCTAAATTCTAGAGCGGTGCACTATCCTCCTGAGCTGTTGCCAGGCGAGGTGAGGCACGTTCCTCTAACCCTAAAGGTAAGCGAGGGGAATTTAAATGTCAAGCAACTGGCCTAATATGTATGCCAGATCATGAATTTGGTAACTAGTTGTACAGTTGTGCCATATCATGAGACAGAAATATAAATTGTAAAATGACTTACACTAACCATGTGAATGTCGTTTTTATCTTTGTATGTGTCTTTTATTTGTGTTGTCTGTGTCTTCATGATGTCTTTCCTGGATTCCCCCCACATCCTTAGGAGGATACCAGGATTGATAAGGTGATATCTGTATCATATTCCTTTTTAACGCACTTGTGAGCAGTAGCATATAGTTTAGGTCCTGATGAAGCGGAAGAACTCTTTGATCTATAGACCGCAGAAACATGTCGACCACTTTAATATAACTCAATGATTATTAGGGTTACTCACTGACAGTTTTGCACTGATTTTTTTAACCTTGGAAATGGACAGCACCAGAATAAAGTTCCTTAGCGTTCATTATCCAATTTTATACACAGAGCACTCCTTTCTCTTATCTTTTTGATTTTCACCAATTTCTTTCTTGCACTGCTCTTCAGTATATCGAGCAAGTTATCACGCACCCCCCTTTCCCTTGCTGATTTAGCAACAACTTTGCTTCCATACTTTGGGAAAGGTTTCAAATGATGACAGGGCGGTAAAGAACGATAAACTGATGGACATCTTCCCATCGAGTGCGATACTTTGTTGTGTGCTGTCCATAACTTCTGTTCAACACACATTCACTCAGACACACTTCTAAAAAAGACACATCCCATTTTTTTGACCCATAGTTATTTTGTTGTTTAGTTGAACTTATGTTAAGGGGGGTATAACTGTGTGGTCACTAAAGATTCCCTGGGACCCTCCACCCATCTTTTTGTATTTCCTAGTCGAAATCTTTGTGTCATATTTTCAAGTTGCGTGATAGCTCTATCTGGATTGGAAACTATTCTCTTGACTCTTCTCATCTGGGTGTAGGGAAGGTGTTGTTTGAGTGGTGGCGGATGAAAGCTTTGATAATGCAAAGTGTTGTTCCTATCGGTTTATTTCCTATAGAGGTCTGTTTCAAAACCAGTGGATGTTTTGGTTATTCTTACATCCAAAAATGGGATTGTTTCTGTTTGTATTTCATAAGTTAACTGTATCCGTGTATCAATCAGATTGAGTTTGTGTATTTCATCCCTCAAGACGGTTTCTGGGCCCTTCCATAAGATGAAAATATCATCTATGAATCTCACGAAAAGTTTGAGATGGCTTATATAATAAAATTTCTTCATATTCACAAAGGATGACCTGATTGAGTTTGTGTAGGAAGTCTGTAGTGTCCTTAATGTATGTTCCCATAGCCATTACACACAGTTGTAGATACCAATCAAGACATTTTCCCACCGGTTCATGCAAGCTCCCTCTTGTGGAAACTATGGGTCTGGACGGAGGTTTAAGTGGATTTTTGTGAATTTTTAGAACCATACACACTACGGACTTCCTACTCAAACTCAATCAGGTCATCCTTTGTGAATATGAAGACATTTTATTATGCACAGTGGATGTTAATTCACTATACACTTCCATCCAGCACCAGCTAGGGATAGAGGCCATTGAACATGCATAAATACGGACAGAGCACAATGAAAATCTAAAAGTTTTTCTGATGGAACTGATGGAGTTCACCCTTATGCATAGCTATTTCAAATGGAATAATGAATGGTACCAACAGATGACCGGTACATCAATGGGAAACTGTGCAGTGCCGGCGTATGCCAATATATTTATGAACCGATTCGAAGAAGATCATATATCAACAACACAACCATGGATAAGCCATCTCAAACTTTTCGTGAGATTCATAGATTATATTTTCATCTTATGGAAGGGCCCAGAAACCGTCTTGAGGGACGAAATACTCAAACTCAATCTGATTGATACACGGATAGAGTTCACTTATGAAATACAAACAGAAACAATCACATTTTTGGATGTAAGAATACCCAAAGCATCCACTAGTTTTGAAACAGGCCTCTATAGGAAAGAAACTTATAGGAACAACATTTTGCATTATCAAAGCTTCCATCCGCAACCACTGAAACAACACCTTCCCTACACCCAGATGATAAGAGTCAAGATAATTGTTTCCACTCCAGATAGAGCTATCATGCAACTTGAAAATATGACACAAAGATTTTGACAACGTAGATACCCTGACCTGATACTAAAGAAAGCGCAGCAACGATGCTCACTTAAATCTAGACAGGAATTACTTCTGAGACAAGACAAACCCAATAAAGGATCAAATCACCGTTTTTTCCAAATATTCTTCCATGAGTGCATCATACAAACGGATAATTAAGAAGTACTGGCAAATACTTAGAGTGGAATAGCATTTTAATCACATTTTTTACCAAGAACCCATATTTGCATACACCAGGAGTAAAAACATTGGGGAAAGATTGAAAAATACGGGTTCAACAGTTCCAAGAGAAACTCACAAAGGCACCAAACCATGTTGGAACTGCAATAACTGTAATAACATCATTAAAGGGCACATATTAACCACCCAATGAAAGGTCACAAAATTCAAATCAAAGAAACTGCCACTTGTGATACTACCAACGTGGTTTATATGCTAAAGTGCCCCTGTGGAAAAATGTATGTCGGGCAAACTGAAAGGAAAATAAAGACAAGTTTGAACGAACATAAATCTAACATAAGAACCAAACAAATCAAATTCACTGTAGCCCAACATTTCATGGAAGCTGGTCACAACGTCAGCCAAATAAGATTCATTGTGTGGGAAAACGTTGAAAAATGTGAAGGAAGAGACAACCATAATTTCTTGTTACAACCTGAATATTACTGGATATATCTCTTATGTTCCATGAAACCTTACGGCCTGAATAATTGTATGGAATTCACTTGTTACCTTTAAAGCCTCATAGCTCGGATGGTGTTTATTTCACTTTTTTTCATTACCTGTTTTGCATTATATGTGTAACTATGTTGTGTAACACATTTAGCATTTATATGTTTACTTTCAGTTCTAAGTATTCAGACAGTCATATGTAACCTTTATATGCTCCCATTCACCTATTTCAAGCCCGCATAACTTTATTCAACAGCATTTACCATCGACAACCGTTTATTTATGTCGACTCACGTACGCGCACGCAATGATAAGCCACACCCCTCCTCTCTTTCGTTCTCACACTTCCGGATAAAACCACCAGGACACAGCGTACAACGGAGAAGAAATTGCTGCAAAACTTGAGTTACTCAGTAAGCCCCTTGGCACTGCTAACCGTTTCTTCTGAATGAATGCTGGCATTCACGCTCTATTATAGCCATCACTTTGAGTCATTTTGTTATCGTCTTTAAGTGTCTACCGCGTTTATACAGCTTTATCAAAACAGCCACTTTGAGTCACCACGCTATCGCTTTTAAGTGTTTATCGTGTCTATATGGTCACGCTGCGTATACGTTCATCTTTTCTATTGTCACCATTAGCGTGATATATTCACAGTTCCACTTCTTTAACCAGCATGTTTTGGTTACACCCCAACACCCTCACGTCCTTCACTAAAGCTGTTCGTTACTTCGTAATTATTACACCAAACACACTGTTCCAATACCGTACACGTGGCCAAGCCCACCGCATGTGCACTGAGAGATTCATATTTACGCTATGACCTTCGTCATATTAGCGCAATATTGACAACAAACACATTCATTCTTTTCAGAACATCCCCAGACTAAGACATATCTTTGCCGAAATGCATTGGGACGTGTAAGAGTTTTATGATGAACACAATGTATTCTGGGAATTGAAGGATATAAAGTTCAAACGCAAAATTGATTTAATTGTGATTTAACAATTCTAATAAAAGAAACTATATTGGATACACAAGAAACGTTTATATTATTTGATTTAAAAGAGGGAATCTTCATAGTAAGGACTTCTGCTTCAGTGCCCGGGGGACATACCCCACGAGATGGGGATGCACCCAGATTGATCTTCTCTCCACACTCAGGTTCAGTGAGTGAGTCCCTGGTGCACGACACAATTTTTGATCATTATACACAAAACGGTAGTGCGCTCAACTCACTCCTTTGAATCACTAGTTACAAAATTGGCAGTTCTCGCCATTTGGCCACATTGCCTTCTTATATGCATGTGAGAAACCATGTTGTAAAATAAGCCACCTGAAAATAACCTAAAAACATAATGCCCCCTACTTTGAACTTTAATGTGTTAGCAAAGGATGTTGCCACAGGAAGACAACGGACTATTGGCGGTATTGGGGGTTCGCAATAAGTAGTATGATAGAGGGAAGGTCAGCAATAGAGGGTATTTAGCAATTGGGGCAAACAAACACAGTAGTAGTGGTGTAGAGGGGGGTGTAGGGTCTGTTATTCGTTGGATTTGAGCATCCAGTGATAAAAAAAATACATGTGTCCTTCCAACTGACACTGCTCTCTCTTTGGTGGAGAGGTGAGGGCCAGCCAAGACCTGGTATGAGGGCACAGGTGCGGTATGGACTGAGGGAATCCAGTAATGAGAGGAGAGGCAAGGCAAGGGTCAGCCATACACATAGCAGTTGTGAAGAGTTCAATTATGGCACCTCTGCAAGAACCTTCGTTTTTCAGCACTGCAGCACTAGAGGAAATGCTTGGGCCATAAAAACAAAAGCACAGCCGGGTGCAACATTTCCTGAGACGGGGAGCAACTTGAGAGAAAAGGGTGCGGGTGGAAACGACTTTGGAACTGGGGAACACCCTTTGAACGTGGGCACATCACGTAAAATCCGCTTGGGCAATACATGAATGCAACCTTGTGTAATGTAAGTGGTGATCCCATAAAACTCTCCAATACCTCGCCCTGATTTTAGGGCGGGTAGTATCCAAGGCCCCCTGCTCCATGCTTTAAGGCCACAGTCTATCCCGAGCCGCTGAAGGAGTGGGCAGTCCCTCCCACGTCTGCCATCATGCCCCTGAGGTGCACGCGCACCTTTGGTACTCCCTGGCGACCCTGTGCTTTTCCACTGCAGTTCGACTTCGCTTTGTCTCTGCGCTTGCATGGCGGGGGTTTTGCCTGACGTAGGCCTCTGCTTTGTCTCCTGGTTCCCGGTGTTTCCCTGACTCTCAGCCCCCGCGGAGTTAACGTAAAGACCCGAGCTAAGAGCGGCTATTGTCCCTAATAAAGTGAATCAGTCTGCCCCTTCTCTTTCGGCGGCTCGGGATAGACCGTGGCCTTGAAGCACAGAGCAGGCCTTGGATCCCCGCCGCCCACGCGCGCGTTTCATCCTTCCCACGCCGCCACGCGCGCGGCAACTCTCCGCAGCACCCCTCTGTCCTGTTTAACCTTGAGCCTCCGCCAGTGGCGGCGTTCATCACGTACGAGCAGCGAGGCGAAGGCTGCCCGGGATTCTCCGCTTGGAGATGTAAACAGCGGGCCGCCGCAGGAGAGCGGGAAACAAGTCAATAGCTTTTGTGTTTTAAGAACTCGTATTCACGCACATGACCTTCGGCTCCTCCACGTTCTCCGAGGAAGGCCGGGTTTTTCTTTTTTCTATTTCTTCTCCTTTTTTTTCTACAATTAAAATTGCAGGGTTGGCAGTTTCCATGGAGACGGGGATGGGGAGAGGGGTTGGGGGTTTCGAAGCAGAGCGTCTTCCTATGAGACGGGTATGCAGAGAGAGGGATGGAAGAAAAACATCAGAAAGAGAATAAAGGCAGGCGCTTGGATGTACATAAAAACTCGCCTGGTGTGATGGTCACCCAGTGGTAGCAAAAAACATCCAATCAGGATAAAATGCAAAGGCCTTCCTCGTGACATCACTGGATATAACTGCACAGGAAGTGCCAGCACTTCAGCATGAATCCTCTGGCATTCTTGAAGCGACTGTGCAAGCAACCTTCCTCCTGCGGATAGCAGTAAATCTACAGTATCATATATGATAACCCTCATAAAACATATATATATATATATATATATATATATATATATATATATATATATATGCCCCTTGCGTGGTGGTAACGTCACTTTTTTGTGACGTTCCGTGGCGCAGGAACCTGCTCTCTATTTAAGAGGCAGCACTAAGACACTTTTTTTGTTTAATGCTGCCTCATAAATATGGTTCTCTTTAACGCAGTTTTCAATGTTAAAGGGGCTTGCAATGGGTGTGGCTGGGGGCGTTCACAGCAACATCCATGGCTTTTTGACACTGGTGCAGATTTAGGAAAAATCGTAAATCTGTGCAGCGCCAAAAACTCCCGACCCCCACCAGGGGAAGAGTAAGGGAGGCACAAAGAGGAAAAGTATCTTTATTTCTCCTCGTTTTTCCTGGCAGGGCCGGACTGGGACCCACAGCAGCCCTGGCAATTTTTTCAGACCACCCCCTTGAGAAGCATTGCCTGGCCCCTGGAGGCTAGAAAGGCTTGCTTGCTGCTTTTGTTACTGAAAGCCGATATTGCAGTTCTGCTGAAAAACTGGCCCCCTGTAACAACCCCCCCCCCCCACCGCTGCAAAACCGGCCCCACTCTTCCTGTCTCCTGGGGACATGCCCAATTCCCTGTACGGCCAATCCGCCCCTACCTATAGGGAGAGTTGTGGTGCAGCAGCTAGAGTGGCTGACTCCGGAGCACGGGGTAACGGGTCGATCGCCAGCGGCAGCTTAGCCCAGCATCATGAAACTCCTGGCAATAACTCACTTAATCTCCCTGATCGCCCCCAGTGCCTTGAAATCCTTAAGAATGATATGTTTGCGCTTTACAAATAGGAATTATATTATTTCCCAAATACTTGGAAGTAAAAAATTTACAGTGTGCAAGGTTTTAGAGCACACAATGTCTTTCGGTGCTCTTTTTATTATTGGTGTGATTTGCAAGAACTGCCAACACAGTAGTTTTTGTCAATGTTTTTTTTAAAATTTCACTCATAGCATTGGAAACATGAAGGAGCTTTTCATCAAGTGTAATTATATATTTTTTCAAAAGAAAATCATGAAGCAGGGTTTTGTTTTTAAAAATAAAAAAAACAATGGCCTTCTCACCATATCAGTTATCTCCCATAGCAAGGTGGGCATTTTTAGTTTTTTACTGCAGCTTACCACCAGGGTCTCCCTGGTGGTGATTGGCAGATTAAAGGGGCTATATGTCCACTCATCTGAATATGGTGGGCAAATATATATCCAGTTATCATTTGGAGAAGTTTGGCCATGGCGGTGACAAAGCAGTCTCTGTCAAGGGCAAACTATTATCCGCTTTCATTTAAAATCGGGCAATTGGACCATCATCTTGGCGGTAAGGATACTCTGTCGTGACAGAGTGTCCTTATCATCAAGATATAAATCAGGCCCTCTCAATCTGTTTTGTAAAGTGTGGAGTTTCCTAATTCCACCCAACTTCGTAAGAGAAGTTTTAATTTTAGTTGCCAATAATTTAAAATAACTTTACAGATACCTTGATGCATATCCATCAAGGAGGTTTTTGGGAACATAGTGGCAAACAGCATGTTTTAAACATTTTCAGGGCTGCAAAAATGGTAAAAAAGCAGAATTCAAATGTCATTTTACGGGGGCAGTTGGTAAGCTACCACAAAGAATTTCACTATAAAGTTGTGACACAAAATGGATACTACAAATATACTTTAAGCAGGTTCCAATATTGGCATACACCCCTCATAGTTACAGGCAGATTTTGAGAATAATTCTGTACAAAAAGAGACCTTTGTCAGACACTGACCAGCAAGACAGGCAGGCATGATAAAGGCTAGATGATTGTGGGAGCCTGGGATGGGTCCATTTGACCTTTGGCCTGGCCGGGGACACTACGTCCATCTCCGGTTGGAGTAGCTAGAAATAGGCAGGCAGCAACATTGCCTCAAATGCTCTGAGTGGTGGTTTCAGAGACTGCATCTAGGATCTTGCTCTGTTATAACCTCTCTTTGATGCTGCTTGCACAGCACCTCCCGTTTAGATGCTACAGAGTCTGGAATTATGGACATTCTCCTCTCTTTCACATACAGTAGACTCCTTGCATAGAACCTTCAAGCTTGAACTCTATATGTGCCTAACCTGGCTTGGACTTCTGAGTGGCAAATATGGAAAGCATGGAAGCCTGCCATATGTACTAGAAATGGTAAATATTTTCTTACAGAGGGTTTTTGTTTGGCATTACTGCAGGTACAGATAAAAGTTGAGCGCTGTGTTATGAAACAGTTAAGAAACTGCCCTATTTAAATGTAATCTAGACAGCTAAATCCTCTCCTTTAGAAGTTTGTACTTTCCAATCAATAAATCAGGGAATTTTTAAGCACGCTACTCATCCATGAGGGTCTCAAGGCGCTGAGGGGGTGGGGGTTAGGGGGTAGAGGTACGCAGGATCGTTCAGCCAAAGAGACAGATCTTGAGGATCTTCCTGAAGGTGTTCAGGAAGGGGGCGCATCTGATGTCTGTCGGTAGCTCATTCCAGGTTTTGGCTGCAATTTGAGAGAACGGGCTCTATGGATGTGCAGGTTTCAGCTAGTGCGAGGTTGGCAGATCAGAGGTTTCTTTTGGGTACGTGGAAGTTTATTCTCAGGTATTTGGGTCTGTTGTTGGGTAGGCATTTGTAGGCATGGGTGAGGATTTTGAAGGTGACTCTCTTCTCCACGGGGAGCCAGTGGAGTCTCTGCAGGTGCTGGCTGAAGTTGTTCATGCTGGGGAATGCCGAGGACGAATCTGGCCACAGTGTCCAGCATTGTCTGCAGTTTGCGGAGTAGGGATTTGTTGATGCCGGCGTAGAGCCGGTTTCTATAGTACAGTTTGCTGGTGATGAGTGCGTGGGTGACTGTCTTCCTTGACTCAGAGGGGATCCATTTGAAGATCTTGCGAAGGATGCTGAGGGTGTTAAAGCAGCTAGAGGCAATGGTGTTAACTTGTTGGTTCATGGTGAGTGATGAGTCAAGTATGATGCCAAGGTTTTTGGCGTGGTCTCCAGGGGTGGGTGGGCTTCCGAGGGCGGTCGGCCACCAGGTGTTGTCCCATGCTGAAGGTGTGGTTCCAAGGATGAGGGCTTCTGTCTTTCCGGCTTTGACTTTTAGGCAGTTGTTGGTCATCCAGACTGCGACGTGTTACATTCCTCTCTGGAAGTTGAGTTTTACGGTGGTAAGGTCTCTGGTGATGTGGAATTTTAGTTTGTGAGCTAAACATTATCTGCGCCAGCTTGTCACCTATGTACTACGTGCACGGCAGCCATTTTAGATATCATGGTCTCCCTGTCCACGATCGATCGCCAGCACGCCCCTCTCACCCAGCAAGCATCCTCCGCGCACCCTGGCTCCCCCTTCCTCCCCCTCATGAGCATGACCCTTCAGCATGACCCTGTCCTTGGGAGTCACGCCAGCGCCTGACCAGCATCTCCTCTCCTCCCATGAATGCCCCTCTGTTGGCACAACCTTCCCTCCGCGCTCAATTATCCATGCAGCATGAATACCACTCCATTGATGGCCCCTCACCCCGTGTCCGACTGTCCACACAGGTCCGAGGCCATTGCCTAAGCCGGGAGATATCATTTACTGCCCTTTATTGTATGAGGTCGCTCTCCTTCAAAGGACCCTCTATTGAACCAGACCTCCCCACCCCCTGTGATATGATCAGGCGCACACATCCTAAGACTCGACGAAACACTCAGCTGCGTGATGACCCCCTCCTCTTATCAGCAGGTTGAGGACCTCTATTGTGAAGGTATATGGGGGTGGGATTAACACGAGGATTACGGGGATGTCTTTTCCATGCCCTACAAAGTTGTGATTGTATTAAAGGAAGGTCACATGCCATAAACCAGTGTATAAGAGGCCAGGCCTCTGAGTAGCTGTTAGAGCACCTCGAGACGATACCTTGTTGTCTGATCTGATGTGTTCTGCTCCGTCGGAATAAAACTTCTGTTTCCTGCCTTCTGGTCTCCGGCGCCTGCCTCATTGCTTGGTAAACTTGAATGGTACAAGGGCGGTTAGCGCCGGGCAAATCTTGAGAAAGGTCCTAGCCCTACCTTTTTCCACAATTGGCGTCCCAAAGCGTGGGGCCCATCAGCGACACGTGGATCCAGTGGGAGAGGTCCCGATGACAGAGTGAACGACTGCAACGATCGGGAAGAGCTCGTGTCCGATAGACCCTCGTCTGACAGCCGATCATCTGACCTTCACTAGTTCTGAACAGACCTCTCTCGAGTGATCTACGGTCCTGACTGGGAACCATCAGGAGTGCCGCGAACAACACGAAGGAGAGAGGACGATCGGGCGCTGGATCCAGAGGACAGGAAACCGTCCATGCGGTCCGGGTAAGGTCGTGTAAACACGACGAATTGAGGAAAATTATTTTTGTTTGGATAATACTAGTATTACGCTTTGTTGAAACCCTCTGGAGATTCACTGTCTGCAAACGGGGAAAAACAAACAGGCTCTCTCTTTGCAAACAGTGAAGGATAGGTAACGCAGACTTTTGTCCCCATTGTAATCCGTCGTGCCTATCTTCCTCCCCCACTGTTTCCCGAACTGCCGTTCGTGGATTATTGACTGGAGATTCTTTGTCTGCAAACAGGGAAGAACAAGGTCTCTCTTTGCAGGTAGAGAAAGAGTGGGTAGCGATAGCTTTTCGTGCCCACTTATTCTCCCCATTGGATTGTTTGATTGGCCGATTGTTCGGTATTGGTTCGTTTGAGGTATTCACCGCCGCCAAACAACGGAGAATAGAAATATTCTGCCTAGTCTTTGCCCGCGGTGATAAGATAGGTAGTGCAGATTTTTGTCCCCAGTGTAAACCGTCATGCCTATCTTCTCCCCACTGGTTGGTAGCCTGTTTAGCCCGGACCGCTTATTAGAGATGAACCATCCAGCTCCACTGGAGGGCACCCCTAATAAGGACATGTTCACTAAGTATGGACTAGTCGCTATAGCTTACACTAGACTATGGCATAAATACACGAAAAAGAACCCTGAAAGTCAGTGGCCACTGATAGGTTCCTTTAGTGAAAATAAAATAAAAACATTAGAAATAGCGCTCCAGAAAAATAAGACCACGCCCACCATGCTCGACAGTTTCGGCATGTGGCGCAAAGAAACGGAACAACGAAAGAAAAGAGAAGAAGCAAAAGTAGGGAAAGAATTACGAAAGGCAGCCCACCTAGCCGCAAAGCAACTAGAAGAGGAAATAAAAGAAAGAAACGAAGCTACACAAAACCAAGAATCGGGGTTAACAGGCCAATGTCCTGTTAGGACCCCCTCTGCACTCTACCCTGAACTGCCCTCCAAACAACGGGCAAACGATGAGTTACTACTAGGTCCCCCAATCATCTACATGCCCCCTCCATATGCTCCCAGCCAACAAAACCTGCAAGCCCCGAGTGTGAGTGAAAGGGACCCTAGTGCCAGTGCACCGGCCCTCACGGCCTCCGCACCAGCCACCTTAACAACTTCGTCAGACGACCCCGAGGCTAGCAAACAATCATCAGCCAGGTTAAATAGGTTAAGCAAAGATGAGCGGGATGGGATCGACAAAATAGCAAAGACATTGGTAGAACGAAGGGAGAGCGAAGAATACACAATGAGCGTGTATAATTCACATGCCGACAGCCACAGACGGCATTTCATTTTGCGATTCAGCTTCCACACCCTGAACGCGTATGAAGATAGGTATCAGAGTAAGGGTCCCGCTAGACTAACAACACTGTATAGGAAGATTGATGTTGGAGATGGGACTGAACGTGAGGCGACGGAGCTCTTCATGCAAATGCTTGAGGTCCTCCGCCACCTCGCAGAACAGAAACCAGAAACCAAGGTTACGGCCCCTGAAACAACCTCGGCAGAGGTAGCCAATACTATGATGCCTATCCGAGAAGCGGCTCCTTACTGGATCCCGCCACGGGGCCAGGGAACGAGCGATGATATTAATAATGAAAATGCAAAAGGGAGGGTTGTGTACAATTGGGTTTACCAACCATGGGACCGACAAGATATCCTAACCTTCAAGCAAACCCTGCCCGACTTAAGAAAGAACCCGACAGCATTTTACACCGAATTAGGCACAGCCTTGGGTTCGACAATAATGACTTTAGCAGATATTGACTTGTTCTTTGGGCTATGTCTGCCGGCTGACGTGTGGAAGCAAATCCGGAAGGCTGACCACACGGATCTGTTTGGACATACCTGGGACCAACTCGGTAAACTAGATAGACAGCGAGAGCCGGGGAGCAAACCAGTGAAAGACATACTGGAACTCCCAGATAAAATAGTTCAGAAATTAAAAACCCTGGTCCCGGAAAGAAAAGTAGACTGGTCGATAGTCACGGCCTGTCGACAGAAACCCCAGGAAGATGTGTCAGAATACTTTTCCCGATTCGAGACAGTGTTCTCCGACTACAGTGGCCAGGACATGACCACTGCAACCGGACAGCACCTGTTCGTACAAAATTACGTAAAAGGCCTAACACAAGAGGTCTCCCAAAAGCTGCAGACGAGCGAGAGTAGTTGGGGGGCCTCCAAACCCGCAGCTATCCTTCAGATGGCTCAGTATTACGAGCACCAAAAGAATGAGAATGATAGGGCATCCGAGAAGAAGAAGAAAGATTTAAAGGAAAGGGTAATGATAGCCCAGATACAGGGTATAGCGCTAGGACGGGAACATCAAAGGGGGAACTACCAATCAAACGCCCCCAGAGATCTACCTCCTAAGGATCACACCCCGACATCTCACACTGGACGGAGAGACATTAGCAATGACCAATGCGCCTTCTGCAAAGGGTTCGGTCATTGGAAAACCCAGTGTCCGGTTTTGCTAGAGATGAATAGAAATAGGGATTCCAGGGATGTGGCAGGTGGTCCGAGGAATAGAGTACAGGGACGAGGGAACTCCAACGACACTAACAATGACAGATCAGGAAGACTGAATACATTTGACCGTCCCCGACAGAATCAATATCAGCTATCCGAAGGTGAAAATGCCCCCGATTTTGCATAGGACTGCCAGGGGCAAGGGAGGGATCCAGTCGAGCTCTGTGTTGACCAGCAAGGTCCTTATGTCACCGCTAAGGTCTTGGGTACAGAGTCTCCATTTTTGGTAGACACTGGGGCGACACGTAGTGTGTTATCAAAACGACTGATTCCAAGGGCACCCTTGTCTGGCTCACACATAACGTCGATAGGTTTCGATGGGACGCCCTCCACTAACCCCCTGTCCGTACCTATTACCTTTGACCTAGAAAGCAACACTGCTGACGCGACATTTCTACTCTCCTCCAACTCCCCTGACGCCATTATGGGCATTGACTTACTGAAACATTTTCGAGCTACCATTAGGTGTTCCCCAGATGGAATACGAGTCATTCTGTACGACAACCCAGACATGCCCCGATCCCGTCCCCCACGACACATGTGCTCCATAACTGACGCTGACCTGTCTCTGCTTGACACCCTGCCTCCGTACCTGTGGGCCAAAAATGACTCTGATGTGGGACGAATGATGATTGATCCTATTCACATAACTGTACGACAGGACGCCATACTCCCGAAGCTTCCACAATATCGGATATCCCCCGAGGGTGAGAAGGCACTGGTAGCGATCATTCAGTCTCTGGTAGATGCAGGAGTGGTCGAAGAAGTGGTTAGCAACGTCTGCAACAGCCCAATCCTACCTATTGTTAAGAAGCAAGGTGAAGGAGATGAGAAAGCGTACCGCTTCATCATCGACTTACGAGAGATTAACAAAGTGGTTGTACCCCAATATCCTGTGGTCTCTGATATCACCACCATTCTGACCCTCATCCCGTCCACTGCCACCACCTTCTCTGTTATCGACCTTAAAAACGCATTTTTCTCTATCCCCATCCATCCAGACAGCCGTTATCTTTTCGGCTTCACTTTAAAATCTCGCTCGTACCGATTTTGTAGAGCTCCCCAGGGGTACACTGAAAGTCCCAGCATTTACAGCCAGGCTCTCAAAAGACAGCTGGATGCCTTCCAGCTACCAGAGGGAGTGGTGTTGATCCAATATGTCGATGATATCCTTTTGGCGGCCGACACCACCCCGCTTGCAACGACAGCCACCGTCCAACTCCTACACTTCCTTGCAGAAAATGGCCATAAAGTCTCCAAAAAGAAGTTACAGTTCTGCCAGCCACAAGTGACTTACCTAGGCCATCTTCTGTCCAAAGAAGGGAGGAAACTTACCCCTGACCGAATCCAAACCATCTTAGACACCCCCATCCCAAAAACACAAAAGCAGGTCCGCTCTTTGGTTGGCCTAACCTCTTTTTGCAGACAGTGGTTGCCTAATTACAGCCTCATTGTGAAACCATTACTTGCCCTACTGACCAAAGATGTCCCCTCCCCGCTTCCTTGGACCACTGAGTGTCAAGCCTCCTTTAAGGAATTACGGGATGCACTCTGCTCAGCACCCGTCCTCGGAACGCCGGATTACTCCAAACCCTTCTCCCTCTTCACCCACGAAAGGGAGGGATGCGCATTGTCTGTCCTAACTCAATCAATCGGTCCTAAGCAGCGCCCTTGCGCCTACTTCTCCGCCACTCTTGACCCTGTAGCCAGAGCCTTACCTGCCTGCCTTCGAGCGGTAGCTGCCGCTGCTGTCTCTATCCGTCAGAGCGAGGGAATCGTACTTTCCAACTCCCTCACAGTGCTGGTACCCCATGCAGTCGACACCCTCTTGAACCAGACCAAAACCCAACACCTGACTAGCGCACGACTGACAGGGTACGAGTTGACTCTGCTTGCACCCCACATCACACTAAAGAGATGCACGACTTTGAATCCTGCCACATTGTTACCCTTGCCTGAAAATGACCCCGACATCCCTCCCATACACGACTGTGTGACCCTCACAGACGAACAGACTAGGAGTAGGGTTGACCTCCGAGACACTGCTTTTCCTGACCCCGAGGGAGAGCTATGGGTAGACGGCTCATGCATCAAACTTCCAGATGGCACCACTTCAGCTGCCTATGCAGTCACGACAGCCCGAACAGTAGTTGAGACAGCCTGCATCACACAACGATCTGCCCAGGCAGCGGAGCTGATAGCCCTCACACGAGCATGCATCATAGCCGCAGGGACCACCGCGAACGTATATACGGACAGCCAGTATGCCTTCGGAGTGGTCCACCATTTTGGGCTCCTGTGGAGGGAGAGGGGATTCCTGACGTCCCACGGTACCCCAATCCTCCACGGAGATTTAGTGTCCGCTCTGATTGAGGCAGTTCTCCTCCCCAAACGATTAGCGGTGATCAAATGTCAGGCACACAAAAGAGTGACAGACTTAGTCGGACAAGGAAATGCATTAGCCGACATCACTGCACGAACCACGGCTGAGAATAGGACGGTGACACGCATATATGTGACCAGGTCGCAAGCAGAAAAATGGAGTGACACAAGGGAAATGATCAGAGACATACAGTCGGCCAGCGCCCCTCACGAATTGACTAAGTGGGCAAGGGTGGGTTTGAAGGACGAAGAGGGTTGCTGGCGAACAAAAGATGCAAACAAATGGTTGCTGCCCGACTCATATCTGATTCCCATACTGACAATGGCTCACTCCCCCGCACACATAGGATCTGCACCCATGATCGAACTCGTTTCCAAAGTCTGGCATAACGACAAAATCCCCGACTCAGCCAGACGCCTAGTTCAGCAGTGCCTCATCTGTCTGCAACACAACCCCGGGAAAGGGACTGTAGTACCACGGGGAGGGTTCGGGACCCCCAATCACCCCTTTGAGGTCCTTCAGATGGATTACATCCAACTAGAGAGATGCCAAAACCTGAAGTATGTACTAGTCATTGTGTGTGCCTTCAGCAAATGGGTGGAAGCCTATCCAACCCGTGACAACACTGCCATGACTACTGCCAAAGTACTACTGAAGGAATTCTTCCCTCGCTATGGCCTTTGCCGAATTTTATGGAGCGACAATGGCCCCCACTTCATAGCTGAGGTTATCCAACTAATACTGAAGGGGTTGGGGGTGAAGCAACGATTCCATGCGGTCTTCCACCCCCAATCCGCCGGTCTAGTGGAACGCCATAATGCCACACTGAAGCTGAAATTGTCAAAAATCGTGGCCACCACTGGACTTAACTGGCCGGATGCCCTCCCACTGGCTTTGTTATCAATGCGCTCCACTCCCACCAAGCACCATTTGACCCCCTACGAGGTCGTGTTTGGGCGGCCAATGAACCTCTGGACTGCTCCCAAACCGACCTCCATTCATGACGTCCCGGACGTCCTACTGTCTGATTATTTGTGCAAGTTAACTAAAACGTTGTCTGTCATTCATCAACAGGTGCAGCAGGCCATCCCCGATGCTTCCAGGGGCCCCGGCCACGACATCCAACCGGGAGATTTCGTATTAATACGAAATTTCCAGCGAACCAAGAGTCTGGAACCTCGGTGGACGGGCCCCTGGCAAGTGCTGATCACCACCCGAACAGCACTCCGAGTGGAGGGGAAGAAGCACTGGCTGCACGGGCATCATTGCCGAAAAGTCTCTGCAAACCTGGTCACGACAGAAAACGTCAGCACCCAAGAAGAGCTCCTGAGCAAAGACCGACCGATATTGGGCTGTTATCCCGATACTGAGGCACTCGAACTTGCAAAATTCTCTGATCCCACTGTGCCATCCAGAGAAGGGTATTTCCTGCGTCGAAAGGAGGGCGTTTCGGCTAAGTAGGCCACGGACTAAGTTAAATCTCAGAACGGTGACCTAAACACAATCAAGGGTTGCCGGGAGAGAAGCTAAACGAAGTCTGTGGTTCTGCCCGCTACCGAGCTCCCTTGAAGGTGATGGAAGCGCCAGACAAGAAGATGATGGAAGCGCCAGATAAGAAGATGATGGAAGCAACAGGAAATACCCCGTATAGAAATCCAAAGACTGACAACTTGCACAAATCAAAGACAATCGCACTCTTCATTGTCTTCCTCTTCTGCCTCCTCCTCATGACCTCCTTCTGGATTCTGGAGGAAAGCACACCGGCTCATGAGACACTGCTACCTACTGCACAGCCAACACCCCTGAAAGAACATCACCTAATCTCTCTGTCGCCTCAGCTCCGAGAAAGGCGCAGGGAATTCTGGAACAATTCCTTCGTGCAACTGCTGCACCAACACAACCTTGCTGCAAATGCTACAAACTGTTGGATCTGCGGGTTGCTCCCGCATGCCACTGGACACTCCATCCCCTTCATCCCTTCACCCTTCTCAGTCCACGGCTCTTGCCTCGCCTGGTTGATCCTCATGCAAGAGAGCCACAAGGACAATGCCACCTCCAGCCGGACAGTGTCACACTTCTACTCTGGATTCTGGCTGAACAAAGTCGAAAAGACTCCTACTGCCCTGTGTCCTGCGCTCACGGGCGCCACCTTCATCAAAGACATTCCAGCCAAAGAACGAGTCGAAGTACAGGTGCTCCACAATCCAGCCAGGACCACCTTCTCTCATCTGCAAAAACAAACTACCGCTACACTGACTGTGGCTCTGTCTGTCATCAATGTCACAGGTCTCGTGTGTCTCGAAGGCCATGGAACGCAGCTGGTGGGTCACAGCGCCTGCCAAATCACCAGAACATTGGACTCAGCTGACCCCCCTTCCTTCGTTGCTTCTCCGAACATGTACTTTGTGTGTGGCACCAAGGCTTACACCTGGCTCCCGAAGGGTTGGAAGGGTATCTGTTACATTGCCTTCGTTCTTCCACCCACATATGTAGCCCCTGCCAACCACCACCGGCAGAGGCGTGCAGACGACCTTGGGCAAGCCGACTCCACTGGAGCACAGTTCCTGGATGCAGCAAAGGGACTTGTTCCTCTGTGGGGCCCAATGGCAAACAGCCGTGCTATCCGACACCTGACCCAGGCAGTAGAAACAACGATCAACATCACGGCTGGCATCCTCGCCAACAACACTGCGGAGCTTCAGGCGGTCTGCCTCGTGACCCTCCAAAATCGTCTTGTCTTAGACGTGGTCCTGGCCGACCGAGGAGGAGCATGCCGCATCATCGGATCCAGCTGCTGCACCTACGTGCCTGACAACTCGCCTTCAGTCTACAAGGCTATTGAACACCTCCACAGACTTTCCTCGGAGGTTCACCAAGAACAGGAAGAATGGTCGCTTGGGAGCTGGTTTTGGGACACTTTGAAGAACTGGGGTTGGAAGTTGTTTTCCTTCGTGCTGATACCTGTTGTAATATTATGTGGGTGTTGCTTAGGTATCCAATGTCTGCCACCTTTGTTCGGCCTTGTTTCCAACTGTATGTGCCCAAAAACTTTGGACTTCCGAAATGAGCACATGAGTCCCCTCTATGAAGTAGAAATACGTGGCCTTATGGGGATAAATCAAAACTGACAAGTTGGCGAGATATGTTAAAAGGGAGGACTGTGGAATTTTAGTTTGTGAGCTAAACATTATCTGCGCCAGCTTGTCACCTATGTACTACGTGCACGGCAGCCATTTTAGATATCATGGTCTCCCTGTCCACGATCGATCGCCAGCACGCCCCTCTCACCCAGCAAGCATCCTCCGCGCACCCTGGCTCCCCCTTCCTCCCCCTCATGAGCATGACCCTTCAGCATGACCCTGTCCTTGGGAGTCACGCCAGCGCCTGACCAGCATCTCCTCTCCTCCCATGAATGCCCCTCTGTTGGCACAACCTTCCCTCCGCGCTCAATTATCCATGCAGCATGAATACCACTCCATTGATGGCCCCTCACCCCGTGTCCGACTGTCCACACAGGTCCGAGGCCATTGCCTAAGCCGGGAGATATCATTTACTGCCCTTTATTGTATGAGGTCGCTCTCCTTCAAAGGACCCTCTATTGAACCAGACCTCCCCACCCCCTGTGATATGATCAGGCGCACACATCCTAAGACTCGACGAAACACTCAGCTGCGTGATGACCCCCTCCTCTTATCAGCAGGTTGAGGACCTCTATTGTGAAGGTATATGGGGGTGGGATTAACACGAGGATTACGGGGATGTCTTTTCCATGCCCTACAAAGTTGTGATTGTATTAAAGGAAGGTCACATGCCATAAACCAGTGTATAAGAGGCCAGGCCTCTGAGTAGCTGTTAGAGCACCTCGAGACGATACCTTGTTGTCTGATCTGATGTGTTCTGCTCCGTCGGAATAAAACTTCTGTTTCCTGCCTTCTGGTCTCCGGCGCCTGCCTCATTGCTTGGTAAACTTGAATGGTACAAGGGCGGTTAGCGCCGGGCAAATCTTGAGAAAGGTCCTAGCCCTACCTTTTTCCACAGTGAGGTAGAGGATGAGCTTGGTGTCGTCGGCGTAGGATACGATGTTGAGGCCGTGTTGTTGGACGATGGCTGCAAGGGGGGCCATGTAGATGTTGAAGAGGGTCGGGCTCTGTGATGATCCCTCTAGGACTCAGCAGGTGATGTCCGTGGGGACGGAGAGGAAGGGTGGTAGTCTGATCCTATGGCTTCTCCCAGTGAGGAACGATCGGATCCAGTCCAGGGCAGTTACTTGTATGCCAGCGTAATTTAGTCTGTCAACTAGTGTGCAGTGAGAGACGTGATGAAGGCTGCAGACAGATCGAGGAGGATGAGGCCTGCAGAGTGGCCTTGGTCCAGGAGGGTGCGGATGTCGTCTGTAGCGGCGAGTAAGGTGGTCTCAGTGCTTGCTTCGGAATCCGGATTGGGACGGGTCGAGGACGGCGTTCTCTTCGATGAATTGTGTCAATTACCTATTGACTGCTTTCTCTGCCACCTTGGCTGCGAAGGAGAGGAGTGAGATGGGCCGGTAGATCTTGAGGTCGAAGGGGTCGGTTGTGGGTTTCTAGAGCAGGGGCCTGACATCCACATGCTTCAAGTTGTCCAATGACTATAACAGCAAATGTAGACATGGCCGATGTGCACTAAAAGACAAGATGGCAGTACTTCTCACCAAGAGCATGTATTAACAGATAACATGGGGGTGCCATTGTTAAGGAATTTGTAAAAACAATGTTGATCAATTAATAATAGTTAGACTTTAATATGACTTCAGAGAACACATTGCAAAGTGGTTTTTCGATCCTACATAGAGATTGTTTTTAGAAAATAAGTGATACATTGCGCATTGAAATCACATTAAAACACACAAGATGATGGACGGAATGTTGCAGAATGGCAAAACATTCACCCCCAGTCACAGAACTGGGTTTAATCCATTGTTATTTTGCTCACCAAGCCACCCCAGTTCAGACATGGCCATATGCAAATCAGTCTTGACCCTGTGCCTCATGGGAACAGTCCAGCCCGAAAAGCCACCCCAGTTGAAATCACATTGGGGCAGCTATACTGGCAAAAACACGATAAGCTATAAATTCCACTTAAAATCTCCCATCACCTTATCTCCACAAGTATCCAGGTTTCATTTTGCTCCTTGAGACTCTATTTTGCTCTATCACTTCTACTAATATTAGTCCCCCCTGCCTCTCTCAAATTTTACCCCATTATGTTTGCAATAGTCTCTCTTTCGTCCCTTTTCTTTCTTTCTCTCTTTCTTTTTCTAGTTACTCTTCTTTCTTTCTCTTCTTCTTTTCCAGAAAATCTTCTCTGTACTGCTTAATATTTGTCATTCTCTCCCCAGCCCTCTTTTTTGTAGAGCATGTATGGCAACTGAATCTTTCTCTTGGCTGTGCATGGCCATGAGCAGCAGCCGCCACCTTTCTTTTGCCACTGGGCTTTTTGCTGTCCCTCAATCCCAGAAGCCAACCAGCCTGATGGCCTTCTGGAAATGGAGAAGTCCCCAACGACCATGGTAAAAAAAGTTAGTTATATCCCTGCAGCTTGTTTTTCAAACTTCTTGGACATGACATGCAGTTAGATGGATTTGGTGGGTTTTGGCTACTTCAGATCAGAGGACAACTCGTTTACGTCAACTACACTACCTTCACAGGGAAGTGGACTTCAACGGGTCATCCACAATGCTGGAAAAGAAAAATGTTTCTGGTAACAACACCAGCCAGAAATATATTTTTTTTTAAATCAAAGTCTGGATGCCAGGGAAATGCAGATTTTTTTGTTTTTACTGTATTTTGTCACACTTTGTGCCTGCTGATGGCACAGCATAACAAAAGGGACTACAGATCGCCCTAATGAAATTTGCGGGCATTCACAAATGTTCTACCACACAGCATTCCTACACTTATTCCAATAAAAATAGTACCCACTTGTGTTGCTGGCATATGGCAAGAAGGAAAAATCAAGAGTTTGCCTTGCAGATTGACCAATTCTGGTGATGTATGTTGCTGCATTATTTAGGTCAGGACTCATCAGCACCAAGGGAAACCTACCAGGCCCGGACGTTTCTGGAGTCAAGGCACTTTGGCTAGTCCAGCTGGTGTGGCTTGTATGAATCCCAATATATTTTCTTATCCAAAACGCCTTGCAAAATACCAAACTTTGGCTAAATCACAGATTCTCCTCAGATTTCTCTGAAGGACAATTCAAAAATCTGTGAGGAGCCATAACATTCCTACCACCCAGCATTCCCACACTTCTCCAAATACAAGCGTACCCTAAATGTTCACCAAGTGTTCTGCATAAACTAAATTACTATGGTCCTCATAACAGAAATTTATTTGAGGTGTCAATAAATTTCAAAAAGCAGATTCACTGTGCCACATTTAAGTACACTCAGCCCATGAGCACTGGGACATCCATGAGTATATCTCAACCTCTGTGCACTTGCAGACCATTGGCACAATCACCATGTTGCAACTAGTTCCTCTAAATGTGTGAACTGTTTGTTAACCTGGAACCGCTGAGTTTTTCTGCGATCTCACAAGATCTCGGCAAATCTCGGCAGCCGTCTCGTTTGTGGTAGGGGTATTTCAAACATGCCCAAGACCAAAGGCCTTGCTTTGCCTAGTGGTTTTCTGATGGTAAGAAGTTACCTGCAAATCTTGGAGTTTATATTGGGTTCTTCAGAGCTGCACAGACAGATGCAGGGATGTGAATGATAAGTGAAGAGGGTTATTCTTCTCAAAGCCAGACAGCACAATGACATTCCCCACCAACAGCTCCAGGCGTCAGGTACCAACTGAATCTACTAGAACCTGGAGTAAGAATTCTCCCTACCCAGGTTCCATTTACCACATTCCACCCCAAAACTACATTCTTCTATGCTTTAAACACAACACATCTTCCCTCTTTACAAACACAGCAGATTTGTTCCATGCCGACATCTGCATCCATTTCCGCATCTCCAGATTGGGTATTCGATTACTAAAACCTGAAAACAATAAACAACTGTTACTTGGGACCAGATGCACTGTCAAACCGAAGACAAGACGTCACGTCGTCAGCATATACAGTACCTTATAACAACTTGTCTCATTTTGTCAAAACATTGTAAAGTCATTCCTGGACCGCGCCCAGCGCCAGAACCCCTTGCCCCCGCACCCGCCAAGACGACCGCCACCACTATGACGCCAGCACTCTGCACCCTCTCAACTTCGGATGGAGCCACACCTGCTTCAAGGCCACCCCAAAACGCACACACGGCCCCTTCACCTGCATGAACTGCGGCTACACCATCCTCAGAGCCCACGAACCACCCGCCCCGAAAGACTCCAACCACCTCCAATGCACACTACTGAGCACCCGGTCCGCACGCAAGCATGCCGTGGAGCTCTGGGACCTGCTCGACACAACATCCCCGGACGGCCCCTTCCTGACAGAGACCTGGTTTAACAACTCCTCCGCACCTGACATCGCCATAGACGGCTACAAGATCACCCGCAGAGACTGCACCAATGGAGTCAGAGGAGGAATCGCCATCGTCCACAAGAACAGCAACAGGGTCTCTACTTGCACCGACAACGGCGCTCAGCACAGCTGAACACATGCATTTCTAGATCCACACAACCCTAATTCCACCCTCAGAGGCACCCTCGTCTACTGCCCCCATTTCAGCGACTCCATCTCCGACTTGATTAGCACGCACGCCCTGACCTCCACTGACTACATCCTCCTCGGAGACCTGAACTTTCACCTTGAGAACAACAACAAAAACTCCACAACCCTGATCGATAACCTCGCCAACCTCGGACTGAAGCAACTCGTCACAACGCCCACCCACTCCGGCAGCCACACGCTCGATCCAGTCTTCTCCTCAAGCCCGTACGTCTCCATCAGCCACACCACCGAACTCCTCTGGACCGACCATCGCTGCATCTAATTTGCCTTCCAGAAACCCACCACACACCACTGCACCCAACAGATTCCCGCCGCTGCTGGAGCAAAATCACGGAAGACCAACTACACGCAAACCTCGCTCTCAGCCCACCCACCGAACACTCCAACACTGACGACGCTGCCCAGAGCCTCAGACACTGGATTGAGGACTACGCCAACATGCTCGCCCCGCTGAAGAAACCCCCCCCACAGAGACACCAGCAAAAGGGCCAGCTGGTTCACCCCAGAGCTCGTTGCCTCAAAGCAAGCCTGCCGGAAACTAGAGAAGAAATGGCACAGTGAACAAACTCCGGACAGCCACGCAGCACACAAGGACGCCATCCGTAACCACCACCACTTCATCAAGGTGGCCAAGAGGACCTCCTTCAAAGACCACCTCAACAACAATTCACACAATAGCAAGGAGCTCTTCAACATCGTGAAGGAAGTCTCCAACCCCAGCTCCAACAACAACGACATCCTGCCGTCACAAGCCCTGTGCGACTCCCTCACCACCTTCATCCACCGCAAGATAGGAGACATCCACAACAGCTTCAACACACAGACAGCAACACAACAGACCCTCCGTGCACCATCGACCACGACCCCCTGCTGGCCTGGGCCAGCGTGAGCATCGATGACACCATCAAGACCATACGCTCAATCCACTCCAACTCTCTGTCGGACCCATTCCCGCAACACATCTTCAACAGAGCAAGCAGCACCATCGCACCTCACCTGTGCAACGTCATCAATCTCTCCCTCGAGACCGCGACCTTCCCAGAGATCTGGAAACACGCCGAGATCAACCCCCTACTCAAAAAACCTAAGGCAGACCCAAGAGACCTCAAGAACTTCCGGCCCATCTCTCTGCTCCCCCCTTCCCATCAACAGACAGCTAACCTGATACCTCGAAGAAAACAGAATCCTGGACCCTTCACAGTCAGGGTTCCGCAGCAACCACAGCACCGAGACTGCCCTGATCGCCGCCACCGACGACATCAGGACCCTGCTGGACAATGGCGAGACCACAGCACTCATCCTACTAAACCTCTCTGCTGCCTTCGACACCATCTGCCACCGCACACTATGCGCACGCCTCCACGCCGCGGGGATCCGAGACAAGGCTCTGGGTTGGACCACCTCCTTCCTCTACGGCAGAACCCAGAGCGTCCGCTTCCCCCCATTCTGTTCCAAAGCCTCCGAGATCATCTGCGGCTTACCCCAGGGATCCTCCCTCAGCCCGACGCTGTTCAACGTTTATATGGCTCTGCTTACACATGTAGTCCGACAGCATGACCTCAACATAATATCCTACGCCGACGACACTCAGCTGATCCTCTCCCTCACCAAGGGCCCCATCACAGCCAAAGCCAACCTCCACAAAGGAATGAAGGCCGTCGCCGCCTGGATGAAGACCAGCCGTCTAAAGCTGAACTCGGACAAGACAGAGGTCCTCATCCTCGGCTCCAACCCTTCAGCATGGGACGACTCCTGGTGGCTGACGGCACTGGGGGCAGCCCCGACACCCACCGACCACGCACGCAACCTCGGAATCGTCCTCGACTCAACGCTCTCAATGACCAAGGAAGTCAACGCCGTCTCCTCCTCCTGCTTCAACACCCTCTGCATGCTCCGCAAGATCTACAGATGGATCCGGACAGATACAAGAAAGACTGTCACCCAGGCCCTCGTCAGCAGCAGACTCGACTACGGAAACGCCCTCTACGCCGGAGCCCCGACCAAGCTCATCAAACGACTACAACGCATCCAAAACGCCTCGGCACGACTGATCCTCGACGTACCACGCTACGGCCACATCACCCCCAACTGAGAAACCTGCACTGGCTCCCATCAACAAGAGGATATCCTTCAAGCTCCTCACCCACGCACACAAGGCACTCCACAAGACTGGCCCAGCCTACCTAAACAGACGGCTCTCATTCTACATCCCCCAACAACCAGCTACGCTTCACCAACCTTTCACTCGCCACCATCCCGCGCATCCGAAGAACAACCACCGGTGGGAGATCCTTCTCCCACCTCGCCGCCAAGACATGGAACACTCTACCACTGAGCCTACGACAGACCTAAGACCTGCTGACCTTCAGGAGGATACTCAAGACCTGGCTGTTCGATCAGGAGTCCCGCCCCAGCGCCTTGAGGCCCTCGCAGGTATGTAGTGCGCTTTACAAATGATTGATTGATTGATTCAGCACAACAACAGGCTCTTTGGAAAGACGTTGAGTTCAAGGTCAAGATACCAGAAAAAACAAATGTGAAGTAACATTTGAAAGGACATCCAAAAACTTACATTATCACACTATTAAGGTAAAGAGTAATTCTGTGACGTTTGTTTCCTGGTGTATAGTCTTACCGTGACAATAATATATAACTTCTAGATCCCTGAGTCTTGGGTGTCACAAATTCAATGCAGATGAAAGCTAAGCTCCATGTATTACTCCCAGTCAACATGTCCCTCGCTCTGGTGCTCAACCCCGAACAAGCTGCTTCACAGGTATAACTAAGGAGAATAGTAGGCACAGTCTCAGTGTTTGGCAACTTACAGCGTGGAATATCACAGCTAAACAAATTCCCCCTGTTCCTTCTCCATCTCACAGGTTGACAGCTTATAGGGTGCCAGGAGGCATCACCCCAAAACACGTCCTCTTCCCTAATCCTGATCAATCCTCCTGGCTAATTAATGTATCTCACAAGTAGGAGAGGTCTGAGAAACAGATTTGGATCCATATTGTCTCTTTAAGGCTATGCTGAAAACTAGGAGGTAGGAGTTTGCAACATCTGTTCTGAAAACCGCACAAATCTGAGATTACAGTATACTAAATTCAAACATGTTTAGTCAATGTTGTACGGAGATGTAAAGAGAGGTCAATTTTAATATAAATGCTTTCAGCTTCCAGATGCTCTGACTATGGTTTACACAATATTTGGTTCAAGGAGATGGTTTTAGGAGGTGAATGCTCAGTGTATTGTCCATGCGAGGGTAATTTAGATATTAAACCATTTTTGAAAGACGATCCATTATGGCCTTTGTGACATGGCAGACTATTTTGGGTCATTCAAGATTCGCAGTAATGTTGGTCAGGGTATTTCTATCCCTCTGCATATTGTACAGTAACCTAACAAACTATCTGGCTTCTGAAAAAAAGTGAAGATCCCCTGAGCAGATACATGATGTCACCAGGCTATACTTCACAACAGACCAGTGCCCCTAGAAAGACTGTAGACTGGAGCAATGCCTGTCAAATTTAATTTGTACCTGACTTGTGACTGTTCTCCCCAGCCCAATAGGCTAATCAAAGCACTATGCCATATTGGAATCTGGAGATTTTCTAACTGAACGTTGCTTCTGAATGCCTGGTAGGTCTAAGAAGCGATAACCACTTATGTATTAGAAATAGGGAAGGTCAGAAAAGTAGCTGGCTTGAGAACAACATACCTTAATTTGCTACTCAGTTGTGCAGTCCTGGAGAAGTGTGGCTCAGGGGTTAGAGGCGGCAGACCCGGAAGCTGAGATCGCCCCTGGACCAGGGTTCAATTCCCTGCCTTGGCGGGTCTTGGGCTCAAAAATTCCATGGACTCGATAATTCTCGCTCCGGTGCCTTCTCGACTCACAGGTTCACACTCTGCGACTCTGGGCAATAGCTTGCTTAATCTCCACAACGGCCCCTCACGGCGGGATGCCTGGCTTTCACCTTGTGGATACCCTGCGGGGGTTATCTCACAGGGGAATACCAGGACGGGTTCCCTAAGCAAGCGCCGGGAAACCCACTGCGGGTAGCTGTGTGCTATACAAGTTCAAATACATTTACATTTCACAATCCACATGCTTCATTGATTTACTGTATGTGAAAGGTGAGAAGAGAGTTCAGCTAATGTCCATTCGGTAATTGGCCTCTCAGCTGTGATTGTGAACCAGTGTTGGTGCACCTTTCATATTAGTGCCTCACACAAAACACTGTGGTATCCCTCAGGAATCAATCCTCAATTATTCACCATCTACCGAACCATCAATCATTCAACCTCACCTGTTTCAAATATGCAGATGAAACTCAAATCATTAAAAAAATTGGATGTCCTGGAAAACCTCTACAATTAAAAATTGATGACTACCTTCAGACCATAAACACATGAATGATGAATACCAATCTAAATAGTGGTATAACACAAAATGATGTCTCCCCGATCAGCAGAATGTGATGAGGTCCCCCAGAGTCTCCTATATCTCACAGATTTTCATTGGTCTTGAGTTGAATGGGTCATGGGCCTTTGGGGAGAGGCCCTCCCCCGCTACTGCCGGGGCTGCCAGGGCCTGCATTACGCCCCTGCATCTAAAGCTCAGTACCACATAGACTGAGATTATGACCTGCAGACTATGGCAAAAATACCAGCCTACTGCCATATGCCCTGAAGAACATGAGGCACCGCCAACAATATCAGAAGTCAGAAAACTAAGGGTAACCATGGACTCAGACCCATACTTGATACCACATCGTAACAGCACATAGAGTGCCTTCTACACAAAGAAAACACTATATCACATCTATCTATACCGCAAATACCATCAGAAAGCAACCCATCCTATAGCTTGGTGCACTCGCATTCATCATATGCCCAATACAACTCATCCAAAATGCTACAGCAAGACTTCTCTATCGTTACCCAAGAGAACACATGACTCCAATCTTGCAAACTCTACACTGGCTACCCATAACCTGAAGCGCAGTCTTAAAGGCACTTTACATTATGCACAGAGCCTTCTATACCTACAAGTTACATTCAAGCAATACAAACAAAGCAGGACAGTGCACTCCAGACCTGCACCAGTTATCATCATTCCACCTTACCATAAGAAATATATGTGAGACATTGTTTTCTCAATACAAGTCACCAAGCTCTGTTCCTCATTACCAGCCAGAATTTGAAACATCGAGGAGTATATACACATCAGAAGAAAGAAGACAACACCACCACCCTACATCCCAACAACAGACCCTGGAAAAACAGTTGCCCCCTCAATCTGAATCTTCAGTTTACAATAGACTGATTGGAAACAACCCAACAAGCAAACTACTTTCAAAAGGCAGGTATGTGAAAGAGGGCTGATCTGTGGTTAGCAGGGTTTTTCTATACTTATGTAATTTCACATATAATGTTTCTGGCACGCACTAATACTAATGACATAACACTCAGCGGTAAGCAGGCAACTGTAACTTACACCTCTTACATTCACAAAAGACGTATCTGCTTCAAGAGCTGCTCAACACCAGTACAGTGCAGCAGATAAACCAGCCATCACTAAATAAACAGGCATGGAGTAACTGAATACATCTGGAACACATTGCTGGACAATTGGAGAACTTTAATACAGTCCTAAAATCTATTCATTCTGACCACTTATTTAAATCTCACAATGACACCCAGATATGGGTTGATGGTACGAATGCCCATCCCAGGAGATCGCTCCCCTTCTCCCTCTCACTCCAACTACGCCAGCTCAGAACCATAACTATATACAAAATGTCTGATTCGACAACCCAGTGCAGTAGCCAGATAGACAGCAATTTGTCAGAAGATGTAGACTAGAATTTAACATCTTTGAATGCACAGTAAACGTGACAAGATAAAAACCCAACTTTAAAGGCATTTTAGTTGCTCATTCACCTTTTTAACTCTGGAACAGTTATTTTGCAGCACCCCTCAACCCCTGCATTTCTACTTGCAGTGCCTATACTTTTTTGTGTACTCTATTGTATGTATTCAAATGTTATTGCAATATTTTTAGATAAACTGTGTTTTTGACTAAGCCTGTGCCAGCTGCATGGGTCATTTGGGGGGAAGGCAAAGATTAATATGGAGCGACCCAGTTCTTAAATGTACCTCCTCTCACGGCTATGGCCTTGATCACAGGATGGCTTGAAGAATACCGGGCTGTCATTTCAGTTCCTATATGCATAGATTGAGAATGTTTTTTGCCTTGTACTTTTCTAATTTTGCACTCCTTCGTTTCCACCCTGGAGGTGTTCACTGGCTGTAAGTATGCTGAGAGCCATCCGAGTACTCTTGCCACAACGTTGCAACATCTACATGCAGCCTCTCACCACACTCCTAAAGAACTCCGACATCCTCTTCCACCTCTACGCAGACGACACACAACATTATATGGAAACCACCTTGATCAAAGAAATACACAGATTAAATGTCATGCTCAAAGAGGTCCAACATTGGATCTCAGTGAACCACCTGAAACTCAACCAAGAGAAAACAGAAGTTCTCCTCATCTCTAATAGAGACGAGAACCCACAAATTGAAGAATGTCTCAAGGCCATAGACGCCCTCAATGGCACCCTTACACCAACGGACTCGGTGAAATCCCTAGGATTCAACCTCAACCCCAAACTGGACATGAAAAAACACATCTCAAAAAACCGACAAAAGCGAGTTCCAAAATCTGAAACTGCTCTACAAACTAAACCCTTCCTCCCCCCGAAAGACCTAAAACAAACCACTCAGGCACTGGTGCTTTCCACAATTGACTATGGAATTGCAGCCCTGACCGGGACTGCTAAATCTCACCTAGGTCCCCTGACCACTACCCTCAATGCCGCAGCAAGAATGGTCACAGGAACTAAGAAATACGGGCACATCTCACCGGCACTCAAGGAACGGAAGTGGCTCCCTATTGATCAACGAGCTAGCTTCCGCACAGCCTGTCTCACTCACAAAGCCTTGCACACAGGTAAACCAGAATATCTGGCCGCCAAACTCAAAAGGGCCGGTCAGTCTAGGAACCTCGGAAGTTCCAACACGCTTCCACTCATCCCAATGAAATCACGGAAACACAAAACCGCAAACAAATCCTTTGCGGGAAATGCACCTAAGATTTGGAACTCCATCCCCCCACATCAGAATGACCTCTTCCTTCCCAAAATTCAAGATATTACTCAAAGCCTCCTTCCTAGAGCGCTAGACCATAACGAGAAACCCACAAACAAAAAACTTTGGGAAGGACAACTAACTCCTTTTCTTGAAACATTTGTACTGTAACTTTGTCCATATGACCCTGGAGTTGGTAAATTGCAGATTATTTGTTTTCTTTTTCTTTTCTTTGTTTTCGTATTTGCCCAAAAATGTTTTGCTCATAACTGTACATGCTGTGAAGCGCTCTGAAACCCTCAGGTCCAGCCAGCGCTATACAACACTTCAATAAATAAATAAATAAAATCTGGTGAGCTGGTCAAGAAGGCTTTGTAGATATTGCAGCTTGCTTTGGAGGTGATACAGGCTAGCAAGAGGAGCCTGTGAAGTTCCATCACACTGGGGTCATGTCTAATTTCTTCAGGTCCCAAAGAGGAGTGCTTCTGCATATAGGATGCCCTTAATGGGAGTATGAGGGCAGTATGGATTACATTTCTAAAATGGGGCCCAGATACACAGTGCAAGATAAGGTGAGTGGCACAGAAGACTTTTAACCAAGAAAGATATTGAAGCCAAAAAACAGGTGAAATTAGCCTCTGTGAGATGAAGCAATGGATTCTAATGAGATAACTATGAGTTCTAATAAGTTTACATTTGTATTTGAAAGATTATAAAGCATGGTTTAGGCCTAGGTCAAAGGCAGTAAAGTGTTGTACAAAAAGTAAATCTGTATGTGTAAAGCATGAACTACTCACCCTTACGGGTCTCAAGGCACTGGGGGCCGTCTTGGAAATTAAGTAAGCTATTTATAGAGTCACATGACGCTGAGATGAGCTGCTACTGGAGCTGGGGATTGAACCGTGAACCCTGTGTTCCAAAGTCAGCTGTCCTGGCCGCTGCACCACACCTCTCCACCAATCAAAGCACTATTGCATAGGGATTTCTCTGACAATGATTAGCATTGAGGGGTTTTGCAGCCTAAATTTACATTGTTAATTGTCAAAGTACCAGAATGCAATTTTACGTAATCTGGAATTGTTCAATGGCAAGTGACGTAAAACCCTTCTTCAACCTTTAAAACTTCCAATAGTAATTAGTGTACACATATTGGTTCCAGAATGCACTTCCTTTTGTAAATCAGCATGGCACAGATTCAATTAACTTTTGAGATATAGCTCTTTTTACTTACATACAATTGTGTAGTATATTTGGAAAGCATAAATCCAATTGTCATTACATGATGCTGCAATCCTGGCTAACAAAGTCGCCTCCTTCCTTGGGCCCCACAGTTCTGGACAATGGCAGAAAGGACCTGGGCAGGGAGCCAGACCAATTTGTTCTTGGCCTGGTCAGTATTTTCACATGTAAGCCAGAAGAAAAATTGTATAAAGGAGCCAAACAATTTTCTTTCTGTGTTTTCGACAGGAGAATCCATTCAGAGGGGTGTGTGGTTGCTCCCCGTATGTCGCACACTGAGCAAAGCAACAATGAATTGTAACACTAGCTACAACTATTACCAGGGGCTGAAAATAATTCAAGCATACTGCCCTTCACTTTTTTCTTCTTCTCACTGTAACTCCATAAGTGTGGTGATTATGTTCACAGGTGGAACCCGTAGCTCCATGGCCCATAGGACGCAATCTGCTTTTCACTGAAGAGGCAAAACCAGGCTAAGACCAGTCTGTAACCAGTCATTACTGGGCTGGTCTGTTCATATCTGTGTGGAACCAAGACTGATTTGTATAAGGTTGGTCCCTGACAGTAGTAATACAGTGAATAAAAACATGGACTGAAATTCAGCCAAGTAGGGACCAGTATCTGAGATTAATTCAGGTGTTCCTCCCACTGTTTTAAGTTTTTTTCAGTAAATCAGAAATCTCAAAAGAACTTCTTGAGATATAACTTAATAGAGCTAAACAAAATCCATGGTTCTACAATGAAATACAATATCTCAAATTGGAAGTGTAAGATCAAAAAGACAATAGTGTGGAAGCTACAATATAAATAAAAGACATAAAATCACTGCCTCCCATAAACTCAAAATCAGGGAATAAAAGAAAGGGTACTTCTCTCATCATGCCTTCTAATCTTTGAACCTGTTTAAAGAGTCATTTTGTTGTAAATGGCCCTTTTTGCAGGGTTATCCCCAAACGTTTTGCTTCTTCCTTTCTTGTTTTTCCTGACCTGTGGTTGTTGGCAATAGAACTCTGGGCACTTTACCACTGCTGATCAGTGCTAACTAAAGAGCATATGCTATCTGTGTAAAATGTTATTGTAATTGGTTGTCCATGACTGGCATATTTGTATCACCAAGAAGTCCCTAGTAAAGTGCACTGAGTGTGCCAGGGCTGGCAATACAAATGCTACTAGTGGGCCTGTAGGGCTGATTGTGCCACCTGCCTGAGTAGCCCAAAAATGGTGTCTCAGGCCTGCCACTGCCGTGCCTGTGTGCAGTATTTGAACTGCCATGTCCTCCTGGTCAGTGTCCCCACTGACCAGGCCTAACCCTTCTCTTTCTGTACACGTTGGTCACCCCTATGGAAGGCCCAAGGTACCTCCTTGGGCAGGGTGCAGTGTATGTGAAAGGTAGAGCATGTACTAGTGCAGGTGACATGCTCTGGTAGTGAACTACAGCCAATTTCGCTTTTCACTATCGTAAGGCTATCTTGCCCATAGGATATCATGGGGAATGCTGGCTATAGTGGTTAACTACATATCTTCCCATAGGAGCAAGTTAGGACATAAAAGTCTGGTATCCCTGAACTCAGCATTTAATAACACATCTTTTAGGAAAGATGTTTTTTAAATCCTGTGTTTGAAAGCAGCACTTTTAGAAAGTGGCTGCTTTCTTGTCTGACCTTTCTGTGTGCCTTTGGCTGTTTGTGAATTGACTGTCTGGTTTGTGAGTGACAGGGCTGGGGGATTCCAGGAGACAGAATGAGTCTGCTCATTGGTGAATAGAGAGATCTGCATCTAGATGGGAGGGAGGAGTTGTACCTGGGACCTGAATAGGACTGTATGTCCCCCACAGTGCTGGCTCCACCCCCTGTGATGCATCTGATGTCTCTGCCCTGCACTTTGAAAAAATGGAAGGCATCATGACAACAAAGTGCTCCAGGGCTGTGATTTCCCTCCACAATGCTGGCTCCAACTCCTGTGGGGCATCTAATGTTTCTGCTCTGCACTGTGAAAGTAAAGGCGGTGGCCAGGAAAACAAAGTGCTCAAGGAACACCCAGAACTGGTTCAGACCGGGCTCAGAACCCTCCTGCACAAACGGAACAAAGACATTTAGGGGTATAAGTACAGGACCCCAGACTACAGAAAATTAGATCATCCTGGAACCAAGAAGGAACCTCTGCCAAGGAGAAAGCTGGAAGACTGAGGTAGGAAGACTGTCCTGCTGTTGCTTTGCTGGACTGACCTGCAGTTGCTTTGCTGCCAAGGAGAGGGGAAGGGCTTAGCTTTGTGCTGTGTCCCCTTGCTTGAAGGAATCTCCAAGGGCCTGAGAAGAAGTCCCAGGAACAAGAGACTTCACCCCCAGCTTCCCTGAACTCTGCTGAGAGAGTTCTGTCCTTCCTAGAGTGCTTGGACCAGCTGTGGTGCCTTTGGAAGTTGTACTTGTGTTGGGATGCTGGAAACCAAGATTTTAAAGACTTTCTGAAAGTTTTGTCGCATCGCTCGCTTGTTTAGCGCTTCTGTGTCAGTGCGAGGAAATTCCTGCCGCTACGAAGGCCGAGATCATTGCAGCGCCTGTTGCCGCTGCCAGAGTCATCGCATCCTTCATTTGCGGGACGCACCAGACCGGCACGGGAAGATTACCATCGCTGCAAGTATCGGCGCAGAGCCTATCATCACTGAGTGAGATCGTCGCACCGCTTGCTTGGGGAACGCATCACGTCGCTGCGAAAGACTTTGCAGAGCCATCGCATCGGGGGCTGCGAGAGGAGAAGATCGCCTCTGAGCCGCGCACCGTCACCGTACCGGAGATCGTCGCCACCCCAAAGATTGTTGCATCGTACCTTTTGCAAGCCGCTTCCACCAAAACCTGTGCACCAGAGTCCACGCAAGGTATCGCATTCCTCCCAATACAGACCGGAGTCACCGCAACACGCCCACTGCGTTCCAGCGAGGTTGTCGCATCGCCTCCCCAGGATCTCAGGAGTGACGCATCGCTTGCTTTTTACGCTACAGCTTTCCCTTGGAACTTTTGTCGCATCTAAAGGTACTGTTGGCTAAAACGTGATGCAACTGCAGATTAATTTAACGCAACCTTAAGAACTCTTTGGAAACCATATTCTTGAACTGTGTATGTTGGATTTTTGTCGTTTTGGTCTTGTGTAGTTTAGATTAAAATACCTTTATTTTTCTAAAATGTTGTGGAGTCAGTTTGTGGTGTTTTCACTGTGATACTGTGAGTGTTGGTACAAATACTTTACACATTACCTTTGATAAGCCTGACTGCTCGTGCCAAGCTACCAAGGGGGTGAGCAGGGGTTATCTAAAGAGTGTATCCTCCTTACCCTGACTAGAAGCAAGGGTCCCTATTTGGACAGTGGTACCTACCTCTGCCAACTAGGGACCCCCAGTTCTAACACATTCCATGCTGTTTAAAATATTACAATATCCTTCAGCTTCCTCAACTTCCTTACAGCACTCCAAACAATTGTTTGACATTTCTGTCAATTATCTTGAAAATGTTAACCTAACATGCATCAACATACCGGCAGAAAATATTTGGATGCCTGAAACCTTTCTATGACAACTTACAACCTCCAAACTGTGAATACTGTAAACTCTTTTACTCCCATTGATGGAACCGATCTTGATGCTGATTTGCAAGCTGCCATCTGACCAGCTCACTCTTATACTTGTGCCATACTACATTCATGAACCTCGTCTCTCTTTCCCCAAATCTCAACTGTTGGTTTTGTTAAACTTCAGTTAAGGACAATTTTTTCCTCATTACTTCAAACTATCATTCTGAAATCTCTTTATAAAACACCCTTGACCCACACATTCTCAAATACATTCAGTCAATCTTCCTTCTGGCATTCCTTGACAAACATTTAGGAAAAACTCTGGGGCATATTAGCAAGAACGTCGTTAAAATTATCGCCTTTATAGCGGCAGGAAACTGCTGCTAAAACGACGATAAAGGGCTTGCTAATATGCGTTATAGAATTCCAATAGAAGCTCAGGTTAGATGTGCAGGATATCTAACCTGGGCTTCTATTCGCTATAAAGGCGATAATTTTAACGACGTTCTTGCTAATATGCCCCTCTGTTCTTTAAACAGCTCAAGAACAAAGTACATAACTGTTGATCCTATCAGTTTTGAATGACCCACAACACCAGATCGACAGGTCTAGATGTATCAGGATATTGGCACTTCTAGACCTGTCAGCAGCCAGCAAATTCCATCCCCAAAAACTGTAGCTGAAGTGGGGCTGGGTGGCCAAGTCATCTAATGGATTACTTCATTTGTATCTAACTATCAGCAGTCCACTGAGGTACCACTTTTTCATTCCACTCCTTAGCAATTAAACAGGTCAGTCCTCTGCCGCTCTATGTTTTAATATGTACCCCTTGAATCTCTTCAGCAACATCTTGGGGTCACTTTCTATATGTAGGCGTAAAATACTCAAATCCTATTTAACCTGCCTAATGCAACTGAAAATGTTATCCTGGCAAAAAGACGCAGTTAGAAAGACTTTCACCAACTATATTTACTTGAAACATGCCAGTGAATGTCTTCAAACCTTCTGAAGGTTATCCTACCAAAACATCTCCTTCCTGGTTCATGGCCTGCTGGTGTCTTATGCAACTTCCTTCATCTTCTGCTAGGGTAATATGCAATCTGTGCATCCATCTCAACACCAATCTGTCACTCAAAACACAAGTGACTAACATGCTCGGTATGTACTTGACCAACTCAAGATCTAGAATAAACTTTTACCATACATCGACAACAGCCATGTGCCAGTTGTCAATGCCATGATTCATTCTAAGGTGGATTATGTAAGGACATTTATTTGACCTGAAAAACTACTTTATTGACTTCAGCCACATGCAAAATGCAAATATGGCACGTTAGTCAGCATACATTTACAATGCATGCCATTACAGCGCGGTAGTTTCCAGAACCGCATTCTTACATCGCATACCTTTAGAACGCAAGTCAGAACAATGACTTGCTGTAGGGGGCACTGGATGTTGGAATAGTATAATTTACTATTCCAACTCCACTCTGTGCATCAGTAGGGAAGGTGTTGGATTTTAAATCCAACACTTTCTGCCCCCCAACGCAAGTCGTTGTTCCAACTTGCATTGTAATGGTATGCGATGTAACAACGGGGTCACTCTAACGACTGCGTTGTAATGCCGTGCGTTATCTGGCATGCGTGGTAAACGATGTTTACCGCAAAATGCTCCTGTCTGCTTCTCATTCGGCATTTCAAGTGATGACAGGATATCACCATTCCCAAGAACCCTACAACAGATATCCGTTTCCTCAAAGTTGCCTTCCAAGCCCTAACAATTGCATATTAAATCTTACATCCCGACTGTTCTACCTTTCTAAACTCCAAATTTTTAATTTGATCAGATAAACAAAACCGTACGCCCCATCAATGAGATTTACCTAACCATGCTATGAACTAGGATGATGCAGATACTTCTCCATCATGGCTGCCAAGTTCCGGATCTCTGTGACTGCTGGCATTCACCCAGAACTTACTTCAGTCAAATTCAGGAAAACCATTAAAAGCTGTTTTTTAACCAATTACGTCTATTTTTGTTTTTATAGGTTAGTCATGTTACCCTATGTAGCATCAAGAAGATTAATGTAAGTTCAGCGCACAAATGAATAAAGCATACTAATTCAGTCCAGCACACTATAACTTCATTTTCCCTTGACATGTACATTGCAAAAAGATATGAGTGCAATGAATGTGCGAAATCAAGGATAACATTTAAGACCAGGTATGGTAAGTATATCAAGATAGTGGGAAACTGGAATAGCTTATAGTTGCACACTTTCGATTGAATAGCTTTAGTAAAAGCACGTGGGTTGCCTTTTAGCATAATATAAATGATTAGTAACTTCTTCACTCAAGCAAGGCAGATGTTGAACAGACATAGCCATGTGCAGTCTAAAAACTCAATGTGCAGCCACCTGCTGGAGGGATTTTGTTCACATAAGTGTGGCAGGGTATGCTCAGACGTGAGTCCCTTGCTCACTTTGCCACTGGATTCAAGCAAACCGGGCTGAAGACGGCTGGAATGCCAGAAACCGGTCCTCGCAAGCTTGTTTTCGGTCCAGGGAAGACATGGCTTGGCAATTCGGGCTGGACTGTTCCCATGAGGCACAGGGTCAGACTGATTTGCATATAGCCATGTCTGAACTGGGGTGGCAGAGTGGGCTAAAGAACGGTGATGGATTAAACCCAGATCTTTGACTGGGTGTGAGTGTTTGATTGATTCAGATGCTCCATCCATCACCACCCCCTTTTGTACCGCTTTTGGCCGCCATAAGTGATTACACAACCTTGCCCCAGTGAGTGATCAGCCAGTTGGGTCAATGTGGATGGCCAGCCAGGGGTGGCATAATACATGCTGCAGCCCCTGGTAGGCCTTGGGTGCACTTATGCCCTGGGTACCTATAGTACACTGTACAGGGGCTCATTAGGTGACCCAACATCCAATTGGATTTGTAGCTAAAGTACATGGAGTCCATTTTACAGTGAGAGCAGATAGCCTGGGCCCTTATTAGCAGGATCCCAGGCCAACTTAGTCGAAAACCAGCTAAACACTTGGCAAAAAGTTGGGGTAACCATATAGTCAGATATCCACTTTCCTGCAACAAGTTCATGGGATTCTACATTGACAACTTACAAAAATCGTATAGAACAAAAAAAGTACATGACTCAGAGAACCAGCGCTCTCATATTCGCCTTCAGTCAACTGGCAAAAAAGTTGAAGGGCCCATCATATAAACCATTGTTAGCAGTGATGACGGCGAAAATCCTCCCCATGATAACATATGCCAGTGCTGCTTTTCACGGTGAAGACTCAGAGATTTTAAACCAACTAACAGTCTCTACCTATGAAAACTTTTTCAGCTACAACGGTCGTCCTCACCGGCGCACGTTCGTCTGGAATTCGGCTTAACAAATGAAATTATAGGGAGAATGTATTCTACAGTAAGAATCGGGTACCGGATGAAACAGAATGCAGCCAAATCACCAATTAATGAAGCTCTGTTGGCAGAAGTAGATGATGATAGAAATTCTCCTTATAATCAATATTTATGTAAATCTCTTTCAATAACTTGTACAACTGATTTATGGAATAAAAACCTGCCATATATGTCGTCCTTCAAACAAGCAATAAACAAAGCAGCTAAAATTCATTCAGTACTATTTGACAAAAATATCTTCAGGACAATGTTGCACGCTTGGATGGTGATAAACAATTACAAGACACTTGCACCAGCTTCATATTTGAACTTGACATTCTCAATTTTTTTGAAAAAGCAACTAATAGCATTATGTTTTGGAAAACCACCATCCATAGCGGACCAGCCAAACTGGGTGCATACAGGCCCTAAATAATGCTGGCTTTGTGATTACCACAAAGAAGACTTTTTCATGTAATCTGCACATGTGAAAAACTTTACAACGAATGAGCCACCCTGCTCAGACAAAGTTTTAATGTGAGAGGCATTAGGTCCTGTAAAGCTGCAATAATTGCCTGTCTAGATCCATCATGAATGGCAAATTAATAACATTCCTTAAAGTTTTCGAAAGCTTTGTTAACAGGGACAGATCCCTGGCAGAGAAAAATGGACAAGTACTTGGCAATTGAATTTTAACAATGAAATTTTATGAGTGTCTAACAGAGATAACATGGACATATTGTTTATTCTCTTTTAATTTTTTTGGGAATATATATGTCTTTTATATTGTTTTGGTTTTAATTGACTAAACAATAAACACTTACTTACATGTTGCCATGGTATCTGCAGGCCCCTGGAAAGACCAGCTTCCCCTAGGAGTGTTCGTAGCACTTACGATAACTTTTATTGAGATCGGATGAGGGTTTACAATAGTATTGTGGGCAGAGGGAGACAGAAAAGGAGAAGTGTAATAAATGTACCATTTTCACAGAGTCCTATAGAGATTAGTTAAACACGGGGCCCTGTGCTCCATTCCAGAATCAGTGGGGCAAATTGTGACTTAGTATAGGAACCAAATGCACCAATCCTATTCTTTAATCCATCATATGTCAGGTAGGTTCTAACTAGAAAGTTCGGGTCAGTGGCTAGAAACAAAAAGCCTTGCAGGAAATTTCCATTCCTAACTGTCTTCTAAACATAACAAATAACAAGCCAGTCAAACGTGGACGTCAATTCACCAAAGTTTCAAGAGTAAACAGAAGCAACATCACACACCGTCTGACCCACTATAACATCACAAGGTCAGATCACTTGTCCTATACCTAGACCCTAAGAAGTTTAAGCTACTCCCTAGAGGTTGTAATGGCATATAGAAGAATCTGCAGAAAGTTAACATGATTTGTAATTCCTCTTTTCTTTCTATTCCTTCTGTTGTCTTTGTGACCTTTGAGACCAGGTGCAGCAACAGCAATGTCCCTGGTAGAAAAGGGATGGCCAGGGGTGCCAGCTGCAATCATTGTATGCCCCAATTTATGTCACTGCGGACACCTTCTTCTAAACCCACATTTCACCTTGACACCTATATATCCCTGTTTACAAGGTGCTGGTAAAAAGTTGCTTTTTGAAAGTTTTATTGCACTTGGTAAATGTCATTACAGGAGCAGCGATTTTTATTGGGTCCAATAAATAACTCATATTCCAAGATCTTCTTTGACACTGAGGTACTATACGTAAAATCAGCATTTAATGCACTGAATTCTGCATTTTTATTCCAGGATTTTTTCCCCAATACATTTTGGAAGGTTAGACCCACCTACATCTGTCAGGAGAAAACAGTGATGATGCAATATTTATAGTCTAACTCAGAATTTCGATCCCTGCAAAATCTGCTGTTTTGTAGGGATCAGAATTCACCCGTGTTGGACTCTGCCCTTTTTGCAGGGTAATCCCTGAACTTTTTTGCCTTCCTCCTGTATTTTGTCTGACCTGTTTTTGTTGGTTTTATGACTCTGGCCACTTTACCACTGCTGATCAGTGCTAATGTGCATATGCTCTCCCTATTTTAAATTGATGTATGGATTAGTGACTCCACGATTGGCTGGTTTTGTTTACTTTTCAGACCCTAGTACAGTGCACTGAGTGTGCCCAGGGCCTGTAAATCCAAATGCTGCCGGTGGGCTTGCAGCACTGGTTGTGCCACCCACAGAAGCAGCCTTGTAAAATGTGTCTCAGGTCTGCCATTGCAGAGCATGTGTGCAGTCTGGTACTGCCATGCTGACTGGGCAAGTGCACTCACTTGCCAGTCCCTAAACCTTCCCTTTTCTTCATATCAGACACCCCTATGGTAGGCCCATGGGCAAGGTGTATTGCAAGTATAAGGTAGGACATGCCATGGTGTGTGTGACATGTCCTAATGGTGAATTACAGCCATTATCGTTTTTCACTATTGCAAGGCTACCTGTTCCCCAAAGGCCAGAATGGGCAGTTCGATTATTACATCTTATAATCCTAACTGACTCAGGGAACCAGGTAGAAATTCGAGTTTAGTATGCCTGAACTCAGAATGATAAAATACGTATTTTAGTGAAGTTGGTTTTAACATTCTGTGTTTGAAAATACCACTTTTAGAAAGTAGGTATTTTCTTGTCTAACTATCCAAGCTTGCCTCTGCTTGGTTGTGTATTCCTTGTCTGGAGTTTGAGTGACAGGGGTTGGGGTATTCCAGGAGACAGGGTGTCAGCTCAGTGCTGAATAGAGAGATCTGCATCTGGATGGGAGGGAGGAGTTGCACCTGGGACCTGAATAGGAATGTGCCTTCCCTCCACAATACTGGCTCCATCTCCTGTGGTGCGCCTAACATCTCTGCTCTGCACTGGGAAAAGAAAGAAGGAGTCATGTAAACAGAGTGCTCCAGGACTGACAAGAACTGGTTTGGACTAGGCAAAGGCTTCTCTGCCTTCAGAGAACAAAGAAACACTCCCCCACATGCATCATTGTTTCATTTTGCACTTCCTAATTTGCGATTTTTAGGGAATCGCAAATTAGGAAATGCAAAATGGGATGCATGTACATTTGTGCAAAATATTTGAGAATCGGTAAAAATCGCAATTTTTACCGATTCTCAAATATTATGCGAATTCCAAAGTGCGAATTCGCACTTAGTTCGAATTCGGTCAGTTCGTGTCCCAGGGCATGATTAATAGGTTCTGGTGACCCTGATGTAATTTTCATCGCTTAAGATTAATTTAGGAACATTGTGTTAATACGAAAATTAGCAAGTGAAAACTGTGTTCATTTTTAATTTGCGCCGTGTTTTTAACCTAGTGGCATCGTAGTACTGTTTGCACAGCTCACTGCTTTGATTGAACTGCCCTGGCCCCGTTCCACCACGGGTTTTCCCGTTTGTGTGGAGGGCTCGCCGGCAGAGATTGGGTCCCCGCTCCCATTGGCTGTTCTCAGTCAGGTGGGACGCGAGAGCTGACTCCTTATACCAGGCGACTTTGATGCCTCGGTTAGTTCGGGTTCCAGGGCATGATTAATAGGTTCTGGTGACCCTGATGTAATTTTCATCGCTTAAGATTAACTTAGGAACATTGTGTTAATCCAAAAATTAGCAAGTGAAAACTGTGTTCATTTTTAATTTGCGCCGTGTTTTTAACTTAGTGGCATTGTAGTATTGTTTGCACAGCTCACTGCTTTGATTGAACTGCCCTGGCCCCGTTCCACCACGGGTTTTCCCGTTTGTGTGGAGGGCTCGCCGGCAGAGATTGGGTCCCCGCTCCCATTGGCTGTTCTCAGTCAGGTGGGACGCGAGAGCTGACTCCTTATACCAGGCGACTTTTTATTGCCTCGGTTAGTTCGGGTCCCAGGGCATGATTAATAGGTTCTGGTGACCCTGATGTAATTTTCATCGCTTAAGATTAACTTAGGAACATTGTGTTAATCCAAAAATTAGCAAGTGAAAACTGTGTTCATTTTTAATTTGCGCCATGTTTTTAACTTAGTGGCATTGTAGTACTGTTTGCACAGCTCACTGCTTTGATTGAACTGCCCTGGCCCCGTTCCACCACGGGTTTTCCCGTTTGTGTGGAGGGCTCGCCGGCAGAGATTGGGTCCCTGCTCCCATTGGCTGTTCTCAGTCAGGTGGGACGCGAGAGCTGACTCCTTATACCAGGCGACTTTGATGCCTCGGTTAGTTCGGGTCCCAGGGCATGATTAATAGGTTCTGGTGACCCTGATGTAATTTTCATCGCTTAAGATTAACTTAGGAACATTGTGTTAATCCAAAAATTAGCAAGTGAAAACTGTGTTCATTTTTAATTTGCGCCGTGTTTTTAACTTAGTGGCATTGTAGTACTGTTTGCACAGCTCACTGCTTTGATTGAACAGCCCTGGCCCCGTTCCACCACGGGTTTTCCCGTTTGTGTGGAAGGCTCGCCGGCAGAGATTGGGTCCCCGCTCCCATTGGCTGTTCTCAGTCAGGTGGGACGTGAGATACGTGACTTGACCTATTTAAACAATGATGTCCCAATTCGCGCACAGCGAATGCGCACAGCGAAGTTCTGCCGAAGTCTCGCCAAAGTCAAGCCCGTCTGCGCCCGTTCGCGCTGAGGACGGGCTGCAGGACGGGCCACGCTGCAATGGGACTTCGTTGGGCCGCCAGGTACCTCGTTACTATGCCCATTCGGAACTGCTTGCTCTGAGGCCTCATTCCCTTCCCTGTCACTATTCCTTTCCCCCAGAAACGTTTTATTGCTCACCGGTATGCTGTTGCTTTTCCGGTACTACTGAGGCTTGTTCCCCTGATTCCCCCACAATGCACCCATTGGCTAGCACCTCCTTTGTGCCAACCTACAGTTCGGAAATGGGTTTCCTTATCAATGCCAGATCATTGATAAAAAATAATATCGCTTTTCATGAGCTTGTTTCTGATAGAAACCCCTCCTGGGTGTTCATCACCGAAACTTGGGCGTCTGACTCTTCTGGCCCCCAGCTTTTGTTAGCTATTCCTGAGGGATATGCTCTACAGAGACTGGACAGACTAGGACGCAGGGGTGGTGGGCTAGCAATTCTGTTCAAAGTCTCGTCTATCTGTCGTATTAAAACTCTCTCTGTGCCCTCAGACCTCTTCCAGGCCATTCATTTTGTCATCTCTTCCTCCCCGTCTGTGTCCTTCACAGGTCTTTTCATCTACAGACCACCTGGCCCCAGATCTTGCTTTAGCTCTAATCTTTTTAAAATCTTGGAACCCTACTTTGGCAAACCCCATCTTACGATTTTGGGAGACCTCAATTTTCATCTAGATGACCTGCTCTCAAAAGACACCCTCTCCCTGGTGGACCCTCTGGCCGCATGTGGATTGTATCAGCTGGTTGATAGCCCTACCCACCTGGCTGGCCACATCCTTGATGGGGTGTTCTCCAATGATACTAGACTATCAGTGGGCCCCCCTATTCCTCTGGTCTGGTCAGATCACTTAGCGGTCCCCTTAGAACTAAAAACCTTGTCCCCTTCTCTACAACAACGAAGTTCTACCAATAAAATACTTAAGCGGAACTATAAGGACATTACTAATGACTCTCTTGCCCCCCTTATAGTGCAGGCTCCTACTTTCCCCTCGAAGGATGCCAGTAATGCTGCACTGGACTTTGCTAACTCTATTTCCAGAGCAGTTGATTTATTAGCCCCTGCCTCTCTACGTTATTCAGCCAGACGGAAACCTTCTGCTCTCTGGTTCACGGAGCATCTTAGACTGCTGAGACAGGGATGCAGGAGGCAGGAAAGGCAATGGAGAAAAACCTGGAACCCCACAGATAGAGAAAAACACAAGCTGTTACTTGGAGAATATAAGACCAAGGTTATCATAGAAAAGCAGGACTACTTCTCTAGGCTTACATCGTCCCTCACGTCCCCTAGGGAACTATTCAAGATAGTAGATTCCTTGTGTTCGCTACAAACGCCGGATCCCATCATAGGTTCTCAAGAGTTGTGCGACAAGATTACTCACTTCTTTCAGGCTAAAATCACCGACATCTCTCTCACTCTGGAAGCACAGAGAGACCTTATGTCTTCCCGCCCTCCTCCGTATCAACCTATTCAAGAGTCTTGAGCCAAGGACCCCTCTAAGATTCTTACCAACTTCCCGCCCCTTACTCTCAACCAGCTAGACTCCCTGCTAAACAAGACAAAGTCAGGTTCTCCTATGGATCCTTGCCCTTTGAAGGTTCTGAAAGACTGCAGGGAGACTCTGTTACCCCCGCTTCTTGAGATAATGAATCAGGCTATGGCCCAGGGCCTTTTCCCTGCTTCCTGGAAACAAGCCATAGACAAGCCACTACTTAAAAAACCAACCCTGGATCCGGACACCCTTAAGAACTTCCGGCCGATCTCCTTACTACCAGCTCCAGCCAAAATGTTGGAATTACATCTCAATCACCATCTGACTACTTTCCTGGATGCCTCTGGGTTCCTGGACCAGTCTCAACATGGCTTTCGAAAATTTCACAGTACTGAGTCGGCCCTTACAGTAGTGACAGACAATATACGATCAAAGGTCGACCAAGGCCAGACCACCTTCTTGGTCCTTTTAGACCTGACCGCCGCCTTTGATACCCTATCTCCCTCGACTTTAACTGCTCGCCTGAGGGAGATAGGGGTGGAGGGTCCTGCATTGAGCTTGCTGTCCTCTTTCCTCGATCAGAGAGAACAAAGGGTCAAGCTAGGAGAGTTCCTCTCCCCTGTTAAGCCTGTGCAATGTGGGGTTCCACAGGGGTCGGCCCTGAGTCCGACCCTCTTTAACATTTATGTGGCCCCACTTGCTAGACTAGTAAGAGCTCAGGGGATGGAGGTGGTGTTATACGCCGAGGACACCCAGATCATGGTGTCCCTCTCCCACTCGGTGAGTACCTCCGCGTTCAGCTTCAGGAATTGCATGCAAGCTGTCTCCGATTGGATGATTCAAAACGCCCTGAAGCTGAACGGAGAGAAAACAGAGGTCCTGATCTTCGGAAAAGATCAAAACAGCTGGTCCAATGAATGGTGGCCTCCTTCTCTCGGAGCATGTCCTGTACCGTCAAATTCCGCCCGGAATCTTGGCGTGATTTTTGACACCTCTTTAGACATGTCACTACAGGTTAATAGAACTGTTTCCACCTGTTGGGGAGTGATCAATATACTTAGAAAAATCGCCCACTATCTTTCTCCTCAAGCTCGCAAACAGACTGTGGTAGCCTTAGTTACATCACGGCTGGACTATTGTAACGCCCTTTATGCAGGCATCAATAAAGACCTCATCCAACGCCTCCAGACCATTCAGAATGCGGCTGCCAGATTCGTGCTGGGGATCCCTAACACCACTTCTGTTTCTCTTGCAAGGAAGAGTCTCCACTGGCTCCCTATCCAGTCTAGAGTCTCTTTTAAAATCCTATGCCTAGTTTTCAGTGCTCTATCCGGCAGCAGCTCTGAGGCCATAAGCTCCCTTTTGAGTCCCTACACCCCTAGCAGAAATCTTCGATCTGCCAACAAGAACCTTCTTACCGTCCCTCGGACAAACAAGGTCAGATGGGGCGGAAGAGCTTTTTCATCTGTGGCCCCTAATTTATGGAATGCCCTCCCCTCTGAGATTAAATCCCAACCCAACATGGTTCTTTTTAAGAAGGCTTTAAAGACGTGGTGTTTCATCAAGGCCTACCATTAATCATGCTCTCTGACCATACGAGTTCATTTGGTTAGGCGCCTTGACGCCCTCTGGGGCTAAGTTGCGCGATACAAATCCTGCTTCATTCATTCATTCATTCATTCCTATGGGCCAGGGATCAATGGGAAGGCTTTAACAAATTGCGATTTTCATTTTGAAAATCGCAATTTATTAATGCATTTCATGGGTGCAGGGGGGGTCCAAAGGACCTCCCCCTGCACCCCTGAAATGTATTTTTCGCATCATGTTACACACACACACATGTCCTAAGGACATGTGTGTCCGTAACATGACTGCTTAAAAAAAGCATTTTTAAGCATTTTTACACCTTTTTCCAAATTTACCGAGTGGTTCAACCACTCGGTAAATTTAACCCCCTAATTGCGAATTCGCAATTTGAAAAAATATTCATGCATTGCTTTTAAGAAATCGCATATTTGCGATTTCTTAAAAGCAAATGCAATTTTAGAAATCGCAAAAATGATGCAAATTCTAAAATTGAATGATGCATTCCAAAAAGCTATTTTGGAGTCGCAAACAGCCGATTTTAAGGAATCGCACCGTTTGCGATTCCAAAATACTTTGATGCATGTTGGGGACTGTGTATAAAAGAGGGGACTCAAACGCTAGAACTTTAGATCTCTTTTGGACAACAAGAAGAAACCTTTGCTGAGGAGTGGAACCAGAGAGACTGATGAGAAACTATCCCTAAGCTGAACTGCTGCTTTGGCGGGGGGTTGGCATGTAGTGGTTGCCTGGCTGCCAAAGAAAGGAGAAAGGAACTTTGTGTGTGCTTTTTTCAACTTGTGAAGGATCTCCAAGGGCTTGGGAGAAGAGCTTGCCTCCTACTGAAGTCTCAGGGACAACAGACTTCAACCACCAGCTCCCAAATATTTCTTTGGAAATGCCTGCTGCTGTTTTGAGCCAATTGAAAGACTGCATGTCACACACAGCCGGATGCCCAATTCACGAAGAAGAAGATTATTTTGCCATCGCAGTCCCTGCTGTCGCATCACTGAACAAGGGTGTCGCCGCTGTAACTGTCACATTGCACCGCATCACAAGAAACGTCTTGCAACATCGAAGAAGCGTGTTGCCGCCGCAGTCACTGCTGTCGCTTCACTGAACAAGGGTGTCACCACTGTAGCTGTCGCATTGTATCGCAGAAGCAACTCGCATCCACTGAGAAGCGTTCCTCCGCCGCAGCCGATGTCGCCATATCACTGAACAAGGGTGTCACAGCAGCAGTTGTCGCATCTCGCATCATCGGAGAAGAGTGTCGCCACCAAAGCCGCTGTCATCGCATCACTGAACAAGGGTGCCGCTGCTGCAGCTGTCGCATTGAGTCGAGACATCTCGCAACATCGGAGGAGCATGTCGCATCTCGCCATCTTTGTTACCTTTGCACCGGATCTTCAAAGCATCACCGTTTTTGCGTTTAAGGAACTACTGCATCACCATCCCTGCAACTCTTTCATTGTAGAAGGGTTACGCCTCTTAAGGTACATTGACTCAAAGTGTCACATTTTAAGATCCAAAGAGAACTAAGCTATTTCTACCATTTTTAAAGTACATTATTGTGGATTTATGTGGTTTGTGGTCTTGTGTTAAGTCTATATAAAAATACTTATTTTTCTACTACAACTTGTGTGGTGTCCATCTGTAGTGTTGTCACTGGGTTACTGTATGTGTTCACAAATGCTTTACACACTGCCTAAGAGATAAGCCTGTCTGCTCGTGCCAAGCTACCAAGGGGGTGAGCAGGGGTTATTTTAGGAGTCTATACCCTTATTCTGACTAGACACAAGGGTCCCCATTTGTCACAGGTACCTACCTATGCCAACTAGAGACCCCCAAATCTAACAACCCCCTGCTCGTAATCAGGGCCTGTATAATATGGATACGACTATCGGTTCTTGTTAATACAGCATATGAGGCAGAGCAGTTTTAAACACACACACACATATATATGTATATATATTATTTGAATATATATATATATATCTATATATATCTATGTTCACTGAAAAAAACATAGGTTTCAGGCATGTTATAGTTAGCTGGACATTTCACTTATACAAAACCATAGAAATTCCCCTGTTATAGTTAGTTCAGCTAACTATAACTCGCTCCTCCGCAATGCACTGCTGATGACGTCACATATTACATCATTCATGACATGGTCAGTGACATCACTGATGACATCACTGATGACATCTCAAATGACATCACTGATTAGATCATCCACATGATAATCTGATGCACCTCCTCACACCCTAATATAACCTTTGACACACCCACTCTAAAATACAGACTACCATTCTCGAAACCAAAGACACACCAATACCAATTACTTCATACCCACTCACTGATTCCTAGGTCAACACACATATCCACTCAATCACCTATACAGTCACTCATAAATGCAGTCACTCATCAATACAGCCACTATCATATGTACTCATATACCCACACAGAAACTCACACAGCGCCACTCACCCATAGAGTTACTCACACAGCTTGTCAGTAATGCAATGCATTAATCACACTCCCATTTTCTCACCTACTCGGTTATACACACACCGCTTCACTTATTTATACAGATACTAACACATACTTACTCTCATATACAATCACTGACACAAGCACACACTCATCCATACAGATACTCTCACAATCACTCACTCTCACACATAATCATTTATATACTCCAACACTCAAATATACTGCATTTCGCATATGTAGTTACTCACACATTTACAATTAAGACATCCATTAACTCACGAACACAGCTATACACACACTCACCCACCTATATAGGCCTTCACTGATGCATTATTGAACCCATACACCCAGTGAATCAGCTACTTACGCATCTATGCCAGAGTCAGATCACCCCACCCACCCACACAGACACTCAGGCTCCCATACAGATACTCAAACAACCAAACAATAACCCATAAAGACACTCATGTAGCTACTCGCCAACCCATGTGGCCGATTACACAGCAACTAAGAAACTGATACAGACATTTACACAGTTTTCTCACTATCCCATGCATTCAGTAAGATCCACTTAATCAGTCACTTATACAGTCAGTCACACATCTACTAAATCATGCATTCACACACTCATAAAACCACTCATTCTGCAATACACCTTGGCATATATATAACACATATTTACACTTTATAGAAACACACAGTCACTGGATGATGTCATCAGTGATGTCACTTGAGAGGTCATCAGTCATGTCATCAGTGATGTCACTGACCATGTCATGAATGATGTAATATGTGATGTCATCAGCAGTGGATTGCGGGGGCGTGAGTTATAGTTAGCTGAACTAACTATAACGCCAGCATTTTTTTATGGTTTTGTATGAGTGAAATGTCCAACTAACTATAACGTGCCTGAAACCTATGGTTTTTTTCAGTGAATATCTATCTATCTATCTATCTATCTATCTATCTATCTATCTATCTATCTATCTATCTATCTATCTATCTATCTATCTATCTATCTATCTATCTATCTATCTATCTATCTATATGTGTGTGTGTGTGTATGTATATATATATATATATACATACACACACACATATATATATACATACACACACACACACACACACATATATATATATATATATATATATATATATATATATATATATATATTCATATATCTGAGGCAGAGCAGTCTCAAAAACACACACACACATATATGCCAGTAACATCATCATAAAATATGATTTACTTCATATAATAAAAACTGTAACCGTCTCCAGAGTTTATTTTCTCCAGACCAATAAGAAGATATTATGAGCAGATAGCTAGCACAATGGGGCAAATACTACTATCTCTGAACTCGCCTTGCAGCCTCAAAGGAACCACACAGAGGTTTCCAGCTTCAGCAGAACAACATTATTAATTTCATGAGCACAGTGAAAGCTCATAAAAGGGCACTAGAGACAGCTCTGACTGACCTCGCAGCTGGATTCAAGGGCCCTTCCACTGTTTTCATGTACCTTGTGCGATTTCATGGCTTGCGGTGAAGGAGCCTCTTTCACCGAGGCTGTTTACTCCTGGAAGGTTTGTGACTTGCCTTTGCGTGCTTCTCAAGAAAAAAGGGCAGGGGAAGTGTTTAGGAGTGTGGGATTATGTAGTGCACAAGGCCAATAAACTAGGGCTGGCTAGAGGCAGAGGGCCTTATTTAAAAACCCATTGCAAAGCTGATATGTCACGTTTTTGGAGGTACCTGTGGCAAAGTGCGCCTTCCCATATTTACAAGGCCATGTAAAGTCACCCTGCGTGACTTTTTATGGCCTTGTAAATATGGACCCCTTTCACGCATTACTCTGCGTAGAAGGGGAGTTCCATCAGAGTTGCTTTGGGTGTTCCCACGCAACATCCATGGAACTTGATGCTGTCTCAGATTTACGACATTTTGTAAAACTGGGAATGCATCAGAATCCTATGAATTCCGAAGGGAGGCGTAGGAATAGCGCAACGAGGAGAAATACTTTTATTTCTCCTCGCTTTTTCCTCTGCAGCACTCATAGACAAAGGAAAATGCCTTTAAATATATATATTTATATTTATTCAATCGATCAAAAATATGATCATTCACATCTCAAATACAGTACATAATCAATAAAACAGTAAAAGGTGCAGCAGTATGAAAACCATTCAAAAAAAATGTATACAATACAATAGAACAAGCTTCTAAATCTTTCATGGTCAATAAACCTGGGTCTAAAAAAACACCACTAACCCTGGTTGAAATTACATTAACATTACTACGACACAGGAACAAGTTTGCCGATTTTTAACCTCTTCCACCATGCAAACATTAAAAAACTCGAGACAGCAAATACTAACCAGCTTGTAGTATCTGATTTAAATATACACATGGCTTCCAATGGACAATTAAAATATAAATTGCGACATACAGGGGCCAGCCAGATTTTCCTAAGTTCAGCGTAAAAGGAACAACAGAAAAAAAAGTGCTTGATGGGTTTATTTTATTTATTTATTTTCAAAGTTTTATATAGCGCGAACAAGATCTTCGCAGATATCAGAGCGCTTTACATAGAAGGGTACATGAGGGAACAAAGTCAAATAAGTAAATCAATAGATCACACAGTACAAATAATACAAATAGGTGACTGCAAAGCCAATCATGTGAGTAATAAGACAACTCATACAAATAAGTAAAGGGGTCAAGCATGTAATACAGATCAGTGCAGGGTGTTAATAGGGTTCGAGATAGTAGTTCAAGTGTATTTAGCCATGAGGATAGCTTTTACTTCTTTTTGAAAGAGTGTAGTGGAGGAGATAAGCCTGGTTTCGGGAGGGAGTGAGTTCCAAATCCTAGGCGCCATTCCAGAGAAGGAGCGCTTGTATGTTTTTTCCTTCCGGAATCTTCGAGGTTTCAGCAGAAGATTGTTTGTGCCTCTCGTGTTTCTGATTCCCCCAGAGATTGTCAATTTCTGAGCAAGGTAGCCGGGTGAGTTTAGGTGTACCGCCTTGTGTGTCATGCAGGCGATTTTCAGATGTATTCTGGCTTCAAAAGGCAGCCAATTCAGGGACTTCAAGTCAGGGGTAATGTAGGAGTGCTTTTTTGACCCAGTGATGAGTCTCGCTGCAGCATTTAGAGACGCTTTTAGTGGTGCGGTTGTAGTTAGTGGGAGTACGCAGAGGACGGTGCTGCCGTATTCAATTCGTGGGATGACTAGTGCTTGTACTGCAGTTTGGAAGTCTTTGGCTGGGAGGTAGGGTTTAAGTTTCCTCAGAGTATTGATCTGGAAGTTCGCTCCCTTTGTTGCCTTGCTGATATGTTGCTGCATGTTGAGATTGGTGTCGAGTGTTATGCCTAAAGATTTTGCTGAGTCCACGATGGTGGGTTGGACATTGAGTGCGGTTAGGAGTTTAAGCCAATGTTGAGTGGTGGATATCTTCGCTGGAGGTGAGATCAGAAGGAACTCTGTTTTCAGGGCATTGAGTTTGAGGTGATTGTCGGCGAGCCAGGATTGGGTGCATCTGATCGTTGAGTTCAGGAGCAGGATGTCATTGGGTGATTGTAATTTGAGGTAAAGTTGGGTGTCATCGGCGTACATGTGGAAGTGTACATTGGATGCTTGTAGCAAGGTGGTGAGAGGTTCCATGACTAGGTTGAACAAAGTTGGGGATAGAGAGGATCCTTGGGGCACGCCTAGCGTTACAGGTATTGGCGAGGACATCAGGTTGTTGCTCTTGAATTTCTGCGACCTGTTGTGAAGAAAGGAAGTGAACCATTTGAGGACAGTTCCAGATAAGCCCATTCTTGTGTTTAGTAGTTCTAGTAGATTCTCATGTTTAACGGTGTCGAATGCTGAGGAGAGATCAAGAAGGGTGAGGAGGCAGGTGTCGTTTTGGTCTAGCATTTGAAGTGCGTCGTCAATTATGTGAGTCATAGCAGTTTCTGTGCTGTGTCCTGCTCGGAAGCCTGACTGGTGAGGGTTGAGGAGGTCGAATTGCTCAATGTGTTTAGTCAATTGTAGTTGTGCACATTTTTCCAGCAGTTTGGCGAGAGTGGGGATATTGGTGATGGGACGGTAATTGTTGAGATCAGAGGGGTCGGCTGTTGGTTTCTTTAGTAGAGGTGTGACCTGACCAACTTTGAGGGAGTCAGGTATGCTTCCTTGTTGGAGAGAGCTGTTGATGATTTTAGACCAGAGAGGGAGAAGCAAAGGGGTAAAGTCTTTTACTGCGAAGGCAGGGAGGGGGTCCGTGAGGTGATTGGATGGTTTCAGGGTGCTGAGTAATTTGCCAATTTCTTCTTCCGAGTATGTGCCAAAGGTTGACCATGTAGCATTGTTTTTTGGTTCAGCGGGTGCTAGGCATTTGGGTTTGGAGTAGAGGCTTGCGTCAATGAGGAGATCGCTTTTTATTTTGTCAGTTTTTTGGATAAAGAAAGCAGCAAAGTCTTCACAGGAGGGTGCCTCACGCCCAGTGTTGAGTGGTTGTGGTTGCTCCTTGGATTGCGATTTGATTAGCTCAAACAGTTTTCTCGGGCGGTTTTTTGCTTGGTCAAGTTGGAGGCTGAAGAAGTCCGATTTTGAGCGTTTTATTTTCCTGAAGTAGGCGTTTCTCTTTTTCTTCAAATCTTTTAGGTGCATTGCGGAGGGGGCTGATCTCCAGGTCCGTTCTGCCATTCGCATGTCTCTTCTATCTTAGTTGAGACTCCCGTCGTACCATGGTTTGGAGATTTTAGTAGAGACTCTTTTTAGCTGCATAGGTGCAGCCTCATTAATTATAGAGGTCATAGTGTTGAGATAGTGGTCCGTCAGAGTTTGGACGTCCGAGGCGCCTGCTGGTGGGAGTAGGAGATTGCAACTGTTAGGGGGCAGAGAGCCTGGGTTGAGCTTTTTCGAGTCTCTTTTCCAGACTTTGGGCTTGGAGAGTTGCGCCGGGTTGACTTTGACTTTTTCGTTGATAAAGAATGTGATAATATGATGATCTGACGAGTCACAGGGTTGGATGGATTCGAGTTGGATAGAGTCCTCTTTGGAGATGATCAGGTCGATGGTAGAGCCTTTCTCGTGGGTCGGGCTGTTGCATATTTGGGTGAGGTTAAGGGCATCGAGGAAATTTTTAAGACTATTTACCACCGTGTCGTTGCGGTCATTCCAGTGGAGGTTGAAGTCACCAAGGTATATTTGGGTGAGCTGGCGTCCGGAATTGGTTGAGATCATATCCATGATTTGTTGGGAAAAGGTGAGGTTGTCCCTGGGTGGGTGGTAAATGCTGTGAAGAGAGCATATCGGTTTGCCCTCACTAATAATGTCGAGGCAGATGTATTCCCAGGATGTTGGGGATGGTAGGGATGTGGAATTGACTTTCTAAACAGAGAGGTTGTTCCTGTAGATGCATGCGATTCCACCACCTATTTGGCCTGTTCTGTCGAGCCTGATAATGTGGTAGTTGGGAGGAACCAGAATGTCCATTATGGGTGTCGAAGATTCAGTTAGCCACGTTTCAGTCAGGATGATTAGGTCAAGGTCCCGCGATAAGAGGAGCTCAGCAATGGCTGCTGAGTGTTTCGTGGCCGATCTGCAGTTGAGAAGAGTGCATTTGAGACGGGGTGTGTAGAGGGTGTTAGATGGTTCTAGCGAGAGAGGGACTTTTCTAAGGTTATTGGGGATGGAGAATCTGCTGTTTAGTGTGGGTGGTCTAAGGGGATTTGGGTGTATCGTGGGAATGTTGCGGTGTGGGGTGCTTGTGTGAGTTTGGGGGGCTGGGTCATAGGAGCGGAGAAGGGTGAGTGTGTCGAGGTCAGAAGAAGAGTTGTGGGTGCGGCGAGGGCGGTTGTTTGCGATTAAGAGCTGGGATTGATGTCAGATTGGGGGATAGCTGAGTGCAAGAGTTAGTCGGAGGGGTGGGGGACAAGTTTGGCGGGGAGGTGTAGATGTGTGAGGGGTTGCAGGGGTGATGCTGGGGACGAGGGCAGTTGCTGCGCCTATGAGCAGGGATTGACGCCTGGTGTGGGGCGTGATTAGGGTGGGGGTCCGCCGGCGGAGTAGGAGACAAGTTGGGAGGGGGGGTGGAGGTGGGTGGGCGGTGTATGGGGCGTGTAGAGAGTAGTTCTTTGATGGCGTGAATGTCTTCTTTGATCTGAGTGAGGGTGGCCGTGATGTATTCCATCGTAGGGTAGGTGGTGGGGGTGGGAGTGGCAGTCAGGGGTGAATGGCTGGCCAGGTAATTTGTGTGCAGGTGGGAGGGAGGGCTGGTGTTCGAGCAGGTCTGCGTTGTGTTGGTGTGCGGGATGGGGTTAGGGAGGCGAGAGGTTTTGGACGGGAGGGGTGCGGATGAGGTAGGGAGGAAGTTGGTGTTATGGGCGAGGGCATTGGTGGTAGGCGGGGGGACAAGGTGTAGGCTGGGAGAATGGTAGCCGTGGTGGGGGTGTAAGGAGGGTAATGGGGGCTGAGAGTAGGAGGGGAAGTGGGATTGGAGATGGTCCTGTTGAGGGGAGGGGGAGTTAAATTAGGAGAGGGGGTATGTTCTGCGAAGTTGGTTAGAGGGTAATGAGGACTGAGAATGGGGGGGATAAAGGGGGGGGAATAGTCGGAATGCGTGTTATTCTGGTGCTGGACTAAGTTAGGTGTGTTATGGGTGGGAACTGTGCTGTCAGCGGCGAGCGGGGTGTTAATGCCCGCTGTAGGTGTGATAGGAGTGTTGAGGGTATGTGTGGAGGTCCGCAAGTTGGTAGAAGGGGCGGGGGAAAGAGCGGTGTATGAGGGGGAGCGATCTGTGTCTGTGATGGAGTGCTGAATTGGGATAGTGGGGTTGTGGGTAGGGGATGGGAGGTCAGGGGTGGTAGGTGTGTCCCTGATTGAAGAGTATGTAGCTGTGAGGTCATGGTTGGTGGGACTGGGGGAGATATGAGTGTTTGTCCGTGAATTGGAGAGGTGTTCTTTGAAGGTGGGGAACATGTTGTCTAGCAGTTCCAGGTTCCTGTCTGTGGATTGTGATAGGACAATCCCGTTATTGTAAATAGTGATGGTGGCTCTGCCTGGAAAGACTTGGGATGGTGTGATGGAGAGAGTTAGGCTGTGAGCGGATTTTCTAGTGGAGGAGACGGTGAGTAGGGTGAAGAACGCTTTTCTCCATTGAGCTCTGCGTGTGGTGTGGAAGATGATATCGGTGTTCAGGCATCCATTGACCGGTGAGAAGTAGGTGTCAGCAAAGGGCGTTTCCGAGTGTGACCTAAGGAAGTTGTGTTTAAAGCGTTTGGCGGCTTTTTTGGTGAGTGATGGTGGGTAGTTGATTTTGTATGTGTGTTTGCCGATGGGGTCCATGTTGCATTGCAGGATTAGGTGGGTATGAGAGGATGCAGTAGTGCACTATAGTGGTACCAATGTGCAGAAAAACATGTGTGCAGAAAAACAGGTGCATACAGTAGGATACACAGTAATAAGTTATAAATTACAAAGTGACACTAGTAATCAACCAGCATATCCAGGATATAAGAGTGAGCAGTAGGGCAAATACATACGGTAAATTGTAAGGTACAAGGTGTAAGAATAGGCATAATACTGATAATATATAAGGGTAGGGTACAGTGGGAGAGTGCACTAATGCACTATAGTTGATAATATTGATAGAATATAGAGGAAGGATCCAGATACAACAATTTACATGAGTCAAAACTCAAAAATCGATGGTGACATTGGTTGTCAACCCAAATAGTGTGAGGTAGCAATCTGTGCATTTGCAAATGTTCAAAATACAAGTAAAAGTGGCACTAGTGAGAAATCCTAATATACGAGGTAATAATCTGTGCTTACAGGTGTTCAAAATACCGAAATAGGTATAGTACTGCAATGGTATGCAAACACTCTGTTCTATGCAAACACTCTGGTTCAGGGAGGATATGGCATTAAGGACACAATGGATTGACAGACAGGTTTCCCCGTGAGCTTTTAATTGCATTCAAAGGAAGGGTTTCATATCTGAACTGAACATACAAAGTTCGAGCCTGGGGCGGTTCAATATCATCCAGAAATCATTCAAAAGCAAATACTCCTTTAATATTTAAAAACCCTGCAGTCAAAGTGCCATGTGCAAACCGGTCCACCCTTTCTGAGACCATTAATTCCCAATACCTTTTTTTAACTAGAGGGATCGTAAGTTTAGTCATAGACCCTGGGTCTTCCCAGAGTGGCGCCATCCTAATTTTTGTAAACCAGACCTTGATCTAACTAAACCAATTAATGAGGCCTGTTTGATTGTGCAAGGCAATCAACTGTACCGTTGCCTCCCTCAGGGGCACCTGTGTTTTACTTATCCACACCCTCATCCAAAACAGAATTGACCTCAGAATGGCTTAATGGTCTATAGGTTTTAGGCCAAGATCTAATCTAAGTGGCAAGAGTGGCGTATTCACTGGGAGGTTCATGATGGCTCTGATAAATTTATTTTCTGCACGAGTTAAGTCTGTCAGGTTTTCCAACCCCCACAATTCAGCCCCATACAGGGCAGTACCTAGTCCCGTAGCCGTATGAAATTCAATAATGGGGGATATTGGCCGATAAGTGGAAGCTCTAGCCCTTTGAACTATAGCACAATCAACATGCTGGAGGGTCGCAATGCTTTTTTCTATCTGCGGTGTCCATGCCAGCCTATCATTTATACGGATACCTAGGTAGTCAAATGAACTAACCTGCTCGAAACTATGCATGCCCAGGGTACGTCTCCTCTTGTTTGATTTCTATGGTTTCAAAACCATGTATTTGGTCTTTAGCCAATTTATTTCCAGACCCTTATCTTTACAAACTAAGGCAAATTTATTTAAAAGGTTTTGAATTCCATGGGGTGTTCTGGCAATAAGCAGTGTATCATCTGCAAAAATCAGACAGGGCACTACCTTGCCAGCCAATTTTGGGGGATCGCCACTGCAATAAAAAAATTCTCCTATTAGGCCATTTATGCAGAGGATAAACAATGTGGGGGCAAGAACGCATCCTGGACGAACACCCTTCTGAACAGATATGGCTTTAGTCAGGGAGCCAGTAAATATTGAATTTTGTGCAGGAAAGTGTCCATTACTGCACAAAAGCAATCATCAGCGCAGGAACCCTTGCAAAATGATGCAGGAGTACCTGCGCTGGTGCATGACAGCCAATTGTGCACCAGAGATGGGGAAAGCCCAGGGATGTACCATATTATTGTTAATACGACGCATCCCTGTACTTTGAAAATGACACAGCATGGTGCAGCTAAATTATTTCTGGTGCTGCGTCTTTTTCTTGTAGATGAAGCCAAGATTCTTGAGTGAGTTGAAGACTTGCAAAGACATCACTTTGAACATATGTATTTAAAAGCACTTTGGGAACGGAGTTCTGTGGTAATAGGAGGTGGAGGTGTTCGGCCAAAGTTACCAGTTCTGAACGGTATCTCTACCCCGAGTACATGCCAGGGAATGGGAGGTACAAAAGGGAGCTGAAATTACTGTGTCCAAAGCCACATGCACTTATTTTCTGGCACATTTCAACGTACAATTTTATCCCACCCTGAATAGGAGGAAAAGAGGCATGGAAATACCTTTCCTTTTGCTGAGTGAGTCTTGCACTCTGTAAAACTTGCAATTGGGTAGGCAGTAAACACCACGAAGATCTCACACCACCTGACTTGGAAAATAGCCATTACTTGAAAGACTGATAAACAGCCTTGAAAGAATTTCTTCTTAATAGAAAAAGATGGTAAATTCACCTTCCACATATGACATGTATGTCTTTGGTTTCAGTGTCGGCTCAGAAGCAAAGGGTGCGGGGTAAATGGAACACGCACTCTATTGTCCAGAGACCGATGCATGTCCTCCTCACCTGTTAATTAAGTCAAGATGTGAACATGGTAGAAGGACATTCAGGAGGTGCCAGGGTGGCTGCCAGAGTGGCTGTTAAGGATGAAGCTATCATTAATTCAGAAGCTGTAGTGGAAACAGGAGCTTTATGGATGCCTGGGCCTATTGAACGTCAAGTAGTGCTATCTTTGGTTCACCACCATGGACCTAGAGGGTCTGTCTTCCTTGCTTGCACAGGAGACCACAGTAATTTTGGTGGGAACAGTCTTACCTCCAAGTGAGGTGTGGGGGACTCTAGGAATGTGTTGGTTTTGACCTTAAAAGGATGTATGAGGGAGACCTTTTGTTGATCAGGAGCAGTTAGCGTTGTTCTCAGATTACCCTGGAGGATAAGCTGACTTATTGATTTATTGAAGTGTCCATTCAAGTGAGCAGTCTCTTCAAGGTTGCAATCCAAGAGTCCCTGAGGGGCCCCTACAGTGGGATCTGATTATTTACTGCAGTGGAAGGAGGTTACCTCCGAACGGATGTTTTTAAACATTCCTTGATACCTCTCAAGCACTGTGAGGACATGCAGTGCTGCACAAATTTACCAGAGTACCACAAAGCCACGATAAGCCACACACAATCTACATCAAAGGCCAACGTACTGTGAAGCAGAGAGCAGCAGTAGGAACCAAATACTATTTTACTTTAGGTGGTAGATTTGTGTCTGGGTCTACCTGCCACCTCCCTAAAAGTTGCAACGCACATCCTATGCTCGCATGATACATGTGTGGCTCCACAAACCCTGTCCAAACACCAGCCAGTTTGACTGGGATGAGGCTGCTGATCACCGAGCATCAGGGGCTGACATCCGCACACCCTGCAAGCAGCGCATTCCTCAAGGACACCAAATCACACATGTGTGGCCTGGACACCACAAAAGGTACTGCATGCTACAAAGGAGCCATATTGGGTGCAGGGGGAAAACAAAACCCAAACTCTTCCTGAGAAAAGAGTGCTAGGCGTGGTTACAAGTACTATGACCATCCTTGGACTGGCCCACTTGACTCGACAATACATAGCCGGGGGAATTCCCAGAGACTATTGCAAAAGAGATCTTGTGCAGTTGTCCCTTGAGGGTAACCTAGTCTTGAGGTTACTTATGAATCATTTATGTATAATATTACATCATGTGTAATTTACAGTAAAATACTTACATTATTAACTCATGTATTTCTTGTGTTGAGTTCTGAAGCCATAGCTCTGCACAACCTTCCTGATGAAGCCGTGGACTGCTTTCCAAGTCCTGAGGGTCAAGTGCTAAAGGGATGTAGTTAGTGCTCAGGTTTGGGTCTGGAGTAGTGTAATTTTGATCCCATCCTGAGCTACTGTAGGAGTGCATCATAATCATATGTATCCAGCACTCAAATATATTCGTTGTGATAAATGTTACTAAGAAAAAAAATTGAGAATTGCATATTTCATGTACTCCATGTGAAAATTAATGAGACTTATAATTGTGTGCATTGAACGTGACTAATAAAGGTTCTTGTATTATTTACATATTAACATGTCAGGAGAAGTTAACGTTTAAGATGTTTCTCTGTGAAGTTAATAAAACAGAATGTGTATATGTAGACTAATGTTTAATTATGCGTGTAACAAGCAATTATATCCATGTTGGTGCTCTTAAAATGGCATCTTCGTAATACTTTGCAATTTATTCATGCATTAAGAGGATGCAATTGTTATTTGTTTTAAAATGTGCACATATTTGTAAACCGTGCACTGCTAAATTGCATGAATCTGGGGTTCGAGAACCATTCAGTTCAAGCTCACGTTTAAAGGTTAGCATGTAATCCATATTTAATCTTCAACATAGAATGTATTTGCTTGTATTTTTGTTTCCACTGCAGGTGTAAACAAAACCTCATTAGTTAGCATAGAAGGGTTTTGTTTTCATTAGATAACAAGGTATGAGAAGACAAGGTTTGGCAAGGAGAAACGCGGTAACGAGCAAACAGGTGGAGAAGAATGACCAAGGACAAATGAAGTTGTAACCTATCGATGTAGGAAAGGTGGTGGAAGTAGCTAATTTGTGCCTGAATCATGGAAAAGTACTGAAGAAAGTCCTGTGGGATTGTCTACCTTTAATGCAACTAATATGTTATGCTGTAAGTTAGTGAGGGTCCGAAGAGAAATCACATGGAGCAGATCTATGCTTCCGCTTGTGTGGTTTTATGGTATGTGACCCATGGTTGGAGTTTTTTTTTTTTACGGAAGACTCTGACAGCTGACACCTTTCTAATGTCACCTTCATTCAATGTTTCTTAGTTTAGCGTTGTCCCTTTTAATGCAGTGTAGGGAGAGATAGCATGCTCATGCTTACCTTTGTGAATCATATAATGCAGTTTTATACTCAATTCTTTTTCCTGATCAGTTGCATTGTCATTATAGAACTAGTTATCTGCCTTGTGTTATATAGGGTGAATCTCTTTAGGAAATATGGACTCATTATGTTTGTTCTGTATTCATATATGATAATGCTGAGGCTTGTCTATATCAATTTGGTTTATAATTAAATCTTACTAATCTCAGATTTAGTTGTTAAGTGGTTTCCTGTGTGAACATTGTGTGTGTCCATTTGAAGATGCAGCGCGTGCAATGTAATTTGTTTATTTATTTATTTATTTATGTACTTACCTCTGTTCATCCATATTCTGTGGTTTACTACTCCTCACCCTGCCCCTCCCCCGCCCCGCCTGACTGCCCCGCGCCCCCCCCCCCCCCCCCCCCCCCGGGAGCGCCACTGCACTGTATTGTGATTCAATTGTGATTGTTTTCTCCCTCTTAGCTCTCAAGTTGCTACAAGGACCATATGTTTGAAGATAAATGTTTAAGTCTGCACAAGCTCTCTCAGGTCCAATAATCAGGTTACATCTCCAAACAAATGCAGTAAAGGGCTGTGATTGATGCAACTAGAGTCCAGTAATCTCTGACTGCCCAGGGACCAATGAAAAGTTCCCACAGCAGACCATCAGCAAAGAGGTAGTAGAAGAACCAGAAGAATGAGATGAGGTGATTCAGCCACTGGTCATCGTATGCAGTAGCTGTAGCTAGGTGACATGGACTGGGACATTAAAAGACCACTATTGTTACATGATGATGTGAGGTAGCTCAGCACACTGAAGATTTGGAATAGACATTACGAAGTATATTGCGATGCATAAGCAGGCAATGTGCAATAGCTCACAGTTCCATTAAGGACTTTAGACTTCAGTACTCCAAATCTATCACCTTTCAAATGTACTAAATCTTAGACGCCCCACTATGCATCCTATAAATTAACTTGACCCTACAGACAATACAGTATGTTGAGACTAGTTGTACTGAATATAATGTTAAAAGATTGATTTGCCTAAGAACCCTCAACTTTATCAATCAGAAGTCAGGCATGCCAAAATTAGAAATGAGAGGCCTGTTGTAAGAAAATGTTCTGATTGAAAAACTAGTTACACACTGGTTTGCAAGCACACACAAAACAGTTTATTGGTATGTAATAAGATTTTAAAATAGTTGAATGACTAAATATGCCTAGCAGAGCAAACACATTTGAATGGTTAAATGGTGAAATAAAATAGTGATTACCAAATAGTGATTCAATAATACTATGTACTTAACATTTACAAATTGGCAAAAGTCAATTTATAGATTTTTAGAACTCGCTATATAATTTTCAAGTGGAGGCATGTACAAGTATAAAAAGTAGCTTCCTAGAAAGCAAATCTGTTTCTCCAAAATGGCTGCACTTTATGCACTGACAAAATTAGTGAGCATAGTGACAGCACAACACTGGAGAAGGAGACAAGAGAGAATTTTTAGTCTGAGCGTAACAACATTTATTAAGAGAGTATAGGAGGTGAGGCATGATGCCCAACATGATGGCTGCACCCTGCTGATACTGTGTAGACCATTACCACCCAATGTTGTGAAAGAAGGATCCTTAAAACATACCTGGAATTCAACAGATTGAGAAGTGGAGCACCTGAGGGATGTCCTGGGGGGCTCGCCATGTCCCACACCCCTGCCCTAGGCTGACTTGTTGAAGGACTGGGTTATTTAGAACCCAGCGGTGCCAGGGCACAACACCTGAAACCTTCGTGGGTAACCTGCTCCGGCGTACGAATCACAGAGACACGGGACACTTCCTTCGGCGTCAAAGATTCAAGGTTTATTTACTGCAGGGAACACAGAAGTCACGACAAGTAACACACGTGCAACTTGGGGAGACTGCTTCAAATTGGTTCTGTGAGTCGCTCCTTTTATACACAATTTCCCCATAGAGTTACATTGAACACAAAAGTTTATGACCCGGTTCCCACAATCATCCCCCAGAGGGGTCGTTTTGGTCACTTTGAAACACACAAGGTCCGGAACATAAGTGCGGAAACATTTGGCGGTTCCCAACTGTAAAAACCCATCTTCCCAACATTAGTGCATTCCAATCGGTAATAAACAGATCGAAGTAGGAACAAGAACAGGTGTAGAGGAAGACGGAGACAGTGGGGAAATCGGAAAGGGTGTAAAAGGGGAGGCATCGAGAAACACGAGATACAGGCATCAAAGGGACGTGCCTAATGAGATGCACGGCTGAGACAATAAGTCCGTGCGGCAAGATGAGCCTCGAGCGGCGCCATCTGCTTTACAGTAGCACCCCCCCTCATCAAAAAGACACTTACAAAGGACATGTGTCTTCCGCAAATATCTTGGGAGTCCCAGGGTCGCGAAGCGGACAACGTCCGTTCGCTGGCTACTTGAGGGCAAGAGACAAAATGGATGCCGTATCTAAGATGGAACCCGTGGGTACAGATAGAAATACCCACGTAACAGGCGAACGGTTTAGGTTAGCACAACGAAACTGCGTACACCCACTAAACTCGTCATTTGCGGTTCATAGATACCAGACTCGACTATATTCGTGCGAGTCGAAAGCACCACTTACAATTGTCACGGAACCTCAGACGCTCCTTTTGCCCTCATGTAGGCAAGCACTAGTCGGAATCATACTCGATATTCATCAGACCATCTAGATGTTGTTGTAGCATAGCTCTGTCCAACCGAGTCCCATTGGTGACAGGCGGCTGTCTCATACACGTTGTAGCACAAAGGCCACATAAGGCAGGACCGCACTGCACACAAAGGCAACACGTGAACAGGAACGCCACGACAACTCCGATGATCATCAGAATCTTCCAACCCCAAGTCGACATCAGGCCCCAAAACCACCCAAGTAGCGTCCAATCCCCTACATCCACGTGTATGGATTCAGAGATTTTATGCAACTTAGAGATGGCTTGATAGACGGTCGGAGCATTATCTGGAATGAAAATGCAGCAGCTCGAATGTATCACCTTACATACCCCACCTCGGTCTGCTAAGATGACATCTAAAACCATACGGTTTTGTAATGTCATAAGTCTATCCGCCTGAAGTTCTGTGGTGATATTACCAAGGGCACTGGCAGTAATATTAGCTGTTGATTCTACCACTCGAGTCAACTGTCTCAGGTTCCTACTATTAACCATAGGTCCCCAAAACGGGAGGAAACCCTTGAAAAAGTCTCCTGCCTCTTGACCGGCAGTATCCTCTTTGCTAATTACGCCTCGCACAACTCTAGTCTTATGATAATCAGCATCTACAGTGAACGTCGGAGGCAACAAATTTGCAATGAAGCAGGAGCCCATAAAGTCAGCGGGCAACCATGCATATGCACGATCATGGCAGATAAAGTATGTACCCTTGGCAGCCAGAAACACAGGGGACGAGACCATCGGCAGCATATAATTTTCAGTGCAAGCACTCTCTCCAAGTCGGGCTTTCGATCTTCGGCCACGACCCATCAGACAAAAATTACCAATGTGGGGTACGACCCATATCGGAGGTGAGCTTTTAAGCTGCTTTTCACTCGTGAACACACTATACTCGCCTCTACTCAGGACCCTATAGGCTTGTATCTCTTCTTCGGGAATAAGCGAGGGATCATAGATATCGCTGTCTAAATCCTCTATCGCTATCGACAAAGGTTTTTGATACGAGGTAGGACCAGAGTAGGGGGAACGTGGTTCTCGAATGGGGTGGAAACCCAGTGCGCTTCGAAACATTGTTTGAAATGCTCGAGCAGACCCTTGGGAACTATACGGTAACACCAGATATGGAATTCCCTTATCCGTAGTATGTGGCATCAACCCACACACCCAACAATTAGAAGTGTTAACCACTAACAGATGCTGGTGAAGGAGCTGAATAAAGGAATTATTGCGGATTTCTGCACGTCTAGCCTGCTCGTGTTCGGGTAAGACATGAAAGGAGTGGGGAGAAGCAACAGTAGTAAGTTTAGGACCAGGTGTAGGAGTAGGTAAAACAGGAGATAGAAAACCAGAGGTCATATAATACACCCCACCCGCCAAGAATGCAGAAACAGTCAAGAATAACATAAATACTTGAAATATAAAACATTTCGTACGACTAAGTTGTTGCAGCTTGAATCTTTGTATCTGAGCTTCTTCCAAGTCCATCAGCTTCGAAAATGCCATTCCCTACGACCGTCCGCAACGTTTCTTGACGCACTTCGTTCCGTGTAGCAATAGTCAATCCCTAGGAGTTCCCAGGAACCGACGGTCTTTAACCTAGCGTCAAGACCTACTAACCAGAAGGAAGTACGCGCGCGGCCCTACGGCCTTTAATGCACAATATATATATATGCAAAAACAATGTCTCTCGGCTGTGGAAGCAAAAAGTATAAGGAATGAAGCTCAATGTATATATACAGGAATAATTACAACAATATGAACGTTCAAAACTGATCACGGAAAACGGGATAATGCAGGTGTTAATACAGGAAAGCAGGATCTTTTATTAGTCTTTAGTGCTAGATCGCAAAAAGTATCGGGTTTTCCCAGGACGTGTCTGCTCGTCAAACAAAGGATCCGTTGAAGAGACAGCGTCCTGCTGATCAGTTGAGTGTTCTGGTCTTGAGTCTTTTGATGACAATTGTTCAACAGAGTCTTTCTGCTGCGCTGAGGATTCTCCAACAGGCTGTGCGTCGCTGAAAGGTACAAACGCCGGCAATCCTTCTGTTTCAGTTGATGCAATGCCTCTCCTCACCCACGGGTCTGCCGGCAAAGGGATAGGGACCTTCTTGGTATGGGTGGCGTGCACCCAATTCTTACGTCCCTCGAGACGAACAGCAGTCCTCGTGGCAAGGAGAACCTGGTAGGGTCCAGTAAACCTCGGGTCCAAGTTGTTCTTGCGCGAAAAGTTCCGCGTCACCACCAATCTCCGGGTTGGAGCTGGTGGCCTGGACCCTCCGTCTGCGTCGGCAGCGCGTCGTGAACCTGTTGGTGAATTAACCTCAGTTTAGCAGTCAAGTCATGAAGATAATCGATCAACATTGGATACTCAAGATCACAGAACATTCCTGGCCTAGGAACCCCCCAGACATTCGCAGGACGGCCGAACACTATTTCATAGGGACTAAGCCCTACTCGGGAGTGTACAGTCGCCCTAGTTGACAGTAATGCTAAAGGTAAAGCGTCAGGCCACGAAAGACCAGTCGTAGCCTGAATCTTTGCTAGTTTCAGTTTAAGGGTACCGTTATACCCCTCAACCAATCCAGCTGACTGGGGATGATTGGCGCTGTGGAATTTCTGATTAATTCCAAGGCCCTTGCACACACTCTTCATCACACTTCCCACAAACTCACTTCCATTATCTGACCACACGACTCTAGGCATTCCATACCGAGGAAAATATTCCTTCAGTAGGATTTTCGCAGTAGACAAAGCAGTATTGTCCTTGAGGGGATAGGCCTCGATCCATCGGGAGAATGCGCAAACCACAACTAAAACGTATTTCAGGTTATTGCATCGCTCCATATGGATGAAGTCCAATTGGATCACCTCAAAGGGACATGAAGGGGGAGCAAAACTACCAGGGGGAGTTGGGGTTCCTTTGCCAGGATTGTACATCATGCACACCATACAATTCTTCACCAGACGTTCAGCACATTTCGTAATACCATCATTCTTCCACACAGGGGACAGCAACTTACAAATACCTTTCGCGCTAATATGTGCTAACCCATGCGCCATTGTCACAACGGCCAGCACATACGCATCGGGCAACAACCATCTTTTCTGATCCGACAAATCAATCCAACAACCATTCACATCCAACTTTCCCGTGCTTTCTTTCCACTTCGCCTTTTCAGTCTCGGTGGCCTCATTCTGAATTTCTTTCACACTTTCAATAGTGTCTTCACACATGCTCGATTCTGTAGGCCACCTAACCGAACTCGTCACATACATTCGAGTGCTAAGGTTCCGGGCAGTCTCCTTAGCAATCTCGTCCGCAAACGCATTACCACGACCACCATCATCCGTCACCTTACGATGCGCACTACATTTAACAATCGCTACTTGTTTAGGCAACGTAAGTGCATCCAAAAGATCATTCACAAGCTGGCCATGCTGAATCTTCGTACCGTGCGACGTCAAGAAACCTCTCTCTCTCCACAGTCGTCCAAAGCTATGTGCGACGCCAAATGCATATTGGCTGTCGGTAAACACATTCACACGTTTCCCTTTTGCTAACACACACGCTCTAGTGAGAGCGATCAACTCTGCAGCCTGGGCAGAATTCTGATTCAACCTTGCAGTCTCAACAACAGTATTCAACGTTACAACAGCATAGGCAGTAGTCACATCGCCATTCGGCAACTTAAAACATGACCCATCCACATACAGTGTACCATCTGGATCTTCCAATGGGGTGTTTTTAAGGTCCACTCGACCTTTTGTTTCTTCTTCTGTCCTCAAGTAACAATCATGTTCTACTACTTCATCTGACTCTGCGCTAATTGGTAACAAAGTCGCCGGGTTCAGAACATTGCAACGTTTTATCTGAATATGACTTGCCAGCAATGTCAGCTCGTACCCAGACAACCTCGCACTCGTCAAGTGCTGAGTTTTCGTACGATTCAAAAGAGTATCGACTGCATGCGGAACCGTCACCGTAAGCATATCCATGACCAGTCCTGCTGATTGTCGGATGGAGACCGCAGCTGCCGCAGTTGCTCTCAAACAACTCGGCAATGCTCTAGCTACTGGGTCCAAGGTCGAGGAAAAATATGCACATGGACGCTGCTTACCACCAAAAGGTTGCGTTAAGACACTCAAAGCACAACCTTCCCTCTCGTGAACATATAATGTAAACGGCTTGCTATAGTCGGGAGTACCCAACACAGGAGCCGAACACAATGAATCACGCAGTTCAGAAAAACTTTTCTGACATTCATCCGTCCATGGTAAAGGAGTTGAAACATCCTTGCACGTAAGAGCCACCAATGGTTTCGCTAGCAATGAAAAATTAGGAATCCATTGCCTGCAGTACGACGTGATACCTAGAAAGGCACGCACATCTCTTTGGGTTTTTGGCACAGCCATTCGCGCAATCGCTGCAATCCTCTCTGGGGTCAACCTCCTTCCCTCCTTTGACAATAAGTGACCTAGATAGGTTACTTCTTGACAACAATATTGGAGTTTAGAAGGGGACACCTTATGATTCAACGCACAGAGATGTTGCAGCAACGACACCGTAGCAATTTTGCAAATGTCCTGAGTATCAGCAGCCACCAATAAGTCATCGACGTATTGGATTAAGGCCGCACCGACCGGCAACCTAAACGCATCCAGTTGACCCTTCAAGGCTTGACTGTAAATCGACGGACTTTCACAGTAGCCCTGAGGAGCGCGCTTAAACCGGAAGCTGCGTCCACCGAGAGAGAAAGCGAAAAGGTCTCTGCTCTCCTCGGCAATCGGGATGCTGAAAAACGCATTTTTCAAGTCAATCACTGAAAACCACGATGCAGAAGCTGGAATCAGAGTCAGTAGCGCCGTGATGTCAGGCACAACAGGGAATTGAGGAACCACAATTTTGTTCACCTCCCGTAAATCAATAACAAAACGATAAACGGGTGGCTTTGAAGGATCAGTACGTTTAAGAATGGGCAGTACAGGGCTGTTGCACACGTTTCCCCGAGTCTCTTCAATAACGTCTTTCTCGATCAAATCATAAATGATCGCTAACAATGCTCGTTCACCATCAAGAGAGATACGATACTGGGGAATACGTGGCAATCGCACATTAGATTTCAACTGAACAACATAAGGGGAGATATCAAGCAGGCCCACATCATTGGGACCTGTTGCCCACAAAGACGCAGGAAGAGAATTCAATTCCGGTGGAAGCTTATCGAGAGACAAATACATAGGAGAGACAACCCTCTCTCCTAACGTAAGCTTTACACCCGCAGGAGAACAATACAAAGTTGCATACAAACGTTTAAGCAAATCCAGACCCAAAAGATTTTCACCACACCCAGTAGTCAAAATCAACGGAGCTTGAAGCTCACGTGGCCCAATTGTAAGGGGCAAAGGGCGCGAAACTGGATTGCTAACGGGGGCGCCAGAGAATCCAACGGAAACATTTGTTAAGCCAGACAAAGGTGCGCCAGGGAGTTTCGAATGCTTAATGGAACTTTTCGCTGCACCAGTGTCCAACAGAAAAGGCTCAACGACGCCCGATGTAGCAACTGCAACGTAAGGCCCTCTCTGATCAACCGGAACTGATACCACTCCCTCTCCTTGTCTTTGGCTGTCCTAGTAATTACTGTCGTCAGTTCCCTGATCGACGTAATAATCATCTACATTGTACTGCGCAGATCGTCCTTGCGATGATCCACGTTGATCGAAACAGTTATTAGAATTAGACGAGTTTTCAGAACGATCATTTTGAGCACCACGACCCCTACCGCGTGATACCTGATGCGAACCACCGCGACCTCCTTTAGATGAATTACCACTATTGCGATCATTCAGAACAGGGCAATTGAATTTAATGTGTCCCTCCTGTCTACAATAAGCACATTGATTGTACCCTAACGATAATCTTTGGGAGTGTGGTTCTTGGCATTCTGAACCTGTGTTTTAAATGTCATGATTCCGTTATGAATTTGGTATCAGTGAACCGCAAATAATGAATGCGTTATTCATGAGTATTTTCGTCATGTTACACCAATGGATTCACTGTGCATTTGAAGGTTTTGCATTGAACACTTGGGTTTCATCTTGTAAATAGCAGCCATGTTATTCGTTGCCCTTACAGTAGGCTCTCCCCATGGCAGAGTAAGCATTTAAAGGACATAACCTTAGCATGGGTTTGTGCTGACTTCTGCATGACCTGACGACAGCTGACCCTGTTGCTTGAGGCTAACCTCCCAAGCCAGTTCCTTGTTCAGCAGCTGGTGCAATAAAGTTCAAAGAGCAGGACATGTCCGACCTTTTATGGCACCATTCCCACGGCTCCTACCTCCGTCCCATCTGTTGCTGCCTTTCCTTTAAAGACATGTTCATCGATCTAGTTGAAGGGTTTTATGGTGGGTTTGTCCGGCCTGATGGAACAGGAAACCAAGCATGTGTGCAATTCTTTTCTTAGCCTGGACTCATCCTGAAAGTGGTGCTTTGTATGCACGTCCTGGGAATTTCCAACATAATGCACTTCAAAGCAGGAATGTGTGCTTAAAGCGAAATATTCTGTATAAAAGGCCTGTGCGAAGGCCATGCAGGCAGACTCTCTCATCCAGTTGCTTTAAGAGTGGCTGGGCGACGGAGCCTCACAATTAATGATAATAAAGATGTCTTTTCATATTTCAGATTCTGTGTTGATTTCTTTGCCACTCTTGAATGGACTACTTATTGGTAAGACCCCTGAGAAGGAGTATTGTAAATATTTGGTTCTTCAGTTGGCGCCCAACTCGGGGGCTCATCATGAAGTGACTACCTGGAGGAGGAGAAATTTTTCAGAGAAAAGAACTATGCTGGGGAAGGCAAGACAGGAATCTACTAAAAGAGGTACTCTGTGCACGGAGGTTCTGGGGGATTCTCTGTCTTTGCGGCCTGGCATATTTTTGATTTTTCTGACTTAAAACTCTCCAAAAGATGTCACTCCTGACTGAGCAACCCTTTTTGGCGCAAGTTTTTTTAAAGAGACTGTTAGTGCAGTTAGAAATTGGCAGTTAGAATTTGGACATCTATTTCTTTGATACAGCTGTGATAAGTATTTAAGTGGGTCGCTCCCAGAGTCCTTAGTAGTTGACACTTTGCTGGTGCTTTTGTCGTATGCACCTTTGCGAGTGTTTTTGTTGTTGACGCTTTGCTAGTGTTTTTGTCGGTGACACTGTGCTAGCGTTTTTGTTGTTGTTGTATTATTTGACGCCTGCAGACGCCAAAAACCGAGGGTATTTGTTCTTTGCAGGGACTTGGTAAATCCCGTAACCCTTGAAGTTTGATGCTGGATTAGTGAGCTATAAGATGCCTGATCTTAGCGAATTTGAAGCTTTGTATTGGCCAACTTTGTATACGTTTGAATTAGCCGGTTTATCTAAATAGGTTAGATTTACAAACATATTTCTTCCTTGGTGATTTTGTATCTGCAGGGAATTAAAATATGTAATAATACATAATAAGGATGCTTTACTCTGTATAATTTTATGAATGGATATGCAGAACGATTTTTGGTGTTCTGCCAGCTGCAGCTAGTGAATTGAGTGTATTTTTGGTTTTTACACTGTTGAGCAGTGTTTCTTGTAAATATGACTTACAGCTACGTATGGTCCGGACTGTCCTGTTTTTGTCCTGAGTGTTGATTTGTGGGTTTTAATGTATGTTTGAATGCGTGGTTAAAATGTGTGTTTACATGTCTATTTTGTTTGTGAGTTTTGTTGTACATTGCGACGACGCGATTTACAAGAAATGGTTGGAGAGCGCTGTATTGTGTGTCCTAAATGTTTTCAACACTTTCTGTTTATGTCTGAATGTGCTCAAAATGTGTGTGGTTCACATTTAATGGATTTAAATTAGGCCCCAGCCAAAAACGAAGTGACATGTTTTTGCAGAAATAAATGCATTTACAGCGTTTTTCACTTAAATGCACTGTATTAAATGTTCACAGGCAAAACGTTTTAGCTGCAGTATATTTGCATAGGACTGTTTCTTCAGCCAGCAATTTTTGTAGTTCAACACGGGTGGAATTTTGCATGATGGCCCTTTTACATTAAAGGGGCCCTAGAAAGTGACGCAGAAAGTGACGCAGAATTTGACGCTTTTTTAAATTAGGCATATGCGCTCAGGTTTGTGAGTTAATGCATCTCAATAAGAGCCAAGGGATGTAGCGGGCTCTTATATGTAAAAACAATCACAAACAGAAATAATTGGGTTTTATTAGAAGACAAAAATTATTAATTATGGAAAAATAATTCATAAAAATTAGTGCTACCAAAATCGTTTTCTAATATTCATAAAGCTTGACACTCATGCTATGACCTTTTAGCATTAAAATGTGATTTGCGTTATGTTGCATCACTAAAATGACGAGAATCCATGTGTATAAATTCGCTTGCCATAGGCGCAAGCAAGCTCATTTTTATAACGTATAAATTATTATTTTCAGATACGTGACTCTTGGATTATGTAATAGACTTTCTAGTAATCCATATTCTGCAAGAAAATTGTAAAATATTTATTTTGTAATGCCCAAAATAAGAAAGTCGATTTTGAGTAAATTCACTGTTTAAACTGCATTTTTGCTTTCCTTAAAGTGTCTCAGCCTTAAGCAAATGCATGCATTTAGGTTTTGACATAAGGTTGTGCTTTCTTGTGATTCAGTGGGTTCATGTGCCAGTACACAGGCTCGTTTTAATATCAGGATTGGAGGTTCTACTTTCAAGATAGGCCTACGGACAGTTTGCTTATGTAACACTGATGAAGTGTGTGCCATAGGATTGCAAAAGTAAATTACTCTAAAAAAACTGGTCTGTGTGTCTTCAGCTTTTGAGACAAATTGACAGTGAATGTAGTCTAATAATATGGGAATAGTGATCATTTTAGCGCCTAAAAAGAGAAATTATTTTTTTAAAATAGCTTGAATTATTGTTGATTAGATCCAGCCTACTGGCTTTGTCAGCTCCACTGTGGCAGAAGCTGGGGGCTGGGAGAATTTGCAACAGCTGGCTCAGCGCGCTCGCTGAGATGTTCTCTTTTAAGTGTTTCCCCATAAATTATGGAGAAGGCCCCTCATGTGTTGCCATTTACAGCCTTTTAATTAGGCCTTTGTTTCCAAGGAATGCAGAATGACCTCTCTGCACGGGCTGCTAAAAGTGAGGTTTCTGGTTTCACGTGGTAACATGAAGGACCTTGATTTAAACAGGGAAATGAAAAGAGGTTTCTTTAAACATCATGATTAAATGCTACATTGTGTTTCCAGATTAAGGGAAATAATGTTTGCTAGCTGCGTTTATTTTACAGAAAACGAAATGATGCATCCAGTGTTGGATAAAAATAACATGCAGCCTTTTTCACACAATTTTGAAGGTTATAGGTTACAGGCCTACGTTCAATACAGATTTGCTCATTAACAGTTAAGTAATACACAGTTATTTTTTGTGTATGGTACAATGTTTTGTGTTGTGTATTTTTCTGTTTTTGCCAACAGATTTTTCATGGATTGTTCTAAAGAAGAGAAGACACGTGAGTTTGGCTAGTTGACAAAAGATGTGTTTTTGCGTCATTTCTTTAACAGAAAAAAAAATGTACATGTTTCTGTTTGAGGTATTTACAGCTGTCATGACATATTATATTTTGACAATTGATCTACAACTGCGTTGTGCTCAAATGTCAAACGCTGGGTGTAGAGTTTGTATGGAGTTTGGACCTGACAATTTAGACAGGCCCAAATATTGGGTTTTTGACTGCAGGTTTAAAGTGCATAAAATACACATGCCATGGTGCTGCATTTTTGTATGTTTGTTCATGTTGTTACCATCACAAGTTCTCCTGTATTGGATGAATTTGGTATAATGATAAATTTCACAGATATGGTTTGCATACTGTGAGGAAGGATGGCAGCACTTTTACCAGTGCATGCCTACCTTTGGCTATACATTTGGCTGTATTGAAAATAAAAAACTAAACAAATAACGGGTTCAAAGTGTATCACCTGATGTTACGTACTGCACATTCCCTTAAAGGAATATGCAGCCCTAAATTGTTATGTATCCTTGATTGGACCTAAGGATAGAATTATAGATCTGTGACTCACGGTGACCTAATTTTTATATTGCATTATTTAATCATGTTTTGTTTCCCAAATAGCATATGGCTTTGTCCCTTGAAAGGAAGCCAGGTTTCATTTTTTTTCCTCTCCCTGAAGAGAGAACAGGAATATAGAATTAGAATTTGTGTAACTTTGGTCTTTTGTGTATTCCCCGTTCTCTTGGTGCTGTGTTACATGCCTGAGGCACCCAAGCACACTCTTGTTCTTCCTATAGATTTTTCTTTTGTTGTTCCGCCCCTGACCAATGCCCCTGACCAATGACGCATTATGCTTAGTTATTAGGCATTTTAGTTGTGTCCTAATTCCATTTCCCCTTTTCCCATATTCCTTTCACCAGTCAGCCCATTTATCATTATGGGTATATTGTTTATGTGTACACTTCTAGACCGTAGTTATGTATTAGGGACCCCCATGTTATGTAAAATGTTTTTTTCCCCCATGTTATGTAAAATGTTTTTTTCAGACTGACTGTCAAGGTAGTGATAGGCTGGTTCCAATGTCTATTTTTAATTTTTCAGCTTTCTTGCTGCTTTAATTTTTGGTGGGATTAGATGTGTTCTAAACATGCAAATACCAGGACTTTCTAGTGTTTGTTCTTTGTCTTCACATTTGATCATTAGCCTTTTATATTGCATAGTGCATTTAATGCACATTTTTAAAGGGACTTTTCTTCATGTCTTTGATAATGTGAATGATGTTATCTTTCTATTCGAGATGTTCTAGATAAGGAATTTAGGAACACCTAGGCTTAGTCATTGAGGGAACACATGTATTTACCCCATTAGACAATGCCACTATGTGAGGAAATTCATTTTGATAGAATTCCTGTGTAGCTATAGATGACAGAGAATAATGAAAAGAACATACCTGAAGATTCTAAAGATACTGTTTTGCCCTTTTGCCTTTGCTCTTGTATTTTATGCTCATAGCACATTGTCACTCCCATGCAGATTGTAGGTCACCTGCTTGCCAGTCCTTTTGTTAAAACACATGAACTGCTTTTTGTGCTTGATTTGAAGGAAACTAACAATTGTGTTACATATCCTGCATCATTAACAGGTCCTGCTAAGATCTTCCAGAGTCAAAGGAAGAGTGATTCCCTGCAGACCTGTGATCAACACTAAGCTCACACCCCATCAGTGACCGCTCTAAGATGAACAGATTTCCTGGCTCTACAACAAGAAAGTCGTGAACGATCATCAGCGCGACATCAGTGGTACCTCCAAAGCAAGGCAGTTGATTTGCGAAAGGCGTTGCAGAAGAAAGGAGGAGCTGATTCGTTTATTTGTTGTTTGGGCTCTGTACCTGTTATGTGCTGGAAACCTCTGTCAGTGTACATTCCCTTGAGCCATTGGCCCGAGTTTTGGCCACCTTCACACCTCTTTTGCTTTGCACCAGTGGAAAGGCAGTGCACCCAAGGATCCACGTTTAGAAAAAGGCACTACATTCTGGTGCCCAGGAGAGAGCAGCTTGAGCGTCCTCTGACACTAAATGATGAGTGTTGGAGCCTGAAAGTGCTGCTGATTTTGCTAAGTAGTGCTTGGATCTGCACGAGATGCTTTGTGCCCTTGATCAATAAACAGCACATCATTTGTAGTGTCTGCCACAAGAAGAGACACTGGTGCATTGTTTTGAAACACTGAGACTTTCGAGTGAGCTGTGAGTGTTTTCCCCGAGCGGCACTCCAACTAAACAGTATTGTCTCCTCATGAAAGGCCTGACTTGAAGAGGCCCAACGCGAAGAAAAAATTGGAAGCGGATCTGATGGACTTTGGGTATTTTTTGTGAGCTTGTATAGACTTGAAGTTTGGAAACTGATTTTTGCTGCTTTGCTGGCATTGTTTTAAAGTATTTCTGTTTAGTAAAAGCAGAATAAAGTCCACTCTCTGTGGAAGAGTATCCCTTTTTCATCTGAGAGCATTGATCAGGAACACCATTGTTTCACTTAAACATATAATGAATTACTGAAATGCATAGGAAGCTATATAAAACGTTATTAGATAATTCTATGATTCGCTGTCTGCTTAGGACTGTGCAAGTATTACGCATTTGACCTTTTGTTGTTCTTTTTCCCTTGCTGAATTGTATTATGGTTTTTTGTTAAATTTTTGATTGGTTACCATTTGCCAGTTGCAGGGTCACGTAGGAGTACAAATGGTTCAGTTTGTGACCTGAGTAGTGGCAGTAGGCCTGCAGGACCTGCAGTGTCCCTATGACCTGCTAATAATCACAGCTGATGTACTCTACCAAGATTGCGTGAGCGACATTAGAAAATGGTGATTGTATTGAGGAATGACGATAAAAAACAGGAGATGAAAAACAGACATTACAGAATATTGTTCTTTAAGTGCAGTATAGCTCTATCTATTTTAATACTTTAATGTATTTTATTGGCTACTATATTTTGGTATGTTTCCCCCTACACTATTGACGTCTGCACCAACTTCCCCAACTTCCCAACATACTCTTTCTTTTTCTTCACATGAGTTTCATATTTTACCTGAACATGAACTGGTTAGGTCAGAGTTTACTGATAATTCCTTTTGGTACAGTATTTACATCAACACCAGCTAGTGATGAATATAGCCATGTATAGGTTATTGCCTATGTAAGGGCAAAAGGATGCTCTGTGGTTCTTGGCATTCTGAACCTGTGTTTTAAATGTCATGATTCCGTTATGAATTTGGTATCAGTGAACCGCAAATAATGAATGCGTTATTCATGAGTATTTTCGTCATGTTACACCAATGGATTCACTGTGCATTTGAAGGTTTTGCATTGAACACTTGGGTTTCATCTTGTAAATAGCAGCCATGTTATTCGTTGCCCTTACAGTAGGCTCTCCCCATGGCAGAGTAAGCATTTAAAGGACATAACCTTAGCATGGGTTTGTGCTGACTTCTGCATGACCTGACGACAGCTGACCCTGTTGCTTGAGGCTAACCTCCCAAGCCAGTTCCTTGTTCAGCAGCTGGTGCAATAAAGTTCAAAGAGCAGGACATGTCCGACCTTTTATGGCACCATTCCCACGGCTCCTACCTCCGTCCCATCTGTTGCTGCCTTTCCTTTAAAGACATGTTCATCGATCTAGTTGAAGGGTTTTATGGTGGGTTTGTCCGGCCTGATGGAACAGGAAACCAAGCATGTGTGCAATTCTTTTCTTAGCCTGGACTCATCCTGAAAGTGGTGCTTTGTATGCACGTCCTGGGAATTTCCAACATAATGCACTTCAAAGCAGGAATGTGTGCTTAAAGCGAAATATTCTGTATAAAAGGCCTGTGCGAAGGCCATGCAGGCAGACTCTCTCATCCAGTTGCTTTAAGAGTGGCTGGGCGACGGAGCCTCACAATTAATGATAATAAAGATGTCTTTTCATATTTCAGATTCTGTGTTGATTTCTTTGCCACTCTTGAATGGACTACTTATTGGTAAGACCCCTGAGAAGGAGTATTGTAAATATTTGGTTCTTCAGGAGGAGGAATCATTACGCAGCTGCGATCGATTCGATTGCGACTGCGATCCATTCTGTTGGGATGCATTCTGATTTGAACGCGGAGGATACGCTTGTTGAAGCAACACTTTAGTTTTAAGCTCTTTCGTCTTTTTATCAGCGCGGTCGTTCTCTTCTTTCTCTCTGTTCTCATAATATTGTGCTGTGGCCAATATCTGAGCTGAAGTAGAAACGGCCCACGCACTCTCTGAATTCTTTAATTTATTGCTCAAATCGGGCAATAAGTTAGAGACAAATTTGTCCACAAATAACCTTTGACCACCCTCAGTGCTCATATCCTGACCACTATGATCGATGAAAGCCTCCTCAAACCTCGTAAAGAAGTCGGAGACACTCTCATCTTTCTTTTGTTTACAAGCTGATAATTTATCCCAATTCACTCTCATAGCTGGCATAAGAGTTTTCATTAACGTTATTATTCTTTGAGGAAGAGCAGTAATCAGCTGCTCGGGTTTAGCACCACCAGTTTGTCGGGCATCCGCCACTACTATGGCAGCCCAAGCACCGCCTAATTCATTCGGATGGTTTTCCTGACGAATCTTGGCCCATACCGGTTGCGGTACAACATTGCCAAACAGCATATCAATATCAGCAAGGTTCATTATCGTAGCATCTACGAGCTGCGATAATTCTTTGTAATACCCTGTAGGATTTTTGCGAGGGTCAGGCAAAGATTGCTTCACCTGCAACACTTCTGAGCGTTTCCATGGGAGATGTATCCACACTCTCTGAAAGAATGGCGGAATCGGGGGGTTTGCCCCAGGATTACCAGGCATCCACACTGGTGGAACCTCTCGCATAGGAAACTGACCGGACTCATCCGGTTGTCTTTCAATATCCTCAACAAACAAGGCTTGAGGTATAGGAGTGGGACGGAAAGATAGCAACCGCTCAACAGCACGTCGAACGTTGGTATCCACTATCAGTCCGTTCGAGAACTGAAGCTGAAGATCAGACAAAGCGGTCAGCACCTCGTCAGGTGCGTCGGCCGATATCTGATCACGTAGGACCTTACACATTTCCTCGAACACAAATCTCTGAGTTGGTATATTGAATTGACAAAATGTGTCGAGTACAACACGTGGCGGATTTCGAAGAGGATGCATCATCCAACCCATCGCCATATTATATAGCGAAGCGCGTTCTCTGTTACCAGGAAGCTGACTACGTCTCTGTGGACCATCGGAACCAGCGGACCCAAGAACAGGTCCGAGCGAATGAAAGAAACTAGCCGCAAGAGGAGAATTACGAGAACGAGTAGAGGGAGAAGTATAGGACACAGAACTAACAAGCGAAGGAGTAGAAACAGTAGCAACAGCAGGAGTTAACAAAACAGGAGCAGTAGCGGGAGCAGGAGTATGTGGAAGCGGAGGAGCAGTAGGGATAGCAGTAGGCAAAGGAGCAGGAATAGTCGGAAGAGCGGGTGCAGGTTGAGGAACAGGCACAGGAAGAATAGGCGGAGGAATAGGTACAGCAGGAACCACGGGAGCTGCGGTACCCTGTACATACGGAGGTGGCGACTTCATAAGATAAGACATTAAAGGATCCTCAACTGACTCTTCCTTCTTTTCCGACTCCGTAGGCAAAGCGGGATAACATTTATCCACGGTCATACGCTGTAGTCTATTAAACACTTCCTTATCCTTAACCTCCTTGTCACGCTGAAATTGCTCTGCTTTCTTCACTATGGTAGCAACATTATCTCGCTGATTACGTTTAGTCTGTCTGATTTCTTTCTGTTTGGCTTCTTTACGCCACAACCGAAAGGCATCAAACATGGCCGGCCTTGACTTTCTTTCGAACAATTTAATCTCTAGATTATCTAAGATCGGGGCCTCGAAGCTACCATGGGGTGGCCAACGAAGGTCACCGTCCTTCTTCGTGTATTTGATCCAGTAATCATTAAAAGTAATTGGGCCTAGCCCATGTTTACTGTACAGTTCATAAGTGGGAGTTCCAACCGGAGGTATCGGATACGAGTCCTCCAGTCGGGAATCCGTACCACAAGGTCTGAAACAACTAAACAAAGTACTGCGGCCAGGCATCTTGCACACTAGCCGAGTTTCACAAACTTCAAGGGTTACGGGATTTACCAAGTCCCAGCAAAGAACAAAACCCTCGGTTTTTGGCGGCTGCAGTCGTCAAACAACACGACAAAATACGCTAGCAAAGTGTCAGACAAAAACACTCTCGCAGCGTCAACAAAAAAAAAAAAACACTCGCTAAAGTGTCAACAACCAAGGACTCTGGGAGCGACCCACAAATACTTAACTCAAAGATCGATGGCGTCACCAGGAAGGCCCGTCAATCGTCTTGCTCTACCAAGGTCTACGCCGGGCGCCAAAACAGGTCTACAGTCAGGGCAGCAGTCCGTCACAGCCGTCAGGAGGCGGGAATCTTCGCGGGAAGAGTCTTCGGGCCACTTATTTCGACAACAGGATCGATGAAGCGGGGTGCACCTTCCCTCGGAGATTTCACACGAAGTTCCTCACGATCGTCGGGCTTGGACCGGTACCACTGATGCAGCCCTACGTTGGGCGCCAACTGAAGGACTGGGTTATTTAGAACCCAGCGGTGCCAGGGCACAACACCTGAAACCTTTGTGGGTAACCTGCTCCGGCGTACGAATCACAGAGACACGGGACACTTCCTTCGGCGTCAAAGATTCAAGGTTTATTTACTGCAGGGAACACAGAAGTCACGACAAGTAACACACGTGCAACTTGGGGAGACTGCTTCAAATTGGTTCTGTGAGTCGCTCCTTTTATACACAATTTCCCCATAGAGTTACATTGAACACAAAAGTTTATGACCCGGTTCCCACAATCATCCCCCAGAGGGGTCGTTTTGGTCACTTTGAAACACACAAGGTCCGGAACATAAGTGCGGAAACATTTGGCGGTTCCCAACTGTAAAAACCCATCTTCCCAACATTAGTGCATTCCAATCGGTAATAAACAGATCGAAGTAGGAACAAGAACAGGTGTAGAGAAAGACGGAGACAGTGGGGAAATCGGAAAGGGTGTAAAAGGGGAGGCATCGAGAAACACGAGATACAGGCATCAAAGGGACGTGCCTAATGAGATGCACGGCTGAGACAATAAGTCCGTGCGGCAAGATGAGCCTCGAGCGGCGCCATCTGCTTTACAGTAGCACCCCCCCTCATCAAAAAGACACTTACAAAGGACATGTGTCTTCCGCAAATATCTTGGGAGTCCCAGGGTCGCGAAGCGGACAACGTCCGTTCGCTGGCTACTTGAGGGCAAGAGACAAAATGGATGCCGTATCTAAGATGGAACCCGTGGGTACAGATAGAAATACCCACGTAACAGGCGAACGGTTTAGGTTAGCACAACGAAACTGCGTACACCCACTAAACTCGTCATTTGCGGTTCATAGATACCAGACTCGACTATATTCGTGCGAGTCGAAAGCACCACTTACAATTGTCACGGAACCTCATTGTGGCAACTGACACTTCCAGAAGTAGAGAGGTGGAGTGGACGCTAGCAGAGAATGAAGAGAGGCTCATAACTCGGCCCTTAAAGCTGCAAAGCATAATTGTAAAATTCTTGAGTGGGCCTGGTGCAGGAGCAGTTATTGCCCAACAGTCAACAGGAAGTTCATAGTCATGCAAAAAGCATATTACGAAGCCATTGGATTGGCTAAAGGGCAATTCTTTGCAGCCCACATCGAATCTGCCAGTAACAACTCCAAAGAAATGTTTGCCATAGTGTAGATCTTCACATCTCCGCTGGCCCTATCGAGTGTGACTCCATCTTCACCTGCCTGGTGTAACACTCTCTCCTGCTTCTTTAGGGCTAAGATTCAGGCTATCCAGGTGAGCAGTGAGGTTTCTTTGGTGGTGCAATCTGTTGCTTCTGCCTGCTCTCTATCAGCATTCAGATCAGTTGACCCCTTAAAATCTCCTAAAATTCTCATGGGGCTTAAGTCTGGCAGCATTCAGACTCATGTTCGGCGAGGCTTCTGGCAGCAGTGGCAGAGAGTGTGAACACAGAAGTGAACTCTATTATCAATATGTCTCTCCAGACAGCTGTTGTTCCTCAGGTTTGGAAGCAGGCGAAGATCCTGCCACTCCTTAAAAAACCTTCATTCGATCCCCTCAATCCAGGGAACTACCGCCCATTCTCCCTCCTCCGGCTATAGCCAAGGTATGTGAGAAGGTGGTCAATAAACAGAGAGAGGCACTCCTGCACCCAGCTCAATCAGGGTTTCGAGCCTCTCACAGCACTGATACTGTCTTATTAGAGGCGTCCGAGTCCATTCGGGAGTGCCTTGACACCGGCGGGATAGCAGCATTAATTTTGCTGGATGTCTTGGCGGCGTTCGATACGGTCCTACATGCACTTCTTTTGGCCTGACTAGCAGGGATTTGTGTGTCTGGAGCCGTCTGGGGTTGGCTTAGGTCTTTGCTGGAGGAGCTTGCTGAGCAGATTTGGCTCCCTCCATTCTCCTCCTCCCCTCAGTTGGTTACTAACGGAGTCCCGCAGGGTTCCGTCCTTAGCCCTCCCCTCTTTAATATCTATGTCACTCCATTGATATATCTGGCAGAGGAGCTTGGGGCTAAGGTGATGGCCTATGCAGACGATAACCAGATGCTCTTTACCTGGGATATGGTAAAAGACTCTGTTTCAGCGGTGCAACAGTGCTTAGCCTCCATTTTTAAATGGTTGGCGGACGCACAGCTAAAGTGCAATGAACAGAAGTCTGAGATCTTTTATTTGGTAAATTCCCCTCAAATTTCCGAGAGCAGCTTTGGCCCCCTGACTCTCCATTGCCCTCAACCATGGGAAAGCCTGTAAAAAACATGGGTGTATGGTTTTATGAGAGTCTCTCTTTCTCAACACATATTAAGAAATTGTCCGGCTGTTGTTTTGGCCTTCTTAAGACTCTCAGGAACTTTTTCCCGCTACTTCGCGGGCGGCGAGAGAAACAGTTACGTGTGCTCTGATTTTGTCATGACTGGATTACGCCAATGCCCTCTATGCTGGCATTCCTGGCTACCTGCTGAAAAGGCTACAGGTGGTTCAGAATACAGCGGCCAGACTGCTATTGGGTATTTCGGCGAGGAACAGCGTGCACCATCAATTGCGTTCTCTTAACTGGCTCCCCGTGGTGGACAGAGTTAAATTGAAATCTTTGGTACTGGCCCCTCGTGCTCTCCACGGGTGTGGCCCCCTGTATCTTTCGTAGACGCTTTTCTTTCTATGTCCCTTTGTGAGCTCCTCAATCCATGTCCCTTCGCTTTGCCCAGGTCCCTTGTTTCAAGTATCAGAGGGTAGGCGGCAGCTCCTTTGCGGTGAAGGCCAGCGCGGCCTGGAATGCCCTCCCCTTGCCTTGCGATCTAGCCAGGACCCAGTGGTGTTCAAAAGGAAATTGAAGACTCACTTCTTTGCTTGATAGTCTCTCTCATTAACCCTTTGGCATCGGGCCGGGAAACTCATGAGTATCCGAGCGCGTTATAAATGGATGTAACATAACATAAAATTGCACTGAATACCAGGTGAGAGCCATTGACAATGGCAGTGTAGCGCAGTAAAAGTGCTACGGTGGACTGGAGATCAATGTCATGAAAATAACCAAAGGACTCACTGAGGTTAGCAGCAGTGGTCATACTAATTGTAGGCAACAGCTGCAGTGCTTTTTCTACAACACAAGCCCTTAGTATTGCCTGTCAAAATGCCCAAATCCACCATCACTACTGCTTGTCTCTCGCTAAGCTGCATTTCTGCCACTCGAATTCCCTTGGCAGTCAATTGTTAACCTACCCACCCCAAAGCTGTGTGACCAACTCAGAGGCCCTCCCGTTGTTCCTTATTTCCCATCAATTATGTACACCAAGACCTTTTGTGGTGTTAGAGTGGCAGCAGTTTATTCACATAAGTTGGTACACATTTGTCATGATGACATTGGAAATCAACATGCTCATTTCTGGCTAATCTTGGAGTACAATGCAAGGTATTTTCATAATGGGTCATACATTGTACATCCTATACTTTATTGCAAATTAATAACCATAACTTGCCTAATTCTCCAATGCATTAGCCTTCCAGTCATGCTGTCTCTTCAAGGATGTCATAAATCACTTTCCAACCTACTTCTGTCACTTGCTTTTTACAACAGGTCATGGCTTCGAAGCTTCAACTTGAAACTAAATGTCTGGCATTCCTGGTCCAGTGTCCATGCCTGGGCTGCAAGTGCTGTGTCCACCCAGCAATGACCATTTCTTACGCTTTGTCTTCCCTCAAGTATCCCTGCCGTAAGGCATCCAAAGGACCCTGTTCGGGTACTTGTCTCAAGAGTCCCTGCCATAAGGCATCCCAAGGACCTTGTTTGGGCAATTTATTTATTTATTTATACAATTTATAGAGCGCACTACCACCTGACAGGCATCTTGGTGCTAGTAACTCAGGGACCATATCAACACAAAGAGGGGCTAAAGCACAGGCCTAGTTCTTAGGGAATAACCAAGTTTTAAGGTTCTTTCTGAATACAAGAAGATCCTTGTGTTGTCTCAGATCAGTAGGTAAAGTGTTCCACAGCCTGGCCGCAGCCACCCCAAACGATTTGCCACCAGCTATAACTTTTTTAAAATGAGGGACTTTTATTAACTTGCCTCCCGAGGAGCGGAGCGTTCTGCCCGGAACGTACCATTCAATTGCACTTGTCTCTGGAGTCCCTTTCGAAAGGCATCCCAAGGACCTTGTTCAGGCAATTGCCCTTTTACATCCTTATGTGAAGATATTTATTGTTAAACCTTGTAATTCCCCGCCGTGCCCAAGGTGATTTACCAACCACCGGTTACACCCCCCCACGACTTGTAGAACCAGCAGCGAGTGTCAATACAACAACCAGAAGGAACACATCTCTCACTCCACTGGACAGATGAACCTTGCCATCTGTGTAATCTCTGGGGAAATCACCAGAGGTGAAGGCACATGGCTCTTGAGAGGGGGAATGCCCTTTCTACCTTGCGGTGCACCCATGGAGCCCCCCTTTGAATGGTCTCTTCAAACCAAGCTGCGGTGATAAAGCTGGGGATTGCTTGTCCCGGTTGTCTTTTAGGCTGTGCTTGTGACCACACCCCTCTTTCTTGATTGGGCCCTTTTAACCTAAACTCACTTGGTCACTCGCTGACCTTTCCCTTGGCACGTTCTCGCACCCTGCTACTGCCCTGCTCTTTGACTGCCACCTGCGACAGGGGGTTTAGCCGCCCTCACTATAATGTCATATGCACCTCCAGTTCAGCAGTAATTCTCCTCTGCAATACGGAATTCCTTCCTTTTATCTTACTTTGCCCTATGATATGACAACTATGCAACTGGGCACCACAATGCAAAACATTAAGAGGAAAGAAATATATTGAGGTTGACTGAATAATTACCTACAATAGCTAGACAAGCAGGGTTCATCTGCTACTGCAATCCATTCAAGCAACAGGGCTCTCGGTCCTGCCGATATATTCTGCCCTGGGGATTGACTAAAAAAGTAGGGCAGTGGCAAGAGTTTTTAAGACATACGTTCCCCTCAGACTGCCATTTGTACCTGCCCCAGCTATTTTTCTGAAGTCCCTCCCTGGTAGCTGCAATCCCTGAGGAAGCAGAATTCAGTAAGGCAACTACTGTTTTCAGAGCCAAAAGCTCCTGAACCAACCTGGAACTACACAAGTCATGCTAGACATATTACTCAAAGAACTAGTGGGCAGCACATTTTTATAGGATATATAAACACAGCAGTCACTAAAATAAATCAGGGACCTGGAATTCCCTGTAGCACTTTGTCAAAGTGGGGCCCAGACCAATCAAAACTACTCAGTAAAGGTACTGACCTGGAAAATCGCAGTAGGACAGACAACATGTGTATATCGTGGGTACCGGAGCACCAAGAAAAGGAAGACATGGGGGCCTTTCTGTGACATTCCCTGCCCAATTTACTAGCCAACAAGTTTAAAGCACCTTTAGAATTTCAAACATCTCACAGAGTAAGGAGCAGGCAAACCTCTCAGAAATTACATGCCCTGCGATAGATACTGTTATGCTTCCTGCAATTCCAACTATTGTGCAGGGTCACTAGCATGGCCAAAATACATGGTCCCTACTCATAGCAAAATCAACAAGTGTACCTCACCACAGACTTCTCTCAAAAAAACCACCATGAGAGGAAGAGATTTCTGGGACAGTAGATATGGCCTTCTAGAACTGGTCACAACTTTGGCTGTCAGTTACAGTCAAGTGATTGTGGCTGCTGGAATCATGGAATATGACGAACTGGAGGACCTAGAATGTTTTTATACTCTCTGGGCCCAACGGGAATGGATATAAACTGGGAAACTAGCCTGATCTCCATATTAAAACTGCACCAATGATCTTCAAGAACAAGTCAGAAGAGGAAGAAAGAAAAAAACTGAACAAGTGTTAGAACTGGGGGTCTCTAGTTGGCAGAGGTAGGTACCACTGTCCAAACTAGTCTGATCCCCATTTTAAAACTGCACCAATGATCTTCAAGAACAAGTCAGAAGAGTAAGAAAGAAAAAACTGGACAAGTGTTAGAACTGGGTGTCTCTAGTTGGCAGAGGTAGGTACCACTGTCTAAATAGGGACCCTTGCTTCTAGTCAGGGTAAGGAGGATACACTCTTTAGATAACCCCTGCTCACCCCCTTGGTAGCTTGGCACAAGCAGTCTGGCTTATCAAAGGCAATGTGCAAAGTATTTGTACCAAAACTCACAGTAACACAGTGAAAACACCACAAACTGACTCCACAACCATTTAGAAAAATAAAGGTATTTAATCTAAACTACACGAGACCAAAATGACAAAAATCCAACATACACATTTCAAGAATATGGTTTCAAAAGAGTTCTTAAGGTTGCGTTAAAATAATCCACAGTTGCGTCACGGTTTAGCCAACAGTACCTTTAGATGCAACATAAGTTCCAAGTGAAAGCTGCAGAGTTGAAAAGCAAGCGATGCGTCACTCCTGAGACCCTGGGGAGGTGATGCGACAACCCCTCTGGACGTAGCAGGCGTGTTGCTGTGACTCTGATCTGTATGGGGAGCGGTGCGATACCTTGCGTGGATTCCGGTGCACAGGCTTCGGTGGAAGCGCCTCGCAAAAGGTACGATGCGAGGATCTTCGGGCGGTGGCGAACTCCGGTGCGGAGACGTTATGCGGCTCAGTGGCAATCTTCTCCTCTTGCGACCCCTCGGTGCAATGGCTCTGCGACGACTCTCGCAGCGATGTGAGGAGGTCCGCAAGCAAGCGGTGTGACAATCTCACCCAGTGACGACAGGCTCTGCGACGATACTCGCAGCGATGGTAATCTTCCTGCACCGGACTGGTGTGTCCTGTAAACGACAGATGCAACGAATCTGGGAGCGGCAACAGGCGCTGCGACGATCTCGGCCTACGTAACGGCGGGAATTTTCTCGCACTGACGGGGATGCGCTCCGCAAGCGAGCAATGTATTAAACTTTGCAGAAAGTTCTTTAAAATCTTGGTTTCTAGCTTCCCAACACAGGTACAACTTCCAGGGGCACCACAACTGGCCTAAGCACTCTGGGAAGGACTTAACTCTCTCAGTAGAGTTCAGGGAAGCTGGGGGTGATGTCCTTTTTTTCCTGGGACTTCTTAACAGGGAGTCAGCTCTCCTTCAGGCCCTTGGAGATTCCTTCAAGCAAGAGGACACAGCACAAAGCAAAGTCCTTCCCCTCTCCTTGGCAGCAAAGCAACTGCAGGTCAGGCCAGCAAAGCAACAGCAGGACAGGATTCCTTCTTCATTCTTCCAGCTTTCTCCTTGGCAGACGATCCTCCCTTTACTTATACCCCTAAAAATCTTTGTTCCCTTTGTGCAGGAGGGCTCTGAGCCCGGTCTGAACCAGTTTTGGGTGTTCCTTGAGCACTTTGTTTTCCTGACTTCTCCTTTCCTTTCAGAGACAGGGGCAGGGTCTTCAGCCGCCCAGCAGGAGGTGGAGCCAGCATTTTGGAGGGAAATCACAGCCCTGGAGCACTTTGTTGACATGATTCCTTCTCTCCTTTCACAGTGCAGGGCAAAGACATCAGACGCACCACAGGGAGTGGAGCTAGCACTGTGGGGGGGCAGGAACAGTCCCATTCAGGTCCCAGGTGCAACTCCTCCCTCCCATCTAGATGAAAATCTCTCTATTCACCACTGGGCGGACTCATTCTGTCTCCTGGAATCATCCAGCTCTGTCACTCACAAACCAGACAGTCAATTCACAAACAGCCAAAGGCGCACAGAAAGGTCAGAGAAGAAAGCAGCCACTTTCTAAAAGTGCCGCTTACAAACACAGGATTAAAAAAACATCCTTCCTAAAAGATGTGTTATTAAATTCTGAGTTTAGGGATACCAGACTTCAATTTTCTTTCTTGCTCCTATGGGAAGATATGCAGGTAAACATTATACACAGCATTCCCCATTATAGCCTATGGGCAAGATACCCTTTCAATAGTGAAAAACGAAAATGGCTGTAATTCACTACCAGAGCATGTCACCCACACTCTACCTTTCACGCAGACTGCACCCTGCCCAGAGGGGTACCGAGGGCTTTCTATAGGGTTGTCCAATGTGTACAGAAAGGGAAGGGTTAGGCCTGGCCAGTGTGGACAATAGTCAGGTCAGCGTGGCAGTTAGCAACTGCACAAAGGCACTGCAGTGGCAGGCCTGAGACACCATTTTAGGGCTACTCATGGTGGTGGCGCAATCAGTGCTGCAGGGATGTAGGTGGCTACATTTCAGATTCAGTAATTTACTGAATCGGTATTTAAGAATTCGGTAAATTACCGAATTCTTAAATACCGATTCGATAAATTACCGAATCTGAAATGTAGGAAGCAATCACTTTTCCCCTGTAAAGATTCGTTATTTACCACCAACTAGAAGTTGGTGGTAAATAACGAAAACTTTTAAAAAAGCAATTTTGGGCTTTTTTAACAGTGCCATGTAGCAGACATACATGCCCTTAGGGCATGTATGTGTGCCACATGTGCACCCATGCACTATTCAGGGATGCAACAGGGTGTCAATGTGACACCCTGCCACCCTTGAAAGGGTTCCCCCTGTTACCGATTCAGCATTTACCGAATCGGTATTTATCAAATCGGTAATTCCCATTCATTCCTATGGGCCCCCAGGCCTGTAGGAATGAATAGGAATTACTGAATCGGTATTTACTGATGCGGTAAGTACTGAATCGGTAAATACCGATTCCTAATTACCGAATCTTACCGATTCAGTAATTTTTACAGAAAAATTATCTACATCCCATTTACCTATTCTTAAATACCGAATCTGTAAAATTCAGTATTTAAGAATAGATAAATTGAGATTACCTACATCTGGCCCTAAACTCCTCCACCAAAAATGGGCAAATTAAACTACCAGATATGGAATTATACTTGCTTGCACATCAACTATAAATTTCGTACCCGCACACAGGGAAACCTCCACTTTAGTTCAATTACAATACATATCAGATACACACAAAAGACACTAGGTAAATGTAACACTTGTCATTACCTTGCAGATTGGGAGGAAAACTCCACCCTCCATATATCGAGATATGCGTGAAAGTGGGTACACATGTTACTTAATGAACCAGGGTATCTCCATGCTGCAGCACCCATCTGCCCTAACCGCACCATATGCAGAGGCAACAAGGAGATACATTGATCACCACGGGTTGACAAGAGGATCAATGACCAAGAATCCCTAATAAAAGAGGGATTGTTACAAGATAAAGAGTTAAATGCAGAGTTATCATTGCCGCGATCACAATACGGTAATATTTACAAATTGCCCACTGCCTGTGCCCATTATTAAAGTGTCGTAATATGACCCAGGTACCTCTGATTGTACATTATCTGTACACTTGGAAAGGGTGCTTGGCCACAGTTTTGGAACTTTATTCCACTGTAATTGGAAATCTCTTCTCCACACCAACCCTGACTGTGTACAAATGATGGCTGGAGATCGCAATGGACACTCAGGGCGTTTATTATGAGAAAATTACTCAGTGCTGTGCCGGAAGCCATTTTGCTGCACAGTACCGAGTCACTTTCGAAGCACAGGGATGCGTCATATCTGCAATGATGTGATGAATCCCTATGCTCTCCCCTGCACTGGCACACAATTGGCAGCCATGCACCGGTGCAGGCACCCTTGCACCTTCCTGCACAAAAACAATCAAAAGAGGTGTTTTCCTCTTTCTATATGTGCTGCAGAATGCAGCATGCATAGGAAGAGGAAAAAACAAGGTGAAATAAAAAAATTCTCCTTGTATAATTATGGGTCTGCCTGGGGATTACTGCGATAGGATATGGTCGGATGTGAGATGGATGACTGAAGCACACACAATACTAAATCACCTGCTAGGAATCTTACATGGCGTGTCAGAATGATAAGTCATGCCGGTCTATCACAGAAGGTGAATGGCAAAGTTATTAGCGGTATTCAAGATTGGCATGCTCCGCAGATGGAAATCGATGACTACCCCTACAAAAGTTGTCTGGAAGAGATGCACACTTTAGCCACATATGAATAGGTCATACATAAACTGAATAATAGTCTTACACAGTTTGAATAAGTGTGGGGAGGAGTTCTGAAAACACCTCTCATAGTTATTGTCTGCTGATTATGTACTAAAACCTGGGATACCCACAAGAATTGGGACAATGTCAAAATAACATTACCCAAAATTATGAAGTAGGTGTGGGAGTCAGATGGGTATGATATTACTATCATCATGTTAATATTTCAAGTACTTTGGGTATGCTCCTATGTTAAGACAACTTATTGCAATGTAGATAATTCTTGATGGTGACCATTGGTGTGATATGTTCTTGGGCATTCTTTTGTCTTTTTGTAGATTTATTTGTAAGAACATGTACGATACATACGATGCAATGCTCGCTTCTCTGTGTATAATCTCTAAGACATTGAGACTGTCCATTATCCTACATATTCAATTAAGTTTTGAACACAAATGTAGGCCCACTCATTAATATGTGCAGGTCCAACGTTCCCTCCATCTTTTGACTTCAGGTAGTAACAATGTCATAGTTGTGGCAGCATGTGGTGTACGACAGAGTGCAATATTTGTTTGTTTTAGAAATGTCCTAGATGCTTTCCTGTTAAAATTAACTGCAAACATTATTTTTCCAAACACTGCACAGCAACGCAACAACACCAAGTTAGATTACACAATTTCCTGACAAGTAGGGAGTGTAGATAATACAAGTTCTGATCTGTCCACCTGCTAAAAAGGTATTGTAAAAATACCTGTATCTCTAAATATTTAGAAAGAGTGCAATGCGAAGTGCATTATTACTGACATTGCTTAACTTTAGTCTAGGGGTACTTGTAGGAAACCGACCTCTCTATGTAGTGCACCACAATGAGGTGCACTGTGCAGAGAGGTCATAGAGACCATTATTGGTTTACAGAGGCAAAAGTAGATAATACTAGCGCTCTATTTTGTGGTGGTGTGGGCGAGCAGTTAGGCTTATCAGAGGGTAGTGGTAAGCATTTGTTGACACACAGAGACAATAAATGGAACGCACACTCAAGAATTATTAAGAGATCGATTTGTAGACAAATAGCAAGTCTTTTTATATATTTTGAACCAAGAACTTCAGTGCAAGCTAAGCATGTAATACGTTTCAGCAACAAGCAAGGTAAGTACAAGCAATATACAGCTGTGAACAATTTGGCGCACTGTTATCCTATGGAAAATGGAATGTAGTAAATCACAATGCAGTGGGACTTAGGGCTGTAGCTTTTAGAACTTAAATGTTAGAGAGCCAGGGTAAAAAGTTCTACTACCAGTTTCCCACGAGCGTCCCAGATCCGGCTGTAAGCAGGGTGCTGGAGAGGAAGTAGCTGGTGCATTATGAAGAAAGGGGGGCACCCAAAAACAGGCTGTACAGGGAACTTTGAGGAAAGACTGAGGTCCCTCAAAAGAGTATAGAGGTTGCAAGAGCCTGGGGACCATGGGAGCACAAACTTTTCGGAGATTCCCAGGCCGTTGAAGCTAGGTGCAAAGCAAACTCGTGACCTAAGCTATGGTGCAGAAAGAGCTGCTCGTGATCAGGGGTAAATAGCTCAAAGGGGCTGGTGCCGGATGACTGGGCCCCTCAGCAAGTGGGTCTCAGGGCTGCTGATGTCCCTCAGACAGTTGGAGTCCAGCTTAGACTCTTGTAGTCGGTCTTGGGTTGCAGGGCATCCTGTACCCCTGAGTTGGTGCTGTTCAGCTCCAGAAGATCCTGGTGCATCAAAACACGCTGAGGAGGCAGAGTTGATATTTCTGAGCTTCAGTACCTACTCCTGGACAAGTATAGCATTGGTGGGACTGGGAAGCTGCAAGTCAAGTGTTTGAACTCTGCGGTTTCATGCCTGCGATGCAGGGGAGTAGCTCCTCTACTCCAAGGGAGTTCTTAGGCAATATTGCAATCTGGAGGACCCCTGGGGTTTGTAGAGGTTTCTCAGTGGCAGGATGAGACAGTGTTCTGTAATTGTCGAGTCTTTGGGCTGCAGGCAGGATTTTGTGCCAAAATCCAATCCAGGTTCTCTGTTCTTTGGGTCAGCCACTGTTCTTTGCCCTTGGTCTTCTTGTGTTCATTGAATCTAAAATACAGGGCTCTGGGGACCACCTAAATGCTACATTTAGGGGGCATTTAAAGGGAGTGCCAGGTAGTAGCCCATGGACTACTTATGTTAAGGATGACTACACCTTCTAAATGCTCACCCCATGTGGGGGGGCATATCCCTGATCCTAGTTGGCAAGTTTCCTCAATTCAAGATGGAGATAAGTGAAATGGGGGTTCACTTCGGCTCAGAGCACCCTAGAGTTGGCTCCGACTGGGAGTGGACATACCTTCTTTTCTCACTCTTTTTCTGCCTGTCTTGCCATCAAAAAGTAGTGCATGGACAGGGGATGGACAACTCCATAGCTGGAGTTGCCAATGGTCACATAAGCAAGGATGGGAAGCCTTTGAGGCTCGCCACCCTACTATGCTGTACCTTCAGGGGGTAGGTGTGAAGCACCTCTTACCAGAGCAGGCTTTGTTTCTGACTCATGAGAGCACAAGGCTCTCACCTCAGGGGGTCAGCAACATGTCGAGAGGTGGCAAGCTGGTACCCTAATGGGTTGGAAGGTTTAAGTGGGCCCCTCTGAAAAATCCTCCAAGTTCAATATTTATTAAATCTGACACTGGAATCAGTTCAGGTTTATTTCACTGAGATGTTTAGTACCAACCATCCCATAATTCAGTGAAGCCATCATGGAGCTGGGGAACTTGTAATGACAAGTGTCTAGCCATGTACTCACTATGGGTTTCCTGTTAACAATATCCAGGAATCAACATGGATATTGCAGGGGCACATCTACACATGCAGATATGACCTTTACAGGAGACATAGTGCACCCTGCCTTGGGACTACAAGGCCTGCTATAAGGGTGACATACCCATATCACATGCAGTGTCTGTGGGCATGGCACACAGGGATGTGTGCCATGTCTACTCTTCAGTTTGATCTGCGCCAAGGCACCCAATCTGCAATGGCAGAATGCATGCCCTTGGTCAGGGGGTCCTACAGTGGTGCAATTTGTGCTGCAGCCCTTATGATCCCCCTCAGTGCCAATGCCCTAGGTACCATTTACAAGGGATTTGCAAGGGCAAATGAAGTTGTCCTAATTGGGAAACAAAAATGTATAGCTTTTAAGGAAAGAACACTGGTACTAGGAACCTGGTTAGCAGTGACCCAGTACACTTCTGCCAAAGTTGCATCAAAAACCAGGCAAAAAGTGGGGAGGGTACTGCAAGAAGAAACCCTTTTCCTACAGTACGCATAACTGCTATGAGAAAAGTGATATTTTTATATGAAGTGGTGTGGTTCCTCACTTTGTAATACACTCCCAATACCATCCTGGGTCCAGTCAGGCTTGTTTGTTAAATCATAGCTTAAGCCTGGGTAGCTAAAGTTTTGGACAGTCAGGCTTAAACAAAGGAAAAGGTGTAAAGCATTTACAAGTACTAAAACAACAATATAAAAAAGTCACACTACATGAAAAAATCAGACACCAACTTATAAAAATAGATCTTGTTTTATGAATTTTTAGACTGCATCGACCAGAGGGTTCGGGGATATAGAGTTTTAAGTAAAACATAAACCATGGCTTTTCATTCAAAATGCAAACAAGCTACCGTGGTTAGTGGAAACTTTAGAAACTTTGTAAAACCTTTGAAGAGTTGTGTTTGTGTACTTCGATCCACTTTGGGCAACCAACATCAGTAAGGAGCAGCTTAAGGGGGCCAGTAAGGAATTGTAGGAGAGTTATCTTATCTTAAAAGCAGTCTCCAGTCCAGTTCAAGCTCTCTGGGCAAACTACCATAGATTCCAGTTGAGTGGTCCTGATGCAAGGGAGACAGGACGCTGAAGATGCTGTAAGGTGCTGATGATGATGTGCGGTCGATGGGGGACATCCTGGGGCTAATCCTCAGTCCATAGCTTTGTTGGGGCAACTTTAGTCACAGGGGTAGATGTCACTCGAAATCTTGGTTGGTCCAGCAATAGTCCAGTTGCCACTGGTCTACTGGCCTCCGGTCACAGCAAGCTAGCCGTTCCCATTTGGAGGTTAGTGTCCTTCTTAGGGGCCAAACTTCCCTCCAATTACTCTCCTGGGTCCTGTAGACTTGTGTGCAATGTTTAAGTGTTAGGACATGGTCTCACAGGCGGCACGTAGGCAGTTAGTTGCAGTAAAGTGATTATGGGTTGCCAAAGCAAGCTAGTTCAGATTTGTGACTTTTAAATCTGTAACAGGCAGCCAGCTAACTGACTCTTGAAGTTCACCTCTTCTGTCTGGGGCTCGAGGAAAACCTTTTCATAAGTCAGCACAATAGCCACAGTGCTCTCTTTGCTAGCCAAGGATCAGCAGAGGATGTGGTGGTTTCCAGCCAATGGGCTACCAGATCTCTTCCCGCTTAATGATGACTTTCTGTGATGTGTGGCATCTAGCTATCCCAGAGTACAACTTCTGCCCTTTCTCAAGATGACAGACCCCCTCTCTTTATGTGTGGAACTTGATAGCCCACTATAGACGTGTGGCTACCTGAGCACTATACGCCCACGGGAAACTGGTTTGGCAACTGTTTTGCCCCTCTGTCTCCATTGCCAACCTTTCTACTAGAACAAAAGAGCAGTCCCTCTCGTGTGAGTTCACCATTTGCCCTTCAAGGTGGCTCTCAGCCTGTGTGGCTACCTGCCAGAAAGAGATGAAACCTCTTCCAATGGCAGGCCTCTGTTGTTTCCTTTCCTGGGTTTCATTCTCACCTATCCCCAGGTGGACAGAAGGCTGTCTTGTAGTTAGCATCTGCATATTGCCTCTGGAAAATTTGGGCAACGAAGTGGCAACTTCCGAAAGTTACCTTATACTTAAAAGTTACATTAAATTTGACTTCGGCATCAAGTCGGGTTTAATGTAATAATTATTTTGATACCCTGAAGTACCAACTTTGGTAGGCCGATTCAGGAGTTAGCTCAGCTGAGTTGTCAGTTTGTAACTCTGTACACGCCAATTGGGCTACTAGCCCTTCTACTGAAAAAACACCAATTTGGTGTTTTTGCTGTCTGGACACATACAGATATATGTCCCACTTTTTAATACACAGCACGCTCTTTTAGGGCTCAATTAGCCTGCTGTAGGGGTGACTAACATATGTTAAAAGGGGGGATTTGGGCATTGTAATTAATTTAAATGGCAAAGTTGAGTTAGCAGTTTAAAACAGCTGCACCAGTCTGCAGTTGCAAGCTGGGAAACATGCTTTACTTTGTTACAATTAGGGTGGCACAACAAGTGCTGCATCCATGAGAGACAGCTTAACTAATAGGCCCTGGGTACCCCTGGTACCTGGTACCATATACTGAGGACTTATACACATGTCTGTTATGCTTATTAAGGGTACAAGCTTATCAAACACACTTTTAAGGGTTAAACAATTGGCGCCTAGGTCTTGTTAGCAGGCCTCAGTGCACTTTCAGAGTCAAAAAACCAGCAGCATCAGTCAAAAAATTTGGGGGTGATCATGCAAAATTTGCCATTTCATTAAAACTGCTTTATATTTAGACATGGTGGTCTCTTAAACCACGCAGTGTTTGGTGATTTTGAAGATGGAATCATTTTCAGTAAGAAAATGTAAAAGTTTTAAAATAAAATAGTTATAAAACATTTATTATTCTCTATTGGTCTTATAAGTGACAGTGCATATTCAAATTATCCTGGCTACTTACACTTTAGCTGAATTCTGTTACATCCAGCGAAAGGAGATACAATAGAAGTGTTCAAGGCCTGCAGTTGTAATAAAAACCTTTAGACTTTTTGTACGTAAGTTCAAGTACCTATCTTAGAGTGGTGGTGCTTTACAATATTCCAGTCGAACATCATGCAAAATAATTGATTGTTGTACTGTATTAGACAATAAAGCTACCCGCAAGGAATTACCTATTGATCGTGACTATGATGAGAAACAGCTTCCCCCTCCTCTGCATAGGTTGCAACAAGGGCAGCCGAAGGAAGGCTGCACAGCACAAACATAACAAACAATTATTTCTAAGGCAAGATGATGCATTATTGTAATATTTTCACTGTTTCCAGGCATAACTAAATTGTTTCTCAGTTTATTCACAGATAACTTAAAAAGGAAATAATTGTTTCTTTCCCTTTTGTCACGTAAATAACTTGTACAGCATTTTTAACAAACTGAATATAGAAAATGAATAATTCACTGTAATTGTTTTTAATGTGTTTCATAGCCTCTGGGAACTGTGGACTTCTACCCACTTCTGATGCACACTGAGGGCCTTATTATGATGCCGCCCTGACCATCGGTCGAAGCCTTTCAGGGCCACATCTCAGTTGAATGTCTGACCGCCGCATTACAATGCTGGCGGTCGGAAATTAAACAGGCCGGCCATTACGGATGGCTTCCGGCAGGTTGAAGGAGCCCGTCGGCCAGTCTCAAGCCAACTCGTAATCCCAAAAGGCAGCCTTCCCATTCTTGGGATTACAATACTTGGGGCCAGATGTAGGTCGCCAATTACTGGTCGGCAACAGCCGAATTCGGCCGTTACCGACAGGTAATTGGTGATTGAGATGTAGGGGCCATTATTTTACAGAATCGGTAAATTTACCAAATCGGTAAATTTACCGATTCTGTAAAATACCGAATCGGTAATTTTACCGAATTCGGTAAATCAAGATGTAGGTGGCACTCCACAGAGTGCCACAGGCCCTTAAGAGTTGGTATTTTACCACCTAATCCTATTGGGTGGTAAAATACTGAATTCAGGTGTGCATGCACATCTGTGCATGCACACCTGTGCCATGTGACACACAGACATGCCCTTAGGGCATGTATGTGTGATGGCACACAAGCCTGCTCTTGGGGTGCTAGAGGGTGTCAAAGTGACACCCCCTGCACCCTTGCTGGATTCGGTATTTACCGAGTCGGTAAATACCGAATCGGTATTTCCCATAGATTGCTATGGGCTCCAAAGCCCATAGGAATCAATGGGGAATAACGATTTGGTATTTACCGACTCGGTAAATACCGAATCTTACAGATTCGGTAATTCAAAATAAAAAATTACCTACATCTCCCTCCTTCTAATTTACCGATTCATAAATACTGATTCGGTATGATTCGGTATTTATGAGTCGGTAAATTAGATTTACCTACATCTGGCCCTTGGTCTCCGGTAGGCTTTCCATGTCGGGCTTTCTGACATGGAAAGCCTGTCAGAGAGTGAGTATGGGGACCCATTGCAGGGCCCCTTTGCCTCTACAGCCTACGGTAGTGGGCTGATGGAGCACCTGTTCATCCTTGCACCGTGGGGCAGGCACCATCAGGTGCCTACCCCATGGTGCAAGGATGAACACAGACTCCCTTTCCTCTATGGGAGCTTAAGTGACGGCCGATTTACAGCCGTAACATGAGCTCCCATAGGGCAATGGGAGTATGCGACCGACAGTGTTGGGTCGCATACTCCCATTCCCCTATGGGAGCTCATGTTACGGCTGCCCGACGGTACATGGATGAACACAGACTCCCATTCCTCTATGGGAGCTTGTGTTACGGCCGATTTAGAGCCGTAACATGAGCTCCCATGGGGGAATGGGAGTATGCGACCGAACACTGTTCGGTCGCATTATGACTAGGCGGTCGGAACTGCTGACCTGAGGTCGGTCGGTCCAGTTTCCGCGTCGGTGTCGGGCAGACGTGAGTCCGCCCAACATCGTAATCATCCCCCAAAGGGATATCAGGCACCAAAATACTACTTAAACATGATGCATGCTTACTTTCATGTGACCTGTGTGCTTATTTGAATATGCATAGTGGTAAGGACTGTAGCGGCTTGCAGGAGACCTTTAGCAACATTCTGACTACACTGTGCCACTTCAGTCTGTATATTTAGAGTTCTAGTAAGGCAACCGGTTGTATGGCGCAATTTCTCTGACTCTCACATGCTCATCCACCATTTCAATACATTTTTGAAAAAGCACTTTTGTTGATGACTTTCATCAGGCATTGGAGCACGTAATTTTGTAACCGTTTCATTTCATGTATTTGTGCTTTCAGTCCCTGATCTTAAGCCCTCTTGAACAAGAGTGGCCAAATCATCTATCTTGGTACCAAGTGCCTACATGGCAAACATCTGCTGACATTGCACTCCAGCACTGCTCCCTCTTATACAAGAAGCTCCCTTGTAGTTGGTACTCACACCAAACACGAGCACGCATTGGCCTAGTTTTGACACCAAGTCTGCAGTGCAATATACAGATGTTTAATGCACTGCAGACTTGGTGTCAAAGCTAGGCCAATGTTTGCTGGTGTTTGGTGTGGGGTACCAACTACAAGCGAGCTTTTTAGAGTTTAAGCCTTGATGTTTGCCGTGAAGTAGGCTTATGCTGTGGACTTTTAAGCGGAGTGAAGTTATGATCAACTAATCAATCAGAAGTCTTGTACAGGGCGGCTTGTCACACAGTGGGTTCTCCAGGTGATGGTGGGTTGTGTGAGCTTCAGTCGAAGAGCCAGGTTTTGAGCTGCTTCCTGAAGTCCTTCAGAGTATGGGTGGTGCAAAGGTGGTGGGGGGAGGGGTCGTTATGAATCATTGCTGCAGACTCATTATTGGGGTACTCATGGTAATTGTTTCAGTCTGTCTAAATAGTTCTCCAAACTGGAGATTATCTTTTTCATTCTCTTCTCCAACCACTTCTGTTGTCAGTAAGTCAAAGGAAAAGTTTATTGAGACCATGATCCGTTAAACTGATCCAATCATTTTGCAAAACGAAAGCAAGTAAAACATGATTATAAAATTCAAAATCATCACACAACTTTAAAAATCATCAATTCTATCAGTACATAAAATACATGCTGCCAGATAAACTCCACATCTTTTTTTTCAATCATTTGTGAAACGTTTCCATTTGCACTTATTGCTTATTACCTCCTGTGAGTGCATAGCACATAAAAATCATAGTGCTCTCTGTTGCATTCTTATATCAGATTTAATTAAAATCGGTTTAAAAAATCTTTGCCTCACCCCTATATAAAACCTACAGGCAAATAAGATATGCACACTACATTTCATGTTCATACCACAGTTGTAATATCTGTCAACCTTCTAGGGAACATTGGATAATTTCATACCAAACAATATTGGGTTTATTCCCAGTCTAATTGTTCAAATTCTATATAGCATACATTGGTCTCCAAACCAGAAATATAAGGATACATTTCCGCATTAAACCATGAATCAATAATATGCAAAACAGACACCTTAGATTGTTAATATCTTGATCTCTAGACAATACTTCCGTTTTCATATTCATATTGGGCCCGATCCACAGAAATAACTTAAGAAAAAATGCTAAACTTACTGCCATTTTGGTATTCACAGAAGGCACTTACTCATTTTGGTATTCCCAGAGGCACTTACTCATTTCGGTATTCACAGAAGTTAGGAGTCCTAACTTTAGGACTCCTAAATGCCTTCTGTGAATTCCAAAAGTCTTAAAGTTAGGATTTTTCAACAAAACGGCAACTATCAAATACAGTATCAGCTATTCCCAAAGTAAAATGCCATTTTTGGACGTTGAAATCTACCCGTCTGAGGATGGTTTGGTCACAACTCTGTACAAGAAGCCAACTGACCGCAATAAAGCATTACACTATGAACGCAATCACCCACGCAGTCTTAAGGATAACTTGCCGTACGGACAGTATCTTAGGATTCGCCGTAATTGTTATGACAAGGAGGAATACAGAAAACATGCGGAAAACCTTACAGCCAACTTGAGACAACGTGGCTATCCTAAAAAACTATTAAGAAAATCTATGAAAAGATCGTGGTGGACTTCCCGAGAATGCCTTCTGGGGAGAAGGGAGAAAAAAGAATCATCAGAAAGGATGGTCTTTGTATCCACCTTTTGTCCGAGCTCAAACATGTTGAAGAAAGTGGTAAAAAACAATTGGCATTTACTAAAGAATCTAAACGAAGCATTTACCAAGGAACTACTCTTTGCCTTCAGAAAAAACTCAAGTATTGCTAACCAACTTATACGGGCAGCACTACCACAGACAAATCACCCAGATTTAAGAACCATGTTGAGGTTACCTCCCATTCAGGGACACCATAAATGTTGGTCTTGCAATTGTTGTATCACCACCGTTGAAGGGACAATATTTAGTCATAACAACATAGGATGAAACATGAAGCATTTACCAACTGTAAATCAAGGTATGTCGTATATAGTATCAGATGCCCATGCGGACTGATCTATATCGGCAAAACAAACCAGGAATTTCGGACACGGATTCAGCAGCATAAATCAAGAATCAACAAAAATGTCCTGACAGCCCCACTGGTCAACCACTGGCGTCTACACAATCACACGGAGTCAGATCTGATGTGGACAGTGATCTCAAAAGTAGAGAAAGATGTAAGAGAAGGAGATCTGGACCTCAAATTATCTAAACGAGAGGCAATGCTAATTGTGAAATTTAATGCAGCCACTCATGGACTGAATGAGCTCACTGAAATCTACAAACTCAATTGAGGCAATCCGAACCTCTGAAACCATCAGATGAATTCCCTGCTTCAGAATTAATAAACACTGGTTTGTGGAAGACCACTCAACTCCGATCATAGCCCACTAGGGCACGCGTTGTTTTGCTTTAATTGAAAACACACGTTGTATTGCTTTAATTGAAGATACACCGTAAGTTTGTAGCTGTCTGACACCACCATGACAGAATTCCACTCAATACGTAATAGACCTAAGCATATCAATGGGTTCAACTCTACCAGTGACCCAAACTAAAATGGCAGACACTGTTCTCAGTTTTATGTAAATACCGTCAAATGGTTAAGGTATTATTTAATCTTTGAATTCACATAAGATACCACAGTTGATTCCCAAGACACACTGCCAAATGAGATAATAATTGATATCAAATCGGCTGAAATTAATTAGTACGGTATTTATTTTCACGAACATTGAACATCCGAATCGAACACACGCAGAGCACGCCCACAGGATTTAGAAAGGGATCTGTCGTCAAATGCACCTATATTCCAAAAGGCCAAGGGTTGCCTATTTAAACTTTGAGGACGGAATGCCGGAAATCCACAACTTCCAGGATCCTTTGCGGCACCGGAAGTATGCTGTGAAACGAGCCGCGGGACCGACACTGGAATTGAACAAAGCGCAAGGGAGATCTATTCCCTCCGAGTGAAGCGGGTCTGCCAAAATGCCTTCTAACTAGGTAAGCAACGCGTGATGATCACTGTTTAGACTGTTAGGGCTGTGTTAAACAACACAATGTAACCGATGGAATAATCACTCGGTATCTTTTCTTTTTAGAGTCCATCCGTCCTCTGTGATCCCCATAAGTCGGACAGCAGCCGACAACCAACAAGTAAGCATCAGGTTTTGAAAGGCTAGGATCTTAGCCTCGATTTGAATCACACAGTTAGTTAAACTGAATTCCCTTTTCACAGGTCAGGCTGCACCTTTGTCCCACAGCGAACCTCCGTGATCTTGGTCACAAGTAAGTTCACTGGTTAAACCCATACTCATTGACACTAAAACACTGTGTACTTGGTGCTGATTGGTTCTTTCTCATCTTGCACAGATTTACGTTTCCATTGGATGTTTTGTTGTTCCGTCGGGGTAATCCTTAAGCCCCCTACAGCTTTAACCCTTAGAGGTAAGAGAAGGAAGCTTGAGTGATGGAGGTTGGAGTAAGGTTACCATCATTTCTGTCATGTCCCTAAAGAAAGGTTTTGTTCTCTTTTTCTTCACAGCTTGTTGTCCTGATGAGAACTCCCTCGCCAGTGTGAGTTAAAAACGTGTAGACAATTTATGCCATCCAAACAAAAGGAGTAATCCAAACTTTTTGTCAACAAAAACTTTATTGATGGAAATTCATTTTTTATGGCTTACTGTGAATATTGTAATTCCAGTGTGTGTATAAATATTAAGATATGAATGGCTGTGTATGTATGAGGGTATGATTGTTTTTGAATGTATGAAATCTTTATAACTTTGAAATTGTGTAAAGATTTGTGTGTAAATAATTTTGTAAATGTATATATTGTGTATAGGAGGTCTTGTTTTGTATAATGAATTGGTGAAACAATAACCAAATGTCCTTTTTGAGAAAGAAAATTTAAAAATAAAACAAAAGATTTATTCAGACATGACTGTGTGGTCAATAATCCATATGGTTTCTGTGATTTAGAAAAAACAGTGAGACAGTATTGGCATCTCTTTGTTCAATAACTTTTAGGAAGTGGGCATTTTCTTGTTTAGCCATCTTGTGTGCCTCCACCTACTTGTGGATTCATGGTCTGGTTTTAGACTGACAGGGGTGGTTTGTGCATTCATTCCAGTAACTCACACAAAGGGAGCTGAGGCATGCCCTGCATATACTGGTGGGCCGTCCTGGGCTAGATTGGTTGGAGGAGTTATCACTGACACCCGAATAAGCTGTGGCTGCTCTGCACAATGTTGTTTCTACCTTGTGTAGTGAAACCGGACCAGGGAGGACAGAGTTGGTTTAACAAGTCTCCCTTCCCACCAGAGCAAGGGGAACTTTCCAAACAAAGACTTCAAAGGGAATCATTGGTATGAGTATTAAACATAAAACCCCAGAACTTTAGATTGCTTCTGGAATCAAGAGGAATCCTTACCAAGGAAGAAGAGCTGAAGAGCTGTGAAGATGAGTACTGCCCTTTTGCTGTTTGGCCTGCAGTTGATGCTTCTGCAAGGGGAGGGCAGAGACTGGACTTTGCTGAGAAACCTGCTTGAGAAGAATCTCTATGGACTTGTGTGTGCTTGCCTCCTGTTCTAAAGTCTCAGGGACACAAGGACTTCACCTACAGCCTTCTTGAACTACACTGCTGGGAGTTCTGACCTGTCTTGGCCCCTGGAGGTTATTCCTGCTACAGGAACCTGTGAAGAACTAAAGAAACTACAAAGTCGCTGCTTTGCTCTTCTTGCAGCTGTTTTATTCGATGCTACACTGCCATGTGGGAGAAAATCCTGATGCACAGCCCCATGCAGCCATAGATTTTAACACAGCACCTTCATGTCGACCAGAAAGGCACCGTGCAACGAGTCCTGTGCACCGGTCTCCAACGTCCGAGATCACCTCACCGACTCTGCGGCTAAAAGAATCTATGCATGTGAAGCTTAGACCACGGTCCAGGCCAGCACTCTCCCCTGCAGCTCTGCCTCACAGCCGCAGACTCGAGTCACTTGCAGGTCAGGGTTCAACCAGCCGCCCGCCCAGCCCCCTGGTGATTCTAGCATTGTGTTTAACATTGTGTTTCTGTATTTTAACTAGGCATTTCTAGGAACTGTATTTTATTGCGCAGGACTTTCTGAGTCTTATTTCCTTCTTTATTTTTCCCACTTCTGCATTTCCTTGAGCCCGCTTTGACCGCCACTGCTGCCCCTATGGCCTCTCCAACCCGACACAGTCACCGCTCCCGCCTCCCTACCGCTGGTCCGGCCCCCCTCCCCTACTTAATGGTGACCGCTGCACGCCTAAGGCAAGCCATTCTGCGCCCATCCGCGACTCGACCACGACCAGAGCAAGGAACCCTGGCCACACCGCTACGACTCCACCACCCTCCATGCACTGAATCCTGGAAGACACACTGACTGAGCAAGGTCCTCGCCAAAGACCCTGCGGCAACTCCTACACCATCGACAGAGCCCCCGTTACCGCAGAAGGAATGCCCTATGCACACACCACCGAAAGCCTGACTTGCATCCTGCTAAACATGCGCTCCCTGCACCGACACACCATTGAGATTTAGGGCCGCCTCAACACCCTCTCGCTCGACGTAGCCTTCTTCACGTAAACCTGGACCAATGCCACCTCCAGTCCCGACCTCACCACTGCCATCCCTGACAGGTACAAAATCCAGAGAAAGGACCGTCCATACCGCCCATGAGGAGGACTCGCCATCGTTCACACGACCCCCCCTCCGCCTCTCCACTACCAGCACAAGTGACCCTCACTCCACCACAGTACACCTTCAATTCCAGATCCAGACAAATCCCAAGACCACGCTATGCTGCACCCTCATCTACAGACCGCCAGGTCCTCTCACCCACCACAAAACTACCATCGCCGAGCTGGCCGCTCCCCATGCCATCACCTCCATGGACTACATTCTACTCTGGGACCTAAACTTCCACCTCAACAATGGCAATGACCCTGACTCCACTACTCTTCTCGGCAACCTAGGGTTGAAGCAGCTCATCAACACGCCCACCCACAGAGCAGGTCACACCCTCAAACCTATCTTCAAGGGAGGAACCAACATCCGCTTCTGCCACACCACCCAGCCCCTCTGGACGGACCACCATTTTACCTTCAACACCACCACCGCACCCAAAACTGCCCTATGCCCGCCACAACAGAACTGGAGCAAGGTCACAGAGGAGCACCTAAACACCACCCTCCGTAAATACCCCCCCATTGCTGCGACCAAGACAAATGCCCCAGCCAGGGAATTTTACCGCTGGGTCTCCCGGTACGCTGACAAGCTCGCACTCCTCTGCCTCCCACTGAAAGCCGCCGGGTTCACCACAGAACTCTGAGAAGCCAGATGCGCCTGTAGACGCCTTGAGAAAACCTGGCGAAACCTGAAAACCACGGAAGCACAGAACTGAAGGAATACCACCAGCGCATACAAGACACAAAACGGACCTTCATAAGATAAGCCGACCATCATGTCCTGGGATCCCACTACTGTCTAACTCCTCACAGCTACCATGAAGAAAACCCACTCAGGAGCCCCAACAGACCCCTTCCCACCGCACACCTTCCACAGGGCCGCCACCGTCATCACATTTGAACTAGGACGCACAATCAATGCCTCCCTCAGATCAGGCTTCTGCCCAGACAACTGGAAAAGGGCAGAGGTAAAACCCCTCCTCAAGAAACCATTGGAAGACCCACGGACCTGAAAAAGTACTGGCCCATCTCTCTCCTCTCTTTTGCAGCCAAAGTCACCGAAAGAATAATAAACGCCCAGCTGACCACCTTCATAAAGGAGAACTCCATCCTGGATGCCTCCCAGTCGGGATTCCGCTGCAACCACAGCACCGAGACCGCTCTCCTTGCTGCCACTGATGACATCCGTACGCTGCTTGACCACGGACCCACCGCGCTCCCCTCATCCTTCTAGATTTCTCCGCAGCCTTTGACACCATCTCACATCGCACTCTCGCAGCCAGACTGCATGACGCGGGAATACAAGGAGCCACCCTCGACTGGATCCAATGCCCCCTCTCTGGAAGAACCCAGAGGATCTGACTCCATCCCTTCCTCTCCAAACCCACAGAAATCACCTACAGAGTACCCCAGGGATCATCACTCAGCCCCACGCTCTTCAACATCTACATGGCCCCCCTCGCAGCCATCGTCAGACAGCAAAGGCTCAGCATTGCATTCTGCGCCGGCGACACCCATCTCATCCTCTCGCTCATGAAAAATGCTTTAGGCACCAGACTCTGTTTCCAGGAAGGTATGAAGAGTGTGGCAGCCTGGAAGAAGGAGAGCTGCCTGAAGCTAAACTCAGAGAAGACCGAGGTCCTCATCCTCGGTTCCTGCACCTCTGCCTGGGAGAACACCTGGTGGCCCTCGGGAGCCCACCCACCCTTATAGACCGCGCTTGGAACCTCGGCATCATCCTTGACTCCTCCCTCCCCATTGTCCAACAGATCAACGCTGTTGCCTCCACTAGTTTCAACTGCCTTCGCATCCTCCACAAGACTTTCAAGTGGATCCCCCCGACTGCAGAAGGACAGTCACCACGCACTCATTACCAGCAGACTGGACTACGGCAACGCCCTCTACGCTGGAATCAACAAAACTCTCCTACACAGACTCCAGACCATCCAGAACGCCGCAGCCAGACTCGTTCTCAGTACACCGCGCCATGAGCACATGACACAACACCTACAAGGCCTCCACTGAATCTCAGTCTAGAAGAGAGTCAACTTCAAACTCCTCACCCACGCTTAAAAATCCCTCCACAACATCAGACCCAAATACCTCAACGAGAAATATCCTTCCACGTACACAAGAGGAACCTCCGCTCTGCAGACCTCAACCTGGCAGAGGTCCCCCGCATGCCCTGAAACAGAACTAGCGGGAGAGCTTTCTCCTACATCGCATCCTAAACCTAGAACGAGCTCCCTGTGAACCTCAGATGCTCCCCGACCCTGCATACATTCAGGTAGGACCTGAAGGCGTGGCTCTTCAACTGATCCGGAACCACCCCCATCCCCCCAGCACCTTGAGGCCCTCACAGGTGTGTAGCGCGCTATATAAACCCCTGATTGATTGATTGCCTGTCAGTGGCTGCAGGAATCGACACAGCACCTGCATCGCCGCCACATCGACCTGTAGCAGCCACATTTTGTAATGTATCGCACCTGTGTGTTAAATCCACGATGATGCTGGGCATTCATTAAGAAACCATCACCTCTCCTGCATGGCAGTAAGGAACCGACTCAACACCTCCTCCACAGCAAGAAACCGGCGCATCATGTTCACTGCACCTGTTTTCGTCCCATATTTTTGACACATTTGAGGTACTTTGTGCAAAATTCACACACCCATAGTTTCTATGGACAGAACTGTTTTCTACCTTTTAAGAATCATATTTTGAGTGGGTGTTGAATTTTTGTCGTTTTGGTCTGGTTTGGTTTAGATAAAGATACTTTATTTTTCTAAATTTGTGTGGTGCCCATTTACGGTTTTTTTCTCACTGTTACTGTGGATTATATACAAATGCTTTACACATTGCCTGACTGCTCTGTACCAATCTACCAGAGGGTGAGTACAGGCAAACTTACATGCTTATTTTACTCATCCTGACTAGAAGCAATGGTCCCTACTTGGACAGGGTGCAAGCACTGCCAAAAAGAGAATCCCATTTCTAACAATAGCCAAGTAGTTATTTCGGTTGCCTATGCCACAGAGACCGAAGCTTTAATAATGTTCTAACCTAAATCCTGCTAACTGAATTTATGTTTGCGTTTACAGCCCGCTTCCTTGAGTTCAGGCTCTTAGGATGCCACTCCACAATATTATTATTAACCTTCTCTGGGGATTTGTTTCCTCTCATTTGCATCGTTGTTGTCTCAGAAGTGAAAGTAGAAAATCAATTCCTGCTTGTAAATCCTTGGCTGACAGTGCAAATTAGCAATTCACAAATTGCGATTCTGCAAATAGCGAACAAAAATTGTGGCAGTTACTTGCCCCCAGATGCATCAAGCCCAGATTCTGCGAATTTTAAATTGAGAAAACTACGGAATCGCAATTTAGAATTCGCAGAATGGGATGCATCAAGAAAAGCGACTAAAAAAAGCGAATCGCAGTCGGCTGCAATTGCCGATTGCGATTTTCATGAAATCGCACAAAAATCGCAGAATCGCCCATTTTCCATGTTCAAATTGCGAAGTCGCAATCGCAAATTGCGATCTCGCTAATTGCGAGATCGTAAAAACTGGAAGTCGCATTTTGAGCACAATTATGACATCCGAACCAGGAAGTAGGCAGTTCCCTCACTCATTCAGAACACAGAGCCTGAGAGTGGAAGAAGCGCAGCCCAGAGCTCCCCAAGACACATCCTGCAGCACCACAACAGGACACAAACACCAAAATAGAATCTCCCAGGAAGCAGCAGGAAGCAGTGCACCTGGCAGAAAGCGAAAAATTTAAATTTCGGAACAGGAGTTGGAGTTCCTCAGCAAGGGAGTATCCAAGGACCCTGAAGGTTGTTTGGCTAGGAATCCCGGAGGTTGCCTGAAGCGACAAGAGGCGCATTTGGCTGCGCATCCGGTCCAAGGTGAACTCTGTTGGAGTGACCCAGCGCTCCATTGATGAGCTTAAAAAGAAGTGGTGCGACCTCAGAGTTCGTACCAAACAACGCATTGCTGAGAGGCTGGGGGAGCAACATGCCACCGGAGGAGGAGACCTTAAATTTGCACCCAACACTCCACTTGAAGACCTGGTGGAGGACACACTCAACCCTGCAGCCTGCGTGGGCGTCACCCGGCTGGACGCCTCCCGACCCACCCAACAATCCCAAGGTAAGTGCCATGCAACTGCGACCCCATCCCCTAGCAATGCCCATTACTCCAGAGCTAGCCATTTGATAACCCCAGTAATGCAGGCCATGCACACCTGAAATGCCCGATTGCATTGTGGGACCATGTAGTATGACAATATTTCCCAGATAGCCACACACAGCCAGACCTGTCCAGTGAAACATATCCCTAAAGCAAGTCAAAGAATTCATACCTGCATGCATGTTGCAACATCCCATGTGCAAGATACATATCATTAATCATGCACCCATTTACATCACAGGTGCGTCAGAACAACCCAGCAAAGACAGCGAGGCACTCCAGAATGAGGAGAACCCTGAGGACACCGAGGGAGAGGGCCATCCTGCCCCACGACCTGGACCATCACAACCACCAGCACCAGTACTACCACCTCCCCATGTGGACAGGGCCACCCCTGCAGCCACAGGAGAACAGCAACCACCCCATGTGACACCAATGGCAGTGGTACAGGCCACACCACCACCCAGGAGGCAGACACGGCGCACAGCCACTGTGCGATCACAGTCCAGCGGACTGATGAGGCAGCAGCACAACATGTCAACACACGCTGGCAGGGGGGAACATGTCCGAGATCCTGGGCTGGGCATAGAACGCCGGATGCTTGCTGTCCACCAAAAGCAAAAACAACAGGTGATGGACCGAATGTGGATCAATGTCACACATTCAACCCAGTCCAAAGATCTGGGCCCAAATCCATCGTTTTTTTGCACTCCACACCACCCTGGGTTAGACAATGGCGATATGCAAATCAGCTCTGACCCTGTGCCCCATGGGAACAGTCCAGTCCGAACTACAAAAGCCATGTCCTTCCCAGAACGGAATCAAGCATCCGAGGGTCAGAGCTGATTTGCATATCGCCATTGTCTAACCCAGGGTGGTGTGGAGTGCAAAAAAACGATGGATTTGGGCCCAGATCTTTGGACTGGGATGAATGTGTGACATTGATCCACATTCGGTCCATCACCTGTTTTGTTTGCAATTGCCGCCCTAAGTGCGCTGGGGATGCCCAGACGTGGGTCCCAGGCACTCCACACCACTGGAGTCCAGCTAGCCGGGCTGATGAGAGGTGTTACCTCGAAACCGGTCCGGTCCTCGGATGCTTGATTCCGTTCTGGGAAGGACATGGCTTTTGTAGTTCGGACTGGACTGTTCCCATGGGGCACAGGGTCAGAGCTGATTTGCATATCGCCATTGTCTAACCCAGGGTGGTGTGGAGTGCAAAAAAACGATGGATTTGGGCCCAGATCTTTGTACTGGGATGAATGTGTGACATTGATCAACATTCGGTCCATCACCTGTTTTGTTTGCGTCCACCAAAAGCAGGCACGGCACTTGGCAGCCATCCAGCTGCAGCTTTATTAGACAGCGCAAAACGTGAGCCTGCTCAAGGAAAGCATGCAGATGATGACGGCTGCTGTCAGGGAGAACAGCCAGATCCTGGTGTCACAGCAGGACATCACCCGCCACCGCCACCGCCAGCTGCTGACTCGCCTGTCAGCATACACAAGATCCAACCATCTGATTGGTAATGCTAAGCATGGGCTTAAAATCCGTTCCGCTCGCGAAATTTGCGGATTTTCGGCAAATTCGGAATCCGCGAACTCTCGTGAATTTGCCGAAAATTCGCACGCAGCAGATTTTTTTGCTTTGGTGATACAATATTGCGCCCCGCGGCGTTCACTTACCGTCATTCAGCGTTTGCAGAGTTGTTTTTCTCGATATTTTGCGTGTGCTGCGCCATTTTGGATCTTGCTGCGGGATCCCGCGGGAGTTTGGCGACTGCGATTACGTCATCGCGGCTTGCCACCTTGCACAGCACGCATCGCGAGAGCACGCAAATTCGAACACGCAGATGCGGCGGGCAGCAACAATCTCGCACTCGTGAAATTGCAAAATTTGCAATTCTGCACAAGAAATCCACCAGCAAGCAGCATAAACCTTCTGAAAATGATGATTTTTATCAGAATACTCCTCAGGTTGACATTTGCCTGCACTTTTTTTTTGCAAGGAGTCAATTTTGGGGGGAGGGTGGGAGGAAGGAAGTGCCCCACAGTCTCCAACTTCCTGTTCCTGTCCAGCAGGCTCCTACTAGTGCTTTCTTCATGTGCTTGTCACTTTCATTTGGATCTTGACCTGGAAGGATTACTTTTTGTGGATGCTGCTGGATATTTGGATTTGAGGCCTTTTTGACTTTCTTTAGATCACTTTTGGATTAGAAATTTCACAAGTAAGTTTGTTTGGGGCATTACAGTTGCTGCAACTACAATTTTGGAATTTTCGATTTTTGGGCTGTTGTTGGGGCCTTTTGCCCAGGGGTACTCAGTGGTGGATGGACTTAGTCTTTCTGTGGGGTCTCTTTAATGTAAACATCATGGAGGGCATGGATGGCATGGGATTGTGCTGATTTTTGTGTGTTTTTCGATTTTTTTGGCTGCTGTTGGGGCCTTTTGCCCAGGGGTAGTGAGTGGTGCATGGACTGAGTCTTTCTGTGGGGTCTCTTTAATGTAAACATCATGGAGGGCATGGATGGCATTGGATTGTTGTGATTTTTGTGTGTTTTTTTGATTTTTTGGGGTGTTGATGGGGACTATCCATGTGGGAGGGGCCATTTTGAGTGCTGGTACAGGCAGCCCCTTGCCATGTGCTGGTGGGCAAGGGGTCATTTTGAATGCAGGCAGTGTTCTCAGGCCTGCACCTATTTTGCCTAGCTTTCATCCATTATGCACAGGGGTAGTGAGTGGTACATGTGCCTAGTCTTTCTGTGGGGTGTCTTAAGACTTGTGATTCTTTGTTTTAAAGTGTTTTTATGAAATGTATAATCATGTTTTTTAAGAATTTGTATACTGTATTATGATCAACTGTATTTCCAAATGTAATAAATGTACAACAGAGGTTTACTTAATTCATGGTGTGGAAAATATCTTTTTAAGACTTCTCTAAATTGCTTTATTTGTTTTATTTATTCTTGTGGAATACAATGCTTATGTTTGAATTAAATATATATTTTTAGATATGCCAATTACTAAAGACTTGGTAACTGCAGGGATATAGAAAGGTTAATCCATAGATCTTGCCTCCCCATTTGTAGTATGCTTTTAGAGATTATTTTCTAAATCTTGTAACTTTACCTTTCCCGCCGAAATAACCGCATGCTAGTTTTTGGGTAAAATACTCAACTTCTGTGTTTCTTTGTTGAGGGGACGCCAGAGTCCGTTGTTGCATGTGGGTGGGGGCCATTTTGAGTGCTAGTACAGGCAGGCCCTGGCCATGTGCTGGGGGGCAAGGGGCCATTTTGAATACAGGCAGTGTTCTCAGGCCTGGACCCATTTTGCCTAGCTTTCATCCATTATGCCCAGGGGTAGTGAGTGGTGGATGGGCCTAGTCTTTCTGTGGGGTGTCTTGAATTTAAACATCATTGAGGGCATGGATGGCATGGGATTGTGCTGATGTTTGTGTGTTTTTCGGGGTGTTGATGGGGACTGGCCATGTGGGTGGGGGCCATTTTGAGTGCTGGTACAGGCAGGCCCTGGCCATGTCTGGGGGGCAAGGGGCCATTTTGAATGCAGGCAGTATTCTCAGGCCTGCACCCATTTTCCCCAGCTTTCATTCATTATGCCCAGGGGTAGTGAGTGGTGCATGGGCCTAGTCTTTCTGTGGGGTTTTTTGAATTTAAACATCATTGAGGGCATGGATGGCATGGGATTGTGCTGATTTTTGTGTGTTTTTCGATTTTTTTGGCTGCTGTCGGGGCCTTTTGCCCAGGGGTAGTGAGTGGTGCATGGACTGAGTCTTTCTGTGGGGTCTCTTTAATGTAAACATCATGGAGGGCATGGATGGCATTGGATTGTGGTGATTTTTGTGTGTTTTTCGATTTTTTGGGGTGTTGATGGGGACTGGCCATGTGGGTGGGGGCCATTTTGAGTGCTGGTACAGGCAGGCCCTGGCCATGTGCTGGGGGGCAAGTGGCCATTTTGAATACAGGCAGTGTTCTCAGGCCTACACCCATTTTGCCTAGCTTTCATCCATTATGCCCAGGGGTAGTGAGTGGTGCATGGGCCTAGTCTTTCTGTGTGGTGTCTTAAATTTAAAAATCATTGAGGGCATGGATGGCATGGGATTGTGCTGATTTTTGTATGTTTTTCGATTTTTTTGGCTGCTGTTGGGGCCTTTTGCACAGGAGTAGTGAGTGGTGCATGGACTGAGTCTTTCTGTGGGGTCTATTTAATGTAAACATCATGGAGGGCATGGATGGCATTGGATTGTGGTGATTTTTGTGTGTTTTTCGATTTTTTGGGGTGCTGATGGGGACTATCCATGTGGGAGGGGGCCATTTTGAGTGCTGGTACAGGCAGACCCTTGCCATGTGCTGGGGGGCAAGGGGCCATTTTGAATGCAGGCAGTGTTCTCAGGCCTGCACCTATTTTGCCTAGCTTTCATCCATTATGCACAGGGGTAGTGAGTGGTGCATGTGCCTAGTCTTTCTTTGGGGTGTCTTAAATTTAAACATCATTGAGGGAATGAATGGCATGGGATTGTGCTGATTTTTGTGTGTTTTTCGATTTTTTGGGGTGTTGATGGGGACTGGCCATGTGGGTGGGGGCCATTTTGAGTGCTGGTACAGGCAGGCCCTGGCCATGTGCTGGGGGGCAAGGGGCCATTTTGAATGCAGGCGGTGTTCTCAGGCCTGGACCCATTTTGCCTAGCTTTCATCCATTATGCCCAGGGGTAGTGAGTGGTGCATGGGCCTAGTCTTTCTGTGGGGTTTTTTGAATTTAAACATCATTGAGGGCATGGATGGCATGGGATTGTGCTGATTTTTGTGTGTTTTTCGATTTTTTTGGCTGCTGTTGGGGCCTTTTGCCCAGGGGTAGTGAGTGGTGCATGGACTGAGTCTTTCTGTGGGGTCTCTTTAATGTAAACATCATGGAGGGCATGGATGGCATTGGATTGCGGTGATTTTTGAGTGTTTTTCGATTTTTTGGGGTGTTGATGGGGACTGGCCAGGTGGGTGAGGGCCATTTTGAGTGCTGGTACAGGCAGGCCCTGGCCATGTGCTGGGGGGCAAGGGGCCATTTTGAATGCAGGCAGTGTTCTCAGGCCTGCACCCATTTTGCCTAGCATTCATCCATTATGCCCAGAGGTAGTGAGTGGTGCATGGGACCAGTCTTTCTGTGGGTGTCTTGTATTTAAACATCATTGAGGGCATGGATGGCATGGGATTGTGCAGATTTTTGTGTGTTTTTCGATTTTTTGGGGTGTTGATGGGGACTGGCCATGTGAGTGAGGGCCATTTTGAGTGCTGGTACAGGCAGGCCCTGGCCATGTGCTGGGAGGCAAGGGGCCATTTTGAATGCAGGCAGTGTTCTCAGGCCTGCACCCATTTTGCCTAGCTTTCATCCATTATGCCCAGGGGTAGTGAGTGGTGCATGGGCCTAGTCTTTCTGTGGGGTGTCTTAAATTTAAACATCATTGAGGGCATGGATGGCATGGGATTGTGCTGATTTTTGTGTGTTTTTCGATTTTTTTGGCTGCTGTTGGGGCCTTTTGCCCAGGGGTAGTGAGTGGTGCATGGACTGAGTCTTTCTGTGGGGTCTCTTTAATGTAAACATCATGGAGGGCATGGATGGCATTGGATTGCGGTGATTTTTGAGTGTTTTTCGATTTTTTGGGGTGTTGATGGGGACTGGCCAGGTGGGTGAGGGCCATTTTGAGTGCTGGTACAGGCAGGCCCTGGCCATGTGCTGGGGGGCAAGGGGCCATTTTGAATGCAGGCAGTGTTCTCAGGCCTGCACCCATTTTGCCTAGCATTCATCCATTATGCCCAGAGGTAGTGAGTGGTGCATGGGCCCAGTCTTTCTGTGGGTGTCTTGAATTTAAACATCATTGAGGGCATGGATGGCATGGGATTGTGCAGATTTTTGTGTGTTTTTCGATTTTTTGGGCTGTTGATGGGGACTGGCCATGTGAGTGGGGGCCATTTTGAGTGCTGGTACAGGCAGGCCCTGGCCATGTGCTGGGAGGCAAGGGGCCATTTTGAATGCAGGCAGTGTTCTCAGGCCTGCACCCATTTTGCCTAGCTTTCATCCATTATGCCCAGGGGTAGTGAGTGGTGCATGGGCCTAGTCTTTCTGTGGGGTGTCTTAAATTTAAACATCATTGAGGGCATGGATGGCATTGGATTGTGCTGATTTTTGTGTGTTTTTCGATTTTTTTGGCTGCTGTTGGGGCCTTTGGCCCAGGGGTAGTGAGTGGTGCATGGACTGAGTCTTTCTGTGGGGTCTCTTTAATGTAAACATCATGGAGGGCATGGATGGCATTGGATTGTTGTGATTTTTGTGTGTTTTTCGATTTTTTGGGGTGTTGATGGGGACTATCCATGTGGGAGGGGCCATTTTGAGTGCTGGTACAGGCAGCCCCTTGCCATGTGCTGGTGGGCAAGGGGTCATTTTGAATGCAGGCAGTGTTCTCAGGCCTGCACCTATTTTGCCTAGCTTTCATCCATTATGCACAGGGGTAGTGAGTGGTACATGTGCCTAGTCTTTCTGTGGGATGTCTTAAGACTTGTGATTCTTTGTTTTAAAGTGTTTTTATGAAATGTATAATCATGTTTTTTAAGAATTTGTATACTGTATTATGATCAACTGTATTTCCAAATGTAATAAATGTACAACAGAGGTTTACTTAATTCATGGTGTGGAAAATATCTTTTTAAGACTTCTCTAAATTACTTTATTTGTTTTATTTATTCTTGTGGAATACAATGCTTATGTTTGAATTAAATATATATTTTTAGATATGCCAATTACTAAAGACTTGGTAACTGCAGGGATATAGAAAGGTTAATCCATAGATCTTGCCTCCCCATTTGTAGTATGCTTTTAGAGATTATTTTCTAAATCTTGTAACTTTACCTTTCCCGCCGAAATAACGGCATGCTAGTTTTTGGGTAAAATACTCAACTTCTGTGTTTCTTTGTTGAGGGGACGCCAGAGTCCGTTGTTGCATGTGGGTGGGGGCCATTTTGAGTGCTAGTACAGGCAGGCCCTGGCCATGTGCTGGGGGGCAAGGGGCCATTTTGAATACAGGCAGTGTTCTCAGGCCTGGACCCATTTTGCCTAGCTTTCATCCATTATGCCCAGGGGTAGTGAGTGGTGGATGGGCCTAGTCTTTCTGTGGGGTGTCTTGAATTTAAACATCATTGAGGGCATGGATGGCATGGGATTGTGCTGATGTTTGTGTGTTTTTCGGGGTGTTGATGGGGACTGGCCATGTGGGTGGGGGCCATTTTGAGTGCTGGTACAGGCAGGCCCTGGCCATGTCTGGGGGGCAAGGGGCCATTTTGAATGCAGGCAGTGTTCTCAGGCCTGGTCCCATTTTCCCTAGCTTTCATCCATTATGCCCAGGGGTAGTGAGTGGTGCATGGGCCTAGTCTTTCTGTGGAGTTTTTTGAATTTAAACATCATTGAGGGCATGGATGGCATGGGATTGTGCTGATTTTTGTGTGTTTTTCGATTTTTTTGGCTGCTGTCGGGGCCTTTTGCCCAGGGGTAGTGAGTGGTGCATGGACTGAGTCTTTCTGTGGGGTCTCTTTAATGTAAACATCATGGAGGGCATGGATGGCATTGGATTGTGGTGATTTTTGTGTGTTTTTCGATTTTTTGGGGTGTTGATGGGGACTGGCCATGTGGGTGGGGGCCATTTTGAGTGCTGGTACAGGCAGGCCCTGGCCATGTGCTGGGGGGCAAGTGGCCATTTTGAATACAGGCAGTGTTCTCAGGCCTACACCCATTTTGCCTAGCTTTCATCCATTATGCCCAGGGGTAGTGAGTGGTGCATGGGCCTAGTCTTTCTGTGTGGTGTCTTAAATTTAAAAATCATTGAGGGCATGGATGGCATGGGATTGTGCTGATTTTTGTATGTTTTTCGATTTTTTTGGCTGCTGTTGGGGCCTTTTGCACAGGAGTAGTGAGTGGTGCATGGACTGAGTCTTTCTGTGGGGTCTATTTAATGTAAACATCATGGAGGGCATGGATGGCATTGGATTGTGGTGATTTTTGTGTGTTTTTCGATTTTTTGGGGTGCTGATGGGGACTATCCATGTGGGAGGTGCCATTTTGAGTGCTGGTACAGGCAGCCCCTTGCCATGTGCTGGGGGGCAAGGGGCCATTTTGAATGCAGGCAGTGTTCTCAGGCCTGCACCTATTTTGCCTAGCTTTCATCCATTATGCACAGGGGTAGTGAGTGGTGCATGTGCCTAGTCTTTCTGTGGGGTGTCTTAAATTTAAACATCATTGAGGGAATGAATGGCATGGGATTGTGCTGATTTTTGTGTGTTTTTCGATTTTTTGGGGTGTTGATGGGGACTGGCCATGTGGGTGGGGGCCATTTTGAGTGCTGGTACAGGCAGGCCCTGGCCATGTGCTGGGGGGAAAGGGGCCATTTTGAATACAGGCAGTGTTCTCAGGCCTGGACCCATTTTGCCTAGCTTTCATCCATTATGCCCAGGGGTAGTGAGTGGTGGATGGGCCTAGTCTTTCTGTGGGGTGTCTTGAATTTAAACATCATTGAGGGCATGGATGGCATGGGATTGTGCTGATGTTCGTGTGTTTTTCGGGGTGTTGATGGGGACTGGCCATGTGGGTGGGGGCCATTTTGAGTGCTGGTACAGGCAGGCCCTGGCCATGTCTGGGGGCAAGGGGCCATTTTGAATGCAGGCGGTGTTCTCAGGCCTGGACCCATTTTGCCTAGCTTTCATCCATTATGCCCAGGGGTAGTGAGTGGTGCATGGGCCTAGTCTTTCTGTGGGGTTTTTTGAATTTAAACATCATTGAGGGCATGGATGGCATGGGATTGTGCTGATTTTTGTGTGTTTTTCGATTTTTTTGGCTGCTGTTGGGGCCTTTTGCCCAGGGGTAGTGAGTGGTGCATGGACTGAGTCTTTCTGTGGGGTCTCTTTAATGTAAACATCATGGAGGGCATGGATGGCATTGGATTGCGGTGATTTTTGAGTGTTTTTCGATTTTTTGGGGTGTTGATGGGGACTGGCCAGGTGGGTGAGGGCCATTTTGAGTGCTGGTACAGGCAGGCCCTGGCCATGTGCTTGGGGGCAAGGGGCCATTTTGAATGCAGGCAGTGTTCTCAGGCCTGCACCCATTTTGCCTAGCATTCATCCATTATGCCCAGAGGTAGTGAGTGGTGCATGGGACCAGTCTTTCTGTGGGTGTCTTGTATTTAAACATCATTGAGGGCATGGATGGCATGGGATTGTGCAGATTTTTGTGTGTTTTTCGATTTTTTGGGCTGTTGATGGGGACTGGCCATGTGAGTGGGGGCCATTTTGAGTGCTGGTACAGGCAGGCCCTGGCCATGTGCTGGGAGGCAAGGGGCCATTTTGAATGCAGGCAGTGTTCTCAGGCCTGCACCCATTTTGCCTAGCTTTCATCCATTATGCCCAGGGGTAGTGAGTGGTGCATGGGCCTAGTCTTTCTGTGGGGTGTCTTAAATTTAAACATCATTGAGGGCATGGATGGCATTGGATTGTGCTGATTTTTGTGTGTTTTTCGATTTTTTTGGCTGCTGTTGGGGCCTTTGGCCCAGGGGTAGTGAGTGGTGCATGGACTGAGTCTTTCTGTGGGGTCTCTTTAATGTAAACATCATGGAGGGCATGGATGGCATTGGATTGTTGTGATTTTTGTGTGTTTTTCGATTTTTTGGGGTGTTGATGGGGACTATCCATGTGGGAGGGGCCATTTTGAGTGCTGGTACAGGCAGCCCCTTGCCATGTGCTGGTGGGCAAGGGGTCATTTTGAATGCAGGCAGTGTTCTCAGGCCTGCACCTATTTTGCCTAGCTTTCATCCATTATGCACAGGGGTAGTGAGTGGTACATGTGCCTAGTCTTTCTGTGGGGTGTCTTAAGACTTGTGATTCTTTGTTTTAAAGTGTTTTTATGAAATGTATAATCATGTTTTTTAAGAATTTGTATACTGTATTATGATCAACTGTATTTCCAAATGTAATAAATGTACAACAGAGGTTTACTTAATTCATGGTGTGGAAAATATCTTTTTAAGACTTCTCTAAATTGCTTTATTTGTTTTATTTATTCTTGTGGAATACAATGCTTATGTTTGAATTAAATATATATTTTTAGATATGCCAATTACTAAAGACTTGGTAACTGCAGGGATATAGAAAGGTTAATCCATAGATCTTGCCTCCCCATTTGTAGTATGCTTTTAGAGATTATTTTCTAAATCTTGTAACTTTACCTTTCCCGCCGAAATAACGGCATGCTAGTTTTTGGGTAAAATACTCAACTTCTGTGTTTCTTTGTTGAGGGGACGCCAGAGTCCGTTGTTGCATGTGGGTGGGGGCCATTTTGAGTGCTAGTACAGGCAGGCCCTGGCCATGTGCTGGGGGGCAAGGGGCCATTTTGAATACAGGCAGTGTTCTCAGGCCTGGACCCATTTTGCCTAGCTTTCATCCATTATGCCCAGGGGTAGTGAGTGGTGGATGGGCCTAGTCTTTCTGTGGGGTGTCTTGAATTTAAACATCATTGAGGGCATGGATGGCATGGGATTGTGCTGATGTTTGTGTGTTTTTCGGGGTGTTGATGGGGACTGGCCATGTGGGTGGGGGCCATTTTGAGTGCTGGTACAGGCAGGCCCTGGCCATGTCTGGGGGGCAAGGGGCCATTTTGAATGCAGGCAGTATTCTCAGGCCTGCACCCATTTTCCCTAGCTTTCAGTCATTATGCCCAGGGGTAGTGAGTGGTGCATGGGCCTAGTCTTTCTGTGGGGTTTTTTGAATTTAAACATCATTGAGGGCATGGATGGCATGGGATTGTGCTGATTTTTGTGTGTTTTTCGATTTTTTTGGCTGCTGTCGGGGCCTTTTGCCCAGGGGTAGTGAGTGGTGCATGGACTGAGTCTTTCTGTGGGGTCTCTTTAATGTAAACATCATGGAGGGCATGGATGGCATTGGATTGTGGTGATTTTTGTGTGTTTTTCGATTTTTTGGGGTGTTGATGGGGACTGGCCATGTGGGTGGGGGCCATTTTGAGTGCTGGTACAGGCAGGCCCTGGCCATGTGCTGGGGGGCAAGTGGCCATTTTGAATACAGGCAGTGTTCTCAGGCCTACACCCATTTTGCCTAGCTTTCATCCATTATGCCCAGGGGTAGTGAGTGGTGCATGGGCCTAGTCTTTCTGTGTGGTGTCTTAAATTTAAAAATCATTGAGGGCATGGATGGCATGGGATTGTGCTGATTTTTGTATGTTTTTCGATTTTTTTGGCTGCTGTTGGGGCCTTTTGCACAGGAGTAGTGAGTGGTGCATGGACTGAGTCTTTCTGTGGGGTCTATTTAATGTAAACATCATGGAGGGCATGGATGGCATTGGATTGTGGTGATTTTTGTGTGTTTTTCGATTTTTTGGGGTGCTGATGGGGACTATCCATGTGGGAGGTGCCATTTTGAGTGCTGGTACAGGCAGCCCCTTGCCATGTGCTGGGGGGCAAGGGGCCATTTTGAATGCAGGCAGTGTTCTCAGGCCTGCACCTATTTTGCCTAGCTTTCATCCATTATGCACAGGGGTAGTGAGTGGTGCATGTGCCTAGTCTTTCTGTGGGGTGTCTTAAATTTAAACATCATTGAGGGAATGAATGGCATGGGATTGTGCTGATTTTTGTGTGTTTTTCGATTTTTTGGGGTGTTGATGGGGACTGGCCATGTGGGTGGGGGCCATTTTGAGTGCTGGTACAGGCAGGCCCTGGCCATGTGCTGGGGGGCAAGGGGCCATTTTGAATACAGGCAGTGTTCTCAGGCCTGGACCCATTTTGCCTAGCTTTCATCCATTATGCCCAGGGGTAGTGAGTGGTGGATGGGCCTAGTCTTTCTGTGGGGTGTCTTGAATTTAAACATCATTGAGGGCATGGATGGCATGGGATTGTGCTGATGTTCGTGTGTTTTTCGGGGTGTTGATGAGGACTGGCCATGTGGGTGGGGGCCATTTTGAGTGCTGGTACAGGCAGGCCCTGGCCATGTCTGGGGGCAAGGGGCCATTTTGAATGCAGGCGGTGTTCTCAGGCCTGGACCCATTTTGCCTAGCTTTCATCCATTATGCCCAGGGGTAGTGAGTGGTGCATGGGCCTAGTCTTTCTGTGGGGTTTTTTGAATTTAAACATCATTGAGGGCATGGATGGCATGGGATTGTGCTGATTTTTGTGTGTTTTTCGATTTTTTTGGCTGCTGTTGGGGCCTTTTGCCCAGGGGTAGTGAGTGGTGCATGGACTGAGTCTTTCTGTGGGGTCTCTTTAATGTAAACATCATGGAGGGCATGGATGGCATTGGATTGCGGTGATTTTTGAGTGTTTTTCGATTTTTTGGGGTGTTGATGGGGACTGGCCAGGTGGGTGAGGGCCATTTTGAGTGCTGGTACAGGCAGGCCCTGGCCATGTGCTTGGGGGCAAGGGGCCATTTTGAATGCAGGCAGTGTTCTCAGGCCTGCACCCATTTTGCCTAGCATTCATCCATTATGCCCAGAGGTAGTGAGTGGTGCATGGGCCCAGTCTTTCTGTGGGTGTCTTGAATTTAAACATCATTGAGGGCATGGATGGCATGGGATTGTGCAGATTTTTGTGTGTTTTTCGATTTTTTGGGGTGTTGATGGGGACTGGCCATGTGAGTGAGGGCCATTTTGAGTGCTGGTACAGGCAGGCCCTGGCCATGTGCTGGGAGGCAAGGGGCCATTTTGAATGCAGGCAGTGTTCTCAGGCCTGCACCCATTTTGCCTAGCTTTCATCCATTATGCCCAGGGGTAGTGAGTGGTGCATGGGCCTAGTCTTTCTGTGGGATGTCTTAAATTTAAACATCATCGAGGGCATGGATGGCATGGGATTGTGCTGATTTTTGTGTGTTTTTCGATTTTTTTGGCTGCTGTTGGGGCCTTTTGCCCAGGGGTAGTGAGTGGTGCATGGACTGAGTCTTTCTGTGGGGTCTCTTTAATGTAAACATCATGGAGGGCATGGATGGCATTGGATTGCGGTGATTTTTGAGTGTTTTTCGATTTTTTGGGGTGTTGATGGGGACTGGCCAGGTGGGTGAGGGCCATTTTGAGTGCTGGTACAGGCAGGCCCTGGCCATGTGCTGGGGGGCAAGGGGCCATTTTGAATGCAGGCAGTGTTCTCAGGCCTGCACCCATTTTGCCTAGCATTCATCCATTATGCCCAGAGGTAGTGAGTGGTGCATGGGCCCAGTCTTTCTGTGGGTGTCTTGAATTTAAACATCATTGAGGGCATGGATGGCATGGGATTGTGCAGATTTTTGTGTGTTTTTCGATTTTTTGGGGTGTTGATGGGGACTGGCCATGTGAGTGGGGGCCATTTTGAGTGCTGGTACAGGCAAGCCCTGGCCATGTGCTGGGAGGCAAGGGGCCATTTTGAATGCAGGCAGTGTTCTCAGGCCTGCACCCATTTTGCCTAGCTTTCATCCATTATGCCCAGGGGTAGTGAGTGGTGCATGGGCCTAGTCTTTCTGTGGGGTGTCTTAAATTTAAACATCATTGAGGGCATGGATGGCATGGGATTGTGCTGATTTTTGTGTGTTTTACGATTTTTTTGGCTGCTGTTGGGGCCTTTGGCCCAGGGGTAGTGAGTGGTGCATGGACTGAGTCTTTCTGTGGGGTCTCTTTAATGTAAACATCATGGAGGGCATGGATGGCATTGGATTGTTGTGATTTTTGTGTGTTTTTCGATTTTTTGGGGTGTTGATGGGGACTATCCATGTGGGAGGGGCCATTTTGAGTGCTGGTACAGGCAGCCCCTTGCCATGTGCTGGTGGGCAAGGGGTCATTTTGAATGCAGGCAGTGTTCTCAGGCCTGCACCTATTTTGCCTAGCTTTCATCCATTATGCACAGGGGTAGTGAGTGGTACATGTGCCTAGTCTTTCTGTGGGGTGTCTTAAGACTTGTGATTCTTTGTTTTAAAGTGTTTTTATGAAATGTATAATCATGTTTTTTAAGAATTTGTATACTGTATTATGATCAACTGTATTTCCAAATGTAATAAATGTACAACAGAGGTTTACTTAATTCATGGTGTGGAAAATATATTTTTAAGACTTCTCTAAATTGCTTTATTTGTTTTATTTATTCTTGTGGAATACAATGCTTATGTTTGAATTAAATATATATTTTTAGATATGCCAATTACTAAAGACTTGGTAACTGCAGGGATATAGAAAGGTTAATCCATAGATCTTGCCTCCCCATTTGTAGTATGCTTTTAGAGATTATTTTCTAAATCTTGTAACTTTACCTTTCCCGCCGAAAGAACGGCATGCTAGTTTTTGGGTAAAATACTCAACTTGTGTGTTTCTTTGTTGAGGGGACGCCAGAGTCCGTTGTTGCATGTGGGTGGGGGCCATTTTGAGTGCTAGTACAGGCAGGCCCTGGCCATGTGCTGGGGGGCAAGGGGCCATTTTGAATACAGGCAGTGTTCTCAGGCCTGGACCCATTTTGCCTAGCTTTCATCCATTATGCCCAGGGGTAGTGAGTGGTGGATGGGCCTAGTCTTTCTGTGGGGTGTCTTGAATTTAAACATCATTGAGGGCATGGATGGCATGGGATTGTGCTGATGTTTGTGTGTTTTTCGGGGTGTTGATGGGGACTGGCCATGTGGGTGGGGGCCATTTTGAGTGCTGGTACAGGCAGGCCCTGGCCATGTCTGGGGGGGCAAGGGGCCATTTTGAATGCAGGCAGTGTTCTCAGGCCTGCACCCATTTTCCCTAGCTTTCATTCATTATGCCCAGGGGTAGTGAGTGGTGCATGGGCCTAGTCTTTCTGTGGGGTTTTTTGAATTTAAACATCATTGAGGGCATGGATGGCATGGGATTGTGCTGATTTTTGTGTGTTTTTCGATTTTTTTGGCTGCTGTCGGGGCCTTTTGCCCAGGGGTAGTGAGTGGTGCATGGACTGAGTCTTTCTGTGGGGTCTCTTTAATGTAAACATCATGGAGGGCATGGATGGCATTGGATTGTGGTGATTTTTGTGTGCTTTTCGATTTTTTGGGGTGTTGATGGGGACTGGCCATGTGGGTGGGGGCCATTTTGAGTGCTGGTACAGGCAGGCCCTGGCCATGTGCTGGGGGGCAAGTGGCCATTTTGAATACAGGCAGTGTTCTCAGGCCTACACCCATTTTGCCTAGCTTCCATCCATTATGCCCAGGGGTAGTGAGTGGTGCATGGGCCTAGTCTTTCTGTGTGGTGTCTTAAATTTAAAAATCATTGAGGGCATGGATGGCATGGGATTGTGCTGATTTTTGTATGTTTTTCGATTTTTTTGGCTGCTGTTGGGGCCTTTTGCACAGGAGTAGTGAGTGGTGCATGGACTGAGTTTTTCTGTGGGGTCTATTTAATGTAAACATCATGGAGGGCATGGATGGCATTGGATTGTGGTGATTTTTGTGTGTTTTTCGATTTTTTGGGGTGCTGATGGGGACTATCCATGTGGGAGGGGGCCATTTTGAGTGCTGGTACAGGCAGCCCCTTGCCATGTGCTGGGGGGCAAGGGGCCATTTTGAATGCAGGCAGTGTTCTCAGGCCTGCACCTATTTTGCCTAGCTTTCATCCATTATGCACAGGGGTAGTGAGTGGTGCATGTGCCTAGTCTTTCTGTGGGGTGTCTTAAATTTAAACATCATTGAGGGAATGAATGGCATGGGATTGTGCTGATTTTTGTGTGTTTTTCGATTTTTTGGGGTGTTGATGGGGACTGGCCATGTGGGTGGGGGCCATTTTGAGTGCTGGTACAGGCAGGCCCTGGCCATGTGCTGGGGGGCAAGGGGCCATTTTGAATACAGGCAGTGTTCTCAGGCCTGGACCCATTTTGCCTAGCTTTCATCCATTATGCCCAGGGGTAGTGAGTGGTGCATGGGCCTAGTCTTTCTGTGGGGTTTTTTGAATTTAAAAATCATTGAGGGCATGGATGGCATGGGATTGTGCTGATTTTTGTGTGTTTTTCGATTTTTTTGGCTGCTGTTGGGGCCTTTTGCCCAGGGGTAGTGAGTGGTGCATGGACTGAGTCTTTCTGTGGGGTCTCTTTAATGTAAACATCATGGAGGGCATGGATGGCATTGGATTGCGGTGATTTTTGAGTGTTTTTCGATTTTTTGGGGTGTTGATGGGGACTGGCCAGGTGGGTGAGGGCCATTTTGAGTGCTGGTACAGGCAGGCCCTGGCCATGTGCTGGGGGGCAAGGGGCCATTTTGAATGCAGGCAGTGTTCTCAGGCCTGCACCCATTTTGCCTAGCATTCATCCATTATGCCCAGAGGTAGTGAGTGGTGCATGGGCCCAGTCTTTCTGTGGGTGTCTTGAATTTAAACATCATTGAGGGCATGGATGGCATGGGATTGTGCAGATTTTTGTGTGTTTTTCGATTTTTTGGGGTGTTGATGGGGACTGGCCATGTGAGTGAGGGCCATTTTGAGTGCTGGTACAGGCAGGCCCTGGCCATGTGCTGGGAGGCAAGGGGCCATTTTGAATGCAGGCAGTGTTCTCAGGCCTGCACCCATTTTGCCTAGCTTTCATCCATTATGCCCAGGGGTAGTGAGTGGTGCATGGGCCTAGTCTTTCTGTGGGGTGTCTTAAATTTAAACATCATTGAGGGCATGGATGGCATGGGATTGTGCTGATTTTTGTGTGTTTTTCGATTTTTTTGGCTGCTGTTGGGGCCTTTTGCCCAGGGGTAGTGAGTGGTGCATGGACTGAGTCTTTCTGTGGGGTCTCTTTAATGTAAACATCATGGAGGGCATGGATGGCATTGGATTGCGGTGATTTTTGAGTGTTTTTCGATTTTTTGGGGTGTTGATGGGGACTGGCCAGGTGGGTGAGGGCCATTTTGAGTGCTGGTACAGGCAGGCCCTGGCCATGTGCTGGGGGGCAAGGGGCCATTTTGAATGCAGGCAGTGTTCTCAGGCCTGCACCCATTTTGCCTAGCATTCATCCATTATGCCCAGAGGTAGTGAGTGGTGCATGGGCCCAGTCTTTCTGTGGGTGTCTTGAATTTAAACATCATTGAGGGCATGGATGGCATGGGATTGTGCAGATTTTTGTGTGTTTTTCGATTTTTTGGGGTGTTGATGGGGACTGGCCATGTGAGTGGGGGCCATTTTGAGTGCTGGTACAGGCAGGCCCTGGCCATGTGCTGGGAGGCAAGGGGCCATTTTCAATGCAGGCAGTGTTCTCAGGCCTGCACCCATTTTGCCTAGCTTTCATCCATTATGCCCAGGGGTAGTGAGTGGTGCATGGGCCTAGTCTTTCTGTGGGGTGTCTTAAATTTAAACATCATTGAGGGCATGGATGGCATGGGATTGTGCTGATTTTTGTGTGTTTTTCGATTTTTTTGGCTGCTGTTGGGGCCTTTGGCCCAGGGGTAGTGAGTGGTGCATGGACTGAGTCTTTCTGTGGGGTCTCTTTAATGTAAACATCATGGAGGGCATGGATGGCATTGGATTGTTGTGATTTTTGTGTGTTTTTCGATTTTTTGGGGTGTTGATGGGGACTATCCATGTGGGAGGGGCCATTTTGAGTGCTGGTACAGGCAGCCCCTTGCCATGTGCTGGTGGGCAAGGGGTCATTTTGAATGCAGGCAGTGTTCTCAGGCCTGCACCTATTTTGCCTAGCTTTCATCCATTATGCACAGGGGTAGTGAGTGGTACATGTGCCTAGTCTTTCTGTGGGGTGTCTTAAGACTTGTTATTCTTTGTTTTAAAGTGTTTTTATGAAATGTATAATCATGTTTTTTAAGAATTTGTATACTGTATTATGATCAACTGTATTTCCAAATGTAATAAATGTACAACAGAGGTTTACTTAATTCATGGTGTGGAAAATATATTTTTAAGACTTCTCTAAATTGCTTTATTTGTTTTATTTATTCTTGTGGAATACAATGCTTATGTTTGAATTAAATATATATTTTTAGATATGCCAATTACTAAAGACTTGGTAACTGCAGGGATATAGAAAGGTTAATCCATAGATCTTGCCTCCCCATTTGTAGTATGCTTTTAGAGATTATTTTCTAAATCTTGTAACTTTACCTTTCCCGCCGAAATAACAGCATGCTAGTTTTTGGGTAAAATACTCAACTTGTGTGTTTCTTTGTTGAGGGGACGCCAGAGTCCGTTGTTGCATGTGGGTGGGGGCCATTTTGAGTGCTAGTACAGGCAGGCCCTGGCCATGTGCTGGGGGGCAAGGGGCCATTTTGAATACAGGCAGTGTTCTCAGGCCTGGACCCATTTTGCCTAGCTTTCATCCATTATGCCCAGGGGTAGTGAGTGGTGGATGGGCCTAGTCTTTCTGTGGGGTGTCTTGAATTTAAACATCATTGAGGGCATGGATGGCATGGGATTGTGCTGATGTTTGTGTGTTTTTCGGGGTGTTGATGGGGACTGGCCATGTGGGTGGGGGCCATTTTGAGTGCTGGTACAGGCAGGCCCTGGCCATGTCTGGGGGGCAAGGGGCCATTTTGAATGCAGGCAGTGTTCTCAGGCCTGGTCCCATTTTCCCTAGCTTTCATCCATTATGCCCAGGGGTAGTGAGTGGTGCATGGGCCTAGTCTTTCTGTGGAGTTTTTTGAATTTAAACATCATTGAGGGCATGGATGGCATGGGATTGTGCTGATTTTTGTATGTTTTTCGATTTTTTTGGCTGCTGTTGGGGCCTTTTGCACAGGAGTAGTGAGTGGTGCATGGACTGAGTCTTTCTGTGGGGTCTATTTAATGTAAACTTCATGGAGGGCATGGATGGCATTGGATTGTGGTGATTTTTGTGTGTTTTTCGATTTTTTGGGGTGCTGATGGGGACTATCCATGTGGGAGGGGGCCATTTTGAGTGCTGGTACAGGCAGCCCCTTGCCATGTGCTGGGGGGCAAGGGGCCATTTTGAATGCAGGCAGTGTTCTCAGGCCTGCACCTATTTTGCCTAGCTTTCATCCATTATGCACAGGGGTAGTGAGTGGTGCATGTGCCTAGTCTTTCTGTGGGGTGTCTTAAATTTAAACATCATTGAGGGAATGAATGGCATGGGATTGTGCTGATTTTTGTGTGTTTTTCGATTTTTTGGGGTGTTGATGGGGACTGGCCATGTGGGTGGGGGCCATTTTGAGTGCTGGTACAGGCAGGCCCTGGCCATGTGCTGGGGGGCAAGGGGCCATTTTGAATACAGGCAGTGTTCTCAGGCCTGGACCCATTTTGCCTAGCTTTCATCCATTATGCCCAGGGGTAGTGAGTGGTGGATGGGCCTAGTCTTTCTGTGGGGTGTCTTGAATTTAAACATCATTGAGGGCATGGATGGCATGGGATTGTGCTGATGTTCGTGTGTTTTTCGGGGTGTTGATGGGGACTGGCCATGTGGGTGGGGGCCATTTTGAGTGCTGGTACAGGCAGGCCCTGGCCATGTCTGGGGGGCAAGGGGCCATTTTGAATGCAGGCGGTGTTCTCAGGCCTGGACCCATTTTGCCTAGCTTTCATCCATTATGCCCAGGGGTAGTGAGTGGTGCATGGGCCTAGTCTTTCTGTGGGGTTTTTTGAATTTAAACATCATTGAGGGCATGGATGGCATGGGATTGTGCTGATTTTTGTGTGTTTTTCGATTTTTTTGGCTGCTGTTGGGGCCTTTTGCCCAGGGGTAGTGAGTGGTGCATGGACTGAGTCTTTCTGTGGGGTCTCTTTAATGTAAACATCATGGAGGGCATGGATGGCATTGGATTGCGGTGATTTTTGAGTGTTTTTCGATTTTTTGGGGTGTTGATGGGGACTGGCCAGGTGGGTGAGGGCCATTTTGAGTGCTGGTACAGGCAGGCCCTGGCCATGTGCTGGGGGGCAAGGGGCCATTTTGAATGCAGGCAGTGTTCTCAGGCCTGCACCCATTTTGCCTAGCATTCATCCATTATGCCCAGAGGTAGTGAGTGGTGCATGGGCCCAGTCTTTCTGTGGGTGTCTTGAATTTAAACACCATTGAGGGCATGGATGGCATGGGATTGTGCAGATTTTTGTGTGTTTTTCGATTTTTTGGGGTGTTGATGGGGACTGGCCATGTGAGTGGGGGCCATTTTGAGTGCTGGTACAGGCAGGCCCTGGCCATGTGCTGGGAGGCAAGGGGCCATTTTGAATGCAGGCAGTGTTCTCAGGCCTGCACCCATTTTGCCTAGCTTTCATCCATTATGCCCAGGGGTAGTGAGTGGTGCATGGGCCTAGTCTTTCTGTGGGGTGTCTTAAATTTAAACATCATTGAGGGCATGGATGGCATGGGATTGTGCTGATTTTTGTGTGTTTTTCGATTTTTTTGGCTGCTGTTGGGGCCTTTGGCCCAGGGGTAGTGAGTGGTGCATGGACTGAGTCTTTCTGTGGGGTCTCTTTAATGTAAACATCATGGAGGGCATGGATGACATTGGATTGTGGTGATTTATGTGTGTTTTTCGATTTTTTGGGGTGTTGATGGGGACTGGCCATGTGGGTGGTGGCCATTTTGAGTGCTGGTACAGGCAGGCCCTGGCCATGTGCTGGGGGGCAAGGGGCCGTTTTGAATGCAGGCAGTGTTCTCAGGCCTGCACCCATTTTGCCTTGCTTTCATCCAATATGCTCAGGGGTAGTGAGTGGTGCATGGGCCTAGTCTTTCTGTGGGGTGTCTTGAATTTAAACATCATTGAGGGCATGGATGGCATGGGATTGTGCTGATTTTTGTGTGTTTTTCGATTTTTTGGGGTGTTGATGGGGACTGGCCATGTGGGTGGGGGCCATTTTGAGTGCTGGTACAGGCAGGCCCTGGCCATGTGCTGGGGAGCAAGGGACCATTTTGAATGCAGGCAGTGTTCTCAGGCCTGCACCCATTTGCCTAGCTTTCATCCATTATGCCCAGGGGTAGTGAGTGGCGCATGGGCCTAGTCTTTCTGTGGGGTGTCTTGAATTTAAACATCATTGAGGGCATGGATGGTATGGGATTGTGCTGATTTTTGTGTGTTTTTCGATTTGTTTGGCTGCATAACTGATGTTCCTCTGTCTTCCATTGCTTTTATCTGCACAAGAGAACCACCAGTGCCAGGAAGAAGTCCTGCAGCGGTGTGTGCAGCATAACATCATGCGACGTCACGTGTGGCCACAGACAAGACAACTCTGCAACTCGTGCAACTGCGGCCTGCTGTTCTGACATCTGAAGAAGATGGGCCCAAAAAAAGTTCCCCGTAGCTCCTCTAGCAAGAAAGTTGCCAGTAAGGAGCTGAAGAAGCAAGTGGCGCCACTTACCAAGAAGACTGGTGTGCCGACCGCCAAATGTTTTGGGAAAAAAATAAGTACGCCTGCAGCAGCAGCGGGGTCTGCTGGGGACCAAGCTGCCAGCAGCAGCACCCCCGCTCCATTGGGCTCAGTGCCACCACCACCACGCCAACTTAAGTCCAAGCCCTTGAGTGCTTTAGAGGCCGCCAGTATAGTTGTTCAATCACCATCGACCAGTGATGTTGGCTCATCGCAAGAAAGTAGCAGCAATGTCCCTCAATCAGCACAGGTTGTTGTAACTCATCTGACGAGTGTTCAACAACCACAGCTGCAACAACAACCACATGTGCAAGTACAAGCCCAAGTACATATGGAAGGAGAGGCAGCGCAAGGAGATGCGCAAGCAGAGGTGCATGGAGCGGCACAAGTGCCCACAATAGTTGTTCCTCCCGAAGTAGGGGCACATCAGGAAATCGACATTCAAGCCGAGGTATCATTTGAGGAAGCCACTCCTCCTGATCATTCATTGTCTTCCACATCCCTAGCAAGGAAAAGATCAAGGATGGTGTCTACATCTTCTTCAAGCCCCTTTCCTTCTGATGATATGGATCAAAATTGGGAACCACCACAGCCGTCTGAGAGTGAGGCACACCATGATCTGACAAAGGTAGACAAGCGTAAAAGAAAGGTCCCCGGAAGTCTCGTACTTATGGAGTGTGATGATGACGCTGAACAAGAAGTGGCGTATACTCCTGCTCATGAAGACTCTCACGATGACGACGCAGTCATCATAAACGTCACTGCAGCCCCAGCGGGCATGCAGCAAACAGACATTTTGACCGAGGCCCGAGAAGCTGCTGAGCATGATGTTGACGACGAGGCAATGGGACCACCACAGTTAACTAGTACACCACCACCTACCGCTTCCATATTTTCTCACCAGAAGGGACCTCCATCCACCTCAACATCCATTTCCTAAATCAGTGGTGCTGCAAGTGCACAACGTAGTAAAGTTCGTCAACACACATCCTCCACTTCATTTGGCATTAGCATGACCAGTATCTCCTCCTCCGCCCCCCACAGACATTTGAAGTCCGCAGTTTAGGACTTCTTTAGTGTTAGCACAACAAGGGAAAACATAGCCATTTGTAGCATTTGTAAGCTTGGAGTTAGTCGTGGTAAGCTTGGTACCAACTATGGTACCGGAGGCCAGAGAGGTCATCTTGAGAGACAGCACACTGTCAAATGGCATGCGCACCTAAAGGAGATCAAGGAAGCCGGAATTGCAAGTCAACAAACTGCATCCGTTGATGTTTCATCTGATGATGACGAGGAGGAAGAAGCGTAAAACACTTCACTTACACCCAGTACCCCTGTCAGCAGCACACCCCCTGTGAGCCACACTAAGAGTGTGGGAGAGAGTGAGACACCAATGCGAAAAAGTTCATCATCACCGAGCATAACTGGGTCGAAGAAGTCATCATCATCATCATCCCGTAAAATCATAGTCCAGCCCACCATTAGAAGCATGTTGTTTTCAGATGCGCCATTTGAACGCAACCACCCAATGACGCGTTTGTATAACACTAAGCTGGCTAAAATGCTAGCTCTGGACCTTCTCCCTTTTTCTTTTGTGGAAGGGGTTGGTTTTCTTGAATTAGTGGCAACGCTCTGCCCTAAATGGAAGGTTCCTAGCCGGTTCTATTTTGTCAGAGTTGCGGTTCCAGCACTATATGAAGATGTGCTGGAGGTGATTGGGGCAGCTTTGCAGAAGAGTGCTGTACACACTATACATCTGACAACAGACATGTGGACCAGTGGCGCAGGCACTGATTACATGTGCATCACTGCACACTGGGTCTCTTTTTCAGGAGTTACAGCAAAGCTAAGGGCAGGTGTTGACCCGGACAACGTTTTTAAAGCTGCTCGGAAACATGCAACACTAGCCATGTTTGGCATGGAGACAAGTCATACAGGAGAAAACATTTTGCAGGAGTTTAACACAAAGGTCTTTCAATGACTGTCCCCAAAAAAACGCAAGATTGGTTATGTTTCCACGGATAATGGCGCCAATGTAGTTAAGGCCATGGATATGGGTAACTATTTCAGAGTGCCGTGTTTGGTGCACTGTATAAACCTGGTTGTTAAAAAATTCTTGAGTGAAGAAAGTCCAGTGTGCGAGTTACTGACCACCTGCCGAAGAATGTGCACACATTTCAGCCATTCTTTTAAGGCCCGGAAGCATCTTTTTTTTTTTTAATTTTATTTTTATTGAAGTTCATGACAATATGGTGTACTTTATACAGACATTAGATATTAATACTGGGATATAAATATACATACATGAAAATAAATACGCATGCTTAAGAGTTAAAAAAGCTCAGCTGATAAAAAGGGGGTAATAAATACAATAAATACTATAGTAGTGGCTACATTGGATTATTGAGGAGCTATGGACCCCCGCTTTTTAGCTGCCTCCATGATACCACAGGAGCCCAAATCCTTAATCCCATTTCCCTAGATTTCACTCCCTTTAGGGCGTACAGCTCTGACTCGATGTTATGGATCCCGAGCATCCTGCACATCCACATTTGGAAGGTTGGGGCCTCAATATCCTTCCATGCAGCAGCAATTAATATTCTGAGAACAGCTGTCGCTATAAAAACAAGTGCCTCAGATTCTGTACTTAAGCCCAATTTAGCGTCGCACCCTATTATTAAGAGTGTAGGGGATAGGTCTATTTTCACAGCTAGCAGCCCCTCTAGAAACTTTTCGATTTCATTTTTAGTAGTTCCTAGTTTACAACAACTACAAAACATGTGGAGAGCATCGGCAGGCCCCTCTCCACATCTAGGGCAGTTGCTATCCTCCCTTTTTCCCCATTCATACAATTTAGCCGGAGTGTAATATAAGTTAAATAGAGTCTTAAAGTGCTGTGCTCTTAAATTTGAGGAGCGTAAAAACCTTTTCTCCATTAGGATAGCTCTATCCAAGTCGATATCTGGATCTCTCAGTTTAATAACCCAAGCGGCCTCTGTTTTGAGGATGTCATCGGGAAGTGTTTCCAAGAACAGCCCATAGAATGATCTGATTCTGCTGCCACCTCCCTTCATATAGTCCAGTATTGTGCAATCTTTATATACGTCTATACTCGGTCTTTTTGATTTTATTGTGTTAGCCAACTGCATATATTTAAACTCTTGGCATCCTTGAAGTGAGTATCGTGATTTCAGAAGTTCAAGGGGCTTCAAAGTATCCTTTGTCATCACTTGACCTAATGTAGTGATTCCCTGTCTTTCCCAGTGTCTCCATGGGCCATCTCTACTTAGGTGTGGAAATAGTCCTGATTCCCAGAGTATAGTATGTTTGTTAAACTTTGGGATGCTCTGATTCTTCTGTACCGAGGACCATAGCCTCCAGATATCTTCCAGTATTTTATAACCTGTAGCCTTATAAAAGCGTTTGTCGTATTTCCTTAGCAATACCCCATGTGCTTCGCTTCCTAGAGCCAGTTGATAAATGGATGGAATATCTCCCTGACTGTGTGGCCTATTGTTTGGAAGGAAGAGTAAAGCCATTTCTGTAAGTAGGCAAGACCAGTTATAAAACATGAGATTGGGAATTCCTAACCCGCCCTTTTCTTGGGGGAGAGACAAGAATTTGATTGATCTTCTCACCTTGCCATATTGCCAGACAAAATTCATGAAGATTGCCTCCATTTCTTTAATCAATATGTCATCTACTTTAAAGGGGATAGACCTAAATTTATACAGGATCTTCGGAAACATTGTCATTTTAATGACGTTGACCCTACCTATGATTGATAAATGGAGGGTATCAATTCTTTTAAGATCTTGTTTCATTTTTTCAAGTAATGGCAAAAAATTATCTTTGATGATTTCCCTTGGCTGTGCGTTGATTGTTATTCCTAAATAAACTACTGAATCTAGATATCTATCATCAAGTTTGACTATGTTTCTTGAACATAGTACCTGTGTTTTTGCCACGTTGAGTCGGTATCCGGATAACTTCCCAAAGTTAGATGTAATACTGATTATTCCCTTCATTACACTGTCTGGATCAGTGGTAGTTATGGCTAAATCATCTGCATATGCAAGGATTTTGGTGTGATATCCATTAATAACAACTGGCTTTATATTAATGTTATTCTTTATGAGTGTGATTAGGGGGTCTATGTATAATGCAAAAAGGATGGGTGAGCACGGACACCCTTGTCTCGTGCCTCTCGTAATATGAATCTGCCTAGAACTTTCACCCATAAGCTGGATACTAGCTGTTGTATTAAAATACATAGCCTTGATTGCCTGCAAGAATCTGGGACCAAAACCTCTATCTGCCATCACTTTCCACAGGAAGCTCCATCTAACACGGTCGAATGCTTTTTCTGCGTCGAGGAGGATCATCGCGACCACCCCCCACCAGCAGCATGGATATCGAACAGGGTTATTGCCCTTCTGATATGGTCGGTAGTATCCCTACCAGGGACAAATCCATGCTGCCAAGGCGAGACGAGGGACGCGATCATCCCCCCCAACCGTGTAGCCATTATCTTTGCATAGAGTTTGTTATCACTATTTATTAGCGATATGGGTCTGTAAGAGCCAGGATTTTCCTTGGGCTTCCCTTTCTTGTGGAATACCACTATATTGGTTTTGGTCCAAGATTCTGGTATAACCCCAGTATTTATAACTCCATTAAATAAATCTAACAGAAGAGGTGCCGTTTCTTCCTTCAGGTGTTTATAGACCTCTAGGGGTATAGCATCGGGCCCTGCTGCCTTACCTGCTGATAGATCTTTTAGTGCCTGAGAGAGCTCATCCGCGGTGATATTTTGCTCCAAGAATTCTATCTCGCTAGATTTGAGTTTTGTGCGTGTATCCGGCCAGTTTATACCCGGATCATCTATATCCGTTTCTTCCTTATAAAGACCCTGATAAAACCTCCTAAATACTTCAAGGATTTCAGTTGGTTTATTGTAGATCTGATCGCCTTCTTTAATTTCGGTGATAGTATTTTTTGATGTAGCCTGTCTTATCCTTATTGCTAGAGCCCTACCTGCGTTCTCCCCTGTTTCATACATACTGGCTCTGCGGGTCTGATAGTCTGCTGCGGCTTTTTTAGCCAATTGCCGTTGTATGTCAGCCTTCAAACTGTTCAACCTTTCTAAACTCTGATTACCCTGTATCCCCTGGCAAACGTCTTTCCTGTGTTGCTCCTCTGCCTCCGCCAATCTAACCAAAAGGCGTTCTCTGTCTTCCTTAGCTTTTTTCCACAACCTACCCGAAAAGCTGATTGTCTCTCCCCTCAAACCAGCTTTGAAACTATCCCAGACCATGACACAGGATGCACTGTATCTGTTTGCATCAAAGAAGGATTGGGACCAGTTCTTGATATGTGCTAGATAATTGCTATCCACTAAAAGCTTCCTATCAAAAGTCCAGGGGCTGCTCTTCTCCCTTTGTATATTCATGGTCATGGTAAGAATAAGGGGGTTGTGATCCGATATAAGACTAGGAAGTAATTCAATTTCTACATTAGGGAGGCTGGTTGCTGATATTAAAAAATAATCCAGTTTTGTATGTTTTTTAAATGGATGTGAGAAGTATGTGAACCCGGGTTCATCTTTCTTTAGGCTGCCCCACACATCCCTTAGCCCATGAGATTTAATTATGGAAGATACAGCCCTGAATACCCGGGACTTACGACCAATATATGGGGTGTCACCTATAAAATCCGCTGAAATGTTGAAATCGCCGTCATTACTATAGGTGAAGACCAGTTGGTAAGTTCTCTTTCTATATGATCCATCACCCTTGGGTCATCCAGGTTGGAGCCGTAAACTGAACATAGAGTTATGCCTATTTTCAATATTGCCCATCTTCCCAGTGCATCCGCCTTTGCTTTTTTTGCCCCTCCCAGGCCTACCCGGCCCATGATAGCTACACCCTTTACCGTTGATGTCTGTGAGGAACAGGACAGGATTTCATACCCCCTGAGATTTAGCCAGTGTTTCTTTTTCCATGGTAGATGGGTCTCTTGTAAACAAATGATATCAGCCCTTATTAATATTATATACTCCTCAAACCTACCCCTCTTTTTCCAGTTATTCAGTCTGCCTATATTAAGGCTAACTACCCTAATCGTTGACATATCCCTGTAGGGAGCAAAGCCAGCATTCTAACCAGTTACGTTTCCTCCTGAGCTTTCCATAACTGTGCGTATCCACTCTAGACATCCCCTTTATATTAAGAAACACGTTTATTGCATGAACTTTCTTTTTCCTTTTTGTATTTTGCTTCCCCCAACCCCCCACCCCACTACAAACCTTGTCCCCCGTAACCCCCCTGACCCCAACCCGCTCCCCAGTGAAGCGCACAGACTGAGTCTGTGCATGTGATGGGTGCATCCCAGCAGTGGACACTTATGAACCACTTATTCAAACTCGTCCTCAACCTAATAAATGATCCATGAACCACCCAATTGTGACACCTTTAGCTCTATAAATCTTAAACTTAACCTTAAACTATAACTTGAACTTAAACTCAAACATCATATCCTGCCCACCATGGACTATGCATCTAAATACAACATTATACTCGTCCCTCTGGCTGCATCCTTCTTTTATATAGATCGTTTAAAGACTAAAAGTAAGACACACTCAACTAATAGCTATACTCTAGCTATACCTATATTATATACAGGATGTATATAGGTAGTCCCTATGCTACACTCAACAATGTTTAGTCATGTGCCATACTATACTGAATCCAGATACTCCCTGGCTTTGATTTCAGAAGAGAAATACATAGTTTTGCCTGAGTGAATTATTTTTAACTGGGCAGGATTAATAAGGTAAACCTGTACTCTTTTGTCCTGGAAAGGCTTGATTAATTGTCTCAGTCTCCAACGCCGTTCCACGGTGGCGTGACAAAAATCAGGCCTTACAAAGAAAGAACCTCCCTCAACGGTTCTTTTGGCGTCTGGCCTCGCCTTCTCCGAGATGGACTGGCGCAGTAGAAAGTTGCCTATGTAGATTAGGATAGCTCTGGGCTTTCCACCTTCTCTGGCATTTTGTCTCAGTTTAAACGGAGTCCTGTGTGTCCTCTGGATTTCCGTGGTCCAATTCCATCCAGCAATATCTGGAAAGGCTTTCTCGAAAGTTTTGACTATAAAGGTTTTGGCATCCTGCCCTTCGATTCCTTCTGGGATCCCAAGGACCCTGAGATTATTCCTTCTTTGCCTATTTTCTAGGTCCTCCAGCTTCTACTGGACATCTATTGCTTGTGCGCCAAGTGATTCCGTTCTGCTCGTGGCTGCCGCAGCCTCTGTTTCAGTGGCGACTATCCTTCCCTCCAAATTTGAGACCCTGTCACCTACATTTACGCAGGCTTTCGAAAGTTTCCTGACCACTCCTTTCATCTTACGCATTGCTGCTTGGGCCTTAAGGCTGTCTGATCGGGTCTCTTCTCTATGTGCAGTTATTCCTTGATGGATTGACTCCATCGTTGCCATAAGTGACGTCATTGAACATTGCGTAGTCTCCTGATGCTGTCCCTGTACCTGACTGGAGTTTCCTTGGAGGGATGTTGTGGGAGAGTGATCCCATGTCAATTCAGGGTGAACCCTTTGAGAAGGCATATTTTTTATAGTAGTTGATGGCATCCCTCCCTCGTTGTCACTCTCCGTTTCTGGGTTGCTGCAATCGATATCAGAGCTGTGGAGCTCCTCATCCTCTGACCAGTCGGCCTCCTCTGTCACGGAGAAGAAACATTCACTGGGAGTCTTTTCCTTCTCCTTTTCACCCTGTACTAATCCGGAGTTATTGACATCTACCACTGGTTGACCATGCTCGTCTAAGATCGTGGTAGACATGACAGCCTTTTTCAGTGCTTCACCTGTTGTTGAGCCTGTTGTTAAGCCGCCTTGATTTACTCCACTGTTAGTTGACGGAGGTACCACGATATACTCCGTCATGCCGTCTGGTAATGGGTTTAACATATCCTTAGCTGTTATCGGGGCTGTGAGCTCGCTGGCCTCATTACCCGCTCCCTCGTTCTCCTCCATAACTACACCAGCTAGATGCACCGGTTGTGACATCGATACCTGAGAGCCACCCAAGATGTTATCCACGGTTCCAACCTCCTGACCTGGCTGATAAGACTGCAACTGCATTTGAGATTGAGTTTGTGGTAAAGGCAGTAGTAGCTGAGAGGCTGCAAGTGATGTAGTCTGGGCATCTGCAGCAGGATCAAGCTCTACATCTTCTTGTGTAGCCGGTAATGTCGGCGAGGCTGCCCCTGAGATCAGTGCGGTAGCTGATTCTATCTCCTTCAGCTTTTTTTTCCTTTCGTTCCGATTCATCATGTCTACCACGCTTATGGTGGCGGTGGCTGTGGCTTGTCTAGTTCTAACAGAGGGGAGCCGCATCTCTTTGGGTGTGCCTAAACCTGAAGAAGGTTGTTGCTGCTTTGCCTGACCCCCTGGTCCCTCTTCTGGTGTTGCCTCCTCAACCCCGGTGCTATTTACAATCACAGCGCTCGAAGAAATGTCTATAATATTGCCTGTTATACCAGCATTGTCAGTTACATTTGCATTTTTCTTTTTCGATATCGGCTTACCTCCGGTATTTTGTTTGGGGGCCATCTGTGAAGCAAATATCGAGAGTAGAGAGAGCAGCTGCTTTACCCTGATCAGCCCTCTGTGCTTGAGAACCTTGCAGCCTCTTGATTCTGCTCTGCCTCTGCCTGAGCCACAGCCACTGCATCTGCTGTAGCCTCTGCCTCGGCCTCCGCCTCCGCGTCCACTCTGCTCTCCAGAGCCCGACCCAACGGAGCTCCGCCTCCTGACTCCGTGAACTCCACCGGGACTCCAGGCCAAGCCAAGCCTCAAGAGAAGCGAAGCAACAAGCCTCCGTAACCCAGGGGGAAGCGCCCTGTAGCGACGATCGGCGCAGAGCATCCAGGCAGCCGAAATGCTAAGCAGGAGGTCTTGTATCAAAAACGCCGTGATACACTGTATCTCCGTGTCTCTCCGTGACTCCTCCGTGCAGTTGCTCCGCTCCGCGAAGCCTCCGCAAAGCCTCTTGACTCGGCACCTTCACTGCTTCTTCGCTGTCTGCCCGGTAAGGTTAAGCGCTTGGCATGTTCAAAGGCACAACAAAGTATTGATTTGTTGAGGTTACATTAAACCTGCGTCCGCACTGCTGGGCCCGGAAGCATCTGAGGGGCCTGCTACATCAACGTTGACTGCCAATGAAAGCACTCATCCAGGAGGTGGCAACACGTTGGAACTCAACCTTCTACATGCTTGAGCGTCTGTATGAGCAGTGTGCGGTAGTCAATCAGTATTTCTTTACACAGGGTACAGCTATGAAGGACCTGAGGATACATGCGGAGCAATGGAAGCTAGTTAAAAGCCGGACAGACATGCTTCGTCCTTTTGAGGTCTTCACGCGTGCAGTGAGCAGGGAGGACTGTAATTTGGGAAAAGCTATCCCATTGTTGCGCATGCTAGAGCACCAACTGAAGGAGGTGTCTTCTACGTTTCAAAAAGATGAAGAAAAGCAAGAAGCTTTTCAATGGGCGGAGAAATTATTACAACGCCTACTTTGCGATGAACGTCTTCAAAAGATCCACACAGAACAGCATTACATTTGTGCTACTATTCTGGATCCATGCTACAAAAAGGCACTGGCAGGCAGAGCATTCTTTCCTTTTGGTGATGCAGAAGTTTCAAAGTATAAACGTTGGCTAGCTGTGTCAACCATGAGGTTTGAAAGAGAACGGCAGGAAATTGAAGGAAAAGGCAGTACATCAGCATCAGCAGGCCATTCGGAGTCAAAAGAATCCACTTCTGCACCTGTGGCTGTGGCAGAAGTGAGTGATTTTCCCTCTCAGCCATTAAAGACACCAGCAACCGGATCATCTGCACCAGACACAACAGTAACATTGTGTGAAGAGGATTGGCTAACTCAGCTTGGGTTTGCTTCTCAAAAGGTCCCAGCAAAAAGTAAGCTAAGTGGAGGAACCGTGGAGAACCTTGAGTCAATGGTGCAGGACTATCTGAATGACTCAACAGAGGTCTATGTTCATGATGACCCATTGGCGTATTGGCATGGGAAAAAGAATTGTGGCCAGAGATCTCCAACCTGGCTATAAACTACTTGTCTTGCCCACTCGCAAGCGTGTCTTCTGAACGTGTTTTCAGTGCTGCTGGTGGCATTGTAACTTGCAAAAGGACCCGCCTCTCGCCCAAAAATGTGGAGAGGTTAACAATGATCAAGATAAATCAGCACCTCATACCACCAGATTACAAAGTACGAGAATACACACCGGACGAAGACGAGGAGGACACCAACTTAGATGAGGGAATTTCTTCTCTGTTAGGTGACCTACTCCCGCCTAAATTTGCAGAGTATTTGGACGAACTCTTCTTCCCTGACACCGAGCCCTGAAAATGAGCCAATGAATCAATAACTTTCTTTTTTGTCCTTATTCACTTTTATTCCTGTGTGTCTGTCTTTCTTTGTTTTGCAAAGTCAATATAAATAAAAACTTTAATCACCTAATCACAAAAACAAGCCCATCAGCAGAACTGTCTTCACTTATTTGCTTATTGATTTGAAGGTGCCGCAGTCTGCATTCCTCAGGTTCACAAGTTCACAAGAACATGCTCCTCTATACTCCTCCTCCAGACTCCAATTTCCCTCAAAGCAGATGGCTGGTCTACGCCCAATGAAGAAAGATTCTGCACTTGTGGGGGTGTTCTACTTCTTTGCGGTTGAGTTGACGGCTCTGGGGCCATTGCTGGGAAGGTCTAATACCGGATAAAAGTGGTTTGGAGAAAGTCAGAGTTGAAAAAGTTTTTGCCTTTTTGCTCACTATCATGTTTTCGGGGGCCTGTTTGGGTGGGTTCCTGGTGTTTGGGGGTTGTTTTGGGGTCTGGAAGGACTGATGGCACAGTCTAGTGTTGATTGCATTTGTTTTCTAGGACATCCATGGTGGAAAAGTGGAGTTATGACCTAGCTGCACAGCGCGTTTGGACAGAAGGACGAAAAATATTGTAAGTATGAGATTTTCAATTTTTGCTTTTTGCCTGTTTGGGGGTGTTGTGCTTTTTTGCAGGTGGGTTGGCGGGTCTTGGGGCATTGCTGGGAAGGTCTAATACCGGATAAAAGTGGTTTGGTGAAAATCAGACTTGAAAAAGTTTTTGCCTTTTTGCTTACTATCATGTTTTTGTGGGCCTGTTTGAGGGGCTTCCTGGTGTTTGTGAGTGGGTTTCGGGGTCTTGGAGCAACGCTGGGTATGGATACTTTTGATTGCAAGTGGTTTGAAGAAAATCCATTGTGGCAAAGGGGAGTTAGGGCCTAACTGCAGAGCGCGCGCGGAGTGATTTTGGAAATTGGCCTGAAAATTACTAAGTGCCGATTTTAGAAGTTTTGCTTTTTGGCTGTTTGGGGGTCTTCTACTAGTTTCCGCCTGGGTTGACGGCTCTGGGGCCATTGCTGGGAAGGTCTAATACCGGATAAAAGTGGTTTGGACAAAATCGGAGGCAACATTTTTTTTGTGTTTTTGCTGACTTGCTTGTCTTTGAGGTGCTGTTTGGGGGGTTTCCGGGTGTTTGTGGGTGGTTTTGGGGGTCTGGGAGCACTGCTGGCACAGTCTAATTTTGATTGCATTTGTTTTTCAGGAAATCAATGGTGGAAAAGGGAACTTATGGCCTAGCTGCACTGCGCGTTTGGACAGAAGGCCGAAAAATATTGTAAGTATGAGATTTTCCGTTTTTGCTTTTTGCCTGTTTGGGGGTGTTGTGCTTTTTTGCGGGGGGGTTGGCGGGTCTTGGGGTATTGCTGGGAAGGTCTAATACCGGATAAAAGTGGTTTTGCGAAAATCAGGCTTGAAAATGTTTTTGCCTTTTTGCTCACTATCATGTTTTCGTGGTCCTGTTTGGGGGGCTTCCTGGTGTTTGTGGGTGGGTTTCGGGGTCTTGGAGCAACGCTGGGTATGGATAATTTTGATTGCAAGTGGTTTGAAGTACATCCATCGTGGCAAAGGGGAGTTAGGGCCTAGCTGCAGAGCGCGCGCGGAGTGATTTTGGAAATTGGCCTGAAAATTACTAAGTCCCCATTTTTGTAGTTTTGCTTTTTGGCTGTTTGGGGGTCTTCTACTTGTTTTCGGCAGGATTGACGGCTCTGGGGCCACTGCTGGGAAGGTCTAATACCGGATAAAAGTGGTTTGGACAAAATCCATGAGGAAAAAGTTTTTGCATTTTCTGACATTTCGCTCAATTTAGTGTTTTGGGGGCCTGTTTGGGGGGCTTCCTGGTGTTTGGGGGGGTGTTTTGGGGTCTGGGAGGACTGCTGGCACAGTCTAATGTTGATTGCATTTGTTTTCTAGGACATCCATGGTGGAAAAGTGGAGTTATGACCTAGCTGCACAGCGCGTTTGGACAGAAGGCCGAAAAATATTGTAAGTATGAGATTTTCCATTTTTGCTTTTTGCCTGTTTGGGGGTGTTGTGCTTTTTTGCAGGTGGGTTGGCGGGTCTTGGGGCATTGCTGGGAAGGTCTAATACCGGATAAAAGTGGTTTGGCGAAAATCAGACTTGAAAAAGTTTTTGCCTTTTTGTTTACTATCATGTTTTCGTGGGCCTGTTTGGGGGGCTTCCTGGTGTTTGTGGGTGGGTTTCGGGGTCTGGGAGCACTGCTGGGTATGGATACTTTTGATTGCAAGAGGTTTGAACCAACATAACATAACATAACATGTGTATTTGTAAAGCGCACGTTCACCACTATGGGTATCTTGGCGCTGAATAACAGATGTTTGTTGTTACCCAACTCAATGGTGGCAAAGGGGAGTTAGGGCCTAGCTGCAGAGCGTGCGCGGAGTGATTGTGGAAATTTGCCTGAAAATTTCTAAGTGCCCATTTTTGAAGTTTTGCTTTTTGGCTGTTTGGGGGTCTTCTACTAGTTTCCGCCGGGGTTGACGGCTCTGGGGCCATTGCTGGGAAGGTCTAATACCGGATAAAAGTGGTTTGGACAAAATCGGAGGCGACATTTTTTTTGCGTTTTTGCTGACTTGCTTGTCTTTGAGGTGCTGTTTGGGGGGGTTCCGGGTGTTTGTGGGTGGGTTTGGGGGTCTGGGAGCACTGCTGGCACAGTCTAATTTTGATTGCATTTGGTTTTCAGGAAATCCGTGATGGAAAAGGGGAGTTATGGCCTAGCTACACAGCGCGTTTGGACAGATGGGCGAAAAATATTGTAAGTATGAGATTTTCCATTTTTGCCTTTTGCCTGTTTGGGGATGTTGTGCTTTTTTGCGGGGTGGTTGGCGGGTCTTGGGGCATTGCTGGGAAGGTCTAATACCGGATAAAAGTGGTTTGGAGAAAATCCATGCTGAAAAGCCTTTTGGAACTTTTTGTAACTTAGGGTTCGTTAGGGTTAGCACTAGCAGCAGGATTGCATGTGTTTCGGGGTGTTCTAGATTTTTGCAACTGAGTTCTGGGGTCTTAGAGCACTCGTGGGAATGTGTAATTTTGGTTGCAATTGATTTGAAGAAAATCCATGGTGGGAAAGGGGGGATTTGGCCTAGTTAAAGAAAGCGCCTGCCACTATTCTTAACTTAGGGCTCGTTAGGGTTAGCAGTATTGTATTGCATGTGTTTGGGCGGGGGGCTGTTTGTGGGGGGGTTTGCGAGTCTTGGAGCGATGCTGGGTATGGATGCTTTTGCTTGCTTGCAAGTGGTTTGAATACAATCCACGGTGGGTAAGGGGGGATTTGGGCCTACTTTACTTTCAAAGTACGTTTTGTCACCATTTTTTTACTAGGCCTCGTTTTTTGAGATCTGATTGCGGGTCTACATTTTTGTGACTGGGTTTAGTAAGGGTCTGGGAGCACTGCTGGGAAGGTCTAATTTTGTGCTAAAACACAGTTTACAGTACACCTAACTTGAGGGGAAAGATCCGCTAAATTAATTCGCCCATACTTATTTATCCTTCAAAAGGTGACTCAGACAGAGTACGCACTTTCAAAAATATTGCACTGTCTATTAGGAAACTCAAAGTGTGACTTTTTGCACTACACATCGTACATATCTTATATTTATTTGTCAGTGGTGTTCTAATATCACTTCATGTTTTTCCATCAATAATTACAGGCCGGGTTTCAGTCTGTGCAATGGGAAAAAAAGGATGAAGTCAGGCTTCACATTAGCGAGCCGCAATTCAGCATCCGTCAGGCAGGCAGTGGACAGGGTGTCTTCTGGTCACCAACATTGATGGACAGAGCGTCAGCTGGAATGGAGGTGTCCCGCTAATAAGAGGAATGGTTTGATGCATGCAACTTACCAAATTCAACAGGACAACTACAACAACATACAGATACAGTATCCGTTCTTTTCTAATTATCTTTTAAGTAATGTTATTGCTCTGAACTTCTATGAGTGTGACTCTGCATTTCTTTGATCTCTGCTTCTAAATTCATCCCTACAGCCATTCTATAGGTTTTACTTCTGCTATTTTTTAAACCTAATTTAATGTAAGAAGTGTTTCTCTGAGTGCAGAGATAGGCAAGTGAAAACGCTGCACCCCTGTACTGTCGCATTCTTTCATTCACGGTTGTCGAAAGTACTACTTACTTTTTAGTAACCATGCATGCAGTAGTGCATGCACTACCTTTAAGTCTCTTAAAAGATTTATGGTTAGCTTTGTACCCAAAGATTTCTTTATCTTCAATTATTGTTGTCCATGCTGTGCTTTTTTTTTCTTCTCTCAACAAAACTTTCCCAAAATCCCCCATTCCCATCCATTTTCCAAACCCTAACCCTCTTCCCCCGGGCTGTGTGGTTTGGATTGATGTGTGACTAAATGACAGCAATAATTCCACACACTTGCTGGGGAGGATAAGGTCATAGCAACAGGCTGGTGAAGGAATCCAAGGATCTATTCTATTCTTACTCAGCTTGACACTCAGTCACTATTGGCAAATGAAAGCAGATTTTCATGTGCTCCATCAACTTGATTGGTCATCAAGAACATCCTCCTCCTAGACGTGGCAAATTATTACGCTGCTGTGTCCTTCACCTTCGGTACTATTTCTTGTAGTAGTAGCCAATGTCAAAGAAATTCAACGCAAGTACTAGTTATACTTTCAATACTTTACCGTTTGTTAAGCTACATTGTGGCACTGTTCTAGTTTACTGTCACCTGCTATATTCTCTATCGAACTGTTCTAATGCTATGGTAAGGACAAACAAGGTTTCATTTTCTTTTTTTTCATATGCTGCAACTGCCACTGTGTAACACCACAAGTACCACCGCAATGATGACATTTCATCCACTCAGGATTGCCAACCTCAATCTCCATTTCGCGTGCAGCCAGCCTTGTGCCTAGCCCTATTTCCAAACACGAATTTCAGGTAAGATAAGCTATCACTGGGGTATGTGGAAAGTCTACCTGAAAGTCGGAGGTAGACTTTCCACATACCCCAGTGATAGCAGTCTTTGAAGAACCCCAATCTCCTAAATGACTAGATAGTGTGGCAGAGTCATTTAGCCCCCGAATTCATTGATGATTGATCCCCAATGATGATTATCCAACGCAGGACAAGAGTACGGAGTCCAGAAGTGTCAGAGGCACGTGTATTATAATTGATACACAATGCACTATTTAGTGTCCATAGTTCTGTTTGTGCAGATTTGTCCCTGCAACAGTAGCAGTATGGATTGTCCTCCTATCCAAACCAAAAGTAAAGTACTAGTATCTTATTCTTTCTTGGTGGTCATTCACCTTTTTATTGTTGGTAATTGTCAAAGAAGCATAAACATTTAGAAGACTTGAAAAGACATTATGGACAATCCCAGAGGACTGCACTCAGTGCATAGAGCTATTGCTGACTAGAATGGGAGTTTCGTTTTACACCTTTTGCCAAATGTGCAATATTAGTTAGCTGCACAGACAGACTAATAAGAATAATCTAGTAATATCACAGGTAGTCATAGTGGAGGCAGGATAAGAATTTAGATACAGTCTACAAGAAGATCAAAGACGTTTTAGAAAAAATCGAATGAGGAACGCTAGGAAAAATTCGGTACTCTATATTAAAATTAAAACTTACCGGGGCCAGCAAAGGAGCCCTCGCCTGACCGATCCTGGCCTTGTTCAGCAGCAGCAGCAGCCTCCTCCAATGTCCTCTTGCCCCTGGGGGGAGCTGATGTACAACATGAAAGAAAGAAAGACCAGAAAACATGGATGATATTTGTCAACCAAATCAAACATTTCAAAAGAACAATAACAAAGTATTTTGGCGAAATAGCAAATAGACAACTATTCCACGGGATATATTGACCTATCTCATGTGGTCTACTATGATATTAGTATTGCTTGATTTGCAGACCGTCGACTTGGAAAGTTATGTAACTCACTTATCAAACTACTAAAAAGGTTCGCCTAGGACTGGCAGGCAGCAGTCCGTAGCACGCTAAATGACAGACAAAGTCCATCGTGATTGCATATCAGCGACAACACTAAAAAGTTTCCTACTACATTAACCAGTCATTAAAATACTCAAACTATCAATCCACCACCACTATTTCTTCTTATTGCCAGGTGTACAAAGGAAGGACTGGACTTGAGTCTTTATGGGCAGATTTAGAAGCCCCTTGCGGCTCTTTTGCTCCATTGTTGCGTGACTTTTGTGACGCAGCGGCAGAACAAAAGAGGCGCCATGGTGCGGCGTATATTAACAACGTGACGCATATGGGAGATGAATCCCGATGTAAAGCCCTGCGCCATCAGGGGGCGTTCCGGCGCAAGGGAAGGCGTTTCTGCACAGGAACGCATCCTAAAAGTGGCTGAGGGAAATCTACAAGATTTCAATCAGTCACTTTTAGGACAATGATGCGTGACTCAAACCCTGCGCCTGCTTTAAGCAGACGTGCGGCTTGACGCAGCATTGGGGAGATAGGGCACCCCAGAGCATTGCTGGAGCTGCACCATCGTTGCGACGCAACTCCAGCAATGCGCCGCCTTTACTGCACAGATGCGTAACGCTTCGGTGATGTTTTGGGCCCATGGTGCGCCGCATTGTAAATACGGCGCACCATGGGTGGTTGTGGCGTGGCGCACAATTACTGGTGCATCCCTGCTACTTTGCAGGGATGCGCCGGTAATTAAAAATCTGACCCTTAGTGTCTAGCATTACGCAGTTCTTTAAACTACGCTCATACATAATTTCTCAGGCCAATGAAATGAACACAAAATCGAAAACAAATAAGCATAGTAGCAACGCTACTGAGAAAGAGAGCAGTGCACCTGAAATGCACAGAAGATTTTGAAATATAATTTACCTACAATGTAATCAGCAGCATTATTGCTCTTGGTAAAAACAAAAATTTGCAATATAATAGCACATAGAGCAGGAGAAAACAGAGTAGTGAAGAAATAGCTACTACTACTCACCTAGCCCGGGGATCTCGAGGCCGTGTTCCCGGTCCAGGAGATCCGTCCAACGGTGGGTGGCCTGGTTGTAGGTGCGCCGGACCCGAGAGTGTTGGTACATGGCCCGGCACACCTTCTCCCACCGCTTCCGGCGCTCCCGGATCCCGTACCCGCAAGCGATCTTGCCGCCTGCCATGATCGTCCTGAGGAGGCGGCGCTGAACATAAAAAACTAGTGCGGCCACCTCCACCGCGCTAAAGATCTCCCGGGCTGTGACCTGCTCCCCCTCAAACACACGCACGGGAGCGGGGCACGGGGTGCAGGACCCTTCCTCTTCTCAGGATGCTTCCCGGCTCCCTTTACCATGGTCTGGGCAGAAAGGAAGGTAAATAAGAAATAAGAAATAGAATAGAGAAGAAGAAAAGAAAAGAGTTTAAAAAAGTAGTTTAAAATTAACCAAAAGTAGCAAAAAACACAAAAATATAGAGCTAGAAAAATAGAGGGATAGATAATAAGTAAAATAGATTAAAAAAAACTTCAAACAAGCAAAGGATGGCAGAGATTCAGAGAGGATACAGAGAGCATGTCCAGAACCATAGCAATGAATGAGAAACAAGATGGCCGCGCCCGTTCACGACCGCGTGGGTAAGTTCGCGCAAGATTTCCCTCGTGATCACACGCGAACTTGTACTAGCGAGCCGCACACTTTGCAAGATTACACATAGCGCCCGGAAACGGAAATACTTCATGCAAACAAGATGGCCGCGCCCGTGAACGACCGTGAGGGTAACTTCACGCCGTTGCGCTACAAGCAGCTCGCTAAAACGCACAAAACCTTGCGAACTAACACGCCACAAAAAAGCAAATCGCATATTCGCACACATTTGCGGCTTCCAAATTCGATCTCGCGCAAATTTGCGCCCCGCGAATCCCACGAAATTGAAGAAAAACGAGTTTTGCAAAACTGAAAGCACTCAGCAGATGCAAAAGTTCAAACTCATCATTAGTAACCATTCCCTGTAGTGCTTCCTGAGGGGGCCATCCAGAGTTCAGTTGCCTACTTGCAACTATTCTATGACCCTGGTCTGACCCTCTCAGCAGGCTCATAGAATAGCTACAAGTGGGCCACAAAGGTCCTGTGAAAAAAAATTGCACTGCAACAGAAAGCAAATTACAGATAAGGAAGCAGGTGCCAGACTGGAAGTTTAAATTCAGTGACACATTAATCAACCCCAAATTAATTCATGTCAGTTGAAGCAGGGCAGGTGTGCTTGCTTTTCCCCCCCATAATCTACAGTGATGAACCAGAGGGTGGCAGTGATGTACCAGAGGGTGGCATGGATGAGCCAGAGGGTGGCAGTGGTGAAACAGAGGGTTCTGTGAACCTGGGATGATGAACCAGACGTAGAAACAACATAGTTGTGACCGTTGCGAGCCGACAAGTAAGTTCGCAATAGCGAACTGGTACAAAACCCTTGCGAACTGGCAGAAACCCTTGTGAACACAAAAAAAAGAAAAAATCCGCAAATTCGCGAGAGTTTGCAAATTTTTCGGATTGCGAATTCGTGAATACGCAAATTCGCAAACCGTGAATTCGCAAAATTCGCCCATGCTTAGGTAATGCGACCTCCCAACTTTTGCGCCGCTCCCTTGCGATGCAAATTCAGATGCTATAATACTGCCAGGACGTCGCCAGGACCTTGGAATGGGTCACAACAGCTGTGCAGAATCAGCAGGCGGGTGGCCATGGCCAAGCAAGTGGGGGGGATGATGCCATTGAGGGTACATCAAGTCACAGCAGCCTGTCCTTGCCGGTGGTAACCGCACGCCGCCGCAGCACCAGGCCCATTTCAGCATCGCGGGCCAATACTTAAATTTGTCATGCATGAGTGCAGTGTTGTGTGAGGGGTATGGGTGCACTAGAAATAGTTCATTGTGATTTGGTTGCGGCACCTGTGTCCTTCTGCAGGATTCTACCCGCGTGCATGATGCACATGTGCAGGTGGGCGGTTGTCCCCTTTGGACTCACTGCCAGAGATCTCCACAGGTATCCTCCGCTTGGTAGCAATATTGTGGAGTATTGCACACACGGCAACAATGTGGCAGCAGACCTCAGGCTGGTATTTGAGGGCCCCACCAGTCTTATATAGGATGAAGAATCGGCTCTTTAACAGCCCAAATGTCCGTTCAATGCAATTTCTAGTGCGAATGTGTGCTGCATTGTAACGCCATTGCTGTGGTTTGGCAGGGTTGAGGTATGGGTTGAGGAGGTACTCACGGAGGCCATAGGCGCTGTCACCTGAATGAAAGGAGCAGAGGGTCAGTGCCTGTTATGCGCAGCTACATGGTCTCGACGTACTGTTTGTGGGCATGTGTACTTACCTAAGAGGTGTCCTTCGCAAAAGTCACCCCTGGCCAGGCGTTTGTGCATGCCACTGTGCCGGAATATGAAGGAATCATGTGTGCTCCCTGGGTATTGTGCCACTATGTCGTGATGATTGTCTTTGCGTTGCAGACCATCTGGATGTTCAGTGAGTGGTAGGACTTGCGGTTCGGGGACATGTATTCTGTCTCAGCGGGTGGGCAGATGTGGATGTGGGTACAGTCAATGCATCCAATTACATGCGGGAATTGAGCAATGGCCACCGGAGTTAGGACCCGCACTGTGTCCTGCAGGACAGGTGAAGAACCTGGGGATCAGACTAGATACCAACCTCTCTTTTGAACATCACACTAGAGGGGTGGCAGGCAAATGCTATGGCATTTTAAAATGCCTGCGTAAAACTTTGGATCTCCTCCCATCTACCAGTAGAAAAATCTTGATCCATACCTTGGTCAAAAGGGGCTTCACAGATTGCAGTGTGTACAAAATGCGGCTGCCAGGTTGGCACTGAATCTTTCTAGAAAATCTTCAGGTAGCCGTGTTTTGGCTAACCTGCATTGGCTTCCGGTCCGGGAGCGCATCAAAGTTAAAACTTTATGCGTAGCTCACCGCATCGCACAGGGTAAGGGCTATCTCCAAAACTTCATGGCCATGTACCAGCCTAAAAGACAGCTAAGATCACTGGGCTGTATGTTTTTTCAGGTTCCCCGCATCCATCGAGCCAGGATGGGTGGGCGTTCCTTCAAGTATTTGGCCAGTAAGCGCTGGAATGCGTTGCCTCTGGAACTCCGGATGGAGCCATCAGAGAGGAGATTCAGGATGAAACTTAAAACCCACCTTTTCTCCTAAATAGATAGGAGGGCCCGACAGATCCTGGCGCTACTTCTATTTGCAAGGGGTACAAGCTGGTTCAGTGAATCTACACAGCGCTGGAACACACTGTTCCTAGTGTAACCAGGCGCTTTACAAGCTTTTTTATTATTATTATTTTTATTATTATTAATATTATTATTATTGTTGTAAAATTGTAGCTTTGTTTGATTCAAGTCATGTTGGGTGTTTGGGAATGTAATGTAATGGTGTATCCGGGTCAGCATGGCGTCCAGGAAACTCTCTCTCCTTCTTTTACCCTTTGACCCCCCCCTTTTCTCCCCTCAGCTGTTTATGCAATCTCAGCGCTGGGACGCTTTCGGGCAGCCATGCGCTATATAAATACGGCTTTCATTTCATTTAATTTCATTCATTCATTTCATTTCATTTCATTTAATTTCATTTCATTTCCTTAGGCAGTGGGACAGTGTGCTCTGGGAGATCCCCCCTGCAACTGCTTCTATCCCCTGGAAGCTTCCGGAGGCCAGGAGGTGCAGGCAGCACAAGACCTGGACATGGGTGGGCACGGAATTGGTCCTCCTTGTTGGGTGCTGCATCAGGGGGTCAAGGTCCCAGATGAGCTTGGTAATCATTGCCCCATTCAGCCCATAGTTCGAGTACATTTCCTCCTCAGTCTGGCCGAGGAGTGTGATCCACTGCCGGAAAATGCGCTCCTGGATTCTGCGTCTGTTCCTGGCTGCAGCCTGGAGCCTTTGCCGCCTTACCACAATGTAGAGTCCTGGCATTGTGAATGTCCTCATGCTCCTACTGTGTCTCCTAAAGTGTGTTTGTTCAGCCCCGCACCTGTATCCAGTTTAAAATTATTATTATTATTATTAATATTTTTTTTTAACTTTATGGTTACCACCTGGTTTGAGTTCTCCTTAAATTTGCGATTTTGAGCTTTTTCGCTTATTGCGAATTTTCATGCATTTAGTTTGCGATTTGTTTGCGAATTCGCAAATGATTTAGCAGAAATTCGTTATTCCAGAATCGCTAAGGGGGTTCCACCTTGATTCTGAGATTTTATTCGTGAAGTCGCAAAATTTGTTTTGCGATTTCGCAATTTGGTTGTTTTTCATTTCATGAATTGCGGTTCATGGAATTGCGATCACAATAGCTGTTTCGCAACTATTTGTGTTGATAAATCTATCTGTAAATCATTATTTAGAAATCGGTACACTGAAATCGTGCATGATTATAAGTCTCAATTTCATCAGTAAAGTCTTTTTATTACATCTGCATTAATGAATCAGAAACTGCGCGTCTCCATCATTCGCAATTTATTATTTGTTAATCTGAATATTAATACATCTGGCCCGGAGTCTCGGTGTGAAACAATCTATAACTGAGCTTCTAGCACATTTCTTATCTAGCACTGTGAGTGGATTTAGGCACACAAACACTGGTGGAAGTGTGGAATAAACAACAATTATTCTGGGTTTTCTCAGCTTCTTAATTTACAATTACTATTGTACCTTTAATTATTTATTTATCCATCATTAGTCAGAATTAAACAGTCCCATGGATCCTAATTGCATGCTTCTATCTGAAATGATCGGCAGCATTCTTCATATCACCACCACCTAACAAAAGTTGTCTGAAGACCCTTAATAAAATCGAAACATAATAATGGAGGAGATTATTTTAGTGAAAATGGAAATATACTGTTTAAATGAAAGGAGGTTATCTCATTGTACGTTGCTCACTATTTATTGCTAACATGAAGAACGAAATGGAAAAACTGCATTTCTCCTAGTGCTATAGGCCTTACTGAATAAACATACACCAGTGATATATTCTATGCTGCTTTGTCTTAGTGCGACCACACATGGGGGCATATTAGCAAGGAGCTGCGATAATTATCGCAAAGCGCGCTTAGCGCTGTTTTAAATATCGCCAGCTAATGATGCATTTCATCGCCGAGATATCGCTTTATTATCAACGCTTATCTCCAAGGCGATAAATAATGCAGTATTAGCGGCGAAATGCTGGAAATCCAGCGATAACACTGCAGAGATAGGGAATTCATTGTTGATACCCTATGGTGGTCGTAGGCTGATAATCCACCTCCCTTTATACATATAGCTAAGTCTGAAATTTAGTAGACGTTAGCTTACGACGAAAACCTCGGTTAGCGTTGCTTTTTATATCGCTATGGGTGTCAGGCTCCTGCTTGTAAATACCACGATGTGTGGTTAGCAACTTTTTCACTGTTGTTTTCTGAGGGAACGCCTTCTTTTTAGCTCATTAGAGATGCGATGCGCGGCATTAGTGAAACGGCGGCTGACACAAGGAAACACGCGCTGATGTCTATTAACGTGTCCTTGCTAATATTTAGGTAATTCAATCGCCGCTTTTCGGGAGAAAACAGCAGTTAAAGCGGCGATGTTGGCCTTGATAATATGCCCCTCGGGGCCGAGCCATGCGTCTCGGAACAATGCAAGCACAACCACGCTTGCCTGAACAATCCATCTGCCTTAACCATGCATAAGCATGGTTAAGGCAGACATTGGTATAGTGGGAGAAGTAGAGGAAGCATCGGAACAGGTAGCTCTGGACGCGGACAGGTAAGTGGGGCTGGGTTGGGTGGTAGTTTTAAGGGGGGTATGCCAAGACGGGGGTCCTGTGCTCACTCCACCACTGGATTCAAGCTTGCCTGGCTGGACAGCCAGGTCCCAATATGTTTGTTTCTGGTTCAGGGAGGACCTAGATTAGCAGTTGGAGCTGGACTGCTCCCATGAGGAACAGGGCCAAGACTTATTTGCAAATGGCTAGGCCCAAACTGGGGTGACTTGGTGAGCAAAAGAATGATGGATTAAACCTAGACCTTTGTGACTGGGGTGATTGTTTGCATTGCTCAGCATTCCGTCCATCATTTGTTCCTTTTGCTTTTATCCCTTTATGTGGGAAGGGTATGCCCAGACATGGATCCCTTGCTCACTGCACCACTGGATTCAAGGTAGCCTGGCCGATGAGAGATTATACCCCAAAACCGGTCCCAGGATGCATGTTTTTGGTCCAGGGTGGACTTAGCTTGGCAGTTCGGGCTGGACTGTTGCCATGAGGAACAGGATCAAGACCGATTTGCATATGACTAGGTCCAAACTGAGGTGGCGTGGGTTAAACCCTCATCTTTGTGACTAGGGGTTAATTTTTCCATTGTTCTGCATTCCGCCTATCATTTGTTCCTTTTTACATTTCCAGAATAGACAGCAGGAATCTGTACACTTTTCAACTGTGAGGAAAAGATTACATTGATAACAGCCTGTAATTCTCTCTTCACTGATTATTCAACATATGATAGTGTCTCCCAAATCAATCAGGCAACACAGTAAGTACCTTCTTTTAAAGTGTGGTTAAATACTTCTAATATCCGTAACCAGTATATAAACTGACCTAACAATCAATCAATCAATCAAACGGCATTTGTAGAGCTCAACACTGTCACCTCTAAGGGTATCCGGGCCCTGTGTCTCCATCAAAGAGCCAGGTCTTCAGTCTCTTTCTGAAGTCTGCCAGCGAGGGGGCTGAACGGAACTGGAGAGGAAGGTCGTTTCAGGTCTTGGCAGTGATGTCGGAGAAGGAGCGGCCACAGCTGTGGCTGCACCAGATGTGGGGAGTGAGTGCAAGGGTGAGCGAGGAGAAACGCAGGTGTCTGGCGGGTTGGTGGAAGTTTAGTTGATGGCTGAGGTGGGCAGGTCCTAGGTTGTGGAGGGCTTTGTAGATGTGTGTGAGGATTGTGAACTGGCATTGGTTATGGATGGGGAGCCAATCGAGGTCTCTCATGTGAGTTTGATTGGGGAGGTCCAGAATGAGTCTGACTGCAGCATTCTGTATGGTCTGGAGTCTTCTCAGGACCTGGGTGGAGATGCTGGCATAGGGGGTGCTACCGTAGTTGAGACGACTGGTTATGAGGTCCTGGTTGATGGTCTTTCTGGTGTTTGTTGGAATCCATCTGAACATTCTGCAGAGAATGCAAAGTGTGTGGAAGCAGGGGGAGGCAACTGCGTTAACTTCTTGTTTCATGGTCAGTTGACTGTCGAGGATGATGCAGAGATTGCGTGTGTGGTTGGTTGGTGTGAGTTTTCCAGCTTACCTTTACATTTACATTTACGTCCCATGCAGAGTTGTTCTTCCCGAAAATCAGCACTTCAGTTTTGTCACAGTTGAGTTGGAGACAGCTGTCTCTCAACTATTCAGCTATATTGTTCATGGCGGTGCAGAAGTTGTATTTTGCGTTGGTGGGGTCCTCAGTAGGAAAGTGGATCAGTTGAGTGTCATCTGCGTAGGAGATTATGTTGAGTCAATGGGATCTGACGACATCTGAGAGGGGGGCAATGTAAATTGTGAACAAGGTTGAGCTGAGGGATGATCCTTGTGGTACGACACATATGATATCTTTGAGAGCATAGTTGAAGCGAGGCAGTCAGATGCTCTGTGTGCCTCTTGTCAGAAAGGAAGCAATCCAACTGAGGGCGTTTTGCTGTATGCCTATGTTGTGGAGTCTGTTGATGAGGGTGTTGTGGGAGACTGTGTCAAATGCCGTGGAGAAGTCAAGGAGGATCAGGGTTGCAGTTTTTCCACGATCGAGGAGTGTTCTGATGTCCTCAGTGGCGCCGATCAGCGCGGACTCCTGATTGAGAGGCATCCAGTAGGTGGTTTTGTTCCAAGAATTCAGTGGGCCACTGGTTGATGGCTTTTTCGAGTCCTTTGGCCTAGTAGGAGAGCAGGGAGATCGGGCAATAATTTTTTAGATCGTTGGGGTCAGTCAGTCAAATAAACTTTATTTTGCCGAAAAGACCATAAAAGCACAGGATAAAACAAGTTAAAAACAGATCACACACAATTAAATCACAAGATAAAATTACTCAGTTACTCATCATCAAATTATCTTTCTGTCGTGTTGTGACTAAGTCGAACCTGAGTAATAAAGTTCAATACTGCAAAACAGATTGTAGGAGACTCACAGCTTTGTAATAACAGTATACCTTCTTGATAAGTTCTAATACATTTCCCTACTAAAATTAGATGTAAAAAACGGGTTTTAATAGCTGAATATAAAGTATAAAATAACATAAAATACTTGGTTGACTGTATGGACACTGAATCGCAAGGGCAGTGGGTTAACCCTTTCGATGCTGATGACGAGCTCAGCTCGTCATGATGCATGGTTGAGCTGTGCTGATGACGAGCTGAGCTCGTCATGACACCAGCAAAATGGCAATTTCCAGCACAGGACGGGAAAACTGCCAGCAGCCAAGGTGTTAATGAAGCAAACCATGTCCCAGTAGCGGGGAAAGCCACCAGGAAGTGAATCAGGTTTATTAGGCTGCGTTCTAGTGTCTTCATCCATAGTAGATAAGGCTCCATTCCTTCACAAGTTGATAAAGGGATATACACATGGATAGTTGCCATGTTCAGAACTTTCTCAAGTCTCATCTTGTCTCTATGGGCATGGTATGTGTCCTTTACCAGAACCTTTGTGCATATGCCAATCTCGCTAGTACTCTCAAAAACACTAGTTAATCCCAAATCACAGAGTGTGTTTTTAAATACTTGATCCAAGAGATGTCTAGCATGTTATTCTGTTTCAGACACTCCTCCAATATTCCCAGAGTGAAGCTTGGCTCTGGGCATACACCTGTAAAGACCCTTCAGGTAGCTTCAAACAGGTTTGAAGCAAGGCTTTTAGGAACTTCCAGGTCCACAGCAAGTTAATAAAAAATGTAATTATATATTTGTATATACAGAATACAATCACAATCACTGTTGCAGGGTTAACCAAGGATGGAAATGGGCTTTGATTGTATGGAACATAAGGTAGGCTTGGCACCTATTTAGCTGTGGATCAGATTTTAACCCACTAATGCTATTGTCAGTGGAGGCCCTTTACCACCACTTTGGCTGGCGGAAAATTGACCCCTAGTATGGGGGTGTAATGGCAGAGTTTTTGGCTTTATTTAGCAGTGATATAGATCATTAATCTTGCTCGCATCTAGTATAGGTATTCTTAGCCTGTGTTGGCCCTTTTAAGCCCTTTTTCCCAGACCTAGAAGAGGATAGCTGCTTAATATGCCTTTATTCTTGACTTTAACCTGTCTATTGCCTATTGGCTTTGACATATTAGACAGATTGGTATGGTTTATGTAGGTATTCTGACAGAGCTAAGGAGCATTTCACCCCTTTCAGGCCTACAGGCCTAGAGCTAGAGGGACTCCATCTTGATGAAGCTGAGAGGCTTTTCAGGGCAAAGGCAAAGTTTATAGTTAAGGCTGTTGTTCGCCCTAAGCGGACCGGAGAGAACCGGCCAGAGCTGAATCTAATCAGGAATTGTTCCCGGGCTCAGGTCTCTAGACGAAACAAGCAGACTGGTCACTGTGGGAGCGTCTAGCGCAAGGAGCCTGGTGCATGGGATTGGTGGGAGGAAGCTGCTGGCTGGAACTTTCCATGAGGAAACAGCATTCTATATCAGTGAAGTGCAGAGGCGGAGCCAGTCAGTCAAGCAGAGAGTCAAGGAGAGAGAGGGAGTCGTGTTAAGGTGGAGGAGTGGAAAGCAGTGGAGTGGAGTTGGCAGAGAGAGAGAGAGGGTTCAAGCTGGAGAAGAGCTGAGTTGAATAGTGAGCTGGAACTGAAGGAAGCAGTCAGAAGCAGTTGCTTATCAGGAGGAGGTGTGAATAGCTGGAGTCTGAAGTAATGCCTTTTAGAAGAGACAGAGGAGAGATCGTGGACTAACCTATGGGAGCAGATGGAGTTAATTGGACATTGGCGCAGAGACAGAGTGAATAAGCTAGTGGAATGAACGGTGATCAGAGCGGTAGGAACCATTAAGACTGAATCTGGAAGGTGGAGACAGTTCGCGTGGGGGAGAGGAGTCCAGAGACAGAGTGATCAGCGCAGAGGTGTACCCAAGAGTGCAGGAGAGAGAGAGAGAGTCTGAGAGGAGCCAAGGCACAGACGAGAGAGGAACCCAGATGACAGCTAGAACAAGACTACACACTAATAAGGTGAAGGCGTTCCTGTTATATTAATTTACTTTACACTTGCATCTTAATCTTATCTTTATTCCCTAGGCTTTTGCATAGCTAATCTTTTCCCTTTCAGCGGAGTGTTCCTGTTATGTTTAATCTTTTCTCTTTCAGCGGAGTGTTCTACCTATAGTCTTTGTCAGTTCTGTGTAAAGGTTTATATTGTACTAATAATAAATGACCCCATTAATTAGCGGATTAGTGTGCCTGAGTTCTTTTATGATAAAGTTATCCTGGCTTCAAGCCAGTTGCTGTTGAGCCACTGATGGATCAAAAGGGGGGGTAGGAGCGCTTAAATCAAGAAATAACTCAGTCACATAGTGTGTATATCTTTATCCCCATACAGTGAGGGTAATCACTCCTGGTAGGTATTACTGTTTGAACAGATGCTACCCCTGATCAGGTAAGTAATAGTGAGGGAGAGAGGAGACTTGCAACCAAGGGACTAAGTTAGTACACCATCCCATAATATTATTGTAGTAGCAGACCCTTAGTGAAGAGACTTCCCAATATATATATATATATGTATAGGTGTTCATAGGAATGTGGTCGTCGTTGATATGCGGCGTTAGTGAGAACACTGGGTGGGAGACCAGTGTAGATACCCACTGGATTGTGGCTTGAATAAGTGAGGGCGCTAGGGGGTCGAACTAGCGTGTAGATCGACAGGATTGTTGGTCGTTTGGAAACGGGAGCATTGGGTTCTGCAGGCCCATGTGTAGTCGCACCGGATTGTGCGCAATATCTGCCCTAGGGTAGACCGGTCTGGGTCGGGGTGGCTGCGAGACCAACTGATGTGAATAAGTGTGGTGTAGGGTATGGATATCCCTAGTAATCAGTGAGTATTCTTAGTATCCCTATAGATTTAGTGGTGTTTTTAATAATATGAGCTTGTATATTGCGAGTTCCCCATCCTCAGGTAGGTACCAGGTGCCTGGATAGGTGGTCCTGAGGAGGGAAGGTGAGTACGTTCTGGCTGGGTAGGAGGGGCCCCTGGGGGCTGATCCCACCTACTCAGAAAATCCAGCCATTACATTTTGGCGTAGTCGAACAGTTTACGAAGCCTGTGTGCCTGGCCATGTGCTTAGAGAGTTTCCCATGTGTTCTGAGGGAGTGCCCTGAACGCTGGTTCCATCTGGCGTAATGTTGCAGTTTATGTAGCCTGTTAGACCTATGGGGCTTGAACAGTTGCAGCGTGAGGAGATTGCATTATATCATGGCATTTGGTTTATTCAGGGTGGAAGGAATGGTTTTCATCTTGGTGTTTAAACTGTCAGAGTTGAAGGATGGCATTACATGAGGAAGCCAGTTACATCTTTGTGATGGTCCAATTGTATAAATGTGTGTAAAAAATGCTTTTAAATTGCCCATTACATTGCTTGCTGCATTTGCTTATGCTGTGCAATGTGAAATGTGTTCATTGTAATATGATCTGTGGAGTTCTTTGAATATAGCTCCTTGTAAATATGACTTGTGAATAGCGCCATATTATTGTGGCTTATGAGGTGCATGTTCTCATGTTGATCTGCTGTGTTGCTTGTGAATGGTGCTTTGGATATATTCCTTGTGAAAAGCGTGTCGTTTTTTGAGTTTGTTTACTGTCTTGTAAATATGGCTTGTGAATAGCGCCATTTTAATGTGGCTTGTGAGGTGCATGTTCTTATGTTAATATGCTGTGTTCCTTGTGCATTGCGCCTTGGAAATGTTGTTTGTGAAACGCTTGTCTTGTAAATATGGCTTGTGAATAGCGCCATGTGGTCATGGCTTGGACAGGGCATGTTATCATTACGTTTGGCAGGAGTGAGCTGGATCTCTCTCGGGTGCTTGGGGATAACGTTTTTGAAAATATGTGTACGTGTTAGCTGTGAACGTGAAGAAATGTGCTCATGATTTTCCCATGTATCCATGGACATTGGGGAATGATTGTGCTTGAGCTGCCAAAGGGTTAATATCTTGAGTTGAGATGGCAGTCTTTATTTTTATTTTTTACATGCTGTCAACATGCATGGTTATCTGACCTGACTATAAAAGTCAGTGGATTATTTGATGGTTTGATTTTGACTTTTTTTTTGATTCCTTGGTCTGCCTATGTGTTTTGTCAGTTTCTTGACGGAAAGGTACCATCTTGTGTTTTGCGAAGGGTTCTGTTCATTTCACATTCTTTTTGAAATGCGTCTACGAATTTTTGTGTGGGTTTGCCTTGGAACTGATGTGGTTATAAATCAACCAGTCGGATTATGGAGAAAGCTGGGTTCTTTTAAAATGAGTGAAATGTTAAAAAGATGGCCCGTTAGAATGCATGCTACGGAGCTGTTTTCATTAATTATTTCTTTGAGGGTTTCCATCTAGACAGGAATGTGCTGTTGCAATGTTCAAAGGTTGAGAATAATCAATCTTGCCCGACAGTGCGTGGTAACATGTGCTTTTAATTAGTGGAATGCAACCATGTGCCTTTGAAAAAAAAATGTTAAAATGTAACATTATTATTTTCCCAAATATAAATTAAAATGTATTCTTTTATAAATGTGTCAGCAAAACCTTTTTTATTATGTGAACCAACTCAGTTAGAAAATAATTAGTTGTTTCTCAGTGTGTGAATGTGGCCCTTTTATTACGCTGGCTTGAATGGCCTGCATGTTAAATTACACTGTAATTTAAAATGATATAATGCCCCTGTTTAAAATTAAATACAATGTTGAAATGTATCTGCATTTTATGTTGTTTTACAAATTATTTCTCTTTCAGCAGCTGACAATGGACCATGTTAATTCGTTTTTTTTCCCAAATGCAGAATGTATAATTTTGTGTGCAAAACTGAGTTGCCCCTTTCTAAATAAGTGCCCATATTTTAAATGTCTTGCCTTTAGCTGAATTAGTTAGACAAAAGTCTTTTTAGAAATTGGAGCTTTTTAATTGGCAGTACACTGTAACAGAATTGTTTTTTTTTTTTAAATGCTAGCTTCCGTTAGTTTGAAAATCAGGCCTGAGAATAGGCAAAGGTATTTGTTTGTCGACCTTGGCAGACCAGCTGGTTTGTGCAGACGAGTTTTTTTTTCCTTCATTCTGCTGGTTTCGATCACGTCCCTGTTTGTTATGATTGGCTACAATCCAATTTTCTTCCGCGAACGGCTTGTTTATTTAAGGGCGGGGTGACCTGGCTCTTCCCTTGGAGTTCGTTAGTCGTGATGGGCCTGGGCGGGCTTCTCTGATCTGGGAAATGGGAGACTTGCAGTGCCCTGCTCCTGCTGTGAGCTCATCACTTGGCAGTGATTCCAGTAGCTTTACACTGTAGCCTGGCTCCTGCTCTGAAGGGAGGGGCTGTCCCATGAAGGATTAGTGTATGAAATAGGCCCTTCTGGCTGTGTATGTAAACAATTAGATTTTGCCCAAACTAATAATAATACATATATGATTTTAATTATGTCTTGACTTTAGAAACCTGTTTTTAATTAATTAAGTTTTTTTCCCAACACTGAAAGGCACCCGGGGTGCTTTTTAAATGGTAAATTTTATTTTGCAAGAATAATGATACTTGTTCTCTTGTTCCTAGGATTGCTGTGGTTGTGGTTCTGCGTGGGTCCGTCCCCCTTCCACTTCCTTTTCTTGTTTTAGCTTTTTACTTTCATGTTTTTATTTTAGTTTATTGTTTTTGGATGATGGAACCAGACCAGACCAGACCAGACCGGAAGGGTGATGGATGGCCGCATTGGAGGAAGTGTCCGGATACCGAGGATGCAGGGTGGTGGCCTACACTGAAGAATTTGGACATAATTCCTTGGCCTGCTTTTATTTGTTGACATCACTACGAGCAGGCCCCACTTTTAAAAAAAAGAATAACACAAATATGTTTTATTTGGGACAGAATTATACATGTATTTTGATGCATAATCCCTTGGACAAGCAGGCCCCACTTTTAAAGCAAAAAAAAAAACATGTCACCTATTATAATTTTTCTGTTTTCTTCAAAACAGTTTTTGCCAATGAAGGACTTTTTTGAATGGTGGTGCGCACATGTGTTCCATAGTGTGATCTAAAATGGTTGTTTTGTTGTTCTAAGCTTGATGTTACACCAGCTATCTTGTAGAAATGGGGTTGTTTTTTACTGTTCTTACATTTTCACCTTGATTGATCAAAGGGTGGTTACCTTACACTTTGGATTGTTCTGGGAGGTGTGTCTTTTAGTATGATTATGTATTAATGTTTATCCAGACCTTGCAACAGTTTGTCATGTTTACTTCTCAGATTTCACTTTAAATTGACAAATGTCAGTAGGTAGGCCTCATTTAGGAACATTGTTATTTTCATCCCACAAACAAGCCCCTACACCAATAGTTTCATGAGTCATCATTAGCTTAAGTTGCCTATAGTAGGTAGGGCTCATTTAGGCCCTTTGTTTTTTTCTCATTAGGAGTTGAAACACATTTAGTTTTTAAGTTGACAATAGTAGGTAGGCCTCATTTAGCCTTAAGTTGTCCGAAGTAGGCCCCATTTAGGCCCCTTGCTGTTTTCATTCAACACATAAGTCCCTACATCATTAGATTTCACCAGTTATCATTAGAAGTTGAGGCACATTTGGTTTGAGGATGCTTTTGTTAGTTTCTGTTGTTATCAGATCCAATCTCAGATATGTTTCAGCATTCAAGTCAAGGGTGCTTCGATTTGTTTTCAGTTGGTTGTTAGGTTTCTATTCCCTACAATTGAGTTTCAGGTGGAATTTCCTTGAGTTGTCATTGTTTTTAGGGAGTTTTTTTTTAGGTTTTGATTTGTTGATAGATTGTGTTGATGTTTGTTTATCTGGATGTTATTGTTTATAAGATGTTCGCAAGATAAGGATCTAAGGGTGGATGGCAGAGTTTTGGGCTCTATTTAGCAGTGATATAGATCTTAATCTTGCTCACATCTAGTATGTGTATTCTTAGCCTATATTGGATAGATTATGTTGATGTTTGTTTAGATGGTTGTTGTTGTTTATTGATGCTCGCAAGATAAGGATCTAGGGGTGCAATGTAATGGCAGAGTTTTTGGCTTTATTTAGCAGTGATATAGATCATTAATCTTGCTCGCATCTAGTATAGGTATTCTTAGCCTGTGTTGGCCCTTTTAAGCCCTTTTTCCCAGACCTAGAAGAGGATAGCTGCTTAATATGCCTTTATTCTTGACTTTAACCTGTCTATTGCCTATTGGCTTTGACATATTAGACACATTGGTATGGTTTATGTAGGTATTCTGACAGAGCTAAGGAGCATTTCACCCCTTTCAGGCCTACAGGCCTAGAGCTAGAGGGACTCCATCTTGATGAAGCTGAGAGGCTTTTCAGGGCAAAGGCAAAGTTTATAGTTAAGGCTGTTGTTCGCCCTAAGCGGACCGGAGAGAACCGGCCAGAGCTGAATCTAATCAGGAATTGTTCCCGGGCTCAGGTCTCTAGACGAAACAAGCAGACTGGTCACTGTGGGAGCGTCTAGCGCAAGGAGCCTGGTGCATGGGATTGGTGGGAGGAAGCTGCTGGCTGGAACTTTCCATGAGGAAACAGCATTCTATATCAGTGAAGTGCAGAGGCGGAGCCAGTCAGTCAAGCAGAGAGTCAAGGAGAGAGAGGGAGTTGTGTTAAGGTGGAGGAGTGGAAAGCAGCGGAGTGGAGTTGGCAGAGAGAGAGAGAGGGTTCAAGCTGGAGAAGAGCTGAGTTGAATAGTGAGCTGGAACTGAAGGAAGCAGTCAGAAGCAGTTGCTTATCAGGAGGAGGTGTGAATAGCTGGAGTCTGAAGTAATGCCTTTTAGAAGAGACAGAGGAGAGATCGTGGACTAACCTATGGGAGCAGATGGAGTTAATTGGACATTGGCGCAGAGACAGAGTGAATAAGCTAGTGGAATGAACGGTGATCAGAGCGGCAGGAACCATTAAGACTGAATCTGGAAGGTGGAGACAGTTCGCGTGGGGGAGAGGAGTCCAGAGACAGAGTGATCAGCGCAGAGGTGTACCCAAGAGTGCAGGAGAGAGAGAGAGAGTCTGAGAGGAGCCAAGGCACAGACAAGAGAGGAACCCAGATGACAGCTAGAACAAGACTACACACTAATAAGGTGAAGGCGTTCCTGTTATATTAATTTACTTTACACTTGCATCTTAATCTTATCTTTATTCCCTAGGCTTTTGCATAGCTAATCTTTTCCCTTTCAGCGGAGTGTTCCTGTTATGTTTAATCTTTTCTCTTTCAGCGGAGTGTTCTACCTATAGTCTTTGTCAGTTCTGTGTAAAGGTTTATATTGTACTAATAATAAATGACCCCATTAATTAGCGGATTAGTGTGCCTGAGTTCTTTTATGATAAAGTTATCCTGGCTTCAAGCCAGTTGCTGTTGAGCCACTGATGGATCAAAAGGGGGGGTAGGAGCGCTTAAATCAAGAAATAACTCAGTCACATAGTGTGTATATCTTTATCCCCATACAGTGAGGGTAATCACTCCTGGTAGGTATTACTGTTTGAACAGATGCTACCCCTGATCAGGTAAGTAATAGTGAGGGAGAGAGGAGACTTGCAACCAAGGGACTAAGTTAGTACACCATCCCATAATATTATTGTAGTAGCAGACCCTTAGTGAAGAGACTTCCCAATATATATATATATATGTATAGGTGTTCATAGGAATGTGGTCGTCGTTGATATGCGGCGTTAGTGAGAACACTGGGTGGGAGACCAGTGTAGATACCCACTGGATTGTGGCTTGAATAAGTGAGGGCGCTACGGGGTCGAACTAGCGTGTAGATCGACAGGATTGTTGGTCGTTTGGAAACGGGAGCATTGGGTTCTGCAGGCCCATGTGTAGTCGCACCGGATTGTGCGCAATATCTGCCCTAGGGTAGACCGGTCTGGGTCGGGGTGGCCGCGAGACCAACTGATGTGAATAAGTGTGGTGTAGGGTATGGATATCCCTAGTAATCAGTGAGTATTCTTAGTATCCCTATAGATTTAGTGGTGTTTTTAATAATATGAGCTTGTATATTGCGAGTTCCCCATCCTCAGGTAGGTACCAGGTGCCTGGATAGGTGGTCCTGAGGAGGGAAGGTGAGTACGTTCTGGCTGGGTTGGAGGGGTCCCTGGGGGCTGATCCCACCTACTCAGAAAATCCAGCCATTACAGGGGGCCCTTACAGAAATTATTCTACAAATGATTCCACAAGAAGTCAGCTAGATGAAATGCTGAAAATCATGTGAGGCATAGTTTTCGGCAGACTAGAAATATGGGTGGAGAACAAGAAGATCCTATCACATTGTCACTGGAGCTTCAGAAGGAAAAGTAGCACTATTGACCAGATATTGGCAGGAGACAATCGCAAAGACATTGGTAATATAGGACCAAACATGATGTGGTTCCTTAAGGACAAGACCTGTCTGTGGCTAAAAATATTAATAGATGCAGATCTATAAGGGGTAGGAAGATAATTCCAGTGATTCACAAATCCAGGCAGCCTCCGCTGGCCAGCATTATCAGCCTCCATAGTGGGTGAATGAATCTCAAATGCCTTCTGGTCCTCCGAGGATCAGAGAGAGGGTGGTAAATTCTGGCTTTTGAGAATTGGTTGGGGAAGATACTAACTGAAACCCAAGGCAACAATGACCAAGGCTGCTGTTCCTCACCCTAAATTATGCTTATCTTTTGATTTTGCTTTAATGCTAGGAAATGGAGGCATTGGAACCTTCTGCTTCCTTTGCAGTGTCTAAATTAGAGTCAGTCTAGAGGAACAATAACATCTATGCAGAGGTTCCACTTCTGATCTCATGCACTGGGTAGTCACTGAAGGAATTAATACTTATACCTCTCTTCTTGCCAAGGTGAGATGCCAGAGGATATAAACTTGAGATCTGACAAGAGGTCCTCGCTGGATCAGGAGGGTTGAGAGGACCCTTCGCAAATGAAGGAGGGTGGGGGAGTACATCCTCCCAAGTATATCTGTTTCAACCAAAGAATTTTCCCACCTAAGAACAAAATGGTGTCCCAACTGAAGCCGAGAGACAAACGATAGAGTGGTAGATAACCCAAGTGAGTACAGAAGCTCTGCATGACTAGTGCGGGGAAGGGAAAAAATGCTTTTTTTAATATAACCATCACACACTCTAGTAGTGTCATGATTCATCATTGGTGCACCCTGACTCCTAGAGGTCAGGGTGGGCTCAACCATGTTCCAGAGAGCACTTCTGAGAAGGGTGACCAGAGAGCTTAACCAGAGATTAAAAGTCCCTCATCCTCTCCAAGGGATACCTTTACATAGTAGTACCAGCCTGGTTTGTTGGTGAACTTGATACATAGCTAGTTTGTGCCTTGGCCAGCTGCAGTCTTTGTGCGGGATCACCTAAAACAAGAGTACATCGTTATCCATATTCCAGTGTATGTACACACAGAGATTCTTAGATGCCAGAGGCACCTTGAGGGTGTCATCTGTTCCCAGGGGAGCTGACCACAAAATAGAACATTGGCTGTGGGCTCTACTGTGGACAAAACAATGGAATGGAAACCTTCAGCCACCTGCCATTTACTGCATGTTTTGTCGTGGAGAGAAAGCTTATATGCACAGGATCCTATGCATAGGATGGTATGTGTATTATAATATCCCCACAAATGAATCCACCATTCACCAGTGCACCTGTAAACCACAAATCCCAGACACATGTATCCTTCATAAATGTCCTTGATATGATGAAGACAAGGGACCAGTTTAGGAGCAGGCCAATAGTGGTGAGAATGGGTAGAAATTGCCTTTCCCAAGAGGTTACGGGAAACATTAATCTGACCCTAAATTAATCACACTCCCAGTCAACATATAGCCCGGGATGAGACGATGATAGCTACCCTCACTTCAAAAAAACATAAATATTGGGTGGCACCTCCCGTGGACTAACTTGATTGTCAAGCTCCATGTAGCAAAATAACAATATAGTCCAGTCAATGTAAAAGGGCAGGCAGCACTGTTTATCAACCCAGGTAGAGGACTTTGCCCTAACAGACACCTTGGGCATACATGTGGCAAGATCACTTATGAATCCAATTACATGTTAAAGGGAAACATGTATTCTGTCAAGAACCCCAACACAGCTCATGTCGCTTTTTGCACTTCTGAGATGTGCAAGAAAAGCAGTTGTAGCAACTAGAGGTTATAAAAGCCTCTTCTCATCATGTGACACTACAGCTGCAATTCACATATGGAGGTTACAGCATCATTCATCATCCGGCACTGCATCAAGCATGGCACATGCCTTCAGGAGCTGCAGTTGCTGCTCGAGTTTATCTTTGCTTTGACATTTCTTTTGGGGAAGTTCTTTCCCAGATGTTCTGAGATGCTCTGCCATTTTGTGCATTGTTATGAAAAATCTAAGCAACACCAGGGGCCGTATTACTGGAGTACCCCAGTGCGCAATGGTATTTGTGCCCACATTGCACACCCCCCGGGCCCTTTGCTATTGCATTAGGGGCCTCAGACACTTGTGCGTATCCTTCTGTAATACTGATAGCGCTGGTACACATAAAGCAGCAGCTCTATCATAAGAGGGCATTTCCTCCTTTGCATGGGGGAGTGGCCCCATGCAAATGAGAAAATCTCTTTGCTTCTGTGCTCACGCCATATTACAGACGTGGGTGAAGAGAACTGTCAGTGCGCCCGCTGATGAGAGTCCTCTGGAGGGGGAAAAGGGGGTCCCATGGACCCTCCAGACAGTACAGTCACTCACTGCAGCCGCTTGCAAGGGGATCTCTAATCCCCGTTCAAAGTGCAGGCTGGATGCCGCCTGCACTGTGAAACACAGAGCGACTTCAAAGCAGTCGCTCCATTTTTCGCCTGAATGCCCTGCCCCCAGGGCAGAGAGAGTTCGCAGCTGGCCTGGGGGCAGCACATTCACTATAATGCAGCTTATTTTTCTGGTTAGCGATGGGTGCACGCTTTGAAAGTTGTGCCTAGAGCTAACCAGGAAAATGTGCCACATGCTTAATACGGCCCCAGGTAATTACATATTGTCTGGCGAATATTTAAAGTTCTATAGACATTAACTCTAGTCTAAAATCATGATCGTTCAGTCTTCAAATGTTTGGCACATTTGAAAAAAGTTGAAGTACCAGTTGTGTTGTGGACATGTTTTGGAGTTAAGTAGCTTTCTGCGCAACATTTTTGTGCCATCATGATGCATATGATCAACAGCTGCATTACAACTTTAGCAAAATATAACTGTGCTGTCAGCATTCTTAATTATGTTCTATTCTTTGGCCTTGTCAGCTGCTGAAATACATGTAATCAGATGGGAACAATTCAATTTTTCACAGTTCAAACATGCATTTCTTCATTATCCAGGCACCTAGGCTGTAAGACTTGAAATGTGGCACTGCATCTCTTTCTCTCTGCGCAAAGCTGAATAACATCTGCTTCCATTTTTATTCATTGCTTATTTCATGGGCAAAACTGGAAACCATCTGTTGCTACCCGTCACTGGTACTCTAGTCATCGCTAAAAGCAGAGATCAATCAATGTACTGATCTTTGCTCCCACCCCTTCAACAGGCTCAGTAGGCCAGTGTTGCCTTCCTCGCCCTCAAAAGACCAAATACTGTGGGCCTCATTTATGAAAAGTGACGCATCACTGCGAGAAAACAGCGAAGCGTCACATTTCATTGCCACCTCCTTGTGACACCAATGGTGCATCATAGTTACAGTATGACACATCACGTTGCAAGGAGTTACAGATATGTCAGTATTTCTGACATATCTGTAGATGCAAAAATGACGCATTGCTGGAGTGTGTCACAAAAGTGACGCAACTCCAGCAATGGGTCATTACACATGGGCAAGTCCCATGTTGAAGGAGCCTGCATTAGTCTTATGCCTACCATAAGGGAAGGCATAAGATATTGATGCATTTGCATCCTAGAAGTGGCGCTGTGAAATCTTACAGATTTCACTGCATCACTTCTATGGCCCTTTCTTGAGTCTGAACGCCCCCACTGCGTACAATCAATAAATCAAAAATAGCTTTATTCGATTTAAGAACTAAATCATAAAAGCACAATTTTAAATACACTCTAAAAACATTTTTGCGGTGAAGAAAATTAAGTTAATAGTTAAAAATAGTGAGGGATCAAATACCCCAAAAGATTTTCTATAATCAATGACACTTTTCAAATAAGAGGCAACAGATAACATAGTCAACTCACCATCTAAAATTTGTAACGCGGGGGCGTGGCCAAGATGGCGGGCTGAGAGGTCGCACTCGCCGAGAGCTCCCGGACCCCTGAATTCCTGCACCGCTCGTAACCGCTGATTCCCCCCCGGATCACGCGGCGACTGAGCCTGGTGCCCCGGTAGAGGTGTGGAGCGACTGCTGAGCCTGGTTTGCACCGTCGGGGTGAGATCCTGACCGGTAAAGCCTGGGTCGAAGCCCGCTGAGTGGCCTGTGTGTGAGCCGGAAGCCGCGAGTCTCCCGACCCTCGGAGCCTGACGGAGCGCTCTGCCTCCTGTGTGTGAAGCCCGCAGCAGTGCATGTACTGTCGGAGTGGGAGTCGGCAGCGGCTTCGCGAGCGAAACGGAGTTGTCTAACGGTGGATGTACGGAGCGGAGCTGAGCGGAGGTGATGGGCGGAGGCGGAGCCGGCATCGATTTGCTACGCCGGCCCGTGGCTTGAGGGGGCTCGTATTGAGAGGCCGCTCTGGCCAGCTGTCGGTGGTGGAGCAGTGGAACTGTGCTCCTGGAGCAGATCTCCCCCTGGAATTGCGGGCCCCGGCGACCATCGCTCCGTGAGTTTGCCCACCGGCCGGATTTCTAGATCCCGGACCCGGGACTAAGAAGGGACCTCCATCTTGGGCGTTGGCCTCTCGATCTCACAGGGCGGCCATTTTGTGAACTCCGGCCTGGCAGCTCGGCCTTCCTAGTGCTCTTTGTGTGGTGCTGCCCCTGGCTGGTGTATAGCCGCGCCGGTACGGCTGCTCTCTTTGCTGGACAGTAAGCCTCAACGTCCTCTACTCAGCTGAAATGTCGAACGCTAGAGGACAGAGAAGGGGCGACCCAACCTTGCCGGACATGCTGGGACGCGGCGCCCTACGCAGTGGAGGAACCCAACCCACCACGACCTCCCCAGCCCCGGCCAGGGGTGCAGATGGCGGGGAACCCCCAGTGACGAGATCATTTCTTGAGTCGCTCTTCAGCTCCCTACGGGAGGACTTTCAAACGCTCAAGCGTGAGGTGGCCGGGGAGGTCCGTGAAGTACGGAGAGAGATGGACTCCCTGGGGGAACGTGTGAACACAGTGGAGGAAGCGGGTCGCTCCAGGGATGAGGAGATCACCCATCTGCAGCAGGAGGTCCTGCGACTGCGGGAACAACAGATTGAATTGCAGGCCCACGCAGAGGACCTTGAAAATCGGTCCAGGCGGAATAACATTCGGGTCCGCGGAGTGCCGTCCGGCGAGGAGGGTGAAGACGTGACTGCATACCTGGTGGCCCTCTTTCGTGCGATCCTGGGGGAGTCGGAAGACTTTCGGATCCGCATAGACCGAGCACATTGGGTGGGTCGCCCCCGCAGAGCCACGGCGTCCGCCCCGGACATTCTGGCCTTCCTCCCAGACTTCCCCCTGAAGGAGCGGATCCTCCGAAAAGCGCGAGGGCAGCAACCTTTCCGATTCCGAGACCACCCTGTGACCCTGTTTCAGGACTTATCCACGGTCACGCTGCAGAAGAGGAAATCATTCAAGATCGCTACTGACTTCCTTCGGGAGCAAGGGACACAGTACTCTTGGGGGCACCCTTTCCGCCTGATTTTTAGATGGAACGGTGTTTTGCACCAGCTCCGGTCCCTCCAAGATGTCTGCGCGGTGCTGGGCCTCACAGCATCAGATACGGATACCCCGGCTCCGCGGCGGAGGCGAAGCACTCGTGACGGATGGCAGCAGGTGGGAGAGAGGGGCTCTCCTTCGTCGGAACGACCGGGCTCGCCCACGATCCGGGCGGACATGGCGGCCGCCATCCAGGAGGCCTCCAGAGTGGCGGCAAATGGCGAAGTGGCCCTGACGGCCTGAACTCACTCCGGGGGGAGTCTACTCTAGTTTGTTCCTTTTGCAGGTGCGGGGATTCGGGGGGAGGGCTGGGAGGAATGGCGAGTGCTGGAGGTGGTGGCTGGACGTCCACTAGACTGATTTACCACAGCCTTGTCCGTTAAGGACCGGACTGGGACAATGTCTTTTTTGCAAAGTTTGAGAAGTGGGGTGTGGGGACGGGACTGGCGGGGGGATGTTTTGATTTCGGGGCCTAAAGGGGGGGCTTGTTGCTGGGGGTGGTGTAGATTTGGTTGTGTGAGATCTCGGGGGGCAGGGGGGGTCTTTCTAGTTGCGGGGTGTTGGGGTTTGGGGACTGTACTGTGCCATTGGACTGTTCAAAGTTGCTCTGTGTTGAGGCCTCGAGTGGTGCCTTCTGTGTTTGCCTGCTGGGCTTTGCTTCTTGGTATGTGCCCCACTGATTCCCCTCCTTGATGGCTCTTAAAGTGCTCACTCTAAATGTGAAAGGGCTGAATAATCCGGTTAAGAGGCGGGCAGTGTTATCCTTGTTGGAAAACTCACAGGCGGATATCTGCCTGTTGCAGGAGACCCATTTGCTAGCTAAGGACTGCTCAAGAATGCGTACCCCCAAGTTCCCCACGCAGCTGTTCTCCTCTAGCGCCTCCAAGACGGCAGGGGTGGTGATCTTGTTCTCTAGGGGGTTCAGGGGAGAGGTCGAGTGCAAGGTAGCAGAACAGAAAGGGAGACTTCTCGCATATAAGATCAAGATGGGGGGTTTAGCACTGACTGTTGGCACCATCTACTGTCCCAATGATCATCAGGACCAATTCTTGCACAGGGCATTGGAGGACGTGGCATCACCTCTGATAGGCACATAGTGTTGGGGGGGCGATTTGAACCTGGTTTTCGATGCGGCAATGGACAGGTCTGTGCAGCGGCGCCACCAGTTGGGTGAGCTTTCGGGCTCGATTCGCACTCGACTGGAGGAGCTGGACTTGCATGACATGTGGCGCCACCTTCACCCTACCACCCGCGCATACTCCTACTTCTCACATGCCCACAGATCCTATGCGCGACTGGACCATCTACTTGTGTCGGGCCTAATGCTCCTTCTGGCTTCGAATGCAGATATGGGGGGTCCTCTCTCTTTCCGACCACGCGCCGGTGGAGGGCGCTTTCACTCTGCCGCCGGCGGTTCGGCCGAGAGGGGTCTGGCGGCTCCGAGACACGCTATTGCACAGGCGGCCGGTGGTGGATCAGATCCGAGCGGCCATTTTGGATTTTCAGACCGTGAACGATAATGAGGATACTTCTCGTGCGACACAGTGGGCAGCCCTGAAGGCGGTGCTCCGAGGCGAATTTATAGCTATTTCCTCGGCCGAAAATAGGGACCGACAGCTCAAGAGGGATGAGCTCACCCGGCAGGTGAGGGAGCTGGAACAGGTTCATCATAGGACAGGGGCCCCCAGGGTTTGGAGGCAGTTGAAGGCGGCACGGAAACTCTTGGCAGCCCTTGATACGGACCGGGCGGAGTATGCGATGCTCCGCCTGAAACACAAATATTACACAGGGGGCGATCGGTGCGGGCGGCTCTTGGCCAACAAACTCAGGGTGCAACACCAGCAGCACCGAGTGAAGGAACTAGTTGACCCGACCGGAGGTAGGGTCACGGCTGACGAGCAAATAGCAGACGTCTTTCGCAGCTTTTATGCTGACCTCTACACCGGGGAGGCCCCCTCGGCCCAGGCTGAGCTGGACTATCTGGATTCGGTGCCGCTCCCGTCGTTGACACTGGATCAGGCTCAGTATCTGGAGCGCGACATCCGTGTCGAGGAGGTGATCACGGCGATATCCCGGCCCCAGGTCCGGATGGCTTTATCCCTCTGTTTTATAAGACCTTCTGTCAGGAGTTGGCGCCTCTACTGACCCGCCTTTTCAACTCCTTTGCGGAGCCGGGTGCCATCCCCTCCGAATTTCTCCAGGCCACGGTTTCCGTGATCCCGAAGCCGGGCAAGGACAGGACCGCCTGTGGGTCCTACCGTCCTATCTCGCTGCTGAACACAGATTTGAAGGTGTTCACCAGTATATTAGCTGCACGTCTGGCGGTGTACCTCCCGGGCATGGTTGATTCGGACCAAGCGGGCTTTGTGCCTGGTAGGCAAACAGTAGACAACACAAAGAGGGTGACCCACATCCTTGAGAAGGCTTCCAGGATCCCAGGGGAGAGGATGCTCCTGTCCATAGACGCGGAGAAGGCTTTCGATAGGGTGCATTGGCCCTACCTAGAGAAGGTCCTGGGCAAGTTCGGGATTGGTGAGAAGTTCCGTCATCTGATCTTCAATTGTTACCGGTTCCCATCTGCAGTAGTCCGAGTGAACGGAGGCAGCTCTCGACCCTTTCCCATTGAACGGGGTACGCGACAGGGGTGCCCACTGTCCCCTTTGCTCTTTGCCCTATACATGGAGCCATTTGCTCAAAGGGTTAGGCAGAACCCCGACATTGTCGGTGTCAAGATGGGTGAATTCCATCATGCGATCAGCCTGTACGCGGATGATGTCATTCTGACGCTAGATGACCCGCGGAGGTCGCTGCCGGCTTGCGTAGAGGAACTGGACCTATTCGCCGACGTGGCGGGCTTCAAGGTGAACCTGGGGAAGTCAGCCGCCCTTGACATTTCGCTTACTAGCGCCACTAGAGCGGAACTACAGAGGCTTTACCCTCTGAGCTGGTCCTAGGACCGGATCCCGTACTTGGGGATCCTGTTGGCGCCCTCCCTCCCAGAGATGGTCACGGCCAATTATGCGGCTTTGGGCACGAAAATCAGGGAGGAATTAGGCCGGTGGGATAAGGGTACACTGTCGCTACTAGGTAGGGTGGCTGCGGTGAAGATGACCCTCCTGCCTCAGGTGCTTTACCTCTTCAGAGCGTTGCCGCTCCAGCCCCCCGCGGGGTGGCTTGCGGAGACACAGTCTGCCATTGCCCGGTTCGTATGGCAGGGCCGCAGGCCGAGGATCAAGAGGAGCATCGCTATGCTGACGCCCGACTCTGGGGGGCTGGGGATACCGGACTTGCGGAAATATTTCCAGGCCGCCCAACTCCGCTATCTGGTGGAATGGAGCCGGTGGGAGTCTGATAAGCACTGGCTGTTCCAGGATCAGGCGGTGGCGGGTAGGACGCTACAGGAAATACCATTCTTGAAGCGGGCCCATCGACCCCCTAACATCTACGCGTCTCTGGTGACGCGGGTCCCGCTCCGGACGTGGGACTCGGTGGCTGTCAGGTACGAGCTTACTACCTTCCCCTCTCCCTTTACGCCGCTCATTGGCAACCCGGACTTCGGCCCCGGGATGGAGCAGGGTGCTTATGAGCGCTGGCGGGTGGCCCGCTGCTGCACTTTGTATCACTTGTACAGCCCTGAGGGAGTTGTCCCCTTCCAGGATTTGAGGCGGGATTATGGCCTCCCAGAAGCGGAGCGCATGCGATACATGCAGGCGCGTCACTGGGCATTACAACCCCAGGTGCGCGATGCGGCAAACCGGGAGATCACGGTGTATGAGCGCTGGTTAATCACTCGCACGTCGGACGCTAAACTGATCTCAGACTTGTATAAAATGCTGCAGCCCCCCTTCTTTCACATTCACAACCCCGGTCGGGAACGGTGGGAGCGGGAGCTCGGGCGAGTGTTGAGCCACAAGGAATGGGAACACATCTCCTTCCGCGCACGTCACTCGGCCTATCACACGGGTCTTACGGAGACCTTCACCAAAATCTCGACCTACTGGTACCGCACTCCGGAGAAACTGCACGAGATGGACAGGGCAATACCAGGGACGTGCTGGCGCAACTGTGGCAATACTGGTACACTAACACACATACTGTGGGAATGCCCCCTACTGGCTCCTTATTGGGAAGAGGTCTTGGGTGAGGTGGACAAATGCTTTGGGATAGAACTGCCGAGGTTCCCTGCCTATGTTCTGCTAGGGTTGCCAAATGGGTTGATGTATCCCCTTAGGTCTAAGAGGGGTAGACAGATCGCGATTGCTCTGGGGTCAGCGGTGCAAAATATTCTCATACACTGGCGCACTACCACACTTCCCTCTGTAGTTGGCTGGCTGCATAGATTATGGCATGTCCTTGGAATGGAGAAGATGTCTTTAGTAGCCCTGGGAGATACTGATACCTTTGAAGAACTGTGGGCGCCCTTTCATAGCCTGTTATGTTCCGAGTTTCGGGAGATCACCTGCCCCAGATACCTTAGGTTGTTAAGGCTGACGCCGCCACCGGACCCGCCTGTCTGACCGGGCGGGGTCGGTACTGTATAGAGGGGATTATTGGAGAGTTGAATGAAGAGGAAGCTGAAGATAATGGCACAGTACAGGGGGTGGGTTGGGGTATGGTAGTTGGGGGTTCTGTTTGGTTGGGTAGGTTTTTGGAGCGGGGATGCTTCTCCACCCTTCACCCCCCCTTTTTATCTTTTTCCCTTCCCCCCTCCCCCCCCTTCCTTTTTCTTTATTTTTTCTTTGTCCCCCCCCTGATTTTCTCTTCCTCTCCCCTATCCCGTCCTTCCTTCCCTCCCCCTTCCCCCCCCCCTCGTTATTTGTATGTGACCACAGGTGCGAAAGCTGTGCTCCCGAGTCGGATGAAGCCTCTTGCAAAGTTGTAACTGCATTGTTGTACTTGCTGTATAATGCGCACTGATTGTGCGGTTCCTGTGGTTTATCTGTTCCTTGCCCTATTGTGTCCTATCCCACCCTGCTTCAATAAAATACTTTAAACATAAAATTTGTAACGCGAGAAAAGCTGTGCGACATTGTCTCAAACCCTTCTTTTTTTAAATCGGTTTTAAAAATCTTTTTCAGAAATACAGATAAACGTTACAAAATAAGGTAATATGCATAATAGATTGTTGCAATATAGCATCACTCAGGCAAGCATCCAACATTTTAGACCAATCATTAGTGTTGGAAAGCTTTTAAGTCTGTGAAAGGACCCTAAACGAAATCGAGTTAGGAGCATCCTATCATGGCTCCCCAGTACAAAAACTAAATATCGCTAGATGGCATAACATGATAACATTAATAATGTAGATTTAACCATCGCCAGTGTAAGTCTAATAGTTTGTAAATGTACTAAACAAATTGCTTTTAATTCCTTTATCGAAATTGCAGTAATCTTGTCAGAACTTTCAAAATATTCATGGTGGCCAATATCACTTGTGAACTTTTTTATAAAATGTAACCACGGGATGGTGGTCACCCTAGGCAAGCCTAAACAGTCTCTGACAACATCACAATTAAAATCAGTATCCACAGAGGTCCATACCTTGTGCCACAATAAAATAGGTTCAATTTTAATCAGGTCTGTAATGTATGACATCCCTAGTTCCAAATGACAGATAAAATTGGCTGTGCTTTTAGGAGTCACCAATAAGTATTTTGTAAATGCATTTTCTATTATTTATAGCAACTGTCCATTCGTATAACACCAAATGCCCCCTTCATACATTGCTGTTGCATAGGCACTTAGCTTTATATATTCGTATTGGTAACAAGACAAAATATCGAATTCAAAATATAGAATTACCAAAATATCGAAGTGAAAATATAGAATGGGCAAAATATCGAATGGACAGAATATAGTGGTGAAAAATATCGAATTGAAGGTAAGTAATTTAATATCGAATAGTCATTTTTACCCCTACGCTATCCAAAGCTTTCCCTACTGTTGCACTCTCTGGAGTGGGAATAGTAATTTTTACCCCTACGCTATCCAACGCTTTCCCTACTGTTGCACTCTCTGGAGTGGGAATAGTAATTTTTACCCCTACGCTATCCAACGCTTTCCCTACTGTTGCACTCACTGGAGTGGTAATAGTAAATGTTATATGTATTATTTCATTAATTTTAAATTACTTTTAAGACATTTAAAAAAATTCGATATTTTGACTAACTATGGGGCATATTATCAAGCCCGCGATAAAAGCGTTAGCGACTTTTTAAAGTCGCTAAAGTATTTTTTTATTATCGCACTATTCTCAATACATCTCTAACTGGAGTTAGAGATGTATTCTTGACTTCATCTATCGCCCTTGCGCTGGAGGCGATAGATAACGCTAATGGGATGCAGGGTGGGCGTTCCCACGTCCAACCACATGTAGAATATTCAAAGGATTCTTTGCTGAGCAATCAATAATCAATATACCACAATCTTTCACCAGTCCAAAGGTATTTTAGCAATTGTCCACAGTATTTAGGGTTTTTGAAGTGTCCAACTTTATATCCAAAGTAATGTATTCGCCTTATTGACAACACCAAGGTATGTTGTTATAGCATCATTTTCCATTTATTTCAGTTCTGGTTTCCATCAATCAAAGATAGCAGCCAACACGTGTTTCGTCTGGCATACATATCATGCCTTTCGACTTCTTCAGGGCTGCAAGCCAAGAAGACAATAGTATTTACAATTCAAAGTATGACACACTATATATATTAAAAATAATAAAGAAAGGGGGACATCCACGTGTGGGGTCAAATTCAAAGATATCCATGTGATTTGTATTAGGCCAATTTGAAAGTTGATAGCCTGCGATAGGGAAATGTGCGATGTGCGTTTTTTTACGCACATCTTGATAATATGCCCCAAGATTTTTTTAAACTATATTTTTGATTCGATATTTTTGTACTTACCTGTTTGTAGATAGGAATTTGATATTTTTGCATTCTATATTTTTTCTTCGATATTTTGGTAATTCTATATTTGTGAATTCGATATTATGTCAGTGATCCACTTAGTATTAACTCTGGCACTGGTCTTTTGCCCAATCCTCTGGCAACGTTGGACAAAGCACCTATAGTCCTATTAAAAATCAGTTTTCTCGCCCGCACAGCTGGTAGCCAAGTCCCACAATAGTCAAATTGAATGAACAAATATGGGAAACTGCTAATACATTCCACTTTAGTATTATCAATGTAAATGTCAAGACATCAAATGTTTGCCACATTTCATTATGTAAGTTTTAGATATATTCACTTTCAAACCCCTTGAACCCATAAACCCGGTAAAACTAGTTAAAACTCTCTGCAATCCTAATTGGGTATGAGCCATTAAAACCGCATCATCTGCATATAGCAGTGCGGGCACAGGTTGTTTATTTATAAAGGGAGATCCTGTTATTGTTTAGTTAAAAATTGTCCTACATCATTAATATATAAAGTAAAAAAGAAATGGGGCGAGCACACATCCTTGCCTTACACCTTTACTAATAGGGAATTTGACTGTACATTCGCCCCTCTTTCCAAACCAGACCCTCGCACCAGCATGTTTGTACAACTGTCTCATAAACAAAATGAGGGGAGGATCCACACCCATATCCTTTATTATGCTCCACAATCTGTCATGCCTCACGCAGTCAAAAGCAGAGCTGAGATCCACAGAAGCTAGGAATAATTTTCCTTGCTTAGCTTGCGTGTATTAGCCAACCACAAGGCTTAAATGTATCCCCTCTTCTATGGTCCCCAGACCCTGACGGAAGCCATATTGCAATTCAGAGAGTACACCTCTCTCTTCCGCCCAGGTCTGTAACCTATTTAAAATAATACGCCCAGTTATTTTCAGGAAAAAGTCCATGAGGGCTGATAACAAGTGGGGTTATTGCGATCCCCTTTTTAAATATTGGGACCACTATGGAATAAAACCACAATGGAATTAGGCCCTGTTGGCAGCAAGCTTTTAAAAGATGAGTTAATAGTGGACCCCAGTACAGAAGATTGTTTTTATACACGTCCACAAGGACCCCATCCGGACTGGGGGCTTTGGCCTGCAGCTCTATCATTTATAGCACTTATAACCTCATTCAAGGAAAAGCATAGATCTAGGGGAAACATACACATGTGTTCAGGCAGCATAAATGGATCCTGTTCTATATGGGCCCTGGTTTGCTTCTCATCAATAAATAAATTAGTGAAGTGCTCTACCCATGTTGCTTCACTAATAGCTGTTTCTATTTAAGTAAAATCTCTTGGAGCTAATAAAGGCACATTAACCACCTTCCAAAAACTGTTATTATCTCTAAGCACTCAAGCGTCGTGCAGAGCCTGCCAAGCCTGGGCTCTTAGGGCCTTATTTATGAAGGCCTTGCGCCGCCGGTGCGTCACTTTTAACATGGGAAAAAGTGACGCATCGGTGGTGCAAGGCTTTCATAAATGAGGCCCCTAGTATCTTCCTGCGTTCATTAATCGCCATTTTGTAGGCGCTCCTTGCCAATCTTCTGTCACTTTGACAACTGTCCTGCCTGTGTAATACCCTCCTTAAATTTGCAAGTGCTTTAGTACAATCTGAATCAAACCATCCATGTTTCTTCTGCTGTCTTTCCTTAAAACCCACTGTTAATATCTTTTTAGTTTCCTTCATAAAAGTACAAAATGAGTTTAAAACCTCAATATCGGCAGCAAACTCTACATGGCAGACAGTCACAGCCTTGTTACACTTAATTATTAATTGGTTAAAAAATGCGGTCGGATCAATTTTCGTCCAACTCAGAGAGTACCCATTTAATCTATTAAGAGCGATTTCAAAAGGGAATTTTTCCACAGAGTACTCCTTATTTGGCACAGCGCTTACTAAAAGGATAGATAAACTTATTGGAAAATGGTCACTCATTGCATTTGAGGGAGTTTTAAAGTTACACACCCTACTGGAGTGGATCTTTGTAACTAAGATGAAGTCAATTGTAGAACCAGATCCTCTACTAATAAAGGCACTCTTGAATGGGACTATTGGGGACCAAAATTCGTTAGCGAACCCTAGGTCGATTTGGTAAATAATAGTATTAAAAAAATCTCCTGTTGTTGTATGAGGGAAGTGAGCATGTTCCACACCTCTGACCACGCTTAGGCCACAAATCCCCCTCATAGCATATTGACATACAACATGGTTAAAGTCCCTGTCCCAGATAATGCACACATCTTTCATCTAGCTGTCCTGTATATAGGAAATATCTTTCCCTAATTCACTCAATACACAACGTAGATGCTCTTTGGGGACATTATTGTAAAAATTTACAAAAACCAAAGTGTGCTTCTTATCTATATACAGTATCACATTATAATAAAAACTATTTGGAGCTTTAAAATCTATCCTATTTACATTAATATAATTAGAAACATAAGTACACAACCCCGCTTATTTCTGCCTCAAACCGAGCTAACAGCTGGTGTGTGGTACGTTTTATATCCATTTATATGCAGCTCGTTCTCCAACCAGGTCTCTTGCAAGCACAATATTGAGAATTCTTCAACAACAGTAACCCATTGTAGATCTCTTACTTTCTGGTGCAACCCAGCCACGTTCCAATATAGTATTTTAAATTCAAGCACATCTGTTTCTGCATGAACCCTCTGAGTCGCTACCTTTATATTATATATAGTGTCATTCTCAAATATAGGCTGCCCCATATCCTCAGGAATTGATGGAAAAGACCTATTTGTTACAATGGACCCTAAACCCGTGATTGAACTTGTTGACTCATCATTAGAGGTACCATATCCACCAGTTAAGGCTGGTACTAAACTCTTCCCCATTTGTGCACATGGTAGTTCCTGATCTCTTGGTCAATCAGTGTCCTCAAGTGTAGGGAGGACATCAAATAAGTTGGCAACCGGTACATTAAAAAAAGAGGTAGAACAACCCTGGGGGACCATGTTCTGATTTCTATGTTGGATAGCCACCTCAGGCTGATAAAAAAAACAACAAAAGCAGGATGTTAATACCCACATGTGATATATTTGTGTTCCCAACTCTGGATAAAATGACCTGTATTAGGTGCGGATCACAAAACTTCGGTTAGGCCCATTTTAGAACCTAACCAGAAAAGTGATTTATTCCTCGGAGCCTCCCAAGTTTCATTGTTCTTTGATTCTAAGGCTGGAACATTGGCCAGGAATATTGTGAAAGGTGTAACAGCGGGAGGTTAGTTAAGATTAACCATTGCATGCTCATGACGAGCTCAGCTCGTCATGAGCTACAGTGCTCCGGTGCTCATGACAAGCTGAGCTCGTCATGGCCATTAGAACGCTCGCACGCTGGGATAATTCCCCTGCTGTGCTGAACGTTCTATTGAAATGGGTGTGGCCGTGACGAGCTCAGCTCGTCATGAGCACAGGAGCACTGTAGCTCATGACGAGCTGAGGTCGTCATGAGCACCGGGGTGCTGTGCGCGCCCCCACCCCTGCCCCCCAGCACAGCAGGAAAATTACCCCAGCAGCCAAGGGCTTAAACAATTTTCCTCGGGAATTTATATCTGAATGTTTAGGCATTTTATTATCATTTAAGACACTAACCCTTTTGTGGGAATTGTCCATCTGTGTTATTGATGGCACTTTTGAAGTAGATGGGATCATATACATAGTTTGAGAATCTCAGTTCCTAATGTTATGTACCATCCCATCAGTGATACCAACACTGCTGGGATGCGTAGATGTCAGATCTTCTCTACGACACGTTACCGTATCAGGGTCAAATAGTTCCATTTCGTTTTGTAAAATTACCTGTATGGCCTCCACTCTATCAGTTAATCTAGATATGGAGTCAGTTACACTTTCGTGCAAATTATCAATTTTCGTTTTAATCTTACTATGCTCCTCCATCTGTCCATCAATTAGTACATTACTGGAAGATGAGGGTTTCCTTGCAACCTCGAATTTACCCAGTTTACCCGGTTTGCGCGCCTTCTTCCGCTTCGTCCTGTTTACTTTCTTATGTGCAGATGGGCTTGTGGATGGAATTGTATTTGGTGCATTACCCAAATTATATGGGTTCCTAGGTCGCTTCCACATAGCAATATTGAAGAGAGTCTAGCCCAATTCAATAAATCATCCCTAGCTGCTATTGAACTGATTGCTCCACTGAAAACTAGCTCAAACAAACACAGACAAAGCCGGGCAGTGTGGTTCACCCCCGAACTTCATAAGGAAAAAAGCCACTGTAAAAACCTAGAAAGAAGATGGCGTCGAACCCATCTCGAGTGGACAAAGTAAATTACAGGTTAGCTCTCTCCCTCTATCACAAAAGTATAAAGCAAACCCTGAAATCACCTATTGCCCAACAACTTAGCCAAGCTGAAAACACCCCTAAAGCCCTGTACCAAAAACTGAAAACTTTTACCAGACCCAAAGCATCTGAACTGGAAGAAAGCTTCTCTCAACCTCTCTGCGATAAAATAGGTGCCTTTTTCATACAGAAAATAGACACCATTTATAATAAGATTGCAGCTACCAGCTGTCCTCCGCTTCCAAACACCATCACAGGATCTCCTCCTAACACTAGGAAAACCACACTGTTGAATTTCCCTCTTTTATCGCAGGAAGAGACTGAGATGCTAATGCGCAAATGAAGATCTGGCTCCCCTCTCGATATCCTACATGCAAGTATCTCAGCCTCTTTTGAAAAAACACTATAAAACCTCATCTGCTCTTTATTAAAACAATCTCTGAAGGTAGGCCACCGACCCTTAACATGGAAGGCGGCGCAGGTCATCCCAATCTAGAAGAACGTGAAAGCATCCACGGAAGTTCTGTCAAACCTCTGCCCTATTTCCCTCTTACCATATCTGAGCAAAGTTCTGATTAAACATGTCAACACTCATCTATCCGTCCATTTCGAATCGGCTGGCTACGTAGATCCATCTCAATCAGGCTTCCGTCCCAAAGATAGCACAGAAACTGCCCTGGTATCCATCACTGGCAACATCAGGCTTGCACTAGACTAGGGCCAACCTACCCTCCTGGTGTTATTAGATCTTTCCGCTCCATTCGATACGGTTGACCACCAGACTGTGCTCATGAGACTGAGGGAAGACGGGATTAGGGGAGTGGCGCTGCAATGGTTGACCAGCTTCCTCTCTAGTCGTACCCAGACCATCAACTTGGGCCCATACCTGTCACATTCGATAGAACTGACCAAGAGAGAACCACAAGGCTCATGTCTAAGCCCAACCTGGTTCAATATATACATTGCTCCCTTGGCGGTTCTCCTGAGAAACCATTCAGATGACATCCCAACTTACCTTTTCTTTCAACAAGACATCCCAAACAGCCCAATTATTTTTTTCTTCCGGCATGCTAGCTACCTCACAATGGATGAGAAACAACTTTTTACAGCTGAATGCCGGACAAACTGAAGTCATGCTCTTCGGAGCAGCCCACTACTATGGACTCCTGATTGATTGTCTAAAGAACTGGGAACCGCTCCATCTCCCCAAAAAACGGCAAAGAACTTAGGGGTACATCTCGAACAGACTCTAACTATGAAAGAGTACGTAACCTATACTGTTGGCTCATGCTTTTATGCCCTGGGCCTGCTGAGAGCTGAGAAGAGTGTTTCCCTATCTCCCCGATCCCCTGCGAAAGACCCTGATCCAAACCCTGGTGCTCTATAAATTAGATTATTGCCACGCCTAACTGATCGCTGCCAACGAGTCCTCCCTTAATCACCTTCAGATGGTACAAAATACCGGAGAACGCTTAGTGTTAACGCCCTCCATAGAGCAGCTTCACTCCCTCTTCTACACCAACTTCACTGGCTGACTGTTGCCTGACACACAAGGCAATATGGGGTAATGGATCCTCCTACTTGGCAGAGAGGCTTTGTCAGCACGCCAAACCACTTTTATTGAAAAGTGGATCCCAGGGATAGGGATCCCGGGGCCTAAATAGACTTGGGGAGGGTGGCTGTATGCCTTGCTCCCCATAAAAATAAAACTGCCCCGGCCTACCTCGGGGGCTCAAAAGTGGGTTTATTAGAGCCGTAGTACTATAGATCCGCTCCCCAAATTCACGGTGCCTATAAAAAGAGAAAAATTACATTTTTGGCAACAGAGTGGTTAAATTTGTGACCTCCAAAGCCAGGACATTGTTTTATGTAACCTTTTGTTTGGACAGGGGACAGAATCCTCAAGGCCTAAAGTGTCTACCTCAAGATTTATGTTGATGTGGTGTTAGCCAATCAGATCATATCTTTTCATCTGTTAGATCTGCGGATCCACCTCGACGTGCAATATACAAACATTTTGAACCTCAATTTTTCAAGAATCGAATCCCAAAAAACCCGCTTTCTGAACAAAGATGTCTTTCTCTACCTATCTATTATTCCTATGGAAAATTGCTTGGGTAAAATGTGTTTTGTGACAACCCCTCCCTTTTTCTCAGCCCTCTGAGGTGAATAAAGTTTGCTTTGTAACATTTTTGTAAAAAAAAACATACACACATATCCATGATTGATTTCAAAGATCTGCATTTGTAGAGATCATGCCCTGCAAGAAAAAAAGAAAAATCTAAGTGCACTTGACAAATCTGGTGCACTTTCACATTTATGTGTTTTACCAAATACCTTATAGCAACTGTTAGCTTCAAGAACATACAGGCATTGTTAAGCAATGTTGTAACATCTTATTTTACAATTGTGAATTACAAACCTTTGATATCAAGAGGAAAGCACATACAAATGCAATATTCACTTATTCCAGGCCTATTTGTGTCTTTCCAAAATATTCAGCATGTAAGGGTCAAGGATGGCATATCTTCGGATGGTGGTGGGATGGATATCACAACAAGCTTCTACAATGTAACCTTCAGAACAAGATGGCCGAGGTTAAAATCTGGACAAATATCGTGATCTTGGACAAAATATTTATTGCATTTTTCTCTTTTTACCTATCTGCCACAATATTGTGCACCTAGAAGCAATCAGTTTGAAGTATATGTTATCCAAGAAAAATGCTTTAATTCACATTGAGGCAATGTCAGCTTCCTACACCATCTCCAATGTTCAGATTCAAGAAGATGGTAGATCAAACTTTATTACAAAATAACTTGCTTTAAGTATAATGTGTCACTCCCCAATCTGTAGGTTCAAAATAACAGGTATTCCAGTTACCAAATGTAATGGTTCTTTGTTTACCAACCTCGAAAGGATTGAAGAATGATCTGACCTTGCTGGTATTTGAAGTTAATAACAGCAGATCTGTTTATGAAGCTTTTACTGCCAATGTAATAAAATTACATCTCTTTTAAGAAATAAAAATATCAGATTGTCAAACTGTTTTTATCCTCTATTATTGCCACCATGATTTCACAAATTGCTTGGGATGGGGAATCATTATGGTCAGGCTTGTTTGGCAGACCATGAAAGTTATGGATTATTCCATGAATGCCCTTTCAAAACCTATGACTTTTTATAAGATGTTCATGTAAAATAGTGGTGTAAATTGCACTGTTTGGCACTATGTGATAGAAACTTATTTTGGGGTAGTCCCAAACCACACAGAGGACATCTGGGTCCTTTTCTTAGTGTAATTTAGAGCTGGAATTTGTAATCCTAGTTTCAGAGATCAACTTTTATGTTTTATGGTTTTTGATGGCACTTATTGGTATGAATGAAGGTGTGAAAGAGTGGCCCGTGCTAAAAAATATATGAATATCAAGCATCCTCTGCCACAGATTTAGCTCAGTGAGAAAAGCCATGTCTTGAGCTATTTCTGGAATGACAATTTGGACCCAAGGGACTGAAGTTCCAGAGGTAGCTGATTCAAAGCCTTAGCTGCCAAAACAAGAGATGGAATGGTCCCCGTCCTTGACCGCATAGCACATGGCAACCGTGGCAGACTGAAGTGTTCTCACAGGGCAATACAACTCACATCTTGCAGACAGATATCGTATGCCTGAAGAAAAAAGTCCGGATGAACCAGAACCAAATACTTTTAAAAGAATCCGCTTCTTAATTGGGAGTAAGTGGAGACATCTAGGATAACCAGAAACTGAAGCCTGCAAATATAGTTTTCGAATTTGGCGAGCTGTGATGTTCCTGACTACTTGCAACCTGTTGATGAAGCCTTCCAGTAGCCCAAGATAAAGAGAATTGGCCTGGTCCAACCTAGAATGCGTTAACACTGCTTTCCTAGAGTGCAGTAGAAAAAGAAAAAGAAAAGTCTTAAGGGCCTGGAGCAAGGCATTTGTTTGCAATTGGTATTTTTGACAGTGTTGTGCAATTAACAGAATGAAAGAGATAACATTGGGAATATACCAAACCATCAGTCAGTGTCAGCAAATTAACTCACATCTTACAGAAAATAAGGAGTAATTTGAGTAGCAGCAAAAAATCTATACAATAAATGAGATAGCGTAATAAATATTGTGCAACCCAAGCAAATTTAGTTTTACTACACAGTTTGTTTCTTAGCAAGGGATAAGGTTCTTTGGTTAAAGGTGAGTGCAGTCTTGGGGGTTAGAGGGGCGGGTAGTGGACAAAAGCGACCACCAGATATTTTTGTCTGGGATACCCACATAAACCTATCTCCTTTCCTGGAATTGATTTGCAGTGTTAATGAAGCCTAGAGGGATTGTTTTTACAGTAAGCGCTGCAGAGAACTTCTCAGCATTGTTTAGGCCACACATATCATATATATGGGTGCTGGGCAACATGACTCCAAAGTTCCACTAGTACAGCATGTATCTACAATGGGGTCCTTACTATAGCCAGTTCCTAGAGGGAGGCACAGTTAATCAGCAGACCAAATGAATGGCCAGGCCACAGAACCACAGAGACTCTTGTCTTGCAGTCTGTTGCGTTTTGTTAGCGCACCTGCTACCCAGACCCCATTCTACACAGGCAGCAAGGAAGCCTTGCCGCTCGCCTCCTGTTCTCGATGCTTTTCACCCTCACCGCAGTCCACCAGTGCCTGAATTGGTGCCCACGTGGCTGTAAATCTGGATTTGATGGCTCGATCCAGTTGGCTGAAAGCCTCAGGTCAAGCGGCCAGCGTACTTCCTCATCTCGAGTGAGAGCTGGTGCCCACACTCGCTCTCATGTGGCCTGGCATCTGCCCATTCACGCAGTCTCATCGCACCACAATGAAACAATGCCCCAGCCATACAATACGGCAAAGAGGGAGCAGAAAATGGCTGCAACACCTCGCAAGCCTCTCCTAACATGCAGTTAGGCCTGAAAGGGGGGGCATTTTTCTAGCTCCTGTCCAGGCATGCAGAGCAACTAATGCCTCATCCACCTGCAAGGGCATTTGTGATACCCCAGCCATGCCACAGTCACCACAGCACCATCTGGTCTTGCCAGCATTACAGCACAGGTGGTACCCCCAAGCCAAGACTCCCGCCTGCATGGGCACCCACACCTAGGCACAGCGCGACTGCACTATGAACCACGTCACCACTATCTGCAGGCGCATCTGCTACACAGACCAAATGGTGTAAATTCTGGCATTGGAGCATTTTGCAGTTACTGACCCAGGCCTACTCAAACTGCCTGATTAAAAGACTGGGTCGAGCAACTGGAAAAATAATTTTCTACCATACCCATCTCCAATGAGCAGATCATATCGCTCTATTTATATGGCTGTAGAGGACCTCCACTAGATAGCAAAGGGTGTCGCAGAGGCAGTACCACCCCATACATGTGGCACCCTCAAGGACTCCATCACAGCATAATTTGAACCATTTGCCAACACTGGCTATGAGCTGTCCATCCTCTGCCAGGTATGCCAATGTCCCTAGAAGTCTGTCAATGTTTTCTTCGCTCACATCAAAGAATTGTCCAGGTCCCGCACCATGCCTGAAGAAGACGACGAGATCTGGGCTCAATTCATACAGCTTTGTGCCACGTCCAAACTCCGAGAGCAGATCCTTTAAACTCCCAACTTGCCAATGAAGGACATACTTGCAGTGGGTTGATCGAAAGAGCTGTCAAAGGCCAAGGCATTACACTTGGAAATGGTCATACAACAGTTTGTGAAAACCGGGTCAGTCAATATAATTCATAAAGATGCCCCAAAAACCCAAGCACTGCTTCAGCAAGACACCTGTGACCACACACTCATCATTTTGTGAATGTGTGGCATTAAAGACAGAAGTCAGAGAAACCTTGCCAAAAGCAGGTTCGACCTTTCAAAGCAGCACCTGAAGTCTCAGAAGAAAGTGATATGAATGATGATGACCAAGGAACAGTGCATGTTATTCATGAAGTCAAGGCAGACTCTGACCATCCCGGTACCATATTTAGCTGCCAGTTCATCCTCCAGGGTGACCCAGTAATGCCCCTCATAGATAAGGGGACCTCCATCAACCTGATGGCCACAGAAATTTCTGAATCACTGCAAACACCACCAGCTCTCCAGCCCATGAGAATAAGGGTCCACACATTTAGAAATGCATTTGGAAATGCAATATCAGGAGTGGTCCATGCTAACCTCAGCTATTGTGACTCCAACACAAGAGCTAAGGTGTATGTCTCAGAAGAAGGGATGAGTTCCCTTCTCGGCTGCAAAACTGCACAAGATCTGAGTCTTTTCCAGTTTGCCTTCTGCGTCTATGCAGCAAAGATAGACATGTTGCTGCAATAGATCTCCCTGCCGTTTCAAGGAATTGAGTGCCTAAAGAACAAATCGGTGTGCCTTTACATAGACAAATAAATCCAGCCCATTGCCCTCAGCCACAAAGTGTGGCATTCCAACCGTGCCCAAAGTCAAACAGGAGTAAAAACAACTTGAAGAGACATGAGTTATTGGGAAAGTCACAGATCCACCCCCTGTGTCTCAGCCATCGTGGTTGCTCAAAAAAACAAAACAACCTGAGGCTGTAAGAATATGTGTTGAAATGAGGATACCCAACTTGGCAACCAAAGAAGAGAGACACTTGACTCCCACTATGATGATATAATTGAGAAACTAGCCGATTCAAATTGGTTCTCTAATATGGACCCGTGGGTGGGTACCACCAAATAACCCTGCACCCCTACTCATGACACATACCTACTTTGACAACGTACATGGTGTTATTGGTGCTATGGCAGTACAAGAGACTGAGTTTTGGTATCTCCAGCTCCATTGAAATTTTCAGAATCTCATACAAGAAATACCTTGAGGCTCCCTGCTGTGCAGAGTCATTATCCTGGTGCATGCTCCTACCACTGAGAGACATCTGACGCTGATGGTTATGACATCATTGTCTCACCCTCCACAAGAAGTGTGAATTCCTCCTGGAAGACATTATTGTCTTTGGCTACAACTTCGTGAAAAACTGAGTTGCCACTGTCTCACGAAAAGTCCAAAGCTTTCTGGGGATGGTCACCTACTCTTGCCGTTTCATTCAGACCCTCGCCAACCTCACACCACTGCTTTCCAGAAAACCAAATTAGCACTGTCTGCAAAAAGCACACTAGTATACTATGATACCCCAGAGAGCATCAGAACTTGCAGCAGATGCCACTGCCACACAGCTAGGAGCCATGCTGTCACAATGCCAAGGCATAGGAAAATGAGCCCCAGCCGCATGCAAAAGCTGCGAAACTAAACAGGGGCAGAAAGGAAGGCAAAGAGAATGCAATATACATGTTTCTGTGAGACACCACACTCCACCACAGGGGTTTTCCCCAGCTGACTCTACATGGGGTGAACAGTCACATACACTATTCCCCATCATCGTCAGTAGGTTGAGAGCCATGAACCACAGCAACAGTTACTCAGCCAGAGGCAACGTCATTATCATCCCTGGGCGTAGGACTACGCTACGCTCGCAGAGTGTGCGTAGTTTACGCTTGTTAGACCTGGCATCATTGGCGTGAGTCTCCGTTCTATTTTTTCTGATTGCCTCTTCTGTTTTTTATCTGTTTTGCTGGTTAGATGCTCTGGGCACTGTGCCACTGCTATTCAGTGCCACAGTGCATGTGCTCCCTATGTTAAATTGATTAGTGACTCCATTATTGGATTATTTGATTTGCTTGTCAGACCCTAGTACAGTTCACCATGTGTGCCCAGGGCTTGTAAATCAAATGCTGCTGGTGGGCTTGCAGCGCTGCTTGTGCCAACCACAGAATCAGCTTGTAAAGTGTGTCTCAGGCCTGCCATTGCAGGGCCTGTGTGCAGTCTGTGACTGCCATGTCGACTTGGGAAGTGCACCCACTTGCCAGAACCTAAACCTTCCCCTTTCTTCCTATCAGACACCCCTATGGTAGTCCCAAGGGCAGGGTGCATTGTAACAACAACAAGACACACCTTTTGCCAAGGAGAAGAACCAAGTAAGCTGCAGGAGTTTAGACTGCCCCTCTGCCAGTGTGCAGTTTGCTGGGTTGGCGTGCAGAGGTTTCTTCATTGCCAAGGAAAGGAGAAGGAACTTTCAAAGAACTTTCATAATCTTGCAGAATATTATTTCAAGGGCTTGAACTTGTGCTTGCCTCCTGCTCAAGTCTCAGGGACAAAATACTTCACCTCCAGCTTCCCTGGGAGTTTCCTTGTTGGGAATTCTGTCTGTAGAAGCCTGCATGTCGCTGGGAGCTGGAAGTGCGATGCATCGAGAGAAGCATGTCGCTGTCGCAGCTGTTGCCGTCGCATCACAGAAGAAGTGTGTCGCCGCTGCAGAGGTCACCGACGCATCACCAGAGAAGCATGCCTTCATTAAAGCTGTGACCAGCCGCATCAGCGAAGAAGTTTGTCGCCGCCGTAAGGTCGCTGTTGCATCACTAGTGAAGCGTGTCACAGGGCCTGTTGCGGCTCCAAAGCTACAGAGATCGCCGCACGGCCACCGGGCGTGCACGCATCGTCTTCACGTCGTTGCATCAAGGGCGCCATATTATCGCACCGGATTGTTGCATCACATTGAGGCGCCATCTTGCTGAATCCCAACGGGGCTGCAGTACGAGAACCTAACCATCAACTCCTCTCTGGTAAGGATCAAGACGCATCCCCTACTCCGCTCACTTCTTATGGATGAATGCTTATCTTGATTGAGCACGCATCCTTCCCCGCCGCTTGTGTTTTTGTTTTTGACACTTGCCATCACCGCCTCGTAACCTATGTCCTTCACATGCGGTTTTCCCTTCTCTACCATGTGGTAGTGTGGGTTTCCACGTGTTCATTAGTCACCAAACTTGCGTAGAACAAGTTCATTTAGGAGCGCCCTTTTTTAATGTAATACAACTGTGTTTGCATCACCTGTATTCCTTGTATCTATTCCCAGCCCTGAAGAAGTCACAGAGCAATTCTCCTTAACGCGACGAAACACATGTCGGCTGGTTTGTCCACCGTTCGTTGAATCTTATAAGGAATTAAAAAACTGTACTTTATACTAACAACATTTGAGGACTGTTCCTTCCATCTGAACAATACCTGATTGTATCATTTACACATGTGTTTATATCATACTGATTTACCTTTTATGTGTGCCTAGGTGCTTGGTTTTCGTTGTACCACAAAATGAGGCCTTGTTATGTCCCAGTTTAGAGCACCAGGGTGTCCTCCACAATTCAGAAACCCAGTGCATGAGATTGAGCAGTAAACTGAACAAATGTGACAGAGACAGCTGCCACACTGAGCATGTTTCGTAGCTCACAACTCTTCAGAGCAGCTTGGCGGTGATAACAAATCTGCCTCTGTTGACGAGAACCAGAGCAGTGAGAGCTTCATCCAGCTGAACCTTCATATTACTAAGGGTCTTCATCAATGCCCCAACAGTACCTTCTCAGCACTTCAGGATTCTTACAAAGTCAACTTTTTCCAGAAATGTCTTCTCATTTTTAAGGGATCTCATTCACGAAATCTTAATTTATAAATGCCTTTCAGTGGTTTTGTGACCCAAGGAGTTGCCACCATACTTCAGCAGTATCTTCTTGGCACTAGAGGATTTGTGAGCTCTCTTGTGACCTTATCATCAGAATCTTGTCAGTGTGACCCTCCTTAATAAGTGCCTTCTTAATTCCTTTAGATCTGAGATAGTATCAACTATTGCCTGCAGTGCTCCCACAGTTCACTGCATGAGAACTTACATATTTCAGTAGCATGGCAACTGGCAATTAGGGATATGTAGGTACTAACGTCTCAATACTGCCCCAGTGGCCTTTAAATGGCACTATAGGCCCTAATCCAAAGACGGAAAATGTACCTGCCACAACCCTTGGTTGGGTAGTGTGACCACACCACAAATGGGTACAATGAGCAAGTGTCACCCCTGGACCCTGCTGTCACTGCACCGGCTACATCACATCACTGACAGCTTTGTGCCTGCCTGTCCTCCACAGAATTGTATTGTCTTCTTGCCCGTGAGTTAGGGGTTTGGTTTTAGGCTTGGATTGATAGCCATGATCCACCCCCACAAGAGCCCATGGCCCCATTTTGGCCAGAACCCCTTGGCAATGACGGGTTCAACTAAACAGCTTGCTTGCATGCCCCTCTGGAGAAAATAGCATCCATCTCATGTAGCAAACACAATTGACAAAGTCATAAATATGCACCCATATGTTTACTACCACACAAGGGTGCAGATGTTTGACTTACAAGCATTTACATAGCCATAACAGCTGCAGGGTTCAAAAGGTACTTCTGACAGATCTGAATCAATGGAGAAAGGGCATGGACTGGTGTTCCGTGAATGAGAAGCAACTCTGTAAGGGGACTGGGTAGGGCGACTATGGACTTCTCAACGGCCTGTGACTTGAAACACACAAGATGAGAGGTAAATGAAAAACACAAAATCGTATCTAAATTTTTTTCTGAAGAATGCAATAAGTCTGTTTGTGCTTGATTTTTCTTTTTTTCTTCTCAAAAATAGACAAACAGATGCAGAAAATGCATTTCACCCAAAACAGGGACTTTCTTGAGGGGTGCACACATGTAAAAAAATATATATACATGAATAAGTTATCTAAAACAAGTATAAAAGACATTGAAAACACATACTATACCATTCAAAGACACTTAACATTTAAAGACAGAACCCAACAATAAGGTCCATATACAACCGGAGAGAAAATAAATTGACCTATTAGTCATTGATACATTCACCATATCCAGTTCCACGTTTAAGACACATAGCATAAACAATGACAAAACAAAAAAACACTCAATGGAGACAAAGACATACTTCATATTAACATCACCAAATAACATGACGACCAACATTTTTGTACAACAGAACATTAAAAACCCAAACTTAGATACAAAAAACAAATGTAATGTACAAGTTAACTTCCCTTAGTTTGACTATCTTTTTGTATATTTTTGCCCTTTAATATAATGAACTTTTCTTGTATCTTTAAAACAAATGCTGGACGAGGCCTAAGGTGTTCCCCAGTCCATATAAAGAAAGGTAGAAAACAACAATTCCGTGTGCGTGAATTTATCACTATAGAAGTTGAAGACTCGTAATGTCCTCCAACCCAGGATACACAGCTAACACATATGTACTAGCCAGCCAATAAATACATTTTCATGCTCCAATGTTTCCACAATAGGTTTGAGTGCCTATCTAGGCTTTACTCTAGGACACATGGAGGCTCACAATTCCTTCTAATTCAATTGGAAGTAGTAATCCCAATGCATTCCGGGCAAACTGCCCTTCCTCACGGGTGTCTATGGTAAAAAAGAATCACATGAGAACCATGTGTAACCAGCTCAAAAAATACAATAAAAATGTTTTTGTTATTTAATGTAAACCTATCGATATATGCTCTGTTCTCTATCATATGTATCCAGTTTATAATGACTCTTCAACATATATAAATCTAGGAAATTTTATGCTGCGTAATCATGCAAAATGTCAAACATGAGTTTAAACCTCGAAGTGTGTACTGAATGATGTAACCTCGCATTTATATCCAGTGCTCATTCAACGTGGCCTGAGCTGCGCGAACGTGCTCCATCCTAAAACACGTTCATGGAAACGATATAGTAAATACTCAAATTATCATACACCCAATACCACTGTCGAAATAATACACAATTAAACAATGCCTATTCACAGATATGTGAAAATTACATCCTGCTCATACATTAATATATATGCGATAAATATAATCGCATGAGAGAAAAAACAAGTTAGAAATTGCGAATTTATATGAATACATATAAACATGAATAATTTCTTAAAAATTGACAGCTACGAAAAATTTGCTGGTAAATAGAGAAACAGCACAAAAAAATCCCGCTGGTATTCATTAATACATTGAATTATAATTTTAAAATGAGCCTCCAGTGTTATGTATCCATTTGATTATTTTCTTGAGCATGAAAACAATGTTACGCGTCGATCTCCAAGCAAGGGTGCAAACTAATCCATGGACGAAAAAGGGCTATACAATTACATGTCTAAAGAGGTAGAATGCACACGAAAATGTAATGTTCTTTAAAAGGTTTTGCAATGCTAGAGGCGGTATAGTGCGCATGCTACCTTAGAACGCGCTCCGTCCATGTATCTGAATATATTAATATAGAAGCTGGAGCCTCCTCACATACCCAAAACCGAGGATGCATAGCTAACAGATATGTATTAACTATCCAATAACCTTCAAATAATGTCATTCTTAGTCCAGTTTATTCCATAGGTAACCCATGTTTCAACCATACATTTTCGTGCTCCAATATTTCCAAAATAATTTCAACTAGTGCCTATCTACGCTTTACTCCGGGACACAAAGAGGTTCACAATTCCTTATAATTCAACGTAGATGTAATAATCCCAACCAGCACATGCTAAACACTGGGGGCCTCATTTATGAGAAATGACGCATCTCTGCGTGAAAGCAGCGATGCGTCACTTCTCAGTGTGCACTCCTTGCGACATACCTGATGCGTCATATTTATAATATGACACATCATGTCGCAAGGAGTTACAGATACGTCAGTATTTCTGACGTATCTGTAAGCGCAAAAGTGACGCATTGCTGGAGTGTGTCACAAAAGTGACGCAGCTCCAGCAATGTGTCCTTTCACATGGCGCAAGCACCATGTGAAAGGGCCTGCATCAGTCTTACGCCTGTTGTGAGGCACGCGCAAGATTTTGACGCAACAGCGTCCTAGAAGTGACGCAGTGAAATCTCATAGATTTCACTGCGCCACTTCTATGAGGCTTTTTGCGGGGGAACGCCCCCCTGCATACATTATAGCTGACACAGGTATAATGTAGCGCAGGGGTTTACAAAGTGACGCATCTGCTTAGATGCGAGATGCATCACTTTGTAAATAGTGCCCAACAGGAGGCATGTTTTACGCCGCCGAGGCATCACAAAAAGTGACGCATCAGAAGCGCAAAACTGATGCAAGGCCTCATAAATGAGGCCCTGGCTCATTACCTGAGAAGAGTTCAGCAACAGTCGCAAAATCTCTGGGTAGAGCGTTCTTTTGAGTAGCCTGCCATGATTTAAATCTCAGTTAGCCTGCCTTTTTAATCCAACAGCACATTGATTTTATGATTAGACTCCAACAGGCAACCTATATATTCTGAGAATGCAGGCAGGAAAAGTATGTCAGTGTCTTAATTGTCTGGCACTGTGAGGCCCATGTATAAGCCCACAATTCAGATAGAACCTTGTGTATTTCTGGGCACCTGGTTGCCTCTCAAACTCACCTGTTGCAGTTGTAGCATTCACACAATGACTCCATTTGTAAATGCTTGTGGTCATCAGGAACACTTTTCAAGCACACTGCAAGGATTCCACATCAGTCCCTGTTTGCATATCTCTAAGAACATATAAAGTCCTATACAATACATGTTTGTAATGGACAGTTCAGCTGGATATCAGGCACTGATTGAACCCAGAAATCTAAAGTTTCTTTGTTTCATGAATAAGTAACACATTCATTTCAGCCTTTAGCCTTGTATTCAGATTCTTGTAGTCCTGTGTTTTACAATTATAATCCCATGACTGTGTGTACCAAGTGCAAAGAAAATCTTATACTTGGGAATGGCAGAGCTCTGAGGGAACTTCAAGAGCGTAAACAAGAAATGAGGATGCCTATATTAAATAGACATATATTTTGAGGAAATAGCTATTTACCAAATAGTGAATACTTGCTTTTTATTTAAAACATTTTTTTTGCTAAACAGAGCAGAGAACAAAAATAGCATATCATTGGTCCTCAGGAGAAAAGCAAAAGAAAAAACAGCAACCATTATCAATCCGGCTTTGACGCAAATACATAATATACAAATTTAACATCTGAAAGCCTTAAAACAGAGATGGACTCATCCTTAATTAAAACGATACAGAAAGTCCTGAATATCAAATTTACATCAACTTTAAAAGGGTGATTGCACCTTCCCCATCCTAAAATACCCTGTCTTGTGCCACATAATCATCAAGATTACGACAAAAACCTGTTGGATTATCTACAACTTTTTTTCTTGTGCAAAATATTGGCATTAATACAGTACTTTTTCTTCTTCTCTTTCCTTTCCCCCAGTTAGAGGCTTAAAGTCCAGTGTATTAAAGTGCCAAGTTTTCTAAAGTGCAATGTGCTTAAGTGCTAAAATTCCAATGATACAGCCAAATTATCAGAAATCTTCCAGACCACTGCAAACTTTTTTGATACACCAACCCGTTTAGCATAAACTTCTTCAAATCTCCGTATTCTTGACATTTTATTTATCCATTTAGGATAAGATGGGATCTCTTCCGACCTCCAATTTTGGAGAATTAATGAGTGTGCTACTGTAGAGCAGATTAAGTTACGTCTCTTCGGCTTTATTCAAATCTGGCCCAACTTTAGAGAGCCACTTCTGTCTCTGGGTCAATCTATTTTTTAATAGACTGGCTTATTGCTAAAAAATGTTTCTCCAGAAGGCTTCAAGCTTCAGACAAGTAAAAAATGTATGAAGCCAGTCCTCCTCACCTTGTGAAAGACATTGAAAGCATTTATTATCCACTTCCGCATGACATTTGTTTAGCTTTTACGGAGTGTAATAGGCCAGCCAACGTGACAGGAAGGCCATCCTTGTAAAATTAGCTGCTCTCGAAGCCTTGCTTCCTACCCGGGTATAGACTGCCATTCCTGATGAGTGAAGGAACAGGCAGTCTCCTGAGTTATTTTTCCCAAAAATTCATCAACCAGGGGAGTACTTTTTGTTTCATAATTAAGGAGTACTAATTTCCTATTCCCTTTAATTTTACTTTATATAGAGCATTAACCAGGGCAATTGAACCCCTCTTGGCAGGAGATTATATTTTTTAATAAAGTTAATAATCTGCATATATTTCAAGAACCCTGGCTGAATTCGGTTTCCTGCTCTACCTAGTACTCTTCCCAGGAAATCACTGTATTTACAATGAAAAAATGGCCCAGATTTTCGAAGCCAATGTCTTTCCATCTCCTAAGAAGACTGGAATGAATTTGCAGGCCAAACCCCCTACATTCCTCCAATTTTAAAAAAGCAAACCCAGACGAGTTGGCTTGTTTAAAAAAGGACTAGAGTCGATCGTAATAGTTACAAACAGTCTTATAATGGGACTTTTTGGGTAGTTTAGATTTCTTTAGAAAAACTGGAATTTGTGTGCCAGTCTCATCGAACATTCTTTCCAAAAAAATATGTGTCCATCTGCACATTGGGTTCCAATAGACATGCTGTAAGATCTAGTAACCCTGCCTCATAGTAGTTACGGACATTTGGTAGGGCTAGACCCCCTTGATTTGTCTCTAGTTGTAGTATGGGCAGTTTAACCCTTAATGCCTTTTTATTCCCAACAAATTCCCTAAACATTGAGTCAATTTCCTTGAAATAGTAAGCATTGATTTTTAAGGGTACATTAACAAACAAAAATATTAAAAGTGGAAGAAATTACATTTTTAAAAGTGCTACACTACCGATCAAAGTCAGTGGTAGAAGGGACCACTTGTCCAATAGATTTTAAATGTTATTTCGAACAGCTAACTAGTTCAAGTTAAATAATTGATCTATATGGCTTGAGACATAAATACTCAAATATCTAATCAGCTCTTCTTTCTGGGCCTGGGTTCTTAAGATCGTGAGTAAAAAGTTGCAGTGGGATGGTTACGGAGAATCCTGCCTCTCCGTAACCGCAGTGATCTAGGCCCCACCCACCCACAGCGTGAACTCTCAGTGTGTGTGATGCCGTTCGAAGGTATACACGGAAGAATCACTGAGGCGGCGAATCCTCATTGAAACGACCTTATGAGGGGAAAGGCACAAATAGATTATGCCGCAGCGTGAAAAGAAAGGCTGCGATTGAAGACGACGCCCTGGGAGGCAGCGAGACGCCACAGGGGAAGCAGAGGAGGGCTTTTTTCTCCAGCAGCTGAGGCGGCGGTGTGGACGAGGGTGAGACATCGCTCAGTCTGCGTCCTCAGTTAAAGTGCCCCGTCAGGTACGAGCCTCCGAGACAATGAGTATTTGGCCCTAATTCTATTGTGCTGTGCATATGGAATTTTTGGCAGGCAAGGCTTACTCATATGAATAGGTATTGGTATACAAGGGAACCCAAAGTAATGGCCAAGGACCATGGGTTAAGCTAACTATTTTTATATTACAAAGGTCCTCGGATTTTTGTGATATCTAGAGGATTAATCTTCACTGGCTAAAAATAAAGACTGTGTTTTTTCCTTTCAGTGTCCAGCCGGACCTGGAAGTATTTATTTTTGAAAATGGTAAAGATAAACAGAATAAAGCGAAATAATTCGCAAATTAATAACTGGGCACAAGCCTGTACCAAGGCAGAGGGAGACAATACAAAAAAGAGAAAGACAAAGAATTCACAGGCAAACAGGGAGAACATGGTGGCTTATAATACAATGCAAGAAGTTCTTGAATAAGCACAAACCCACAGTAACTGCAGAGAAAGTTAAAAATCATACAACAAGCAGTACTGCCAAACAGTCGACAAACGTTTCGATCCCTATCTCCAATAATATAGTGGGATCATCTTTAGGACTAAAATTTGACTTTGCCTGATTTGTCGAATAAGCCTGTAGGGTATAAACAGGAAGAGAAAGAAAAGAAAAAAATTTCTGTACCAAATTTTACAGAGTGAGTGCTAAAAGGCTAAAGTGCTCGTCAACAACCGTTCTTGTCATGCAAGGTGCAACATGTGCACATGCAGTTGTGTGTTCCCAAAGGGCACGGATCTCAATGTGCTCGTGTTTGGGGTGCAGAAGACCGAGTCAGTAAAGGCATACCGCATTCATTTACGTGGCAGTGGTGCTTAGTGGCGGGGAATATAGTGTTTGGTTGGGGGATTATAGTGGTCAGTGAAGCTTAGGGTCATGGGAGTGAAAAAAGGGGGAAAGCCCGGTGAGAATTGGTAATTACCACGAACTGGGCTGGATGAGCCGGTCGTGAATGAAAACACTTCCAAGGCCAATCAGTTCCGATTACAGTTGATGCCTGTATGGAATTGTTTTGGTCATTATTTGGCGTGTAGCAGGTAAATAAGACACAGGAAAAAATAATTAAAAGACCATAGTTACCGGGTAGCGATTCAGAGGAATCGAAAGGAGGGTTAATACCGGCCAAAAAAGGTCGAATTGGTAGTTACCTAGAAGGGAGGTATTATAATCCAACATTAAACATTGCAACAGTGGTATCAGGGTGACGACAAAAGTGCAGTGAAGGTAAAAAAAACATTACCGATGGAGCCTAGCCCTTAGCGTGGGCTCGATGTGGGGCTCTTGTTTAAGAGTTATAGCCTGTGGACAAAAAACAAGAGCCATTGGTTGATGGTTGAATTTGGAGTGAGGGGCGAGTGGCGGCGATTGGTGATTAGTGCAGGCAAGTAGTTACCGTAACCGGGGTTCTGTTCCACGTAAGGCGCTCGATAACAAAAGCCTTTTCCGTGCGAGCCTGCAATATAAATACCGAGGGCGCACATGAAATATAGCAAACTGTACCGGACTCGATTAGATCCTTAAGGGAACCGAGGTATTTCCGAAGTTTACCTTAATTAACTCGTAGCGGGGCCGCAATGGGGTCCCGTCTTAGCAGCACAATCGCCTGATGCTTAGCGTCTGCATGCGGAGACGCCTGATATGCTCCGTCAGGATAGTGGCGGACAGTGAAGACGAACTACTCGGGAATCAGTGCCGGTGTTGGTCGCCATCTTAGAGTGGTGAGCTGTCCGAATAGTGAAGGTGCCTATGCGTGGTGCGCAGAGCAGGGGTCACAAGTTATTTGATTAAAAGCGAGCTGAGATGTTCGCCGTGCTCCGTCGGAGTAGTGGGGAACAGTGAGAACGAGCGACTCAAGGATGAGTTGTGCCGGTGTGGGCGCCATTTTGGAGTGGTGAGGCACCGAAAGAGTGAAAAGAAGGTGACTAGCTGGTGAAGGTGCCACAAAGCGGTTCGCAGAGCAAAAGGTCTCGAGCTAATTCAATTAAAAACAATTTTGAACCAACTGACATTTCGGAGTTATTACATTAAGGGACAGACAATTATTGTATATGCTCATACAACGAAAGGAATCATAAGTAAACAGCTTATATTAGGCTCGTCCAGTCCTCTGTTCTGTTGAGGCCATCCTGAATGGAGTTGAACTGTATGATGGACTTCAGCTCTTCTTTATTCAGTAATTGTCCCATATTGCCACCTCTTGGAGGGAGTCTCAGTACTTTCAAGACAGTCCATTTCAATTCATTGTCAGAATGTTTCAGAGCTGCAAAGTGTTCCACCAAAGGTGCATTTGGAGTGCCGCACCGGATACGGCTCCTGTGTTGTCCAATACGAATTTTTACCTTTTGGCTGGTCTGTCCTATGTACACTTTCTGACAGGGGCACACAATTAAGTAAATAACATTGCAGGTGTTGCAATTGGAGAAGGAACGACATTGTATAGTGACACTGTTAAAGGTAAAACTTTTTCCTTCTATAGTGCTGTCACAGTTGTTACATCCGCCACATTTTGCATGCCCAACAATGGGGGACAGACCCCATACATTTTCAAGTGTAGTTGATGGTAAAGGAGCAGGTAGAGCAGCTCTTACAAGGTGATCCCTAAGGTTTTTACTCTTTTTAAAGGCAAATACAGGTTTTTCAATGGAGAGGGCACCTGTATTTAGTATTGGCCAGTGCTTGAGGATACTCTTTCTTAGTTGGTTTGAGATAGGTGAAAAAGTGGATATGCAGGGTATGCGTTTAGAATCAGTCTTATCCTTTGGTGTAAGTAAGACTTCCCGGGGACAATACCATGCCCGCTTGGTAGCGTTTTTAACTAATTTCTTTGGGTACCCCCTATCTTTGAGTTTAGTTGCCAGGGTGGTTGCTTCTCGGAAGTAGTCCTCCTTACAGGAGCAGTTACGTCTGATTCGCAAAAATTGCGAATATGGGAGTGAGTCGCGTAGTGCTCTCGGGTGGTTACTGTTGTAGGCCAAAAGAGTGTTTTTTTTCAGTGGGCTTACGGTAGAGACGTGTCAATAGAGAACCTTCACTGTGATAAATTGACAAGTCCAAAAAGGAGATAGAGTCATGGTCAGTAGTGATGGTAAAAGTGAGGCCCAAACAATTATTGTTCAGCCAGTGTAAGAATTGGCGCTGGCAATCGTCACTTCCAGTCCAAATGATGAAAATGTCATCGATATACCTACGCCAAAACTTGACCCCTGGTAAGAAAGGATTGGTAGGGTTGTTAATCACATTGGTCTCTATTTCATCCATAAACAGAATCGCCAGATTCGGAGCAAAAATTGCGCCCATGGCGGTCCCCTTGATCTGTTCATGGAAATTGCCATTGAAGAGGAAAAAATTCCTAGTGAGGCACATCTCTAGAAGTTGAAGGATGAACATGCTGGGTACAGCATGGGGTCGAGGTCGTGAGTCCAAAATCTTTTTAATCACTAACAGTGCTGTAGTCTGAGGAATATTAGTGTAAAGGGACTCAATGTCCATGGTTACCAGAGTTTCAATCATAGGGTTGTATGGATGATGTTCGATCATGTTAATCATGTGCATTGAGTCCTTTATATAGCATTGCGTGAAGGGGACAAAATCTTTAATAAAGAAGTCTACGTAAGAACCCAATGGTTCCAGGATGGATCCGCAGGCTGAAACAATAGGGCGGCCTGGAAGGTTTCTTTGATCTTTATGTATTTTAGGTAACGTGTATATTACCGGAATTCTAGGTGATTTTACATTCAGGAAATTATACTCTTTTTTGGATAGAAAACCAGCTTCAAGACCTTCTTTCGTGATTTTTTGTATTAGACTCTGTATTTCTTTAGTGGGATTGTGACTCAATCTTTTGTAGTGTTCCTTATTCTCAAGTTGTCGCATTATTTCTGAAACATATGCAGCTTTTTCTTGCAGTACGATACCTCCGCCTTTGTCAGCACTCTTGATTAGGAGGTTATCATTAGTTTTAAGTTGGGAAATGGCATTTTTCTCTTCCCTAGAAATGTTATAGGGTATAAACATTTTCTTGTTTTGGAATTTCTGCAATTCCTTCAGAATCACCTTCTCAAAAGTAACCACTTCTGTGGGAATCATACTTGCAGAGGGCGAGAAGATAGATTTTGGACGAAATGGAGTATTGGTGACCCTTTCTGGTGTAGGATGCAACTGAAAAAAAGCTTGTAGACGTATGCGTCTAAAAAATCTCATTAGTTCGGTTTGTAAATCCATATAGTTGGGTGGGATTGTTGGCACAAAAGAAAGGCCTTTCATAAGTAATGATAGCTCTTCTTGTGCAAGTGTGTATTTAGAGAGATTAAAAATAGGAATGCTGTCAGTTCCCTGTGGTGGAGCTCGTATTCCGCTCACCATTGGTAATAATTGTTGCGAGTCCTGCGCTCGCCCGGTGGGTTGTGCCATCGTTGGGTTTTCTTGACCTTCCCGCGCTGCGGTGGGTCCTGTGCGCCTCTGGCTAAAAAAGAGTTCTGATGCAGACCACCTCTTCTCGCACTGCTGCTGCCTTCCCCAGGATCAGAACTGTCAGAAGATTCGGCAGAGGTGTCTGAAAATCCCACCAAATTCTGGCGTCTGTTATAGCGGCCCCAGGGGCGGCTGTTTTGGTAACGGGGGTATGTTTTGTTGATATAAAAATCCTTCTGCAGGTAAGGGTAGGTGTTTTCAATATTATATAGTTTCACGTCCTTTTTGATTTTATTTGACTTTTTATTTTGTTCAATCCTGTGGAACTCAGCCACAGTTTTGTCAATTTGTTCAAGTAGTTTTTTTGCGTCTGCACTAGGATCAGAATCTGTTAATTGTTTAAGGAGGTCTGCAATTTCTGTTTCCAGAGATTTAAGAGTTTCACTCGCAATATCAATGCCAAGGGCTAGCCAATGGCGTGAACAGGTGGTACCTATGAAGCTGAAATTTTGGATATATTTCGGATTATCAGTAAAAATTCCCGGGATATTTCGAACTTGTAAACCCAGCGGAATCACGTTGGCTTTTAGATAATCTGTCAGCATTAGAATCATAAGTTCTAACCGAACTTGCTTCTTTTTCAGTTTTTCTAGCTGGTCTGGGATAGAGTCATTTACTGAGATTGGAGCTTCTGGGGTCTCTGATAACAGAGAAGGGCGTGAGCATAGTTGTTTCAAATAATCGTCTGTATAGAGTGGTGTGTTGACTGACATATTAGGGAGACAAGTGTGGGAAGGGGATTACAAGATGTAAGTGATTGGGGAAGACAAGGTGTTAGGACTGGCCCGCCCCCTAAGAAGAGGTGGGCAAGGGAATAGAAACCCTTGCAATCTACTGATTGCGCTAGTTGTAGGTATTGGTATACAAGGGAACCCAAAGTAATGGCCAAGGACCATGGGTTAAGCTAACTATTTTTATATTACAAAGGTCCTCGGATTTTTGTGATATCTAGAGGATTAATCTTCACAGGCTAAAAATAAAGACTGTGTTTTTTCCTTTCAGTGTCCAGCCGGACCTGGAAGTATTTATTTTTGAAAATGGTAAAGATAAACAGAATAAAGCGAAATAATTCGCACATTAATAACTGGGCACAAGCCTGTACCAAGTCAGAGGGAGACAATACAAAAAAGAGAAAGACAAAGAATTCACAGGCAAAGAGGGAGAACAGGGTGGCTTATAATACAATGCAAGAAGTTCTTGAATAAGCACAAACCCACAGTAACTGCCGAGAAAGTTAAAAATCATACAACGAGCAGTACTGCCAAACAGTCGACGAACGTTTCGATCCCTATCTCCAATAATATAGTGGGATCATCTTCAGGACTAAAATTTGACTTTGCCTGATTTGTCGAGTAAGCCTGTAGGGTATAAACAGGAAGAGAAAGAAAAGAAAATTTTTTCTGTACCAAATTTTACAGAGTGAGTGCTAAAAGGCTAAAGTGCTCGTCAACAACCGTTCTTGTCATGCAAGGTGCAACATGTGCACATGCAGTTGTGTGTTCCCAAAGGGCACGGATCTCAATGTGCTCGTGTTTGGGGTGCAGAAGACCGAGTCAGTAAAGGCATACCGCATTCATTTACGTGGCAGTGGTGCTTAGTGGCGGGGAATATAGTGTTTGGTTGGGGGATTATAGTGGTCAGTGAAGCTTAGGGTCATGGGAGTGAAAAAAGGGGGAAAGCCCGGTGAGAATTGGTAATTACCACGAACTGGGCTGGATGAGCCGGTCGTGAATGAAAACACTTCCAAGGCCAATCAGTTCCGATTACAGTTGATGCCTGTATGGAATTGTTTTGGTCATTATTTGGCGTGTAGCAGGTAAATAAGACACAGGAAAAAATAATTAAAAGACCATAGTTACCGGGTAGCGATTCAGAGGAATCGAAAGGAGGGTTAATACCGGCCAAAAAAGGTCGAATTGGTAGTTACCTAGAAGGGAGGTATTATAATCCAACATTAAACATTGCAACAGTGGTATCAGGGTGAGGACAAAAGTGCAGTGAAGGTAAAAAAACCATTACCGATGGAGCCTAGCCCTTAGCGTGGGCTCGATGTGGGGCTCCTGTTTAAGAGTTATAACCTGTGGACAAAAAACAAGAGCCATTGGTTGATGGTTGAATTTGGAGTGAGGGGCGAGTGGCGGCGATTGGTGATTAGTGCAGGCAAGTAGTTACCGTAACCGGGGTTCTGTTCCACGTAAGGCGCTCGATAACAAAAGCCTTTTCCGTGCGAGCCTGCAATATAAATACCGAGGGCGCACATGAAATATAGAAAACTGTACCGGACTCGATTAGATCCTTAAGGGAACCGAGGTATTTCCGAAGCTTACCTTAATTAACTGGTAGCGGGCCGCAATGGGGTCCCGTCTTAGCAGCACAATCGCCTGATGCTTAGCGTCTGCATGCGGAGACGCCTGATATGCTCCGTCAGGGTAGTGGCGGACAGTGAAGACGGACTACTCAGGAATCAGTGCCGGTGTTGGTCGCCATCTTAGAGTGGTGAGCTGTCCGAATAGTGAAGGTGCCTATGCGTGGTGCGCAGAGCAGGGGTCACAAGTTATTTGATTAAAAGCGAGCTGAGATGCTCGCCGTGCTCCGTCGGAGTAGTGGTGAACAGTGAGAACGAGCGACTCAAGGATGAGTTGTGCCGGTGTGGGCGCCATTTTGGAGTGGTGAGGCACCGAAAGAGTGAAAAGAAGGTGACTAGCTGGTGAAGGTGCCACAAAGCGGTTCGCAGAGCAAAAGGTCTCGAGCTAATTCAATTAAAAACAATTTTGAACCAACTGACATTTCGGAGTTATTACATTAAGGGACAGACAAAAATTGTATATGCTCATACAACGAAAGGAATCATAAGTAAACAGCTTATATTAGGCTCGTCCAGTCCTCTGTTCTGTTGAGGCCATCCTGAATGGAGTTGAACTGTATGATGGACTTCAGCTCTTCTTTATTCAGTAATTGTCCCATATTGCCACCTCTTGGAGGGAGTCTCAGTACTTTCAAGACAGTCCATTTCAATTCATTGTCAGAATGTTTCAGAGCTGCAAAGTGTTCCACCAAAGGTGCATTTGGAGTGCCGCACCGGATACGGCTCCTGTGTTGTCCAATACGAATTTTTACCTTTTGGCTGGTCTGTCCTATGTACACTTTCTGACAGGGGCACACAATTAAGTAAATAACATTGCAGGTGTTGCAATTGGAGAAGGAACAACATTGTATAGTGACACTGTTAAAGGTAAAACTTTTTCCTTCTATAGTGCTGTCACAGTTGTTACATCCGCCACATTTTGCATGCCCAACAATGGGGGACAGACCCCATACATTTTCAAGTGTAGTTGATGGTAAAGGAGCAGGTAGAGCAGCTCTTACAAGGTGATCCCTAAGGTTTTTACTCTTTTTAAAGGCAAATACAGGTTTTTCAATGGAGAGGGCACCTGTATTTAGTATTGGCCAGTGCTTGAGGATACTCTTTCTTAGTTGGTTTGAGATAGGTGAAAAAGTGGATATGCAGGGTATGCGTTTAGAATCAGTCTTATCCTTTGGTGTAAGTAAGACTTCCCGGGGACAATACCATGCCCGCTTGGTAGCGTTTTTAACTAATTTCTTTGGGTACCCCCTATCTTTGAGTTTAGTTGCCAAGGTGGTTGCTTCTCGGAAGTAGTCCTCCTTACAGGAGCAGTTAAGTCTGATTCGCAAAAATTGCGAATATGGGAGTGAGTCGCGTAGTGCTCTCGGGTGGTTACTGTTGTAGGCCAAAAGAGTGTTTTTTTCAGTGGGCTTACGGTAGAGACGTGTCAATAGAGAACCTTCACTGTGATAAATTGACAAGTCCAAAAAGGAGATAGAGTCATGGTCAGTAGTGATGGTAAAAGTGAGGCCCAAACAATTATTGTTCAGCCAGTGTAATGAATGAAAGCAGCTGACCGCAAGGAGATTAAAAGATATTAAAAAAGACGGTTGAATGTGGCTATCTGTCTAGGAATGCTGGGACGGCAGAGGAAGGATGCAGAGAAGATAATGGGTGCAGGTGGCTGGTGAACTTTGCCACTAAATTTTTTGCGCAAGAATTCTGCCTTATTTTAACATTTTGAAGCACTGAGAAGTGATTATAGTGAGAGTATCAGTGAGGATTTCAGGAAGCCACTCGCTTTGGCTGTGGCTGTGCCTGGGGGAGGTGAGCTGTAAGTGAGTGAGCTGGACAAGGAGCATCAGGACGGCATTCCCTGTATTGTGGAAAAGCCTGTTGAGGGAGTAGTTTACTACTCCATTGGAGCAATTGGCGCACAGCAAGTCTTCTGCAGTCAGCAGAAGAAACCAGGTTTGAGAGCCTTAAAAATTGGGATTAGCATGGGAAGACATCAAAAGCAGACAAGCCAGATGGCAAGGATAGAGGCAACCACTGAAATGAAAGCCAGAAAGCACCCTGTTCAATTAAAGGGGGCCTCTTCCGCAGTAAAAACCCATGTGTCTGCGAACCAATCTGAAGTAAGCTCTGGGTCAGAGAGCTCGACTGAGGATCTTATGGGGGTGCCTCCAGTGGTACTCCCCTCGCAAGATCTATCGCCTTCTCAAGATGAAAATACCACCCCAGCATCTAAAAAGTTGTGTGGAGATCCCTAAGGGTTTGATCAAGGGAGTGACTGGGAGTGCAACATTTCACCTGTTTACATAAAAAAGCAACCAGCCTCCTGCAACCCAGGGTCTAATGTTAACCAGCTCGGCCTCCCTGCCAGCTCCCCAAGATGATGTAACATCACTCCATCCCATGTGGCTACGCAAATCGGTATGTTTCCCTCTGGAAAATCTTCTGCAATTTCTTTAATAATATCATTAGCTCACACCCTTAAATCAAGACGCCACCGACCACATACCTGCTCAGCAGGATGCACAGTCTGGGCAGATTTGTCAAGATATGTTGGGAGCGGCAGTAGAGAATGGTGGGCAACCAACAAGACATAGAAAGGAAAGCTGCCCTGAGAAGTCCGCTGTTCCTTCCTCCGGTGCCAGTGTACAAGAGGTGGAAGAAAAAGATCTCTGGAACCTAATACTGGAGGAAATTAGCGAAATTAAAAAATCCCAGGTGCTAGAGACTTCTACTATACATTTAAGGCTGGAAAAAATTGAGGCATCTGTTGCTGGTTTACCTAGCAGGCTCAACAAAGCAGAATCTGGGATTGTTCACCTGGAGGAGCAGATGAGCTCCACTATGCGGAGAATCAATGAGGTGACTGCAGATAATATCGCCCTGGGGCCTAAAATAGAGGACTTGGAGAATTACTCATGCAGGTCTAATCTTCAGATAGAAGGAGTCCCTGAGATGAGTGAAGGGACTAAGACTCTCAGTTCGGTGAAAACTTTTATTAGACAAAAAGTGCTCCCAGGCCAGGTGGGGGATATCTCGCTTGCAAGAGCTCACCGAGTTCCGGCCCACCCCTTTCCAAATTCTAAATATCCCTGGACAATTCAAGTTAATTTCTCTGATTTCAGGATGAAAGAAAATGTGCTAATGAAAGCCATTCAAATGAGACAAATTCCTATTGATGAGACATCTAATTGTCGTATTTTTACAGACATGTCAGTGGGGGCGGCACGAAGGCAGAAAGAATTTGTAAAATTGTTATTGTAATTCAAAGCTCAGGGGTCCAGGCATCTATTGAGCAGCAGTCTAAACTCAAGGTGCTGGTCAAAGGGAAATTTCACTTGTTTACATGGGTAGAAGCCCAAGATTTTTTGGAAAGAAATGTTAGTGATGAGATGAGATTCTTGGTAATGCTTGAATATTGTGGAAACATGTACCTGTCTGTGGGTTTGGGTGGGGCCGGTCACTGAGGGTGCATGGTCCAGGCACCCCATTAAGAGAAAGAGGGAAAATGTTGCTTGCAGGATCAGAAGAGACCACATTATGGAGGAGGGGAGGGTTTGGGGGGGTGAAAGCATTTGTAAAATGAGCAGTAGCAAGATTTGGATTGAAAAAAGGGTCAGGAGTATGCGAAGTATTGATGTAATTAGTAAGGTTATAGATATAGGATCATAAATGTCAAGTAAGTGCAATATTCCTTTGCTCAATGTGAATGGGATCTTGAACAAACAAAAATATGGAGCTCTGTTTAGATGGTTAGCTTCCTTTTCACCCCAAGTACTATTTCTACAGGAGACACATTTAAAACTAATGCTCCTAGAATTTTCCTCCCAAGATGGTATTCGCATGCCTTTTTTGCTTCTGGAGGACTGGCTAAGAGATGAGTTGTGATACATTTCTGCAGGGGTCTCCCATGGGAGTATAGCCAAGCGAAGAGACATCCCCAGGGGAGATGGATATAGGTTGAGGCTAAATTAAATGGCATGATATTGCATTTTATCAAATGCTACGGCCCCATTGTGGATGACACCACTGCTCTATGCAGAATTAGTGAGCTACTAATGGGAGGTCCCTGGTAAAATAATTATGGGAGGTGACTTTAACTTCAAGACATAAAGAAAAACACCTCCAATAAAAATAAAAAAGAGCTTAAACCCAAAACTAAAAAGGTGATCAAGGTTTTAAGACAGGAGCATATTTTGATGGATCCCTGGCGCGTTGCCAATCCATCAAAATTTGATTTTTCATGCTATTCGAATCAATTCCATATGGCTTCTCAAATTGATTTTTTTTAATATCACAAACCCTGGGTTGTACTACCTCTGATATAGACATTAATCCATTCTCCAACCATTCTCTTATTAAACTTAATATAGAAATAGGGGTAAGCAGGAGGCCAAGATCCAGGTGGCAGATGGATCGACTCCTTCTGCAGGACCAGCAATGGACAAAAAAGAATTGATTGATTTTTTCAAGATCAATGAGAACACGGCAGAAATCTTCTCCGTTTGGGGGGGTTTAAGGCTGCCCTTCGCAGGCGAATGATTGCACTATCTGCATCTCAAGTCAAATTAAGGAAAGAGAACATTTTAAAAATTCAGCAGGCAGTAGTAGAAGCAACAAAAATTGTACAGTCTGCAGGGATGGGGGGAGCCAAAGCAAAGCTAGATAGGGCCAAATACGAGTTAAAGGATTTTTATACTCTGGAAGAGATTGCCAGCTCCAGAACATACCTACAGCGAGTATATGAGGAGAGTCAGATGGTTGGCAAGATGCTCGCTGGTAATATCAAAACTATACAGGAGGCAGCCACCATCACGGATATTATTGACCCCAAAACTAGATTGTCTTTAAAGGGTAAAGAGGAGATAGCTCAAGTCTTTCTTGACCATTACCCTCAGTTATACAGCACTAGATATGAAGTTGGTGCGACTCAAATTGACAACTATTTTGATGGGGTCAAGCTCCCCATTCTTTCAGGGCCTATGGTGGAACAGCTCTTGCTAGACATATCTGAAGAAGAAATTGCGAATGTAATAAAATCTATTTCAGGAGCAAAAGCCTGAAATTGATTGGTCTTCCAATTGAATTGTATAAAACCTTTGGAGATAGATGACCCCTTCTTTGGTAAACCTTTTTATTAATATCACTCAGGGAGGTTATGTTCTTCCTAGTTTTAAGGAATCCATTCTGGTTAGCTTTGTCTAAAAGGGAAAAATGGCAAAGACATTAATTCTTATAGGCCTATCAGTCTTCTTAATGTGGATTTTAAAATGTTAATGAAAATTTGAGCACAACGTTTTACTAATAACAACATACAAATAAACGGAGGGTCCTAGGGAACATTTACCGACCACACAGTTACAGCCCCCTTAACAACGTATACAACTGCAAAAAAGAGTAACTGTGGGTCAACTATGTGTCAGAATGTGTCTGGATGAGTGAGTGTGACCATCACATTGGGCCAGTGACTATTAGGGTTAATCACGGGCAACTTTGCACTGAATTGTTTTTAGCTTTGGAAATGAACGGCACCAGAATAAAATATTTTTGCGTTCATTATTCATTTTTATTATAGAGCACACTTTTTTCCCCTTTTTGATTTTCACAACTCGTTTTTGCACTGCTTCTCAATTACTTAATAGCACTTCCCTTTAAGTCCCTAACCCCACAACAGCAGCCTTTCCCATAGAAGGTGGCAACAACCAAGACTCTCCACTCTGGGTAGTGGTTCAAATGATGAAAGGGCGGCAAAGGGCGAGTAACTGATGGATATCTTCCCATACAGTGCGATATCTTGTTGTGTGCTTTCTTAATACACTTAAGCACACACTCACTCATCTACACACATTCTGACACATAGTTGACCCACAGTTACTCTTTTTTGTAGTTCACAACGTTTTACTCCCATCACCCAGGAGTTAATTCACTGTGATCAAACTGGGTACGGAGTGGGAAGGACCATGTCTTAGAAAATACCGGGTTTTAACTTAAGCTCTTGACTATGTGACAAATATTAAAATGCCTACTTTTATGACCATGGTCGATGCCAAAAAGGCATTCGACCTGGTAAACTGGGACGCACTGTTTTTTGGTTTAGGTAAATTTGGCATCCCGGTGCAAGTCTTAAATATGCTGAAAAATATTTACCAAGGTGCTCAAGCCCAGGTGATAAATTAATGGACACTCAATAGGGACCGTGGAAATAAACCACAGCACTAGACAAGGGTGTCCGATGTCACCCCCACTTTTTACTTTTTTCATCGAACCCCTATCTGTGAGAATCTGCGGAAATCCCCAAATTATAGCTCCATGCGAAGGGATGTCTAAGTTAAAATTATTTGCGGACAATATAATTATGTATTTTGGCAAGGATAAACAGATTTTAGAAGAAGCTCTTTTAAAATTTAGTAAATTCGAACAAATAGGAGGCTATAAAATAAACCAAAACAAAATGGAGATTTTAGTCCTTAATATGGACTGCAACTGTTTACCCACGATCTTAATAGTACATACTTCTGCTATTTACCAGCCAGAGGCTAAATATTAAAGATGATGTACACTTCAACCTGTGGCTGGATAAATAGTGTGAAGGAGGTCTTTATTGAACCGGACGCAGAGAAAAAAGGGTCAAAAATCGATGGTAGAGTGGTGGCCATCCTGTAATGGGGATGCAACATTTGTAACACATTGGTATGCAAGTGCATATACAAATACTCAATAGTTCGTAAAAAGGTAAGTGCATGAATTAAGCTAATACATTTTGAATAAGAACATTTATGTTATTTTAATATTCAAATAAGAAATGTAGGAATTAGACTTCTATTTAAGGACCTTCATGATATGGCATACAGATATTTTGCACTTCAGTCTAGGACTGTTTGGCTGCCTGCAAAGAAATATGAGTATGGTTTTAAAGCATGCTACATAAATATTGTATTCACTCATGAGAACACATTGGTTTTTAATGTTCATGATCCTCCTTTTGACGATTTTTGAGGACTGGGCTCTTTTTGAGGTTCTTATGGAAGACCTTTAGCTAGCTTTTGGCTTCAATTTAACCCCTTCGCTGCTAGGCCTTTTCCCCTCCTGTGCTAAGCCCTTTTTTGGTGATTTGGGGTAGTGCGCGCTTAGGCCCTTGTAACTTTTTGACCACATAAGGTATCCACGCCAAATTTGCGTCCTTTTCTTCCAACATCATGTGGATTCTAAAGGTGCCCAGGGTTTGTGGATTACCTTGGAGGGGTCCCAGAAATTAACCAAAATATAGTGATTTTTTTGTTTTTTTCAGAAAAATGGGAAAAACGGCCTGCAAATGAAAGCCTCTGGGTTTTTCCCTGAAAATGTTATCAAAAAAGGGTTTGTGGGGCTGAAATCTCCATTTTCTCAGCTTTTAGGAAATGACAGTCTTTTGTCAGAGAACCGACATTTTTCACACAGTTTTGGCATTTTTCTGGGACATAGCCTATTTTTGCTATTTTTAGAGCTTTCCACCTCCTTCCAGTTAATGGTAGAAATGAGTTTGAAAGCAATAATGGATCCTAGAAAGCTGTACATTTTCAAAAAGTAGACAAAATTCTGAATTCAGAAAGGGGTCATTTGTCTAAATCCATGAAGGTTTCTTTATAGAAACTAACAGTTAAATATTGGAATAATTGAAAATTTGTTGAAAAAAACAGCCTTTTGTCTCAACGTTTTCACCTATAACTTTTTCTAGTTTTGACAGCTCTTAGAAGGCAATATACCGTTACATCCGTTAGACCTTCCTGGTTGTGGGGATATATAGGACTTGTAGTTTCACCAAGAACCAGACGAACCCAGATCCAAAAACTGAGCAGCAACTTGCAATGGTATTTTTTCATTTACTGGGTATAGAGCACTTTGTCTTGGAAAATGTATACATGGAAAAATCTGTATGAAAGACACCTATGTATTTCTGAATTGGGTACAAAATATAGAGTTCAGAAACAGTATATTATTGCTAATTTTCAAAATTGGGAATACTCATACTAGCATGAGAATTATTGGTCATTTTTCAAAATTATTTTTTTTTTACACAATGTCTTTCATTGAAAGGGAGAAATGCGCAAAAGCTCAATTGGTAATAACAGTTGATTTACAAATCTGAATTACCCCAAGTCTCCCGATAAAAACGGTACCTCACTTGTGTGGGTCGCCCTTGTGCCTGCGACAGGAAACGGCGCAAAATGCAAAGTGGTGACACCTAAATTTTGCAGTTACAAATTGACCCTTTTTTAGCAAAGTGCCTACCTGTAGTTTTTGCACCCTGGCTCTGCCGGCACCTAGGGAAACCTAGCAAACCTATACATTTTTGAAAAGTAGAAACCCAGGGGAATTCAGGATGGGGTGACTTGACTGCCTACCACCAGGTCTTGTTACCCAGAATCCCTTGCAAACCTACGAATTTGACAAAAAAAACACATTTTCCTCACATTTCTGTGGAGGAAAGTTCTGGAATCTGCTTGGATCAACAAATTTCCACCCACCCAGTGTTCCCCCAGGTCTCCCGAAAACAATGGTACCTCACTTGCGTGGGTAGGCATAGTGGCTGCGACACGAAACAGCGCAAAACGCAACGTGGTCGCACCTCAATTTCCCAGTGAAATCTTGCGCTCTTTGGACAAAGAGACTACCTTTTGTTTTTGAGCCCTAGCTCTGCCAGCACTTGGGGAAACCTAGCAAACCTATACATTTTTGAAAAGTAGATACCAAGGGGAATTCAGGATGGGGTCACTCGACTGCCTACCCCCAGGTTCTCTTACCCAGAATCCCTTGCAAAGCTAAGAAATTGGAAAAAAAAACGCATTTTCCTCACATTTCTGTGGTGGAAAGTTCCGGAATCTGCGTGGATCAACAAATTTCCACCCACCCAGCGTTCCCCCAGGTCTCCCGAGAAAAATGGTACCTCACTTGCCTGGGTAGGCATAGTGGCTGCGACAGGAAACAGTGCAAAACGCAACGTGGTCACAACTCAATTTTTCAGTGAAATTGTGCACGTTTTGGGCAAAGAGACTACCTTTTTTTTTTGAACCCTAGCTCTGCCGGCACCTAGGGAAACCTAGCAAACCTATACATTTTTGAAAAGTAGACACCAAGGGGAATTCAGGATGGGGTCACTCGACTGCCTACCCCCAGGTTCTCTTACCCAGAATCCCTTGCAAAGCTAAGAAATTGGAAAAAAAAACGCATTTTCCTCACATTTCTGTGGTGGAAAGTTCCGGAATCTGCGTGGATCAACAAATTTCCACCCACCCAGCGTTCCCCCAGGTCTCCCGAGAAACATGGTACCTCACTTGCCTGGGTAGGCATAGTGGCTGCGACAGGAAACAGTGCAAAACGCAACGTGGTCACAACTCAATTTTTCAGTGAAATTGTGCACGTTTTGGGCAAAGAGACTACCTTTTGTTTTTGAACCCTAGCTCTGCCGGCACCTAGGGAAACCTAGAAAAACCTATACATTTTTGAAAAGTAGACACCCAGGGGAATTCAGGATGGGGTCACTCGACTGCCTACCCCCAGGTTCTCTTACCCAGAATCCCTTGCAAAGCTAAGAAATTGGAAAAAAAAACGCATTTTCCTCACATTTCTGTGGTGGAAAGTTCCGGAATCTGCGTGCATCAACAAATTTCCACCCACCCAGCGTTCCCCCAGGTCTCCCGAGAAAAATGGTACCTCACTTGCCTGGGTAGGCATAGTGGCTGCGACAGGAAACAGTGCAAAACGCAACGTGGTCACAACTCAATTTTTCAGTGAAATTGTGCACGTTTTGGGCAAAGAGACTACCTTTTGTTTTTGAACCCTAGCTCTGCCGGCACCTAGGGAAACCTAGCAAACCTATACATTTTTGAAAAGTAGACACCCAGGGGAATTCAGGATGGGGTCACTCGACTGCCTACCCCCAGGTTCTCTTACCCAGAATCCCTTGCAAAGCTAAGAAATTGGAGAAAAAAAACGCATTTTCCTCACATTTCTGTGGTGGAAAGTTCCGGAATCTGCGTGGATCAACAAATTTCCACCCACCCAGCGTTCCCCCAGGTCTCCCGAGAAAAATGGTACCTCACTTGCCTGGGTAGGCATAGTGGCTGCGACAGGAAACAGTGCAAAACGCAACGTGGTCACAACTCAATTTTTCAGTGAAATTGTGCACGTTTTGGGCAAAGAGACTACCTTTTGTTTTTGAACCCTAGCTCTGCCGGCACCTAGGGAAACCTAGCAAACCTATACATTTTTGAAAAGTAGACACCCAGGGGAATTCAGGATGGGGTCACTCGACTGCCTACCCCCAGGTTCTCTTACCCAGAATCCCTTGCAAAGCTAAGAAATTGGAAAATAAAACGCATTTTCCTCACATTTCTGTGGTGGAAAGTTCCGGAATCTGCGTGGATCAACAAATTTCCACCCACCCAGCGTTCCCCCAGGTCTCCCGAGAAAAATGGTACCTCACTTGCCTGGGTAGGCATAGTGGCTGCGACAGGAAACAGTGCAAAACGCAACGTGGTCACAACTCAATTTTTCAGTGAAATTGTGCACGTTTTGGGCAAAGAGACTACCTTTTGTTTTTGAACCCTAGCTCTGCCGGCACCTAGGGAAACCTAGCAAACCTATACATTTTTGAAAAGTAGACACCCAGGGAAATTCAGGATGGGGTCACTCGACTGCCTACCCCCAGGTTCTCTTACCCAGAATCCCTTGCAAAGCTAAGAAATTGGAAAAAAAAACGCATTTTCCTCACATTTCTGTGGTGGAAAGTTCCGGAATCTGCGTGGATCAACAAATTTCCACCCACCCATCGTTCCCCCAGGTCTCCCGAGAAAAATGGTACCTCACTTGCCTGGGTAGGCATAGTGGCTGCGACAGGAAACAGTGCAAAACGCAACGTGGTCACAACTCAATTTTTCTGTGAAATTGTGCACGTTTTGGGCAAAGAGACTACCTTTTGTTTTTGAACCCTAGCTCTGCCGGCACCTAGGGAAACCTAGCAAACCTATACATTTTTGAAAAGTAGACACCCAGGGGAATTCAGGATGGGGTCACTCGACTGCCTACCCCCAGGTTCTCTTACCCAGAATCCCTTGCAAAGCTAAGAAATTGGAGAAAAAAAACGCATTTTCCTCACATTTCTGTGGTGGAAAGTTCTGGAATCTGCGTGGATCAACAAATTTCCACACACCCAGCGTTCCCCCAGGTCTCCCGAGATAAATGGTACCTCACTTGCCTGGGTAGGCATAGTGGCTGCGACAGGAAACAGTGCAAAACGCAACGTGGTCACAACTCAATTTTTCAGTGAAATTGTGCACGTTTTGGGCAAAGAGACTACCTTTTGTTTTTGAACCCTAGCTCTGCCGGCACCTAGGGAAACCTAGCAAACCTATACATTTTTGAAAAGTAGACACCCAGGGGAATTCAGGATGGGGTCACTCGACTGCCTACCCCCAGGTTCTCTTACCCAGAATCCCTTGCAAAGCTAAGAAATTGGGAAAAAAACGCATTTTCCTCACATTTCTGTGGTGGAAAGTTCCGGAATCTGCGTGGATCAACAAATTTCCACCCACCCAGCGTTCCCCCAGGTCTCCCGAGAAAAATGGTACCTCACTTGCCTGGGTAGGCATAGTGGCTGCGACAGGAAACAGTGCAAAACGCAACGTGGTCACAACTCAATTTTTCAGTGAAATTGTGCACGTTTTGGGCAAAGAGACTACCTTTTGTTTTTGAACCCTAGCTCTGCCGGCACCTAGGGAAACCTAGCAAACCTATACATTTTTGAAAAGTAGACACCCAGGGGAATTCAGGATGGGGTCACTCGACTGCCTACCCCCAGGTTCTCTTACCCAGAATCCCTTGCAAAGCTAAGAAATTGGAAAAAAAAACGCATTTTCCTCACATTTCTGTGGTGGAAAGTTCCGGAATCTGCGTGGATCAACAAATTTCCACCCACCCAGCGTTCCCCCAGGTCTCCCGAGAAAAATGGTACCTCACTTGCCTGGGTAGGCATAGTGGCTGCGACAGGAAACAGTGCAAAACGCAACGTGGTCACAACTCAATTTTTCAGTGAAATTGTGCACGTTTTGGGCAAAGAGACTACCTTTTGTTTTTGAACCCTAGCTCTGCCGGCACCTAGGGAAACCTAGCAAACCTATACATTTTTGAAAAGTAGACACCCAGGGAAATTCAGGATGGGGTCACTCGACTGCCTACCCCCAGGTTCTCTTACCCAGAATCCCTTGCAAAGCTAAGAAATTGGAAAAAAAACGCATTTTCCTCACATTTCTGTGGTGGAAAGTTCTGGAATCTGCGTGGATCAACAAATTTCCACCCACCCAGCGTTCCCCCAGGTCTCCCGAGAAAAATGGTACCTCACTTGCCTGGGTAGGCATAGTGGCTGCGACAGGAAACAGTGCAAAACGCAACGTGGTCACAACTCAATTTTTCTGTGAAATTGTGCACGTTTTGGGCAAAGAGACTACCTTTTGTTTTTGAACCCTAGCTCTGCCGGCACCTAGGGAAACCTAGCAAACCTATACATTTTTAAACAGTAGACACCCAGGGGAATTCAGGATGGGGTCACTCGACTGCCTACCCCCAGGTTCACTTACCCAGAATCCCTTGCAAAGCTAAGAAATTGGAAAAAAAAACGCATTTTCCTCACATTTCTGTGGTGGAAAGTTCTGGAATCTGCGTGGATCAACAAATTTCCACCCACCCAGCGTTCCCCCAGGTCTCCCGAGAAAAATGGTACCTCACTTGCCTGGGTAGGCATAGTGGCTGCGACAGGAAACAGTGCAAAACGCAACGTGGTCACAACTCAATTTTTCAGTGAAATTGTGCACGTTTTGGGCAAAGAGACTACCTTTTGTTTTTGAACCCTAGCTCTGCCGGCACCTAGGGAAACCTAGCAAACCTATACATTTTTGAAAAGTAGACACCCAGGGGAATTCAGGATGGGGTCACTCGACTGCCTACCCCCAGGTTCTCTTACCCAGAATCCCTTGCAAAGCTAAGAAATTGGATAAAAAAACGCATTTTCCTCACATTTCTGTGGTGGAAAGTTCCGGAATCTGCGTGGATCAACAAATTTCCACCCACCCAGCGTTCCCCCAGGTCTCCCGAGAAAAATGGTACCTCACTTGCCTGGGTAGGCATAGTGGCTGCGACAGGAAACAGTGCAAAACGCAACGTGGTCACAACTCAATTTTTCAGTGAAATTGTGCACGTTTTGGGCAAAGAGACTACCTTTTGTTTTTGAACCCTAGCTCTGCCGGCACCTAGGGAAACCTAGCAAACCTATACATTTTTGAAAAGTAGACACCCAGGGGAATTCAGGATGGGGTCACTCGACTGCCTACCCCCAGGTTCTCTTACCCAGAATCCCTTGCAAAGCTAAGAAATTGGAAAAAAAAACGCATTTTCCTCACATTTCTGTGGTGGAAAGTTCCGGAATCTGCGTGCATCAACAAATTTCCACCCACCCAGCGTTCCCCCAGGTCTCCCGAGAAAAATGGTACCTCACTTGCCTGGGTAGGCATAGTGGCTGCGAAAGGAAATGGTTCAAATTGTACGGTGGTGAATTTACAATCCCAAATTGCAAAACAACCTTGATTTTGGGGGGGGGGCACCTGAGTTTTTGGCCCGGGGCTCGGTGGTATTCTTTGGAAAGTACAAAACCCAAACAGTTCTGAAAACTAGACACCCGGGGGAGTCCAGGGAGGTATGGCATGCGTGGGTCCCCAAACGTTTTCCTACCCAGAACACCTTGCAAACCTTAAAATTAGGTAAAATAATCACTTTTTCAAACTTTTTTGCGTGGAATCACCGTGCCGGCAAAAATGTCCTACCACCCAGCGCTCCCCTTGTTCTCCCGAGTAAAAGGATACCTCACTTGTGTGGGTGCCCCAAAGCAGAACAGGCCAAAAACGAATGTTGAAAAAAGTAGTATTTCAGTGTAACAAATTAAGCCCCCCTGCCTTAGTCACAGGCCTTTGGCCCACCCACACAAGTGAGGTATCATTTTACTCGGGAGAACAAGGGGAACGCAGGGTGGTAGGACATTTGTGCCGACACGGCGATCCCACGCAAAAATGTATGGAAAACTATTTTTTTAACCTAAACTTGTGGTTTGCAGGGATTTCTGGGTAGGAAAACATTGGGGGACCCACGCATGCCATACCTCCCTGGACTCCCCCGGGTGTCTAGTTTTCAGAACTGTTTGGGTTTGGTAGTTTCCAAAGATGCCCGCCGAGCCCCGGTCCAAAAACTCAGTCCCCCCCCCCCCCAAAAAGAAGGTAATCTTGCTATTGGTTATTGTAATGTCTCCACCGTACGATTTGGACCGTTTCCTGTTGCAGCCACTATGCCTACCCACGCAAGTGAGGTACCATTTTTATCGGGAGACCTGGGGGAACGCTGGGTGGGAGGAAATTTGTGTGAGCCCAGTGATGCCACGCTTTCCCATGCAAAAAAGTTTGACAAAAAAGGATTTTTTTAAGCTAAAATTGAGGTTTGCAAGGGATTCTGGGTAAAGGAACGTTGGAGGATCCACGCAAGCCATACCTCCTTGGAAGCCCCCGGGTGTCTACTTTTCAGAAATGTGTGGGTTTGGTAGGTTTCCCTAAATGGCCGTCTCGCACGGGGCAAAAAACCCAGGTAACCCCTCCTGCAAAAGCTGGTGGGATTGACATTCAATACCACCAGCTTTTGAAAGAGGGGTTACCTGGGTTTTTGGCCCCTTGCGAGACGGCCATGTAGGAAAACCTACCAAACCCACACATTTATGAAAAGTAGACACCCGGGGGCTTCCAAGGAGGTATGGTTTGCGTGGATCCTCCAACGTTCCTTTACCCAGAATCCCTTGCAAACCTCAATTTTTGCAGAAAAAGTCAGTTTTTTCACACTTTTTTTGTGTGGGAAAGCGTGGCGTCACTGGGCTCACACAAATTTCCTCCCACCCAACGTTCCCCCAGGTCTCCCGATAAAAATGGTACCTCACTTGCGTGGGTAGGCATAGTGGCTGCGAAAGGAATTGGTTCAAATTGTACGGTGGTGAATTTACAATACCAAATTGCAAAACAACCTTGATTTTGGGGGGGGGGGCACCTGAGTTTTTGGCCCGGGGCTCGGTGGTATTCTTTGGAAAGTACAAAACCCAAACAGTTCTGAAAACTAGACACCCGGGGGAGTCCAGGGAGGTATGGCATGCGTGGGTCCCCAAACGTTTTCCTACCAAGAACACCTTGCAAACCTTAAAATTAGGTAAAATAATCACTTTTTCAAACTTTTTTGCGTGAAATCACCGTGCCGGCAAAAATGTCCTACCACCCAGCGCTCCCCTTGTTCTCCCGAGTAAAAGGATACCTCACTTGTATGGGTGCCCCAAAGCAGAACAGGCCAAAAACGAATGTTGAAAAAAGTAGTATTTCAGTGTAACAAATTAAGCCCCCCTGCCTTAGTCACAGGCCTTTGGCCCACCCACACAAGTGAGGTATCATTTTACTCGGGAGAACAAGGGGAACGCAGGGTGGTAGGACATTTGTGCCGACACGGCGATCCCACGCAAAAATGTATGGAAAACTGTTTTTTTAACCTAAATTTGTGGTTTGCAGGGATTTCTGGGTAGGAAAACATTGGGGGACCCACGCATTCCATACCTCCCTGGACTCCCCCGGGTGTCTAGTTTTCAGAACTGTTTGGGTTTGGTAGTTTCCAAAGATGCCCGCCGAGCCCCGGTCCAAAAACTCAGTCCCCCCCCCCCCAAAAAAGAAGGTAATCTTGCTATTGGTTATTGTAATGTCTCCACCGTACGATTTGGACCTTTTCCTGTTGCAGCCACTATGCCTACCCACGCAAGTGAGGTACCATTTTTATCGGGAGACCTGGGGGAACGCTGGGTGGGAGGAAATTTGTGTGAGCCCAGTGATGCCACGCTTTCCCACACAAAAAAAGTGTGTCAAAACTGATTTTTCCATCAAAAATTGAGGTTTGCAAGGGATTCTGGGTAAAGGAACGTTGGAGGATCCACGCAAGCCATACCTCCTTGGAAGCCCCCGGGTGTCTACTTTTCAGAAATGTGTGGGTTTGGTAGGTTTCCCTAAATGGCCGTCTCGCACGGGGCCAAAAACCCAGGTAACCCCTCTTGCAAAAGCTGGTGGGATTGAATGTCAATCCCACCAGCTTTTGAAAGAGGGGTTACCTGGGTTTTTGGCCCCTTGCGAGACGGCCATGTAGGAAAACCTACCAAACCCACACATTTATGAAAAGTAGACACCCGGGGGCTTCCAAGGAGGTATGGTTTGCGTGGATCCTCCAACGTTCCTTTACCCAGAATCCCTTGCAAACCTCAATTTTTGCAGAAAAAGTCAGTTTTTCACACTTTTTTTGTGTGGGAAAGCGTGGCGTCACTGGGCTCACACAAATTTCCTCCCACCCAACGTTCCCCCAGGTCTCCCGATAAAAATGGTACCTCACTTGCGTGGGTAGGCATAGTGGCTGCGAAAGGAAATGGTTCAAATTGTACGGTGGTGAATTTACAATACCAAATTGCAAAACAACCTTGATTTTGGGGGGGGGGGCACCTGAGTTTTTGGCCCGGGGCTCGGTGGTATTCTTTGGAAAGTACAAAACCCAAACAGTTCTGAAAACTAGACACCCGGGGGAGTCCAGGGAGGTATGGCATGCGTGGGTCCCCAAACGTTTTCCTACCAAGAACACCTTGCAAACCTTAAAATTAGGTAAAATAATCACTTTTTCAAACTTTTTTGCGTGGAATCACCGTGCCGGCAAAAATGTCCCACCTACCCAGCGCTCCCCTTGTTCTCCCGAGTAAAAGGATACCTCACTTGTATGGGTGCCCCAAAGCAGAACAGGCCAAAAACGAATGTTGAAAAAAGTAGTATTTCAGTGTAACAAATTAAGCCCCCCTGCCTTAGTCACAGGCCTTTGGCCCACCCACACAAGTGAGGTATCATTTTACTCGGGAGAACAAGGGGAACGCAGGGTGGTAGGACATTTGTGCCGACACGGCGATCCCACGCAAAAATGTATGGAAAACTGTTTTTTTAACCTAAATTTGTGGTTTGCAGGGATTTCTGGGTAGGAAAACATTGGGGGACCCACGCATTCGATACCTCCCTGGACTCCCCCGGGTGTCTAGTTTTCAGAACTGTTTGGGTTTGGTAGTTTCCAAAGATGCCCGCCGAGCCCCGGTCCAAAAACTCAGTCCCCCCCCCCAAAAAAGAAGGTAATCTTGCTATTGGTTATTGTAATGTCTCCACCGTACGATTTGGACCTTTTCCTGTTGCAGCCACTATGCCTACCCACGCAAGTGAGGTACCATTTTTATCGGGAGACCTGGGGGAACGCTGGGTGGGAGGAAATTTGTGTGAGCCCAGTGATGCCACGCTTTCCCACACAAAAAAAGTGTGTCAAAACTGATTTTTCCATCAAAAATTGAGGTTTGCAAGGGATTCTGGGTAAAGGAACGTTGGAGGATCCACGCAAGCCATACCTCCTTGGAAGCCCCCGGGTGTCTACTTTTCAGAAATGTGTGGGTTTGGTAGGTTTCCCTAAATGGCCGTCTCGCACAGGGCCAAAAACCCAGGTAACCCCTCTTGCAAAAGCTGGTGGGATTGAATGTCAATCCCACCAGCTTTTGAAAGAGGGGTTACCTGGGTTTTTGGCCCCTTGCGAGACGGCCATGTAGGAAAACCTACCAAACCCACACATTTATGAAAAGTAGACACCCGGGGGCTTCCAAGGAGGTATGGCTTGCGTGGATCCTCCAACGTTCCTTTACCCAGAATCCCTTGCAAACCTCAATTTTTGATGGAAAAATCAGTTTTGACACACTTTTTTTGTGTGGGAAAGCGTGGCATCACTGGGCTCACACAAATTTCCTCCCACCCAGCGTTCCCCCAGGTCTCCCGATAAAAATGGTACCTCACTTGCGTGGGTAGGCATAGTGGCTGCAACAGGAAACGGTTCAAATTGTACGGTGGAGACATTACAATAACCAATAGCAAGATTACCTTCTTTTTTGGGGGGGGGGGGGGGGGACTGAGTTTTTGGACCGGGGCTCGGCGGGCATCTTTGGAAACTACCAAACCCAAACAGTTCTGAAAACTAGACACCCGGGGGAGTCCAGGGAGGTATGGAATGCGTGGGTCCCCCAATGTTTTCCTACCCAGAAATCCCTGCAAACCACAAATTTAGGTTAAAAAAACAGTTTTCCATACATTTTTGCGTGGGATCGCCGTGTCGGCACAAATGTCCTACCACCCTGCGTTCCCCTTGTTCTCCCGAGTAAAATGATACCTCACTTGTGTGGGTGGGCCAAAGGCCTGTGACTAAGGCAGGGGGGGCTTAATTTGTTACACTGAAATACTACTTTTTTCAACATTCGTTTTTGGCCTGTTCTGCTTTGGGGCACCCATACAAGTGAGGTATCCTTTTACTCGGGAGAACAAGGGGAGCGCTGGGTGGTAGGACATTTTTGCCGGCACGGTGATTCCACGCAAAAAAGTTTGAAAAAGTGATTATTTTACCTAATTTTAAGGTTTGCAAGGTGTTCTTGGTAGGAAAACGTTTGGGGACCCACGCATGCCATACCTCCCTGGACTCCCCCGGGGGTCTACTTTTCAGAACTGTTTGGGTTTTGTACTTTCCAAAGAATACCACCGAGCCCCGGACCAAAAACTCAGGTGCCCCCCCCCCAAAATCAAGGTTGTTTTGCAATTTGGTATTGTAAATTCACCACCGTACAATTTGAACCATTTCCTTTCGCAGCCACTATGCCTACCCACGCAAGTGAGGTACCATTTTTATCGGGAGACCTGGGGGAACGTTGGGTGGGAGGAAATTTGTGTGAGCCCAGTGACGCCACGCTTTCCCACACAAAAAAAGTGTGAAAAAACTGACTTTTTCTGCAAAAATTGAGGTTTGCAAGGGATTCTGGGTAAAGGAACGTTGGAGGATCCACGCAAACCATACCTCCTTGGAAGCCCCCGGGTGTCTACTTTTCATAAATGTGTGGGTTTGGTAGGTTTTCCTACATGGCCGTCTCGCAAGGGGCCAAAAACCCAGGTAACCCCTCTTTCAAAAGCTGGTGGTATTGAATGTCAATCCCACCAGCTTTTGCAAGAGGGGTTACCTGGGTTTTTGGCCCCGTGCGAGACGGCCATTTAGGGAAACCTACCAAACCCACACATTTCTGAAAAGTAGACACCCGGGGGCTTCCAAGGAGGTATGGCTTGCGTGGATACTCCAACGTTCCTTTAGCCAGAATCCCTTGCAAACCTCAATTTTAGCTTAAAAAAATCCTTTTTTGTCAAACTTTTTTGCATGGGAAAGCGTGGCATCACTGGGCTCACACAAATTTCCTCCCACCCAGCGTTCCCCCAGGTCTCCCGATAAAAATGGTACCTCACTTGCGTGGGTAGGCATAGTGGCTGCAACAGGAAACGGTTCAAATTGTACGGTGGAGAATTAAGTTTTCAATGTGAGAGCGTGTGATTCAAGGAAATTGTGACAGACAATTTCAAGTTTGCAGGAGATTCTGGATAAAAATCAACAATAGAATTCACCAGAAAGACATGACCATATACTTCCATGGTTTAACAATAATAACTAATTTTAGTAAGTTATTTATGGCTATAATGTACACCGTAACAGAGTTACTCAAAAGTCAAACATTCAAGGCACGGCTAACTATTCCTCAAAGACACACACATACAGGTTGGATTTGGCACGAGGGCGAGTGATGGTTCAGTACATAAAATTTAATCAACAAGATATTTCAAAAAATGAAATGCTCTGTCAATAAATAAATGCATAAAAACCGAACCAGTGACTCGCGACTCGTGAGCTGTAAAGCCACGACAAGGCACCAACCGTTTTACAGGCCATTCACGCGCCTTTCATACCTGATACAAACCAGACCATTGACACCATCCGGAAAGAACAGCAACACATTACAACAATCACAATAAGGGACAAGGTACACCCTACTTCAGAAAGAGATAAAAGACAAACATTACTGCACAGCCATCAAATCCGCAAGCACACACACATTCTGGTTGGATTTGGCACGAGGGTGAGTGATGATTCTGTACATACAATTGTATTTGCAAGTAATTTCAAAAAAATGAAATACACTGCGTATAATTGAAAGTATGATAAACTGAACCACTGACTCACAGCTCGTGAGCTGTAAAGCCACGTCAAGGCACCAACCTCTTTACAGGCCATTCATACACCTTTCGTACGTGTGACACATACAAAACATTCACACCGCCAGCCGCGGACCCATCACATTTCAACACTCACACCAGCAGACAGCGCCATTCAAGGGCCCATCACTTTCACACGCCCACATTTCTGACATTTCAACAACACAAAATGATGGACTGCGTGGAGTGTCACTCACCTAGCAGTGTGTGTAGTGACCAAAGTAACTACTCACACACCGCCAGCCGAGCGCCAGTCCACCGACACCACCACCCAAGCACCAGACCATGCACACCACTAGCCAAACACCACTCAGCGCACACCGACAGCCAAGTACCACTCCACACACACCACCAGCCAAGCAACACACCACGCACACTGCAAGCCAAGCGGCACTCCACACACAACGCCAGCCAAGCACCCCTCCGTGCACAGACAGCCAAGTACCACTCCACACACACCGCCAGCCAAGCGCCACTCCACGCGCACCACCATCCAAGCACCGGACCATGCACACCGCCAGCCAAGTAGCACTCCATGCACACCACCAGCCAAGCGCCACTCCACACACACCACCAGCCAAGCACCACTCCACACACACCACCAGCCAAGCGCAACTCCACACACACCACCAGCCAAGCGCAACTCCACACACACCGCCAGCCAAGCACCACTTCGTGCACAGACAGCCAAGTATCACTCCACGCACACCACCAGCCAAGCGCCACTCCACGCACACCACCAGCCAAGCGCCACTCCACGCACACCACCAGCCAAGAACAAATCCAAACACAACACCAGGCAAGCGCAAGAGCACGCACACGGCCAACAAAACACCAGACCACGCACACCGCCAGACAAGCACCAGTCCACAGACACCGGCAGCCAAGCGCCAAACCATGCACACCGTCAGACAATGGACACTACACGCAAACCAACATCATACTTTAGTTTTTTTTGAAAATAAAAGAAAAACAAAAACAAATTGCAAATTGATACAAATCTACTAACTCAACAACTACACTAAAAAGACTACACAAATGCAAACTTTGAAACTGAACAATAAGACCAACCAGTTCACTTTACCACTCATTGATACTCCCAAAAATTCTTTTGCGTGTGGTACAATCTATAACAAGCAGGTACACACAGCCCGGGGTTTGAAGGGCAGTCAGGGCAGTACATACGAACCTCCTTCCGCAAACCTCTTCGCCAACAGACTCTACATCTCCGACTGGGAAAGTCTTTTGAGGTTGTAGGAGGAATTTGACCAGGAAAATGGCGATCTTTCAATCTGGCAATATCCTCCACCACTCCAACTCTAGGAACACTTGCCTGTTCAACTAAAACAAGGCTGCCTATTACAGACTCCTGAAACTTTTCAAAAGTAATCTTTGACTGGGGACAAGATTTCTGGAATACAACAAAAGCATTAAAGGTTGCCAAGTGGAAAAGATGGATAGCCAACTTCTTGTACCAAATGTAAGCCTTACGAAGAGCAGCATACGGTTCCAACCTCTGATCTACTCTGTCAACACCACCCATGTACTTATTGTAGTGCATTATGCACACAGGTTTGCGCACTTCTGCAACCTGACCCCAAACAGTCACCGGTTCAGTGCTTTCATCATGTATTGTAGTCAACATGTAGACATCTCTCCTGTCTGAAAACTTCACAGCTAGAAGCTCCTCACAACGCAATGCACTACACTGTCCCCGAGCAAGCTTCTGACACACAAGTTCTTTTGGGAAACCTTTACGGTTTGAGCGGATTGTGCCACAAGCAACAGTGTCCACTTTGCCCAATTCCCTGAACAACCGCACACCAGTGTAGAAGTTATCGACATACAAATGATGGCCTTTGTTAAAAAATCCACGACCAAGTTCCCACACAATTTTCTCAGTCACTCCAAAAGTCGACGGACAACCAGGGGGGTTAATCCTGGATTCCTTACCAGTGTACACCCTGAAATTAGAGACATATCCAGTCTCACTGTCACACAGCATATACAGCTTGATTCCATAGCGTGCCCTCTTACTAGGAATGTATTGCCGAAATACCAAGCGGCCTTTGAACAACAGCAAAGACTCGTCCACTGCAATTTCTTTCCCAGGATAAAAGATCTCAGAAAATCGATCAACGAAATGATCAATGACAGGCCGAATCTTGAAAAGACGGTCACAATCAGGGTGATCTCGTGGCAAAGCAAGACTATTGTCAACAAAATGCATCATCCGAAGCAGAAGCAAATACCGATCACGACTCATGACTGCCGGAAATATAGCTGTAGCCATCAAGGGACTAGTAGACCAATATGAAGCCATTGATGGTTTCCTAAGCAAGCCCATCAAAAAAGTTAAACCCAAAAACTTTTTCATCTCCTCCAAATTTGTGGGAGTCCACCGGGTAGCTCTAGCGTGGGGCTTAAGGCTGGCACTGTTCACCCTCAAAAAATTTTCAGCATACAAATTAGTCTGCTCTACAATCTCTGCCACAAACACATCATCCATAAACAACTTGAAAAAATCAATAGGCAAAAAGTTTTCTGTGTGCACCCTACACCCTGGAACACCAGTAAATTCAGGCAATGCCGGCTGCACCATGCCTGGTGCAACCCAGAGGTCAGAACTTTCAACATCAAGTCTTGCAGCCGCAGGCTGCCGCCCAGCTGCCTCTCGTCTCACTGCACCAACTGGAATACTAGCAACCCCAGGCTGCAGCCCAGATGTCTCTTGCCGCACTATTGGCACAGGAATGTCCTCCGCAACCACAGACACAACAATGTCCTCTGCAACCACAGGCGCAGCAACGTCCTCCGCAACCACAGGCACATCATCCACACCAAAAGTAGCTTCATCAGCACTCAGAGTGTCTTCATCATCAGATGAAGCCATGCGTAGAGAAAACTCACTACCTGAATCTTCACCTCCCACCTCTGGTTCAGAATCAGAGTCAGACTCTGGACCATGGTCAGAGGAAGAATCAAAAAGCAATCCAACAACTTGCTGAGCAGTAATCCGGCGGCTAGCCATTATCCTTACAAATAAAGGAGTCTGCACAAACAACTCAACAACCCCAACACTGCGCAAAGCAAGATAAAAAATGTAAGCCTTTTTCAAAAAAAACTAATTTTGAAAATATATACAATTCACTTACAAGACACAACTACACTCACCAGCACCTACTCTGCAAAGACACAGCAAAGAGGCAACGATATCCCACTAGAAAGAAGAAGAAAAAAAACTTACATCTACAGAAGGACACATCAAAAACAAATGCAAAACATGTTTTACAATCACAACAAACAGAAACCAAACATACTCATATTTTACTACACACTTTGCAAAAAAATACAATCACAGTACAATTGAACAAAAAAGAGGTCTCTTACCAAACACATACAACTACAGAAACAGCAGAACAACAGAACCACCAGTAACGGAACCGCACACTGCAACACTCTAAAGAGAAAAAAAAACAATACACATTAGAAGAAACAAAAACAACACACATTACAACAGGCTATGTCACAAATGGGGGGTCTGTCCCCAAGGGGGGGAGATTATAAATCATTATAAACGTGGGCCCCCTGGAAGCAACTCTACGGAGGGCAGAGAGCCCAAATAAAGACACGGCAGAACATACTTTTGAAATGGGCACAAGGAAGCAACCCTTGGCCAAGTGGTCGCTCCCTATAAAAAAAAAACCCTGAAGTCTAGTGGGCTTTTCTACCCCCCCTGGATCCATAAACGGTAAAAAAAGTTGAGGGGGGGGGCAGAACAGTCTACAATATTTATAATGCCCCCTGGAAGCGACCCTTCCCCAAGGGGTCGCTTCCTTTTCAAAATACAAACAAATCCCTGGTGACTAGTGGGCTTTTCTGCCCCCCCCCCCTGGGTGCAGATCGGCCAAAAAATGGCCAATCTGCCCCAGGGGGGGCAGAAAAGTCTGAAAAATTATTTATCCCCCTAAGGAAGCGACCCTTGCCCAAGGGGTCGCTTCCTTTATAAATATACATTATTCCCTGGTGTCTAGTGGGCTTTTCTGCCCCCCCTGGGTCCAGATGCGGCCCAAAAAATGGCCAATCTGCCCCCAGGGGGGGCAGAAAAGTCTAAAAAAAATATTATGGCCACTAGGAAGCGACCCTTCCCCAAGGGGTCGCTTCCTTTTCATATAAAAACAAATCCCTGGTGACTAGTGGGCTTTTCTGCTCCCCCTGGGTGCAGATCGGCCGAAAAAACGGCCGATCTGCCCCAGGGGGGGCAGAAAAGTCTGTAAAATATTCTATGCCCCTAAAGAAGCGACCCTTGCCCAAGGGGTCGCTTCCTTTATAAATAAAAATCAATCCCTGGTGTCTAGTGGGCTTTTCTGCCCCCCCTGGGTCCAGATGCGGCCCAAAAAACGGCCGATCTGCCCCAGGGAGGGGCAGAAAAGTCTGAAAAATTATTTTCCCCCAAAAGGAAGCGACCCTTGCCCAAGGGGTCGCTTCCGATTTAAAAAAAAAAGTAATCCCTGGCTCTAGTGGGCTTTTCTGCCCACCCTGGGTGTAGATCGGCCAAAAAAACGGCCGATCTGCCCCAGGGGGGGCAGAAAAGTCTGAATAATATTATGGCCGCCAAAGGAAGCGACCCTTGCCCAAGGGGTCGCTTCCTGCACAAAAACATATGCCCAAAATCACTCCCTGGTGTCTAGTGGGGCATTCCTGGTGCACGATCGCGACGCTGTGCGCGATCGTGCACCAGGAATGCCCTGCATTGGGACATCAGGGGAGAGGAAACACAGTTTCCTCCCCCCCGATGCCTCAAGGCACCGAAAACCGGCCCCCCCGCCCCACCGGAGCACCAAACACTCACCTTGCTCCTGGACGCGCTGGAAACAAATGGCTTCCAGCGCGTCCAGCGCTTCCTGATGACGTCGGCGCGCGCTGTGCGCGCTGACGTCACCAGGAAGCGTGGGGGGGCCAGGGGGTGGCAGCGGAAGGTCTTCCGCTGCCACCCCTGCAAAAACAAATGTGATCCCTGCACAAGGGGGGGAGCGCCAGCGCTCCCCCCCAGGGCTGTACTGATGACGGAGCGGTTCCGTCATCAGCACAGCCCAACCGATGCTGATGACGGAACCGCTCCGTCATCAGCATCGAAGGGGTTAAGGGGGATTGTGCTTGCTTAGTATTTCAAACCTAGCAACACAGCAGCAATTGGCAATCAATCACAAGCAAGGAATGCAGACAGATCAGTGATATATAGGCTGCCGAGGGTGGCATATGTACAATAGGCAATTTATGCTTTGGAGCACAGTGTTTGTGACACTTGCAGGAGCTACATTGAGTGCGGCACAGTAATGGAGTGTCTGGGGAATGGCAAGTGAAAGCAGGAGACAGGTACGTATGGCACCCGGATAATTTACTGGAAGAGTTCACTCTGCTGTCTGTGAATTAACACACTTGTTCATAGTATTCACCCAGCGGAGTGTATTTCAGGCGTAGATGGTTATTTAATCCATGCCATGAGTTGTTCCTTCAGCCACACAGGCTTTGTAGCCACCTGCACAAAATTGGGAATGGTGCTTTCTGATTTTTATTAAGCTAAACAGAGTTTGAAAGGGAAGGTGGTGCAATCCTACTCACCTGAAAACCATGAAACGCAGAAACAGAGTTCCCCCTCTCACCTTCAGGTCAATCCTCCACACTGACTGTAACAGAATGGGCGATTGATCCCAAGGGGAAAGGGACATGAAATACACCACACCAGATGCTCCTGGGATGGGGGATTGTGGTTGTAGACGTGGAGTCCTAAAGTAAGATGGTAAGGGAGGAAGGGAACCTCAGACAACGTCTGTACAGTAGTGGTGTAGGAGCAATGGGTAGGCCAAGGTCTGAAAGATATAACATAAGAGAGAGATTAATAGAGAAAGAAAAAGAAGAGGGACACACACAAAACTTCTAAGACTATAACTCTACAGTGGTTGAGGAGTCAGGTACATCCACTCACCACGTGTAAAAGGTGTGTAGGGATCAAATAAGGTACTCATTCCACTGTACAGTTCCTTCAGGAAGTCTCAGAGCTCCAGAGGGAGGGAATGTAGAAAGGTAATCCAGATGATAAAAAGATCTGTGCCTGCGGCTGGAAAAAGGCATAGTGATGTGGCGGGTCCATCTTTTCTCTTAGAAAGGTAAGGAACTGCGCTTGCGGTTTTATTGTGATATAAGTGCAAAGTACAGCACCTGCCAAGGAATGCGTGGAGATAAAGTTACTTGTAGAACTGTGATAACGGTGAGCCAGGAGTAGCGAGTAGATAATGCTGTGGCTGCAGATCCTGAATGTAATAAGCTGGATAAAGAATTAGTAAATTTGTTTGGTATGTGAAGGATGGTAGAAAGGATTCGAGCAACTCAGATGGTTGAAGTCCGGAAAAATAGTTAATGGCTAACGAAGGGGTCAATAGGCTATGACAATCACCAAATGGGAGCTCAGGATCACAGGAAGGCTCTGATGAGCAGAATAGGGTTTAATGGAGGCTCTAGATAGATCATCTCAGATGGCTCAAAGAGAGATTCTTGGGAATTATATTTCATGTGTGTGTACATGTGGTTGGTATAGAGCAATTGCACAATAGTAAGACTCCTACTGTGATGTAAGTCTAAGTACATGCTGTGTTGGTCACTTTATAAGGGCCCTAGTTATTTGTTTCTATTTTGAAAAAATCACCCTAGCTATTAGTTGGCTCTATGCCACTGGGATACATTACCAAGCCTGATTTTTGCTTTTAAAAATCATTGTCTTTAGGTGTTTTAGTCTTCTTTATTTAATTGTAATGACCTAGACTTTAATAATACAAGAATACACTGATTTTCTGAGTGTTCTGATAACATGGAGCCTTACGGTAATCATATATTTTGCCCTGGTAAATCCCCATGGCTTTGTGAGTAAGAGTGAGTACATAGCTTTAGAAGATTAAACAGCTTTAACTTGTCTAGCAAAGGTTCTAATTTTCTTTATCAAAAGTCACCTCCATAGGTAAATGTAGGGGAGTAGAAGCCTTTGTAGAGCAAAAGACAGCTCCATAAAGGGCCTCCCAAGTATCTATGTCTTGGCCTACAGTGTAATGGTGTGGCATTCTCTGTCCTGTTTGTCAAAATAACTTGAAAACAGTCAAACATTTCTGAATTATATAAGTTAATGCCTGCATCTCAGCCAACTTTATTACTAACAGCCTCATTTAGTAAGATCACAAGTTTTGTGACCACAACAGTCCTTATCATTTTGTGCAAGACTCTGTTTATGAGTTGTAAAATAATTTCAACTAGTAAAAGGACTTTTGTAATTGATTCCAAATTACAAATGGAAGGGTTCATGAAGGGGTTTCATTAATTCCAATTTGGAAAGGAATTTATTCATAGTTTATGATTGCAGTTGCTTTCACAAACCATTGACAAGCTAGCGACCCCTGATTCCCCTTAGGACCACTTTCCCTTTGGAATTATGTTAGCAGCCTCAGGGGGAAAGGTTTTGGGAAACGTAAACCTTTTGTGTTTTAAACCAGCAGTTGCTGCTTTAAAAAACATGGGCTGCTTTTATTTCTGTTTTGAAATGCAGTCATAGAGATGATGGTTTGCTGTCCCTTTGCAGGCCACGCTCTCTTTGATTACAACCAATCAAAAAGGATCACAAATTGGCACTTGCCTGATAAATAGTCATTAAGTAGGTCATTTTGCAATCCTCTGCGATTCAGTATTTTGTAAACTGACTGAACAGTACATATGTCGGTTTGCAAAATTCCACTCCATTCACAAACCTAGGTGCAGAATTTGCGACCATTTTTGTGAAGGAAATAATGCAGCAGGACAATAATTTTCAAAAGGAGATGAGTGTAACTTATTGTAATTTCTTGTTTGCTCTGGGTTCTACCTGGTATTAGTACATGTTGAAATATGCATAAGGGACAATTCAACAAAATCTAAGCTGTTTAGACAGCAACCTCTGCTATTTGCATGGCTACATGCCAAGTTGTACACTCTATCTACTATTTAGCCAGCCACCAGGTAAATATTGAAGTTCTTTTCAAGTTATTTGCAAGACCACCGATAATACAGTACATCATTTCTACTATTTAGCTAGCCGCCATGAAGCAAAATGTTCAAATTTCTTTGCTACATGCCAGACTACTGGGCAAATAATTTACTTTTTCTGCTATTTAATCAGCATAAATATTTAAATGTATTTGCTATTTACATGGCTGCTGGCCTAATTGGTGATCTAACAGGATAGAGATCCTGACTGCAGTGAGCACTGTTCGTATGGAACTGAGCGTTCTGTTTTTTATCCTGAGATGAATCACCAGTCGTTATAATCAATAGAGAAAGGACACAATTTTGTATGTTCTATGAATCATTGTCCATTGATAAATCATATGAATCACATTATTTCATCTGTTATTTAACAAAATACGGTCAATAAGATGCAAATAAATTGTACATCAAATTGTTATATTTTCACACACCCTTATTTTAAGAAGACTAAAAAATTTACAAAAGTATTTACTAAATAATGATTTGAGCTTGAGTGCTCCTCCAACCCCTATATCTTCATGCTGGCCTAATTGGTCATGTCTGCTGTTTCACCAACAGCAGGGCAATGAGTGAAGTTTTTTGTTTGCTTGTACAAAACCTCTGCTATTTATTTAGCCAGTGGCCAGGTACATAGTGACGTTTTTGTGCTATCTGCACAACCACCAGCAAAACAGTGCAGAATCTCCACTACTTAGCTAGCAGCCAGGTAAATAGTGACTGTTTCTGCAATATGCACACCCACCAGCCAAACAATACAGAATTTCTACCATTTAGACAGCGATTGGGTATATAGTGACGTTTTTCTGCTCTTTTCACAGCTGTCAGCCAAACATTGCAGAACCTCCATTATATAGCCAGTGGCTTTGTAAACAGTGAAATTTCTCTGCTATTTTTAAGGCAACCAGCCAAATAGTAAATAATTTCTACTAATAAGCCAGCAGCTGACTAAATAACATAGAAGTTTCACTATTTACCCGGCGGCCAGGGAAATAGTCACTACCCTTGTAAAAGTCTTAGTTGATGTTTTTACCCTAGAAGAACCTACATTCAGTAGCTTCTTTCACTTGTTTGTTTAAAAAGTAAATGTGGAGTTTTGGAACATAATTGACAGAGAAGTCTGGGTTTCCTAACTTTGTGATGTGGAACAGGCTTGTTGGAATGGGTTTCTGTCTATTACAGTTCACCAATAGGAAAGGACTTATACCTATCATTTTCCACATGTCTGTACAATACCTGGGTCACAGGCATGAAGACAGCAGCCTGCCTATGTCCACTGACTTCAACCATGCCACATGTGGAACTTGGTCCACCTCACCCAATGCAGCTATTGTCTACTCAGTAGTAGACATGGCCACCAATAGAGTGTGGGCAGAATCACAAAAACAAGAGTAAATATGATTCTTCTCCTGACTGGCTCTTTCTTTCCACCTTCTATTCTCATGTTACCCAATATGGCATATGACAGGAGTTTCATTTGTGGTCTTAACTGCCATTTTCTTCTCACATTTCTACTGTTGAGCAGGGAGGGCTCCTCCGTTGAAGTGGGGAGAGTTGCCCACTTAAAATTTTCACAAAAATCCAGAGATGGAAAATCAAATGGTAATTTATTACCATTTTATTTGTCATCCCCCATCCTGAGAAGAGCATCAATATGGGGGTGGTGCCACTGCTGAGGTATAGCAGCAGGGAGGAGGGTGGGCTGTCTATGCACTGTTTAAAGTGTGCATGTCTTTTTGGCCGGCTGTCTTACGATGGTCAGCCACACATGTGCACTTTAAACATCTCTAACCAAGCTGCCTTAATACGGCTGAGTGAAAGCAAGTGCAGGCCTCCAGAGTGCTGTGGAGCACTGAGTGAGTCTGCTCCCTCCAATCAGGGCACTGCCATCATGCAGCATGAGAGCAATGCTAGGATTGGTCAAGGGAGTTGCTGCATCCAGTTCCTGTGGAAAGAAGAGGATCAGATCGGAGGACATTGCGTTTGTTATATTTATTTTCAATTTATTTTATGCATGTATATGCCCACCACCCCCGTAGATGTCAGCCGCCACTGCTGTTGAACAATACAATACAATACATTCTAAAGAGCACACAGCTACCTAAAAAGGTGTCCAGATGCTAACAGTAGGAGTGGCCGCTGAGTTTGATGGCAGAGACCATCTCAGGAGGAGGTTGTTACAGAGTTGAAGAGAAGCATTTTCATCTTTTTCCTGAAGACTGTTTTGGATGGACAGCTTCTCAAAGCCACATGTAAGGCATTCCACAGTCTCGCTGTCATATAGGCAAAGGAATGACTACCTCTTATTGTTTTAACAATACGAGGGATTGGGAACAGCTTACAGTTATTTGAGCGAAGGCATCGCACCTGGGAAGAAAGTTTGAACCAGCACCTAAAATAAAGAGGACCCCTGCGGGGAAAGATCTTGAAAGCAAAACTGAATCCTTTTTTTAATCGCCAACCAGTGATGCTGGTACAGGTGATTAGAGATGGAATGCCAGTGAGGAAGTTTAAGGATCAGTCAAGCAGCAGCGTTTTGAATGGTCTGTAAACAATGTATAAGAAAGGAAGGGAGTCCAAGATATAAGCTATTGGAATGGCCCAGTTTGTAAGTGTTCAAGGCATGCACGATGGTCCTCTGCTGATCTACTGGAATAAAATGCATCATAGTCTCAGAGATTTAAGAGTCAGGAAACAGGAACTGGACAAAGATTTTATCTGAGATTCAAAGGTAAGCTCAACATCAAATTTAACCTCAGGTGTCGGATCACAAGAGAAGGAAAATTAGGATTTCCCATCTCAGATGACCACCAAAGGTTGGAGTTCGGTATGGCCAAAAAATAAAACTTCGGTCTTGTCTGAGTTCAAGTTCAAAAAATTGATATTCATCTAATCTAGCTTTGATCTGAGACATTTTTTTAAAGAAATCAATGTTGAAGCAGCATGTTCATGAAAGATCATGAATAGCTGATTATCATCAGCGTGAGAGACAACTCTAATTCCAAAGGACTCCAAAATATTGGCCAGGGGTACCATATACATGTTAAAAAGGGTGGGCTGAGAGCCAAACCCTGAGGAACGCCACAATTCACAGGCGTAGCTGCAGATGTAAAAGGTAGTTGCAGATAAAGGGCCTAAACAAAGACAAAGCATGATCAGTAACACACAACCCTTCAAGTCTCTCAAGCAAGATAGCATGGGAGACCATATCAAAAGCCACTGAGAGGTCCAGCACCACAAGCATAACTGGGAAATTTCAGTCAAGACTGATTTTAATATACTTAGAAACCACGAGGAGAGTGGTTTCTGTACTGTAACCATGTTGAAAGCCTGATTGCGAGGCATGTAGCTGAAGGTTTTTCTCCAAGAAAGAAGTGAGCTTTCTGCTGACATTTTTCCCATCAGCTTTGTCATGGTAGCCAGGAGAGAAATAGGCCTGTAGTTGCTCAAAATTGTAGGATCGGCAGAATGCTACTTGAGTAAGGGGGGTAGCAAGGACTGCTTCCATCTAGAGGGGACCATTGCCTAGGAAAGAGACTCATTGAGCAGGCTTTTTACCCAGCGGTTAATCACTAATATAGCCTTCTTAAGAATCATTGAGGGTATGGATCAAGTGGGGATCCAGATTTATAATTGGCAAGATCAGTGGTTGATGTTTTGAGAGAGATGGGAGAGAAACTGGACAAAAGTGGAACAGAGGAAGAAGTTGTGGAAGCATGAGGAAACAAATCATAAATAGCCTGAATTTTCTTATGAAAGAATTCAGAAAGTTCTGGGCAAAGTTTCATTGAAGGTGTAAGCATATTCTTTGTTGCTGATGGTGAGAGAAAGGCGTTAACCACCTAAAACAGTTCTTTAGGAGAGTAGTCTGCTTCAGAGATTGACAGGGCAATAAAAGCTTTTGGAGCTATGTATATGGCGTTATGATACTTCTTAAGAGCCTTGTGTTCTACAACATAGTTGATTCTCCAGAATCTCTCCAGCCTCTTACAGCTGGATCTGAGAAGCTTCATAGAGTCAGAGAACCAAGGGGCTGAAAGCAGAATGTACTCTCCTAAGAGCGATAGTGTCTATAGCCTTCACTACCCAAACATTAAAGAGCAGAGCATCTTGCTCTAACACTCTGGTCTGACCAACAGAAACAGATTGTTGGGCATCATCCATAAGCAGGTTTTTAACTTTATGCTAAGGTCTAGACAATGTCTTGGTTGTGCCGGGTGGGACATGTGGAGTGGGACTCAAAACCTCAAAAGGATTTAAGACATGATCCGACCATGTAAGATTAACAACCGGGAGTACTTCAATCAAGAGAGGGTTGGCCAAAATATATCTAGGGTATGGCCAGCTGTGTAGGTAGGTTCCTTAAAAAGGTGCCTCATGTTAAGTAGGGCTGGGCGTAGTTCGCAAAGTAGCGCTACGCGTAGCTACACAAAGTGCACTTTGCACTACGCGAGGTACGCATAGCACTACGCGAACGGCATAGTACCCTGTTCGCACTGTGCAAGGTGCCGTTTTCAATGATTGAACAGTGCGGATAAGCATCCGGCACTGTGCAATCATTGAAAATGCCATCTTGCACAGTGCAAGCTGTAGTTTTCTGCCGCTCGAGTAGATTTTTACTCGATCTGCAGCTTGCTCAACGCGGACTGGTAGTTTCTCATTGCAAGCTGTCTCGAGCATACGCGACCACTCGCAATGAGAAACCTGACCTCCCCGCATTGAGAATCTCGCCGGGAGGTTTATTTTCCACGCTCGTGATCGGTAACTGGATGTTGCTGGTCGTGAACGAGGAAAAAGTCTTGCCGGGATGTCATTTTGCTTGCTCGCGGTCACCAACTCGACGTTGAGGAGCGCAAGCAAGCAAAAAATGACCGCTGCCCTATGCTACGCGTGTTTGCACTGTGCCACGTGCAGTTCGCGTAGTGCGAAGTAGCGCAAACTTTGCAAACTACACGAGCGTAGAGTAGTGCTTTACCCAGGGTTACTGCCACCATGCCCCCTGTCCCACACCTGAGCAGGATGGAGCACTCCCCCACCCAGAAGCAGTTGGAAGCCATTGAAGTACACCAAACAAACTTACAGGTAGAATACAGGAAATTAGGGCTTTTTGCAGCGCACCATTAGTCCCTATTCAGTCTTCATTGTAATCCTCACTTCTAAGGGTATAGGTAACCCTCTAATAGAAAATTGAAACAACTCAATAACACTAATCAGAGTATAAAATTCCAGATATGTCAATCTTCTTGCTGTTCAGCAGTCTTTTATCTGTATACTAGCAGCCCATCCCGACCTTGTCTGGGAGCATTCAGGCTTCCCCTACCCCTGCCTGCCCGACATTGCCCAGCAGCCCGTGCCCCCGCCCGCCCCGTCCCCCGCCCGCCTCTCTGCTCCTCACCGTGGCCCGACACCCACCTGCCCCGACATTGTCCCCGGAGGCTTACCTGATCCGCCGCTCCTCAGTTTCCCGCTCCTCGCCTCTCTGCTCCTCACCGTCTGTCCGCTGCCGCTCCTCCCCCGCGCCATGTCCGCCTCTCCGCTGCTCCCACCGCCGCTGGCCTCACGTCACTGCTCCTCCCCCGCTCCATGTCCGCCGCTCCGCCGCTCCTCGGACGCCTCTCCACCCCGTGGTGACGTGAGCACGCACGTCGTGGCCGGCGCTACTTTGGGGCGGACTACTTTAAAAAAATATATAAATATTGTAAATAACGTTTTATTTTGACATTTATATAGCCTATAACCATCTACACACCCTGACAATTTCAACGGTGTATCGGGTGTGTAGATTGGCGCAGTGGTTCCCGAGTTTACCCGCCTCAAAGCCTGAAAGTTCTTACTTTATTATAGTAGTATAGATAGAAAATATAATAAACTCCCAGCACACGGTTTGCTCGTAGGTGTTTGGGGCGAATTCAGCACCCGTATATGGTTACATAGTGGGATACCCATATTTATCACGCATAATAATTGCAATACAACTGTTTTGTTTAGTGAATGTTTTGGACGTTTCCCTACGGGAACACTACTACCTGTCTATTTGTTAAGTCATAAACTTACAGGTAGGTAGCCATCTTGCCCTAGAGGGCTGTTTGGGGGTGGGAGGCCTGTACTACTACTCCCACTTTGCCCCCTGTCCCACACCTGAGCAGGATGGAGCACTCCCCCACCCAGAAGCAGTTCGAAGTCATTGCAGTACACCAAACAAACTTACAGGTAGGTAGCCATCTTGCCATGGAGGGCTGTTTGGGGGTGGGAGGCCTGTACTACTACTCCCACCATGCACCCTTGTCCCACACCTGAGAAGGATGGAGCACTCCCCCACCCAGAAGCAGTTGGAAGCCATTGCAGTACACCAAACAAACTTATAGGTAGGTGGCCATCTTTTCATGGAGGGCTGTTTGGGGGTGGGAGGCCTGTACTGCTACTCCCACCATGCCCCTGTTCCACACCTGAGCAGGATGGAGCACTTCTCCACCAAGAAGCAGTTGGAAGCCATTGCAGTACACCAAACAAACTTACAGGTAGGTAGCCATCTTTACAGTGATGGTGGAGCTCTCTATACCACCCAGACACATGTGGCATCTAATGGATCACTACAAACAAACTAACAGGTAGGTAGACATATTATTCTGTCTTGTGCCACCTCTGAGCGGGATGTAAGCCTGCACCACGCACATACAGATCTGTCACATAACAAAGCCAAATGCAAAAACAGGAATCTGCAAACAGAGGGGGCATTTTGCAAGAGTATGCAGAGAGGGTAACCCCCATATCAAGGAGGGCGACAGTGTAGAAGGGTCAATGGTCAAAGAAGTAAAGTGCGTACAGCCTTTTGAGAAGAAATATGTTTTACAGCTTAAAGATTGTTCAAACTGTGTCAATGTCATTTATCCAAGGTGTAATGTAATGTTGAATAACAAATGTATAACACTGTTTGCAGATTCCTGTTCCCCTGTTACTCTTTTAAACAAAAATGGTTATGAGTGGTTTAGGGAACAGCTAAGGAACACATTGCAGGAGGCTTATATCTCACCCACAGGGTACAAAACGGAGCCCATACCCCTTCTAGGGATGAAGGAAATGCATATTCAGATCAAGAGAAGTGATACCTATGGGAAAGTATACATTATAGAGCCAGGGTCCAACCTGTTAGGATGGCAGCACCAAAAGAAACTAGGAATCATTTTAGATCCCAACAAGAAAGAAAAGGTCCTTCTTACTGCTGAGGACCCAGCCACTACGGAAGATGCCACGCGATGGAGCCGGCCAAAATTCACTTTAACAATTACTGGGACATCAACCCTAAGCGATTCGATACTGCAAATACAGTCCTCTCCACTAAATGAGAATAAAACCCAAGGAGAAGTAAGGGAGATTCCCTTTAAGATACCTAGTATATATTGGACTGCACAGAAGGATACATTTCCACCTGTTAATATTAGAAGAAGAGCTCTCTTATTTGCCTTGAAGAAGTCTGTGAAGGACGAAACGCGTTTACTACAGTGTTTTATGAAGATTAAATAAAGATTGAACTTCAAAACAACATCCCTGATTCTGCTATCAAATGTTCACCAGTGTGATTGATAAACTATGGTGAAAAATAAATTTGTGTGCTGGATCAAAATCAAGGTTGGTGAAGGACTTGGGTGAGGTATCGTCAACAGGTCTTTGATAAAGTTAATGCCTTTTTGTGACCACTCCTGCAAGAATATTAGCTGACTTTCAATTTTTATTTTAGGGTTGGAGCATAATGTTGCCATATTTGAGGTACTAATTTTAATGTTGAAGTGCGCATCTCAGCGGAATGGTGCCTGCTTTGTATTTTGGATAATGACCTTGGAATGAGGAAGAATTGAAGTGTTCATTGTCGTGAATGCAGATGGAGGGATGCCCTTAATGAGGATTTTTTCTACATCTAGGGATAGAGGTTGATACACCGTGTTTGATAAAGTAGACTGGGTTTTCTTGTGTATGACACTTGAAAAGTTTAACCTGGGGATACTTTAATACCTATGATAATGGCTCCTCACAAAGATCCGGCAGCTGAAGTCAATGCAGGGGGGGCGAGCTTCTCACTTAAACAAGGGATGAGACAAGGATGTCCTCTTTCCCCATCACGCTTTATGTTAGCGATCTAACCATTCCTGCAGCACTCAAGGAAGAATAGGAATATTACAGGTCTAGATTTCGGTAATATGATTTTTAAAGTAACTGCTTATGCGGACAATGTCCTGGTTGTCTCAGGGGATGCTGACGTGGCTATTCCGGCTCTTATGAAGTCAATATCAGAATTCTCAGAGGTCTTGGGATACACACTAAGCAAAGCTAAAACAGAAGTTAAGTTACTTAACATCCAAAGGAGCAGAGAAATAATAGTAGATTCGGGCCTGACATGGCAACCTGGTACGATTAAATACTTGGGCCTGACAATTTACTAACAACATCATCACTACACTAGAAAAGAACGAAAATATATTACTGAAGAACATCACTTAACTACTGAATGAATGGTCACCAAAATTACCATCCTGGTGGGCTAGAATAGAAACAATTAAAATGTTGATCACCCCCCCTTATTAATTATTTAACTAGTATGGGAAAGTGGACTAGGTCATTTTTTAGGCAAGGGAAGAAACCAAGAATCTCACTAGTGAAACTCAAACTGGCTAGGAACAAAGGATGGGTGGGTCTACCAAACTTTAGAGCATACCAAACAGCTTTTCTATGTAAGCAAAGAGCAACCTTGTTTATCGAAAACCGAGGTGTATCGACCTCTGTGGCTAGATGTAGAAAAAAACACCTCCATTTTAACTGCTTTTCCTTGGGAAAACTACCTCATTGAGCTCTAGCCTTCTCCTGGCTACAATTGCTCTTTCACTTCAAAATGTTTAGAGTATGGCTTGTGGGCCACAGCTATATCTATTGGGCTAAAAAGGCTAAAAAGAGAGAGAGTTATTGGCAGGGACTGAGGTTTGCCAAATGTGCAGATTACTTGGTTTGGCCAGAGAGGTTTAACGTCTCATCAGTTGCTAGCTTTGGTTAAATCCATTGTGGATTCCCAAGCTCCTCACCTCATGATTGTGCACTGCGCTGGCAATGGCCTAGGCCCATTAGAGCTGGAAATCCTAATGAAGGATACTGTTGCAAAACTGATGTTGCTTTTCCCTCACACTGTCTTGGTGTAGTCTGATATATACCAAAGAGAGAAATAGAAGTAGTCGTATCAATTCTGTCCACAGTTTGACAAAGCCATGTAACATGTTAATAAACTGTTGCTGCATTCCTCAGAGACCATCGCATGGGCTGTATCTATAACAACAATCTGCGTTTTGACAGGCATGGAATTTATAGAAATGTTAGAGTGCTCTTTACAGATCAAAGGAACAGGGTGTTTCTAAGTAACCTGAAACTCTGCATCCATCTTATATATAGCAGCCAGAGAAACACAACCACCACAACGGCTCTTGTCAGAGCCACGCTAGTACCCGGAATATTG